>NW_027256886.1:41047095-44005845 GCF_029215685.1 Pituophis catenifer annectens
TGATTATTCCAGCTAATATAAATCGCGTGTCAAAGCTGATCATTGCCCAGCTGATCGTCGGAAATACTGGTTCGCCTGAACAAGTAGCATTTTTTACTACTGGTTCACCCGAATCAGTTTGAACCGGTAGCATTTCACCTCTGAACTGAACCCAGATGGATCTGTGTTAACACCCATTGCACAAAAATATACGACAAATCTATATTTTAATTTCATTTAGGATTGGGAAACAAAGATTGAAGTATAAGCTTACCTTCAGAATTAACTAGTAAACCCTTAGCAATTTAAAAAAACTCCATACAAGCAAACTTCAACCCTGGAGATCATGAAGCAGTTATAAAAGTCTACCAGTAAACCAATTATATACAACAGTAGCCATTTCAAAAAGTCTTTATTATGGTGATAAAAAAAACTTAACAAAGCATAACATTGCCTTTAAGGTCCAAATTTGATAGCTTCCATGCAAGTGTTTGCAGCCAGCCATGCTGACAGAATTAAAAGAAAACTTATACAGTACCTCTCAAAATATATACAAACATTGTATACACTGTTTTAAATATGACATTGTTCTTCATTGGCTCTTTCACATATAACTAATATTCTAGTTTATTGCATTGGCTGGAAAGTAGGGGAGAATGGGAGTATTCCTGGAGAGCATTGTGCCCAGAGATCCTCCCTCCCTCCCCCCTTACCCATATAACTTCTAGTGGATCCAAAAATGCTCTAGCAAGTACATTTTTGTTGTTTCATTTTTTTTATTTTATTCAAAACATTAAAATACAAACTTCATAAAATGGAAAAAGAAAAAGTAATACAAAAACAAAACTAAACAAGACTACATAAAATATGTGATATATATATATAGTGTTTTTCCATCAAGACACCTGGTTTACCCCAGCATGCGATGTGGGAGGGAGCATACTGCATCCCTTTCACCTTCCAACTCCAATCCAGGAGCCCTCAAGCAGTCGCATTCATGACAAACCATTTTTTAAAAAATTTGATTTATATGCTGCCCTTCTCCGGAGACTCAGGGCGGTTTACAATGCGTTAAGCAATAGCCTTCATATTTTTGTATATTTATACAAAGTCAGCTTATTGCCCCCACAAACTGGGTCCTCAATTTACCTACCTTAGAAAGGATGGAAGGCTGAGTCAACCTTGAGCCTGGTGAGATTCGAACTTACTTTTAATTGCAGACAGCTGGTGTTAATCACAATGTTATCAGTCTGCTGAACCACCATTTATACCAAATTTATATTTCACTGATAAAGAAATAAAGGGAGACTAGTATAGATCTATTTCAAGCTATTTAGCTCTCATTAGCTAGCCATACCCTTACTTGGATTTGAACTTGGGCTGCCTGCATGTTAGGCAGTTGTATTAACTCTCAGCCACAAGTCCTCCTCCCTTCATCAGCTTGAGCCATGGGAGAGATTAAGTGTTTTTCTATCGAGACACCTGGTCTACAATACAAGTATAATAACACAAACACAAGAATAACTTTAAACATTAAGCTACGGAACTAATGGGATGAATATTCTAGTCTTCTACAGACAGGCTTGCTGGGAAAGTGGCCTTTTTCTCTTCTTCATTCCCAACTGACTGGGCAGTTTCCTTAAATATACATTTCAAAGGTACACATTTAAATAAATCAGCTTTTCTTACTTTCTTGCAAATGCCCAGCAACAGCTGAGAGACCTGTAACAGTTTTTTCTGCTTGAGTTTCTTATCCTTACTTCTGGGTTGGCTCTCTTCCATTCAGGCCCATCTGATCCAATCTACTCCTGGCTTGATTTATGGGGTACTTTCTTCACTAGAGAGGACCTCTCGGTATTTCTTTCTCTATTGACCCTTCATTGTCAACCAATATTCCTGATACCTTTGTATCTGCAGACTGTCTCTTTTCTTAGTAGCTACAGAGACTGACAACCCACCTGTTCAAAGTCCTGCAAAAATAAAAGGGTTGTGTTATTTATATTCAACCTTCCGTTTATTCAGAAATAGTCTTTACCTCTTTAGAGCTTTGCTACTGAATCCTGATCTCTTATGGTACATCTCTCATGGCTAAACTTCACATTAATTTGTTTTACTATTATATCTTTCTCATCATTACCTTTTCTACCTGGCTAAGTATATCTCAGTCTGTTCCTACATTTTCTATCCTTTGCTAATTCCTAAGTGTTGTTTTCTAGCACTTTGGTCCTTGGAACATCTAAGCATCTCTGTCTTCCATTTGTTCTTTCTGAAACTTATTTCTCAGCTACAAACATTTGCAATCAGATTTTACTATATCAAACATCCTTCTAGCAACTCCCTACTAGTTTGCAGCAAATTTTAACTCCATTGCAACTGTTCCAGTTGCATTTGTGTGAGCCCAACCAATCTTTCATGGTGGAGTTCTGCCATGGACTTCCCTCTACCATGGACGTTTTTTGTCCATAATGTCAAGGAATCATTAGATGTGATTAAGCAGCAGTGATTTTAATAGGTTTAATATTCCTCAATCTCAAATTTTATTCTTGGATATGCTCTAAAATGCCTGAATTTATAAACTGATTATTACTGCTATAAAAATAATGGCATCCATACATCTTGTAGGATACGGCTGAAACTTCCTAAGACACAGATCTTGAATCTTTAGGAAATCGGGCTGGCCACAATCTCTCTTGAAATCTCTGAGGAAAGAAACTATAGAAAGAATAATATCTTTCCTCTGAATGCTTAATATTAACTATCGCCTTCTGCCACAATAGATCTATCCTTTCTCTTGAAGGCCTAATATAAATTTAGCTATATTTGTTAATGAATATGATACTTTCTATTTACATCATCAAAATAAGTTACATGCACCAACCCACAATTCTTATTAATGCTGCTGACCTCAAAATGTGGAGACCTCCAACCAGTGGTGGGATTGAAACAATTTAACAACCGGTTCTGTGGGCCTGTCTAAGGTGGGTGTGTCTAGGTGGTCATGTGACTGGGTGGGCATGGCCAACTCAATGTCCCTAACGGCAAGGTGGGGTGGCACCTTGCTGTGAGTGACGTGGAATTGGCTCACTCAGTCACATGATCGATGCTGCACAGACAGGGCAATTTCCTACCTCCCCTCCTCTGCCCTTGGGCTGACAAAATAAAAGCTCATCTAAAGAGTATTGCTTGCCTGCCTAATACTGGCAAAAGGAGGCTAGGGGAGAAAAAAGAGAAGGGCCGATGAAAACACCCCATTTTCCATGCCACACTGGATCAGGATGGGGAGGTAAAGGGGAGCAAAAAGCCTACTAGGTCCATACGTACTCACCAGCACAACAGTGAATCTCTCTTCCAGCTCGCCGGTTCAGGCATTGGGAGCTTGGCTAATTTTCTTCCAGCACTCATGCAGGGAATCCTGGGAGTGGCAGCATATTGCATGCTTTTCACTCCAAGCAGCCCAGACTGGAAAACACATGGCTGGGGTGGAGGAGCAGTCCTTCTTAACAAGCTGAAAACTGTTGCTGCAAGCCTGAGTTCCCAGCACGAGAGCTGCAAGCCGAGCTTTGGGTGCAGACATATGATTGTGAAGGCAGGCTTTTTCCAAGGCCGGCCATAGAGGGAAACAGAGATGAGTGTGCTGGAGTACCGGACTTCCAGCTCTCATGTGGGGAACTCAGACTTTCAACTCAGTTTGGGTTCTGCAACTCAGAGCCTGTGAAAATTGAACTGCCAAACTGCAGGCAGCCAGCAGAAGTAGCCTGCAGTACTGCTTTCTAACCACTTTACCACCACAACTCATTAGCATCACCACGCTAATAAAGGAATAATAGCATGAAGGTAAGTGATTTAAACTTTGAGAAGAATAGGAAGAACCCAAAACTTGACAGCAGGATAAGAATCCTTCTGATTCTGGAGTGTGCTGACATTTTTGAGAAATGGAATACAGTGTATTTCCTGTTAAACCATCATTGAATTAAAACCATATATCATAAGTGTCAAACTCAATCGCATCACAGACCAGATAATTAAGTCAATTAATTAATTGACCTTTTTTGCCTTTGCGGAGCCGGAGTGGGCATGACCTGTGCGTGATGTATCTGGCCCACGGGCTGCCAGTTTGACAGGCCTGCACAGATACTGTTGCAGGAACATGCAGAAAAGATAGCAGTGCAAGCATACTAAGGAATCCTATGTAATTCAGCACTATTACTCCAGCTAACAAGTGACAAGCCAACAGATAAGTTGCCTAAGCCGTTATAGTCAATTGTTAATCAAGACTGTATATTCTACCTGCACCATCAAATAGTGAGCAGCAAAAGGTCTAAAGTGTAAGGATCACGGTTGTAACATTAAAAGACCATGTGTTTAATATTTAACACCAAAGTTTTTTTAACAATTGACAAATGCATTAAGCATAACTTTTGGTAGATTATTGTCTACTTGATTAGACATATGAAGCTTTCACCTGATATAAATAGGTTATAATGATACTGATGATACTCAGCTGTACATCTCCACTCCAGACCACCCCAACGATGCCCTTGATGTGATGTCTCGCTGCCTGGAGGCCGTGCGGGTCTGGATGGGGAAGAACTTGCTCAGACTCAACCCCTCCAAGACCGAGTGGCTATGGCTTCTGGCACCCCGATATAGTCAGCAGGTGCCATCGCTGACTATTGGGGGTGAATCTCTGCCCCCCACAGAGAGGGCTCGCAATCTAGGTGTCCTTCTGGATGCACGGCTTTAGAAGAGCATATGACGGCCGTGGCCAGGGGCATATGACGGCCGTGGCCAGGGGGGCCTTTTATCAGGTTCGCCTGATTCACCAGTTGCAGCCCTTTCTGGATCGGGATGCCCTACGCACGGTCACTCATGCCCTTGTTACTTCCCGGTTGGACTATTGTAATGCTCTCTACATGGGGCTCCCCTTGAAGAGCACTCGGAGGCTCCAACTGGTCCAGAATGCTGCCGCGCGGGTGGTTATGGGCACAACTCGTTGTGCCCATGTGACACCCCTCCTGCGCGAGCTGCACTGGCTCCCAGTGGTCTTCCGGGTGCGATTCAAGGTGTTAGTTACCACCTTTAAAGCACTCCATGGCATAGGACCCGGGTACCTCTGAGACCGTCTCCTGCCACCAATAGCCTCCCACCGACCAGTCCGTTCCCACAGGGAGGGTCTCCTCAGGGTGCCGTCAACCAAGTTATGTCGACTGGCGGTGCCCAGGGGGAGGGCCTTCTCTGTAGGAGCCCCATCCCTGTGGAACGAACTGCCCCCGGAAATTCGTAAGATCTCCGACCTCCGGGCGTTTCGCTGCGCACTGAAGACCCTATTATTCCGCCAGGCCGGACTAACAACACAATAGCTTTTAAATTGGGATATTTAAATTTATTGGGGTTTTAAATCTGAGCCACTTTATTTAATTATTTTAAATTTTATATTGTTGTTTTGTTTGTGTTTTTAAACAGGCTGTACACCGCCCTGAGTCCTTCGGGAGAAGGGCGGTATAGAAATAAAATTATTATTATTATTATTATTATTATAAAAATCATGGAAAGGATGTAGGGAGACATGTTAAAGTCATGTGTAGGATATGTATATAGTGATATTTGGTATTATCGTCTTACCAAAGCCAGTTATGTGTAACACACTAAATGTATAGAATGGTAAGAAAGATATTTATTATAAATGTATGCATTTCATATATTCCTGTCCACAGACCTAACTTTTTCTTATTTTTGTACTGCACTTTTTAAACACCTAGTGATCGGAATGGCATAGACGGTGGTCCAAGTGATAGAAACATATTGTGAAGCAAAAAGATGGTCTATTATATTTGGAAGGTAATAAAGAGACTGCAGCTCTGCACCAGTAAATCAGGCTCATTTCTCCCTTGTCATTACAGGCTCCATATCACAACAGTGCTTTTATAATCAAAAACTCCCATTAGGTCATAAAAATAAAGTAAAGCAATTAACTGTTTTCATTATACTTATTGTTTAATTAGCCCATTATGAAGATTGCTTGTTAAAAGCCAGAAATTTACCTCACAGCTCCTAGCAATGAATTCTTCTGATCGCATGTGGGAGCAGAGATGCTATGAAGTCTTTGCATGGCCTCACAAACTTTCCTTTGAATGACACACGAGACCTCTGTGGAGAAACTGCGCCAGTCCTCTTGGAAGGAGGACAGTGTAATAAGAGTAAGACCTGCTAGACAACACCAAAGGATCATAAATTCTACTTATCCACAGATAAGCCTCTGAACTTGTACTGTTTTGTCATCTCTCTTATTTTTGCTTTCTTATCAAATTATGGAAGGCTCTAATTCAGTTTTTAAAAATATTTGGTCTACAGAGGTTAAAAGGGTCATTTTAAGTTAGAATTGCATTGTGAAGATAATGTGCTGAATTTTTGTGCTGAATTTTTTTTAAAAAAATACACATATGCCGCTTTGTATTATATTTTATTTGATGAGAAAATTTGTATTATTTTGAAAGAGAATCTATTTAACAAGGTATTCAATACATATCACTAATCAGACAAGCATTTTACATATACTTCCGATTTGGTCAACTTCATATGTGAATCTGCATTTAAAGTGGCAAAGTAATTCTGGTTATCTCCAAAAGATGCAGCCATTCCCATCTCTCCCCAAAAATGTTGCGAGATGATAACAGAAGAAAATGCTTAAAACCTTCCAAGTTATAATCATATACATTATTGCATTATTGCAAAATACAAGGATTGCATTACTATTTTCCCCAAAACAAGGCTCGTACTTTGCCTCCTCTCTTTTCCCCTCTCCTTCCCCCCACATTTGATAATTTCTTATCTGGTATAAGTGCCACTTTAATACTTGTAAGCAATACTTTTATTGCCTTCTGATTAATCAACATAATTTACCAAACTTCACTGCCTATAACACACAATTCTTACAACATATATTATATGGCATTCATAATCCCATCTCATAATGAAAGACATTATCACCTAAATTATTATACTATTGTACTTTATAGATATCATTAGTTATTACTTTTGTCAATCCAATGAATTTTAAAAAATGAGAGAAAAAGTTGTATACTTGAAGAAGCAAAGTCAGAAATAGTGCTAAGCAAAGACATTGTCCTGCCCATTTTTATTTAAATGTACATTGAAATGCACTTAGTAAGTTAATGTACATTAGTAAATTAATTCTAATGGCTATTTATTTATTCACTGCTTCACATACTGGAGCATCTAAGAGTATACAGTGCAAACACCTAATAACAATATACCAAAACAATATAAACTGCAACCAATAAAAATTATTTACTTATTTTTTAAAGTTTATATTCTGGCTAGTGATCAGCATCTGGGAAGGATAAAAATAAAGGACATTCATTTTCTTCACTTATCTTTACCAGCAATGAAAGATGTTAGTCACTGGATCTCCCCCCGCCCCCCCATATAAGACAGTCTCCCAAATCTGTTAACATTGTTTAAATTGAGCAATCTTACAAAAGTATGAAAGAAACAAATAAGCTACTTTGCATTAAGCCAAATCTTAAGTCCATCAAATTCAGAATCTCAGAATGTTGAACAACAAATCTCCAAAATGGCAAGCTGCAGTTTTTTTCAGCCTTATCTGGAGATGGAATAGACTAGAGCCATCTTCCCAGATCTCCTGATGGGTTGGACTTCAATTTCTCTAACTCCTAGCCTTGCTGATTAGAAGTTACAGGAGTTGAAAATCAGCACATTCTAAGGTTGCCACCTTGGAGAAACAGGACTAATGATTTAAAGATACTAACTGACAATGATTTTAAGATTTATTTTATCCTCTTATTTTTATGTAGCCTCTTTATTTGGACTGTTGAAAAACAGCCATTCAATTAAAAGGCACACAAATGACCCAACAATTCACTGGAAAATTAGTTCATGAAATGGCAATCCTCTCCCTTTGTACACCTTCATCGTTCCCATAATGAAGCTCTTCTTGCTTCCCAGCCAATGCAGTGGTCTTCCATACAAGACATCTCAATTCAGCTCTGCTGCTGCAGCTTAATGGAATATTGCTGTGAGGTAACAGAAAGCTGCCATTTCTCGCTTGCTTCCAAAGATACTACATGAATTCTGCTTCATCCTTTGCTAATAATTAGATGTCTTATGCATATCCGAACCATTTTCACTTTTCTGAAACTAACTGATTAGTTAGTTATTAAAAATGTCTTGAATGTAATTGCTGAACACTTGGTAAAATTCTCATTAGTGCCTGTTTCTCAGTCAATGAAACTGGTTATGGGGGTAAAGTCATTCATCTGTGTAGATTTTTTCTTTGTTTGATTTCTTTATCTGCTACTGTTCGACACATAAAGAAAACGTGTTCATCTGGAATACCCAGTACTTCCAGGTTTCTAACCCCATCAATTTATTTATGAATTGATTATATACTATATTATACATAGTATAATAGCTTTTGATTTCCAGCATACATAATCTAAAAAGTTAAATTTTATGAATTACAAAGGACATGCATCAAGAATGATGGATGTTTGGAAATGTATGTTAATGGAACCCCAAATTGTTTATTAATGAAACTAAATACTAAATACTAACTAAAATATTAAATACTAAATCTAACTATTATTACACATTTTTATTACACATAAAATGTGTACACAACAGTACATATACTGTTTTTAAATGGCACCTTGCTGAAAAAATGCCATTGTGCCTATATATCCCTGGATCAATCCAGAATGTTGGATTGAGTGAATTGACTAGTTTGTGAAATAGATCATAACTGGAGGTATATTTTGCCATTTGTCTGACAACTCAAGACATCATAGTGGAAGTTTTCCTTAATTTAGTTCCAAACACAATAGCACAGGCAAGTAGGATGGGCTGAGAAAGAGATTGAATAAATCACTCCATGAGCTTCATGACTGAGTGGGAATTTGAATCACCATCTCCCAAATCCAGTGTCTCAACCAGTACATTATATTTCTTTTTTAATTCCCATTAGTGTCCCAAATGGACAATGGCACAAGATTTATTGACAATTGTGTTCCAGCCGTCTGGCACATTAAAATATTTTATGTATAGCAGCATTAAGAATTATCTTCAATTATACTTTTATTGAAGCTAGAACTAAAACGCAAACTATAAAGTAAGTGGTTCCACTATTTGATTAACTATTGTTTGTTTAACCACAATTTAGTGAAGAACCCAAGTAATCTGGTTCATACATATTACTCTATAAGAGTAGCATGGCACTCAGTGAGTTTCAGGACCAGAGCAAAAGGACAGGAGCTTTGGAATTACTGGAAATTCTTAGTAGAATTATTCATTTCATTATAGAGTTATTGATAATTGATGTGTTAACCTTTCATAAGACTACCATATGTCATACATGACCACCAGTTGTATAGTTGAAGCATTAGACTAAAAACTAAGACACTATGTCCCACCTTAGGCATGAAGCTAGCTAGTAATCTTAGGTCAGTCTCTGAGCTCTAGCAAGAAGACAATGGCAAACCACTTCCAAGGAACCTTGCTAAGAAAGGTTTGTCTAGGTCCATGATGGCGAACCTATGGCACACGTGCCACAGGTGGCACGCAAAGCCATATGGGTGAGTATTCGAGCGTTTCCCTAGCTCAGCTCCGGTATGCGCCAGCTGATTTTGGGCCTTCTGGGCCCACCAGAAGTTGGGAAACAGGCTGTTTCTGGCCTCTGGAGGGCCTCTAGGGGGGAGAAGGGAAGGCCCATTCTTTGCTCTAGCCTAGAAAGGCTCTGGAGCCTGGGGAGAGCAAAAAATGGGCCTTCCCATCCCACCGGAAGTCAGCAAATGGGATGTTTCTGGCCTCCGGAGAGGGTCCGGGGTGTTGGAGAAGACCATTTTTGCCCTCCCAAGAAAGCCTCTGGAGCCTGGAGAAAGCAAAAAGCAGGCCCACCGGCCATCATGTGCCAAAAGTTGGGTGAATGCAGGGGGTCACATCCGCATGCATGGGGGTGGGGCGCATTGAATTATGGGTGTGGGCACACGCGCAACACCCACACACCCACGCTCCCCACGCTTTTGGCATGCGACGGCAAAAAGGTTAGACATCACTGGTCTAGATAATTGCCAGGAATCAAAAAATGATTCGAAGATACACATACAAAAAAGTGACGTGTCCAGTGGTGGGATTCAGCCAGTTCGCACCACTTCAGGAAAACTGGTTGTTAACTTTCTGAGCAGTTTGGCAAACTGGTTGTTGGGAGAAATTATTAGGACAGAGAACCAGTTATTAAATTACTTGAATCCCACCACTGCATGTGTCTATTAAGTACAGCTACACTCATATATTGATACAGGCTTTACCATAGAGTGCAATATGTATAAATCAGGTTTCAGGATATTACTGCATGTGGCTTCAACTTCTCTTGGAATATGAACTGAGTCTCCCTCTCAGTTATTTTCACAAAGCTAGTTCCTAGTTTCTTTATGTTGTGATGCACAAGACTGAAAGCACATTTGGTAATGCCCCAGACGGATATTCCATGGATTCAATGGATGAACTGGTCTTCTATAATGCAACGTATCTATTGGGATTTGTTATAAGCAAGTTTAATTTGCTGTATGAATTATGATTAGAAATCATCTAATGTAGAAAAGAAGCCCCACTATGAAATGTTTTACTACTTGTCACAGCCTGTGATTAACCTGTGAAATGTTTTCATTTGGATCTAAATGAAGAAAGGGGCTTAGGGAGCTTCTCTCTTGCCTGGAACCAATACAGAGACACTTTATGAATAAATATTTTGTCTTCAGTAATCATCAGGCATGACTTTGGTTTCTTCTTTTTTCATTAAAGAAAAAAGAAGGGGAGGGAAGCAACCCAGTAGAAGTGATAAAATGCTCATGAGGTGCATAATATAACAAACATTCTAATACAATATCCTCTGTGTTATAACTTAAGCAAGAGTACACACCTTGTGCTGTAAGAGCAGCAGTGAAAATACGCTTAAGGGAGAGCTCATGTCTTAGCCAGAAAGGCAGAAAACAATTCATAGTATTAATTTAAGCAGAAAAAGTTTAGTATGATCTTTATGTACCGTAGTTGAACGGTAGTAATCATTTTTGGGGAGATTCATCTTGATAAGGAATAAAACAAACCCAAACTATTTCTACATCATACAAAATTAATTGATTTCCCCCCAAAAAAGCTGATTATGTGCTATCAAGTTGCTTTTAACTCCTAGCAACTACATAGATAGGCTTATTGCTACCTGGTTTTTCAGGCCTAAATTATAAAAAAAGCTCCCATAAATTTTGGCTGTACTAGATTAGATGAGTCAGTGGCTGGATTCTGTATTTGATTTACATATGTTTATCTATAAATACAAATATTTGCTGTTTGCTGGTACCACCGTGCAAGCCTCCCGCAAGCCACCGGCGAGTCAGGCAGCTGCACAGCAAGTCTGGATTGCCTGTCTTCTCCTCCCACCTCTGCCTGCAAGCTCGGAATTAATGGTATTTACACTGTGCCAAAGGGCTGGCGGGCTGCGCCTCCATCTGGACACCATTGGCCTCACCGGCTCGCTGCCTCTCGTGCTGACCACGCCCATCCTTATTTTCAGGATAGGGCTTATATTGGTCCCACTCAAAAAAATCAGGCTAGGGCTTATTTTCAGGGTGGGTCTTATTTTCAGGGAAACATGGTAATAATGAATTTTCAAGAATGTAGTATAGCTGAGGATGAGCAAGGATGTTGAGCATATACAATACATTATCTATTTAAGATATAATAATCAATTAATGTGTTTAAAGCAGGCCTGCCTGCCATAACTGATTACTTCTTTCTTCTTTTCTCCTACTCACTATCTTTTTAAATCAAAGGTGCCTGAAGCCAGAGGTTTTTTTGTTCATGTGTATCACTTTGCTGTGGGCTAAATCACTGCCTTTTTATTCTGCATAAACAATCCTTCACCCTCTAGAGGGCTGGAAGAGGACTAAAGAGGTCAGGGCTGGAAAAACCCAAGCAATGAAATCTAGATGCCAGACGGGTCTACATCACACGTTCTGCACCCCAGTTTAGCTAGGAGGAAAATGTAGCTCGTTTCACTGAAAGAAGAAAGAACAGACTTTTCATCCAAATGTGAGAACTGGCTGATGGGATATATCTGAGGAATGAAAGTCATTCTAGTGAATTTTAAAAAGCAGTCTTTAAAAGTCTGTTTTGCTTTAAAAGGTTCTGCAATATAAAAAGAGGGAAGAGAAATTGTGATTTTTTGTATTCTTTCTCTTGCTCCTGACATCTTTGGAAGATGCATTTTCATTCTCATTATTTTTATGTTTTTTTATTAATACAGTTAATAGTAATGAAAGCTATTATTTATGGTTCTGCCCGATAGTATTTATCCTAAGATGTAGAGAAATCCAACTTTCTTCTATTTGTATTAATCTGGAAGTCCAGAAAGTCTAACTTGCAATCCTTCTGGGCATTTTTCTCAAAAACACAACAGACAGGAGTCTCAAAGTTAAGTATATTCAGCTGATCTCAAGTTTACATACATTAAACCATAACTGTGTTTCAACAAATATCCTGCCTCCCTGTTTTTAAAACAGGAAATTTTGCATTTATTTTTATATAAATATTTTTTCAATAGACTGCAATGTACCTATGTTTCTTTCTAAAATGTAAACATTTTATATGCATATTGTCCAAGACAGATAAATAAATAAATGATAGCTAGAAGATAACTCAATTATGGTCTCAATATAAAGGAAAAATTCTGAATGGGGTCAGAGTAGTTAAAATGAACTAAATGAACTTTTCCAGCTTTCTACCTGTATAAAAACAAGATATTGGAGAATAAAGCTTGCAAAAGAAACAAGTATGTAGGTGAATAATTGAATTCCAGATGACGGTTCAATACTTAGAGTCGATTCAATCTTTCCTCTCAGATTTATTACACGTCACTTCCAATTAACCTGGGATTTATTTGCATTTAAATGCACATATGCACTTTTTAAAGATATGATTATTTGTATCCTCTTTCTTTAAATATCTTGCATATAAGTGCAAAAAATAGCAAAATAAAATTTGGGAAGTATGAACTATTTTCTGTCAATGTCCTCAAAGACTGAATTCCTCTAATAGTTGAACTTAAATATCTGCTTCTCCTACTCGGGTATCTATGGTGTTTCAATGTGTGAGCAGTAATGTAGGTTTTTAGTTCCTGCTGTGAAGTACCTACATCTGACCTAAATGCATACTGTAATTGCAATGTAAGGGTTAAAAATGAAAATAAAATTTTAAAAAATCATGGAGAAGGACTAAAGCTTCTCTTAGGCTACCCAAAGGATGAAGGTTGCACTTGATTTCTTATCTTTCATTTAGTTCAGGTGAGGGTGGATCAGAAGCAGTGCTTGTATTTTACACTAAGAGGAACAGAGAAAAGAATTAATATATTAGTATAATATTTTTATACATGCCTGCTCAGTGGAATTTATCTCAGACAAGTTTATATAGGAGTAAAGCCTTATAGTGTACAAAGCATGTGAACAAAATTATATATTCAGCAAGAAATCTATTCAAGCAGTTGTTTAGTTGAGGATAGGGAGTGGAAAGAAATTAAAAGGATGGAGCAATCTTGTGACACCCATGTGACAGTCACTTGCATGTTTATAAATTATCCTGTCTCAACAATGTCTATTTTAGCTATTAGTAAATCTCATAGATTCTGGAATAGTCATGGTGGAGAATCAAAGAAAACATGCAAGGAAAGGCCTAATTCTGTCACTAGAATATTGATGCAATAAATGTCCACTTGAGATGCAGAGCTAATTAACAGCTTTGAATGTCTGTTGCCTATCAACTAGGTAGAATCTAAAAGAGTTTGCTTTTTAGCTTGGCTATCATGTATCTAAATAGGCTAGCAATTCTCTGTATGCACATGTTGGACATGTAGAGCCCAAATCTGTTCAAAGTTCTGTAACTGGAAACAAAACAAACAAGAGGAAGTTGTTCAGGTATCAAGATGCTCTGCCAGCTCCCATGTTATCTCTTGATGAAAAAACATGATCCTTGAAGTCTGCAACTTGAAATTCTCTTGTAGACAAAGCTAATGCTGCTGCTCAAGTGAAGCTAAGGCAGAGCCTCTTGACGCCCAAACAGCCACACCATCTTGCTCAGGTTCAGTTTTAGCTTGTTTCATTCCCATTCAGATAAATATGGCCTCTCTCCCAGTTCCAGAGTGGCACTGTAAAGCTGGATATAATCACCTTAAATGTGTTTGGCTATTAGTAGTTCAGGTTGGTAGTTAGGCTATTGGTTTGAGCTCCAAGCCAATTTTTGGTTGCAAAAATTTCATCACCATTCAAGGAGATATCGACAGTGCGTTTTGAGTTGTGCTCGTCTGTCAGAACACAGGTCTTTAAATATCTTTTTATGAGATGCAAATTAGTCTGAATGTTGTTTGTTCGGATATTTCTGAGTCATGGTCTGATATCGGACTGTTTGATTGGCTGGTTGTTGTTGCTGGGCTATAGTTAAGTAGTGTCTGCATCACACAGACAGTACTTAACTATAGCACAGTGACAATAGACAGTCAATCAAATAGTCCTTTATCAGACCATGACTCAAAAATATCTGAACAAACAACATTCAGACTAATTTGCATGTCATAAAAAGGTATTTAAAGACCTGTGTTCTGGCAGGTCAGCATAACTCAAAACGCACTGATGATGTCTCCTCAAATGGTGATGAAATGTTTGCAACCAAATTACCAAGCCTGGAGCTGAAACCAACAGCCCAAATAATCAGGGATGTTCATTTGATTAACACCTCACCCTGAACTGACCAATAACTTTCCAACATCTTTATGCAAGTGTTTAAAAATAGGATAGGAGAAATAATCCCAATGGCTATCCGCTCTTTATCTATACTCACCAACTGGAACTGTCCACCAAAGAAAGAACAGAAGCCTTGATGGTACAGTGGTCTAAGCACCCTGTTATTAACACAGCTGCCTGCAATTACTGCTGGTTCGAATCTCTCCAAGGCTCAAGGTTGACTCAGCCTTCCATCCTTTCTAAGGTAGGTGAAATGAGGACCCAGTTTGTGGGGGCAATAAACTGACTTTATATAAAATATACAAAAGTATGAAGGCTATTGCTTAATGCATTGTAAGCCGCCCTCAGTCTCCGGAGAAGGGCGGCATATAAATCAAATAAAAAAAAAAAACAAGAAGGACTGTACAATAGTTTCTCCAATCACCAACTCTCATTGAAGGACACTATTAATGATGGTACTGAAGCTCCTGAGATTTAATGTGGATTAGGAAGAACAGTTTTCTTTGCACACAAATAGGCAGATTTAGACCTCAGGAGCTGAGCAGGTTTGCAACTTCTTAGTAAACAGTCTCACTACTTTTATTGAGATTGGTTGTAATAACAAAATTTTTCAAATCTGATTGGACTTTACTCTTTTTTCTTGCAATTCAGCAAATTAGGAAGTGTCTGCCTGAATTACTTTCAAATGTTATCTTGCTATGGACTTTTACTTTAAAAATGTTTTGGCTCCTTTTACTTATGCAATAGTTCCTGTGTCATGACATCTTCCTTATTCTGTACAGCTTCATTGGATTGGGTGATAGAGAGAGACCTTACTCTGTCACATCAAGATTCCAGATATGTCTTATTTCCAGTAGTTAACCAGAAACTCAGTAGAATTGTCTGCCAAATACTTGGAAATGCTCAAACACTATCAGACTCTATCTTGATTTATTAGATGTCAGAATAATGTAGGTCTGTTCAGGTTCTTAGTGGCAGTCAGTCATTTCTGGGCCAGGAAATGCTATGACAATGACAAAGTGTTGACAATAATGTTCTTTATAATACAATTGCCCAGGGAAAAGATTAGGCCTAATATATGGCCACTTGTCTGTGTTGAGCCTGAGATTATTTGGGGCAATGCAATCCCACAATTGCCGTGGAAGCAATGAATTGCTGAATTTTCCCAGTCCCAGCCACTAGAACATGGCCAACAGTTAAAAGGACTGCAAACTCTAGACTCAGAAGGGATCCTGCAAGGCAGTAAGGAAGCTAGTACAACAACGGAATCTCTAACTTGTCCCTATTGCCTAAGGGTTTTCACTCTACCATCTCAGGAGTAGTGCTTAGTCACAGGTAAGATATTTTTAAAAGTCAATTTCATCCTTCATCCTCAACATTAAGACTGTTGAGGAATCTGAAACACACATCTTAGAGCAGACAATATCATCTTCTTCACCCAGCTACCTCAGATTACACATATTAGGACTACTATTTATCTGGCAAAGATTTATTTATTTATTTTTCACATTATTGAACTTCTACAAGAATATTAAATCTAAAATGTATCTAAAACAGCCTGCCTGATATATTGAACTTATGCTTTTCCAGAGGACTGCTTGATTCATGTGGCAAAATAGCTCACATGATAAGGAGAATTTCCATGCTGGGGACTTGGAAGATAGTTAAAGTCTTGGTCCACATTTCCCAAGAGCACTACACCTCACATTAAGGAGAAATATTAGCAGGTTTTTTTTTCCTTGCCAGGAGGTAATTCTGGATGGGAGGGGAAGTATAACCAGGGATATCCAACAATTGCCACACTTCAGTTGTCTCACATTAAGATGGTAAGGAGAGCACCAAGCCCAAAAAAAATTTGCAAACATCCCTGAGGCAGCATAGAACTTAAGTCAATTTATATTGGCATACTTTTCAGCTGACTCAAGGACTGGAGGAATGCATGCTGATGAGGCTGTGACGAAGAATCCAGGGAGAAAAAAATTGCTTTCTGGCTGTCTTAAATTTTTGATATTGAGATGAGATTGGATTCAGGTGACATACAAATCTCAAAGATGTGTATTAAGCCAAGCAAAAACATATTTTGTTTATACTGACAAAAGTATGTTTTTTTCACCTTATCCAAGTCACAAGATGATTGAGTATCATTTTAAAGTGGTACTCTGTGCCTATATCTGTTCAAATAATAGAAAATGAAAATGTTCTGTTCATCTTCATTCATATTTAATCCGCAATAGATCCTTACAGGTTAATAATTTATGCATGTGATTGAGCTTGTCATATTCTTGTTGTTGATTTTTAGATGCTGTGTCTAATTAAACGCGTGAATGTCACTTGAAGAGTGCACTTTGTTGACAAATAAAATGTTATGATGTTTGGTTGGAAGTTAAAATGCAGCTATTTATATGAAACTGCCTTATCTTATTCATCTTGTTTCTTGGCTTGCCCCACTCCAAATATACTTTATAGTGCCTTTATATTATACTTTACTTTGCATGCATACATTGTAAACAAAGAACTGTTATGAGGCAAACATGAATTGCACAGCTTCGCATGGCTGGTAAAGCTTGATTAGTGGTTGTGCTTTTTAATATTTGATGCGTGTTTCATGATTATTTAAAAAGAGTGCAAGAAAAAATCAGGAAGCTTGGGTAAATTAATGTCTTATATGAATCAAAACTCAGGACACATACCCCCCACTAACCCTGATAACAAAAGGAGCAAGCAAAGCCAAGAAAGAGCTGAGCCAAACTGTTTATTCAGAGTTTTGGTGGCAAACCACAGCAATTGACTCTCTCATCCAAATTCAGAAGCAGTAGGCACTTGTGGTTCAGGTTCCTTAATCCTTTTCAAAATTCTGAAAAATACTGTGTTGTTTGCTTGCCTTTTCTGATTTGTCTGAAAATTATTCTCTGCAAATTCAGTGTTGTTGTTTTGTTTTGTTTTTAAAGAATCCCATCCTGGTAGCTTTAAGGCTCTGTCTGTCTATCTGTCTGTCTCCCTCTCCCTCTCCCTCTCCGTCTCCCTCTCTCTCCCTCTCTCTCTCTCTCTCTGTGTGTGTTAATCTTTATCACACTTCCAAATTACATTTTTCCATGATTGGATTTTGGATTTTGTGTGTTTTGGTTTATTTGGCATTACATTTGTGAGGTGAGACTTCCCCACATGTGACTACAGTGTCCATGGGCAGAAGGCCATAATCAGAGAGAATAACAGAACCCTGCTTTTCTTTCCTTGTTCACCTCATTCTGTCCATGCAGCCAGACTTCCAGGTTTCTTCTAGCTCTCCATTATGGTCTGTCCAGTTCTGTCAGTCAGAAGAAAGAGAGAATCAGGTTTCCAACTGCTGTTTGACCAGACCTCCTTCTAAATGTAGTTGCTGTACCTTTAGCTATAATTCCCTTATCTTAAAACAGATGGGTTTACTGTTGATTATTTTATGTAATTTTTATAAATTAAAATTATTTTTTTATTTTTTTGTACCACTCCATTGGTTTTCAGGACAAAGAGTAATAAAAAAGGAAAGTTATTAACATGACTACTATAATAACTATTATTATGATCATTTATAGTAGCATTTAATAAATACAGCTAGGTAAGATGAGTACCCTTTAACCAAATGGAAGTGGGAAAAAGATTCTGAAAATAGTAAGAATGACTCTCAATTAGTCTACAATTAGCCAGCCCATATTTTGTAGCTCTTGGAGTATTTCCCAGCTCCCACTTCCAAATTTCAGGGTCCAAATTACACATTTTGGACAACATTTATGTATCTGTGTATACATAAAACCTTCCTTTGACATCCAATGGTACAAGATGGAATATATAAACATCTGAAGCACATATACACATATGTATATACATTAATGTATATACATTAATGTATATGCAATGTATACGTATACATATTAAGACTGTGCAGTGCTTCAGATTTGAAAAGAAACAAATATGATTTGAGGACCTGAAACTTATTTTTGATTTTTTGACTTTGAATCTTAGTATTTGAATCTCAGACACTTAATATATAATTATCTTGAATTCCATGCTGGTTTTGTCCATTGGTGCCATGCTCTTTTAATTAATTCTTGGCATTTATATTTCTTTAAAAATTATAATTTCCCTCTTAGTATACTTTAATTGCTAGGGAAGTGGAGTGCTGTTTTTAAGTGAACTGAAAATTCTATTAAGTACGTCATCAGTTTATTTTTTTTCTATGATTATTATATTCATATTATAATACTGTATTTGTTCTTCATCTGTCCAGTTTCTTAAGATTAGCATTATGAAAACAGTGTGCAAGGACAGATTCTTCCAAGAAATCTGTACCATAGGCCCATTCTCCCATAAAACAACAATTTTATCTCACATCCACTTCCCCCTAAAAAACCAGTACAATTGGCTATTGTTCTCTGTTCATTAACACATGAGACAAAAATCTAGTTTCTGACACTTTGAAGATACCATGGTTGTTAAATGTTTTATTATGGATAAAGTACTAGAAGAAAAAATTGTGCTTCCCACCACCAGTAAATATTTCATGACATATCTAGGGAACTCTGAATACCTCCCATTTTTTTCCTGTCTGTAATGACTGTTTGTGGAGATTCACTAGCTATTCAGAAAACAATTTTGAAAAACAAGTACAATTTATTCTGTTTAGGCATCTCTGGGACAGTTTCTGTGGTATGAAGGTAATAAACTGTAAAGGAGTAGTGAAAAGTTCTTAAAATGATAAAATTTTAAGTCATTAGGAAGCTATCATAATGAACATAAGGTACTTTTGGCTGTCTATTGCCTAATTTTGACTGTGATGGGGGAAAATCTGATCTCGTTCTGTTTCCGGTCCACCCTAAATAGGTGGAGTATTTTCTTCCCCATCAGAACTCAGACTTGATGATAGGAGCAATGCCTGAAAAAAATCAGAGGACCCTCTGATCTTTAAGATCTATTTGCAATAAAAGGGAAACCAGAGCACCCTTTAGAGAAGGGGACTTGGTCAGCAAGACCTTTGGTATATCAGACATTCTGACCCCCCCCCCCCCAAACTATCATTCCAGTGAACTATAAGGAGAATAAAGTTTGCTGAAGCCATTGATAAGTTGATCACAGATTCATTGATAACAGATTCTCTTAGCTTGCCCAGTTCTGAAAGTCTGTCAAAGGGGCTTCTCCAGTAGAGAATAAAGTGATCTCTCCACATACCGCTACTTCTTTTTCCTTTGCCTCTTTTTTTTGGGGGGGGGGACTTTGGATATCTTTTGTCTATCTCCAGGAACATGAGGTCCTTCTGAAACCAAATACTTTCTCCAGTTCTCACCTTCATATATAGTTATAATTCACTTGGCTCTCTTACATGGCTGCCTTGAATATTAAAAATGAAAGTCTGTCATGATGTCACAGACTTTAATGCATTCTGCAGGATTGTTTACAATAGATATGTGTGGGAAGAAAGAAACCAAGAAACCATGAAAGCAGGCTTTGCATTTTTAAAATTGATTTTATTATAACCTCTAACAAGATCAAGTTCAGTTAAAAGGCACTTGCCAGGCAACATTTTTGTACTTTTATTTATGCAGGGTTTTTTTTTTTTGTTTTTTTTTTACAATATTTACATATCACTGACTTTACCTAGACTCCCAATGAATTACAAAATATTCACATAAGGGTAAAATCACTCCCATCAATACCATAAAACAAAATAACCATACAATAAGAAATCCTCTCCAGACAACTAGACCTCAATCACTTTATAAATTATAAATTAAGATTACACATTAAAAACTGGGTTTTTTTTCCTGTTTTCCTGAAAACCATCAGCAAGGACACCATCTGGCTCTCTAGATGCCTGAAACATTGCCTCAGCCATACAGAAATTTTGAATCTCTCTCTTTTTTTTATTTCAAACAAATCAATTCATTAAGCTATAATTATTTTTAAGTTATCATCAAAGGACAATGGGAGGAAAGTAGACTTTTCCCTGTCTAAGCTAAAGTTTGACTAAAACAATCAATCTACTATTTCCCCATCTAGTTCTTCTGGTACAAGAAAGCAGTCCAGCTAGAATCATATTAGGTGTAAGAATTAGCATGGGTAGTGATATAGTTTTATCTTATGGGCCTCAGTTTTCAATTCAGGAAAGGTTGTCCAAAAAGGCCATATCATCTGCTTTAGATCTTGAAGTTAGAAATTTACGTTTTGAATAACAAGGTTTATTCTGCTATACTTTTCACTATGAAGGAAGATAGAAACTTTACTTTGATTTTTATCTGGACCTATAAATTATTTTTCCATTTCTTCCCCTAGCTATTTTGATCATATTTTTATCGAAACACATAGCTGACATATTAATATGTTGCTTTCCTAAACCATAACAATAAAAGATACAGGAGACATGTGCATACAATAATTGGTTTTTATCTTTCTCCACTTTCTCCTTTGATTTTCCTTTTTCATTTCCCTTTGCCTCTTTCTCTCTTTTTCCTTCTTTCTCTCTTTTTAAAGAAATTGGTCATATTGTCTGACTTACTTGCTATGAATGAACTGTTTTCTCAAAGCATCGGAAGATGAAAGTTTTTTTTTAAAATGAAAAGAATTTTCTATTGTAGTTAGGTATAGTACATGCATTTCTTTGTATATCGTGTAGCTAGGAAACATTCCTGTCTGACTCTGAAATATGCTGTCATTTAGGAGAGACCAGACTTCTCCAAACATTCACTTTCCAGATATGCTGAGTCTGAAACTCTTAGCATTCCAAACAACTATGTCCTTAACCTTTGACCTTCATTCACTGCCACTGGGAATCAGGGATGTTTCCTAAATTAGGCAACACCCAGTTCTTTTCCAGCTCATTACCCCCAAAATAGCTAAGCTGAGTAGGAGGAACCCATGGCAGTTCTCAGAACAGAAGAGGTAAAAGCAGCAGAAGTAGCTTTTGTGCTTTTCTATAGATGCACGGCTGAGCTGCCTGGAGGTGCCAGTGAAGGTGGCAGTTGGCAACTTGAGAGGTATGAGAAAAGGCTGGGTGGACAGACGGAAGGAAGGCATGACCAGCTGCTGCCACCTGCCACAGAAAAATCTATGCTGAGTCTCCCAATTGAAGCTTGCTGGAAAGAGAAGAGGAGAAAGAAGGAAGTGCTGCTGGCCATCGCAACAGCTGCCCTAACGCCAACAGCAGAAAACCTTCCATTTTCTCTGTTAGGATGATGACTGGCTGTGCAGCTTAGTGCTGGTAATGCAATGGCCCCGGTGTGTTCTATCTACAACTGGGTTGATTTCTTAGGACAAAAAATTATCCATTTTTTCTTGTGAACCTGCTAGATAACAACCCTGCTGGGACTCCTGGAAACTGCTGATCTGTAGAACACCAGATGGATGAAAACTGATGTAAATAATACTGACCTTGATGTGGTTCGATGCAAGATTAAATCTTCCTATTTTATATAAGGTTTTAAATTTCAGTTAAGATGCTTACAATACTGCTTATGCGTGTTTTCCTTAAAAGAAAGCTCATTTACATTTAAGGGGCTTACTCCCTAGTAAATATGTTTAGGATTGACAACTCTTTCAAAGTTGCACTATTCCTCATAATCAGTGGATGCTTTGTAAGTATGAATAACAAAATTATGCCACTTGTCATTCCTGGACAAAAGTCAAAACAGGTAAGAACAATAATAAGATAAGTCCCTAAATGAACTTTTTGCAATCGTATCAGAATTAATTTGATTACTGGTTTAAATTAAGTATAGGATGGCATAGGGCAGTGATGGCTAACCTTTTTGCCATCGCGTGCCAAAAGCGGGGGGAGCGCAGTGGGGTCAAATGCACGCATGCCCACATCCATAATTCTATGCACCCCGCCCCTCTGTGCTTCCCCCGCTTTTGGCACACAATGGCATGGTGGGCCCGGTAGGCCTGTTTTTCGCACTCCTAAGGCTCCAGAGCCTTTCTAGGAGCCTGGGGAGGGCAAAAACACCCACCCCACCCCACCTCACTCCCAGAGGCCCTCTGTAGGCCAGAAACAGTGTGTTTCCTGACTTCTGGTGGGCCCAGAAGGCCCGAAAATCAGCTGGCCGGCGCACGCATGCATGCCGGAGCTGAGCTCGCGTGCCACCGATATGGCTCCACGTACCACCTGTGGCACCCGTGCCAAAGGTTTGCCATCACGGGCATAGGGGATGCTTAAACAGATTAACAGAGTTGGAAGGGACCTTATAGGTCATCTAGTCCAGCCTCCCACTCAAGCAGGAGACCCTACACCATTTCTGACAAATGGCAGTCCAATCTTTTCTTGAAAGTCTCCAGTGATGAAGCTTCCACAACTTCCGAAGGCAAGTTGTTCCATTGGTTGATTGTTCTCACTGTCAGAAAGTTCTTCATCATTTCTAGGTTGAATATCTCCTTGGTCAGTTTCCACCCATTATTCCTTGTCTGGCCTTCAGGTGCTTTGGAAAACAGCTTGACCACCTCCTCTCTGTGGCAGCCCCTCAAGTATTGGAAGACAGCTATCATGTCTCTCCTGGTCCTTCTTTTCACTAGACTAGCCATGTCCAGTTCATGTAACTGTTCTTCATATGTTTTAGTCTCCAGTTCCCTAATCATCCTGGTTGCTCTCCTCTGCACTTTTTCTAGAGTCTCAACATCTTTTTTATAGTGTGGTGACCAAAACTGGATTTATCTTGTTTCTATCATGAAGCCTGTATCTGAAGCTATCAGCAACTTTCAAAAGGGGAGGGTGTCTTCAAGGATGCAACAGAGGGGAAAGGACTGAACTTTCCCTTCTTACATAGTGGCATCCCAATGAAATCTCCCCTCCTGTACTGCTGAACCTACAACTAATTAGAAAAGAAAACTGATACAGATTAAGAGTGGATTTAAAATGAGGTGCCAAGAGGGAGAGATGACTGCATGGAGGTATCCTCTTCTTTTCAATGTCTATTGAGCAACCTGAATTAGTTGAAAAAGAGTAGTATCAAGCTCCAATGATAACCAGTATGCAAGCCACTTTGCAAATTACTTTTAAAATATTTGCAGGGTTCTTTTCAAACTTTACAGTATTGCTTTGATAACAACAACACTGATTATGATTTCCCAGTAACAAATCTTTTTGTTTCTTGTAGATATAAACTGGATTTCTTTGAGGACTGGATCAGCATTGTAGTTCTCATCTGCGGGCCGGCGGGGGGGGGGGGAGATGGGACGCACGCCTTCTGCAGCACTCTGCTGGCCAAAATGGGGCGTGGGTAAGTGTGTGAGGCCCCTCATGCCCAGTTTTTAACCTGGATGGCCTCCTACAGCACTCCGCTGGAGGCATCGTGGGGCATGGGGCATGGGGAAGCCATACAAGGCTCCTCATCAGTGGTGGGTTGCTCCCGGTTAGCACCAGTTCGCAAAACCGGTAATAAAAATTTGTAGTAGTTCGGAGAACTGGTAATAACATTGGCTGACGAAACCCCCGAACCGGTCCCTGGCTCAGTCACCACTCACTTACCCCACCCACCTCATCAGAGGCTTTTTTTTTAACTTTTAAAAGCATTTTTTCTACAACCTCTTTGGCCGAAAAAATGCTTTTAAAAGTAACCAAAAAAAAAGGCTCTGATGATCGCGCAGCTCAGCTGGAATCGTCAGAGACTTCTAAAAACATTTTTTTCTACAACCTCTTAAGGTTGTAGAAAAATGCTTTTAAAAGTTAAAAAAAAGTTGGCCACACCCACCCAGTCACATTCCCCCCCACCAAGCCATGCCCATAAAATAAGCCACACCCACAGAACTGGTAGTAAAAAAATTTAGAACCCACCCATGCCCCTCATGCCCCGTTTTTGGCCTGGACAGCCTCCTGCAGCACTTTGCCAGCCAACACAGGGCACGGTGGGGGGAGGCTCACACGCCCCCCCTTCACATCCCGTTTTGGCTGCTGGAGGCATCATGGCCAGTCCTTTGCTATTTCCAGGCTGGCCCCACTGGCCAGATTTAAGCATTCCGCAGGCCGTATCCGGCCCTTGGGCCTTAAGTTTGACACCCCTGATATAAACTAAAGGACATACAAAATCTAAGAAGACATAGTCTGATTGTCTAAGTAATTTCCATGTGCTTTTAAAGTAACTTTTTAAAAATCAAATTCAATTCTCTGATGTTTAGTTTGAAAAATGTATTTCCTTGTATGACAAGTTTTAAACCGGAAGGAATTTTTAATGCTGAATTACAAGCCCCTGAAGGTGAATTAGTAATAAAAATACTGACAGGCTTTTAACTACAGCATCAGGCATGAACAAGACTGCTATTAAATAGCCACATTTTACAGTTCTTTCCTTTACATATCTTATATTTTTTCATAAGAATAGACTATGGGTTAAATAGTTAAATCTCTTTGGAATTTTAAAATATTACCGTAGAAATGTTGATGATCATTCCCAAATCCAACCCAATATTTTTACGCAAGAAGTGTACATTCATTTTGGGATAAGACATTTTTATTGGTGTGAGAGGAATGTAATCGCTGCACAACCACTCTGAACCAATTCAGAAACAATTTCAGAACTCTGTGATCTCATGACTTCTGGCAAATCGGGTAGTTGACCCATGTGGTTCCGGTTCAGCCCTGATGTAAACAGTCTCTTCTCAGAATCCTGCTTTTTTTTTTTTTTTGTACTGCTACAGTTCTGCAAATCCAAGGTGGCCCATTCCTCCATTGGTAAGGACTCGGTCCTTTGCTTAGCTTCTGAGATATAGATGCCCCAGAAGAATTTATGGTTTGAATAGCTAGGGTAAAATTGGCAAGATATTTTTTTCTCCCACACCTTTAAGGGAGGTGGGGGCAAAGTATTATTGGGTAAGGAAAGCCCTGGACTGCTTATATTTTCACATTTCTTATCACTCACTTTGATGTATAGCAGGGAAAGGACAGGTTGTGGTTACACCAGTTGAGTGGAAACAGTGGCCAATGGAAGTCCCTCTCCAATAAATATAACTTCTTATAGCTTACAATTTATGCATTTTATTTAGCAGGTATCATTCCTTTTTTCCTACTACAGGCACAGTTAGAAGCATTCTAAAAAGAAACTGGTTGCAAAATTGATGACATGATACCATGCTGTCTTCAAATGAGATTTTTAATAAAGGAAGTATGGCAGCTTGGTAGCCGAACAACCTGATTCTGTTACAAACACTCAGATTTTTGGCAAACAATCTAAGGTGTACAACTTGTACTGAAAACATAAAAAGGAGACAATGCTTTGTTGCTCCAAGTTGGATGGGGTATTGACTGCATTACTTCTTAAAAACTCGTCTTGGTCAGCTGGAGAGAGAACATTGATTCACTCATTATGTTCTCAGTGTAGTCTCCGTGTTCCAAGGTCAAGCTGGTTTCAAACCACTTTGAAGGGTTTGGGGGGGACATAAAATATGGAACTAATGAAAAATATTGCTTGAGCAATGCTTGAGGATTTCTGTCTATATTTTTAAGCAAAATTACCTGATTCCTAACAAGTAGGACAATTTAAACATGATTATCCTTAATTTATTTAATGAAATGTTTCTAATCTTTGCTATTTCTTTAAAGAGATAAATTGAAGCATCTAGAAGGGCATCTAAAGTTATGGAATAAGTCATAATTTTGCTCCACAACCAAAATGTGATTCTTATGAATAATGAAACATTACCAAAGTTGGGTATAGAGGGGAAACTTAATAATTTGACAAGGGAAAATAACTACCTCAAATACCAGCATCAAACTTAACTGGTCATTTAAAGATCTTGATCTTGGATCAAAAATGTATCAGATAATAATAATTCTGTCAAGGTATGTATATATTGTGTTATAAGATTGTATCTTCTACAACTTTGAGTCTAATGCAACATGCAAAGACAGCCTAATGCAACATGCACTGGATAGGTCATACCTATCCAGAAATGGTAATAACTACAGGATTAGTTAATATCCATCAAATATACACCAGGGCACATTACATGAGTTTTCAATAACAAAGATAATTTAGAAAAACTCAACTCTATAGATGGTCCTTTTAGGTGAGTGCAGCCCCTTCCAAGGGAAATCCAATCTTTGAACATGCAAAACATTGATCCTTAAGGGTTTCGAGATTCAGATTCCATTTACAGTACAGGCCTCAACAATTGGTAAAACTGGTAAGTATTTTAGAATATTGTTTTATTTAATCACTTAATCATGTTTTGTTTTAATTAAAGTCACTATAATATCTTTGGCAACACTGAAGCTCCAAGATGGCTTCGGCCACCTTATCTTTAAAAGAAAGGCAATATTCAGATGCCTCTAAATCTTTCTCTCATTGGGCTAAGAGAAATCATATCTCAAGCTTTGCCAATGAGATGCTCGTAAATCCATTAACAAACATTATAATTTATATATGTATATATGTATATATGTGTATGTGTACATGTATGTGTGTATACAGTATATCTATGAATCACAATACAGTAGATAAAACAAATATTACTGAATCATAATGATTAATGAGACTGTGCCATCTGAAAAGTTCCTCATTAGGAATGTATCTGTTGTTGTAACTAAATGACACTGCATTTGTGTATCACAATGTTCCTAGCACTTTATTAGTGTACAGAATGTTAGCCTTGTAATGAAGTAAATTTCATTTGTTGCATTCTGCTTCCTTATTAATTTGGAAATAAACAATGCATTTTAATACCAATTGAGGCATATTTTATTGAAATGAGAAAATGTGCACCATTTTTCTTTGTTTTCTATTTATTGCATGAAATAGAAAAAGAAAAGTATTTTTAAAAAGAAAAATAAAACCACAAGAAGAAGAAAAAGGAAACATACAGAATACAAAAGAATAGTGCAGTTTTTAAATAGTGTTAAACCTTGACACATAATATTAATCAGTCTTTTTATTAAGTTACCAAAGACCTGATTCATAACAGAAAGCAAATTTATGTCATAAATCCAAGATTCTAAATATATGGTATTACTCTCTTCCTATTCTAAATAGTCTCTCTCTCCCTCTGATCTATGCTGGGTTTATCTATAATTCTTTATATATTAGTCATTCCAAAATTTTGATATTTCACATCATATGTTTAAATTATACTATTTTAAAAAAAACATTTTATGGATATTGAATCAAAATGGAAAATTGTGGGGCAAGTCTGCATCAGATGTATACATATCCCATTTATCTTTTTACACGTTGAAGCTGACAACCAATCTTTTATAAACAGAATCTGAAGTGTACAATAAGAATGAACAAATATTTTATTGAATTAGTATTAGTTTATTACATGAAACATTCTTTAAAAAATTTAGACATATTAATATTGGATATTCCAATTGTGATTATCTCAAAGTTCATCATGTGACTAAGAATCAAAAATGGACTTTCATCCCCTTATCAATCAAATATACCTTGCAGCCTTCATGCTGAAAGTGTAGAATTATAATTAAAACAGGAATCAAGCTTCTGCTACAGAATCAAAGTGATCTATCTATCTATCTATCTATCTATCTATCTATCTATCTATCTATCTATCATTTATCTATCTATCATCTATCTATCTATCTATCTATCTATCTATCTATCTATCTATCTATCTCAACTAGCTATTTTACATGGTACCCATCTTATAAATCATAACCTTCATCAGCTCACAACAACATACAAAATAATAAAACTCAAAAAAATTAAAACCAGTATATGCAACCAAGGCACCATAACATTCCAATTCCAGATACACGTGTATCTGGGTGACCACAAAGAGAAGGCCAAGAAGATCATTTTTTAATCATTCCAGTAATAAATTTTAAACACTTGGATTTCATGGAGAAATACAAGTCAGAATAAAAATCAGAAAAGTTAAATACCTAGTCTTATCCTTATCTAAATCATAATCCAGAAACAAGTAATATACCATGGAGTCCTTGGTGTTCTCCAGGCTTCTTTTTTTCATGCAGATGTTTCATTACCTAACTAGGTAACATCTTCAGTCTAGTGCTGAAAAAGTTACTTAGCCAGGTACTGAAATACCTGGATGAAAACAACCAAGCTCAGAGACTACCAAGGACTTCAGAGTTCAACCTGAGCGACATGAATTCTCTCATTAACACATAGAAATTTGTCTTCAAGTTACAGCAGATTTACACCCAAAATATCCTTTGATTGTCTGATAAGATAGGTAAATGGTTGTAAAATCATAAAAAATCATCTCTGTTGAATTCCACAAGATGTCTTGGAGTATGAAGAAGTAATTCCACTTTTAATAACCCTGTTCAAGATATTATTATGCAATATTGTAATCTATTTAATAAAAAGAATCTTTTGCCAAAACTGACTCCAAAACCTTGAACTTGCCATAGCAAAAGCTTTTTCTCTACCTATTGGATGGATCAATTCCAAATATATCTAAAATAATAATGAAGTATTATCTAAGGCTTATTGCCTTTTGATAAAATGAGATTGCACAGGGCCAAGATGGATAATTTAAGGTAATGTCATGTGTCATCTATATACCAGGGCTTTTGTCAGCGTTTTTGCAACATCATTTGAAATACATTGGCTGATAGTTTGCACAATCAGCAGAATCATTGCTAGCCTTCAAAATTATAGTGATATAAGCTTCAGTCAAGGGAGTTAAAAAAAACTTTATTCATAAAACATAAAAGATAAACAATATAGGATATATATCTTATACCACTCAATTAGATAGCTGCCAAGACCAGGAGCTTTTTCTGTTTGTATTGATTTAATATTATGTATTATTTCCTGAAGAAATAAAGAGGCAGCTAGATAAATACTTTGATCATGTGCAGTTTTTGGAAGGACTATATTATTTAAAAAATGATTAATTTCTTCCTTAGTAATTTTTTATTCTGTCTTACAAAGTCAGATATGAAAACAAAACAAAATGCTGATTTATTAAATCAGTTGTTTCAACTGAGATTCAAAATAATTTACAGGACTTTCCCCCATCTTCCCAATATTTTTGATTTGTGCCATTCAGTGAATATTCTATGACAAGTGCATAGGGGGAATTAAACTCATATTTAGCAGTGTATTCAAGATTCCCTTTATTTTTTCAATTTTCATATTTAATAGAATATTTAAGTAGCATCTTGAAAAACAGGATGTCTTTTTCTTATAATTATTTACAATTATCCACTTAATCACCTTTGGAGGTGTTGCCATGTGCTGAACAAGGGGCTTTCCCTGAAGACCCTGGATGCTTCAACTGGTCTGGAATGCAGAGCCTTGGGTAATAATGACAATATCTCTTGGTTTACAGCTTTATTCCAAGACCTGCATTGGTCACCAGTGAACTTTGAGGTGTAATTCAAGTTTCTGATTGTCATCTTTAATACTTTTCATAGCTCAGGGCCTGACTATTTTCAGGATAGTTTTCTCCCCATAACATTTTTCTGCTTCACAAAATTTAGTAGGGTGGGCTCCCTACATGTTCACTCAGTTAGGGACTGGCAACTTCAGGGACCATGAAAACACAATTTTTCAGCTGATATCCCATTCCTCTGGAATAGTACCCTCATTTCTTCTCTCTCTTCCTCTCTCTCTCTCTCTCTCTCTCTCTCCTTCCCTCCCTCTCTCTCTTCTCCCCCTCTCCATACACACACTCATATACATAAACACAACATTTATATCCATATCCATGTCCATATGCATCTTCCCTTCTGGTTTTAAGAAGCTAGTGAAAAACTGACTATTGCATAGACAAAAGAGTCTGGTCTGAAAGTTAGAACCAGGGCCGGATTTTCCTATAGGCTAACTAGGCTTCAGCCTAGGGCCTCAAGATCAAGAGGGGCCTACATTCAAATTGTTAGCAAAATTAAAATTACACTTTCACTATAGGTGAAAGGGCCTCATAAGTGGAATAGCCTAGGGCCTCTTTTCATCTAAATCCGGCCCTGGTTAGAACTGTCTCAGTCATGTTATTGGGTTCTATATTATTGTTTTATATATAACCCCTAATTTCAGGGGAATGTTTTCTAATTGCTGATTTTTTTAAAAAAAGATAATTGTATGTATGATTTTAATTCCAATTATGTTGCTCAGAATCAGCAAACTGTAGAAATCTATGAGCTCTAAAATAAATAAGTAAATCTGCAAAGACTGTGTAGTTGGACTTGCTCCAGAGCCCATTTCTATAGAACAGTTTCCACTTATATGGACTGACATCTTCCTAATGAATATCTACATGGCTATGAAAACATGGATCTTCAATAGAACATTTGGAGGTTATTAAGATTATCTGCTTTTGATAGATTGTGCCACTATTGTAACACTTGTTAGTTTTTTTATGCTTTTGCTTATTTCTTGAAGTTGCTAGAACTATATAATTCAAGGGACTACATGCATCAAAGGCTGCAAAACTTTACAGATATTAATACATACATATATATACACTGAGAGACAGCCAATGTGTTATAGTGGTTAAAGGTCTAGACTAGACCCTCTAGAAAGAGCCAGGTCACAGTCCTTCCTTTGGCATGGAAGCTAGCAGTCATTCTCTTTCAGGCTTAGTAAAACAAAAGCAAAAAAAACCCCAATTATCTACTTAATCCACACTAGAACAGCATGGTAGATTATGGCTCATAACCTTCAATAAAGAGATTTTCATCCTGAAATGGTTTGATTTGAGAAGCCCCAGTGGCACAGTGATTAAAATGCAGTACTGCAGGCTATTTCTGCTGACTGCCGGCTACCTGCAATTTGGCAGTTCAAATCTCACCAGGCTCAAAGTTGACTCAGCCTTCCATCCTTCCGAGGTCGGTAAAATGAGGACCCAAATTGTTGGGGGCCATATACTGACTCTGTAAACTGCTTAGAGAGGGCTGTAAAGCACTGTAAAGTGGTATATAAGTCTAAGTGCTATTGTAATTGCAGGCTAAGAGTTCAATCCTGATTGTTTCAAGGCCATCCTTCTGAGGTTGTTAAAATGAGGACCCAGAAGTTGAGGGCAATATGCTGATTCTGTAAACCGCTTAAACAGTGCTGTAAAGCACTGTGGCATGGTATATATAAGCCTAGTGCTATTGTTATTGATTTGGTCATCATCATCAATTCACATAAATTCCAAGTTAAAAATTGGAAAACAGTAATGGCAGGCCAAATAAGATTTTCATTTTATTAGGTTCACTTGGATTGCATTGTTTTGGTTTTGCTATTTGCAGAAACCCATTGGGACCCATTGGGAGTGGGGTTGCTCAGAAATGTTGTAAAAAACAAAAAAGGGGAGGAAATAGATTGAACTTCTTTGGGAATGGACTTGCTTGTTCAGCATAAAGTCATAGACTGGTTGCAGCAAGAAGAGTTGATTCAGATAAGTGTTTCCACTGAGAATTGCTAATCGCGCCAAATTAGCTATTATGGCTAACTGCTGTATGACTAATATGCTCAATCCACAGAGACTGGTGAGTGCTTAATACAGCTGTACTATGGTATGCATGGAGATTGAAGAGAGAAACTAGCTTTAGCATGATCCTTTTGAAATTAGAAAGGCTGAAACAATGCTTTGTGGCATATAAGATACAGCCAAAGAAAACAACAGAAATGTGAGATACTACCATACCTAGACTGGAAAAAAAAAATCCAGAAGACCACTAAATAATTACAAATATGTATAGGAATCCTAATATCCAACGATACATTTTTTTGTGAAAGGTTTTCTTTGTCATTGAGCAAAGGTCTTTGTGGTGCATCCTCCTTATTCCAGTATTTCTATCTCACTAATCTTGCTATCACTATTGTGATAAGCATATGAAATTATTGTGTTTGCATCTGAGCTATTCATTATACCAATCTTCCTCCTCTTATTCTTTCACAACTACTACTATTAAATATAGGCGTAATGGCTTAGGGGTTAAAGACGCTGAGCTTGTCAGCTGGAAAGGTTCAAGACCCGAGCTCTGTGCAGTGGGTAAGCTCCCTTTACTTGCTCAGCTCCTGCCCACCTAGAAGTTCAAAAATATGCCAATGCAAATAGATAAATAGATACCAATTCGGTGGGAAAGTGACAGTGTTCTGTGCACCTGGGCATATAGTCATGCTGGCCACATGACCATGGCAGTGTCTTTGGACAATGCTGACTCCCTCTGCTAAAAAATGGAGATTAGCACTGCCCTAGAATTAGATACGACTGGATGGGAAAAGCCTTTACTTTTACCTTTACTATTAAATAAATATAATCAGATTCCATACAGTATATTTTGCACAAGGAAAATAATTTATTACATTCCAAATACAATATTTTTAGCTAACTAAGTACTTATTTTAATAGGAAGCAGAAATCATAAATATAACATCTTGGTCCAATATATGGTTTCTTTTGTAATGAGATCACTAGTTCTATGCAGATGTTTGCACAGCCAGTGCCTGGAGAATTTTCTTTGAACAGAGATTTTGTGCAAAATATGCAATCAATGCACAGAGGTCCAAAATCCACTGGGGCAAACAGTGAAATTTTAATATTGTAAATTGATGTACTTCAGTAACATTTTTATGGGCCTGTTGAGCCTTTCATTCAAGTAGAGAGAAATCCTGCTAAGTTTGCTTCTGTTTCTCATTAACACAATATTTCCGTTTGAATAGGCAAAAAAATTGTTAGACATATCCATAAAACATTGGGTTTTTTTTTTTTAAATGCATGTTCTTTTCCTCTCAGAAGTACTATTTAAGATTGTTAGAGGGATGGGGAGAGACAAGATTCAAGATGATCTGAGGATCTCTTGCATACTATACAAAGTTTGTGTTGCTTAAGATAACCACAGACAATATTCTGCAATACTGTACAATACAGTATATGTTTATTCTTAAGGATATATAAGTAAAACTCTTTGTGTGATTGCACTCAGGCAATACCTATTAACATGACCAATGGAGATGGAAGTTCAGAAACATTTTGGTCAAGTATTTTCACCAGGATGGCTAGTTAATGTTGAAGGAACTTTAGGTGAGTTGTGAGATTGTTGAAACTGAATCTGAAAATGAGGTATGCATATATTCTTCTCTGTAAGCATCTATAAATGTATGTATTCACATACATTTATAGATATGTATGTACGAACATATATGGCCACTCCTCTTAACCAAATTACTGGGTGGTTAACAAAATCAGTATGTAAAATAAACCAGTGTAAAAGTCAGAAGGCAATACATAATTAAAAATGATGTGGCTCCTCCCGAAACTGTCTCACATCACAAAACTTACACTGATCTTCTAACATCTGGCTCCCAGTGCCTAATTGAAAAGTGAGACCTTCAAGACCTTCCATAAGACAACAAGGGGCTATCAGAATTTCAAGGGACAGCTGTTTCAAAGGGCAGGTGCTGTGATAGAAAAGACACACTTCATGGATGATGTTATGTCATTTAAGTGACCCAGAACATTTGCACCATGACAAATCTGAAGACAGAAACCGGAGACCACTGGAAACAGGCAATGTCTCAAGTAACCTGCCTCTGTGTAATGTAAGTTTTAAAGGTGACAACCAGCACCTTTGTTGGTATAAAGTTAAATATCATTGATGCTGACAATACTGTAGGAGTGCAAAAGGAGCAACTGTGAAAATCCAATTTTGCTGTATTTACTGTTATAAATACATAGAAATGCAACAATGGAATTAAAGGTGCTTTTAATTACTTGATGTTTGCATTGATTACCCAAAGCAAAATGGTGCAGCTGAATTTTAGCAGCACAATCTGGAAAGCCTCTGGGGCATATAAAGTTCTGGGTTGCTCACTGGTTTTGAAGAGGAAGCCACCATACTTAGTGAAAGTTAACAGCTGTTCTGGGGGAGAGAAAGGTAATATGCCCAAGCAATCATGGATAAATAATACAATAACATTTGAGAATGGTGTTGAAAGTGGGTGGGATTACATGTCTGTCTGGATGAAAAAAAGATTTGAAGAATTGTCTTAGAATTTTAGCAAGTATATTCTATTTTAGAGCTGGTATTATATTATTCACTTAACATAAAGTAAAACGATGTCATTAATTGTCAACAGTCATGGATAGATGGAGTTCCGAGGGCTACGAAAATAGACTTAGGTCTAGATGTATCCCTGGGGTTGCAGATTACTAGCCTCACCAAGCAAAAGGATAACATTACATCCAAACACAGTATTATGCATAGTTTAAACATATTCTGTATGTGGCTGAAAAGCAAAGAGATTTTTGATATATGCTATCCAGAGTCCTAAGTTATTAGTTGGGAGACCTTATAAATTCTTTAAATAAATAAAAATAAATTTAAACATCTATGAGTTTTGGTAGACATCTGATACATTAAATGTTGCATTAAACAATCAGTTAACCTATACAGTAATGCTGTTCTCACTTAAAGGCCAACCACTAAACCCAGTCAAATCTCACAGGTTCTAGCTACCCAGAATCACACCATCAATGTCAGACATCACAATCTGGGAATCTAAAGTTCTCATGTATTTTTCTCCTAGAATACCTTGTATCCAATGAGTCCTTGCATTAAGAGAGTATTGGCAAGACTTCATAATACCATTAGCTCCTTCTCCATCATTTAGACAAGTAGCAGAAAATGAGGCTTATCTACTTCAGCCAGACCTTCTAAAACAAATGATTGTTTTTTAACTAATGGGGGCTACGTATGCAAAACAAATTGATGTTTGGGTTTAGGCATTTCTAGAGCACAACCAAATAAAATAAACCTTTTGGGTCAATTGTGAGTTAGGATCAGTTGAGAGATTCTACTACATTAACATACTCACTGATAAATTAAGCAGGTTCCACACAGAACCAGCCAATACATTGGCCATCTTCTGAAGCATAATTATAAATGGATTTAAACTGCTATTATTATTACTCCTGGTTGTACAGTATAAATAATATCAGTATTCTCATTAAGCAAATTTGTAGTGTTGGTTTTGTTCCTTCATTTCCTTCCTTCTAATAAATAGATTTATGGCACCTTTGAGATATATGTTTATATTATATTAGAACCTAAGAGAATAAGGATCAGAACTGAGTTGAATTTCTGTCTCTGCTATAGATTTGTTATCTATCTGGCTCATTCATGAGATAACCAAGTAATTGGATTTAAAGTTATAGACTGAAGGCAATGGGCCTCATCACTTTAAACTAAGTATTTTCTTTCAGATGTTTCATGCATTGCAGCCTATAGATAGAATAATGTCTCAGTCCATCAACTCTCTATTCTGCCCTGAGAACACATCGGGTGGGAAAAACCCTGAAGTATAAAGCTTTTAGATTAATATAAAAGGGGCCTGCCTTCTCTTGGTTTATCCATTGTGGCCTCTATTCCTGAAGAAGACATTCTGGAAGGTATACTGAACTCAGCTGCCTCCAGGGAATATTCAGGACATTGGAAGAGCTGTTATTTACTTCTTTCCAAGTGCTCTCTAGGTTTATTTGTGTACTTGTCACTAACAGCAGGATGAAAATGTTATATGAGAACTCTCTTCTAAATCCCAGCTTAACCACATGTATAATGAGGCCACATCAACTCTTAAGTGCAGTATTCCAATCTAATTTATGATCTAATGAAATACTGAATACTGGTCCCTAATTACGTATAGGAAGACTACTAAAACTATGGTGATGATAATTAAGCAAAATAAATCATAATTATTATTTATTAATTATTAGTTTAGCCATAAAAACTAAATACCCAACTCTTGAAACTTGGCTACCAGTAGGAAGACCGCTAAAAAGAACATGCCTATAACTAAGCAAAAGAAATCATTAAAATAAAAGCACCAGTCTGGGAGAAAAACTTTCTTAGAAAGGAATGAGACAGTTGGGAAAATAGTAGGAAATAAAAATGGGAGGTGATTAGCTATCTGTGTGGCACAGGGACAATGATTCAATAAAGCAATGATATCATTTGAGAAGAAGTTAATAAAACTTTCTTATTCCCAGCGTCAGTCAGTATATTGCTTTATATGATATGAAAGATGCTGACAGTTGAATTCTGATAACCATGAAACATGCTGGTGCAGAGAAGGGAAAGTGAAATGTTAAAAGTCTTTTTTACCTCATTATTGTCACCTAGCAGACAGCTAACTATAGCAATTAAAGTCTGAAGGCAAAAGCCTTGAATGAATTTCATCTAAGTAACATTAGAAGTAAAAAAATTCCAAGAAGCAAAATATCGGAGTGCCCATTTTTAGGGGACAGCTCAGTGTTTGTTCCCTTCTGTTTCAGCACTGATTCTAGAAGGCTGAGAATCAGGTCTTCATGAGAGAAGCAATTTTGGGAGAGTTCAATGTCAACTGTTATTATTCTGGGCTGGCTTTGTTTGCCTCAATAAGAGCAGGGCATAGTCCATGTTCTTCTATTACCAATGTGTGTTGTATTCTTTGGAATTAATCTTGACTCCTGGTGATTACCTGGATAGGTATGCACAAGTCTCTGCATGTTTTTTGCTAACATTTTGAGAACTGGTTTTCTACTGTCTTTTCCTGAAGGTTGGGAAAGAATGATTGATCCAAGTCATCCTATTGTCTTCTGTGTTTAAAGTAAGGCTAGCACCCAGTTTCCCCATTCTTAGTCTTGCCTGTAGCTACTAGAAAGTAGATCTCCCTATTATCTTTACCAATACATTTTATTCTATATTGTATGCTTCTTTCAAAACTAACCAGCAAAAAAAATTTTTACATTCTGTGCATTCTTTACAGAAATGTTATTATTCCCCTACCCCATCATATTTTCTGAATTGGAAAACAAGTTTTGTTTGACAATCATTATAACAGCCAGAAAAAAATACAACTATACCAGTGGTGGGTTTCAAAAAATTTTATTACCGGTTCTGTGGGTGTGGCTTGATGGGCGTGGCATGGCTTGGTGGGCGTGGCTTGATGGGCGTGGCAGGGGGGATACTGTAAAATCTCCATTCCCACCCCAATCCAGGGGAAGGTTACTGCAAAATCCCCATTTCCTCCCAATCAGCTTGGACTTGGGAGACAGAGAATAGATGGGGGCAGGGTCAGTCAGAATTTTTACTACCGGTTCTTCGAACTACTCAAAATTTCCACTACCGGTTCTCCAGAACTGGTCAGAACCTGCTGAAATCTACCTCTGAACTATACAAAACAGTATCACAGTGCATAAGCATTTACTGAAGATTTTATTGTCCTGAAAATTTATTTTGAAATTCCAGGTATTAGATTTAGTCAGATATAATTGTATGCCTTTTTCAGTATTCATCTATGGAATTTTTGTGTATTTTTGTAGCTCATAATGGAAATCATTTGCTCTGAGCATGTTGCTCTGTTTTTTAACAATCATTAATGCAAATACTTTTCATGATTTTTTTCCTCCCATCCAACAGAAGGCACAGAAACTTTATAGCAGCTGAGTTTAAAACAGAACAGTGAAATGTATAATGCAAAATATGTTTCACCTAGTCACTACCACATGTACAGCAGCTAAATTATACAGTATTATCCTAAAAGTCTCTCAAAAACTGCACTTTGCATCTGGTCTGTTCCTAGATTCATTAATGCTATGAGAAGGAAATGTGAACTAAGTCTGAGGTAGTGATCATATTCAATTTCATATTTAATAAAAGACATAAATTTATTCCTTGTAATTGCATTTAAATCTAGCTGGACAAATGTATAAATAAGATCCTGGTCATAAAATTGCTCAACTATAGGTAGATTCAGAGAGGAAAAGTACTTCAGAGAAAACCCATGTTACTGGCCTGAGAATACCAGTACTTAGAATCAATAGTTCCCTGTGGGGACCCTGCCTTTATTCTTTCTAGCCAACAAAGCTTTGGAAATATATCATTTCATTAAAAAAGAAACAAATAAATAAATGTTGTGATAATAGCTCTTGAGTGGGTAGGCTAAGGTGACCAGACGTCCCGCTTTTGGCGGGACAGTCCCGATTTTTAGCAATTTGTCCCGCGTCCCGCGGCGTTTCAAAAAAGTCCCGATTTTTCATTCTGCCTCTTGAGCCCCAGCTGATGGCTAGAAGAAAAAAAAACTGTTTAAACTCTTGCCCGGGGCTTCAAAGGGCCGCCCTACAGGCAATCAGTGTAAAGAGTTCCTGAAGCAGTTTTTTTTTCCCCTAGCTAAGCTGCAAAACCGAAACCGAAACCAGGGTCTTTGGTGCAACGTGACAAAATGAGGCAGAGAGAGATTTATTTTTATTTTTATTTTTCCTCCCCAAAAAAGGTAGGTGAAAAACTGCAAACAATGGGAAATTTAGGAGGAGAGTTCAATATTTTAAAACACAAAAGAAAAAAAAGCTGTATTTAACTAGGGAATTGTAATAATTGAGATACTATTAATTGTATATTGTGTTGAAAGCAGAAATGGTTAAGTTGTGGTTTGGAGGAATATATGGGGGAAATTATTTGGTTTATTATTATTGGTAAATATAATTAATTGATTTGTAAGAAATTGGATTGCATGGAAATAATTGGAATATTCATGTTCATATTGATTAATATACAAAAAAGATAGTTTTATAACTAATTGATTTATATTAAAATGTTGAATTTGTATTAAACAACTGTATTACATAATTAAACAACGTGAGGATGGATATAAAAATAGATGACAATGGGAAGGGGTATAATATAGAATAGAAGGGAAAAATTGAATTTGATTAAGGTTAGAGATGAGGATGAAGGGTAATATTGGTTTTTTTAAAAAATAGATGAGGAATAAATATGGCAAAAAGGAAATATAGAAATTGTAAATTTAATTGAAATGACTAAATGCTGTTTAAATTTGTGAACCAGCCAAATATTCTGTTCAAAGAAAATACATTGTATGTTTGTATGTGTGTTTCTAATTATTGCTATTTATTCATATTTGTTCTCTTTTATTCTTTAAAGTTTAACAATTCATTCTTTATCTTAATATCTTTATATTTGCTTGGGGTTGGCTTTCTTCCCTTTCATCTTTTTTATTGTACAGCAATCTTTCTCCTCAAACCTACCACCTCTCTCTTTTCTTTCCTTCTTACTTTCTCTTCCCCCCACCCTCTTTTTCTCCTCCCTACTTCCTCTTTCTTTCTCCTTCTCCTCCTCTCTTCCTCCCTCTCTTACCCTCACTCCTACTCTAATTTCCATTCCTTAATCCCTCTCTATTGCTGTAATCCTTTAATGCATATGGACTACTCAGAGGGCTGAAAAAGTTATTTTTGACTGGTCCTCACACTTTTGACCAGTCCTCGAACTTACGACTGTCCTCACATTTTACATTTTTGCCCTATCTTGTCACCATGTTGAAGAGAAGCAGTTGTGAAATGAGTGACATGGTTGTTAAGAATGCTGCACGGGCATAAATGTGAGGATGGTCATAAGTGTGAGGACCAGTCAAAAGTGCGAGGACCTGTCAGAAATGACTTTTTTCAGCTCTCTGGTTAGTCCTTTTGTGCATATGGACTACTCAGAGGGCTGAAAAAGTTATTTTTGACTGGTCCTCACACTTTTGACCAGTCCTCGAACTTACGACTGTCCTCATATTTTACATTTTTGCCCTATCTTGTCACCTTGTTGAAGAGAAGCAGTTGTGAAATGAGTGACATGGTTGTTAAGAATGCTGCACGGGCATAAATGTGAGGATGGTCATAAGTGTGAGGACCAGTCAAAAGTGTGAGGACCTGTCAGAAATGACTTTTCAGCCCTCTGAGTAGTCCCTATACACATAGCCATGGCCACCCGGTCACATGACCAGCTAGCCACGCCCACCCAGTCACATGACCAGCTAGCCATGCCCACAAAATAAGCCACGCCCACAATGTCCCTCTTTACCAATGTTAAAATCTGGTCACCTTAGGGTAGGCCATATTCCAGGCTCTGCTCTTAAAAGGACAGAAGAAGCCTAATTTGGGCTTCAAAATTTTGTTTTAACATTAAGGAACATTAACACCAAGGAAGATGTTCAAACCTATCTAAAAGGGACGCACACACACACACACACACACACACACACACACACACACAAACAGCAAAATTAGCTGTTGTAGTCAAATAGCTGACGCTATGGTGTGAAAGCTTGGACCTCTCACATCTCTTCTGGCAAAAGACTACTGGGACTTCTCTCTGATCCCATCCCTGCTTTTGGGTAACTGTTTCCCATTGCCTCTGCCCATCATTCCTGGTGTCTTCCTTCTAGGTACAGCATGTGAGAAAGACAGACATTCACAACCTGTGATGCCTTTCAAACAACTTAATTTTTTAAAAAATACAAACACTCTGAAATAATTACAGAGTCCCACTTCTTGTCTGGAGGATTTAACTCTTCCCACCTTCGGAGACAGATAATCTCACACGAGAAAAAAATAAAATAATGTGTAACCACCACATTTTTTAAAAAAACTTTATCGATGAAAGAGAATCTGTATCAGGGAAACTGTAGCTCATTTAATAAAGAAAACAGTAAAAACTGTAATTACACATAATTTATGAATTTGCATGGAAAAATAAAAAGCAGTTTAGTTTCGATTTAATATCACATAGAAACTAAGAAAGCAAATAGTTCTATCTAGATTTTTAACTGTTTCTACTCAGTCAGCAAAATCTGAAGATATATCTGCGCCATTTTTCTAGATGTTTTAGTTTTTTGGGGAGTTCCAAATTTTAATCAGAGCTGGTGGGAGATGGTAAACTCTAATTTGTTTGTTTGTTTGCTTATACTCACTTTTATTGTTCTTATAAATAATTTAAGGCAGCAAACATATCCAACATACTTTTTATTTTCCCCACAATAACAACCCTATGAGGTTGGTTGGACTGAATGACTGGCCCAAAGTCATTCAGCTGTCTACTGTTTTCTAGCTTGTTACCTTTCCTTTCCAACCTAAATAAAAATTTCTCTCCCTTGAATTTAAATAGACCAACTTTTTTCTATCTGCAGCAGAGGTTGTTGCAATTTGATTTTGTACCTAACCAAAAGCCATGCCTTAATCATAGATGTGGATTCCATCTGAACTGATGAGATGCGTCCTGGAATATATGCTGGTTGAAAAAACTGTATTCACAATAGCAGTCAATTTCACCTTAAATTTCCCTGGCAAATTTATTTATTTATAAAATTTATTGGCCACCGATCTTACCACAGGGTAACTCTGGGTGGCTAGAGTTCTGAAGAATTCAAGACCAATAATACAATAGTACGTCAAACAAATGAAATTACCATTAAATACGTCATATATTTCTATCTTTTTTCTTCTGCTCTTGAGATTTCAATTTTTTTCCCAAGCACAACCCACTATTCATATTCTCTAAACCACTTACTTACTTACTTACTTACCACTTTTTGACAAGCCTTCCTTTTTCTTTCAATTGGGTCCCCGTGGCCTTTTTTAAAATCACGAAATTATTTTAATACTCTGAGGAATGGTATATTGAGTGTGCTTTTCTAAACCAATTTGATGAGTGTTGAAAGTATGAGTTTGTAAAATGATTGCTAATCCTTAAAGGCTTCACACTTTCAGTAATATTTTATATAGTTTTAAAAGATCTGGCATGTTTGCTTTTCTTGTAATCTCATAAGGAATCTTATAAGTGTATCATATTTTCCAAAATGAAGCTATATTCCCTTTGCTTGCCACTTTCCCATTTCAACTCATTCTGTTCTATTCCCCCTAATGCGATTTCTAACTTTGCATTTGCAATCACCCTCACTTTCATTTTCATTACAGAACTGGAAAGTCCAAGGTAATAGCCACCAAAACTATAGGAATTATCTTATAATTCCTTTAAAACCAAACTTAATCATGAAGATGCATGAGTACTGTTAAATAGGGCTTAGCCATTCCCCTTACACTAGAGACATCCTTTGTCTATAATATCTCAGAGTGTAATTTTCTCTATTCTCTGAGTGTTACTTATTTTCTAGCATACAGTACTAAAAAGCCAGGAGAATACAGAACATGATCATCTTTATATGGAAATGTTTTAAAACTAGCAACTAATCTCTCTTTTCTGAGAGTGGTTGATTAATATAGGCAACAACCATTTCTACTGCCATCACTAACATGAATAAAGCTGCATGTTTTGGTCTCAGAGAGGATGATTGTAATATATCTTTAACATATTTTTTAATTCTTTTGTGCAACCTCTTCAGTATTGTTCATTTCTATCACTGTGAAAGTAGAAACAGAATTCTAATTCCATAATGTTATCCAAAAATAATGGCACATCAATGAAAGATATAATTATATCAATATGCCTTGTGGATTTTATCTTTAATACTTTACTCTTCCTATTTTCTCATTTTGGCACTCTTATTCTGTTTTTCCTTATTCTATTTAAAACCTGAGTAAGATATTAAAATAAAATTTTGATTGTATCAACAACACCATGTTTACTTATTTATATCTCTTTTTCTTTGTTGGTTTTCTCTTTCCTTTTTTCCCTTACATTTTATTTGAGCAGATATTTTTGTATAAGACCTTTAAGCACAACACTTTATGTACTGCTTGAATTAAAACTCTGCAGGAGTCCTTTAAATTTCTTACTGCAAAAGGTTCTTGAGTTATTTTGCAAATGAATACCTTTAGAGCTTTTATTACAAATCTTTTTACTACCAGCTCGGCTAGTGTTCCAAAGTTTCTTATTTTTAAAAAATATCTTCATAAGTACTTGACTCCAAAAGTAATAACACTTTTAAAATAAATCATACACATTTTTTTCAACATTTCAACATTTAATTTGTAGAGCATAAAGTATAACAATTAGAAGATATAAAGTACAACCAAAACTATACCATTGCTAATATTATAAAAATATACAAACATAGTAATTAATTGACACTTTAAGGAACTAAAATTATATCCATAAAATAATAATATACAGCAAGCTCAGTCCTTTAACTCAGGGATCCCCAACCCCTGAGCCTCAGCCCACTACCAGGCCACAGCCCATTTGTAACCAGGCTGCATGAGTGGTGGGCGCTTGCGCTCACAGCCATCCTTGCATGAGTGACAGGCACACACATCCGCCACTCAGACAAATGAAGCTATGCATCCACATGTGCCCCTGTGTCTCCCACAAAATATCTCCTCTTCCTCCCCACTGCACTGGACCACTAACCTGGAAAGGTTGGGGAACACTGCTTTAACATATTGTTAAATCTAGCCACATAGACCATCTATCGTCCATCTTCTTAATTTTAGTTATTTAATTAAATATTTAATTAAGAATATTAATATTCTGTTAGATGACTTAGTAATGAATATAAATAAGTGGATATTCTATCAATATTAATTATGGTTTCAGATATTACTGTCACAAGTATTCTACTTATTTAACCTATTCTTTAAAATTAAATACAGTAGGAATGAATTAGATCCAGAAGGACTCCCAAACCATAGTCCTGTTCCTTCACAGAAAGTGCTTGACCATCCAAGGATAACAAGAGATAATCCTGATGTAGAAACAACAACTTTGTCATACTTGGGTTTAGTTCAACCTATCCTGTCCCATCCAGACCCTTACATCTTCCAGGCTCCAAGATAGGATATTGATGGCGTCTCCTCTGCAGACTGGGATGGTAGTATAAATGTCAGTATAATCAATACACTGATAATATTGCACCAACAACTCTTATATCACCTCTTCTAATTGTTTCTCAGTGTGTCTCAACAATAACAACTTCCCAAATTTCCCAGCCACCTTGCTGAATTCTGTAGGTTGAATAAATCATTGCCAGCTAGTAAAGCCAAAGGAATTCAATAATATCTGTAGCTTGGTAAATTCTAGAAAACCATAGTAGAAGGATGCTTTTATAAAGAAAAGGATTATTTCTAGCAAGTGCATCTTGCCTCTAAGAATATACATGCATGCAACCATCCATCTATGAAGACCAAGATGCCTTGCTATGGATAATCTACCATTGAACATTTTACAGTTGTTAAAGTTTATTATTGAACAGTGATAATATCAGACAGATTTTTTCCCTAACTGCTTTTAAATCAGTGGATGAGAGTTGTTGCTGAGTAAATGAGCACAGCATGAAACAGACTAAAGCCTTAAGCAATGCATAATAGTTTGGGAAACAGGCTTTGGAAGTAAGAATAGGTTTGTTGCAATGGCAGGTCCCTGTTCTGAAATAATGGAAGTAAACTGTTAGATAAAAGTAAACTGAGCATCACCATGTCATTCTGTTCACAGATCTCTTTCCCAGGTTACTAAATGGTTATGAAAGAGACAAGAGTGCTTAATGCTCAGGGTAAGAACTGCAGTAATTGCTTCTAAGCTGTCATGACTACATATTTATGATAATTTGTTTCCATGGAAAAACTGGTCCATTATTTCTTTGTGTAAGGAGTATGCTATTAAAACAAAGGGGCCTTCTCCAAAGAAATGTGGATTGCAACCTTAAATTAGATACTAGTTCTGTCATTAGTGTCATTAGGAATAAATGGCCAGTGCATCTTCCCTTTTAAAATATTCCCAATTCTAAACTCTTAAAAATGAGGTTTCCCACCACCATCAAATTAAACTAGAAGAAAAAAAACTCTTATATTTTCATAATGATTAAAGAACAACAATGATTTAGCAATGTGGTTCAAACCCAAACAACAGTGACAAGTTGTCCCACAGAAGAAACTATGATCAGGATGACAATATGAGGTCAACATAGAATACTTATTGTAAAGTCCAGAATTGTCCACAGTAACTTTCAAGACATTTGGAAATAAAACTAGGTATTTACAGTTGTATAACTTGTGTGGGAAATATGATAAATGATAATGGTACCCAAGAAAACATGTTTATTGTACCAAAGTTTTAAAACACTGAGGTCCAGGTGGGGTTGGTTACTGTTTCAATAAAAGAGATCACCTGATTTATTCACTAGAACTTTACAAAATATGTTGGCATAGTAATGCTTAAATTTCAGTAAAGTGCATCTGGGATTATGGAATAAATTCTTGCCACTGTAAATGTGTGAACCTAAGTTAAAGTACTCTGGTTCACCTGACTGACAAAAAGCAAGGAGTAGCCATACTGGAAATAAAAATAATATGATTTCCAGTGGGCTGCATATCTATAGATATGCCAGTTTCGGGCTGTACCTAGTAGTAGGAGTTTGTTACAGTTTCAAAATATCCTTATTTGTTCCATTTTTATTCTCTTCCTATCCTTCCCCCTTCTTTCTATCTGTCTCAGGTATGTCACATCACCAATCTTTCCATTCATGATGTACTTTATAATCATTCATAGAGTAATTTTTCTCAATGCCTTTACTTTTAACAAATTTCATATATGTTTAGAATATAGCTTTTTTGTTCAAATCCGAAGTTTGCAGAAAACATTTTCAATCAAATGTTTCTTCTCCACCCAAGCTAGCCAGTTGCTGGACACTTGCCATTCACTTATTTCTCTCTAACTAACTAATCATTAAGTTTCTTATCGTCAGAGCTTTCAGCGACCTGTGAATTAATAACTGAACACTTCAAAGAAATAAAAGCAAATTGTTGGAATTCACTTTGCATGCATGGATTTTACGCATCTATAAACCTATGGACCACAAGAATCAATAGGTATAGACATAATTAGCAGAAGGCCTCTGCACTTTCATCTCCTTTGCTATTTTTTTCAACAAAAAAAAAAATCTTACTTTGCATGTCTTTAGGAAAATACTTCCTATAGCTCCAGTCTCTTTCAACCTTTTTATTCTATAAGAATCATTCAAATAATTTTCAGGTCTCTCATATATATATATAATTCTGCGAAGGTTGTGCATTTCAGATATTCCCTGATTTACTCTTTCTCCAAAATGTAGGAAAGGATACTACATACTCTTAGCTGCAGACAGACTTTAGTAACAGTGTTTCCTATCACCATGTAGTTTCCTAAATAAAACTTATCTTGTTTTTCTTTCGTGCATTCACCAGTCTCAAGAGTACTTTCTTATAGAAGCTATTTTCATTAATGTCTTCCAACTGCATACAGCTATCTGCTATACAACATAAATAAATTTCTGCCCTCTGAAAAGACACCCATGGCTCACATATTTACTATTGCAAATGTATTGTGTACATTTGTTTATAAGATAAGAGTGATTATTTAATAAAGTCTTAATAAAACTACTGAAAATCTTCAATAACTCTGTCTTAACCAAGATGTTAGGTCTGCATCAGAGAGCCATGACTGAGAAGACAACTTACTAGCAAATCTAAGAAGAGTAGCCATACAACACAAGGTCCTGCTTGATTTCTGCTGGAGTTTTCTTTTTCTCTTACCTTCTCTCCAGTATGGATGAATAATAATGCGTTTGGTGTCCATGCTGATTTATTAAAAAATAATAATAAACAAAATAGGTGTTAGCCCAATAGATAGACCAGACCAAGAATCAATTTCATTGTAAAGCTAAAATTACTTACATTGAGATTGGCTATAATAACAGATACTGTAATTGTTAGTGAATTACAAAAGCAGAATATACATGCTGATATGGAAAGCTGTAAAATTGTATTACTCTGTTGTGTTGTTTGTTTTTTATATTTGTTTGTAGAACAAACAATCTTGGCTACTATAAGATGTCTGGGCTTCAACTTCCAGAATTCCTCAGCTAGCTACAAAACTCTGGACATCTTTAGATGGAAGCAAGGAATTTGGCTTTTCTGTATCTGATAAAATCTCATAGAGTTTGGAGAGCAAGAGAAGATGCAACAACTTTCTGCAAACTTCAGTCTCAAAGAGGTGAGAAGTTCATATGTACAGTAGAATCTTCACTGACAAGGCCTCTGCATAGCTGGCTCTTCCATAGATCTTCAAGACATTGAGCTTGAAGGTTTGTGGAGAGTTCCTTTAATTCCTTTAAAATTCACAATTTTTTAAAGGCATCTGAAGAACTTGAGGGTGGAGCTATCTATAATCTCTCGATTCTTTTCAAGTATCACTTGCATCAGCGTATATATATTAGATTTTCTGCGCTTGCCATCCTTATTTTGCTAAAATAAGATTCAGAATAGAGAAAGCAAAACATATGCTTATTCCCATATTTTCATCATCCTATTAAGTAGGGGAAATACTTTAACAAATGCCTTAATTAAGGATCATTTTAAGAATTGAAGTGGCTGATAATTACAATTTGCTTTTTTAAAAATATTCTACAGGAATTAACCAAAAGTATATGAGAAAGCAAAATTCTTCTGCTTGGTTCTGTGATACTTACATCCCTAAAAATACTGTAGGAGATGACCAGAAACCTGGAATGTCTCCCCCACCCCCTTCATTTATATTTATTTTTCATAAACTTTTCAATGACCTCCAAATATTTTTGATATTTGCTTGTGGACAGGCATAAGGAATGTCTGGTTTTGCCTATTCATTCAGCACTGTGTATTTCTTTCCGTCTGGATAATACATTTAGTCAGCTTTGCCACTGGTTGCTATGCTGGAGAGCTGCATAGCAAATTTTCCCTGATATGATCGCTCACCTCTCTGCTTCAGTAAATCCCGAGCTGATTACATGCTGTACCCTGGAGGTGACAACACAAAGCCCTTCCTGGTGCATGAGATTACATAGCAAAACTGGAAATGGCAATGTGATTTTTACCGAGCAGAGCTAGAAGCTAAGAAAGCGGAAATATTAAACAGGTCTGACATGGCCCTCTCATATATCACAGCCCTTTAGCAAGTTCAGGGTCACTGCTTTTTGTTGTAAGCCATAGGACCGCCACTCATTTATGTTGGCTGCTTTTTCAGCCTGAAGTAAGTTCTGATTGGCTCTAGGTTTGTCATTACCCAGGAATCATGGACATTCAGTGATCATTCACTGCCTTCTTGTCAAATAGAAACTGCAATACTCTTGTGAAGAAATGTACACGCTTGCATGCTATAAAATGAAGAGGTCAAGGGAGCTAAACACTGGCATTTCTTCTATTGCTGAGCTAAAATATTCCAGGCAAAATGGACTGGTTGTGGTTCTGTGCAATGCACTTCGCCAGAAAAACAAAATAATTGTGACTTTAATTCTTTTTATTTTATTCATTTATTCAATGTAGAGGCCACCTGATGGCTACTATAGTATCTCTATGTTTCTATAGCCTACGCTGGATGGCAGGAAATATTTTGTTATTTAGATTAAGTTGTTGGGGGTCCAAAACACTTTGAAAATCTATTGCAAATCACCCAGATATCTATAGGTAGTGCCTTAATCTAGTTCTCCTCTTCCCTTCCCTACAACATGTGTTTTTGAATAGTTTTCTAGTAGAAAGGAAATGTTATGTGTCTTGAACGTTTTTTTATTTATTTTTTCCTGTTATCATGACAGGAAATAAGTAGTTTCCCACCCTCCATCTTTTAATGTATTATTCTGAAAAGCTACTAGGTTTCTAACAAACTATTTAAACTACCAGCATTGATTAAATGCATTTAGGTTTCCATCTATTGTTTGAAATGGAATACTCCCTGGACTTCAGACTGGCAACTGTCTTTCATCGCTGTAAGTGCCTGGCATCATGAAATGTTAAAACAACCTTCCTTGTGATGGCTGCATCAGTACAATATTATTGAACTCCAGTCAAACACAATAAGATACATTTGACTCACCGGGAACCCCAAACAAATTCTCTAGGAATTGATAAATTCTCCATGTTACTTGCCTTTTAGATCTTTACAAAAATTGAAATTAAGTCTAGAAATAACTAATATATATTCTTATCAGAATATGTGTAATGGCATATTGACAATAGGTATCGCTGATGATTTTAAAAGGGTTACTGTTGTGGTTCTGCCAAGTCAGATGTTTCTGTGTAATATTGTAACATAAATTATATACAGCCATTAGTTTGCATTGCCACTGACTGTGTAGCTGTACGTTATCTTTGCAAGCATGGAAGCCCTGCTATTGTACAATACGTAGCCTTATACATTGGACAAAGCCCTCTGCCCTGTATCATACTCTGAACAGCCATACTTTTGCTGTAGCAAAGTGAAAACACAGAAATAGCAGTAGAATATGGCAGTGATGTAGCTATATTGACTGGCATTCTTCACAAGGCAACTCTGGCAACTCTAATGTGTTCTAATACTTAGAGTTTTCTGATTTAATCCCCACTTTTACATGCATGGAATTTACTCCCCAAACATACAGGAACAGCAAGTATAATGCTGCTGTATCCACAATATTCTTACAGGAATAGATATCAACTCCTTCAATATGAAATATCTGCCATGGTCTAATAAGAACCAATGGTCTAGTGAAACTATACAGACTACTAAATCCCTGAACATAAGGCATTTGTATTATTAGAATATTACTGTAAATGCTTAGAGACTGCATAAGAAAAACACAATAATGCTGGAGACAAAACCTCCCGGAAAAGACGTTGACCTAAATGGATAGATCATATTTCTCTGATAAACTCAGAAAATGCAGATATTTTATGAATAATCACAAGAAGAATGGAAATTATCATTTAACAATCTCCAAACTTCAAAACGGTAAGCAATTCTTACTATCTTGTAATGAATGTTTTGGAATTTTTTATTCATATAATTTTTTTCATTCTTAGCCTGAGGCAAGAAACCCAGTGATGACAGATTCTGGATATGGATTATATCAACAAAGGTCAAACCAATTATGCTAAAAGCATATATTACTTAAGAAAAGTCCTTTTGTACTCGGCACCAGCACCAATGTATGTTGAAGCTTTTCACGTTGCCAGACTGGTTTGGCCATAAACCATGAACATGGTTTTGTCCAATAGTTTTTATCAATTTGTCCCCAAGGTCACTTTACTTCTTAAGTTTTAAAAGACTTAGAATTTGTTGTGATTAATTTTGATGAAAAGGAGTTGGTTTATGTTTTTTTTTTCCCTGACAGTCTGGCTGTTCTGTGATCTGTAAATACACTATATCACTCTGAGTAATGAAAATATGCTTCAACCAAGCGCTTGGAGAGGCAAACAGCCATCTGTCTTGCAGTCAGTCTCAGTTGTTTCATGTCTCCTTCCATTTAGGAGAAGTTGCTTTAGATAACTCTCTTTTTCTCTCTCTCTCCTGGAGCCATAAGCAGAACCCGGCTGGAAAACACTCTCAGAAAGATGGAAGAAAATGTTTCTTGATCCTGACAACTGGCTCTCATCCTAGTTATCAAAGCAGCGAAGTGACATCTTTTAATATAAAATATATAAAAATATATGAAGTATATCAATCAATTTTATTTTGAACAATTACATAAAAATATTACAAGGTAAAAACAACAGTGTTAATCCTTAAAACAGATATTGTTTTCTATGCAGTAATACAAAATGTAATTACCATACAGATGATAGTTTCATAAGGTGGCTCACATAACATTTATCTCTTTTCTTCTGGAAGTGATGCAGCAGATAACTATTTCAAATAACCCTATATTAGTTACAGTATGGCAACACATGTTGAACTTATATATATATATACAGAGACACAGCTAGTGGGGTTTTAGAAAACCTCCCCTGCAAAAGTCCAAAAGGCAGAATGTTGTGCCTGGCCCTGAAAGATCTTTCTTCAGGCTAAAAGTTTCTAAATATTTCACTTGTACTCTGTGACAACCTATTGAATTCAGTATCATATTCCATATCATTTAATCTTTGAGAGAATGTTTCTTTGGCATGTTCATATTCCAATGATATTTAAAGTGTTGCTGGTAACCCAGAAACCCTTTTGTTTACCTTTCTAGCCTGAAGAATAATTTCAACAAAAACTAAAGGCGATAAACCTTTTGTCAAGACAAAGGGAAAAACCCTTAGATTTTTAGCAAGTAGTTAATTAACAACCTTCAAGACCATATCTCAATTTTAGGCAACCCCACCTCCAATCTGAGCAGGTTAGATGGTACCTTCTACAGGAGCATGTATGGATCTCATGTCTGAAAACTAGGATGTTACAATCTCAGTGAACATGTCATTCATGTTTGCTATCCATTCCTTTTTCTCACAGAAATGTTGTAGTGCAAAATCATAATAAATCTATATCTGACCATTTTTGAGAATCCAGACAAAAGTTTCTGTATCCATCCATCTATCCATCCATCCATCTTTGGAAGGAATCATTCCTGCAGTCTTTCTCTGATCTTCTAGTTTTGTTTTGTTTTGTTTTTAGCTTTCTTGAAATAATTGCCTCTGTAATTAATTCAGTAGCATGCTGGTGCACTGAGCGTTAAGAACTTGATCGCTTGGTGCTAAGGAAGACTTAAGAAATCCTACACAATGTTGATCTTTTTTTAATATAGACTGCAATTGTTAATCTTATTTCAACTGGGAATTTTTTACTGAGAATTATTTAAAGAAGAAATGTTTTTTAAACAACAACGCTGTTGATCATCTTAAAATCCAACTGAATAGTGTGAAGTTGGATAATTTATTTTATAAGCTAGAGACATATATTTACTCTATTATTCTTATGCAGTATGCATGATCCAGAAGCTAAAATTTCTAAACCTTATTTTAGTACTAGTGATAGTTGTCTTTTCTAGGAAAGCAAGTCACACTTGTAGTATTAGTATTAGTAGTATTAATAGTGCTGACTTCTACAGTATAGGTATTTGGCCTGGATAAAAGTAAAATTTTATCATCTCACTTATTAAAGAATCCTTTTAGAAGCACCAGTATAATTGCTTACATTATACTAGAGAAGTCTAATGAATCTGTAAACACAACCTTCTTTCTATATTTTAGACTGGAATACTTACAAGGGTGTACTCTCCAAAAATTGATGGCAGTCTTCTAGACCAGTGGTCCCCAACCTTTTTATCGCCGCGGACCAATCAGCCTTTGATAATTTTACCGTGGCCCGCTGAGCGCGCACAGGGGTGGGGGGCGTTGTTCGTGACGACACATTGATTGTTTATATATCAGATTGTTTTGAAGCGTGGTGTTAAAGAGGCAGAGCTGTTGTGTCACGTGGCCTGCCTTGTACTACCTTGTGGTCAGATATGGTGGAGCTCAGTAGCAGCCCATCAGCCCTGTCAGTTCAGTTGACTTTTGTAAACGGTAGGGAAAGCATCGCCTTCTCTGAAGTCAAAATGTTTCAGCGGATCTTGTGGATACCCACAAGACCGCACGCAAAGTTAAAGGGCAGATTTTCTCTCTCTCTCTCTCTCTCTCTCTCTCTCTCTCTCTCTCTCTCTCTCAACCCCCAGCTAGAAAACAAACACAGCGCCGCCGGGGTCGGCCAAGCAGCGGCAGCAGCAAGCAGCGGGGTCCGCCTTTTCCCATCCCCGTACTTCTAAAGGGGCACCCCCAGCGACTCCGTCTTGCCGCGGGTGCCTCAGATGCAAGAAACAAGGTCAAGATTCCAAAGCTGCAAGGGGGAAAAGGGAGGTGGGTCGGTGGGAGAGAAGCGGGGGGGGGTTGCTTGCCCCTCTCCTCTCGCGCCCCGGCCAATAGAACTTACCCCAGGCAGCCTTTCGGCTGTAAGGCAAACGCGCTTCTTTCCAGCGCGCGCGCGCGCGCGCTCAAGGGCCGAGGCGGCACCGCTCTCGGCTCGCCGAATTTACCGGACCCCCCGCAGGGGGCGGCGAAGGCGGAGCAGGGCAACAGGGAGCGAGTTGCGACCCCCCGAAAGCAGCGGCGGCGGCGGCTGTAGCCGCGGCAGGTCCGCCAGCCAAGCCCGTGCAATGGAAAAGAAAAGCGGCGCGCACGCGCCCTGCAAAAGATCATGGCCCCCGGCTGCTGCATCGATCATGGCCCCCGGCCGCTGCGCGGCCCGGTGCCAGGTACTCCACGGCCCGGCACCGGTCCGCGGACCGGGGGTTGGGGACCACTGTTCTAGACCAAATGTTACCATTAAATTGTAATTTTGAAATAATAGAAGAGATATTCCTTATATAATAGAATATTAGGAGTATTTATATTAACTATATTTAATTAAGTCTAATTCTGATTAAATTGAAACTAAATAAGATTTAGTTATCTCCTGGCCAGTTCACTTTTTCCTTTGTTTGAATCATTTTTTGGATTGTGATCTCTAGTATTACATTGGAGATTAAATACTAACTATACTAAAAATGTTGCACACATCCCCACTCTGTACCAACAAATTCAACCATCTCTTCCATGAATTAATGAAACCATCTTGAATCCCAAAACCAGTTCAGTACTCTTTGTAATGAATGTTTACTGCAATTCAGATATGCATACTAATAAATGCTATGGGCCATTTAAGTCATTAGGGCACTCAGTTGTGATTATGAATTAGAATATAGTTATTGAGCCAAATATTTGATGTTGCATTTTATCATTTCTACTGTACTTATTTGAGGTGCATGAAAAATATTACTCATACCACCATTACATTCAACATGGAAATATCTGATCTCCAAAGTCAAATGATATATGATGTGTATCTAACATAATTATATGTCATATGCACCTATGCTAAGAAAGAATCATTATAATAATCAATTTAGGCTTGCAACAAAGTAGGAGAGGATGAATTAAGAAACTGAGAGTTTTGGATAGCAAAGCAGGAAGCAAGAGTAGTGGGAGATGTTGAAAGTCTTCAAGAGAATGAAAGCTGATGCTCCAAAATATGATAGGAGAGAGGAGCAATGCATAAATAACAGCCTAAAAAAATAGTAAAATTACCTCAAAAAACAAATTAGAATGCAGAAAGAGGAAATTACTTACACTGCATACACAAGCATGTGTAGAATATTTTTTAGTGTGAATGACTATAGGCTGCCAATAGGTGTACTCTGATCAAAGCAAAAGACTGCTTGTTACAGTGGCGGGACATTATGATAATATTAGCCTTTCACTGGGAAACAGCTGAGGCAAAATTTCAGTATATGGGGTTGGTGTGCCTAGTGAAAGTTGAATGCTGACTTCAGTACTTGCCTTTGTAAGTCAATATTTGACCTTTGACGCTAGTATCTGACTTACAAATCAATATCTAAATTTTGTCCCTCATACCATTAGCCAGATGACAGATATTGTCTAAGCAGTCAGTGCAAAATTGTTATTGGCTACAGTGAACTGCCAAAGAAATTTAACCATTTAAAGGGAGTCTTTTGACCAAGTCTAAGCAAGTGAAACCATAGAAAATTGGCTCTTTTCTGAAACAACACAGCCATCACTGCAACTCTAAACCTGTATTATCTGGTAAATACCAAAGTAATGTCCTTTCAAGATTGATTGTGAGGGTTTACATGCCAAGTTATTATATACTGAAGAATCTATAAAGAGTTATAGCAACTCAAATATGTTGTTCCATAAACTTTTATGAACCAGTGCCAATTACATTTGATAAAAATGTGTACTCATCCCATGAAACCTAATGCCATAATAAATCTGATCCTAGGCAAGTAGTTATATTACTCTTTCTGATCCACAGGCAGAAATGTCTTCATGCAAGTCTACAAATATCTTTTTTCCTAAATAAAATAGTGGAACTCTGCTCTCCTCTACCTTGTTGAAAGGGAAAAGTTGGAATTAAAAATCTAAGGGTGTGTAGCTGATAGGCATGAAGTGAACTCAGGAAACAGTGTTGAATGATGGTAAGTGCTGGGAGAGAAATGGCTAATAAAGATCAGAGGGCAGACCCAAATCTCACAGCTTTCACATAATGCACATGTAATCATATCCACAACAAGGTAGCTCATCTCATCTTTAAGGTAATAGTGGCAAAGTATTACAGATTTACACACCTTGAAGCTGAGGAGGCTTAGTGGCATCTTAAAATGGAATCTTAAAAATCTTAATGCTGTTGGACATGTAGTGAAAATTTAAAGTTTCGGTGATACCTTCACTAATAAACTGGGATTGAGATGAAGATTGGTATTGACAGGACATACTTGAAGATATTAGGACAAATATAGAACACCACAAGATAATTCCCAAAGATGCAGCTTCTTTATGTGGTTGCAAGTTTGGGATTCATTGATCTCTTGTTAATAAAATTCACAATAAATCTATTTAATATATTCAAGATTTTCTTTATCCCTGCCTTTCTCCCTTCCTCTTATTCTGTCTTTGTGTGTTTTAATGCCAGTTTAAGACCAACATTAGGACCATCTCTCATGCTGATAAATTCTAAGAAGATGGGGAAATAGGCCATCTAAAAATATTTACCTCTACTCAGTCATGATATGCAATATTACAATTTGTGCTTATTTTTCTTGTATACACATTTTGATCATTTAAGGCCAAACCAGATCGGGAGTATGAAGTATCTTGGGCCAGTGCCAAGGACACACTTTATTCTGGTCCTCCTTTACCTTATTTCTGAACCTTGCAATATTGCAAGAGAATTGTTTCATTGGCCTATACGATATCTCTTTCTTGCTTATATTAATAAAGATTGGTTAAACTTAGGAAATAGCACATCATGCTGCTAATAACTAATAGCCTCATCCCAAAATGCTTGTAAGCTTTGAAAAACTAAGATGTGTCCATTTTCAAGGACTGTTAATTTGCTGAAACTGTAGCAACCGGGGGGAATGTCTTCTTTCATATAGATCTGCCTGACTACTGTGATCATCCTCAAAAGCCATTCATTTGACATCAGTCAGGAAGAGATGTTTATCTGTTGGGATATTTCTTCTTTAGAATAGTGTTTCTCAACCTTGGCCACATTAAGAAGTATGGACTTCAAGTTCCAAAATTTCCCAGCCAGTTTGTGGGACTTGAAATTCACATGTCTTCAAGTGGCCTAGAATGTTCTAGAACATTCTCATAGATATAAAGCATGTGCTGACTTCAGTACAATTTAGGGCATGGTTGAGTCATTTGGTTTTTTGAAAGCTCATGCCAAAATAGTTGTAAAAATGAATTGTGGTCCTAGTTATAATTAAGGAATTTGTTATTACATTAAATTTGTATTATATATAATTATATAATAATTCTTTTTCTTCTTTACTTCTTATACTACTTCGGGTGTTAATGGGGTTACAAATTCTGGCTCTTGCTCTTTTGGCACTGACAACCATTGTTAACTGATGTTGTAGTGTGTCTTTGATGTTGTTTCTGCATCTTCTTCTGGGTCTACGTCATGTTCTTTTATCTTTTAATTATATAACAATTAAAATTAATAAATGCTTTGTTTCTATGAATGTATCTCAGTATACATTCCTATTTCAAAGTGCATTCATGACACACACAAAGGTTTTAAGGCCTTTATTGAAAGTCCAAGCCCCTAATGTGAATCCCCAAGACCCCAATTCACATCCACTTCCAAAGTCCTAGGAAGTCCAACATTGCTTTGTCAGGTACAAAGTTACCAAGTCTAAGGGTAAAGCCAAAGTCCACATACTCAACAGTCGAAGTGCAGTTCAGGATCCAAGGCAAAGGTCCAAAATCCACATGCAAGTCCAAGGTCCAAACGAAGTTAAAGCATGCATGTGGCAAGAGAATGGGCAGTTGTTTCCGACTCATCCCCCACTCATCTGATTAAATAAATACTTTCTGGTGCAACTCATCAGGAAGGGCAAGGCAGCCTCACCAACCTCTGTTGTGCGTCAACCCTGCACATCCATGGATCAGGAAGAGGAGGCAATTCCTCTCCATCCCCACTGGCCAAGTGCAGCTACACCCATCTCCATTCTGTGTTTCCATTCCTATGAATTTTCCAGCTGCAGTGGCGCCTCTCTTTTTCCTTCTTCAGACAGCCATTCATCCAGTCATCCCTCCAGTGACCTCTCCACTGTGCCTGGCCTCTCCATTCCTGCCTTGAAGCCCTTATCGACTTCCAGAAGCTTCTATGCAACTCCCTCCAAAGTCCCTGAAGGTGGCTCTTCCTCATTGTCCTAGCTGGGGGAAGCCATCACACTGTATTAAAATATATTCTGATAACATATTTTATATAAAATTGATAGACATGCAGAATATGATAGTATATTCTGCATGTCGGTATATATGACAGCTGGTGTGGTATAGGCATTAAGGTGTCAGACGAGACGTGGGGAAAGCAGATTCTATTCCACCATCATCATGGAAAGGTATTGGATTAGTTTGGCCCAGACACTCTATCTCAACCACAATCTACCTCAGGGGTGTCAAACTCAAGGCCTGGGTGCCAGATCCGGCACACAGGATGCTTAGATCTGGCCCGCAGGGCTGCCCTGGAAACAGTGAGGGACCGACCAGCAGTGCTTCTGGCAGCAAAAACGAAACTCATGAGGGCTGCATGTGGCCCTTCTGGGCTCTGTTTTCACTGGCAGAGGGTTGCAGGAAGCCCTCGAAGTCGGAAACGAAGCTCAGGAGCCCGTTTTCGCTGGCAGAGCAGTTGGGCCACCATAGGCACCCCTGACACAAGTGATGCCAAGCTGGCATGCCCACCTGGGCCCTTGGAGGTCAAACACAACCCTGATGCAGCCCTCAATGAAATAGAGTTTGACACCCCTGATTTACCTCATAGAATTATTATTGTGGAAATATAGTAGGAGTAAGCACTAGAGATGCTGTCTTGAGCTTTTATATAAAAGGTAGAATGTAAATTAATCACATACATGCATGTATATACTGTATGCATGTATGTATAATATTTTTTTCGATCATTGGTGTTCACAGTAGACTATGAGAAAATATTTACTAAGCATTCTTGAACTTTGGTCCATGCAGATGTGCTAGGATTACACTCTCAGTGGTCATCTTAGCAGGGAATTCTAGAAGCTGCAACACATCTATATATCACCATGTTGAGAAAGACATAAGTATTCTAAAAATTATACTGGAGAAAACTTTCATTTTCATCTTTTGCAGTTCACTCTGTCTTCAGATAAACAGAATGAAATAGTTCAAACTGGTGATAAAAATATCATTAAACTTTCATACTGCTTAGTAACTGTTGCTAGTGCTGAGACCTAACAAACAAATAAATGGAATCTGAAGAAAACATTTTAAAAAATAGATGAACTTTCATTAGATCAAGAGAGGTTGGATTAATTAGTAAACCTAGCATTACCCAATCATCATGGAATATGGTTTAAAATATTCAATTTAGAAGAGGAAATGATAATTTATGTGATTAAATATATTAGGCCTATTCATACATAAACACACACACAGACATACAGACACGCACACACACACACAAGCATACAAGCGCAGATGTATGTTTGGGCATTTTAATTAGACATAATGAGAAAACTAGTACTTCCTGGCTGGTTTTTTTTTTAATTAACTAATGTAACGTGCAATAAACCAACAATTTGAATGTTCCAATTTTTATAGATGCATTGTCCTGAAAAGGAAATTTGAACAGCTGGAACAAACATTCAGAGTCACTAAATTATAAATTGCACTTGTCAAGAATCAACAGCCCCAGCACTCAAGGAATAGATCGGTAAAAAGCTTTCCCATTTATCAGTTTAGCTATTGATTGCCTCTGCAAGGTCATTGAATTTGAGAAGTAATAAATGGAAGACTTGGTTGCTAATACAGCAGGCTAATTGTGTTAATAATTTTGCATGCAGGAACTTGATAACACTTAAAAGTGCCCTAAAGCATTAAGGGGCTAATAGTGATGTAGGCACTTCTACATTGGCTTTCTGATTACCAATAACAGGTTTCCTGAAGGAATAAGAAGATAGATGGCATCACCATTCATTTTATTTTAAATAAAAGGCTCAAGAATTACAGTATATAGGTGACCTGAATTGGATTTCTTTCCAAATATGCTAATATACTTGTACTTCTATCTGAATTAAATCCAGTTTTCTGGACTTTACTACATTATCCTGCACAGATTTTTTTTTCAGTTCTTGAACATACTTAAGTCCAATGGAGCATATTTAATCTACTATAACACAGTGTTGAATGTAGTATTGTCCCAGGAATGTAACACATGAGTTTTTAAGTTAAATGTTGCCCCTAAGTGTGATTTAAGCTTCTGCTGCTGTTCATTATGATGCCCCCAGATTTCTGTATTTCAGCCCAATCTTTCCAAGCCAGGTAGATTGGAAGGTGTGGTCTACCATACAAAAATGGTTCTATTTAGTGAATAGTAACAAAATGTGATACCATGTATGTATTATAGCCAAATATAATTATATAAAACTTGTATCTATCTTGTTCACTTGCATAAATAAATCTCAATTTATTGTTTTAATGCCTTTTAAATTGTTTTAGAATTTTAGAATTGTAAGCAGAGTCACTTTGTTGAGTTGGATAGCTATAGAAATTAGAGGCAATAAGCCTTTTTGAAAATCTATGGAGAAATACTACTTTTCTTCAATAGGCATGGTTAACCTCTTTATTTTCTCAGGAAAGTTTAGAATTCTAGATGGAGTCAAGAAACTGGCCTATTTCATTTATCCAGATTCCATTTATTTAAATTTTAATTCTGTCCTGCAATAGATGGAGGGGGTTTTCGGTGGAGTAATGACTGAATTACAATTTTTATACAAGTAGTCCTTAAGTTACAATGGCAACTGGGACTGGAATTTTCATTGCTAAGCAGTGTAGTCCTAAAGCCGACATCACAAGATGTTAAAATCCCTGCAATCCCTATTTTTTATTTTTTATTTTTATTTGATTTATATGCCGCCCTTCTCCGGAGAGGGCGGCTTACAATGCGTTAAGCAATAGCCTTCATACTTTTGTATATTTTATACAAAGTCAGCTTATTGCCCCCACAGTCTAGGTCCTCATTTTACCTAGCCTAGAAAGGATGGAAGGCTGAGTCAACCTTGAGCCTGGTGAGATTTGAACTTGCAGTAATTGCAGGCAGCTGATGTTAATAACAGCACTGTTAATAACAGTGCTTTAGTCTGCTGCGCCACCAGGCTCTTATTGCTCTCATAACCCCTGGATGATGTAGGCTAGTAAGCAGGAAGGGGCAGGAAAGCCAAGCAAGCAGGCTGGTGGCTGCATGGCTGCAGGAGTGCTGTAGGCAGGCACTCATGGGTGCAAGTGTGTGTGCATGTGCCACAGAAGGGTCATGGACAAGCTTTCTGAAGCACAGGCAAGTGAAAAAGTGTCAGGAGCAGGAGCTACTTCTAACTTTCTACTAGCTTCCCTAATGACTTTGCTTGTATAAGGTGGCAGAGAAATCTAATCATGTGACCTTGGGGGCACTGTAACAGATGGATCATCAAGGACCAGTCACAAATACCACTTGTTCAGTGCCATCATAAGTTTAAGCACTCATTGAACGAGTGGTCATAACCCAAGGAATACTTGTATGATTCAAACAATATGGAGGATTTGTAGCATTCTAAAAAGTACGCTGAAAGACTCAAGTTCAGAATTTATGTACATATATTATAATGTTTATTTACCACTGTATACTTCTGCTTGCCATTTGGTAATTAAGGTTCTAAAGATTCAGTTAAAACAGCTAAAATCTGAGGTGCAACAATTTTCCATTAATATTTATCAATTTATTATAAATCATATCCCAACTTTTCTTGTAAAGAAGCATATAAGATTGGTATCAGAATGTCCTCTGGGCAGAAAGGCAGGATATAAATGGCAAAAACAGAATTTAAAAAAAATCAACTACCATAATTAATATAGATCACATAAGCCTGGTGTTTGTCTCTGTTTTTATCTCAAGGTTAAATTATTTTTTCTTAACATTATTAATTTTTTTAAAAGTGTTACTAAATTATATGTTGGACAGTTCAAATGGACACCACCTTATATTCTTGGTTGGCCCAATTATACATGGAAAGAGAAAAACACATGATTAGTGCTATTAGAATAATTTATTGTTCAGTAGGGCTGACCAAATAATTCAGCAATTTGTTAAACAAATTAATCCTCTTACTGCTTGTGGCATGCCCCTGAGCACATTGTTATTTCCTTCAGTTTATTAATTATGTAAATACATTCCATGAATGTCCTTTTGATAAAAATAATGATCATGAATATTCTAATTTGTGTTTATTTGTGTGCAGGTGGGGAGACAAGGATGAAAGGAGAGAGATTTATCATAAAAAACAGACATGTTGTTTTCCATTTTCATACAATTTTCCAAAATATCAATGTTTTTGTTGCAATATTTTCAGGATCAGACTCAATAAAGATAATAGAAGTTATAGGTTTAAATATAATTCTCTTTAATCATAATAGGCATTCTATATTCGCTGAATATTCAAGATAGAAGCAAGGAAAATGGGGAGGATGGCTCCTTTTATATACAAGGGGCGGAGCCAGGAATGGGAGTGGTAAAATATGAATACATTAAAGCTCAAGTAATAAGTTAACCCCTGATGTTCCATATATACATTATTTACACATTAGAGAATAAGGCATTTACATCTGACAAATCCCCCTCTAAATGCCGGTTCGTTATACAACACCAGTTACATTCAGATTCAGGACAATATAATACATATAATTTAGAAGTTAAATATTTGTGTTGTTTAGAAGGTAAGGGTTTTGTTAATATGTCAGCTAATTGTTCAGAAGTATCACAATGTATTGCTTTGATGAATCCGTCTTGAGATAGTTGTCTCACGTGCTTAAATTTTATATCAATATGCCTGGACCTTTGTCCAATTGCATCGGATCTAGAAATTTCAATGGCCGCTTTATTATCTTCATGCATAATAAATGGTAAAGTAGGTTTCTTCCAAACATCTGTGATCAAATCATTGAACCATACAAGGTTATTTGCAGCTTTAGACAAGCAAACATATTCTGCTTCTGTGGTAGAGGTGGCTACCAGTTCTTGTTTACCAGTATACCAGTAAACTGGACAATCGTTCAATAGAAAAACATAACCAGAGGTACTCTTTCTGCATGATGTATCACCAGCCCAATCTGCATCAGCATAACAAGTAATTTTTGGTTCTTTGTCATTATTGGGTTCCAATATTAAACAAAAATCTAATGTACTTTTCAGATATCTTAAAATTCTTTTGACAGCTTCCCAATGATACAAGGTTGGTTTGCTAACATATCTTGACAATAAATTGAGAGGTAATGCAATATCTGGCCTAGTCCAATTAGATATATAAAGGAGTGAACCTATAACTGATCTGTAAAATGTGTTGTCTTTAAACTCAGGGGAAGATTCATCATTGTTTCTAAGAAAATCAGTTTGCATAGGTGTGTCACATGTTTTGGCATTATTTAAGTTACATTTGTTTAGGAGTTCAATGATTTTATCTTTTTGAGTAAGTTTGAATCCCCTTTTTGTTTTGTTAATTTGTACACCAAGGTATTTATTCACTCTACCTAGTGATTTCAATGAGAAGTGTTCGTTTAACTTATTTACAAAGATTTCCCTGCTCTCTTTATGCTTTCCAATATATAAAATATCATCCACATAAATTAATACAAATTCAATATGATCATTACTCTTTTTTACAAAGAAACAGTTATCAGCAGTGGTGGCGTTGAACTCCATGGTCTTTAGCACTTTTACCAAACAATCGTACCATCTTTTGCCAGATTGCTTCAATCCGTACAGACTCTTATTTAGTAACCAAATTTCGTTCTTATTAGTGTATTGACTGTGTGGTGCTCTTACATATATTTCCTTATCTAATTTTGCATGTAAGTATGCAGTCTGTATGTCATATTGAAACACGTCTAGATTGAGTGCAGATGCTACTACAAGAGCTGTTTTGACACTCTCTGTTCTCACTGTGGGTGAATATGTGTCAGTATAGTCTTCTGGATATTTTTGTGCATAACCTTGTGCAACTAGTCTGGCCTTGTATAAGGTATTACCTCCTTCTAAATTCTTAATTTTATAAATCCACCTGGTACCTATAATTGTTTTATCCTTAGGTGCGATCGCAGGTGTGAATACATTTAATCCTTGTAAACTTTTCATTTCTTTTTCCATAGCTAGTTCCCATTTTTCTCTTTCTTCACGGGGAAGTTTCAATACTTCCTCATATGTATTAGGTGTTATTTGTTCTCCATCCATATGCATAATATAATCTTTGTATTTATTTGGTATTTGGTTTCTATTATTTCTAATATTTCTTTCAGGTTTGCTATGGTTGTCATGCAAATATCTGGCTTCCTTTTTTGTTAATGTGTCTGTCTTTATTTTATGCTGACTATTTGTCCAAGTTTTGGTTTTGTTCTTACTTTTGTTAATATTTTGATTTTCTGTTGTTCCTTCCTCGCAAGATATATTATCTTTGCTTTTATTAGGAAAAATTTCATTAAGGTGCAACTTAGACCAATTGGCCTGCTCATGAAACACAGCTGTTCTGGATACTATAAATTTGTTATTATTATCGATGAATCTGTACCCTTTGGTTCCAGTTTCGTATCCCATGAATCTTAATCTCCTGGATACGTTTTCTCCCTTTCTCCTCAATTGTTTAGGTATGTGCACGTCTGCAGTAACTCCAAATATGTGCATGTGTGCTAATTTAGGTTTTCTATTGTACATCACCTCATATGGTGTCTTATTCACAATACTGGACCATGTTCTATTTTGAGTGTAATTTGAATAATGTAAGGCTTCTGACCAAAATTGTTTGCCTAAACCAGCATCCTCTAATGTGCATCTAATCATGGTTTGTAGTGTGGAGTTCTTTCTCTCTGCAATCCCATTTTGAAAGGCAGAAAATGGATTGGACGTGAAATGTAGCATCCCTCTATCCTTTAACCATTGGGAGAATTCTTTAGACATGAATTCACATCCCCTATCTGTCATAATTTGTTTTATTCTGATATTATGTTGTGTTTCTATGCGTTTGTAGAATTCCTTAAATTTCTGAAAGGTTTCATCCTTGTGCTTTAATGTGTAAACAAAACCATAGCGACTGTAATCATCCACTATTGTTAGGAAGTAACGTTTTCTATAGGTAATTGATGGAGTTAATGGACCAACTAAGTCCATATGTACCAAATCAAAAATATTGTTAGTTGATCTGTTAGATTTTTTTGGTCTAGGACTGGTTTTTAGTTTGGTGGATTTACATACTGAGCATTCTAAATAATTTTCACAATTTTTTATTTTTACACCTTCTGCGTGTTCAGTCATTTTTTGTACTACAGGAAAGCTTGCATGTCCTAACTTCCTATGTAAGATATGAGCACACTCATCATGAATTGGTTTACCTATTTTTGGTTTCTTCTCATTGTGTGTATTTTTGTTATCATGAGTTATTTTACATTCATCATTGTCACTGTTACTGACATTTTCATCATCTGCTTCAATACAATCTTCCATATTTGAATCAATGTTATGTAACCATCTTTCTTTGGTTATCAGATAGGGTAGACCCCCTTTTATCATCACAGTGCCTACATTTGTTTTGTTCTTTTCTATAGTTGCTTTCCCCTTTGAGAAAACTATATTGATGTCAGATTCTCTGCTTAGTTTTATAGCACTTAGTATGTTGTGAGGTATTTCTGGGATTAATAATACCCCCTCTATTTTCCCTAAACCAGGCAAGGTCACATTTCCTCTGCCTAATACTTGAACCTTTTCTTGATTAGCTACCTTTATCACAAACTTATCTTCTGTAAATGAAGATAATATACTTTTGTTATTAGTGGTGTGATTTGTTGCACCAGAATCAATAAGCCAATTATTGTTCTCATCTTGTTGTGTTTTGGTGCTGTCTTGTTTATTTAGCCCATTTAGTGACCCAGATTTTCTCTCTTTTGAATTTTCTCTACCCCCTCTACTTTCTCTGTAGTTTGGTGGGCTTCTATATTTGTGTCTATCTGTGGAAGATTGTCTGTAATTGTATTTGCTCCTATATTCTGGCCTATGTCTCTCCTTTGGGACTTTGGGACAGTCTCTTCTACTGTGTTCCCTGGATCCACAATTGTGGCATCTAAAGGCCTCATTATATTTATCTTGAAAGACTACTTTCCTAAAAGATTTGTGTTCTGTTTGGTTACTGGAACGATTTTTTCTTGAATTGTCTTCTGCTATCAATTTGTTAGATAGACTTTCTATTGATAAATATCCTAAATTAATGGTATCTAAGTGTGACATAAAGCTATCCCATGATGGATCAAGTGAATTGATAATAACACTTTTCATAGTTTGATCTGAAATCACTTCCCCCCTCAATTGCAGCTCAGCTCTTATTTTGTTTAGATTTATCAAATGTTCACTTATAGAAACCCCTGGTTTCACTCTAGAAGAAAAGAAATCCTTAGACATTCTTGTGGTTGTGGCTACGCTATCGCTGTGAAATAGATTAAACATGCATTGAATTATTTCTGATACAGTTAGGTTTGGTTTGATGCTATGATACATTGCAGGAGACACGCTAGAAATTATTATGAAAAATGCTCTATGATGTAAACAGTCTATTTTTAAAGTCCAAGGTCTTCTTGGAGGACTAGTTATAAAGAATAGTAAATTTTCTTTCATAAAAATAACCTGAAGCTGTTGGTACCACTCTTGTAAATTAATGCCATCAACTCTAAGTTTTGGGAAGTCACTGGGTAAGTTCCCCACATTATTTTGTCCATTACTTACAACCTGAGGCAGTCCGTGGTCTCTCAAGTGCAGGAAATTACAGAACGGCATTGGGATGCTTGTAACGAGTCTGCGCGGTTCTCTGGCCAGTTCAAGTCTTTCGGGGTCGTCTACGTAGTTTTGCACATGCGCGTTGCTCATTTCTTCTTTGGCGCCGTTGTGGAAGGTTCTCTCCATTTCAGCTCTTTCGATCCGCTCCTCTTCAGATGAGTCGGTCTCTGGTTCGGTTTTTGGGGCTTTGGTGATGGCGGCGGTTCTTCTCTTTCTCTTGTGTGTGCTGGCACTCGATTCTGTCTGCGGTGTAGGACGGAATCGGCATGGCTCTCTGGGCTCGGGTGTCATCGTTTTCGAAGTCAGGATGGGAGCGTGCAGGTCTTGAGTTGTCGGTTTGATTGCTTGCTTCTTCGTTGATGTCTTAGAAATTTTCAATCTTGGCCCAAAAGCAGCAAAAAGTGTTTTCATTGCTGACTCTACTTGAGACTTTGTTAGATCGTCTTCACTTTCTGATTTTGGTTCATCTGAAGAGTTTGAGACTTCTTTTTCACTTTCTTCGTCTGATAGCGTTTTTCGCGCCAGAAATTTTGAACTGAGCGTTTTGATTGGCTCTGCTTCACTCTCTTTTGAAGTTCGTTGAAACCAAGATGGCTGCCGTTCAAAATTTCGCGCGGGGTCACATCTTTTCTTTTTTACAACTATTTTCTCAGTAGTCATTTCACTCACAGTTTTTTGATCTTTGGGTTTTTCTTTAATGATGTTTTTCTCTCTCGCTGCTCCGCTGTTCCTCAGCATCTCCTGGAGGTCCGCGATGAGGCTTTCATCATTCTTTTGGCTTTTTAGTATTTTTAATATTTCTGACCTGAGTTCGTTATTTTCTATCTCGATTTCTTCCTGGTCGTTATTTTCACTCATCAGTTCTTCTTCTTCAGTGGTGTATTCTTCGGATTCTCTCGAAATCGCATTAGTGGATTCGTTGATCATCTCTTGATCAGTTTCTATTTCTTTGCTGTAGGCCCTGGTGTTGGGCCTATCTTTCTTGGACATTTTTAATTACTTATTGAGTCAATTAACCATCCTCTGCTACCAGCTTGTTGCAATATTTTCAGGATCAGACTCAATAAAGATAATAGAAGTTATAGGTTTAAATATAATTCTCTTTAATCATAATAGGCATTCTATATTCGCTGAATATTCAAGATAGAAGCAAGGAAAATGGGGAGGATGGCTCCTTTTATATACAAGGGGCGGAGCCAGGAATGGGAGTGGTAAAATATGAATACATTAAAGCTCAAGTAATAAGTTAACCCCTGATGTTCCATATATACATTATTTACACATTAGAGAATAAGGCATTTACATCTGACAGTTTTCCCTTTGAAGACTGAGCATTATTGGGGAACACACATTTGTAAGAGGGAGGGATTTAATGAGATGCTCATATCAATGCGACTTGCTGTACTGAATGTGTGTAACTCAGCAGATGCCATCAATAACAAAGTAAGGTGGCTTTAAGATATGGCTTTGAAGGAATAGGCAGAGATCAGTAAGTGAAAGTGTGCGGAGGGGGAACAAACTGGGAATTTAATCAAGATGGATGTCTTACTAGTTTATACTTCACATGATTTATAATGGGTAAATAGTCCTAGCTGGGCACTATAAAGTAAGTGAGCCATAAATTTTAGAAGACTTTTGGAGCTGCTTGTACGTAGTGGTCCTATTCTTGGTCCAGAATAGGAACTGGACCTATTCTTGGTGCAGAAAAACTTCATGATGACTGCTCTGCTTCTTTTTGTTCGGCAAAGCTGTTCTAGAATCTTACTAGATATACCGGACAACAATTTTTTTCAAAAGTTTTGCATCCTGAAAAATGTTTAGTGATTAAGATAGGCCCCCTTCAAACTGAACACAAGTATAATTTCCAAATGACTATATCATGTAGGAATCTTGAGAAATATGAAATTAACTTTTAATGAACTATAATGTATTTAATCACATGTTTCTGACACATACGAATTCAACCGGATTAACAGGGTTTGGCTCCTGATTTTTGTTTGTACTCAGTGTCTCGCTGCAGTGTCCAACAATAGGCAGCCAGCATTGATGGATTTTTCTATTGTGGCAATGGTGAAATTTTTCGCCAAGTTTGTCACTGTCTGCACTTAGATTTTTGGGAATGAAGTCTAAATGTGAATGCAGAAAATGAATCTTCAGTGAAATGATGTGCTTCATCGCCCCAATACAGATCTTTGAACCACTTGTCATTGATGACATACCTGTTCTGTGAATCAACAAAAGTGGCTTCTTCATCTTTACATCAGTTATTCTTGAAAATATCTGTCTCAAATAAAGAAAAAAAACTTCACCTTTCTTTTTCATCACTTTCGCAAAATTTTTCATCAGTCCAAGTTTTATGTGGAGCACAGGCAAAAATATCATGTGCCATGCTTTTCTATCCTGGAACAAATTTTTTTTGGAATGACCATTTATTTTTTTTATGCGACTCTCTTAGATGGCTGTCCTATTTGCATATGTAACAACATATACAACATATTTGGAGTATCTGAGCTGCATTCCAAGGAGCAGAGCCACTACTTTTAGATTTCCACAAATATTTCATTTGTACTTGGTGTACTGGATGTGCTTCAACAACAGTTCTGTATTTTTGTGTGTTTCTTTCATTTGTGCAGCATAGCCAACAGGTGCTGAAGAGTGTACATTACCATTGTGTAAAACCAGATTCTATAAAATGGTACATGATAGAGTAAATTACAGGTTATTTTCATGATTAGCAGCTAAAAAATCTATAAGATATACCCCAAAGTGTATCTTTGTTGTCCAGTGATCAATTAACTTTGAATTAACTGTAATATGCTTTGGATCACTTTTCTTCTTCTTAAATTTAGGAGCATTGGCATTTTTCAGAACTAAGGTTCAGCTAAGCCATCAGCAAGTTTCTTTTATCTGCAGTATTTCTTTGCTTGCTTATTAACTTTAGAGGTCCACCTTACTGGAAATCATACAACATTCTATACCTTAGGAAACAATCTGTCTTAGAAATTTGAATGCAAAGTAAATAGATGGTTCCTGACCACATTTCTCTCAATCTCAAGCCTTCATTTGCCTCTTCGTGCTGATAGCGTTTTTCTCTTGGCATTGAGCATCTAACATGCTGACTGTTTTCTTTTTTGATTTTGAATATATCAGAAGAAGCTATTTTTCTCTTACTTCCATCACAATCTCAGCTTGTTTTCACCTTCAGCATACCTGACACCATCACTATAGATCTAGGCCACCTGCATGTGCTATTTCTCAATCACTTGTACCTCTTTCTATCTCCTATTTGTGTCCTTGTTTTATTCTCAGATCTTCACTAAGGGTTTTTTTTTTTTTTGTATGTGTGCAGCTACTGTACATTGTCTCTTTTGCTGTCTTCAATTTTCTCTCCTTTATAGAATTGTTTTCAATTGCGGTTTACTATTGCCTCTTTTAGAATTCTCATGCCTCTTGAGTTCTTTCTCCCAGTGGCGTTTCTAGGCATGGAAAGCTAGTTACCACTCTATATTAAAAATCTGTTGTTTTTTTAAAGTTCAAAATACATACTCAGTTAAACTCATCTTAAAAGAAATATTTATTTTTTCTTTTAAACCTCTAGAAGAATTATACTGAAAATGCAACTGCTTTGGGGTAATTTGATATATGATTTCAAATCAAGTATAACCACACTGAATTTGCAACCTATCATGTTTCCCCGAAAATAAGATCCTGTCTTATATTTTTTTGAACCCTGAAATAAGCGCTTGGCCTGATTGCCATGCACTCAAAAGCCTAACTGGGCTTATTATCAGGGGAAGTCTTATTTTGGGGAAAACAGGGTATTAAAGTGCTGTTCACTGCTAATTCAGTTTGAAAAAAATCCTAGCAATGCGTTTTGCTAGAAATACTGTTCTTCAAACAAAATAGTTCGTTTAGAGAATACATTTCTATAAGAGTTTAAGTTATTTTTAATCCATCTTTCTGTTTAAGTTGGATTATATAAAAACTAAAATAATAAAGTATAGTAAGACCAGTCAAGCAATTGATTGAAGCTTTCAAAGTAGCTATGTGCAGAACAGCTATGTGGGTTACTACCGGTTCACATCATGCCCACGCACACTCTTCTGCACAAGCGCAGATCACCTATGACGACGTCCGTGTCAGTGGGTGGAGCCTTCCGCCAGTTTTACTACCGTATCTTGCGAACCGGTCCAAACCGGTGGTGCAGAAGAGGCAAGATTATGTGATTGCATTACCCAAACTATTGGCTATAAATTAAAGTGATTTCTACATCAAAAGTCAGTAACTTTCTGCCTTCGTAGTGCAATAAATATTTATTTATTTATTTTATTAAATTTATATAAGCCCTACTCCCGAAGGACTCAGGGTGGTGAACAGCCAAAAAATAAAACACATAGATTACAAAATTTAAAAGACAGTATAAAACCAAATTAAATAATTTGGCCTGGGACAAATTAAAACACCCCCAATACTTAAGACAAATTTAAAATTTACAATTTAAAAAGTTAAAAGAGAAAAGTTAGGCCAGGCCGGCCTGTTGAAATAAAAAAGTCTTGAGGGCGCGGTGGAAGGTGCGTAGATCTGGGATCCTCTGTATCTCCGGGGGGAGCTCATTCCAGATAGCAGGTGCCCCCACAGAGAAGGCTGTCCCCCTGGGGGCCACCAGTCGACACTGTTTGGCCGATGGCACCCGGAGGAGCCCCTCTCTATGAGAGCGTACTGGCCGGTGAGAGGCTACTGGTGGCAGCAGGCGGTCCCGTAAATATCCGTAAATCTTCCAAGAAAAGGTTGCAAAAATGAAAAATCTCTTGTGAGCAAATCAAAATATTGTAGGAATGGGCATGCCATTGAGATTTTGTGAAATGTTGCAATTCTCACATGAAATCTTGTATGATTCAGAATGTTGTGATATGTTGGCATTTTTTAAAAAAATTGAGGTTCCAGTGGATATCATTGGATTACAAGCACAAAATTGCCAGCTTCTGAACAGATCTGCTGAAAAATTGATAATTTCACTCCAGAACCATGAAGGATGTAGTGCAAAATTAAACAAACCTGATTTTGTGACTTTGGGACAGTCACCGTCATTCTGTCTGAGTCCAACTGGTCCACTGTCTCTGCATTGGAAGGGCTATGCCTTTCTCCTACCAACTACTTTGGTCAAGACATTTTCCTTCTCTTCGTAGAATACAAGCAAAAAAACCCACATGCACTTACTCTTGGCAACACTTTTAAGACATAAGTGGTGGGGAGACGTGTTGGCTCATAATCTTCCTTTAATAGAAAGCCTTAGTACCCTTCTTGCCCAAACTCAAAGTGCAGATCACATTTTTTAAAAATGCATTTTCAATTCTTCCATTGTTCAATGAAAATTTCATGCATCTTTAAAAATGCATTAAAAAGCCATAGTGAGGTAAGAAATAACAGAATATCATCCATTTTCCTCAGAAACAATTCCTCCCGCTGTACTTCAGTCATGAATTTTTCCAAAAAAAGTATTTTCCTGGATCTTCTGCAGAAATGAGAATAATGGGAAAGTGCTAAGACATGAAAATACTGCAAATATTCAGTACAGTATAGGCTTTTCTACATGTACATTTTCAACAGCTATAAAGCCTTTACTATACTATTGTAAAATGAGAATGCCCTCAGAAATTTTGGAAATGATGCATTCATAATACTGCTGATGCATTGAACTGCATCTCACTATCTTTTGTCTACAAAGTTTATTATAATAAAACTTAGATTTTAAGTTACTCCAGGAGTAACCAATTCATCCAAGTCTCTATCCTTTTTATAGTTGTCCCGTTCCTGGACAGTCAAGCAAATGCAAATAATTCCTTCCCCATCTACAAACCCATCTCACGCTGGCACTTCCATCACCACCTATCCCCTCCATCATTCACTGAAAGACCGGAAAAAGTCAGATGAGAATGGTGCCATTTCTTATTGATGTAAAGAACTGCATTTTTAGAATAGTTTGGAGAGACAGAGGACTACCCTAAGCTAGTGTCAACTTAGCCTTAGGTTAAAACTGACCCTGGATAAAGCAGTTGGCATTAGGCAAGAGCACCCAAGAAAACTCCAGGTTTTCTAGTCATAATTTTTATTAATTATTTGGGAAAAACTGAGATCTTTGTATGTTGGCTTTTAAAATAAACATTCTCTCTAATTTTGACTTTATTTGTCGTTATTTTAAAACTTGGTTTCCCAAGTGGCTTGGTACCCTGAAAGTACCAATTCGCTTAAGAGTCACATCCATCCTTCAACTGACAGAATCCTACAGATGATGATAGAGAGTTTACCTAAGTGTACAATGAAGCTGGAGCACAACAAACATAACCAAATTAAGATATTGTCACTGCCCACTGCATGTTTATTTGGAAGAAATGTCCGATAGATTTTGAATCAGTTTATTGTTTAAAAAGTATTTAATATTGTATTCCTATGATGACAGAATAAGAGCAGACGTGAGATATACCACATTAGCTTTGCTTGGCATTGTATGCTGAAAGGGCATTGCTTGTTATTTGCTCTACCTATTTATCTTCTTTCTCCTGCAATAAATCTGTATCTGTATATGTTTCCATCAAGCAATGTTAATAAAAGAGGGAGCATAAATACCCTTTTCCCATGCCAAAGTCATAAATCAAAATTTACTTTTCAAAGTACTTAGAAAATGTTTTCTAAGAGGAAAGCTTTTTGGTATCATAGTTGGCTTTTCACCACTCCTTGATATTTCAAAGCCAAAGTCAAAAACAGAAATAAATTGGTTGTTATTCCTCTCTACAAACGGAATTCTTCAAGTGACAGCATCCTGAAAGCAGACTTGGTAAATAGTATTTAGCATTAAATAGTAAACACCTAGAAACAATGATAAAGCCACAACTGATTGCTTCTCCTGTGCCATTAAGAGATTTTAATTAGCACTTTAATCACAGCAGCCTGTAAAAGAGTTATTGCATCTTTTTCCATGTTAGTTGTGGAGTGGTATTTGGAACAAATATCGCCATATCTTCCCCAAAGACTTTTTTTCCAGTCTTTGGATGATTTGGAGGCCTTTATGTGTTATGTAGGGTCAGAGCTGGCTTGCTGTCAGGGTTCCCATGGATGCCCTAATTAAGAAATCCAGTTATTTATTAGGAGCTTCATGTCAGCACATTCCCAAGTGAAACCACCTCTGACCGTACATCATTTATGCTCCAATTATATCCCTGTTTCCCACCTCCTCCCATGGTGTGTCATCAATCACATTCGCCTACAGAGCAATTTCAAGGGTTGTAGTGGTCACTCCCATAAGCTGCTGTAGGTAACCCTGGGATACAGCCTTTAGAGAGATAAGCATGGAATGTGCATCTATCTATGGCTGCTGTGCCATTTTGCCGGTTTCCCATTCCCCCTGGCCTATGGCAACTCGAGAGCAGGTCAGGGATGCTTTGTGAGTTGACATTATGGTTTGTTTACGTTGTATTTTGTAAGCTTCCCAGAGTTGTAACAGATGAGGATCACCTATAAAGTTCATAACTAAATAAACAGGAAAACTATTATAGTGTGATCTTCAGTTTTGTTTATTTCTATCTCATCTTTTCTCAGAGAGCTCGGAATATATGGGGTGGTAGAGAAGTATCAAATAGTACTCATAGAACAAGAATTGGATTGGATTAGTTCTGCAAACAAAGTAAACAAACACCTCCCCTCTACCCATATAGATGCATACAAAGAGGTGGGGCACCTTAGAAAAATAATTAATGGTGGAATCAGCTGGACAATTTTATGATATCATATCATTACTAAGGCTACATCCCCCAAATAATTTGTTAATAATTAATTTTTGGCATCAAAATATTATATTTGCCTTATAGTAGGAGTGGACAGAAGAATGATAGGTTTCATGAGGACTTGTGTAGCTTTCTTCAGCTTTTCTGAAACTTGCATAATGGCCATGCTGGCTGAGAATGATGGGATTTATAGCCAACCTAGTTGGAGGACACTAAATTAGTCTGGTGGTTTATTTCTAAATTAGGATATGACATCAAGCTATGCAGCTTGTATGCTTTATTAAAATCTACTTATGGAATTAATGTTATATTTTTTTTAAAAAAAGCACACATGTCCTTCTGAGGGGAGGCATATTTATTATATGTCAGCAATCTCCATGCCCAGTAGCTGCTGTAATTAGGGGAAGCAGCGAGTGCCTTCCTATCTAGTTTCTCCAGGCAATTTCTCATCTATCATCTACAACTTCTCTTTGCAACTTTTAAAAATAATTTTTATTAATAAAGGCAGCCGGGGATATACTGAGTTTACCTGTCACAAACCTCCATACTAAGGAATTTCCTATCCTTTCAAGAATTGCAAATATTTAAACTGATTTCTATGTGTGGTGTTTGCCAGCTCAGAATTAAGGTACAGTTTTTCAAGGGTAAGTTGACCAATTCAACTCATAAAAAATTTATCAGTGCAGCTAAAATTTTACTGGCCAAGCAGTATGTAAAATAACATTTGAGAGTAGTGGAGGAGGATGGTTTATTGAGTTTTGGAAATGGAAGGGAATTCTAACTGAAAAGCCTCCCTCCTTGGCTGCCTTGGCTTTGCTAATGAAAGCTGCCGAAGAAGAAAAACTGTTTATTCCAGAGCTGTCACTTTAAAATAAAACCATTGAAAATCAGAAAAGCTAAAATTCAAAAAGACACCTTCTGATGCAGCTGAGGGCTGAGTGTTACTAGCCATTTTGTCAAACAATAAAAATATCAAGGAAGGTAAGTAGAAATGACAGCTCTAAAAACAACCATCATCTGCATTAATTGCAAGTTTAGTGAGATTTTGATTTTCATTTATTTATTTATTTTAGATAATTTATATAGCCGCCTACTCACTCACAGAGACTCTAGGAGGCTTACAGATAATAAAAATACAATATATAAAAAATAAAAGTAATAAAAAGCAAATAATAATAATAAAATACAGTGTTACTGCTTCTGCTATGGAAGGAACTAATTTAACAATTTTTTCCCTAACACAGAATTTAAAACATTATCTAACCATCCTTCACTCAGTAAAATACTATACCAGCATGAAATTTGGTGTCCTTGGTGCTGCTGTCCATCCTGCCTTTATTGTGTCTGTTCCCAGGCATTACAAATCACTTGTCTTCCTTCCAAGGTATTGGTGACAGCCTCTACAGATTCTGTATACTTTTAAACTATGTCAAAACAAAGGTGAAAACACATTGATATCAATAGAACTAGAGATGAATGAAGCCTGTATTATTCAGGCATAGTCTACATTTTCCATTGAAAAATGAAATTTGTCCTCAACTGTAAAAATTAACCATGGAAATAAAAGAATAAGATAATAGGGTTAAATGTTGATATTTTGGTTTTGCTGTATGTAAAGAATGATATTGCTTATCCTTTCTTTAAAAAAAAAAAGTACACTCTAAGATAGGATGGCCAACTTTTCAATTCTTCCATTGAAAAGCTGTAATGGAATTCTGACAGACCTGGGAAGGATTGTACATGACACAATCATGGGACTAGGACCAACATGAATCTATTCCAGGAGTAGTCCAAAGGTGTCTTCAGTGTATGTTCAAAATAGGTTATGTTATGTGACACACATAAAAAACAGTGGAGCACCGGGAACTTCCGGTGGCTCCGCAGACGTCGAGGACGGTCTCCATAGACCGCCAGCCACCCGATCTGTAAAAACCGCCCTGACAGCGCTAAACAGCTGTCCGGCGGTTTGAAAAAACTCTCCTTCGGGCAAAGAAGGAGAGGAGAGTCGGAGGGGGTGGGTAGAGCTCCCCGAAAGTCACTGGATTAACTCCAGGGACTCGGAGGGTGAGAGCTCCCCAGTTCACCCCTCCCATCGCTCCGGATCGCTGGTGCCTCTGTCTTCAGAGCAAGACGTCTGCGTCCAATTCTGCCGGCAAACAGTGAGTTTTAATGATTTCCAACAAGGCAGACAGAGCGGAAGCAAGAGTGCAAGCTTTTTAAGAGAAACAGAACTTAACTCCGTGAATACATTGTTGCAAACGGAGCTCTCTGGAGCTGGAGGCTGCGAGGAAGCCTTTGTTATGGGCAGAAGGGAAAGTGAAAGTTAAAAGGAAACTGCTTGTTAATAGCCCTCTGCCTGAAGAGAAAACTGCTGGGTATTGAGTATAGCTTGAAGAGAGGATTGTTTATTCTGGAAAAACTTTGAAATATACTTTCTAAGACTGTTTATAAGATTTTCTGGCTGTAAAAGGAAAACTTTTTTTAAAATAAAATGGCTGCTAAACAACTAAAGCCACCAACTTCTAAAGGGGGAGGAGGTTCCCCTGTAGTGACTCAAAAACAACAACTTCCGGCTGATACACAGTCACAAGACCTTAAAGAATTTATAATGGGTACCCTGAACAATCAGACAGAAATGATGAAAGAATTTTCAGAGGAGTTAAAGAAACTTACAAGTGTGGTGGAGGAAAAACATGATGAAATAAGAGATGACATTGTTTATGCAGTTTCAGGATTGGCTACTCACATGTTAAAGATTGAGGAGAGAGTGCGGGAAATTGATGATGCCAACTTGGAGCTTGCAACTAAACTAGGAGAGGTTATGATACAGACAGAGAAAGTGGATGATGAGATGGTTATGTTACAATACAGATCAATGGAATTTGCCCTGAGGCTGAGAGGCTTGAAAGAAAAGAGTGGTGAAAATTTAAAAGATATTTGCTCCAATGCTTTAGCAGAGCTGATCTCAGAAAGGCCAGAAGATGTGGCAATTCAAATGGACAAAATTTACAGGGTCAATTCCTGGCTGGCAAAACAAAAGCAGCTACCAAGAGATGTGGTGATTTATTTTACAACAAGGAGACTTAGAAATGACATCTTGCAAGCGTCTTATAGAAATAAGATTAAAGTGGAGGGACAAGAGCTGGTGGTCCTGAAAGAGCTTCCTCCTAAAATGTTAAGAGACAGAAAGCAGTTTGGCTTTTTGGTGAATGAACTAAGAAACCAACAACTCCAGTACAGATGGGATGTCCCATTTGGGATAATTGTGACATACGCTGGGCAAAGACATCGCTTAAATACAGTTGGAAAGGCAAAAGATTTTTATGCCAATGTTTTAAAGGCTGGAAGGCCACCCTCACCAGGGGGTGCTAGAAAGCAATTGGAAATTACTCAACAAGAGAAAGATGGAGGGCAACCACAAACTTATGCTCAAGCACTAGCTGGAGGAGCCATCCTGGAAGAAGATCCATTATTGAGTGGGGGTCCACCACCAACCCTTGCGTCATTAACGATGATACAGCTGCCAAAAGATCAACGATTGACAAGAGCTACCTACAAACAACATCTGGCACAACAGCCTCAAGATCCAACTCAACAAGCCCAAAAAACACAAGCAGTGGGAGGAGCTAGGCCGAAGTCTAAAATGGCGGAGGAGGTTCAGCTGATGCTCTCAAAGCTTGGAACGCCTAGAGATGGCAAATAAATTTTTATCTTGGAATGTTAACGGTTTAAATTCTCCACAAAAAAGAAAGAAAATATTTCACTATTTGAAGCAATTTCAGAATGATGTCATTTGTTTGCAAGAAACGCATATCAAATCCTCAGATCAAAAGTACTTGATAAATTCGAAATTAGGTACACATTTTGTGGCATCAGCACCAGAAAAGAAAAATGGCCTAGTTATATATGTTAAAAGAGGCTTAGTGGCCAATTTAATTGAGGCTGACACTCAAGGTAGATATATTGCAATTGAATTATCAACACAGAGTGGGAAGTTGCTTGTAATTGGAGTATATGCACCTAATCAACAACAAGATAAATTTTACAAACTTTTACATACCAAAATATTACAATGGGATTATAGATCTTTACTTTTAATGGGTGATTGGAATGGGGTATTAAATACCCAGAAAGATAAAAAAAGTCTTTCCAAGATCTCCATGCGTGCTAAGTTGCCTAAATCCTTTTTTGATATTTTGGAGGATATGGAGCTCAGAGATATTTGGAGAGAAAGGAACGTATTGGAGAGCGATTTTACTTTTTTTTCAGATAGGCATCAATCTTTTTCTAGGATTGATTTTATATTAACTACAAATGATCTTTTTTCTAGGGTGAAGAGTACGAAGATATGTCCAAGAACTTTAACTGATCATAGCCCGGTTTGGGTGGAATTAGAGCAGGAGAGAGGGGAAAGGAGGTCTTGGAGGTTAAATGAGAATTTATTTAGATATGAAGATAATTTGTGTGAGCTTAAAAAACAAATGAAAGAATTTTTTATTAACAATATGAATAGAGGAACTTCGATGGAGATGGTATGGGATGCGTGTAAGGCATATATGAGAGGAACATTAATTTTTTTTGAATAATAAATATAGATTAAAACAACAAAATAGACGGAAAGAGATAGAGGAGGAAATTAAAAAGAAAGAACAATTGCTTGTAATTAATCCGGGAGATAAAAAGGCAAAAGATATGATTAATATTTTAAGAGAGCAGTTTAATATGTTAATGGCTGAGCAAGTAGCAACCAGTATACAATATGCCAGACATAACACATTTTGTAATGCTAATAAACCTGGGAGATGGTTGGCTTACACGATGAGGAAAAAACAGAAATCACGTCTTATAGATAAGATAGAATTTAGAGGTAAAGAGATTTATCAACAGAATTTAATAAAAAGGCTTTTTTGGAGTTTTATACAAAATTATATGCTAAAGATGCAATTCAAGATGCTGATATTGATAGATATTTAAAGATGGAGATTCCTGAATTAACGCTGGAACAGAGAGAGAGATTGAATCAGCCAATAACTTCTGAGGAAATTGCTGGGGCAATTAAACAATTAAAAATAGGTAAGGCTCTGGGAACAGATGGTTTAACAGCTGTTTATTATAAACATTTACAATCTGAAATGTTAGAACCACTAAAAATTTTATTTAATAAAATACAAGTAGGAGGAGGAGTACCACCTTCTTGGAAAACAGCCTTTGTTTCACTAATTCCAAAGGAGGACCAAAATTCCATTAAACCGGAGAATTTCAGGCCAATTTCACTTCTGAATACTGATTATAAGATTTTTGCTAAAATATTAGCTAATAGATTGATGCCAGTTATGCAACAAATAATTCATAATGATCAATCAGGGTTCATAAAAGGGAGACAAATGAGATATAATGTTAGACAAATTGTAAACTTACTGGAATATTTGGAAAAAAATAACCAAGTCCCTGCAGCTTTTATATTTCTGGATGCAGAGAAGGCATTTGATCGTTTGAACTGGCAATTTTTGTTCAAAATAATAGAGAAAATGCGTTTTGGGGAATATTTTACACAATCAATTAGAGCGATATACCAGCAGCAAACAGCACAGATCATAGTTAATGGAGGTTTAACAGAGGCTTTTAAAATTGAGAAAGGAACAAGGCAGGGGTGTCCTCTGTCCCCACTGTTATTTATTTTGACTTTGCAGGTATTATTGAATAAGATACGTGATTCAGAGAAATTGAAGGGTATTGTAATTAGACAACAAGATTATAGATTAAGAGCCTTTGCAGATGATTTGGTTATTACTTTATCTCAACCTATAGAGTCGGCTCTATATATATTGGATATAATTGATCAATATGGGAAAGTATCAGGATTTAAAGTTAATTCACATAAGACAAAGATGATAGTCAAAAATATGACTATACTTGAAAGAGACAAACTAGCAAGATTAACAGATTTTGAAATAGTTAAAAAGGTTAAGTATCTAGGGGTATACATAGCAGCTTCAAACACAAAGTTATACAAAAACAATTATGAGGTACTTTGGCAGAAGGTACAGAAGGATATGGAAAATTGGAAAAAATTACAGTTGTCTTTATTGGGAAGAATTGCAGCAATTAAAATGAATGTTTTACCTAGATTTTTATTTCTGTTCCAAATGATACCTGTGCTTAAGAAAGATGAAAATCTGAGAGAATGGCAGAAAGGTGTTAATACTTTTATTTGGGCTGGGAAAAAACCCAGAATAAAAATGAAAATTATACAAGATACACGTGAAAGAGGGGGTCTTAAAATGCCTAATTTAAGATTATATTATGAAGCAGCGGTTTTATCACAAATCAGTGATTGGTTTAATTTAGGGGAGAATTTTGAATTTAGAAGGTTATGATTTGTTATATGGATGGCATGCCTATTTGTTATATGATAAAAAAGTGGATAAAGTATTTAAGGTTCATATATTAAGAAATGCTTTGTTAAGGGTTTGGAAAAAATATCAATATAAGTTAAATTATAAGATACCTTTATGGGCAAATCCTAGACATGCAATAGAAAATATAAGTATAGAACAAAAACAGGAGGTGATTACTTATAAAGAGCTTCTTATTATGGAAAGGGGGGTAATGTATTTGAAATCTTTAGATACACTGAGAGAAGAAGGTATAATTTATACATGGTTTCAGTATGGTCAACTTCAAGCTAGATGGAAGGAAGATCAAAAAACTGGCTTTGTGCAAAATGAGGAGAATTTGGTAAAACAAATTAGAGATCAAAAACAAATGCATATTAAAAGGTTGTATAGTGCTTTACTGGAAATAGATTCTGAGACTGAATTGGTTAAAGACTGTATGATTAAATGGGCACAAAATTTTCAAGAGCCAGTAATGATGGAAAATTGGGAAAAGATTTGGATTAGAAATATGAAATTTACACAAGCACAAAATTTAAGAGAAAATTTTTATAAAATGTTTTATAGATGGCACTTAGATCCTAAAAAATTATCATGTATGTATTCTAATGTGCAAGCTAAATGTTGGAGATGTGACTGTGATGATGCAACTTACTATCATATATGGTGGACTTGTAGAAAAATCAAAGCATTTTGGATAAAGATTTGGTGGGTGATGCAGAATATTCTTAAAAAGAGACTGAAATTTACTCCACAGTTGTTTTTACTGGGTATAACTATGGACTGTACAGTTGCAGAGACTAAATTGATTTTGAACTTGATAACAGCAGCAAGATTGTTGGTAGCACAACATTGGAAGAAGGACTTTTTGCCTACTATTGATGATTGGATATTGAAAGTAACTAATTTAGCTGAAATGGCTAAAATTTCAGCATATCTGAAGGATCACACACAAGAAAGGTACATACAGGACTGGAGAAGATGGATTGATTATATACAAAATAAGTATCAGACCAAAAAATATCAAATAGCTTATGAATGATTTCTTTTATTTGTATAAGTATTATATAAGTGATATTAGATGTATTATGTTTAAGAAATAGGATTTTATATATGGGGGGTTAAGAAACTTTCTTATAGGGGTGTTAGCTTAATGATTGGTTATGCAATTTAGATTATTGTTAAAGATCAATAGAAATATCTTGTGTTCTGCTCTGGGAAGTCAGGGAGGGGGAGGGGGGGTTGGGGGGGTTGTGGGGAAAATTTGTTTGTTTTAAAACTTTTTCAATAAATAAAAAAAAAAAAAAACAGTGGAGCACCAATCACACCACTGTGGCTGTCTTGCTTTTTTTAACCATAGGACATTGTTCTCTTTGTCCTTAAAGTTCCAAAGGAAAGGAACCATAATATGACAATGAAACAACAAAGTCTCTTTTTAACAACAATGAAAAGAGCTTCAAGATGGCTAGAAATCATCTTGTATGACTTAGGAAGATCAATAACATAATTTCTCAAGGAATAGATCAAAATCCTTTCTCTATCTATCTCTCATTACAAAAAATAAATCAGAAACTATTTCATATATTCAATTACACATATTGAAAATGTGTAAAATTACAAAGCTAGATAAATGTTAAGATCTGTGAGACCTCAGAAGAACAAATAGTATTGTGTTGTATTGTATTGTGTTGTATTGTGTTGTGTTGTATTGTGTTGTATTGTTATATTATCTTTATTCATTAAAAATTAAACTCGGTCAACTGAGCATTCAAAAATGCAACACAAATACCATTGACTGGTGCTAATGGTTGATACGGGTTGCTGCCAGCATCCTAGGTATCAACCAAGTACCTTCTTAAGATGTACAATGTTCCAAGTAGTGCAGTTTTTTGCAGTTCTGCTGGTGTTATTGCAGGAAGCTATAGATGATGATGATGATGATGATGATGATGATGATGATGATGATGTTACATTACATTACAGTATATTATTATATTATTATTACAAGAGAAGAAACCAAAACTATGAGTACCAACACTAGTTTTTTTTGTAAGGTTACAGTAACAGAGTCTGAAAGCACTTTGCCCCTTTCTCACCTTTGCTTTCTAGAAAACTAGGGAGGGTCCCTTTTGAGGTATTCCCTGTCCCCATTCCTATTATGGGTTTCAGATACCTCTTGTCTGATTGCCGCCTAGGCTACTTATCCTCCTCCACAAAAATATGCACAAAATGCTCATACGACAGGGCTTTCCTCTTCCAGTAGTATAAAACCAGAAAGTGCCATTTTGCCAATATCAAGATTAGATATTTAACTCAACTTTGCAAGGATATGTCACTCAGTGTTCCTTTACACTTATAAACCTAGCCATACAGTGCTCATTTTTCTAAGAGAAAAGAATGGAGTCAGCTGTATTCTTGTTACTGAAGGTTTTAAAGAAAAATGAACTTCCATGAGTAGAATAAATTCCTTTCTCATCTCAAGAATAATTGACCATTCCTGGATACACAAATGATCAGGCTGACACTTATTAAAGGAACACGAAAGAAAAGTTGCAATTTTCAGATCACTTTTTCCAAGTATTCTTTTTGAGGAATGATTTGAATTTTGCTAAACTAAGAAAAAATTGCTACAGTGAAAAGCATTACATTTCATTATTCCTTAATATCAAGATTTCTAAGGAAATACAAAGAAAATTCTCCTTGCTGAAATGTGGCGTACATTTAATAAAAATATAAAAGAATTTGTATTCTATTTAGAATGTTAAGAATCTACGTTAAGAATCTGTAGCTAAGGAACTGAATTTAATATGGATGTGATTGAGACACAATTTAGCAGTTCTAAATCCCATTGCTTCAAAATTGAGATAGGCTAGCTGTATATTAGGCAAGAGTCCTTCCATAATATACATAACAGACCCTATAGAGACTCTTATTTTTTAATTTTAAAAAATTATCTCATATAACAAAACTAGTAAAACAAGACACCTGTACCAAATTTTGAGAGCTTGGTGCATTAATTTTACTCTGTTGAATCCAACGCACACGTAATTTTGTTGCTTGTTCCCTTTGGCAATTCAACTTGTAGGAGACAACCTGGTGACAATATCACTGCAATTTTTTCACCTGTATTTCCCCCCCCCCCCCTTGGGCTGTTCTACTGCATAGGAAATTCCCGAAGTAGCTATTAAAACTGAGCATGTTCTTGGCCTTTTGTTGAGACTGAATGCTTGCTGAAAATAGAATCAGATCTTTTCTCTGGCAACATCTTCCCTCTAGTTTCTCTCCCAAGAGGGCTAGTTTTTAGGATGTTGAAAGGCCTGAATGATATAAAAATTTGCAACCAGCTGCAGTTCCAGGAATCTGGAATGAAATTTAGAAAGGTTGAAGGAAGAGACTTTTGTGACTGCTGACCTAAAAATATGAAGAAAATTCATATCTTAGAATTACTGTCCCCACTGAATTTGTGTGTGCTTATATGTGTCTGTAAATATTCTGCATTTTCTTTGCTGCTGAATAAGATTCCAGTATCATTTACAAGGTGACAGCTGCTACATATCAAACAAGTTGAAGAATTCTTTACTAGCACACAAAGCTCAATTTATCTGCCCAGATTTTCTTTTTAATTTTATTATTGCTTGGGTTATACCTGCTCATCCACAGAACTGATGCTGCACTCTATTATAATTCAGTCAACCTAACTGGAGTTGATACCCAAATCCAGCCAAATGTGGCTTATTTAACAAATCATTGTTAAACAATGGTTTAACACTATCAGAAAAAAAAGCAAAAATTAAAAAGATTGAAACCAGAATCAACAAAGTTGTTAGAATAAAGTCTGTGCACATACAAAGTAGAAAAAGTCTGGTTTAAGTTTTTTTTTTTTTTTTTAAAAAAAGAAGTCATTCTTTAGCTGAAAAAGAAAAAGGAGATTTCTAAGATGACTCACAAAGATTAATAATATCCAGGTCAAAAGAGGGAAACAAAAAGATACACAACTTTATCAAAATATTATTACTTTTGGTCCTGCTTGTAAGTTTTCCATTGACCTCTGCCTCTCAGTAATGGAAAACAGGAAGCTGACTAACAGAAAGGTCACATTCAGTAAGGCCTTTTTTATGTGTGGAGGTGGCGGATAATAATGGATCAGCTTAATTTTAAAAAAAAATGGGTGAGAGAGATCATAGTAATAAAATTTGTTTTTATTATTGCCAATCAATATAAAGGCGATTCAGACACTGTCCCTCTTTCATCAGCAGGATAACTTTCTGAAAGCAAAATGGCCATGGGGAACAGAAAAGAAAGATTGAGTGTAAACATGGGGATGCTTCATAATATTAGAGAAAAGTAGCTTGATGATTAAGCATTTTATAGATTAAATAAGGGGAGAACCAGGGGTGAAATGCTCCCAGCGATGGCAGTGGATGGTTCAGAGAACCGGTAGCAAAAATTCCTGCACACACACACCCCCACCAAGCCCAGCTGAGCCGCACAATCATCAGAGGCTTTTTTTTTTTCCTTTAAAAGCATTTTTTCTACAACCTCTTCCGCCAAAAAAATGCTTTTAAAAGTTTTTTTAAAAAGCCTCTGATGATCGCACAGCTCAGCTGGGATCATCAGAGGCTTTTCAAAGCATTTTTTTCTGCAACCTCTTTGGCCGAAGCGGTTGTAGGAAAAAAAAAATGCCTTGAAAAGCCTATTTGACGATCCTAGCTGCGTTGCCTGATCGGCAGAGGCTTTTCAAAGCATTTTTTCTACAACCTCTTCCGCCAAAAAAATGCTTTTAAAAGTTTTTTTAAAAAGCCTCTGATGATCGCACAGCTCAGCTGGGATCATCAGAGGCTTTTCAAAGCATTTTTTTCTGCAACCTCTTTGGCCGAAGCGGTTGTAGGAAAAAAAAAATGCCTTGAAAAGCCTATTTGACGATCCTAGCTGCGTTGCCTGATCGGCAGAGGCTTTTCAAAGCATTTTTTTGCAACCTCTTCAGCCAAAGAGGTTGTAGAAAAAAATGCTTTGAAAAATTTTTTTTTTAAAGTTGGCCACGCCCACACAGTCACATTACCCCCCCCCCACACCAAGCCACGCCCACAGAACCGGGAGTAACAAATTTTACATTTCACCCCTGGGGAGAACAGAAAATTTAAATAGTAATTACAATGGTGTAAAAGAAAAAGAAATGGCAAATGGATCCATGAGGAAAATGAAAGACAGAAGTAGCCTATAGGGTTTTGTTAAAAAGTTACCTGTTTATTTTTGCATTCGCTGGTTTATTTTTCTGTATGTTTTTATATTATGACCTTTATGTTTATGTGCAGTATGTGTAGCGTTTTATTAAATTATATGTACATAAGTGCACATGCGTGTTTGTGTACAGACAGAGACATAATTTATAAATATATAAAGGTTACCATTTGTAAACTTGTCAGCTGGATTCCACAAGTCAAAGAAGGACTTGTGGAATGACTGCATGATTCACTTAACAACTGTAAAGATTCATTTAACAAAAAGTGGCAAAAAAAGGTCACAAAATGGGACAAACTCACTTAAAAACTGCCTTGCTTAAGGCAAAAATTTAGGCTTAGTTGTGATCATATCTCAAGGAATGCCTGGCTTGTGATCCTATGTTGAGGACTACCATAGGGCTTCTTCTTCCTTTTTTCCTCTCAAATAATGTGCTGTCCCTCAATGAAAATATACATTTATTAGCACATCCAATATTGGTCCAAGCAAAACAGTTAAGGGTTCTAAAATATTTAGATGAGCTATATTCAAAAGAAGCTAAAAGTTAAATATAAGTACTTTTTCAAAATTTTTCAAAAAAATATAGTTAAACATTTTTCAAAGGTTTTTTTTAAAAAAAAAACATTTCCACTATATTTTAATATTTATTAGCTGATTTATCAAATATTAAGAAATCCTTCCTGACTTCCTGTGGAGGTAAAAATGAAGTATATTTATATAGGTAAGTATGAAGTAAAATGTATAAGTATGCAAGAAGTGCAAAATGTATGGAAATGTATGGATAATGTGCATAAAAGAAAAAGGCATGCCACTACAAACTGTATTTGTATAGAAATGTCATATGCTTCTATTTAGAACCAGAAATGAAAATATTAGAAAACTTACAATCCTAATGTATCCACAAAACTTAAACATTGCAAGTGCATAATAATAATGTTTCCTTTTACTTGTGTGTACTATTTAAAAATTACTGACAAACATTTACTGATACTTCAGAATGCAAGCAGTTGTTGCAACAGCAATAGTAATTTCTTGTTACTTGGACAGCCCACTTATATTCCATTTTATAAAGAAAGCACACAGCAGGGCCCCATTAAAAATGATCAAAGCCAGAGGGCCTATAGATAATTTGCATAGCAAGATTAATAAAAATGTACATACATATGCATGGCCATATCCTTTCTCCAAATAGCATTATAATTTAATCCACTACTGGCCACATAAAGCACACAAGCAAACAGTTGGAACAAATTCTCAGTAGCCCTCTAATAATGCATTTTTTTAATTTTCCCTTCTCCTTCTCCTTCTCCTTCTCCTTCTCCTTCTCCTTCGCCTTCTCCTTCTCCTTCTCCTTCTCCTTCTCCTTCTCCTTCTACTCCTCCTCCTCCTGCTTCAAGCATTCATGTTAAAACCCATTGGGGAAAATTTGTGGAGAATGAAGTGAAACAAGAAGTTGTGGGCAAGAAAGGAACTAATTACAGCACCATCGGCAGCCTTAATATTTCTTCAATTTAAATTCCCCATCCCAAAGCTATTTTTCTTCTTGTATAAAGTGGCACTCAAGCTTCCTTACATACTTGCACATAACATTAAGTTAGTCTTCTAGGCCTTCTGGAAAGATATATCTAGGCATACAAAATTAATTTTGATAAAAAATTTGGTGAGAATGCATGAGATATGTTTAATAAGAAAGTAATAGATAAATAATCTCAAACCTTTCAATCCATTATTTTAACTTTCCCAACAAGATATACTCCCAAGATATGTTCAGATGGGCCAGATTGGTAGAAGCTTAACTTTGATACAACACAACACAACATAACATAATCTTGTTGGGCCATGAAAAAGTCCCTCCTCATCGGTAGTGGGTGTCAATTTTGTTGCTACTGGTTTGCCCGTGGGTGCGGGTGCATGACACTTCTGCGCATGCGCAGAGACATCTGGGCAGGTAGGCAGCGCCTCCAGCCGCTGCCACTACCGGTTCGCCCAATCCGGGGCGAACTGGTAGCAACCCACCACTGCCGCTCATCCATCATCCCATTTGCAATTGACATTGCCACTATCCCAAGTCAGAGGCTAGCTGTCTTGTTTCCTGAGACAATCATTGAATAAATTCACAAACATCTCTTTTCCTTCTTCCCTTTAAAATGGAAGATTATATTAAATTCAATAATATTTTAAAAATATTCCTCATCCTTAACATAACAGCAATCATCAGCTTAAAAAAAAACCTGTGCCTATTCCAACTAATGTGAGAACTTGTCCTTAAAGCATATAGATCAGTGGTTCTCAACCTTCCTAATGCCTCGACCCTTTAATACAGTTCCTCATGTTGTGGTGACCCCCAACCATAAAATTATTCCTAAAACAGTTGAAAATACTTGTTTTCTGATGGTCTTAGGTGACCCCTGTGAAAGGGTCATTCGACCCCCAAAGGGGTCGCGACCCACAGGTTGAGAACCACTGATATAGATGATCATGATGTGAGAATAAAGTCCCCTGTGACAAAGTGATATATGAATGGTTCTGGGGAAGATATCATATATGTAACTTTAGTCGTCTGTCCATTGCTAAAAATAGTTCCCAAAACTCATGTTCAACTGCTATGATTTCATGGCCATGTCTACCTAGTATACTTGACAATAGAAAGGGTTAGCTATTGTCTTCTTCCAAAATATTTTTGTTTGTTTGTTTCCCAGATAAGCCCACAGCCTTTTATTCCATAGCAGCCTCCAGTCAAGTACTAACCAGGCCCAAATCTTCTTAGGTTTTTAACTTAGACAAGATCAGACAAGACTAGCTTTCTTTTATTAGGTTATTCTGGCTTTTAATATTATGTGAATGAAGGGAATAAACCTATTTATTCTTCAACACTGCACATTAATTTATAAATCCCAAATCTGCCTTTTCTTAAAGTAACAGTCATCCAATCCCTTGATTAGTTTAGCTACTCCTATGACTTTGACCTCAATCTAGTGAGAGATTGAGAGATTGAGAAACCTGAATCTAGTGAGAGATTGAGAATCAATAAAAGAAGGCATTTTGTTGAAGGATCAATAAAAGAAGGTATTTTTCCACATAATGTGTAGCTAATCTTTGCTATGTGTTAATAGAAGTTATGTGATGGTTTACAAAACTTCCAATGCTCATTAGACAAATGAGACAGCAATCATTTCATATGGTAGAAAAAAACCATCATGCAACTTCATGTGATTTGTACTGACAACAACATTTAAAGAATGAGAAATAATAACAATAGGAAACATATCATTGGGTTTGCTTGTTATTTGGGCCATCTTTATTTTTAAAGTAGTAAATGTTTTAAAAATACATGTTATGGGAGACAGTGATGCTATCTGATAATGTTGGGGCGGTGAAATGGACATTGTGTTGCCACAATGAACATCCTGCTGCCAGCCCTGAGACAAATACATGGGGGAGAAGGGTGCTTAGTATTTTCCAGCCCCTGAATAGCTGTCAGTGTCACTACTCTCAGCTTCTGTTTGAACTGCTGAAAATAATATTCTGGATTAGAAGGGCCTTTAATCTGATTCAACGATACATTTCTTCTATGCTATGTGATACATTATCATTTTCCTAATAGTCCTAAGCACAGAATTTGCCTTAGCTGCCTTCACATTGGCTTGACACTTTTATTGACTATCCATCACTAGCCCAAGAACTCCTTCATATCAGTGAGTCTTAGCATCAGTTGAAAGATGTGGACAGAATTTGTTTAGCTTTAATATGCCTCACTTTATATTGAACTATATATTCAACTTTCATTGAATGGAAATAGATTTGTTACAGGGATGCCCTCTCTCCTTGTTTTTGTTGATAGCTGCAATGACCAAATAGAGGTTGAACTATGTATGCTGCAGTGTCTTTTTCGGTCAAGAAACAACTACCATATTTTTCGGAGTATAAGACGCTCCGGAGTATAAGACACACATTGGTTTTTGGGGAGGAAAACACGAAAAAAAATTCTGCCTCTGCCTACCATCGGTATTCATCTGGCTAGCACCCTTGCAGCAAACACAAACAACCTGGTCAGCTTCAGCACATTATTGCAGCCTGATTTAGCACAAATCTCTGATTGACAGTTGGATTGGCCTCCTGGAATATCATCAATCAGCTGTTCCAGGCTGCGCAGATTGCCAGAGCCCATCACCGCTTCTGCATGTCATGTTTTTGGCCTCCACGCATCACATTTTTGTCCTTTGCACATTCTGTTTTAGACCATTCCAGGCAGCAGGGATCACCACAGCACATCACCGCCGATCATCGCCTCTGTGCAGCGTGTTTTTGGCCTCCATGCATCGCATTTTCGGCTTCGCACGCCCCATTTTTGGCCTCCGTGTGTTGCATTTTTGGCCAGTTCCAGGTGGCAGGGATTGGTGCTGCCACTGCCACTGATCCCCACTGCCTGGAACTGGCCAAAAATGCGACGCATGGAGGCCAAAAATGGGGTGTGTGGAGGCCGAAAATGCGACATGCTAAAGTGGTGATCAGTGGCAATGTACTGTGGTGATCCCCGCAGCCTGTAATGGGTCTAAAATAGGGTGTGCGAAGACCAAAAACGCAATGCACAGAGGCCCAAAATGGCCGAAGTGTGCGGGCCAGCAGGTGGGGGGGCTTCGGCAACATTCAGTACATAAGACGCACCGCAATTTTAACCCATTTTTAGGGGGGGAAGTGCATCTATACTCCGAAAAGTACGGGTAATCTTGTATGCCATTACTTCCTTCCTGCAGCTACATTTTGTAAAAACATTTTATTCCAATCATGTCCCACACTGAAGATTTCAGGAATGAAGTACAACATAGAGGAAAAGGTTCCAATCACATTCACTGTGTTTAAAACCTACTTTTTATTATGCATGTTCCATCATTAGCAACTACTACAAATTTTCCAGTTTGTCATTCCAATGGCATTTAACAAAGGAGTTAGGTTCATTAAACTTAAGCAAGGAAAAAAACCCTCAAAATCATTCTCTCTGGTTTAAAAAATATGCTTACTGAAAATGAAACTGTCACAAAGATATAACTTTGCTTTTTTTAATACATGCCTTTATGTATGTAATAAAAATAATTTTAGATTTTAATTCTAAACATGCTTATACTTGCTTGAAAATAAATATCTTAACTAAGTAAGAACTGTTTCTGAATAGGCATGCATTGGATTTCCCTTTAGACACATACAGGATTGCACTGTAGTCTTTTTTTTTTAAAAATAAAATATACAGATGATATATATACCATTTTAGATAATGTGAAGAAGAAACAGTAAAACCATTATATCAATTGTAACCCTTTCATTATAAAGCTTTAAGCCTGCTTGATAATTTCGCCTTCTAATTTTGTTTAATGGTTAGCATATAAATCAATTTCCTTCAAATAATTTTAATCCAATGTTTCCTTTTTTGAAAAAAATACTTAATATATTTATTAATATATTTTTTAAGATTTATCTGCAGGTCCCCACTCCATTCTGCCTTCTTTTAACATATACTTTGTTTTATTTCTTACGTATTATTTACCAAATCTGCACTGTTTATCTCTTGATTTAATTTGCAGTTTAAAATGTTATACTGCTTTTATATGATAAACCTTTACATTTTTGGTCAGCCTCACGGGTGGCATATAAATTTAATAATAAATATTTTTCTCTTCTCAGGATAGTCCTCAACAAATACACCATATAGCAGGGATGTCAAACTCACGTCGTCACAGCATTGTCACGTGATGTATTGCAACTTTTTTCCCTTCGCCAAACTGGGCCTGGGCGTGGCCAGTGTGTAATGCATCCGGCCCACGGCCTGCAAGTTTGACAGCACTGCCATATAGCTTTTCAAACATTATCATTCTAACCTTCAAAGAAATTAATATTGTAATTGGCTGCTATATATTCTTTGAAATATTACTTGATGTTCCAATTTAACAAATCCATTGTTATTTTTATTCTACTATAGCATTATTCCAAAGATACCTATGAGCAAATAATCAGCTTCAATTGGTATTTCTGCATGTGGTGTTTTGATATTCAATTACATTTTTATTTTTATTTTTTTTATTGAAAAAGTTTTACAAACATCAATTTTCCCCCCATTTTTCCCCCTCCCCATCCCTCCCTTAACCCCCCAAACCCTCCCCACCCCCCGTGACTTCCCCAAGGTGAAATCTATCCACATTTATTATATCAGAGTTTACCACCCCTCTATTCTCCCCCCTGTGTACTATACAATTCTTCATGACAATAAGCTATTTTGCCCTCTATAAACTATACATTTCTACACAACATTTAGTTAAAGGTTATCTGGTACTTCCTAGTTTGGTATTTATTCTGCACATTTCTTCCACTCCCATGCATAGGTCTCTTGAGTCCGATCTTTTAAGTATGCTGATATCTTCACCATTTCTGCAAAGCTGGCCATCTTCAAAGTCCATTCTTGAATTGTAGGCATATCATCCCTTTTCCAATATTGACCAAGCAATAACCTAGCTGCTGTCACCATATACAGTATCAATTTTGTTTCCCCCACTGAAAAATCCTCAACTATACCCAGTAAAATCAGTTGAGGAGAAAATTGAATTTTTTTCTTCAGGACATTTTGCATAACCCACCAAATTTTTATCCAAAAAGCCTTTACCTTCTTGCATGTCCACCATATATGATAATATGTAGAATCTAAGCAATCACATCTCCAACATTTCGGTTGAACATTAGAGTACATGCATGACAGTTTCTTAGGATCTAAATGCCACCTATAAAACATTTTATAAAAATTTTCCCTCAAATTCTGCGACTGTGTAAATTTAACATTCTGAACCACATTTTACATTTACATTACATTTTTATTAATGCTGGTTCATACTTGCTCCAGTAAATGCATGGTTTAGGAGGAAAAGATTATTAGCTATTTACAACCTATTGAGTATCTCACTGTGTATTAATTCTGATATTTTTTTTATGAACGTAGGGAAAACCCCGCTAGATCAGATTAGCAATCTTTTTGTTCACTATCTGGTTTTCCACTAAGATAACTTAGATGATTTTTGGAAGTCCCACAGCAGGATGTAGAGGCAATAGGCCAGTCAGTATTGATCCCCAAAAATTGATATTCTGTCATATATTGTCTCTGAAGCTGGAGGTTGCTTGCAGCTATCCTATTATTTTCTTAGTTATGTGCTGGAATCCTATTCTGTTTCCATACGTGGAAGGCAAAGCAGTTAATCTAGTCTTGATTTGTGGCCACAGCAAAAAACCCACAGAGTATTTCTTTCTGCCTAGTAGTTGGAGAATTAGTTCAGTCCCGGAAAACAGGATTACAGATTTGCTTGATATTTAATATGTGCAAAAAGGTTTATTTAGCTCAGCACAACATATTTAGCAGATATGAACATGTCCTATGAGCAGGGTTTTCAATCCATTCAATCAAATTCTGACTCATAGCTTGCTTCTGCCACATCTGATCTGAAAAGTTGGAAGATGACCCAGAAAGATTTTGAAGGTCATAGAGAACGAGCAGAAGGGAGAATTCTATTGCCTGGTTCATCCTTCAAATATTAGACTTTTCACCTTGAAATAACTGGAAATGGGAAATCTGCTACCAAATGTTGCCACAGAAAGCTTAGGGCATTCATCAGACTGCCAAAAAAGGATTGGCAGCCCATGTTTCCAACAAACAATGAGCTGCCAAGTGATAATGTATACAAATACACGTCTGTCTTTCATATTTTTTCTTTGGATTCACAGTTTCTTCTTTAAGCTGACTTCAGATCTGGAACAGATTTTATCCAAAGCATTTATTGTATGAATTACTCCTGTTAAAATGTTAGTGGTTTTTAAATCATTCTTAGAAGAAGGTTCATGGGCCAAAGTTGCATCACTTCTGAAATACACTTCACAAGTTTTACAGTGGTTTTTTTTTTTTTTGGTTCCCTTCTCTCCAAAAGTATTTGGATTTGAATGAGGGCCTGCTGTTTGTTAAATAATGTAAAGCCTCTGTTGTGTGTTGGAAGGAGATAAGGGCTGTTTATCAGAAAGGCAGAATGGGGAAAAGAGAAAATTAAAGCCAGCACATCCATTCTGTACAGACTGCAAAACTTATTTTCATGCACAATGAAGGTGTTCATAGTTTAAGTACTCTACTGCATTAACAAGCTCTATTCCATGAGTATGTACAAAATTCAATCTATTCATTTTTACTATTTATTTAGGATATATATGCAAAACATGCCAAAATTTGGGGTAACTTGTGCAGACACAATCACGTCCAGGCCAAGTATTTAAATATATAAAAGGAGAGAGCTGCAACAAGTGTTTGCACAGACTGAAATTCAATGCATGACTCGGTGAATATCTCCTGTTGACTCGAAAGCATCAGAGCTCTAGTTTAGAGTGGTACAAGGGCATCATTTTAGGGTCTTCTGAAGAAAAAAATTCTCTACAAAAAAACTCATGTAAGTAATAAAGAGCAATATTTTTTAAAAAATTACATTAAAAAAACCTATGAAGCAAAAGTCACAGTGCAAAAAAGAGCAAGTATTTTTCCACCAGTCATGTTTAAGAAATCTTTTAACTTGAGCATCAAAAGAACATTTATACAAATGTATTTGCTTCAAATGCACTTGAACTACATTTTGCAAATAAATTATTTTCTTACTAACAAAGTATTTCTTTACCTTGAACAAACAGATCAGTACCCATGCTATCATTTAAATCAGGTAGTCTAATGTAATTCAGCAAAATGATATCACACCAGATTTAGGCCTCTAACAAAGGGGGTGGCTATATCTCTTATAGGCAGCAACAGTACTGATAATTAAAGGGTAACTTTAATTTAAGAAACAACCTGAAGAGTTCTACTTCTATAAAGTACTGACTAAAAGAAATGTTTTTCTAGATTGAAATAGCCACACAAGTCAAATCCTAGAAAAGAAAATGAAGTAAACATCAGCATATAGCTAACAACTATTTAGTTGTTAATTAGTAATTAACTTCATTTTATTTTAGTACAAGCAATGAAGGTAGGAGAAATTGCTCAAGGAAATATGCAATTTTCTGTAAATCGTCTGCAGTACTGGGAAATGAACCCATAGTATCTTGGCATGTCTACAGCTCCTTGATTCTATAAAAGATCCCTTTTAAAATTAATCTTCTGAATCAGGAGTACAGCTAGAGATTTTATGTAGAATTATAAATATTAGGATTTTTTTCATAAGGACATTTATAGGCAAAACTTCAGTTGAAGAATTTTTATATTTTTAAGTTGATCATAATTTAATTAAAGGAATCTCAGGTTTATTCTACAAATTAATCTTTGTATTCCACCTCCTCTGGAGGGAAATATAAATTTATTAAATTCAGGGGGAAGCTTTATGTGCTAACTTAAAAGAAAGATGCCATGTGTGTCATTTTCACATCAAATTATTGATAATCCATGCTGTGTATGGAATTTTTAAGAGGCATCTAAAGCTAGAAGATAACTTTAACTTCCTTTTTCTCAGATGACTTCAAGTTTTCATTTTTCAGAGATTTAGAAAATGGTTCTTTAAATATTACAGAACTATGGAGATCATATTAGCATGGATGATGTGAAGAAACCAATTGCCTGGAATTCGTTTCAAATGCTTATATTTAGAAAATAATATAATACATTACCTTTTGGATTAGAAAATAAACTTATGGTTGTTTCCCTAATAAGAATTATTTCAATGTAATTTAATGGTAATTGTTGAAGCAAATTTCAGTACTCAGTGCAATACAAAACAAGGAATTTGCTCATGATCACATGCAGCTCAATGAGTGAGCAAAGAAAACAAACAGGACTTTGCCAATAATTGTAATTCTTGCTTAATGTTGGTAATTGGGACCATGAATGTCATGAATGCAACATCACATAACCATGCCAACTTACAGCGGTAGTTCCGGAGTTCTGATTAGGTGAATCCAGTATAGTCATTAGGCACATCACCATTTGCAACCTCCTACTGGCTTCCCCATTGACTTTGCTTGTTGAAAACTGACAGTGAAGGTTACAAATGGTAATCATGCATCACATGACTATAGAATGATGCAGCCTTTGTCATTGCAAGCCAGCTGCCAAACTCCTGAATCGTGGTCACATGACCACAGAGATATTGCAACAGCCATAACTACAAGAGCTTAAGTCCCTCATTCAGCATTGTCATAACTACAAATGGATGCTGAACAAGTAGTTATTAAGCAAGAACTACCTATAGAGTTAGCAGTGTGGAAGAAATAATTTAAGGCCACTGACCTGAATTTTCCTTCCTTATGCATAGCCCAATCCATAGTTCCTTATGGATTGTTCCCTAAGACTTTAAGAAAGTAAAGGACCACACTTGTACTACAGAAAGCTAAAATAGAAATGCTGAAGGTACAGAGTTTGGTTGTCTTTGAAAGAGACAAAAAAGAGTGGGCTGGTGAGCTAAAGCAGCCAGTTATGTATGGAGAAAGTGATACCAAAACAATTGGTGGAATGAGCAAAGAGACTTGAAAGCTACTAGAGCTGTGAAAGGAGTAGCTGAGTCTTACAGCCTCATAAGTCATCCAAAGACATAAACCAGCTACAGCCAGCGAGCTAGCAACAAGTAATTGTTTTTTTCCCTTCTATGAACTGATAAGGACTGAGAACTAGAGAAGCAATTCAATAAAAGGGAGAAATTACAGGGTACTTCAAACTTCAGTAGCACCTACTGAAGTACAAAAGCTGGAAGATAGAAGATCAAATAGGGCTAAGTGTAGGATAAAAGAAAACCATGCACTTACAAGAAAACGCCCGGAAGGGAAAAAATTCCAGTCCTTAAAGGTGAGAGCTAGGAAAACAACAGTGACATTATTGCCTTATTGTTGGGAAAGGTGGTATTGTTGGAAAAATGGTAATGTGTAAGTTTAAATATCATCATTTTTCATTTATAGTTAAAACAGTGCCACTTATATCATTAGACACAGATATGTCCAATAGTTGTGTGTATTAGGTTTAACACATTAGTATATTTTGTATAATAAATTAACCTTGTATAAATACAAAAAAAATAGCCTCTTGGTCTGTGATTTGAACCTTAATTTGATTGAAACTCTTTCTTAGAGAATTCCAAACAAACTTTCCCTCTAAATCTAGTGTTAGCTATCTGGAGATCATGGGAAATAAATGAGAAAAAAGATGGTGATTTAATACATATAAGTTAAAATGAATGTATGGAGAGCCACAGTTGTAACCACACTTCTTGTTGCATGTTTCTGTTCATGCATATCATTGCAACAGAGGGTGCTCCTTGGAAAACTTAAGACAGTGAGAGTTTATCACATTTAAAAAAAACCAAGATGATACAACAGGAACTGACGGGTACAATTCAAACAAAAAAAAAATCTATACAATCACAACAACAAATCTTGCTGGATCAAGCCATATACCATGTAATTCAGCGTATTGTGTTGCACAATGACCAACTGGATGTATTTGGGATAGGCTTGCAATAGAGATAAAGTAGTATTTAAGGCTGCTATGATTTAGGAGAAAATAAATAGCTGCCAGTACTTAACATCCTGCTCTTCCATAAATCCATCCAGTCCCCTTTTGAGACATCAAAATAGGCTGGCAACACCATTTCCGCTAGTAGTGAACTGAACGATGTTACAGCAATGAACTGATAAAGCATTTCAATATGCCTATTCTGATCCTCTGCATTTTGTTTTAGTGAATGACTACAGCTTCTAACTTATTCTTTCCTCCATATTATCCATGCCATATATAAATTTATATATCTCTATTATATCTCCCATTGCCATTTTTAAATTCCAACATAAAAGAGCATCATTGTTATTCTCTTGCCTCTTAAGAAAGCTGTTCCAGTCTTTTAATTATTTTGGTTCTGCATCTTTTCTAGCTATACAATATTTGTAATGTGAGGTGTCCACAAATGTGCATAATACTCCAAGGTTTGTCTCATTATAGAGTTGCATATGGTATTATTATATCAGCAGGGCCAATGCACAAGAGTAACAACCAAGCCAAGTAAAAGATATTCTGCACTTCTGGAATTTAGAAACAACTTTCAGCCTCTGGCAAAGGAAACTAGGTCTGAGACTTGAGGGGAAAAAAATTAAACATTACAGGACCGAAACAAAATGGCTGATCCCTGAAGGCGAAAGGGGATTCAGCTGTTTCCTGCTAAAAGATAAGAAAACTCCTAATTAATTGATTTAGTAGTACAAGGAATCCAAAAATTCTTTGCTGACCAGATACACTGGTTTATGAAGCATGATTTTTGCCAAGAGCAATAGCTGGAGATTAACAGAACAACTTCCATGGCTTATCAGGTGCACTAACAAGGATTCCTACATGCTAATTTGTGTGAGGACAATTAATACCACTAAGAAAAACTGCAATCACATTACTATATATTTTGAAGGTCTAAAAAGAAAACTCAATAACCTGAAGCTCATCACTTTTTCTAGTTCATGAGAGATGAACTTCACTTTCTCCATGGAAAGTGGAGAAAATACTACAAATTTATGACTGGCTATAAATTCTAATCTAATCTAAATTATAATCCACTTCGAAAAATTCTATTAAAAAAGGATATGTCCTTATAATAATGGAGCCCTTGAAAATACTCAGAAAAAAAATCAGAAGGAATGTATGGAGTTGTAGCCATATCTTCAAAAATGGTGAAAAGAAAGATCTAGGAAATCACAAACTAGTCTGGCTCTATATCAATAAATATCAATAAATCAGTTTATTAAAATAAGGTAACAATAGTATAAAGGTAAAGGTTTCCCTTTACCTTTTCAGTAATGTCTGATTCTAGGAGGGCACTGCTCATCTCTGTTTCTTGGTTGAAGGAGCCAGCGTTGTCCAAAGACACTTCCCGTGTCTTGGTTCTATGTCCAACATATCTCTATATCAAAGGTGCATGGAATGCTGTTACCTTCCCACCAAAGTGGTATCTATTAATCTACTCACGTTTGCATGCTTTTGAACTGCTAGGTGGGCAGGAGCTGGGACAAGAATGGGAACTCACCCCATTGTGCAGCCTTCGCATCTCAAAACAGGGCTGTCAGCTTTCCAGCTGACAATCTCAGTGTCTTTAACCACTGAGCCATTGTGCCCCCTCAGAACAATAGTATAACTTAACTGAAAGCATGGATTTTTCAGGAAGAATTGTATCCTCGTTGGCAGGATGATGACTAAAATATGTTGCCTTATAAGGTAAACTCTAATTAAGAGAACCTAGACTAGATAGAGTAGCATGAGCATACTTGGAAAAAAACTGAACTTGCCTTGGTTGTCTAATACATTTATGGATATATGTTTATGGAATAGTTGTGCTTGAAGGAATGTTAGTTGGAGATATCAATGAATATGATGTGATGTTGTCAACTGAGACTAGAATGATTGGCAGCAAATATTAGGTTGCATAATGTCATGGGGATTATGGATTTAGAAATTAATACATCAAAAGCCAATGTGTTGTTGTTGTTGTTGTTGTTGTTGTTGTTGTTGTTGTTGTTACTAGTGTAGAAACTGTTTTAACTCAGAAGCTGATCCTTCATTTGAGAAGTTGACTCTCATGGGACCTCTCTGCAGGATTGCTCTGCCTTCATGATTCACTTCAATCAACCTGGCTATCCAGGCTTCAACCAGATGAAAGGGTTGTAAAGAATGATTTCTTTCCTCCCATACTTGCAAATTCAATAAGAAAAATGTCAAATCTCTAACTATGAACAGGCAACAACATTTTTGTTTTACTACTTCAAAAAGAAACAAAGGTATCAATAAAGATTCAAGAATAACTCTATACAACAGCAAGCTATTGAACCTGATAGGATCTCTATTTTGAGAGGACGCTTGCTAAGAGATGCTTTTTCCCTCTTTTTCTTAAATACATTTAACTAGACAGTCTCCTAAAGGTACAATACATTCTAAAATAACTTTATATCTTTAAAAAATTACTCTGATGTAAAATTTGATTTTATTTGGAAACCATTTTTGGACTAGAATTCTATACATGGAATGGTATCTCATTCCAAATATGTGTCCTAGAGGAGCGGTCTCCAATCTTTCTGACTTTGTGGACTGGAGGGGGGGATAGGGGATGGTTCCATATGAATGGCAGGCGAGTGCACATGTGCACAGCTCCATTTGCGCTAGCAGCAGGCACATGTGTCCCTCCCCCATTCACACAAAGGGAGCTGCATGTGCACAATTGCCTGCCCACTGCGCATGGAAGTGGAGCTGCACAAGTGTGAGCTCATCTGCCGTTTTTTTTTTTTTTTTTAATTTGATTTATATGCCGCCCTTCTCCGGAAACTCAGGGCGACTTACAAGGCGTTAAGCAATAGCCTTCATACTTTTGTATATTTATACAAAGTCATCTTATTGCCCCCACAAACTGGGTCCTCAATTTACCTACCTTAGAAAGGATGGAAGGCTGAGTCAACCTTGAGCCTGGTGAGAATTGAACTCGCAGTAATTGCAGACAGCTGGTGTTAATCACAATGCTATCAGTCTGCTGAGCCACCAGGTCCGTGTTTCCATAGCATGGTTCTGAATGGGCCATGGTCCTATAGTGGGTCATGGCCTGGGTTTGGGAAGCCCTATTCTAGAGTTCATAATTCAATCTGACATATATCCTACATATCCTCTACTGTATTTTTAATATATTTTATTTATAATTTTTCTTTGGCTTCTTACTGATTTCAGTTGTGCCAGCTAAATATTTTGACAGTTCAATAGGGACATGCTTTGACTAGAAACTGTAAAAGAAATGTCTTATAGTATTCTGCACTGTTAATGATGTTTTAAAATACATTAACTATATGACACTTTAGATCTACTGGCTAAGTTTTTTGTTATTGTTATCCACCCATATTTTTGTTTACTATCTATCCTTTTTTCCTTCTTTAGTAGACTTTCACCTAAAGCATAGGTGAAAGCATATTACTGTGAAGATACAACAAAATTTTATTTGTATGCAACAGCAAGGCTGTACATGAGAACCACTTTGGTCTAGTGACAGCAAGCTAGAAACCAGGAGACTGTGAGTTCTAGTCTTACCTTAGGCATGAAAGCTGGCTGAGTGACTTTAGGCCAGTCACTCTTTCAGTCCACAAGCCAGTTGATCACAATCAATGCATCAACACTCAATTGATCTAAAAAAAAAGGCATTGCACTTCCAAGAAAATGCTAGGAAGAAAAAATAATAATAATACAGTGTATAATGGATCCTCCCCAAAGTTTTGAGGCTCCTTGCTTAGCAGCCATAAGTAAAACCACAGTTTATATAACTTTGGCCCATTATGTTGCAAATGCAAGACAAAGAAAAGGGCAGACACAATGTAAATTTCAGCATGACAGAGGAAGATTATAGATAAGCCCATCTGTGTGACCTTATTATTATTTATCCCTTCCTCCTACTAGGTCAGCATCCTAGCCATACTATTTGATATATGGTCGGTGAATTGAGCCTTCTTCTTGTTACCACTCAGGGACAATTCAGCTTGCCGTGAATGTTTCCTTACACAGGCATTTTCAGTAACTCATATATTGGGGGACAAGGGAGGCTTTCATAGGTTTGGTAGTGAATGCCCTTTACATGTGTATGTGTGTGGGGGGGAGGGAGATACCTTTTACTACCAATATTTAAGCAAACCAATGGGCATTTTTCTTCCTAGTGAAATGGATAGCCCCTCTCTCAGCATTTGCCTAAATCTCTTGATTTGTTTTGTGCTTCCCAACCACCCACTCCTCTTCTAGCTGCAAGGAGTGGGATCTTAGCTCGGCAGAAAGACTGCAGGGAGAAAGCTCTGGTCTTTCTCTCTTGCTTTAAAAGTGTTGCCTCTTATTCCTTTCACCTCTATGGATTATTCCCTTTCCCCTCTTCTGTTTCATAGCCTTGTCTTTATTTCTCTTCTAATTCTCCCCACATTCATTGTACTTTCCAGATATTCTCATTTACCAAGATTCTAACTTCCACCAGTTACAATCTAAGGTCACAACCTTTTTCACCTCTCCCACAGCACTGCTCAACTGTTTACAATTACTATCATTGTCTTTAAAAGCATATTTGACACCCTTAATGAAAAGTTTGCCATTCACATTACCATTCAGAACAAATGCCAGAAATACTTTTAGAATCCTATTATAGATTATATGCCTGTTTAGTCAACGATTAACAAACTATTACTGTGATAAAATTTCATTGATAACACTATGTTGTTGTATATTAAAATGCACTGATAAATTTAATTAATTCTAATCTTTGTGTCTCCACTAGCCCATGGCAGATAATAATCTTAAAACTGTATCAATCATATCAGAAATAAAAAAAGGCCATGCTATACCTAAAGTCAGGCATTATGGAATATCATGACATAGTTATGATAGAATGAATGTGTAACTTTTTTCCATAATCCAAGCAATTTTCATAATCAAAACTTAAGCCATGGAAATAATTTTCAAACTAGTAATTATTTTTTTAAAAAACCAATAAATGTTGGATTTACAGTAAATAGCTTCATTGAAAATAAAATTACTAGGCTTTCTAATAAACGGGTCTACAGCAAATGCGTAATATATATCTTTCTTATCTTTCATAGTATCTGAAATTGCAGCAAAGGAAAAGTTCAGTCTTAGAAAGATATAAGTTATTGAATCTAAGGCTTTCCTGTGACCACAAATTCTTTTGCTTGTAGTCAGGAAGATTATAGCTGCAATATCTTGACCAACGATATTGTACTTAAAATTGCTATAATTGGTAAATACAGTATTGAGATATAGTGTTTTTAACTCCTTCTTTTTGATAAAACTTAGTTTGATTAACTAGATCAACTAGATCAATTTCCATTATAAAATGAAATACGATTGGCAGTCAATATAATTCACTGACAAATCGATTTCCCAAGAACTTCATTTATCTTGAACGTTATTTCATGTTGAAAAAAATTTAACCTGACCCAGCAGACTGAAGTTAGGATATGTCAAGGGGGTATTAGATAGGGGCAGGCAGTAAATTGAGGGGCATGGGAAACCTCATGATTGGAGGTTCTGTGCTGAATGATTAACACTTGCTCATCATTGACCAGTCAATGATGGAACATTTTCTAAGCAGCATTGTGAACACATAAAGGTAAAGGTAAAGGTTCCCCTCGCACATATGTGCTAGTCGTTCCCGACTCTAGGGAGCGGTGCTCATATATCTGCTCATAAAGAGAATTATGAGCAACTAAATACCTCAACAATTTATTTCAGTAAGTCTCTGATTGATTGAATCAATCAATTCAGTTTCAAAATAAATCAAAGTGAATTCTCAATCAGTGAGCTAAATTCTGTTATGTATTTATATTGGCTAAGGAAGTTAACTGCAGACTAATAGTTATCCAAGTAAACAGGCTTTACTGAAGATGCTTTTGAACATAGGATCAAGTTGAACCCTATTTGATAGTCCAAAAACAGTAGAGTAGCTTCATTTTCTTTTTGTTTGTCACAAGAATATTAAATAGAATGCTTACATATGGGGCTTTATTATTTATTTAAATTTAATTTAATTTTTATTATTTATTTAAATTTAATTTAATTTTAATTTAATTGATTGAATTAATTATATCATTAACAGAATCTGTAAATAGCATTAAACTGAACTCCAGTGATATGGAATTGTTCTTTAGTTCGTATGAGAATTCTGAGTTTTGCTTATGATAAATGGTAATTAGCTGCTGATGCTGTAACCCTTTATTGCTTAACTTCATTATGTAATGAGGCACATATTTTTTGAAATGTCTTATGGGCTGCTATCACCTCTGTGAGTTGATGAGTTGTAGAATGTATTCTGGCAGAAGCACTTATGGAAATGACAAGGAAACAGCTGTTGCAAATATTAATTTGTTTTCTGATGCACTCCAGAATATAATTCAGAAAGTACTGCTGAAAGAGAAGGAAATTTGAACATTAAGAAAATGTTCAATTTCTTAAAAAAACAGTCAGATGAGCAAAAGATTTTCCCAACACAAAATGTCCTCTTTCTCTTGAGTTTGGTCTTCTTTATATTTAATCATTGTCCCATTTTTTCACAGTGCTCCTTGACTTTCAGTATTAAAGTTTGAATATCGTTTATATTTCCAACAATCAGAATTATAACATCAGCATAATGCAGCCAATTGATGTTTACGCCTTCAGGTTTTTTTTTAATGCTGATTTTCCAATCCAGTTTAGCATGTCTTATTCTGTCCACCCCATTGATCAGACCAGATCAGGATATTAACTTCACAGGAAGATTCAAACTACTTTTATTTGGATTGGCTGTAATCACATATTTTAGAGAATCTGCTGTACCTCCTCCTACTTATATTGTACTCCACAGAAATAAAGAGACACTTTCAAACAGTACCTCATTGTTCTGGATTTAAAAATGTTTTATTTCTTACTATCTACATATTCCATCCAGTCTGTGGCTTCTTCACTTATAAGTTTATCACGACAATAATAAAACGTTGTAGAATTTCCATTTTTCTAACATTCCACAGGTTGCTATGATAAATAAATAAATAAATAAATAAATAAATAAATAAATAAATAAATAAATAAATAAATAAATAAAGTCTTACCTTGGAATTTGCAGATGAATTTGATCTGTTTCACAGTCAGGCAATATAATCAATGAAGCACTTTGAATCTCTATTTTTGGTTTGTATTTTGGCTTTTTTAATTATTCAGTATGTATCAGCAATAATATCTTGTGTTTCTTGGCTTCTTCTAAAGCCAGCTTGAACATTTGGCATATTATTTTCCATGCAGTGTTTTAATCTGCATTGAGAGTCCTCAATATTATTTTGCCAAAGTGTGAAATTAAGAACATTGTGTAACAGTTTGCACACTATATTAAATCTCCTTGGGGGGGGGGTGTTATTGGTATATGGACTGACCTTTTTCAATTTGTTAGCTACTGGATGATATAGTTTATAGAACCTTTATAGATACTTTTCTTGCTATATTTTTATAAATATTACATCAATAATAATTCCACCTCAAGCATCTTATGTGCCTGTTGTCCCATATAGGTGGAATGCTTGAGGTGGAATGCTAGCTTTACCTTGGCAACTAGAATAATCTTCATGCCTTCAGTGACTCTGATGGGATTTTATTTTTTTGGCATGAACTTCATTCTTCACTTACTTCTCCCAGGAACTCCCAGCCACCCCAATGAGGCAGCACAGCAGGACTTGGAGTATCAAAAGATATAAATCTTTTATTAGGTAAAGGGTTTAATTGAGATTTGAGGAGAACCGGAGAAAAGGAAAATATCAGGATCCCTCAATTTTCTTGGTAGGTATACAAATACACAATATAGGGAGAATAATACAGGTAGAACAAATGTAGAAAGAAACTGCTCAGATCAGTCTATACTATAAATCAAATGAAAGCATCATTATCTGCATCTGGCTTGTTTCCCCAGATGTCAATATTTTTTTCTCGTTCTCCAACCTTCCTCTGTGTTGGGTGATTTTTTTCCTTAGAAGAAGCTTATCTGAGGAAAGATGCCCTCTACTTCATACTGAAGACAAACAAAAAAACAAATAAAACTTCTCCATTTTCTTTCTATATTCTACATTTCAAAACCTGCTGCAGCTAGCTTCAAAGTGTTTGGAGGCATTGGGGATAGAAATGATGCCATGTGAAATATAAGAACCTAAAATAGTCCTGATAATTCAAGCCAAGTTCAGCATTTGGCTTCTCACAGTAGCCATCTGGATGCCTCTGGGATGCTCACAAACAGAAGCTGAAAACGTATCTTTCTCCCATCAATGTGGCTCTATAACTAATACTATGGGAATATTTATTCCAACTCAGAGGTTCAGCACCAACAGCACTTGGTAGGTTTGTCCTTCATCCAATCCCACTTTAAAACCAGCCAGGTTGGTGGCCATCAACCACTTCTTGTGGTAATGAATTCAATAAATTAACCATGTTCTGTGTGAAGATGTACTTTGTTTTAAATTCTAAATCTCCTAATTAACTTTTTTTGGATAATACTTGATCCTACTAGTCTGAGACTAAGAGCTAAAAATTCTCCTCTTTCTCCATGTTATCCATGATTTTATACTTTTGCATTACAGGCAGTCCTCATTTAGCAATCACAGTTGGGGCAGGCAACTCGATCATTAAGGGAAGCAGTCACAAGTGAAACCATGACTGTGCTTATTATCTTATTTCAGCTTTTCTTTGCTTTACAGATAGGTGAAAATTGTGAATGGAGGACTGGTCGTAAAGTTATAATGGCAAATGGTTACTGTACTAGGCAGTAACTAAACAAGAGGTAATTGTCCCCAGTCTGTCATTTTATATATAAAGTCTCAACGATTCTAGCCTTGTCTCAAAAGATAGGTATTCAAATCCATGACCATTTTGGTTCAACTTTCCTGCACTTTTTTAAAGCTTGCTCAAATGAACCAATCAGATCCATGTATAATGCTCCAAAAGCTATAAACAAATCTATATACCCGTATTTTTCGGAATATAAGACGTGTTGAGGAAAAGAAGAAAAAGAAATCTCCCTCTGCCTCTGAGCAATTTTGCCTCATTGCAGCAAACAGCAAACAGCCTGCTTTACTTTCATTTTTGTTTTCACCATAGCTTGATTAGCACAAGGAAAAAAAAATCTGCTCCAGCAATTTACCTCTTTGCAGCAAGCAGCAGAGTCCTGTGCAAAACAGCTGAGAGCAAATCAGCTGAGAGTCAGGAAGCCAATCCAATCAACTTGTGCTAATTAGCCTGTGCGGAAGCTGAAAGGAGCTGTTTTTTCTTGCTGTTTGCTTGCAAGGAGGTAACTGCTGCGAGGCAGAGGCCAAAGGGTGGGGGCCAGTGGGTGGGCGGGGCTACATTAGGTGTATAAGACGCACCTAAATTTTCACCCCCTTTTAGGAAAAGGTGCGTCTTATACTCCGAAAAATACGGTATATTGCAGTATTAACAATTTTATTTTTGCTTGCTTTTGTATTGATCACTAGCATGGAATTTGTCTTTTTCATAGCTGCTGCAAACTGAACGTATTTATTGAACCATTCACAGTGACCTCCATATCTTTTCCCTGATCAGACCCTATCAGTGCATATTGATTCAGTGCATATTGTGCATATTGATTTATTTGTTCAGTTCCAATAAGTTCAACTTACACTTACAACATTGGAGCTGCATTTGCCTTTGGGTTCACCATTCACCCAAAAGCTTCCTTAGATTTTCCTTAGGTTGGTGCCTACTGATGTTTTGGAAATAGCAGCCAGCACTGGGAAGACTGCTCTGTCTATAAGACATTGGCCTGATTCACACAATACACGAAATTATGATTTATTGAAGAAATTAGATATATTCACACAGCACATTAGACTATAGATAGATTACGCTGTAGTTTAACATTTACAAATAAGGATATTGTTTGCATCTGCTACAAAGAGATATTTTATTTTTCTCAAATTTCTTCTTTCCTTCCTTTGGATGGGAAAAAACTTCTAAATTAGCAAAGGACAATAAGAAAGCAGGATATTTCCATAGTGTGACAGGTTTCTGATTATAAAAAAAAAACACCAAGGTTGACTTTCATGTTTTATTAATAAAAATAACAAACCAATTCACTTCTCTATTTCTATTAATATGGATGCAGATACACACAAATCCTCTGCTGTTCCACTATCATTTAGTAATAAATTAATACAACATTACCCTAAGCCATCTGAGATCTCCCTAATGGACCCAGAAAAAAAGAAGCAATTATAATGATTTCTCAGGACAAAAAGGGAAATAAGCTGGAAATAGCTGAACAATGAGACACAAGGCAATCACGAATTGCCCTTGGATTATCTGCTGCCTCAAATACTTGAGGGCAGCCTCAGACTGTCACCAAGCCTTGTTTGTTTGCTTATTACAGAGCCCCGAAGGCTGCCTATAGTTGAACAAATTGTGGGTTTTATCATGTTCCAAATATGCCATCTGCTAATAAAACACAGAATGTTGCCATTCATTCAAACAACTGTTAATCTGGTTAATATTACTTTTCCAGCAGCCAATTCTTATTTTAGTTTCCAATTAAAAGCCAAATATTAACTGTGGCTCTCTATGGTACTTTCTGTGAGTTTCTTTTGGAAGTCTCTGTGATTATAGTTATGCAGCTGGAGTAACACAGGTTTCCTCAGCTGCATTTTGCTGATCTGGTTAGTTCTGCAATAACTGTTTTCTCCTTTTCTGTGATAAGGAAAATGGCATGACCCATCATCTTCCCCTACTTCAGGAGGGATTTTCATGGCTTAAACTTCCAGAGAAATCATGAATTTTTAAGCCAGCCCACTTTACCCATCAAATTCAGGTAGTAGCCAGGGCCAAAGCGTCTTGATACCTCTCACTCTTGCTAACACATACCTTCCTGCACCACCACTTATTTCCTCATTTTTAAAGTACAGTAGTAATGGGCATAGCCTGAGGATCCCAATCTTCAGGACGCCTTCCATGATAACAGCAAGAGATTGTGGGAAAGCAATGTAACTGGCACAAATATTAAAAGATACCAAGAGAATCAATCAATGGCTTGTCTCCTAAATGTCAACTTAGCCCTAGTGAAGAGGAATTTGAGGAGAAGCCCTTGAAGTCAAAGAGGCTCTGCCCTAATTATCTTACTATATATGAAACCAGAAAACTCCTACTACAGTTTCAAAGGATGATGTCAAGCAGTATGCGGATGAACAAGATCAAGGAAGCAAGAACTACAGAGATTTCAGTAAGGTGTCTTGAATGCTGATTGGAATAAATATGAAACCCTAGAAACTGTAATAGAAATTTCCCTGACTTATTTATAGTGAAATTAAGGTAGAATTTCCTTGAATGAGTTAAAACATTTTTCTCCATCTGGACTTGGTTGCCACTTAGGGGATAAACTTGTCACTCCTTTTGCCTGCTGTGTATCCCTTGATTGTTGATGTTTGTGTTCTCCTCCATTCCTTTCCCAGCTTCTCAACAATCTCTCCCCAAAATCCTAATGGCTAATTCTATAGCTGGAGCAGAAGGAGATATTGATTAAGAGCACTGGCCAAAAAGGTTTATGCAAATATTTTTTACTTGTTAAATACTGGAACTCAAGAGACACATTTCTATTTCATTCCCAGAAAAACATGCAATTATATACATGTGTAATAATATTTTTTTTTACCCACGAGTTTAATGCCCATAATGAATGTCACAACCTGAAATGTGATATACAGTAATTGACAGTTCAAATTACCTCCACAGCTTGAATATCCAGTACTTATCATTGGCCAAATACACATACAGCATGCAACTCTTTTACTACTTTTTCTGAAATAATGATAGAAAGATCAGCCTGTTAATAACACCCAGACCATTGGATATGCATGCATGGAGCTGGCAAGGTTACCTGTAACAACATAGTGACACAACTCAATGACACAAATTGGTGGAAAATAGTTGCTAGGAAGTGACTCAGCACAATAGCATAAATACAGAGCTATATACTAAGGGGAATAGAAGAAATTTAAATGAAGATATGTACTTTATAGAATTATTTTCTGGTTCTTACATGGCTACAAATCACTTGTAACAAGAATAACAGTTGATTAGCAATATAGAGTCTTATGAACGCTAGATCAGGGGTGTTGCGGTCTGTGAGTTGTGGCCAGTGGTGGGTTCCTCCTGGTTCGGTCCAGTTCGGCCGAGCCAGTAGCGGTGATGATATGACATCACCAAACCAGTTCTCCCCCCCCGCCCTCCCACCCACGTTATTCTTACCTTTTATTTGGTCACACCCCCAATCTATCGCTGCCTCCTGAGTCCCAGCTGATGACTAGAGGGAAAAAAACTGTTTAAACTCTTGCTGCGGGGCTTCAAAGGGCCGTCCTACAGCTGATCAGTGTTAAAAGCAAACAAATGAGTCGGGTCGTAAGTGCGAGAGCTGGTCGTAAGTGCAAGGACCTTCCAGAAATGACTCTGACCAGCTAGCCACGCCCACCTAGTCACATGACCTCCAAGCCACACCCACAAAATAAGCCACGCCCACAGAACCAGTAGTAAAAAAATTGCGTATGGGCCTGGTTGTGGCCCATACGCAGCCTGTGCAGATAGTAGCTGATTCAGACAGCAAGGAAGCTGATGTGCTGCTGCGCCAGCAGCCTGTGCAGCTGCTGGACAATGAGGAGGCTAGAGAAGATGTGGTGCCAGAGGCGGAGATTCAGTCAGGCTTTCAGAACCTCCAGAAGCTCCCTTAAGTGAAGAGGACGAAGAGGAGAAGCCTCTTCTCGATGCATGGGCGTGCAGAGCTGCCAAAAGGCAGGAGTGGCTCCTCAGGAGAAGGTCTCCTCGAGAGTAAGGCTTGGGCTAATTGGCCACTCCCTTAGCCTATTTAAAGAGGAACGCCGACTGAAGCAATTTGCAGGGAACAACTTCGTTCACATACCTTCATGTCTTGTCTTGCTTATCTTATCAGCTTCCTGTAAATTGCTTCTGGGCAACCTGCCAACCACAGTAAGCTTTCAGTATTATTCTTTGAATTTTTGGTGGCTGTTAATGCAGTTAATTAACAGCCATTATTGTAAAATACTGGTTTATTTAGTAAACTAAGGTTTGAATGGACTTTGTGTGTGCTGCGTTCTTTGGGATCCATAGCTGGGGCAGAACAGTGAGCCGGATGCGTCAAGTGTTGGCCCCATCCCTGCCCGGTTTAGCGAGGGGGGAAAAGTCCCAATGATGTCGCCATGATGATGTGAGTTTGACACCCCTACTCTAGATTATTCTCTGAAAACCTGGATTTTTAGCCATTTGGGGCTATAAGGCATAATACAGATCAATTGGTTCAAAATAGCTTGTCGTCAGAAAGGGACACAAGAAATTCAAGCAGCCATCGGAAGAGCAGCATGTCCCACTATAGTGCTGATTGCTGCAGGAGTTCTTAGTATAGCTTCATCTACAAAATCATGACACTCCATTGCTTTAATGTAACCAATTTGCTGGTATTAAGTGCATTTGCACACACAGTGGGTATCATAAACTTCCACAGGTAGGGAATAACTGAACTCATCACTTTAATCCAACCACTCCTATTACCCAACACAGTTAAGATCTGAATCTAAACCACTCATTCTTTTAGCTCTACATGCTATAAATATCTGCACCAGGAACTGCTGATATGATTGAATGCAAAGCACTAAACCGTTACTGCAGTAAATAGCACCATCTAGGGATATCCATTTAGGAGATCTATCTATGAATAATGTTTGACACTGAGTAAATTTACGTACAAAACAAATTATGTGTGTATATACCAGGCTATCTGTGTAGCTTCAATAAAGCCCAGATATGGTATCAAATCTCATTTTTTTTAGTTTAAGTATATTTACTGTTTTCTCTAGGCAGTCATGGCAATGCACAAGTCTTCCATTTCCAGTGATATTCTAATAGAACAACACTGTGAGATAAGATAAATGGAAAGACAATGAACATTGATGAAAACCTAAATCTTGCTTTCAAAGTTGTTTCATCATGTTTTTCATTAGATTGCTTCATATTGGTGACTTACATTAGTATACTTATTACTTATATTAGTACATTCACCCAAAAAGTCCATCTGTTCAGAACTTTGCTTCCATACGTTGCTACTATCTAATGAACATTGTTCAGCAGAAAATTTCCTAACTCTGGACTATTTATTTATTTGCTTGCTTGCTTACAGCCCACACTTTGTCATGCTGCCACCATTGTGTAAACAGTGAACTGTGCAACTGCAAAGCAACCGATGGGTTTTAGCAGTGGCAATGCCAATTCAGAGTTCAAGGAGTTGAAAGTCACATATCTGAAGTGTACCCAGGTGCTGAAGTTTGCATTATGAGTCATGTGAAACAGTGGTGGGTTCCAACCGGCTTTACTGCCGGTTCTCTTCGTGCACGCACTTTATGCACGATTTTTATATATCCAACCACCACAAAAGGTTAATTTTTATTTTTATATATCCAACCACCACAAAAGGTTAATTTTGGATCAAAGATTTCTCTATGGTAGAACTTCAATTCTTCCTAAAGCATTTGGACCAGCTATTATTCATAGTTTGGAAAAACTGTTAAAACTTTATTCTCCTTGTTTTTGAGTTAATAGCTGTTACATACTGTATATTGAATAAATTATCTTCTGGTTTCTGATTTTACCTCTTACAATGTGTTAACTATCTTAAAATGGTTACCATATTTTTTGGAGTATATGACGCACCTACCTTTTTTGGTGAGGAAAAAAAGGAAAAGAAATCTCCCTCTGCCTCTGAGCAATTTTGCCTCGTTGCAGCAAACAGCAAACAGCCTGCTTTACTTTCATTTTCAGCATAGCTTGATTAGCACAAGGGAAAAAAAATCTGCTCCAGCAAGCAGCAGAGCCCTGCGCAAAACAACTGAGAGCAAATCAGCTGAGAGTCGAGAGGCCGATCCAATCAATTTATGCTAATTAGGCTGTGCTGAAGCTGAAAGGAGCTGTTTTTTCTTGCTGTTTGCTTGCAAGGAGGTAACTGCTGTGAGGCAGGGGCCAAAGGGTGGGGGCCAGTGGGTGGGCAGGGCTACATTTGGTGTATAAGATGCACCTAAATTTTCACCCCCTTTTAGGGGGGGGAAAGGTGCATCTTATACTCTGAAAAATACAGTAATTGTCTTTACATACCGGTATATTGTGATCTTAAAGAGAACTCCAAAAATTTTGATAAATGCAAGGTTAAGTATTTTTTTTAAAGACTCGACAGATGATTCCACCTCTATCTGGAAAACTTAATGTTGGCTGAAGACTGAGTGGCTGTTTTATGTCTGATTAATGTCAGAACATATTTTCAATACTTCTTGAAATCATAAGCACAGTTTTTTGAAAGCTATCAAATAAAATGCAACCCATCTAAACATGTACTTCTATCATTATTTTACATGAAAAGGTTTAAAGACATTCTTGCTTTTTGCTTTGTTTTTTACCTAATTTGTGATTTTTTTAAATAATACTACTCACTTCAGGACTGATGATTTGTTTCATAAAGGAGAACTTTTACTTAAGAAGTGAAAGAGCAGAAACCACTTGCAGGTATTATCATTCCTGCTTGCTGAATGTAGTATATGTTAAATGCTTTTAAGTATTGACATTTCTACATCAGGCTCACAGCTCTTCCTTTCAATCAGGTGTCGATTGTCTATTTTTAATATGCAGAAACAGAAGCAGATCAAAGCAATGATTGGAACCATGAATGTCTAATTTTTTGTAAGGAATTCACCTGCATAAGGTTATGTTCACTGTTTGCAGAAGCAGATCGATGTTGCACTATCAAATTTTAAAGCAACTTTTTTTAAACTTAACTATTTTTAGCAACTCCTGTTTAACAGATATCATAGTCCCTACTTCAGTGAAGCAATGTTTCTTCTTATTCATGAATTCGTTCATGAATTCATATACAGGATCTGGCTGCGTTGTACTATTAAGGTACATCCTAGCATTCTTTCAGCTGATGATTGTGTAAGATAAGAGTCTATGGTAATTCATTGCAGCCAACTTGCCATGTTCAACCCACTATGGCCAACTTGCCATGGGACAAGAGTTATAATAATATTGAAGAAATAGTGCAATAGAATCAATTAAAGAAAGGATGGACAAAATAAAATGTGAATGACAAAAATTAAAATAACTTTTTAATTATTTTAAACAATTAAATTGAATTGTTGAATTATCCTGCAGCAAATTGTCCTATGGTGAGTTGGCCATGGCTAGTTGTCCAACAGCAAGTTGTCCCATTCTGCACAGATAAGCCCTCTAAATGGCTTTGTAGGAAACATGAGTTAGGAGTGATTCTTCAGTACTAATGAGCCTCTTCTGCTGAGGACTCCCAGGATAGGAACGTATCTTATTCTGTCTAGGTAGGGCATTCCAAGATCCTTCTGTCAGATAGTTCAGCCTTCAGAAGAATTAGGGGAAAAAAGAAAGCTGGTTTGGATTTTTTTATCCAAAGCTCAGAAATTCTGATAGTAACAAAACTTTGAGAAACCCTGAGAAAACAATTGGTAATAAATCTAAAAGTGAGAATGAAAATTTTCTCTTTTAATAAAAAGTATCCCCATTTTTCTAGATAAAAGAAGCAGCTTATGCAAGGGGGGGGGGAATCCAGGATGAGGAATTTTTTATTCTTGGATATATGTTTTTGAGGAATTGAGTGGGGGGGGGGAATATCCAATGCCTTTAGTACTTAATTCTATAATGGGTATGATATATGTGTTTTATTTAGGTAGCCCAGAGGATTGTAGTAAAGTTGGAGGATGAAGATACAGGAAAACTTACACAAATTCTTGGGAGTTGGTAAGAGAGCTAAAGAAATAATTTATGTGCCAGAAATCTGGATGCCCAGGCTCTGTAATTAGAAAGCGGTGGAATCAGGATGTAGTTAATGAATGAAAAGTAACTTTCAGGATAAAGATAAGAGGCTTCTTAGCAGGCAGCATAGAGCCTGCAATGAAATCAGAAGTGGAAATCATCCAAAAGCAGAGGGAGGTTATCCTGAGGTATTGAGGAAATCTGAAACAAAGAATTTGGGGAAAGGAAATCAACATGATTTAATGGAATCAAAACAAAGCTATGGGAGTTGTAGGTACAACCTGTACATACTCCACACAAACAGAATCCGTAAAAAGAGGTGGGGCCAGTTAACCAGAAGAAATGTCTAAGGAACAGAAAAGGAAATAGCTGCCGTAAAGAGGGAGACAACCTAAAAAAATAAGGAGTCAGGGTTTTAAGGTAAAAGAGACAGAAATATTACTTAAATAAAAAAAGGAGTGGTTTACAATGTCAGCACATTGCCCTCAACAATCTGTTTTACTAACCTCGGAAAGACCAAAGACTGAGTGAACCTTGAATCTCATCAGGATCGAATTCCTGGCTATGGGCAGAGTTAGCCTGCAATACTACATTCTAACCACTACACCACCAGGGTTCTTGTAAGGAGAGAAAGTATTCAAGGAGAGAGAAAAATTGCAAGGTTTTTCTCGAGCCATGATTGTGTCCTGTTTGCATGCCTCCCTGCATATGTGTGTGTTTGTGCACACATTTATTGTGCACACATTGTATGAGTGGAATGGCTTGCACAAGTGTACATTATGGGAGAAAAAAACCCAACCGAATTATTTGCTATATTAAAAAGTAATTCCTAATGTTATCTCTGCCTATACAAATGCTGTCAAACAAAACACTTAACACTAGGGCTGTCTGAAATATTCATAACTTTTCATGATTGGTATCTATATGCAGTTTATTTAGATACATTTTTAAAGAAACGTATCTAAACAAATTGCATATAGATATCCAAATGTTGAATTTTATTTCATTTATAGCTACACTCAAATGATTAGCTAAATTATTTTATTATTTCTCAGATATTTTATTTTTACTTTCTCCTTTAATAATCTTAGAAATTACAACCTGATGGTAATTTTTGGAAGTCTATAAGAGGTACAGAGACCCTATTTGACCCATGAAGTTCAACTCTAATATTATGATTTGTCTCAGTCTTCAAGGAAAGCTGCTGTACCTAAATTATTTAAAGTGCCTGGATCATAGAAGTGTCTGTTGATGTAATGTTGCAGCTTGATATTCAAGTGACTCTTCTATCTTTTTAAAAATGAAATGCTATGCAAAAATAGGATTTAATGGATCCTTGCAGGTAAAGCAGAACACTACCTGAAAACAGTCCGTTTTGTTAAGCCATAGCATGAAGAAGTAGAGAATAAAGACCTAATCTTTGCTTGGGCTTCACTTTAAGTTGTTCCACTCATTATCCACTCTTTTGCTGGATGGGGAGGGGGGGGTTCTTCTATAATGTAGACTCGTGCAAGCAATTAGTAAGCTCCCATGCATACAACTCAAAAACTATTTTGCAGGTTCTTCCCTCTCTGCAAGAGAGAGACAAATAAAAAGGCATACGGACATTATGGGGATGAGGATAATATGATTTGTAACTAGATATATAAGCAATGTTAAAAATGTAATCTAAAATCAGTCTAATGCATTTGCTGCTCATAAGATACTATAATACTATAGATACTACCTGGCTTGCAAATCAATGGTTTGATTTCAGGTTTTGGGCAAAGGAGGGAGGTTGCTGAATAAATGATGCTTGTGAATGGGTTGTCATCATATATAAGTAAACTTTTGACACTGATTATTTGACTCCCAGGCAATTTTTTGACATGAGCACTCATTTCTATTTTCATCTCTGTATAGAAGCTCTCTGTATAGGTTTTACAGACTTTAATATTAAGTGGTTCCGTCCTCTACATTATAAGCTTTTTCGTGTCTGTGTAGGTGTGGGTGTGGGTGTGTATACACACCGTATATCTGTTCCTGATTCTGCTGTATAGCTTCTTTAATGTACAATATATTAGTATTATAAATCTCTGCTACTTCAGTCACCTTTCAAAACATATTACAATTTTATTTATTTTCCTTTAGCTTTACCAAGAAAAAAATAAACATGCATCAGTCATTGAATCTGCCACAATTGATAATGATGAAATCCTTTTATTGTCCAGAAAGTGTATCTCATGCTTTCTCCATGACTGAACAAAACAGAAAGTCAAATAGTCCAAGGTAGTGATAATAAGACTAATCCACAGTTGTCAAGTGGATGCCTATAAACTGATGTACTATTGATGAAAACAAATTAATCATGCATTAGTTATTAGTCCTATTATTGTTGTTTGTAACAATGATACATTCAGAGCCTTATGACAATGGTGAATTTTAATAGCGATACAACTTTATACTTGCTGTTTCACAACCCAAATCCATTATATTCTGTAATAATAAGGTACCTTTTCTTGTTTCTTCCTTTCCTCAGATAAAGTCCTTAGCTTTTATTCTTTTTATTTAACACATTTAAAAGCACAACCATTAAAAAAATTTAAAAAAACAAACAAAAGGAAGCTATTAAAGAAATTTACAAGCTACCAGTATATAAAATTGAATAAAATCTTCAAGGTAACTTTTAATTAGTGTTGCGCATAAAAGGAATGAAAATAATTATTAAAACCAACTCAATATTAATTTATTGAATTTATATGTCCACCCAATTGAAACTCTGTGATTCTGCCTAATTATATAATAGATATAATAGATCCAAGAAGCAAAAGAAGATTAACATTTCCATTAAAATCCAAGAGATTAATAAATGACCAGAAACTCACAGATAAAAATTCAATCATTCCGATCACAAGGCTGAGGCAAAACCAAGCTTTTACCCTCTTTGTAAAGATCAATAAAGTCAGGACAATCACAATTCAGGGGGAAGTTCTTTAAGAGGGCAGGTTTCTGCCATAGCAGAAAAGACAACTGGGCAAATGAGGCTGTATAGGTTATAACCAGCAACTTGAATTTCACCCGAAAGCCTGGAGGAAGCAAATGTAGTTTGAATGATGTTATGTGTAAATAGGGAAATAGGATCATAACTACGTACATCACTACATTCTAGACAGTTGTAGCTTCTGGGCAGACTTCAAGGAGAGTCCCATGTAGAGGACATGGCAGTAGTCTAGCCAGAAAATGATTAAAGAATGAACATAAAGCTAGCAGGGCCTCAGAATCCAGGAATAGGCCTAAGTGGCATGCAAGACAAAGGCCTTTGCAGCTGTAACTGCTGCTTGCTCAAGGTGTAAGTGGAGCAATGCAATGCAATCTAGAATCAAAGATGAAAAATCTCTAATCTCTTGATCCAGGGAACCACAGCCACTCAGTGTTGGCAAGGTTGAGCCAAAGCCTGTTCATGTCTCCATCCAGGTCCCCACAGCTTCCAGACATTGGGAGAAAACCCTGATATAGTTAGTAAAGGTAGCCAGTGTAATAACAAATCATAAATCAGAATAAAGAATTATCAATGGTTTCCATCTCATTTAAAAGTTCTATCTTTATAATACATCAGGAACTGAATGCTCATATTCTCTTAATATGATAATAAGAGAAACTCAAAGTGCATACAATACAAATCCATACGTAGAATTACAGTAGATGGTTTCTAAGTCCTTTTTTTATATCTATATTGTTTTAAAAGGGGATTTTTTTTCCTACAAGCAAAATGTCACTGTTAGGATCTCACCAAAATTTTGTTAAGATGAAACGTTCTGGATTTTGGGCAGAAAGAGTAAACACCTTCTTTTATTCATATTTTTCTAGAACTAGGCTGAAGAAAAAGTTTCTATGCAAAAAAAAAAAAAGCTTTGAATTCATAACAGAACATGTTGCCAGAAATAATGGTGAGCATAAAATATTTAGGAATTGCCATTTTATAATATACTAATAGTAGAAGAGTAAACAAATATTTTTGCTTATGATTAAAATAAATATTTTAAAAAAAAATTCAGCAAGCCTAAAATGCTTTGAGGCAGGGGTGAAATGTTCCCGGTTTGGACTGAATCGCCCGATCCGGTAGCGATGGCGGTGGGTGGTTTGGAGAACCAGTAGCAAAAATCCCTGTTCCCTCTCCCCCATGCCCACCTGAGCCGTGCAATCATCAGAGGCTATTTTTTTACTTTTAAAAGCATTTTTTTACAACCTCATCAGCCAGTTGTAGAAAAAGTGCTTTTAAAAGGCTCTGACGATCCCAGCTGAGTTGCCTGATCATCAGAGCCTTTTAAAAGCATTTTTTACAACCTCTTTAGTCGAAGAGGTTGTTTAAAAAATGCTTTTAAAGGGTTGTGATGATCCCAGTTGAGTTGCCTGATTGTCAGAGGCTTTTCTTTTCTTTTAAAAGCAAAAAAAAATGCTTTAAAAGAAAAAAAAGCCTCTTACGATCAGGCAACTCAGCTGGGATCATCAGAGCCTTTTAAAAGCATTTTTTTATAACCTCTTCAGCCGAAGAGGTTGTAGAAAAAATGGTTTTAAAAGTAAAAAAAAAAAGTTTGCCATGCCCACCCAGTCACATTACCCCCCCCCACCAAATCATCGGTAGTAACAAATTTTACATTTCACCACTGCTTTGAGGTATTAATGTAGTATTATAAAAGATTAGCAAATTCTCGGTCTACAGTTAAGATATTAGGATTGTATCTTCAATAGTCATTTTAATCAGCATCTGACTAAATTTATATTGAGTTTGAATAATTTAGATCAGTAGGGAACTTATAAAGGATGCAGAAGAATTATATTACAAAATTGTGGCCTTGGAAAATGGATTTGTATATGTTAAAAGATAGTGAAATAATTGAGACTGATATTTATGTTCAATATATAATAAACAATGGGTTTAAAGCAATGCTACTATTTCTGCTTAGCTTGATCTCAAATGCTATCCAAAAGACTTAAAAGATTTTTTCAAGCATTGCCTTCTTTTCTTTATTTAAAACAGTTCTGGGTGGTTCATTTAAATAAAATATTTAAAGGAAATAGCAGATTTAAAAAAAAATAAAGCCTATATTATCAGAAAGGATGTTGCTTTGAATCAAAAAAAAGGAAACAACATAATTGACAATTTCCTTGATGAAAGAAGTTCTAAATTTATGACAAAGAACCAGGAGTGAAATGCTACCGGTTTGGACCAGTTTGCCCGAACCGGTAACGATGGCAGCGGGTGGTTCAGAGAACTGGTAGTAATGGCAGTGCAAAACTCCTCCCACCCACCTGGTTGTTGTTACTTCCTGGTTTTAACCAGGTAGTAACCTGTTTTTTACCCTCTGCGCATGCACAGAAGGATTTGCACATGCGCAGTGGGTCTGCGTGCACATGTGACGCACGCGGCATGTGCACTTCTGAACCAGTAGGGAAGGTAAGTAGATTTCACTCCTGCAAAGGACCATGATGTGTGGACTTCAATTCCCATGCTAGCTAAGGAATTCTGGGAGTTGAAGTCTACCTATTTTAAAAGTTGCTGAGGCTAAGAACAGTGCCTTAGGAGAGAACTATGAGCAGTGATGCTCTTTGTTATCAGGAAAAATCGATTCCAAATCTTTCAAACCTGGTATCTCTGTAGTCAATTATATATTAATCAAATATATGCCCGTGTCTTTTACAAACATAAGATTGTGCACTTATCATAATTTATCTCAATGTGTTTAGATATAAAAAAACATTTCAGGAACCAGAAGTTATATTAGAAAGGTTCATAAGCAGATGTCATCTTGCAAAGTGCTGTTATTGGATTTAAATGGAGTTCATAGTTCAAGGAATAGTCATTTGCTTATAGATTCCTGACACTCTTGAGGGATTCAAAAGCAACAGAATATGAGAAATGTATTTTCTTCATAGAATGCAAATATCCAAATTCTATCAGATGTGTCCTCATCCTGTGAAATTTTTATTTCATTTTAAAGAGAATATAGATATAGAAATGCATACACACATAACCACCACCTGAGGAGAGACTTATTAAAATATTAAATGTGACGTTAAATGTCATGACTTCTACTACTTCATCAAGTTACATATTACATCCCTCATTCGCTTAACTCAGTTGCCTTCCTGCTGGTTAACAGCCATCTGTGGTAAGGGAGATAGAACTTTATGAGCCCATGAATTGAATTCAGGATGTATTTAGCAATGATTAATGGGTACAATTTATATCAAAATGAGCATAAGGGATGCAAAGAGGATTATATTTGTAGAATGTAATAAATGGCAGTGTTGGTGAAGGAATCAAAAGAAAGAAATAATAACCGAGCCTGAAGCTTCAGAGAAGTGCCAAATCGTTGGGAGTCATACCGTGTTTCCCCAAAAATTAGACCCTGTCTTATATTTTTTTGAACTGTGAAATAAGCGCTTGGGCCTTATTGCCATGCACTCAAAAGCCCAATTGGGCTTATTATCAGAGGATGTCTTATTTTGGGGGAAACAGGGTACATTTCGTATTGTAGGGACAATACGAAACCTGCAACGTTTGTGTGCTATTGAGCTTGCAGAAAAACTATACCAAAAATTCATGTGAGCAGGAAGAATTTCACCTTATAGGAAAGTAAAAGGGTTAAAGTCCTCAAAAATCACCAGATGCATCTAATTAGAAAGGTATAGTCTTCCAATTAAACTCAGCACCAAATGGCTTTATAGACACATCCATGTAGTTTTCTTGCCAATAATATAGAAGTGATTTGCCATTCTTTTTCAACTTTTCTAGCTAACATCTTTGGAATTTCAGTTGTCCCTGTCCAAGAACTAACTGCAGCTGAGCCTGCTTAATAGGATCAGCCAGATTTGAGACAGAGCTGCCACTTACCTGAACCAATTCTAATATATCACTGTATAAATTTGGGCTGATATTTTTAGCATATGATAGGGAGGAATTAGAATATATCTGAGCAAATAAGATCCAGATAACAGACAACCAGGGAAGCTAGAACTACAGGCCAGATGGAGAAGGTTTTTTTAAATCCATGAAGAGGATTTTGGCAAACTATTTTATTGTTGTTAGAGAAAACTATACACAGACATGCTCAAATTTGACTTAAAATGTCTGTCTATCTTTAAAGATGCAAAACTTTTACACTTTTAAAAACTTAAACTTTTGAGAAATTGGGAACAATTTTACCTGTTCTATCATTGTTAAACAATAGCTGAGAAATATTAGACAGTATTTGAAAAATATGACTTACTTACACCTGGCATAATGGATCTGAGGTAGTATCTTCTAGTTTTAAGAGCCTTTCATCATGAATGATTATTAGCAAAAGAGATAAAAATTCTGCAAGGATAAAAATGATGGTCGAAGTAATGAAGCACTCTCGCAACTCTGCACACTATCATGTATGCTTTGCAGTTTCTAAGTGTTTTTCAGTACAGAAAATTGTGAGACATGATTATATAAATCATAGCCTGGGATAAAAGATCACCAGCATCAAAGGAAAGAGGGTAAAAATGAGTTGCCACTTCATTCTGGTGACACTGGACTGCAGGACACTAATAAAAATGGGCTCCTCATATCTCCTCATATCTCACATACTGCCATTCTCTCCTTCCACCTGCAAGTTTTCACAGTTCTCTTGTCTCCCTGAACTTCCTGCAATAGTATGTACTAGTGTGGCTTACAATTTTCCCTACTGATCGGTAATGGGGGAAAAAGTCAAGACTACCCTCCAGAGCTTGCAGCTCTGTCTTTTCTTATTTTTTTTAATATAAACTATGGGTTATTTTATTTTATTTTTGCAACCAAGGGATATATTGAGGGAAAGGGGGAAACTGACAATTACAGGAGACAAAGGCTGATATCCTTATCCTGTTTCTTCATGTTTCAAAATGTGTATGGGTGGAAGGGTTAAGTTAATGACTGCATTAAGCCTTACAAAGGTTTATGATACCTATAGTATTTTTCTTTATCTCCCTCCAAAATCAAAAATAAAATGTGGAGTCTTTTGTGCTCTCTGAACTTGGTAGCTTTCTTGAAGAAATTTCATTACGAAATAGGTCATATCATCAGTGTTAGTCTGATGATGTTATCAACTTTGGTAATGAAATGTCTGCAAGAAAACCACCAAGCTCAGATAGTACCAAGGACCCCACAGTTCAACCCTGCACTACATATATTCTATTGGCATAATAGTACAATGTTTATCTCCATGGGACCCTAACCCTAGCCCTTAGATTATTCTAATTCTTGGAAGTTTTCCTACCATTCTTGTAATTTAAATCATACTAAATTATTGGACAATAGAGGCTAAGTCTATATTAAATCATTTCAACAAATGGAAAAGTGGTATTTTGTCCCATCTTGGTCATCTTTTTCCAAAATTAGCAAACATTATTCCTTTATTGGAATTTTTAATTCTCTGAACATCATCACTCCTTTGTATAAATCTGTTCCATGCAAAACTTCAAAATAAATTATAAACAATTTAACTGCATTTGTGGCAGTTCAGATTTTATATACAAGGCAAGCAGAAGAATTTACTCAGAGAAGAGTGGGCTATGTTGTTGTGAAAAGTCTTCTTTTATTTTGACAGAACTTACTTCTATTGTATTTCTTATTGGACAGACCACAAAAGTAAACTGTGAATGTCCTCTCCTGAATAACTGAAATTGGCAGCAATCTATCAGATTACTCACTTTATCATTGAAAACTGAATTGCTCTAAATAAGAGACTTGATGAGCAACGAATAGTTTTTAAAAAATATTTTAACAAAGATAAAATGTTGAAAACAAGTGCACCTTTAAAAATACAACAAGGATGGCAATTGTAGCTTCAACTAACTGTATTCTTTAAAGGACATATATTTATAAATTAAATATTTTTTTCCATTGGTACTGCTTGTGTCTTTTATATTTCAATTTATTACAGGGAGGCATACAATAAAGATAATGAAAAGACATTGCCATTTCAATCTGCTGCTTTTGCAGTGCTATTCAGTTGCAACCTCTGTGGCTCTGGAGAATGACAGCTATTAGACCACAGGTGTGAATATAATAGAGCCTTCCCTAAAGATAACATTAAATGTGCCAAAAAAAAGTTGTTCTAAAACTTCTTTCCCTTTGTCTTCTGTTGTATAGTTCCCATTCAAAAGAATCCATAATTGGCTAAATTCTCCCTAAAGTGTCACTCATAGACAGGGCAGAAATCTCCTTGGGAAAAATGCCATAGCCTAAAGTGCTCTCTGCTGAGAGCTTCGAAAACTCATAGAAACAGACCATTATTTCAAGTACATGTTTTATTTGTGATCTAATCAAGTCTGTACATCTAAAAATCCTACAAATTAACACACTTATTAGTCCCATGAATCCTGACACATTCATTGAACTTTTCCCATTTAAATGTAAATGTTGGCAGCCCATTTGAGATTTGACTGAATTTCTCTATAGATGAAGGTACATGAAGAAGAGGCTTAAACCCAAAAGGTCAAAAATATGCATAAAAACTATGGGAGGAAGTTAAAGTAGCTGCATGAATATTCAGACCTAGAAAAGCTGATGAATAACATGCTTTTAAAACACCCTAATGATCCAAAATTCAATTGATATCATTCCTATTAGCAGTAGAATTTTTGCACTCCAAAGTGCATGCCTCACAATTGAAATTATCTCCGGTTAGTATTCCCATGACTATTCATAGATAATAAAGTGATCCAGGATCATTTTTAAAACATTCAATTGGTAAAAAAACAAAAAGCATTGCTATAAAAAGTTGCAAATGGGGACCATTTGACTCCAGGATGCTGCAACTGTCACAAATACCTGACAGTTGCCAAGTGACTGAATTTGGACCACTTAATAGGGGGGATTCCACAACAGTCCTAAGTGTAACCTTTTTCAGCACTATCATAGCTTCAGTAATTGAATGAATGGTCATAATTCAAGGACGGCCTGTGAATTAACACCTGCTCTTTGTCCAATCTGTTTCTTATTCTGATTTGATTTTGTACTTTTTATAATTTTAAAGTTTTCAATATTAATAATATTAATATTAATTTGTACATACCGGTATTGTTTTTAATTTTTGACTTGACTGTGAGATGGGTGGCTATATAAATATGGTAAATAAATAAATAAATAAATAAATAAATAAATAAATAAATAAATAAATAAATAAATAAATAAATAAATAAATAAATAAAAGTATAATACTCAATCTAAGTAAAGGTGCAATCTGCCTATCGTTATAATGATTTATTTTTAGTCAAGCTGATACATAGGGCTCCGTATTGGATTAGTAAATCTTAGATGAAATATTTGACCTTTTAAATATTTGACATGTTTTTTTAAAAAAATGAATGAAGATTATTGAAATGTTGAGCCCTAATAATTTGTTTGATCAGAGTTCAGGCTAAAAATGTAGGAAGCAAATTTATCATTTTTAGTGACAATTCAGAAAATATTGCTGCTTAATTAATTGCTGCTTAATTAATGATTAACCCAACTTAATCATATTCTGAGCATCTTATTTCTGGGGATCTTCTCTATATATCTGTACAGTAGACAAATATTTACAGAGCAAACTATACATCTAGATTCAATTGCTTAGCCCTTGTCATGTATTCCTTTGCATATGGATCTCAACACTGAAGAAGAGGGTGGGCAATTTATCCTCTTTTGTTTATTTGACCATTTTATAGCTCATCCCAATAAAAACCCTCTGGACTGGAAACAAGATATAAACATTTAAAAAGGAAAAAAAATGAGATGCCATTTTATTTTACTTATTAAATTGAACATTGCCCAACCCCCAATGACTGAATTCTCGCCCTAAGATTGATGCCAAAGACGCTAAATTACAGTTCAAGACTTGGTGGAATAAAATTATTTTCATTGGTAAGTATTTAAATGATGATAAATGTTCTTGATGAATTTCTCTCCAAACCATAAATAGAGAGAAATGCTGAAAACTGATGGAGTTCTCTGAAATTTTATAACACACTGAAGAATTAAAAACACAAATATAACAAAGGGGCCTGTGTACACACACACACACACACACACACACACACACACACAAACCTAACAGTGTGACTGACTCAGATAAATTGCTGTATCTAATTTAGATGGAGAAAATCACCTAACACTGGCACAGCATTCATAGAAACGTTGCCATAATATAAAAAAAAAATGTGGGGAAAAATGCATTTGGCGGTAGGAGAACATGTGCTATTATTACGGTACAACCAGCACTAAATGCTAATTGCAGGCTCAGTAGCAAGGTCCCTGCCCCACTGTGAAACAAATTGGTGCCATAAAGACTATCAATCTGGGTAGTGGAAAATATTAAATTTATCATCCTAACCTCCAAGGAAACGGCATGCAAGAAAAGACAAGTCTGCCAGTGTTATTGTGAGTAAAGATTATCAGAAACTCATTGATCAGAAGTTTTGGACAGGACACGAAATCCAGAAGTATAGATTAATTAGTCATTAAAACTAAATGCATTTGCTCTCTTGTCCTGAGTTGCCTGCCTCCTAGCCAGTGCAGCACTCTTAGAGTTATTCTCTTGGACACTGGACAAGCTAATGTTGTACATTTTATTTAAATCTCGGAGGGTTAAAGGAAGATATGCTGGCATCATCTTGATTTGTGAGACAACACAGGGTTAACAAAAAAGATGATTATGAATCTTAGGTTTTCTGCTGCTTTAAGACATTAATCCCAGTTAAGTGGGTGTGAATAGACAAGGAATACAATTGCAAATAAGCTTGTATTAGTGAAACAATTTAGTTTGCTAAAAAAATACATAAGCTGATAAGAATATTAGTGCTCCCATAGAGCTATCTTATATGACTGAGAGATTTATTATATAAACATCCTAGAATGGCTGTAGTAAAGATTTTTCTGTCTGATTAATTTTATGACGAAAGGAACATAACAGTGACAAAGGTTCTGCTGTGTCCAGCATTCGCTTTGCAGGCAAGCCTATAAGCACGATAGAAATACAAAAAATCTTCTGTCTCCAGAACTAGCATTGTTTCAGAGAAATTTTCTATTGTCATGATAGCTACAACTTTCATGAATTTGACTAATCCTTTTAAAAGCTGTTTAATTAGTGAGCCAATACATTTTGTGATAGTGAATTCATCAGGTTAATTAAGAATCCTGTGAAGTTTTTTTTATATATCTTTAACACAATAATGTTTTGTGCCCTGATATGCATGGGCCTTTGAATTATTTTCCCCTTACAGAGTCAAAAGTAACAAAAATGATCACATAAGATCATTACTAAATTTGTTATCTGGAAATTATATTGGATAATAATATGAACATTTTTAAAAATCCATTTTCCATTGCAGAAATGAGATATCTATGGAAGATATTTCATTTCTTTCAAGGCAGGATAGAAATAGTATGAGTTTTCAGCCAGCATATCAAAATATATACATTTTTATAATCACAAGAGCTTTCAAAATCTTCTGGAGAGTTATAAAAATGTTCCACATTGTTTGAATAAAGATTACAGCTTAGAGTAATGTCACCTTCTGAAGCTGCTACAAAAGAGTTGGTATGTGCACTGATACAAGGCTTTGATTTTTAGCAATTTTCTAAGTTACTTTGATAATGAAGCCAGTCTGCACACATGCCCACACCCATAATGCAATGCCCTCCACATCCATGTGACCCCCCACTCCCCAGGCCCCTCCACCATGCATGCGTGACCCCTGTTCCCACTGTGCATGCACGGCAACAATCCCCCGTGCATGAGCACCCGTTTTGGGCCTGGCAAGCTTTCCTGATGCCTCCTGGGACCAAAAACGGGCCACGTTGGGGGATGCCTCAGGAATCCAGAAGAGTGTCAATGAAGTGCCTCCCCTCTTGCCATCAAGAACAAGCCAATGCAGCCCCCCCCCATCCCTTCTGCCAAGGAAGTGTGCCCGCTCCCTGGCCGGCGTGTCTTTTACTCTGGGGCCAGACAGATGTTCCTTCAGTGCAGACTTCACTCCTGGGCAGCGCTGCTTGTTCTTGGTGGCAGCGAGGGGGGGCGGTTCTCTTCCAGAATTCCAGCCGCAAGCGGCAGGGTGAGAATTGTGAACAGCCCCAGGAAAGTAGCAAGGTCAGTGCTGCTTGTTCTCGGTGGCTGGCGAAGAGGGGCTTCCCCTCGCCCACCACCGAGAACAAGCAGCGCTGCCCCTGCTACTTTCCTGGGGCTGTGGGGCTGCACAGGAGTTTTCACCTGACGCTTGCACCCAGAATTCTGGATGAGAACTGTCCCCCCTCATCAGCCACTGAGAACAAGCAGAGCTGCTGCTGCTGCTCTTCTGGAGTGCCCGAGCTGGCCAAGTGCTCCGAACCATGGACGTGCATCATCGTGGGCTGGAGGGCTGGGGCCATGCAAGAAGCTCGCTCAAGCAGGGAGGGAGGAAAGCCCTGGCTTGCTCATCCTGGCTGACAGTTCTCTCCCTTAGGAAGCGACTGCCGGGATCCCATCTTCGCATCTTTGGGCATACGAGCTGTTCTTCACATGCGCATTCATGCCAGAAACCAGAAGACCAGGTGGCCAGTGCGCATGTGCATGCTGGAAACTGGAAGATCATCTTTCCGGCATGCATATGCGCACCAGGGGACTGCTCTTTCAGTTTCTGGCACTCCTGCATGCCTGAAGACCAGCTGGCTGGCACGCCGGAACCCAGAAGGGCAATGGCTCTGCGTGCCCGGAGAGATGGTTCTGTGTGTCACTTCCAGCACACATGCCATAGGTTCACCATCACGGATCTAGACTCTTCCTTCTTATATGAAAATCACTGTCCATGGAGTCCTCTTATACGAATTTGTTGGGGGTCCACTGGATATATGTTTTCCCCTCTTCAATTAACAGCAGCTGGAAGACATATTAGAATATCAATATCAGATATTCTGCTTGACAACTAGAGCATCTACGTAGAGTATAGGAAACTTCCGTTATGTTATGATGTTATGTTTTATGTTATAAATCTTAACTTGACTTTCTTAACGTAATAGTTAACTTTCAACCTCCAGTCTCCAGAACAGTTATTGATTGGATAAATCAGTGTTTCTTAACCTCAGAAATTTTAAGATGTGTGGGCTTGAACTACCAGAATTCTGGGAGTTGAAGCCCACATATCTTACAGTTACTGAAATTGAGAAATGCTGACATAAATCGATAGATATTGCTTCATATCTCAGTCAGGCACACAAACCCTGAAAACTAAGTTATGAAATCCATTCACATTTTTCATACTCTAGAATTCCTGTTAGCTTCTTTACTTCATTTTCTTTATATAATTTTTTTTCTTATTTACTTAGATGAAATTTAATAAATGTGCTCCCAATACCTTAATAAAGGAACCAGCAGTTTAAGAAATAGTTCTTAAATCTTGTTACAATTATAATCACAAATCTGGTGGGGGGGGGGAAAGCTTTTTGCATAAGCTCTCTTACTACTTAACTACAAAAAATTAATTAATAACTGGGCTCTTGGATGTTATTGCTACTTGTAATGCAAATGTTCTGTTTTAAAAAGCCACTAAAACTAGGTATTATTAACAATTTAGAACAACCAATCTTCATCTAAAGGATTCTGCCTTCTAGCAACTGCGAGAAACTTATAATATGCAATTTAAGCTAACAGAGAAAGAAAGACAGAAACATAACAAAAAGCAGGATAAAATAGACAAAATGTTTCCAATCTTAGCTGATTTCATCTGTATCTTCACTACTTTAACATTTCTCAGATTCTGAAATAGTAGGATATATTTTAGTTTATTTTCAAATATTCTTTTTCTCCAGAATCAAATAACTAAAATAAAAAGAAAGTATTGGTACCCGATGGCTGCTAATCAAATACACCATTATAGAATTTTTAAATTTTGTTGTAAAAAGCAGGAGTGAAATGCTCCCGTTCGGACCAGATCGCTCAATCCGGTAGCGATGACAGCGGGTGGTTCAGAAAACCGATAGCAAAAATCCCTGCCCACCCCTCATGTCCACCTGAGCCGTGCGATCATCAGAGGCTTTTTTTTTACTTTTAAAAGCATTTTTTCCTTGGCCGAAAAAATGCTTTTAAAAGTAAAAAAAAAAAAAGTGTCTGATGATTGCGCAACTCAGCTGGTATCGTTAGAGTCTTTTAAAAGCATTTTTAACAGCCTCTTTGGCCAAAGAGGTTGTAGAAAAAAAATGCTTTTATAAGTTAAAAAAAAAAAGTTGGCCAAGCCCACCCAGTCATATTACCCCCACTCCCACCAAGCCACGCCCACAGAACCGGTAGTAACAAATTTTACATTTCACCACTGGTAAAAAGCCTAACCAAATTTTTGAGCAAGTGCTATAAACCTATCGTTGCATCTGCAGAAAACTGTACTAGTGTGAGATTATTATTACTGATTCCTGCCTTGCCTCTATTACCTTGTTACAAGTCACTACAACTAGCTGACCTTTTTGCAGAGTAATGAATGACAACACCTAACAAATGTTATATAAATTGAAGCTATCCTTGGATTATATTGGAAGGGGAGAGAGTAGAAACTACATTCTAACAATGCAACTGAGGATAATTTAAGGCTGTCTCAATCATAACGGGGGACAAGATGAAAGCGACATCATGGGGACATGAAAGAAAGAAGGAAGTTGTCATATGTGTTTATACATACCATGGTTAAATGCAAATAGAGACACAGCCACAGTTTATCAGGGATACTATAAGGGCTGAGGGAAAGATTGGAAGTAGTTTCTTGATTTAAGAATTTAAGACAGGAGTTCAGTGTGTGTTTGTATCTTAGGTTCTTTTAAATCAAATAGATTTGCCAAATCTCACATTTATATCCAAATCATGCAGTCCCCATCCCACCCATAAACTCTTTCAGCATTATCATCAACAAATGCAGGGATTTTAAAAATTTGAAATGTGGAAGTACTAAGTATACTGTAAAATGTGTGAATAAGGCTTAGCATTGTTAGTACAATCTCATAGCACATTCCAGATAGAGTGATATTACTTGAGGCTATGTCGATAATATAAATAAACAATAATGGGGCTTTGCAAAGGCATAACAGCTTTTTCCTCTTTGGCATAAGCAGTATTCTGTAATTGGATTGTTGAACTAAAACAGAATTTTGGAATAAAGGAATTCTTGATTTCTTTTCAGATTTCAGTATGAATTTTTAAAATTGTAAGATAATCACAAATGAGGAGGTGATAAACCACTTGGGAAACCAAAGAGAAATAATCAAAGCCATTAAAAAGCGAAAGTTAGAATATTTTGGACATGTGATGCAACACCCAGAAAAATACAGCATCCTTCACTTAATCCTTCAGGGAAAAACTGAAGGCAAATGAGGTCCAGGCAAAAGAAGAATATCATGGCTTCAAAACCTAAGGGACAGGTTTGGACAAAACTCAGCAACACTTTTTCATACGGCTGTTGATAAAAATAGGATTGCCCACATGATCGCCAATGTCTGATGACAGACATGGCACAAGAAGAAGAAGAAGAAAGTAAGTTCTAATTATGTGTTATTTATATGCCGGGAATTCACATGATGAGACAGAATTGGAGCAACATGACTAACACCATTACCAACAGGGCATCGTCAGTATAGTCGTGCCTTTCACTTTGACAACTAGCCTTCCCACAATATGCAGGCATCAGGAAAGCCCCTCTACACATACACATACATTTCAATCTGCTTGGGAATTTCAGAGGCCAATGCTTTAGCTTTTTTTCCTATCCAGAAATTTTGTTTCCAAATCAATTGCAATTTCCCCAATATAACAGACAACTGTTTGTCAGGAATAGAACAAATGTAATTTCATAATGGAAATGTCTCCATTGGGGAGATATTTCTGTCATTCCTCGCCATAGTAGGGAAAGCCTAGGTTTGGGGATACTTGCAAACTGAGGGAAACACATTGGAATGTGTACGATCTTTGAATTGAATTGTGTAGATATGAACTATCCCTTGCTCTGCCTGTGCTGTATTTCTGATCTTTCTTCCTTTATGTTCCTTAACATTACAACTTATGTCACAGAAGAAAAGCTGTTGAAAAAGCTGGGAGGGGGAGTTCAATGTGAGATCTCATTTCTGAAGTTGGAAACCTCTTTCTAATCTTAGAAGAGAAACAATAATTTATGGCTCCTAAGTGCTTAGCATCCTACACAACCATTGTATGACAAAAATGATTATATAAAATTACTGTTCCTTTTCCAAATTTCCTTTGTGGTTATTACCTTTTCTTCTTTTACATTCAGAAGTTTTAAAATCTGATCTGAAATTTATCACAGCGACATGAAAGCTGATCATCACAATTAATATGAATACAGTCAGTGGTGGAATTCAGCCAGTTCGCACCAATTCGAGAGAACCGGTTGTTGGAAGAAATCTTATTTTTTTTTTCCACTTTACAGGGCTAATCCTATAAGGAAGGCAAGAAGGAAACATTCTGGTGTTGTTTCTAGCCTAATCTTTATTGCCCTGCTTACAGAAACTGCCTCTCTGGTTAATCCTTATTACATTGTAACAGCTAAGGTGAAGCGCCCATCAACATGAGTGACGTTGAGTTGGCCACGTCCACATGGTCACATGACTGAACCAGATGGTCATTAGGACAGAGAACCGGTTGTTAAATTATTTGAATCCCACCACTGAATACAGTGCATACTTGGATTTGTTTCCAAAACTTGCCATTAAGGTCAAAGTTAATTCTGTTGGTAAGAATACAAGATCTTAATTTACTGAAAATACATAAAGGTGTTCCTATCAGTCACTGATGTTTTTGCCGTTTTGAGTGATTGCCATTGTCTATAATTTTCTTTTCTAAAAGAAGTTGCAAAGTTCTTTAAAAAATTCTTCAAAAAAGAATTATTAACCCTGCAACTAGTATATGAGTATATATTATTATCTTTCTTGAAATCTTTAATTACTTCAATCTCATCCTCGATCAAGAAAGTCCTTTTTCTCTTGGTAGAGAGATTTGTTTAATTTTTCTAAAATATCTAATAATTTCTCCTTGCACAGGTTAATCAAACCAAGCAGAGCATTCTAATATATAACGAGGAAGTCCATGGTATTAGTAGGTTTGGTTATTTATATACACATATGAAATTATCAGAAAACCGCTATTATATGAGATATAATTTATCAATTGAAGCACAATACAGCACTGACATGGGTTCATAGTTATTTTAAATATGAAGAATAATGGCTAATAATTAAAGCTTTTATATTTATAAATCTATTTGAAGATTACTATTCTAATAATTAAATCCTTCAACCTTTTTATTTATCTTGTGCTTCCATGAGTTTAATATCTACCGTTTCCCTGAAAATAAGACCGCCCTGGATAATAAGCCCAATCAGGCTTTTGAGCACATGTGCTAAAATAAGCCCTTCCCTGAAAATAAGCCCTCCCCGAAAATATTTAAATGCATGTGCAGTCGGTCCCCGTCATTTCCTCTGGTTGCTTATCGCGCAAACAACACGAGCTGAGGAGGCAAGGCTGGAGGGGGGGAAGGAAGGGGGGAACAAGCCCTATGGACCCCACTTGCCCTTACCTAAGAGCCGCTCCTGCAGCCCTAGCCACCACGCCCCTTCTGTCATGCTAATGGCTGCCACAAAAGCCATTAGCAAAGAACAGGGAGGCAACAGCGGCGACAGGACATCTGATCACAGTGGCATGGCTGGGCCGACACATAGTGCAGAGTCCTGGGAAGCATGCCTGGAAGCGCATGCACAGCCTCAGGGGCAAACAGCTGACGAGCGGTTCTGTCAACAGCAGCCATGAGGTGACCATGCTCGTCACCTCCTGCACCTAAAAATAATAAGACCTCCCTGAAAATAAGACCAAGCACTTATTTTGGGGGTCAAAAGTAAATAAGAACCTGTCTTATTTTTGGGAAAACATGGTATCTATCTATCTATCTATCTATCTATCTATCTATCTATCTATCTATCTATCTATCTATCATCTATCTTATCAACAACAATTACATGGACAGTTTTCCTAGAATTGCTGGGATATCTTCCTAGCAAAACATTCTTTCCCACCAAATCTGTCTTACTAAACCATTATGAAGATAAAGTTGAAAGGTAGAACTTTATGACATCAGTATGAGTTTCTTAGAAGGAATATGGCATAGAAGTGTAATATAATAAATATAACCTAGACCTAATAACACAAAGTCATCTGCATATGGTTTATAACACTTTCCCCAATCTTCTGGACTGGAAGTCGGCAAATGGGCCATTTCTGGCCTCTGGAAGGTCACTTCGTTCTCCCCAGGCTCCTAGAGAGGCTCTGGAACCCAGGGAGAGCTAAAAATGGGCCTTCCAGTCCCACCAAAAATTGGCAAATGGGCCATTTCCAGCCTCTGGAGGGCCTCCAGGGTGGGTGAGAAAGGCAGTTTTCACCTTCCCTGGGCTCCTAGAGAGGCTCTGGAACCTGGGGAGAGCAAAAAACCGGCCTACTGGGCCCACTGTACCATTGCGTGCCAAAAGCAGGGAGAGCATGGGGGGGTTGTGTGCACATGCACAGGGGAAATATTTTGGGGGAAATACCATGTTTTCCCCAAAATAAGACTGGGTCTTATATTAATTTTTGCTCCAAAAGACGCATTATGGCTTATTTTCCAGTTAGGTCTTATTTTGGGGAAAATACAGTACTAAATGCTTCCGTCTCGTTGACAATCTTAATTGGAGCTTATTTTGGGGTAGGGTTTATATTACAAGCATCCTGAAAAATCATGCCCGGGAAAAATATTTTCAGAGAAACAGGGTAATCACAATTTAGGGTAATCAGAAACAGGGTAATCACAATTTATTTTACATTCCTATAAAAGCCAGTAATTATGCTTTGCCAATGGGAAGGTGCAAGTGATGCCACCATCAGAGATTAATGTTGATTTATATTCTGAGCAGTCATTTTTCTAGTGCATTCTAGCATATGCAATTTGAGACTTAAGGCCACCATTGATTTTGTTCTGTCCCCGTCTCACACACGCCCACAAACAATCAGCCAGGAGTTAAATAAAACTTGCATACAATAAATTCCTTCGATAACAGGATTGGCAGCAACCCAGTAGCTGCTTACCAAGAACTTTACTCACAGAGGGAGGTGTTCCTTCTCCGTCAGATAAACCAAAACAAATACACAAAGCCACAGAATTGTCAAGTCCAGTCCATATTAAATCCAAGGCAGGCAGATAACGTAGTTTCAGAGATACAATGCGACTCGCTAGTTGTTTAGTTTTGTCCATCACAGAGCCTGAATGGCCACCACACCCCCTTTTATCCCCTGTGGGGTGTGGTCCAGTGACTCAGCTTAATCTCTGGCACACCTCCTTTTCTGCTGCGTGCGCTTGTCTCTCTGACGCTGGCGTGGATCCAGCCAAGACTTATCTCCATCACCGTCCAACTGCGACTGTTCGGAGATACCTGGCTCGTGGCCAATCTCTTCTCCTTCGGGAGACACCTGAGGCTTTGCCAGAGAGGAGGGTCCTGGAGAGGGAGGCCTGGCCAACTCCTCTCCTTCACCTTCGGAGTCTTCTCTCTCCGATAAGATGGGCTCGGGGGTCGGAGTCACAACAGATTTGTTGACTCCTTTTCCATGGATCATAGATGGCTTTTTAAAAAAATCATAGATAGTTAAAGAAATGCTGAGAAAGTTAAACTCAAGTGTAAAGGAACTGATATCAACTTTCCACAGTATATAATCATATATGCTGATAAGGATCATTATTTGGGAAGCAGAGGAATTGTGGGAATTCAAGGCATGAAAAGCCTTCTACGTGCAAATATTGCTTATAAGAATCAATATCTCTTTAAAGAGCTCTGAGCTATATACTCCTTCATACTTTCTGTAACACAGGTGAACTCTTGCGTTGTCTATATTCCTATTTATTCTGTTCTTTCATATCAGCTATTTCAGGGTCACAATCTACTGTAAATCCTCAGAGAGGATGTTTACTGAGTAATTAGGTAGATGTGCAATCAGCCAGCAAAGAGTCTATCACAAATGTTTATGAAGCATTTGATGATTAAAAAGAACCCACTAAAGCACTTGTCCCATCTGCAGTTACCCAGAGGGAAATAAACTGGCAAGCATCTCATTTTTGCTTCTTCCTAGATCTGCACTCATTCTCAGTTTGTGCATATATAGCCTCATATATTATGGGATGTGATTATTGTTTCTTCTCTCTGATACTCATGTGTCTTCTGGTTTATGACACTCCTGTGAATTATCTGGCAGGCATCATTGTAATTGAATATTTAGACAAACTAGTCTACATTCTCCTGTGGTTCGGTACACATTTATCTGGTTGAAAACTTGAAGAGGTTTTTAAGCATTTCCATTTTTTAAAAAAAAAATGCCATTAATATTTGGAAATAAACAGTTCTAAATGTAACTGCAATAAAGACTTTGAGTGATCATAAACTTTCCAAAATGATAGAAATATGGTTTTAGAGATAACTACGATATAGAAGTCTCAAAGATCCCCAAAGAAACATTAGATTCCAAGACTCTCTGTCATAAGGGGAAAATCAATATTACTGTGCTCTGATTTACGAAGGACAAGATGATTAATGAAACAGAAAATGAATCACTTCTTTTATTTGTGTAGATTGCAATCCCACACAAAAATAGTCTGCTTAAATCTGTTTGAAGACACTTGCATTTTTAAAACCCGGCTGTGTACAGAGATACAATAAGTGAAAAGTTTATATTGTTTGACTACAAGAATTATTGAATGATTTGCTTTGATTGCATGCAACAATTTACTCTAAATGTTTACTTTATTTTCAGACAGTTTCATCCAGTTTTCTGGGAAAACCTGTTTTATTTTTTAAAATGAAGAGCAATGTGCTGAAATTTCTGTGTGCCAGGTAAGGGTTTCTTGCACTCAGGTATGATGGTTATAGGAAATGTTTATGGGCATCCTGTTTTTCATGATACAATCATTCCTCCAGCAATTTGTAGTCTTCTGGGATTTTCATATTTTAATTAAGCTTGCAAAACAGTGGAAATATGGGGATTTGCAAAATAAGTTTAGAACCTTCTACCATCATTCAACAATGCGTCTTCTGCAGAGGAAATCTACTTAAGTTAATTGGAATATAGATTTTGCACCAGTTTTTGTCACAGCAAACATCACCAGTGTTAGAATTTGCAGAAGACTAGTGTATGGCTAGCACTCTGAAAATAATATGTTAGAAATTAAAAATGATTTTCTGAAATAGTGCAGTAAATTTGGATTCCACATTAGATAGCAAGGTGGCAGGCAAATTAGATGTGAGAAGATAAAAAATGTCTCAACGCCATATTAAGATCATATTTTATTAGGTGAATTTGTGATTTACAATATACTTTGTTCTCTTCAATCCGCAGGGAAGAGGGAGTAGGAGCAGAAGAGAGGGCGGGAAAGGGAGAGAGGGGGATGAGAACAGAAATTTGGCTAGTAGAAAGCTATGTCTGTACTAAGATACTTCTTAGCTACAACATGGGAGAGTTTTGTTACATAAGTGCATATTTCATTAGGAATAAAGATGGTGTCAGACGATTTTTTATCCTTCATTTTGAGAAATAGAAGATAAAACTATTAAAGTTAAATGGATTTCCATTGTAAGCAAGAGACGTAGATATACATGTTATTGCAGATGGAGAAACAGAAAAGAATTCATCTAAGCAGAATGCCTGATATAATACTAGCTGCTGTTTTGGACAGAAAGAATCAATGTACACTTTTCATTGTGATGACAAAATATTCACAATAAGGGTGAAAAAATATCTTGTTCCAGATCTGAACTGCAAACCTCTGGATGATCATACCATATTATAAAACATTATATTATCCTTTAATAATTTATTCCATTTATTTAAAAAAATGCTATAGTTCATAAACAGCAAAGAGATGTCTAAAACCTTAACCCTTTACTACCACCTATTGGTTATTCATATTTTTTGCAGTGCAGAACTGCTGGCTATTATGCAGGATATCATTATTGACCATGTTGCATTCAATATTTTCCATGTCAGAGAAAAAGGACCAATTCACACTTTAGGGAAGAAAAACATCTCTGGGTAAATGTCAACCTCTCAATCAATTTTAAACAACACTGAACTTAAGAAACACTCCATGAATTCTGTAACTGTTGCTCTAAAGACAGAAATACCGAGATAGATATATGCAAGGCCTCTGAATAACAATGTTATTTTTCTTTAAATGCTTTGGCACAAGAAATTGTTAAAATCAGGTTCTGGGGACAGTTGGTGTTGCTCATGATATACCACATGCATTCCCTTCTTCCCAGGCACATCCTTGCCTGAGTTGCTGGATCCCATTGCCTGGCTGGAAACAGAATGTCTGAGTGTTGGTGCTTGAAGATTTCAGTCTTCCACCTGCAGTCATAGAATCTGGGCAGATCACGAAATTGTGGCCTTCGAGAACATGGACTTGTCTTAAATATCTCTGTTTTCTAGCTTGCTATTGCCACCCTCCCTTATAATTAGATAGGGTCTGTTTGATTGACCTCCCCTAAGAATCTAATGGAGCTCTAGACCCAAGTGTTTTGTTCAACTATTGTCCCTTTTTAGGAAAATTGGTTGAGAACAAGGTCAGCTATCATTACAGAGGACTCTGAAGGAAGCAGATTATCTAGACATGTTCCAGACATGGATGCAGGCCAAGATCAGTAAGGAAATAGCTTGGTGATCTGTAGCAGAGGCCAAGTTAGAGGTGGTGCATCCATCCTTGGTCTCCTTGATGCATCAGTCACTTTTGATATCACTGACCATGGTATCCTTATGGACCAAGGTAGAAATCTCTCTCTTTGGGACCTGTTCCAGTTAGTGTTGGGGCTAAACAGATTGCTCTTGAATCCGCTTCTTTGCAGGTCTCAACACTCTTTCTTCTTTCCTACATGAAACTCCTGGTTGAGATAATCTACCAGTTGGGGTCTGGTACCATCAGTATGCTGATGACACTCAATAATAGCTTTTTAACCTCAGGCCAGCCAAATAAGGCTCTCAAAATTCTGTGCCAGGGCCTGGAGGCTTTGATTCGGAGAAATAGCCTCCAATTGTGGCTATTGGAGCTACATTAATCTAGGGATTCTACATCTTTATTCTTGGATAGGATTTGCACTTCCCCAATCAGGAAGTACATGAGTGATGGTGTGATGGGCTACAATGAAGCAGCCATTTCCCAGGAAGAACACATTCCCAGGGAGTGGGGCAAGAAAAGAGGCAACACAGCATAGAGCTGGTGAGAAGACAGAGGAAAAGAATTAGGATAGCCACTCCCTAGAATCTGCCAGGGTATGCTGGGAACAGTAAAGATTTGACCCTGTAATATTCTATTGGGTACAAGCAATAAAGACATGAACTTTGGCTGGATTGATCTATGTTGTTCTTGGGCTGGGCCTGACAGATGTGTAGCTTGCGGGGGGGGTTCCTCTGGCTGGTACAATCTGACTCATGCGCTCACCCTGGGCCCCATCAATTAAGCAGTGTTATTTTTTGAGACTTTTCTCTACCAGCATCTGCTCTTTGGAATGTGCTCCTCCTGAAATCCAGATGACTGCTATCCTGGTGACATGCAACAAAGCCTTGGAAAATATGCCTCTTCTCTCAAGCCTTGGGCAGATGGATGGGACTCCCTTGTTTGCGATTTTTAAAAATATTTTGATATGTTTGGATTGCCATCTTGTAATTATTTTGTAATTTGTTGTAATTTGTAATTCTAATTTATTGTATTTCCTTGTTTTTATGTTGTTCGTTATACTGTAAGCCACCTGGAACCAGTTGGAATTGGGTGGCATCCAAATTGAATAAATAAATGATATTTATGATTTAAATTAAATGGGTTAATTTCTTGTTGCTATCACTCATTTTAGTTTCCTTTTTTTCCTCCCCATTATTGCAGCTGTTAGCATATAAATCAACAGATATTTAGATGTTATTTTCTTATTAAAGTCAATGTATATACCCAGCAAAGTTGTTCTTAAAATCCAATTGATAATTTTACATATTTCCATAAATACTAAGCCCAGAAATTTCACGTTTTGGACATTTCTGTATATGAAAATGGGTACCCTTCTTACTGTAGGTATTCAGAGCATAGATTTATTTTTAATTATTTATGCCAGATATATAACAGTTATCAACTGCCTCTATATTATTTTAACATATATTTCTATAATTTGGGCAGAAATTAGAATGAGAATACAGATTTGAAAACCCAAATTATATTCCCATTATCTTACTGATTATGTTTGTAGCCTCCAAACTGATTTTAATTGTTTTATCATTCATTGGTAAAATACTATATATTCATTTTCATGATAAGATATCATATTCCAATATAACATTGGGCGCTATCTAACAAAATGAAATTCAGTAGTGAAAAAAGTAAGGTTCTACATTTAAGCAAGAAAAACAAAATGCACAGGTACAGTATATGTGGTACCTTCAGTGGTGGGTTCTAACCGGCTTTACTACCGATTCTCTTTGTGCACGCGCTTCGCGTGCAATCGCCTCTTCGGTCACCTGCTTCACGCACGATCGCCTCTTCGGTCACCTGCGTCACGCGCGATTGCCTGTTCAGTTTAAAGTCTGAAGCTCTGTTTGATTCTGGACTCCATGTAGCTTTGCCAATTAGATCTTTGGCAGCATATTAAGGGAGATAAAGGTGGGTGATTATCAGCCTTATTCCGAAGGACTCTTTACAACTATTTGGGACTCATCTGTGAATGAACAGAATTCACAACCGTTGAAATTAAAGAGGTTTTTGGGACTACTCGTGTGTTTTACTGACTCAGGAAGCCTAGGTCAGAACACTCAGGGGTTGCCACAAAGAAAAGAGAGTCTGAACACCTGAGGGTAGAACAAGAAGCAATGGGTGGAAACTAATCAAGGAGAGAAGCAACATAGAACTAAGGAGAAATTTCCTGACAGTTAGAACAATTAATCAGTGGAAGAACTTGCCCTCAGAAGTTGTGAATGCTCCAACATTGGACATTTTTAAGAAGATGTTGGATAACCATTTGTCTAAAGTCGGGTAGGGTTTCCTGCCTAAGCAGGGGGTTGGACTAGAAGACCTCCAAGGTCCCTTCCAACTCTGTTCTATTCTATAACTGCAGAAAGTTTATATGTTAGTCTTTCAAATGATTTATTCATTCATAGAATTTATTTTTTTCAAATTTAATTAGGCTGCCTTTTATAGCTTGGATATTATGTTGGAAACAAGAAAAAAGGACCTATTTATGGTAAATTAAGCAAGAGAAGATTGACATCTCAAGATGTTTGTTTTATCTGCTGCAGGGAAACTAAAATGTCTGATTTATCTTCAGATTATATAAATCTTTCACCTTTTGCCATTTTATAGTACATGTATCTCTTTCTAAATCAATTGTCCGTTGCCCTTTCATATCTTCCAAATATTTCCAGATGGTCTTCAACTCATAAAAGTGTTAAAATGAAAGAGTTGGCTAAGGTTGCCATATTTTTAAAGTTTCCATAATTGACTTCAAAAATGTTTTAGAAACAAAACTGTTAATCTCTTTAATTAAGCATGACAAAAGGGTAATTTTTATGGAATTCTTTTAAATTTGCCATGAAGTTGCAAAGAAAACCATAGCTTACATTCTATATTGGCTGTCATTCTTACAATATTAATTAAGTGGAATAGCTTTCTCTGAATCCTTCTAAAAGCGGGATGCCCAGAATTAAACTTAATTGAGGTCTAATTGAAGTAGAATAAACTAGAAAGATTACTTCCTATAGTTTGGATATCATATCTCCCTTGATTTGTTTTCTTTTTTTGCCATGATTTCAGACTGCTGCTTCATAGCTGCAATCCATTAATATTCCAATATCATTTTTACAGATTCCACTTCCAAGCCTAGCATCCTACCTAAATGCATTCTATATGTATTTACTTACAAAAGTTGAAAGGAAAATAATGATGCCAATGTTATAAGTTGCCACAGACAGCAATACTGACATAGTAGAAGCTCTGAGTAGAAGCTTCTTTAACATCTGTTGTTCCATTTCACTTGGCACAAAGTTGTGAGAAATTGTTGTGTCGCTTTTGTTCATGAAATGGAAGCCTTCCATGTGCTTTAAGCAACATGCCATGATTATTATTTTTTTTGCCTGTTAGAGTCCCCTCCAGTTGAAATTGGTGATAACTGTGTTGACATGGACACATTTTGGGGGGATACAGATGGTGTTATTCACATGGATTTCCTTGAATCTGCCACACTATCAGAGTGCAACAATGAAACTTGGTAACAACAATTAAGTGTAAATGAAATTTTGTTGCAACATGCCAGCTAGACCTCAAAACTCATGAACCATCCAAAAGGCAACTGAGTTTGGATTTCACTATCCTACCCATCCACTGTAGAGTCCAGAGTTGGCACTCTGCAATTTCCATCCTTTTCTAAAATTGACAGAATACTTTCATGAGGGAGGGTGGCAGGAGAGAGAGAGAGAGATGATAGAGCTCAGCTCAATGATTATTGTCTGATTCATTTATTAAAATTTAAACTAAAGTTACAGAAGCTTGTTTGTTAAATTAATTCTGCAACTATCAGCCCATTTCACTGACTAAAGAAGATCATTTTGCTGTTAGTTCTGGTATCTAAGTTATTAGCTTTTCCCATCCAATTTTGGCTTATCTGCAAATTGAACTAGTGTTCTTTCAATGTTCAGCTCTTTATCAGCAAAGCAAAGATAGAGTTAGAACTGAAAGTGGTTTGGGTTACCTTCCCCCCTGCAACACCCACTTCTCAGAGTTTACACAGCTGCAGAGATTTGTGACTAATCAGCACCAATGCATGGCTTAACTGCTGACTTGTCACAAACAAATTAATCATCAGGAATTGAGCTTGACTTAAAGAGGGCTTTACTTTTCTAATAATAGCATTGAGGTAAAGCAGCACCCAATAACAATATATATATGAGTTTTCTTTCCCCATATTCCTTTCCTCGTTCCTTCCCCTTCCCTTTTCAACATTTGCAAACAAGTGTTCTGGAGAAATTTTGATTTCTGGAATCAGATCAGCAAGACCATCTAATGCTGCTGCTTTACTTGTCCAGGAAATGTTGACTCATAGTGCACTGGCAAATGCTCAAGGAAAAGAGATTGTAAACACTCATACATAGATTTAATAATATATCAAAATTTGGCTGTTGTTTGAATTTCTAAAGTGTTAGAAGAATGAAAATTGATTCCTGCTAGGATGGGGCAATTGTTACAAAAGATAGGAATCACATTTGAAAGTCTTAAAATCTATGCACTCAAGTGTATTACCGAAAAGTTGAGAAGCTATTCAAGAAGCTATTCAAATTTACAAACTTGATAAGTGGTCACTCCAAAAGCACTGCATTGAGTATGTTACGATTTGGACCTTAGACCTTATGTACTCACCAAGGCTGAAACTACCCACCACAAAATCAGAAACTTCAGATAGGACTTTAAGTCAAATCAACTTATTAAAATTAAATAGCTTAAATTGATCTCATATACACACACCCAATCACATCCCTTACTGTTACACTGGCCATGTAAAATATAGCATGATGGGAAGTTCAAGGTATCCAGGTGACAAAGGCAAATCTTCAAATCCTGTTAGTTCTGTTTCTCTTTTATGTAAACCCCCCCCCCTTTGTTCTCTAAAAATGCTTTTGATCTTCTAAAGGTATAGTAAGAGAGGATGTCTAGCTCCTTCTGACCTTTATGTTGAGATGAAGATGGAAAATACCCCATTAGTTATATTCTCATCTAGATGCAAATTTGTTTGATAATCAATTGTTTGATATTTCTTACTTCATCATTTCCATTCTTGACTAGCTTTATCCGCCAATCATGACATAGTTAATTCCTTGAGTTGCAACAATGCACGAGTTCATAATTATGATTAGGAGCTTTTTCGATATGAGTATCTGCAATCACCACTTGGTCCTGATTGTAGAAAATAATGAAAACTGTTGCCCTGTGGCCGGAGATCACCTTGTCCACCATTTAATTCCAAACAATGTAGGGAAGACATGCAGAACATGGCATCTGGAATTCTTTCCAAGACTTTAATGAATAGGAAGGCAGAGGGTTTAGAATGGAGGAAACTGCTGCATTCCAAGTGTGGAGACTTTTTTGCTGAAGTCTTTTTCTTCACAACTCCCATCTGAATCTAGCCCATTTTAAAAATCTTTCAGTATCTTTTTTTTTTTGCTGGCTTCTCTCCATCACCAGACCAAGTGTGATCCCTTTCTGTTCAATTTTTAAAGAGCTATACTGCTGATAAAGAAACAGAGTGCTATTTTTCCCCAACATTCCTTTGTCTTGGAATGAATAATAAAAAGCAATTGAAATCAAAAAGGAAAGGCAGGCATATGAGCAAGTAAGTGAGTTCAATATTGTTAGACTGCAGACTTTGAAACGCAAGTAGTCTCAAGAACTGAGGAGGAGGGGAAACAGAGAATTAGGATTTAGGGCCATGCAAAGCTTCAAATAAGCACTTCAGTTTGATGAAACTTCAATCACATCCCTTCACTGAAACATATTCATGAACTGAAGCAGAAAGACACTTCAGCGCAGAAAAACAAATCAAGTGGTTGTTGAGAGTGGATGGCTTTTCTTCTCGTTTGGGGGCAGTTACAGGCAATATGCAATGCTGTAATTTTATTTTTACATAAGGGGAATGTGAGGAGGTTGAGTAGTGTGACGAGTTCTCTGATATTTACAGGATTAACTAGCCAATGACTTTTATTACTCTCTGCCTGTATAAGAGTTCTTCTGGAGCAGCAAGGCTTAAGTGCTCAAGACTAGATCCAGGCTGAAAATATCCAGATGACCATTAAACTGGAAGTAAAGAGATAATAAAACTCTTTGCTCCCATCTAGTGGTAAAGCAGAATTAGATCTGGCCATTTTAACAGTCTTTGGGCATCATTTCTTCTCTTACTCCCACTTCTTTTTTTGCAGCCTCAGCTTTGCTAAGGGAATATTACAATTCTGTGCTGATTTTGCCAACACAACAGGGAGTTCAACTCGGTTCTGAACCTTCTCTTAATATGAGCTTCCAAGACTGACAATCCAGTACGCATTCTTGCAACCAAGCTTGCTTTTAAATTCTGCAAGATTGGGTAAGGTTTAAAGCTACCTTGAAAATGAGTGAAAGGTGCCAGACTACTGTAGAGATACTGGCATTAAAATGTTTATTGCTTTCAAGAAAAGGATAGCTGGGCTATGAATGTTCTACTTAGTCTCTGTTGACTGTCTCTTTTTCTGTGCTCCTGCCTTTGAAATTATTACACTGAATCTTGACAAGGTTAATATTCTATAAGGAGACAATTAAACCTATTTTCATTATATACACCACCCCAAAAAGTTTCAGGTGTTTTGGTATTTCCCTCCCCACTACTCTCTCTCTCTCTCTCTCTCTCTCTCTCTCTCTCTCTCTCTCTCTCTCTCTCTCTCACACACACACACACACACACACACACACACACACCTGCCTATCTATCTATCTATCTATCTATCTATCTATCTATCTATCTATTATCTATTTCCAGATCAAATTAAAAGTAGCTAGAATCTACTATGATCCCTGAGTGAATTAAGTCCAGGAAAAGTTGAAATGAAATGACAAAGAACAAGCCTATAGAGAATAACTGGGGAAAACACCAGTGGGTCTGATATGTCCTAGAAGGAGGGGGGAGGGAATATTCCCAGGCATTTTAATGAGCCTGCAAATGAAGCATTTGAAAGAAGGAAATTATTTTTCTCCTAAAAGTAAGGGGTGGGGAGACAAAAAAAAAGTTAATGGTTTAATGAGAATTTATAGATTGTGTGACATATGGTATACAAATTGAGGTTAATAAAGCACTTCACTGCTATAATTCATCTATGCAGAAATGATCTAGGAGAAGCAGCCCAATCAGATGCATCCTTGAAAAGTAAAGTGAATTTGTATTTTGATTACTTCTCGATGACCTTCTTGTCCATGCCAAATTATCTGACTGCACAGTACACGATTTAAACAAAATAAGGCTTTATTAAACTGTTCTGATTCTTCTAGTTTATTAGGACCTACAAGAAGAAGTAGTAAGCCAACTGCCAGTTCAGAGTTTGCTCTTCCTGGTCATTATATCTATATAGATTTGTCTCTGGTAACTCATGTTATAACCAGTCCTGAGGGTGTCTAAAAAACAATATAGCAGTTGCAACACAGAAACAAAGTCTAGCCATTTTTTAAAAAATTATGATTGCATAATTCAGATGCATAGTTGTTGCTGCTGTCTTGATTTTTTTAAATTCCCACTATCCAGCCACAAGTCTTGTTTACAGCAACTCAGAGATTGGGTGGGACTGGTCTTTTCTGTCATAGCGGTACAGATTACTCCATGCTACAGAACATTTACAGAACATCGGGTACCTTCGAGACCGACTTCTGCCACTAATAGCCTCCCACCGGCCAGTTCGCTCCCACAGAGAGGGTCTCCTCAGAGTGCCATCAGCCAAGTTATGTCAGCTGGTGACACCCAGGGGGAGGACCTTCTCTGTGGGAGCCCCTGCCCTGTGGAAATGCGTAAGATCTCCGACCTCCGTATATTTTGCTATACCCTCAAGGCCCTGTTGTTCCGCCAGGCCGGGTTATCAATGTAATGATTTTTAAATTGGGTGTTTTAAATTTTTGGGGTTTTAAATTTGAGCCAAAATTATTTAATAATTTTAATTATTTTAACTGATGTCTGTCTTTGTGCTTTTAATAGGCTGTACCGCCCTGAGTCCTTCGGGAGAAGGGCGGTATAGAAATAAAATTATTTATTTATTTAATTATTTATTTATTTGTTCAGCCCCACTCGCTGCTTGAAAAGAGAAGTTCCCCACCCTCTAAAAGTTACACTTGACTGAAACTAAGACACAACATGATAGTGACTTGATCAGAAGAGATCTCTGTTTATTTTAATAACCCAACAGCATCCTGTCTGGAAGAATCTAAGGGGGAGTATTGTTCTACTATAGAATGATTTCAACCCCATTCATGATGCAAACAAAGATTCTCATCTTTGTACAGTCCATAAAGTTATATGTGGTAGTTTGTGTCAAGTTCCATTTATCTGAATTGCTGTGTTCAGATAAAAGATCTTGATTGGAATATTAATATCTACATTTTTATATGTAGTGGCCATGTTTGATGAATTACTGCTCCTCAGTTTTTTACAAACGCTGCTCTTTTGGTGATGATTTCATTTTAACATTTAACTCAATACAAATAAACACATCTCATTTCTTTGCTATATATTTTCCCAAGGGAACCAAATGTTGATTGGATATCCCCAGAGCTCAGCTTAGACTAGAAACTGTCTATCAATTATGGAGTGTTTTGTGTGAATTGCACCTTCATCTTGCTGGGGTGTGTGTGTGTGTGTGTGTGTGTGTACCTTTGAATCAGGATTGATTCCTTGTCCCTGCCTGAACATGTGTCAGCAGTTCTTTTCTTGGCAATATTTTTCCGAAGTGGTTTGTCATTGCTGCCTTCCTAGTACTGAAAGAGACTGTCTGGTCCAAGGTCACCCAACTGGTTTTGCAGGACTAGAATTTGAGGTCTCCTGTTTTCTAGCTTGAGATCTCAACTGCTACACTAAACTGTCTAATTTACTGTGATGGTTTTTGTTAAGAATGAAGAGGATGGAATGATGGGTGGAAAATATATTTCCACTAGGAGTGCTAATCTGATAATGATACTGTATATTTATTTCCATTTATGATTCATTTTTATACTTGTACCACACCTCTCATTGACTGCTCTATTATAGGAGAAAACACATATTCATACAAGGAAATCTGGTGTTAAATACAAATCCAGTTTATGCATGAAGTTGGTAGTCATCATGATACAGAATGAAATCCATGTAGGTTTGGAAAATAACTCTCATTTTAAATTAATATGAAATTTTAATTAATATTACATTCCAGCATTTGGAGAAAAATTATTCTTTGCTTCCATCTATGTTAAGGTTGTTGTGTTATCTTATGAACTGAAGAAATGTAAGCTATCAGTAGATTGTGGTAGTTATTATTGGAATTAACTCAGAATGGTCTATTTCAACAATCATCTGAATATATTTTCAGCCCATATATAATAATTCTACTTAATATCTCTTAAATATCTTGGGACTCCTCAATACATATATTTTCCCTGTTTCCAGACTGCTTTTTTTTTTTTTAGAAAAGAATTGTATTGACAAGTTGCAGGAACTATAATACTGTTTGTTTGCCTTTTGTGAAAAATGTTCTGTGAAAGGGGAATTGAAACACTTTTTTTTGTTGCTTTAAGTTTATTCATAAAGATGGTTAAACAAAACATGATTTAGCATAACCCAACCTCTGAAATGGAATCTTTCCAAACATCTGATTCTTGCTTCTCAGCAACAAAATAGGACAGCATAAATATGCATGCTTTATGCCTGTTTTTGCAATATCATAAGGAACTTCAGATCCATCTTGGATGGATAGTTTACAAATCATGTTATGTTATGTTATGTTATGTTTTTCTCTTGATTTGCTCAGTTGTAGCTACTGCTTTGCAATTCAAGGAATGTCGATGGAACTGTGACAAGTTCTCTCTGTTGAACTTTTATAAGGGTCTGGCTTTGAGGAATAGTGTATGATATTGCATGTACAATATATTGTCTATTGTCTACCAGTGGTACATCCCTAAAATATTCAGAAACTCAGCTATTTATGGTTATATGCACTATAAAAACATAGGGTTGGAAAATCTGGATTGGAAGAAAAAATGCAACTAAAATGAATTCAAAACTTAAACCCTCCACATTTTCCATAGCCACTATTTGAGAAGATATATAAAACTTTTATTAGAAAAAGCCAAGATGAGGTAGGGAAGATAAATTGAGAGACGTACCTGGCCTGTAAAAGTTCAATTTTCTAAATCCAATTTTGCATGTCTTTCTAAAGTAAGACCAGTTAGCCAGAAACACTGGAGATCTCAGAACTTATTTTATCTTGACCTCTTCAGGCAATGAGAAGATGGTGGATATCTGAGATGGAGCAAATTGAGAGCAGCAAGAAATCTTAATTTCTGGATAATCCGCTTGTCTTCCTTTACTGGTTTCATCTAAAAAAGTTAGCCAAGAAAATAATTCTAATCCATGTGTTAATTTAAACTATGCAATAAAATAAAATTAGATGTATTTCAATACTGAACATGTGCATATTAGTACCATGACTCTGAGGTAATAAGCCAGCAAGAGTAGCCTAAGCAAATATTAGAATTTCATGCTTGTGTAGATTAATCCATATAGAATTTTCTACACAGTTCCTGAAAGTTATTTCTTTAATACCAACAGAATAAAGCCAAATCTTAAACTACTTGTTTTCCTTCACACGTGTGCAAACCAAATCTCTGCCCTCTTATCCAATTGGCCAGTGTAGGCCTTATACTTAATAGAAACCAAAAGCATATGCCATTTATTTTCTGTCATTCGTCTGCAGAAGTATCTTGATAACTTATATCTTATCAAGATATAACTTGATAAGAAGTTACATATTTAACAACATCTTGACTAGAACAGTTGATGCCACAGAAATATACATTTACAAATACAACCCTATTGAATTTACTTCCAGGTAGATAAATATAAAATTCTAGCCCATAATATGCTCACTTTGGAAATTTATGCATTTTAGGACTCAATTTCAATTCTTGTCAAAGTGTTTGTAAATCTGAAATTAATTTCAAACAAAAAAAATTGATTTAAGGTCAAATGATTCCAAATTAATTATACCATTATAATGTGTTTTTCACCCTTTTGGTGAAGAATTCATCATACACTGGTTTGCATCTTTAATCATGTTTTTCTTATTACTGTTAATGACTGATTTCTTGGAACTAATCAGAAACTCATATTATTGATGTGTTTTTAATCAGCGTAGAACTGCACCTTGCAGCAATGAGAAAGATGTTTGGTTATGCAACATATGAAGATCAAGATTTAAATTTACCTTCAGTAGTTGCAATTCATTGGGTGATTTTGGGCCAGTTGTGGATTTAAAAAATAAAGACAGGGAAGATACCAAGTTAAGCCTCTTTGAAGTCTTGGAGAAAAGGCAATGTATAAATGTAACAAAAAAAGAACACACTGGTGCAGTATTTATTGAAAATAAAGGAGAACGAACCCATCATGGACACCAAATGGAGCCAATCCAATCCATTCTAATTCCTGATAGTGAGGCAATATGGATTTTTTGTCATCCTCTTAAGCAGGAATAGTCATCCTTTTGTCCAATCTAGTCAACTAGTCAGCCCATATATTATCAGCTAATGAGTGTAGGACTTTACTATTTTACATTTTTATTATCAGGGAAAATTAGTACTAGAAAACTAGTATTCATTCATCCACTTTATTATCCAATGTTTCAACAGTGGCATGAACAGTATTAATATGGGGGACAAGGAGGAGTAAACGAAGAAACAGATTTCTGTCTGCTCTTAATAATTATTAAAAGTTTGGCCTTCACCTGCCCTAATCTATAGGCTTTGTGTAATTTAGAAAAGTATTAAAATATAAAATATCCAATAAATAGTAGAATATTATGTACATACTGTATGTTAGTAAGTGTTTTTGACAACTAAAAAGATGCTCCAATTCAGGCTTTATCATTCCTTCAAGGAAAATTGTAACCCTCTAAGAAGAGACAATATTTCAATAGAAGAGAATATCTATAGTTCATGATTGAACTATGGAATTCTTGGTGCTCTCTAAGCTTGGTTGTGCTTAGAACTCCAGAGAATATTGCCTCCTTGCTTCCTGCTGTTCTTATGTTTTCTAGATAATAAACCCCAGAAAGAAAGACAACAGAACACAAATGATGGAAATGATATTTCTGAGAGTTAAATTAGATGTGCCATAGGGGATCTGTAATAAAGATCTCCTGTGTTTTGATGTGTATCTTTATCTATATTCTTGTTACAAACCAACATCAATCTCCCAACAAAATGGTTCCATTTTCTTGAACTAAGGAATAATCAAGTGACTGTTAGCTGCAGGCAGCTATCTAATAATTTTCTTTTGCAAAACTAAATTCAAGAAAGTGTATTGATCAGGGACTGGCATGGCAGGAATTGCAAAAGCCAAAGGAAGGAGGTTATGATCAAGAATCTCCTATCTCTGATGACACTCAGCTGTACATCTCCACCCCGGACCACCCCAACAATGCCCTTGAAGTGATGTCCCGGTGCCTGGAGGCCATGCGGATCCGGATGGGGAGAAATAGACTCAGGCTCAACCCATCCAAGACTGAGTGGCTGTGGTTTCCGGCGTCCCGATATAGTCAGTTGGAACCATCACTGACTATTGGGGGTGAGTCGTTGGCCCCCACAGAGAGGGCTCACAACTTGGGCATCCTCCTGGATTCACAGCTGTCTTTAGAAGAGCATTTGACGGCCGTAACCGGGAGGACTTTTCATCAGGTTCGCCTGATCCGCCAGATGCGTCCCTTTCTAGATCGGGACTCCTTACGCACGGTCACTCATGCCCTCGTCACTTCCTGCCTGGACTACTGTAATGCTCTCTACATGGGGCTCCCCTTGAGGAGCATCCAGAGGCTCCAACTGGTGCAGAGTGCGGCCGTGCGGGTGGTTATGGGAGCGACGTGGCGTTCCCATGTAATACCTCTCCTGCATGAGCTGCACTGGCTCCCGGTGGTCTTCCGGGTGCACTTCAAGGCTTTGGTCACCACCTTTAGAGCGCTCCATGGCTTAGGACCTGGTTATTTATGGGACCGCCTGCTGCCACCAATAGCCCCCCACCGGCCAGTACGCTCTCATAGAGAGGGGCTCCTCTGGGTGCCGTCGGCCAAACAGTGTTGACTGGCAGCCCCTAGGGGGAGGGTCTTCTCTGTGGGAGCACCTGCTATGTGGAATGAGCTCCCCTCGGAGATACAGAGGATCCCAGATCTACGCACCTTTCGCCGCGCGAAATCTCAAGATTTTCCTATTTCAACAGGCCGGCCTGGTCTAACTTTTTCTTTTCCCTTTTTAATTCAAATGATGAATTTTAAATTTGTCTTAAAAACATTAGGATTGTTTAAATTGTCACAGGCCAAATTATTTAATCAGATTTTATACTGTTTTTAAATTTTGTAATTTATGTGTTTTATCTGTTTACCGCCCTGAGTCCTGCAGGAGTAGGGCAGTATATAAATTTAATAATAATAATAAATCTCATGCTCATTTAGATTACAAATTAACAACGCTAACATAGGATAAGAAGTCATTGCCATGCCCTAAGAAAACAATAGCACAGGTACAGAAAGGTTGTGCTTAGTGGTCCAGTTCTCCAAGGGACTAATACCAAGTTACTACTCGAGGTATCTGCAAACATTTCAACTCTGGTACCTTTTTTGCACATCTAGAAATTTTTGGTGTGTGATACTCACTGATGGGCAATCATTACATCCACTTATTTCGATTGTCTCATGCTTTTTTTCCTTTCATCAAATGAGTTACAGTTAGGGTTATTGATGGTTGAAAGTTACTGTCAGGCCTGGAAGCCATCTTTTGCATTGGGCCTTCAGGCCTGCCACATTTACTACTGTGGGAAATTGGGAGGGGAGATTGTATGGAACATGGGTGATATATAGTCATAATAACATTCCTTTCTCAGAGAGTCAAGGACATCTTGTCCTGCACCTGGAAGGCTGGAACTGTGAGGCATCTCCAGTTGGGATGGTGTTTTGATTAGACCATGTGATGGACATGTGGGTGCTGGGCAAGGACTTGGACTTTCCTTTGGGTGGCGAAAACCTGGAAGCTTTCAGATTTGGGTTTTCTCAGATGTGCCAATATGACATCTCTAATAAAATGGAACTTTGAGGAACTTCAAGCCTCGGAGTCTTCTTTCATTGGGGGTGTTACTTGGAAACTTGACAGTTACCTCTAAAAATGAATGACCCATAACCCATATCATAAGCACAAGAAGGACATCACAGCAATTGTTTATATTCACAGGGTACAAAAACCTTTGGATCACATGCAAAGGATCACAAGATTTCAATAATAGTGACAGACAAAAAGGAACAAGAACTGATGTCTGATTTTGTGTCTCTATGTTATAAAAACTTTGTGTTGCATAACAAATGGGGTTGCTTTCTGGTATTATAGCCTGATTTTGACAGAGAGGAGTTACTTGATAATTGTTAATTTAATTTTTAAATTTTAATTAAGTCAATCTAGTCACCAATAACATATAGATTGTCTCTTGGTTATACTGTTATGGACTGTTTACACAGTTGTATGTGTGAGCTGTTTCTGTATCTGTTCTTATTTCCAACTTGTTTCTATTACTTTCCAATTCATAGTAGCAAAATCAAACATTTGCCTACAAAATTTTGTATTCTTCAACTGTAGAGTCGATCTACTGTCAATGAAATAATATTGGAAATTGTATTATTCATGGGCTTTTTTATTGTTGCAGGATAAGCCTGTTCTTTAAGTAATTCAGGTTTTAAGTCACTCCATTTGCCCTGCACCTCCATCACTTTTCTCATGGGATTAGATAAACAGAATTTATAAAAAGCTAACAAATTACCTTCTCTAGAATCTTGCTGAATCGTACACATATTTCAATCTTTAAGCAAAGCAAGAAAGTTTAATGAAAAGGTCCTCCTTGAAACTTCTGCAAGAAAGCCTCCAGACAGAATTAGATTGAAATACATAAATTTTTAATTTACTGTAGATAATATCTACAGATGATAGGGCTGGGACTATAAGTAGAAAATAGATTTAACAAAAAACAAAAGTCATTCAGCACTTTTCATGCAGAGAATTGGCCCTGAGGCAGGAAGGTTTAAAAAGAGCGGGAAAGGTCATTCAAAAGATAATATATTTCTAGAACTGACTGTCACAAGCATAATTCTACAAAGTTGGAGAAAGAAGCCTAACTTTATCTTCCAGCTAGAAATGTACAGTGTAGTCTGATGTAATGCCTTGCCATGAGACATGTCTTCAGTGCCACTTTCTCTCATGACATGAAGTCATAAGTATTGGATTGCATGCCAAATAGGTAAAAGAAACCATGAACTGGGCATAAAGGAGTAAATGACAAAAACATGTTGATTAAGCACTGTTTATTGAAAATCCTTTCTACCACAGCAGTTTTAGAAGAAATGAATGGAAGACATTCTTTTAAAAGACTGTGGCATTGTCTGTGAACAAAATTATCAGTGATCATTTGAAACTAGGGTGTCATCTTCATTTTTAAGATTTGAGATTTGTTCTGCAATGCATGATAATTCATCCGCCACCTCCAGATTTTTAAAAATAGCTTTCTGTTGGAATAAAATACCAAACCCATTTTCTTCTTAAAAGCAAAATACTCAGCAGTGCCTAAACATATTTGTGAGTTTAGGGAACTCTATGAAACAGACAACAGTAGCTCTCTGTCCCATCAGATGGACAAGAGTCAACTCCACAGGAGGGCTAAAATTACTTTTATTAAGAATGGTTATAATAACAGAACCTTGCAAGTCTGATTATGCTGCACTTCCTCCCCTTCTTATGCTCCTGTGAATTAGGGAGGTTTCTGTCTGGCCCTCGTTCACAAATTTTCTGCTGGTTTTGGAGTTAAGATGTGTTTTTCTCTTTGTCACTTTGATAATTGGTCACACTTATCTCCATCAGGGTCATCTTCCTTAAATTCTAAAGTAACGTTATTTCAATCTTAAAAAAAGCTACAACACTAACTGGTACCTTACTGGTGTGAATAATCAGGTGATCTCAGAAAACCATTCCTTTAAATCAGCACATTGCCCTCTCCTCACACGTCTTTCATTTATTCACAAACAAGCCAAGACTGGTTGCCAGAAGCTCAGATATCTAGGCAGAACATGAATTTTATTCATTTTATAAGAAAAAGGACTCATGTTTAAAAATCCCCTCCTTCACCTTTAAAGACAATGAACAACAAGGACTGCTGCTCCAGTACTTGTTTTGTAGATTTCACAAGGGGAATTAGCTTTTTTTTTTTGAGAGAGAGAGAGAGGCGAAGCAAAGAGCAGCCTGGAAATGATTGGATAGATGCCCAAAAAGAGGCTTATAGGCTGTTGCTTTTTGCCTGCTAGAATGAGAACATTAGCAAAAGAAGGACAGTCAAAAGTATCACTGCTGTTATCAGCCAATCAAACCAGAAAGGGAAAAAAAATGACACCCTATTGTAAACTTGCTATTTAAAAGGAGGTACTCTTCACATGTTCCTTTGTTCTTTCAGAATACCTTTGATGAGAACACATTTCATTTTTAAAGGCATTTTGAATCTCAGCATCAATAGGATGCCACACACAATACATACATACACAAAGGCCTACAGCTGATTCTAGTATCTTATTCTAGTATCCTTTGAATATCACAGCATGGTCAGCATGGGTGTGAGAACTGAAGCATATTATATATCTGCAGGCATGTGCATGGATAGACTTACACCTTTGATACAGCCAGCATTCTAATTTTAGTTACCTGCTTTCTTTTGTAGGTTGTCCTCCTAAAGTTCAATTTGCTCATAGTAGAAAATCATAAAGTGGGGGGACAAGATTACTTTTCAGGCAGTTAGGGTATGGCATGATTGCAAACAGAGGAGTCCTCTTCTGTGATCTGCTAATTGATAAAAGTAATAATTTATTAAATTTATATGTTGCTCAACTCCTAGCAACTGTCATTGCCATGCTGCATGAACAGTATGTGGTAGACATGAAGATACATAGTGAACTTTTGCTGTGTCATGCAGAGCCACCAGCTGTTGAAACAGGAACAAGAAATGATGTTAGACTTGTGAAGATGTTTCCGAGTAAATCTCCAGTATGTTGGAAATGTAACAAGAGCTACGGAACATATTACCATCTCTCGTGGACATGTCCAGCTGCAAAGAAGTTTTGGGCTAAGATTAAAAAATGGTTACAGAAACTAATAGAACAACCTATGAGCGGAAAACCAGAGACATTTTTATTAGGGACATTTATTGAAAAATACAATAAGGAAATAAAATATTTGATTTTGCATATTATAACAGCTGCCTGAATAGTATACGCACAAAACTGGAAAAAAGAAAATATACCAACAGAAGAAGAGTTGATTTAAAAAATCCTAGAATGTGCCGAGATAGATAAATTAACAAGAGGTTAAAGAAAAGGAGGATACGGAATATTATATAATCTGGCACAAATGGTATAAGTGGCTAGAGAATAGGAATAATGGAGAAGAAAAATAGGGGTGAAATTTAAAAATGGAAAGAATGAATATGTCAATATGTAGAAAGTATAAAATCAATATGAAGAAATACACTGTAATTAAAAGAGAAGGGGACAAGAAGAAACTGGAATAATATAAAGGGAAAAGGGAGAATGTGGATATTATAAGAGGATCATCACTAAATAGCTGTTAAGAGAGTATATATATATAAATGTTGTATGTCTTGTAATGTCATATTATGTTATAATAATAAAAAATAAAAACTTTTTTAAAAAAAAGAAATGATGTTCCACTGGATATCTTGAAGCATCAGTATTATGGGTAGGTGATCTAGCACTACCTAGTTCTGCTTTCCTGGTCACACTGTAGTGTACAGCTCATTTAGTGAGCTTGTAAAACATAATAAAATTAAAGTAGTGGTGCAAAGAGTGGACTGGTCACCCAGAAAGCGATGTAAAATAGTATTATTAAGTGAACAAGGCTACAGTTATAAAGAAATTAGAAGAAAAATTGGTGGAAATTTAACCAAAGGTGGCATTTCTAAGTTTTTGAAGAGGTAGAAAGAGAGTCAGTCACTACAAAACCACACTGGTAAAGGCAGGAAAAGGTGCACAAGAGCAAGTGATGATAGAAGAATTAAGAGACTGTGCCTATGTGACAGAAGAAAATCATCTGGGTGTGTACAAGATGAAATGGCGCAATGCAGTGTTGCGTTGCCCCCGGTTCTGACTGGTTCGCAAGAACCAGTAGTTAAACTGGCCGGAGGGCCACCTACTGCCCTGGATGTTGTCATCAGCGATCTGCGCATGCACTGAAGCAAGGTGTGTGCTTGAGCGAAGCGAGCGTGCACACGATCCCGTTGCAAACTGGTAGTAAAGGTAAGTAGAACCCACCCTGGCGCAATGCAATGTGAAGTTGAGTGCAAGGACTGTTTAGCGCAGACTGCAGGAATTTGACCTAAAATCTAGAATTCCACAAAAAAAGCCACTTCTATCTTTCAAATAAAGGTTGAAAAGCATTACATTCTTGATTAAATTATCTTTCCATTGATATATAATTTTATGGTACAACTTCACAAAAAAAGTGGTGTTATTAGCCATCAAACCTAAAAAATACAAAAATACAAAAGGTTTCCACAATTTTGGCCACTACTATATATGTTCATAAGAACATTAGTGGCAACCTCAGTGCCATCTAGTTCTCTCCAGATGCAAGGCCAGCCTGCATAATCAGATACTATTTGTGGATGCTATGGCTGATACTAATAAACTGTGCCTAATGGATTGGATTTTACATATCGTCCTATTGTCCATTATTATGAATTTCAGTTATGATTTGGCTGCCTGGATAGCCAGCATTTACACACCAATAGAGGACATTACGATATTTACTGTAAAATCTTAACACAGATCCTTTTTCCAGGAGTTGTCCAATAAAAGATATTTGTGATAGACCTTTTCTTCCGTAAAGAAGTGTATGTGAATGCAATCAGACAGAAATAATATGTCAACTTTTGTATTTCCATTAATTGATTTATCCTACTTTATTGAAGGTTAAAATCTCTAAAATGTATTTTAAATTGAACATCAAAAAATGTTGATGTTGACAGCTGAGGAGCAGTCTGGTGTTTATAAGGACACCCTCTGAACAAATAACTCCAAATTATGTATCATTACTCTAGATATTGTTAAATGCAAGAAAAGACAAAAAAGAAAATGGTTAATGTATATTTTTAGATCATTATTGCCATTGTTTCAGAGTTTCTGAAAATTTGAATCACTGCTATCAAATCCTTCATAGCAACCAACTCTCTTAGTTAAGTCAAGTAAAAATGTAATTTTAAAAATAACTGCCCCAATTTTAACAAGGCCAATGGCTTATGGATTGTTTTCCTCCAATTTATAACAGTGTAAATTATACTCTTGAAATCATACAATTTCTCTGCTGTAACTAGAAAAATTGATGAAGAGGGGAAATAGTATAAAAAAACTATTTGAAGCATTTTGTCCTATTCAATACAATTTATACTGTACAACGCCCCAAAACCCTCTCTGAGGGAGATGGATAGTTAAAAAATAGGAAATATAAATAAATGAATACCACACACACAATTATTAATCCCTTAAAATTAAGTCCATCATGAAAGAATTTGTTTCCTTGGTGAGGAAGTAAAATGATTTAAATATAGCTTGATAGAAAGAAACATGTACTTAAAGTACACTGATCTAAACTGCTATGTTAGTCCTTTATTTGAGCTGAATCAGAAGCTATGATCAAAATTGTTTAGTATAAAAATGAGTATCAGCAATTGATGAAAGAGAAATGACTTGGCATTCAGAAACAAGCACTGAAGCTTTTAGACTTTGATGTTGGAGCAGACTCCTTGACCATGGACAGTCAAGAAAACAGCCAAATGCATCACTGAACAAAAATTAACCCAACATTGTCACTCGAGTCACAAATGACTAAATCCAGATTATCATACTTTTGATACATTATGTGAAGGCCCAATTCTACTGAAAAATGTATAATGCTAACAAAGGTGAAAGAAAAGAGAAGATAATAGTAGGAGGAGAACACTTTTAGTAGGAGAATACTTTTAGAAGCTGGTTCTCACAAGGTCAGAAGAAAACATCCTGAAACCAGATTATTCAATTACCAAAAGGAGAGACAGGGCAAAACTGTCCCTCGTGTGAAAAAGGGACTAGCTTCTGTAGCTCAGAATAATAAATATTTGATTACATAGTTGATGCTGATTAAAATTCTTTTGTGAAAAGTAATTAACCTTCCTTTCCAAACTGGGTGGCTAATGTTTCATAACTTCTTTTACATAAAATGCCATCTCAGGCAGCACTCCAGCACCTAATCAAGGTCTATGTTTATAGCAAAAGAGATTAATAGAGAAGGGTTTAAAAAAAACCCTTAATCTGCAGTTATGGAGGCAAGAAAAGACCCTATGAATTCCATTAAGTTCTGCAGACACAGAAAAATTCATCGCCCAGCAATAAAGACAGATTTGGTAGCTCAAATGAAGAACTCTAAACATCTTTAAGCTAATTGTGGATGACTTCATGGAATCCTATGATGGATGAATGTGGTTGAGAACACTTATTTAAAAAAAAAAAACTATTGCTTAATGTCATTAATCATGTCTAACTCTGGTTCTGATTAACTTCCTCATAGTGATGGTAAAGAAACAGATGAATTCTATAGCTGGCAAATAACAATGTAAAATATATCACTGTTCCGTATTAAATGAATTTAGTTATTCATATGATGGATGTTAATGGGGTCTGAGGAATGTCTTGCTATGTTATCTGGAACACCTTTTGATCTATAGATTTCAATGAGGTGGATAAGCTGCTTGCTAGAATGTCCCTTCATTTGTCAGCTAATTCTCTGCCACTTCTGGCTCTTACCGATGTTACAAGATCTAGGAGATGTTAAATGCTTTATTGTGAGAGGATGTAATCCTTACAGCCTTAAAATTCTGCAGGAAATGCTTCTTGAAAAGGCCTTCCTGGGCAATTACCATCATGTCTCCAATCCTAGTTTTTTAAGGAAAAGGTGTAGAGGCAAAACTGGAGAGGAAACTACAGACCATCTTAGAGGAAGTAGACCTTCTCCAGTAGGTAATTCTAACTGGAGACTGTGAGATGGGAATGATCAGATCAGTTGTCTTTTATGTGCAGAGTGTCACAAGATTTGTTTCTCTCCCCTCTGCTCTTTAACAATTACATGATACTTACAAGAAATATCATCCATCAGACTGAGGTGCAGTATCATCAATATTCTGATGATGGTCATCTGTATTACTACGCCAGGATATACTGGTAATGCATTTGAAATCTTGTGTTCATGACTGAAAAGTCTTGGGGTTTGGATGGAAAGAAAGAGGCTGAAATTGAACCCAGCAAGGCCTAGTTGCTATTTATTCATTAAATATTTCTGCTGGCTCTGACATCAGGTAGAGACAGTGCTGCCCTTTGAAAGAGCAGGTCCATAACTTTGAGATCCTTCTGGATTCGTGGTTACTCTTGGAAGAGCAAATGAAGGCCAAGGCCAGGAAAGCCATTGCAATTCTGCCTGGAAGGAAGGTATCTCACAACAGTAACTCAGGCTTACATGGTCACCCAGTTGGGCCATCTCAATAGGGCTGTCTTTAAAGCCTGTTCAGAAACTGCAATTGATAAAAATGTCTTTGGGCTGTCATGAGATACAATAGAGATTTCATCTATGCTTCAAGTCCTGCCTTGGTTAGTAACAGTTTTCCAGATCCTAATCCTTTCCAGAACTGATTTTAGCATGTAAAAGCCCTATATTTATTTATTTATTTATTTATTTATTTATTTATTTATTTATTTATTTATTTATTATTCAAATTTCTATACCGCCCTTCTCCTTTCGGACTCAGGGCGGTGAACAGCCAAAATAAAAACATCTATACATAACATTACAATTAAAAATAGAGTTAAAATAATTTATAAATTTGGCTCGTAATTTAAAACTTGTCAATTTAAAATCAATATCAAAATTTTAAAACTAACCCTAAAATCAAGACAGACCAGCTAACTGAAAAAAGTAAGTTTTTAGGGCCCGACAAAAAGTCCGGAGGTCGGAAATCACTCGTATCTCTGGGGGTAGATTGTTCCATAGGGTAGGTGCCACCACAGAGAAGGCTCTCCTCCTGGGGGTCGCCAGCCGGCATTGTCTGGCCGACGGCACCCTGAAGAGGCCCTCTCTATGGGAGTGAACCGGCCGGTGGGAGGCTATTGGTGGCAGAAGGTGGTCCTGTAAGTACCCCGGCCCTAAGCCATGGAGCGCTTTAAAGGTGATCACCAACACCTTGAAGCGCACCCGGAAGTCCACTGGAAGCCAATGTAGCTCGTGCAGGAGAGGAGTCACTTCCTTCACCTAGAATTGACCCATTGAGTACAAACAGTGGAAGAAATTACATACGATTTCCCACCACTATGAAATTAACCTTATTGGCAGTAAGACTTTTGCAAACCCTGCTGATTTTCTACAAGCAAATCAAAGTATTGCTTTTCTGGAAAACTAACTATTTTAACTAATTCGATAATGGAAAGTTGAGGTTATATATTGCTCAATTTCCTTTGGTTTATTTGGTTGCTGTGTTATTGTATTTATATTTTGTATTTAGCATAGATTTTTTTTGTTTTTCTATATCAGTAATAGTTATACAATAGCAGTGGCATAAAGAATAGATACATAAAAATGTATGCTTCAAAACAACAGTTTCCCCATTTCCTAAAATGAAACAAAGATGCTTTGCATTGTCATATTGTATTCTGATAATTCTAACTAAAAAAAAAAAGAATTTAAGTCTTTGCAAATATTAGAAATCAGTCCCACAGTCCCACATAGGTAGAAATTGTAAGGCTAAATAATCTGTTTTCGTGTCCCTAGTCCAATATTTCTTGTTACTGTCATTATTGTTTGACTGTTAAGATCCAAAAGGAAGTGATCTTTATGTCTGCTTGTTTCAGATTCTGTCCTTCAACTCAACTGATGTTGTAATGGGGAAAGTGGGACCAAAGAGATGGGGATATTGGAGGCATAGTTAGTATTTTGGGCATAATACCTCTACGGTATTAATACATGATTCATTCTAGCAGCATCTTTTTTTCTCTTCCTGAATTACCTACTTCTCTGCTAGGCTTTTAAAAAGAATATTAAGTGCCTTAATAAGTTTCATTACAATAAAACATTCACTTCCTTCTACACTGAGCAAGTCTTTTTCTGTGTTCCTTAACATCAGAATTTTAATTTCCACCTCCCTTATGATCTAGAATGAAGCTGAACTGATCAAGCACAACATATTTTAGCCAAACATATTTTTTACAGTCTCTGTGAGATGCAGTTCATCTTGTGTCTGCAACCATTCATCCAAATAATTCAGAACAAACTCAAACGTTTCCTATCTATACCATTTGTGTATCCAGTCATTTACTTGGACAATTCTTTTCCATTCTCTGTCAAACAAAAAATGTTTAATCAAATATGTTTATGACAGCTTTATAGTCAATCAGATCAAATATTTTTTGGGCTCCTCGGAATAAAGATAAATCAGTTACACATTACATGATCATGACAATCCGCCAATTTGAATGTGCTTGTGAATTTATTCAACAAGACTTATTCAGTCTTACTCAAAGTGAAAAGAAATCACTATTATTATAACAATGCTATCTCCACTTGCACTGGGATAAATAAAGCAGTTTACATGAGTTACACAGAGACTGACCCAATATCAGCTAAATTTATAGTTCATCTGTACCCAATCAATAGTCCCTCATGGATCAGTTTCTATTTTGAGGGAAGTAAACAGTGAAATACCTCAGAGTCCTCTGCTGGTCTTACCACTGTTCAGCATTTTTAGATGAGGGAAGCAGTGGTGGGTTGCTACCAGTTCACCCCGGATCAGGCGAACCAGTAGGAGGCTCCACTCACCTGCCCGGACACTTCTGTGCATGCACAATTCATCCCTTCCTTCGCTGAGGTCGCACTCCTTTGACAGAATTGCTGACAAACTGAAAGATCCTCCGGGGAGGGAGGAGAGAGAGGGTTAAAGGGGCTTGGTGCTAGGCGTTAACCCATTCTTTTGTGTTTTGTCTGGAGGAGGTGGTTATTTTTGCAGGGGGGAATGCCTGTCAGCTAGGCCATAGCTCTAAAAGAATCGATTTATACTGTATCAACAAAGGTATATAATGTTGAGATCAATGGAAGTACTAGTTCTGCCATACGTGCCAATGTAAAATACTGGGTCTAGTTTTGGATCCTGCAATACAAGAAGGGCATTGAAGAACTGGGAATTGTACAAAGATAAGAAGTTGGAGACTAAATACTATGAATAAATTAAAGTAGAGTGGGACAGGCTACATGTGGGTATCAAGTAAATCATCTACTGAAACTTTTTTTTAAGCTTAGGCCTTCACAGGCCAACTAATAACCATGTTGGTGAAGGTATTGGTCTATAAATCTCATTCCTATTGCAGAAATAATTGCAGTTAAAGAGTTGAAACCAGACACTTCTGATTAGGTTTCAGCATCAGCTGCTATTGTTGAGCATTTAACAATGATAAGTGTAGACTATAGTCAGTAGATGCAAAATCAATATGATACTAATAATGTCATTTTATATTTGAACTACATATGAGTTTTGTGACAGACATTCTCCTTGAAATGTACTCTTGTATTGTTGGCATTATAAAACCTATAATTCCAAACTTAGAAATCATTGTCATAATTGTATTGTAATAAATCAAAAAGAGATTCTCATGGATAAATTACATATACAATGGCCAAAACAGCTTTGAATGACAGCTTTTTAAGAAAAACAATGAATCAACATATACACAAGATCTTCAGATTCAGTATTTGGTGACCCATGAAGTCAAAGTATTTCCACAACAGCAGATTGAAATAGTGTGAAGAGAGGTACTTCTATTATTTTAGTTACAAGTTTACACCAATATACTCCTGAATTCAATTGGAACAATTACAATAATATTTTCTTTAATTTTTAGTTTTTAAAGGCTGTTGCTTCTCAAAGGCTGATTGCTTATTCAGAATAATGCTTCCCTGCCTGTAATAAAATCAGTTTCATTCTCTCAGATTCACACATTTTCATCTTCAGGTAAATACACATTTATTCTACCCTTGTAGTTCATGTAAGGGGATATCCTGCAAATAATGCAGATTCACTTTAGCACAAACATTCTCTTATTATTCTCACTGAAATTCTTTTGGGTCTTTGGATTCAACTTTTTAAAAGTTTGACAGTTTCACATGTTAAGCCACTGTAACATTTTGTTTGTTTTGTAAAGATTAATTTGATGTTTCCTTCTCTGCAACTCTTTTTTGTATTATGGAATGGAATGGAATGGAATAGAATAGAATAGAATAGAATAGAATAGAATAGAATAGAATAGAATAGAATAGAATAGTCCCACAGAGGGACACACACACACACACACACACACACACACACACACACACGGACACACACGGACACACACGGACACACCCTGTTGCCCCCACTGCCGCTACTTTTGCTGTTGGCTTCTCGGCGCTCTTAAAGTAGATCTTGAAGAATTGGAGGATGTTTCCTTAGATCGCTGATGTTCTGAACAATGAGTTTGGCTAGTGTGGAAGGCAGGAAAGCATGGCAGGGCTGCGGGCTGTGGACCGGTTTGGGAGTATGGTCAGCCAGCAATTGCTACCGGTTTGGCAACCCAGCCCCAATCTCCACTACCGGTTCTCCCAGTCCAAACTGGTAGCATTTCACCCCTGAACTAGACATACTCATTTTATGAATCTTGTACTAATATCTTTACTTAACAACCTGCAAGACTTATCTATGTTATCTGTCTCAGTAGAGCCAATTGATGTGAAAAGGTTTCAAAAGTTTAGAACAGGAGCCAATGCTTTTAAAGTTTTAGCCAAAAATTATTTGATGAAACTCGAGCTGTTGCTCAGACTAGAACTGATTGAATTATTTTGCTGTTGTGTACCTACATGAAAATGTAGGCTGCACTGATCTCCTCTGTTTGCTGGCTTCTTGCCTAGCTTTGGATTTTGAGCTGTACTGCTATCACCCCATTCTTACAGAATTTTATCTATTTTATATAATGAACTATAATGTTTCAATTTACTTTTATCTTTACCTCCTTGTTGTATATTGATGTTAAAGCTCTCCATTCAATTGCACTTGAGGCTCCTTTGAGATTATTTGATATAATTCATATTTGATTTAATCTGGAAATGAAGGAATCACTATGCTGTTTTAGGTAAATATTTTTGGGGAAAAAACATAGTTATATAATAATAAATTAAGAGTTAGATGCATTAACAGCTGCATATTTCTGTTTAAGAGTATTCATTTTAGAACTGTAAAGCAATTTGCCAATGGCATTGGTCTGTTTATTTGCTTCAGTTAGCCTAATATTAGTTTCTTCTTCTCAGAACTATGCTCTTCTTTCTCTAGCTCTTCTGTCCTTGCTTTAACAGCTTTCACATGATTTTATACCATTTGAGTTCAAAGAACTGCAAACTCCATTAAGGCAGCTGCAGAAAAGAGGAGTATCCAAAAGAAACCATAGTCAGTTATATAGGAGGAATAAAGCTAAAATTTCAGAATTCATTGCAAGATGTCCCATTCCCAAGATTTCAGTTCTATGTATTCATATTTTCTGAGAATTTTCTAAAGTTATCTTATGACATAGGCTTATTTTCCATTCTTTCCCTCAAAATCCTTAATATCAAATCTGCCTTATTCACAGTAGTTACACATATTCAGGTATTCAGTGCAATTTTATAAGCCCTTTCTCATTCAGTTTTTGTTGCGTTTGAGAGATTATTGCTGCTTTTGGTGTAAGCATCCTTAAAAAGTGATGTCAATAACTTGCTGCTTTAATAATTGATAACTGAACCATTGATTTTATTCTGCTTTTGACTGGAATTTCCAAGCAGCAAAAATAACTATCATCATATCCTATACTTCCAAATCAATATATATTCATGGTGAAAAATCATAAGACATATTAGGTTGTGATTCTTGTTCTGCCTCTATTCCTAACTTCTTGTTTATTTTACTAGAGAGCAATTGCTTTTAAATTGCCATTGTGGTGTTAAAGATGGTCAGTCTAAACCAGAAAGGTATACAATGGAGTCTTTACCTGTGTCTTTCCCAGATTGAAGAAATGTATTGCCACAATGTTCTTTAAAACCACTAATAAATCTAGAAGCCAATGGAAAAGGCTATTTTATCATGGCATGAAGCCAACTTTCAGCAGCTAAGACTTTTAACTTAGAAAAATCTTCAGGGGACATCTAATCTATATTTTGCACAGTAAGGTTGACAATGCCCCTTTAAATTGTAGGTCAAAGAATCTGTGATCACAGATGGTTGGTGCAGCATATTAACTTAAGCAGCATCCTCCAGAGAACAATAATAATTCCTGGGAAAGTGCTAGAAACACCACCAGTTTTGAAATGAATATCCTCAAAAATTTCTCTCTATATGGAAAAGTCAGTGATTGATTAGTTTAAAGTAAACGAACCAATACAGAAAAGAACAAAACAATCCCTACTAAAATCAATTATGTTATTTCTGACTGTTTGAAGCCAATTGTTTAGACTGAAGTAGCTCTTTATTCTGATTAATAGCTTGTGTGCTAGCACTGGAGTTAGTCAAATAAGCTATAAGTAGAACTAATTGTTGTTGAAGTTGTATCTGTTTGTTCAGTAAGGATGGAATGAAATTCTTTTCCAAATGTGAATTGATTGGATTTCTTTTCGGTTCAGTTCTATTTCAAACTGGTTTGCTGAGTCATCTCAATGAATGATGTCAGATTATTTCATTACCTTCAAAGTGCAAATGAGATTGATTTATAAGATGCTGCAGTTCTAATCTGCCTCTTGAACCTTCCCTGTTTCCAAGATGTACTGGTGTACTACTGAAAAGGACTTTTTATATGAGCATTGAAAAATAGTTACAGTTTCCAAGTCCTTTAAGGATCAACATGTTCCTTTAAAAAAAAAAAAAAAAAGACGTGTGTCCAGTGGTGGAATTCAATTTTTTTTAGTACCGGTTCTGTGGGCATGGCTTGGTAGGCATGGCAGGGGAAGGATACTGCAAAATCTCCATTCCAAACCAATTTAGGGCCAGCCAGAGGTGGTATTTGCTTGTTCTCTGAACTACTCAAAATTTCCGCTACCGGTTCTCCAGAACCTGTCAGAACCTGCTGAGTAGCACCCCGGAGTGTGTCCCTTTATATGCTGCAACAATTTCTATCATCCCTCAGCTTCAATTATGTTGGCTGAGATTGGAATTGATGGAGAATGGAATTTGGAATCACACATTGCCAACACTATTCTAAAAATGCAGGTGGCCAATGAACCAGAAAGTGACCTGACCAGGATAAAAGGGGGGGGGTTGATAATATAATAATTGATAATTATTCTGAAATGAAAATGAGGTTGTCTACATGGCCATCTATTGTATATAAAGCAGGTCTAAGATGATGTGGGACAAGAACATGATTAATGGGAGACCATAAAATATGGACTCTCCCTGACTTCTCTGCATAGAGGTTGAAGTCTTTCAATACTAATGGTGGGAGGCAGGGGACTCAATCATCAGCCTGATAATCAGAACCAGGAACTCCAAAGAGGCATCCAGATAGGTAGTAGGGCTGCTACACTCACCTAGCTTGTTCTTACGGCCCAAACTAATGTGAAAGCATCACACTCCACCCCTTGGAAACAGTAAACCTGGTTACAGACAAGATTGCACAATAAACCAATACCACCCCACCTCTCCATCCACAGCATTGAGACAGATATAAGATCAGAAAGCCAGATGAAGAGATTTCCAGAAGAGCAATATCCCTGTAATGGTATGTGGGCATGACATTGGCAGAATGGGCCCAGAGACACTGCTTAGGGAATGGTCAGATAAGAGACAGCATAGTCTGCAGCTGAGTCATGGACAGGATACCCTCCATCCATCTTCCCTAATCATGTTCCTATCTTCTTCCCCTTCACAACTGGAAATGGTGCATTCACATATCATCCTTGCTACATACCCACTTGCTTAGAAACATTGCTAACAATATAAACAGAAACTAGACTCAATTGGCATCCATTTGCTTGTAAACAGTCTTGTGAGCGAGGCTCAGAGGAATGACTATGCTTATAGATGCTTTTCTTGGCACCCATTTAGCCTCCTGACTGACTGATATTTTTAAAAAATAGATAATAAGAAAAATAATAGCGGATGGGATGGGTTTTCAAAATACCTCTAGGCAAAGCACAGTCTATGAGGGCCTTTTTAGAAAAAAGAGATTTAGAAATGTGCCCATCTGCACAATAATACTGTGGGGGGGGGGAGAACCTGCAGATAGAAGGGAGCATTCTGAAGAACTGACAAGGTTAGACTAAAAGCTGTAATTTGCTCTCTGGCCTATATTTGTGACTGGCATGTTCTGTGTCATTGGTTTTGCGAATGTGCAAGCTTTTCTGACAGCCGTGTTGTAAGAGATCCAAACAAGTTTCCAATATTTTAAATATGTCTAAGTTGAGGACACCCAATTTAACCTGATTATTAACCTAAACCTATGTAGTCAGGCCTGAAGATTCAGGACTACACATTAAGTTCCAGTTAAGCTGATTTATTACTCATGCCTGTACACAAGAATCTAGAGGAGTAATGTTCAGCACTAAATTGGTGCTAGATAAGAGTTAACATAATTCAACTGGACTTGGAGTGCTTGTGGGAACATTAGGAGCTGTGGTGGCACAGTGGTTAGAATGCAGTATTACAGGCTAATTCTGCTGACTGCCAGCTGCCAGCAGTTTGGCAGTTCAATTCTCACTGGCTCAAGGTTGACTCAGCCTTCCATCCTTCCGGGGTCGGTAAAATGAGGATCCAGATTGTTGAGGACAATATGCTGACTCTGTAAACTGTTCAGAGAGGGCTGTGAAGCTGTATATAAGTCTAAGTGCTATTGCTATAATAACTCCAGGCTTATTCCTCTCTTGATTCAACCTCCAGGCTCTGTCTTTCCTCCTACAATATAATTGAAATGATAGGAATTAAATTATAGAGTATAGATAGAATAATCAAATCTGAGTAGCAATTTAATGATCAACTTTTAGAGAAAACATGGCAGTTCTTAATCCAAGTGCTTGAGCCAATGGGAAAAATTGAAATATCCTAGAAAAAGAGCATGTAAATGTCTTTAATGTTTTAGAAGACTGACTTCAAAATTTTCATCTATTTTCAAGACTCCTTAATATATAATATTTCTGAGAAACTATACAAACCTTCAGCATGGAAAATAAAATAAAATGCCGACAATGACAGAGGAAGAGAGGCTAGGAAGTTAACAGACAATCTGTCATTAAGGCAGGTTCTATTAGCTTCCATTCAGTCATTTGGCTCCAAAATGTAAATGTCAAACCACAAACTTCAAACGATTCATCATATGAAAAATACCGTAAGTTATATTTACTAAGAAAGGAGAACAGATTGATTACTTTTTAAACTTAATGATAATTCCAAGGTTTAGGATGATGGAATATCCAGAATTATTGAAGACTCAGCGTTCAATTCAATAGATCTTTTTATTTATTTATTTGATTTTTTAAAAAGATGATGTCATTTATGCTTATTACTAATCTTTTAATTTTTGTTGTTTGAGGACATTTGTTCCATTTATCTCCTGATATTTTGTTAATTCCTTCAATAAAGACATTCAGATCATTGAACCACTTTTTGTAACAGAAACAATGAATAATTCTTTCCTTTCTTATTTTTTTTCTGAAAATCTAGATAATTTAGAATATTTCCTTTTATGATCTTTAATTTCAGAAGGATCTAGATGCACAAAAGTGCCTTAACACACCATATGGCATTGTCATGAGGATAAAATTGTTTCTCATGTATATGTTTATGTTTTTATCAATGGGAGTAAAATACAAAACAGAAAAAACAGAAAAAACATACATCCAACAGTAACAACAACAAAAAAGGTATACAAAAAAGGGGGGAAATGATCCAAAGATCTAAACTTAAACATAAAATAATCCACCCTAGCTGGGTTTAAGAAAAACACACAAAAACTAATACCCTTTTCTGTGCCCTCTGAAACTCCATGACACTAAATTCAAAGGGATAAAAATATAATACATAACGTAATGAACTTGCATAAATAGATTAAATAATGTCTTCTGAATATCATAGTATTGTGGTTGGTAGAATTTTATTGCACAACAGGATTGCCCCCATTCTCTTTCTCTTTCACTTCTTTGAATATAGCCTTAATCTATTTCAGCTGTCCAGAGAACATTTGGCAGGCCTCAATGAACTAGAGAGAGAAATCCTTTACATAGGTGTTGTTACATATATACATAGCAAGTGAAGCCAGGGATGTAGTCTTCATTCAGGTCCAGGTTTAGCTGGACATTTGCATGCCCACCACTGATTGGTGGATTCAAATGGAGGGAAATGTAAAGCGTTGTCAGTGGCTGAATCGGTGGGACTGCTTCCTTTAAAAAGGGAGTGCTGCTGGCTAAACCTTAGCAGAAGTCACTTATTTAAATAAAGAGCTGAAGTTACTGTCTGTCCTCCTGCCTCTTCATTGCCTCCCATGATCTAACAGGTGTTCTGTTAGCTTACTGTTCCTGGTTGATATAAGTTCATATGTGAACAAACTGCATTGCCACCAAGAAGATGGCTGGAAAAACAGCAGTTCTTCAGTTTGCTTTCAAGGGTAAACCTGTCCATTTCAATTGTAAAATTGTCCTTTAAGGCAATTTATGGATATACACAGAAAATGATGTGATAGAATATATCCATTGCACGCTGCTATAGAAAAAGAATTAAAAACTTTACCAACCCACTAGTTACATTATATTTTGTATTTTTACTATCTTTATTTTTCATTGTGTTAGTTTTTATATTCATACATCATTTCTCAAATAGTTATTTCCTTGTCAATGCATTACTATTTGTGGTATTAAAATATTATTCTTTTGAAAGATATAGTCCTTTATATTATTTATTTATTTATTTATTTATTTATTTATTAAATTTATATACCGCCCTATTCCTAAGGGACTCAGGGCGGTGAACAGCGAATGATAAAAATACATGTAATACAAACGTTAATAATAAAAAACCAATTAAAATATACTAAACATTCTGGTCCTAGATAATTCAAGACATCCCAGTTTAAAATAAAATCAAAAAGCAATATAAAGGGAAAGTTAGGCCAGGCCGGCCTGCTGAAACAGGAATGTTTTGAGGGCACGGCGGAAAGTGCGCAGATCCGGAATCTTCTGTATCTCTGGGGGGAGCTCGTTCCAGATGGTGGGTGCCCTCACAGAAAAGGCTCTCCCCCTGGGGGCCGCCAGTCGACATTGTTTGGCTGACGGCACCCTGAGAAGCCCCTCTCTATGGGAGCGTACTGGGCGGTGAGAGGCTATTGGTGGCAGAAGGCGGTCTCGTAAGTACCCCGGTCCTAAGCCATGGCGCGCTCTAAAGGTGGTAACTAAGACCTTGAAGCGCACCCGGAAGACCACAGGGAGCCAGTGCAGCTCGCGCAGGAGGGGAGCCACATGGGAGCGCCATGCTGCTCCCATAACTACCCGCGCGGCCGCATTCTGGACCAGCTGGAGCCTCCGGGTGCTCCTCAAGGAGAGCCCCATGTAGAGAGCATTACAGTAGTCCAGGCGTGAAGTGACGAGGGCATGAGTGACCGTTTTTAACGAGTCCCGATCCAGAAAGGGACGCAACTGGCGAATCAGGCGAACCTGATAAAAAGACCTCCCAGCCACAGCCGTCAAGTGTTCTTCTAAAGATAGCCATGAGTCCAAGAGGACGCCTAAGTTGCGAACCCTCTCCATGGGGGGCAATGACTCATCCCCAATAGTCAGTGATGGCACCAATTGACTATATCGGGATGTCGGAAACCACAGCCACTCGGTCTTGGATGGGTTGAGCCTGAGTCTGTTCCTCCCCATCCAGATCCGTACAGCCTCCAGGCACTGGGACATCACTTTAAGGGCATCATTGGGGTGGTCCGGGGTGGAGATGTATAGCTGAGTATCATCAGCATACTGATGATACTTCACCCCAAAACCACGGATGATCTCACCCAGCGGCTTCACATAAATGTTGAACAGAAGGGGCGAGAGAACCGATCCCTGCGGCACCCCACATATAAGGGGCCTCGGGGTCGACCTCTGCCCCCCTGTCAACACAGACTGTGACCGATCAGAGAGAAAGGAGGAGAACCACCGCAACACGGTGCCCCCCACCCCTAACTCTTCCAACCGGTGCAGCATGATACCATGGTCGATGGTATCAAAAGCTGCTGAGAGGTCTAATAGGACCAGGATAGAGGAGCAACCCCTGTCCCGGGCCCTCCAGAGATCATCTACCAATGCGACCAATGCCGTTTCCGTGCTGTATCCAGGCCTGAAGCCCGACTGGAACGGATCTAGATAAGCCGATTCATCCAAGTACTGAGGAAGCTGTCGCGCTACCACACTCTCAACAACCTTCGCAACGAAGCGAAGGTTGGAGACTGGACGGTAATTAGCCAACACTGCTGGGTCCAGGGAAGGCTTCTTGAGGAGAGGCCTCACCACCGCCTCCTTCAAGGCGGCAGGGAAGACACCCTCTCTCAAGGAAGCATTTATAATCCCCTGGAGCCAACCTCGTGTAACCTCCCGAGAGGCCAGCACCAGCCAGGAGGGACACGGGTCCAATAAACATGTGGCCGCGCTTAGTCTGTCCAGTTGTCCACGTTTTCCGGAGTCACAGAATCAAACTCTTCCCAGGTAATATTCTCAAGACTTGCCTCCATCCTCCCTCCCAAATCTACCCAGTCAGAGTCCAAATTTTCCCGAATCTGAGCGATTTTGTCATACAGATATTGTACAAAGTCCTCGGCTCTACCCTCCAAGGGGTCCTCCCGCACTTCCTGGTGGAGCAGGGAGCGGGTCACCCTAAACAGGGCGGCCGGGCGATTATCTGATGATGCAATAAGAGCGGAAAAATAGTTAACACTTTGCCACTTTTTTTGCCACCAGGTAGGTCTTAATATGAGACCTTACCAGTGTTCGGTCAGATTCAGAACGGCTGGCCCTCCAACTGCTCTCCAGGCGTCTTTTCCGGCGTTTCATCTCCCTCAGCTCCTTGGTGAACCAGGGAGCCAGGTGAGATCGACGCCGGGTCAGAGGCCGCAAAGGCACGACCCGGTCCAAAGCTCCAGCGGCCGCCCTATCCCAGACAGCCACTAGGTCTTCAGTCGAGCCGTGTGCCAGAGCCTCAGGAAATGGCCCAAGCTCCGTCTGGAACCTATCCGGGTCCATCAGGCGCCTGGGGCGGAACCACCACATTGGTTCCGCCTCCCTGTGGCGGGGTGTGGCGGTTCGAAGGTCAAAGCGAAGGAGGGAGTGATCTGACCATGACAAGGGCTCGATCGCTATATCCCCTATCTCGAGACCACTCAGCCACTGACCAGAGACAAAAACCAGGTCCAGCGTGTTTCCCCCCGTGTGAGTAGGGCCATGAACTAATTGGGTCAGGTCCATGGCCGTCATGGAAGCCATGAACTCCTGAGCCACCTATCTATACAACACAGCATTTTTTTAAATTCCAAATTGTCGTTATTTTTCTTATTCTCTATGGAATGTATAACGTTCATCAATCATTGCTGAGAAAAGTGACTTCTGAGATACAGTAATATGGTTGCCTTTTATACCAAAGTTGGGAGTTAATTGTTTCTGCCAGACAAGCTGACAAGGGAGTGATCATACAGACACAGGCAGATCTAGGAGTGATACAAAAGCTATATGTGGAAGGATCCTAAATTACCAAACTACATGTTTGGTAACCACAATGATTAATCTCTGTTAGAAGTGATCAATTAAAAGATGACAGTGTCAGGATCAAATCTTGTATCATAACTATTTAACATTTATTGTTAATACTCTGAAGAAATTTCCTAATAATTGGGCTTCTCTTTTCAGTCTATATATGGGAACTAGAAATACGTTTTATGTATTACTAAAGACAAAAAGGAAATCCATTCACCATTCATAAAAAAAAAAAATTTAAAAATCACCACGTGGAGCAAAGAGATACAGAAAAATAATTTTAGCTGTTGCCATTTATATTTTTGTGGACCATGACAGTTTAATATTTCATAAAACATCTACATGCTAATCCCTATACCTATCTGTAAATTTAGAAATAAACACCTATCTCACCACAGTGTGTAATATTGCGGTCTATCTGCTCCGTCGGCTGTCCAGGCATTGATGAGTCACTTTGAGTTGATGAGTCACTTTGAGACTCTCCTTCCTTCCTTCCTTCCTTCCTTCCTTCCTTCCTTCCTTCCTTCCTTCCTTCCTTCCTTTCTTTCTATCTTTCAGCCAGAGGGGTTTTGAACTTCGGCTATCAACCATTTATTTCTCATGTGTAAACTGGATGGAAATGAAGCTAATTTAGACATTCTTTTCCAGATTTCAACCCCTTCTTCCACTTTGACCCTGATGAGGGCCTGAGACTCTCTTCAGAGCACATTTATCAGATTGGTTGGTTTCCCTGCTTCTTTACCTTTATGTTTACCTTTCTTGGAATCATGTGAAGAGAATAGAAATTGCTAGTGTTACCGTTTTCCTCAGACTTGGACTAAGTGGAACGTGATAGAACTCTTGTCAGAAAATCCATAAATCCATAAATTCACTATTCTATCAATGAGCTTGTAAAAGAAAAAGTGTGCCATTTCATTGGTCTATCTACAAACTTATTTAAAAAATACTGTTCAATTGGTGAGCTTGTTTTTTTTAAAAAAAGTAGCTGCAGACTAATGATTAGAAGGGAAGAGGCATTATTTCCTCAGTGCACAAAGCTAGTTGGAATGGTGGTTCTTGCTTTCAATGAAATAGATCTCAAAAAGTGAACCAGACGGTGCCATTAAGCTAGCAAAAGTCAGAAAGGCCAACTTTTGATGCATAGCAGAAAAAGACAAGCAGAGTTGCCTTTCCTTTGGTTAGGTGCAGTGGTGGGTTGCTACCTATTCTGGCGGGCCTGCAGGGGAGGACCTTCTCTATGGCTGCCCCAGCTCTCTGGAACCACTTACCTCCTGAGGTCCGGACCATCCCCACCCTACTGGACTTCCAAAAAGCTGTGAAGACCTGGCTTTTCCGGCAGGCCTGGGGCCATTGATCTCGCTTTGCGATCTGGCGAGATCCGGCCATGAATGGTGTGAATGCGTTCTAAGGTTTTTAATGATTTTAAATCTTTTAAATGTTTTTAGAATGTTTTTTTTTTAATGTATTGTGAGCCACACTGAGTCTCCGGAGAGGGGCAGCATATAAATTTAATAAATAAATAAATAAAATAAATTCTCCCCGGGTTGGGTGAACCGGTAGCGGTGGCAGCAGGAGGCTCCACTCATCCGCCCAGACATCTCTGTGCATGCGCAGAAGCTTCTGCGAATGCGCAGAAGTGGTGCGCAAGCATGTGAGTGTCCATAAGCAAACCAGTAGCTACGGGATTTGAATCCCACTACTGGTTAGGTGTGGATATATAATGAAATCATGCTGTCCTGGCTTCAGAAATGATCAAAGGCCTGCAGTCTTACTGGAACAAGCTAATAATTCAGATCATCCTTCAACAGAACACATTTTCAAACAGAGGGAATTTTCCATAAAATAGGACATGTGGACACAATATAATAGGACTATTCCTCAGAGAATTCAAATTTACTGAAAGAACTGTGCTACTAAAATCAAATCAGGGTTGAAAGAAAACATAAGGGATATTGTACCAGGGAATATATATATCTATTTTAAAATTTGATTTATATGCCGCCCTTCTCCGGAGACTCAGGGCGGCTTACAATGCGTTAAGCAATAGCCTTCATCCTTTTGTATATTTATACAAAGTCAGCTTATTGCCCCCACAAACTGGGTCCTCAATTTACCCACCTTAGAAAGGATGGAAGGCTGAGTCGACCTTGAGCCTGGTGAGAATTGAACTCCCAGTAATTGCAGGCAGCTGGATGTTAAATGCTGCCTTAGGAGGCATTAGCCTCCTACGCTACTTAGGCTCCTTATATTTGCCAAATATAAGCTAGTTTCTGCATAAATATCTAAATAAAACCTGACACATAAAAAATGAACAGTTCTCCTAAAAGTCAGACTGCAGCAGTTGAAAGTATCTTGTGGCTGGAATATAAGATATTAACACAAAACTATTTTCTTCTGATTGCTGGTAAATACACCTGGGAGTTTGATATAGAAATGTCTGACAGCTCCTTAAAGCACTAGAAATGCTTAGATTGCTGGTTTGAATATCTGAAGCGTTCAAAGGGTATATGCAAGACACTCAGAACAAGAGATAAGAAAAATAACAACCTGGTGCACTGCTGTTCAGATCTGCAAAACTCCAGCAGCTACATTTTGATTTAAGACATAGAGAGACACTGGATGCATGCTGTGATATATTTGGCAGAGTTGCAGGATATATCAGCAGGCAGCTTGGAAGCCCCTTCCCCCAATAAAGGGAAAAAAGGTGAGCAAATAAATCTAACAAAAGTTGAAACAAAACCTTCTCTTTAAAGTATCTTGTTGCCATCAAAGAAGATGGGAGAGTGGAAATAGTGAGAGAGAAATGCAGGATAGGAATAGATGAATAACAGTGAGATCTCAAGATTTGGGTCTAAGACTCAGGTTGGGGATTAATTTTTTAGAATCTCAGGCAACACATTTAAAACACAGCAATGTGCTTATTTTTTTTCTTGAACCTGCTTGCTTCTAGTTTATTTGTTGTCTTACTGAGCCATTTTCCCAGATCAAATGATATCCCATTTCAAAAGTCAGCAGCCTGGGAAAATTGACAGTTACCAGAAGAAGAAATTTGCAAACACTTCCTCTTGCAAATGAAGAATTTTAGAGGCTGGGCACCCATGGTAATAGGAAAAAAAAAAAGAAATAAGTTATTGGCAATAGTCTGTAAATGTTTGGGGTTCCGTCTGCCTTATGACTGAAGAAGTAACTGAAATAGTTGTCTTAAATTTCATGACACTGGATAAAGAACTTCAGCTCAGAGAGCTAGAAATCACGTGCTTTCATATTTCCATATACTTACATACTAGCAAGAAAGAGAAGGGCAAGCTAACGGCAACTCAGTTTGAAAACCAATTAAGAAAATACAAAAGCATCATCTTGAAACTGAATGATCCACATCTTTGAAGTCCTAACAATCAGAAGCCTCGCTTTCAGAAGATAAGAATTTCCCCAACTCAGTCACTCCATCTCTTCCTTTGATTCAAGCTGTCTTCCAGTGCTCTCACCCCAATGCCTGTCTTCCATTGACTGGATCCTTCCTATCCACAATCTTTGTGACCTCTGGCTCTTCCTGAATGAGATGGATTGGTGAAACAGAGGACATTATTAGGAAGCTAATTGACTTGTGATGCCACATATCAATCTGGAAAAGAGCAAGGTAAATTCTATTAGGCAGTGGATTAAAATCAGCTTTTTCTTGAGAGAAGCCACACCTTAAAGATTATCCAAGTGCAGTGAAAGTATTTTTTTTTAAATTAAATTTAAAGAAGGAAAGGGAAGAAAAAAAGCCTTCCCAAAACGTCACTAGAAATCTAAAGTTCAAGCAAACAGCAATTTCATTTAAATTGAAACGGCTGGATGATTCTTTAGAAACAGGTACATCAAAACCTCGCAGTATGATGCTTTTTGAAATATTCACATATGATTAATAGTACAAGATAGTTTATTGTGTAATGGCAAATATAAAGGATTGCTGGGGGAAAATTGAAGATACCCAATTACTCTTCTTCTCTACAACATATGATTCCACTCAGATCCACTAAGTAAGCTGTGTAAGAAACAAGCAGACTACAGTGCCTCTGGTATACCTTGCTGTAGATTCATGTATGTTGCTAAATTATTTTCATTGAAATTAATAAATATACTTGAGAAGTCGATATTTATTATTTGCATCACTCACTTAGATGCACTCCCCCTATAATGCGTACTTTGAACTGTAGTTCAAATAAGTTGCATAAAAGCAATTTGGTGTGCATAGAAAGGTAGCAAACATCTGAGGGAATATTGCCAGATGGCCCTACTCAGGCCTCAATTCCCAAAGTTAGAACTCTTATAAAAGATCCTCCTATAAAGGAAGTATATGCCAAAACACAAGCATATACACACAACTCACAAGTTTAGAGAAGTCAGTTTCAAATATTGCAATGAAATAATTATTTTTGTCCTCTTTTTCTAATTTTGAGTGTGCTTCAGTGAGCGACATAATTCAAAACTGATCAAAGGTGAATTTACCCACCGCTAAGGCAGAATTTTGCAAATAATACCTGAGCATTTATTTAACCATCTAATAGAAAAGATCCTGGAACACTTCCTAATATTTCATAAAAATAAGTCTTTATTCACTACCTGTTCCACTCCAAAGTATAATGGAGAATTGCATGAAAAGAGCCAAAGAGACCAAAAAGAGTAGCAAATGCAGAAATTATTCATAGGTGGGTATTGAGTTTTCTGTACCCAAAGGCAGCTTTCCTGTTTAGTTCCCTCTTTGCTTTGCCCACAGGGAATAGGTGGAAAAACCTTTGTTGGACAAGAGGACAGGAATTATTGAGTCAGATGGCAGAATCAGAATGACCTTCACCTGCCCTTAATCCTGTGATGTTGTACAGACATCTGAGCATTTCAGAAATAATAACAATAAAAAAAGAACTCTGTATCCTTGAAGCAATAGAAAGGAAGTGGCTCTTGTTCGTAAACATCTTCAAGTTCAAAGACTTGGCATTGTGCACCAAGGTCTTTTTGTTTGTTGATGCACAATTTGTATTACAGCAGCAGTATTTGATCTGCTCAATACCAAAGTTTTAGGCAATGGCCCAACCCAATTAAAAACTAATGCTACAAAAGGGATAAAATACTCTCTAGCTCATGAACAGTGCAAGAGACCAGATGTCTTAAATGTACAGGTATTGTTCCATATCTGCAGAACAGTCTTCATTATGTATATACTCTAGGTATATGCATAAAAAATAGAAACCTTATAGCATCAAATAGTGTAGTAATAGTAGCTCAAGCTATACCCTCAAGGAAATGCCTCTATTTCTGCAATTTTAATACCACATATCAAATTGTTTTATGTTTAAAGTATGTATTATATTAGCATCCCATACTTCCTTTAAAAGCCCAAGGATATAGGTAGTGCTTTCTGTTGCATCCTCATATACACGATTAAGTTAACATAGTAAGGGCATATACAGTGTCCTAGAACTTGGGGGTATCCACCATTCTTGAAAGAGATGAAATTCAGTATCACTGTTTCTTCCTTCGTCTGCATAGGTTTTTGAGATTGGAAAATGATGATATTTGAAAGGCCCAAGAGCAGAATGATAGGGTGGAGGCAAGGTGAACATGTATTCAATCCTTGATAGTACAGTGGTTTAATGCACCCTGTTATTAACACAGCTGCCTGCAATTTCTGCTGGTTCGAATCTCTCCAAGGCTCAAGGTTGACTCAGCCTTCCATCCTTTCTAAGGTAGGTGAAATGAGGACCCAGTTTGTGGGGGCAATAAGCTGACTTTGTATAAAATATACAAAAAAATGAAGGCTATTGCTTAACGCATTGTAAGCCGCCCTGAGTCTCCGGAGAAGGGCGGCATATAAATCAAATTTAAAAAAAAAATAAAAATCCTAAATTGTTGGCATTCTGCCATTGTTCAAAATTACTGAGTATATTGAAACCATTTTAGAAGCTGGTATGCCAAAATATTCTGGGTTTGTCTGACATGTACACCTCTTCAGAGAATCCCAGGTAAAGCCATATACTGTTCCCCTTTTTCCAAGTTGTGCTTTGCTAACAAGGTGTTTTGCTATATCAAATCACATGCAATATTAAAATCATCAATCAGGATTGTTTTGTAAGTGATACAGTATTAACTCAGGCTGGCATACTGTAGATTTTTGAAAACTCTGTTCTTCTTAGTCTGAATCCAACATTCTACTTTACTCTTTTCTTGTAATTCATAACATGCTATGTCAATCCCTTTGGCATTCTGGAAACCCTCTATTTCTCCTACTGAACTATAACCACTACCTGATTACTGGTCGGCCTTGACTTACAATCATAATTAGGCTCAAAATTTATGTTGCTAAGGAAGACAGTTGTTAAGTGAATTATGCCCAATTTTAGAATCTTTCTTGCCATAGTTCTTGCTGTAGTTAAGTTAGTAACATTAAATTAAGTGATTTCTGGTTTCTCCGTTGACTTTGCTTGTCAGGTGGTCACAAATGGTGATCACATGACCCTGGGATACTGCAACCATCATAAATAATAAACTTGCCATGCATCCAAATCTGATCATGTGACCCTGAGGAAGCTGCAACAATTGTCAATTATTTCACTGACATTGTTAACTTTGAATGGTAACTAAATGGATGGTTGTAGGCTGAATTTAATTTGCTGGTCTCATCCTGATAATAGCCTCTTTTGAGTGAAATTTGGGCAACTTTCTTTCCTTTCCTGGGTATTCATTTCACCTAAAATAATTTTCCTTCTCTCTTGTCAGAAATCTACTTGTATAAGAAAATTTCATAGCATTTGTTTATAACATTATTTACAACTATACAATCACTATCCATCTCTAAATTATGTTACATTGGTTTTGGCATCAAAAACTTAGAATTATAGGAAGATATTTTATTTTACTACTTAGTGAAAGCTCTCTTCATTGTGTTGAATATGTGCAATGTATCTCTTATTCAATAGAATCTAATATTGTGGCATTGCTTGATTTTGCCTGCCATCTTGTGGTTCTTCTGTGCAGTTAAAGGATTGTTGATTCAATGCAGACTGAAAATTGGATGGAGTTGGGTTCAAGAATGACATAAACCCTTTCAAAACACAAAGTAGGATTTTCTTACACCTCTTTTTGACAAACAGAATTTGTTACATACGGGATCAAATATATTAATATATGTTCATTTTTGTTGAACTGTAATAAATGTTTTTATCTAGCTTATATATCTATATGGTATCATCTTAAAACATTTGAATTATATCAATACTACAAAAATGTATAATTCTAATTTCTTGCCATCTTTGTCCCTGATAATTGTTTTTAGCTGATTTGATTATTATTTGTTTTGTTGTTTTTTGTTTTCTGTACCACCCAGAATTCATTAGAGTTGGTGGCTATTAATTCAAGTTAAAAAAAATCCATCCAATTTTTAAAAAATCCGAATACTCTGATCACTATTGGTAAAATTAGAAGGGACATCATGTCCTGTGGTCAACTTTATTTTCCTGTCCTATAACAAAGGGATCCAAAATTCTGCTATTTTTTAAAAAAATGAATATTTAGAAAGCTCTTCTGATCTTGGAAAAGGCAGGATCTTCCTTATTAAAAGCTAAGTTAAGGTCATGTAGTTGGAAATAGATTCAGCGTCTTGCATGCATTTAACTGATGCTTTTATCTTTGCCTCTTCCTATCCCTCTTCATATTTGCAAAACTGTATATCTTGCTTTGGGGCAGCAGTAAATAAAGCAATGCCAAATAATATTTTATTGATTTTCAGCCATCTTTCTTAATAACTTATTTTAAGGTCAAAGTATAAATTTTGTATACATTGCAATCCCTCATGTGTCATTATCTTGTCTATAGCAGGGAAAGGTGGAAAGAAACCATATTGTATTCAGAAGGTAGAACATTCCAACAGTGAAAGCTGGTCAAATTAAAGCTCTTAAATAGTGACAAAATATTCATATACCTTGCCTGTTGGCTGTCTTGTTTTTCTGTAAATTTATGGCTGCCCAATTTCAGTGGACTCTGGGTGGTATATAAAACTAGGATAAAAATGAAAAGCACTAGAAACATTAAATCAAACAAAAAGGCCCAGACTAAAATGATTTAATTAAAAAATAAATTCAGCAAATTGATTTTGAATCCCAGGCCTAGGACTACCGCCAGGTTTTCAAAGCTTTCCAGAACCCCAGGAGAGAAACAAACCAACCTTACCTCAGGGGGATGTTGTTCCAGAAGAAGGGAACTGAAATAGAGAAGGCACGCTTCCTGGGTCCCATAAGATGGCAATAGTTATTGGAGGCAATCTGGAGCTCACCCACTTTGCTGTATTGAATGGGCAGAGATGATTGGAGACAAGCAATCTCTCAGATATCTAGGCCCAATGCTAAACAAGGCATTTTAAGTAATAACAAGCACTTCGAATTGCACTCAGGCACGGCAATCAATGCAGCTCATGTAGTGGTGACACACAAAGCATCCTGAGAGGCATTCACACTGTTGTACAAGTAGTCCTCGAATTATGATCACAATGGATCCCAAAATTTCTGTTAAGTGAGGCTTTGTTGAGTTTTGCCCCATTTTACCTTTCTTGCTACAGTTGTTAAGTGAATCACTGCAGTTGATAACCAGGTTGTTAAGTGAATCTGGTTTCCCCATTGACTTTGCTTGTCAGAAGGTCACAAAAGGTTATCATATGACCTTGAGACACAGAAACATAAATCATAAATATGAGTCAGTTGCCAAGCATCTGAATTTTGATCACATGATCATGGGGATGCTACAAAGGTTGTAACTGTGAAAAACAGTCACTTTTTCAGTGCTGCTGTACCTTTGAACGGTCACTAAATGAACTGTTGTTAAGTTGAGGTTTACCTATATTTTGAACTAGCTGTAGCTTCTGGGTTATCTTCAACAGCAGTCCTGTGCAGAGTGCATTGGAATAACCCAATTATAAGATGATCAGGGCAGAGTAATTATATCACTTTTATAATTCCAACACTTATAATTAAGTTCAAGAACACATTTAACACCTGAGAATTTCAGCAGCATCTAAGAGACTTATTTTTTTAAAACCTGCAGAATTTTTTCCAATTTGCTCTTTAGCCATTTATTTAAGTTGGAGCTGGAGACCATTGCCAATAGTTTAATATTCCTCTTATATTGAATAAAACCTGGAATCTACCTCTTAAGGTTCGACTGAAAATGGGCACTCCTGTAGTATGCTAAAAAAAAATCCAGCCAGCTACCCACACAAGACTGAAGGAGGAAAAAAAAGTTCTTCTGTTTCTGACTTGATACTCATCATCTTAAAGTGAAAATGTAAGATTTTTCTAAAAAAAATAATTGTTGAAGCTTGAAAACTGAGATAACAAGAGCATCGCAACTTTCCGGTCTCTGGAAAAGTTTCTATCCTGAAAAGATCTTGCATTTCTTACTCACGATAGCAATCTCTCTCTTTCCTCTATTTTCTATTCTTGTTTGGAAGCAGCTTATCAGATTTTCTCCTTTACTGAAAAGAAGCAGGTAAGGACTTTGCCAAATGCTCCCTCTTTATCTTTGAATGGGTCCATAAGTATTTTTTATGCATAGAAAGTCTTCTCTCCCCCAATAACTGTTTCAAAAGCTAAATTGTATTTCCATATTCTAGTTTGGGACTGTTTTCAACCACTGTGTACTCAGACATTTCAAGAAGTATTGCAAAATTATCTGTCATCTCTCCAATTTTTTCTCCCCACTTCACTTAAATGGACTTTCTTTTTTTAAAGTCCAGGTTTTTCACAGAAGCCAACATTCAGAATCAAAACAAAACAAATCTTTCATACATATGTTCATTATATTTTTTCCTCCTTCCAACTCCCATTACACACACACACACAATCTTTTCAGCACTGGGTATCCCCAAACCTTGTAGGACATGGCACTTCTTTCATTGTCAGTTCCCTTCATAAACCCAAAACTGTCTGACCTGCCCCAGGAATTCTATAGATCAGTGGTTCTCCATTTGAGGTCCACAGATCCGTGGGGGCTGTGATGTTGTATCAGGGGATCCACAAAGCCTTGAAAAAATATTATGATTTAAATCTTGAATTAAGTCTTGGGAGTCTGTGGCCACCAAGAGTATTTAAAGGGGGTCCGTAGTGAAGAAAAGGTTGATAACCACTGCTATGGATCAGGGGTCCGCAACATCTGGGCTGTAGCCCACTACCAGGCTGTGGCCTATACAGAATTGGGCCACATGAGTGGCTGGTTAGAGCACACCCCTGCACGCACATGCGTGCAGGACTCAACTTGCAAAAGCGGCAGGTTGGCGCACATGTGCGCACCAGTGCACCAGCCACTGCTCACGTGGCCCCGTTCCCCTCTCCCGCCCCCCCCAGTCGAGCCGCCAGCCACAAAATTTGGGGATCACTGCTGTAGATGACACACAGGATTGTTTTCTTTCCTTCTACAGTATATTTAACTAAAATTCAACAGAAATTCATCTGATTTATCCACTGCACTTTAAAATTGTTAGAAAATGTTTTATAAATTTTTGTGTTATTATTTCATAAGCAGCTAACATACTCCCCATTTCCCTTAAAACAACCATCCTGTGAAGTGATTTGGGCTGAGAATGACTGGCCTAAAGTCACCCTGCCGGGTTTTATGCTTAAGGTGAGACTAGAAGTCACATTTACCTGGTTTCTAGCCTTGTGCCTTAACTACTAGATCAAACTAAACTCTCTCTAACTTCAAAGAATTCTGCATAATAGAGTACAAATGTTCCCATAAAAGATTTCTTTTATAGTTTCGATATGTCATGCGATAATCTTTGGTGTTTAACTTAGTTAATTATCAGGAGATGCCAGGAATATGTACCATTTAAACTTGCAGCAGTTCAAAGACTAGATTTATTATTTTTTTTCAAAGTACAAATACAGTAGATAGAAATAGGGGATTCGGAGAAATCTATAATAAACATAAAAGGTGCACTTGACAAGTTACATAAAAAGAGCAAACGCTAATATTAATTTTCGCTATATAATCAGTTTCTTATATCTTAAAGGCTTCCAATGTAACTCCAACATAACTTATAAATTATTTAAATACATATATTTATGAAACATTTATTATCTTCAATTTACAGTGTGATCACATGAAATGTCCTAGACTGAATCTACTCATCGAAACAAGAAAAATATCTTAGCAGAGAGATTATTCATTTCTTTAAAAGAAAGCTTCCAAGTTCAACAATGATGGATGACACCCATATCTCTCATTAAATTGTGTTGTTGCATATATCCCTAAGGCAAAAAGTAACAGCATATGCTTAATGCAAAGCTTACAGAAACCAGTATTACGATTTCTTGTGCCATCACCCAGCTTTGATTTAATTATCCTATCTCAACAGGATATCACACACTGTATTAGCACTTGCCTATATATGGTCCTTGGCATCACCCAAGTCTGCTTCTGTGAAAGTTTCAACTTTGCAAAACGAAGAACAATAAAAGACAATTGGAAGAATTGTATGCAGATCTTAAGATTTCAACAGAACATGCACGCACTGTTTATAAAAATATCTGGTTCTTACTACTATTGTGTGTGAGCTGTAAGTATTAAATGTAACTCATCAGAAACTCTTGGATGTACGGCAGTTTTAATCACCAAGGACAAGGTTCTTTACAATATCCCAGAAGATTAAATAATTATTAAAACTAATTTTCAATAAAAAGAATAAGTTTTTGTTAGCCTCAGTTCTCTATTTATATCATTCTACTCTATTTAGAATAATATAAAAAAGCTTTACATGCCCAGAAGAACTATAACATCTCCTACTATTTATCACGACCCAAAGCCAAATTATTTTCACATGCAGGTTGAATCATTTTGCTACTTGATTTATTCTGGCACAGCTAAAATTCTCAAATTGAGAGTGTTAATACATAGTCCCTGTTCCCTACTTGACATCCCTCTGATGGGATGGAATGGGATGGCAACTCCCAGAGTTCTAACATAATCTCCATTCGGCTCAGAGTGCTAATAATTCAACACAGCAGATCCAGAGGATGATATCCAGGCTTTTGCTAGTCTTCCAACTAAATAAAATAGCAACTTACATGACACTGGCATTATTTGCATGGTCATCCAACTCCTTCAAGTACAGATTGGAATAGTTTCACAACAAAATGTTGCGAGTGTTTCTGGTGATGTAGGAGGATTTATATATTGCTATCTGCCTTTATGGCAAATATTTACCAACTGAAATGTAAGAACAACCTAAATCTACAAATAGAGATTCTCTCTCTCTCTCTCTCTCTCTCTCTCTCTCTCCACAGAGTGTATAAAGTCATTATCTTTTGTCTTCCACGAGTATTTAAAAAAGATACTTGAACTTCCTTTTGAGGCAGCAGTTGAAGTAATTTTAAGAGAATTGTTAATATTTCACTATAAAATTAAATCAGCTGTGGCTGTTTAGCCACCATTAGTAATACTTCACTTGTTATTACTGCTACTTGTTTATCATTATATAGGCTCAAACTTACTTGACCTTTCTTAACTAAAGTGAACTTTCTGGATGATTAAGAATGTGATTAACTAATTCCAGTGTATCATTAGCCAAAATATTGTTAGAATTTATGAAATGCCTATACACTACTTTAACAATATATATATTATTATACACAGAAGATAGTAAGAACCTCCTTCAACTTGAAGCTCCAAAGGAAACCTAAAACACCCAAAACAATGAGCCCAGGGCCATTCCTGTTGCTGCCCCAGCCAACATGCCCAATGCCAGGTCTCCATCAGTATCTCGGTAACGTTCTCGAATAATGACATGGTTTGCAGGAAGTGGGCCATAGGGACCTGAAGAAAAAAAGAGGAGATATAAATGAACTAAACTTGAAATAACTTCTTTTTGTTTATTTTTGTATTGTTCTAGCACGAGGAATGTTAAGCTTTCCATAAAATTGGACACTCAACACATTCTGGCTTAAACCTTATCATGAAATAATAAAAGAAGTTTTATAATGAATATCAACTAGAAAATCTTGAATTTAATAGCAAAGAACGTTAGAGAATGTTCTCTAACTTATTCACATATGCACAAAAAAGGGGTAAATGAAGAAGCATGAGTAAAAGAGTTAAAACTGCACATGTATTCAGATACTGCATTCCTTTAACTCATTCCCAATTCTCCAAAATACTTAGGAAGAGCAGGAGGTCTTGTTTGAATGTGTCTGTCAAATGGAGTCAATTCTGTAACTACAAAACAAAAACTTAATCCTAAAATTACTGACTAAGCTATTTTGCTGTGAGTGGATGCAAACAGGATATAGTCAGTAGTGCAATCTTCTAAATATCTACTCATAAATGAGTCCACTAAGTTCAGTAGCATTTACTTCCATATAAGTATGTATAGAACTGCTTCCAAAATAACTGACTGATTCAGTGCAAACATTGATATATAAAATAGGATAAATAAAATACTTTCTTTCAGATGCAAGAACCAGAACGACACCATGAGCTGAACAGAGTTACTTCCTTATTGTTGCTATCCTATTTATAAGAATCTTGCCAGACTAACTGCATTCTCTTGGAAACAGCAGATAAAGGCTTCAGGAATTTTAGGGAGGGTCTGGCCTCAGCTGCTTTCTCTCCTGGAGCAATTCAAAGCTTGCTAATCTCTTTACTCCATCCTTCTCCCCACTCCAGTTGGAAATGCCATTACACTTTCTCCCCATTTCTTAATAAATGGCAAAAGTAGACAACCTTTAGGCTACATAGGATTCCTTGCCTGGTGGTGCACCACCAACATTACATGGTTCAAATTTCAACAGTCAATTGCTCATTAAAAAACCAATAACCCTAAAATAAGAGTATTAAGCTCTTAATAGACCTAATGCAACTATTTTGCTTAGCCTTCTCTAATTTAAAACAAGCGAGGGGGATGGGGTTACAGCTTTGGATTGCAAAAGGATTGCTTGCCCCTAATGTAGCATAAAAACTGCTTGTACATAATTGGTACATTAAAAATGACTCTAAACTTTGAATCAGCTCAAGAGAAAAATAAAAAGAACAAGTACCTTGGTTTGGGTATTGGTAAGACATAGCATATGTCTGCCCATTAGAAGTGTAGAGGATCTGAGATCCTGGATATGCACCATTGTATTGTGGGTAACCATAAACCTAAGGAAATTATAGTCATGTTAGAAGCATTTGTGAAAGAAATGGTGAGGGTGAATAGGACCAATTACAAAACATTTATTTACCAGAAAGTCAGAGAGTTTAGGTCAGAGGTGTCAAACTGGCAGCCCGTGGGCAGGATGCATTACATGCAGGCCACGCCCACTCCAGTTGCACAAAGGCAAAAACCGTCACAATATGTCACATGACTCAATTGAGTTTGACACCTGTGGTTTAGGCTGTTTCCCAGCACCACTTTTACCTTTTCAGGATGCTCTCTCTGTCATTAGCTATCTATGCCTCTCTTTTTTTTCAGGACTGGCTAGCACACACAAAGACTACCATTCAATTTAATTTAATTAAGAATGCTTTTAGGATCTAATGGGGACCAGATTAATCCTCAGAAAAAAGGGTAAACATAAGATAAATACTTTGCACACCTTAATTTTGCATTTATTTGCTTTCAGTCAAAATAATCAAGTGGACAGGGAAGGGAGGGGTGAGTTATATCCACTGGTGCCCACAAGTGTCTGAGTGGGATCCCAGGACTAGGAGGCTACAGGCCCTGCTTTAATTAAGAATGGGGGCATAATGCATCTGTATGAAAAAACAAATAGTACTTTCTAACAGTCCTGTTTCAAGTCAGACATCTTGTCAGTAAATTTAATGCATGATGATATAAACATATCAATTACTACCATTTTAAATCATTTACACATTTAATTTGATGTACCTCAGGTGATGGTGTTGCATAAGCTGTATATGGAGGGGGTGCTGAAGAAATCGCATTGTCATCATACATCACTTCAGAAGCAACATAAGTCTGGACACATCAACATAAAAGTACAGCAAAAGTTTGGTTATGTTATTAAGTACAACTAAACACAGTTGTATTAAATACAACTATATTAAATCAACTTAGTTGATCTGCAACTAAGCAGATCAAACCTAAGAAAGGCAAAGAAACTAACATCTTTTGCACAAAGGTGTTTGTTGAAAAAGACAAAGATAGGGTTTTTTTTTCCAAAACAATGTTTCCAACTAATAGCTGGATAATTTAACATCTATTATGCATACTATACAAGTTAAGCCTCTTAGTTTTGCTTTCTATTTATTATCAGAAAGATGACAAATGAAAACAGTGCATACAAAATTCCAGAATTCCAAAATTCCAGAGGACTGGAATAGGAGATGCCATTATAATGTAGGAACACAGATTAGGCTGGCCAATAGTTGTGGTAGTAAAATTAATCCTATGACCACACAACAGGCTTCTTAGAAAAAAAAAGAACTTCAAAATTCTAGGTGTCTCAGTTTTTTCAGCATTTGAGAAATATCACAATGAATGGCACTGCACAGAGTGAGCTATTTTCAAGAGCCCATTCTGCCATTCAGATAAGTACCATAAGAATGAGAATAAGAATCCCAATCAGGAGTCCCACCAGGTTTTGAAAAATTGTTTTGTTATTCAAAAAGAACTTGAATTTTGTTGGCTTTGTGCAGGTAGTGACTGTATCCTTTGTTTTTAAAGTATTACACAACCCACTATTTATTTTTAAAAAGGCTCTTGCTATGTTGCTCTCCCCGGGGCTATTTCTTTCCCTTTTTTCACTTTTGCAAAGAAATTGTGGCTTTTTACAAAATAAGCTATTTTACAAACCTCTCACTCAACTGACTCTGAAGTTTGCTTGCATAATCCTGGTGCTGCTTTCAAGTGTATTGGATTACAGGTCCCACCACCTTTATCCAGCAAAGTGACAGGATTTGTAATCCAATAAACCTCGAGTACACCAGTCACCAAAACTGCTTGAATTGGTAGAACAGATTTATTCATGAGCTTAACTCTGCCGCCACTGTCTTGAATATTCCTCAAGGTTTACTTTAGAGCAGGGCTGTCAAACTCGTGGCCCAGGTGCATCACATGGTGGCCACACCCTCACCTGGTTTAGCAAATGATACCACAGTGATAAAGCGAGTTTGACACCTCTGCTTTAGAGCATGAAAAGGGAAGGGAAGGTAAAATATCGTACTTTTTTAAAAAAATCCAAGTTTAACTTTGAGAAAGTAAATAGTTGGCCATGTATGGAATGCTCTCTTTTTCTTTTATCCCTGAAAGCTTGTTTTATTATACATATACAGGGGACATGGGTTGCAGATTCTGCTCTTATTTGCATTTAAATAATCCCATTTAATCACAATCTGTAACAAACATGATAAACAGTGATAAGCATCTTCATTATGTTCTGTTGCGGTTTTTTCTCCCCTCAGATTGGGCTACTCCAAGTGTCGGCAATCCACAGCTCTGGAGCCGGATGCAGCTCTTTGGTCCCTCTGCTGTGGCTCCCTGTCGGATGATGCCACCACTGGCTGACTCTGGGTCACTTCTCGCCTCGTCAAACAGCTAACCTGCTCTGCAAATTCTTTCTCAACAGCAATTCAGAGTGTTATTGTTCATCAACAAACAGCAAAGCAATCCAATACCCTTGGTCCCAAAAGTTACTCTTGATGGGATTGTGCTCTTCCTAAAGGACGTGTATGCAATTTGGAGATACTAATGGATTCCCAGTTAAAGCAACTGTGCTGTAAAAAACAGTGGAAGCCACAGCCATGAGAGCTTCTACCCAATATGAGCTGGTATGCCATTTAATGCCCTAACCTATGTCAGGATGCCCTGGTATCGTAGCTCAAGTCTTACTCATCACTTGACTGGATTACCAAAAGACTTAATACTGTAGGTGGCTTGCAATTGGAAGTGACCCAGATGCTACAAAATGCAGCAACTTGATTACTACTGAAAGAATTCTCAGTACAGTTTCAGGATATCTCTAGCAAAGTCTTGCAAGAAAAAGATCTGCCTATTTGTTCAGAGATCTGGACAAGGCTTGTTGAAGGTGCCTCCTCTTTATGGGGTTCAATTGGAATGAGAACCAAGTGACAGATTTTCTCAGTACTGCTCCCCACACCCTCAGAAATACTCTCCCCTAGAAATGCAGGACCCTGCTTGCATTTTGCAAACAAATAAAACACTATCTTGTTTGAGGAGGTTTTGTGACTTCTTGGCCATTTGTTATGTTTAACTTTTGCTTTTATCTTTGTACTGTGTATTTTATCTTGTAGTTGCCCAACCAAAGCCCATTAGAATTGAGGCCTGATATACATTTTGGGAAAGATAATAAACACATTTATTTATAAATTATTACATTTTTACCAATTATTAAAATATTAGTGACAGAAAAGCTTGTAAGCAGCCTAGAATTATATTACTGAAGTGGAATTAGATTCAAAACAAATAGTTAAGTCTCCCACCACAGATAACAATAACAACAAAAAATACTCACTTCATTTGTTCTGGCATCCTGAAGAGCAATTTTCCAAGCCCTACAAGAAACATGAGCTAAGTAAAGCACGAAAAGAAAACAAATCACTAGCAAAGATAAAATAATGTATGCAATTACCAGTTATAACTGAACAATGGTCTAATAATAAAAATTCAAATATTTAAATTATTTACATCTTATAACAATGCATGAATATGGAATACTATTCAAAGTGAAACTGTATATGATATGTTGGCATTCATTATAAAGACTTATGACATCAGTAAAGGGATGTGGCTTAACCATCTGAGTCTGGTATATCAAACCACAGTGGAAAGGAGCATATATGTTAACTATCCATATCTTTTTCTTTTTTTCTATTTATGTACACTGAGAGCATATGCACGAAAGACAAATTCCTTGTGTGTCCAATCACACTTGGCCAATAAAGAATTGAGTTCAGTTGAGTTCAGTTGAGTTGAGTTGTATTCTATTCTCTAGACCACTGTGACACTATTCCAATGCATTAAAACCTGATGCTCTTAAGAATGAATTGTAAAACAGCACGGCCCGTTCAGCGTGGCCCATTAGCTGCGGCTCATTTGCCATGGCCCATTTGCTGCAGCCTGTTCACTGCCGCCATGGCCTTTTGCCACCGCTGCGGCCTATTCGGCACGGCCCATTTGCCGCAGCCGATCCCCACTGCTGGAATTGGCCAAAAATGTGACGCACGGAGGCCGAAAACAGCCGAAGGGTGGGAGCTGGTGGGTGGGCGGGGCTTCAGCAACATTCGGTGTATAAGACGCACCACAATTTTCACCCAGTTTTGATGGGGGGGGGAAGTGCGTCTTAAACTCCGAAAAGTACAGTACACGTCCTATCTAAAATATAAGTTTAGATTAATGTCTCTTCTTAGCAGGACTATCAAACCCTACATCTAAGTTCTTGATCATAATAGCAATGCTGCTGACATGAAAATGTACTATGGTACTATCCTCTAGGGTAGGCATGGGTAACATACAGCATGCTCTGATAGCCTATGTGGCCAAAATGCTGCTTATAGGAAAACTGGCCCAAATTATTTGTTGCTTTCCTGAGTCATCTCAATGTCCTTGAGCTCTCCCTACAATTGGTGGAGTGGGCCAATGTAATGTGTTAATAGCTAGCAGTAGTAAAGAACCAGTTTTTTTTTTTAGAAGAGTAATGAATGTGGCTCACTGAAGATTAACTCACTATCTGGAATAGTCAAAATTCCAGTATCTGCTTAAATTCTTCACGCACAAAGCATGTTCTGTGGCACCCAATCAGTATGGGTAGATACTGATCAGCACAATGTCTTATGATTTGTAAAGGCATTAGAAGGGAAAGGGTTCAATCCCCCATTATCATTATGAAAAATTTATACCCTTTAATGATAATGCATACTATTTTCCCCACTGAGTTTCCTGAAAAACATCTTCCATTTATGTAATGTTAAGTATTAAGAAAACAGAACTAATGTCACTCAGTATGATTAGTAATTCTGAGCATGGAACAGCTCACTATTTGGTAGTCTCAAGAATGAAACATGGGGGGAAATTATCTTGAAAGGAATGAAAGAAAATAGAGTGAAAGTAGAAAGACTGCATGAAGTCTTTTCTATTATCTTATTCATGTGTGTGTTGGAAGGGGGTGTTTATATGTCAGAGAGAGAGAGACTCTGGGAGACATACAATAAATATTAGAGGTTGTGTCGCTGCTCACAGCAAACTATAATGCCTGAAGTGGCAGAGAATTAGAAGCAGTTCACTGAAAATAGGCCCTTATCTCAAAAGCCCTCACCAACTTCAAGTTCCTCTTAAGATATCTTTCATCCATTGGGACCTCAGGACTAAGAGCAGTCCTAAAAAAACAGAGAACCAAGCCATAATTAAGCTGACAACTGCTGCTTGCTTTGTTAGAGATGCCACTCATAGTGATGCCTCAGACAACCTCAGTTCACCTGTCACTGCCGCTGTCACTCTGCTCCTTAGGTACCACAAGACATTAGGGCTAAGATCAAGGTTTCTATGGACGAACTCAGAATTTCCACTGTCACCTTTGAGAATATATAAAATGTGTTAGCTAGAAAGGGAGAGGAGGAGAAGGGTTCTTTATCAGCCTGCCTTTTCACCTCAAAAAGAATTAATCCTTTCCTAATGATTCCATCACTCTGGTGACCAACGGTTTCTATAAGAAAACATTTACAGCATATGATTTGATATTCACCTTGAGGATTTAGAGGATCACAACATAATTTAATTGACAGTAGTTACTTTTAACATATCAAGAGCAAAAATTATGTGGTGATATTCTAATAGACAGAGGGAAACTTAAATTTGTTTTAGCAGTAATGTGCTAATATATGCTAATCTTGAAAGAAGAAAGCAAATACACTCAATTGAATACTCAGGATAATCTAGCATGGCTCCTTTCCTGAACTTCAAATCATCAGATAAAGTCAACAGGTCATGGAAAGTAAGATTAACATCTATATCTTCATGAAGAACAGTAATACATTTTTAAAATTATGTACAAGTATATGTAGTTGCTGATAAGAAGATACAAGGACAGATACAGGAAAGATAAAAAAGAAAGAATTTGGAGGTTACAAAAAAGAGCAAACCAAAGAGACCAAGATCTCAAAAGAGATTTTGCAGTTGGTAAAATTGTTCCTTTTTTACCTAATTCATACCGTTTTCCCGAAAATAAGACATCCCCTGATAATAAGCCCAATCGGGCTTTTGAGCACATGCATTAAAATAAGCCCTCCCCAAAAATAAGCCCTCCCCCAAAATATTTAAATGCAGAGCTGGAAATTAGGCAAGACGACAAGAGGAGCCCCATCTTGCTCCACGTGCCCCAAAATAATAAGACCTCCCTGAAAATAAGGCCAAGCAGTTATTTTGGGGTTCAAAAAAATGTAAGACAGGGTCTTATTTTCAGGGAAACATGTTACATATATACAGATTACACCAAAAGGTATTATGCAAATATGAGCTACTTCCATTATAAAAGTTACTAAACGCCTATATTTGAATCAAAGCAGAAGAGGCAAATCATTCAAAACTCACAAGCAATCATCGGTACTTTCTGCACAGAGATTGAGCACCTTCCCATCACGGCAAATTATCTGCAGCAAACAGTCTTTAGCTTTGCCCTCCGGAGGATGAAAACCTGTCCAAAATAGAGATGCTTTTACACCTTGTGATGAAAAGTTTATATATATATATATATATATATATATGACTGGACAGCCACTTTTCTCAAATTGTATAGGATCTCCTGCTTCAGCAATCGGTTGGACTAGAAGGCCTCCAAGGTTCTTTCCAGCTCTATTCTGATTGACTGAAAATAGTTCAGGTGTAAAATGATGCATGTTTAAAAAAGTACCAGATCAAAAAATAAAGGAATATATGAAAGGATAAAAACAACTTATCTTCCATAAAATTATAAAGCTATAAAAAGTTCAGGAACTGCTAATGTTGGTAGTACTTGAGGTTTGGAAAAATAAGATTGATTTGCCACATGAAACTTGTAATTGAGTACTGCACTCTTCTCCTCATCCAGCTTTCTTAATTTTCTTTCTGAAAACTAGCAGTTTCTATATCTGTTACTGTGGAAAACAAAATCTGTTAATACATATATGTGTGAGAGTTTTTTGTCATCCATTTTCAGTGCCAACTTTTTGTCTGCCTAATTCTTCTAATAAACAGAAAGAAGAGGAAAGATGCTGCATTGTTGGGAGTTCAGTAGCTGCCATTTCCAATTTTAATAAACATTAAAATGTTTTAAAATATATTTGTAGATCACCTGACAATATTCAATCAATAAATAATTGTCTCAATAATATGTACTTTTCATACATCAATCAAGCTATTGTAAGCAAACCAAGGATTAATGTAGGAGATGACCAGGCTGAGCCCAAGGGAGGGGTCAAACACATCATCAGTCATGAGTTCCTTCGCGCCACAAGAGCTTTAAGCCCCACCCACCTTGAATTCCTTCTCTCATCTCCCACTAATTTCTCTTTGCCGTTGAACTTTCTGGATCTCCTGATTCTCCTGGTACTTGACAATTAAAATGGGAAAAATACTTGTTTTTTCAAGTTATGTATCTTTCACTAGCCAAAGCCAAATCCAGAAGTCATGCCTGAGAAATATGTACAATTTGTTTGCTTTATACAGGTAGTCCTCGATTTGCAACCACAAATGGAACCAGTGAAGCAATTGTTAAGCAAGATTCCCACATGACTGCTTTGCTAAATGACCACAATTCCAGCACTGTCAGTTGCAGTCGTTAAGCAATCTCCTAGGTCATTAAGCAGACAGAGTGAAAGAGCTGCCTGTCAAGTTCAGTTCTCTTCCATATACAGAAGAGTAGTCCTCCAAAGGGTTGCAGGAACATAGCTCAGATCTTTGGGATCTACCCTCCACTTCTGCAGCACTCCAGAAGTATTCCTTCTCCCTTGGCAGGCAGTCCTTTCGCTCTTGAAGAGCTGCTTGCAAGGGGGGAGAGGGTAGAAGGAATCTTAGCAAAAGGAGCTGGGATTCCCTCCAGGCCGAGTTTCACAAACACACACACAAAATGTTGCTTCTCTAATGAAAAAGAAATATCTCCCCTGACAGAATGCAAAATAGAACCTCATAGTACAAAAGAAAATTTGGCATTTTAAAATAAGACATCTGAACTTGAGATGCAATATGGACAACCATTTGACTCAAAATAATTTCCAAAATCACAAGGGAGGAGTTATCTAGACAAGCCCTTCCCAGTCACCTTCCAAATGCGTTCAACTTTAACTGCAGAATCTTCAACATTTCCCCAGGATCTGACAAAGTTGGAATTAGAGCATGTCACTTCTTCAGATGTAAATTTGCCAGTATGCAATTTCTACTCATCACTTCTAGTACTATCCTCTGCAATAGCAGGAAACAAGTCTGTTCTATCTCCTGTGGAGCACTGTTTCATATAGTCCTTAATTTTTTCTTGTCTAAGTAAACACACCATGCAGTTTTTCCAACTCTTTTAAGCAGGAGGCAGCAAAGAGTTGGGCAGTCATCATCCACCTCATATGAACAAAATAAACGAAACTATTGCCAAGTGGGCAAAACAATTGCTTTTATATTCATTACATATATTGCTTTAGTTCTGAAATATATAAGCTGAGACTCCCAACATCCCATCTTCTCTTGTGAAATAAAAACCAATTAATCAAAGACAGGTATACAAATTCTATCATTAGAAAAATAAAGGAACTCGTTATCACTGCCAAGCAAGTCAATTACTAGAACACTAAAATCCTATCCAAGTCTACATAAGGAATAACTCCCACTGAATCAATAAAGACTCCTATTCTGTGTGCTCTCACACACAAAAATAGCCATCACTGACTGCCATTTAAAACAATTTTTCTGCATTCAACATTTTAATTAGTTTTAAACCTACACCATTAATACTATTACAGGTACATTAAGGTCTCTTAGATGTATAAGAGGAGGGAAGCAGAGACATGTGAAGAGAAATGGAAAGTAATATAAAAAGCACATACTCACCTCGGCATTCATTTCCCCCTCTGATATTGATACAGTCAATTTTCATGTGAACTCTATCTTCTAGATCATGCCTCTGTTGGTCATCATAAAACAATAAATGGCCATCAGACCACAAATCAAACCAATTTTTCTTCCAGCGTCGTAATATAGTACCTAAAGAAATACATATAGAATAATCATGGAAGGTGAAGACAAGTGAGCAATATGCAAACCTGACTTGTAATTATTCTGTCAGGGTTCCGACGGTTGTGTATAGGTTTTGTAGAGTTTTATCCTTTCAAGCCACCCAGTCATAAAATAAGTAAGTAAAAATCTTGTGTCTCAAGTCAGAAGAACTGGGTATGTTTACTTTAACAAAGAGAAGGACTAGGAGTAACATGACAGCAGTCTTCCAATATTTAAAGGGCTATCACAAAGAAAAGGGGGTCAATGTATTTCCCAAAGCCCCCCAGGGCAGGACAAGAAGTAACAGATGGAACTCCAACAGGTAATTAAGGAGAAATTTTCTAACAATTAGAACAATTCATCAATGGAATGGTTTGCCTCCAGAACTTCTGAGTGCTCTACCACTGGAGATTTTTAAGAAGAGACTGGAAAACCATTTGTCTGAAATGGTATAGAGCCATGGTGGAGAACCTATAGCACGCATGCCAGAGATGGCACACAAAGCCCTCTCTATGGGCATGCATATTGTCGCCCCAGCCGAGCTACATCACGTTTCTCTGTCACGTTTCCTGCTGTCGTTTGCAGGGAAACAAAAGTTTGTGGGACTAAAAAAAAATTCACTCAATCAATTCCAACTTCTCGCGAAAGAAAAAGATCTAGCGAAGTAGGAATTGAGTGAACTTTTTCACTCACACGCTTCACAATGAGGGAGATGGGGAGCTGCCTGCGTTGGGATGCCCCGCCTCCCAGCTGAACCTCGGCACACTGCTCCTGGGCTCAAAGAGAGAGAGGGGGGGGAGAGAGAGAGAGGGAACAAGACGGAGGGCGGGAAAGAGAGAAACAGAGAGGAACAGAAGGAGGGAAAGAGAGAGGGAGGGAGGGAGAGAGAGAGAGAAAGAGAGAAAGGAAGAGAGGGAAAGGGAGGGAAACAGAGAGGCAGAGAGAGAGAGAGAAAAAAAGACAGGGAGAGAGAGAGAGAGAAAGAGACAGGGAAAGAGAAAGACAGAGACGGGGAAGAGAGAGACAGAGAAAGAGAGAGAAAGAGAGAGGAAGGAATGGAAAGAGAAAGAAAGGGGGGAAGAGAAATGATATTATAAAAGTTTTTCTTTTTTATTGTTGCTAAATGTAATATTTCAAAAGCAGAAAAAAAATGAAGGGGGCATAAAAGTGCCTCGTTTTCATTATTTTAGGTAGTAAAACCTCAATATTCAAGTTAAATTGCCATGTTGGCACTTTGCGATGAATAAGTGGGTTTTGGGTTCCAGTTTGGGCACTCGGTCTCTAAAAAGTTTGCCTTCACTGGTATAGGGCCCTTTGTCTAAGCAGGGAGCTGAACTAGAAGACCTCCAAAGATCCTTTCCAACTCTATTATTCCATTATTCGTTTCACTAAAGTAACTAAAATCACTGATAGGTTTGAACATTCTACAATGCTTTAAAAAAAATGCAAACTTTTTCTCTTTGAAAAAAGTTCAAGAATTCATTATCTCAGGATATAGGAATGGTCATCAGCCATTAATCTTGTAATCTTTAAAAGATGATTAAAAATGCTCATCGAAGATGAAGCTATCCCTGGCTATTGAACAATACCCCTACACCAGTGGTGGGTTGCTACTGGTTCTCCCCGGTTCAGGAGACCCAGTAGTGGAAATCTTCATAGGAGAGCGAACCGGTCCGCTTTGAATGTCAGTTAGGCCCTGCCCCCCGACCCCGCACTATACCTACCTTTATTTCTTTTGTTTTTTGGTCAGCTGTAAGGCGCAGCAGACTGGATTGCCATGCCTCAGCTGTTTTTTTACTCAATGCGTTTTGTGTGGCAATAGCACGCAAAGCCTGTGCGCAATGCAAACCGGTGGTAAAACTGATTAGAACCCACCACTGCCCTACATCTCAAATTATCTTCAGGATCCCAGGGAAGGCTGAGGATTCCTCTGAATACCAGCTATTGCAAAACAAGAATCAAGTGAACTTCCCATAATCATCCAATCAGATATGTAGGAACCAAATGCTTCAAGGTCTGGGTCTGCTAAATTACTCTTACATTTTTAAGATACAGCTTGGATGCCAGGAAATATTTCCTGACTCTTCCTAAGAACTAGCTGACTCATTCTGACAAACCATTTATCAAGGCCAGCAATTAAGTTTTCTCCTCTAACCATTGAAGGAGATAGATATTTCTACAATAAACTGTGTGGCCAAAATGATCTTAGCACAATACTTTCATTTTAATAGTAGCAATTGTTAAAGTATGATAATGCAAACATGAAGCTTTTTTCACATGCTTTTCTGAAAGATGGAGGAACCAAATTATAGATCAAGTAAAAACTAAAATAAACTAAGAAGTTCATTATTAGCTTACCTGACATTTTCTGCCTTAGTTCATGCAGCCACCAAGACCATTACCAAGCAACACTTTTTGATCCAAACAGCACTACTTTGGAAGGATATATCTAATCCATATTCTCCTACTATGTTGTCCACAACTCCAGAATTCCCAACCATTTTCCAATTGGGAATCATAGGAGTTGTATCTTAAAAGATTAAATCATGACAACAGGACCAAAGTTTATTAGCCAGGTGAAGACCTGGCTTTTCCGGCAGGCCTGGGGCCGTTGATCTCGCTTTGCGATCTGACAAGATCCGGCCATAAATGGTGTGAATGGGTTTTAATGTTTTTAATCTTTAAGTGTTTTTATAGTGATTTTTTGAGTGTATTGTGAGCCGCCCTGGGTCTTCGGAGAGGGGCGGCATATAAATTGAATGAATGAATGAATGAATGAATGAATGAATGAATGAATGAATGAATAAATAAATAAATAAATAAATAAATAAATAAATATTAAAACTGAGACATTTTGTTACTCATCCAAGTAACTTGTTCAGTCAAAATGAAAAATGTAAGTTAGGCAGAGAGTCATTGGGATGTACTAACTCTTGCCATACCTACTGCAGGGCTTTCTTCCCACAATGTATTGCAAATATAAATGAAGACGTAATCATCCAGGCCAAAAGCCTAGATGATTGAGTCTTCATTTACATAGGAGTTAGAGTTCTGCATACCTGGGGGTCTCTGCTGGGAACAGCTATTTAATCCCTTTTTCCCCACTGTAAGAGTTCTTCCCCACTACCATCACCATTGTAAATTGCCCTGTGGGAAGAAAAAAACAGCTTACTGGTGGAAGGGAAGCTCCAGATTGGAAGAAAAAGGTGAGGGGAAGGGAGAGTCCTTGCATAGAGAATGCTGTCTGCAGACTTTTTAAAACCAACAATATGAAGTGATCCAATCATTATCTCTTAATATCAAGCTATTTGGCCCCAAAGCAGAGTGGGTAATCCATTACTTACTTTGTCGGAGCAACCATCCACTTTTCACCAAAGCCATCACCAATCTCTAGAGCAAAAAGAATATGATAGACTTCTGAGATATAGCAAAACATAGCAGTAATGAGGAGATGCATCAATGTAACAATTCTCAAAGGGAATCCCAACCCTGGAAGTTATTAACATATCTAAAGGATGCCAAATTCATGAAAGTTGATATAGAATGCATTCTTCTCTCTTGGTGGTGATAGGTTAAAAGAATAGATATTATTTTGGCCATTTATTACTTATTTTTATCCCACCATAATTTTTTTTATAAATAACTCAAGGAAGCAATATAACCAATATTTCTTCCTCCTCCTATTTCCCCACAACAACCACCCTGTGGGTTGGGCTGAGAGAAAGTGACTGGACCAAAGTCTACCAGCCAGCTTTCATGACTAACGTCCATAACTTCTAAGGATCCGTATAATCTCTTAAATGTTTTCAGGACATTTTTATTAGGAGGGTATTTCATTTAAGAAAGTAAAATATCATACAATATGAAGGACTTTTCTGCTTCTGGTAAATAAGCAGTTAAATTTTTTAATATTCTACACAAAAAAATCATAAGCAAGATTTAACAATAATGCTGAATGTATGTGCACCTGCCTTTCCTTCCATTATTTCCTGTTAATTATTTAAACAGAAAAGCTGGACAACCTGCACAATAACTGACTTGCCAAGCACCACCTGGGCATGGCAGACCAAACTAGCCTAGATGTTACTTAATGCTATAATTCCAAGACAATGAATTTTTAAAAATTGTAAATTAAAATTGTGATAGAAACATATTGATCAATTACCTATATATGCAAGTTGATTTAATCCATGTGTACATTAGAGATTTAACCTATGCTCAAATTTCTGAAATCAATTTAAAAACTGAAATCAACTTGGAAACTAATAAATATGCCAAATTTTGCAGTCCCAGCTGAGAAAAAACAAGGTCTTCAAACCATGGACTAGTCTAAGACCCACTGCTGCTACCCCCATGATTTTGTGTGTGTGTGTGTACACACGTGGATGCGCTCATACATATGTGTGCCTTCTAGTTAGTTTTTAACTCCTGGCAATTGCTTGGTTAGTGCCTACAGTTTTCTTGGCAAAATAGATTTGCCATTGCCTGTTTCCTAGGTTTGAGAGGGAGTCATTGGCCAAATGTCCCCCAGCTCACTTTGTGCCTAAGGCAGGGGTGTCAAATTTGCGGCCTGCGGGCCAGATGTGTCATGTGATGGCCCCGGCCCCACCCAGTTTAGCAAAGGGGGGAAAAGTCCCGATATATCATATGACGCCGCAAGTTTGATATACCTGGCCTAAGGTGTAACTAGAGGCCAGTCTCCTACTTTCTACTTGGGTTCTTAATCACACCACCAAACTGGCTTTAAACAACCACCAATACTGGGCAATAAAGTTATATCAGGCTTAATTCTATGGTTAATGAAGAATGGGAGTTGGTTGATTTTATTATTCCCCTTTTCATCCATCCTCAATTTTCCATTCATTCCAGGGATATATTTGTTAAATAATGCTGCCCCTGCTTTAAGGGCAACTGATAAGCAGCAAAAGCCCAAGAAATAAGTAGAAGAAAGGTAAACCACACTTGTATTTGCTAATGCAAAATTAAATCTGCAATCTGAAAAATTCTCATCAGTAAATGTACAAGAAACTCCCAATGCAATTTTTCTCAAACTGATAGAACAGGATTTGTTTGTTTTTTGTCCAGATTCTCACAGCTGCTTTGGAAGCTCTTCCCAATTATCTCCACATGTTTATTGTGTTGGGAAGCAGAAGTAGCATGAAAAAACTAATCTGCATTTTAAATACCCCTTTCAAGAAGTTGAACATCTCTAATATATTCCCTGTAAAAGATCTGTCCTACAATTGAATCATGTTCCATATTACTGGCATAAGCTCTTTAAAACAAGATTTAGAACAATAATATTCTTGGAATTTCTTTCAGCTCTCAATACCAATATATTGACCACTCCGTTAAACTTTAACTCATAAAAAATTGACAGACAGTACAGGTTTGATCTTAGTGGATTAAAAATTATATCTAGGTAAATTGAATATATAATTCATCCTAGCAATGAATATTTCTAAATTACTGTTTGAAAGTTGAAACAATACATTTGTATCCCTTTGAGATGGAAACTGCACTATTCAAAATAAATCACTTTACTAGAAACAAATGCTAACTTTTTATCAGCCCCTTGAATGCTAAATGATTAATTTTATAATTACTTTATTTCAGGCTTGCTTCTTCCAGATGTTTCAAGATCACAAATATAATTATCACCATTATTAATCAAAATGTATTTACTGTCTAATAAAAGACAGCATACAATAGAACTATAAAGCCATCCTAATATGTTGAGTAGTGATAATGGGAATCAATACATGAATCAATGTATCTTGAAAAAAAGATCACATGTATTTTTGTAGACATCAGTAATAATTTCCTAATCTTTGTTTCATCAGATTTATAAAAGAGAATCTTACATCTCATTGTGCTGTACTTTTTCTTAAGGGCAAAGCACAAAGGAAGTGACAGCATCCTTTAAAAACAAGCAACCCCGGCTCTTTTCTTTTGTCTTACAGCAGGATTTTTAAATCTTGGACATGACAGTAACATCAAGCAAAAACTTAAACAAGCAAGGACCTTTTTTCTATGACAGCCCGATGTTTATATTGCGCAGGTCTTAAGAAACAAATCAGCTCATCATTACAGTCTTGAATTACCTTCTGCGGCAATTCAGAAATTACTTCCCCTTAAAAGAGTTTGAAATTCTATACGGGTGAAAGATGGTTTTAAAACCTGCAATCCCTCCCTTCCCTCTCCTTAAAAAGGCTAGGCTGAAATGCCTTTAAACTACCTGCCCTTTCCTGGTTTAAAACTCCACAGCCTTCTTTTCTCCGATATTGAGATGGGGGGGGAATATAAATAAGCGATTCAGACTCCATGAACTCGTTACAAGCTCGAAGGATTACAAAACGCGATGGCGTGACCTCGTTGGATTTGTCTCTGCCTCCTCTAGACGAGTTGCAGCCGGTGGGGCAGCCAGCCGCCCACCCCACCACGGGTCCTCCTCCTCTTTCTGTCCTCCGCCGCCGCTAAGGACTCACACAAAGCGCACCACCGCCCGTCGCCCGGCTGTCTGTCTGGAAAAACACGACCTCCAGCCCAGCTAAACTTCGAGCCCTAAAAAGTTAGCCCGGAGCCATTCTTTTTGTCCCTTTGCTGGAACCCAGAGAACCAAATATTCCCCTTTGACGAGAAGAAGGGGCAAAAAGGACCTCACTGACCTGTTACACTTTGCAAAGAGCGCACAACTCGTAGAATTCCGGCTTTCGTTCTGCCTGTTGCCGAGAAATGGAAAAGCTTCCACGGCACCGCCTCCCAACGCCCAGGCCTCTCTCGTCAAATGCGTCCTGTGATCGTTTGCGTCACTTAATACATCTGCACATGCTCATAACTGTAGGTGGGAATTGTAGTTTCCCAAAGCAAGAGAAGGAAGGTGACACATATGCCGTTATTTAATTGTGCAATATAGTATTATCTTCTTGCAATAACACAGGGTGCGTCTCTATCTGTGAAACCATTTACACAGTTTCTCAAACTCAGCAACTTTAAAATCTGTGGCTTTACAACTCTCAGAATTCCTAGTCAGCATCGATGGGGAATTCTGGGAGCAGAAGTCCATAGGTCTTAAAATTGCCAAGTTTGAGAAGTACTGCTCTGCAACACTTCCCTGCCAAACCTTTATTCCTATCTCAACTGAAGTGGAACAAACTATGCCAAGAGGAAATTATAACAATTATCGGCTAAGGGATAGTGCCAGGAGGCTATATGTAGCACTTGAATCATGGGCTAACTCCCCAAAATGAAGGATGCTCAAAGTGAACTCAGATCTGCAGTGCTCTCTTTTGTTAATGTAATGAGTGGCAGAAATATGTGTTAGGGAAAAAGTAATATTATGAAGCATTAATTGTAAATTAATTAATTAATTAAAGGAAGATGTAAAATTTTCACATAAACAGCTTCTTGTGATAGCAATGACTGTTGGAAAAAATACTTCTACAGCAATGTTACAATCAAAGGCAGTATATTAAAAATTCATAGAATCATATAAGAGAAAGTGAGTGCTGAGCATAATATGCAGTGATTTAACAGTTTACTGTTGTTTGGACATGCTTGCGAATATTGAAGTCCTAAGAAGTAAAAGAGTACAACTATACAGATCAGTGTGTATAAAATATGAAATTGGGCAGTAATTACAATATTAGTATATCACACAAAAAAGCACTCAAATAGCAATCTACATTAAAATAGCATCTGCAGAAACAGCCCCCAAGGAAAACACGATTTCCATTTGCTCCAAAATTGTATTAACATAAATAGGTGGAGGAACAGAATGCTATTTCTTCAACTACCATGACAAACATTTTTTTGCCAATGTTAGCCCCAGAAAAAGTTCTTCTGAAAAACTGAAGTAATATACACATCCAGCTTCTGTGTAGATAATCCTGTTTTCAATCAATAAGTGTCTCTTGAAGACATTTTATGGTACAGTCTTTATTTACCTTATATGCTGCCCATCTCACTTAGAGGCAGCTTTAGGTGGCTTACAATCAATAAAACACTAATTTAAACAATTAAAACAACAAATATTAACATTAAAACTGGTTTCAACTGTTTCAACTCCTACCCTCAAAACGATGCTATAGAGCACTGCACACCAGAATAACTAGACAAGAACAGTTTTTTCCCGAATGCCATCACTCTGCTAAACAAATAATTCCCTCAACACTTGATTGATTTACTAAGTCTGCACTACTATTAATCTTCTCATCATTCTCACCACCCATCTCCTTCCACTTATTAGTGTATGACTGTAATTTTGTTGCTGTATCCTTACAATTTATATTGATATTGTTTCCTGATTGCTTATTTGTACCCTGTGACTATCATTAAGTGTTATACCTTATGATTCTTTATGAATGTATATTTTCTTTTACACTGAGAACATATGCACCAAGACAAATTCCTTATGTGTCCAATCACACTTGGCCAATAAAAAATTACATTGTATTCTATTGTATTCTATTCTATTCTGTTTAAATTGCTGCTGCTTAAGAAAGCTATCATCCAACAAACACATACATGTTGGCTATTAAACACGCACAACTGCAGTCATCTAGGCCTATAATTGCTATAACTACTTCTATATACAGCTATCAACAAGCCACTCAGACTGATAAAATTAGAAGCAAATCTACTTGAATCTCATGTAGGAAACTGATAATCACATGAATGAATGCATGCATTGACATCAATGCTTTATTGGCCAGAACATGATATGATGTTGTACCTGGAGGTAATGTTATTTGCCTCTGGAAAGCCCAGAGACCAATGGATGTCTTTCCATGCAGACAATTATCTTTGGAGATAACATTTTAGGCAAAGCAGCATACGTATTCAGTGCAGGAACTTAGCAGAGTGCCTTGGGAAGGCTGAATGTTAACACTGTCTTAGTACAAGATTGCCTGTGGCTGATGAAAATGTGAGTGCCATCATATTTATTCCCTCTTCTGGTTGCAAACACTTATTATATTGATTGACAAGGATAAATATGAAGGGCAGTACTAAGTTAGGCTGTTTTACTACATCAAGCATCACAGCTGATTCCTATAAAAGGAGCAGCAGATGTGAGTAATTGTGGCACTTGAAAGCTTGCCCAAAAGGAGCTCTGTGTCCAGAGCTTCAATGTGGCTTTCTAGCATTAGGTCCATTTCTGCACATCCCCACTATCCAGACCTTAATGGAGATTATAGAAAAAATGATACAGTTTGAGACATATCCTGGTTACATGCCTGTAGATGGCTGTGGCCCAGGATAATAAAACAATTATCTCCTTGCACACAAAGAAGCCTTGGGGAATTTGAAGGCTTTGTTTGCAGCCTTGGGAGAGGAAGATGCACCATGACAGGCAAAACTAGGAGTTTTATGCCCTGTGGTACCATATCCCAAAGGGCTGCAGACCAATTATGTATTGGTGGCCCAATAGTTCTTTGAGTGTGGCCAACTCACAACCTTCTAATGGTTTGAAAGTGCAGGAATATGTCATTTTTCTTCTCTCTTCACATTTGTGGCTTTCATGACAAAAACTGCAGAGCTTCCATTTGAGGCACCTGAATTTTTTTTTTTAAATGCTGCAATCCTTGTAAGATCACTGTAAAAAGCTCAAACAAGGAATACTTCCATTTGCACTTTCCTGTGTTTTGGCAACTCATAATTTTACAGGGATACTTTTCATTCAGCCAGAAATAAAGCATTGACTGATAAACTATAGCGTTCTAGTTTTGCATCCATTTCTCTATAATATAAATCTACCCCTGAGTTTTGATAGATGGGGGGGGGGAGTTGTTACTGTACTAACTTAAATGTCTATCCATGTTAAGTTTAAGGACTTCAGAATCATCCTTGCACATGTTTTTAATGTGCACATTTTACTTTTAGCTATTTCATCTTATTGATGAATAATAGGTGAAGAGCTATGGAACTGAAACATTTCAATGTTTTTTTCAGTTTTGCTGGAAGTAAAATACTGTTATACCCTTCTCTATCAAATAAGACACATTTTTGTGCAGCCTTTATTGAGATTCTTGTTTCATGCATATTTTGTTTTAAAGTGTGTTCTAGGTTACAGAAATTTAAGGTGGTTTTTCCATATTGCAACAGAATATTGCAATTGTTTCTGATAACAAGACTTTGTGTAACTGTGACTATAATGGGTTAACTATGTTTATGTTCACTATAAACAATGTTTATAGCCATTGTTCTGAATCAGTGGTGAAATCCCATTTTTTTTACTACCGGTTCTGGGGGGGGGTTGGTGGGCGTGGTGTGGCTTGGTGAGCGTGGCAGGCGAAGGATACTGCAAAATCTCCATTCCCATCCCACTCTGGGGCCAGCCAGAGGTGGTATTTGCCAGTTCTCCCGCTACCGGTTCTCCAAACTGCTCAAAATTTCCGCTACTGGTTCTCCAGAACCTGTCAGAACCTGATGGATTTCACCCTGTTCTGGATGTATATTTTTGTAGTTAAATTTCAACAGTTAATCTTCAAAGCAATGGATTTATCTATTCACTGATGATGTTACTTAGTTAGCACTTCATTTATCTATTTAGCTAACTACGGATCCTTAACTACCGGTATTTTACTTAAAATTTCCTGAACGAGATATTAAACCAACGAACCCCTAAAGAATTTACACCCCGGCATGTCCTTTTCACGGGTCGACATTTTAAGCTGACTTCTGCATATATAAACAACCCTTTAAAGAACCTGCAGCCTCTTGGACTCTTTATTACAACGTGCATCTAACTGTGCATAAAATTATGGCCCGAATTATCGTGAACACGAGTCTAATTTATCACACAGGAACAATTCTCACATTTCTAAATTCGAAGTTCTTTTGCTTTGTTTTGAAGGGGGAAAAAAAGAAGATTCCATTCGCAATTAACAGGCAGGGCGCCAACCCCACTCAGGCCACGTGATTAGGGGAACCGCGTCCCTCTCTCTCTCTCTCTCTCTCCCCTCCCGCATGTGACAGCAGTTCTTGGCTCGCCTTTGGGGGCTTCATACGTATGCGGGCATCGTCCGTCCTTTGCACACAGCCGACGAGCGGATGTGACGTTCTGGGCCGCTGGGTTGCTGCGCAGTTCTCCGGAGAAAAGAGAAGGAGAACGAGACGGCGAGGCGCATTCGGGAGGGATTCGTTCTTGCGGCAGCTTTCGGCGGCACTAGCCCTCGCCCAGGCTTGGCCTGCTCCCGCCTCAGGCCCCGAGAGCGAGAGAGCGACAGCCGGGCAGGGGCCGCCGCGACCAAACGCTGCTGTTCGGTGAGTGAGGGAGGGAGCGCCACCTCGGCCCCTCCCCTCCCCTCTTCCTAACCGCTGCCGGAGGGGGGGGGGGGCTGCAGGTCGTTTTCGGGCCGGCTCCCTTTGCCGAGGGGGGGGGCATCCCCGAACGAAAGTCGGCCCGGGGAATTGCCTCCTCTGCTCCCGGCCTTCTCGCCCGTCAGCGTGGCGGTCTCTCCACACAAGGCCCCGCGGCAAGGGATGCTTGGCCGAGCTGAGGCCTCGGCGGCAGACCTCGCGTTTGTGGGCGCTCTTGTGCCGTTTCTGAGGCAGCCGCTTTTGCCCCTCACGTCTCTTGGCCTTCCAGCTCTGCATCTCATTTTGGGTCTGCAAAGCGATGCTTGCAAAGGGTGTAGATAGACCTGTGGGTTGTTTTCCTATTGGAGGGGCTGCTGTTAAAGGGTGGGGTTTTTGGGGGGCGGGGGGGGGACAGCAGCTTTTGATACTAAACTGGGAGGTGAGGCAGGAGAACAGTTACTTGGAGGTAGAATAAATCTGGGAGCAATTGAATCTAATCTGGATTTCAGTGTTGACCAAAAAAAATTACATAAGAATTAAAACATTTGTATTCAAGTGTGTATTTTGTATGTTTGTTGAGAGTCAAAAGCATGCTCTTATATGTTGGGTGTACTAAACTTGAAGTGTAGGTGCTTCAACACTCATCTGTTTTATAAGGTTCTGGCATTTTTACATGGCCATTTTGAACTAGTTCATAAGCATTCCAATTGGTCTGAGCCCAGCTGCATAAAATACGTTTCTTAAGTGGAATCTCCACGTGTTTTATTTTTTACCCAGAATTTGGATATATTCTGGTCATATATTCAAATGATTTGGGAGGGGGGGAATGCATCTTTCTGAAAATATAGTTTGAAGACCGAAATGTCTTAACTTAGGTCTTTCAAAATTAAAATCATGAGCAAGTTGTGTAAAATCAATTAGTGCACACATCCCATTTATTCAGCTTCATCCATAGATGTTTGTAAAGTGAAGAATGTATAAGTAACTGATTAGATTGCTATAGATTGTTGCCATTTGTTATTCTAATTCACTATCAAAATAGCTGATAAAATGAATTGTGTAGCTGATTAAATTAATACTAAGATTAATATTAAACTACTGGCAGTTACTAGAATTTAAAATTAAAATTAACAATAATGACTGTACTCCATACACATGATTTCTTGTCCAGTTGCTTGACCAATTAAACTAGATTCAATACTATGTTTACACATTGTGCGAAACAAAAGTAGTTGATACACTGATTCATTGTGTTGTATGATTACAGCCATTAATAGAACAAACTTGGGCAATGCTATTTGTTTTGTGTCCTGCTCTGAAAGTGGAGGACTGGAAATTCTTGTACATTTTAGATTATGACATCAAAACAGCTGTGTGGCATCCTCTCCCTGTAGGGGAAAATTAACTCAATGGTTTTTCAAAAATCATGTTAATTTTTTCTTAGGGAAATTAAGTCCCTGAATAAACATAATTCCTTACAAATGTATGTCATTTTTATAGCCTTATATATTAACTCCTTATTTTTTCTTTCAAAATGAAATGACTGGCCAAGATTATGTCTTTTTCAACTGCTTGTACATTCCAGTTAAAGACTAGAAAGCTTCAAGTTACTAGGGGGAAAAAGCTTCTTCCCCTTGATTTTTCCCCCAAAAAGTGTTTCTGCTTTGAAGTCTATTAAAATCAATCATATGAAATGCTTTTCAGATAAAATACCATCCATAGTGTTATATACGGATGCAAACTACAAAAGAATTTGATCTTTGAAAATGAAACTTAAGCAACCTGTGAGTCTATAGTGATGTGAAAGTATCTAAATAATACACTTTTGATTAATTACTATAAAATTTATGGGTTTTATTTTCAGCTTTAGTTTCCACCTTAAAAATGCAGATTCACCTGCTTAAGTATTACAAGTTGCAGCAGTCGGTATCTATGCATATTGGATGCTGGATGTTTTGCTGCTATCAAATTAAAACATTCATAATACTTAATGTGGAAGGGAGCAACTAACCAGAGTAGTTCTTGTGTGTAGGATTTTTTAAAATTCAAGCTTCCTTGCAAAGGGACCTAAATTATGGTTTTATGGCCAATAGAACAGTCATCCAAACATTCTCCCTGTTTCTGTATATTAATGTACAGAGGTCATTGTAATATCTTACAGCGAGACATTGAAGAAAAATCCCAACAGTTGATTCATTTGTGGTTAAAATGCAGAGCACCAAAATTATTTTTATATACTTAAATAAGTGTGAATGAGACTGGTAACTAGGTTCCAAAAGTCTTGGGGTACCATAGAGTTATCTTACCAGAGTTTGGACTGTGGGTGGCTGAAGTGCAATTTCTCGTGGCTTGGCACTAAAGGCCATCTGTATTATTAAACATTTGAATGAGTGGCGCTTGAGAGGCCCAGAACAAACAGAAGATAAGACTTTGGACACTTTTGATCCATTATGTGTCTCTGTCATTGAGGTTTTTGCAGGGTTCTGTCTTGTCCTGTATAGTTTTTAATAGGACTGTAAAGCATTTGAAAGGAGCATCTTGGAGAGTACATTGATACAAGCTAAGCATCTTTCAGAAAAGTTAAAGAACCTATATTCTCTGGAATGATTGGAGTATTGAAGCAACTGTGTCATGTTACTGCACTCAGTGGGAAAGCTTTTGAAGCAGTTGAGCTGAGAATAAAGCTGCTTTAATGCTTCAAAGAGGGGTGTGCTTCACTCATGGCAACTTATTTTGCAAAGCACCTCTTTTAAATGTTTTGTGTAACATTTGCTTCTAAAAATAAATTAGCTGGGATAAGTTATATGAATATTTTAGTATAATTGTATATTTGTAATTGTCTAGAAATATGTTGAATTCTTGAGCAAGTGTTTATAACTCTGTTTCTAAATACAATGAAATTTGAAGTTATTTGCCAGCTAAAACTTCAACTAGAGAAAACATACTTAGTCTCTGTTAAATACACAGTAATTGCATCAAAATTAATGAAATTCTTTGCCTTTGAAAGCTATGTGAAAACTTCTGCTAATGCAGCCTGGTGAATCAGATATACTATAATTCACTGATTCAGTATTGTCTTAGCTATAGTTAATTTTGTAAGAGATAATTCAGTGCTGTATTCAACATCTCTTGATGGAGGAAGAATTTTTTTTTTGTAAATCTGTCCTTTGGTATTAAAAGCTCTTAATATCAGCTTGGTTTGGTAGCTGGTAGGAATAGACCTTTTCCCCAATTAAATAGTATGATTTAATTCCAAAATAGAAGCACAGTTGATTCCCCTACTTGGAATACAGGCAGTCTTTGACTTACGATCAGTTGAGCCTAAAATGTCTGTTGCAAATCTAAAGGGTTTTGCCTATATTACAACCTTTCTTTCCACAATTATTATTGAATCACTGCAGTTGTTAATTTAGTAGCACAGTTGTTAGTGAATCTGGCTTCCCAATGGCCTTTGCTTGTCAGAAGGTCAAGGTGATCACATGACCCCAGGACACTGCAACTGTCATAAATACAAGTCAGTTGCCAAGCATCTGAATTTTTATCACATGACCATGGAGAAACTGCAATGGTTGTGAGTGTAAAAAATGATCATAAGTCACTTTTTAAAATGCTGTTGTAACTGTGAATAGTTACTAAAATGGCTTGTAAATCAAGGACTACCTGTATTGTATTTTTTTTAATTAAAACCTATTTGTTCAAAATTTAATATAATTCCTTTATTTCATAATTTGTGCTGCTGCCATATCACTGAAGTACTAGAAATGTTTTTTCCATAACAAAAATGGAGGAAATAGACACCTTATTATAGTTAAGGCTATATTGGTAGTTCTTAGCTGACCCGGATTTCATAGTAAAGTTCATGGCTTCATCTGAATGTTAAATTGATAATAATGAAGTTAAATTTATCTTCTTACTGGCTGCAATATTAATCATATGTAAACATTAGGTCTCATTACAGTGGAATTCATAATTAATTGTGTGTAATTATATTTTAACATTCCAAGTCTGGCTATGTACTTCTTCAGGCTGCTTTTGCTGAATTCTGAGCAAACCTGGTAGTGACAAAAAATTAAAAGGCGGTTTACTTGTCTACTATAGTAATAAAAGTATAATGCACATTAAGTAATTTGAAATCTATTTTATACAGTATTTTTTTTTTCATTTAATAGCTCAGCTTCTTGTTGAAATAAAATGATGGATAGAAATGTGTGTGTGTGTGTGAGAGAGAGAGAGAGAGAGAGAGAGAGATTAGCATAATTGAAAAAAGCAATATTTTGCTCTTAACGGATGAGCAGAAAGCTCCAAGTGGAACAGAAGTTCTCTGATTTCATAACACAAATGGATATATTAAGGATTATATTTACAGACAATGTTTCTAAAGAGTGGAGTATAAAATATTATGGAATACTAATTTTATTACATATAGTATGTTCAGAATTAGCTAATAAAATTTATTTCATGATAACTAAATCCATTTTGCTTTTGTGACTCTATAAAATTTTAAATATTTCAGTGATACATTAACCATAACTAGGACAACTATATTAATATAGAGAGTTCTGTGTTGGAACAGTAGTTGTATTTCAAGTTAAGTTATATGATGTATATGGGCGCACACAGGCTTTCCTGTGTCTTAAAACTGGTTGATGGCCAATAGTACGGTAGTATATAGTATCCATAATCCGATTCCTAAAAAAGTATTTTATAGCAACTGTAATCTTGCAGATTATAGGAATTGCTTACTTGTTGATGTGAAATGTACTTGTAAATATCTCGTTTACAATTTTAAGTTTACTAATTTATACAAATATTTAATAAAATTCAGTACTTTGGACTCAGATATAGAAAGGTACTTTGGAGCATGTTTGGGACTCATACAATACCTTTCTGGAACTTACTGAAGCATTTGCTTGTTTTCTATAATTGGATGGCTGCCTTCCATGCTGAAGCACAAAGTGCTTCAAAAAAAGGTGTTTGCTCTAAGGAGCTGTAGAGAGTTACTATAGGCTTGCCCAGTAAAGCACTTTTTTTGTTTTCAGTTATGAAGTCCTATGAAGCCCAAATATTTATAACTATCCCTATATCTAAGTTGTCATGAGAGAGTAAGTCCTGTTGAAATCTGATTGAATAAATATCAGTCTCAGAATTGCATTGTTAGAGATATTATCAGTTAATCTACCTGGTACATATAAAATTATTCAAATATCAGTATTTTCACAATCATATTTGTTTGTGAATACAGGATGCACTACTACCTAGGTATTCAAATATTTTTTTCAGAGATGTGCTTTTTAGTATTTTCATATTCATAGTAGAGAAGAGAGCAGATTTAAATAATTCATACTGTTAAAGCATTGTAGTCTACTAATTGTGTGACTTTTCCCCTTCAGTTATTGAAATCATGAATCCTGTTTATAGTCCTGGATCTTCTGGGGTACCCTTTGCAAATGCCAAAGGAATTGGATATCCAGGTATGTAACTTAAACTCATAAAACTTTCTGTTGTGATTTCTTATTAATCAGATCAGATGCTATGATTATCACAATTCTGAATTGAGTTTGCATGAATGATTACAGTCTTCCTGAACATGGTAGCATCAAGATGTATTGGGACTCAGTTCCCCTAATTCCAAGCATATCTGAGAGTTCTATATTGGAATAGCTGAGTAGCTTTCAAGAAAGTATTGACTTGGGAGCGTGCCATCAACTTCTTTTTAACAGGGTATGAAAATTTAAAATAGGAGTTTTGGAATATATGCTATTTGGTATGGAAAATGTAAAGTCGTGATGATACTGTTTTCCACAAGAATTAGGACAATAAACTATAGGTTTTTGCAGATGTTAAAAGATGATTTTTGACCGGATTTCCCCAATGTCAGTTTCCACTAGATGTGTGAACCAGTTCTCAGCATTCCATAGCATATCCATTGTTGGGAATTCTGAGTTGCAAGCCATAGCTGCAAAGGCATCCAATTGAGCAAGGCTCTTTTTGAAACGCATCAATGAGCTAATTAAATAGTTCAGGCATTGAAATGATATATTTTATATAACAAAATATAAACTATTATTTGGTTATGGATTGAAATTACATTAAATAATATAGTATTATGTTTGTTGGATAATAGTACAAGTACAATATTGATACATCTGAAAATAACTTTCAACTGTTCCTTTTAGCTGGATTCCCAATGGGCTATGCAGCTGCTGCTCCTGCTTATTCTCCTAATATATATCCTGCAGCAAATCCAACATTCCAAACAGGTATATGATACTACTGCATTCAGTAATGTAAACTAAGTTATTTCAAATATTGAATATGTTGACATCTGTGATAGTATAAGTGACACATAATCACTAAGTAGCCTAATACTTTAATACAGGATCTCTATGTCTGAAAATGTCAAACACAAAGGCAGCAGAAAAATGTCATAATATGCTGTATATTTCTTTATTAGTTATATTTGTCCATCTTGTAGTTTAGAAAAGCATGGTAACTCTCAGAGGAACAGCTCTATGCTTATATGTAAGTGGCAGTGGTGTAATACTACCGGTTCGCACCAGTTCAGGCGAATAGGTAGTAAAAAAAAGTTACCCATTCCTACCAACTGGTATTTCCGACAATCAGCTGTGCCGCACGATTTAAAATTGCTAAAAAGCAGGAAATCCTGCTTTCTAGTGAATCTAAATTGCGCGGCACAGCTGTTTCCCCCGCCCCACTGTTCTACTTACCTTCCCAAGCCTCCTTTTTCCGTGTGAAGCACGCGTTTGGTGCATACTGTGTATGCACACGTGCAGTGTGTGTTTTGTGTGCATGCAGTGTGTGCTTGGTGTGCACTGCACATGCGCACACTTCTGCACATGTGTACATCAAGTGTGCACTTGGTGCGCACTGTGCATGCGCACACCAGCAAACCAGTGGCAAACCTATTCAAATTTCACCACTGGTAAGTGGGATTTGAGTCCCCAAATTATTTGTTGGAAAGGATAGATATGGGCATTGTCTTCAGAATAGCTTTTTCACTACATTTTTGATAATAGGAGCATACAGCCAATTTTCAGGAGCCCAGAGTCATTCTTTTTCATGATATGGAGAGAGCAGTTTAAAACTATGAGCAGGGATGGAGTACCTTGCTATTTTAGCCCTCTTTTTGTTACAATTATGGAATGCCTCCTGTTAATGCAAGTTTTATATTGAGTTGAAGTTCCCACTGGGCATTGTATTAAGTTCTGACAAAATAGTCTTTTAGGCAAAGATGTCAGGAACAAGATTGAACTTTAAACTGGATTATATCCTTGTTCCCATCCAAAGTAGCCAGTTGTCATATCAGGGCAGGCCAAACTAAAGCCCACTTACGATCATCTCCATAGCAGCATTCTTTCATCAAACCAGCGATACTTTAAAATAATCCTTGAGAGCCATTTTGCCCTCGATATACATTCACCATAATTTCTTTGGTTTAGCATGACAGCCACTGATTGCCATGATTCACAAGTACACAATGGCCAAAGAACAAGGAGGAATCATTTTGGCAAGGGTGGACTTTCCTGGAAGCCCTAAGGGATTGAATGGAATAACTGGAATAATCAGAACTTTTCAATCTTCTTTTCTGTCCCATAAGATCAAAACTTGGCCATTATCAGGAAGAAAACAGTGCAGGTTTTCCTGTATATGTTGATGTATTCCCAATGTATTCCTCTAAGTTTGAGTATTCCTGATGATTGTTCAAGGAATTAGTACATTAAGGGTATTCGGAGTTTAGGTATGAATTAGGATGCACTAAGGTATCTGGTCTAACTGCATCATGAACTGAATTCTGTTCCACTTACTGGCGTCCTCAATCAGTTGTTGGTATAACAGTATGGAACTACACATTGTGATTTTAAAACAATGTAACATTGTTTCGATGGAAAACAATCGTAAATTAAAGACTGGTCCACGCCAAAGGGAAGAGTAGATACACTTACATACATAACTTCTCCACTTTGTCAATGAAGTTACAGTTAACCTTAATTTTGGAAATTTCTGCCTCTATGTATATATGCATGTTTTCAAGTGTATCTCAGAAATTTTTATGTGATTCCACGATAAAAATGTTACATTAATGACATCCAATTAAAATTACCTGTTTATGAAATACAGTACCCCATTTATAAAATTAATTTATAGAAAACAGAAGTGCCAGATAACTAGAAAAAGACTAAAGATGTCATTCTTCAAAAATGAGAATATGTATAATTATTGACACTCAGTCTGAATTGATACCTGAAAAATTGAGAACAAATAGTAAAGCAAAATATTTACAAACATCTCAAAAACAATAGAAGGAATTTTCATGTACAGGTACTGGTACTTGCCAGATAATTGTTCTGATAAATTTAAACAGCTTGTGTGAATACTGTGGTCATTATATAGCTTAACTTCAGCAAAACATTTGACACCACGACATTCTGATAAACAAGCTAATTGTGAACTGTAAGGTATGACGTGTATAGAACTAGCTTAAAAAACATAGAATGTTCCTCAATAATTCTGCATCAAAATGAACTAGATAATGAACTGCATAGGATCCAATCTAGTTCTGTAGAAACTATTAACTCAATTGACCATATCATATATAAAACAGATAGAAAAATACAAAGAAAACAATAAAACACTTTCATAATAAATCATCACCCCTATAGTTAACCCCAGTCTGATCTAGATAATCTCTCTTGTTCATAATGGCCTTGAAATGAAGAGTGCAGTCTTATTAGTGATTTGCAGGTTAGTTCCCTGCAATAAATAATATTGTTTCTCTGGGTGCCCCTATATTTTTTTTGTTTTTAAATATGAGTCTTAAGTACACAGCAGAGAACAGTTTGCAGTCGACAAGAATGTGTTCAGTGAGTTCAATGATTGATATTCCACAAATGCACAGTCTTTCTTCAAATGGGACTCCATGAAATCCCCCATGTGTCATAGAGTTCAGTTGTTCACCTCTAGAGAAAGCTCTTCTGAAATGTTGAGACATGTAACTTCTTAAACGTTTTTCTAACCAAGAAGCTGATTTGTGTTGAATCAGCCACTTCAAAGATGTGACACATTTAAGTATTGCAGCCACATCAATAACTCTTTGTTTGAAAGCTTCCTTGGCCTTTAGATCTGATTTGATTAGGATATTGAATGATTACATTTGAAAGTTGGGTGTGGTTGAAGTAGAAAGTATGGTTGTCAACTTAGATAGCACAAAATAAGCACTGTAGCTAATATATATTAGGAAAAAAATCAGGAGTGTAGTTTGTTAGGAAAGAAAATGAAATAATAGAATGCAATAAATACAAAGTTCTTCAGAAAGTTCTTCTAGAAAAAGTAACTCAGATGCACAGATATAGGATGGGAAAATACCTGGCTTGATGATAATGCTTGTAAAATAAATACTGGAATTGTTCATTTATGAATATGAATCTGCCGGGGGGGGGGGGTGTTACTGCAAAGAAGACAGATACAGTTTTAAAATGTATCACTGATATGGTTTACAAATCAGAGGAAGTAATGGTTGTAATTTATTCTTCTTTGGTCAGGCCCCCACTTTGAGTATTGTGTCCAGTTCTGATCACTGCATATTCAGACAAACTGGAACAGGCTCAGAGAAGAGCAACACGGATGATCAGGGGACAAGAAACTAAGACCGATGAAGAGATATTGAAGAAATTGGGAATATTTAGCCTTGAGAAACAAAGACACGGGGGGGGGGGGGGGGAGGGGGCATAATAGTATTCTTCAAATACCTGAGAGGATGTCATACTGAAGAAGATAAAGACTGTTGTCCGATATTTCAGAACTCACGATCCTTAATAATGGATTTAAATTACAGGAAGACAGATTCTGATTTAATATTAACAAAAAAATTGTAACAATAAGAGCATTTCAACAATGTCATTATGTGTAGCCTTCTGCAGTAAGAATAGTTCAGTGTTGCACTGTATGTACCTCCAAGTTGGTGGTATGTGTGCAACAATATATTGGGTTGCAAGTTAGTTTTTAGATTAAATATCCTAACTTGCACGGAATAGTGTGATCATGCTTGGGGTAAAGCTGGGCCTTGGTTGTGTTGGTGGCATATTATTCAAAATTTGCCAGAACTGACAGTTGCTGTCCATATTGGTTTTGGCACAGATCTGACTAAGTGTAAATAATACAGCCTTCTCAGTCATACTAAAAACTTCATATGAAAACCTTGATTGACCAAAGCTATATTAACTGGCAGAGATCTATATGGGGCCATTTGGTAAGGACCATGGCATATTGTAATTTGGAATATGAGTGGTTAAGAACAAGAAGGTAATTGGATGGAAGGGAGGAACCGTGTACACTAAAAAAAAAAAAAAAAATGCAATAGATTCAAATGAAGATAATCTAATACACACAGGGAAGTGCAAATAGTTCTCTCTTATTGACTGCTTGTTCAGTGACTGTTCAAAGCTACAACAGCCCTGAAAAAGGAGTTTTACGATCAATCTTCCAAGTTGTGAACATCACAGTGTCTCCACATCACATGATTATGATTGAACCATTTGGCAAGTGGTGTGCCCCAAAAATATAAGACCCGGTCTTATTTTTGGGAAAACACGGTATGATAGTGTCCATGGTCCCGTGATTGCCATTTGTGACCTTCACTGAGCCTCACTGACCTTACGCCTTCCCCGTGCCTGAGCTTGTGCCTTGCCACCCTCCTGAAATAACACTCCTCCACCCACACACCCTCCCCAAGCCTCACAGAACTCCTGCCACACCTCCCCAGTAACTCACACACACTCCCACACCCAGCAGCAGCCATCCTAAGCCCCACTGCACTTGTGCCATGCCTTCCTGGTCACATATGCATTCTTTCACTCCCTCTCCCATTCAGCAACCACTTATCTGCCTGCTGACTTAGTTCGAAGCCACCTGACTTGTAACTTCCTGCTAGCTTGGTTGTTAGAAGCCAGCAGGACATTGCAGGGAGATGCTCACTTAATGACCCAGGATCCTCATTTTAACAACAACAGCAGGGATTATCGCTACTAAGCAATGTTGTCACGTGATGCTGCTCTTTATGACTGGATCATTTAGCAATGAAAATTCCAGTCTCCAGAGCCCTTGTAACTGGTGGACTACCCGTAAATACTTTTTATCAAACTTTACAATGGCAACAATCCAGAATGTATGACAATAGTAGTAATCAAGAATGTAGTTTAATACCATAACTTATTATGCATTTTGTGAACCTCCCAGAGTCAGTGAGAGTCAGGCAACATAAAAATTTGATGAATAAATGATAGAAAATACTTTTTACAATGTGCTTATTATTTTGCATTTCTAAATATTAAAAGCTGAGTACTTTCTTGACTTTTTTTATCATTGCACATATTTTACTCTTCTCTTTGTGTTTATAGAGCAGGGGTGTCAAACTCAAGGTCTGGTGCCAGATGTGGCCTGCGGGGTGCTTAGATCTGGCCCATGGGCCCCCCATGGAAACAGTGAAAGACCCGCCCACGATGCCTCTGCCAGCAAAAACGGGGAGGGCGCTGGCAGAGGGCTGCAGGAGGCCATTGTGTCTGATAATGGAGCCCAGGAGGGCTGTGCGCCCCCCCCACCTCCATTTTTGCTGGCAGAGGGCTGTAGGAGGCCGTTCAGCTGAAAACAGAGCTCAGGAACCTGTTTTCGTTGGCAGAGCGCTTGGGCCACCACAGGTGCCCCCAACATGAGTTGATGTCAAGCAGGCCACACACACCCCGGCCCCCCAAGGTCAAACACAACCCTGATGCGGCCCTCAATAAAATCAAGTTTGACACCCTTGTTATAGAGGTTCCATCACTGGGCTTGGGGGCTGAGCCTGCAGGATGATTATACTGATGATTGTAGGGTTTTTATTTTAACTTTCAGCTGCCCATTTTTATTTATTTAATGTGATTTTGTAACATTGTGTTTTTAACTGTTAGCTGCCTATAGTTATCATGTTGAGATGGGTATTCATATAAATTTAAATAAATAAATAAATCATAGTTTGTGTTGGGCTGCAGTTTCTTCCTAGAAACTTCCTAGAAAAAAAATGGATTATGCTATTTCTCACTGTTTAATAATATGAATATTACAAATTATTGAAACACAAAGTTTATAGTTGGCTCTCTTTTAATATAGGTTATACACCAGGCACACCATATAAAGTCTCTTGCTCACCCACCAGTGGTACAGTGCCTCCTTATTCTTCGTCGCCCAATCCTTACCAAACTGCAGTGTACCCAGTTCGAAGTGCCTATCCACAGCAGAATCCATATGCACAGGTAAAAAGAGTATGTTTGTTGTTTGAGTTAATTATATAACAAGTGGAACTCTGCCATTTTCTAGATTCTTAGCACTGTGCTGGTTTGGGGTGGGGGTATAATTAATCATACATATATTGTAAATCAGAATTTTGGTGAATTCTGTCTTATAGTTGATAATCTGCCTTCCAAACAACATGATTGTTGGCTTCTTGTTTCTGGCTTGTTTGGAGATACAAGCCAGCAATCCTGGTTAATATGCAATTACGCTTGTGCTTCCCAATTAGTTCAGATTGATTGAGCAGTTAATCAGGAATGGTTTTGAGAGAACTGAAAACTCATTATTACTGATGAACAGTAATCAGTTCTTTTTTTTTTTTCCTTTTTGAAGGGTCCGACTCATACCTGATGTGTAATAAAATAATGGCATTTCCTTGAAACCGTGTGGCCTTTTAGTATATATCAATAGTACTGGAAAGAATTTTAGTAAACCAACCATTTTTTTCAACAGCAAGGCACTTACTATACACAGCCTTTATATGCAGCACCACCCCACGTAATCCATCACACTACAGTTGTGCAGCCCAATGGAATGCCTGCAACTATGTATCCAGCACCAATTCCACCTCCCAGAGGAAATGGTGTCACCATGGGAATGGTGGCTGGGACCACAATGGCAATGTCTGCAGGTAAGTGAATTTTCTTTTATTCCAAAAGTCTGTGATATGCTATCGGTTGTTATAGACCACTTGATACCTATTAATGTGGCCAGTTGGCTGCTACATATAAATTCTCAGACAACCATTGGTAAACAGATAATCTCTTTGGCACATAGCGCTAACATTTTTTATTCTTGTAACTAATCCTTTGACAATCAAACACATTTTAAAATGCAGGTCCTTCTGTGTCAGTGACCCTCACAAGCCAATTGTACACTAAGTAAAGGTAGTTACTTGACTTACAGCAGTTCGTTTAATGACCATTTGAAGTTACAGAGGCATTTAAAAAGTGACTTGTGATCGTTTTTCACACAACCATTGTAGCATCCTCATGGCCATGCAATAAAAAATCAGATACTTGGCAACTGACTCATATTTATGATGTTTGTAATGTTCCAGGGTCATGTGATCACCATTTGCAACCTTCCGATATGCAGAGTCAATGGAGAAGCCAGATTCACTTAGCAACCGTGTTATTAATTTAACAACTGCAGTGATTGGCTTAACAACCGTGGCAAAATGGGGCAAAATTCACTTAAAAATGTTTCACTTAGCAACAGAAATTTTAGGCTCAATTGTGGTCATAAGTGGAGGACTCCTAATATTCTCATTCGTAGAATATTTATTTATTGGTTGTCTGTCAAAGTGCAGAAAGAAGTTTTAACATGGTAATGCAAGAAGTGAATTTAATTTTGTGCCATGCCTTAATACCATTTTAATTGGGATTTATAGTCCTAAAATATTTGTAAGACATAGGCTATGGAAGACTGATACAAAATGCGGGGGAAACAAAAACAGAACGGCAGTCTGATTTCTTTAAGTTCTGTAACAAATTCTGGTGGCTATGCCAACTTCCAAATTATTTATAAACAATGAAGAGTGCTAATTATGAAGCAATTAAGCATGGAAATATTTTTTCCTCCCCAGGTACCTTGTTGACAACACATTCCCCAACTCCCGTAGCCCCCCACCAAGTTACAATGCCCACTTATCGAGCTCCAGGAACTCCAACCTATAGTTATGTGCCCCCACAGTGGTGATTACCATTACCCAGTGTAAGTATTAATACATTTATAGTCGTAATGATTTCTCTAATGTAGGACTATCAAAAAGTCATACTGGATGCTTAGCTCTTTTTTTCCTCTTCCTTTTGAATATAGATTTGAAGATGGGAGATATGCAATCAAGTAACTGAGGTTTAAAAGTTGGTGCTGAAGCCTTCATGCCTCCAACCAGGACTTGTTTCTTCTGAATGCTTGCAATCCTTTGCTAAACACTAATTCCACTGAAGACTTCCCAGTGCTGCATATCTTACATCTTGGAACTCCAGCAGTTAGTCTTAAAGCAAATCCTGTTTTGTGGACTGTCTTGCAATTTTTAGCTAATTATAATGATTAAAGGGAGTATAAATTTATTGATTCATATCTAGTTGAATGCATGTCTAAAACTCGCAAAGCTTGCTCAACCTACCTGCTCTGACTGATGCAAAAATTGTCATATGCAAAATCCAAACAAGCCGAAAAGTATTTTACAGTTTATATCACTAATGCACTGTTGTAATGTTTGCAGGGTCTTAAAGAGGTAGAATTGTGGCAGTGATTTTTTTTTCATCATTCTACATTGGCAAGTGTGTTAACCTTTTAAGTCACCAGGTAAAGGGAGAAAAAATTGGCAGTGTTTTTCTTTCTGGTTCTGTGACTGGAAAATGACTTTGAAGAAATCTTGCAAAGGAACCATTTGTTATTTGTAAGTTCTTTCCATTTCCACTTTTTGGATTCAGTGTTATGGACATTCTCAAGGACAAAAACATACAGGAAAAATACAGTTAGGATATTTTTCCTATCTAATTCATTAATCATCATTGGAATGTTTGATGGAAAATCATCCATGTAATGGTTTACCTCCCAGAACAGTCTTAAGTGATTGATGTCAATGATTGCCACACTGCTGGTAAATAGAATTTCGTTCAATTTTGTTCAGGTCCACCCCTCCAACAAAAATGGGCTGATCTTGGCCAGATTGATAGTTTGAGCAGTTTTCTTTTGTAAAAGCATAGTCATATCAACATTTCAATAGAAAAGAATTCAACATATTCTGAAGAAAAATGTCCTTTTTGATATATTAAAGGGGAGCAAACTAATTAAATGATTTTATTGGCTTATTTTCCTTGCAGCATGGATATGAACCAAGTGTGGAAGCAAATGTTAGAATATACATTTACATAAAAAGTAGGACTAAATTCAAAAGTGATCAAGTACAAAGATTCTTGTTGGTGATAATCTTTTGGCATAATCTTGGGCATATACTTTTTTACCTCCTAAATTGCATTTGGAAAAAGTGAAATTAAGAAAACAGATGCAGTATTTCATTGCAGCGAACCACTTCTGAACTCCTTGCCTACAGCTTTGAGTCTTTGTAGAAGTACCTCAGTCAATGCTGTGGCAATATAGGGCTAGTCTTGGAACCAGTTTGTGTACCAAAATTATTATGGGATTTTTAAATTTTTATTTTAGGCTTTAATTTCAGTGCTAAAAGCAATCAAGGGCTTTCTTTGAATTGGCACCAATTATTATTTCCCCCAGTATTTCCTGTCTGCAATAAATAGTGTAGTCAAAGATTAAAATGTTCCCTTTTAAAGTTAACATTTGTAGATTAGTTTATAGTATTGGTAAAATATTTGCAAGTTGTTGGTGTTTTTTAATTGTGAAACAGCATCCTAACATTGGGATGATAAGTTTTTAAATCAGATGTTACAACTACTTATATGTAACTTGGAAACTGATTTTAGTACTACCATTCTATTTTTTTTTCCTCTGGGGCAAGAATCTTCTGTGCCTAAAATCCCTTTGAAACGGCCCTTATGATGTTTAAACAATAACATACTCTTTTTTTGGTTTCATTTTACTTAAAATGTATTTTCTTTGGATCATTATATGACACTTGTATCCAAATGCCAGTGACACAACATAATCGTATGTATTCTTACATTTTAATCTTTAGCACTTATTGCAGCTGAGAAAGTTCTGTATCCATAGAACAAGCAAATTCATTCTTGCCATTTGGGTCTGCTTAGCTATTACTCCATTTGTGAAGTTGTCATCATTCTGAAGAGTGCTCCTTAAACTTAATGATTATTCAGTACGGACACTTAACCAGTGTAGCAGGCTTTTAAAGTTAAATGTTTCTTGCATTTATCACAGATGTGAATTTTGAAAAATAGTTTTGCCAGGGACATGTTGAAAATAAATAAAAGCTTATGTCTTTATATAAATGTCCTGAAGTCTATAGCTAATGCAGCACTTTGTAAATGGTAAAGATAAATTGTACTTGATTCTTCTCAATTTTCAGTTTCTAGATACTTCCTTGGTTGGTTGGTTGGTTTTTTAAATACAGTGATACCGTAGTAACAGCTTTTAGGTAATCCGACTTTGAGCACTTTTTTCTGAGTTGTGTTATGGGATTCATCTGCAATGGAGGATTAGTACTATGCTGTCCCTTGAGGAGTAGTAGTACTTGCAAAAATTACTGCACCTTCCAGAATTTGGGGGAGGGGGGAATGGGGCAATGATATTTTATTGGAGATAAGTCCATACCTCCAATAGCATCAGTAGGAAAGTAACCAAAAGCACAGTGATGAGAGGATGTATATAGCTTGGTATATTGTTGCAAATAATTAAAAAAGCATGACTATGAAACAAAGTTTGTACTTCAAATGGATGTATTAGACAGGGGATATTGTGGATTTTTTTCTCCTTCTGGCTGTTAGTTCCCTATTTAGAATTCCTGTATGGGAGGGTGGGGGAGGTAAAGCCTCTAATTCTTAGTATGTGGTTGCATTGAAACTCCTCCGAAACCTTAAAGGAGGTTGATGCAGCAGAGACAAGGCTCCAATCAAGCTGCTTCCAAACAAATGCAGCCTCTAGAGGGGAATACAGTAACATATTACAGCAATAACAAAGAAAACAAAAGATCTGAGTTTAATTTGAAAGGCTATGTTTTTAAATAATACTGAAGGCATTGTTTAGGAGACATTCTCAAACTATATAACACAATATTTGAAGTGTCTTTTTTTTTTTTAAAAAAAATAGCAAAATAGACACATTCTACAGATACTTTATATTTGGCCAAGAAACTTGTAGATGTAATCAGTGGTATTAATGCTAACCAACTGACATGAAACTAAATATTAATTGAGGTAATAAATGTATAACTAAAATATTACTGTAGACATACATTGAAATACTCTGAGAAGCTCATACATTACCACGAAATATGTCTTGATGCCACGATGGAGATAATGGAGGGAAGAAGGTTTTTTGCTTTATTTGGATTCCTGAAATGTAACCCAGTGAGAGCAGAGTTTTTAATCTCTCATGACTAAAACTTGGCACGGGCTCCATAATATAGTTAATATTCCATGACCATTGCAAAGTAATTTTAACTTCAGTGGAGAATTTTGAATTTATTAGGAAAAGCTTTTGTTCCTATGCATTTCTACTGAGCATTCTTATTGCTTGGTTGTGTAAGTTAATTTTGTTACAGTCAAAATGCAGGGGAACAAAACATTTTCAACTAGTTTGTATTGCATTGTTGTGTTGATACTATGAAGCAGACACTAAGGACCACTAAGGGTCTATTCTGGGACAAGAAATAAAATAGGTATTGATAATTATTTTCTGACAGTGAAGTTTAATATTACATTCTGTATTAGGTTGTTTGCTAATTTAGCATATTCCCTTTCTGTCTCTGCCTGCAAACACTGAGCCCCAATTTGTTTTTAACCTGTGCATAGAGTTTGTTTGCACTTGGCCTTTCCTCTTGACTTTTTCCTCTGTGTAGTCATTCCTTCTCAAAATATCTAACAATCTCATCCACGTGGAATAATAACAAAAGGGAGACAGCAGTGCAGGCAAGAGAGCTGCATTTATATTAAACATCTAATTCTTGTTCAAGCTGCCAGACAGTAGAGATTGAAAGGCAGCAAGCGACAAGTAACTGGAGAGAGGTTGTATTATCAGAATTTTGAATTGTCTCTTCAGCCTACTGAAGACATTGGTATTTATGAGATGCTGAGGTGGCTATTTGAAATGGGCACTCTTTCTAAAATGACATGGAAATATTTGAGCATCCCAATATCAGGAGCCAATTTAACATACCAAGATAGTCTGAATAGTTTGACTTCCAATTCCCTGTCATCGGTATCTGTATGACTTTTGCTAATCTGATACGACTTTTGAGCACTTAGCAAGCAAACTGTGGAAGCTTCACTTAGCTTGCTGCTGTACAAACTTGTTTTTAGTAGAATGGATTTGTTAGTGGGATTTTTATTGTAGTGCTATTATTGGCTGCCCTTGTGGGGTGAAAAGTGGAATGCATGCAACAGAAGTACAAGAGGCCCCAGTAATAGTGTTGTTATGAAATAGGCACAGGTTTCCTTTTTATATAACTTTTTTTTTAAAAAAAAAAAAACTGTCTTAAAACAGTTGTATTGGTACTTTTTCCCAAGTTTAGGTCAATGTTGTCTTCCAGAAGTTTAAAGCATCACATCTTTTGCATCAACACATAGGAGTGGCAATTCCATTCTGAGCCAATTGTGTAAAATTCATTTTTATTATACAATCGAATGAGTAGATGAGCTCAGAGTTAAATTCTTAAAAGCACGTTTATGTAACAGGAATTGTTATGTATTAATACTTCAGTTTTCAATAAAGATTGACTGTGTTGCTTATTGTTGTTGTTTTTCTTTTGCAACTACAATCCTCAAAAATAATGTTAAATGATGTTTAGGCTTTTTAATATGCCCTGTGCTAGAAACTGTTCATCCCTGACAGGCAATCTGGCACATTCTACACATTGTGGATTACAATTGCCATTAGTGTCAGCCAGCAAAGCAACAATGGATTGTGGGGATTGTGATTTAAAACATCTGAAGAAATTCACATTGCCTGCCTCTAATTTACTGAGCAACAGGAGTTTGATTCAGATCACACTTGCTGTCTTACACTATCCATAAAATTTTAAAACAAATTGCAAGTTTAATTGAAAGAATAATGTTAAAGTGAGATTAGCAAATGTTTTAATTTTAAATTTCACATACTTTTAGAGAACTGTTGTAATTTTGCCATGTTTAATGAAAGTTGGGAAGGGAGAGTTGGTATTGGAAGGAATAATTTAGGTCAGTAAGTTCAACTGCCTATTCAGGGTAGGGATTTAAATTAGGGCATTCCAGAAAGAGGCATACCTAAACTTCACTGAAATACCCAATAGAGAGAACCCACTACACTCCAGGTAATTGGTTCTTGTCAAATGAAAACTTTTTCTAACAATCTGCCTTCCTGTAATTTACATCTGTTTCATACCATGCACTCTAATGAGAATTCAGAGTTCATGTCACTTGAGTGTGACATTTATCTAATTTATATAACTGCTCATCTCATAAGAAAAATGCCACTGTATCTCCATCTGTCAACTTCTCAAGGCTGTACACACCCACTCTTTCAACCTCTTCATAGGGCTTGATTTCATCATCTTTCCCTGAACCTGTTCTGATTTCTCTGAATCCTTTAAATGTGTGAGGCCTAGAATTCTAGGCAAAGTCTGCTCAAAGCCAAGTAAGAGTGAACCAATTATTTGCCACACTCCTTATTTGATACAAATAATGCTAAACTCATCTATTTAGAAGAACATGAGGTGAAACTGATGTGGCAAAGCAATAAGCTTGTCAGATCACTGGTCAGGACTTTGAAAGATAAGCAGCAAGCAAAAATAACTGGTCTATGTGTTAATGGTTTTATTTCACATTTCTTCACATCTGATTATTATATAGAGCAGTTTATAGCCTTGCCTTATAGCAGGCTATAGCCTTGCAATTATAATACCACTCCATCCCAAATTTAGTTTGCTTGCTTGCTCTGTAAACTAAAACTAGTAATATATTTCATACAGTATTACATGGTCATGAAATGCTTTAAATTTGAGAAATGCTTCCAACTGAAATTAATTTTCTACATTGTAGCCTCTAATACCGTAAGTCATTCTAGAGAATTTTTTTCAGTTAGATCTTTTTTCTGACAATATGGAGAACTTGAGATTCATACTTTATCCTATTTTTGGTAAGGATTTCTGAAGAACAGTTTAATGTTCTTACCTAATTAGACAAGTATATATTTTCCCCTTTTCCTGCAAGAGATATTTTGTAAATTCATGTATATAATAGTCAAAATTATCCAAACAAAACACAATAAATTATTTCCATTTAAATGAAAAAACACTGTTCTGAAATCTGGCTTATTTCCAGATAATCTCAGAACAATGTTTATGATGTGTGTGTATGGTAGCTTTTTTTTTAAAAAAAAAAAAGTCAAATTGTAGCATTGTTAAAACATCATGCTGATCAATTTGGAAGTTTCACCTGAGTCAGTAGACTTTCATCTGTTATTTGTCTCTATTGTAGAAGCAATCAATGACTTGAGGTTTTAACATAACTATACGAATATTAAAATACCTTGGGACAGGACACTAGCATCAGGCAGCTTTTGACTACTAGCTGTATTCTTGAGTGATTAAACTGCAACCTCAGTGTATTATCTTTATGGGCTGTGTTCATGCAACATACTAAACTAAAAAGTTCAGTTAAGTGCATGGACGCTGTCCCTCCCACATCACAGTTTAATTAGCTTTATGCTTCATTATGTCATTCTAATCAGAGAGACCACTAGGTTTTGGAAAACTGGAATGTTTTGTTATAGACTACAATTCCTAATTTCCAGATAGTAGTAGGTTTAGGCAACCAGAAAAGTCCCAAAGAATGGTTGAAACATCTGATAAGTGTGTTTATGGCATATGTGCCTACTGAACAAGCTTTCAAGCTAAACATATTGTGTTAACATTGCAGGACATAGAACCTGTATGAAGGTAGCTAACGTAAAAAAAAAAAAAAAAGTAAATCTCAGACCCGATTATCATTTGAGTAAAGGATGGAAGGAATTCTAGGACTATAGATTGGACTGAATAGGTACCCTAGAAAACAGGTGATTCTCTTCTGCATTATGACCAAGAAAACAATATGATTATGTCCATGTGGTTGTGACAATTGAGTGCTAATTCAAAGACAAAATACCTGGCCATTATCTTTGCAACTTTCCCTGATCATTGTGGATTTTTTGAAATTGTATGCTGATGTACAGTATGTATTCATATACTAACGCAAGGGTGAATGACCTGCATAATTAACATGATTGCTATTTGAGACGCAGCATGACCAGATGTTAGTTTATCCTTATATTACTTTTTTTAAGGTAAAAGATGAGCAGCTTTGCCTGCCTAGAAATTCTGGATATATGCTTCTGTTATTCTACCCTTTCCCATATTGTCCGGAATGAAACAGAGCGGTCTACCATTTCAATATGTAGAACTACAGATACATAATGATACACACTAAACACAAGTATGTACCTTGTAGAAAATAAAAACTGCTGATTGTTTCAAGGCAAACTACTACCAGTAGTTGTTCATTTAAGGATAATCAAATGCAAAGGATATGCTTTTTGGGTTACAAGACATTTCTGCATAAGAAAAAAAGAGACACTGAGTAAAAGTCAGTTTTACAATTTTCTTTATGAAATTAAATGTAACCCCCCTCCAAAGAGGGAAAGAGAAAGTGCAAGAATGATTCTGTACATGCTTCTAGCTTTCTATAACTGAAGGCTGGTCAGCTACAGTTGGACCCTGCAACTTTTTGCATCACACTGCTGAATGTTCACTGCCCTGGAGTAATGTCATGCCAGGGTAGGTTGGGTTCTTCACTTTTAATTTCACAGTACCAGAAAATCCCTAAACAATGGGATTCAGTCAGTTATGGCTTCTATCTATTTCACTATTGTAAGGCAAATCTTTTATCTAATCAAAAGATTATATGGAGAGAGAGAATGCCATCAATTTTCAAGTGGTTAGTATCTGAATATACACTCTCCATAAAATTGGCGAATCTGTGTTCCTGTCTTCTCTTAAGCACCCTCACCTCCTCTGCAGAGTGTTGCATAGGTGATATACCATAGTTCCAAATAATACTGCTTAGTTTGTAAGTGCCTGGCATGCCTGAAATTAATCTTTAGATAAATATACATATTGTATCTTTAGGAATATAGGTCAACCTTTCTTCCATATTGTGTCTCCTAAATATGTCTGGACTGTAACTCCCAGAATCCACAAAACCTCACTGCACCTATTTTGGAATTCTTGGAATGGGACTTCCACACATTGGGAGGACATCAAGTTGTGGAAGGTTGATATAGGCTTCCAAATATTGGCTTTCTTCAGTGGAAAAGAAGAGGCAAAAGAGGCATCAAGTTAAAACCTGACAAGACAGATTACAAATTTACAAAATACAGTTATTTGCACTGTTACATAAATAAACATTTTATAAACATTGAAAAAAAAGTATTGTTGGCCAGGAGCTATGAGAAAGTAAAAGAAATTAAAAGGTAATTTAGGCTCATTTCCCCTCTCCTATATACATTAACTCAATTAGGCTACAAATGTCCTGGCTCTTAGCCACACCTCAGCTTGGTTAATCAAGTACTGGTTCCAGATCAGCTGTTTGACATAAGAGAAGGTGCCGTTTGATCTCTGGGAATGCTCAGGCTGTTCTGGATTTCTGAAAATTTGGGTAGGAGGAAGGGAGAACCTCATCAGGATAATGGGCACCAGTAAGCATGTCAAATAGCTGCTCAGAGCAAATGACCGAGAAGTGGTGGTAGCTGCTCATCTACTGTTGTCTTTTGCTGTCAGTCTTTTCAAATCCCCAAATAAAGGTTCCCAGATGGAAGGGCGGTCCAGAATAAAAGGGACAATAAGGAATTTAAAAAAAATATTCTGACATCCGTCTTCTCCTAGGTGTATGGGCAGTCTGAGTTCATTTTCACAGACATACACACATGCACACGTACACAAGAAGATCATAACACTTTGAAGCTCTTCCAGTTGATCCAAAGGAAAGGAGTCGGGAGGGAGAGGATGCTAAGCCAGAGGTGGAGGCAGTGCTTAGGCTTGCAGGACAGAAGCGTAAAGTGCTGTCTCAAAAGGGATTCAGGCACAAGGTCAGGCTGCTTCCCCTCATTTTCGAAACGGTGCCAGCCTGCTGATATTCTGCCAGAAGTTTGAAGGTTTGCGTTTGGGCTCTGCCAGCATGAAGACTTGCTGCTGGGGAAGGTTTGTAGGCAAAGTAGGGTGTTTCTGGCGCATCAAGAAATCATAGTACGTCCTAGTGATCACTGCTGAGCAAAGAAAAAAATATATATTTTATAGTTGTATCTTCTGCTCTGGCTCCTCTGAGAACAGGAGTGTCCCATTCTCAATATGCCTTTTTTTACCCAAATTGCAATCTGATGCTTTAAGCACTGTTCTTAAGCAGCAGGCCGTTACTGTGAATACATGGGAAGAAAGGGGGAGGATTACATCCTCTGCAGGTTGTTTCTCAGTTATTTCTCTCAAAACTTTATTTACCAGACTTCTTCACTCTCACACCTCTAGATGTAGTGGGATTGCAACTCCCATTGAAGTTGCATTTGTTGTGCATTTGGAGAGTGCCAGAATAGTAATAGCTATTCTAGGATGTGGGCCTAATTATTAGGTTGTAAAAGAATGCAAAACACATTAGGATAGGGGTGTCAAACTCTATTTCACCAGCAGAAGGTTGCAAGAGCCAAAAACGGAGCTTGGGAGCCCATTTTCACTGGCAGAGGCACTGCAGGTTGGTCCCTATTTCCAGGGTGGCTCCACAGGCCAGATCTAAGCATCCTATGGGCCGGAGCCAGCCCACAGGTCTTGAGTTTGACACCCCTGCATTAGGATGTCAAATTGAAAAATAGTATTCCTTAAGATGGGCAATTAAATATTTGTCATATCTGAGTTGGGGAAACTAACATGCTTTTAATATCCAGTTAATGCAATTTGCAGTGTATCACTGCAGAATCCAGTTAATGCAGTTTGCAGTGTATCACTGCAGAATCCAGTTAATGCAGTTTGCAGTGTATCACTGCAGAATCCAGTTAATGCAGTTTGCAGTGTATCACTGCTACAATTCAAAGGGCTACTAATGGTCTTATGCCTATCATGCAATTTAAGCAGCTTGTCCTTGGCCCTGGAAAGGACATGTGAGAAACTTAGTACTTATTGCATGTCTCCTGTTTCTCCAGACAAGTGCCATCTAGAAAGAAGCAATGGTGAACAATATGCTGACAATTATATGCAGTTCAGTACGAGGTGAGTGGTAGAACGTTCCATCTTCACATTTTAACATAGAAAGTCAATAAAATCAAGTTGATGTAAAATCTGTCATGCATTACCGTTTTCAATAAAAGACTCAATGCTGTGACTTTGCTGTCCCAGCAGGGGACAGCATCTGGCCAACCTTATCTAGGCTTAAAAGTTAGGCAAAGTCAATTTAGTTATTATTTGTCTGGGGATGTCCAAGGAATACTATAACTATAACCTAGTCACGGGGAATTCTGGAAGTTGATCCATACATCTTAAAGTTGTCAAGTTTAAGAAACACTGGCCTAGGCTGACATGTTAAAAAGCACATTCTCCAAGAAGGCAGTGGTAAAATGTTTCCTAATTAAATTACAGCCCTGAAAATTACATGGATATGGCCCTGAGGTTACCTGGAATTAAGTTCAGCTTAACAAAGATGTTAACCTTTCTGATTCCTGCACCACCAAATAAAGCCAAAATATTCTAAAGTAATTACTTGGATTTTGAATAGATTTTTTTAAACTGCAGCTTCTGATCATAGCCTATTAACTCAGATAATTTTAGGGCATTGAGCTGTGATATTTATTTTAGGGGAGAGGTTAACAAGGGGGGCAGACATATCTCTTGACTTGCCTTTTGGCTTTCCACTCTGATTTTGTTTGCTGGCATTAAGCATAGCTTGTTTCTTCTGCATTTCAGTGATGGAAAAACCTTGAAGATGAAAGAGGAATTAATCCAACTAGGCTTTTCTAGCTATGTCATGGAAACATATGCAATGGGGTGGGGGAAATGGGGACAAGGGTCATATCAAGCAGAAAATCCCAATGCATGCAATAGAAACTATACCAAGCAGTATAACAAATATAGATTAAGGTCTGAGGAGGAAAGTGATAGGAATGGAAACTATGAAACAATGAGACTAAAGTTGTTCAGAAAACAGTCTAGTTTTCAGGAAGGATTTTTTAAGAGGAAGAACTCGATTTGTAAGGCTAAAAGGTTGCTGCAGGCAATGGGTCTCCATGGGACAAGATAAAGGGGATATGCTACTGCAGTCTTCTTCAAACTTCTCCAGATATATTGAGCCCATAATCCCTATAATTCCCTGTTATCCTAACAATTCACAGGGCTGGCTGGCAATTCTAGGATTTAAGACCCAACAGACTGAAAGTACATTAGTTTGGAAGATACTAATTTAGGGAATCCTATGGCTTTCCAGATTTTACTGAATTGTAACTCTCAGCATTCCTCATCATTGGCCATACAAGTAGTCCTCAATTTATTATCATAACTGAGCCCAAAATTTTGGTCTTAAACTGTGGCAATTGTAAGTTGAGTCATTATGTGACTGGACTCAATTTCACAACCATTTTTATGATGGCCATTAAGTGAATCACCTTGGTTGTTAAGCAAACCATGTGATCATAAATCTGAATTCATTTTTCTTTTGCCAAAAAATAGCAAAAAACATCACATAAATGTCATCAGTTGCCAAGCACACGAAATGCAATCACATGACTACTGAGGTGGGTATGGCAATCATAACAAGGATGAGTCATAATTAATTTTCAGTTTGCCCTAGTCACTGGTAACTCAGCAGCATATTAAGAACCACTGTTCTCTATCTTTTACTTATGAATACTCTGCAAAGCTAGATTTCTAAGATAAGCACTTCAGTAAGATTAGGAAAAATTCAAAAATTATATGTGATAGAAATTTTTGCAGCTACGTGACTCTTGAGAATATAGAGTCAATAATGAAGTGGGAACATTTTAAGAATTTAATACATAGTTAAAGTATAGGAAACCCAAAGGTGCTTTTTCAAGAGTCCACTGGACTTTCCAAGTAATTGTGAAATTGATCTGTCTTTCATTGAGAAGTTGGAGCTGAACCAGAAGGTCCAGTGGCCTCTTTAAAAAACACCTTTTTTTAAGGACAACCATGACCTGGATGACTCAGAATTTCCATAGACAAGGTATAGGAAACTTCAATGAAAGACATTCACAGCATAGTGGTTCCCAATGATAGTTCATGGCTATTGCATACCTGTTTCCTGGTCAAGCTGAACCTGCTTCCTTTCATTCTCAAATGCCTTGAGCCAGCGTTGCTTCTGTTCTGGTTTCTTTGCACAGAATAAATGGACTTCTTCAGTGTCCTGGCAATGCAGTTTGAATGCATTTTTAATAGTAATATTGAAATCTTTATCCTTTCCATCTTCCGCGTCCAGAATCTCCATAAGATCCATGTTGATCCGACTCTTATAATAGAGGATGTCACGTCGTAGGAGATCCTAAGGGAAAAAAAGCAAGGATATTTTGGCGCTTCTCCAACACAACACTGGTTAGCCAGAGAACAACAATTTCCCATATACAGACTAACAGTATAGAGTTTTTTTAACTCCTTATATGATCTGAAACAAAAATTACTTTCAGGATTTACATTAAATTCCTTTTTTACACTTTACAGCACTTTATAGTCTCAGCATACTGTCCCCAAAAATCGGGGTCTTCATTTTACCGACCTCAGAAGGATGGAAATATGGGTCAACCTTGAGCTGGTCAGGATTGAACTCCTGCAGTGGGCACAGTTAACCTGCAATACTGCATCCTAACCACTGCGCCAGCACAGCTCATATCCTTTGAGGATTCTCACTTAGGCTTGTATTTTAATGCTTAACTGGATGGTCACATATAATAGTTGGAAATATTTATAGAATTCTTTGTCTTACCATACATCTGTAGAATTTAAATTCTAAGGAAGAACAAGGGTGGCAATTCTGGTAGATTTAATTTGACAGCATTTTCATCTGCATCTTTTCTCTTATAAATGCTAAATACCTAACTTTCCTGCAGCATTGCAGAATAGTTCACAACAGGCTTTTTCCATTAATAATCTTAACACAAATGCACAGAAAGCCAGCCTGAAAGAAACTTCAGCCTTATAGGCATTTTGGCAGAGTTCTCTCCCAGATTCTTTCCTTGGTCTATTTAAACAGTGGTGCTTAGTGTAATAAGGTCACCCCCAACACTCTGTCATGTTCTTTAAGCAAAATGCTTGAATGCCAAATGTTAAAAAGCAATTGAGCAAAGATGTAATTTTGCTGCCACCAGGAGACAGTGCACGTGGGCAGAGGCAGCAATAGCTCTTAGCTTACCTTCTTGCAGCATACAAGTTGATGATCAAAGAGGAAGAACATTCTTTGATGGCTTTTTGCTTGAGGCTGGGAAACTTTGGTTAACTCCCCAGAGTAGATGAGTTCAGAACTCTTAACAAGGACATCTTCACCCTGTCAGTCAAAACAGAAGGGCACATCACTTTCTTTTCCACAGAAGAGGATAAGGAACATCCAGCAGCTTAGTACAGAAAGTCTCTAGGGTCACAAATGGCTTATTATTCATCTTCCAACTTTGCACCCTCTGGGTTAGTTTCATTAAGACTAAAAATCAGGGCATCCACATAAAAGCGTTTGCTACTATTCCAAATCAATTTTTCTTCCTTTCTCCCTTGCCCTTTGGAAATAGTGAAAAGTGTTTGAAACAATGTGTTAGATGTGATCTTAGTGTTATTTTATAAGCTATTCTTATTTTTAAGAAGAGTATGACTCCACTTGTCAAGTGGCGCAGTTAATCTTACATAACTCAGTTTATATCAAGTGACTTATCATTGCCAATCATTCTTAAACATTTTAAAAACATTCCCTTTTTAAATATATAAATTTTAATCTGTTTTTAAATTATTGGGGTATTTTAATTTGTCTGGGCCAAAAAGTTTAATTTGATTTTATCGGGTTTTTAAATTTTGTGTATTTATGTATTTTATTGTTGGCTGTTCACCGCCCTGAGTCCTTCGGGAGTAGGGCGGTATACAAATCAAATAAACTAAACTAAACTAAACTAAACTAAACTAAACTATTATGTAGAAGACAAATGATCTTGCAAACAAAAAATTACTTGGGATTACTAAATATCTACAATTTTAAAAATAAGCCTAAGCCATACTTTCCTGAGGGTTCCCATGGGTTTTACATCATCTGGTTTATGTAAGTCAGACTGGAATGGCTGTTTCATTTAAACCTAGTGAGGCTAATATTTTGTTGTGATTTTTGGCTGTAAAATGGCCTCCTATTCTATAGTAAGTGTTGAAAATAATCTGGTTGGAGTAAAATTTTCTACTAAGTAACATGCTTTGAGAATAAAGGGATCTGTGATCCAACATAACTAGACAATGCTACTTTTGGCAAGTCAAAGAAGGGCTTCCTAGAGCTAAATTTAGACACATACAGAATATAGTCTCAAGCATGCTTCAATGATAATAAGCCTCACTGAAGTTGAGCACACCCCAGAGCAGATTCAGAATTTTAGTACAAGTATGTCTTCTATATCCATGGGAGATATGATTTTATATATTGAACTCCAGTTGACTTTATTTCCCAAAATGGTATGATTACCAATTGTACAGTAAATCAATACTGTATTTTAATCTTCTTTATGGTGTCTAAAAGGTCACAATCCAGCAGAGAGGAGCTCCAAAGCACATGCAATGCGCTCTAAATGGGGCTACCTTTGAAAAGTGTTCGGAGACTACAGTTGGTCCAGAACGCAGCCGCGCGAGCTGTCGTGGGTGCACCTAGGTACACCCACATTACACCAATTCTCTGCGAACTGCACTGGCTCCCTATTGGTCTCCGATCACAATTCAAAGTGTTGATTATTACCTTTAAAGCCCTACATGGCTCAGGGCCAGGTTATCTTTGAGACCGCCTTCTGCCGCATAGCTACCAGCAACCAGTAAAATCCCACAGAGTTGGTCTCCTCTGGGTCCCGTCAGCTAAACAATGCTGGATGGTGGGCCTGCGGGGGAGGGCCTTCTCTGTGGCAGCCCCAACTCTCTGGAACCAGTTACCTCCTGAGGTCCAGACCATCCCCACCCTATTGGCCTTCCGAAAAGCAGTGAAGACCTGGCTTTTCTGGCAGGCCTGGGGCCGTTGATCTCGCTCTTGTGATCTGACAAGATCCGGCCATGAATGGCATGAATAAGTTTTTAATGTTTTTAATGTTTTTAATTTTTAAATGTTTTTTATAATGATTTTTTTAAATGTATTGTGAGCTGCCCTGAGTCTTCGGAGAGGGGCGGCATATAAATTGAATTAATTAAATTAAATTAAATTGAATAAATTAAATTAAATTAAATTAAATTAAATTAAATTAAATTAAATTAAATTAAATTAAATTAAATTAAATTAAATTAAATTAAATTAAATTAAATTAAATTAAATTAAATTAAATTAAATTAAATTAAATTAAATTAAATTAAATGTACAATATATATGTACATTTACTCAAAAGCTTTAACACATTTACTGTGGATCACTTCAGTGCATTTAGCTTTGTGTTAGATTGTGGCCAGTGTATGACTACCTTAAAAGAAGGTCTTCCCTTTATCAACCCCTGTTTTGTTTTCTCAGTAAGACAGATAGAGGAAAATGCTTCTCCACTTTTTAAGCTTTTGACAGATGACCATATGATATGCTTGTGCTGATAACTATTAAGGAAACAGTGACAATTTGTACCACTTAAGGCTCTGAAGTACAGAACATTATAAACAGAAGCAGAGTCTATTTTCAACAAATGCCGTCCATTTGAAAACAACATGGAAGGCATTAATTACAGTCAAAACATTCCTGGGTAACTGTAATTCAGACTAAGAATTAATTTAGCTTAATTGTGGTTTTTATTGCTAAGCATCTGGCCCCAAGTAACAGGAATATTTGCAAATTTATAGGGTTATTTAATTTAATAACAAGCAGACAGAAATAGTAGATTAATTTATCAAGTAAAATATGTAAAAATGTATTAATTTGGGTGATAGTATATGGTATTCCCTTATCCAGTAGATGAGTTATGAGTTTATGCACATCAGCAACAATAATGCTCATGTGGCTCCTTGTTTTGAAGATGTTTGCATTTTACCTCCCAGTCCTCTATTGAGCTCTGCCACTGAGCAATTTTGTCTATATTTTCCAAGCGCCTCTTCCTTTCATTGATGAGCCGTGCTACATTTTTCATGGCATTCAAAGCAGCTTCAACATCTTTAAAATCCCTACAGATGAAATAGATTCCTTTAGAGATATGAGCAAAAATTGAACAAAAATGTAAAGAACTAGACTTCCAGAAATTGGCAAGGAAATTATGGGTCAAAATGAAATATATCTACCTCTATCTCTCATTTGAGAAAGAGACAGAGAGACAGAAACAGTGAGAAAGAGAGTGCAATTAATATGTCATTACCCCAATTTTAATTTTCTCTCTACTTATTTGGAGAACTTACAACACTGTACTTAAAATTTTGATACTGGGTTATTATTTTTCTAAACTACAAACCTTTGCAATGCCTATCAGTTATGCTTATTGTTCTTAAATATTTGTTTTTCCAAGTGTTGAAGTAACATTAACCCTCCCTCACTCTGTTGATCCTGCAAGGAAATGGATTATTATTTTCCTATCTCTGTTGCAACTTATGCCACTTTCTGATAAAGGCAATGGAAATTGTGCGTAGAAACTCAGGATTTCATAGAAGGAACTTCTGAAACCTACAGTAATCATTTGCAATCATTCTTCTGTTACAAGGCAACTAGTTTTTAAAGGCTATCGGGGGGGGGGGATGAAATTTGACCATCAAGGTGAATAACTTGTTAGATCTCTAAGAAAAATACTGCTTAAATTTAATTACAAAAGAATGTTTCCCAACAAAAGATGTTAGGATAACTAAAACATAATGACATTTTTCTTTTCATCTATTTTTTTTTTATTCCTCACTTCTCCTTACCTATGCTGTGGATTGGTATATTTCAGCAGTTCTGCAAGCTGTAGGGGATACTTGCAAATTTTCTGCACTGGCGTTAGGAGGAAACCATCCAGAGAGATATCAATCATTTTCTGAAGGAGACGGCATGCTTCAAAGAAATATACGTATTTGTTCACTTTTGTAAGCCGGGAAAGCTCCATGCAAGCATTTGGGTGATTGTTACAGTACTCCGAATAAATCTGGAATTCATTTTGCTGAATTGGAAGCAAAAAAATATATATTATGGAGAACAGGATCAATTTTATTTCTGAAACCAGAATAATCCAGCCTAACCCAAAATACAAATGAACGTAGTTTAAAATCTATGAGTGTGACATCATGTAAAATCTTGAACAATAACATTAATTCAGTTGGACAAAAGCCTTTCTCAATTGGAGTTCCATGAGAGGTTGTGTTTTTTTTTTTAAAAAAAAAATCATTGTTTTTTTATTTCACATGTCACACAATACACGTACTCACAATATTAGGAATGTTTACACACCACAACTCAGCTTGCAGTTTATGCTAATGTTCAGGGGCGGGTTTCAAAACCCATTACTACTGGTTCAGTAGGATTTTCTCCAGGGAGGAAAGGTTGAGAAAAGCTGCCTTAGATGGACATTCTCAGAGCTTAGTTGGTTATTTCTTATTCTTGTGGACAAGTGAAAATGGTCACTTGGTAGCCAATTTATGAAAACTGTCTGCTCTATGGTGGGTTAACCAAACTTCTGGTCAGCTCCAAAATTGAACGGGGCCTTACAGTTAGGACCTTTGTGGCTCTTTGAGTGTTTAAGGTTGCTGACCCCTGCTCTAGTTAGTCCTCATTTTTTTCTGTTGTCAGATTTTAATCTTTAACATAGCTTTGTTTGTTTGTTTATTTGTTTGTTTGTTTGTCAGTAATCTTATCTCAGGGTAACTCAGCTTACAATCATAAAATATAAAAATTGTATAAACTAAAAACATAAAGTTAATACAAAAATATTTATTGTTCAAATAAAAACAATAATTTATTACAATTATCTGAATGTCCTTGTCAATGTTTTCTTCTTTCAGGCTATAATTGTAAGTATAATTTCCAGGAATAGGGTTCACTGAGCTCAATGAAAGTTTGGAGTGAGCATTCATAATACATCAGCCACTCCATCACAGGTGTGTGTGTGTGGGGGGGGGGTATTTCTTAGAATTTCCTGTCCAGAATAGACATTACTCAGAATTCTAGGACTGAAGTTCAGGTACCTGAAGGGTATGGGTGTATTTCACTGTGGGATAGTGTCACCTAACTGCAATTTCCAGAATGCCTTATAAACCTGGCCTTTAGCTTGCTTACTTGCACAAATGTCAACTTACATATTCTAAGAAGCAAGAGCCAACCTCACTCAGGTGTGGGCAATCTTTGTTGAATTTCTTCTCCAAGGCTTTAACAAATTTTTTCTGGCATTTGTAGATATCCTCAATATTCCCAAATATAGTCTTCAACTGCTCTTCTGTGAACATGTCTGCTCGTTTACGGCATTGTTTTATATAGCCCTAGAAAGGATCAAGATTTGTAAGGCAGAGTCAAAATAATCTGCAGTTCCATTCTTAGTCAGAACACTATATAGATGGAACACCAATATAATGGTGCTACAGCAACTTAGCTCTTATTGACATGCAATGAAAAGACTAACTGTTATAAAAACAAACCTGGAATTTCTGCATTCAAAACTCGAAAGACTGATACCTCTACTTTTAAGATGCCCATAATTAGAGACAGACATAACACAAGCCTTACATTAAATGAAACTAAATTGCATTTACATATCATACTCAAAAAAGCATACTTTACAATTGTAAGAAATGATTCACTGGCATTTTATTCAGTTTGGTTTTCTCAGATTCCTAATAAACTTTTATATAGGATGATGATGAGTCACAAAGAAAATAGCAGATTTCAGCAAAAAATTGACCTTATTTTTTCTTCTATTATGAACATTAGAACCATCATTAAAAAGGCACAACAACTGCATCAACTCAGGAAGTTCAGACTGCCCCAGGAATTATTGATACAGTTTTACAGAGGAACTATTGAGTCTGCCATCTGTATTTTTATAACTGCCTGATTTGGTACAGCAACCAAATAGCACAGGTACAGACTCCAATGGATAGTTTAGACTGCAGAAAGAACAATTGTAACCAGCCTGCCTTCCATAGAAAATCTATATATTGTGTGGATCAGGACTGCTGAGAAGATATTTGCAGACCCCTTACATCCTGGACATAAACTGTTTCAATTCCTCCCCTTGGGATGGGACTATAGGGCGTTAGACATACGGGGAAGCTTTTTCCTTTGTGCCAGCACTCTGCTGAACACTTAATTCTCACAGTGCTGTCTAATGTATATGTGTGTTTACCCATGTAGCATGGCTGTAGTATTATTCTTATTATCTTTTTTACTCTCCCATTTTATTGGTATTATTTGATTATTTGATTATTATCCTATTGCTTTGCATGCACACTGAGAACTTCTGAACCAGAAGCTTCCTTGTCTGTCTAATCACACTTGGCCAAATAAAGCATTCAATTCAATTCAAAATAGGTCTAAGTGGTAGAAATTGTCGTGTGGTCTCTCAAATAGAGATTCCCTAAGGGATACAGTGCTTAGGACTTATATATAGAAGAAATAGATTAATAGAGGATGAGAAGGGTTTTGATTGGTTTTTTTTTAATGTCTCAAATGTTTTGGATGAAGGTGGTGCTGGACATAACCTACCTGAATTTTAGCAAAGCTTCTGATAGTTCTATATAACGAGCTCCTTAAAAGGTTGTACAGGCTAGGGCTTAATCATTGGATGGTTCAGTGGAAAGGAAGTTGGCTCAGGGATAGATCCCAGTGTGTGATGTTAATGAGACACTGTCTGAACAAAGACCAGTCACTAGCCATGTACCACAAGGCTCTGTCCTAGGTCCTGTTCTGTTCAATATATGATATAACAGAAGGATTGCTAGGTAAGATTTGTCTTTTTGCTTATGACACAAAGGTGTGTAATAGAGTTGACGTTCCTGGAGGTGTTCCTAACATGGAAAACAATTTTGCATTGCTTGAAAATTTGTTAGAAAATGTGGAGACTGCAGCTCATTGTTTCTAAATGTAAGACCATGCTCTTGGTGAAAAATAATCCTCTGGTAGGGTACTGTATGGCGATACAGTGTTAGACAGAACAACAGAAGAAAATGATTTAGATATACTTATAGAGATGACTACAAAATGTATAAACATTATGGACAGGCAGCTGTGAAGGCAAACAAAACTCTGGTATGCATCATTAGAGGAAACACCAGCAAGAAAAATGAGGTCTTAATCTTGCTATAAAAGGCTTTAGTTAGACCCCATTTGGAATACTGTGTTCAGTTCTGAAGACCTTACTTAAAAAAAGATATTGATAAGCTTGAGCGAGTCCAGAGATGAGCAACAAAATGGTACAAGGTCTGAGGGACAAAAGATATCAGGAAAGATGGAGGAACTGAGCCTGGAGGATAGAAGGGAAAAGGGGAACATGATTGAAATTTTCAAATATATTAAGGGTGTGAATAAGATTCTAGAAGACAGTTTTTTCAATATTAAGCAAAAATTAAGAACACGGGAAGTTCAAAAGTAATGTTAGAAAGAATAGTGGAATAGTGGAAACTTGGAATCTATTTCCAGCGAAGGTAGTGAGTTAAATATCAGTAACTGAATTTAAACATGCTTGGGATAAACACATGTCCATCATCTGACAATAATTAAAAATTTAAATTAAAAAATTAAAATTAAAAAAATAAATACATAGAAAAGAAAAACAATGGGCAGACTCAATGGATCAATTGGTCTTTTCTGCTGTCAGTTTTCTATGTTTCTAGAGCTTTTTAGAATTCTTTCTATTCTTAAACATGAGCCAATCAACATCTTTGATTAACGTACACTAGCAAACAACACATATTACCTATATGCTTCATTACCTCACAGATGTCTTTTAGGTGTTTGATGTAATCTCTTTCTGTGCTTAGAATTTCATTAATAACATTGGTTCTCATTTGATCCTTTGTTGTATGCCCCATTCCATAGCGATGAGCAGCATTTCTTCCATCTTCTTCCCGACCGTCTTCTAACTTCAGAGGATAGTCTTCAATTGGTTCATCCTGGTTTACTCGGAGCTGTATCACATATGCATTATTATCTTAACATTATTTAACTACTGAGAGGGAGGTGGAGTTTGGGCATCCATGAGAAAATATCAAGCCTATGAGATGTATTCTGTCTAGTGAGAATTTGAAAAGCCTTGGCTCAAGGTATGGACCTAAAAATCCCTAATTAATCTCTGTTCCATCTCATCTAGAAATCCATTTGTCTGTTTTGCTATTATTACATCTATTTCAATAGTAACATCTTTGCTTCCTGTCTAGAACCAAGAAAGTACTCTGACCATTCTTTTTCCAATATGTCTAGTATTGCTGCATTCTATTGTTTTTTCAAGGACAACAAAGTCTTTTAAGCATCTTAGAAGAAACATGCACCAAAGTTAGAGGTAACTGTAATGAACCACAGCCATATCACAGATATGAAGAAGAAGAAAGAAACTTTTTCTAATAAAGAGATGCAGATCCTATCCTAATAAAAGATATGGTTTCACAAGGAGGAGTTCTATGTTCCCGAACTCAAGGATTGGAGCAGGCTATGCAGGATTCTATGCAGGATTCTTAGAGGAAACAAAAAATCTCTCTATAATTATACATTTTTGTGTATAATTGCCAGTCCCAAGCCTGGGAGAATTTGCTCATCATTAGTTTCCATCCAATAAGAACTGTAGTGTTCCACATCAAAAATTCAATTTAAAAAATGGCAAAGCCTGTTGGAAGTTCTGGGAACTGATATCCAAAATATGTTTTGAGAAGAAAATGGTATTTAAAAATTGCATAGTTCATATTCTCTTATTGTATCCTGTACTTCACCACCTCCTGAATGTCCAGTGTAATATCACAATTTATGATATTAAAGATTAAGTATTTGTTGATGGTGAATTAGATAATTGGCCAATAGGATCATTGATCAATGTTTTATCTTAGAAAAGAACTTTATCCCCAGCATATAAAGAATCCATTGGAAGTACTTATCTTTACTAATGTGGCCTATAGAGCAAATGACAGCATATTACGAGTAACATAAGACAGCTATATAACATATATTCCTCAACTCTGCATCTTCATCCTAAAATATGTTTTTATTTTACTCGTACATCAAGTATTTATAACTTTTCTTCTTCCACTCAAACTAAGCACCATAGAAGGGAACATGAATGACATCATTAACAATCTTGGACTGCATCCCCAGAGATATGGTGTTGAAATCATGGGAAGTGATAGTTCTTCTAAGACCAATGCAATTGCCAACATTTTTCCGTCTTTCTGAATAAATATGAGAAATATACAAAACATCCAGTAATAATCCAAAAATAGGTTTACACAGTTTAAAAAGAAAGATAACTACAAATTATTGTTGTATGAAAAATATATTAAAATTAATAACCAGCAGTATTTAAACCACACAATGATACATTCAGGTTATCTTCTTTCCCAGTTCATTGCTGAAGGGTTACATGGGTTCTTACCCGTATGAAGCTGGCTGGAAACCAGCCTTCATTCTCCATTATCCGGCCCCACCACCATTCTTTGTTAGTAGCATCCATGACTTCAACAACATCGCCAGCCTTGAAACCTAGTTCTTGGTCATCCATAGTGACATGATCCCAGAGTGCTTCTGCATAGACCACACCACCATCACTGATAAGCTGAAACGGAGAACACAAAACATTTTCACAAAGTCATGTTGGAGAGATGAACCAGTCTGCTGGGGAGAGAAAGGGCAAAAAGGGGGAGGAGGTGTTTTTCCCCTACTACCTATCCAGTAGGCTTTAATGGAGATGTTGTCACTGATCTAAGAAACAACAAAATTGGCTTTGCTGAAATAAGTGCTGTTAAGTTTCTTTTTCCTCTCTTTTCTGTCAAACCAGGAACCTAAAGTTTGTTAATGATTAGAAACCGATTAGCAACTACTTTTTTATTTATTTATTTATTATTTATTTATTTTATTTGTCAAGCATATATATAATGTCAAGCTTGAGGAGGGGCACCATTTGCTTAGTTGTTAAAACTTGCATCCACTGTGTTCACTGTGTTCTACTTTTGTTTTTTCTGTTCAGTCATGTCCAATTATCAGAGACTGCCTGGACAAGTCCCTGCAGTTTTCCTGCCAAGGTTCTTCAGAAGTGATTTGCTATTGCTCTCTTCATAGGGATGAGTACTGACTGTCAACTAGCTGTAGAGCACTAGAATTCACAGCCACACACCTTGTAATGATAGCATCTGGTCTCATTCTTAAGATTTTCTCCTCTCCAGCCTCACATATATTACAATTTCATCGACATAGAATCACAGATTCCCCTCCTTGAACAATATTCAGCCTAAAAACCAGAAACAGTCATGTCTTTGCAGTTAAAATACTAAAGGTCATTCTAACAAATAACATAATAACCACTAAACATACTAAATGCTTGTCAACATCTGGGACTCTCATAATTTCCTGGGGTTATAGAAGCTGAGGAATGCTAGTTGGCTGTTCCCATGTATTTTGGAGCTTTATGCTGGACTAAAATTAACCCCAAATTCTTATGTCAAAAGTTTCATCACATTTACATTTTTGTTCAGGTTGAGTGGCCCAGTTGGCAAAGAACAGTTGAATAATCAGGCTTTGTGACTGTCAGTGTGCTCTTGCGAATAATTGAATTAAGAAAGGATGGAAACCCGTCTCTCCTAAAGTGATTTGCACTGAATTTCTAATTAAGAGTCTCAGTCCTGTGCATAAACCATAAGTCTATAAGTATAGAAGAGTAAATATTTTTCAATTTTTGGGTCTGTGCTAAACAGACTTCATTCCTGCTTGCATTTCTCCAATCAGCTGATATAAGAAGGGAAAATCTAACCTTTTTGCCATCGCATGCCAAAAGCGGGGGGAGTGCGGGGTGGTCGCAAGTGTGCGTACCCACACCCATAATTCTATGAGCCCTGCCCCCCTGCGCATGTGTACGCAACCACCCGTGCTCCTCCCACTTTTGGCATCTGATGGCACGGTGGACCTGGTAGGCCCATTTTTCGCCCTTCCCAGGCTCCAGAGGCTTTCTAGGAGCCTGGGGAGGGCAAAAACAGCCTTCCCCACCCACCCAGAGGCCCTCTGGAGGCCGGAAACAGCCCGTTTGCCAACTTCTGGTGGGTCCAGAAGGCTCAAAAATCAGCTGACCATTGTATGAATGCGTACTGGAGCTGAGCTAGGGCAACACTCGCGTGCCCACTAATATGGCTCCGCCTGCCACCTGTGGCACGCGTGCCATATGTTCGCCATCACGGATCTAGACTAAAGTCAGAAATCTGAGTTGTCGTCATATATTCTCTTTCCTGAGAAAAAAAATATTTGAAATTCATATATAATAGGTAAATAAAATTAATCCAAGGAGGATTTTCCCTTAAAGAAGCTCATATCAATGCAACTCTGATGATGATTACACAGCCTTTCTAAGAATAGCATTTTCTATTTCATTGATCCACATTTGGGGATTCACTACAAAAAGCTCTCTCTCTCCCTCCCTCCCTCCCTCCCTCTCTCTCTCGTTGCACTTGGGTATCCATTCATGCCACAGAGTTTTTCAAGAAAATAAAAAATAATCTCATAAACATATTACATGTTCCTATTGTTTACTACAGTAAAATTATTTCAATTTATTATTCTTAAAGCAGTTTGTTTATGTGTTCAATTTATATAGCCACCCATTTCACATATGTGACTCTGGTAAAAGCTTACACAATTAAAAAGCAAACACAAACAACTGTCAAAGCAAATGATATAAAACCATTAAAACAATTGAAAACTATAACCACAAATCGTGGATACTGCAATTAGACTCTTATACACAGTACAGCCTTTTTGAGAACTTTCCATTGGATCCCCAGGTCTGATTATAAAATCAAGTTTCCAGGGCCTTCCAGGAGGCCATTAAATTCAGAGCTGATCTCTTCTCAGGGGATGATGGTCCAAAGAAAGGGTACCAGCAGAAAAGTCTCTCCTTCTGGTTCCCACCAGATGAAACTTCCTGATGAAAATAACTGCAATTTTTTATATATAAATCTCTTTGACAAAGTGACAAAAGTAGTAGACCACAACCTACTACTTAATAAGATAGAAAGATGTGGGTTAGACAGCATCATCACCAGATGATGGCTGACAAACGTAGCTGACTGACAAACCACACTCAATGTGTAGTCCTTAATGGAACTGCATCTACATGGAGGTAGGTATGCAATGGGGTACCCTAAGGCTCTATCTTAGGCCCAGTACTCTTAATATCTTCACAAGAGATTTAGACAAGCAGATAGAAGGGGAACTCATCAAATTTGCAGCTGACACCAAGTTGGCAGGAATAGCCAACACTCCAGAAGATAGGCTCAAAATACAAAAGGACATTGACAGACTAGAACACTGGGCCCTATCTAACAAAATGAAATTCAGTGGTGAGAAAAGTAAAGTTCTACATTTAGGCAAGAAAAACCAAAAGCACATGTAGAGAATAGATGGTTCAAAAGTGGCTGCAAGAGGGATCCTGGAGTTCTAGTGAACAATAACTTAAATATGAGCCAGCAATGTGCTGAAGCTGCCAAAAAAGCCAACGCAGTCCTAGACTGCATTAACAGAGGGATAGAATCAAGATTACATGAAGTGCTAATACCACTTTATAATGCCTTGGTAAGGCCATACTTGGAACATTGCATCCAGTTTCGGTTGCCAGGATATAAAAAAGATATTGAGACTCTAGAAAAAGTGAAGAGAAGAGGAACAAAGATGATCAGGGTCTGGAAGCCAAAACATACAAAGAATGGTTGCAGGAATTGGGTATGCCTAGTTTAATGAAAAGAAGGACTAGGAGTAACATGATAACAATGTTCCAATATCTAAGTAGCTGCCACAAAAAAGAAAGGATCAACCTATTCTGCAAAGCACCTGAAGGCAGGATAAGAAGTAATGGATAAAACTAATCAAGGAGAGAAGCAATATAGAACTAAGGAGAAATTTCCTGACAGTTAGAACAAAGAAACAGTGGAATAACTTGCCTTCAGAAGTTGTGGGTGTTTCAGCACTGGGATTTTTTAAGAAGAGATTGGACAACTTTTTGTCTGCAATGGTATATAGGGCTTCCTGCTTGAGCAGGAGGTTGGACTAGAAGACCTCCCAAATCCCTTCCAACTGTTATTATCACATTTCTTTGAAAGTATAATTGTTTCCTGATGCAGGATCCCCACTGTAGCTCTATTTCACCTTACCCTTACTAACCTATCTTTGTTTCCTCAGGCTACCTTACAGGCTTCTCCACCCATTTTTCTCTTTGCAGGGTTACTTTCCCTCTTCCCAATGCATCAGTATATTCTTCCAGTTGTCTCACTGCTACTTTCAAGTCCCTTCAGATTAGCTTGAAATATTTCAAACTGATGCACTAGTTTTCACCCAACTTTCTTATTTTTTAATGAAAGTCTTTGCTTCCCATGGCAGTTGTTTGTAGACCAGTTCTTTCCTTTGAAGTAGTTCTTGGGGGTGAGGAAAGATTATATTCACATATAGAATGGAATACACCACAGGTATTAAGGCTCTTCATTAGCAGAAAAGTCCCTGAAAATGTTAAGCTGTTTCTCCCTAATCATATTTCCCATGCATTTTTCTTAGAGTTTGCAGCAATCCAAGCAGCATACAAGTAAATAATTCAGTAGGATTCATGTATAAAAGAAATGTCTTTATATACAGTAATATGAAGCATGATACATGTATACAATACCCATGCAGCAGAAGACAGAACCAGAAATCACAGAATCCAGAAGCAACAGAAGCAATAATAATCCTTATATATATACAGTTCAGTCAAGCTAAGCCACGCCCAGGCTCCGAGCCATGTCCCCTACTCACAACAGATTCTGTTTCTTAGTCACCAAACAGTTCCCATTGGCTGACTCAGCTCATAATTTCTTACATTCTGACAATTTTGATCCCCAAGCAGGTCATAAAGGCAAGGAAAGAGCTCCTGTTCACTCCTGGCTCTTGCTTACACTACCACAAAAACCTATTCCAGAACTAAATTCTGAATATTTAGCTTCAAGCCATGGATTGGTCTGTTCTCTAGCAGCCTTAGGGCATCCATAGAAAATAGCTAACAATTTGTTAAAGCCACAGTTACATTTTGTGAAGATATCCAAGGAAACAGTCCTTTGTTTTTTTTTATTTTTTGCAGAAAGATAATCTAGATTACTTTTTCTATTGCCAAGGTATCAATTAAATATATTTAGTAGCTAGTATTGTGTGCTCAAAGATAAAACCAATTTCCTTGGCCCTTTCAGCTTTTTTTGCTATGTCACCCTTGTTGCAACTTCAGGGGTTCTGAAATGTTTTATTTTCTTCTGATCTGTAATAAGACTTCACACTGAGCTCAGAAAGCACTTTAAATGACTCCCTATGTCTTAGCAGAGTCAAATTAATTTGTTTTTAAAAGACAAAGATTTTAAGGCAAGGAATCCTTCTTACATCTGCAGATGTAGGTGGTATTAGAAAATGAAGAAGAAAAATGATGGTGCCATTTGTCACAGGATTAGGATCAGGAAACCTGTCAGATTCCTCAAATCACATGGAAGATGATAAAACAATATGGCTCTTGGATATGGTAGTTTATGTATTAGCACACAATCAAAATGGTGATACACCTGGAACCCAGAAAAATATAGAAACAAAACTACAGTTCTTTCCATTCCAAGATGGAAGGGTATTTATTCTAGATCTGGTGCAGTGTTGTGATTGAGCGGTAAAACGTGAAGATGTAAAGTCCCCAATTTTAAGCACAACCATAAAAATTACCACAAGCATGCCACAATTTCTCAGTGATATAACAACATTGATCTATCTTACAAGGATGTGTAATTGCCAAGAGCTACTATGTGTACCATTTAGAAAGACATGTACCTACCTATTTACTTATAGCCTGAAATGCTACATTATTGGAAAAGTTGTACCAAGTGATATTGATGAAGTCTGCTGCTAGATAAAACCAATGTACTTCTTGATTAAGAATCTTGTGCGTATTACTACTGCTGTTTATGGCCCTTGGAAGTATTGTATCATATGCTGTCAAGCCCCTTAGATCAGGGGTGTCAAGCTCACATCCTCAGGGTGGCATCACATGACGTATCGGGACTTTTTTCCCCTTCGCTAAACCAGGCATGGGTGTGGCCAGCACGTGACGCATCTGGCCCATGGGCCGTGAGTTTGACAGCTGTGCCTTAGATTCTTCCCAAGTGAATATTGAACTAAATCTGGCAACTATCATCCTTCATTTCTCCTACTTCCGTTATCTTCTCTACCATCACATTTTTTATTTGCAAATATTGCTAACATTAATTCTAGAAATTAATCATATTTATAGCATGCTGAAGAACCAGGTGTTGTACCAGAGCAAAAAAAAAGTTTACTCACTAAGTTGCCTGAGGTACTATATAAACAAACCATAGCTGCAGAATTGCAAATAACAGGAAAAGGGAGAAAGCCCATATAGAAAGCTAGTAAAAGTAATGACAAACACACTAAATCTCTTGTTTCTAAAGAAGCAGTGGGAATTCTAGATAAGAGACTAAGGAGATAAAAAACAAATAGATTTAATCCAGGTGAGATATAACTATTGTTCACTAGAGATTTTGGAAAATTTGGAACAACAATAGGCTTAAGTATAATTTCCTTAATTAATTGCTATTATTGAAATAAAGTGCTGATTGTGTAATTTAAATACTGATGCTCTAATTTATTGTTCTACACTATTTTGTTTGAGGTTTATGGGAGCCAGAAGCAAACATCTATTCACTAGAATCTCTCTCCTTACTCCAAGAGTCATTTGCCATTGAAAGTCCTGTGAGTAGTTTCCTTAAAGAGAGAGGAAGGCAAATAGGCAGGCAATCACCAACCCAGAAACCTCTCTGTTGGATTTTTCCTTACATCCAATGTAGGGACCAATGTCACTGATTGTCCTCTGGCTAGGATTCTAGAAAGTTTTAGGTTTTTTTTTAACCCACCATTTACATTATTTTTATCACTACTGATCATATTTAAAACCTGCCTCAATAGGATTTGAATCCTGAAAGTAGAATCGTAGTAGCTAATATAAAACAACAATAATAGAGATCACCTGGTTGAAGAAGACTGTTTAAGATTGATTGCAGTAGATAAACGGATACGGAATAAGATACAACTGTACTCAAATGCTGGCCACAATTCTTTTTGTAAAAAGAAAAGGATTTGGACCATTTTCAGGCAGTGAATGCTATTGGTTTTTACAACTGTTATATTTAATTTAGACAACAAATTTACACATAGAGGAATTGTTATCCAAATAAGCTTGTATGACATTCAGATAAAGAGACATACCAACAAGATATAATTTTGGAGCCAAGATAATGTAATTTTTTCCCCTTTGAACTGCATCTCAAGCAATTCCCTTCTGTTATTCCAGAAAGGAAAGGAAATCCAAGTTGCCCCATTTCCAGCATTTGCTTTAGGTTTTATTTCTGATCCAACAACATACTTTCATATTTTTTCTGAATATACAGTAATTCTTCAACATTGCTACTTTAAAAATAGCCCCATGTAGAATACATTACCATTGTCTAGTTTAGAATAGAAATATAACATTTCTAGACGTTTGATACAAAGAAAAAAAAAATCCCTGGATCTTTTTAGAGGAAAGAGAGATACTACTTTGTAGCTAGTAACTTTTACCTAATAGGTTGCAGAAGGTAACATCTCTTACTGAATCTTTAAAGTGGAACAAATCTGATTATCATTTTCATGGGAGCCCACTGGCCTAGGATATCGAGAAAGATTCTCAGAAGAAGGCAATGGGAAACTCTTCTATACTATTGCCCAAAACCCCCACAACACAAATACAACATAAAACGTAACTCAAGGGAGATGGCTCTTTACTTTACTCTGTTATGTTAAGAAAATAAAATGATTGAAGATAGCTTGATGCATTCATACAAGCAATATATGGGTTGTTACAGGGATGAAATCCAGCAGGTTCTGACAGTTGTGGAGAACTGATAGCGGAAATTTTGAGTAGTTTGGAGAACTGGCAAATACCACCTCTTGCTGGCCCCAGAGTGGGGTGGGAATGGAGATTTTGCAATATCCTTCCCCCAGGAGTGGGGAGGGAATGGGAATTTTGCAGGATCCTTTCTCTGGAGTGGGGTGGGAATGGAGATTTTGCAGTATTCTTTCCCTGCCATTATCATTTGTTGATATTTAAAACTGTTAAACCACTCTTCCAAACATGCTGCTCAAGAAAATAAATAATGAACCAAAGCCTATAATTTTGAGAGGCAACATATTGCTCTCTATTTCACTGTTTCCAAGCCAGTTTCAGAAATTATGTAGTGTACATGGTGAAAACAAACTTTGAACCAAATAAAAACCAAGTTTTTTTTATTGTTTGTAATTTTTTTATCTTTACACAATGTTTAAAGAAACAGATAAATCAATAATTCTATAAGTTATCCTTGCTAGATATAAGATTCTATTTGCAATTAAACATTTTATGGAAAAATGCAATAATGATCTTAAGAATTTTCAAGCGCTTGTGTGCCTGGTTTGTCTTAATCAGTGAATATGGTTATCAATGGAAGCTGTCCAAAAAAGCATTCTGAAGCCTAATTACTCCTCAGTCCTTCATTTCTCAAATTTATCTGGCTTGTTCACACATACCAACACACACTCAATTTTTCTGGATGCAAAAAAGAAAGGAATCTGACCACATCAAATGCTTCATAACTCTAACACTGTTTAGGACAGAGAAATTATAAAGAACAGACAGGAAATGGCATTTAGCATTGGATTTCAGCTTTTTTAGTCTCAGTGCTGAACTTGTAGAAGAAAACAGCAGTTTCAGTAGCAAATATGGGAACAAACAAGAAGATAGAAAGGCTTTTTTAGTGACTTTAGGCTAAGAAGGGGGTTGTTGAGTTCTGGAGGGTTGAAGAATTTATTCAAAGGCTTGAATTCAAATTTTCCATTTAACATCACTGCAGGATTAATTTGAACTTGAAGTAGTTGTTGAAGAATTAATGGCTTTTGTTGATATAGTCCAAATCGTCTTCCTCATTTTTCTCCTATACACATATATATCGTTGTCTGAATTTCTGAATGGAACTAAGCTGGCAATAAAAATATATCATTATTTTTTTAAAAAAAATGAATTTTCCCTATTATAGAAGGCTTGTTTCAGCTAACAAGGGGGGAAACACTTTTCTGTCCAAAGTTCCCACCAGCCATTTTGTCCATATCCTTCTACACACAAATGCTCTAAAATAATTAAGAGAATGAGATAATCACCAGTGAAGACATACATTCCACAGTGCAGTTGTCAATTGTAAACACAGATTCCTAGTGTACTCTAATGATCCATCATTAATCCATTACAGCTAATTGGGCATTGCTCATATTTCTGCACATATATTCTCAGAGGCCTGATAGTCTCAATTATAAAGCAATCCTGGTTCTAGCAGTTTGAGGTTTTCTCACAGCAGTTGCAGACAAAGATCCATTTTCTTGTGTAATAGTTCATCAATTAAGTGCTCCTTAACAAACCCATCATCTGATAGAGCCAGCCTTTGGGATACTCGCCACTCGCCAAAGAGGGGGAGCACTTCTGCATTCAGCAATGTAGGGATACATCCAGAAGTAATTGGCACCTACTCAATTAACCATCTAGCCGCAGTCCTTTTTCCTTGCAAAAGGACAGGGAAGAGGAATAGGGTGAGCAGGGAGACAGCACGCTGATGAATAACCGGAGACAGGCGCAGATAGACAGCTATGACAGAAGAGATGCCAAACCAGAATCAGACAAGGAGGAGCTGACCTGCTGATCAATCTTGGAAACCCTCATATCCAACTACAGTCCTTCTCAGTAAAATGCCAGAAGAAACATGAGCACCACGTTAATGATGATGAGAAAAAGCAGAATGACAAACACCACCACACGTTGAGTGTCCGGGTTCATATTGCACCGGAGGAATGTGTGAAGAGCACCCCATTGATGCCTGCTCTGATTAGATCCCTTCGCCATGCTGGCTCTAGAAAAACAGTATTTTAGCAGCTTAACAGCACTGTCTCTGGAAAGAAAGCCAAGAAAGGAGGGATACAAACAATGGAGTCATTCTGCAGCTTTCAAAAAGCAAAACTTAATCAATTTCCTGCAACCATCATTATTATCAACTTTCAAGCATAATGCATGCACATGCTGGAACGGTGTTCTTCCCTTTCCAAGAAATTCTTATCTTTGTTTTATCTCAGCAAATCATCAGCTTTTCATTTTATCTTCCAGAAAAGAGCTGCCTCATTGCATTAGCTGAGTGAGCCTCTGTGTGCTGAAACTCAGCAGTGGGACTGGCTTCCCAAAGAGCTTGTCAGCTATTTGCTAAGCACTGTAGCTAGGATACAGGCAATCCTTAGCAACTAGAGAAAGGATGGGCATGAGGCTTTCCAGGAGAGCTGCAGAAATGGATGTGATGAATCATCCTCACAATATATCTACATACACACGCACATTAGGTATACATAAATTACATAGATAGCTGGAAATATATTGCAGCTAAAACAATGAGAAGCCTTTGGTACCTTAACATGCAATTAATTAAATTTCTATACCACCCATCTCACTGATACAGCAACTCCGAGCAATTTACAATATAATAAAAAGTTTCAAAATGTTAAAAACAATTAAAATTAGTTAGAGCCAATATTTCTGGGTGTGCTCCTTGTCTGGACTACATCACAAGGCTGACAGAAGATGAGACAGAATGCCATGTAATCATTTGGAAAGAATGGTTTTCTTGAGCTGCAATATAGTCTGCTAGGCTTTTCAATGTGCTTTGTCATGAATGTACCTGAATCTCTTAGGTGTAACCCAGAGGTGGGTTTCAGCAGGTTCTGACCAGTTCTGGAGAACCGGTATCGGAAATTTTGAGTAGTTCGGAGAACTGGTAGTAAAAATTCTGACTGGCCCCGCCCCCATCTATTCTCTGCCTCCCAAGTCCCAGCTGTTTGGGAAGAAATGGTGATTTTGCAGTAACCTTTCCCTGGAGTGGGATGGGAATGGAGATTTTACAGTATTCTTCCTCTGCCACGCCCACCAAGCCATGCCCACCAAGCCATGCCACGCCCACCAAGCCACACCCACAGAACCGGTAGTAAAAAATTTTGAAACCCACCACTGGTATAACCTGAAGAGCATAGGATAGGGCAGGCTAAAAGCTCAACTCATGTCTGAAACTATTTATTACATTTTTATTTCCTGATCTCCTTCCAAAAGAACCTCAGGGCAATAAATAGAAAAAATAAAATTAAAAGCAGAATTCCAGTGAAACATAAATCAAAACACATTGCTAAAAAGATAGTTTTAACTAGCTGAATAGACAATTCAATTAAAATGTTAAAGACATGTCTAAATAAGAAAAAAAAATGGTCTATTAGGACGAGGCTAACAAGAAGTAAATGGTCTACTTAAGCATGAAAGCCAGCTGAGTGATTTTGGCCCAGTCACTCGTTCTCAGCTCAATCCATTTTATGGGTTTTGTGGGGAAAATAGGAGGAGAAAGGAATAATACATATGTTCACTGTCTTGAGTTATTTATAAAAACAATAAAAGTGGGATAAACATAAATAAATATATCAACTAGCATCACTTCTTATAAAAGTGATAGTGAAAAGTACAGACATATATATATATGTCTAGAGACATTTTAATTTTTAATTGCATAAAACAATGGATGCAAAATACACATTGTACACACACACACACACACACACACACACACACACACACAAACATTCACCTAAGTAATTACAAAAAGGCTACCAGAAACAGTTGATAAAACACAATCAGCTTCATCACTCTTCTAATCAACTTCAAAAAGCATTAGTTAAAACATTATGATATTATAACTAACTAATAAATCAACACAGCCATAGTCACGATAATACTAGAATCACAGAACCATGATCTTGGAGATCATTTTTTCAACTCCATGCCCAGCATAAAAATCCTTTGCCACAGTATATGTGATAGTTGGCCAACAAAGTGTACACTTCCGGATATAATTTGATTCATTGTTGAACATTAAGCTGTTCACATTAAGCTTCATCATGTCCACCTGAAATCTATATCCTTGTGGTTTAAATCTTTGTTGTTGTTGTTGTTGTTTCTGAACAATTCTGTCCCATAAATGACAGAACTTCAGATACCTAAAGGCAGATGTCTCACTGTTATCTTCTCCAGGCCATATATACCCAAAGCTTCCAATTATTCCTCATTATTTTTCCTTCTAGGCTTCTTAGTATCTTGATTGTTCTTCTCTAGACACACTCTAGTTCTCCAATGTTCTTCCTAAAATGCTGTGCCCTGGATGCACATTGTAGAGAGGAAAAATTACTTATCTTACCTGATATTATATTTTTGCTGAAGCAGTGTAGAACTGCATTACTTTTTTAGAAACTGCATCACATTGGATTTTGCATCTGTTCCTGTTGGAATTCAATTTCAGATTATCAAGATCCTTATGAATCATACCATTGCCTAAGGAAGTTACTAATTTTCTATCCTTGTGTCATCAGCAAATTTGACAACTTTAATCCAAGCCATATATATTGAATAGTATGGGGCATTAAAACACAATCCAGAACTGAAACATTCCACACTTTCAGCTTCTCATGGAGTTATTGGCATATACTTACTGGGTGTAATTGTTTAATCAGTTCTTCTGATTTATGATATAATATTTCCCAATTTGCTCTACTAGAATCTCATGGGAATTTTGTCAAGTGCTTTAAAAAAATCAGTGTACACTATGTCCACAGCACTTTTATGGTTTATTAAACCAATCACTCTGTCAAGAAAAGAATTCAATTTCATTTGGAATGTCTTGTCTTGAGAAATGCATACTAGCTACCAAATAATGCACTGCTTTCCCAAACTGACTGTTTAACAATCTGTCCCAACATTTTGCTTGATATTAAAACCAAACTAATTAATTGGCACTTATTCAGTTGCACAGAAACAACCTTTTCTCCTCTCTTCTCCTCTGACATTACATCCATCTCATGATTCTTCAAAGATCAAAGAAAGGATTTCCAAGATGACCTCTGCAGGCTTTCTCAAGTCTCTCAGATATAATTACGTTAGTTTTGAAGACAAACTCATTCATACAAGCTGCAGTAGGTGCTCCCTAACCATTTATTTACCTTGAATTGCCACTCCCTCTTTTGACAATTGTTTTGCTTAAGTTAATTTAAGCAAAAGTTGTTTTGAACAAAGTTCCTTTTGTAGAAGAAAAGGCAACATAGGAATTGAAGAATTCTATCTTCTGCCAATCCTATCACATACTCTTAGCAGGACACCAACCTTTCCTTTTTTTTTTTTACTCCTGATTCAGTAAAAAAATCATTTTTATATTTTTAACTTTCCTTGAAAACCTATATTTCCTTATATGCTTTAGGATTTTCCCCCTTTATTATAAGCTACTTGGTGGTATACATTTTCTTTTTAACTCTTAGCTAAGTTAAAAGTTCCCTTTGCAAACACAACAGTTTCCTGTTCTTTTTGGAAAGTGTGTCATGTACTTCCAGTATCATTTCTGAGAAATGGCCAATCCTCCTGTACTCTCATTAATCTGAGATTATCAGAGAGGCCCACCTAGTATTTCTCAAAGCTTGATGAAATTGATTCTCATGGAAACTAATGTGCATGCTTAAATTTCTTTTAAATGGATACCTGCTCCTATCCATTTTAAAATGCTAAACACATGCCTGTTTATATTGACAAATACAATTTGTGTACAATTTCAGCAGAGCTGAAAACCGTCTTTGTCATTTGGGGTATGGTCCACCAGCAAGTAAAATTTATTTAAGATATACAAGCTTTCAACAGGTATTTCATCGTTAGCAGTGGTGGGATTCAAACTTTTTTACTATCAGTTCTGTGGGCGTGGCTTGCTGGGCATGGCTTGCTGGGTGTGGAGGGGAAGGATACTGTAAAATCTCCATTCCACCCCACTCTAGGGGAAGGATAGTGTAAAATCTCCATTCCCTCCCCACTCCAGTGGAAGGTTACTGCAAAATCCCCATTTCCTCCTGATCAGCTGGGACTTGGGAGGCAGAGAATAGATGGGGGCGGGGCCAGTCAGAGGTGGTATTTACTGGTTCTCCGAACTACTCAAAGTTTCCGCTACTGGTTCTCCAAAATGGTCAGAACCTGCTGAATACCACCTCTGATTGTCAGTAAAAAGTAAAACCCACTGAACTTCAGCAAGCCCTTTCTTTTAGTAAATAATCATAAGATCATGCTACAAGGGTTATGCTAGGATGGGTTCACTTTCTGTTTTAATCAAAGGTGAGAAAATTCGCAGAGACTTCCTACCTCTTCATAAAAAGAGTCATTTGTGAGAAATCACAATGAGACACCAAGTGTTACCTTGTCAGAAAAGAAATGTTTGAAAGTTGATAGTGTGATAGAAAAGTCACTGGGTATGAATCAGACTCCAAGTAATTACTTTTCTGAAATGTGTTGCATTGTCACTGAAATCCAAAAGCAGTTTATGCTGTACAGTATGTTAACAAAGAAAGGGGATATAAAACCTTTGGTCTTAGAGTTCTATCACCCCACGCTTGGCCATTGGCCTCCAAAGTCCCTCAAACATTTTTTTTTTACTTTAATAGAAGAAATATTGGTTTATTATATTAATTTTAATAAAATTCATATTTGTCCTTTCAGTATTAATGATAGGATGGATAATAATAAGATCAAGTCTATTTAGATTATATTAAAATACCACTCAACCTAAAATAGCAGTACGGGGTGAATTTATTTCATTTTAGGCATCTAGAGCTATGACAGCTTAAAAGAAAAAGAAAAACGTGAAGAGTTGAAAATGCTGCAATAAAGATAGAAAAAGCAAGCTGCAATTACATGACATTTGAAATTATTTATAGTGGATTTAAGAGTGAATAGCTCTTTATGAGATACTCTTATTGGCAGGCTGCTGAGAGTGTTCAGTCTCTCATTTAGTTTTGCTCTGCAGGCGGAGAAAAGAGTAGAATAGAAATGAAGGGTTAGGGTTAGGGTTAACCCTAACTTTTCAGACTTGCCACACCAAGGCCTAAGGTACAATGTTGGTATGATGTTGCAAGAGTTTTTTTTTAAAAAAAACACAATAGCAAAGATTGGGATAATGTACTTGAACCATTTCCTAATTTTAAAAAAATACAACTACAAAGTTCATTGTTCAATGAAATGCCTGGATTTCATTTTTAGAAGAACATAGAGACAATTTAATTTAAACATTATTTTATTTACAATATAGGATAAAAATAAAATATGCCACACTGCATTGTAAATAGACCTTCCTTCTTCAGGCTCCACTGCAAAGTGCAATTTAAGGTTGGTCGTTCAATCAATTCCATTTTGAATTGAAGGTATTAGTCCATTCCTGATATAACCACTCTCTACATGCAATATACTTTTAGTAAACGCTATGTAATAGGATGGGTTGACTCATTACCTAAACATGGAGAAATTAACCGTGAAAATGGGATGAAGGTTGAGGAACGCTTAAGTGTCTGATCTCCCAAATGCTTCTCTTCCTTACTTTCCTCGTCATATGGAAGATTTTTTAAAAAACAAAATACCAAGACTTGTATGATACATTTATCATGTGCTGCTGGCAACTGAATGATGAATATAGAAGCAGGTCCCAGGTGAAAATATACAGTACTCACTTGTTCACTATTAAGAGGACCTGTCAAAGTTGTTCTGTGGCCATTGGCAGGAAAAGGGATATTTATTATTTTATTGTGGTTTTAATGTGAATTGCTTTGAACCTCTGTTAAAATTATTATTATTCCTTAATAATGCATAATGAGAAACAAAAATGGTAGTCTCTACAATTTTTAAAATATACAATAATCAGGTCCAATGGTGAAAATCAGACTTCAGAGAAATAAATAAGATTTGTTTACTCTCTCTCTCTACCAGCAATACCAAAATTATATTATGTATTTCATTATCTTTGGAAGAAAAAAAATTCAGATAAATTCTACTGCAGCATTGTAGTCAAGAAATGGAAGGAAGCCAGTATCGCAAATTTTAGACATTTGATACTTATTACAGTAGAAACTATTCCATAGGCTAATTCATGGGTACATTAGACAATATGCAAGGTATTAGGATTAGTGTCCCTTTTCTCAAGCTTGGAAAGATTTTATTCAGTATGCTAAAAGTTCAAACTAAATTAAGAGACCTTTGTCAATAGCAATGATGAGGATTTTGCAGACCAAAAAAAATAATTATTTTGAGGTAAAGAGATGTCATAAATCAACATTTATTTTGGCTACAATATATTATTTCTAAGTTAATTGTGTGATGATTCTGAATACAATGCTTCTATTATAACCTGTTCATTGTTAATAGTGTGATTTTATATATGTATTACCTAAATAACACAAATAATATTATTTTAGTAGCTTAGCTTAATATTTTGGTATTATTTATTTGGGGAACCAATATGGTGTTGTGGTTAAAACATCAGGCTAGAAACCAGGAGACCAAGTTCTAGTCCCACCTTAGGCACAAAGTTAGCTGGATGACCTTGGCCAATCACTCTCTCTCAGCTCTAAGAAGGAAGCAATGGCAAACCACTTCCAAAAATCTTGCCAAAAAAACTGTAGACTAGTCCATGCAGCTGTCATGAGCAAAAAACAAAAACAAAAAACAAACCGAACTAGACTCAAAGTTGTCTGTTAATCTGTGTGTGTCTAAATTTCTTTAGCAATTTAGTAGGTTAGGTTTTCTCTAGAACGTACATCCTATTTTAGTTTATCTTAATTTGTATAATCTTATATTAAAAATTATTTTACCTTCTACACAACTTTGTAAGTTTTTTAAAATTTGAGTACAATTTAATAAAAAAAAATTATGAGATATATAACCAGATAGAAAATGAGATTCTTCTGTGGAGTCAACATGCTTGTTGTCAACCTGAGGGATGACAACTAACCTCATCACTGGACAATCTACATAAATATTAAAAAGCAAAATTCACTACTATTGGCAGCTGCTCCTGCTAGTTCTGCAAAATAATAAACACCCTTCATTAGAAGTAGAGCAGCTGTTAAGGTTTTATTTGTAGAAAATCCTTTGTTACAAATTAATTTTTGATCTTAAAATAACTGCATTTGTCTGAGTGATTATAAATAGTTTCACAGCATACTTTCAATATGCCAACTGTTCAGCCAAGGCCAGGTTTTCATGGTACAGTTGCCTTGGTAAGTTTATGCAGAAGGCAAGCATTGTCTTTGTATACCAAAGGTTTTTGAATGAATAGATAATGGAAGAAAGAAATAATTCTCCATTCTGTCACTAATTTTACTGAATCAGCTGGGCAGCTTCTTCTTCTTCTTCTTCTTTTAATTTACTTCCAAGCTGCTCAGAAGGACAAAATCAGGGCTATAAATCAGTTTTCCTGAAATACTTAAGACTGTCAATATTTCAAAATGTCCGGTAAAAAACAATTACCTTATGTCTGATACTATCTCCTAACAAGAACTAACAATGCAAAAATTTGATTTCAGAAAGATAGGTCAGAAAGTGTGCTGGCCCCACCTATTCAGAGAGACCTGGGAGGCAAAAAAGCAGAAAGTTTGCAAGCATTTGCTGGTGAATTGTCTCATGAAGAGCATTTGCAGAATTGCATCTTACTTTCCTTACTGACACATCCCTCACTGCTAGGACAATGTCAGAACTCTTTCTGAATGTATTCTATCAAATAGAACTAGATGGCATGTTTTAGCCACTATTGGAAACCAAGTCAAGGGCTCAGGGTTTTTGGCTTTAGCACAATATATGCATTCAGCAGCCACTGATTTATAAACCATGGATTATGTTAGGACTAAATTTAAACCAGGTCACTATGGCTTGTTCAAAAAAAATACTATGATTTAAGGACTCATAACTCTCCTGTTTATAAAATCAGAAAATCAGAGAAATATAGCTTGTGCTCATAAAATCTCTAGGTAATATCACAAGAATTTCTGTTATTTTCCTTTTATATGAAGCAAGAATGACTTAATGTATCAGCATATAAGATTTCCAGGTCTTTTTCTGAAGGTACAAGTTAGATTCATTCTAAGGGACAGCTGAACACTTTAGCACCTTTTTTGAAGTAAATCTTGCATCAGAAAATATCAAAGTGTTTAGAACTCTTTACCATGCATCTACTGGATTACATCATACTCACTATAGACCAGTCAGTTAATTCAAACAGGCTATTAATTGGAGATGATCATGATGATCATGAAATAATCATTTTAAGTCAGCAAAATGCTAAGTTTACTGATTGACTCATATTGTCTTAAAGACTGACTTTCCTCTGCTTGCAAATCCAGGAATAAGGTCATATACTGAGACTTTTTTTTCAAACTCCTCCCAGAGAGAAGAGTCAGATAGACTATAAAATGTCCTTTTTTGAAAAGTTATGTGTTACCTACTTTACATAGCAGCAATTTGTCTCCTAGTGGTCTTTCACTCCACCCTTCCGAAAAGTTAAAAAACATGCCATGAGAAGAGATAAATGTGTTATTAGAAAATGCACTTAATATTAAATGTGTTTTATTTGTCTTAGTTACTAAGAGCTGCAGTACCTCATTAATAGCAAGTTGTTCTCCTCCACCACCTGGGTGACCATAACGATGACTTGAACTTCGGAAATCTTCATATAAATCCTCTTCACTCCCAATGTCATCACTGTTTTTTTCTAGTGATCCATCAGCAATTACTAAAATGACAAATACAAACATATATATAGGCATATTTGTTTAAGAATGTTGGCTAAATCAGGATGGAAGTATTGTGATTAATGCATTGAAGTCATGAACTATACATAATCAGTCTATACATATTTAAAGTTTAATTAAATAAACAAACAGAGATATAATTTTAGGGCTATGAAATGCTTTAGATATGAAGACAAAAATGTTTCAAAGCATGTGCTCTGTCACAGTAGAATCCCAGGAGAAGACACCGTTGTCTTCAGGAGTTGCAGAATCCAGCATGTTTCCCTGTCAATAATTTATAAATAATATAATAGAACTATTTAACAGAGGTCTGGTGAGGAAAGTGCATTAGCTAGTACTCCTTAAAAAAGAATAAAAATGTGGAATCTTCTTATAATAAATTAATTCCTTCTAAGGGTACTTCTGCTTCAGCAACATTTCACCCCAATCCCACATATAACAGCTTGAAACCAGACATAATTATATTCCCATCTGCCAATCTCAAAATGCAGAGATTGTTCAACATCCTGAACAATCAGTGATAATCTCTCCCCCCAACACCACCATCCCAACCAATAACAGAAATAAGATCTATTTCTGATTGGAAAAATATCCTATTATAAAATAAACTGCAACTGAACTTCTCCTCTATCTATATTTCAGCATATGTGTCGGTGTGCAATCAGGTGATTTGTAAAAAAAAATATATTAAGAAGTTGTTATAGAATAGAAAAATAGAATAACAGAGTTGGAAGGGACCTTGGAGGTCTTCTAGTCAAAGCCCCTGCTTAGGCAAGAAATCCTACACCACTTCAAACAAATGGTTATCTAATCTCTTCTTAAAAACTTCCAGTGTTGGAGCATTTACAACTTCTGGAGGCAAGTTGTTCCACTGATTAATTGTTCTAACTGTCAGGAAATTTCTCCTTAGTTCTAAGTTGCTTCTCTCCTTGATTAGTTTCCACCCATTGCTTCTTGTTCTACCCTCAGGTGCTTTGGAGAATAATTTGACTCCCTCTTCTTTGTAGTAACCCCTGAGATATCAGAACACTGCTATCATGTCACCCCTAGTCCTTCTATTCATAAGATTAAACATATCCAGTTCCAGCAACCGTTCTTTATATGTTTTATCCTCGAATCCCCTATTGCTCTTCTCTGCACTCTTTCTAGAGTCTCAACATCTTTTTTACATCATGGCAACCAAAATTGGATGCAGTACTCCAAGTGTGGCCTTACCAAGGCATTATAAAGTGGTATTAACACTTCACATGATCTTGATTCCCTCTGTTTATGCAGCTTTGGCTTTTTTGGCAGCTGTAGCACGCTACTGGCTCATATTTAAGTGATTGTCCACTAAGACTCCAAGATCCTTCTCACAGTCACCACTATTGAGCAAGGTACCACATATATTTATTTATTTATTTTTAAAAAATTTATTTATGGGAACCATGACGCTCCCATAATCACCCGTGTGGCCGCATTCTGGGCCAATTGATAATAATCACCTGTGCGGACGCATTCTGGACCAGTTGGAGCCTCCAGGTGCTCTTCAAGGGGAACCCCATGTAGAGAGCATTACAGTAGTCCAGGCGGGAAGTGATGAGGGCATGAGTGACCATGCGCAAGGAGTCCCAATCCAGAAGGGACGCAACTGAAAGGGAATCAGGCGAACTTGATAGAAAGCCCCCCTGGCCATGGCCGTCACATGTTCTTCTAAGGACAGCCGTGCATCCAGGAGGACACCCAAGTTGCGAGCCCTCTCCGTGGGAGCCAACGACTTGCCCTCAATAGTCAGAGATGGCACCAGCTGACTATATCGGGACGCCAGGAGCCACAGCCACTCGGTCTTGGAAGGGTTGAGCTTGAGCCTGTTTCTCCCCATCCAGATCCGCACGGCCTCCAGACACCGGGACATCACGTCAAGGGCATCATTGGGGTGGTCTGTACAGCTGAGTGTCATCAGCATACTGATGGAACTTCACCCCGAAACCACGGATGATCTCACCCAGTGGCTTCACATAAATGTTGAACAGAAGGGACGAGAGGACCGACCCTTGCAGCACCCCCCACACAAGGCGTCTCGAGGTCGACCTCTGGCCCCCTGTCAACACAAACTGCGACCAGTCAGAGAGAAAGGAGGAGAACCACCACAACACAGTGTCCCCCACCCCTAACCCTTCCAACCAGCAGCATGATACCATGGTCGATGGTATCAAAAGCCGCTGAGAGATCTAATAGGACTAGGACCGAGGAACAACTCCTGTCCCGAGCCCTCCAGAGATCATCAACCAATGTGACCAATGCCATTTCCGTGCTGTACCTAGGTCTGAAACCCGACTGGAACAGATCAAGATAGACCGCTTCATCCAGGTACTGGGGGAACTGTTGCGCCACCACACTCTCAACAACTTTCGCCACAAAGCGGAGGTTGGAGACTGGACGATATTTTGCTAAAACAGATGGCATGAAACATATGAAGAGTATTAAGGCACATGAAACTGTATCAGGTTTGGCTCTGTCCACTAATCCACTAATCAATGTTCTCCACCTCAGTGATTTCTGTATATTTAACAGTATTTTGTCAGTTCTTTGCACCCCCAGCTCTGATGGAGAAAAAGTCATTCTAACAAGGTCAGTTACTAAGACTAGCTATTGAAGCTTTTGAAAAAATAAATGGTTGATGTGGGAGGAATGTCTTCTTAGATCAAAGTATTTCCTTGTGAACTGTTCCCTTTTTCACAGCATGGAATTTTATTGTTTCATCAAATGTTTCATTATTTTTTTCTTTAAAGGGCTGTCTCTGCTTGTTCCATTACTGAGCTCTATAATTTTCAGTTTGAAGACAAATCTCTCCTGCCATTTTTACAGCTTTCTCTCTCTCCCTCTCTTTTGTTGCTGTTCTTGCCTCCCTCTGTTGCTATATGAATTGTACCGGATGAAAATAAAAAGTTATAGTGTGTGCTAAAATCTATTCCATCTATCCTAAGCCGTCTTGCAACCAAATGTGTGTTTGTCAAGCACATATTTGTTTTCTTGGCTTAACTCCTGTTTAGGGGTCAGGGCTCCTTCAGGGCTCCTTCAATCCTACAAAATGTTATTTTACTCTGGATTAGCTGTTAAAGCTTAGTTAAAGAAAGCTGCAGTAGCAGATTTCAGCCAACTGTTCTGCTGCTTCCAGGAACTGCAAAACAGCTGCTCAAATACTGAAAGAAAGAAGTAAAAGAAAATTTTCTTTGCAATAATAGAAACAAGGAAGGAATAGAATAGAATAGAATAGAATAGAATAGAATAGAATAGAATAGAATAGAATAGAATAGAATAGAATAGAATAGAATAGAATAGAATAGAATTCTTTGTTGGCCAAGTGTGATTGGACACACAAGGAATTTGTCTTAGGTATATATGCTCTCAGTGTACATAAGGAGAATAAAATACATTCATCAAGAGTAAAAAGATACAACACTTAGTGATAGTCAAGGTTACTAATAAGCTATCAAATCGTACTAGGAAACAAAAATATAATTGAAAGATTATAGTAATAAAAAGAATAATAGTAATACAGTCTTAGTAAATTATTTGACAATTTTGTTGGAATTAGTTGTTAAGCAGAGTGATGGAAGAGAAAAAGTAAGAATCACAGAGAAAGACATTTTATGCTCTAAACATGGAGGCAGGAAAAAAGGTTGACAAAGCTTAAGCCATTCCATTCCAATCACATTTTTATACAATTTACATCCCACCTTTCTGATCAAGAACACTTAAGATGGATCCAATTTTTTTAAAAAAAGCATAAAACAATTATGTCATTAAAGTTGCTAAAGCCACTATTAAAATTAAACTAGAAAGACTTGACTGAATATTTAATTCTTTTTCTAAACAGAAATCCAAAAGAAGTGCTTTACCTAGCTTTGAATCAACACCCACTCCAATGCTTAAAAAAGAATGGATTTCTGAAAAAGACAATATTTTTAAGACAGCCTGGCCTGCTTATCTTAATGCTAAAATAGCTTTACATCAAAAGAGTTAATTCCTCTGATAATCACATCCTAAATAATTTAGAACTGTAATGCTACAATTGTGTCCGGGGAATAAATGGCAATCAGTGAAAGGTTTTGAAATGGCCATGATACACCCCAGTATTTGAGATAATCAAATAAGTAACTGGTACTTCTTGTATCAGCTGAAGCTTTTGGCTATGCCTTAAAGGTGGCCACATAGAGAATCCATTGTAGTACACCATCTGCAATATAACTGAAGCATCTTTAATTGTTAACAGGTTTAAGGCTTCAGGAATGGTTGCAGTACCTGTACTACCGGTAGCTATATTTGTGCAAATGTATTTCTTGCCATTGATGTCCTTAGGAATCCAGAAACAGCTGGAGTTAAAGAGTACTTTCAGATTGCGGATACAATTTCCCCAAAGAGCTACTGCAATCAAATGGACTTAAGCAGAAACACTGACACAAAGGTGGTGGCAATCCAAGATAAGTAATGTGTTTGACAATAAGTGGTGACAATCAGGCTACTTACATCCATGGATTTTGGAAGAGTTTGTGGTTGTTACTTTAATGGCCCTTTCTATATAATGTTGTAAGTTATTTAGAATCACCTTGCAGCGAAATGGGATGAGAAATAATTGCAAATGAGCATAGTCCCAGAAGAATGGAAAAGATTAAATACTGTTTCTATCTTCAAAGTAAAAAAAAGACCTGGGTAACTTCAGGCCAGTCAACTTGTCATCAGTACTGACCAAAAAAGTGGAACAAAATGTAATCATTATGTGCTTATTTAGAAACCAATGACTGCTTAGTAGAAACTAGCATGGTTTTATCAATAACAAGTCAAACCAAACTAACACAATCTACTTTTTTATATGGTGGCTAGTTCATATGACACAGTGTACACTGGCTTCAGCAAAGCTTCCACAAAGTCTTAATAATATGAAGATATTCATGAGCATTTTGAAGAACTGGAACAATATGGTAGAAATTAATCAGATGAATTTCAGCAGAGAAAAGTACAAAGTCCTATAGATCAGTAAGAAAAATTAAATGTATGAATATGAGATGGCAGGACTCAGACTGGGCAGCAATAGGTACACAAGGTGATGAAGCTGCAATACATGCACATACATGAGCAATGTGATAAAACTGCCAAACAAGCAAACACAATCCAAGTTTGTGTCAACGGAAGTATATAGCATCAAGACTAAGTTAATTCCGTTTCTTTCTATACTCTTAGTCAGAACATATTTATAATATTGCACCCAGTTCTGCTATTTAGAAAGAATGATGACAAACTACAGTGTGTCCAAAGAAGTGCAACCAAAAGAAAAGGCACATGGAAGGGAAAAAATACTATGAGGAACTTTTGGGGGTATTGAGTATATTTAGCTTCAAGAAGATAAGATTGTGGAGAGACATGATAGCTGTTTTCAAGTATCTACAGAGCTGTTATGAAGAGGGTGGAGAAGAACTGTTCAGAATTGTAATGCAAAGAATGTTCAGGTTTAATTGCCATGATAAAGCTGTTTTGATGATAATCATAACAGACTGCTCCCAAGGATCTACTTTGGACCTACCCGTATTTTTCGGAGTATAAGACGCACCTTTTTCCCCCCTAAAAGGGGGTGAAAATTTAGGTGCGTCTTATACACCGAATGTAGCCCCGCCTACCCACTGGCCCCCACCCTTTGGCCTCTGCCTCCCAGCAGTTTACCTCCTTGCAGCAAGCAACAAGAAGAAACAGCTTGTTTCAGCTTCAGCACAGCCTTATTAGCACAAGTTGATTGAATCAGCTGTTTTGCGTGGACTTCTGCTGCTTGCTGCAAGAGGTAAATTGCTGGGAACAGATTTTTTTTTCTTGTGCTAATCAAGCTATGCTGAAAACGAAAATGAAAGTAAAGCAGGCTGTTTGCTGCAACATTGCAAAATTAGGCAGAGGCAGAGAGAGATTTCTTTTTCTTATTTTTCTTCACCAAAAAAGGTAGGTGCAAACAATGGGAAATTTAGGGCAAAAGAGGAGAGTTCAAGATTTTAAAACACAAAAGAAAAAAAGGAGAAAGAAAAGGCAAAAATAAAAATGGGAAGGGAGAAAAAGAAATGAAAGAGAAAGATGTTATACATATTTAGAATTGAAATATGAATAGTAGTAAGAAATAAATGGGAAATCATGATTGTAAAAATGAAATGAATAATAATTGGAATATTTGTCTTTGTATTTTTGAAATCTAGACAATAATAAGTTTTTATTTTTTTATTTTTTTTAGAAATATGAATAAGTATAAACTGTAACAATTAAAATACCTTTAATGGTATATGGTGGTGAAAGTAAAAAGGATTAAGTTGTAGCTTGGAAAACAGCTAGAGCATTTTTAAATTTAATTAGGGAAATTGTAATGATTGAAATATTTTTAATTATATATTGTGATGAAAGTAGAAATGATTAAGTTGTGATTTGGAAGATTATATGGGCAAAACTATTTGGGTTATTGGGAGAGCTTAAGATGTGAAAATGAGTAACATAAGAGGAAAGCTCTATTTAACTAGGGAATTGTAATAATTGAGATATTATTAATTGTATATTGTATTGAAAGCAGAAATGGTTAAGTTGTGGTTTGGAGGAATATATGGGGAAAATTATTTGGTTTATTATTATTGGTAAATATAATTAATTGATTTGTAAGAAATTGGATTGCATGGAAATAATTGGAATATTGATGTTCATATTGATTAATATACAAAAAAGATAGTTATATAACTAATTGATTTATATTAAAATGTTGAATTTATATTAAACAACTGTAATATTACATAATTAACCAATGTGAGGATGGATATAAAAATAGATGACAATGGGAAGGGGTATAATATAGAATAGAAGAGAAAAATTGAATTTGATTAAGATTAGAGATGAGGATGAAGGGTAATATTTACGAGACCACCTTCTGCCTCCGATAACCTCCCACCGGCCAACACGCTCCCACAGAGAGGGTCTCCTCAGGGTGCCGTCTGTCAGGCAATGTCGGCTGGCGACCCCCCGGGGAAGAGCCTTCTCTGTGGGGGCACCCGCCCTCTGGAATGAGCTGCCCCCAGGGATACGACTAATCCCGGATCTCCGGACCTTCCGCCGGGCCCTGAAGACGTTTTTATTTCAGCAAGCCGGGCTGGGTTAAAAATTTTTAATTGGTGAATTTTATGGGTAACGGGGTTTTAAATTGGTGAAGCCTAAGATAATTTAATTCTGTTTTAATGCATTTTAATATTTGTATTGTGTGTTTTTAATTTTGGCTGTTCACCGCCCCGAGTCCTTCGGGAGAGGGGGCGGTATAAAAATTTAATAAATAAATAAATAAATAAATAAATAATATTGGTTTTTTAAAAAATAGATGGGTAAATATGGCAAAAAGGAAATATAGAAATTGTAAATTTAATTGAAATGACTAAACACTGTTTAAATTTGTGAACCGGCCAAATACTCTGTTCAAAGAAAATACATTGTATGTTTGTATGTGTGTTTGTCTAAAAATAAAAAAAACTTTTTATAAAAAAAACAAAACAAAAAAGGTAGGTGTGTCTTATACTCCGGTACGTCTTATATATACTCTGAAAAATATGGTAAATACAGGCATTATTCATTCTATTTCTATTTTACACTGTATGCATAAGTCAGTACAGTTGATGTTGGAGAAGTAATCTACGTAATTTCACAGTTTTATCAGGAATACATTAGTTTCTGTGGGAGTCTCTGTGACTTGATCTTCCTAGAGATACATTGAAGAAAAGCCCTCAACACAGAAATCAGACAAGCTAATAATGATCAGAGTCTCATATAAATTCTCCAGGGTCACTCTAAATGTTAAGGTATCTGATCAATTGCTTCTTTATGCATTTTGAAACATTTCTAGATATATAAAATTAGAAAAATCAAAGGTTATCTCCAGTTTTATCAGCAATGGTGAAATCCTCCAAGGTTTGCCACTGGTTTGCTGAGTGTGTATGTGCGGTACGCACCAAACATGCACTTCGCATGAAAAAAGGAGGCTTAAAAAGGTAAGTAAAATAGCAAGGGGGGAAACAGCTGTGCCGCACGATTTAAATTCACTAGAATATAAATCATGCATAAATCAGACGAACCGGTAGCATTTTTTTCCTACCAGTTCTCGCGAACTGGTAATTTTTATTACTAACGGTTCTCCCGAACCGGTGCGAACCAGTAGCATTTAATCCCTGATTATCAGCCTAGAAGGCAAATAGCAACTAAAACAGGAGGCCATTTCTAGTAGGGACCAGATTTAACTTCCCCTGTACTTTAGCTGTTTATCCTCCTAGGCTATATTATACATAGCTATATACACACAATTAGGTTGAATGGTGATTTCTAAGCCTTTTTTTTTCTCTTTCACAAACCCATAATGTCCTTTTTCTCTGGACTGACTGTACACATTAGCTAAGGAGGCTTCTTCTTAGAGTAGAGATATTTGGATACTGAGAACTATCTCAAGGTTTACACCATATCTCCATCAGGGATTAAAAATAATTTCATATTAGAATAAAATTTACGAAGAACAAATAAATATTGATGTTTTACATTTACTAAACACTAAGTTGAATGAATAAAGTCTGGCTAGCATTTGTTCCTCCTCAGAAAAGGAATACACTCTTGTAATCTGAATTTTATTTTTATTTTTATTTTATTTCATCAAATTTATATACCGCCCTACTCCCGAAGGACTCAGGGCGGTGAACAGCCAAAAAATAAAACACATAAATTACAAAATTTAAAAAACAGTATAAAACTACATTAGATAATTTGGCCTGGGACAAATTAAAACACCCCAATATTTAAGACAAATTTAAAATTTACAATTTAAAAAGTTAAAAAGGGAAAAGTTAGGCCAAGCCGGCCTGTTGAAATAAAAAAGTCTTGAGGCCACGGCAGAAGGTGCGTAGATCCAGGATCCTCCATATCTCTGGGGGAGCTCATTCCAGATAGCAGGTGCCCCCACAGAGAAGGCTCTCTCCCTGGGGGCCGCCAGTCTACACTGTTTGGCTGACAGCACCCGGAGGAGCCCCTCTCTATGAGAGCATACTGGCCGGTGAGAGGCTACTGGTGGCAGCAGGTGGTCCCGTAAATATCCAGGTCCTAAGCCATGGAGCGCTCTAAAGGTGGTAACCAAAACCTTGAAGCGCACCCGGAAGACCATCAGGAGCCAGTGCAGTGCAGCTCGCGCAGGAGAGATGTTACATGGGAATGCCATGTCGCTTCCATAACCACCCACGCAGCCACACTCTGCACCAGTTGGAGCCTCTGGGTGCTCCTCAAGAGGAGCCCCATGTAGAGAGCATTGCAATAGTCCAGGCGGGAAGTGACGAGGGCATGAGTGATCGTGCGTAAGGAGTCCCGATCTAGAAAGGGACGCAACTGGCGAATCAGGCGAACCTGATGAAAAGTCCTCCCGGTCACAGCCGTCAAGTGCTCTTCTAAAGACAGGAGGAATCCACTCTGTGAATCCAGAAGGACACCCAGGTTGCGAGCCCTCTCCGTGGGGGGTTATGACTCGGCCCCTATAGTCAGTGATGGCACCAACTGACTATATTGGGACACCGATATAACAGAAGTTCACCTGTTGTATGTTTAATAACCTCCGTAGCATTGTCCCATCTAAGTTTAGTGTCCTACTGATATTACTAATCATATTCACATTCATGTATATTCAAGTTCTCCCATACTTTGGTTGTCTGTACACAAACTCTCCTAGGTGTTTTAAAAGCATTTCTTCCCAATCTTTTTTATTCTACTGTTTATTTACTACAGAGGTAAATGCTTTATGAATTTTTTATCTGCGTACATGATAACAAAAATGCAATGAGAACATGTATGTCTCTGTAACAAATTTACTTTTGTACAACTGGGAAGTATTTGCACCTATAACGTTGTTTACCAACATATGTTGGGGAGAAGCAAAAAAAAAGAAGCTAAGACATAGGATGTGAAAGCCCAACATATGTCCTATCAGTTGATGAATGAAAAAATAGTATTTATATTATGATAGCACAGTTCTCTAGAACAAGCAACAGGATGTGGTGCAGACTGCACATTGTACTCACAATGTTCATTGGAATAAATAGCATAAAAAAATCACACGAAATGGGATACTTGTAATGAAAACAAGACAGCAAAGAAGTATAGATTTAAGACTTACGATCTGTGTACTTCCTTTGCCCAGCAGGGTGTTCTATCATTAAAAAAGAGAAAATTTAAGGCTTTTTTTCTTCATTATTTTCACAGTGTCTGATTCTCTTTCCTGCAGAAACGTTGATGGCAATTATCAAAGTGTACTAGAGTTACAACATAATTCTTCACTTGTTATACTTCATTTTAAAAAATAAAGTCACGCTATTTAGAACAGCAAGTATTGCTTTAGGCTAAAGCTCTTAGCCAACTGCAATTTGTCAGCCAATGTATTTTGAACATTGTAAATTTTCATCAGTATTTATTTTTCATTTAGATGTATATGACCCACTACATTTCTCAAAACAATTCTGGGTAGCAAAGTGTGTGTGTGTGTGTGTGTGTGTGTGTGTGTGTGTGTGTGTGTGTGTGTGTGAAAACCCTATATGTGTATAACCATTGAAGTATACAACCTACAATCCAATAAATGGCAGCTGAGAATTTTTTAAAAAATCAAAAAATAGTATCAAACCAACAGAAGTTCACTAAATAGCATATAATAATTTGAGGATATTATTCCAATGGTCACACACTGCATGAGTTCAGTGGTGGGTTCGGCTCGGATCGGGAAAACTGGTAGCGGCGGCGGTGGGAGGCTCCGCCCACCCGCCCAGACACTTCTGTGCATGCGCAGAACTGTCGCGCACTAGCGCCCATGAGCGAACCGGTAGCGACAGGTTTTGAAACCCGCCCCTGCATGAGTTCTCAAATAGATCCATACAAATCAGTCAAGGAAAAGAAGCACAATTGTGGTTTCTCAAAGGTTGTACTTGCAAAATCCTAACAATGCAAAATAGTGATAGTTTGAAAAGATGTAATGCTCTTCTACTTTACATACAATAAAAGTAAAATAACTCAAAATCAATGAAATGACAGAACTGAATACAAAATGAACAGCTGACCAGAGTAAGAAGGAAAAAACATGTTTGGGCAAAAATATTAACAGGAAACTTGTTCATTCCACAGAACCTTTTATAAAGAAGCCCTGCACTCATATGAAATAGGAACATAAACAAAATCAAAGGATATGAAAGTCTTTTTTATAGAATGTTGATCATAGTGACACCATTCACAGACAACTATATTAGTAAATCAGTTTCTCATAACCGGATACTCTTCAGATGGGCTGAAATTAGAATTCAGACTTCTAAACCAGCCCCAAACTACAAAACACTGCAGTACGCAGTTGCCTTGATAGCATGTTGAAAGTGCTACCACTATCATCAAAACAGGCCAGGGGTAAAATTCACTTACCTTCCCTAGTTTGCCAATGTGCGCGTGCTGTCATCTGTGCATGCGCAAAGCCTTCTGTGCATACGCAGAGGCTTAAAATGTCGCAAAAAAATGACATGGCATTCGCAGGGGTGGGCGGAGCCTCCGGCAGCCGCCACTACCAGTTCTCCTGAGCTGGATAGAACAGGATAAATTTCACCCCTGCATCAAAAAGTGAAACTACTCTATTTCTTCCCTTCAGTGTGCCAGGCATTACCTATGTTTATTTTTGGGTTTGATTTCTTTATGTCTTTGAATAGCATTAATAATCCAAGAAGTGTGTCACTTTTACTCATCTATCAAAGGCCCAATCATCTCCTGGGCAAAGATGCTGTCAGTTCTTATTGTGTTGAAGCTAGTGACACCAAGAGAAAATGCTAGCTGCTGTTTTTGTTTATTAAAGTTCAGAAGTTCCTAAGGGGAAGTAAACAGCAATGTCTTCTTTCTCAAAGCATAAAGATCCTTAAAATAACCCTTAATACCCAAAGGAAACCCAGTGTATTATCTATTCCCTTTTGCTCCCATTCCACTTGAAAGGAGACATAAGTAAATTTACCGTCCAACATTTTTCATCCTAAAATACTTTTTTTAAAAAAGTGGCAATGATGATGATGATGATGATAATACATAACACCCCAAACTTAACCACTGTTAATAGGAAAGACAAAAAAGATAGCGAATGTGGCGAATGTCACTATGCAACAAACCATAATAATGGTCATTGTTACCCAACTACTAACTAGTACAGGTAGACTATGCTACCTGTACTACAAGCCAGGTAGCACAGTCTTCATACTGGCATCAAACCAATGTTGTGAAATATTAGTAAAACTGTACTGTACTCATGTATTACTGTAAGATTGATGAAAAGTACCCAATTAGTCCATTTGCAGAAGAAAAAACAACTTTAAAAAGTAAAAATATCTATTATATGATATGATAAAAACAGTATTTTATGCCATATTAAACAGGTATCCTAAAGACTGTCTGTTTGTAATAGCAACTCTATTATGACAGCTAGTGAACTGCCCTGTCTTAGATTGGCTGAAACTTGACAAAAGTCTTGCTATTCTAATGTCCTTGGATATGGGATATAGAGAAATAGAGACGATGCCAAAAAAAGGTTTCAAGCTGTCATGCATTCGCATGGAGGGGAAAAAATTCAAATATTTGTTTCTGCTAATTGTAAATATCTGACAATTAGAAGATGAAACTACAAAAAGAAAGAAATGACTATGCAGATTCAAGAACGCTGACTTGAAAAATTCCTCCTGGTTTGTTTTTTTTAAATATCTGATTAGGTCATAACTTAGCTAAAATTAAGTCTGTTGGTCCAGTAACCACCTGCCCATTATCAGATGGCCTGGGGAACCCACAGTGGGATGGAGCCCATCAAGTTGCTCATTTGACTATAGGTGGTCACCAGGGAGTTGGGGGGTTATTCTTTTTTTATATTGGGTTTTTACTGTTTTTAAGCCTCCCAGTGTCATTGTGAGTGAGTGGGTGGCCATATAAATCTTCCAAATAAATAAATAAATAAATAAATAAATAGGAAGAGGTGGAAGATACACAAGGTTAGGTTTTGGTTAGGTTTTAGAGAGTGCACTTATGCAGGAAACAGCAGCACTTTCCCAGCTGATTTCTGTTGCTGTTATTAAAATTATAACATTAACAGATGTCATCAAAGGTCTCTCGTGTTGCATCTGTTTCAGAAAAATGATGAATTTCTAAACAAAAACAAAAACAAACATAAGAGTCCAATACATGATGTTTAACTTTGTTTTCAACAGTTGTCAACCCTAAGGGAACTCGGTTAATCTGTCAAAACATCTCAAGTAAAATTTCAATCTATCATCATTCTTTCATGTTACTTTAGGAGGGAGAGAACAGAAATTAAGACTGTGGCTTTAAAAGATTATTGTTTTCATTTCAAACTGGCTATCTACTGTATATCTTGGAAATACTGGAGCATAAAGTGTTTCTAAAATCTAAGTCTGAGCAATTTGCAGACTGATTTTTGAATTCATCTGAAAAGACATCTCTCTGCACTCATGGATGATCTGGCCTACAATTAAGTAGGTTACTCTCTGTTCCATATACTTTTGCATGAAAGAAGCACTACAAATGATGTCTGTGGAGATTCTCAGTCATCCAGGTCTATTTATGGGAGTTCTGCCTGGAATCCCCATGCCTGGAATACCTAAAAGGCTGGGACAGCAAAACTTTCTGTGATCTAATCCAAAAATGCTCAAGGGGCAAAATAAAATTAATTTCTCCTTGAATATGTTCATCGTTAAGCCCAGAAATATCAGACATGATGCCTCAGTATATTAAGATTCCCTGCTTTAAAAAAAAAAAGAGGCTTTGCTATTGGGTAATATATCATTTTTAAATAATCTCATGGAAGTTGAGGGGGAACTTTGATCTCTTCACCTCATATTGTAAGCAGTGACTTGCTATAGTAGCTTGTTTTCTTCCTCAAAGCCATAGTTATGCAAGGCCACTTCTACGAGAAAAGTATTAGATGAGGAAGATACAACTTGTCTTTTCTTGCTAATCTCTGATATTCTATTAAAAAGCTCCAGGAGCACTTTTTACTAAATTGTATCCATGCAGATAACATATTCTCAATAAATAAATTTGTCACCATTGACTTTAATCATCTGCCCAAATTGCTTTTTCTCCTGAAGTGTTTAAGAACAAAAATTATTAGTTGGCCTTATCCTTTGATTAGGCACAACTCTTACCACTACTTATCTGTCTCTATTAAATCCATCATTAGTTCATCTTTTGGGAGGACTCCCATTTGCTTTTTTTAAAATTGTGTAAATCCATACTAGAACTACCACACTACATACTTTTGCCCTCCTCTTTCCATTTCTAAAGTAACCTGGTGTTCAGGTTCAACTCTCATTATCCCCAACCATCTGGAGGAAACTGGATTGCTAGAACACCGCTTTGGTGAGTAAGGCTGCAGACTTAACCACATTTATTCCTCACTGATCTAAAAGGCCTTCTTTATGATGAAGATTAAGTTGAGGGGTCCTTGATACTCTCTGAGTGTTATTGTTTTCTTGCAGATGTTTCATTACCCGAACGAGGTAACTTCTTCAGCATTGATGATGTTACCTAGTTTGGTAATGAAACATCTGCAAGAAAACCACCACACTCCGAGAACACCAAGGAAGGATCCCTCATTGCAATCCTAAACTACAAATATTCTTCTTTATGGAAGATTAAGTTGTATTAGACTGAGTGGAATAAGCATCCACCTTGCTTATTGCACATTACTGAACAAGTAGAATTTCTGTAGTACATAAGACATAATTCACTGAACAATTAAGCAGCTGAAAGGAATTTCTTTTAACAAAGTGCACATAAAAAGTTCATTATCGCATCTAAGAAATGGAATCTAAATGTCAGATAGGTGGGGGTGGGAGGGATGTAGAGTGATTTGTTTCAGGCAATGATTTAACACTGTGTGTTAAATGTTCATGAAGGATATGCAGCTCCTGGAATGCAGGGATGTAGGACTTTTTTTAAAAAAAAATCCACACAACATATTGATTTAATAGTCATGAGGCAGCTCACGTTCATTAGAATGCAGGTTTTTAAACAGCAAGAACAGAAAGGCAGACATATTAGTACAGCAAGAATTACAATCTTGCTAAAAGTCTGACTTTTTCAGCAGCAGTTTTAGAAAGCCTTTAGATTGGAGAAGAGAAAAGTTTCAGCTGACAAAATTAATTGGAGCTAGCAGAACAAAAGGCATAACTGAATTGTACCTATGATAGAAGTTTTAAAAAATCAGCAAGTTCTGCTACAATAAGGTGACCTGGATTTATGGATAAAAAACTAAAATTTCTTTTGAGTTGAATCAACTCCTGTGACTTTATAGTCCAGCCATGTTGTTTCCTTGGTAACAATAAGAAAGTGATTTGTCAGTGTCTTCTGTAATATTTTCTTCAATTTCTTAATCTACCCTACCAGATCCAACTTTGGAGAGTAATCAAAGTCACTTAGATATTGAAACTAACATGACTTTGTATTCTGATATTAAGGAAGAATAGCTAACCCATTTTATTACAACTATGAAATGCTGATCAACTAAGAAAAGTCAGTATGAAATGAAGGCAAACATAGATGTCCCAGGATAACATTGCAGGATTTCAGTCTGGGTCAATCACCGGGACTAGAGGTTTAGTCTTCTGAGCTTTGACACATTCTGGTGAGAGAGCAGTTCCCTGAGGGTGGGTTCCACTACAAGTCCAAAAGCTCGAAAGGTTACACCTCTAGTCCCAGTGACTGTCCCAATGACTGTCCCAGTGACTGTCCCAGATTGGATCCCGCATCAGTATGAAATGTTAACAAATTATGATGGATTACTGTTGTACACTCGAGAGTTTTGCTATATAAATGAAAAAGAAGAGCAGTTTAAAGCATGTTCTAATTCTCTATTTTAAATGATTTTCAATGACCGTGTGCTCTTGTTTCATGAACGCATATATTGCATTTTTATTTATAATATAATAACTGATTTTATACAACTGCATAAATACAGAGTGGATGATTAGGAGACACTATACCACCCATTAATATCCATAATGTTAATATGTATGCCAATTCTACATGTAATTTTACAGACTTTATTTAAAGATAATATCCCGCAGGAGTCATAACTTAATAGAACCATATCCAATATTAGTCAATAGGAATTCTGTTCATGCAGTTGAAATAGCTGCATTAAACTCACCAAATTTGCTCTATATAGTCCCCTGCAGATGACAAAGATACATACATACATACATACTACACTATTCCCTTTCAAGATAAGCATGTTAAACAACATACAAAAATGATCAATAAACGAATAAATTGGAGGCAGTAGGTAAAAGGAAAGAAAAGGAAATCTAACACTAGTTTACATCAATACCATTATACTCTTCCAATTATTTCTGCTGTTGCAAATCATTCTTACTCATATCTTGTCCATACACCAATTCATATACTGCCTTTTATTCTTTAGTGGCTTTTTTTTACTCTTTCTAATGACCTCATCAACTGTATCCAGAAACAACTTTTTTGGTTGGATAAACAAATTACATCCATTTTACCAGTTACAAATAAAATTTTGACAGCTTTAATTATTTTTCTTCAATTGTTCATGGACTCTAACATTTATGGCATTCATTTAAATTCCAAATTTACAAAAATATAGAGATAGTCCTTAACTTACAACAGTTCATTCAATGACCTTTTGAAGTTGCAATGACACCAAAAAAAAGTGACTTATGACCGTTTTTTCACACTTATGACCATTGCAGCATCTTCATGGTGATGTGATCAAAATTCAGACCCTTGGCAACTAACTCATATTTATGATGGTTGCAGTGTTATGGGGTTGAGTGATAACCTTGTGTGACCTTCTGACTAGCAAAGTCAATGGAAAAACCAGATTCAATTAACAATCATGTTACTAATTTAACAACTGAAGTGATTCACTTAACAACTGCGGCAAGAAAGGTCGCAAAATGGTGCAAAATTCACTTAACTGCCTCACTTAGCAACAGAAATTTTGAGCTCATTTGTAATTGTTAAGTCGAGGACTACATGTACTATAATTCCCATACAAATGTGCAATGTGAGAGTCCTCCTAGACTCACAGCTCGTGTTTGATGAGCAAGTGGCAGACATGGCTAAGAGGGCCTTTGCACAGCTTCATTGTATGCACAAGTTGCACCTGTTTCTGGATTGGCAGACCGTGCTCACAGTCATTAATGTCTTAGTCACAACCAGATTAGACTACCACAACGTGCTCTACATAAGGCTGCTCTTGAAGAATATCCAGAAATTCCATTTGATACATAATGCAGTAACACAGATAGGTATGTGCGTTCCTAGAACAGTGCATGTATACCTCTATGCCAGGGATATCAAACTCGCATCATCATGGCGATGTCACATGACGTATCGTGACTTTTTTCCCTTTTGCTAAACCAGGTTTGGGCGTGGCTAGTGTGTGACGCGGGCCGCGAGTTCAACAGCCCTGCTCTATGTTATGAAGTGCGTTGTTTGCCAGTTTGCTTCCAGTTCAATGAGCTGCTTTTTATCTTTAAAGCCATTTACGACATGGGACCAGGCTATCTGGGGGAACACCGCACCCCAGTTCTATCAGCCTGTACCATTAGATCTGGCAGAGAAGGCTTACCATCAGTCAGGGACTTGCATTTAGTCGGTTTCAGGAGATGTGCCTTATCTGCCATGACACCTGCCTTATTCTCTTCCCTGAAAGTAAATTAATCCCATCCCTTTTGATACTCCAGAAGGCCTTGAGGTTATGTTATCATGCCTGGGGTTCCCAGGCAACTGGAGACTCCATTGCTGATTCTTACTCTCTTTTTGTATTTGTTTTTTTTATATTTACTTTTTACAGTGATATTTATATTTTGTATATATATTTGTTGTTTTTATATGTGATTTTATCTGTTTGTTGTGTACCATCCAGAGTCATGTGAGATTGGTGGCTATATACATTTGATTAATAAATAAATTATTAAAAAATGAATACGTTGAATGCATAGTCTGCTCAGCTAACTGCTTCTTTCCTCCAAATCATTCAGAAGTTCATTTTGGGTTTTGAAAGGTCTAACATTTTGGCTAATAAACACATCATTCTCAAAACACAGAAGATTTTTTTACATCCTATTAAAATAATAAATGCTCAGTTTATCCTAAAATTGAATTGATTCATCCAATAAAAATGTCAAGCATCTTTAGCAGTTCTTAAGAGCAATTGAGTTTGAAAATCTTGTCTGAAAATGAAAAGAATCTCAAAGATAATCCCAAGGAATGATCCTCCGTACTGATTGGCATATCTAATCTATACTATGTAACAAGATTGCAGGAAGAAACAAGAACAGGAAATATACCTGTAGATCAAACAGCTCAGATGATTCAACGCAATAATTTCACCTTGAAAGCAATATAAACTGTTATTTCCATGTTAATATGAGAAACAATAAAGCATAATTAGGAGATTAAATGCTAATCAGAATTTTCATGAACTGCTGCTTTCAGTTTGGAATAACTAGGTGGTCTTCAACAATCCAGCAGTTATAAAATGAAAACAAACCAAAACAAAACAACAAAGCCTTGAAGATCAAGAAGACAAACTGGAAAGCACTTTGTTCTTTAGAGCTACAGTCAGAAAAACACTCACCTAAAGCACACAATGTGTAAGCCTTTTATCCTAATGAAATCCTGCTATTGAAATTTGTGGTCATGGTTTATAATTTAATAAGTCGTGTAAATGCAGTCAATTATGGTTTATTCAGCCAGTCATGGATATGCAAAGTACTGATTCATACATCCACTACTTCGGTCACTTAAAAGGAATTTAAATGAATTATATGTCAGGTGACATTAAATGGCCTTTTACCTCGCCTAGTAACAAAAATGATTAAAGGATCATCATTTATTTGTTACCTTTTTTTCTCATCTTATTTTCCTGCCTTCATAATTCAGAAATCCTATGCAAGGAGCTCTGTAAATGTGTACAGATAGTCCTTGACCTACAACCATTAATTTAGGGACCGCTTGAAATTAAACAGCACTGAAAAAAACAACTCATGGCTGGTTTTCACACTTGTGACTATCGCAGCATCCCCAGAGTCATGTGATCAAAAAATCTGGGGAATTGACAACCGGCATGTATTTACAACAGTTACAGTGTCTCCAGAGTCATGTGATCACTATTTGCAACCTTTCCCAGTCAGCTTCTGACAAGTAAAGTCAATGGGGGTACCTGGATTTGCTTAACAACTGCTTGATTCGTTTAACAACTGTGGCAAAACAGGTCTGAAAATTGGGTGCAATTCATGTAAGAGCTGCCTTGCTTAGCAACAGAAATTCTGATTTCAATTATGGTCACAAGTTGAGGACTACCTGTATAGTGTGTAACACCACAAGTGATCTATCCAGAAATACCTAGCTAACATAGATGAGCATTCTATTAAACAACTGCTGGGTGGCAAAAATCTGGAAAGCCAGACCAGTAGTATTCCATGGACAGCTACAATCCATTCCTTTAGCAGGGAAATCAACATAAAGGGTAAAGCAAGAAAGGTAACTTTGAAGACAGATAGTTTCTTTTTATTAGTTGGCATCTAATTTTTTTTCAGACCAACTTTCTTTTCTGCTTACTGTATAATGTAGAAAGATATTTTTAGCAAATGGATGATATTTTGTAGATCATTATAACCATCAAAGATCATTACCCTGCATATTTAAATCCTTATTCCCATGTTGTGCTCTTGCTCCAATTTTATTTTAAGAAATCTTTAAAAATTAAAACACTGTTAATAAAAAAATCAACCATGATGTAATTTTTCTATATTTAATTTGCCACTAGAAAAGGAATGCAATGCTTCTTGGCTAGCAGCCAGGACTGAAAATAATCAGGGCTGCTTCAGACAGAGCAGAAATTCTTTTTGTAATTATTTTTGCTCTTCACAAGTACATCTCATTTGCTCTAGTTCAAGAACAGTAATTTTGGATATGGACAAGAAAGCAGACTGGTGCCATCCTCTGCATGTAATTCATATATTTGTATCCCACTTTCTTTTCCCAAGAAATAAGAGCTTGTATTTTACAGTATTTCAGTGGACCAACAGATAATAGGAAAGAGCTGTGGAGACCTATGCTATTTTTGTGTTTTAAAGATGTGTAAGGAAATAAGATTTTAGGCTGACTTGTAATGTCCCTGTAGCGATAGAGAAGAATGTTTATAGTTCAAATAGCTTATCAAGTGTAGCATTCACCCTGTCAGTGTAGAATGCAATCTGGGGTTATAATAGCCTCCAGTTTTATCCCACACTTTCTCTAAGGAGGAAAAGAGGAACAAATGTGTTATCTTAAAAGATAATAATGGTACTATACTTGATTTACAAAGGGAAGTATCCCAGTTTCACTGAAATATTAAGAACTAGCATTCCTTTAGAATTGCAAAGGTAAAAGATGGGGTGTGGGCTTGGGGGACCCCATTTAAACAAAAAATTGACATACAACAACAAACTCTCCAAGCACATTCATCCCAAAAATGTTGGCCTTGTCAAGTTCTTCTAATTATGGCATGAAAATACCTTATTACCTTTAAAAACAAATCTGCCTTACTTGGAGTCCTTTCCATGGACCTGGGATAGGCAGATATGGATGTTTGATGATATTAAAGGTATTGTTGCAGGATGTAAGCTGTTCCAAGTAAAGCTGCCTTCTGCAATTGACCAATAAAAATTTGGCAGTGCTAATGATATTCAAATGGCTCTCCAGCTGTTTTGGGATCGTGCCCAATGCACCTGTTACTATTGGTACTACCTTTGATTTCTTTTGCCTCAATCATTCTATTTTTATTTGCAGGTCTTTGCATTTTGTTATTCTGCAGTTCTTTCTCTTCTATTCTGCTGTCTCCAGGTACTGCCATGTCCAGTATCCAGACTTTTGCCTTTCTTATCAACTATCACTAATTCTGGGGTGTTATGTGGCAAGTCTCTGTCGGTTTAAATCCTGAAGAGCACAGAGCACTTTAGCATCTTCATTTTCTATTACTTTCTCAGTCTTATGATGACACCAGTTTTTTGCTTGCAGGCAAATAGTATTTTTTGCAGATCTTCATGCAGAAATTGGGGTTGGAGATTGATTTTTTTAAAAGGCTATCATGGAGACATATCAGGCCTAAGTTTGTCTCTCTACCAGACAATTCAAAAGTTCAGAAAATAAATTTTTTAAAAAAGAATCAGACTGACATTCTCAGTATAATGTGCAAATAACAGTCAGGCACATACAAATCTCAGAAAACTTTCTCTTCTCAGACCCATTGGAGATTTTCTGGCTCTGGGGCCAACAACCCACAAACTGAGTAGTCTATGCTTCTCTTCAAACCAGATTCTTATGTGAGTGTTTCTTTCTATATTTATCAAATGACAATTTTATAGCCTTGTTCTGTTTGTAGTTTTAGTCTACATGCTGGTTTTACATTTGGCTTCTTTCTTCCAAGTATTGAAATGATTGCAAAGAAAAATGAAGGAAGCGGGAAGCAAAAGATAATGAATGAAGAGGGTTACAGGGTGACAATATTATTCATTTTTACAAAATTAGGTCTTTTGAAAAGGCTAGCTGAAAAGATTAATTCAATGTACTAGATAAGCTCTCTTTATTGCAAACATGAGCAATCTGTTTCTGTTAAGACTGTTTTGGCATGTCGGTTGAAAAGAGGCAGGTTGGTGGGACTGATGCCAGCATCAGGAGAACCCTAAACAAAAAGCAGGTGATGTCCCTCACTCTTTTTCTGATACCCTCTTATTCTTTATTTCTGCTAAATTTATTGTTTTCTTTCAATCTTCTAGCTGGATGGATAAAATGAATTAGAGGAATGAAGTGATCACTTGCACACAGAAATCTAAATTAGACTGGGAGTCTTTTGAAATCAGCTCGAGTCATGCAAATTGCCCAATTCTGGTTAACACAGCAAATTCTATGATATGTGGCAGCAGAACAATTACGAGACTGAATTCAGTACTCAAGATAAGCCTTTGATATGTGGTAGAAAACTAGGGCTTATATCCAGTGGTGGGTTTCAAAATTTTTTACTACCGGTTCTGTGGGTGTGACTTGGTGGGTGTGGCATGGCTTGGTGGATGTGGCTTGGTGGGCGTGGCAGAAGAAGGATACTGTAAAATCTCCATTTCCTCCCAATCAGCTGAGACTTGGGAGGCAGAGAATAGATGGGGGGGGCAGTCAGAATTTTTACTACCGGTTCTTCGAACTACTCAAAATTTTGCTACCGGTTCTCCAGAACTGGTCAGAACCTGCTGAAACCCACCTCTGCTTATATCTTACCACTGTTCCTCTTAACTTTCACTGAATAGCTATCAATTGTGTATTGCACTTTGCCTTTAAGATGAAAAATTATGTTGGGAAGGTAGCATATTACATAAAATCTCCAACTAGACATTGGATTTTCCCAGCTCTCTCCCACCAGGGCTCTGCAAACAGAATTGCTGGCTGAGAAATTCTGAGAGCTGAATTCACAAGTCTTAAAATTGCCACACTTGGAGACCACTGTGCTAAACTAAGTCTATCAAATTTGAGTTCCAAAAACACATACCACTACTAGTTGGTACCTGTCATTTCCTATCTGTCAAGATTTTTGCAATCCAGTCCTGGTAGTCATACTCTAAGCAAGATTCTTAGCTCTTTTTCTCCTTTCTACCTTCCTAAAAGTCTTAGAGAATGAACAAAGAATAGCTGAGCAAACAAAAAATTCACCAAGTTCCACAGGATTTTCTTTCTTGCTCTCATTTCTTTTTCCCATCAATACAAAAATGGTTACATTATCATTTTACCAAATAATCCAGTTACAAATAAGATATTATAAAAGGTTTTGTGGAGAGGGGGGAAGGAGGGGAAGGTGGATGAAGAGAAAGTTAAAATACAGTATCTCCCATATACTTGTAAAAATCTAGGCATAAATAGTTATATAACTATTGCAGACAATGACCCTACTAAATATAATCAGTGGCATATTTGTACTGGCTCAAACCACTTTTCCAAACATGTAGGCAAGGATAGGACCTGGACTAAATCAAATAAATTCCTAGGAGCCAACAAATAACTTTCTTGACTATGTTAAAAAAAACAAATGAAATGAAAGTTTCTCATGGTCAGAGGGCAATATTAGGTATTGCCTCTGTATAAAGCAATATACAAACTAAGAAAAATATTATGTGGGTTTGAAAAGGCCATAATTACACTATGATTACAATCAGTCAGAACAGTTAAAGGATTAAAGGTCTAAAAGGGGGGGAAATGGGGCCAGGACAGGAGACATTTCTTATGGATTTTCATTGGTATATGATGAGTGAGCTGATTCTTCATGGAATTTAGTCACTTAGTCATTTAGATGAGCTATAAAGAAAATATTCATCTATCAGAAAAAGCCTTCTTGCATACAAATAATTTTTAGTAATGTTTAGACACTTGGCCAACATCTTATCTTGTCAAAGAAAAAGACATCGAAGTATGATTTCAGGTACCTCCATGCCTTCAAGCAATTACAACTTTATGCAATATGGAATGAAGGTTTTAAAACCGCTAGATATTTAGAATTGGTCTGGAGAGAAATAAGTTTGCTGCCTCATCTACAATTATCCCTACCCAAAGTAACATCCAAATCTAGAAAATATGACTATACCATTTATTTTTGATACCAGTATTTGTTTTTCTAAGCAACTATATATCCATCTGATGATGGGTAGATAGGCTACAATTACTACCCCAAAACATAGTTTAAATGTCGCTGCAATAATCATAACAAAGGGCTTTTAAAAATAAATAAAAAGACTGTACAAGTGAAAATTATATTTATAGGTATGTTTAGTTCTACAGTGTGTTTCCCTGAAGAAACAAGATGAAAAAACAAGTTATTTTTCAAATAACTTATGTTCTGAGAGCATCTGTCAGCACTTAATTTGTATTATTGTGCATAATAAATTTATATTTTGTTTTATAAGAGCTAACTTTTTTCTAAAAGAAAGATATGAACAAGAAGATGTATCAATTTAGAATTTAGACTAAACATAGTGTAGAACAAGATTAGAGTGTCTAATCAGAACAAAAATAGCAAAATAATTAGCTCAAAATGATTTACATAAATTTTTAAATTATTTCCTCCAACATGATCTTTCAAAAAAAAAAAAAGGAATGCTTCTAGATTTGTTGGATGGGAGAGGGAAGCTGTTTCAAATAACTTTTCTATAAACGTTCTAATGTTAATTGCTTATTGGAGTCAAATAACAGCTTCAAACAACTTTCATAGAACTATATTATCAAGGCAATTTTAACTGATGCTAGAAGTGTGACTAGAAAACACATATATGACTTATTTCACTATGAACAAGTACCATGGTAGCCAGTAGGAAGACATTCTATATGACTTCTTGAATGTTACCCAAACTAAGCATTCCCACTTATTCTACTATGTTGCATTGATGATGAACTGAGTACAGTAAGAGGAGAAAACGTCAGCAAAATTAGACCATGATACTTGTTCTCATGTCTAGAAATAACTGTTAAGTCATTCTGACAGAAATGCTCATCAACTATATTTTTGAAGCCTTGCAGAATGGCTGACCTTTCTGTAGATCAGAATATAAAGGCTCCCTAAAATGCCTGCAACATAAAAGAATAGCACAACAGTTGCCTTTAGAAGCAAAGCCTCCAGAATCTAAACCAATATAAAATTTAAAAAAACCTTCCCTTAAGATAGCCTATTTTGTATGTTTTGTTTTGCATTGTAAATGAATAAGAAAATTTTATTTTGTCTGTTGTTCTTCTTACTTTTTTTAATAAGGATGCTTTTGTTTGATGCTTTAACTGCCCAAAGTGATTTAAGATGGGCCATATACTTTGCAAAAACAACCCACATAAATAAAAACTAACAAACTAACTAAAGTTGCCAGAGCAACTTTACAATAATAACAAAATTAAAATCTGAGACACTAAAACAATTTAATCATATGTTTTAATTGTTTTGAAGGCCTTTGGGAACTCTCAACTGAAAAAAAGTGCATTCTACAAAACCAGAGCAGTTACAAAGTCTGTTTCATCAGTTGCCTGCAGTATTATTCTAACTTGATCGACACAGAATTCTCAAAGTGGAATGAGTTGCAAGGATTAAGCTCAGTAGGAATCAAATCAAATCAAAAAGCATGAAAGCTTATTTCTGTCTAAGACCACTTCATCACTAGTGACTTCTTGCTATTACTGAAGTAAGATTGTGCACACTTTGGATTTCATTCATAGTCTACTCGTTAGAAACATAGAACCTATCTACAATTATTTGAAGCTGGGATTCTTAGCCCAGGATCAAATCTATAGCACTGAACAAGCTGAATGTAAGAATTGTTCTCATTGCATTGGTACAATGTTTGTTGAATGACTTTACATGAACCTTCATGCGTGGATAGCTTTAAAAAAAACAAAGAAACAACTTCTTTCACTAAAATTAATGAGGAAAAAGACCTCCCTATGTCAGATAAATTTGTCACAGCCTTCTAGACTATGCTTCACTTTCAAATCGTTTTAAATTGAAGTATTGACAATTTCAAATGGAGGGGTCAGCAATTTCCTTTAGAATTTTTAAAATAAGAATTATGAATTATGAATTATTATTGCAAATTAATCTGAGATAAAGAATGGGATTGGTATAATGCTTACTGATATCATACATATATGAACAGCTCTCTTCTAAGTGCAAGATTGTCCAACAATACCCTGGGTTCATATGTCACACTAAATGACATATGACAGGATTTTGTGAATTCAACAATTGGAGGGTTGTAAACCATGGTTTATGTTTAACTACTCTCTAAACCCAGCCAACTGAGGTATATTTAGTAAACCATCGCTAAATCAAAGAATAACACAATGTCTCAGTCATAATTTTTTGCCTTTATTTCCCATTACAACATTGCTGTTTCTCTCTGTTACAATGTGGCTAAGAAAGATAATGGTTACAACCTCATATTCATAGATCTATAGGATAAATTTATTACAGGAGTAATATCTGTTTTCTTAACTGATTTTCCACAGTAAAAGATTGTACCCTTTAGTACATCACACTATTTCCATGACATTATTTTCCAAATACTTCCTGCAGGTGCTTCCACAAGAACAAAAGTCTCCTGCAGTGTGAATTCTGGAATTTAAGAAAGGGTTTTTTTTTCCCTTCCAGGAACCCTCTTTGCTCAATAGGATATATTGGCTTCCTGGACTTGCAGCTCTTGCTTGAAGAGCAGGTGTCAGCTGTGGTTAGGAAGGTCTTTGCATAATTCTACCTAGTATACCTGTTGCACACTTTCCTAGATCTGAGAGCCTTTCTGATAGTCACTCACACCTTAGTCGCTTTGCAGTTTGACTACTGTAATATACTCTGCATGGGGGTGCCCCTGAAGACCACCCAGAAGCTTGAACTGGTTCAGAATGCAGCAGCACAAGCAGTAATGGGCAAGTTTTGGTGTGTCCATGTAACATTTGTGCTTCATGAGTGACACCGATTGCTTCCAGATGCAATTTGAAGTGCTGATTGTTACCTATAAAGACCTACACAGCATAATCCTTGGTTATTTGCAGGACCATCTATGTCCCATAATATCTGCCTGATTGATTTGATTCTACAGAGTTGGTATGCTCTGGGTTCTTTTAACAATATAATCTATCAGGACTCAAGAAATGGACCTCTAAGTAGCAGTGCCTGCCCTCAGGGACAAGGCTGTTTCTGAGATCTGGATGTCTTCCATTTGATTGTTATTTAGAAGAGCTATGCAGACCTAGCTCTTCACCTGGCCTTTGGCAAGGGAAAATAAGACCAATCACATTTACTATCTTTTATTGATTTTATTGTAAATTATTTGATTGTTGTGAGCCACCCAGAGTCATTGAGAGTCAGGCAGTATATAAGATTAATAAATTATTATTGTTACTACAGCTAGCTTTAATTGCAAAGACAAGTGATTTGTAGAGATATCTTGATTTTATTTTCTGTAATATAAGACTGTAATGTTCCTTTTATTGTCTTATTTTCCCTCTGGTAATATATGCTTACCTTCAGATAAGAACCTCTAGCTGACCTTGAAAATGTTAAGCAAGATCAGATTTGGTAACTGATTTGATGGAATACCTCGGAGCTATAGGCTAGGCTGAGAAAGGAGGAAAAAAATCTACATTTTGCTTATCGTATCTTATTGCTAACTTCCCAGAAACCTGACCTGTTCAATATTGCTTATACTTGAAGTATTAATGCCCAAAGATTACCATAATTTAGAATTCTTCAAATTTTGGTTTAAAAATAACATTGAAGTCTTCCCAGAGACACATTATAACTTTGATATTTCAAAAAGATGTTTTAAATATAGGTATTTTTCCCCAGATATCTTTATCTCTGTGCCAGGCCTAAACATCTATCAATACATATCATATCAACAATGCATACAACAAAGACAATATAGATTAAACTTGAATTGAATACTTTATTTGGTCAAGTGTGATTAGAAACACAAGGAATTTGTCTCTGGTACAGAACACTAAGTATACTTGCAAAACAACAAAATAATAATAATACCAATAAAATGCTTAATGCATTGTAAGCCGCCCTGAGTCTCCGGAGAAGGGCGGCATATAAATCAAATTTAAAAAAAAAAAAAAAGTTTTGAGGAAATAGAAAAGCAAGAATAACATGTAAGCCCTTTCACACTCCAGATTAACTGTTTAACGATAGTTGTAAAATAGATTAAATTTCAACAAATCATTCTGATCCTCTATCATGGAATTAAGGCCTATTGTAACAGTATCAAATGCAATTATTTCCATAACAATAAAGTAGCTTATTCCAAATATAGACATGTAAAAACTTAAGTAGTAAATATAGAAAAGGAAGACAGATTATTAGTTCCAGTTTAAAAGAGCAGTCAGATTACTAGCCCTTTAAATATGATTCAATGAAGGAAATCACAGAGTTGGAAGGGACTCCTTAGACCTTGAATCCAACTTCTATTTCAGGACAAGAATCCAAATTCAGCCACCACACCCCTTATAGCCTGCAGCTCACCAGCCCTCTGCTTCATTGGCTTTCCTGCCAAACTATATATACGTATTACTGGGATGTTTTTTCTACCATTCACTTGTAATCAGCTTGCCTGTAAATTGACCTGATTATTTTAGGTCCTATCCTCTGGAGTAATGGCGAAAAAAGTCTTAATATTCTTCGATGTGACATTGTTTCAAATATTTTAAAAGTACCACCATTTTCTCTTCTCTAGGCTAAATTTACCTAGTTTCTATATACCGGTATGTTCCCAGGATTTACCGTAATTTGTAAGTGCCTGAACTCTATTCCAAACTTTTTTCAAATTGTCTGTATGCTTAAATGTGTGTTAGAAGAAGGCATAATTTTTCAGCTGAAATCTGAAATGAAGGACATTTCCCAAAGAAATTATATTTCTATTGGTACAACTTAAAGTTGCATTTTCAGCTAAATCACGCTGCTGACTCATATTCACTTTGTAATCAACCAATATTCTAAGATGTTTTTCATAAGAACTACTGTATTTCTAAGCAAGGTACCTCTCATTCTATATTTATGTATTTGATTGGTGTTTGTTAGATGCCTCCATTTGCATTTATCTCTGTTACATTTATGTTTTTATATAGCTCATTTCTGTTAAAATCACTTTTAATTTTATTTCTATCTTCTAAGACATTCACTTAACATGTGTATCCAACATATCTGACAAGATTCTCTTCATTTACATTAAAATCATAGTGTTTGGCAATAAAAATTCTATTACTATGGCTGAGAAGAGTATATATAAACTTGTTTAATCTGATAATTAACTAATTATTATAGTGAATTAAAATAATTACAATTATTATTTAACAGGCCAATCATTTTTAAAATGCATGTCTAATTTTTCAAAGGAAGAGCTACCTAAGGACCAGTTTTTCTTTGATTATTGCCAAAATTACATCATAATCAGCTAATACTTTGGAACATGATATGAATTCACTGAAATCAGCTCTATACCAAATTGAAATCTTGCAATTGTATAGGTGACCTTACAAAGGCCAAACAGGATATAGTATTCACTGTTTCTCCAGCTCAGCCTTGCCCACTCTGCCTTCTTTGGAGGTTTTCCAAAGTTGAGATTTCCAACTAGAAATAGTTTGTCTTGGAGGCCTTTGGTGTCAGGCTTTATATTAGAGCTTGGCACCAAATCATAGATCTCCTGACATTATGCAGTACTTGGTTTGACTTGACAGAGGACTCTAGGGCATGACTCTCTTCTAGATCAAAACTCTTATGACAGAAAAGAATGAAGCCTCAAACACAAGAGTTGATTGTGCACTACAGAGGAAAGAATTCAGAGTCAACAATATATATACATTTCTCCAGAGTTTAATTTCTCATCTTCTCCCTCCCACACATCTTTTCAAGTTAATGTCTACTTCAATTTGGGCCTTAGTCCTCTTTAGTCTCAGTATTGCTAGTTCCCATTTTACCAGGTTCAGCAAAAGGCAAGGGAATATCCAAGATCAGAGACCCTGTCTGAAGCCAGAAGTTTCCTCCAATCCCCAAAGGGAAGTTCAGCAGATTTCTGTGGCCTGCAGGATGCTGTCCCAGGGAACACAGGGTTGCCATCTGCTTATTTATTTTGAGAGTTATTCTGGGAATATAGTTATTTTGCTTGTTTTCTTGAATTCTTGACTCTCTGATCCTGAATATTTCACATGCCTACATTTATCTGTATAATTGCTAAGAATGTAAAATTGTTAAGCTTATGACTAGTACATTATTGTCATACTGATAATATTCTTTACAAATTGAAAAGATATATTGAAAAACAAGAAAAAAATCACTTTCCACTCTATCATATATTCAAATGAAAATATTTACCAAGAGCTATCCAAATGTGGTGGAGAAGCAAAGTTGGACAGAGTTTCTCAACATTAATTTTGGAGAAGGATCCACTTCTGGACTAAAATGTGTATTTCCTTTGTGTTCTTCGTTCCATCATAATGGAAATGTTATTGTTCAAGAGTGCTGCTGTTTAAAATTAGATTCTCTACAAATGTTCATACAAAAATGTCTTTTTATATGAATTGACTATAATTAATTACTTTGGTAGCACACAGTAGTGAAACAATGAATAGCTGTGTTAAATAAGATAATTGCAGTTTTATTTGTATTATTTGTTGTAAAGAGAGCAGTAAATATACTCCATTCAAGCTCTGAATCTGACATTCATTGGGACAAATGTATCATTTTGGGACAAATATTTTCAATGGTGAATTCCATTTGTGCAAGCCAACTATATATACAACTATATTGCTTTTACTATGATAAAAGAGTTATTTGTAGAAAACAATTCAATTTATGTTAAGAATTCAAGAAGCAGAAGCATTTACCAGAATCAGTTGATTGACAATCAGTTGATTGTCAGGTAGCATTTGAATTGTCTGAACTGAGACTGCTTACAGATGTTAGGGATTTCAGGACAACACATGCCAAATTAAAAATTCTTTGCATATAAAAACTTTGTTTAAAAATTACTCAAATCATGTGTGGCCACCGTCTTCTTAATTCAAAGATATATTTTCTTGGACTTGTAGAAATATAGTACAAGCCTAAAAAAAGGCACAGTTCCTTTAAGGAGAGTTAAGAGATACAAGAATCTAAAATACCCTTACCAGCTTCTGATCCAAATACTGCACACTGCAAGTTATCTTGCTCTTAAGAGAAACTTTTGAATTAACAATTTCTAATATCTTAAGGATAAAAAATTCTATCCTAAAAGATTTACCATCTTCCCTTCCCTTTAATTTCATTTCATGGGTTGTTTTTTTTTTTTTTTTTTTGTTGGTAGTGATGGGGTTTTTTTTGGGGGGGGGGTTTGGTCTTTAGAAGATTCCCAACTTCCCCATCATTTGTCTAGCTCTATCCACTATGCCATGGTTGATAAATACTGACCTTGCAAATTTCTGTCTTTTCTATTTTTTGGGTTACAAAATACTATGTGAAAGTGGAGTGCTAGGGAATAATGTTTCATCCTTGCCAGGACTATTACCTGTATTCAGTAGAAAATTGTGTTCTGTTTTAAGCAGCGGCACATTATTTTGAGTGTGACTTATGATCTCTTTTTCAACACGGTGGATAAGATGATTGGGTTTTGTGCAAGTTCTGTTTTGGTGGCTTTCATCAAGTCATGAATGAATGAGGCAATGTAGTTTATCTCATTAAGTTTAACTCCTACTTGTAAACTGGAATTAAAAATCAAAGCCAATATAAAGCTAAGGTAGGATACACGATCAAGGATTACAGGGGGAAAACATCAGCATGAGCACCAGAGTTTAGAGGGCAAAGCAGAAATATAATACTGTAAAGGATAAAGCAGAAATAGAATAGAAACACAAATGCAATGGTTGAAACATGTAAGAATGGGCTAGCGCGGAAAGCTGTTCCAGCATTTAACAGCACATGGGAAGAACCATAACATTTCTTGGCCTTTACACAAGCACACCTACCGGTAATATTTATCTTTGAAATTAAGTTCCTAATACTTCAAGGATTCATGTTATGAGCTTCTCCCCAGAAGCAGGATCTCCCTTCTATTGTGTGATTCTCTACCAAAAGCCACTTATAGTCTAGAAAGTAGCAACGTTCATTTGAAATACAATTCTAGATAAGGAAGACAACTGAGTGGCCCATTAAGTCCCTCCAAAGATTGTCCATTTGCATTTTCCAAATCCCAGACCATACCCTGCCTTCTAGTCAGCTGCTTTGGCTATACATCTTGCCACTCCATTTTATATCCTCATGGCTCTTCCTCTTATCACAAATATGCCCTCAAAGAAGATAGTGGGCCCAGCCAGCTTCAGAATATTCTCCAGCACATTTTCCAACCGGATTCAACTTCTTTGTGTTTCTCAAACTCTCCTGCTTGATCTCACTGATTTGTCCTCTCTGCCCACACTCTCTCAGAAAAAAATATTATTTTCCTGGCTTGTTTTTTCAGATAAGATGGCCTCTCCCAGTTATAATTGTCCATACTCCACAAATAATAAGCAGTTTGATTAGGTCCAGATTAACTTCTCTTTGAAACAAATAATAGTTGATAAAAAAAACCTTTAGATATTGTACCTTACTTATTTAAGAGCAGACTAGATATGTTTCACTATTGTATTGTAAACCATAATCTCTGTTCATGTGACACAAGACACAACTCTTTGTAAGTAAAACTTCTCCCAATCATATCCAAGGAGAAAAGATGGTGGAAGCTTGGGAGATCAAGGCTTTGCTTCATTTTGTTCCAGCTAATGCTTATTGCAGTAAAATATGTCTTACTTATATATGAACCAGTATAATGCCTAATTTGTATATTGCACCATGACTGAATAAACTAAAATTTACTTGTCATAAATCATTGAGAAACCTCAATTATTGGGTACATAAAACAAACTAAGTCAAAATCAAATACACTAAATTATGCATTTGCAGAAATATGAATTCAGCTATTATTATCAAGAATAAAGCGAGATTATTATATGGTCAGAAATGGAAAGAGTCTGTACTACACACAATGGAATAATGGTTGATGAACACTACAGAACCTGCAGAAATAACGAAGTTGATTTCTTTGATTAGAGAAAAGACAATGTCTGTGTTTATTGCTGACTGGAAACCTCTTGGAGACTTTTTGTGTGAAACAGAAAAAATGAATTTATGAGTTATTAAATTGATTTGACAGGTTATATAAAAATTGAGTTATGCTAGAGCAAGATTTATATAAAATAATGTTATAACTGTTCTTATAATTGCTGTAAAGAGAATCAGAAGCTACCTCTTTGTACTTTCTTTCTTTCTTTGTTTTTGCATTATTAGCTCTTTCTCTGATCTTTTTCTTTGCCCTTTTTCCTCATTCTGTATTAATTTTTATTAGTTTTTTATCTTCTTTCTTAAAAGTTCTAATAAAATTATATTTTTAAAAAAGGAATAAAATATATGTGCATTAGATAAAATTTCTACAGAGCAAACCATCTGAAGAGTTTTTATATTGTTCTGGATTATATTCCTTAAGAAATGGAAATAAAAGATCCTTAATGGCTTCCTAAAATGAGCATAAATGTCCTATATCTTTAGTACATTAGCTGTTTTTTAATTTTCATTTAATTTCATCTTGGATAACACCTAGGTATAAATTACCTTAGACAGATTACGTGAAAATTTAGTTTCTAAATCTGGAAAAGGTAGAAGGAAAGAGAACTGCAAGAGACTGAGTCTGTTATAGAGGCAATGGGATACCATCTCATAGGGCCATGATGGCGAATCTATGGCACACGTGCCAAAAGTGGCATGCAGAGCCCTCTCTGTAGGCACGCACACCGTTGCCAACTGCTGTTCTGGTTTCTGGCGCATGCATGCATGCCAGCCAGCTGATCTTTGCATGTGCTGGAGCCCCGAAACCCAAAGACCAGCTGCCTGGCATGCACATGCACACTGGCCATGCCAATGTCGAAAAGGTTCACTATCACTGTCATAGGGATAGTCATCATGGAAAAAATCTTATCTATGTCATCAGTAAGAGACTACTACTACTTGATGGCATGTAATCAATCAAATGATGTACAGTAAGACTGGAATGAAAGACAGGATATTAATCTGATAAAATAAAGTATTGCATTTTGATATAAAAATCAGTATTTTACAATGGGGGAAATCCATTCTTTTAAACAGAGATTAAGAATTAATAACATACTCAGACTTGAAATTTAGGTAAACTTATCTATCTGGAAATTCAAACATTAATGCAAGTTTGGAGAAGGAGATTTAAGAAGTGTATCAGAATAAACTAGAGTAAATCAGCATTCCATCCATGCCCTTTAGATTGGTTTCTCAGATAAAGCCTAAAATACAATTTATGCTGTGATACTTGTTGCTTTAAAATGGGATCAAATGTCTATTTTATTTTCTTCCTACTTTTCTTCCTATTTTCTTCTTTGAAATTTTTTTCTGAAAACATGATTCCAATGCCCCAAAGACAGTTAAGTAATGCTTCACAGTCCATGAGTTCTATATACATCATGCTTCAAGGTAGACAAAATGTTTCAAAAGAAACCCTCTTCCACCAAGCAGCCATATGTTACCAATTTTCTCATGAAAAATGTGCCTTGAAAAATTACAAGGATTAATGAATTATTGCTAGCATCAGAATACTTGCCTCACTCAGAGAATTCCAACATTGGTGAAATTGCTAGAACATCTCCAATTTCTTTTCATCTCTGCAAAGCATGGGTTGTTATTCAAAATGATGACATTTAAGTTAAATCTAATAGCCCTCTTCAAGCATTCTGGAAACCAGAGCAATCTGGTTCAGAGACACAAAAGTCAAACATACTGATTGTATTGTTTTGCATCAGTTTTCATATGTCTTTTCCACAGTCTATACTGGTGAATTTTCACAAGTAGAGAAGACCTCAGCTAAATGCTGAGGAATAAGCCAACATATACAATATGGGAAGGCAAAATCAACATATACACAAGAAATAAAATACTAGCAATAGCCATCTAAACCCGAGTGAGAATAAATAATCACAATGCCACAGCAGCACCTTTTGTCAACTGGATCTTTCCAGAGGTCCTGGGCAGCCTGCCAGGTTTCTTAAACAAAATGACTATTGAAGTGATAAGAATCCTAAGAAGTTACATTAAATTTCAGTTTCTTAAGGAAAGCATATGTTGTAGAGTTCAAATTTATTTATTTATTTATTTATTTATTTATTTATTTATTTATTTATTTATTTATTTATTTATGTAATTTATATGCTGCCCTTCTCTCATAGGACTCAGGGTTTTGTTTACAAAACAAAACTAAGAATTACATAAACAATTTAAAATCAGTTTAAAATTAAATTAAAATCAATTAAAAAATTTGCGGCGGAAGGAGAGGAGGTCCGGGGCTGTCCTGAGGCCGGTGGGCAACCCATTCCAGAGGGTTGGCGCTCCCACAGAGAACGCTCTCCCCCTGAGGGCCACCAGCCGACATTGTCTGGCTGACGGCACCCTGAGGAGGCCCGCTCTGTGTGAGCGCACCGGATGATGGGAGGAAGGCAGGAGATGATCCTGCAGATATCCCGGACCTAAGCCATTAGGGCTTAATAGGTGAGCACCAGCACTTTGAAACGAACCCGGAGAGCCACCGGCAGCCAGTGCAGCTCGCGCAGGAGAGGTGTCACACGGGAGTACCAAGAAGCCCCCGTAACAACCCGCGCGGCCGCATTCTGCACTAACTGTAGCCTCCGGCTGCATCCCAAAGGCAGCCCCATGTAGAGGGCGTTACAGTAGTCCAACCGAGACATAACAAGGGCATGAGTGACTGTGGCATGGGCATCCCGATCTAGGAAAGGGAGCAACTGGCACACAAGGCGTACCTATGTGAAGGTCCCCCTGGTCATGGCCATCAAATGATCTTCTAGGGATAGCCGTGAATCCAGGAGTACCCCCAGATTGCGGACATTTCTGAGGGAGTAAGAATCTCCCCTCCCATCACTAGTGACGGGGCCACTAGATCAAGAGATGCCGGTATCCACAGCCACTCGGTCTTGGATGGGTTGAGTCTGTTTCTTCCCATCCAGGCCCGCACCACTTCCAGGCAGCGGGACATCACAGAAATGATCAAAGAAATGATCATTTCTTTGATCATCAAATTCAAATCATCACAATAAATGATCAAAGAACTAGCCCAATTCTCCTACAAAATTATAACTAAATTTGTGGCTTTAATTTGTGGGACAGTAATAAAAAATAAAGTTAAATTATAGAATGTTTATGTTTTCAATCTGAGCGTGAACCTTAAATATTAAATATTAGTAAGTAGAATATCCAACTTTAAAATATTTCTATTGCTAAACACGTTATTTCTGCACATGTTTATCCCAGTTAGGACTAGTAGAAATATAATTGCTGAACTCTTTCCAATTCAAAATAATACAAGCTGATACAATATAAGGTGAAAGATAAGAGAATGAGGGCAATTTTAGTCTCTTTTCCATTTTTAAAAATATATCTATATAACCTAGAGCCTTTCTATTCATCTTATTGTCACTAGCAAACTATGGGATGCTGTTTTAGATACCTGCAGAAATGCCTCCCTTCTGGGCCTCTTTGAAGTGTGATTGCTCAGTCAATTTACCATTGACAACAGTTGCTGAGAAACCAAATCTTCAAGAAACTTAAAGTTAAGTAAAAATATCAGAAAAAGAAATTCTCCTGACAAGGTTCACAAGGTTTCACAACAGCTGTGTGGAATGTGAAAATGATTTACATTATTTTTATTTATTTTGTATAGCGCTAGGAAGGACTTGTATCAATGCAGCCTTCCTAAGACTGATATCATTCCATTCATTTTGAGGAAACCCGTCTGAGGAAGATAGCTACACTAATAATAGCAAGCAAAGCATTTTTCACTGGTATCAGGGAAACAGGGAAACATCAGAAATGAATGAATGAATGAACGAACGAACGAACACACACACACACACACACAACACACACACACACAAAGTATTTCTTGGCACAATACAGTGAAGAAAAATAACATTTTTATTTATGTCATCAAAACATGAGGAGTGGCTGATATAAACCAATATAAGTCTGCAACAAGGATCCTTAAAGATAAGAGCATGGGGGCAGTTAAAATCCTGACAGTTTCCATAACAGAGTGGGAAAGTGAGTCTTTCTGTATCATACTGTGATATTTAGACTAAAGCCATAGCGGAAATTTGTCATAAATGTTGCTGCTACAATACATATAGTAATTGCAATGTAGATATTGATAATGTTTCAAGAAAACTGTGGGCCTTCATGTGCCAAGGAATAGTTTTCATTCTAATGCCATAATTTCTATTAATTATATTACCGAGGCTCTACTGCTTCATACCACCCATGAACAAGATGGAGATTTTGGCAGGTTTGAAGAAGGTTTCCAGAAGATACACATATAAATGTTTGGAGAAACAGTTTATAAGAAATTATTGTAAAAACAGTGCTGTGAGCAATCAGTAATCTCAGAAGCCATGAAATGTCAACTGACCATTGCTGGGACGAAAGCAATCAAATGGATGCAATCTTGAACATCAGCAAGCCATGCTACAACATTCACACTATGGCATAGTTTTTCAGGTCCCATTGAAGATGTATAATAACCAGAGTCTATCATCTAGCATCTGGCCATGTATTTTATTTCCTCAGGGCATCATACTACCATATAGGACACAAAAAGATGTAAGGTTATTTAATCATTAAAGATCATTAGAAGAGGTTCGTCATTTAAATGGCAATTTTGTAAACAGAAACATAATGCTGTATAAAGTAGCAGCAATCCTTTCAAAGGTCTTTTAAATTGTATCAGCTAAATTTAATGTTTTCAGTAATCCAAGCTTTTTTGATAGAACACAGTAAATATGCTGGAGGAAAACTAGTCTTTTGATGTACTTGAATACTGGAATCAAAACTATCCAGAAAGAAGTTGTTTATGACAAGTACAGACTAGTCGAAACTGATAAGTCTATCTAAAAATAGTAATTAGAAAGCCATGATAAGAAACAAACTATTCAAATATCAACAGTCAAAAAACGATGGGTACAATTCTGTCTAATTCATTTACATTCAGAGCTTTCATATCCATACATTGTTTACACCACTTGAATGGCAGAAACCAAAAAGACAGAGTGAGAGCAGTGAAGTAGAAGTAATACTTAAAAGATGAATAAGAAATATTTCTCAAATAAGACAAAATAAATAGAAATCAGACTGTGGCATGCAGTAATAACCCATGCTAATTTTCAATGACAAGATATTTCATAAGAGAGAAAATGTGCTATATTTTGTATTTCACAGTAACTTTGCCACTGTAGAAAGAGAAAGTAGCTGAGCACATACGCAGCCTCCTACCAGCTTCCACATCTCCATCCTTCCTTTTCTCTTGATTCCGGAAGAAGAATCAGGCTTTCAGTAGTAAAAGGCACAGGAATAAAGCTTGTTAACATTTTCTTTAATGTATTTGTTTAGCTCCCATGTTGTTCATTCCCATTTCACACAAATTCTCCCTTGCTTCCCTTTCTATTCCCCAAGGTACCAGAGAGCCACCCTTTAGCTGTTCTTACCTGAAGTGGAATGAAGACTTTCCAGACTCCAGTATCTGGAAAGGACCCCTCGCATCCCACTGCTACCACCACACACCACTCCGCTGCTCTCTGAATCTGAACCTGGGGAGAGGCCAGAGCTTCCACTGCTACTACAGTTGGCTCCGCTGTCTGCACCAGCAGATTCACAGCTGGAGTACTGCTGGGTCCTCATGCAGGCAGGCAGATGGAGAGCCAGGAGGCTCTGCTGCTACGAAGGAAGAGGGAGAGTCAGCTGCACCAGCCAGTTACACGCAGGGCAGTGGTCACCAGGTCCTGCTGTCTAAGTGCTGTATGGGATTCCTCTCCTCCGCGTTGCCAACCGCCTGCACGATGCAACCTGACATCATAGGGGTCCACCAGGGAGGCTCCCTTGCTGACTGTTGAAAAAACCTCAGCTCAAATTTGCAGAAGTAGGCTTATTTCTAAGCTGATTCCAAGGGATTAAACAAACCAAGGACAGGACAGAGAGAGCTTAAATTGCAAGGGAAGGGGAGGATGTAATGTACCTCTATAGAAAAGTTTGAAGCAGTTCCAAAAGGCTTGGGGAGAGGAGAAAGAGTTGTTTCACTGGCAGCTCCCTCATCAGCAGACAGTAGTTAAACAGAATGAAGGGAGCAGCATGCCTGTAAGTATATAAGTAGATATTCAGAGGACTAGCCTGCACATCCTTATACTATTCTGGTTTGTATCTAGAATAAGATAATCCTGAAGCAATGACACTATCCTGCTACCACAGTCCATTCTATAACAATTAAGAGGTGATCAAATTCAGAGAGATGAAAACCAGCTCATCAGAACAGTGTGACTGTGGATGCCAGATAACCTCATTATTCCAATATGTATTTCATGTTGGAGATCTGAGGGGGGGGATTAAAAAGTTTCCTATACAAGGGATTTTTTTAAAGAAAGGGGCACATATTAATCGTTTGACAGCTCAATGCAACAGGAACAGGGTGGTCTAGAGTTGTTTCTTATGCTCTATCTTTCCAGACTGCAAAAAAACACAGAAGAGATTCCAACAAGCTTAGCATGTGCGGAGAGCCTCGGGTGTATTTGAAGAGCACATTTAAGACTTGAAGAAAGATGCAAAGGACTTTACCAAGGATGATAACATATTCATATGTTGGTGTCTGTTTCTTTAAGACACCTGTATTTCAAACAAAACTTTCTGGAGGAAAATATATCCCATCCCACAGTGCTAAGAAAAAGTTTAGTCTTTGAAGATTCCTTTCATGTAGCTTTTTTTTTAAATTAAGAATGCTCTTATCAGCAAATAGTTGACAAGCCTTAGAATTCCCTAATAGATTTCATTATTATTATTTCTGTACTCTACAATAAACACAACAGAAAATAGGAGAGTAATATACCACCTTTTTGAGTATCTGTTTCACTCACAATACGAGAAAAAAATTAATTTGTCACTCTGTCATTTTTCCAGTGTTTTTCTAAAACAACTGTGGGGTTGGTTTAAAAGAATTTTGGAACTAAGACATGTATATAAAAATTGTATTCCCTGGTGAAGAAGGAATTCACCTTTTAAACATCAGCATACTTTGAGCAAGGAGTCCCTGCTAATATTTCTAAGAGTAGGGATCTACAGCTTCTCCTGTGGGGCCCTGACAGGGTTGTCATGTAGCTGTCAAACATTAAAAGATAGCAATGAAGAATGCATTGAGGGCAGAGAGGAGGGCTAAATCCTTTAAAAAGCCACTTATTCCACTTCAGCATCACACAGTTTATGTCCACTGGATGTCTTTTTTCTTTAACAGTTCAATACTATAGAACACAGATCCACCCAGATTAATATTAATGGTAAAAATCAGCAGCAGATCAAACATAAAAATAAAAGTTATCTTGAATATCCAATATGCTGCCTCTTTAAAGCTTTTTGCTTTATAGAAGACAATAGTATTTAGAAAGCATTTTCAAAACTGATCTGGGACAGTCTTGGTTTTTTTCCTGAAAACATGTATATATTGCACTTTTCATCCCAAATAAGATTTTTGAGATAGCGAACAAAATCTGAAATAAAATGACAGGGAGATAAAACAACCTCTCCATGGAGAAAACTAATGAACAGTCACATCTTAACATCTCATGTTAATACTTCCTAATAGTGATTCTGTATTATACAATAGCAGTGACATAACTAACAATATGAAATCCACAATTGTAATAGAGCACATGCATATATACACACACTCACATTCAAGGAAGGAAGGAAGGAAGGAAGGAAGGAAGGAAGGAAGGAAGGAAGGAAGGAAGGAAGGAAGGAAGAAGGGAGGGAGGGAGAAAGGAAGGTGTCTATTATGTATCTTAACAATTAAAGGATCAATTTAGCACTGAAAGGATACTAGAAAAAGGAAAATAAGTATTCCTGTCAGCATCAAAGACTCTACATGCATATACACCTAGGTAGACTAAAACAGCAGCAAAATCTGAGCAACAATGGCTCAGATCAATCATTAATATAAATGTTTAAAAGCTCATCTGACAAAGAGAGGAAAACTTTCTGCTCCTGACTGGATGCTTTGTTTGAGACTTCCAGGTTTTGCTGGACTCTGCCCAGTATCTAAAATGATTAACTCTTTCATATCTGAAACCCTGGGAATATTTTTCCTCTTTCACCTAAACACCTGATAAGTATTTGGATAAGAATCAACCAAAAGGCTAGAAAAGTATGGGCAAATATCTGGAGAACCTGAGGACTTGCATAATCTGTTCACCCTTGTGATTCAAACCTCTTTAACAGTGACCAAATATATATACATGGGATCAAGTGAACAAAGTTAGCTAAGTTTATACCTGAGGCAAAATGCCTTCCCTTCCCATTCAACACACACAGAAATCAACAGCATGAATGTATTTAATCTTATGTAAGCACTGGCAGTGGGAGTGGATTGCCATCCTGCCTAAGGGCAACAGAGTGTCATAGTTGTATACTGACATCACCTGACAAATACATTTCATTTTCTCTCAGCATCTGTTGTCTCAATTGTAGTAGAATAATATGCTTGGATAGTCCTAGAAAGCATTTTAGAGCAAACCTCTATGACTCATCATATTTCCATAATCCAAAACAAAACAAATAACATGAATAGCATTACAATTGCTCCAAATTATAAAGCACATGTGACTCAAAAGTTAAGATACAGTTTTTAATTTATTTTTATTTATTCCATTTCCATAGCCATCCATCTCAATCAATGTCTCTAATTTAAAAAATATATCACAATTTAAAAACTAAATAACCAAAAAAACCACACACAATAAAAACATCCAAAATAAATATACATAGCAGCTAAGATAATTGGCCAGTAAGCAATAAATCCCTTGACACATTCAGCACCTCACATTCAAGAACAGAGCCAGGTTTTTAGGGTCTTACTCACTGGTTGGATAGAAATGTGGAGAGAAAGCTTTGACAAAAGTAGGCAAAAGGGTTTGTAGACACATTAACAGAAAAGGAAATTCAGTCCTGGGAAAGAAGGGAGTGTGAGAAAGAGACTCAAACTAACCCTGTCTTGATTCTGCTTGGTATAAGAAGGACCAGAGGGAAACTCTAGCAGAGTTTCAATATTCCAATATTATACCCTACAACAATAAGTAGGATTCCTACAATCCTTGTAGAGTCCATTTCCTGACCTGGTGTATCTCAAAGATTTGACCCTGGTGCACAAACAGATATAATTTTATTTTCTATTTGTTCTTCTCCCAAAGGCTATCCTGGCAACTGTTGTTCTTTTATACCACCATTATTTTCATTTCCTAAACCCTCACAATTTATTTGAAGTTCATCTATGGTCAACCATTGATGAATTTAAATGTGGAGGATACCTATGAAGATATCAATTCTATGTCCAGCTATCTATAGGATGGTACAGAAATAACTTCCCTCCAGTGCCCTATCTACAAATGTGATATTTAGTGTTTTTTGAACAATTTGAACAATCATGCAGGGGTATCAAATTGGCAGCCCACAGGCCAGATGTGTCACGCGCAGGCCACACCCATCCCAGCTCCACGAAGGGGGAAAACATTGTGATACATCACGTGACGGCAACATGATGCTGCGAGTTTGACACCGTGAACTAGGGGATTGCAAAACCACCAGGGACCACCCCTTTGTTAAAACAGTTGAGAAATGTTAGGATGAAGCTTCTTATACTGAAAGAGAAAGGGAACAGAGGAAAGTACAAGAAGAGGGTGGGATTTCCTGCCACTGGAAAAAAAGAGCAGAGCTCTTGTGCTTCTATTGGAAAACAGAATTAAGTAATTGCAGCTGAGGAAGAAGTCAAATCAGTGGAACTGTTGAAGAGTGACAATGTTGTGTATAAGTGTTATGTACAATGTTGTAGATAAGTACAATCCAAGAATAAGGCATAAGTTGCATGACATTAGAAACCCTAAAAATCCTAAAAACAAAATTGCAACCTGCTTGTAATGATACTTGGGTGTACACTTCCAAACCTATCATACATAAGAGTACTTCAGAACTTTATACAAAGAGATATTTCTTGAAAATAATGAGATGCTTCATTTCATTTCATTTCATTTTTTCTTTGTTGCTCAGTTGTCAGTGTCTTGGGACAGTTTACAAAGGTTAAGACACAAAGATATTTTTCTGATTATTTTCAAGGAATAGGGCCTCATAACTTTGCTTCCCTACCCTGCTGCAGAAACACCTTAAAGTTGATTTTAATTATTCCATTTTAAACTGGCATTTTTCTTTTCTTGATACAAATATTTTCATATAAAAATATTGATTATATAGTTGATGACCTGACCAGGGGCTTGATCTTGCCCAGTTCCCATTAGCCATTTCATTCTCCTGCAGGCACATCTTTTCATATCCATTCAATGGGTATTTTCCTATATATTATAATAGATATCTGGAGGTTTTTTCTGGGTTTTACTAATTTTGGTGTTATTGTTTGTTTTACATAAGACTATCGGTATCCAGCTGACTAGCCAGTGGAAGGGAGCCACTGAAGGGAACACTGACTGAAGTAAGGCTAGAGCCAGCATGAGTGTGTGAGTGAGAGAGAAAGAGAGAAGGGAAAGGCACAGGATAAGTGAAGAGCTCATCTAGAATGACTATCTTCCCATTTTTTCAATTGTTCTTTTTTCTTTACAAGGGAATATTGATCTTATGACATAAAGGTAGTTTTGATTAAGGGTACAGTTTCTCTAGATTGCCCCCCCCCCATTATTGGAATAATGATCTCCTGGGAAACTGATAGCCCCAATAGAAAAAAAAACCCTTAAAGTTTCTCCAAGTTTATGGAGGTGTATAAAGCGGGAAAACACTTGGAGACAACCAGTCCCTTCTAAGAACATAGTCACAGTAAGGCAAGCAGTTATGGTTGTTTTATCTGCCAGCACACAGAGCAGGGAAGGAGTGAAGCCAGGAAACCACCAGTTGCAAACACGGACTCTCCCACATTAATTGTAAAGACAGTACCATTTCCCAGTAAAATAAAGCTCAGCTTGTAGGGGAAGCATAATTTCTACTTTTGTGCCAGTTCAAAGAGGGAAAGAATGCATATCTACTCAGCCAAGAAAAAGAGTTCTAGGACAAGTCTTGAAAATGACCTTTGCTGCAGATTCTCAATATCGTTGGTAGGAAATGATACTAAACATTGTTGTTTTAACATAACATTTATTCCAAGTGCAGGCTTCATCCTTAGAAACCACTTTTAATGTATATAAGAAATTTAGCTTGTACTCATAAATGGAATGTACAGTATCTTTGGGATATAGTCTTTTTGGCTGTAACTGTATTCCTGATCCTAATGCCACCTAATTCTACTATTATCTAATTTTTATATGTTACTGCTATTATCTCTATGCTAGGATTATCAGTGCTATTTTGATGTATTTTAATGAAACATTGTATTTATTTTAACTATTCATTATGTTTGGAAAAGATAAATAAAAATATTTTACAATCGTATTGATATACTGTATACTTATTGTATTTTATGTGTGGGGGGTATAGTGTGTGTGTGTGTGTGTGTGTGTGTGTGTGTATTTAAGTTATAGATATGTATGATTAACATGCATTTTAAAAGATGCTGGAAGAATGTGGAAGTAATTAAAATTTGCTATGAGATGTCTTACATAACATAATACGTAACATAATACCGTTGCAGTTCCTCAAAAAGTTAGATATAAATTGACCTGATTAATTATACTATATATAAAGATGTGCCCCTTTGGTCCCCAATCTGTATCTTCCATAGTCCCATCTGGGTTTGCTGTGTCTGAAAACTTTCCGGCTAAGTTAAAAGCATTTTGCCATTATGGTAGATGCAATGGATACCAGAATGGAAAACCAGGACCTTAAAACAGCTATTCTAAATGTTACGCATGTTTGCCACTTTGAATTATGTATAAAAAGACAGATTAAAAATATAATAATAAAAGTAACAACAATTCAAATTCTGGGTTTGTTTATCAATTGTGTTACCTAATTATAGAGAGTTTCTAATTATAGTAAGCAACAAAGTGAACAGTAATTGAGAGTAAGGTGGCATACAAATTTAGTAAATTGTTGTTATTTGAGGCTGTAGAAGATCATGTAGGAAAAGAATTCACATATCAGCCATTTTTACCATGGCATTCTCTATTCTCATGCTTTTCATTTTACATATGAAGGGTTATGCAGGACAGATCATAAAACAAGTTATTTCATTTTGTGCACTCCATTGCTGACCTAATCATATAAGAGCTTCCTCTCAGCTTGCAAAAGACCATAGATGTACTGTTATATCAGCAAGCAAGCAAGTTTGAAAATCTACCATTTGTGAACTGAGCTTCCTTCACTAAGAAGCTATTTCAGTTACCCAGAGGTGAAGTTTGATTTGTAGAGCTTCAGAAATCATTAGTGCACTCTTCCATGACTTGGTCACATAATATTCTATTACAGTGTACTGACAAATATTCCTTCTATCGCCTTCAACATTTCTCAAAGGATTGTAATATAGGCAATTGGAATGAAACTAATTATTACAGAGACCAGAATTTTCTTCCGGCTGAGTACCTTCCTTCTGATTATTTATTATTATTAAGGTATTATTGATAATTAAGGTATTGTAGTTTCATGCCATATTTATTTATTTATTTATTTATTTATTTATTTATTTATTTATTTATTTATTTATTTATTTATTTTTCATATTTGTATACCGCCCTACTCCCGAAGGACTCAGGGCGGTGAACAGCCATAAATAAAATACAAAGACATACAAAAGTTAAAAACTATTAAAAAACAGATTAAATAATTTAGGCTCAAAGATTAAAACATCGAAATTTATCTAAAAGAGATTTAAAACCCAATTTAAAAGTCAATTTAAAAAGCCAATTTAAAAGGGAGAGTTAGGCCAGACCAGCCTGTTGGAATAAAAACGTTTTTAGGGCACGGCGGAAGATGCGTAAGTCTTGGATCCTCCGTATCTCTGGGGGGAGCTCGTTCCAGATGGCAGGTGCCTCCACAGAGAAGGCTCTCCCCCTGGGGGCCGCCAGTCGACATTGTTTGGCCGACGGCACCCCGAGGAGCCCGTCTCTATGGGAGCGAACTGGTCGGTGAGAGGCTACTGGTGGCAGGACACCAACAAGGATCCCCAGATTCAGCATCTTTCAGTAACAGTTTTTAAAAGTCTGTTTAGAATAGAATTTTTTATTGGCCAAGTGTGATTGGACACACAAGAAATTTGTCTTGGTGCATATGCTCTCAGTGTACATAAAAGAAAAGATATGTTCATCAAGAATCATAAGGTACAACACTTAATGATAGTCATAGGGTACAAATAAGCAATCAGGAAACAATATCAATAAGTCTGTTTTCTTAAAAAAAAAGTATATGAAATTACCTGTATAGTTTGATATAATTTGATCACTGCACTGGTTACTAGTTAGTTTCAGAGTCTAATTCAAATGGTTGGTATTAATCTTTCAAACATCACATAGGTGACCCTGTTGTGGGTAACTTATGTGGGAATGAACTTGAGATATGGGGGAATGAAAGGGCATAGCCTATAGGTGCATAATGGGCAGAGGAAGAGACCCACCCTAAATTCTCAGACTGTAAATGAGATTTGTACTTTTAGACATGAAAGATAGATGTCAGCCTTCTCAGGAAATCTACACAGGAGACACAACCAAATGAGCTAATTCTATTTTATTAATACAAACATGCAAATATACAAACTTCCAGATTTCCTTTATAGCCTGAACTAGAGGTAAGCTGTCATTTCAGGAGTTAATACTAGTCTGTGGAACAGTGTACTTGCTAAGATGACTCAAATAATAAGTCCCCAGTTTATTAACTTTGGGGAAGCTATGAAAACCATTATACTTTGGTAAATATTTAGTTGATATATGTGCCTTTTTTACTAGATATTCTTTAAATATTTGGTTGATTATATTCTCTAAGTAATTATTGGTGGATTAGGTGGGGATTCTTTTAGCACATGGGTTTCATAATTATTATAAACCTTCTTGAGGATTGGAACTAAGTGGTATATAAATTGCTACATAAATCAATAAATTATAGTTTTATTCTTTTTAAATCAATATATTCGATAATGTTAACTTAAAACCATGATCCTTTAATATTTGAAATGCATTAAAATTGTTTTTTTAAAAAAGTTTGATAAAGAAGAAAACTAGAATGTCTCATGCTGTTTTACAATTATTTGGGAAATATGATATTTTAACCGTACTTTCCAGTTTTGAGTATGGATAAAGTGAAGTCTTTGGAAGAAAAAATACTGTACATAAATAATGTAATCATATCATAGTCTTCCTCAAACTTGGTATTTTCCAGGTCAGCTGAGATTTGAAAGACTAGATTCATCATTGTTGTCTAGGAATTCTCAGCATGTCATTAATGCATCTGGAATACATCACATTGGAGAAAAGAAAAAGAAAATCTGGGACTTGGAATGTGTGTGACTATACCATGCAATGTGATTCATTGATTATCTTCCAACCATACAATTCGTAAAATTCAACTAGGCATTGATATATTGGAACTTCAAAAATATATCTTCTCTTGGTAGCACTGGTCATCTCCTAATGTTTTAGACATTTCAGAATGAAAACAACATTGATATTGTTACTTTTTGTAACCTAAGCCTGAAAAATAAAAGAGATTTTGGCTTCATCCAGTATTCTGACAGCAGTGTTTCTCTTTTCAGTAAATTCTAAATCAGATTGCATAAAAATATTCCATATTTATTTTCTCAAGACTTCAAAGTAGTCTGCTAAAAAAAAAAAAAACCCTGGTAAAAAGTATTTATCAGTATGGAAATGAAATATATATAAAATTGATATATATGAAAATAATATAAATGAAATATTTTATATAGAACAGTATCAATTTATAAATCAAATAAAACATTGTAAACTTGTAAATAGGTTTTTAGCTATTGTGAGTTTTAAGTTGCTGTAAGGGCAACATTATAAGAACACAAATCGTAGATAAGAAATTAGATGTATTTATAGGTAACTCAAGTTTCTGGCTATTTAAAATAAGTACTGGAATGGATGAAATTAGAATGTTACATGCCTTGAAATTATGAAAAAGAAAATCCCAATTCCTGCATGATATAGGAATGTTTCAGAAAGAAGGAAAAGAGCAATGGTATTTTTCTTTTCTCTTTTTCCAAAATTACTTACATAGACAAAAACAATCATATTTGGAAGTGGCATTTGGTTACAAACCTGAGGTTTAAAACCCTACAGGATAATTTTTGGAGAACATGGGGATGAGAGAATCATCCATGAAGAGCATACACACAAATATTATTATTTTTTTAATAACTGACAGGAACTACAACATTGCACTGTTGCAGGTAAAGGAAAATGTATTTCTAGGATTTTCTTCATTTGTAAGGATTAAAAAGATATAATGCTTGAATGCTACATCAAGACACCATTTAGCTTCTAAGAAGTTCAGTTAAATGGGACAGACAAGTGAGGAGAAGGAAGACAATTCTGTAATTCTCACTAGTGAAATAACACAAGCAATCTTTAATTATAATTCATGATTACCTTTCATTTTCCAGTAGTTATTGTCGTTGATTTGCTAACTGAGAGAAGATCAATAAAATAAAACTGTCTGTGACAAAATACTACAGTTTAATGATGAGGAAATGTGATATCTCCATCTCCCTTAAGAAAAGCTTCTGAAACATTCCAAATAAAAAGGGCCTACTATATATTATTTTGACAGTTTGGAAAGAACCAAAGACTTCGATCCTTCATAAATGAAATGAAATTTGAAAGTAGAGAATTTATTCTTACTGGCATTACGTCTCATCCTTCCTTCATGGACCTTAGAACCCTGATCTTTTCTAATGGTATTTTAGATTTTATACTGGTCAGAAAGAGAATTCCAAAGTGACCTCCACCTGGATGCCTAACCTTCATGGGTTTTCATTAGTTGAAACTGCCCAATTTTTCCATGTATTTACAGGTCAAGCCTGTGTATGTTAAACTAAAGATTTTCAAACTTAGCAACTTTAAGTAATCAGAGATGTGCCTCAGGACAAAGTTCCTAAGCAGAGAGTGATACAGATCTAACCTATTATTGTGCATTAACAGTGCTACTAACACCTCCAGGGAAAATAAGATCCTCATTTTATCACACTTGCCATCTTTTACCTTTAATTTTGAATTTTTTAATTGTATTATCTATATCTATTGTAATTTCTTTGATTGTTGTGAGCCATTCAGAGACATTAAGAATTGGGCAGCGTACAAGTTTAACAATGATTGTTGTTGTTATCATTATCATTATCATTATTATATTTTATTCATTAAACATGAAACTCAGTCAACTGAACATTTAAATGTGTATCATCATCATCATCATTATCATTATTATTATTATTATTATTATTATTATTATTATTATTATTATTATTCCTATCTTTTTTTTTAATTAAAAGCTGAATTCCAGGCAGTGAAACGGCATAATGGTTTCAACAAAACTTTGCTGCATGCAAAACAAGTGTTGGTAGCCATTCATAAGAATAACAGCTACCATACAGTTTGATATATATCTTTCTTCCATAAATACTATGCGGTTTCCTTTCCAGGAAAAATATCTAAAGCTTTGTTAAACTTGGGGGATCTCTAGTTCGCCAATCTTTTCGTCCTATTAAACATTTTTCTATTGTTTCTGTTTAAACTATAATCAATCTCATACTAATGGTAACAGAACATTGAAAGAATTGTAATGAAAGCATCTGGAAAAAAAACAACAGAAAGAAAGATAAATTCAGCAGTCACATTAATTCCCTCTGTGTTTCTAAGAACTTTGTAAATAAATACAATCCTATTTAAAAAGCAAGCAAGCTAGAAGTAATTCATCAGCAATGTCACTGATGAAGCAATCTAACAATATAACCAGCAGTTATATTTTACGATAAATGTCCAAGTAATACCTTTGAACATCTTGGACATCTTTGTGCTCCATCTCTGCATTGGAGAATTAAAAAGTGGATTTCTAAGCTTTCATTTAAACCTGCTTATTATTATCCTCTACTGATGATTTTCCTGCATTCTAATTTTCAGTAAGCACTGAAGTCTCAGAGTACAAAAATCATAATTACATTTAAATTAAAAGGAGTCATTTTGCAAACATTATTTTTAACTTATAAAGCAATAGGATTACACTTACAGATGTGAAACGGAAGACATTAGAAAACAGTTGTCAAGTTCCCTTGAAAAGAAAATGGAGCAGCAAAGCAAACTCAGCATGATTCCTTTGAAGCCAATACTATACCCTTCTTTCAAATATAAAGCCTTCCAGAAGGGATTCTGTCAAACTCAATATTAAAAGTCATCACTTTAGCAATTGCCATCTATAGTCCTTCCACTTTATTTTATGCCAACACTAATGAGCTTAATACTAGCGGTGTCTCTTAAAATAAACAAGTTGGTCATGCCACTATAAGATCTCTGCTGAGGTAGATCAATGCATACAAATATATACAAAAGAGGAACTGAAGAAAATAAAGATAGTGTTGCTGAATACCCATTTCCATCAAAGCTAATTGATGCAAATAATATAACTAAACCAATTCAAAATCAACCAAATTATAGCGTAAATTATTAGATATCCAATAATAAAGGTGGTCATACCAGGAAAGGAGATGCTTTGCCTCAAGCCCATGCAGTCTAGTCCGGTAGGTGTGCTCTGGGAATAGAGGTGCAACTTGAGAGGAAGGGTATCAGTGGCCACTGGAGAAGTAACTGATTTTGTTTTAACCTACAGAAAAAAAGTAGTAACACGTTTACAAAAAGAGCTAACCTGAACTCAAAAAAGATTACTGTTTTTTTTTAAGTCTTATATTCAATCCAAACAATCTGGATAAAAAAGAGTAAATGAAAATGCTAAAGGAAAGCAGGGAGTATTCTCTGAGGGAAAAGAACTTTGTAGATATCAGAAATGCTAGATAAGTCATTTGAAGAACTTTAAAAGGAAAAGAAGGCTCTTAAAATTACACGAGGGGGGAGAATAAATTAATATTGTGTGGTCCCTAGTGTTCTCCATGCAGTTGTTTAATATTTAATACTGCTTCTAATAAAGTTGCATTTATGTCATTTGTATTCTAAAATATAAATTATATTCTAAAATAGAAATACTTTTCAATCCACTCATCATAAGTATGTACATATGACACCATGCATCCTATATGAGACAAGAGAGACAATAAAGAAGACCTATCTGTCAGGATAAATCTTTTCTTTTATGATTAGCCTCACAAAAGTGAACACAAAATTGCCATATTGTGTTAGAAACAAAGGAAGCAGAAGAACTAGTTAACAGAATTGTTGAAAGGGAAGAATGAGATGCAAACAGAGAGAACAGACAAATTATCTTTGGTTCCTTACATTGAGTTGATCTTCTGGGAAGTTACTTGATTCATTCTCTCTATCTGACTGGGCCTCTTTCACAAAGGTCCTTTTTCGGTTTCTCTCCATCCATGTATCATCAAAGCTGAAGCACTTGTATAGGGATTTGTGTCTCTTCTGCTGGACATGCTTTTTTATCTTTCCCTCCTGGATATAGAAGGGAAGGATCCAGGCCTTGTCCTCTACATTTGAATCCAAAGACCCTGGCATCTGAATAGACTTTTTTCGGTAAGGAAGACCATGCTTTTCACCTGACCTCTCTTCTGCTGAAATTTCACTTTGTTGGGAATGTTCCTATTTTACAAATAACAGGTGAAAATATCTTTAAAACATGTTTCTTTGTTGACCATTTTGGGCAGCTCACTGCAAGCGGCCATTACAAATCTGGAAAATCTTATTACATTTGTCCGTTTTTAAAGTAACATCATTTATAACATGTCTTATAAATAAAGCCTTTATTGATTCAGTGTGGATGCTGCAATCTAAATGAAACCTGGATTTGTACTCACCTGTATTAACTTCATGTAAAGCCTGGATACATACTCATATAAGTACCAAGGAAAAATATTTCAGCATAGTGTAAATACCCTTGAACCGTTGCTCCAGGGCAGCACATGGCAGGGCTCACTTGCCATATTCTGTTTATGGTGCAGTCCCAGTTCAAATGCCCCTCCCACGTGCATTACTCATAGAATTACATAGAAAACTCTAAACAGCTATTTTAACTGTTAATCAAGTAAGCCAACCAATCTAGAAAGACAGGCATCAAAAGACTTTTGACCAAGAGTTCCTTAAAATTGATTCTGCTGCTAAGAATATACAATTAGCAAAGTTCAGTTAGCTATTTTCTTAAACATCCTTTGAATTCTCTATGTTGTTGGGCCTATAATAAGGAACACCTTGCAATATAAAACCTTGCCTCCAGAGGGCACAATAAAGTTATATTTAGCTGTGACAGTTCACTATCTACCCTAGTGATAACAAGATTTTTGTCCCTAAAGTTGTTTGGTACACTTAGATGGCTCTCTAATTTTGGAATGCTGCCTTCCCCTAAGAACTATGTCCCTTTTTCCTTTCTGTTATTTCAGCCAGAAATTAAATTTTACAGATGTAAATTCTACAAAAAGGAATTCAACAAACTTATACAGGGTCATTATAACTATGGATTTAGCACTGTTATGGAAGAATATTAGACTTGCGTTTAAATACTGGATTATCATTTCTGACAGATGCTATTCCTGTGCTACACAGAAGGTTAGTTTTAACTGGAAAAGAGAGCCAGCTGTACGTTGCTGGTTCGGTCATCATTGTTGTCACTGCTTCTGCTAATAAAGGATTGGCCATACTTTTCCTGGTTTTATTACTTTCTGGAAGCACCATTTTGCCTACTCTGTTCTGGGCTACAATTTATGGGCTACTTCTAAGTTTGTTGCCCATGAGGACAGATGTGGACTCATTAACATTCCCTAGCAGCATTAGTTTAGGATAGAGCTGTTTTCCTATCAATTCACTCCTATTTCAACCTACAGTCTCCCTTGTGCTTGTAGCCTAATTGATATGTCATAACCTATAAGGCAGGCTTCTTGACAGCTGGCTAAACACACCAAAAACTTCCTTACTCTCTGTGAGACCTGCTGCAGCACATATCGGGAAAAATAATTGGAGGCTACTTTCCTGCTTGGTAGAAGGGGCTGTAAAGTCAGAGACAGCTACCAAGTGCTTTCTTAAGTTCTCCTACATTTAAATAGAAAGAACTGCACTGGGCACCATTCTTATTACATTGGCAGAATAGGGCTCAGCCATCAGGACAGAACCATTTATGCCAGCATACCTTTCTGCCTCTCAATAATTAATGGAGTAGTTTAATATTTGACCATCCCTTTGTCTTCTCTATAGGAGGGCAGATAATATGAATCTTCTCTGGATCCTGCAAAGTGTCTCCTGATCTGTATGCATGGTTGCAGCATAATTGCACAGATAATGTAGCCTCGTATAATACATCTTTACTGAAAGTTTTTTTTTTAAAAAAACCTAACCCTTCATTAAAAGACAGTAACAGAGAAAATTACCATCATTGAATTTTAACTCAGGTATTTAAAATGAAAAACCTGCATTTGTCTAGAAATGAAAAGAAGCACTCTTTCAGCACCATTTTTCAAAGGTTACTTCTGAAAGCAAATCTATGACTACAATACCATATCCTCACATACTTATGAAACATGAAAACAAACTAGTTAGCGCTATATATATTTTTTCTGAACAGTCTTATACCCAGAATCTTACATTATTGTTTCATCTTATTTCCAAATTCTCTGAAAAATTTACACAAATGAATAGCTCTGATACATATGTCTTTGTGAGCAAGTTTCTAAAGTTATTTCAAAACATGAAATTTATAACGTTGAGCATGACATCCAGATTAACCCAGAATTCCACAAAAGATACGTAACAAAAAAAATTTTTTACATCCTTCTCCATATACTCAGTGCCAATACACATAATCTCCTGCAGAGCAACTCACCTCATCTCTGATTATATCACTCATTGAAGTAGTAGTGTTTAAGCTGATCTGTGACTGACTGCTTATCCCACTGTCTTCTCTCAAATAGTCATTATCTAATGAGTGCATGGATTGCAAGATAGATCTGGGTTTCAATGTCTTTGGCCTCTCAGGTGCTTCCAAACCGCCATCAATAACAGAGATATTTCCAAGAGATATCAATGAAGTTGAACTTAATTTACCAGGATAATGGAAGCCCATGCGCTGATGAGCAGTTCGAGGACTCTGTGGCTTGGGACTCATAGGCCTGCATGGCATGTCTTTACGTTCATACATTGACAACTGGGGGCAAGAAGGAGTGAAATGGGGAAATGATGACTGCAGATCAATTGGAGTAATTGGAGATTTCAGCCAGAATTCTTCATAGGAGGTATTCCCATCATTCCCCATCATTTTCTCTTTCCCACTACAATCTGGGCTATAGGATGACTCTCTCCTCTTCCTCCTGGTGTCTATAGGTAGAAAATCAGCAGGCCCAAAGGAATAGGAATGCCCACCTCCTGTAGATGACCCATTAGAAACACTGTATTTAAAAAATTCTTGTCCATTTTGATACTCCTTTTTTTCCTTCAATGTTTTTCTACTAAAGTTTCCAGAGCTCCTATTTGAACAGGGATTTTGCTTCAGACTATCTGCCTCCTTGCTTTTTAGAAAAGCTTTCCAAGATTGGTGCGCTTTCACTTTTTCATTTTTTAATGAAATTTTTGGACTCTGTTGAGCATTTTCCTTTTCCAGAGTTTTAGATTCAAAAAAACTTGAAAAGGATCTATGGGCCAAGGCCAAACGGCTCCGGAATTTTTTGCTATCTATGCTTTTGTTACATTTAAAATCATTCTCTGGAGAGGATTTCCGGACATCAGGGTACTCAGTAAACTCATTATTGTTGTTCTCTACAAATCCTAAAGTTGTTCCTTCTCCACATTTTACCCTGGCTAACATGGGAGAAGAAGAATATGTGCCTGCACTTTCTAAGAGTGTCCGACCAGAGCTAGAAGCTTTTCTCAGACTAATTCTATTGAAAAGTCCAGCAGGTCTTTCATAGAATAAATCGTCGTCATCTGAATATTCTGCAAGGCACTGATCCTTGTTTTGCAAAGTAGAAGTGGAAGAATTGAGGTCTTTCCAATTATCTTCTACTTCATCTACTTCATCTGCTTTATCACTATCAAATGTTACTTCCTTAGTTTTCATGTTATCTTGATTGTCAGGAGATGTTAGCTTAGATTTCTTGAAGGATGCCATCTTGGGGAAAGCTAAAAATTTAGAATACTTAACAGACTTTTCTATGGCACCCACTTTGTTGATTCTCTGCACTGCCTTATAGAAACTATTGTTACTACCAAAAAAGCTAATTATATTATTGTCCATCTCTTCACAATTTGCACTTCCCATGCTGATATTATCTAGGCCACTGGTGCTATTATCTTGTGTGTCGATTTTCACTGAAGTGTCACAGATATCTGGATTCACATTCATGTCGTAGTTTTTACTAATGCACTTTGAATTTTCTGTTGAAAAAACTTTATCTGATTCTGATATATGAGAAACAGCAATTTCCTCATGTATTACATCACAAATTTTGGAGTCTTCTTCCCCATTAATTTGCTTAGCATTGATTTTATTTCTTTGAAGATGAGTCTCATCATCATCAACAATGTCTTGGCACAATATATTTATACTATTTATTTCCTGTGTTCTTGCAATATTTACACAAGCATCCTGTTCTGCATTTGTAATCATAGATTCATCCATTGCTGTATAGCCACGAGTTTGAGATTCATGGTTTGTTATTTGTACTGTCTCTAAGACAGAATCACCATTCAACTGACATGGTTTTCTTAGTGATATGTCTCTATTTGCTTCAGGCAAGGCTAAGGACAAAATATCTATGCACCCCTCTTCTTTCCAGGTTTGCACAGTACTTTCTAAAAGTAAATTAGTTGTGGATGTATTGTTCACTAAACTAGTTTCCGTAGATTTTGCAGAGACTGGCAAAGACAGTGAGTCCAGCATGTTTGCATCCGCTTCACAATGTGTGTTTCTTGAACTTTTATCAGGAGCCATCTTAACCAGGAATTCATCTTCATTGTGTGGCAACACCGGCACAGAAAACATGTTATTTGTACAACTGGACTTTCCATTTGGAGATTCTTCTGATTTTGTGGCATCCATGATGGTGATGAGATGAGAGTTGGAATTCTCATGCTCTAGTATCTCAGTAAATTTAGCCAAAGAGTTGTCAACTTCAACATTTGTTTGCAATAGTTCTTGACCAGGGGTTTCCATCAATAAAGCTTTTAACTCAGAAATATTATCTGATTTTTCTTTCTGGCACATATAATGTGGTATTAGTGCTACTTCAAAAGCAGTGACATCAACATCTTTACCATTACTGCAATTGCAAGCCTTCTTTTCTATATTATTGAGATGATTCAAAGGGTATCTTAATATATTGGATGTACTGGGTTCCTGTTCTCTAAAATCTTTTCCATTTGATGTCAGAATCTCAACTGCCTTTTCATGGCCTACATTTGGCCCACTTCTCACTTCAGATGCTCTAAGAAAAGCCTCAAGGTTTTGAGTTTTGATGCATTTGCTTTCCTTGTTCACGTCTACATTAATCATGGAAGCATGAACAACACAAGTATGGTCATATTTATTTGCCACATTGCATTTATCTATGTATCTTTCTGAGACATGAACATCACAGTTGTGAGATTCAGAACTAATGTGATTTGGAGACAACCCTTTAATTTCTATCTGATCCTTTGATTTCAGATGTTTTTTTAACACTACACTGGCATTTACATGTGTTGATATACATCCCATATTTGAAAATTTCTTCTTCTTAGAATTGTTTTCTGAGGAATTTGGCAGGTGGGATAATACCAAAGACTGACATTCAGATGTATCTGTTCCTTCTGTTGTAAGGCCACAGAGCTGGGATTTGTTGATCCCATGGGAGTTTTCTGTTTGCTTCTGTATATTTTCATTTGAAATCAAGTGAGGAGTAAGAAATAACCCTTTCATATTTGTGTCTTTTCCCACTTTTAAGGATTTTGAACAGTCTCTGTTTTCCTTAATATGAACATGATCTGATTCTTTTAGGGGCAATGTGGAGCATGATTGGCTTAATTTATCTGCCAGACAAAGGCAATCATTGATATGTTCTCTAATATCTTGACCGTTTATATTTCCAGAACTATGCCATGATTTCATTGCCAAATTTCCTGGCTTTGTGGAAGGCACCAAAAATGTAGATTTAAAATCTGTGAGTTTCTGCTTTCTGCAATACAAATTTGTTTCTACATTTTTTTCATTGTCAAAAATATTCTTCTGACTATACTCAGTATTAAATATACAATCTTTTTTATACCTCATTTTGGAAGATTCATTATGTCTTTTCCAACTTCCATTTGTTTCTAAATGAATATTAGGCAAACTATTTCTGGAAACTGTTTCCGAGCAGGAACAGCAAGTTTCAGAAAAATTCAAAGAACTTTCAGAGTTTGTTCTGAGATTAACCAATGTTACTGCTTCTGGGCTCATTCTCTCTTTTCTACTGGCACCTTTAATTTGATCCTCTGAATGGGTATAGAAGTGGGCCTCTCTGTTTGCAGATTTTGTCCCCACTTTTAACAAAGCTTCAGTCTGTAACACAAAATCATTTTTATTAGCCTTTGATCCTGTGGATGTAATACTGTAAGGTAATACCTGCTCCTTTCCTTTGACGTCTTCAATTTTGGATTCTGGTGCTAATAACTCCAAGGCATATTTGCTTGTTGCTACATGTAAGACTGAAGGGAATTCCACACTTTCCTTCTGAATAAATCCAAACTCTTTTGTGAAACACTTGGGAGGAGACCTATCTCCTTTTGTTTTGGAATACTTATGCCATGTTTCTTCTATTTCTGAAGAAAGATTGGGTTCTCTAGTGACATCACTGGCAATGGACTCAGAGTCTGACACACTTTCATAAGGCTCTGTCTTGATATCTGACAGTGATTCGCTTTGATGTGACTGGGTTTCAAAATAGTCTTCATCTGTTTCCTGGCCTGATCCACATATCTCCAGCTCTGGTGTATCTGTGATTGAAGAATTCTGGTCTTCTTCGATCTCTCCTTCACTTGTGCAGTTATCAACCGGCTCCGAGGCCTATAAAAAGATGAGAAATTAATCAACAATAGAGTCTTGTATTAAGAAGATTAATTTATACCAGGTATGGTTCCCATTGCTTTCCCCAGAATTGCAACAGAAGAGAGAATTTGATACATCAAATGCAGTGTTGACTGAGAAATTTTCAGTTGACATTTAAATCTTTAAGTTGCTATGGTTGAGAAACAATGCTGTAATTGCCCATAAGAGCACATTGTACAATGCCATTGGTGGCATTTTGTGGACATTTGTATTGTACAAAAGCTAAACCGCATCTTCCAAACAATTTTCAAAACTGCTTTAATATTTGGTGGATTTTTAATGGTCATTACAATGCTTTGTAATCTATACAATTTACAAGTAGAGTGCTCTATGTGCTTTGGTTAGAGTAATTTTTCATATTTGAAGATAACGCATCCCCTTACCTTTCTTTTCAGCATTTATCTTTGTTACAGATTTTTTTTTTAATGATAGAAATTCTCTGTTACGTGGAAGGGAAATCTGCTCTGCCCCACCCCACTCGGTTGGTATTCAAACTGTACTGATAATCAATGCATACTAAATCAATTGAGATTAAATGTCATCTGTTCCAACTAAATAACAGTTCATTTCCCAAAAATGTGGATGTGTAAAGTTTAGTGGCTCCCTCTACTGGCTAATTCTAAATATGTTTACATTTGTTAGCTTTTGCATTAAGCATTTTGTCAAAAGATTTAAAACTACATTTTATGTATGGTGTTTTTAACTTTGCATACGTGCTTGATGCTTTATTTAATATTAGAAATATATATAATTTGTTTGATATTTCATTGGAGATCATTTAACTATATGATAATTCATGACAAATAAATTAATAGAAATGGCCAGAACTACAGTAGTGGTCATTAATAAGTGGTGTTGATTTTTTTATCCTTGAAAAATATAGTCTTCTGTCTTCTGTCAAGGATATGTATTTTCCAATACTAGAATCAAGCAAAACATATTCACACTGAATTTATATAACTTTCTTTTTTAAAAAAATATTTTATTGATTTTATTATATATACATAAAAATATAATGACAATTCTGTTTGACATCGGATATGCAGTGTTTATACATAATTACATGAAAAAAAAACTGGTATCACTTATACTATATATTTCTAACTTTAGAATTTTTAACTTTCTTTTATTTCATCATTATGACCCAATTTTTAAACAACAAATTATGCTTAAAAATTATGGTTCAATTGTAGTTACATTATAAACCACCACCCCCTTCCTGGAAAATGAGGTTAAAAGCTAAGATCAAGATAACTCAGACAGAGGTTAAACAGCTGATGGAATTACAGAAGGTGTGAAGATTAAAGATAAGACTCAGCTACTGAAAGAAATATAAGAGCTTGACTCTATCTAAAGTTTACAGGAGGAGTCTCAAACTCAAGGCCCGCAGGCCAGATCCAGCCTGCGGGGTGCTTAGATCTGGACCATGGCACAGCAAAGAAGCAGCCCGCGGTGCCTCTGCCAGCAAAAACCAAGCTTGGGAGGGCCTTGTGCTGCCCTCCCGAGCTCCGTTTCAGCTGCAGTGGCCTCCTGCAGCCCTCTGCCATGTGCGGTCCTCCCAAACTCTGTTTTCACTGGTAGAGGGCTGCAGAAGGATCTCCCCAGCACTGTCTGGGCCACCACAGGTGCCCCGACATGTTGAGAACAGCTGTCGACATGTCGAGCTGGCCATGCCCACTCTGGCCACACCCCAAGGTCAAACGCAACCCTGATGCAGCTCTCAATGAAATCGAGTTTGACACCCCTGCTCAAGAGACTGCTAAACAAAAACTCACAGCGGTGGCTACCAAGCTAAGGAGCTACACTAGAGAAGCAAAGGCAAAAGGATAGATGTTTGTTCTCTAAAGAGCCATCCAAGTGAAAAGCAACAACAAAGTAACAGCAAAGCCCAGCAACAGAAGAAAGTGAACAGTATTGGAAGAACATATGGAAAAAACAGCCCACATAACACAGTTGCAAAGTGGCTGCAGGACTGGAGAACAGACCACTGAAATCTCCTAGAACAAGAAGCAGTCACCATCACAGTAGCAGACACCCAGCAGCAGTTTAAGAAGATGAAGAGCTGGACAGCATCTGACCCAGACATGATCCACACCTACAGGCTAAAGAATGGCTAGCAGCTTAGAGGAACCAGCTGCAAGCTTCCACCCAGACTAGCTAACACAAGGAAGAATAGTGCTGATCATGAAAGACCCCTACAAGGAAACAGTACCATTCAACCAGCCAAGAACCTGCTTCCCCACAACATGGAAAGTCCTATCAAGCATCACAGCAACCAAGCTAAAGGAACATATGGGCCACTACATGAGCACAGCTGAGAAAGGCATTGGGAATAACACCAGAGCCACAAAACACCAGTTGCTCATAGATAGAGCAGTTGTTCAAGACTCAAAGTCTAGACCAAACAATCTGAGCACAGCTAGATTGATGACAGGAAAGCCTATGACCCAATGCTACATACATAGATTTGTGCTTACCAGGCCCTACTCAAAGTCCATAGGATATTAAAGCCCTCCTTCAATGGGGTTATAGAAGACAACACTGGAAGTCAACTCAAGACAACTCACATAAGTAGCCATCAAGTGCAACATATACCAAACTGATGCACTCTTACTGCTGATACTCTGCCTAGGCTTGAACACCCTCATCCAGATAATTCCAAGGATGGGATATGGGTACAAGTTCAGGAGTGGAACTTACCATTCAGCTACTTTTTCCATATGGATAACACCAAGCTGTATTCTAAGAATAAATGAGACATAACATTGCTGATCTACCTGACACGAATCTACAATTAGGACTTTAGGATGTCATTCAGACGGGAGAAGTGTAGCCAGATAACAGTCATCTGTCATCTGGCTACAGATAGAGAAGATAGTTATGATTGATTATGTAGACCAGTGATGGCGAACCTATGGCACGCGTGCCACAGGTGGCACACAGACCCCTCTGTGTGGGCACGCGCGCTGTTGCCAGCTGCTCTTCTGGTTTCTGGCATGTCAGCCAGCTGGTCTTTGCGGGTGCTGGAGCACTGGAAAACAACCTGAAAACAGCCTGAAAATGCCCCCCAAAATGTTTTTGGGCCATTTTCAGGCCATTTTTGGGCTGTTTTTCTTGGCAGGTGCTGGAGTGGCCAGCTGGTCTTTGTGGGCACCGGAGCACTGAAAAACAGCCTGAAAATGGCCCCAAAACAGCCTGAAAATGGCTAAAAATGCTCAAAAAACAGGCATGCACACGTCAGCCAGCTGGTCTTCGGGTTTCCGGTGCTCCGGAGCATGCACGCGCATACATACATGTGTGTTCCGGTTTGGGCACTTGGTGCCAAAAAGGTTTGCCATCACTGATGTAGACAATAGTAGGCAATACAGCAGACACACACAGCAGATACAAATATCTTAGTATCCCATAGTCACATGGGAACCATAAGGAGGAGACAAGGAAAATAACAACATCCAAATATCAGCAAAGGATAAGGCAGATCATGAAGAGACAAATCAATGGGAAAACAAGATCTATGCCATCAACATGTTCTTAAACTGCCAGTAATCAGATACTTTGTCCGTGAAGTGAGCTGGCTAAAGAAGGACATAGAAGCTGCCAACGTGAAAATCTGAAGCTCCTCACAATATACAGAGGTTTCTACCCAAATGCAACATATAACTGAGGTGGCAGACATTTGAAAATCCTATCAGTGGCTGGAAAGGCCTGGATTAAAAGACAGTATTGAGACACTGATCATAGCAGCATAGGAACAGGCACTAAGCACCAGATCCATAGAAGCAGAAGTCTACCACACGAGACAGGAAGTAAGATGTAGACTATGCAGAGGAGACAAACCAACACATAGAAGTAGGGTGTAAGATACAGGCAGGAACAGTATACACCGAATGGCACAACCTAAGTAGTTGACATTGTGTACAGGAAAATCTGCACAGTATATGAGCTAGACCCTCCCAAGTCCGGATGGGAGATTCCGGATGGAAGGTCGTGTAGAATAACAGGACTGAAACCCTGTGACACTTCCAGATCCAGATAGACAGGCAACTACTAGCCAATCAATCTGACATAATGGTTGCAGATGAGGACCAGAAGACAAAGGTGGTGATAGATGTAGCAATGCCAAGTGACAGTAACAACAGGAAGGAAGAGCATGAAAAGCTGGAGAATACCTTATGCCGCCATACTTGAAATTTTGGGCTTAGACAACTTAGAACTTTGCCGTCTTTGGTCCGACCTAAGCGTAGTACATAAAATTATCTGCTACAATGCCCTACCTGTCAGTGAATACTTCAGCTTCAACGACAACAATACACAAGCACACAATAGATTCGAACTTATGGTAAACTGCTCCAAACTTGATTGCAGAAAATACGACTTCAGTAGCAGAGTTGTCAATGCCTAGAATGCACTACCTGACTCTGTGGTTTCTTTCCCAAACCCCCAAAACTTTAGCCTTAGACTGTCTACTGTCAACCACATCCCATTCCTAAGAGGTCTGTAAGGGGTCTGCATAAGCACACCAGCATGCCTACCATCCCTGTCCTAATGTTCCCTTTTGTTCATATCCATTTCATGTATTCATAATCATGTTTATACTTATATCTGATATCTAATACATGATTGATGAAAATAAAAAACAAACAAACAAACAAACAAACAAACAAACAAACAAACAAATAAATAAATAAATAAATAAATAAATAAATAAATAAATTAGTCCCAATGATAGTAGGAGCAAAGTGGTCCTAATAGTGGTAGGACTACTCAGGGCTATGACTCCTAAACTAGGAAAGTGGGTCCAATAGATCCCAAATACAAAATCAGTAATCCCTGACCAGAATAGTACAGTATTAGGAACAGCTAAAATATTGTGCAGACCCTTAAACTCCCAGGTCTCTAGTAGAGGACCCAAGATTGAGGTACATACATACTAGGGGTGAGGAGTATTTTTTTTCCTTTTTAAATGTATTTCTGTATTAGATTTTTGTATTATTCATACTTCTTTGATATAAACTTTAATAAGCAACCATCATAAATGTTTTGCCCTTAAACCACTTGTGTCTTAGGTCACTGTTAGAGAATTACCCTGTGGGATTCTGACAGAACTAAGGCTGCAAGAAAATATTCATTTCAGTCAGGAGCAAAACTCATAGTGTTTTAAGCAATCTGTTTCTTGAAATAGTGTTAGCAATATGAATTTGACTTTTCCACAAAGTCATTCACACTTAATTGAAAAACAAGGAGAACCAGCACAATCTTGACACACCCTCATTGGGTGCACAAAGAGCATCTTCCCAGGTGATTGATGTAGTAAGGTTCTTCCCCAGCAGTTAACTTGTTTGCAACTTGTCTATCTTAATGCAAGCAAGAAGTAGGTGTCTATGATTCAGTCCTGCAGCCTCCACAAATTCTAATCTTTGGAAACCTTCCACAGCAAGATATTTTGTCACAATCAAAAACCCAGCTGTTCTTTGACAGGAAGTAGTATAGAAAAAACAAACAAACAAACAAAAATACCAGTTCTACCGCATAACATTTATTGTATACATGGCTCCATGCCAAGTATCTTCACACTGAAGTTTCTCCAGGAAAAAAGGATGAATTATAGTAATTTCAAACCAACGTTTAAATATCTAACACTACAAATTGTAAGAAATAATGGTTTTAGAATAGCAAGATAACCCTAGTAATACCATTGTACTAATTAAAAATTATACCATTGCAATCCTATGTCCATATAAGAACCACAAGTCAGACATTGGCCAAAATACAAGTACCGGTACATTGTTTCAATTTAATTGTTCTGCCTAACAATAAACAAAGCACAGAAAGATGCAAACAGAGATGATCATTCCTGATCTGGTATACTTCAGAAAATTTTTAAAAATCAAATATTTAGGGGTTAGTTAGAATTGCAATTTTCAATTATATTAATCATATTGGCTCTCTTCGTTTACTGTTTTTATTACAATTTGTTTTTTGTGAATCTTAGATTTAAGCAGTTCTAGGTCATCCAGAGTCTTTGACTGAAGTGCATTTAGTAAATAAACTAAAACTAAAAATGGTAGAAGTGAATTCTATAGTGAATGTACAAGTGCAATGAGCAAAAAGAAAAAATTTAAGAAACAGGAGGAAGAATTGCTACCAAAATAATGGTAAGATAAAAGTAGTATTGGCATTTGTGAGTTTGGTTTCCTAGTCTTGGAAGGCTGACACTATTATATATTTCTCTTTAAAAAGTATGCTATTGTCTTATCTATATATTTTTATTTATTTATTTATATGAATATTTTTTTAAAAAAAATCATTTGGCTGAAATCCTCATATAAATTGTTCATAGCAAATAAACAGAAATAAATGAATATATCATTATCAAGTTGATGGTGCTCTGGAAACCAGAAACAAATTAATAGGTTACTTTTAAAAAGGATGGAAGAAGCAGTTAATTTGGAATTTTAAACTTAGGCTATGCTATTAAACTATCCTAGAATGATAACCAATATGTCAGCTCCTTACATATATTATATAGATTTATCATTTTTATGTTTCTTGCATTATGGAATCAGAGAGTTAGAATAAGTCATTTAGGCCATTGGGTCTACTTCTCAAATTAAAGCATCACAGGCAGACAGCTCTATCAATTCTCCCCCAACAGCTCTAGGAAAGGGAAGAATGGGATCTATCATAAAATTGCTCTTACTCTTAGGAAGCTTTTCTTCCATTTAGCTTAAGAACATTATTATTTATTTATTATTTATTACATGTATTTATATGCCGCCATTCTCCCGAAGGACTCAGGGCGGCGAACACAAGTTAAGAAACAAGTACAATAAAATCATAATTTAATCCAAATAATTAATTAGTAGTAAATAATAAAGCCCGGAATCAGTCTCAGCCTATTTGTTTGAAAAGCCAAGTCTTCAAGTCCCGACGGAAGGAGTGGAGATCAGAATATTATCCATATTCTTCTTTCTGGGGCAATGAAAAACAACCAGAAAGCACACTATTCAGAATGGAGCCTGACCAAGTACTTCTTGTACTCTTTCCCATGGATTGGCAAATGCCTAAACTTGCATTTCCCTTTTTACCAGCCATGTCACACTGTTAATCATATTAATCTTTTTCACAAGTACTGTTACCAATACAAGTATCCTCCAATACAGATACATTTATATTTTTAATAGAATCTCTCTTTTCAAATAAAAACATATATTCCTTTCTCTTACGTAAATACTACATGGTTTTAAATCTAACTTCTGATTTCTTGTGACAGTTTTGAATTTTGCTTCTGTATTAGCTGGCTCTATCCAGTTTTTAGTCATTCGTAAGTTTGATAAGCATTCCTTCAACTTATCAAACACATAAAAAATGAAATACCATACAACCAGTGGTGGGTTGCCCCCGGTTCGGACCAGTTCTTTAGAACTGGTAGTAAAACCGGAGGGAGGCTTCGCCCACCCACCCTGACATCATCAAAATGCTTCTGCACATGCGCAGAAGAGAGCGCGTGGCCCCGCTGCAAACCAGTAGTAAAGGTAAGTAGAACCCACCCCTGCATACAACATAATTAATATTAGCGTGTCAAATGTGCATCATCAGTGCTGTTAAAAACATACCAATTTGCTTGAGGCCCTAAACCGTATTGCGCTGTGGCAATTGTGGAAAGTCTTTTTGACCAGACGGCATTTAGTTCCATGTGACCATTGTGACAGCACTCCTTTTCCTGTCCTTTGCTGCAGCTTTCCATAATGTTGAAAGTATTTCATTCTCCAGTTTCTACTGCTGATAATCTGATGTTTCCATTGATCTACTGCTGATGATATTCTAGTTGGTGCTGCTTTGAAAGCTGTTTCCATTTGTGAGCCAAGCTCTATGGCTCTGGACAGAGTCAGTAAATTTACTTGGGTAAAGAGAGTCTCCCTAATTCTCCAATCTCTTGCTTTCTCAATTAGCTGGTCAAGCACAAGCTCATCCTGCAAAGGTCCAAAGTCGCAGTGTAGTGCCAACTCCCACAAAGCAGAAGCAAAACTCACAAAGGTTTCCCCAGGGAGCTGTGCCCGTTTACAAAAGCAGAGCCTCTGGATCCTCTTGAAAACATTTTGCCTGAATTCAAAACCTTTCTGAAACTCATTGATAGGGTCAAAACAGGTCATCGGTCCCAGCTTTGTAACCATCTTCTGATTTCTCCAACCGAGCTGGTGGGGATGATAATTCTCCATTTTCTCCAATCCTAAAGTTCAGTTGCTTGTATTTTTGTGAAAAAAACCAATTGAAGCAGGAAGGCATATGAATCCACCGTCCTCCAGGGCCACACCGCAGCATAAGTGGCAGTAAACACCTTACTTTCCCAATGAACAGAGCAGGTTTAGTCAGCAAATTTTAATCGAGACATTTCTCCATTGAAACACCTGACCTGTAATTTGTCACTTGAGCATCTCCACCCTTTCATGCATTTATGCCTGAACATGGCACAGCGTCCAGAATGTCAGAGCTAGAAGAAATAAAATTATTTAAACAAAAAGCAGGAGGGGAAGGATGTCAATCCCCATTGTAAGAAATAGTCAGGGTGGGAAAACAGAAATGTATAAATCACAATGCATTCCCCCATTTTTTTTACATTAAAAGAAATAAAAATTTTACCGTAGCCTGTTTTGCATGAATCCCAAAAAATTTAAACTGTATATAACTCCCCCCACCTTTGGGGAGAGGCATACTAAATCAAAACTTAAAATAAAAATAAATTGTATAATAAATTGATCGTCATATTCTAAGATTATTCTGGTTACAGTAAAATCCACAGAAAGCATATGGCAAAGAATCCAATTTTGTTAAACCCAGACCAAACATCACATTTTAAATCATCGTAATTATGAACATTACCCAAAGCAAATTCTTCATCCCTGTTCCTACCCAATATCAACAACATTGTGCAAAGGAGTTGGGGAAACCTACTTTATCAACCATGATTTTAAAAAAGCAAGAGTTTGAAGCAGTGGTGAGTTTCAAATTTTTTTACTACCGGTTCTGTGGGTGTGGCTTGTTGGGTGTGGCATGGCTTGTTGGGCGTGGCTTGTTGGGCATGGCAGGGGAAGGATACTTTAAAATCTCATTCCCACCCCACTTAGGGGGGAAGGATACTGCAAAATCCCCATTTCTTCCCAATCAGCTGGGACTTGGGAGGCAGAGAATAGATGGGGGTGCGGCCAGTCAGAATTTTTACTACCTGTTCTCCGAACTACTCAAAATTTCCGCTACCAGTTCTCCAGAACTAGTCAGAACCTGCTGAAACCCACCTCTGGTTTGAAGGCATGCAAGTAATATGTCTAAAGGGATCTATTTCCTACAGTATTGGGTATGACTTTACTGATATCATAATCCTTTTACTATGTTATACTAAATTTTACCTGAAACTTAGCAAATAAGTACCACTTGCATGCATCTGCAAACCAGTGGGTATTCAGTATATATAAGAAGGTATTTGGCTACAAGCTATCTAAAGCTTAGTAGAAAAAGGCAACAATGGAAATGAGTGTAAAAATTGCGATTGGAAATCCAAAAGATCTGTGAAAAATTGATATAATGGTTATCCATGATGAAACCTGAACCATAGATATTGACCTTTCTTTTTCTTTCTAACTCTTTAGTGAGGACTGACATTCTTACTGAAACTTTTTGCTACAAAGGACATCACTTGCACTAATTTCTGAAGGTATTATTACTCAAAATATTAATAGCATATATTCTGGATGAGATTGGATGAGAAACATAAATGGAAGTTCACTCCAGCCATCAGAGGAGGATGTTGAGGATGTTGAGCTATCAAAATGCATAAAGTACCAAACTTGATGAGTTTCAAAGCAGTTGAGTACCAAGGTATGACTGTAATGGAGAAAAATATTCAGGTAGTAAAAAGCTTCAGATAACTAATATAATTTGGAGTATGCCTGATCCATTATAGTCAGTGGGCACCTTGGTGGTCAGTAGTTCCTAAATTCAGAGGTGACCACAGGGCAAAGTTAAAAGGAGAGCAAATGAAAAAGACAATGTTATAACAAACAAAACTCTTTTAGTATTTTCATTTATATTCTTTAATAATATGTAATTCCTTCAGACAAGTGTGGTTCAAGTTAACATTAGGTCAAAAAGATAAATACTTCTGTCAGGCAGCAAAATGCACTACCATATGTTATAGATTCCATGTATCAGAAGTCATTGTGGCAAAAAAGTATCTTAAAGGATATAGCAATGCATTTAGACGTATATACTGCTTCATAGTGCTCTACAGGCCTAAGTTTATAAAGTCAGCATATTGCCCCCAACAATCTGGGTCCTCACTTTAGCGACCTCAGAAGGATGAAAGACTGAGTCAACTTTGAACTGGTCAGGATCGAACTCCTGTCCTCTACCATCCTCTGGAATCCATTTAAACTCACACCTACTGCTTCAGTGACTCCATCCAGCCACCTCGTTCTCTGTCGTCCCCTTCTTCTTTTGCCCCCAATCTTTCCCAGCATTAGGCACTTCTCCAGTGAATCCTTCCTTCTCATTAGGTGGCCAAAGTATTCGAGTTTCATTTTCAGGACCTGGCCTTCTAAAGAGCATTCAGGGTTGATCTCCTCTAGGACTGACCGGTTTGATCGCCTTGCAGTCCAAGGGACTCGCAGGAGTCTTCTCCAGCACTATAGTTCAAAGGCCTCAATTCTTTGGCGTTCAGTCTCTCTTATGGTCCAACTTTCACAGCCATACATTGCAACTGGGAAAACCATAGCCTTGACTATACAGACTTTTGTTGGCAGGGTGGTGTCTCTGCTTTTCAGTATGCAGTCTAGATTTGCCATAGTTTTCCTCCCCAGGAGCAAATGTCTTTTAATTTCTTGGCTGCAGTCCTCATCTGTGGTGATCTTGGAGCCCAGGGAAATAAAATCTGTCACTACCTCCATTTCTTCCCCATCTATTTGCCAGAAAATACTGTATTACAACTACCTTATCAATCTTTCTAATGTCCCTTTAATGTAATGAAGCGGGCTCTGATGGATGACCACTGGATAACTTTCTATTCACTCTATTCTAAAAAGCAATGCATCCGGCTGGAAAGAGTACAAACTCAGCCAAGCTCCTTTTGGTTCCTCTAGGAGGCCTCTAAGTTATCAGAAGAAAGGAACATTCTAATGACATACAGCTTAAAGGTTGGTTAGGTCAAGGGGATCCACATGAGTTAAAAGTTGTCCATCATCAAAAGATAAAAGAGATGCTTCAGTAATCTACAAAAAGAATTATGACGGTTTTGCAAAGAAATTCTGTAATGTCAATTAAAATTGATAAATGTATAGGACCATATGAACTGCTGACTTCAAAAGAATCCTTTGTCTAGAAGGGTATAAAACCATTGTACCTAATTCCTGTCTTTGTTCAACGCTTCATGTACAGAGCCTTGAACCTATTGCGCAATATATAAAATCTGTCTCTGATTAACCCAAAAGTTGTGTTTGTCTTATTAAATCCACAACACCTTAAAAAGAGCTTGTGATTCTTTTCTATTCAAAACCTCTTTAGATGTATATTATTATTCCCAATCTCCCCCAGTACAATCCCACATCTTTTCATTCAGCAGTCCTTTTTTAAAAAATGTGAACATTTAAAGTTCAGGCCTGACATTCCTGATTCTCACAAATACATGAAACTCATGCTTCACAATCTGGGCCAGCTTTCAGCTACAACTGCAGTAACACCTCTCTCCATGAATGCTAATATCCTGTTCAGAATTCAGGGCAGCATGTCTTTTGCAATTACTGTACTGCAAGAATGGCCACATTCAAAAGGAACCTCCGCTTCCATCAACGTGACAGCAGATCCTAAGTACTACTAAGATACAAAATGATCATTGTCAATGACCACTAGTGCCCAGGATTCCACATTAAAACATACATTACATGTCAGTAAAATATCCAGATAATATTATCATTATCATTTCATACCATTACAACTTTATCCCAAAAAAAAAAACCCCATTTTGGAATTATTTGTTTCTGAGAGTTCCCTAGTATTCTTGGGGAAAAGGGAAGAGTTCTCTAAAGACTCTGAAAAATAATTACACAAAATAATAATACAGTCTGTTCAACCTTGATTACAATAGTGTTTGGATAGAACATAGGTCTTAGAAAAATACATAATGTTAGGAAGGTACTATATATTCAAGTGATTCAAATGAATTTTGAAAAGTTAAAATGTCAGATATCTTGATTATTGTGGATCACATTGTAACAGCAGACAATCAACAGTTTTGTTAATCTTTTTCTTATGTTTCTTATTTGCTTGGTATAAACTCTGGCAGTTTCAGTACTGAGCTGTGCAATTCTCAACTTATTATTTTGTACATATCCAGAAAATGAGCCACGTCTAATATTTTCAAGTATTTTGCCATCAGATTATACTTTCTCACAGAAAGTTTCTATTGTATTTTATCAAACCAAATTTGCCCATTTTGTGTGCAAAGTCTTTCAGTGTTTTAGCTAATGACTAAGGCGATAGCTATGACTGACATTTGAAGAGGCAATACTAGAGATATTATTTTAAAAAGTATATCACACAGATTATCTGGAGAAGTAATTTCCCGGTTAATTCTAATGTCTCTTTTTTTCTTCCATAATGATTCCTGCCTACATAAAATAACAGGTATATCCAGGATTTTATGATGTAACTGGAGAACAGTAGGTACAGTCCAAAACAATAGATAATAATATAGGTAGTCCTCGATTTACGATAACAATTGACCCCAACATTTCTGATGCAAAATGAAACATTCGTTAACTGAGTTTTGCCCCATTTATTAAAATGTTTTGCCACAGTTATTAAATGAAACACACAGTTACTAAGTTAGTAACATAATTGTTAAGTGAATCTGGCTTCCCCATTGATTTTGCTTTTCAGAAGTTTGCAAAAGGTGATCACTTGATCCTAGTGATCAAGTGATCACTATAAATGATCATTATAAATATGAGTCAGTTGCCAAGCATCCGAATTTTGAATATTTGATCATGGGGATGCTGCAACAGCCATAATCATGAAAAACGGTCATAAGTCACCATTTTCAGGGCCGTTGTAACTTCAAATGGTCACTAAATGAACTGTTCTAAGTCAAAAATTACCTATGCATGACTTTGTGTTCTTTCTCATCCAGATTTCAGAGCAAGAAGGGCAATATAACGAAAAATTATTTAATAATATGATAATAATAGAGTTTAGTGAGAATAAAATAATGATCAATAAAAATAAATAGCAATCCATTTGTCAGGTAAAAGAATATACCAACATATACAGGTCATCCTTGTTGGTAATCACAATTGGGACCAGCAACTTGGTCATTAGCAAAAGCAGTTGCTAAGTGAAATTATAACTGTACTTATGATCATACTTCAGCTTTCCTTTGCTTTACCAAGCTGCAAAGGTCATAAATGCAATGATGGGTCACAAAGTGACTTTCTAATCACCATAGTAACCACAAATGGTCACTAAATGAGGCAGTTGCTAAACCAGGACTACCTGTATAAAAGATAGTTTCATCTGCTTTCCCAATTAGGATAATAGAAAGTCTCATTGAGTAGTTCAAAGTCTCATTGATTCCAATAATGTCAGTTACTTTAATTTGAGAATCCTTTCTCTAAAGAGTCTCCTCAGTGATAAATGCAACCCTTTCTTTATGAAGCTTCTGGCACAGTATACTTGTAAAGCTGGATCTTAATATTTTCTGGCAATATTTATCAAGGTTTCTGAAAATGCAAGGAACTTTTTCATTTTGGATCTTTCTATTACATGTAGTAGTGCCATTCCAAAAACAGAGCCATTCCAAATACAGAACAACAAGAAAATCTTTTGATCTCCTTCATTACAAATACACTTTTGTATTATACATATGGTTCACCCATCATTTCCATTTAATTGGGATTTAAAAGCTGCAAATACCCCTTATTTATTATGCACTTGTACTGCATGCAGCTGAGCATGGGTGAGTCCCTTCCAAATATGCATCTGCTGGATTTATCTGTAAGATGTACCAATTGAATTAAGTTATGGATGTAGAGATGAGAAAGAAGCCACTTACTAGAGGATAGCAAAAAGTCAAGAGTTTATGTACCTCTTTGCTCCAACTTAACATTTTTGCAGCCCAGATATCATAGCACTAATATAAACTACATACATTATGCTTGAATAAAATATCATTTTAAAAAAGAGTGTGAACATGTAAAGGAATGATTCAGATGCTGCTGACTTAGAGCTCTTCCTCCTCCTACCAGCAACTTTTTATCCTGGCATAGGGACAATGCTGGCAAATAGTGAGATCCTTAATTACAATCTACAGGGCATGTTAAAGACAGGAATGTATTATTTCCTTTGGCTTTGTTTCTTTCTGCTGTGCTCAACATCTTCATCTATTAGAAAAACAATCACTAATCACTCTCCTTAAAGTAGGCTACGATGGAGATAGGGGCAAAGAGAGTTTTAAGAGATGGCTAGAACAGTGGCTTTAGATATATGTCAAAGTACATTCTTGTTTTGCATAGGTATATTCAAAGGGAATCCAATTGTAAACTGATAACAGATGGTAATCACACTATCAAGTAGCATTCAGTATTCCTCCATAATAATACAAAACCATGTTAAAAAAGAACTTAATATGGGTTTGGTGCTATTCCAAAATAACTTTAAACCCATGTTTAGAAGTATCAAACTATCAGCTGATATCAGATGAAAGTTGGCCTCCTTTTGAAAATATAATTAGCACTATTCCGATCAGCAGTAATCTTACATTCAGAAGAAGTCCAAACAACAGCTAAAAGATATAGAGATACAGTATAGGTTACAACAACACCTCTCTTCCCTGCCAACCAGCCACCCCTACTTCAGTGCACAGCACAAGGCAGAAAATTCAAAACAATCTGACTGAAGAGAAACAGAATGAAATTTAAAAGAGATTAATGCACTTAGACGTCAAAAATCAAGGATATTCAGTTAGGAAATAAAAACCAATGACTAATTTAATTAAGCCAGCTATCTGGAATGCACTGAGCATGTGGACAAAGTGAGAAATCCAGTCTAAATATCTGGCTGACTGTGTGACAAATCATAATAATAAAAGGTAATACCAGCACTAACAGGCGCTTTGGGTGCAATTCCAAAACACCTAGATCGCCATTTGAACACCATTATCATTGACAAAATCACCAACAGTCAATTACAAAAGGCAACTTTACTTGGAACAACTTACATCTTGCAACGGTACCTTTAACACCATGAAACAACATCTCCCAGGTCCTTAGCAGGGACTCGATAGGTGGACATAAATGCCAAATCCTGTCTAAACATCTGGCTGGCTGTGCGACAAATTATAATAATAGTAATTTTAAAAATGAGAATCTGGCAATGCAAAACATCAGCTGCCAGCATGGTCTAATAAGCGTTAGATTGTCCCTATAGGAATTGTCAGAAAATGACAAGTGAGGGGAGCTGCAGTGTTTTCTTGCAAACTGTCCCCCATCAGCTGAGGGAGAAAAGAAAAAGAGAACTACTAGATCCATTTAGGGAGTATCCTCAGAAGCCTAACTTCTCATAAAGAGGTCTTCTGTGAGTGATCCTAGATACCATGAGGACACCCACAACATACTTTTCAAAAACTCCAAAAGGATTGCTAACCATTGACATACTGCAGTTGTTTTCATTGTCTATATAGAATTCCGGGTCACTTGTAGCACACTAACTGACTTCCCTTAGTTATTGCTCTGTTTCAGAGCTTTCCTGTTAATGCAGAGAAGTCAGGGCAGAGAAGGTAGAGTAGGCACACACATCCCTGCCTCCCTCCCTTTTTAAGATTTGAAAATGCATGAAGAGCATTTTCTACATGCAGCTTCTTTCAAAAACACCTGCCACATCCCAATAATTTCTTTGTAAATTAAAGGCTGCAGGATGTCTGTTTCACTGAATAAAGAAAGAAGAGAGTCTCTCGCATTCAGCCATACCTGAAGAACTGGAAAAGATTTAAGGAACGCAAATATCTGTCTGTAGGAGTTAAGATTTCTAATCATTTTTTCTGCCCACGTTAATTGTTCTGCATTCCTGTGAACCAGTTTCCTTGTTTCTGAATAATTTTATTATTTTTAATTAATATTTTTGAAGAGAAAAAGAATCCGGATGTAAATGGAATATTTTGGTCCATCTGTGCAAATCAGAATGTATTTGTTTGCTTGTTATGTGTGTTCTTTCTTTAAGATAGTTCTTCCAAGAGTAGTTTAAAAGTTTAAATATTTTAAAACTCAGGGGCATTTGGGAGTGGGTTCATATAAATAAATAAATAAATAAAATATTCTGTGTCAGAATCACATTTACCTTCTAATTTGTGAAATACAAACTGTTGGATTTCAAAGTGCTATTTAAATTAGAGATCATAGCTTGTACAGAATGATGTCAGTATACCTGCAGATCATAGGAACCCTGGAGCTTCCAAGGATTAGATTGGTCTCTAATTTAATGGATCCAAAAGGTTTCCAGAAGGCACTTGGCAATTTTCCCAACAACTTCGGAGGCAATTCTATCTCTCACCTGAATAAACTATAGAACCCAGAGCTTGGCTAAATTTTGAACAATAGAGGATTCTCCCGTTTCCAATCCCATGTGGCATCTGAGTTTACTGAGGACTTGATAAAGGAAATGGGGAATTCCAGTTGAGGAAAATGGTGATTATAATCATCTCCAAATGAGTGGAGACAATGACACAGCAACAATCAAAGGACCAGCAGCAAGTTTGGTCCAACAGAACCTCTCTGGATAAGTGGACAAGAGATCACCCACCTGTACTCCAGATGACAGCTCCTCACAAGGAGATTGTAGAACAGCAGAAACCATCAAACTCTCAACCACAATGATGCCTTTAAAGACACTAAATTCATCAAACCTCACTTTCTAATCACATCTGGATGTATACTGTAAGTATTTTAAACTTAAAAGAGTTTTTCCAAACAAGCCTGAAAATCTTCTTGGTAAGTAAAACTTCATGCTGAAGTAGAAAAACATTAATTTAGTTTAAAGAATTTAAGAGCATAACTAGATGGCAAAAAGCAAAATAATAATTCAGCCTGAGAAGTTTTAAATGGATAAAGGAACCAGACAAAATTGGAATATTTCAGACTTTAAAAATATTGAGTAAATAAAATAATATTTTTGTGAGAATATGAATTGTTTAGACTGCAAGAAAAGAGATTGTTGGAAAATTGAAAATAAAGAAATTTGAGATTTTATGAATACAGAAGTGACAGTTTAAAAGATCTTTGAAGGATTGTGAAAGAAGATCGGGAGTGACTTCTTTAAATTTTCTTTTTTTTTATTCCTTTTTTCTTTTCTTTTGATCATTTTCTTTTTTCTTCACATGTTGTATTTCCTCTCTTTTCTATTTTTCTCTTTATTTCTGACTAGTTTGTTTTTTCTTCCAGTCTAGCAAAATCTTTCAATAAAAAGTATTTTTTTAAAAGCAGTTAAGGAATCTGAAGTGACTGAAAAGATACTAGGAGTGATGGTGACAACAAATCTGGAATAGGTGTGACCAAACATTGTTAAAAGTTCACATCTGTGCTTACACAGTGGTAAGTAAAGCAGCAAGCATAAATTCCTTTCTATACTTACTGTATCTACAGACTTTACTTGATAGCCTTTGTTTATAGTAATTCAGTATCTTTTAGGGAACCATGGACATTGCTTTTCTTTTCTTTTTCTATTGTATATTTTATCTTGTTATTACATACCCAGAGTTCACTTGAATTGGTGCAGAATACAAATATTGGGAAACAAAGAATTTTTTAACTTGGAATATAAAACAATATATTATACAGTGTGATATGAAAAAGGAAATAAAAATAGATAGATGTGTTTATATAAATAAGAGAAAGGCAAAGGGGATAAAATAGATCTGAATAACGAGAGTCTGATCTTATAGACTGGTGTTGATAAATCATGAATGGAAATGAAACTACAGTTTTAGTTACGAATATAAAATTTAGAAAATGTATTAGAAAATTTGAAGTGGTATCATATACTGTACACTGTTGTGGGTTCATAATAAAATGAGAATTTGTAAGTTGTTAAAGTTGTGTGTTACACTCCAGTAAATAGTAATAAGTAAATAGTAATAAGATTTAGAAGTGAATTTTGAGATAAATATGAAGCAATTTGAATTAATGAGATATGTGGGGGAAATTATCTTGTTAGGTAACATGAATGAATAAGTAAGAATGAGATAAGAAAATACAGAAATAGTAACTGTAATTCAGAGACCCAAAAATGAATGCGTATGATGAATGTTAAGTGTATGATTGTTTCAAATACATGCTTTAAACATAATACTGTTTAAAGCATGTTTAAAGCACAAAGTAAAGAAATTAATCTAAAAGCATTATTGATTTTCAACAAAAGATTTAGTGAAACACTGACAGAATTACAAAAGGAAAGAAGGGTGATAAAAGATTCTAAATGTAGGGCAGATTATTATTTAGTAGTGCCTTTATTTGATAGGAATAAAGAATGTAATGTACATTGATTCCATGAAACAGAGTGCTGCACAAAAATAGAAGAATTAATCCTTCAGGAGAATGGATGGAAAGAAGATATAGAAGCTATTGAAACAGAATGAACAGGATTTTGTTACAAACTGCTACAGATATTTATAGGGCAATACTAATAAAAAATATGAAATAGGATGCTTGGTAGAAGGATGAAATGAAAAAAGCTATGGATGAGGGAAAATGGATATAAGAGAGTGATTCAATTATGTTACCTTAATTAGGTACAACCAGTTTCTGAGCAGGTTAGAAACTTTGTATTATATTCTCTTGACTCTTGGTTATTTAATGTATTATGGATAAATGTATAAATAGTTCGTTGTAATCTTAGGAATGTGTTTTTCACGGATATGAATGTATTATGTATTTTTGTATGCAAACAATGCATTGCACTGAACTCATATGATCTGCAGTGAATGTTTGATACACTTCATGATGCAACAAGCTGCTGAATCTAAAAATCAATGCATTGATAACTATGGTATTTGTTTTACAGTGAAAATGGAATGAATGACTGAAAATTAATTGTGGAAAAAAGTTTGACAAAACTTTAGCTTGACAAAACAATTATTAGAATGAAAACATGGACGGAAGATTTTTAAGACAAGTATACTGGTAGAAAGGTAGCGGGCCATATATAGTTGAGTTTTAAGAAATAAATGCTTATCAAAAAATGCACAAGAGCATGTTTGTGCTGTCTTTGTAACATGAAAGTTGGATGAATATAAAAGTAAACAGAAAGCAGTGGGAATGGGATATCAAAGAAGTGTTCTAAAGGAAGACAAAATGGATGGATGGATGGATGGATGGATGGATGGATGGATGGATGGATGGGTGGATGGAGGGATGGATGGATGGATGGGTGGATGGAGGGATGGATGGATGGATGGATGGATGGATGGATGGATGGATGGATGGATAATGAATGAATATGGATGAAATAAAAGATAAAAATAAAAAAATAAATTGTACAAAAAAAATTGTAATGGTTTTGTTAAATACAATGAAGTAATTATGTCTTGTGTTTTAGTACAAATATATGAAAGGAAGAGGAAGGTCAAGGACATTGTGATTGGATGGAGCTGACAAGAGAGAGAGAGAGAGAGAGAGAGAGATGGAAAGCTGAAAGAATAAAAAGAATCTATAAATCAGATATTTAATATTTGATTTATTCTGATCAGGTAAATCAAATATATAAGATTAAAAGTATGGAATGAATAACGTTCATATAAATTCGATTTAGTTAAGTTTCCTTTTCTTATACTTCCTTAAGTTGAATTGCATACAACTTCACATGATTTTTCTGAACTTTGTGCAACATTTCTTAGCCCATGAAGGAATAGTAAAATGTATGAATAGTGATATATTCAAAATAATGGAGTCTATAAAAATACAATGAAATAGCATAACGTAGATCAGCAACTATATAAAGGCAGGAACAAACTTAGAACTGAAAAGGTATCAGTCTCCATATAAGTTGATGAAATTCTCCAAATATAGGTTCAGAAAAAGACTCATCACACTTTGTTTCAAGAGAAAGGCATATTTTTAAAACAATTCCCTTCTTCTGCTCTCAGTTTGAAATCTCATAAAAATTGTGATTTCCTCATTTTTGCTATCCAATGGATTTGGCAACTAAAGCCAACCTTGTTTGAGCTGCAAATTGTTCCCAAAGTTCTTAAAACTGTAAACATTTTACAATGTAAGTGATCTTGTTAGTTCCCTTAAACCATATGCAGCTGGTTTTAAGAATTCCCATGTAAAATCAGGGAATCAGAAGAAAAGTCACTATCCCTAAACATGAACTGCAAAGGGTCTACTTTCTGTTTATAGGCACTTGCCAGAACTTCAATGGAGACAAATGATGAAAGATGTGTCGTGATTGGTAATGCAATTATATGACATGTACATATTTGTGTCTAATGCAAGAACAAAACAGAAAAGGACAGTGTTCACATTATCACAACTTTCCATCATTGTGATTTTAACTGAATATCTATTTCTCCATAATAATTTTATTATTGGGGGGGAGCCCCAAATTGGGAAAATTGATGTCAAAAGCTGCCGCCCACATGGGTCTGAAAAAGTCTGTGTCTCAGCCAATGGTGGAGGAATCTTTAGAAAGAGGTTGTCACAGATCTTTAATGAATAAACGAACAAGGTAAATTATGGTACAGGTGCCTCTAGGACAGGTGCTGAAGCACATGCTTCTATACAGAAACATTTCCAGACATTAATTGCAAAAGCCTATATAAAAATATTTCATTTTTATTTTGCTTTCAACCTAGAATATAGGTAATACATAAAATAAGAACACTTTCTAAATGCGTTACAGTGCATGACTGACAAGCAGAACTGGACCCCATTCATTTGAAAGGTGGCAAATAATTCACCTCTATAAATTCCCACCGTCTTGTATATTCATATAATAATGTCCAACAAGAGTCGGAATCATCAGCTGTGATTTCCCTTACTCATCAAATTAGGAATTTTTTTCTATCCCAGTTAGAGTACACTATCCCAAATCCCACCTGGGCTTTAAGTGTTATTTACGGTAAAGGTTCCCCTCGCACATATGTGCTAGTCATTCCTTTTCAAAGCCAAAGAGCCAGTGCTGTCCGAAGACAGCTCCATGTTCATGTGGCCAGCATGACTAAATGCCAGAGGCACACAGAACACTGTTACCTTCCCACCAAAGATGATCCCTATTTTTCTATTTTTACATGCTTTTGAACTGCTAGGTTGGCAGAAGTTGGTACAAGTAACGGGAACTCACCCCATTACGTGGCACTAGGGATTCGAACCACTGAACTGCTGAACTTTTGATCGACAAGCTCAGTGTCTTAGCCACTGAGCCACCATGTCCCTGTCCTTAAGTGTTATTACCACCACAGAATTGCTTGACATGTTGTCAGCACAAGAAAAGGTTAAGGGGAGCTCAGGACAGCTTCTGCCACTTTATCCTGTGGTCTTTATTTCAGCTTGTTACTTGAGCTAACAGGTGTGGTGTGGGGGCATAGGATAAAATAGGGCAGAGCAATCAATAGAGAGTGTGTTGTATTGTCTCCTCATGGTACAAGTGCTGGTATTGGCGGCAGCAAGTGACCCATAAATAGGAAAATGGTATAGTTTCCCTACCCCAAAACTAATAAAAACAATAATATAGTCAGTCAGGCAAAACCCATAACAGCATAAGCAACTGAAAACCAGGCAGAAGCCAGTAACACATAGCTGGCAGAACTCAGATTTCTTTCTCTGTTCCGATCAAATTTTGACCATCACAACTCATTTTATGAAGACAATGCTTGTCCTGCTTTTTAAGCACTGGCATAGTGCAGATCCAAAACTGCATTAAACTCAGGTATATAAGGACCATATGTAAGAACTGGCAAGTACTTTAAAAAGCTTCTGTCAGACATTACACAGGGAAAGGTATGGCATCCTATTTTAGTGCCTTTTAATATGAAAATATCTTTAGCATAGAAATATGGCTAAGCTGGACTGCAAACCTTGATTTAGTGGATGTTAATGTGTCAATATTTGCGTGGGATAGATCACTTTTCTGTAGTGATTAATACCATTTGTGTGATGATTTCATTGTACATATGATGTAAATTTATACAATTGATATGTGTATTGTTTGCATACTTATATCATTAGGCAAATTATGCAAATCAGAAGTGATAGTCTCCAATTTATAAGATATACATGAATACCTCTCTCAATTAATTCATTAAAACAAGATTTCACTATACACTATACAGGTTTGCTGCCATGGCCTGGATATTAAGAATCATAGAAAGGCTATACCCCATTTTCCCAGGAAGGATACTATGGCTAGAAGAAGATTAACCAGAGTCCAGTTAAGAAGTAGCAAACTGCAAAAATACATGCAAATATATTAGCCCTTTAATCAGATATTTAAACACAACTGAGTTATATATATGTATGAAAAACAGAATGTTTTGGGGGAAGGGGCAAGCCAGCTATAAAAATAATTTGCCTTAAACAATAAGAACACCAGTTCTTTCTATCTTTAAAATGCTAAATTAATTCAAACATTCATATTTCTGTAATATCTTTAAATGAGTTTTAATCTTCATGAATTCTAAACTTCTATATCTGATTTGATTTCTCATATTTGAAAATATTAATACAGATTAGTGTGACACCAACAGGCATATGTATGAAATGCATATTTAACTGACAGTAGCTTTGCCTTTGAGATGCAAGATCTGGGGTGATTACAGATAAGCCTCTTATTATGTGGTCACCTGCTTCATTCATAAGATTTTAGAGAGGGAAAGCTCAGAGGATGCCATTCAACTATGCACTGCAGATTTGATTTATGTTTCTGGATATGGCATTTAGCTTTCAAATGCTTTGAAAAAAATATTTTGATCAACACTCAGAATATGGCAATATAGATATATAGATGGATGGATGGATGGATGGATGGATGGATGGATGGATGGATGGATGGATTGGTGGAGAGATAGAAAGATAGATAGAGATAGAGATATATCCTGGTTGGCTGGTTTTATTATGGTATTAAGTACCATAATAATGTTTCTGGGCTCATTCAAGTAATATAGTGATACACTTCCATTTCTTGCCCTGAATCCAGTATTTGGGCTTTTTCAAGTGAACATGTCAATAACAATAAAGGATTCTATGGAGACATTCACTGCTGCAGGAAAAGCAATGCTAATTCTACATCAGTGATTTTCAAACTTGACAACTTTAAGATGTGTGGATTTCAATTCCCAGAATTTCCCAGCCAGCATAAAGTCCACACATCAAAAAGTGGCCAAGTTTAAAAAGCATTATTTTATATTATGCCACAACTCCGTTGTGTTAGTGACAACTTCATGGAATCATGGGCCAGGGGATCATCTTGTTCCATAAGTTGGAAAAGAAAAGGTTTTGGTCCAAATGGCTCAAAAAATAAAAAATAAAATCTAGGAAGAAAATTGGATTTGTTTATAAATCTTTGGCTTAATCAATCTGAAGACAAAGTGTAACCATATTTTTTATGCTTTCCTTTTGTTTTGTTCACATTTTAAAATTTGTATTTCTGCTCTCATAGTTGTGTTGCATTACAGGATATTCCAAATCCCTTGGTAAGTCTTATGACTTAGTAATGAAATTATTTCTATATCTGATTGGAACTTATCCAAATAAGATTTGAAAACCTCGCTTATGTTCTTTTTCTGTATTTTCATCCAAAAGGAAGCATAGAATGATATATTTTGGAATGACTGTGAAATAATCAATTCATATAGGATGTGTTTTGTATGAAAAGAAGAAAATCCAGAACATATCAATCCAGAATCCTAATATATACATAATGTACTACATTATATACATAGATGTTGCATATCTACTTAGTTAAACTACAGGTGACCAACTGTATGTTTCTGACAAGTCAATTAGATTCACAAGATGTGCAAAACATGTTTACACACATGTCAAGGAAATGTAATTGGTATGAGATAATATAGCTAAACTAATAGAGGCTAGTCTTTAGAGGATGGCTCCAGCCATCTACCTTTCCTCTAGCATTCACTGTTAATGATTAAATTGTGGACAAACAGAATAAGCTTCAAATCCATTTTCCTTTATGAATTATTATTAATTTCAATGTACAGTTTAAATTGCAGAATGAGAATTAAAGAGATCACCGCAGGCACTTTGCCATGAACACAGTCCATTGATTTCTAATCAGTTAACATTAGAGCCCCTGTGCATTAGAAGGACAGCAATATCTATTTTATTTGTAGAGTTCTGTTATTCAGTTACATCATATGAATGAACTTCATTTGGAAAAGTTCCATATTCCAATTTTGCTCACTATCCCTTTTCTATACAGCCCTGTTGTTGACTAGGCACCACTGAGTTATCCATTATTTCTGAAATATATTACTATCTTCCAGACTCATACAACATATTTCTACATATTTCTACTACTTGAGGTAGTCCTCAACTTAAAACCACAACTGAGCCCAAATGTTGTCAAGCAAGACAGTATTAAGTGAGTTTTGCCCCATTTTACGATATTTCTTTCCACAGTTCTTAAGTGAATCACCACAGTTGTTAAGTTAGTAATACAGTAATGCTTCATGATGTATGGAGACTGCAACTGACATAAATACATGTCAGTTACCAAGTGTATAAATTTTGATCACATGATCATGAGGATGCTGCAATGGCCATAAGTGTGAAAAATGGTTATAAACCACTTTTTTCAGTGCTGTTGTAGCTTTGAATGGTCATTAAACAAACTGTTGTAACTCAAGGACTACCTATATTGCGCTTTTCCACAAATCTTAGAAGCCGCATACCAGTAGCAGGTTTCAAATCCCGTCGCTACTGGTTCGCTCATGGGTGTGGCTGTGCTCATGCGCATGCGCAGAAGCATCCAGGTGGATGGGCGGAGCCTCCCGCTGCCGCTGCTACCTGTTCACCCAATCTGGGGGGAACCAGTAGCAACCCACCACTGCTGCATACCATTTTTATCATGATCATTAATGATTCCCTCTTCTTGTTATAGTTTGTTTTCCTCTTTGTTCTTGTTGATGTTTTTTGTTCTTATTGATAAAATGTTCATATCATATAGACATAAACCAAGCACATTCTATTTGTGTAGCATTAAGAGTGCTGTCAATATGGCATCACTGTGCACACTATGTTCTGCTGCTTGAGTCAAATTCTACATTCACCCTCTAGGCTAGGGATGGGTAATCCTTGGCCTTTGGATTGCAGAATCCATCAGCCCCAGCCAATACTGTAATGTTTAGAAAGATTTATTTATTTATTTATTTATTTATTTATTTATTTATTTATTTATTTATTTATTTATAAAATTTGTATGCCGCCCTATCTCCGAGGACTCAGGGCGGCTCACAACGACAATTGACCAAGCGACTGTTAAAAACAACAAATATACACAAAAGAATAAAAAGGGTTTTAAAAAATTTAAACTATACTACCCCATCAGTCCAGGCCGGGGGACATAAATAGCCAGGTTTTCAATTCACGGCGGAAGGTGAGAAGGTCAGGGGCCAACCGGACCCCCAAGGGAAGTTGATTCCAGAGGGTGGGGGCGCTCACAGAGAAGGCTCTACCCCTGGGGGTTGCCAGCCGACATTGTCTAGCCGATGGCACCCTGAGTAGGCCCTCTCTTTGAGAGTGCACCGGGCGATGGGAAGTTGACGCTGGTTGCAGGTGGTCCGACAAATAGCCTGGGCCTAAGCCATGAAGGGCTTTATAGGTTAACACCAGCACCTTGAATCTCACCCGGAGGGCAACCGGCAACCAATGCAAGCCGCGCAGGAGTGGTGTAATATGGGAGTATCGTGTCCCTCCCGCAACAACCCGTGTGGCCACATTCTGTACCTGCTGAAGCCTCCGGGTGGTCTTCACGGGCAGCCCCAGTAGAGAGCATTGCAGTAGTTGATCTGGGAGGTGACTAGCGCATGAGTGACTGTGTGTAGGCCATCTCGGTCCAAGTATGGGCACAACTGGTGCACCAGGCGAACCTGGGCAAATGCCCCCCTGGTCACGGCCGTGATATGACCCTCCAAACTCAGCCGTGAATCCAAGAGGAAGCCCAAGTTACACTCCCTGTCTACGGGGGGCAACACCTCGCCCCAATAGACAGCGTTGGAACTTCTTGTTCGGCCCGAGATGCCGGTATCCACAGCCACTCAGTCTATAGTCCAAAAATATCTTAGAACTACAGGTTCCTCATGTATGTTAGTCTTTAACTTTTGTTGCTAATGAAATAGCCATCATTTCCATATCTGGCAGTAGCAAAAGAATGATATGCAAATTATTTGAAGAAAGGCTGACAATATGATGATAAGTATGTATTGCTGCCATTCTACCTGCTGAAGCACACAAACCTTTGATAGAAGAAATGGTGAAGGCAATGTATATTAAAATGAACCAGGAAATATATCATACCTGCATATTGTTTAGTGTCTTTGATAACTTACACTGGGCAACACTGGTACATGGCATTCAAATTAGCGTGTGATTGATAGTGCAGTTGCCATAGATGCTGAGGAAATTATAATCAATTAGTTATTTACTATGTCTTGTGCTTGCTACTTAGCTGTAAAGTGAAATGTTTCCCAACATGATACTACCATTAGCATTAGTTTTCTGATTTCTGAAACAGCAGGATAAGCCTGCATGCCATTATTTTGCCTTTGAGACAAAATTTAGACCTGTCTTTTCAATATACATTATCTAGAACCTGGAGAAAGATTTGTGATTATATTTAAGGTCTTATTGAGTTAAAATTGATAGTAAATCCCATCTTATTAGGAGGATATAGAAACCAGAAATATTGAACATCTATAGTTGTTCAACATAAAGGCTGATGGTGGACACACCATGGATAGTAATTTTCAAACCCTAAGGAGTTTATATTGTGAGAAAACTATAATTTTCTATATATAATGACAGTGCACTAATAAATACTACTGGATATGTATAAAGATACTTTCAGACAATACATAGTTTATTGCTGAATTTCTGATTGGTTTTTAAATCCGTCTATAATTGAATAAGTGTGTTGGGACATTGTGCATAGACAATTGACATATTTTTGCAAGTCTTTTCCTTGCAGAGAACTAATAACCAATTAAAACTTGTTTCTTTTGGTTAAAAGCAGAATACAAATTGACAAGCAACCAGGGCTCAGTTATTTGACAGATATTTACCTAGCTCTTTTCAGTAAAAGAATAGATACCAACAAATGCCATGTCTACAATGGCATTTACTGCTTGGAATGGGATTTCCTCACTCTCATAGGGACAAGAAATCTTGTATTGGTATCCAGCTATGGCATGATCTCATCATTCTAGCTGTCACCCTGTTTCCTTGCAATTGCACACCCATTGAGGAAGATCTCTAAACTGCAATAATTTAATAATCAGCAGCTGAATTATTGTTAGATAAGCAAAGTTGTAAATAATATAGGGAACATTGTGATCTTTTTAAAAGGTAACATTTGGATAGCTTACTAACACCTCCTCAGAAAGAAGTGCACAGAAGCTATAAAGGAATAAATGAACATATGAAATAGCTATTGCAACAAAAATAACCAAGACCTCTGTAGCCTTTAAAGGCTAACATATTTATTATGGTACAAAACCTGGGAACTAAAATTGATTTCATTAAATACATTAATGTTTATCTTCTGTTGTCAGATATACATTTGTCTAGATTTTTCTGGACATATCTTTTTTGTCCCAGTTGTGTTCTGTCTAGCTAGGAAAAAAATTATTAACACACCACCAATAAAATCTTCCTGTTCTCAATAGCATCAATATAGTGTCACAATCTCAGTGCTCACTAAATTCGTTCAACTTCATCTGGTAAATCAACTGTTATCAAGAAACAACCATGCCTGCAACTACATGGGTGGCCCAAAAGGTTTTGTTTACTCATGCCATTTGATCAAAAGACTCTTTACATGTTCTTGATTTATTTCTTGTACGTTCAGAGTATTGAACGTACAACCTCTTTCAACTCAGAAAAACTAATTTAGTAAATATGAGCCATGTCCAGTCACCTTTTAAAAGGAAAAAAATCAAATGTATGAATGGTGGAAATGTTTTATTTGCATTTTGGTTTTTTAAAAAAACTACATTTCTACAATCAATGAAATGAAGACACTTTCATTTGGTATTTTGTGGTTTTTTTTTCAACTTAGTATTTATAGTAATAACATATCTATTAGGGGAAAATGCATATTTTATTTTAAAGAAATAAAACGTTAAATAAAATTGCTTGAAAAATGTATAGGGAACTCTTCAAGAACAGCTGAACTCCTGGTGACTCATGAACATGCTCACAAGCAGTTTTCCTAGCAACATGTTTATTTTTTTTATTAAATTTATGCACCACTGACACCCATTTCTCTGTCACACATGTCTGTGAGGCTTACAATCTGAGTCCTCAAAGAAGTCTATCTTTATCTTCTGATATTTGTTACTTTCCAGTCTAGCCTATAGCCTCAGGATTGCCTGGAGATTCACATTCAGCTACTAATCAGATCTAGCATCTGAGCTGACAAGGTTAGACAAGCTACCTGATATTGCAAAATGCACCAATTAGGCAAATTCTGCACCAATGTTTGTCTTATGAAAATCTGCACACAAATACATATAAACTTTTATGCAAAGTTAAAAGTTATGGCCACTGGAATGGAATTTAAAATAAAAAGTAAGAAACTGAAAAAAATCCAAATCTGTTCAATTTATATCAGCCTAATATCTAACAAAGTTTTCAATAGCTTTAGGTACAACCACTCTTAAAGTTTCAAAAAGTGGCATGGATTAGTGGGAAATTTCCATTATTTGTCAGATTTCAGTTTATCAATCAATTCATAACAATACTTGAAAAAAGATTAGTAAATAATAATAGTAGTAATTTTATAATAACCTCACATATAGTTGAACAGATCAGATTGTGTCTGATCATCTATATCAGAGGAAGTCCATCTCACGGGTAATAGCAGACCAGTTTTAGGGATTCTTAATTGAAACATCTTGTTTTATCTCATTGATGCTGGATGACTACAATATTATGCATTATTATTAATTTTGTACTATTTCAGAATTTTTATATTTTATTATGTATAGTAATGTAAGAGTTGCTTGTGCAAGATGGGTAATATAAATTGAATAAATAAAGACTAGCCTACTTAGTCATTTGTGACTAAAGTGTTACAGAATCTAACCAATGAATAAAATAAATATATGTAATTGATTTATAAGCAGGGCATTAAATGTTATTACTATTATTATTATTATTTCTTTTATTCATTAAACATGAAACTCAGTCAACTGAACATTTAAAGATGTGTCATAAATACCATTGACTGGTGCTAATGGTTGATACTGGTTGATGGATACTGGTTGATACTGGTTACCAACGTCCTAGGTAACAACCAAGTATCTTCTTAAAATATATGATGTTCCGAGTTTTTTGCAGTTCTGCTGGTGTTATTGCAGGAAGCTGCAATTTCTTGATGTGTTTTGTAAAATCCTTGGACATGGTACCAAGTGCCCCGATGACAATGGGTATCACAGTTACATGTTTCTTCCATAGCCTTGTAGTTTCTATGGCCTGGTTGCGATATTTCGTGATTTTTTCCAGTTCTTTTTCTTCGACTCTGGCATTTCCTGGTACAGCGATATCAATAAACTGTACGCTTCAGCCCTTGACAACCGTAATGTCTGGCATGTTGTGTTCCAAATGACGATCCATCTGTATTTGAAAGTCCCACAAGATCTTCACCTTCTCATTTTTCCACTTTGTGCTCCCATGACTTTTTGGATACAGGTAAATCATATTTTTTACATAATGACCAATGGATTAATTTAGCAACTCGGTCTTGTCTAGCTGCTGCTGCTGCTACTACTACTACTACTACTACTATTATTATTATTATTATTATTATTATTATTATTATTATTATTATTATTCTCTTTTATTCATTAAAAATGAAACTCAGTGAACTGGACATTTAAAAATGTGTCACAAATACCATTGATTATTGTTGTTGTTGTTGTTGTTGTTATTAAGAATTTGGGCCTCAAAATTTTGATGGGAAGACGTTATTCAAAGAAGGTAAGTACTCCAAGCATACGCTGTATATGCAAGAACTATGCAGAGATTACTTTTTCTAGCCAGTCGAAGAGGTATAGAAGCAAGACACTTGTCCCTTGTCTCCAAGTTCCTCCTAGCACCACCCTTATCAGCTGGTCTGAAGAATCTGTATATACTTAACATATGGAAGTCAGGAAGTTAAGAGAGAAGGAAAGGGGATTGTTAAGAAATGCTGCATTTGTACTCAGATCCAGAATGAATACTAGGAAAGTAATAAGCACTGAAAGTCAGAATCTGAAACATTTGTGCTGCGATATTGTTAGTGAAAAAGTGCAAATCATGGCATTTCTTCTCAGAAATGCCTAATTACAGGTAGCACTTTTTTTTGAGGGCCAGTCCAAACAAATTCTTACAAATAATTTACGTTTGATACGGTATCCTATGAGACACACCCATGTCAAACCAGTTTTCTGAAAACCTCTCCACCCTTCAGTTTCATCTTCATAATACAGAGAAAATAAGGCCTCAAGACTCAAAAGCCCAGAAATTATCCTTAAAGCAGTTGTCTTCTCTGCACCCAATGCACAGTGTCTGCCACAAAGGAGATCTGACTCATTTACAAAAGCAACTACTGTATTCACATCAAAACCCCACACCAGCCATTTAATATTGTCAGGAGATCAAATTCTCTAAATTCTCACGGCCTGATAGGTCACATGCATAGCTACATAATGTACATAGCTTCATAATGTAGTTCCACAAAAGGGGAAGATTAATATTCATCTGGCATTTAATGAGATTAAACTGCTAAAGAGCCATTCATACATTGGCAGGTGTTAGTTTCCTCTGCACTGCACTTGACAGTTAGCACCACTTACAGTTCACACTATTTCTGACCCGGCTTCATCCACAGCTCCACCATATCCTCTGTTTAATCACTCATCCTTCTCTTTTGTCCATGTTCATCTAGTTTATCATGAGGACCGTAAATTTTTCGTTCTTGTTTTAGGGCTAATTTTTTTCAAGAAGTAGAATGCTATGATAGATAAATAACAAATCCATTCTTCTGAGATATGCCTGAAGCACGCATGCTTGGCCCAGTATATTCCATCCACACCCAGTCCCATTGGACAAGGTCAGTTTTTAAGATGTCTGGTTCTGCTGTAGACAGAATAAGCTGCTGATTGAAAGATGTTGATATAAACAAATCAGGCCCAAATGTCAGAATCATTTTGGAAAGCTTTTCAGTCTTCAAAGTTTTGTGCATGATGAGACACAGTTTTGCTTGCACAAGTCCAAATATCAGCCTCAACTACACATAACATTTTTTTAGATAAGACAGCAGCTGTTAAACAGCTAAGATAGTACACAACTGTAATTTCAATTATTTAAGAAAATGAACATCTGGTACGTGCCATTACTTCAGATGTATAGTCTTGTCCAAACAATTTGAAAACTAATAAGATTCTATAGGCTCAGAAAAGGAACAAGCTTGTTAAGATGTGAATCTCTATAGATTGTCTGAAGTAGCTGATGCATAATAATAATTCTGCTTTAAGCAGATATCATGGCTGGTTAGTAGATATTCCATTCATATTCAACTGTTCACTCCAAAATGCAGCCTTTGAAGAATGTAGCTCAAAGCATTTCCAGTAGATTGAAAATAATGCTGTTCCTCAACATCTGTTTTAGTTTGTTAAAATGATATGGTTAGAGACAATTCCTGTTAAATTGTTCTCAAAAATATAATCTGTCCTGTCATTGTAAATCTACGACATATTAATAGCTGGGGGAAATGGAAATCAGACATGGAGACCTCAGCATCAGAAGCTATTTCTGCCAGGGGTTCAGCCTATTAAAACACCAGGAGCTGTTTGATTTTTTTTTTTTTTTTTTTTTGCTTTAATTTATATGCCGCCCTTCTCCGGAGACTCAGGGCGGCTTACAATGCGTTAAGCAATAGCCTTCATACTTTTGTATATTTATACAAAGTCAGCTTATTGCCCCCACAAACTGGGTCCTCATTTCACCTACCTTTGAAAGGATGAAAGGCTGAGTCAACCTTGAGCCTGGTGAGATTTGAACTTGCAGTAATTGCAAGCAGCAGATGTTAATAACAGTGCTTTAGTCACTGTACTACAGGCTCTTCCCTGGATTGGGATTAGCAGAAGACATATTTAGAACTAAGAAGATAAGGTCTACCACCATATAGTCAATCAATCTATCTATCAATCAGTGCCAGTAGCAGAGACAATCTAGCATATTAAAAACATTCTTTCTGTATCCCAAAGGTGCTTTTTCAAGAGGCAACTGGACTTTCTTGTTTTTCTTTGAAGACATTTCACTTCTCATCCAAGAAGCTTCTTCAGCTCTGCATAGCTAAATGTCTATGGAGATTCTCAATCATGGTTATCCCAAAAATGCTTTTTCAAGAGGCAACTAGACTTTCTCATTTTTCTTTGAAGATGTTTCCATTGAGATTCTTTCTCTATGTTCCAACATCTGATTTGTAATAAGCCAGTCTTCTACACCACCCTAATGTTTCAGGCTAATCCTTTCAGTTCAAATAAAGTTAATTTGATGTCCTCAGATCCAGACAGCATGATCAATGACAAGGTCTGCCATAGTTGCAGCTGGACATTTTTGAAAGATAAATATACCATTTTTCAAGATGCTTCAAGAGCTCAACATTATATACATTGTACTTCTCCTCTATGAGAAGGTTGCTCTGGAAGAGAATGACTGGCCTAAATTCACCTAGTAACCTTCTATGTTAAAGCTAGACTAGAACACAAGTCTCCCAATCCCGAGCCAGCTCCATAACTACTGCAATTGCTTTTAAAATGCTTCTAAATTCTGGAAGATATCTAAATACATCAGAAAAACATCCCAATTTTAGAAACTCCTCACTAGTGTGAGAAGGGACAGATAGGTATGACATTTCTAGTGATATTCCCCCAACATAGTAAAAATAATGTGTGACAGTTCAGCACTGGTAGTAATCTGCATTCAGATGACATAAAATAAGACTGTATAAATAACATGGAGTTTTGCCTGTAAAAATAATGATATCTTGGATAAGAAGATCTTTATTAAGAGATTGCATTATATCTTTATAAAGTTATGGCATTTTAATTTACAAATGGTAAAGTTAAGGAGAAATGAGACCCAAGCTAATCAGTTACTTATTCATAATCCAATGTGCATGAAGATTTAGGTACTGAAAGTTTGATAGTTGATTTATAATGCTGAAGCAATAGCTTGCTTCAGACAGATTTCTAGTTGTTATGTTAACAAGCAATCAAAAATCCTCCTAATTGTATTTATTCAGTATTAAGCCACAATTATTTTAAAGGTTTAATTTCCTCAACCAGTTTAAATTTTCTTATGCAGAATTTATTCAGTGGGGATGTAAGTTCTTCCACATTTCAATGACACTGTAAGGAAGTGTAACAGTTTTTGAATGACTATGATGACTTTGAATATGCATTCCTTTAATTTTTAATCTTTATCATTTTGGTGGTGGAAGTATTCCAAATTTGCAAGCATACATTGATACTTTGGGTGAATTATTGAAGAAGTTGTTTTAAAGTGACAGACTTTTAAAGTTCCCATTTTATTCAGAGCAGAGAGACATAAGCAAATATTGTAGCACAAATCATTTCTTTGTACACAGTGAAGGCAGAACAGAGCCTCAGCTTTTCTCTTAAACTGATTGAAAAGAAGCCAACCCAAGAATAATTACTCTGCCCCCCTCCATGGGATAAAACTACTCTATATGGGTATCCAGAGCAACATTACTATGGTAACCAGACCTAACAGATTTAACTAAGAACATTTTTCAGAAGACTAGCAGGAGCGAAAAGCATTTTCTAAAGCCTATTCATACATTTATACAACTCATCCCCCCACACCACAGATACAATCACAACAGTTTCAAAGAGAAATATTTTTTTTACCAATGGCAGGGATTTGTTAGCCCTGCAGAAGGGAAAAAATCACCCCTATAATACAGCTGAAAGAGACCCTGATGTAATACTGATGTATATAATTGTTATTAAAATTGATAATCCTCACTAGTGTGAGAAGGGACAAAGAGATATGAAGACATTTCTAGTGTCATTCTCCCAATAAAAGGAAAATCATACATGACAGTTCAGCACTGGAAGTAATTTGCATCCAGGTGACATGAGACCACAACTAATATGGGAGTTTTGCCTGTAAAAATAATGATAGTTCAGTCTTGGAGAAGGCTCAAGAGATAGCATTATAGTTTATTGACCATCAACTGAAGGAGCAATGAGAACTTTATGTTAGTAATAATCCAGTTCTTTTTGATTGTTTGTTTGCTTGCTTTTGCTTTTTTGGATAAATTAATGAACATATTTATCTAAAAGGAAGTGAATTGATAAACTATTTTCTAAAACTATTTTTTTAAAAAAAATCCTCTAAGTAAAGTGAGGAAATAAGTGACAAATGATAAATCCCATGCATACCTTCAATTCAAAGTATTGTATTAGAATATAAACTGACTTTTATATTGATTACTCTTTGCACTGGATATGTTGTTCAATGCATAAACCATTTTCTATTCAAGAATGAAGATAATAAAACTTTGGGCACTAATGCATAATCAGCATTTTGCACTATAATTTAGTTTAGATTACACTTCAGCACATTACATTATAATTTAGTTTAGATTAACTGAGTTCCCTTAAAAATAGGCATGTTGGGTTATATGCTTTGGGGATAATACTGTCACTCTTTAATGGGGGAAAATAAAGTAATTGGGAGAAATGTACAGAATACATTTCTGTTTATCTACTACTGTCAAAGACCTAGAAGGAAAAGAGTGGACAGTATTGCAAATAATTTCATATCCTTTCTGAAGATTGAAACTACCTTAGAATAGAATTACCTTAGTTTTGCTTTTTCATTAATGTTTTATTTATATCGTACCTTTTTTTACTTTTACAAATAGCTCAAGGCAGTGAACCTTCTTCTTCCTATTTTCCTCACAACAATAACCCTGTGAGGTGGGATGGACTGAGAGGGAGTGATTGATCCAAAATCATGGCTTCCATGACTAAGGCAGGATTTGAACTCACAGCTTCTTGCTTTCTAGCCTGATGCTTTAACCACTAGACCAAACTGGCTCTCAACTGTTCAGAGAAATGTTTATCCAACTGTTCTGAACTTCTGGAACACTGAAATATAGAATATATAATTTGTCATCAAGGACAATCTTCCCTTCTTCACTAAAATTGTTTTATTTAAGTTAGAAATCAATATAGTAAAAAACTTCTATACTTTACAAATTTCTAAAAAAGATGTTTCATGCATCATATTAATGTATAAAGACCTAAGACATTTTAAATGGAAATAGTAAAAACCATGTCGATGTTAAAAATACTGTACTGTAGAATACATAATTCTATTTACCATTTTTTTTAAAAAAAACCTAAATTTGCTGTTCAAATTTGCTAATTTGCCTAAAGGACAACATACTACTTGCAATGAATTCAAGCAAGTTCATGAAATGAGTTGCATTAGATACAGAGTAATCTAAATATTCTAATCTATATAAAGAGGTTTGGAATGTGTTCTGTCTCCTAACAGGACGTATCTGTTAAAGATCAATGTTTTTTATCCATGAAATCTCAATAGAAGCATTGAGAAAGATACACTTGCCAAAACTCTAACTTAAAAGTGGATGGATATTACAGGGACTGATTCTCTTAAATTCCCTTGAAATGTGCCAGAAAATTTGTACAGATTCTCATGTTAGTTCTAGTTCCAGTCATAACAGAAATTGCATGTTTTTATCCAGTTGTATTTTCTGCATTTTTAAACATGTTGACAGGACATTTTCTGCAGAGTTCTTGGTGAGTAAATGAAGTTACGTACAAATGACTGAGGGTGTCCTCTAAACTGTAAAGTAAATTGTCTTGCATCCATTGGAATTTGTTCTATAGGATCAGGCTGAAAAATGGAAGCAAGCAGCATAGGACAAGGCAATGGAATATGCCAACAACTAACATAAGCCACAGGATAAACCATAAAACAAGATGTACTTGACTAACACCACTTTCAGAACTAATGTTGAAATGTTCTGTTAACCTCTAAGTAATTATGATATGCAAGATAGATCTGTGACCCAGTTCATGAAATTCAGCAATGCCCCAACACCTGAACACAAAATTTATTGCATCTCAGAGGTGTTTATAAATGTATGCATAACTTGAAAACAAAGTTTAGTTATACTTGTTTAAAAGCCAAGAAAGATACTTAGGATACATATAAAAGTAAAACATTGTATCAAAATGAATAATTTGCATGTTGAATTACTTGAATGAATCAAAATATTCTGATAGTTATTTTCCATAGTTACTCTCTAGAACTACAAATTTAAAAAATATTTGTATGAAAAATATCATAAAAGATACTCCCCCCCCCAAAAAAAGCATGTGATATTTATGTTAACAACTGGGAGTTTATATTTGGAGTGTCATTCATATCTATAGCCTCATAATATCAAGCTCTAGCAATTAAGATTTGAAACCATTTAGGAAAAAAAAGTTTTAAAACTTCTTACCTTGAAGAAGCTCCGGAGAAAATACATTATGCTAAGCATTTTTGGAATAAGTAATAAGGAGCTGCACAATCTTTGGAACATCCAAGGCCTGTGAGAATTCCTACAACCCCTGCTGTGTCTTTAGTTACATGCTTTCTTGTTGCTATTTTGGACAGACTTAGTACAAGAGAATCATATGAGCCATGCCAGGAGCTTATGCTAAGGAGTTGCATAACAATTAGGGCTTATCTGAGCTAACTGCATAGTGCAAACAGGTTTGTTCACAGTTTGCTGGTCCCAGAGTATTTCTACTGGGCATGCTCAGAATACTAACCATTGTATTTGTTAAATGTAAAATAAGAAAGACCATTTGTAAACTCATCCAAAGAAACCAGTGGATCGTCAATGAGACGCAAAGAGAAACTACATTGTTGGTTATTTACATCCTGTCTTCCTCTGCCCCACCTCCTCCACATTTTATTTTTGCCAAGAGTTACCTCAATTAGGAAATATTTAACTCCTTGCTTCATTTTTCCTCATGTCAATCCTTAGCTCAGGGCACATAATAACTGTAAATGACATTTACAGAAGTGAAACCAACCGCAAAAACAGCTTGAAGAACCCTTTCCAAAAGTGTGCTTTTATGCATTTCGTTGTTCTTTTACCCTTTCTCCAAATAATTACAGGTGGTTTTGCCTTTAGAAAAATCTTATTCTTCTAAAGTAAGGTAAGCTGAAGAAGAATATGATGTAGTTATTTCGGTATTTAGATAGGAGCAGATTCAAGTTCCCATCTCAGCTATGTGACTTCTCAGCTGAAGTATTACCTTCTTGACCCAAGCATGAGCAGAAATGCTTCTAAATTCCAGCACCAACCTTTCAAAATGTTCTTTCAGGCTGGATTTCTATTCATTTCATTTGTGCTTGAGAGGCAGGGCTTTTAGGGGAGGGGTTTGGAGAGGATGCTGAATACTGCATCTCCTATTGTATTGTATAGAGAGAACCTTGCTTTCCTGCTATTGGTTTTAAGGTTGATGAATCTCTATTTGGGGGGGGGAGAAGAATTAAAGCAAATGAAATTTACTTGATAGAGATAACATTACTTTGAGGCACTCCTGGACTATTACATATTAGGACACTGAGGTTCTTCAGCTTTTCCATCAGGAAAAGTGAAATGAGAGACAAACTTTGAGGGTCATCATTTTCAGATATTGGAAATTCCTTGAAATGGACATTCCTAGAGGTACCACCCCAGTGGTGAAATGTAAAATTTATTACTACCGGTTCTGTGGGCGTGGCTTGGTGGGGCAGGTAATGTGACTGGGTGGGCATGGCCAACTTTTTTTTTTTTAACTTTTAAAAGCATTTTTTCTACAACCTCTTCGGCTGAAGAGGTTGTAAAAAAATGCTTTTAAAAGGCTCTGCCGATCAGGCAACTCAGAGGTTATAGAAAAAATGCTTTTAAAAGCCTCTGACGATCCCAACTGAGCTGTGCGATCATCAGAGGCTTTTTTTTTTTTACTTTTAAAAGCATTTTTTCGGCCGAAGAGGTTGTAGAAAAAATGCTTTTAAAACTAAAAAAAAAGCCTCTGATGATCACATGGCTCAGCTGGGCATGGGGGGGATGCAGGGATTTTTGCTACCAGTTCTCTGAACCACCCGCCGCCATCGCTACCAGATCAGGCGATCCAGTCCGAACCAGGAGCATTTCACCCCTGTACCATCCATTTTCCCTCACTTTTTCCATGTGGTTCTTTGTGGGCCACGTGATGTTGGTAGACATGCTTTCTGGGAATGGCTTTTTCTCAGCTTACTTAAATTATGCAGCCTTTGAAGGATTTCTGAGGTATTACCCAGTCCCTGAACCAGAGGAACCTACCTTTCTTCCTTCCTTCCTTCCTTCCTTCCTTCCTTCCTTCCTTCCTTCCTTCCTTCCTTCCTTCTCCAGGATAACTTGTTAATATAGGAAAATAATTGTACGAGTATCTCTCAAAGATTAATGTGGGTAAATTAAGATATGGAACATGTCAGTTCAACCCTCCTTTCAACTTTAAACAAATCAAGATCATCAGATTCATCCACAGTAAAATCCAACCATCTTCACCAGGATTATTCCTAAAGATGGAAGGTTGAAGACTGTGCAAAAGTTGCATAACACCATGGGGCTTAGACATGATGCTTCAAGAGAGAGCATACTACCAATCCTTCTACTAGAAACAATTCCTCTCTCAAAGAAACATTTGCTACCTCCTGATCCCATTCCTTTACCTCCACTTTATCTATCTGAAGGAGTTAGGAGAGGCATAGATCCAGTCCTCAGGTGGCAAAACTCAAACTGTCAAGAACTTTTTCATGTTTTGGGAGTCAATGAGACTAAGAGTCTCAGATAATCTCATAGTATACTACTGCCAACTCTACTTTTTATAAGGCTACATAGACAAAATCCAGCAGGTTGAAAGGTCAAATCTCCCACCTCCACTATTAGCTCCTTGATCAATTAGAGCTGGTCCTTTCTAAATTAATTTATCTGAGTCTTAAGTCACTGGGGGTCCCCATATCTTGTTGATCATTTCCTAGGACTTTTTTCTTATTTTAAGTGTTTCTTCTCCTCATCGCTCAAGGCATTCTCACATTCTACAGTAGACCAGATTAAGAAACCATATAAATCAGGACTATTTTTATTGTTAATAGGTATAGTAACAGAATTATGTGGGTCTGAATGTGCTTCCCCATTCCTCTCTCCCTTCATGTGAACTAGGGAGGGACTTGTCTGAGACATTTTCTCAAATTATCTTCTTGACCTGGGCTCAAGTCCCACTTATGTGACTGTTACCTTGATAGCAGCTTTTTCTCCAGCCCTTCAAGGACACTCCTTATGAATTCTATGTTTATCCCAATTACCTTATTCGGTATTGTTAATGTAATGTTTAATTCTAAACACAGATGACTTTATCAGAAAAATCTTTCCAAACCTATTACAGCAATCCAAAAGAAGTTCTACTGACCTGCCCTGTCTCAATTAAGTCTCTTAAAGAAGACTTAATGTTGGATAGCATTCCATTATTCCCTATGTAATAATGCCAGAGAAATATTGACATTTCACTGCCTTTATCATCACAATTTAGGCCTGAACATGAACTAGTATCTGTGCTTGAAGATATTTGCTCTATGTTTTCTGGTATCTTTTTTGCTGCTTCATCTCCTGGAGCACCCCCAAAAAGCAAGAAACAATTGTCTTGGGATCTTTAGTCCAGAAGAAGCAATAAGGGCATGCAATCCTATCTTAGCAACTTCTATATTTATAAGAAGTAAAATCCATAAGATGTTTGAGAAGGGCAACCTTAATCAATCTATCAGTCCCACAGAGGATACATCCTCTATAAAAGCTAAATGGATTGTTTCAGAGCTGAGGCTGTGACCAAATAAAGAGATGAAAGAATAGAGAATAGGAACATATGTAAGGCTACCCAAAACTGCATTAAAAAAAAAAAGACCTTCATGTGTCTGCATATATTTTCCCTGCTGATTTTATTTTAGTTGTTCAAGTTCTCCCAGGGTTTTCTGAACATTGGACCTGAATTTCTATTGTATGTGCAATTAGTTTCTTGTGGTCCTTATTTCTTATTTCCTCCAATACTCCATAAGTTTATTTGTCAAGCATACTGTATATAAGATAACAGGTAAAAGTATAAACATAATTTGAATACATGAAAAGAGTAAGTAAAAAGGAATATTAGGACAGGGACGGTAAGCACGCTGGTGCACTTATGCACCCCCCTTCCTCTTGTCTGATTCTCACCTCAGCTCAATCATGTTTTGTAATTTCAAATTTTTGATCCTTGTCCTATACTCAGTTTCTCCTTCTCTTGCACATTTTAGTTTTTGAAGATAATTTCTCCAATCATCTCTTTTGAAAGCTGAACGGGTCTAACTCTTTTAACTCTCTGTCACAGAGGTTGGTTTCCAGTCCCTTTTTCGTATTGTTAGTATTGTTGTTAGAACTCACCCCAACTTCTCCCTGACACTTTTAAAGTTTGGCTGCCAGAACTAGACACGTACTCTCACAACAATGTAAGCAATACAGTATATAACAGAAATATTATCTACCAGAAAGCACTTTACTGAACATGTGCTCCACACAAGTGACCAACGTTTAGCAAAGACCGCAATCAATTGGATACCACAGATGGTTGTAGAGAAAGAGAAAGACCAAAGAAAACTTGGTGCCAAACATTTCAGGAACATCTGAAAAACATCAACCTTAAATGGAAGGATGCAGAGACTGTAGCTGCAGACCAAGAACTGTGGAATCCCCAATGTGTTTAGCACACGGTGTGATAATAATAATTATAGACCATGTTCTAGTATCAATTTTTATCTTAACATGTAAAACATGTTGGTTTTTATTTGCCTTATCTTGTAATGTCTGTCTCAAAGCCATCCAAAAATTTCATGGCAAATCTGAAATTTAAATCCTATCAATGTGGAAAGTCCCAAAATTTCTAGGTGTCATCATAGTGACCCAAGATCATTACTACTAAGTGTTGAATACTATATTACCTCGGCAACAACTAGAGTGTATAGACTCTAGAGTGACATAAAGAATATGACCAACTCTGGATTATTATTATTATTATTATTATTATTATTATTATTATTATTATTATTATTACCAATTTCCATGTTCAGGGATAAAGAATTTAGGAGTTAGGTAGGCCAAGGAAGCATCACTGGTGAGCCAGAAAGATATTGGGGTGGGAGGTGGGAGTGAAAATGAAAGAAAAAGTCCTATGTGAAGGAGAACATTAGAAGCAAGAAATGAAATAACCTGGTTGTATGTAAAAGATTCTTACTCAGCCTGAATGTGATGGTAACTTGCTGCTACTGCTGCTGCCATTAACATATTGGTAAGGGAAGAGGAGTGGAGAGGAAAAGAGCAGCTATTGTGAATTATTATGGTTGGTCTTCGGGAAGAGAGATGGATAGATTATAAAAAAATCAAGGGAAACAGTTATAAAGAGTTGTACAGCTGAAGAATAAGAAATGAACAAGTTTATGTGTGAGACTGAACTTATCTATCCTTGCTTTGCTCAGCACACAGTAGCTAAATGTGGTTTTGCAACCAATACACTGGTCTGAGTGTTACAAGACCGTTGAAATTTGATGAAATGCCTTGCCAAAATCTTTTGTCCATTACCATGATTTTACCATTACCGTGATTCAAGTCCAGTATGCAATGGCAAAATAATTTCATCATGCCTTATTCAGATATTAGAGGAAGTATACTTGGGTGAGTAGGATAAGGCAATTGGTGAAAAGTGACACCCTCATTCTTTATCACCATGGTTGGGAGTGATATGTTGAGAAAACTGTAGCAGGTAGAGGAGTTGTGGGGGGGGGAGGGAGAAGCCATCATAAATGAAGAGTTGGTTTAGACTCAGTGTGGCTCTTTGAGCACTGCTGGCTCATATTACTGCTAAATATGAAAGGATTTTGAAGGATTTTGAAGGAGTTTATTAGTTTTATAAATGGGAAACAAGTTGACCCAATATCAGAGTAAGGGTGCAAGGCGGCCTTTGTGAGAGGAAGGTTGAGAGCAGGTTAGGGCTTTTTGGGCTGTGTGTGAGGTGTGCTGTGTGGATTTTGATTGTGAGATAGATATTTTGTTATTTTATTTTTGTCTGGTAAAGCATTTACTTGGGTTATATGGGTGGAGATTGGTATGTGAGGGGTGGGAGTAAAATTACCTTCCTAGGCAGAACTTTTTCACCTCTGGAAATAGCCTCACCCAGACACCTCAAAATCCAGTTCGAGGCAGTGGATGGGTGGAGAACCCTGAAAGTGATTTGACAGGTTTTTGTGATGTTTGTGAATGACACCCCAGTTCATCCCTGCTACAGTCCTCTCAACATATCAAAGGGAGCCACTAGGAAAAGCTATGCTATTCCTGGACCCAAATAGGTCTCTGGAAGTGTGTCTCTTAATAGTGGGCACTTAAAAATTTGCACAATTAATATTGGAGAATTTCTTCAGGTTTTGCTATTTTCTTTATGTTTAACTGGAATGACAGATGAAATGATTTTTTTTACCATGCTCTAAAAAAAGGGCAGAGCACCTAACACTATAAGAAAGTAGCAGTTCAAAAAAACCTCTCCATTTATTTTAGTAATTCTGCGTTCCACAACTAATAAAGTAGCAATTAAAAATATGAATATCTCTTTGAAGAGGGAGGAAAGAAATTTATACCAGCTCTGCATTGATATTGTTTCGCAGGCCACTTGGTCCCAGAAGTCACAGGATTGATAATACCCTCATTATCTCCCCTGAGTTTTAGGAATTATATATGTTTATACATCATGGTCAATGAGTAAACCAGAATATAGTGTTATCTATATTGCACTGCAGGAGATTTGCCAGTATTAAATCAGTTTTTCACTTAAGGAGTTTAATAAAAGCTGAAACCAAAGGAAAGTAAAATTACTATATCAGTGTTCTGATGAACGACATATAAATTTGATAAATGAATAAATCCTTAAGCAGTAAATATTGTTTGGGAGATATCAATTCATGCAATATCAGGCAGAACACATGTGGTTGCCCAGTGAGTTTTTTCCCTCCCATTCATGTCCTTGATTCAGCAGGCTCATTACTTGATTGCTCATTGCTTGATTTATGAGTGAAGAGATGTTATGACTCACTTGTTTTAAACAGGCAATTGGCACTGTCAAAGCTGACTACTATCAAGATCCTGACACTCTAAAGTACAAACAGAAAAAAGGGGCCCTCAGCTGAGTTTTTTTCCATTATTCATTAGTGGTAGGAAATATGGAACTTGATTATGATGTGGCACGTAGTGCATGAGCAAACTGTGGCCTGACAACACTGCCTATGTTGTTGGGAACAGCAATATCTTAAGGGTATAATTTTCTTGCCATTTAAATCAGACACATGCATACACATCTAATCCAAGAGAAACAATTATTCCCAACAATCATTAGTAGTGATATGTAGAGCAGCTTGAGAATTTAGTATATAAATATCTAAAGATGGATGGGTCACTAGATGGATGTTGGTATATTGTGGGAAATGGGCAGTCTGGAAACATGAGGTAGATAGAGAGAGACTTGAATACATGTATGCAGACATACATAGCATTTTACTTTTTATTTATTTTATTTATTAAATTTATATGCTGCTATCTCATTGTTGAAGAGACTGCCTGCAGGTCTTGGTTGCTAATGATAGGTATTCTTGGATGTGTGTGTGTGTGTGTACAGATCCAAACTTGTGCAGATTACTTCTGTGGGATCTATCTCTCTCTCTCTCTCTCTCTCTCTCTCTCTCTCTCTCTCTCGCACGTACACACCCACGCACACCCACACACATACAATGTGCTGTGAGTAAATGTAGCTTTATTTAATGTTTTTAACATATTAAAAGGCTACAGATGAAATACATTTATCTTTCAATAAACTGATAAGCCATTGTTTGTTTATGTTTATGTTTATGTTTTATTTGATTTGTATACCGCCCTACTCCCGAAGGACTCAGGGCAGTGAACAGCCACAAGATAAAAACACATAAATACAAAATTTAAAAACAGAATAAAACCAAATTTAAAACACCCCAATAAATTAAAGGCTGTGTCTTCAACAACTTGAGCCATTAACAAGATGACATTTAAATTCTGCTCATATGACTAGAGATTGGTGAATTTTTAAGCACAATCATCAGCTCACTTTGCACAATTAAATAAAAAGGAAATAACTTCCAGAGCGTGACCAGGGCTGGATTTTCTATAGGCTAACTAGGCTTCAGCCTAGGGCCTCAAGATCAAGAGGGGCCTACATTCAAATTGTTAGCAAAATTAAAATTACACTTTCACTATAGGTGAAAGGGCCTCATAAGTGGAATAACCTAGGGCCTCTTTTCATCTAAATCCGGCCCTGAGCGTGACTCTAAAAATATAGGAACATTGTTTTATATAGCTCAGGTGTTTAGTCTACCAAGAACTGCCTCCTCAGATTAGCAGAAACTTTCCAGCAGAGCTTTCCTCTCATTTAATCCCATCCCCTTTTTTAAACAGGGGGTGCTAAAGACTGAAACTGGGACTTTTTGCATCCAAAGCAGGGACTATTCTACTAAACTGTGTTCCCTTCGTCTTGTCTATAAGTTGATCCTTAAATATGAATTAGAAGATGAAAAAGTGTTTTATTTTCATTCATATCATTCCATCATTAGAGTTTAATCCTTAGAACTGCAACCCAAATATTATGCTGAAGTCAGTAACTGGCTTGTTTTAAAGATCCCAGGCTGATCTGCTTTGTTTAACAGGAAGGACAGCTCTGATCATTGCACATGCCTCTTTTTCACATGCATCTTAAGGAGCCTATAAGAGGACCTGAGAGAGCATTCACAAGTGTAAAGGAAATATGGGACAGTTGCCAAGTGTGACAAAAATCATTCTCAAAAGGTTCTGAAAGGTTCAAGACCTCTCGTTTCCAAGGGGACACCATTAAGCAGAGAATAATTAAGCAACCATTATTTTATTTCATAGATAAATCAGAAGCCAGTACTTGTCTACTCTAAGCAGCAGAGTGCTTGAAAACAACAATCCAAAAGGTTACCATAGGCTATGAAACGAGATAGTCACTCTTGGGACATAACTTTTAAGATTGAATTAGGTTGGTTCTGTAAGAAAATAAAGTAAGAAAACTGAAGATTAGTGCTGGTCTTGTTTGAATTTCAGTGGATAATAATGCTGAAGAAAGACTCATAGAAGGACAAAGTTCTGGGAACCTTCACTCTTGGCACCAAAAGCTATTCTGAAAGGGCACAATGAATGAAGGAGGGCGGGAGCCATTTCCATTCTCGAAAGAGATGCATGAGGATGACCTTTTATTTTCCCTTTCACATGCATGCATTCCAGTTTGCACGTTCATTAATTTTCTAGTGACGTAGTCCTAGCAGTAAACAGAAAAAAACCTTCCTAGGTTTCTAATAAAATCCAGGACATTTTAATGAAAACTCCGAGACTCCAATCCTATAATTATTTACTCAGGATGAGGGTGCAATTTTAAGTAGACTTTACAGAACTGTGCTGTTAAAGCATTTATCCAGTTGACATTTCAGTGAGAACAACTGAAATCCATTTTGAAATTTAGCTCAAATGGAAGGGTGTATATTTAAAATGTACACGCAGAAAAAATGCATGAGGAAAAAATGCAATATAAACTTTATATATTTAATTTTGTCCCATATTCAGTCCTAAATACATATTTTATAAATTTTCAGAATTCAACAACATATTAAAAATAATAAAAATAATTTGTTTGCCAACAAATTTCTGTCCTCTAAGAGTATGAAATTTTATTTCAAATGAAAATTTCTTTTGAACATACTCCAATCCAGATTTTGATAAACTTCAAAAGTAACAGAAATCTGAAGCTGTGGAACATTTACTAAATTCATCTCTATATGGTACTACTCTTCACTATTGATTGAAGTTTGGTAAGATTTTGATAGGAAATAGGTTGTTTCTTAATTGTATTGAGATCATCTTAAAGGTGCTAGTGAACAAAAGTTCAATTAACATTAACTTGCCACAAAATTTTGTATTGTGGTTTCAACAGTAATCAAAAATGTTTTCAACAAAAATACCAAATATAATCCAATTTAATTTGTGGTGTTTAAGAAATAATTCCATCTGAATTTCTTTTCTTTTTATAGTTTATCAAAATATATAACACAGAGAAAAATGAAAATAATGGGAAAGTAGGGAGAAAAAAGAGAAGGGAAAAAAGTGTAAAGGAAAAGGAAAAAAAGGGGGGGAAGCAATGACTTCCAACTCTTTTTAGCACAGTAGAATAAGGTTATAACAAACAGCCTCAACTTTTTAACTTTTACATAATAATATATACTAGACATTTCTATAACAACAAATCTATCTAATCAGCAAAAACACCTGGATTTCTTAAATAAGTTTGGGGATTCTAAATAACCACATTCTGTTTAGATTGGAAGATATGCAGAGCAAAGTGTGGGAAAGATCCCTCTAGTGATGAACATAAAATTTTGTTGTCTGAAATGAAGTTAAATGTTGACTCTGTTAGAGCTCTAAATCCAGTGGCACTGAAACTTTATGACCTACTCATGACTTACTGACCATAAAGAGCTGGGATATAGATAGAGATTTAATTATATACTTTGTCTCTGTCCACCGCTCTGCCTGCCCTTTGTCTAAAAAGATTGTTAATTGAGGTCACTTCATTTAGCTTTTCTTCCCATGGATGCATACACACACAGAGCAGACTATCTCTGACTATCTAGTAGGATAGAACTAGCTAGATCCTTTTAATGCATTTCCAGCAAACAAATCTCTTTTCTATTACATTTTTTAAAAAAATGCTTCACTAATCCTTGCCCAGGTGTGATTATCCTTTTCAAGGATGTTCACAGGCACAATTCAATTCTTAAATTTAACATTAAGACCATATTGAAACACATTGCCCCATCTTCACCTTTCTCAAATATAAAGGTATTTTAAAAGATGAATAACAAATATTAATCAATCCCTAAGCATTTGGAAGATAAATTTCTTTCCATTTTTATATGATTACTCTCTTTGCTGAGCTCCAGGCTTAATAAAGCCAAACTTCAGAAAATGACAAATTCTGCATTTTTTGAATCATATTTACCTACTATATTTTACACAACTTTCAGCATTTCAACCAGCTCTGTAATGAATTATCTATCAGAAAGTTCTATCAGAGTATTATTCATGAACTATTTACCAAACAACTAGTCCCCAGTGATGAAAGGTTCCAAACAAAATTCTTTTTCTAAGATGTTAAGCACTTTCCACTGCCAAGCATTCCCAAGAAATTGCCAAATAATTATTCATAATAATAATAAATGCAAAAGCTCCTCTTGGCAGCAGACAAACTGAAGTGGACTGAATACACAGTCTGGTCTTCAACATTTTAGCTTTCTGGAAGAGTGCAGAAACAGGGTCAGAAGATTATTGTCTCCTTCTATATAATTCTGTATGTGACTATATTGCTGGCCAGTGGAAATGTCAGTTGCTGCTCTCTCGTTGGAACTCTACCATCTACTGTTTATTGCCAGGCAGCTGAACTCACACTTTCTGCTCATCATTCATTGCTTTCTTTCAAGTCTGCATTTAATAGACTGGGCATCAGATTCTAGAAGTTACAAAGGCCTATTCTGGCAAAGCTTTTTATAAAGCCCATCTGTAAAAGCTATTCAGATCAACTCTGTGTGATATATTTTAGACATATGGCTCAGAATAGTATGTTATGCATACATTCTTCTTTCCTTTCTTTTTTTCCCTTCCCTCCCACAGCACATTTAATACTGTTCTTTTTTTAAAAAAAGGTATTCTACAGGTATAGCATTACCAATATAATTTGTTGCTTCTTTGATTGTTGATAAAAGAAGAAAGTGTCAAGGAATGAAATATCTTTCTATTTGTTCATCACAGGATTGAAATTCAATTAGAATCAAATCTTTGGTTGCATTATTGTAACCCAATGAATGCCACAGATTAGGAAGAAAATGAATGGGATAAAGAATATATTAAGTTGGAAATGTTTCAGTCCTTTTGGGAAACACTCCAAGTTCTCAATACTGTGCCTCACAAACACACAAATTAGTGCTTACTAGTATCCTGCTATAAACCAGAATATAGTTTGCAGGTGCTGGCACAGTTTATCATTGGTAATTTTTCTACCTAAGGTAGCAACATTTTTTCTTCTTTTGGAGAACAAATCTGTAGGTTCTTTATTGCCCACTTTAAGTGAGTCTGATAAGATGGAATACTGTAAAGATGTTGATTTAGACAAAATGACAGCTATCAAATCAGAAATAAAAAATAAAATAACAAAAGGAAGGAATAATTGAATGAATACCAAAAAAAGACCAAATTTAGTAATAATGGAAAATTGAAAAAGTAAAGGATTTAACTAGAGACAAGAAACATAAAGTTGAACTGTAAGTAAGCAATTCTTAGAAAATATCATGGAAATAATATAAAATATTAATCAAATTAGACCTAAAAAGAATATGTATCTATAACACCTAAGCATAGTCTTAATATTTTAGACATGCATACATTTATACATACATACATATATACATACATAGCAACAGAATACTATAAACAAATATAGGACACATATGAAGATTAAGTACAAAGGGCATAAAAATAAATGAAAGAATCATTGTATAAAAATAAAACAGTTTCCTGAAAGCTGCATATCAAGAGGCATATACTACAGTTAGATGAATAATATTTTTATACATGCAGGTAGTCATAGAACATAGAATATTGAACAATAGAGTTTGAAGTGACATTGGAGTTCTCCTAGTCCAACCCCCTGTTCAAGCAGGAGATTATACCATTTCAGACAAGTGGTTGTCCAGTCTCTTCTTGAAATGGGACATTCACCACTTTTGAAGGCAAGTTTCTTCATTGGTTGATTGTTCTAACCATTAGGAATTGTCTCCTTAGATCTAGGTTGTTTCTCTCCTTGGTTAGTTTCCATCCTTGTTTCTGGTCTTGTATTTTTTTACAACCACAATTAAGCCCAAAATATACATTGCTAAGCAAGACAGTTATTAAGTGAATTGTGTCCCATTCTATGACTTTTTTCCACAGTTTTTAAACGAATCACTTCAGATGTTAGGTGAATCATGCGGTTTTTAAGGGAATCTTCCCCCATTGATTTTGCTTGTCAGATGTCAGCCAGGAAGGTTACAAATAGTGATCACATAACCCCAGAACAGTGCAACTGTCATAAATACATTCCAGTTGCCAAGCACCTGACTTGATCACATGACCATCGATCAATAAGAAGAGAAAATGGGAGACAATACCACTGTTTCTTTTCAGATGGTTCAAGGATGTAAAGTAATTTTGTTGAAAAATAAACAACGAAACCAGATTAGTTAAACTCATGGTGAGAGATTAAAAATCAAATACCATGGGAAAGCTTCATATTTAAGCATTTTAGAATAACAATCTAGATTGATTAAATTTACATTTTTTAATTTTAAAACAAGATGTGTCATGTTTATTCAGAAAGGCTAGGTAAAAATATTACTGTGTAATATATGGTACCTTCCTTGCTGTAACAATTGAAGAAAGGAGTTGACAGTTTATACTTAATTTATCCAACTAGCTGATGCATGTAAAATGTTTGCATGAAGAAAATAATTTATTTTAGTTGCACTTTTGACTGCTAGAATTAGAAATAATTGAACATAATATTGTTTAAACTAGTTTTACTTGAATTCCACGTTTCATATTTGATTATAATTTCTCTTTCTCATCAGTTAAGAAAAGCTTCCCATTTCATTCAATGGGTTTCCATACTTTCAGGAACAATAATATTGTAGACATTCTCCAAATTTTGCATAATAACATTTTCATTTGAGATGATTATTTACTTAATTACTGATTGATTGTCCAATGAAAAGAAATTTTAATGAAGATTTGCATTCATTTTATTTTTTATTTTTTTTTTGGTTAATGAACAATTTTAAAAACTCAGCACATCATACAGTACATTATTTGGTAATATTTGCATTTGGAACACTTGCATTTGCCTTCATTATAGAAGATAGAGGGCAAACCTAGATTTGTTCAGCAAAGGAATTTGAAGAACTGGGTCAAATAAAAAGATTAACAGGTTGTCAAGTGTTTGGCAACTACATGAGAGCTTTTAAAAAACTAAAATGTGCAATTGCAAAATTATGTAATATGTATTTAAAGCTATGTATCCATCAGTGACTTAATAGGGTTCAGAGAGAACACAGACCATATTAAAATGCTATCTTCCATCCTTTCGTTGGCAGAGAAGCATGCCAGGATAGATTTCATCCCTATCAAAGAATGTTATTTTACCATAAGAATGTGGGCAGCAAGTGCTCCTAACCTTATCATTTGAATATAGGACAAATTAAGGAAAGATAGCTTTCCCTGCTTTGTTTCCCCTCTCACCAAGTGCCAATTTTAGTGAGAAAAAAACCCCACCAGTTGTTGCATTTAATGTTTTGAGCACAATGGAACAATTGCAGGCTGGGGTGAAAAATTTAGGACTTTTGATGCTGCTTGAGTAGACAGATCACAGGCACATATCTATGACCTGTCATAGATAACTTTTAGTGCCACCTAGCTATCACAGTGATATTAGGGCAATTTTCATCATAACTGTTATATCATCACACAATGATTAGATAACTCAAGAAGAAAGTGATGAAGCACATGGGAGGTAAGAAACGAGATCCCTCAATGTGCACTGGGCAAGAGAGCTCCCTTCGGCTTCCTACCACAAACCTCTTCTACACCTATTATACGAACTATTGGCCAGGCTATATTTGGACATGGATTTAGCACTCCTTCAAAAGAATAATTTCTAAATTAAATATGATAGATTCCACAAGGATTATAATGCAAGAGACAATCAAGCCTTGGTCCATCAACATCATAAGAAATGGCAACCCTAGACAAACTTGGCTGATCTCAAAAAGCTATTAGGGTTGGCCCTAGGAAATATTTCGATAGGAGACCACTAAGAAATCTGAGGTATATAGGCCAACATGCACAGATACCAGAAGGCAGCATGGTAAAGTGCTGCATATTGTTACCAAGAAAACCCTGTGAATATGTGGGAAACCGTATGAACATGTCCATATCAAGTTAATCTTAACTAAGCTAGTCATCCTCCCCTCCCTTTTTCTGCCACAGTAGGTTTAAACTTAAGTGTCTGATACTCTGATTATCATGTTTGCTAAAACAATTCTGAGAATTGTTGTAGTTGTCTTACATTTTATAAAAGCTAGGATATTTCCAGTCACATTTTAAAAAGTCTCAACAGCTTTCATTAGGAATATTGATTTTAACTGGGTGCATTTTTGTCAGCCAGCAGAGGGCATTGTGGTCATATTTTTTACAAACAAAGTTCAGATTATTTATAATATTGGTAAATTTCAATAATTATATACTTTATCTAGGGCTTCTGTAATCTATAGGGCTAAACTGCTATTACTGATGTCCACATTTAATTTAAGAATTGGTGAATTGTTTTGTTTGCTTGTAAGGAGTGATAAGTATAAATAACTCTGCAAAATACTGTCTTTTCTTCTTCAATTGGGGAAAACCATTCCATATATTGAAAAAGTCTCAAAGAATTGGTACAGCAGCATCTAAAAGGATCTGAGAAACAAGGTGTAGGAGACAAAGTTCTTTTTCTTTTAGCATGAGAGACATATGACATCCCTAAAGCATGGAAAACTGCTTTTATCCTACCAAGTAACTATTGACCTGAGTCCATTTTCTACAGCCCATCTTCCCATAATTATTGAAAACATCAGCACTGTTAACTGACATGTTGAGATGGGAAATACATGAAAATTGCAATGTTGCAAGATATCAGAATTTAAAGAACACAGACAACTCAAAGCTCTCTCTCTCTCTCTCTCTCTCTCTCTCTCTCTCTCTCTCTCTCTCTCTCTCTCTCTCTCTCACACACACACACACACACACACACACACACACACAAAACCTAGTCCCATCTATATGTGTTACATCCTTGCAACCATTTTTACAACCCTCAACTACTATCTCACAATGAGGTGATTCTTAGTCACAAAAACATATTTTCTTCTAAAACATGTCAACTTCCAACAATTAAGAATCCTATATAAGTGGGAGAGGAGCTGTAAATAAACACATCTTGCTTGTACACAGTATATACTACCACAAAGAAAAGACCAGTAACTTACTACAGAAACAATCTGTAAGGAATGGGGTTTTTTTACAGGAAATTTGTTTTTTTGTTATTTTCATAAAGAGACAAAAAATCTCTTGACCAAGTTATGGTTGTGAACAATGTAGGAATCTGCATCTCTGAAATTGAATTAGCACAGCACTATGGGCAGCAAAGTGGAGGCCATTTACTTTTAACTGCTTAATAAATGGCATACTATATTTACGTACCAGGCCACTGTTTAATATGCTGACCAATTTTTAGCTGAAGACTGCAGGGCTAGTGGAGAATCAAAGCAGGAACAGAGAAATAGAATACTTATGTATCTGCAACCTCCTAAAGCTTGCCTTAACAGACGTATCAGCTGCCTCTTGTTTTCCCTCTTTAGCATGCAAACTATGCCCTAGTGATGATAAGAAAAGTAATTGTGTGATTCAGGCCAGCCACATGATTCACTCAAAATATATTAATATGGGGACATGGAGACTGACATTTGAAAAACACTTGGAATTTATTGCAGCTTCTATTGTTCAACTAAGATCCAACTCTTTTCATTTACTTAGGGCTTGAGTTCACACTGACTTTTAGACACTGCAGTTTCAGAGATTATCTCTTTCTCAGAAAAAAAGCAATAAATCAATTTGTTGCCAGTGAGAATTGTCCAATGACCCACTGCATTCTTTGAAAAAAAAGCAATAAATCAATTTGTTGCCGGTGAGAATTGTCCAATGACCCACTGCATTCTTTGAAATAAAAAACATATTTGTTTCAAATCCAAATTACTCTATCAATAATAGGAACAACCCTGACATTTTTATGATCAGAATTGTCTAGATCAAATTTCACAAGACAAAAATATTGTTTCCTAGTATTGTTATGAACTCTTTTCTTGTGCCACATGTAGCTATTATATTTAACCTATGGCAGTGAGGAGCACAGGAGCCTGGCTTCTAGAGAAACCATACAGAGACAGAAAGCTGCATGGAACACAAAACAGGTTAGGGTTGAATAGTTTTAGTCCCAGTAGTATCTCAAATAAGTATCTGCTAGAACAGATAAGTTGTGTGCAATGTCTAGTTCTCTTATTATTATTCTTTTTTTTAAAAAAAAAAGTCAGAATTGTACTGGTTATTCTTGTTAGTGTTGGATGTTTGCTTCCTATCTCATGCACATTCTCATTCTCTCTCTTTCTGTGGTCCTAAAGTAGGCTATATTTTGCATTAGGGGCAGCTTTACCCCCAACTTTCCTTTGTTGCTGGAACAACATACCAATCTGTGGCCTCAGTGAGCTACAGCTGAATGGAGTTTGCTACAAGTTTTGTTTTCATGCTGAACAGAAAAGGCCTCGTGGGAGGTACATTTGTATGAGTGCATGCGCAGTAATGCATGTGATTAGAAGAGAAGAGTAAAGAATGAGAAGTGCATAGTGAGCAACTTTTAAAGCATTCAATGACTGCATAATGAGCAACCATCTCTGCTGAATATTGATTAGTCAGTTCTGGCAAGGTCTTGCTTTTGGGGGAGTCAGGGCTCCTGCCAGCTGCTTTGTGTAAGGGCAAAGTAGAGAAAAGATGTAAACTCCAGAATGCTTGTTGACTTATTGTTTCTGTTTTTCTAATTGGAGAGGGACATTTGGGGGCCATGTTACATGAGACAGAAAAGTGTGGATGCTAAATTGAAAATATAATTGGAGCACTGACTGCTAATGTATTTGCCAATTTGTTATTATCATTTCTTTTTTAAAAATTATACTGTCACTCTCAAAACTTTTTTTGTTTGGAAATACAATCGTCTAATGGAAAATAATTGACTTTTACTATGGATTTCATAGAATACTAATTTTGTGAGTTTAAATAATAAAATGTTTAACCATGCTCAGAAGTAATTTGAATGAATTTAATAGAGTTTACTCAAATAAGTAGTAAGTAGAGGCTGGCAGTGAAGCCTCACCAATGACTTTTTCTTTCTAAATTCTATTCAATCTACTGCTGCAACTAGTATGGATGTAGTAGCTTTCTCTGTCCCCAGTGCTTTAAGAGCTACAAAGTATATTGATGATTTCTATTTCTGGTTAAGCAGCACATGTTAAAACCAAGTAATCTAAGAATGTTTTCAATAAACTATGTGTTTAGATTGTTGTTATCTGTTAGTCATACTTAAGGAATAATGTTGAAATAGGTTAATAGTTAATGAATAATTATTGGGTGTCATTTGGTAATTGATATGAAATCCTACCTTTTGAATGGCTGGGTATCTTTTTTCCCAGGCTGTCTGTCAAGATACAAATACCAAAAGTTAGAAAAGGAGAAAGGAACCAGCACAAACAATTCACGTCCAGCCCATTCATCTCTGGTGCTCTACCTTTTCTGAGTTCAGTAGAATCACCCATGGAAAAACCTGTCCCTCTGTATGTTCTCCAAATAAGAACAACGGAAAATTCCTAAAAGCATGCCGGTTTTGCATTTCTTTTTTTCAAAGAATTTCTCCATTCTAGGCCGAGGATGGAGGCTGTATACAAAGGCCCTTCATTCAGACCCATTGTGTGAGAAATAATTATGCTGCATGTTCTTTGTAACCATACATATTTGAAGTCACATTGCAAGAGGCTCCTTCTCACTGCCTACTTGTTTTTTTTAACAGAATAGAAAGAGATGGAAGAGTTACAGATGCTTGAGACAGAAAAATAAATCTCCTCCAAGTTTTTCCTGAAGTAGCCCCAAAAGCTTAAAAATGGCATGGGATACTGATAAATGGGGGAATGCAAAACATTTTGTATGTGTTATTGGTAAAGTGCACAGGCACAACTAAGACTGAATATCTGTCACAGTATAGGTGTGGCTTCCTCCTCTAACTCTCTGAATCCCTGAACTTGTGTCATCACTGTGGCATATTTTAACTACTTTAGCCTCAACTCTGTTACCAAAGTTTTGATAGTGTATCTTCTATTTCTCTCCCCTTCCCCACTTATGCTAGATGTTAGCTTAATGGACAGAGAATATAGTCTGCTGTATTCTAGGTTCAAAAATTAATGCTATGGAAAGCTGGCCAGGCAAAAGACAAGAGGCGAGTGTATTGAAAGAGGGAATTTGAATGAACTATCTTTGGAGAGGTGTAGGAGTTGATTGAGTAAAGAAGAGAGCATACAACAGGTTCTGTCATCTGTCATCCTAATGCAGTTTGGATTTATTTATTTATTTATTTATTTATTTATTAAATTTTTATACCGCCCCCTCTCCCGAAGGACTCGGGGCGGTGAACAGCCAAAATTAAAAACACACAATACAAATATTAAAATACATTAAAACAGAATTAAATTATCTTAGGCTTCTCCAATTTAAAACCCCGTTACCCATAAAATTCACCAATTAAAAATTTTTAACCCAGCCCGGCTTGCTGAAATAAAAACGTCTTCAGGGCCCGGCGGAAGGTCCGGAGATCCGGGATTAGTCGTATCCCTGGGGGCAGCTCATTCCAGAGGGCGGGTGCCCCCACAGAGAAGGCTCTTCCCCGGGGGGTCGCCAGCCGACATTGCCTGACAGACGGCACCCTGAGGAGACCCTCTCTGTGGGAGCGTGTTGGCCGGTGGGAGGTTATCGGAGGCAGAAGGTGGTCTCGTAAATAACTGGGTCCTAAGCCATGGAGCGCTTTGAAGATGAGAACCAACACCTTGAAGCGCACTCGGAAGACCACTGGAAGCCAATGCAGCTCGCGCAGGAGAGGTGTCACGTGGGAGCGCCATGCCGCCCCCATAAGTACCCGCGCGGCCGCATTCTGCACCAGTTGGAGCCTCCGAGTGCTCCTCAAGGGGAGCCCCATGTAGAGAGCATTACAGTAGTCAAGGCGGGAAGTAACGAGGGCATGAGTGACCGTGCATAGGGAGTCCCGATCCAGAAAGGGGCGCAACTGGCGTATCAGGCGGACCTGATAGAAAGCCCCCCTGGCCACGGCCGTCAAATGCTCTTCTAAGGACAGCCGTGCGTCCAGGAGGACACCCAAGTTACGCACCCTCTCCGTGGGGGCCAATGTCTCGCCCCCAATAGTCAGCGATGGCACCAGCTGACTATATCGGGACGCCGGCAGCCACAGCCACTCAGTCTTGGAGGGATTGAGTCGGAGCCTGTTCCGCCCCATCCAGACCCGCACCGCCTCCAGGCACCGGGACATCACTTCAAGGGCATCGTTGGGGTGGTCTGGGGTGGAGATGTACAGCTGGGTGTCATCAGCGTACAGATGGCACTGCACCCCAAAACCACGGATGATCTCGCCCAGCGGCTTCACATAAATGTTGAACAGGAGAGGCGAGAGGACCGACCCTTGTGGCACCCCACAAACCAAGTGCCTTGAGGTCGACCTCTGCCCTCCAGCCAACACAGACTGCGACCTGTCGGAGAGATAGGAGGAGAACCACCGTAAAACAGTGCCTCCCACTCCCAACCCCTCCAACCGGCGCAGCATGATACCATGGTCGATGGTATCAAAAGCCGCTGAGAGGTCTAATAGGACCAGAACAGAGGAGCAACCTCTGTCCCGAGCCCTCCAGAGATCATCAACCAACGCGACCAATGCCGTTTCCGTGCTGTACCCGGGCCTGAAGCCGGACTGGAACGGATCTAGATAGACGGTTTCCTCCAGGTACTGGGGGAGCTGTCGCGCAACCACACTCTCAACAACCTTCGCCAGAAAGCGAAGGTTGGAAACTGGACGATAGTTTGCTAAAACAGCTGGGTCCAGAGAGGGCTTCTTGAGGAGGGGCCTCACCACCGCCTCTTTCAAGGCGGGAGGCAAGAACCCCTCACTCAAGGAAGCGTTTATAATCCTCTGGAACCAGCCTCGTGTAACCTCCCGGGTAGCCAGCACCAACCAGGAGGGACACGGGTCCAATAAACATGTGGTTGCGTTCAACCTCCCCAGCATCCTGTCCACGTCCTCGGGAGTCACAGGGTCAAACTCATCCCAGATAACCGTCTCAAGACAGACCTCGGACAACCCGCCCGTACCTACCCAGTCGGAGTCCAAGCCTTCCCGAATCTGAGCGACTTTATCGTGCAGATAATGCGCAAAATCCTCAGCACGACCTTGCAAGGGGTCTTCCCGCGCTCCCAGATGGAGAAGGGAGCGAGTCACCCTAAACAAGGCAGCTGGGCGATTTTCTGCCGACGCGATAAGAGCGGAAAAGTAATTACACTTCGCCGCCTTTATCGCCACTAAGTAGGTCTTGATATAAGACCTCACTAGTGTACGGTCAGATTCGGAGCGACTGGCCCTCCAACTACTCTCTAGGCATCTTTTCCGGCGTTTCATCCCCCTCAGCTCCTCGGAGAACCAAGGAGCTGGGCAGATTCGGCGCCGGGTCAGAGGCCGCAAAGGCACGACCCGATCTAAAGCACCAGCGGCCGCCCTATCCCAGGCGGTCACCAGGTCCTCAGTCGAGTCGCGTGCCAGAGTCTCAGGAAATGGCCCAAGCTCCATTAATCAAATAACAAGACACCAGCGCTTGCGTGAACTGCCTGTGGCTGGTGGGAACTGTAGCCTTCTCAGATTGGGGAAGATTATTGAATAGCAAATACAGAATAAAATAAAAATAAAATTATTTTTAGTTCTTATAAATGGTGATTGGATGCAAACAGGCCCTAGAAGATCTGGTAGATTTTCAAGTATGATTTAAGAACTACTATATTTCTTGCCATTAATAGAATATATTCATAACACTCAGCCCAGACTTACTCGTTTTTTACAAGCGTGACCTGTTAATGAGATGTTGTCATCTTTTTAAAGTGTGTAGCATAGGTCCACTACTCAGCAGCATTTCTCCCAGTTCAAGATGGGAGAACAATGAGAATTGATGTGTTTTAAAATGAAAGAATATTTCTACACTCTCTCTTAAACACAACCGCCTACCAGTGCAAAATCCATCACTGAAGAGAATCCATTTTGTCCTAACATAAATCATATCTGAACATTACGAAGAATATGAGAGGAATGGTCTGTAATTTGATGTATGTATGTATGTATGTATGTATGTATGTATGTATGTATGTATGTGTGTGTATGCATGCATGTATGTATGTATGTAATACGAAACATCTGTTTCTAATTTTGTTATTCCTGAAAATGTGGTAGTGTCTATAATTTTCACATAATCTGGGTAAAGAGGAATTACACTAAACAATTGTTCTTGAATTGAACTTTCAGGATGAAAGATGCAATTCTAGTAACCATTTAGTGGTGCAGCTAATTTTCATGCAGTCAAAACTGCTTTTTTGAGCAGTATATAATTTTATATACTTTAAATTTGCTGGCCTACATATCTTATCACTTCAATTTTGAATAAAATTCATATGGACTGAGGAACTTATCCTTACTTTAGAATGATAGAAAAGACCCACAGATTGTGAAAAAGTAACATTTCTGATTATCATCAGTTTTTCTACATGTCAAAGAAATTAAACTACTACTAGAATTTTACAAAGCAATGAGATGATATGCTAAAGTGTTTTCTAAATTAGCTTTAGAACATAAATTATTGTAGACATCTTTTTTAACTTTAACCCTTTCAACAAAACCTCTCACACCCATCTCAAAAATGGAAAAATAAAAGTCATACAGATATTTGATCAAATATTCTATAAAATGTGGCTACATTGTATTATGTTGCTGTTTCAAATCAGTTTCAGTAAGTGCATTTTGATTTTTTTCCAGTAATGCAAATATCAAAATGTTATTTGAAATAGATATGTCTTTTTAAAATAAATATGTATAACCTTAAGCACATATATTTAAAAATCTCCCATCAAATTCCAAAGACCCTTCTCCCAGTTGTTATAGGCAGACAAATTAATGCCCCTGTTTCATAATCATTTTGTCTTTTTATATTTTATATCCCCTGTTCCAATTAGTTTTAGAGATTAGAGAAACATGGTTTAAACTAGAAATGTTTTGAGAAGTCAGTGTCAAGTGATATTCTAGATCAACCAAAACTGTTGCACTATTATTGTGTTTTGCATAATTTCCCTCACTGCTTTAAATAAACAAAAGCATATTTTTCATTCCTTACAAGTAGTTTTCTTCAGTGTCAACTAGTAAGAAAGTTGATGGGGAGAAAGTGCAAATTAGTGTGAGAAGATCTAAAGAAACAGAAGTGCTGTCTCCCAATGTTAGTATTTGAATGCTTCTCCATCTGTCACTGAAAGAAGGAGCAGGTACTTTTAGACTCTGGATTTAATGGTTTTGCCGGAGGCCGAGGAGAAACATTTTAGATTATCATGTGCCTTATTTCCCTGGGGAAAATCCAACTAATATTTCTTTTATCCCCATTCCTTGATTCCATGTTTTACAACTGCTTCTACATTCCTGAAATGTTAGACCAGCAAATAAAACAAATTTAAAAACATGTTTGGCTGCCCAGTCTTAAAAAAACAAAAACAAAGAAAAATATTCTGCATATGTGTAGCATCACATTTGAAATCATTACACTATAATGTTTCCAAGAATAAAATATATCCTGTTTCTGGTGATTTGATGCCAAATGGAATTGTTTAGCAATAAACATTCAAGGAAAACGGATGCTCTATTGCCAACAGCGTGCCCATCCATAGTCTTGCTGTGCCTATGTCTGTCCAGAAGCTGACACGGTCTCTGATGCTACTTCCTCACCTAGCAACCTTCCCCATGTTGCCTTTGCTAATGTGGACTTTCCCCCTAGCTATATTACTGAAATCCATCTCTTACCTTACAGAGTTTCAAGATTAGCCAGCACACCAGATATGCTGTCAGGGTAAATTTTGCCTTCATATATCTCTCAGGTAAACAGCTAAGATACATTTGTACAAAATCCACATCATCGTCCACCCTGGCTTCACTGCTGCCTGCACCAGCAAAAGCCTCCTCTTGCCTTCTTTGATGTCCCCCTGATGCATTCAGAAACTTGTTGAACTCCATCTTATCAACTATTCCTCAGTCTTTCACAAAGCCACCAGCAAGAGAGAGAGTCCTTTGTTTCGAGGCAGCAGTTAACTCTTCCTGGCCATCGCACGATTTGGCCTCTGCAATCAACACAGTGCTGATGATGCTGGAACAAAACTTCTTAGGTTAAAACTGTTTTGGCTGGTTGCCTTTCTGTTATTGAAAAACCTCTTGGAAATGTGTGTTCAGCTACAAGATAAATATAGCACTGCCCAGAGAGTGTCAGCACAAGAATACTTCTGTGGTTGCCAAGACTGAAAAGAAAGATTCCATTTAGTCAAAGTGCAAGCCCCAGCTCCCCACCCGCCCCACATCACTGCCCCCTTGTTCTTATTAGGAAGTGAATAAAAGAAAAAGTGATGATCTATCAAAACTCTCTGGACCAGTTTTGTTTCCCCAAATGAAGTTCCAGTTCGGGAAAGAATATCATCCTTGTGGGGAAGGATGCATTTTTGTGCTGCAAGGATTTTTTGTTGTTTTTCTTATTTCTCCCCAACTGCAATAATTTGCTGTTTGTTATGGGAACACTTGCTACAGATTTCAAAAGAACATATTATCGATGTTCTACATTCTGAGCACTAGTAGACAGACAATGAAGGCCAAATCTTTGAATCTTATTTTTTCCTAATTTTTCATATAGTAGTTTAACAGGCTGTATTTCAACATTCTCACTTCCTTCTACAATGCCCAAGTTCTTATCTGAAATTTATATTTCCAGATTTCTACCTCCAAGCACTAAAGGATTGAAGTTAAAATTCTCCTGATCACATATGCTATCTTTGGTCAAACATATATTTACCAGTCTTTGTGAAGTTCTTGGTAGCAATTCCATAAACCTAATTTATCCTGCCATTTGCTTATCCAGTTCTTGACCTTGTGTATTCTCTCTCTTTCATGAAGGTTTTTTCCATGAACTGGAAATATAAAGCAAGACACCGAAGCCCCCAAAGTTTTGAACTTCTTTCCTAGATCTTCAAAGACCATAGAGACATGATTATAGCTATTCCTAATAATATCATTTGCTCCACATGAATTAAGGGGAAAGAATAATTGTTATTAGATTTAATAAGAACTTTGAAGTTCTCATATCTTTGATTCCTATACCTGAAAGAGAATACATTTCATAAGCTAACAAGTGTAGTTGTTTCGATTTATCATAATAAAGGATTACCAGTTACACAAATTTTATTTTACTACATCCTTCTGGCCTTTAAGAGTCTAGTACCTTCTTTACTTTTACTTTTTTGTTCTCTTGAAGACTCACAGCCTGTTTCTTCTGTGAGGACTTGGAAACTGTTTAGGTTCCTCCTTTATTTGATTCTTTTCCCTAAGGAGAATTCCTTCTTTGTCAATTCCTCTTTGATGGAATAAATTATATAACATTTGCTGATGTGATCTTTTAATTTTTCTCGGAAGAATACAAGCTTGCACATATTTGGAAATATATGGCCAGTACTTCTTGGGCACAAATACAGATATGTGATAAGCATTGCGAGCTTTGATTCTCCTTTCTTCTTTGCTTTGGTTGCTTCAGATTTGATTCTTCAGATTCTCTCATTAGGTGCTTTTTTCTGATACATTATAAAGCTTTCTGGTTAAGCAAATACTCACTGTTTCATTTCAGTGGAAAATTTGTCACATTCCCGCACTGAATTACAGAGGCACACTCTTCTTGTTCCATTTGTTATCTTCAGTGATGCCTCTCTTTTTTTTGATAATGAGGTTATAATGATGCAAAATAATATATTTCATTCCTCTCTCATTCCTTTCAACTGGTTACCATCAACTGATTGCTTGAATGTGGTTTTCTTTTCAAGTGAATGCCATCTTCCACGCCAATTGCATGGATTTGTGGGACAGAATTGCTGCAACCATTATTATCAAGCTAGATGAGGTTATAAACAAAACATAAAAGAGGAGTTGCAGTTACAAGCTCCAAATTCTTGATACTTTAATTCCCATGATAGCATTCTCATAGAATGTTTTTCTATACTGATGGCTTCTCTAACAATTTCATGTAGCTTGTTTTTCCTATTTACTAATATATATATATTATGCTTTGGCCACCTAATGAGAAGGAAGGGGTCACTGGAGAAGAGCCTAATGCTGGGAACGATTGAGGGGAAAAGAAGAAGAGAACAACAGAGAATGAGATGGCTGGATGGAGTCACTGAAGTCACTGAAGCAGTAGGCATGAGCTTAAGTGGACTCCGGGGGATGGTAGAGGACAGGAAGGCCTGGAGGAACGTTGTCCATGGGGTCACAATGGGTCAGACACGACTTTGCAACTAACAACAACAACAATATTATGCTGAAGACATTAAGATAATCAAATTGAAGAATAGCATTATCAAAGAATAGGCAGATATAGATATAGTTAAGTGTATTATTAGAACCATAGACTAGATTCCCACTTTGTGCTAAACCATAATTTGTTGGATAGTTATTTAGATTCACACAATATGCTTAACCCTAAGCCATATCATAAAAGACTCTGGATTCACACATAATACTAATTCAAAGTCAAAAAGTAACATTTAGACATCAAATTTAGACATCTCAAAGAAAGTTATGAAATGTAAGTTCATACATCTTGTTAATACATTATTTGGTGTCCTTGCTTTTGAATTAAGATTGGTTGAAACCAATGATGGGGTTCAGCCAGTTCGCACCACTACGGGAGAACCGGTTGTTAACTTTCTGAGCAATTTGGTGAACTGGTTGTTGGAAGAAATTATTAGGGCAGAGAACTGATTATTAAATTACTTGAATCCCACCGTTGGTTGAAACTGTAGTTTGTATTAAATTTAAATTTATTGACAAAGAAATAAAGGGAGACTAGTATAGCTATTTCAAGCTTTTGGACTCTCATCAGCTAGCCATACCCTTCTGGGATCCCTTCTGGGAACTAAAAAGCTTGAAATAGCTGTAGTAGCCACCCTTTATTTATCTGATAGTAAATTTAAATTTAATACAAAATAGTTTGCCATGGAATCAATTGCCTGTGAAGGCTCCTGGATTGGAGCTGAAAGGCGAAAGTGGAAGCAGTATGCTCCGTTCCATATTTGGGTAGACCAGGTTGCCCTGATAGACAGTTCTCACTGAAAAAACACTTTTGTAAATCTATGATTTATGGCTTAATAGTAATCATTCATGGATGATTTACATAAGCAACCATTGGTAAAAGAAATCAAAAATTAGTATGTTGTAAACCCAGCCATTGAATGTGGCATCTTATATTCCCTATTTCTCCAATATGGTGTCCTCAAAAAGTTCATTTCAAATAAGCATAGCCAGATGAGCATCCTGGAATGGTAGGATGGGAAGCATAATTCAACAAACCTGGAGAGGATCAAAATTAGATTAGAATATTAGAAAAGTTATTCTATTCAGTGGTGAAGAAAGGTACTACTAAGCAAGTATGACAAAAAAGCTACAGATACACTGAGGAAATGAATCATCCATTTATTTGTTAAAAACATATCATAAAAAACATATTCAAACATAGTTCAAAATTATAAAATAATACAGGCCTTCAAATTATTGCTACAAATGTACCAATGAATTTATTGTGTAGATACTTATATACATAATACAGTACATTGTGTAATATAGAGACAAAGATTCAAGTATGGAGTCTTCAAAATATTTGTTTTGGTTTTTTTATGTTAGAATTAATTAAATGCAAGGCAAATCTAATACCATAAGCAACTGTAAAGCATTTAATTTAATTAATGAAATGATTCAAAATACATCAAATGTCATTTAACTAAAATGTTTTGTTAAAATTGTGCTGGGAGATAATATAGAATAATGTCTAGCATGCATATAAAATCATGCTGGTTCATGCAAATAAACACATTCAGCCCATCCTTTATTTATTTTATCATTGGTCTGACCTTAAAAGTAAAACAGATTCACATCATCCCTATCACCTCTCCTTTTCTGAAACACAGTTCATTCTAAAGTTAAACTCCTTTGTATTCCTTTTGTTGGATATTAGTTATGGCCATTTTTATTATGCTGATATTTGAACTAAATATTTCCAAAAACTTGAGTTTTATAAATCAAAGCAATGCAAAATTTGTCATCTTTTATTTGAGCACATGCCATCAGAGCAGAATTTGGAACCAAAAGTCCAATATTTCAACTAACAGAAAAAGCAGAAGACTCCTTAAATACTGCAGGCATGATTTGTCATATTTTCAAGCATATTAAGTAATACAGTTTGCTATCTAAACATATAGTATTACAACCAAAATCTAAAGGTATTGAATTGTATCATTTGATTCTTATTATTGAGTGAATAATAAGAGATATAACAATTATTACAGGAGAGTAAGTTTTGCAAGCAAAATATGTAAGATTTAAAGGTTAGCTCAATATATCAGAGTTTACTAATGAGCATTTTGGCTCTACACATTTGCTAACAATTGAAGCAAGAAGTGCTAGAATAAAGTACCCACTAATGAACAATATTTAAAGTAACTGTTAATGTTTTATATAAATATCCATACATTTAAGAATATTGTTTGATGAAAGATGGACACAACTTATCACATTCTTAGTCCTTTGTCCTTTATCATGGCTAAAGTTGTGGCTATGATGATGGGCTGAAAATCTATGAGAGATTATTTACATAATTTATGTTGACAAATTCAAGTTCATGCAGAAAATGTGAACACATTATAGTATAATCTATATCTTCAAAAGGTAATAACAGCTCAACAATTCTCCTTCTTTCCCATATATAAGTGTGTGTGTGTGTGTGTGTGTGTGTGCGCGCGCGCGCGCGCACGCATCATGTATTATTCTTCTTCATATGGAAATGGCAGAGAATCCAATTCTAATATTGCCCTGGTATCTTTGTGTTTGTCCTACCTATATCTCATTGTACTTTTGAAACTGCACAAATTTTGATATTATCAAAATACAGATTATACTATTACAAAAAAACAGAATTAGTTAATTATTGGGATATACGTAGTAAAAGGGCTGGACTTTTGTGACATAAGTCCAGCCCTTTTTTATGGATGGTACCAATAATTAACTTATTTCACAATGTTGTGAACCTGACAGCAAACCTAGTAAGTGTAAATCTTTTCGGTTCTCATGGCCTCACTAGATATTCTATGTGAATAGGGAGGGAGGAAGGGAGGGAGAGAAGAAGGAAGGGAGAGAGAGAGGGAGGGAGGGAGGGAGGGAGGGAGGGAGAGAGAGAGAGAGAGAGAGAGAGAGAGAGAGAGAGAGAGAGAGAGAGAGAGAGAGAGAGAGAGTGAGTGAGTTGCAGTTCCCAAAAATAATTGTTTACTGTTAAAAATTGTATTGGAATAAGGAGAACCTGTCAATAATAATTTGGAAAGACCAGTCAATGACAAAATTAACAATAGAGATTCAGAATGAAAGTTTGGCTAAATTTAAGCAAGAAAAGGTACTCTATATTATCATATGACATATGGTTTTTAAGAGGGAAGTAGCTAACAGTAACTAGGAAAATTTCAGTGTTTCTAAAGATGTTAATGCATCAGGTTCAATGAAAAAAATTTAAAACTATCTAGTTTAGGAACACTTTTTACTTATTGTTCTTTCTTTTTTCTTTCTTTTTTATTTTTTTCCCTTTAAATTATTATGTGCATCTATTTTTAGAACAATGACAAATAGTGATGATATCAATATTAATATTATGTTTACAGTTATATAGATATTTCTTTTTATTTCTCAAAATGATGTAATGAACTTAACTTTATATATTTATTTAATTAATGAATAAAACAATAAGTTTTAAATTTTATAATAATTGTAAATTCTTTAGGTATTTATTGATATTTTATACTTTATCCATTTTGTCTCTTTTAATTTTTATGTAGCTATTTTATTCTATCCTTTTAAATGTTTTAATAAAGAATAAATATATAATTTTTTTAAAATAATGTAGCTTCTTATCATGCCTCAGTGGTTTTGACCATAATAAATAATAAATAATAAAGTGGTTTTAACACTTTAATATAAACTAATTTCATCCTGTCATAACCAAAATTGTTTGGAATAATAGTTAGGAGTGGATTAGGATTAGGATGATTCAAATTCAAATCCCTACTTAGTAAACATCCCACAGCCTCAGATACATCATCATATGGGCTGTTTTGAAGATAAAATTGAAGAAGACAATATCACTTTGGGCTTCTGGAGAAAAGTGTTCCTTTCATACTACATTTTTCAAGATTGGTTATATACATATAGAAATAAATATGGTACAGATAATGAAAGTTTATTCACAAATGTGTATGAATGCAAGAAAGCATGTCTACTCTCCATTCATATTGTGGTCTGTTCAAACAATATTGTTTCCTTAATCAATAGAATTTGGAATATGGATATTTGTGACAACCATTTTAAAAATGTATCAGATACAATGTTTGTTGTGCCCCCAAAAAAAGACTATATACAACAACCAGCAAATATGAAGATTCCCAACTGAAATTGTTCATTCATGCACATACGCAGGCTGATGATGATGACTGATATATCCACTGTCCAGGCAATATTCAAGATATCAGCTTGAAGAGCCGTGGTAGCAGTGGTTAGAATTAGAATGCAATTAGAATGCAGGCTAATACTGCTGACTGCCAATTGCCAGCAGTTCAGCAGTTCGAATCTCACCAGCTCAAGGTTGATTCAGCCTTCCATCCTTCCGAGGTTGGTAAAATGAGGATCCAGATTGTTGGGGGCAATATGCTGACTCTGTAAACCACTTAGAGAGGGCTGTAAAGCACTGTGAAGCGATATACAATATAAGTCTAAGTGCTATTGCTATTGCTACACGTTCTCTGCCAGAAAGAAGAAATTCTACAACTCTGTATGGGAACTGGAGTGCTGAAACTCCAATTGCCTCCTCTATGTTATCACATGAAAAAACAGTTACCACTATTGCCACTATTTATATTTATTCCCATATTTTGCTTTGCAGTCATGTTTCTGCATTCACCTAGAATTTGCTTTTTCATTTGTCATAATGGCAGAAATAAATAGGCCCAATAATTATTTCAATATAAAATGGATATCTTCATGAAATAATAATAGTAAGAATAATTAGTAGCACTGGCAGTTATTGAATAATGACAGGGACAAAGGCACATTATAAATAATATCCAAAATAAGCATCAAAATTATCTTAAACATCAAGTAATGTGGATATGCAATTAAGTAACCACTGTAATACAGCAAGTATAATTTTATACATCTGATACAACATGAGGAGAATAGTTCAAATGTTATACAGACATTCTGAGATAAAATTGTATTTATTTACATAGTGCTTAAGCCAATTGACAACATTTTTGTAGAGTGGGATACTAAGTAAGCATAACATACACAGTTAACTTCAAAACATCATTCTTATTCTTAATATGCTATGCAATTTTTTTTTACTGAAGAAATTACTAGTGATTTCTTGGGATGATGGTAGCCCAGATTCGTTACTGTATTCATAACTGAGAGAAACCAATAAACATGCCAACAGCAGAAAAGTCAGAGAATTCCTGGAAGCCTGGCATTGAAATAAAGGAGCCATCAACAAATTGATGGAACTGGATTCATTCTTCTCCATTCAGGTAATTCAAACCACACATAACCACAAATTGATAAGACAGACCAATTAGAATAAAACTAACACTATTCCCAATGACAAATCAGTTGATATTTTCCAAGAAGCATCCAATGACCAATTAACCCACAGAATTCAAATTCTGTACAGACTATAAATATTGTTAAGAAATCACCATGAATTATTGTATTGAGGAAGCCGTGCTGGAATATGAGGTAGAATACCCGCAAAAACTTGATCTCTATTTTGACTCTTAATTTTTCTCTCTTTTTTTCTTTTTTTTTTTTTTCTTTAATTGGGTTTCTAGAGAAAGCCAACTAAAAGTACTAAGGTCATGGTTTAAGAAAGAGGCTCCTATACAATATATACTGTAAAAATTAATCAAATGAAGTGAAGCAAAGGCAGAACAGACTAAAAAAAGATATTTGCAAGCACTATGAGAAAAAGTTTGTGCCTCAGAAGAAATATTTATTCAAGCTATAACTTGCAACTTTTTAAATTTTAGTTTGAATATAGACTAATTTAACACAGTAGAGAAAAAGATTAGTGTCCTGAGAATGCATTCCTTCCAGTGCAAAACATATTGCAACATTAAGTGAACATTCAGATATTGTAGTCTTGGCATGAATTTTCTTTTATATCCAGAGCACATGAATTAGAACAGGGTCATCATTGTTGCCAAGCTCCAAAGCAGCATTTGTCTGTGCACATATCTTTTTATTGCTGCTGTTTCACGTGTAATTTCTTCAATCATGTTAGCATTGGCTGATATTATAGAAAGAAAAATTATATCCTGTATGACTGGAACTAATTCAACACTGTAAATCCGTGCTGGAAATGAAATTCTTGCAGAACATTTTCCTATTTGAAGAAAGACTTTATGGCAACAGAGATTCTATTTACAATTTATCATATTTAATAAGTCAGATCATATCTAAGTGGGGTTCTGATGAACAAAAAGAGTGCCAAGTCTGAGACACAAAACTAAACTCACTCACAGCTCTCAGGAGACACTTTTTTCCCAGCCATTGAGGCATCTAGATAATCTTAGACTCTTACAATAAACTCTTCTAGATGTAACTTTAGATGTAACTTTAGCTATAAGCTCAAACTCTCTTGGAAATAGGCACCATGTTCTGGTACCAAAGAATGATATTTTCAAAGAAAAATATTAAGAAAACCATGCTCGTGCTCAGTTGACCAAACTTTGACTACACTGTGCTTTTAAAATAAGAACAAAGAACCCCTCTATAACTACCTCCAATCCTCCTGATGTTCACTGCTCTGTCATTTGCTCCCATAACATGAGATAGTGACCTGGCATTTGTTTTTGAAATCCAACTATGGTAACTCCCTCTTCCCAACAGAGATTCTGATATGGGAAGTGAGAGATGGAAATAAAAATAGGTAGGGTATGACACCAAGAAACTTCAAGAGCATATATAGAAGGGAAGTTCTCACATATATAACATTTGCTGCTTGAATCTCATTCTCCATTCCAGTTTTCCTATCAAATTCAGGAGATGGGTTTTTAAATACCTCTAATGGCTGATATTACGTATATAGTAGTTTGGTCTGAATAGGGTGCATCAGCTGTATCGTAGATGAAAACACATGGGCTCAAATGATTAAAATCAGGCACAATGGTAAATCATGGTATAACCAATAGTGTTAAACTGTATTTCAATGGAAGATGGTGTTTAATCCAGTATTACATACATATCGCCATGGCTCTTTAGGAGTCGTTCCCTGATCTGAAACAAGACTCATTTGTGAGATGAAGTACAATCAAGAACTTTATGAGCCATTTGTGGTGGATGGGAAAGAAGAAAAGTGAAAGCTGGATGCAGATCCATTGCTGATTATCATCATATTAGCTCTTGTTTCTCAGCAAGGTTTCCAGCTATGTGAAAAAGTTATGAAGCACCCATTTGCATGCAGAAATCCTTAAACATTTAGGAATACATTCATTTGAATCCTTCATATGCAAACAAAAAGCTTAGTTGGGCTGGGGCATTGTTTTTAAAAAGTATCATGGCATACATCCTTACATGTTCTGAAATTTCTCAAAATTGCCCACATTAAAGAGAATTATGAGGAAAGGATATACCTATATTCTAAAAATAAAAGGTATTTACATTTGACTCAGCAGAACCAGTTCCTGAATCTAAGTTGTCTCCTTTCATTTGTCAGATACATTTAATGAATAAAATAACAAAATGTTAAGAAGGTACTATGATTATTTAAATCCAAATTCTTCTGGTAGGAGATTAAGAGGAACACGATTATCCACAGTTGTATCTTCATTAGTTCTCTGTCATTGCTGGCACCAGTTTCTTACCTCACTTGATGAGAAATTCATATTTATAGAATGGAGAGGAAGGGCACCTTTCTCTAGAGTTGTACCTGGAATATGAAGAACATATTTCTTTATTATATGGTGTTTTAATAGACCACATTTACAGCTTGGACTTTGTCAGGAGTATTGTGATTATTATATTATGAGGGTATAATATAGTGACAGAGGAACTCTGTTCTACAATTGCATTGTTTCAGGGAAGAATATTAAATTGATCAACATCTATTTTATTGTAACACTTTACAGATACTGTTTACCACATAAATGACTGAACTGAAAAAATATGGTCCAATATTATAAATGATGAGGTCTGACGAGGTTCTTAGGTCTGTGTTCTAACAAATATACCCCACTTGTATACTAGAGAACATATAATACCAGTTTCTTCCTCAAGTTGACCTATAGCAGTAGTGGCTACTTATACCTGTTTATGTAGCTGTAGCCTTTCAAAAAAAAAAAAAGAGGGGGACAAGCAACTTCTGCCATTACATCCCACAATTTCTAATATTGTTGAATACACAATACGGATAAAAAATATACATTTAGAAACCACAATGAGAAATGAAGCTAAGCAATTCATTATGCCTCTGATTTCTCTGCACTTTTTCTCTAACATTAAAAGGAAGAAAATAATCATTTTTGTATGAATTTGGCATGTCCTGTAAAACTGTGTAATTGCTTCAACACATACCCAGCTCAAATAGTTTGAATTATAATATGACTAACTATATGCAAACACTCATCTGCAATGCAATGCAGGAAAGTTGAAGGATGGGTTATCATATGCAAAACTGGACAATGTTTCGTCAAATAAATTATAATTCCATGCAGTTGTTTATAAAAATCAACATGTTATCAAGGTTTGTGATCACAAGAGCTTGAAAATCAAATTCAGATGAATATACTAACAAATTTAAATATTTAAATTTTAAAAAGGTCTCCAAGAGCAGCCAGACTGTTCAGAGTATTAGCAAAAAGGCTTTGCTTCCCTTTCACAAGTTAGCCTACAAAATGTAATATGCAAAATCTTAATACAAAATGGCTGGATTCACCATAACTAAGTCATGGTCTGCCTTAACCTTGATTTATTGGTCACATCAGTGGTAAGAGGTTATATATAAGCCAAATGACTGGGTTCATGCAAAGCCAAATTAAACAAATATGATACATAAGGATCATAGTGATGGTGAACCTTTTCGGCACCGAGTGCCCAAACTGGAACGTGCGTGCATGCACATGCATGTGCATGCGCCAGAGGGCCAGAAACCCAGAGACCAGCTGGCTAGTGCATGCATGCCTGTTTTTTGGCCGTTTTTGGCCATTTGGGGGGCCATTTTCCAGTGCACGCAAAGACCAGCTGGCATACCAGAAACCAGAAAAGCAGCTGGTGACAGCGTGCGTGCCCACAGAGAGGGCTCCCCATGTCACCTCTGGCACACGTGCCATAGGTTCGCCATCACAGATATATGATATACAAGGGTACCAGTCTTTGTAACAGCTAGTCTGAAGCAATCCCACAAAGCTCTAGTTCACATAAAGCAAATTTTATATACAAAGCAAATTCCTTTTAGGATAGTTTGCCAGGTGTTAAACCATTCTTGATCATGTCTGCAAAAGAAAGGAAGTCCAAAGTAAGATCATAAACACAGTCATAATTTTCTTTACCAACAGCTTTGCTTAACAACCAAGTTGTCTGTCCCAATTGTGGTCACTAAATGGAGAAAATTATTTCTTATATAATAATTAAACTATTTAGTGGATTTGTTCTTGATCATGGTTAGCCTTTTTTAGTCCTCCCTTTCAATTTTTGCTTTTTCCTAGTAATGCTAGTTCCTGAACTTTCTTCTACTGACTTTGTTTTTGAACATACTTTGTTCCACAATTGTTCTTAATTCATTATGTAGGAGTTGCTATTTGTTCTAGTGTTTTCCTATGGGTTAAATGTTTTTAAAAACTGCATCAAAAACTGGGAAAAATGTATGTAAACATTATTACAATTTTTTTAAAAAAGTAAATATTTAATATGTATTAAATGTATTAAATTTTAATTTATATGTAAGTATGTAAATACTTACATATAAATTATGTAAATTTATGTATTAAATTTTAATTTATATGTAAGTATGTAAATACTTACATATAAATTATGTAAATTTATGTATTAAATTTTAATTTATATGTAAGTATGTAAATAAAGAAGAGTGTCAATAAATTTAAATAATCTAAAACACTGCTTTACACATCAAATTGCAAAACTACAAAAAAAGGAAGAGGTTTGTAGGTTTGGTTGGTGCTGCTATTTTTTATTTAGTGCTACTTTTTCTATTATTATTTTCCTATTATTTTCTTTGCCACTCCTTTGCTTTGATTATAACTTTATTGCCAGTAAATAAATTACGTTCAAATAATGTTTGAGATATTCTGCCCTCTGCTGATAGATAGGTTGTTAACTGCTTTATTGTCCATAAGCAATTTGCAATATAAAAATACGACACATGATAATAGGCCATTCTGAAAGTAATGCTCATCTGTATCACAACTCAAATTAAGGTGTCTATGATGGACCACTACTGGGCTGTGAACCATTTGGAACAACAGAAATGGTGGGTGAGCCACACGCATACCCATTTGCACAAACAGTGGGCGAGCATGTGTGGGAAGCTCCATTTGCACAAGCAGCAGGTGCACATGCCCACCACTTGCACAAATGGAGCCGCGCACATGCACACTTGTCGGCCACTCACACAGAACCATCCCTTCTCCCCCCCCCTCACCAGTCTGCAAAGCTGAAAAGGTTGGGGAACTCTGCTGTAGAGTAATAGAGAATAGTTCTTCTATGTAACTTTCTGTCAGACACATAAATAATGATGTTGTATTCTCCCTGTCTTCTGGAAAAACAGTTTTTCCAAAGATGTTTTCTCCATTAGTAATGAGAATACCAACACAACAGAAAAAATCCATGACAAGAGTTTTCTCTTATCCTTTGGGATGTAATTCTAATATGGAAAGATTGTTTACCAGTGCAGCTTATGTGGCATGGATATCCCGTCATTGTTCATGTGGACCAGCTGTAGTTTCTGGATGGTCTTCAAGAGTAGCTCCATACAGTGACTCTGAGGATATTGTTTCACTCCAGGACAGAGCACAACTGGCACACCAAGAGCAGTAGCAATAGCACTCTCTGGCCAGTTTACAACATCAGCATATTGCCCCCAACAATCTGGGTCCACATTTTACCAATGTTGGAAGGATGGAAAGTTGAGTCAACCTTGAGACCCCTCAGGATTGAACTCCAGACTGTAGGGAGAGTTTGCCTGCAAAACTGCATTCTAACCATTGTGCCCTGGCTCCTAGCTGAACCTATGCAAAGGCTACAGCTGCCACCTGTTTATTTACCAGGAACTGAGGGTCCAACAAAACACCCATGTTGCACACAGATTCCAAATACAGCACTACCCCATTTAAACCTAAAAATAACGAAGTCCTGGAACTAAGAGAATCAAACCTCCAAAGCCATTCTATCTTGCTAGGGATGAACCTGACATTCCTCCCTACCCCAGCCAGATCCCAACAACCCAATCAATTGAAATTTTTACTCTGTTTTTAATTATTTTAAAGTTTATTTGATCTTATTTCTTTTTTATCACATTTTATTAGTTTATCACAATATAAAATACAAAAGAAAATAAAAATAATGTGAAACTAGAGGAAGCAAAAGGGAAGAGAGGAAAGTTGGGGTAGAAGGGGAAATAGGAAAAAAAGTATTGACTTCTGTCTCTCTTTAGCAAAGTAGAAGATAATAACATTACTGCCTCAACTTTTTATTTTTACACAGTAATACTAGCCATTTCTAAAACAATGAACCTATCTAATCGGTAAAACCAACATGAAAGTTTCATTTTTTCTATCACAAGCACAAAATGCACAAATGGTTCCCAAATGGAATCAAAATTAGATATATTCTTTCCTTTTAAATAAAGAAATCTATTTAATCTATTTAATCCTATTTCTGTAAAAATCTACAGTTTCTTAAAAGTTATCATGAAGATGTGTATCCATTTTTGTGTGCGTTTGCCTTAGCATTTACACTTTGGTATACAATTTGCCACTATTTATACTTTTACAATTTAAGTTCCTAAAATGAATTTTGTGCATAAATTATCTTCAGTTCAAATGCATATACTTTCTAGAAAAAAATTAAAAATTAACTAAAACAATTCAGAAATCCTTCAATAACAAAATGTAATAATGTTTTTGTTGAATTTGGCATCTCCTATTAAACTAGAGGATATGCCTCAGGCAATTTGCCTTTTCCAACATTCCCATTTTCATGAATTTTATAATCAACCACAAAAGAGTAAATCTCCTCCCTGTCCCTTATTTGTCCTTACATCGTTCTTGAATCCATGGCAGCCTATTTTGAATAATCTTAAGTAAATGCTATGGCAATAATTCACTAAAAATATTTAATTTGAATGAAAAGAAAGTGTGTGGAGTATCAGTCTATGGCTAAGATCTACTCTTTCACTCAATTCTCAATTATGTTAATATAAAGTTAACTCTGTTTCTGCTATTTGTGTCCCCACTCCTTAAATAAAATTGGCACATACCCTTTTGAACGCATATTTTCCAAGAGAAAGAGAAGGAGGGTATAACATACCCTGATTTCAAATCAGTGGCAACCATTTAGTGAAGTACTGCCAGAGTTTGCCAAGCCAGCTCTCTAAACTTGTCGCCATGGAAACCTGCCTCTGCATAGAGATGTAAGGAGTTATTTTGAGAAAGGGCTGGAATAATGCATTTCTTTTTCTTTCTGTCTTTGATCACTATAAGGGTTGGGTTGCAGTTAAGAGGCTACAATAATCTCCATAATATGTAGTTGAATCAATTGTGGGGAAATCCTATTTTAAACCTTAATATAAGGATAATAAACATCCTTTAGGTTAGGGAGGGAAAATATTGCAGGAATGGCAAGCGGTGAGCAGGTTAGATGCTGGCAGTATGATGGGTCAAAACCACGGTTGAAAGAGTGATGTTTATTGAAGTATAAAATTGTTTAATCTAGCATCTTTTTTTTTTTCGTTTCTGGGCAGATGCTAGATGACACTTAAACTCCTGTCAGAGTCTTGGGCCTACCACTAATCAATATAGCTTCTCTAGTTAGAAGATAATAACTGAGGTTTATAAGCGAGATGTGTATCCTGTATCAAATCATTATCAGGGAAAAGCATTTGATGTCAGATACAATGTTCAAATACGGAATCCCCACCCTCAGATTTGCTTTAAATACCAGCTGCACCCCTCTATCCGCAGCTGTGCAAATACTTGGATATGAATAGAATTTGCTGCATCATCAGGTACTTTGGTTTACAAGAAACTTCCTACGTTGAAGCAAATCTTACCTGAAGGGACCTATGTGACTGGACTTGACTATCTTATGTGTGTCTGTATATATGAACTGAACTATATTCTCCAGAAAATGCTATTAGAAAGTGAAGTTACTGTACCATTTTTTAAAACTGACCCTTGCCCCTATGTTTTAGCAGCTGCCTGAAACATTGGCAGTACCTCAGTGTTTCTCAAATTTAATAACTTTAAGTTGTGGGGAGTTCATCCCCCAGAATTCCCCAGCCAGCAACTTACAATCCATACATCTTAAAGTTGTGAAGGTTGAGAAATACTCTATTAGCTGAAAAAATAAAAGCCTTGTCCTATTGACCAGGAAGCTGTAATTTTTCCCCCAGGAGTAATACTTTAATAAAGGCCAAGTAGCATCAACAATATAGAAATAAATATTTTTTGTTTCCTAAATATCTAGAACTTTTCCATTTATTTTTCCTATTTTTATTGCTATTTTATTGGGTATTTAAAAGTACACGTCTTGGCATTTAAGAACAAAATTTACAGTTTCAATCTGAATTTTAGAGGAAAAAATACAGGTATATTAAAACCACATTAAAAACTATATTTCAAATTAAAATTTATTTTTAAAACTATATTGTTGTTAGTTGCAAAGTCGTGTCTGACCCATCACGACCCCATGGACAACGTTCCTCCAGGCCTTCTTGGCCTCTTCCATCCTCTGGAGTCCATTTAAGCTCACACCTACTGCTTCAGTAACTCCATCCAGCCACCTCATTCTCTGTCGTCCCATTCTTCTTTTGCCCTCAAACTTTCCCAGCATTAGGCTCTTCTCCAGTGAGTCCTTCCTTCTCATTAGGTGGCCAAAGTATTTGAGTTTCATCTTCAGGATATGGCCTTCTAAAGAGCAGTCAGGGTTGATCTCCTCTAGGACTGACTGGTTTGATCGCCTTGCAGTCCAAGGCACTCGCAGGAGTCTTCTCTAGCACCATCGTTCAAAGGCCTCAATTCTTTGGCATTCAGTCTCTCTTATGGTCCAACTTTCACAGCTATACATTGCAACTGGGAAAACCATAGCCTTGACTATATGCACTTTTGTTGACAGGGTGATGTCTCTGCTTTTTAGTATGCTATCTAGATTTGCCATAGCTTTCCTCCCCAGGAGCAAGCATCTTTTAATTTCTTGGCTGCAATCCCCATCTGCAGTGATCTTGGAGCCCAGGAAAATAAAATCTGTCACTACTTCCATTTCTTCCCCTCTATTTGCCAGGAATTGAGAGGGCAGGATCCCATGATCTTAGTTTTCTTAATGTTGAGTGTCAAGCCAACTTTTGCACTCTCCTTCTTCACCCACATCAAGAGGCTCTTTAGTTCCTCTTCACTTTCTGCAATTAGAGTAGTATCATTTGCATATCTGAGGTTGTTGATATTTATCCCAACAAACTTAGTCCCAACTTTTGATTCATCTAGCCCCACCTTTGTCATGACGTGCTCTGCATATAAGTTAAATAGGCAGGATGACAGTATACAGCCTTACCGGATTCCTTTCCCAATTTTGAACCAATCAGTGGTTCCGTGTCCAGTTCTCACTGTTGCTTCTTGACCCACATATAGGTTTCTCAAGAGAGAAATAAGATGGTCTGGTACTCCCATCTCTTTAAGAACATGCCACAATTGTTGTGATCCACACAATCAAAGGCTTTAGCATAGTCAATGAAGCAGAAGTAGATGGTTTTCTTTAAAACTATATTAAAAGCTAAACTAAAAGCTGTTTAATAAATTCACTAAACAAAGAAAGAAATTTTATCTAAAGAAGAACTAGGCATAGTTGACCACTACATATAACTTGGCCAATGGATCTCAATGGAAGCTGATACAATAAAGGAAATTGAACAGCATGTTTAATGTGGTTAGCAGGCATTTGGCAAGCTAAACATAATTTTCAAGAACAACCTTGAGACTCTAGAAAGAGTGTAGAGAAGAGCATCAAATATGATTAGGGGACTGGAGACTAAAACATATGAAGAATGGTTGCAGGAACTGGGTATGTCTCATATGAGACATGATAGCAGTATTCCAATATCCCAGGGGCTGCCACAAAGAAGAGGGAATTAAGCTATTCTCCAAAGCACCTGAGGACAGGACAAGAAGCAATGGGTGGAAACTAATCAAGGAGAGAAGAAACTTGGAACTAAGGAGAAATTTTATACAGTTAGAACAATTAATCAGTGGAATAACTTGCCTCCAGAAGTTGTGAATGCTCCAACACTGGAAGTTTTTAAGATGATGTTGGATAACCATTTGTCCGAAGTTCCTGCCTAAGCAGAGGGTTGGACTAGAAGACCTCCAAGGTCCCTTCCAACTCTGTTATTCTATTCTATTATATTCTAACCTCCCCCTATGTGTGAAGAGAAAAGTTTTTGATCAGTGTGTGCTACCTGCCCTAACATATGCTGGTGAAACATGTACACTAATCTCACAATCGATATGAAAAGTGGTGTAAACAGCCATGGAAAGATACATGCTTGGCATTACAAGACAAGATAGAAAGACCTGCACATGAATTACAGAACAAATGAAAGTACATTGCTCAAATAAATAAAGGGAAAACAAGCAGAAGACATCCGAGATCTGAATGAATGAAATAGCCTTATTAAATACTTTGTTCGTTACATACAGTAGTTTTGTGTTCCCTTTAGTTGTTTGAGCAATGTATAAACTACTGTATGTAAAGAACAAAGTATTTAATAAGGCTATTTCATTCATTCAGATCTTGGATGTCTTCTGCTTGTGTTCCCTTTATTTTTTTGAGCAGTATATATTATATCAAGAGAGTAAAAGAATTGAAATGAAATGGGCTGGTCACATAGCAAGAAGAATTGATGGCAGGTGAACCAAGACAGTCATAGAATCAGGGGTGAAATCCAGCAGGTTCTGACAGGTTCTGGAGAACCGGTAACAGTAATTTTGAGCAGTTTGGAGAACAGGTAGTGGAATTTTTAAAGAGTTTGGAGAACCGGCAAATATCACCTCTGGCTGGCCCCAGAGTGGGATGGGAATGGAGATTTTGCAGTATCCTTCCCCTGCCATGCCCACCAAGCCACGCCCACAGAACTGTAGTAAGTAGTAAAAAAGTAAAAAAAATTGTAAAAATTTTTAGTAGTAAAAATGTTTGTATTAGTAGTAAAAAAAATTGTATTTCACCACTGCATAGAATGGATCCCACTTGATAAAAAGTGTCCACAAAAGAGACTAAAACAAGATGGATCGACGACATCAGCAAGTATTGCGGGCCCAATTTAGCAAAGAAAGCTCAGGACCGTATAGGTTGGAAACATGCGAAAGAAGCCTTCATCCTGCAATGGATAGATAATGGCTATGATGATGATGATGATTAAAAGCTGCATTACTGCATTTCTATAGTGGCTCACAAAAAGAATAATGGTTATGCGCAACATCATGTCTAAATATTAGTTATCTTTCAATCTGCTTTGCTTCTACACATAATAATAATAATAATAATAATAATAATAATAATAATAATAATAATAATAATAATAATAATAATAATTTTATTTCTATACCGCCCTTCTCCCGAAGGACTCAGGGTGGTGTACAGCCAATTTAAAAACACAGGACACAACAATAATTAAAAATTAAAATAATTAAATAGATTTGGCCGATTTAAAACCCCAAAAATTTAAAATACCCCAATTTAAAATTATTATGTTGATAGCCCTGCCTGGCGGAACAACAGGGTCTTCAGTGCGCAGCAAAACACCCGGAGGTCGGAGATCTTACGTATTTCCGGGGGCAGTTCATTCCACAGGGCTGGGGCTCCCACAGAGAAGGCCCTCCCCCTGGGTGTCACCAGCCGACATAACTTGGCTGATGGCACCCTGAGGAGACCCTCTCTGTGGGAGCGGACTGGTCGGTGGGAGGCTATTGGTGGCAGAAGATGGTCTCGAAGGTACCCGAGTCCTATGCCATGGAGCGCTTTGAAGGTGGTAACCAACACCTTGAATCGCACCCGGAAGACCACTGGGAGCCAGTGCAGCTCGCGCAGGAGGGGTGTCACGCGGGCACAACGAGTTGCGCCCATAACCACCCACACGGCCACATTCTGGACCAGTTGGAGCCTCCGAGTGCTCTTCAAGGGGAGCCCCATGTAGAGAGCATTACAATAGTCCAGCCAGGAGGTGACAAGGGCATGAGTGACCGTGCGCAAGGCGTCCCGGTCCAGAAAGGGCTGCAACTGGCGGATCAGGCGAACCTGATAAAAGGCCCCTCTGGCCACGGCCGTCATATGCTCTTCTAAAGACAGCCGTGCATCCAGGAGGACTTCATGCTATAGCACCATCCTGGTGCAATTTAGGAAAAAACATTTCTTGGCACAGGGGTGGGTTTCAAAACCTGTCGCTACCAGTTCACTCATGGGCGCGCTTGTGCTTGTGCACGCATGCAACACTTCTGTACATGCACAGAAATGTCTGTGCAGGTGGGCAGAGCCTCCCGCCGCCGCTGCTACCAGTTCGCCCAATCTGCAGCAAACCGGTAGCAACCCACCACTGGCTAGAAGCAAATTTGGAGTACTAGGAATCTATTGTACATCTTTTCGCAAAATAATTGCCACTATGATGGACTTCCTTATTCACAAAATGGTTGCGTCAGTTGGTAGTCAGTCAAAAATCTTCAAATTTACCAGAAGGAAAATTGGTAAGATTGCTACCTAGTCTTATCTCTATTCCCAGTGTATCTCTATGAATAAGTACATATGTAGTTTTAAAAGGTGCTATTATTTTAACCTGAAATCCTTTCTGAGATAATGGCAGCAGTAGCTAATCTTCATGTTTTTCTATAAATTGAGATTATTTTAAATTATTTTCCTACTTCCATTGTGAAGAAACTTTGAGCCTCTCTTTTAAAAATGGAAAATAAATAGCAAATGCAAATGCCAACTATGTTAAGGAGTAAGATCTGGATTGTTGTTCATAATTGTATTTCAGCTTTGAAAAAGAAATGTATTAACTGGTAAAACCCATTACACTTTGTCTGATATCTTTCCTGGCTAAAAACACATTATTAACATATTAATGACATCAAAGCAGTGGTGGGTTGCTCCCGGTTCGCACTGGTTCGCAAGAACCGGTAGTAAAAATTTGCAGTAGTTCAGAGAACCGGTAATAACATTGGCTGGCCACACCCCCGAACCGGTCCCCGGCCCAGTTCGGGGGCTTATTCCACCCACCTCGCTTACCCCACCCACCTCATCAGAGGCTCTTTTTTTTTTTTTACTTTTAAAAGCATTTTTTCTACAACCTCTTCGGCTGAAAAAATGCTTTTAAAAGAAAAAAAAAAGCCTCTGATGATCGCACGGCTCAGTGGGATAGTCAGAGGCTTCTGAAAGTATTTTTTCTGCAACCTTTTCAGCCAAAGACGTTGTAGGGAAAAAAAATGCCTTTAAAAGTCTCTGGCGATCCCAGCTGAGTTGCCTGATCGTCAAAGGCTTTTAAAAGCATTTTTTTCTGCAACCTCTTAAGGTTGTAGAAAAAATGCTTTTAAAAGTTAAAAAAAAAAAGTTGGCCACGCCCTCCCAGTCACATTAACCCCCACTAAACCACACCCACAAAATAAGCCACGCCCACAGAACCGGTAGTAAAAAAATTTAGAACCCACCCCTGCATCAAAGTAATGTGTTCTTTGTAAGAATATAAAACAATTTACAAAATACAGGGGGAAAAAATCTTAATATACATACTTAAAATATAAACATGCACAGACATTCAAAATATGGTAAATGAAAAACCCATATATAAAGTGATCCTAAAAGTAAACTCTATGTGAGTTGCAATCTGGATATATCACAAGCATTCTTGTTGACTTGTAGGTCCTTTTTTGAAACATTTGAAGTAACTAAGTGTTTAGCAGGTAACCAAAAGCAATTAGTCAGAGATGTGCTAAAATTACTAATAGATTAAATGCTGATGTAACCAGAGATTATGTCAACATTTTAAATCAGCTTTTATGATAAATCTTAACGTACACAGTAACCTTTCTTAGTCAGCAAAACGTGGTTGGGGAGGAGAAAGGAACATTAATACTGCAGCCCTATACACAGTTACAAGTCTCACTGGCATTTAATTTTGCATAGCTAGTCATAGGATTGCACTGACTGACAGGCAATTTTATTGATAACTGGTGGCATGCTACAGCTGCTAGAAAAGAGCATATTAAAAAATGCCCCAAGTTCTATAATGTCTGTTTGCAGTACATCTCATGAACTACTGTTGCAGGCTGCAATAGAAACATACAAACATAAAAAAACTGATGGCAGAAAAAGACCTAGTGGTTCAAGTCTGCCCTTTGAGTTTTTGTTTATGTTTTCTTTTTAATTAATTATTATTTTAATTTCTTTTTTATTTTTTGTTGTTGTTGCAGGATGGACATGTGTTTATCCCAAGCATGTTTAAACTCTATTACTGATGATTGACTCACTACTTCTGCTGGAAGTTGGTTCCACGTTTCTACTATTCTTTCTGTAAAGTAATACTTTCTAATATTACTTTTGAACTTTGCTCCTGTCAGTTTGAGGTTATACCCCTGTGTTCTTTGTTTTTGCTTAATACTGAAATACTGCATTCTCAGTCAGGTCATAATATGCACACTTACTATATATGTCCCTTTGTACATGTTTGAATAATTAGTAATTAAAATCACAAATACAAGGAATAACAATTGCTTTTTCCAGTTTTTCACAAAAGATATATTTGCTGTGAAATTCTATCAGTAAACATTGAATTATACAGAATGCATATTTCATTTTAGACATCAATAATGCTTTGGACAAGGGATATCGATGTGTAGTAAGCCAGAGAGTTGCACACTGGGAGAAGCTTTCTTATGTAAAGAAAGTTAGGAAAACACTTTACCCATATGAATTTAGCCAAAATTCTTTTCTTCTTTAAAAAAAAAATTAAAAAGCAATTTAATTTTTATCCAGCTAAATAGGAACTGCTTAAAATATGAGAAGGGATGTGTGTGTGTGTGTGCGCGCGCGCCTGCGCACGCGCAATGCAATCTTAGTTTTAAGATTAATTATAGAAATATAATTGCACGCATCAAATTTCTTCTGATTTATTTACTCCACAAATGGTCAACATAAGTCATTTCCACATGAGTAAGCAAAAAATAATTACAGAAGAATGAATTTTCTTATATGCCATAAATGTATAATGTGGAAGTAACAAACACCTAGATAATAAATTGCGTTTTTTGCAAATAAATACATTTCTTGTGGTTTATTTCTCTATCTCATTTTAACCATGTAATGTAGGGAGAAGAATGAAGTTTCAGAAAGGGAGTAAAGAATAAAGACATAATAATAATAGAATTCCTAAAAATACTTGGCTAGCCAAGATAAATAGAAAAGAAATAACCTTGTATTTTTTCCTCAATGCAGCATTGATTTTACTTCAAAAACTCACCTTATTTCAGCCAGTTACTCTTGATTTTTCTCCATTATTGTTCTCTCTTTGACATCATCCTTTGAAAGTGAAAGTGAAGCAACCTGTGGTAATACTTTACACTGTAATTTTGAATAGCCATCAAAAGGCAGGTCAGGTTGTATAATCCCTTGATTGTATGAATCCTTCCCCAATGAACGGAACCTTTTGCAGAAAGATTGGGAAAATTGATTGGCTGAATCTGAACAAATGGAACTGAAGAATGGTAAAAATGTAGGTCTGCAAATGTCTGACATTGAAGAAGACTTCTGAGTATTAAGTTCAACTCTGAAATCTTTTATATAAGACAAGGCTTGACTATTCAGTTGAGCATATTCAAACATTAGTTTATTCTTTGTAATTTGACCCACACGATCTAAGATACTTAAGTTTTTTTCATCTTCAGAACAAATTGTATTTTCTTTCTGACTCCTAAGATATGAAGACTTGGCATCAATTGTTGTTTGGACATTATATTGGCTTGCATGATGGCCAAGAACATACTTTGGCTTTGGGGTTATGTCACTATGTTCATTTTGCAACTGAGGTTGTTTTTTAAATTGAGTTGTTGTCGCTATGTCATTGCTCACTTCATTGCTAGTCCCTTTGAAAGGCTTGTTTTTAGAATCATAACCAATCTTTAAAGAAGCAGCTTGAGTAACACAATGTTCTAAAAGCTGCATTATCTGAGTATTATTCTCCTCTAAAGTCTCATTAATGGGACCTTGAGAATGACAGAGGCTCAATGGCTCCATTGGATCCTTATATTCAACAGACCAGGATTGATTCTTTGATTCACTGTCATCTTCGGGCTCTAGAGAATCTGGAGAAGTTGCTGCAGTCATGTAAGAAGAACATGATTCTGCATCATGATTATCCATAACAACATGACAAACTGAATCTTCATTTGAGACTTCTAGTGGCAGAGATTCGATGCTAATATCTGTACATTCTTCTGAGAGAGCCGCCTTCATTTCAGATGAATTTACCAATAGTTCATCCCAACTGTCCTCTACTCTTTGTCTGTCACCTGGTATGAGCTCAGACGTGACATTCACATTTTCTTCTCTTTCTAGAAAGCTACACGCATGGATATCATTTTGATCATGTTCAGTTCTTTCTATTGAATATGTCTGGATTCCACTTTTGCTATCAGTTGAAGATGCCCCTGGATTGCTTTTATTTTCCTTAAAATCTGGGATGCATTGAGACACTGACTCATCATCTTTTCTCATATGTGTCTGAGGATTGTTAGGAAAGTCTTGGGGGGAAAACAGCCCTGGTTTTTTTCGCAGCCAATTGATAATCCCCATGGTTAGGGAAAGCTCAGTATCACATAACTTAAGCAAGCATTCTTTGCCCTTCCATGTGCTGTGAAGAAATCCCTGACTGATTATATCAATGGTTGGCTGGGAAGCCATATTTTCTTCTGACCCTACATGAAAGCTGTAAATTGATAAAGGTATCTCAACTGCTTTTTCTGAAATGCTTTCAGAGAAGCATAAATCATCATCTAGAACTGGACTGATTTGATCTTCATTAGGATCATAGAATAGTTCATATAGGGCATCTCCACTGTAACTGTCTCTTGGAAACTGAGCTGGTGTTCCAGGGGATTGAACCTCCCTTATTTCATCATCATGCCCAGGAGTAAATGAATCATAGTATCCTTCATCACTAGTGGACATAGATTCCTGGTTGTCACTCTTTGGGGTCCCTGTATCTATGGAACTTTCTTTAGAAGAATCAGGGGAAGAAAGCAAGTCAGTCACTGAGCCTTTGGCTTCCTTCTTTGTTTTTTCCAACTCACTGCTAGGTATTGTCAGCAAACTCCTATCAAACAATGTCTTCTGGTGCAATTGCACAGATTTATTGATGTTGTCCCAAAGTTTTGAAAAATCAGCTGCTTCATTTTGAGCTGGGGAAGCAAGCTGCTCTACTCCTCCTTGAAAGGAACCCATGGCAGGATTCTCTTTTTGGTGAGATTGTCTAAACAAAATTTCTTTGTTGACCTCCAATTCCATATGAGCAGAACTTTCATCTGCAAAGATTTCTCCACATCCCGTGAGAGAATCAAAGCTTTTCAAGGAAGCAACATCTTCACACAACGTACTTGAATATTCATATGAAGACTCAGACTGAAGCTCACCATCAGATAAGTCTTGTGCCAAGCAATCAGTAGAAAAGGTTTCACCAGCTTTGAATAAATATTTACCAAACTTTCCTGCCAATTCTGACTTGTAACCTGGAAATGCCCTTTTTTGCTTTTCTGAAAACAAGGCAATATTCTCAGGCTTATTTTTTTTAATATGAAAGATATCTCTGAAACCTTTTTTGGACCGTTTCAAGGAAATTCTCTTCCTAGGTATGCTTTTGGCAACAGCTGGCACAAAGGGCATTTGGGGTACAAAGTTGCGGTAATCAATCATCTGTTGAGGGCTGTTCAAAAAATGGCTTGAGTTGACCATAGATTCTTTCTTGCCACTAGAATGCTGGGAGTTTCCAAGCCCAGAAAAGCTGGCACTATTGATGAGTCTCCCTTTGCTTTTTTCAGAAGCTAAATGTTCTTCTTCAGAATTTTCATTATTGTAATTACATGGTTCAGTTTTGTTTATTCCTCCTAGAACACAGTCATGTGTTTTGCTTTTCTTAACAGGCTTATAGAAAGATTGGGGTAGCAACAGTATACTCTCACTAGAGCCAATTTTTGTTAATCTGTTGGAAAAACTGCCATTTTTATCTTCAGAAAAAGTTGCTTTTTGAATTTCAGGCTGGCTCTTCTCTTTTATGTCCGCTTTGACATTATCCTTTTCTCTAGTATTTATGTGCACTAAAGGTAGCTTCTCATGAGTCAGATGCATGCTAGATTTTATGAAAGTTTTTCCTCTTTTGAACTCCATTACAGCTGGCCCTATAGAAAAACAGAATAAAACTTAAAGGGTATCTACCACATTACCTTTGATGGAAACATAACAACATTACTTATCTGTGATATTTTATCTACAGTGGGAATTTCAGATTTATAAAAACAAACCTATTTAAGTAAAGAAGCAAAACGCTTAAGGTTCTCAAGTAGAACTAAGTAAAATAAAATATGCCCTTTTCTTTGTCCTCACATCTAAAATGTTAAGGGTTTAGGAAGAACAATTGTTCATACATTATTTCTAAATCCAATCCAGATATTAATAGTGAGTTGGCAGGATCAAGTGGAATTGATCAAGTGTTTCTCCTAATTTTCTTGTCTCTGCTGATATATTTACTATATATTTTAACATTTGTGATTGTAATATTTCAGTGTTGCTTTGTAGAACATCTGAGTTTTTTGTGCAATGTATTTCTATCAGTGCAGCATGCTAGACTAAATGAAGGTTGTCAGTTCACTAAACTCTTACATGTGTCATTTTTAAAAGTTCATGTTAGCCACCCATTGAGATCCAAAATCCCTTCTACTTCAGCATGACTTTCTCAAAAACAGATGGCTACTCTAGCTGAAATATGCTCTTGTTTTGAGACTTTTTTTAGAGTAGTTTAGAGAATAGTACTGTTTTGAGACTAGCTTTTTTTTAGAGTAATTAGGCCCATGTATAAATATATATTAGCTATTGTTTATGAACATTCATTTCATTTTGGAAATTATAATTAAGTCCACAATTTTCATCTTAATTCACAATATATTAGTTAGACTAAAGGTAAATATTGGATTCAAACTGACATGCTTATGCTTAGATGATTCTCTTTGAAATCAGTAGAGATTTGAAATTCAAATTCAAATTACAGTAATAAGTTGAGTTTGTAACTGTGATTCCAATCATTCCCATTGATTTCAACTAAACAAATGAATACTTGTGATTGTTATTTATTGTAAGTTTAATACATACTACAGTTCGATATAATATTCTCTGTAGCAGCTTCCCCCCTTTGGAATAGCTTGTTTTCTGAAGCATGGCTACCGCCCCCTCCCCATTGGCCCTTCCACAGGATCCTCAGAGATGCTTTATATTAAGCAATGTTTATATTTCTATAATTCTTTAGCTTTACATTCTTAGTTTTTTCAATCAAATAAAGGAGTAGTATGTTTGGGTATGTGTGCATATCTACTAAACAAACTTTGTCAATATAACTGCCCACACATTTAAAAACAATCCTCCTTCCATGAAGCAGAAGTTCTTTTTAATTTCATTGGTCCTTTTATTATTTTTCTCTCTTTGGTAAAACACCATTTTCATTTTAACTGCTAGAGGACAGCCCCTGATTTTCTCACAGATGGATCAAAACATCTGAATCTCCTTTGGTTCATTTTCAAATAAACAGAATACCCATTAAAAAAAAAAACAATTCTTTAAACTGTTACGCTTTCATGTTTGTACAAGTATTAATCTTTTTAGAAATGTAAAAAGATTTAAACAACTGTTTAATTAAATGAATGAGGTTATGTAGTTTGAAAAAACCCTTTGTTGCAACATCTTCATTTCTCTCCTTGAAAAGTAAAAGACGTAATAGCAGCACCTATGTTGCTCTTTCCCCCTTTTCTTTCTTTACATGCATGGCACTATTTCTAGATGATCAGCACAATGGATAGTGCCTTATCTGGTACCCTGACCAGCCATCTAAAGAAGAGTTGCAGTAAATTACACATTTGCTGCAGTTGTGAAAATGGCCAGTTGGATAGGAACTATACACTGGAATGTGGGGGAGGGATTAATTGATTTCACATCAAGATGTCTCTTGTATGAAAATTCTGCACCAATTATTTATAAATGTCTCTGCCTCTCCTCGCCCATGTCTAAAGCTGAGGGATGTGTTGCTCTTGTTTTCCTTCACACCTTATGGAAACTTGCATGGCATGCGACATATAATATAGCATCCAATCTCTAGCTTGTCTCCAGAGGGAAAAGCCCCCCCCCCAACCCCTGCGACTTGTTTGCGTTCACCTGAGAGAAAATCAGCATTTCATTACTGGTTACATATAGCAATCTGTTGTACAAAGGCATGGAGTATTTATCCTACCAGATCTCATCATCTTGCTGTTCAGTTTCTACACAAAGAATGTGTGCGTGTTGAAAATATGAAAAAGGAACAGTGGCAAGTGATTCATTCAAAATAATCCTAAACACTCTAGCACTGACAAAGAAAAATAAATACACCACACCCCTGCACCAAAATGTAGCAACCCGCTAAGGCAACAAAAGATCACACTCACCATGTCTTATTATGCCAGCTGCAGAAATCCTTATTACTACATCCTTTTTACTGAGACTGTTGTGTCTTTATATAGAAGCTCATGAAATATATTCAAGACTCGTAAGAGCTGATTTCTTCTCTTCACTGGGATTTGCTCCTCCCTCTCTCTTTTTTCCCCTCCCTCTCTCCTCTTCTTCCTTCTTTTAACCAATCTTTCAGTCTCTTCAGGTATTAGATGTCATTCTCTGCATGGATTTCAAATTTTTACATGCAGCCAATTTTAGAACAGTGAGGTTTTTACAAGCCATCTGTGCAGTAGCTGATGAATACTGACTGCTATAATAAAATATATTGTTCTCTGATAATTACACACACACATACACACACATTTACACCCAGTTTATAAGACTGATTTTCAAAGGCAATAACTAATACTGTTTTTTAATATATATTATTAACTAATGTGTTTTAAGGATACTAGCTGGTTATTATGTCCCTTGTTAAGATATGCTCCAATCTACTGATTAGGGATTTTTTTTTTAAATTGCTAGTGTTTATACAAAAAATGTATATAATGCAAGAAATGTAATATTAATCATGACATGAACTAAACTGCATGCAACTATCAATAACATTGGGTCTTTTCTGTCAATTCCAAAGCTTTAAGAGGGGATAAATAAACTTTTCTATATTTAAATAACTACATATTTGCTAATTTAATAAGATTCAAATTAATTGTCATTAATCTGAAACAAACTATTCTAAATAATCTAAAAGTATTGTGAAATGTTTGAGGGCATAGTTCAAATATGCACAAAACTGTTTCCTGATACATAATCTGTATAAGGCATAAATGTTGCTCAGTTCACAGGGAGTCAAGTACCATAAATGCAAGTTTTTATAATAATTATTTCTAGTACTAATTACAATGATTTTTCCATCTTGAATTACAAAAATGTTTTGACCACAGAGACCATTTATAAATCTAGCTGAAAACATATTTAAATACAGTGTCTATTGCTCAAAAACCAGGCACATATGAATAAAAAGGATTTACAGAGTTTTGAGGCCAGCACTGTGACGCTAATCTGTTGGACACATCAACTTTAATATTTCTTAATATCAGGAATTCATAAAAATACTTAACATAAATTAAATATATGAGCAGACTTGCATGAGAAGGGGGATATTAATCTTTAAATAAAGCAGTTCCAACTTGTGTTTGCACTTGGAACTGGGAATAGAACAATAACCTTCATTTTGTTTACATTTTGCACCAATTTACTTCAGAAATTCACCCAGGTCAGCATAGTCTCTAGCAAAATATCTTTCTAATTAAATAGCCAGACTAATGGCAGCAAAATGAAAGATAGAAAGTATTTTTTTTAATGTACTGAACACCTTCTTTCTCTACTAATATAATTGTTCGAAAAGAGCTATAGGCCAATTTACAGGGGGACTATCATGGGATAATGGAACAAAATCAAGCTGCATCCTTGCAAATAAATTTTTCATTTGAAAACATTACTATTCAATAGTTGCTGTAGTCTGAGAGGTGTCCCCATCTCTCTTTGTTGTAAAATCAATAGTATCTTCTCATTTTCTCTTAAGCAACACACAAAAAAAGATCCAATAAAGGCTTGGGGATGGATCATACTGATGGGGTTGTCGTCATCTTAGAAAAACTATTGGAATCCTCTGCTTCTATTTTATGAGTATCCTATCTCATACTGGCTAATAAGACTCACATATCACACAGCTCTTGCACTTGCCCACCATAAAACATGAGCCAGTAACCTCTTTTTTCTACCATATTCAATCCAAAGCTCAAGCAACTTGCAGATATTCCTCATAGTTCAGGATTAAAGTAATGTTTTTCTCTTAAAGAGGTAACAACACTTTTGCTATGGATGCAATTTGATGTGCTTCCAAATTCCTGTATGTGTCAAGTCTCTATGCTGCTCCCCAACTTAAAGACATTGATCAGCCAGAACAGCTGCTGACCAGGGATGGTGGTAGGAGGTTGCATGGAAAAGTAAGACTTAACTTCCCCTCTTCTCCTTTATAATATAACTTGCCCCATACTTGTCAGCTGCTAGTTGGGCACCAATTTAGAGTTATTCCAGAATATAAAGATTTAATCCTCTAGCCCAGGGTTGTCAAACTTGATTTCATTGAGGACCGCATCAGAGTTGTGTTTGATCTCAGGAGGCTGGGGTGGGTGTGGCCAACTCAACATCACTCAGTGAAAACAGGTTCCTGAGCTCCATTTTCAGCTGCAACGGCCTTCTGCAACCCTCGGCCAACAAAAACAGACTCAGGAGGACTGCTGCAGCCCTCCTGAGCTCCATTTTCATTGGCAGAGGCAATGTGGGTCGGTCCTTCACTGTTTCCAGGGTGGCCCCACAGGCCAGATCTAAGCATCCCACAGGCCAGATTTGGCCCCCAGGCCTTGAGTTTGACACCCCTGCTTCTAGCCATACTTGCCTGCCTCCCAGCCTCAGACCCATCCCGCATTAAAGATTGGTAAATGTTTTCCACAGCTTGTGATGTTTGCTTGGACGAAAAGGAAACAAGGCCAGGGGACTCCACCAATCTGGGTCAATGTGCCCATTGAGCAGCATTGTTTGCCAGCATCATGCCTGGGGTGGGGATACTCAGTCAGGGCAGAATTTTTTTTCCTGCTAGTATTGTTTTCTACCAAAGCCTGATGAATAGTGTTTTAATAGAACATCCCAAAGGATAATGATAAAATTAGTTATGAGGTTTTTTTTAAAATGAAAGGTTCAAACATTAAATATAAGAAGCTTTATTAAAATTATGGAAATGAAGAACACTCAAAGTACTTAATAAATAGTAAAGTCCAATTCCTGTGTCTACCCAAGAATAGTGCATTGCACATATGAAAAAAGAAAATAATAACTTCACTAAAATAATCACATTATTTCTCTCACAGATACTAATGAAAATTCATCCTGTTAGTACTACATGTTGAGTTTGTCTTCTAAATTATGCAAAATGAGGCCAATCTCAGTTAGAAAATGTGCAGACTTTTCAGTGGACCTTTCAGTGGACTGAATGAGGCATTTTGTCCCCACTCCTAGTGTTACACATTTTTTAAAAAAAATCATACTCTTATACTATATAAAACTTATGTTAAATATAAGCTAATAAGTTAATAGCAGCCATTAATTCAAATTTTTGTAGCAAAATACTTTTTTATCTCTACAACATCAAGACTCCAGAATGGCTGCGGCAACTAGCTATGTTTAGTCTAGCAAAGAGAAGGCTAGAGATGGTATGATAGCAGTCTTCCAATTCTTGAAGGGCTGTCACAGAAAAGATTGGTCAACCTATTGTCCAAAGCACTTGAGAGCAGGAGAAGAAGTAATGGATGGAAGATTATCAAATAGAGATCCAACATAGAATTAAGGAGAAATTTCCTGACAATAAGAACAGTTAAGTATTAGAATGGCTTCCCTCCAGAAATTGTGGATGCTCTGTCACTGGAAGATTTCAAGAAGAGATTGGACAACCATTTGTCTCGAATGGTTAGTCTCCTGCTCGAGCAGGGGATTGGACTAGAAGACCTCTAAGGTCACTTCCAACTCTGTCATTCTGTTCTTATGAAAGAGATCCCATTGTGTTTCTTATTAGAAAACCCATTATCTGTCTGTAAGACTGGTAACAAATCTCAGTCAAAATCACAACCCTGAAGCCTTCTCCCTTATGTGACATTTCCTCACCTGCTGGTTAGGATGACTGAGACAATCTGACTCATCAGCTTTGCAAATCACAACATGGAAGCCATTTCAGATGACAACATGTGATCCTGAATTAATTTGTTTTTTATGTGAGTGCTATTCTTCGAATTTTCTTTTGAGTCACTGAAAGCTTCTTGTCATAATGCTTCTCAATTATAAATCATAGAAGTCCATCCTCCTCAGTTCAGCTCACTTCTTCATGTATTGTCATTTGATTAAGCTCTTGATATTTCAGGATGCAGCTGAAATCTACTGAAAACTGGAGCCACTGTGAAAAAGAAATCACTTTGGACATTGCATGAACAATAGCAGCAAAAGCTTCCAAATGTACTTTGTGAAACAGTTATAATATGTAGAACCATTAGTATGGAACAGGCCTATCCTTATTCATCTGATAAAGCAGTAAAGAGACCTAGGTACAAAATTGTTAAACAGATGCTTTTTGCAACAGATTCTAACTGTAGGTCACAATAAGGAGTTTTAGCTAACACAGGTTATCTAATCATTTTGTGATAACAAATAGCAGAAAATATATAGAGCCTTTTTCCGTAGCCAGGACCATGCCACAATATACAGCAGACATTATGGCACCGAATAATCAGACATAGTTGTTACTCAGCAAGCAGAAGGCAATCAGGGAGCCAGGGATACAGATACTGCTCTTTAAATACCAAAGTGGAAAACAGAAGTACTAACTGTGAGAAACAAAGAGATCTATTTTAGTGAACCCATATGAAGAGATTTGTTTTACATAAATTTTAGATTTCATTGCCTTCAATTTTGAGATTATGAGTACTTTCAAAAACACATGAATATAATTTATTACACATATAAGTGCCCATATAACATCCACTATATGGATGTTCAAAAGCATTCTTGTTTTGCAGGAAGGAGGTCTATAATCATTTTCATCTAGACCGGATGTCGGCAACCCGTGTCTCTGGAGCCGCATGCAGCTCTTTTAGCCCTCTGCTGCACCTCCCGATGCCACTGCTGCTGCCATGTCCAACACAGTGAAAGTTAACGCATTTCACAATGGAGGAGACGGGGTTCCCTCCTCATCCTGGAGCCCATTATGATGCAGAGATACAATGCTACCCTGCCCCACTTTCCCCTGGCAACAGCAGCGGCGTTGGCCACAGCGCAGCACAGGACAGGACAGTGTCTTGGGGTTGGGAGCAGGTCACGTGTCCAGCACCAACCAAGGCTGGAAGTAGCCACCCACCATTTCCTGCTGTAGTCGGGCAGCGAGAAAGAAACAGAGAGAGAGAGAGAGATTTGGCTCGGCTTAGCTCCATCTGCTCCCATCTCTCTGCCTTTGCCCAGTTTTGCAAGGATTCAGCAAACGCTTCTTTGGTGATGAGGGGGTGTTGCCATTTACTTTGCCTGCCAAGCATCTTCTGGGGCACCCAGGCACGATATTTTCTGGCCACTTTGGACCAAGTTGCAGGATGCGTATGCATGCCTGTGTGAGTGTGCTGTTGCTTGGGATGATGCTTCTCTGAAGTGCGTGAGGCGATCTAAGGCAGATGTAACAGCCTGACAGTCACTCCTTTTGCAATGCAAGGTTTACTTTTGTATCTTTCCAGAGACAGAGAGAACATGACCGAATTTTCTTACAGTTATTCCTTCCGTGTGTGGGTTGGGAAGTGGGGGTAGGGAGTGGGGGAAAAGAGAGGGAGGGAGAGAGAAAAGAGAAAGAAAGAAAGAAAGAGAAAGAAAGAGAGAAAGAGAGAAAGAGAGATAAAGTGACATAGAGCATGAGAGAGAGAGAAAGAGAGAAAGAAAAAGAGAGAGAAAGAAAAAGAGAAAGAGAGAGGGAGGGAGAGAGAGGGACGTGGACAATACACCTGAGGCCTGGTGTTGCAAGAGATGACTGGGAGGGGAGGGGTGAGGCAGGGCTAGTCAGGGCAAATAATTTAACAGCCGGTTTAATGAGTTTAATGGGTAGGTGTGGCTGGGGGGTCATGTGACTGGGTGGGAGTGAGTGACATCAAGTTGGCCACGACCACCCAGTCACACCAATTGTTAAATTATTGGCTCCTGGTGTTTTCTTTTTCTGTGGGAAAGGGGTCCAAATGGCTCTGAGTGTTGAAGGTTGCAGACCGCTGACCTAGACCCACTCAAACTGAATGTCCTGAATTCACAAATGTAAAGTAATTCACAGGCAACTATTTCAGGAGAGCATCTTATGTTTCCATAAGGATAAATAGTAGATATTTGCTCATTGCTGAGCTGTTCAATATGCAACTTGAATACAGCGTTATTAAGCTGAGTCTCCAATGTATCAAATGTAGGGAAAAAATACTTCTAAATTGCCACCTGTGCATGTGTGCACTGACAATGTTTGTAATTTAGGTGTAACTGAACACAGTAAGTTTAAGCAAGCAGAAGAGGTTGAACAGCCAGCACACATCTGGCACATCATGAATACCACAATCCTTGTATGTTCATAAATAACAACATGTTGTTAGTTACTGAGAAGTTAATTGTTTATTAACATTTCCATGTTCTTCTTCATGCATCTTGATGCTCTTCCTCACCATTCAGTTCAATCCTTCTCAACCATTTTTCCATGCTTTCTCTTTCCATAATGCTTTCACAGACTGATAAACATTAGCAATGATTTCCAATAGTTTTACTGGACAACAAATTTTTAAAAAGTTTCGCTTCCTGAAAAATCATTTGATGATTATGATAAGCCCGTTCAAACTGAACACAAATATAATTTCAGAATGACTGTATCAGGTAGGAATCTTGAGAAATATGAAATTAACTTATAATGTATTTAATAGCATCATGTTTCCAACATGATGAATATGTTCAACAGGGCTAAAAGTGGTTCTGATGCATCTCACTGCAGTGTCCAATAATAGCCAGCACTGATGGATTCCAGCTGCCCTAATTCCATTTATCTATTGTGGTAATGTCTGGTGAAACCTTTCACAATGTTTATTATTGATTGCACCTAGATTTTCAGGAAAAAAAGTCCAAGTGTGAATGCAGAAAATACATCTTCAATAACATGTTGCACTTTATGGCCTTGTGTGCTGTAAGAAGTTTCTCAAGCAGTTGTGGTGGTTGTTATTTGGTGCTCTGTAGTTGCCAGGAAAATTCTCAACAGTGTTTTTGAATGCTTTCCTGGTGTTTTTTTCTGGCCCCACTAATAGATCTTCGAATCACTTGTTGATGATGTTTCTGACCCGAAGAACAACATAAATGCCTTCCTTAATCTTGGCATCAGTTATTCTTGGATACATCTGTCTCAAATAATGAAAACCTTCACCTTCCTTGTTCATCACTTTCCCAAAATCCAATTTTCATCAATCCAAGTATTATATGAAGCAGAGGCAAAGATATCTTTATTGGGTCAACAATAAAGTTCATCAGTTTTCTGTCCTGGAACCAAATTCTTTTGGAGTGGTCATTTCTTTTCAATGTGACTTAACTCTCTTGCACGGCTGTCCCATTCTCATATAGAACAACAGTACTTGGTACATTCAAGCTGCATTCTAAGCAGCAGAACCAATACTTTTGAATTCTCCACAATATTCCAGTTGTACTTGTTGTACTGGATGCTTTTGTATGTTTTTTTCATGTGCAGCATAGCCAAAAGGTACTGGTACATTGCCATTGTGTAAAACAGAAGATTTCTATAAAATGATACATAGGTTAAATTCCTGCTTATTTTCATGATTAGTAGCCAAAAATCTATAAGATACATTCAAAAGTATTCAGGAAGTAAAATCTTTGTTGTCCAGCTATCAAAGATGGCTGAAAGCTCACAATAATTGAATGCACCAAGCAGAAATAAGGAATAGGAACAATTTTTAAAATATTTTTCATAATAAAACTAAAAAATTTCCCCTCCTTTTTCTTTTTCTTCTTTGTTTTTTAAGCAAAGCATTGTACAGAATTATTTCCAAATCAGAATTGTAGAAATAAAAATATAAGAATGGCGAATTTAATCTTTTTAGGGAGGCCATGTGGTACAGACCAAGAATTGTTTAAGTAGTCATTGCTACTATTTCAACAATAAAGTTTTTCTATACATTTCTAAAATTAAATAATCTAAAATCTGAACATTTTGAGTTTGATCAATTTTTTTTTAGCTCCCTATCCTAAGTTAAAGGTGACCTTGGGCCAGTCGCTTTCTCTCAGGCCAATTCACCTAACAAGACTATTGTTGTTGTGGGGAAAATAGGAGGAGGAAGGTGTGTTGGATATGTGCTGCTTTGAGATATTTGTAAAAGTAATAAAGGCGGGAAAAAGGAAGGAAGGAAGGAAGGAAGGAAGGAAGGAAGGAAGGAAGGAAGGAAGGAAGGAAGGAAGGAAGGAAGGTTGTTGCCACATGTCACATTGTTGCTATAATTATATTTGGGGTACTTACTTCAAACAGCTTATCTATTTGCATGTATATGTGTGTCTGATTTGAAGGTTGGATACTTATCGCCACTGGAAACATGCAAGTTGAGAAATTCCAAAATGAAGCTGTGCAGAGCATGGTTTAGAGCAGTGTTCCCCAATTCGGCAACTTTAAAATGAGTAGACTTCAAGTGCCAGAATTCTGGCTGGGAAATTCTGGGCGTTAAAAGCTACACATAAGTTCCAAGGTTGAGAAAGAATAGCTGGTTGAGAGAAACTCTAGCTCCAATGCAAATGCATTCAAATGTAACAGAAACAGAGCTCATGTACATTAAGTCCCTTTCATGTTGTGCAATGGGAAACAACTCTTTTTCTGCCCTCTTAATGCTTCAGCCATTTTGGCATTAGAATTATTGAGCACTCCATCATTGGATAATCCTCTTTGGGATACTTCTGCCCAACTCTTAAGGACTAAATGGAAACGTACAAGTGCAGTTCTTCAGAGAATCATATATCATAAGGATTATAAGGCAGTTATATTTCATGAGCTAATAGCCCAGATCTTCTCGATTACATTGATTTAATACATTTATTGCACTTAAGCATAGCAACCATGACTTCTTCATTCATTTACAACTTGATTACACTAGCTTATTTTGAATGTACCTTTTTATATCATCACATCTGTTTAATCATGCTAATGGTCCATCTGCTTTTCTTGTGTGATGATGATTCTGTGAAGACAAAAGCAAATTCTTAATGATGAGCAACCCATTTATTTCTTTCCTCAAGCGCTTGCTCCATAGTTCATACTTTTTAAGTCTTGTGAGGAAATTTCTAATATATTATATTCTTTATTTTCAGAGAAGGATATATTCAATTTTTCAGGAGTTCAGGTTTCACTTTTGAAGTCTCGTAGAATAATATGCGCTTGTCTTCAGCTATTGTTTCGGAGTTGGCTACGAATAGTTTTCAAAACAAACATTTCTACAAAATGTTTGTTACTTGCTATCACAAATGTGCAACATTAAAGAACTCATTTTGTTGTTATTGAAGAACCTGTGTTTGTTGGCACTCTGAATTTCTTGGAGAAATGAGCTATTCTCTATGTGCATCAGCAAGGATTTTGCACGAGAACATCTCCTTCTATAGAGAATTGCGCTTAAATAATTCCTTCTCTGAGGATAACCCCTCTTTGAAAAGCCTGCAAGAATGGATTGTCTACCCTCCATATTTCAAACTGAAGATGTTTTTGATCCCACCAATAATTTGTCTTCTGGCAGCCATCCTGGTCATTCCTTTCATCTTATTTGTGATTTTTTCTCATGTCAACATACGTCAGGAAACAAGGTACCTTTTGTTGGGCAATGCTTTGGTTAGTGATTTGATGTATCTACTGCTCTACACTTTGTCTGCGGTTTTCAGTATGTCCACCTTCAACCTCTCAAAAAATGGTTGTGTCATGCTATTGTTTTTGCTAGCAATGACTTACTGTGGAGGCTTATTAACATCTGCAGCAATGGTGCTGGACACTTATTTGGCCATATTGTGGCCTTTGCATTATATTTCCATTCTGCCTTATTCCCGAGCAAAAAAACTGATTCTGTTCCTATGGATCTGCTCTGGGATTTTCCCTGGGATTGTTTTCCTAATACTACACATCACTCAAGACTCTGGGGAATGTCCGGTAGAAAACTGTTCTGTTCCAATAATACTAGCAATGACTTTACAAGGAAACAATGCCATGAAATTCTGCTACATACTCTCCGTGTCTGCCCTTTTTATCTGTCTGAGCCTCATTCTTTGTGGCTACATGGTCTTGTATTTTAAAACAAAGCAATCGGGAATATGGAGAAGTATTTTCTCCCGAGCCAGTGTGACATTCCTAATGCATCACATTATCCTATTCTTTCATTTCTCTCCTCTTCTGGCTGTTGTAGTGGAGTCACTCCTTTATGTCAATGCTGTAATTGGGCCACAGACAGGAATTTGGGTGTCTATGATAGTTTGTAATGTCCTGATTACTTTGCCCAAGGCTTTGTTACCTTATCTGTGTGGGCTTCGATACAGAGAGATATCATCATCCCTCAAGTTCTGCATCAAATGGAAACGTTCTACAGTAGTAGCTCCTACTACATTTACTTGAGCAGAAACAAGGCATTAGAGTAACTCTGACCTAAAGCTGTGTTATGCATCCCATAAAGTTAAACTTAAATTATTCATCATTTTATTGTTCTGTTAACCAAATTGTTTGTATTTTTTCCTAATTTGTTCCTAATATCAACATGATGCTATTATGCTAGATGATATTAAGGCTAATAATATTATTGCTATGGTTGAAATGTTCTGATACATGGGTTTACTCTTCAAGTAAGAAAATTAGGACCTAAATATGATAAAATGACAACCATACTAACCTCATTCTCAGAGTGAATGTTTATATATTTGACTTTATAAATTCCAGAGTATGAATCTTTTCACTAAAAAAGGGCTCAGCACTAATGCTTTGTACCAGCCAGTTTTATACCATGTTTTCCTTCCCTGGGAAAGAAATCCACATTCCATGGCAATGTTTTTGAGTTTCTTTATTGTTGAAGGTGGTAGAGGCCGGTAACAGCTGGTACTTTTGTTTTATGCTATTCTTCTTTCCATTTTGCTGGCTGAAAAAAAAAAGTGCATAGTAAAAGCACTTCCCTTATGACCTGTTCCCCTGGGATTTCATGGAAGTGTAGGAAGCCAGACCATTGGAGAAGTGAAAAAGAGGAATTAACATCTGCTCCTTGTAACTAAGGGTGCTCAAGAACATCATGGTTGACCAATGAAGATTTCTGTAAAGTTCTCTTCTTTTATAGAAAATCTTGAAGCAATTCAATAAGAATAAAACAAATGTAGGATAACTTTTCTGTATGAGATTAATTTTCTATATTTTATATGTCCCATTTCTTTTTATATACATATATGGGAAAAGATAGATTTGTCTATCTCAATCTTATTCAGGAATCCATGTTAATGGATTTCCACAATGTATTGTTCTTTCCAGTTTCTCTGTCACATTCCACTTTAGGGAACAGAGAATGTATTAATCCAGTCTGGCAGGCTAACTCAGCCAGCAGCAGAGTCTTAACTGAGGTTGTTCCCTTTTCCCCAAATCCTAGTTCCTCCCAGTAATGTGGGTTATGCCTGCAGATGTTTTAAGGTTGAAGATGGGGAAAGACACATTTGCTCCATATAGTTCCAGTTTAGGAGATCTGAAGGTTGAAATCTAAGACAACTGGAAGCATCAGTTTGAAAAAACCAACCTAAGCATCTCTGCTTTGAGACAGGAAGAACTCTAGAATACAAGCCTTTTTGATGCCTTCATCAGTGGCTCAAATCAATAATGAAACTGTATGGGAAAGAAAATAAACATTTAACAGTACATCCTGTTATCCTTTATGAGACAACTGTGTTTCCTCAGCAACATTTGGAGACATTTTCTACCCAGGAGTGCATCAATAATGTTCTGTTGCTAGAGAAAGGTAGGTTGCTAGCCAAATCTATCCTGTATGTATGGCTATAAACCAAATCCTGTCAGGCACATGTATTTGAAAGACCTTTCCTCCTGACAATGTACTGCTAAGCAATATATTTTAACACAGTCCTCAATGCTTATTTGGTAATCTTCATACAGTATGAGCTTTTCCATAATCCTATCTTTCACTCACTTAATATATTATACCACATTTTTAAGCCAACGAATCTCCTCCTTCAATGACACTTCTAGTGCAAAGAGAATGAAAACACAGGCAAATCTCTTAGATGGGACAGAGTTACGAGTTTTCTGCATCTCTTTGGTGCCATCTACTGGTGATCCAGGTATTAGCAGCCAATATGTCATTCTCACTATGTACCTTATCTGAGCAGGAAGGAAGGAGAAAGAGAGTAGCCTGAAACAATACATCTGCCAGTACCTCTAAATTCCTTCTTAAAGTTCCTGCTGCTGTTACTGAGCCAGTGTAGGAGGAGTGGCAACAATGGTATTAGCTCGCCTTCCCTTCATCTCTCTGCATTACTCAGGGTTCTACTGGAGTTCCTCCCTCAAAAATATTTTCCATTTCAGAAGTTCCTATGTCTCTGGGACTTCTGGACAGCCAGTTAGAAAAGACCTATGGAAGATTGGTTTGGACATGGTCTCTGCAGTGAGACTATTATATGCACGATGGAAAAATGTTGAAATACCCACAATAGAGAAATGGATTATGAAGATGATGGAAAGTGTGGAAATGACAAAATTGTTTGATTGAGAATATGACAAGTACTTTTATTAAAGACTAGAAACCTCTTATGGACTTTTTGCTGAAAATGGAAAAAAATTAACTGGTGGTTTATGGATTTGCTGATTTAAAAGAGTTGGTTTTTAAAAGAAGGAAACTATGATTAACATCAAAAGAGGGACTAGAAATAATAAATTTGTAACTGTTCTGAAGAAGATAGGAAGTCATATGTATACTATACTACACTACATTTCACACTTTTCCTTTTTTAATCCTACTTTATATCATTTCATGTATACCTTTTACTTCTGTAAAAATCTTTATTTTTATTTGATTTGAATATTGATTTATTTCTTAAGACAATTGTGTAGAGTGGAAATATCTGGCAAGAAGCCAGACCTCAAAAAGTGATATGGTAGGGATGCTTCCCAAAAATAGTTCTGCACAGCACTTGTAGAATCTTTTGGAGCAATTCAGTTGATCCTTAAAGAGGGGCTGACTTGGTTGAAGCTTCTAGAGGAAAAAAAGGAAACCTCTGAAGTGGTGAAGACTAGGAGGCATTCAGTAGCAGGCATTGTTCAATAGTCTTTGTTGGTCAGGAACATCCATATCAGTGTGGAGGTCCATGATCCAGGTTTTTACAACTGAACCCAATCAAGCTGATTAGATTGGATGGTAATTTACATAGCAACAAAATCAATTCTATAAAGTGGCACTCATTTTCTCCATTTCTCCATCCAACTGTGGATGTTGGGTGAAGAATAAGTGGTTCTTAAGTAAGCTGAAATACAAGGAATAAATAATTTCCAGAGGAAATTAATAGGTTTTAAAAGAAAAAATAATCATTAACTAACTTGCCCTGCCAATGTTGGTAGGGGTGGGGCTTTTCTCCCTGATAATTCCTTGATTAGGATATTGTTTCCTGCTTGGCTGTTTGTTTTTGAAATTGAGTTGTGCACAAATGGTAAACATGTAATTGCTAAAAGGTATAAACTTTAAAATTGAATTGAAAGTAAATTGAAATTTAAAATAGAACAATTTAAGGAATGTGTGATAAAGCAGATTAAAAATTATATTAAACAGATGGAACAAAATGAAAATATGTGCTTCAAAGGACTGAATTCCACTTTGCTATAATCTTAAAGATAACTTTTATAAAATTATGTACCATTGCTTTATAACACCAGAAAATATACCTAGTATGTATAAAGATTCTTCAAATTTATTTTGGAAATGAACAAGAGGGGTCATGTTATCATATTTGGTGTTTGTGCAAAAAAAATTAGAAAATATTGGGTTTAAATACATACAGGTGATTCAGAACGTTTTAAAAATTAACATTCAACTGAAATAAAAAAAATTTCCTTTTGGACCTGATGGATAAAAAGTTAGAAAAATAGTCATAGAACATTGTTTTTATATCTATAATGTAGGACTAGCTGGTGAAGATGGCATTGAAAATGCCCAATCTACTTGTTTGATTAAAAACAATATTTACGTTTATTTATTTGCTTGTTTGTTAAATTTATTTGCCATGGGGCTACAATATGTGCCTTACAACAGTCAAAACAGAAAAATGAAAAGAAGTGTAAACATAACAATAGCAAGATAATGAAACAATACAATAAACAATGGAAATACAGTAATATTAGATTAAAAGATGGGTGGGGGGAAGCAGGGAATGTGGGGTGGGGCGAGAGGAAGTGGGATTTGCTATCATTTCCAGTGTGTCCCCAGGCTAATTGGCTGAGCCAGGTCTTCAGGCTCTTGTGGAAGAGTGGGGGTAGATCTAACCCTGGGGGTTAAGGATGCTCCAGAGGGTGGGAGCCACGGCAGAGAAGGCTCTTCTGGATCCCAACAGCCAGAGTTCTTTAACAAGACGAGAGTTTATTAGTGACTGGAGACACCTTGTGCATACTTGCATAAAAGAAAAAAACCAAAATTATGATTTATGGTTTTGATGATTTGTAGAATAGATTATAGAAAGAAGAGCATCATGATGTAACTTTAGAAAGGTCAATTTATAACTGTACGGTATTTAAACTGTTGTAAAAAAGCAGAAGCCACTTTATATCTTTTTTCTTTCTTTTCTGTTTTTTCTGTTACTCTTTTCTTTTTGCATAATTAGTTTTTTTCTTTTTTCTTTTAATTTGTATTGTTCTTATGTTTAAATTTTTTAATAAAATTGTATATTTTTTAAAAAATGCCATTATCTCTGACAAAATATAAGTTGGACAAAAAAGAAAAGGGGCCCCAGTGTTGAGAGACCAAAAGAGAGCTCTTGCATAATGTAATTAAATCTTGAGCCATGCTATTTAGCATAATTTTGTTGAAATTGTAATATATTTCTTGGAAATGATGTTGCAATTGCATTTTTGTTTTGTTTTGTTATTATTCAAGGGATTGTTTTGTAGGTTTCTTCCTGGAAAGCAAAATTTGATCTAAAAATAGTATAATAGTGCCACCTATTGGGCTTCATGTGAACATGCAGAAAGAAAGTGGTCTTGTATGTGAAGACAAAGGGAACAGCAGACATAAACAGTTCATCAATACATTTTCTTTGGGAGAGAGAGAGAGAGAGAGAGAGATAAGATCCTATCCTGCTTATAATACCAATGAATAAAAATAAGGTTTCATTAATCCAGGTAAATGGAATAAAGATCACAAGTTTTCCATAGAAATTCCAAGGGAAAAGAGTTTGTGATGAATGGGAAGGAAACTTTGACAGTGCAGAATGTACCTTTATTTCTGCATATTAATTTTTTTAAGATTTATCGTTGTCTTTCTCTGATAGTGTCTCAAGCAAACCATTGGCAAGAGGGAAATAGTACTAGATTAAAAGGACACAGCTCCCTTTTATATTGTAGCAACTTTTAATTTGATTTATTTTACTTCATTTCTATACTTTTCTTACTTCCAGGAAAGCCCAGAGCAATTTACAAGATAAGAATAAAAAATAAAAAAAAAATCTTAACTTAAACCATCACAATAAAAACAACTGTGTTTAAAAGCAATAAATATCAATATTAGAATAAAATATAATGCAGTGTTCTCCCGAAGCAGGCATCCCATAAAGAGAATGGGATAGGACTGGCTGATCATTCTCCAGGAAAGCTATAGTTTCACTAAGAAATATAGATACTATTCCAGTGGCAACTTGGTAATCTATAACAAAAGTATCCCAGGAAGCCCACTTATACTTGAGTAATAGAAAAGCTGGTTGTCTAGAACTGCCCTTAATATTGGGGGGGTGGGGGTATCATGGGTTGCTCCAGATGGGGTTATGATGTAAACCAGTGAGTCCATATCATGCCTATCATAAATTGGCAAGACTTTATCACTGCTCCTTTTTCATGTATTCTTTCTGTTCCTCTGTCCTTTGATCTTCTAATGAAGAAGCAAGTATGTTTATTAAATTTGTTTGAATCTTAAAAATATATTTAAATTTTAGGCTCTTACCAAATGACAGGAACATCTTAAAATGGCAAATATTAACTTCAATTTATTTGAAATATTATCACATCTTTCGGCAACAAAAAAAAAAAATTAGTGCTGCTGACAAAAGAACAATTAAAACAAATATCCAAAGTTGGGAATCACAACTCATAGAGTTCAGCTTTGTCCTCTAGAAGGGCATTCCAGGTAAATTTCACATAGTCTTAGGTTTATTATAATCAAAAGAGATTCTTCACCATTTACAATAGATCCATAAAAATACAATAAAACATTTATAGTATAACTACAAAAATAAACCAACTCCCAATCAATTGCATCAATTCATATTCTTCTCTGAAATGACTTGATTTCTGGTAAATTATGAAAAGCCAACCATGCAGAGGTGGACTGAATTTCTGGGAGGAGACTGTTCCCATGAACAGATACAGCAACAGAAAAACAGTACCAATGTACCCTACTTTCCTCTTCGCATGGAAGTTGCCTATAAGCAAGTTCTGTCAGGACACATAAGTCAGGCTGTTGAAACTAGCTAGCCAAAGTGGTTCTGCAAATCTACTATCAGAAGAGCTTGGCATCAGAAGTTGTGGGTGCTTCATCACTGGAGGTTTTTAAGAAAAGACTGGACAGCCACCTGTCTTAAATGGTATAGGACAGTGATGGCTAACCTTTTTTTCCTCTGGTGCCAAAAACGTGTGTGTGCGCACAATAGCACACACATGTGTGCCCACACCCATAATGCAATGCCCCACACAGTTGACTGCCCCCCTGCGCATGGGCACACATGACCCCCCCGCGCCCCATTTTGGGCCTAACAGACCTCCCTGAAGCCTGCAGAGGCCGGAAACAGTCCATTTCCGGACTTCCAGTAGGCCTGTTTTTCGCCCTCCCCAGTCTCCGGAAGCTTTTCTGGAGCCTCCAGGAGGGTGAAAACAGCCTCCCCCGGTCCTCTGGAGACCCCTCGTGGGCTGGAAATGGGCTGTTTCTGGACTCCCGGTACTTTCGGAAGGCCTGTTTTTCACCCTCCCAGAGCCTCCATGCGAGCCCTGTAATTCCCTGGCATCCAAAATGGGCCGCATGGACACTCCTGGGATGGGCGGGCGGCATGGGCAAGCGTGCGTGTCTCCTGCATGCATGGCAGAGATCCAAAAATCAGCTGGCTGGTGGGAGGCACGAGCGTATGTACAGTGGAGCTGACCTAGGGCAACGGCTTGTGTGCCCACAGAAATGGCTCCACGTACCACCTGTGGCACACGTGCCATAGGTTCACCATCACGGGTATAGGATCTCCTGCTTAAGTAGGGGGTTGGACTAAAAGATCTCTAGGGTACATTCCAGCTCTATTCTGGTTGGTTGGTTGGTTGGTTGATTGGTTGAAATATCCCCCTACTAAGCTGCTTAGGGCTTTAAAAGTCAAAAACAGCATTTGAACTGCACTGGTAGGAAGACAATGCAGGACTTGGGGTACAAGTATAATGTATTTGTGATGGTACTTTGGTTGACACTTTGTATTGGTTACCTATGTAAAAAGAGTACCAGGCAATTGATTAATTAGCTATTCTTTTGGGAAGATTCTAGGAGGTATAGGCCACTGATATATACACATACATATAAAAGCAGGCTCTATTTCAAAGTGTGAGAGAATCTGAACCGGAGTTAGCAACCATAGGTAACAAGTAGGGAAACTGGGAATCGCATTTTTACATGCATTTATTTATTTGTTACTATCTATATTGTATTGGGATCATCCAGGTTATCTTTCTTTGTAATAAATGTAATATGTGGACTTCATATATGCTTTTCACTAATGTTATGTTAGTAGAAAGTTCTGAGTTCAAATCTAGGCTGGGTCCTCCTTAGGAAACACAAGGCAAGTTACTTGGAGCAGAGGAGAGTTTATTTCAACAGTACAATGTGCAGAACAGCACTTCAGTTCAGTTCAGCCCAAGTGTCAATATCGGCAGAAAAGCTTAAGAGGTATTTTGTTTCGTAACCTGGGTTTACTGAGGTCAGATATGGCCATGGCTACTGGGTGGTGTGGATGGCAAAGGTGACACAGAATATGGAAGTCACTTTCTTCTCATTGAGCTATTTCCCCAAGTTTATGTTTTTTTGTTTTCATATTGTTGTTTGATCTGCTGCGATTTACTGGACTTTTAGGAAGTAGTCTCACAAATTAATTGCCATCCATGTCCAGCCATCCCCCATTTTATCTTCTAAGAATTCCTGTTGGGACTAATTTGCAGCATGCCAGCTTTTTCCTTTTTCTTTCCTGTTCATCAATGAGTGCATCAGTGCCTAGAGGCATCAGGCTGCCCATCATCTCTCTTTTGATATGCAATGTTTCCCTTTGCACATATTACTCTGTAGAGCACATTATTTTTAAACCAGAGAAGTGCACTGCAAAATCAGAAAAATGGGCTAACTGAAGGATAGTAGTACTGTGGTTCACATATAACTTTGGGGAGTACAAATGTATTCATACCACTATGCATATATCTTTCCCATACTTCGTCATTATATCAGGGGTGAAATCCAGCAGGTTCTGACAGGTTTTGGAGAACTGGTAGCGGAAATTTTGAGTAGTTCGGAGAACCAGCAAATACCACCTCTGGCTGACCCCAGAATGGGGTGGGAATGGAGATTTTGCAATATCCTTCCCCCTGGAGTGGGGTGGGAATGGAGATTTTGCAGTATCCTTCCCCTGGAGTGGGGTGGGAATGGAGATTTTGCAATATCCTTCCCCTGCCACATCCACCAAGCCACACCATGCCTACCAAGCCACGCCCACAGAACCGGTAGTAAAAAAAAATGGATTTCACCACTGCATTATATTGACAATTTAGCATGTATAGAAGGAAACTGAAAAAATACGCTACACCAGCATGATTGTTCCATCCCAATAGACTCTTTATAACTTTTGGGGAAATGAGGTATTTCACGAGCACTTATTCTTCATTTATCTTGAATCTTCCTTCAAAGTTAGACTGAGATTGCGCCAGGCACTACCTTACGGATGTATGTATATGATTTCCTCAGGGTGACACTCCCATGATGTGAGACCCCACGAGGGAGGATACACTCCTCTGTCAATTTCTGGGTCTCAGCATCCCAACACAGCACTGTAGCGATGACATCATTCTTCTCATCCCGTCCTCCAGTAATGAACAGTTTGTCATTGCAAGGAGCAATCCCACAACTAGCACATTCATGGTTTAACTGAGTCACAAGGCACCATATATCTTTGAGTGGGTTGTAAGAATAGACTGCTTTCATTGCCCCACCTGGAAAGGGAAGATGGAAAATTATTCTTTTCAAGAAGTGACTGGTTCTTCAATTCATAAAGTGAAACCTCAATTTAACAGACTCCCATTAATCGACTTTGAATGCAAGAGACCAAATTTGTCGCCGAGTAAGCCAAGAAGACAAAAGCCAGGAATCTTGTCTCAAAGATCCTTTCCAGGGAGTTGGATGAGACAAAACAAATCATTATTAAATCAAAGAAGAAATTTTATCTGAAGCAAAGACTTGTAAATCAACAAGCAAATGTAGCTGCTGGGACTTGTGAATTAACAAAGCAAGGATCTGGTGGGATAAAAGAGGTCCTGAAGCCCTCCAACTTTGACTTCTGAATCAAGACATTTATTTGTTTGTTTGTTTGTTTGTTTGTTTGTTTGTTTGTTTGTTTTATTTCTATACCGCCCTTCTCCCGAAGGACTCAGGGCGGTGTACAGCCTGATTAAAAGCACAAAGACAGACAAAATTTTAAAATTATTAAAATTATTAAATGATAGGCTCAATCTAAAACCCCAAATTTAAAATCCCATTTTTAAAAACCCAATTAAAATCTTTACCTTGATAGCCTAGCCTGGCGGAACAACAAGGTTTTGAGGGCACAGCGAAATACACGGAGATCAGAGATTTTACGAATTTCTGGGGGCAGCTCATTCCAAAGGGCAGGGGCTCCCACAGAGAAGGCCCTCCCCCTGGGTGTCGCCAGCCCACATAACTTGGCTGATGGCACCCTGAGGAGACCCTCTCTGTGGGAACGGACTGGCCGGTGGGAGGCTACTGGTGGCAGAAGACGGTCTCGAAGGTATCCAGGTCCAATGCCATGGAGCGCTTTAAAGGTGGTAACCAACACCTTGAATCGCACCCAGAAGACCACTGGGAGCCATTGCAGCTTGCGCAGGAGGGGCTTTAAAGACATGGGGCTTTAGTCCCTCTAACTAATGCCTGGTAGCTTAGGTGTGTGTATGTGTGTGTGTGTGCGTGTGTGTGTGCGTGTGTGTGTGTGTGTGTGTGTGTGAGAGAGAGAGAGAGAGAGAGAGAGACAGAGACAGAGACACAGACAGAGACACAGACAGAGACACAGACAGACAGACAGACAGACAGACAGACAGACAGACAGACAACAAATGTACATAATAATCATTGGGCCTCTATATAGTCCTAAAATGTTGATATGCTTCAGTATTCTATTGAAACTGATTTGTGTATATGTTCCTAAATATTTCCTGGCTGTTGATGACCAGAGATGTATGTCCTGTCTTCTCTATCCACACTGATATGGAAAATCCAGGCAGAAAACAAGAGGGACTTACAAGATCAATGTATCTCAACAGACTGTGAGTGACCATAAGCCCACAGGTAATACTACACCAGGGTTTATGATTACAGTGCATATTGGCTCCAGGATGTCTATTGCTTAACTGCCTACCTACATCCTGGTATAAGATGGAATACAAAATCTCCTTGTCGTCTTTTGTGCAAGATATTTAACCACTGAGAATTGTTTGGATTTGATCTATTCAAATCAAAATGATATCTGGAAGTATATTAAATACACAACTTTTTTGGCATATCCTACTATACTGTATATCAATTATGTCAATACAATATAATTTATTATTACAGTCTTAGACCGGAACAAATAAAAGCACTCAGTATATATACACTTAAGAATTCTAGTATAAAATAATAAATAACAACTAAAATCTATAATAAAATCCAGTGTCAATTATACATGGTCTGACTATATGTTAGTTGCAATCCCTAAACTGTGTGGCCCGTTGTGGGTTCAATGCTAAAAGGGAAATGACTAAGCAATGCAAAGGGTTAGCACAATTGTTATATGTATCGCTATGGTGGAGAAGACACGTATTTGTGACTAATCCCCAGTACTGCTGCACATAATCTGGCCACCTGTGCTGTAGTTAGAACTAGTGCTGTAGTGTCAGAACGACCAGGATACCTAGAAGTTACTGTCAGAATATATTTTTCCTAATCTCCGTATAAAAGGAACATCTAAGGAGCATGTGACCCATAGTCTCCACCTCTCCTGAACCCCAGGGACAGAGTCTTTCCGTGAATGGTATCCTTTTATACTTGCCATACAAAACGGCCAATGGAAGCACATGGCACTGTGCAAGTGCAAATGCTTTCCAGTGGTTTGCTGATTCCAACTGACTAAGATAGCTGGCAGGAGCACATCTAATGGCATTTGGAGCCAGAAACAGTCTGGCTAAGTCTGCTTGCCTCTCAATGTCCTCCACCCTCTGCCGCAAGGTTTGTCATGCTAGATCATAGTCCATCTTGAGTATTAAAACTGGGGAGAAACCTAATTTGGCAAGATTGGACTTGACAGCCTTGATCCATGATGAAGAAAATTTATCTTGGAGGATTAACAGAACAAGACCTTGCAGAAAGAAGTTAAGCTTTAGCCAGAGATTTAAGGACGCTATATAGATTCTTGCTTTGACTTTTATCAATCCTGTCTCCAGGTGCAGAAGTGCATTTAAGACACAACGTGGCATCTGGAGAATTGATCTAATGAATTTGGATTGAACTATTTCTAATGATCTAAAGCATGAAGCTGATGGTCCGAGCACAGTCCCATAAAGGAGCTGTGCTAGCGACTTGGCCACAAAAAGCTTAATAGCAGCAGGGACATAATATCCTCCCTTTGTGCGGAAAAAATTAAGAATGATGCTCGCTGATCTTTGGCCCAAAGCAGCTGCATATTCTCCATGTGCTTTTCTTGAACCATTGGCCTGGATAACCACCCCCAGGTATTTGAAGGTGGTTACCTGCTCTATTTTATGGCCATTTAGATACCATGAATAAAGTTTTGGCCTTTTTGCAAAGGCCATGATCTTTGTTTTCTCATAATTTATGTCCAGTTTATTTTAATTACAGTACTGGAGAAGTGCTTGCAAGGCTTTTTTAAGGCCTACTGGTGTCCTGGATAGGATCACAGCATCATCTGCATAGAGCAGGAGGGCGATGCTTCTGTTACCTATTGGGGGGGGGGGGTGATTTGGTTTGTTTAGCCATTTTACCATATCATTTATGTAAAAGTTGAAAAGCAGGAGAGCCAAAATGCACCCCTGTTTAACCCCCTTTTGAGTTGTAACTGACTTTGAGAGGGACCCTTGCATGTTACACCTCACCTTGAGGGATGTTTTAGTATGTAGGGCACATAATAGATGAAGAAGGTTAATTAAGGCAGCTTCCAGCTTCTCCCATAGCTTAGTCCTGGTAAATGTATCAAAGGCTGCCTCGAGATCTATAAAACCAGCGTATAATGATACAGGTCTATTTGAGATGCATTTTTCAATCAGGTGATGAAGAAGTAAGCACTGATCAGTGGTGCCTCTCCCCTCTCTAAACCCCATCAATTATGTCCTCATCTGTGACTTAGTGAAAATGTGTATGAAATTATTGTCAAAGAATCTTGGTTTGTATATAGGAAATGAGAGGAGACACATATATGTCACAGACTCACTGAAAAGAAAGCAAAACATTCTATTTTCTTACATTCAAAAGTTCATCTTCCGCCGTGCCCTTAAAACCCACTTTTTCCAGCAAGCCGGGCTGGCTTAAGAAGAAATTTTTAAATGTTTTAATTGGTTTGTGATTTTTAATTTTTGGGCCAAATTTATATATATTTTAATTGTTTTTTAATATTTGTATTTCATGTTCTTAATTCTGGCTGTACACCGCCCTGAGTCCTCAGGGAGAAGGGCGGTATATAAATTGGAAATAAAATAAAATAAAAAATAAAATCTAAAACATTGCATTTTTGTATGCATTTAAACACGCACACACTCATGCTGTACATTCACCATAACACATATATAAGCAAGCATCATACTGTTACATTACTTTTAAATAATTTTAGTAATACCAATATATTCCTATATACTCCTATAGGAGAACATACTAATAATCAATATTCTAATTAATACCGTAATTTATCATTAGTATTAACTTTACTATTGTACATTAGCTAACATTAAAATGTACTCTATATCTCTAGAAGTATCTGCATGATCTAATTAAAAGAGTATCACAAGTCTTCAGTTTGCAGTAAACAAAAATAAGTATAACTATAAAAAGAGTTCTGAGTTAAAGAAAATATGCAAAATTATTAAGCATGTTAAAGCAGATATTAAACTTACCCACAACATAGATGTGGTCATGAAAAGTGGTAGCATTGATACACTTTGCTTCAACAGGCATAGGTGTTTTTAAGCACCAGTTGTTTGTTGCTGGATCATAACACTGTGTATTGTCAGTAGCCAGTTTTCCATTGGGTCCTCCTCCAATCACATAGAGTTTCTTTTTGTAACTGGCTGCTCCAAATGAGCTCACACTGATCATGAGAGGAGTTGCCTTTATTAAAATCAAACAAATAAAGTAATTTAGGAATGTGTTAAAAATTAATTTTGATTTTATGTGTTTATTATATTAGGGAAATGGAATATGCAAAGTTAAAACATGCTAGTTGATTAGGAAAAAGAATATTACAATAATAGAGAAAGAGAGTGAAAAGTTGGTTCAAAACCTTTGTGGGTCAGAAAAAATTAATGCAAAACTTGTAGTGTTCATGGGATAAGGACTCAAAACTTGGCAACAAAACTGTGTTTGAAAGAAAGAATGAAGAGGCATAGATGTGAATCTGTGGACTAGAGATTCAAGTCTGTGCTTGCCAATGGAATGACAGAGTGGCTTTGGGCTAATCATTATTTCTGAACTCATTTTTTTCCACAGGAGTAAAATAAAGTAATTACTAACAGTGTAACAATATTATTATAATAGTTAAAATAACAAGAATTGTTATTTTTCAGCAGAGTTAGATTAATTCCAGAGGAGTGAATTATATTGCAAAGCATAATAAGTAAATAAATGTGCACAGGAGGAATCTAACATAGAATTCTAGAAAATGTTTCTTACATACACTGGAAATACCATTTTGAAAAGAAAGAACAGAAAATTTTTGCTCATAAATGGAAAATAAATTTCTTAGGAAACATGTAGCTAAATGTATACGTGTTTGTTTTAATTTAGACCCATGAAAATTGGCACATGAAGTAAAATACATGCACATCTATTTTTGCATTCTCGGTTTTGTGAATTCATACTAATGTAAAAGTGGGAAACAGGAATTGAGAGTAATGGTACAACATTACAACACTGTCTATGAGCAGTGCTTTGCTCAGACTTGTGCATCCCCTATACATCTAAAAAAAGCCTGGGATTTCTGATCTGCTTTGAAGATCTTCACCTGCAAGAGCTGCTACATGGGGCGTGAAAAACAGATGTGCTAAATTCTGTATGTCTCTCTTGTCTAATCTACATTCATACTGCACAGCTGATAATGGAGGACAAAATAAATGTTGTTTTAATACTCAGTGCATCTGCTCGCTAGTCCTACACTGTATTACAGAGGCAGACTTAAAAAAATCATTTCTTGTGTTGTGTGTGAAAACACTCTTTGTCTGTTTACTTACATTAAATAGCAACAACATTGTGTTATTTTGGTCCTGTTTTCTGTTTCACTAATACTGAAAGTACATCTGTACTTTACCTCAGACCAACAGTTGTGAAAGGAATCATAAATCTCCACACTGTTAAGTCTTTGTACGCCATCAAAACCACCAAGCACATATACTTTGCCACCCAAAACAGCCATTTTGTGCCTCCATCTTCCAACATTCAAATATTCAATTTGGATCCATTTGTTGATGGATGAATTATACTTCCAGACTTCGTGCTGTGTTTCTTTTCCTCCTGCAGCAAATAAAAATCAAATTCCACTTTTTTCCAAGATTCAGGACATATTCTTAACAACAGTTTTTGTTCACATGCTTTCATTATGCTGTTGTCTGTTTTTCTTGTTTACTAAGATTTTAGTCCTCATTGCTTAAGAGATAAACAGAACTAATCTCAAAAAGGTCTGACACTTTTTTTATTCATAGAATTTAAATACATCTTTATGTTTTAACTGGAATTAAACAATAACATATTTGAAAAACAGAAGCCTTTTTATCTATTTAGTTTGTTAGATTTATACCTTGCCATTTCTTCAAGAGCCCAAGTGTATATACAATACTCAATCACTTAATATTTTTCCGCCAAAAAGTATTTTCCCTTGATTAAGAGTGTGATTAAAAGATGTACATTAAAAGATGTAAAAGTTTGTGGGAGAGAGTGGATTTAAACCTCAGTGCCAGTTTGTCATATTCTTTACATGCCTGCACTTGGAAATAGACAAACTTTTCAATCCAGGACGCTGTACTGTTCTATATAAATATTTTTCTAACATCTGAAAGGTGCAGATGTGACATAAAAATGACCTCACCAGGGAGGACACAATATTGGTTCCTTCCTTTTGATCTGGGAGAGGATCTGGGAGCTTTAAGATGCTAAATAGAGGCATCTGTTTTGCACTTAAACTTCACAAAAAATGGGGCTACAAAATCATAAGTGGCTGATGACCCACAGGTTCTCCATCCGTCGTCATCACCTCAACAATCTACACTGCATAAGAAGAAAAAGATTTGTTTCATGCAATTTCTATTTGCACTTATAACTTTATCTATTAATGCTATGTAATGTTTTGGATTTCATTTCCAAAACATACTTAGGACTAATGAAAACCCAAATGTAGCTACTGTGTACTTCAAAATAAAAGTGGCCAGATGAAATAATTGTACGTCAGTGGTGGTTTGACCCTGGTTCGCACTGGTTCTATAGAACCAGTAGTAAAACCAGCGGGAGGCTCCGCCCACCGACCCTAATGTCATCAAAATGCTTCTGTGCAAGTGCGCGGCCCCATTGCGAACCGGTAGTAAAGGTAAGTAGAACCCACCCCTGTTGCACGTGCTAAAACACATTTTGGAGATCAAATTCAGAGCTCTGCACAGCCCTGCTACCTACCTACCTACCTACCTACCTACCTACCTTCCTTCCTTCCTTCCTTCCTTCCTTCCTTCCTTCCTTCCTCCTTCCTTCCTTCCTTCCTTCCTTCCTTCCTTCCTTTTCTTTGGCATAAACATAGTAAAGACAGGGAAGGCAACAGCTGTGCCCCATAGACCCAGGTCATCCAATAAGACTCTTTCTTGCTATTTACTCTTCATCTCATATTTTTAATAAACCTGAATAAATGTGGTTTCTGAATAGTAACTACAGCAAAGAAGGGAGGGAGGGAGGAAGGAGAGAGAGAGAGAGAGAGAGAGAGAGAGAGGGAGGGAGGGAGGGAGGGAGGGAGGGAGATGCCACCAAAGCTGCTGCAACATCCTCCCCAACTGCTTCAAATCAGCCTTGCATCAGCAGCAGGGCCTCTGCAAGCAGATATGTAAGTTATACATTGCACAAAGTGCCAGAATAGGGGCACCAAATGATGAGAATGGTGACAGCCCAATGCCCGTTACAGGGCACCAGGTTGTGGGAAGAAGCCCATCCAGTTACAACTTCATGTAACTGTGAATATAGGAGAATGAAGCACCAGAAAACTTCAATTGCCATGTGGCATGACTTGACACACTGAAAGCAAAAATATTTACATAAAGGCCCCTTACACGTCAGCAGCACTCCTGTTAAACAGCATGTTTCTTCTGGAAGTAAAACCTTTAGAATCACGGATGGCTTCCCCAGAGATGCTACCCTGGGTCAGAGAGTTCACCTTACATCTGTTTGCTTGCTTACTTGCTAGTTCACTATTGAGCTCTATGATTCTTCTTTTCAGAAAAAAAGGCAAAGGAGGAGGAGAGAGAAGAAATTATTTCATTCCTTACCTGAAATGTAGACTTCATTTCCTAGTGTAATACAAGCAAATTCCACCCACTTTTTATTCTCACTTTCTAATTCTTGTTCTGTGTTTGGCAGTTTTGCCACTTCCAAACGACTGCGTCTCAAAGGATCAAGGCAAGTTACTTCTGATACAAATTTTTCATCCTTTGTGCAACCGCCTATGATCATAAAAACCTCAGATTGGAATTCATGCATTCTGGGCTTTGTTCTTTCTGAAATCATCTAAACAAAAACAAAATTAACTATTATTGTTGTTTTGTTGTTTATTGTTGTTAAAATCTAGCAACCAACAACCACTTTCCCCACCTACAAATGTGTATTTAGGTCATGGATGCACGTTTGTAGCAGTGGTGGGTTGCCCCCGGTTTGCACTGGTTCTATAGAACCGGTAGTAAAACTGGAGGGAGGCTCCACCTATCAACCCCGACATCATCAAAATGCTTCTGCACATGTGCAGAAGAGCGCATGCGCAAGTGAAATGAGCGGCCCCATTGTGAACTGGTAGTAAAGGTAAGTAGAACCCACCCCTGATTTGTAGGGATTAGAAGTGACATTTGGTCCTGAGGTCAAATGTGGCAGAATTGAGTGGGGTTAATTTACTTACAATTTCCCCTTTATGATGTATAATAAGTATAATTTGGTAGCAATTTTTGAGGATGCTCGGAGCTCTCAGACCGGCACCATTAGTCTAGGCTTTAAACACATCATACATCAAAGAGGTGATAAGGAATTCATTCATAAATATAATGAATAACAGATTTTTCAGGTAGAATTGTAAATAATAACAAAAAAATCCTATGACAATTTAATAACAGATTACTGTCAACAGTTGCACAATTTTAGGGGGAAATATAAAATTGTGTGGCTACAAAAAGTTACACAAAAATATTTTTCTGTTCCAGGAGCTATGTGAGTTTCTGAATATATGAATATATCTCTGATTTAGAACAAAAAAGGTTGTTGAGGGCCATGAAGCCATTATCCATGGAATTGATCAAAGTTGCATTTAGCAGTCAACTTTCGTACGACAGATAAGATCTAGATAATCTTTGTATTGAAGTTCCTTTAATATTATTACATTTTACTCACCTCATTTCCTGATAGATGGTACATTCTGGCTTCCTGAAGCAGAGGAAAGACATCAGGACATTGTCTGATGAGTGGATCTGCTTCAACAGTGTCTACAAAATACCAAGGATCCAGAAGAGGTAAACGCACACTCTCGAGGATATATGGGAGGAGTGGGAGCCTGTCCACTGTTTTGTGACGCACCCACTTCATAACTATCTGAAATACTTGAGCTTCTTCAGTGACACAGAGGTCATCACTTTTTAGCATGCCATTTAGAATGTCTGCAGGCAACTCACAGACCTCATCATAATTCACCACTTGTGTAAAATTCTGGACAATATAATTCTCGACTTGCTGCTTCAATATATCAAGGGAATGAGCATCGGCCAGCCTGAGAATCCCAACACAGTTTTCTGGGTGTAAAGCTTCTTTAAGGAAACTGGAACAAGCTTCTACCATGCGCAAAAACTGAAAGCACAGGAGAAAGATATCATATAGACTTCTTTTCTTATCTTTTTTCACTGCTCTTGAAAAACTTTTAAGTACATGAGGAACAACATTGCTTGATGTGCAAAATCCTAAATTGTTATCTTACAATTTCTGCTCATTGTTTCTTATTAGGTACAGTAGTTCAAGTTTGTGCATGTTTCAGTTATGTGGTAGCAATCCATGACTGAAATGCTTTCTTCTTACTGTTGACCTTGACAATATTTTGATACAGTTCAAGGGGAACGGGATAATTAGCAGCCAGGGAAGTCTCCGCAACCATCTGGAAGCACTGAAGCAGAGTCCTATATCTAAGAATGTAATAAGAGTGCCCATGGATCAGGCCAAAAGCTTATTCTTTGTAAAGCAATAGCCAACCAGATACATCCTCGAACTTAATAAGTTCTAGTGAACAAGCACTAGAGGACAAGGGTCTTCTTCCACAGTTATTCCCAAATGCAACTGATACGATGCCTTTGATTCTGGGCATACTATATATTATCTCAAAATGGTTAACGTTTGCATATCACTCTGCTAAATAGCAAGCTATATGTTGTGCATTCAATGGTAATTGCTACTTTTTGACAAACATTTAATCTTTTATATTAATATTATAATAATGCTGATGCAAATTAATCTTAGTAAAATACCACAACAGACAAAGTTTTCCAAGAAATGACTATGCTGAAGGTAAATTACGATCTACTGACAATCCTCTGAATTAGAGCAAGTGGATCAGCAAGTGCTTTGACTCCCAGTTTTTTAATGAGGGCAACAATTATATTGCTATAAAAGATACTCTCTCTATTGTACTCCTGAAATTAAGAAAGTGGGAGTAATTTATTTTAATTATTTTCCAAATTAAAATTCTGATAACCCCCAGTAACATTACTGAAATGCATATTTATGGGGTTAGAATAAATAATTAATAATCCTACTTACCCAATATTATTAGTGCAATAAGATTAATAATAACATTGTTTGGGATATATGCTTTTATTAATTATCATTAAAATCAAAATCCAAAATCCAAAAGTAATAATAGTACAGAGGTTAATTTGTTTACATTACACTGAGTTCATAATTTTATACAATCATTTAATACATTGTTGAAGCTATCAAATTATACAAAAAGAAAACAATTTACTGAATTAAGGCGAATATAGATGTCCCAGGATAATGTTGCAGGGTCACCAGGACCAGCATTTTGCCATCTGAGCTTTTGGACTTGTGCTGGAGCCCATCTTTACGGAACTCCTCTCTAGAGCTAGAGAGATGGGCCCCAGCACAACTCTGAAAGCTTGGATGACAAAACCTCTGGTCCCAATGACTGACCAAGACTGGATTCTGAAAAAATGTTATCATATCTGGACCATGTTGGCAAATAGCAATACTGGTAATACTTAGACTTATATACCACTTCACAGTGGTTTTTACAGCCCTCTCTAAGCCCGTGATGGCGAACCTATGGTACATGTGCCAGAAGTGGCATGCAGAGCCATCTCTCCGGGCACGTCGCCCATTGCAGCATGCACATGTGTGCCAGCCAGCTGGTCTTCACGCACACAGGAGCGCTGGAAACCATAAGAGCAGCTCCGGTTTCCAGTGCTCCCCCGTGCACATGCGTATGCTCCTGTTTTGGCACTTAGTGCCAAAAAGATTTACCAACACTGCTCTAAGCGATTTACAGAGTCAGCATATTACCCTAACAATGTGGGACCTCGTTTTACCCACCTTCAGAAGGTTGGAAGGCTGAGTCAGCCTTGAGTCTGGTGAGATTCGATCCACCAAATTGCACACAGCCTCTCACACACAGTACTGCATTCTAACCACTGCACCACCTGTTAAATATCCATCCAGTTACTCTAAAAGCTATCAGCATTGGAATCAGCCTGGCTATAAGGCTGAATTATACAACCATGTCAGGTATAAAGGTTGAAAGATAGTATCAGCGATTTGCCTGGCCATTTCTTAATACCTTCTGCCAAATATCCTCCACTGAGGTACCAAGTTGTATGTATCACACACTATTTGGTTACCCTCAGATATCAGGAATGATTCTATTTTGTTCCTAATATTATAGTAAGATTCAACCATCAGTGTAGTAAACCTATATGCACATGATGAGTCTAGTGGTGGTTCAAGTGATTTTAAAGTGTTTGATGATACCTTTCCACATTTCATGCAAGCAAAACTGATGAGGACAGTTACCTTCAGTGGCCCATTAAGGGGAGAGCTGTTCTATCTTCCCCCTTTCTCAGGTTGTGCTTCATGAAGCAACTGTTTAATTCTGCTTAATAATAAAAGTGTCATCTTGTCTTGTGCTTTAGGCATCAAAATATGTTAAGCAAGTCCTCGTAATACCACATCAGTTTCTCCCTAACAGCTGATGAAACCTCCAAATAGTTTTTGGTTTGCTGTACATAAACTGGTTACATGTTTAAAACCAGCATGGTTTTAAAAAGTAATTAAAAGTAAAAGAGAGAAGTGAAAAACCAGAAACAGTTTAATAGGGTATGTAGATTTTTAAAATTATTCACAGGAGAATCTTATGTTCTGAACCATGTCCTGTTGACACATTTACGTTGCTTACAAAAACTGAAAATTAACAGACCCGGTCTATAAACCACTTGTTTCCTGTTTTTTGAGCTAGATGTATGGAAATATTTAACTTAGTATTTCCAATGAAGCTTATTTAATCAGTATCAATGTGATGTTGCATAATCAATCATATTAGGTACATTTCTCAAACAAATAGTAATGATTTTAGCTCGACTATTACTTAATGAGACAAGAATTACAGATTGTTCTGTTCAATTCTGCAAGAAAAACTACTGATGCACTTTCTTCCATTTTGAGTTAGGAAATTTAAAAAATCTGAAATAGACCTACTAAAGGAGACTTGGCATATGAAAACAAGTAAAAGTGTAAATGCCCAAACTTCCCAAAGTGGCTCTCCAAAACAGAAATATCTGTAGCCTCAGCCCATGTTGCATTATGGCCTCATTTACTATTCCCATAAAAATGTTATAATGCATGTGTCCCCTGGCAATTTGAAGGGCGCCCTCATATGTACTGTGATACAAAGAGTCTACCACTGCTCCCATCCTAATTTTGCTGGTTTTGTGTGTTGAAGGCCAAAACAGGGTTTATTCACTTTTTACTCTTCAATTTATATCTTCCTTCCCAGAGAGTACATACATTACTTTTTCTACTAATTTTCGTCACAATAAGCCTGTGGCATTGTGATCTGACAATGTGACTGACCCAAAATCAGTCATGAGTTTCCCTGACTGAGAATGGACTTCTGGTCAGGGCACCTCCAAAAAGTTAATGCTAGGAGTCTAAATGCTTGACACTCACACACAAGGCATTGATCTATTACCTCCCAAGGTTCTAGCCTGTCTTCTATGCTTTATAGCATTTACACCTGCCACTTATAATCTATTTCCAGAGGAGTGTGTTTTCAGTATGCTGATAACATTCAGCTGTACCATTCAGTACTCTGCTGACTCTATGAAACAATCAGTGACCTTGAACAAGCCTAAGCTTAATAGGCTGGATGAGAGAGAAGAATTGACATTCATCCCAGACAAAGCAGAGGTCCTACTGGGAAAGAAAAAGCTGGATACTGGAATTTAGATATTGTTGGTTCTGGGTGTGATCATGACAACATACTATGTTACCTGTGGTCTTGCTATCTGCTGTTATCTCATGTAGTCATAGTTAATAAATACAGTATGGGGATAATTTGTTTATATTGTATATAAAGTTTCATTTGTTTTGGAACAAAGGTCAGTTCTATCCCCCCATTTTTCATATGCACAGTTCATATCCAGATTCCACCCTAATATTTCCTAGCAATCCTAGAAATTTGTAGCATTACATGAAGCAGTCCCTTTATTTTCTTCCACAGTGAAAATAAACTAGAAAACATACAGTGTAAAAGTGTTAAATCTGAGATGGGATATACTATACCCTTATTTCTGATTATTTATTTTTTTTACTCTTTTGGTGATTTGGAAAAAGGGTTTGGGGGTTATTTTCAAAAGTTCTGCAAACCCACCCACCCCATTCACTGACTCAAAGGCTCATTATCCACAATTTTTTTATCCATAATTATACACTGGAACATAATATGCAGATAAAGAGATCCATCCCCATCCTCCAGAAGGAACAGTTTCATAATTAAAAATATTTTTTGATCTATTACTATCACTAGATTTTCAGACATGGTGAGAATGTTCTCCCAATTATGGCTAATGAGTCTATTGTGACCCTTCCTCAGTAATCCAGACTTAGCAACGTTTAATTATACTTTGGTTGCAACTTGTAACATCATTTCAAAGTGCTTGAAAAGCTTCCAGAAAGTGCAATGCAGTTGCACAATGCACAATTCAACAGTTAAGCTGATGACCTATGCAAGGTAATAGAAATCACACAATCGGTACTGATCTTTAAAGCCCCAAAGGACTTAGGACCGAACTGTCTCTCTCACTATGAACGTGCCCAGTTATTCAAATCAACAGGAGGGCCCCTTTTGAAGATTTCTGCATGGTCCAAGGCTACAAACTGAACTTCTCAGGGAGATTCAACAGCTTGAGTTTTTCCACAAGGCTGTTCCTTTCTCCACTCCCAGGAGATATCCTTGGTGTTTACTCTCTGATATGGTGAGAGATGTTAAGGGGTTGGGCTAGGAGTTAAAAGTTTCAGGTTTAAGTTCAGCACCAGATACACTGGATGATTTGGAGTAAATTATTTTGCCTTAGCTTAATTTATGGCACAATGTAATTGTTATGGGGAAAACTATGTCTTCTACTACACTTAGATATAAGCATATGCCAAATAATAGATTAACAGAGTTGGAAGGGACCTTGTAGGTCATCTAGTCCAACTCCCTGCTCAAGCAGGAAACCCTACAACATTTCTGACAGATGGCAATCCAGTCTCTTCATGAAAGCTTCCAGTGATGAAGCTCCCACAACTTCTGAAGGCAAGCTGTTCCATTGATTGATTGTTCTCACTGTCAGAAAATTTCTCCTTATTTCCAGATTGAATCTCTCCTTGTTCAGTTTCCATCCATTATTCCTTGTCTGGCCTTCAGGTGCTTTGGAAAATAGCTTGACCCCCTCCTCTCTGTGGCAGCCCCTCAAATATTGGAACACTGCTATCATGTCTCTCCTGGTCCTTCTTTTCACTAGACTAGCCATGTCCAGTTCATGTAACTGTTCTTCATATGTTTTAGTCTTCAGTTCCCTAATCACCTTGGTTGCTCTTCTCTGCACTCTTATACTCAAAATAAAAATAATATTCCCAGTATTGAGTTGGTAAAAAACTCTCTTCTACCAGGCTTTTGTTACTTTATTTTAATATCATATTTGTTTTACCAATATGTTAAATATATTAATGCTGTTTTAGTTTAAAGTTTATATTTTTGCTGTTGCAAACTGCCTTGATTGCAGTTTGTGGATGAAAACCCAGGATATAAATACCATAAAGAAATAAATAATACCATAAATACTATTACTTCCCTCTAAGGATCTTTTACTTCTAAGGATTTTTGATACATTTACTTGTATTAATCCCAAAGGTAAAATTAATAGAATACTAGTGCTAATTAATTCTGTTTGAGAGGAGAAAACTTTAGCCAGCTTCATCATATGTCACCATCCAGTCTGCAATCCTGCTAGTAAATCACGAGAAAACACTGGAAAGCTTTATAGGACAGTTTCAAGGGACTTTTTCCAAAGAATCTTACCCCCCACTTCCCATATCCCAAAATTGGAATTGGCTGTTAGAAATGCAAAAGAGAGTTTAGAAATACAATCTTATACATATCGTAGTTACTAGACAGTGAGTACTTAAGGGATCTATAAATATATTTGCCAGCAGCCTGAGTATCCTGTTAATTAATTGTATCTTCAGGGTGATAAGTTCCTTATAGGGAGGCATTAAGAAGATCATTTTGCTTAGCATTTTGTTGCCTAAATTGTTCTGATCTGACAGAGAAGTGACTCTTCCTGGGCATAATTTGACTGTTATCTAGGATGCTTTTTAGTCTATTGATCAGAGTTTAGAATGTGTTCTTGTATGACCTTGAGTGACGGAATGTAGACTGAATTCTCAAGAGGAGGAAGTGCAATCCAAAGGAATAACAGACAGCGAAGTTTAGATAGTTTGGTTGGATGGAAGAGGTCAAGTCAGCTTCTCTCTAGAAATTCTCAGTGTATATCTTTATTGATGCAAGCCGTTTACTTTAGGTGAACTACTTCTGTCTATAGGTGAGGAACAATAAAGGAAATAGTTTATAAATAATTCTGCATGGCTTTCTTGATTTTGGAGTCTGACTGCTTACTATTTTTAGGCTTGATGCATGCTCCTCCTGGTTCCTATCTACAGCCATGATAGGTTTGATAAGCATAGTCACAGTTTCATTCAACAACTGCTTCACACATTGTTAATCCCTGTTTTATTCAATAAACAACTACGGTATATAGCAATATTTTAAAGAACATATAGTAAGCAGCCATTAATTGGCTATGCTTATAAAGGCTACGGATTAAATGCAGCAGTTAAATAAAATTAACTCATAGTTTAACCTTAACATGTGCTTTGTCCCTATATATATTTTCCATTTACTGCACGCATTCACTAACCTGAAAAAGGCTGGCAGCTTCAAGGACTTTCTGCACATTTTCTTTGGTAATAAGCACTTTACTGGTATATGTATAGTCCAAAAGAATCTGCATTATTTCTGCATCAACTCCCTTAATAACTATTTTTTCTTCATACTTTTCTTTTAAGTCATTGCAAAACATTGCCCTAAAGGAGAAAAATAGACAGTTCAGTAAATCTGGAAAATCCAGTCGGTGTGCAAAAAGTTCTGGAAATAAATGTGCAATGCCACTTAAATTATTTCACTTATTTTACTGGAGCAGGACATCAATATTACAGTGGAACATGTGGAATTTTAATTTCAGTGTGTCCAAACAAATATTCCAATAATTCACCAAAGCAATGGCTCACTAATATCTTAGAGCAAAGAGATTGTGCTTTTATTTTGATTGAACAAAAAATTAATATTATACCAACCTAGGTGATTTTATTTTGATTTTCATAATCAAATCCCAAAGGAGTGGGCATTACAAGAGCAGAGTAAGGAGGTTTTTCATTTTGGTTTGACAAAATAATTATATTATAAACAATATATTAATAACAAAATAACAGTCCAAATCCCAAAACAGAATCTTCTAGTCCAAATTCCTGCTCCATCAGAAAACCCAATACCATTTCAGACAAATGGTTGTCCAATCTCTTCTTAAAAGGATAGGAACAAGTGTATGAAACAGGTTTATTTTTTAATATTGTATGTCTATCAATAATATAGAAACTATGTTACTTCAGGTTGGTGGCCAATGCCCATTATTAGTCAAAAGAAAATTGGTGCTTTATTATATATAAATAATGCTGTTCTTTCACATACCATATTGGGTCTGAAATGCCTACTTGAGGCATTAGTTAAATTTTGCCAGAAAAAATCAATTCAAATTAATAATGATGAAATTAATGCTTTGGGTTTTGATTTTAAAAAACTACAGAAGGACAATTCAAGATCATGAGATGATAGTAGAGAATTTTAATTATGTGGGCATTTTATTTAATCATACTCTCTCCTGGCAACATCATTGAAAGGCATTTCTTCAAAATAGCAAAGCAAAATACAGAGGCAGTTTGGTCTTGTGGTAAAGGAACCAGGCTAAAAGCCAGGAGACTGTGAGTTCCAGTCCCATTGTAGGAATGAAAGCTGGCCGGGTGACATTGGGCCAGCCAGTCACTCTTTCAGCTCACAAGTTTAGGCTCACCTGTTGCAATTAATAGATGATCTGAAAAAAAAAGGGAACTGAACCTGCAGGAAACACTAGGAAGAAAGAAAATTCTGGAAGCAAAATCTACTCTGATGGCCTTACTTCAGTGTTTTATTCAAAAAATGGGACATTTGTTCCTGTAACAATGCAAAATATTATATCTCAAATTTTATGTGGAACTTCAGTTTAAGTTACATTTACTAATAATAACATAGGACAACTGCAAGTAAAACTTTTAAGATCTCCTTTAAGTGTTCCAAGTAGAATTCCAGAAATTCTGTTGTTCTCTGGAAACTGGGTGATGTCGATTGAAACAAAGGCTTTGCTAAGCCTACAGCATTAAGTTTTGATTACAAACATATTTTTAAAAACAAGGAAGGATTGCTTCATGAAATCCCAAATGATTAGATAGTGGTTTAAACAGGTGACCTACAAGATTAGTCAGATTGGCACTGATCCTGATGATTTATTTTCCAGGGGTCCATCAGCATATAATTATATTAAACAAAAAATTATGGAATAATTCAATACATAAATTCATGGCTAAACCAAAGTTCTATGTTCACTTGTAACTTTTGGAATTAATTACAGATATAGATTCAGCTCCTTATATATCTTAATAATTTATATTTAAGTGAATACAGAATTTTCTTTTCAAAAGCCAGATTATATGTGTCGCCATCGAATATGCTACACATTAGATTTAAAAAAATCCTCACTCTCAAAGATTTTGCCTCTATAATGGATTGATTTTGAATCAGTGAAAGATATTTTATTGTACTGTGAATTTCATGAGAATCTTTTCCAGGATGTTATCTGGCCTATTTATAAAATCAAGCCCAGGAAGAGATACTGTATGATAAAATGTTACCTAAAGATAAAAATCCTAAAATTGCAGAGGCAACTGTCTGATTTTTAATCAAGACTACAAAAACGAGGTTTTAAATCACACTTCAATGTTCACGTAATATCAAATATTTTATTTGTTAAACAGTTTTATCTAATGCCCAAATTTTAGATTACGTTCATAATGTGCTTTTAGGGCCTCTGTGCCATAAATAAATAATATTAACAATAATGTTTTATGTCAATACACCCCAACGCTATACTTTAACACCAAGTTTACAATAGGTTTCTTATTATAAATATTATACCAATAATGAAAAGGAGCAAGAGCTTTATAGTATCCATGTTTCAAGGATCCAGTCAAGTCAACTAAGAAGGTTAGATTCTTTAGTGTGGAATTTGGATAAGATTTTTTCCCCAAAGTATTTCTATGTGGAAGTCAAGAAATATTCAAGCAGAAATGACTGAGTATACTGAGTTCCTGTTTTTGTTCATGTCCTAAAGTTTTAAAAGTTATTTTGAGAAATTATAAAACATCTGGGAGGAAGAGATACCTACTTTCTAAGCTGAACTGTGATCTATCTTTTGTGGCAGAGAAATTCAATTTAAAAAAGAAAAGTGAAATATTACAGGCAGTCCTGGATATGTCTTCCCAAAGATCTGTGTTTTACAGCTTTTAGATCTTTGTATGGTCTAACTCTGCATTTTATTGGCGTTTTATTGAACATGATACAAGACTTTTCAGTTTTTCTCATGTTTGTTTTGTCAAAAATATTACATCTTTTATTCACAAATGAAGTTTTTCCCTAAACAGAATAAAGAATTGGAATACATAGATGATGTCCAAGAGAACTTTAAATGTTGATGATTCTATAACACCAGATCTATTTTCTCTAGATAAAAAACAAAACAAAGAGGGAAAATCCAGCAAATTTTCCAAGCGGAATTTCATTGAATGTATCCTTAGAAACTCCTACCTTATTAACAGAGAATAATTATTGTTAGCATCTAATACAAGGTCAGTCAATTCATTCCTGTCAGTAATTATAGATTAGGGATTTGCAGCCTGCATATCATTTTAATCATTTTAAAGCCTACCCTAATAACATTAACTGTAAATGTGTTCTAGCACCATCCCAAATACAAAATTTGGGGAAACATACAGAATACAGATAGATTTAAATCAAGTATGTGAAAATGTAGTTTTATCGTCTTATTTGCTAAATTGATAGAGATCTGTTCAATCCAGTGAAGAGGTCTTATTTTAAATATCTACCTTACCTAAAATAATTGCTTGCTGCTGCAAGGACCACACGGTGGCACGAAAAATGCATGCTGCCAACACACAGGGTAACGTCTGTGAGAGAGTTTTCTAGACGGAGATTCTCCAAGCCATTCTGTAGGACCATGGATAAGCCTGTGTCATTAAATTTAACCCTTTCATTCAGAGAAACTTCCACAAATTCTCCCATGTTTCTGGTACATTCATTTTCCAACGGCAATACAGTTTCATCCTCCAAGTCCTTCTTCACCATGTCCCCCATGTTTGATCACTTAGCACCATGCCATGCCATTGATACTTCAATTAGAGATAGTCTCTCAGCCTTAGACAAGTCATGCTGCAGATGTAAGACGGATTTCCTGTGAGGGCCTCCCCACTTATCTACAGCTGTCACACTCACATAACAGGAAGCCTTGCACTTTCTCATCCTGTTAACACAAACAAAGTCAGTTGTTTTCTAATCTTATATATTTCAAGTAGTTTTCATATACCTAAACACAACTTTCATATGCCTTTGAATATGAGAAGACTACAATTTATAGCAAATAGTATTAAAATTGTTTTCAGTTTTTTTGCAGTTAATTGAAATTTATTGACAAGATATACTGTATTAAACCCTTTAAACATCAAACTTGACCACATGTATAAGGAAATGTACAGTGAAAATAAACTTTGTATTTACCAGTGTTTTAAATTTAAATAACCGAAAATGAGATACAGTGTTTCTCATTAGCGTGTGAATGTCAACAGTATCATAATCAGATCTATATATTAACGCTAAAGACATGGTGATAAATTACTTTAAAAAATGATGAAGGGGAAGTCATTTTTTTTTCTTCTTATACTATAATCTTTTTTCTTTTCTATTTTTTCTTTTCTGCATTTTCTATTTTTCTTTTTATTCTTTTTTTGTGTTAGTTTTTATCTTTCAATTTTATCTTTCAAAAAGGGTATCTATATATTAATTACAGCTGGATTTTTCAATACATATTTATTTTATATATTGGTAACCATCTAAAGTCATTTTTCATTTAATGTAATCCTAGTATTATAATATATATCAATGCCAGCCATAATGTCAATGTACATTGAAATAATGTTGGCAATATTAAAGAGAAAATTCAATCTATGTTCATTCTATGCTAATTTCCTTCTACAACTGAGGAACCATTTGCATGTCTTGCTAGTCCCAGTAAAAGAAACACATTCATCGTTGTTGTTGTTGTTGTTGTTTTTGGAGGAATATACTCATAATGGCATCCTCAGGCTACCCATTGTCCACCTCAAAGTGACCTTTTGTTATTTTTCTCTGGCCTTCAAAAGTGTATTTTTCTCACCTCTGTTATTACAAACAGCAGGTGGTCAGTTTGTGACAAATCATTTGGTAAGTCTGAAGAATGACACAGGCTTTAGCCACTGGTTTTAGGAACATTGCCTTTTGGCTGTAGAACAGTCAGAGCTCTGTCATTGTGCCAAAAAGCCATCCTTCCAACATCTCTTGCCAACCCATGGGTGGCAGAAAAGACAGGGAGAGTAGAAGAAGTGAGACAAATCTCCAATTTCCATGGGATTAGAAAGGGAGCCTTGCCCATAACTTTCCCTTTCCGTTTCCTGTCTTCCACTGATGAGAAGGGGAGAGGAAGGGGAAGAGAAGGATGATTCCTTTGATTTTTCCATGGCATTAAACTGGTACCAAAGAGAGTATTCTCTGCCCTACTTCTCTCTTCACCTGTTTCTGATATGGATGGAAGCTCTACTGAAGCAGAGTAAGATTGGAAGTTAATTTTAAGTGTCAATAGTGCTGCAAGTCCAGCACTGCATACCTGAACTTTAGCATTTCTGTATGGAAGAGCAGTGAGTCATTCTTTTTATGTCTTGGGACCTGAGGCTTCTTTAAGATAATAACTACTTTCTTGCCAAGGCCGTTACATCAAATGGAGACTGCCAATCCGAACCTCAGACTGCATGGAGATTTCCTTGCCTTTGTTTTTTTTACCTGCAATCATCCCTTGCACTGATGCAGAAACTTTCCACATGATTCAAAGGCTCCAGAAGGCAAAACATACAAACTGCAACTACAACATTTAGGAGGAGGCTATAGCAGGTAATATCATTTATAATCCATTCATCACAGTATGGATTTATTTAAAAAAAAGACATGCTTCTGACAATATTCACCTGATTGATATTTTTCATATTGCAGCATCAATCCATAAATTGGAATCAGATCTAATTTTGTTGGATGCTGAAAAAGACTTCCATTTGATCCAGATTGAATTTATGAAGTGGCTTCTAAGAAGATAGGTATTTCCACCATCTTTTGTTTACTGAATTACAATTTTGTGTCTTCACCCAGTTTTGCTTTGTGCCTTTGAGTCAATGTTGACTCCTAGTGATTGCCTGGACAAGATCTAGTCTGATGCTTTACACCAAACTAATTCTCTTCACACATTGTGTAGAGTTATTAGGAACTGGTTTATTTCTCCATCTGTTATCTTATATCCATGACACCCAACAAGGATGCCTCTTATCTGTATAAATCTCCATTTTGAATCTTGAATCATCAACTCATTTGTTAGAAAATCTCAAACTATTAAGGATGTAGTGGTGCTCAATAATAATTATAAATTGTGCTTATATACTGATATTATATATATCCTTGATAATTATGCAATACATTAAAAAAGTTTATTGAAGTTGTAAAGCAATATGGTTTAATGCTAACTTTCAAAGAATGGTTAAAAAGGGATGGGCATTAAATTTTTTATGTTGGTGTAAGAAACTTAAAGTTTCTTTAACTCATAGATCTGGTTTTCTCCAGCTACAGGCTTGCTTTGGTTTCAAATCACTGTGTATGTCAATATAATATTGGGGAGAAATACTAAAGGATATGGAATTTGTCATCTCAAGAGCTTTGTCTCTCGAGCATGTGGTACAACAAAAAGGATAATTTTATGTAAATAGAAAGAAGCTTATTCTCCTGATTTTAAGGATCCAGAATATAAGCTTATCTAATTTTTTGAAAAGTCTCTTTATTCTAACAATAAGAAGATACAATGTGTCTCTCATGTGTTGATTTAATAATAAGAAAAGAAATGAATTTGTTTCCTCATCTGTATTAGATTTTTTTTATTAATTAGTTTTCTTCTTTCGACACTCTTTAGCTTGTTTTAATCATTACATTATGTTAGATGTTCTTTCTTCACTATATAGTGTTTTATAGTGCTGCAGTTTTTTTTATGTTCAATAGAAACAAACTTTTAAGAAATTAAAGCTGCCCGTCTGCCTATACAGAAATCATCACGCAGTATCGCCTCGACAGCAATGAAGTTATGCATCTCCCAGTTTTGTAAGAGGAAATTTACTTCTTTCAACAACGGCAGATGAAATTGCGTCGCAAGCCATTCGATTTAGAGAACTACATCTCCCAAGACTTTCCGCCGGCCCTGCTGAGATTGGCTAGCAAGTCCGTGACATCATCTGTTTTGACTCTGAGAGGTCACATGTTTGGGGTCTTCTTTGTTTAGAGTTGAGCTCGAACTTGAAAAAGGCAAAAAGAGCGAGCGGCGAGCGGGCTAAGGAGAAGGAAGCAAGAGGCTTGCTGCTGGCTACTCTTTAATTCCAGGAAAAAGCGACAGACAGGTAAACGTCTTCACTGTGAACTCAGTCGCTGAGAACTGAGCTGAATTCCCCGAGGCCAAAAATGTCATCGGGGGCCGGGTGATCATTTCTATTTCAGCAGAAACACATTCAAAACAACAATACTAATGCCGTTAGGCTTGATTTTAGTGCTGACACTCCTTGCCCGATGATAAAATAGATGACCCCCACCCACCCCAGCATTGCCCCATCCTTTCGCTTTTCGCGAAAAAGTGCTAAATGCAATTTAATGGAGTTTTAAACGCAAAGGGATTCTTGGTTAAAATCTGCCATTACGGAGGAGGGAAAATCCTTCGATATTATGTCGCCAGAGAAAATGATACAAGCGTTGATTTCTTTCTTCGGTTGGTAGCGCGAGAAAGGCACATAAGCACAAATCACAACACCGTTAATGCTGTTGACTGCTTTGTTTGCGCATCGAGAAAGGAAGTGGGATTCATCAGAAGGTGGAAAAACAATATGCGTGGCGGCGGTGGCGGGTGAGGCGCGCAAATCCTTCTCGACCACTTCTTTTAAAATGCGTAAATGTGGATTTACACGGTTGGCGACACAGATTTCGGCGACTTTGTAAAGTGCTAGATTGCGTCTTCTTTTAAGGGGTCTTTCCTATTTAGAAACTTAAACAGATCTACTATCTAGAGATTTGTCTTTTCCCTTCCTTTTTCTCGCTTCCAAGTACTTCGGTTAGTGGTTTGGACTTCTATTTCTGTTTGGACCGATTAGAAAGTTTTGGCCAGCAGATTTGGGTTATTTCTGAGAACATCGGGAAGTTCGCCCCCCCCCCCCCCCAACTGCATTATAGTAACTAGAAGTCCCGTTTGGTGACCCTTCTACGTTTAGTGGCAAATGCACAGCCTATAAAGAAGCAGTCTGTGTTGTCGTCCCTTTCCCGGGCTCAACGACATATTCCCGAGAGATCAATATCCCGGTTCTTAGAATTTGTCCCCCACCCCCCTCTCCTCCCCCATGAGGCGGTTGGCGAAGTGGCTGTTGGCTGGTCCCTCCACTGGACTAGACCATTTATTCCGGAGGGGAGGATAGAAATAGCTTCAAAAACATTTAAGCCGTTGACATTTTTTTAAAGGAGTTAGGCATAACTATTATGAGCTATATGAGGGAAAAGAAAAGAAAAAAGAAAGAAAAGGAGAGGATAAAAAGTGGACAACGAGTCTTTTCCAAGTTGATTCTCCCTCCCCAATATATAGCAGCTTCCTTCTCCATCTTGAGAACTGAAGGAAAGGTCGCTGCTGATTGGAGCGCACCCCAGCTGAAGACGAAGGAAGAAGTGAGCGTGCTTGAAAAAGTACATTCTCTAATTGGACATAAAATGCGGGGAGGCGGGTCTTGTCTCCTGTTCTGTTCGGGTGAAGGTGAATTGTAGGATGTGCTTGTGTTGTTCGTGCGAGCTCGCCTGGCGGCTGTTCGGGTTCGACTCGAGGCCAGTTGTGTAACAGCTGGTGGCGTTGATATGGAGTTACGAGACGGTCCTGTTCCGTTTGAGGTTTCTAAGAACTTCGTCTGTTAGGTCAGCGGGGTGCTGGCGTAACCGCGAAAGGCTTTTATCTCTATAATCCCGAATGGCCCGCAGGAAAACAACGTGGAATTGCAGTTATCGAGCCGCCTACACGCTCAGAAACACGAACGCAAAAGTGTAACTTAATGGCATCGAAGTCATCCCGAAACTATCCATGTACACTGTTTACCTACCGTGTGCAGAGCTACAATTTTGTAAGGCGGAAACCCTGTATATGAGCCTGACTTGTTCCTTTTTAGGAAAAGAGTGTCTGGTGACTTGATGTCCGCTGTATGGTTTTAGAAATCCCTTCAAATAATACATTGAATTGCAGTAGAATTGTTGCAGCTGGGTTGCCTGCATAAAGTTTTTATAAACTTTATGCAAGAATGAATTAAAGTAATCTCGGAAGCTTCTTGCAAACCAACAGAATATGAATCTGCTTTCCCAAAATAGTATAAAAGTAGCAAAGCTTCATATTATAAAACAAAGGTTTTTTCTTCTTCCATTCAATCGTGTCAATTTCTCAGAGGCTGACTGGATGAGTCACTGCAGGTTTTTTTGGCAAGGTTTTTCAGAAGTTGTTTGCCTCCCTCTTTCCCAAGATTGAGAGAAAGTGACTGTCCAAGGTCACCTAGCTGATAATTACTACCCAAGGTTAGAGTAGAGTTCACAATCTCAACAGTTTCTAGCCACATACTTTGACCATTACATCAAACTTGCTCTTCAGTTGAAATTAAAGAGCCATAAAATGTACATTTTTATAGTTGGCAGAATTTATCTTTATTTTTTAGATTTTTTTTTATCCTGCCTTTATTATTTTTTATAAAAATTCAAGGCAGCAAACGTCCAATATTTCTTTCTCCTCCCACAACCACCCTGTGAGGTGAGTCACTGGCCTAAAATCATCCAGCTAGTTTTCATGCCTGAGGCAGGAATAGATCTCATTGTTTCCTGGTTTTTAATCAGGTGCCTTAACCACTACATCAGACTACCTAGTAATTATTTAATTTGACTCAAGGTGTACAGCAGTAATGTTGCACTACTTATTATCCGTTATTTTGTTATTTTATATAATACCAGTTTCCATAATTGATCTGTTCAATGTTTGGATGAGAAACCAATGGGAAATTCTAGCACTATAGATTAGACTGGGGCGCTGAAAAAAACTGTAGTGAGACAAGAACTCACTAAAGCTTTGATACCAAGAAAACTACTGCATGTCCATGAAGTCACAGGAGTTGAGCTCTATTGGAAAAAGACTTTACTTTTTTTTTTTTAGAGCAACAAAGAAAAAAATAGAATTGCTTCCTCTTAAGGAGTTATACCTTAAGGAGGTAATTTAAAATTTATGTCCCAGGAAAGAAAGGATCAGAGTTCCAGGGCTAACTTGAGATGAATATGAAGAAGTAAACAAACTTAAAGGAAGTAATCATCTTCTGTTCCTGTAATTTTGCCTAATCTCATTAATGATTATAAGAGGACTGTACTAATTCTGTGCAATATTTGATAGGTAAAATCAAGCTACCTAAAGTAGTATTTTCACAAAAACTACAGTGAGACTAAAGAGGCATGGAATTGATAAGTGAGATTTGTCGTTTTAATTCTGTGGTGAAGTAATTTAGAATGCTTCAGGCCAGTGATGGCTACCATTTTCCGGATCGAGTGCCTGAATGCACGCACACCCAAACCCCCAAAATGCAATGCCTGTGTGGTGCATGTGTGCACGCCCCTCCATGTGTGGGCCCCCCACCCACACATGCACGACAGACCCCAAAGACCAGCTGTCTGGTCAGACGTGCGTGCATATGCGCAGCAGAGATGAGCTGGGGCAACCACTCACGGGCCCACAGAGAGGGCACTGCGTGCCACCTCTGGCCATAGGTTCGCCATCACGGCTTTAGGTTATCCACATTCTTTCTTCCATAATCATTAAACTGAAACTAATTTGCCTGTCATGAAGGGTTTTAAATATAAAAATCAGCTAACTATTAAGCCCAGAAATCTATTGCCAATCAATACAATGACTTCAGGAATAGTGTTATTCTTACTTGAAAAGTACAAGACAGCTGGTTCGGAAAAGGAAGTCATCTTCTACCCAGATATGCTTGCATCACCAGTGGCACACACATCTAGAGCAACACTGATCTATTTCAACCATCACTTTAACATAATATGTGCTTTGGGTGTTTTGTTAGCCCAGTTGTTTATTCAATAACTGTAGTTTTAAAAATCATTGATAAATGTTATGTCTAAACCCTGTCTATGCACATTTAGAATAGAAAACTTTTGAATAAAGATTACTTGTTTTCTTAACCTTATGAAATTTCTACAACTGTGGATAATGGTTATGATGTCTTCCAGAAAGAAACACACTTATCTAGTTCAGTCCGTTGATTACTGAAATAAAACATCCATGTCTAACATATTCACATTGTTTCAGATTCACAGGATTTAGTGGAGTTCAGGTTAACGCAACAAGTGTGTTAAAATAAGAAGGAACTTCCATTTTAATAATTCAGAAATTACAGGAATGAATTTTTGTTAACCTAAGTAGAATTGTTATAATTTGCATGGGTTGATGAGAATAGGACTAAATGAAAAGACTTTTAATCTTTCCCCTTATGTTTATCTATCTTGCTTCAATTGTTAGATGGCTGCCAGTGATCATTAATACATCAACAGTCCAATTATAGGCTTCTAAAATATTCTGGATTACTATTTCATATTTATTTTCCCTCAGATCATGATTTTAATGACAAATAAGTAAGCATAGTTAACCTCATGCCTAAATTCACTACAGTCTACTTAAGAAAATCTTCAAATGTTACAACACAAATGTTTCTCATGTATCTTCACTAATTCTATTGATAATATTTTTTCTACAATACCAAATACAGTTAAAATGAATTATTTGTAATTGCTAAAGCCCTGTTAGCTTATGCTGACCAGGGTGGTTAGTAACTAGGCATTTTTTCCAAGAGTATTCTTTAGGTTTTCTTTGTCTTTCTCTTTCCCAGTTTTCCCACCAGAAATCTATAAAGAAAAATTACTAGTGTCATTAAATAGTGAGTCCTGTGTGAGAATGGAGATGTTTGGATACAAAACTGTCCCCATCTAGCTTCTATATATCCCATTTTGATGGCTAAATGTATATGCTAAAGTGAAAGTGATGCTTGTGAGGATGAAGTTGCAAGCGATTCTGCCTCCCCAAAACACCTCTTTGTGTAATGGTATTTAATCTCCCTTCAAAGGTCTTTCATTCATTCAGTATATTCTGTAAAGTTTTCCTGTGCTAAAGAAATATCAGGATTGGTTAGTTTAGCAAAATAGCTCTAAGACAGAGTTTAGTTTTGAGAAATTGTTTGCTCCTTTTGACTAAGTAAGACTATAGTCCTATTGCATGGGTGACCCATTATTTTACTTAGTGTATTAATGTCCTTTGTAAACTGAAATATTTTTAAAATATCTATTTTTAGCACCAAGAAAATATTCATCACATCTCTTCTCCATGATTGCATGAACAGTTGATGTAACCATGGTACTAATACTGGGGCGCAGATTGAACAGAGGGGATAGTCGGGTCCAAGAATCCCCAGTCACTAAGCGTAAAGTTTTTGAAATGGACCCAAAGTCTTTATCAGGCCATGAGTTCTTTGATTTTTCTTCTGGATCATCCCATGCCGAAAGCATACTTCAGATCTTCAATGAATTTCGTGACAGTCGCTTGTTCACAGATGTAATAATCTGTGTTGAAGGCAGAGAATTTCCTTGTCATCGTGCTGTTCTTTCAGCTTGCAGCAGCTACTTCAGAGCTATGTTTTGCAATGATCACAGAGAAAGTCGGGAGATGTTGGTAGAAATTAATGGGATTTTTGCTGAAGCCATGGATTGCTTTTTACAATATGTATATACAGGCAAAGTAAAAATCACCACAGATAATGTGCAGTACCTGTTTGAAACGTCAAGTCTCTTTCAAATAAGTGTTTTGCGTGATGCATGTGCTAAGTTCCTAGAAGAGCAGCTAGATCCTTGTAACTGTCTAGGAATTCAACGTTTTGCCGATACACACTCTCTGAAAACACTCTTTACAAAATGCAAAACTTTTGCACTGCAAAATTTTGAGGATGTGGCCCAGCATGAAGAATTTCTTGAGCTTGGAAAAGATGAACTTATTGATTACATTTGCAGTGATGAACTGGTAATAAGCAAAGAGGAGATGGTATTTGAAGCAGTTATGCACTGGGTTTACCGGGCTGTGGAATCCAGGCGCTCAGTTCTACAAGAAATTCTCACACACGTGAGACTGCCTTTGTTACATCCTAACTACTTTGTTCAGACAGTGGAAGTAGATCAGTTGATCCAAAACTCACCTGAATGTTACCAGTTGTTGCATGAAGCACGAAGGTACCATGTCCTTGGAAATGAAATGATGTCTTCAAGAACTAGACCACGAAGGTAAGATGATCTGCAGTGTAGCTGTCTGTTGCATTCCAGAATAATATTGTTCAGCTAACAACGTTAATAGTTTGATTTGCACATTGGAAAAAGCAAGTGTATATGCTGCTCACTCACTACCATTTAATTCCCTATGCTAAAGGGAGTAAGTAGATCTAGAACATACTTTCATGGTTTGTCTAATGTTATGTGTGAATTGAAAAACCTAACTATTGGTTCTCTTTATCAAATCATATATCAAGACACCCCCTTTATTATTAGTGTAACAAGTTAATATATCCTGGTTTGCAGATCTTGTAAATTGGAGAGCGGGGCGGGGGATGCAACCTGATCATTCAGGCTACAAATCTCATGATTGCTGTTTGCTACTTATGTTGTCCTATGTGAGCCACAGACCAAAAAACCTAGAGAGTGCCAGCTTGGATGGAGTTTACAGGTTTAGTTCACTATTGTCACAAGTGGAAGGAATCAAGCTGGTGTGCTTGGTTGCTCAATTCTATTCTCATTCATATACTGACTTAAATTCATTCTGTCTAATTGTTTACTTATTAACTGAACCAGTACTATCAGTCAGTAAAAGTGTATATCTGGAAATCATCAGGTTGCTTAACACTGTTTTCAAATGTGTATGTAGATTAGGAAGAGTTTTTCTTGCCTCACTATTTGATCATCTTTTCCAAATGTTTATTTCAGTGGGCAAGACTTGAGATCTTGTTCTTAAATATAATGTTTCAATCAATTTTAAGTACTGTTGCTAAAATTTTAAAATATTTAAAGTATAAATATATTTTGTATTTATAGATCAACTGGCTACTCTGAAGTTATAGTTGTTGTTGGAGGTTGTGAGCGTGTTGGGGGATTTAATTTGCCATATACAGAATGTTATGACCCAATGACAGGAGAGTGGAAATCCCTGGCAAAATTACCAGAATTTACAAAATCTGAGTATGCAGTTTGTGCTTTGAGGAATGACATCCTTGTTTCAGGTAATAATTTTATATTATTTGTGGGGGAGGTGTAATAGAAAAATAACTTATTTTAATATCTTTTTTAATTACCATACTTTTCGGACTATAAGACTCTGTGGACTATAAGACACACATTAGCTTTAGAGGAGGAAAAGAAGAAAAAAAATCTGTCCTTCACCGCTGCCCATTCGCTGCCACCGCTGCCCATTTGCCATCAATCGGCAGCGAACAGGCGGCAATCCCCACCGCCTAGAACAGCTGATGGGCACCACACCAACCCCCGTCCCCCTGCCGCAATATTCGCTCTATAAGATGAACAGGCATTTCAACCCACTTTGGGGGGGGGGAGTGTGTCTTATAGTCCAATCTATTTTACTATCTCTTTGTGCATTAGAGACTAGCTCAATAAAGTGAACATAGAGGTGACTTATGTATCCATTTCTGAATAACTGAAAAGTCGTCTTCATTTATATATGTTGATTTCAATTATAGGGAATGTCCAACTTCCAGTGTGGGAACCTGTATATCTGATCTGGTTTCCACTGAAATATCATTCCAGAAAATATTCCTTGATTAGAAAAGTTTTATATCCATTAGTCTATGGTCAAGACGTTTTGAAAGTATATGATTGTTCTGCATTTTATTTTTAGTAATATAAACTAGAGGTTTGCAAAGCATTTCCCATTGAAACATTTTGAATTTGAGGTAGTCATTTTGAATACCGTGGCAGCATTTTGTATTCAAAACAGATGTTTTAAGCTTTCTAAACCTGAAATATTTCCCAACAGGTCAAAGCAACATATCTAGCTTGAAAGAACAATGTCAGATTTGTAGCAGAGCATTTCAATCTTCAAACATTTGACACTGAGAAAAAAGTTTTCTACCTGTAACATAATAATGCATTTTCCACAATGAGACCCAACAGTGACAACACTTATATAATAATAATCAATTCTATTTTTTAAATAAGGTGGAAGAATCAATAGCCGTGATGTGTGGATTTATAATTCTCAACTTAATATTTGGATCAGAGTCGCTTCTCTAAATAAAGGGAGGTGGCGTCATAAAATGGCTGTCCTCCTTGGTAAGGTAAGGGATCTTTATTAGAGATACTTAATTTCTGAAGTATGGTTGCAATAAAACACCCAAAATCACATTGAATTCTCTGTCTTAAAGGTGAGGTTTGCTGTTGAAACATGTCATTTTAACATTCGGATTTGTTGATATACTGTATACATTACATTTGATGCACAGTTCCTATAGAAAATGGGTTTCTCAATGTCAGGCTTTTCTTATTTATAACAAACAGCCTAACTTATATCTTATTATGATACACACAGTCACACACACATACATAAACACTTCCATACTTTTTAATAGCCAAGGGGCCGAAACAGAAAATATTGCTAAAGATAATGAAATAAAACAACATATCGAATAACGTCAAGATAGTCAGCAAGTAAATGAAGTTATAAATAATGGAATAAATTTGTGCTTCATGTTTTCTGTTTTCTGCTGCTGCATAATATTTGATATAGTCCGAGTTGAAGAGAATTTGAAGTCATGTGAAGTGTTGCATGTTCTTCCTGGGTAGTGATGAAGCCAGGAGTAAGATAGGCTTCATGAATGTCCTTATCAGTAAATAAGGACATGCTTTTTATGTCCTGGGATCCACATGGGCAAATAAACTTTTTTGTTGGGATCTTAAGATATTTTCTGATGATAATATCAAGGGCAATATATTATACCTAATATGGGTATAATATTATATATATAAACTTATATATGTAAAGTTTATATATATAATACTATAATATTATATATAAAAACTTTTTAATTGGGGAAAAAAACTGACCACTTTCCCCAAACTCTTTGATACCTTGGGTCATGCTTTCTAATGCGAAGCTGTTTTTTCTGTTTAAAATTCAATATCATTAAATCTGAAGTATGTGTTTGGCCCAATCATATCCCAAGAATTATGTGAATCCTGCTGTTAAACCATGTGTCAATAAGTTTTTTTCCTATTAGTAGTTTTCCTCTCACATTATTTCAACTTTATAGAAAACCATCCGCTGTTATAAGTGGAATAAATCTGAAGCTGTTACAGTTAAAAGTATTTATTTATGTGCCTTGTTGGGTACCACTGGCTTGTCTGAATGATGAGCTGAGAACAGATGATGCAAAATGTTGGGTCATAATGCAAGATTTGCATCTACATAGCGAGAAGTGAATTTTAATTTGATCATGATAAAATGTTATTCCTTATCTGTATTAAGACAAACTGTTTAATAGTATCTTAGCATTTCAGTCAGCAGATTACTTGGAAATGTTAATATTCAAACTTTGGATTATTTGCATACAAAGCATGGGCTTTGTATTTAATTTAATTTAATTTAAGCATGGGTTTAAATTAAGATTTGTTGCTAGTCTTTTCCTTATTTTCAATTTTAAAAAATACATAGTTGTTATTTTGGAGGTTGTGTGTATGCATATTTATAAGTAATAAGTTTTATTTACTACCGGTAGGAACTATAAATCTAATAAATAATAATAAATAAATAATAAACTTGTGCAAATTATCCTGTACAATTACATGGGGTATTTGAAGCTCCTATGTGTGCGCTGGGAAGAACTTTTGTAACCAAACTAGGTGGTAGAAGGAGGTATTGTGGCTGATGTCACAAAGATCACCCAACTGCTGAACCAATTAAAATAAATGGAGGTGGGGAGGGAGAGAATAAAACCATTAAAAGTAATAATGATAATATGCTCTCAATTGCCAGTTTTTATGCATTTGGGTGCATTTCAAATCTTAAACTGGGATGCCCTTTTTGGGCTTTCAGTCAACCATAAGATAGTAGCATGGAAATACAAGTAAGTCCTTAAATGTTAGCAACTACAGTGAACATGTGGATTTTTGCAGCCTAGTTACGATAATCTTATGTAAGTTTTTGAAAAGTCGAGGCATATCTGAAGACTTTCAGGTTTTGTGTAACTTTGCATTTGTGTTCCTAAAAATATTAGAGGATAAATACATGCTGATAACATTTTTTAATATTCTAACAGGTGTATGTGGTTGGAGGATATGATGGGCAAAATCGGCTGAGTAGTGTAGAGTGCTATGACTCTTTTTCCAATCGATGGACAGAGGTAGCTTCACTTAAAGAAGCTGTCAGTTCTCCAGCAGTTACCAGCTGTGTGGGCAAACTGTTTGTGATTGGTGGAGGTCCAGATGATAACACATGCTCTGATAAGGTTTGGTATTTGAATTAATTTTTCTCACATTAGTAATATTTTAAAATACATTTTTAAACTACGTGTGTATACCTGTGGAGGTAAATCACCCTGTGTAAAGTGCAGAAAAAGAAGGAAAGGGTAATGAAATTAAAACACTGAAATAACAAAATAAAAATAGAGCTAACACTATATCATTCACTATTTTTCCATAATTTCTATCCTTGCAAAGCATTTTTGCTCCCTCTATGTCCATGCATCACTTCATATATTCCTTTTCTATTTAAATTTCTGTCCTCCCTTTTTCAAGAACTCACTACCACCATCTAACTGACTTTTGATCTTTCCCTTCTTCTCAGCTCATTCATTTTTTTCTTTTCTTTTTCCTGATTCAATCTTCATTTATTCACTTGGATGACCAGATCATCTGTATCTACTTCTGTCCTAGTGGTTTCTCATTTGTGAATAAAATTCATAGTCAATCATTACCATTCATTTTTGACTCTTTTTTTTTTTACCACACATACTTTTTAATTTTATTAAATATTATAATAACCCATGGTGGCGCAGTGCTTAGAATGCAGAACTGCAGGCTACTTCTGCTGATTGCTGGCTGTCAGCTGTTCGGCAGTTTGAGTCTCACCAGCTCAAGATTGACTCAACCTTCTATCCTTCTGAGGTTGGTAAAATGAGGACCCAGATTGTTAGGGACAATAGGTTGATTCTGTAAACTGCTCAGAGTGCTATAAAGCACTGTGAAGTGGTATATAAGTTTATAAGTGGTATATAAGTTTATATAAGCAATAGTCCTATTGCTATTGCTACAATAGGAAAATTAATACCAAGATGAAAGAATAAAAAGAATAGGTGCAGAAAAAATAGAAAGAAAAGAAATAAAGGTAAGAATATAGTATATGAAAAGAAATACATATATCTTTTTTGTGAAATACATATTTTTGTGAAGAAAAATTCTTCACAAATGTAAACAATTTTAGCAACTTATCACTTCCTCTTAAAAAATAAGAAATGATTCCTTCCTATACTCTAACTATTCTCTATTAATAAATTATGATCATTTTAGGCCATTTCAGTCCATTAGATACCAGAAATAGCAATATATCTACTTTAACTTTGGTCGAATAAACCAACTTTATTTATTTGTTAAATTTATATTTTTTTTTTATTGAAAAAGTTTTTCGAATACAAGTTTTTCCCCCTTTTCCTCCCTTCTTCCCCAACCCCCCCTCACCACCCATCCCCCCCTGTGACTTCTTCTTCACAACAATAAACTAATTCATAATTAATTACATAATATTTTACCATACCCTTACTCACTCCTCAAAATACTGACCCTTAGCATAGTATTCTTATAACTCCGCTTTTCTCCGCTTTTCACAATCTACCCTTTTTCTCCTCCCCCAAACTTATAAAATATTATTATTATTACAACAACATAACCTTTACTTTTATATATATTAATTTAACATTTCAAAGCAGCCTTCTCCAAATTTAACATTTATTCAGTTCTAAATTTATTAACTGTCCATCTCGCTGGACGGTTTATAACATTAAAATGGAGAAAATGATAAAACAGGTAAACATAATAGCAAAGCAATGAAACAATAAAAATAAACATTAAAAATCTATAACAATATGAATTAAAAGATGGGCAGAAGGGAAGCAGGAAATGCAGCCTCCAGTGTAGTAGTCCCCTGTTGGGTCTCAGGACTAACCGAGAGAGCCAGGAGAGTGTTCAGACCCTTGCAGAATCATAGAAGGATGGGGGAAAACCTCACCCCAGCAGGGCAGGATATGTGTCACAGAGCTTTATATTTTATAATTTTTCATTCCTTCCTATTATTTCTAACAATCTTAATATTTATTCAAATAATGTTTCAAAAGTTGTTTTCATTTTTTTCTTTGACCTTTCTCACAAAATTCTTCAAACTTTAACAAGTCTGTTTTATAAATCCAACATGGGAAAATTATCCACATTATCCTTTTGGTTTATTATTTGCATATCCTTTTTAATTATTAAACACCAGCCATTTCCTTTGTATGACTTTGGAGTTTTCCATGTCAAGAATGACATTTGTAAATCGACCTTCAACTCAGATTCAGTCTTGTCTTGTAAAACCTGTTCCTCTTCCGTAACATTTTTTTAGTCACAGTCCCTCCATAGAGTCAGATGTCTCTGATAACACTATTAACGTTAACGTCTGAGTCCATTTTTCAAACTAATGTGAGTTAGACTATTTTGCTCCATTCTGTAATTGTAAATCAAGGCTATTCCTTTTTAATTATAATTTTTAATTAACTTTAGTGTCCAATTTTTAAAATCTTACTTTAAAAAAAGCATTTTCTTACAGGAAGGATTCTTTATAATAAAATCCAAACTCTCATTTCAAATTTTTCTGGAGCCTTGGTCTGTTTGTAACTTTCTAAAATCAAAATTTTAATCATGATGTTTATTGGTTGTTTATTCCAAAGAATATTTTCAATCTTAAACTTCTTGTTCAAATTTTGTTTTGTGAGACTTATTTTTGAATTATATTACATAATACATTTTACACATTTTGCAGCTGTCATTAAATGTTTAAGGTTTAAAGGGAATTTTTTTAATAGCAGTACAACAAATAAGGACAACTTTTTTTATTATTATTATTTTACTCTTGGGCGAAGATTAGGTAAAGACAGCATCATGACTCTGGAGGAGGAAAAAAAAAATGCCAAGGCAGATTTATGCTGTGGTTCAATATTTATGCTGTGGGAGAGGGAGGGAGGGGGAGAGAGAGATAGACAGACAGAGAGACCTTCCTCACCTCTATCCCCAGGACAAAATATTTTCCTTTCAGAATTTTACAAATTAAAGAAACTGTGTGTTATCATATGCTGAAACTGACTTGCTTTCAATTTTATATTTTAAAACATATTTTAAACCATAAGTTTAACTATGTTGGATCCAGATAACGTACTGAATAGCAATGATTTTTTAAAAAAAGCTTGCTAGAGAAGGTGAGATAGGAATATGTACAAACCCAGGTAAAGGCAAATCTTATTCTTCTCAGGTTAAACTGATTCATTAAGACATTCAAGTACATCTTCTATTTTTAAACAATTATACTTGCTAACTAACCAAAAAGAAAGTATGCAAATTTTATAATTTCTTATGGTAAATGAAGGATAATCTTTGATTTGCTCATCATTTATTACATCACTTAGTGAATGATGTTAAAAATCAAAGAGAGCAGAATTTATAATCATTATATAATATACTGAAAATGTGCTAAAAACTAACATGTATTTCCTTCTCTTAAGGTTCAGTCGTATGATCCTGATACTAATTCTTGGCTCCTTCGTGCAACAATCCCCATTGCAAAGAGATGTATTACAGCTGTATCATTAAACAATCTCATTTATGTTGCTGGAGGACTCACAAAAGCGATATATTGCTATGATCCAGTTGAAGATTATTGGATGCATGTGCAGAACACATTTAGCAGACAGGTAACATCTAAGGACTAAAAATGCTCATATGTACAAGTAAAGATATGTTAAAATAAAATGACTAAGTGCAAAATTAGGAAAGCTTTTTATGTCTACGATACATGTTTGCTTTTTATGAAATTTATACTGGAGCATTGGGATTTTATTCCAAATGGCAAAGTGAATTTTGTCATCATGCTGTATTTACAGAAGTAAGCAGGTTTTTCCAATCTAGCTCTCTCCAAATATACTGGATTTATTGGCTAGCATCAGAATTTCAATGAGAAATTATGGAAGTCCAATATACTGTATTTGGAAGGCACAAAATGGGAAACTTTAGTTTAAAGATATAATTCAGCATAAGAATACTTGAAGTATCTGGAAAGTATTAGGATGCTGCTGTCCTGGAAATTTGCAGAAACCATTTTTGGATTGAGCTTGATACTTGAGTGTTTCCATTAAAAAATTGATTGATTTAGAATTTGCCCATATTGATATCTATAAGAGGCAGAAATACTTCTTAGAAAACATGCTGCACAAGTTTATTGACAGGGAATATATACCAAGCCCAAGCTTAAGAAAAGAAATTTACAAAAGAAATTAGTACATTTCTAGCAAAACAATTATTGTAATATAAATTTACACTTTCTCTTTTTGATATGATGATCAGGAAAACTGTGGCATGTCGGTCTGTAATGGGAAAATCTATATCCTTGGTGGGAGAAGAGAAAATGGAGAAGCCACAGATACTATCCTTTGTTATGACCCTGCAACAAGTATCATCACTGGAGTAGCTGCCATGCCCAGACCAGTATCATACCATGGCTGCGTGACTATTCACAGATACAACGATAAGAAAAATTTTTGAGTAAGAAATCAGGCTCATATTACTGTCAGAATTTGTAGGATTCATTTTAAAAACAGGAAAGCAGCCTTTTCCAAAGTGTCATCTGTAAAGAAACACTGTTGTGTTTAAAGTCTTGATTGTTAAATATTTCCCATAGTTATAATTTCTAACTTCTTCTGAAATCATTAACAGTTGATGTTACTAAATAGATCATGCTCATGTCCATGTTGTATTTTTTCCAAGTTTATTTCAAATAGTTTTACCTGCATTTTTCATATTTTCAATGTGATAAGTACTGTTTACTATCAATGTGAAAAATTGAGTTTATATATGATTTATATAATGGTTTAAGTAATATTTGTCCTTTATTTTCTTTCATTAATTGAATTTATAGCACCACTATTAGAATAATTTTTAGAATATTTGAAAATAATATACGTCAATGTTGTCTTGCATCATGAAATACTTTTCATCAGAAAGCATATTAAAAATATTTAGGTCCATCTATATAGAATCACTCAGTTAAAGGGGTGTTTCATTTATTTATTTTTTAGTATGTGGTATGTGACTATTTTTTATTTTACTTCTAAATGAGACCTTAAAACATCTTAGTTACTTTCCATCTGAAATTATGTATAGTAAAGATCACATCATAGTTCCATTAGAAGCCCTAAGAAGCAATATTTAGGATTAAACTCTGCCACTCACTATATTGGGCTTCAGCATTGTTCCCAAATTGGTAAATAACAACTTTAGATTTCAAAAAATTAAATAGTAGCTTTTATTTAAGATACAGTAGAACCAATAAACAAGCAGTTGATTAATCATTGTCTTCTATTCAAGAATAAAAACAACTGTCATATACCTGTTATTAATATTTTTCCAGGTAGCATCTCTCTGTGACAAGGATCATTTTCTGAATTCTGTTTTTTTCCTGTAGCATACCCTGTACAACTTGAATAAATTTGACATATTTTAGTGGAGAAAATGCATATTAAAACATGATTTCTAGGTGTGAAAATGATAAGTATACATGTTACCAGCACTTTTGTGTTGTGTATTGCTGTGATCAGTAGTTGTATGATAAGCATTTACAGTACAAGAACATGTTTTACAAGGAAAATTCATTATGCCGTTTTGTACATCGTTTGCTTCCTGAATATTTTCCACATAATTATTACACTGCTGTGAATATTATGAATTTTCCTTGGACATTCTGACATAGGTAAGTTATGTATATTATTTTTACATCTCCATTTTTATATCTGGTCATGTTCAGCCAACATACATTTGCTTGACTAGACTATAAGCCTTAATCTCCTACATATACTAACATTTAACCGTATCAGGAACTTAGTAAAACAAGTTTCCCTGAAAAATATGCCTGATTAAATAGTTCTAATTGATTTTCAAGCAGTTATTATATACTATGTGACATTTCTGGTGCCTTGGAATCTTATATAAGTGTACATTCATCAAATGTTTAATAAGGATATGGCTCAAAATTAATTATTTACTGAGTGCTTTCTCATAGATATTTGTGTGTTTGCAGTAGGTGCCTTTAAATACTTTTAGCATTGGCTATACAGTACTTCCATTATTGGAAGCATTTGTGCTGCTGTGCAGTAGATTATACATGTTGTAATTTTTCAATAATATATGAATTAACAGTTCAATGAATTTGGTTTCTGTGACTAGAGAAATCCAGTTAAGTCTTTTTGTTCCAGCAGTGGGACAAGAATAGATTTTTATTGAAATCAAAGGAGTTGTTCCCCCTCTTGATTTCATTGGGAAGCTATTCTGTTCGTGAAAATAAATGCACCATATTTCACCAGTAAAATAAAAATATATTAAGGGAGAACTGGTCAACCTGTTGCCTATGAATCTCCTTTTGCAGTCCATAAAACTGGCCACAGTTTATGAAAAATGACAGCAATTTTCCCTGCCGTTTCAAGGGCAAGAGCAAACAAAAACTATGGAGTTTTGTATAACAAGTCCTATCAAAGTTAAAAATTAGGAACTCCATGAATTCCTTTAAAACATCCTTTTGTCCAAATATGAGAAATGTTCCCCTGCTTTGTAACTCTTTATTCCTTTATCCTACAAAATCCATTTTAGTGTGACCCTTGACCATCAAAATTGCTACATTTGCATGAAATATATCACTTGGCAGCAGATTTATGTTAAAACTATGTCAAAGAATTCATTCATATTTTGAATGTACAAAGTTAAATGGCTGAACCAACTGGATAAACTTAACAGTATCTTTTTTTTCTTGGCATCTATTTTGGAAAAGTTCCATTTAAAAATGAGGCATATGGTAATGGTATGTGTAACTCTCCTTGGCATGTTTGCTTGCTTATTTTCAGCTATAGTGAAGATATTTTTTCCCTCTTAAAACGTCCTTTCAACTACTGTTTGGGTCATATTTGATCATAATTAACTTCAAAAAATTCCTGTTTATACTTCTGAATGAATTAAGTTGCAAATATCTGTTTGAAAATGTCAATCAATGCATGTCATTTGTTTAAGAGCTTGGTAGATTGTGCCAAATAAATCTTGCTTGCCATCTACAGGAAATTTGCCCTATTTTACATTTTGGTTATTTCTACTTTAATTTTGCATGCTTACTGTTTTGCTTAAATCCACTCAATGCAATTCAAAGGGGAACAGAGGCAGGAAAAGAATCACCTACTAGATATTTATATATTTAAGTAAGAATCACTACAGGTATATAATCTACAGTTTACTTGGTTTTATTGCAATATACTTGATTTTTTTCCTAAAACTACAGTCACTGGCCTGCACTTTGATGCTGTTACATTGCTTAAATCAAATATATCCAATATTACCATAGATTTTCTTATTGAAAAAAATTCCACTGAATAAAGTCAGGATTCTTAATAAACTTTTAGGAATTACCTTAATCTAACAACTTCTCTCCTGATCTGCAGTGTACAGGTAGCCCTCGACTTAAAATAGTTCATCTAGAGCAGGGGTGTCAAACTCGTGTCATGTGCCATACGACTTTTTCCCCCTTTGCTAAACTGGGCATGGCAAGCATATAATACATCCGGGAGTTTGACACCCCTGATACAGACGCTATTCAATGTTACAACAGCACTGAAAAAAGTGGTTTGACAGTTTTTCACGCTTATATCTGTTGCAACATTCCTATGGTCACGTGATCAAAATTCAGATGCTTGGCAACTGATTTGTATTTATTATGTTTGTTGTGTCCCAGGTTCATGTAATCAACTTTTGCAATGTGACAAAGTCAATGGGGAAGTCAGACTTACTTAACAACCGTGTTACTAATATAACTGCAATGATTCACTTTACAGTTGTGGCAAATGTTGTAAAATGGGGCAAAATTCACTTGTCTTGCTTAGTAATAGAAATTTGGGGTTTAATGGTGGTCATAAGTCGAGGACTACCTGTATTACAGAAATGTATAGAGAGATGAATTCAAAGAGCAAAATATGGAGCACACACAAGTGTGTACATATAGCACCTCTCAGAATAACTGCATTAAGCTGGTATCAGTCTTCAGAAAAAGATGTGCATTTCAAATCACATCTAATCCTTCTAATCTGGATCTCTCTGCAGCCTTGTGTATTACATTTGAATCTTAATGTGATTAAAGTTCAGTTATGAATATAGAAACAGTTGCCCATTGTTTAATAACAGTTGTCTTACACCATAGATTCATATCTATAAAGGCCATATATAGCTGTATTTTTGTAGCACAGCATTTATAAGGGCCTTCTCTAAAAACTCAGTAGCTCAAGGGAAACACCTCATAACCTTAAAGAATCTTTTTGTAAGTTATTGCTTCAAAAGCCATTTCCACTTGTGTGCATGCACAGCTGCTTTGTTTTGTTAGTTAAGTCCCAGCTGAAGTATTTGGATATGCAACATGCACACTCAGGCAGCTGGGATACAGCATGCAACCTCTCTGGAAGGCATAGCCCCTTCAAAGGGGCATTAGGCCCCTTCAAAGCATTCAGCAACTAATCATGACTGCATTTTTTTGTGTATTTGCTTTATACTGTAAGTAAAAATGTTTTGTGTTACTTTTTCCAACACACATATTTAATATGTATTTAAAACTGTACTATTCTGTAATATTCTATACTTGGCTTTTTGGAACAAGCAACCTGCTTGTGCTTTTGATTTTTACAGGCTTTTTTCTGTTTACATTAAAATTGAAAGAAATGACTGTGTCAAATGCAGAGAAAGAATTACTCACTGTAGAGACTGACCCTCCAATTGAACCTCCATCTTTCACAGATTGCTTGATCTTTGTTAAGGAAGTTCTTTCATTTGTGAAGGATTCCAAAATAGTTGGAATCCAGGCAGCAGCATGATAATACTAAACAAAACTTTATTTGCATGCAATATTTTAAAAGTAGATGAATATTAACTCAGAATACGTATTGGTCACTGAATTATGTGGCTGCACTATTTGGTTTTTATGCAGTCCTGGAAATACTTTTAAATACACTGTTACCTAGTTCTTAAAAGAGGCCACCTATATTTGAGATGAGCACCTCCTGGAAAATTTAGCACAGGGCTGGACAACATACATGCCTCACATGACCCATCATCCCATTTTCAAAAGCCCAACAAACCTGACTATGTTAATAGAATGATTTTTGTTTTATCTCAAAATACCATTTCGAAATAAATACCAAGTGGAAGCAGAAGGCCTCTAGGAGTTAAACTCTATTTATACCTTTAATCTGCCCAAATAACCAGAAATCTATCACTTCCTGTGAGATCCCCAGGCAATCTTGTAGCTGATCAAGGAAAGGTGCAGCAAACTCCAATTCTTGGAAAGCTACCCATCTTTATTCTAGCATATTCTATTTCACTGCATCGTCATGTATCCTATCATGTTTAAAACTCATGGAAAATTTACAACGGAGTTAGCCATCTTGAGTTACATGAAGATAGACCAAGCTACCTTTCACCTTTTCTGATACAAAATTTATCCTTTATAAATTTCCTGTGTTATAGAAGGATTTAGCTGAACAATAACACACTAAAAATACCCACACTTTTCTCAACTAATTGTTTTGTGAATATTTAAAGAAATATACAGGTTAGATGGCAGCTAACCTCGTGAAACTTACTGAGTGAAGTCTTCAGTTATACCACAAAACACTGAACTAGGAACAGTAATTCTAATAGTTTGATCATTTTTATTGTACTTACCAATATGCTTTATAATAATCTTCAATTGAATTTGTTTTTTTTAGCTTGTATTATAATACTGGAGTGTATCAGTAGATATTTCAATGTTATGTGTATGTATTTATAAGTATGTGTGATTTTTTTTGATGATTGCTTATAAATGATGCTTTTGAAAGCTACTATGTATGGGTTGTAGCGATATGTGAGGGTGAAAAGCATTTGGTTGTAGTTTATTTTGTATACTTAATCCAAAGAACTGAATGTTGTAAATAAATCCATTTTAGTGTAATCTTTGCCCCAAAGCCAAATTCAGAATAAATATTGCTAATTTGCATCATTCTGATTTTCTGTTTTATTAAAAAATTTAGACCTTTATTATGTAAATGTCTATTACTTACTTGATTTAGATCCCACTTTTCTTATAATTACACAGGATCCTAAAAGTAAAAAGCAACGTAAAATAAAACAGATGGTCTTTCAGATATTTAGGATTTAACCACTAAGACAGTACAAAAAACACACTTGCACTTTGAAGCATATTCAGAAAACTGTTAGTAGCCAGTGCAGGATTTTCAACATGAAAATATGTTCCCAGTAGCTGCAGTACTCAGTATTCCAGCCAACACATTTTTCACTTCTAAAAAAAAGCATATGGCAGAAATTGTTTCATTGTTTCAGTAGCTACAGAAAGCTATTCCTTGGCAAGGCTGCCACCTGAATATCAAAAAACAGCTAAGACTGAAAGAACTTGAGATTTCAGGAACAGTACAACTTTATCTCCAAAAGGATATACAGTACTTCAATCCTACTAATCAACGGGACAGCCATTTTGTCTATATTTAAAGTTTTTTTTAAAGAGCATGCTACCATATAAACAACAATGGTCACAAGTTTCTCAATTCTTGTAGAGGGAAACATTTATGTTCCTAATGTTTAAAAGATCTTAATTCAACTGGGAAAATTACATTTTCCATAGCAATCAATATCATTGCCAGAATATTATATTAGTTTGAAAGATAAATGTTATTTTACTGTAGCTTTCAATTTCCAACTAGGCCAAATAGCGATGTTATTCATAAGTAGAAGATTTATAATAATGAATGCTAGATTTCCATTTAAATTCTGTAATATGTCAGTAAAATGAGGACCTAGATTTTTGGGGCAACATGCTGACTGTAAATCACTTAGAAAATGCTGTAAAGCACTATGATGCAATATATTAGTCTAAGTGCTATTGCTATCTCAAACACATGTCAAAAATCATCACAACCTCAAATAACTGCTGTAATTTCCTAGATATTGGCTGTCAGAAATAGCTGGCCCCAAATAGCTATTGTCAGTCAATATGGAGGATACAATTAGCCCCAATTAGCAGCTGTTTCATTACCCAAATCTATAAAATCTTAGGTTATGTACATAAATAGTTTCAATGAGGTGCATTAGCTTAGTTAAATTTTAAAAATAGTGGAAAAGTTAATGGTCTGAAAAACAGAGTTTCAGTTAGAGTATTTTGACAACTAAATTTTTAAAAACGTTACACATTTCTACTTTGGCTTATATTTTTAGAACAATTGGCAAAAATGATTAGAATATAAACAGCACATTTTTTTATTATTTATATTAACTTACACTAATTGATGTATTTCATTTATATATGTGTGTATAAATAATTACAATCTGCATTTCTTTGCTTGCAGTTGACCTAAGTATACATGAGAACATCAGTAGAATTTTGGATGAATTTACTGATGTAGTTTATTTCTGTCAGGCACAAGCAACCAGATTCACATATGTAGCGTTCAAGATGACTACTTTATTGTATTCTGCCTATAATACAAGAATCTCCCCCGACTTCTCTTGGGATAACAGATAAGATCCCATGGAAGAGGCGGGGTGTGTGTCAGCCCTAAGTGTTTTGTAGCTACACAACTGAAGACTAATTCCCAGCATGAGCCCAATTCTCTTGGGTGGCAGTTCCCCAGCACTTTCATATTATTTTCAAATGCTCATTGCCATAGAAGTTCATTATGAATTGAGAAAAATGGTCCCTGGAATTTTTAAAGGACATATCTTAGGAGGAAAACGATGGCCAACGAAGGACAAGGCAACAATAAAATTTACAAGGTGTGTAAATTGCGGGTCGCCGTCTTCATCTCATTCCTATGTATCTGCTGCTGGAAAGCTTCAGATGTTGTGTTTCTGGCATGCTGAAAACTTGGGAGAGCAGAAAAGTCTCCCTGCTCAACATACGTTACCACTTTAATAGTTCAACACAGAATTCCCACGCAGCTAACAACGAGTACGGTTAATAATCACAATCAGAGTAATAGTGCCAGCAAAAAAGATACTATAAAGAAGTCTAGTGATACAAACTTTTGGAGATTTTAAAATACTCCTTAAACAAAATCCCAACTCCCGGAAGAAGAAAAATTAAAAGCGGCACACATCAGTCTTCTTGGCCACTAGTCCAAGTCGTTTAAATTACAGCGGATGCTGTAGGTGAAGAATACACCGACCAGCGCAGCACCGCCACTGCCGCCGCCACCGCCGCCTCTTTCAGGCATGGGCTTCTCCCAATGCCCGCCCCTTCTCCGCTCTCCGCCTGCGCAGCCGCGCCCCTCCGTCGCCCTGAGAGAGGACGGAGCTGATGGCGGCTGCGCGCTGCAGGTGGTGGCCTCGCTGAGCGTTGGGTTGGTTAATGCTATAAGGGACTGCCAGCGGCGGCCTTCCGGGGTTTGTTTGTTTTTTTAAAGCAAGCCGGTGAGTTGTGCAGTTGCAGCCGAAGCCCCGCTTTATCCCTCCCGAGCTGAGAAGGGGCAGGCTGGTGCGTGAGTTTGGCGAGCGCCCCCTCCGGCTCGGGCTCGACTCTGGCAAAAGGCTGGGGGGCTCTTGCAAGAAGCCGGAGGCAACTACCTTTGAAAGAGCCGACCAAGTTTGCTCGGTGTCTTAACTTCGTTGGGCTTCGGGACTGGAAAAGCGAAGTACCCCCTTTACGCCCATCTTGCAGTCAGATCCTAACCCACGTTTACTTGGAAGGAGAAACGCTGAGTTTTGGTGAACTCTTGTTTGGAGCATGCTTTAAATCTGCAACCTTGCAGACTAACTACGTTCCTTGAAAGTTCCCATTGAATTCAGTAGGACTTCCTGTTAAACACATGGGTTGCCCATGCCATTGTAGAGTTATGTTTACCTGTTTCTATTCATTTTAACTGGTTTAAGCATAACTTGATTGCACCTGATTGTGCTGTTATGAGAACAGCTCTGCGTTTACTATTTGACATACTCTACGAGTCCTGTCTGGGTACTTGTTTTTAAATGCAACTCATATTAAAACTATGATTTTGGATGGGGCTTGACCCCAGACACTATCTGGCACAGTTTTGAATATTGATAGCATGCTAATTACAAAAATATACAAAATATAGTCAGTATTCTGTCTTGATATCCATTTTCCTTCAGTAATGTTTGTTCTGAGGATCCTTACAAGGCGGTACCTAATTATCATTAAGGAGTTCCATTCAGTGACAGTAGCAAATGAGTGCAGTTTTTGATACCCTATTGATGCTTATATTTATTAAATGCGCTTCTGTCTTTGGTGTTGCATGATAACATATCTTAATAAAACTGTTCTGCAATAATATATACCGATGATGTTTTCTATATTCAGCCAAGAAAACAAATGGTAATAAAAGTTGAATTGTCAGTATCTAATCTCCATGATTGTAAAAGTTTAAATATTTGTAAATGTGAAATTATAAACTTAAGTGTTCAAAAACTGAGTGGATAGCAGTAAAACATGCTGAAAGACTGAGAAGAAAGTAAAATCTGTTTTCATTAATAAAAACCATTTTTATTTGACAGGACTAACTGAAAAATAAAACTTTGGGAGGAATCTAAGAAGCCTTCAGCCAAAGTGCAGAGCATTAAAAGAAAATCAGATTTTGATTTATATGTTTAAGGTAAAAATACTTCGGGAAGATTTGTATTCATTTATAATGGAATACTGGGTCTATGTGATATGTCTACACACTGCATGTACATTTACTTTTCAATAGAAAAGAAAGAGGAAAATAAAGCTTAGTTGTAGAACTAAAACAGGTTGCGGTTTTCATAAACATATACAAGTATTCTTACACCTTAAAATGTCATTTAGTGGCAGTCTTTTTTCCCAATTTTTTTAAAAAATGAGTCCGTATAACTTTTCCAAATAACTTTTCAGTGACCATAGCAAAGAGCAATTTGGCTATAAAATATTGATTTATTTTAGAATTCTTTACCTCTTGTTCAGACATGCTGGTCTTTTGTTCTCAATAAGAGAACTGGCTAATTCTGTAATGTAGCTTAGAACCTAGAACTTACAAATGCTATGTATCTGTTTCTTTCTTCTCTTTCTCTAGTGAAGAAGATAACAATGTCAGGTATCAAGAGGACTGTAGAGGAGATGGACCCAGACTATGAAGAGATCTCAATTGCACCTACAAACAAACATCATAAAGCATCAGAACAATCTGGTAAAATTTCTTTAAAAAAACGAACAGTATGTGATTAAAAACTAAGATTAAAACCAATCTTAAATCTCAGTTTTTCCACTTTTTCTTTCACAACTGTATAGACATGTTTCATTGTGTTTTTCTGTGATGTTGATCTTGGTTCAACTCATAGTCCAAGAAACACCTTTTCCAATTTCATTTTGGGGTAAAAAATAAAAGTAGCATTTAAGACAATATGGGAATTGATCATAAGTATAATGAGACCTTATTGATTACTAAAACTTTGGCTAATATATATATATATTACACTAAACATAATATAACTTGGGAATCCAATAATAGTGATTTATAAGTCATTTTTATGGCTTATTACAATTCAAAATTTAGTACAATGTGAGACTCCAGCATTTTATGTTTATGTAGATCTTAATTAAAGATTCCCAGTTATGAGTGACAATCAAGTCCTCCTGTTTCTAAATTTTCTTTCAGCAATATTTAGATTTCAAAAATTACAGTGTTACAGTGTAAGTTACAAGTTACAGTGATTCCTTGAAATAGATACATTATCTTTACATTATTTGTGTATAATCTGATGATGTGGTTTTCTTTCAACAACCTGCTCAATCTGACATCACAAACATTTTTAGCTTACATGTGGAACATTTTTTTCAGAAACATTGCAAACAGTCTTAAATATCTTGAACATAAAAATCTTAATTGTATGAACTCTTTTTACATAGCTCGAGATGCTGCAATACAGAAGATTGAAGCAATTATTAAAGAACAGTTTTCTATAGAAATGAAAAATAAAGAACATGAGATTCAAGTGATTGATCAGGTATATAGATATCATGTTTATTATAAATTGAGAAATAGAAGCAGGGATTTGTTCAGCCATTTCTTAAATGGATTTTCCTTTTGACAGCGACTGATCGAAGCAAGAAGAATGATGGATAAACTGCGAGCCTGCATTGTGGCGAACTACTATGCTTCTGCTGGACTCTTTAAAGTTGGGGAGATAAGTAGTGCACATGTGAGTAGTGGCAAGTTACCTTGCCTTAATCTATATCAGGATTTCCCAAAGTGGTCAGTGTTGAACCTTTGATTTGATGGGATAATCCATTGACGTTGTTATTTATAGAGCTATTGCTTAAAGTAGTATTCATTAAATAATATTCATATAATGCTTGGGAGTCAACATTAACAACCTGAAACTTCATGAAGGGGTCACTGAACTGAAGTGTCAGGGAACTCCTGTTCCAATTGTTGACAATCATGTATTTAAAAATACAGGTTGCAAAGAAGTTGTTGGAAAAGAGTACTAGTCATAAACCAGGATTGCGTTTTAGATATTTTTAAACTTTATTCTGGCTAAGCACACTAGGTATTATGGTATGGAAGGTTGTAGATCATATATTAGTGTAACTACTTGAAAGCTTCCATTAAAGAAACAGAACTAAACTTCAGTAGGAGCAAACTTGAATTTTAAAAAACAACAACCTGTTTTTAGTTTGAGACAGATTTTTTAAAATAATAAAACACCAAACTACGATTAATAACATTGAGAAAAACAATTAAAAAGACTATGATGGAAAACGTTTATATCATGAACAAAGCAACTCTTTAAAAAATGACCAAAATTGAAAGTTAAAAGTTCTTTTTCTTGTCTGTCTCTTTTCAAAAAATTTCAGGTATTGCGAAATAATGCCTGTTGGTAATCTACTGCTGCAAATCAGAAGCAGATTTATCTAGTTGCAAAGAAGGTAGAGAGTGAATTAGATAGCTACCTTTCCTGTGAACACACTGTTAAACAAGTTTTAGTATTCTGTGTCAACCTCCAAAAATTATATGAATGAACTACTTATAAGAGCAGCTCTGATGGGGTTGTAGTATTGCCATCTGATGTTTTTATTTTGCTATTCAGCCCCTAGTTCAGTGGTAGACATACATGTTCCATGTATCTTTATCCTGCTGTCTCCTTTTTAAGAGGATCAAGAAACATTTACTATGAAAAGCTACAGAGATTCTGATTGCAGCTGTCTTTAAAATAGAACTGGGCTGAAAATATCTCCCAATGTCTGAAGGATTTGCAGTAAATCAGCAACAATTTTAACTTCCAGGTTTTTAATAAATAGACCTGCTTCTTCAAGTCCTGCATGCCTTTAGGTATAATCAGTAGTGGAATTGTCTGTAAGATCCATAGATGTGTCTTATGTACCAGGTTGTAGATGGATGAATTTAGGGGATTAGTTTTAAAAATCTGCAAGACTAACATCTGCCCTCCTCATTTATACTAAAACAAACAAACAAATGTTGTTCTATTTCAGGGAATGAAGACTTGTGATTCTATGGTTTTTAACCATCCAACCATCAAGAAATTTTTAGAATCTCCATCCCGATCATCCTCTCCTGCTAATCAGGGCTCAGAAACCCTGTCTGTCAATCATTCAGAGAGTGAATCTTCTCAGCACATGGAATATATGTTGGGAAAAGACAATGGTAGTCTGGATGTGGAAGAAAGAGTGCCAAGCAAACTTGACTTGACTCTGCGCAAGAATGCTGGACAGGTGATACAATACCAATGTGTTAAAATAATTTTCAGAAACAAAAGTTCTTTTGTAATAGCATGGCAAAAGGAAACCTGTTTCCTTTATTGGAAGCTCTATAAATACCACTGTAAAGAACAAAACAATTTTCTACCTACCGGTATTTCCTGTTGGTGTAATCATATGTATGTGAACTTTTCCCTATCTGGTGCCGTCTCAATATGTAGGACTTTAATTTTCATAATTTCCAACTGGTATGGTCAAAAGGAAATACGGGATTTCCAGCAATATAAAGGTATTATGTTAAATGACACTTCTGAAGTGTTCATAGTTTTGGCTTCCAGTTTATGACATATGAATAACAGTGTTTATGCAGTTTTTAAAATATCTGAAGGAGAAAGAGATTACGATTTTAAACTGTGAGCATGGTCCATTTTCTTTAGAAGAAGAAGCCAGTTCTCATTTCCCAACGTAATTGGGAATTTGATTAATAGATAAAGCTCTCCCAGAAATAGCCTGGCCTGAAATTGTCACTTCAGACTCTTCAATAGTTTTGCATGTTGATATTCCCTTAATATGTTGTTGCTAATGTTGTTTTGGATAGGATCATATAATATACCCCAGAATTTCAAGAATTTATCCCTGTATCTCTAATCTCCACCTATTGCCTCTTCAACTCTGCTTGCATTTAAAGAAGTAAAAGCTTTAGCCTGGATGAAAGTACATTTCTCTTTAATTTTCCACTGCTCGGATCACTTTCTATCCAAAGATTGCAGCATTTTAAGATATTTTCCTTGCAAGTTCCTAGGCCATATTTCTGGAGCAGGGTTTTTCAAACTTAATTTCTCATAGAATGCCATCAAGCTCTTGTGGAACACAGGACAAAAAAAAAAAACAGAGGGGGAAAAAAAACCTAGCACCCAGGTAATCTGTGCTCATGAGGTTCCAGGAAATTTTTTAAAGTAAAGATTTAAAAATTTGAAAACTTCTGGAGTTCTCTTTTATATTATTTTGATAGCATATATAGTTAACACTCACCAAGTTTAGTATAAACTCAGTGAGAGATCTTAAAAATTGCATCATTGCTTTGTCATATAGTATAAGGAATCTTCAAACAATCTTTTTTGTTTTAGATAAGAGTAATAGGAACATGTCAACTTTATCCAGATTCATGTATTTAAATATTATCTATTTACATTGTAACATGCTCAAAACCAAATCTGATGATTTGTAAGAGCTGGATGCCATTTTTAACATTTAGAGATTATGTAAAGCTAGGTGTAATTTCAGCAGTAGAAAGGTTTACACATTTTTTTAAAATGCTTGCAACTTCCATCAGAAATCTTTCTCCCTGAACATCCTTATATAGATTTCTAAACATTCCATCTTTAGGGCATTTCTGGTGTTTCAAGAGAATATGAAGCAGAGCTGAGAAAGGCTGATTTTTCAAATGAAGAGCATTCACGATTATATGTGAAGAAAACAATAGTTGTCGGTAATGTTTCCAAGTAAGTATTCAAAGTGGGGGGTTTTTGTCTCTTCCTATCCACTCCAAATATGGATTGAAATTAGAAGAGGGATGATCAAACTATGGAATTAGTAAAGTCCTTGGTGCCCTCGGTTTGCTTGCAGACTTTTCATTATCCAAGTAGATAATGTCATCAGTGTTAATATGGAATCAGTAAACAAACTGATTTCCATTCTGTTCCAATAATATATCGTAACCATTATTATTAGACAAACCTGTTGTTTCAGGGAAAGACAATCCATATCATTCTTTCTTTATAGTAGTTTTGAAGGCAGAAGGCAACTAATGGGTTGGATAATGTTGATTGGAAGTGCTCTGAGTACTTAAAGAGTTCCTGCTATTCTTAGCTCCTCCTCCAGCCCCTGTATATACTCCATTCTGACATTTCAGGAGGCATCTACTACGTCAAGTAACTTACTGGAGTGCCTCACCATAGCTTCATATGACACACCTGGCAATGGGACTCAATGGGACAATATAGTTAAATGATTATGCTCAGAGTTGCACTAGGCATATTTCCCCCTCCAACCTGTATCAGAGAATTGACTGGGTAATGGTGCTTGAAGCCACAGTAGATCGCTCTAACCAGCACTTCCCAGGACTCCAAAAGAAAGGATGGTGGAGGAAGTCTATTTGTTTTGCTACATGATGTTTTTATACATCTGTTTGCTAGTCATCTAAAAAGGACAGTATAATCTCTCTCCTTCTGATGTCATTCTTTATTTTTTCTTCCACTGGAAAAAATCCAACAGTAGCATGTTTTTATTTTTTCCTATAGGTGAAAAGAAAAGGAGGGCATTTCCTAGTGTAAAAGCAAGCATCTCCTCAATATATAGCTTTTTTTCATTACCATGATTAAAGGAATGACCAAGCATTTTGTCAATGAAGAGTTTTCCTGAAGAAACATTCTTCTCTGTTACAAAGAGAACCATAACAGCCTTTCCACTATTTAGGATTGCTTAATTAGTGATGCAGTAGAATTAACTTTGGTGGATTTATTTTTTTTCTGTCTTCCAGATACATTCCTCCTGATAAGAGAGAAGAAAACGACCAATCCACTCATAAATGGATGGTGTACGTAAGAGGTTCCCGACGAGAGCCAAGCATTGATCATTTTGTTAAGAAAGTCTGGTTTTTCCTTCATCCCAGCTATAAACCTAATGATCTTGTTGAAGTCAGGTAACACAGATTTCATTGAAATCACCTCAATGCTCCATATGTTTTCTGCAACTTCCTCATCTCTTGTATCTGTTGGTAACATTCTGGATAGAATTGGTCCTTGAAGTAGAAAATGCATCACTTAATGATACTCCTTGGATCCAACATTATCAGTGGCATAGCATCCCCAAGCAGGCTCAGTAACTCGGAATATCCTTCTGTCGGCTCTTCTGGTTTCTCAGATACAGCATTTCCTGGATATAAGGATTTCATTTCATGTATTTAGTTATTTTAAATTGGCATGACATTTTCATTATCCCCGTTTTAAGACTCAAATATTTCTTGGTATTTTTTTCATTTTGTTTTTTTTAAAATATTTGTTAGAAGAAATAACTAAAGCCTCCAATGTCCATATTTGTAGAGAACCTCCTTTCCATCTGACGAGGCGGGGCTGGGGAGAGTTTCCAGTGCGGGTTCAGATTCACTTTAAGGATAACCGAAACAAAAGGATTGACATTATACACCATCTCAAGGTAATACTGTAGTGTTCCATGATACAGTGCCTAGTTTTGTCCTACATCTTTTTTTTTTGTTTACTTTTTCTCAAGGAAATAGTCAGTCTGGTTTTGGGTTTTATAAAGTAAAATGAACATAACAAATAATGTTTATGAAAGATATCTGAAATTTTAACACGATTGTGGGGGGGGGGTTCCCATGTTGATCTATTACACATGCAAAGTATAGCAACCATATATTCTTGTAAAAAATAAAGGGCAAACCTAAAAATGGGGAAATCTAAAAGAGGTCCATAAGGGTAAAGAAATTTTGTTTATAACTCTGTTTTACAAAGGAAAATTCAAGAGCCAGAACCAAGAAAATAAATAATTCTAAAGGATTCCTTTCTGAAATAAAGAACTATAATAAAGTGCCTATGGTCATATGTGTACTATATGTGTGCACATATGGAGCTTCAAATAATGTTAAATGTAAGGTTTTTTTTTTACTAAGATGTATGTGCAGAAGTCAGCAACGCAGTACTTAATAATAAAAAAAATAACACCAGATATCATCTATGGGACATCCAAAATTATTTAAATTACATTATTTTTTAATTGAATATGCTTTTTTTAAAAAAAATACAGATTGCTTGGAATTTCAAGCAGAAATACTGGGAAAATACAAAAATTTTAAAATATTCAGGTTTTTAAAACATCCGTACCTATAATGATTCTCAGTGCATAAATCAAAACATAACCAAGAATTGTTTCTGTCAGATTCAAGAATTTCCCTTCTCCCCAGATAAAAAGGAAACCATCCAGGAAGATCCTTTTGTGACTGTCACAAATTATAGACTGTCATCTTGCAATCATTTGAGGATAGGCTGTCTGGTGATATTTACTTTTTGGCATTTTCTCCTCTCAACGCTCAGGAGGTGGCTACTATTTTTCAGGCTTCCTTTAGCTGCCAAGATAACCCTTTCAAGAATAAATTTCCAAAGTTATAAAAGGTCAGAGAGGTAGGTTTATTGTAGAAAAGCTTTGAAGCCATTACAGAAGAATTCAAGCAACTGCAGTGTATCAAACACAAGCCCTACTTAGTGAAATTAGGATTCGCATTCTTGTACCTCTTTTGCTGTCTGGGCAGAAGCTAGATGGGCTAGAATTAGCCTGATATCAAATATTCCCTCTCTTAATTTCTCAATCAGTGAGTGACTTAGACTGCCTTCAGCATTTTAGTATTCCTCAAACATTGGGTAGTTTTAATCCACTTTTAATTCATATATTTGTTCTTTCCAAGTATTTGGAAGTAGATCTAGCCACTAGACGATACATGTTTGAACAGGAGGCCTATTCGCTATCTGCCTCCTGGTTTAGTAACAGACAGGTTTGCTATGAAGCTGCTTATACATGGCTGTGTAAGAACCTACTGCATTGCTTTGGCACCTGTTGAAAACATATTTTGCTATCCAAGCCTTGAGACAACTATTTCTCATCTTATATCCATTAATGAGTATGCATTTTCTGTTTTAACGCTGTTGCTTTATTTTGAGTTTTAGATTTGGCTGTAAACTGCTTAAATATTGTTAAAGCTTTTAATAAAACAGCATGCAAACATTTTAAATGTACAAATATCAACCCAACATTGGGGCAAATGAACAAGAATTAGACCATTAATAAATACTCTTTACTATTGAAAAAAAGTTATCTATGGATGATTTTAAAACACATGCATAGCTCCTTGTAACTTAGTAGTTAAACTAATTTACTTTTACATAATACTATTTTCTCTTGGGGGAGTCTTCTGGGGGAGAAAATGTCCTTGGTTAAAAACTCATTTGCATTTCTTTTGCTCTCTTTGGAAATTTAAGATTTATTGCCATCCATAAAGCTGTTTACTAAATGTCGCCATCTCTCTTGCTTCCCACATCTTGAAATTATGGCGAATCCATTGTGCATATTAATCCTGCCTTCCTGTAGTGAATTGGAGCTATTCCTGGTGTTGTATCACCTGCAAATCAGAGGCACATAATGGAGATGCTGAGCAGCTCCATGGGCTGCTATGAAGCCTTTCTCCCTTAGCTGTCTCTCATTGTGACCCTGATTCATTGCAGTTTTTTTAATGCTTCATTTCATGTAGTTTGAATTCATCTTTTATACTGCATTGTAAGATTCCATTATCTTGAAAGACATTGACTCAAGTCAGAATACAGTGCATCCTTTTTTTTTCTTTTTTTTCCATATCCAGTGAAAACAGAACAAATACAAAATACTTGGAGAGAACAAATGCATAAATTCAAAGTGGATTAAAACCAGCCAACGTTTGAGGAATACTAAAATGCTGAGGACATCCAGGTCACTCAGTGACTGAGAAATTAAGAGATAGAATATGTGGTATCAGGATGCTGATTTTTTTAAAAAAAAAAATGCTAGATTTTTTAATTATTCCTGATAAATGATTGTTTAAAAATAGTTAAAACAACACAGCTTTTTTAATATCTGAATTTCGTGAAGAAGCATCAAGGTTTGTATGTATTGAAATGGTTTAACAGATAATGTGTGTCAGAAATAGGGTTTTTTTAAAAAAAAAATCTTATTTTCTATTTCTTACAGTTGGATAGAACATACACTGGTCTACAGACACTAGGGGCTGAAACGGTATGGTTTGTTTTTACTTTGCTTAACTTTTTAAAATGTTGGTAAGAAAAATGAGAGACTTCCTTGTTTTTTTAAAAAAGTGTCCACAATAAATATCTTTCAAGCAGCCATAATGCCAAAATACAAAGTCTATTGAATTTGTGTATTATTAGCGACAGAAGCTTGGATAGGGCACAAACAAATATGAATGGTACCTCACATTGATAAATTATAAACATTTTGCTTGAATATAAAGTTTTTGTAATCTGGGTAATGTGGCCTCTGTGTGTCATTGGACAACAAATCCATTGTACTGGCCAGCAAAACCAATGGTGACAATTGTTGAAAATTGCAACATCTGGAGCTCCACATGCTGTCTAACACCTAATCTAGAAGCTTTAACAAATGGAAACTTTGTAACCTGAGCTAATGTTGCAGAATCCTGGTGGATTTTTTCTTGTGGGTGGAATATATAAAACACACCACCCATATCTTTGAAGGTGGTTCTGAGAAATAAACCTGAAAATCTGAGAGAACGTGTGCTTTTCGCCATGTTGTTCTACATATACTGCATTGTCTGGTTCTGTTAACCTTTTGAGGCAGTCCAGAAAACAAGCACAGTGAAAGGTAGCTATATTTTTATTGAAAGATTACATTAACAGAATCTTGCAAGTTTGAAAGTATTCCTTCTCTCCTCTTCTTTTGCTCTCTGGAAAATTAGGGAAGTCCCTTCCGAAATACATCCCTTGCCATCTCTGCTTCTGTGGAGTTTTGCATGACAATAGTCTAGTCTGTGAGTCTTCCTCCTGTCTCCCAAGTTTATTCCCACATACTATTACAGGTTCACACCAGAGTTCAGCAGTAAGTCACAATTCTCCAGGCACTGAACTCTTCATTTTGAATGCAGAGGGCCCAGCGTTGTATATATTTTAATACCAAGGTGTTATGAAGCTCTTTGAATATACTTGACTAAAAAAACTACAAATAAAATTGTCAGTTGCCCAACAGTAGTTTTCCTTCTCTTTTGAAAAGGTTGTGGATGTTGAGTTGCATCGGCATTCTCTTAAAGAAGAATACCAGTCGTCAGATTCTGATCTTTCTGACGCTCCTAACTCATTGCATTTGCCATTAAATATGCCAGCACCTATGAAAGCATCTTCACCAATAAAACAAGTAAATGAATCCATCACAGAAGTTTCTCTTGAAAAAGGTAAATGATATGTGTCCTTCTGTCTGAATCGAGATTATAGTCATGCATTGTTGAACAACTGGGAATCTCAGTTTGATTGGAGATTTCTTTCAGGGAAAATTTGTCCCTAATTATAAGTAATTTCAATGTCAAAGACATGATAGAAACTCAAATCATGTCCTTCTAAGTAGGAAAATTCTTCAGTTTTTTTTTTAATAAATGAATCAATTTCAAGAGGTTTTCAGCAGAATGAAGCATTTTTGCCCCACATATTTCTGTTTAAATTGATATATTTATCAAGAAAACTTTGCACCTTTCTTGTCTTCTCCCTTTACATTTCCACACCAGGACTCAGTGCTGAAGCTGAAAGGCATACAACCTTTTATGCTCTGCCATCATCTTTAGAACGGACTCCCACTAAGCTCCCAAGTCAGAAAGTCGCTTTTGGCTCCCACAGCAACTCAGCTTTTCAGCCAATTGCAGCCAGTTGCAAAATAGTGCCTCAGGGTCAAATCCCAAGCCCTGCTGAGTCTCCAGGCAAGTCTTTCCAGCCCATCACCATGAGCTGCAAGATTGTGTCAGGTATGGATAATTTGAAGGATATTTTAACATCCTTTAACAAGACTGGAAAACATTTGAAGTAGGTGTTCCACAAAGCATGTTTTTTGCATGCATAACTCTTTCAAGCAGTGGCTTCTTTTAGAAAGATTGTACAGCTTCTCTTCCTCAGGATTCTGAGCATATGTATGCATACCCAGCACCTTTGCTTTGCTTGGAGTCCCAGATGATTCATACATGCATGGGCAGAAAGGGACAGTCTTCATACAGGCAGGACTAATTCTTTTAGAGGATATGGCTTCTTCAAGTAGATGCACTTTATTCATGACGATGCACTTTCTGAAGTGCCTTTTTCAGTTGTTTTGCTTGGGCATATTATGTTTACATCTAATGAAAATAAGCTAGTTTACTTTGTATTGAAAATGTTATATTTATTTGGGGAAGGGGTGAGGAGGGGCAACCGTGGCAAATATGCCGCTGGAATAAACCCTGGTTTGTGGTACTACTTAGTGGACACTGCTCTCCCTCTTCCTTTCCATCTGACTGACTCACACAAAAACTGTCCATCTGAGGGAGGGTTACTTTTACTTTACTAAAATGAGGTCTGATAAATGGAAAGTATTCTTATTTATTGTAAAGGACAAAGTGGTAAGATATAATGAATAGCCATGAGCTTAATGTAAAGAATACAAAAAGTCTTAGCTTGGAAGAAGCCTCACAATATTTACTATATCTGTTGTAATGAATAAAACATGACATTTTTAGATGCTACATCTCCCTGTCATTAGAGGAGCATGTTTCAGGAAGTAATGTGGTAAATTGTGGACTAGTTTTCTATCCTTTTAATAATTGAATGAGTTCTATATTTGAACTGTTATATTTGCAATTTATGTGTCTTGTAATTTAGGCATATCTGTCTTACATTTAATTGGAATGCCTTTATTTAGGTTCTCCGATATCAACCCCAAGTCCTTCTCCACTACCTCGTACCCCAACATCCACTCCAGTGCATATGAAACAAGGAGCTGGGACCTCTGTAGTTAGCAACCCTTATGTTATTGTGGACAAGCCTGGCCAGTCAGTTGGAGTATCAGTCACAAATGCAGGTGTGTTAGCATAGTTTCATTTTCTATTCCTTCTTGCTAATGTCAGTCATCTTGTTTAGAAGGCAAAATACTAGATGAATTTCTTTTCCAACAGGTTGGACAAAGATGCATGTGTTTCACTCCTTGTTTTTGATATAGTGAAAGGAAAGTTATACATCTATTTTAATGTATTTTGTTTTCTTATGTACTTTTTCATAAAAACTTACATGACTGTATCTGTGATGATCCGGGGCAAGGCAGAGAGGCAACACAGCCAACTGATAGTTCAAACTCCCCTTTATTGCTCCAACTTTCCCCCAAACGCTCCCATGTTTATAGCAAGTCCTGGAGCAAAGCACTCACACACACCTCCGGCAGCCTCTGGCTGCAAGTAGTCCAGCAAAACACTGTTAGCACGAGGCAAGGCAAGAAGTCCAGTGAGGCAAAGGAACAAGGCAGCAAGAAGGCAAGAAGTCCAGCGAACTCCAGATATCAGCAACAGCACACAAAACTCCACAAATTCAGTGCTTGGTCCTGACAAGCGCCCCTTCCCATAGCATCTCCTTAAGTCTCAATCCCCAGGTGTGCCCAGGGGCGGGGCGCTCTCCTCCCGAGTCGTTGGGTCAGCCTCGCTGCTCCCGCCTTCTCTCCATTCTCTATGCTCGGGGATCAGGAGGGGGCGGTCCTTGCTCATTGCCTGAGCTCTGTCACTCCTCATCTCCACTGCCTGCTCTCTCTTCCCCCCTCTCTCGGTCGTCCTGCCCCTGTTCTTCCCTGCTGGCAAGCCGTCCTAGGCCCGAGGGACCTGCGGCTGCCTTGTCCTGCTCCTCCCTTTCCTCCAGAGCCAACGACGAACTGAAACAATGTTTTCTGTACCTTCAGGAAAAACCCATGTTTCAATCCAGAAAGAAATGTTTCTGGGTTTGAGAGAATGGGAGAATAGTAGGTGGGTGAGCTATTGGATTCCTGTTGGCCTTAGCATAAAGTTTAAAATACCCAACTGACCTGCCTGTTCTCCCCTCCCTTTGCCCCTTGCAATCTTTCCAGCATTTTCCTCTTCCTCCTACTCCATAACTGTGGCCACTGCCAGTGCTTTTGGCATCATGCGAATGTTTGAATGTTCATGCTTTGGTTGTTATACAATACATTGATTGAAAACTTCCTTTGATAATCATCATAGGCTATTTTCATGTTGCTACAATGTTCAATTCAGTTCTGATCCTTTTTTCAGTAAAGGTCATTCCTTTGTGTTCCTATTTGTACTGTGTAGTTTCCTAGCAAATTACATAAAGGAGCCTCCAGAACAGAGTGATGACCCTTCTTACCTAGCAGTTGATTAATGCTAGTTTTAAAGAGGAAGTAATTGAGAGTTTCCTGTCCCTCTCACCTACATTTTGCTTGGTTCTGATTGGACTGCCACTTATTGTTCTGATTGGACTTTCACTAGTGCTGCATCTAGCAAAGCAGTGTACATGTGGAAGAAGTTGCTGGCCTTCTCCCAAGTTTTCCGATATTGAGTTAAAGAAGTTGAGTGATGAATGAGCGTCTTCTCTCTCTATTATATGGAGGGCAATAAATGACTTTCTGCCAATAAACTATATTCAAATTATTGATAATGCCTGCCAGCCTGTGCCATGCTAGATTTTCTGCAATTTCCAGAATTTCCAAGTTGGCATAGCTAGAATAGTTCTGGGAGCCGTGGTACCAACATTGGCAGAGGATACCCAATTGTGAGAACTGTACTGCGATCCTCATTAACACGAATGTATCTTGTATCAGAATAGCCGAATGTGTATTATATACTAAAATATTATATACTTATATATATATGTATATTATATACTAAAGTATTTCTCATAAATATAGGTAGTCCTGCAAGTAAAGTTACAAGTGCTTCTCAGTCCTCTCATGGGACAGGTTCTCCAGTCTCAAAAATTCATGGAACCAGTTTTGTAACTTCTACAGTAAAGGTACAGACATTTGAATAACCTTTTTTTTTTCTTTCTAGTCTTTTAATAGTTTCCTATAAATCTGGATGCAACGTGCTCCACTTTTACTTTCTTATGTCTTTTTAACAGGAGGCATGCTCCTACAACCATGGACATGTAATGTTTTTCATTCAGAATGCTAGTTAAATACTATATCCTCTCTTATTATATCATGTTGGCTCTTATTAAATTTCCACCACTTTTCTCAAAGTGTGCCATGAGTTCTCCCAAACTCAAACTCTGTACATAATGGATGGTTTCTAGTACTTGGCCAAAACATTCAGGTTTCTGTTTACAGGTAGTCCTCGACTTACAACCATACATTTAGGGAGTGTTCGAAGTTACAACACTGAAAAAAATGTCTTATGACCTATGACACGACCTTCCCAGCATCCCCACGATCATGTGATCAAAATTCGGCCACTTAGCAACTGGCATGTGTTTATGACGGTCACAGTGTCCCAGGGTCATGTGATCCCCTTTTGTGACCTCCTGACAAGCAAAGAAAGCCAGATCTGGAAGCCAGATTCACTTAACAACCATGTTACTAACTTAACAACTGCAGTGATTCACTTAACAACTGTGGCAAGAAAAGTCATAAAATGGGGCAAAACTGACTTCACAACTGTCTTAACAACAGAAATTTTGGACTCAACTATGGTCTTACATTGAGGACAACTGTACTATTGACTTCCAACAATTAATCAATTGAAACTAGATCACTTTTGTGCAGTGGGTGTTGTACCATAAGTGAAAACAAAAGGATTACCTGTATTTAACAGAAAATTAAAATAGTTAAAACTAATGTAGTTCATTATATTTCTTTATTACAAAAGCATACAATTTGAAGTCCAAAAGTCACTCACATAACTATAAAAGTTTTCGGTAAAGTCCTGGTGCCTTTCAAATTGTAATTTTCACTTTCCTTGGAGATAAAAATATTAATTAAATATAAACAAATCATGTCAATTATGTGTCATCAACTTAACAGTTTCTTTTTAAATTTTTTCTAACCTAACCAAAACAAGGCTGTTTAATAGCCAAGAACGTCCACCAGCCTGAAAATTACTGCAATCTCCTGTTTTCCTGTTCTCTGGAACAGTAAAGGAAAATTAGATAGTATATTTTTACCATAGATAAGTCTATTGTTTGAAATGAAATCCGATGCTTAAAAAGAAAAAATGGCTGCATAGTTAGGCTTAACCACATGCTGTGTATATTCATTCTAGCAAGAGGACTCTCTGTTCGCAGCCATGCCACCTCTTTGTCCAATTGGGAGTCACTCCAAGGTACAAAGCCCTAAATCTGTGACAGGAGCACCCGGAACATTTACAAAGGTATTATTCTCTCTACTATGCATGGTGCAGTTTTGTTTTACAAAGAGAGTTACCGTGGAGCTTCTGAGTTTGATCCTTGACAGGCTTTGTTGTTACTCATTTCTTAGATTTCTGGCATTACATACAAACATACATTATTTCCTGTGCTTTTCTACCCAGACAATGGTGGGGGTTTTCCTTCATTGCTTTCTCATTTTGCTCTCTCATAGGATATCTTCAGCTACATAGGCTGAAGCATTTGTAAACGTAACTGCATATGTGAATATTGTTTTGAAGAATTTATCAAAGTAAATTCTACATTTGGTATAGACCACTGGTACATTCATTTATTAGGTCAGTGAATGTATTCCAAGAGCCAGAAATATAAAAACATTATTATACCAATAATCTTATTATAGGAAGCAGGACTCTTCCTAAAGCCAACCAAAGGTCTAAGTGAAATTTGCAAAGAAAACAATAACACAAAAAAGAGACTCTCCCACATTTACTGGAGTCTCAGTGCCTTTATTATTTTTATAAATAACTCAAGGTGGCAAGTATATCTAATGCTCCTTCCTTCTACCATTTTCTCTATAACAACACCCCTGTGAGGTAGATTGGCTGTAAAAGAGGGACTAGCCCAAAATCACCCAGCTGGCTTTCATGCATAAAGTGAGCCTAGAATCACAACTTTTGTAATGTAAAAATAATTTGAGAAATTCTTTTTTATTCTTTTATGCTTGTAGGTGATGAACCAATTGTCAGGAAAAAATGTTAATACTTTAGTGTGTATTCTAGCAATTTAGGCGGTGTTTCATATTTTCTACCAGCTTTTCTAAGTGATTTTTTTTTCTTTTATTGCTATTTTGCTTCAGTGTGACATTCATTTCTTTGTAAAAGGATACTCTGAATCTTTTTTGAACCAATACATTAGTTATTATAACTTCTCAAAAGTTGCTTTATAGTGTTTTTATTGTTGCTGTTGTTGTTTTATCTTTTATTTTTTTGTAACTGTTAAATATGGATTTTAAAGGCACAGTTGTGTTGATCCTGAATTTGTGCTGAATCAGGCAGACACTCAATTTCTTACTAAAGAAAAGAATGCAGTTTTAAATGGGAAATTGAGTAATATAAGCAAAATAAAGAAGTGTGTGCATCTTTCTGATATTTGAACAGATTTCCCCTTTTCTTACTATTATTTCTTCATGTTCCGGTTGGGAGTGGGGATTAGTTTTATCACCTCTAAGCCAGCATAGAAGATGAACTGATCCTCAAATCTCACAATAAATCAAGAAACCAAGGATCTAGTGGATCCAAAGCTGCTCCCATTTGGGGGCCTCTCAGTTTCTCTTGCTGGTGGGAAATAGATCTGTAGCATTTTCTATGGGCATTGTTGTAAGGAGCACCAGCCAGCTCCTTAACCCTTCATTTGAAAGGTAAGGTCTTCTCCACAAAGTCTTAGTTTCCATTTAATTTTATTTGAAGGTGATAATAAAGCAAGAGCCTGGAGAACTACCGCAACATTCTCCAGTGGCAGCAACCGGAGCAGCCTCTCAGGCCTCACTGCCACAGTACATGACTGTGAAAGGGAGCCATGTGATTGCTTTATCACCCCAGAAACAGATTGTGAGCACAGGAGAGGGGTCTACTTCATCAAAGGTGCCAGATTTTTTTTTCTTCTTTTTCACTCTAGCAGTTTTGTAGTGACTACAGTTCCATTGCTTTACTCCATGCTCTTGTTCTTTTGACGCAACTAGGTAATACCAGAAGCTTTAAATGGATAGGAATACCCTTCAAATACCTATTTTGTTCTTTAAATTATAACATTATTAATTTGAGGAAAAAATCATTGTATTTCATTCGTTATCATGGCCTTCAACTATTTGATATACTAGGCCCAACTTTAATTCCAAATTGTTTTTCTTTGGGTAACATTTTCTTTCCCCCCCCTTTCCTTGCTTGTGTGCTTTCATGTGTATCATGTAATTGTTAGAATTTCATTAGAGAAGCTGCCTCTTAGAAAACTGGTTAACACTGGTTTTGAGAAATATGCACTGGTTTCTGGATAGTTCTCTAGCCTTGTCATCTTTTTATCAAAATAACTTGACAGCCAGTTATCTCAAAGGCTATATTTTCACAAACTCACCTTCCTAGAATTGAGATTTTCCAGTAAGATGTTTCTTGGAATATCAGCAAGATCAAGTTGAGGAGGAAAGGAGTTGGCTTTTTCAGCAATTACAGAGCTTAGTTCCCAAAGATGCTTACTGGTTTCCCTTTTATCTCTTACATGCTGGCTTAAGCTATTTCTGATCTCACAGCATTTTTACTAAGCTCATTCTAATACGAAAAATTACATGGATTTGAAATATTGAAAGGAATCATTGAGTATCTTGCTACACAGTTAAATATTGGGTTATTTTAATTGTTTTATGTTCTTTTTCTCAGCATTTGTAATAAAACAATTAAAATGCACTGCTCTAGGATAAAAAGGAGTTCATGGAAATGAACAGTCTTTTTCTTTATCTAAATCATCTGTAAAGATCCTTCTATTTAGTATTTTAGAAGTTGTTAACTGCTTGGGGCTGCTAGTTATTTGAGCAGTAGAATTAGTACATAACTAGCACCAGAGAAGGGTTTTTTTTTTTTCTAAACAGGCATAATCATCCTGAGTTTTGCCTCAGTTCCACACAATTTCCACTTCTGATCCAACCTTTGACAGAATATCGCTTTTAACATCAATATTTAGCTTGATGTTAAATAACATTAGCTTTGTGTGTATGTTTATGTTGTGTGTATTTTTATTTTTCCCTCTCTAGATTGTTAGTGTTCCAGTTGGGTCTGCTTTACCATCGTCGGTCAAACAAGCTGTGGCCCTTGGTGGAGGACAAATACTTGTGGCAAAATCCGGCCCTTCAGTCACAAAGACAGCTGGTGGAAAACAGATTGTAACTCAAGGAGTCGCCAAAGCTATTGTGAGTAGTGGAGGAGGAACCATCGTTGCTCAGCCTGTGCAGACTTTAACAAAAGCTCAGGTTCCATCAACAGGAACTCCAAAAACTGGATCCCAAGGTTCAGGTAAAGTGGGCTTACTTTTTTAAATGTCAAACATGATGGTATGGAGCTAAGGAATGAGTTTAAAAATATCTGCTTCATGTTAAGCTCTATTCCTGGGAATTTTAAAGATAAATCCATGTGATTGGCTGCTGCGTTCTTCCAGGATGCTTTTTCAGCTTCCAAAGCTAGTCGATAACCTGCATGTTCTGTTTATCTTTCTCCTAAGTATTAATCAAGTAGTGGCCCTCGTTTCTTGAAATCAGCCAAGATAGCCCAGCTAACTGGATCATGAACCTAATTAATTAATTACAACAATAAAATAAGTTATTGAATATTCTGGTGAGATTTGCATCATAAAATTGCACCCCATGTCCGATTTAGGTTTTTTTAGATATATTGAATACTAACTTCCAGAGTTGCCTATAATTTCAACACCACTAGGGGATACTAGGTTGATAAGCTGGTCTGGATAGGATGCATCAAATGAATCATCACCATGTAGTTCTACCATGCTATAGATTACTGTCGAAAACCCAATAAATAAAAGCTGTGGACTACATTTAAAGGTTTATAAGCTGACTTGCATTCATATTCCTTGCTCTTATCCTTGTACAGTAAATCCTCTCCAGAAAATTTGTCAACTCACAGACAAATTTCAGGGCAGAATGTCCTGGCAAGTAGAATAGAGAAGAGAATCTATTTCTCCAATGATGTGTGTTCTGCTGATACTGAAAAGTTGTTAGCTGAATGTGTATCCAGATTTTGCTTTCATTTGTTTTACCATATAATGCTGTAATACAGTAAACTGTTCAATTGTCGGCCTCTTTTTCATCCAGTACAACCATATTGCACTTTCTTGTACAATATCATGTAGTCTTTCTTTTTGTAACTTCCTTCATCTTCAGAAATTCTGCTGATTTTCATTCCACTTTCCTAAGTGTTCTGTTTGCACAAGGAAATTCCATGAAGTACATTCTTTCCTTATTAACTACAACCCATCTTAAAGCCTTCCCTCTGTATGCACTATATTGAATAACAGCAGCTAGATTCTTATTTTTCTGTAGCTAATTAGGGACTGAATTCTCTTCTCAAAAAGGGTATGGCTCTCATATCCCTAATGAGTATATATCACGTTTCATTTTTACCAAAACATAATTTTCAGTCAAATAAATACAAAATAGGATAAAATCCAATAATAAAAAAGTAAGAACCCAAACATAAATATTACATAACTGTAGCTAAAATGAAAGAAGTTGAAACATTTTTAGAAGAATACTACTGTGGGACTTAATGTTTTGTTGCAAGAGAGTGGTCTCTGAAAATCTTGATAATTTTTTTTTCTTTTCCTTCTAGTTATGGCAACATTGCAATTACCAGCCACTAATTTAGCCAATTTGGCGAACCTACCTCCTGGCACAAAATTGTACCTTACTACAAATAGCAAGAACCCATCTGGGAAAGGAAAATTGCTACTTATACCTCAAGGAGCTATTTTGCGAGCCACAAATAATGCCAGTTAGTATTACACAAAAGAAAAGTAGCATATTAAATGTGGTGACAAATAATGGGTGGAGTCCTTGGTGCTCTCTGAGCTTGGTGGTTTTCTTGCAAATGTTTCATTAGCCTATAACATCACAGTGCAACTGGATATTACAGGAATTTCCAGGTTTTTTTAGGCAGATTGCGTTCTCTGAAACAGAGATATATTAAAAATGCTTTATGAAAGGAAAGGCTTCTGCTAGCAAGGTGGAAATCAATCATTCTCAGGTCAGATAGAAATGTTATATAAACATAGACCAGATTGCTATGAGTCGGAGGGATGAATGGATGTATAAACTTCCTTCTTCTGTTCAATTAAATTTTATAGCAATCCATATTGAGTCTGTATAGCTTCTGCTATTAGCTAATTACTGAATTTGGGATTGAGTTTCTGGAGAGTAGATACCTTTCTGTACCTAGCGGGTAATCTGATAGTACAGCTAAAATAAATAGGATTTGGTTTTGCCATATTTATAACTGTCTAACTTGTCGGATGTTCCAGATCAGCAGTTAGGTTCTTCAGGAAGTAGCGGAACGCAGGGTGCAAGCAGTGGTGTGTCTCAGCATCTCACCTATACATCCTATATCCTCAAACAAACCCCACAGGTTAGTCCACAATACAAATATATACAGAAATGTTGTTAACATAAACATTAGATAACCACAAGTGGATCAATATTCTTCTCCCCAACGATGCCCTTGAAGTGATGTCCCGGTGCCTAGAGGCCGTACGGATCTGGATGGGGAGGAACAGGCTCAGGCTCAATCCATCCAAGACCGAGTGGCTGTGGTTTCCGACGTCCCGATATAGTCAGTTAGCGCGATCACTGACTATTGGGGGCGAATCATTGGCCCCCACGGAGAGGGCTCGCAACTTGGGCGTCCTCCTGGACTCACGGCTGTCTTTAGAAGAGAATTTGATGGCCGTGACCAGGAGGATTTTTCATCAGGTCTGCCTGATTCGCCAGTTGCGTCCCTTTCTGGATCGGGACTCCTTACGCACGGTCACTCATGCCCTCGTCACCTCCCGCCTGGACTATTGTAATGCTCTCTACATGGGACTCCCCTTGAGGAGCACCCAGAGGCTCCAACTGGCGCAGAGTGCGGCCACGCGGGTGGTAATGGGAGCGACATGGCGCTCCCATGTAACACCTCTCCTGTGTGAGCTGCACTGGCTCCCGGTGGTCTTCCGGGTGCGCTTCAAGGTTTTGGTTACCATCTTTAGAGCGCTCCATGGCTTAGGACCTGGTTACCTACGGGACCGCCTACTACCACCAATAGCCTCCCACCGGCCAGTACGCTCTCATAGAGAGGGACTCCTCCGGGTGCCGTCAGCCAAACAATGTTGACTGGCGGCCCCTAGGGGGAGAGCCTTCTCTGTGGGGGCACCTACTGTCTGGAATGAGCTCCCCCCGGAGATACGGAGGATCCCGGATCTGCGCACCTTCCGCCGCGCTGTGAAGACCTTTTTATTCCACCAGGCGGGGTTGGTCTAATCTTTTCCCTCTTTTTAATATGTAAATTTTAATCTGCTTTTAAATTATTGGGGTGTTTTAATTTGTCTGGGCCAAAATGGTTTAATTCGATTTTATCTGGTTTTTAAATTTTTTATATCTATGTATTTTATTGTTTGGCTGTTCACCGCCCTGAGTCCTTCGGGAGTAGGGCGGTATATAAATCAAATAAACTAAACTAAACTAAACTGATGTGCTGAACAGAGATAGAGGTAGGTAGGTAGGTAGGTAGGTAGGTAGGTAGGTTGACTGGAGAAGATGGTGGAAGTACTGCAATGTATCTGGACAGAGAAAGCTGGGCTAGAATATACTCTAATTAAAGTTTAAAAAACACTGGTAGGAATTTGCTTTCCTGGTCCTTGTCTCTACAAATAACACTTCTATTATTCACATTGTCCTCATTTCCATAATGATGACTTACAGCAGGCATCCTCTATCAAAGGAAGAGGATGCTTCCTACAAAGATGCTTCCTACCAGTTCCCCATTTTATGATTACCAGGCAAGCAGATACTACCTACGTGCTTCAACCACTGACTGTTTTTCTTTACAAGAGAGCACAGAAGCATTCATGGAAGTGAAGTTGAGGCTAGGGGGCTGATAGCATGCTGGCTTTCAATTTAAAATTGAAAGAATCTGAATATTTTAAGAAAGGGATGCAAGGGGTCTATCAGTTACCATGGAAGCCATAAATCACAGTAAGGTGCCGCAGTGCTCTTTTGTTTAATATATGGTAGCGATCATTTGTCTAAGTGATTTGAGGCTGCTACTTTTTGCTATGTTAACTGGCATAATTTTTTAAGTTTTTAAAAATAGAATCTGATAGACACTACTTAAATGTAGGTATTGTGATATGACCCTCACTAATATTAAGTGGAACTAAAAAAGAAAAACAGTTTAGGGCTGTGTTGGCAAACCTATGGCATGCGGGCCAGTGGTGGCACGCAGACACCTCTCTGTGGGCACGCGGGCCGTCGCCAGCTGCTCTTTCGGTTTCCGGTGCGTACATGCACGCTGGCCAGCTGGTCTTCGCTTGTGCTGGAACGCTGGAAATCCAAAGACCAGCTGACATGCACGCCCCGGAAATAGGAAGACCAGCTGGCTGGCGCATACATGCACGTTCCAGTTTCAGTACTCGGTGCCAAAAAGCTTCGCCGTCACTGGTTTAGGGTTTCAGAATTTAAGGGACAATGGCTCTTTCTTACTATGTCTTCAATACAGATATTAATTTTTTTGTGCAGGGCACTTTTTTAGTTGGCCAGCCACCTCACCAGACTACAGCAAAACAGGTGACATCGGGGACTGTTATCCAAGGTAATACAAGTGCTGGAACATCATCTTCCCAAGGACAGCAAGCTCTGAAAGTTATAACTGGACACAAAACTGCCACCTTATTTGCACAGGTAACTGTGGTGCTTCGATTTAGATGCTGGTTGTTCTAGATACTCTTGAAGGACTTAATGCAAAGTGTAGCTGTTTTGCATTCAGTAGCAAGTCACTTCTGTATTTTATGGTAATATATTAATGTATCTTTTAGAAGCCTGGTTAATAAAATAAATGTCTGAATGATTTATTTTAATATATACATGTACATCATCAATAATGTGTAAATACTAATCTGTATGCCTGAACGGTTAATTTTAATACATTCTTTGGTTGGGCAAGACAGACAGATCTTAAGAAACAGAATGAAAAACTCTGAAAAGTTGTTTTGGTTTTGTTTATTTTATTTTTGCTGTTACCAATATTAAAAACCATATATCCATAAAATATTTATGTTCTCCGTGAGATATTTATGTAGTATATTTGGGTTGAACTCTCCCATTTCTATTTTCAAATGAAAATGCTTGAAAAAGAATTAAGACAGGCCAATGGTTTGAACAATGGACAATAGAGAAGGAGAAAGCCGTGCTGAGCCTTTTCCTCTCATGAAGTTTTTCAATAGTAAAAAATGTTCCTTCCAAATTGCCCCTTAATGGAAGAAGAATATGAGGAAGGAAATTTGTAGTAGAAAGACAGATGGGCAAAAGATTAGTTCAGGCTTTTCCAATCTGGTGACTAGAACTTTTGGGAGTTATAGTTCAACACATTTAAAGAACCCCAGGTTGGAAGAAACTGGGCTAAGAAACCTTATTACCTTCAAATATCTAAAGAGCTGGCACGTAAAAAGGAAGTACATTTCTTCTCTACTGAGAGTGTAGGACCAGAACAAATGGGTTAAAAGTGCAAAGAAACATGTTCAATTTAGATTTTAGGAGAAACCTCCTAGCTATATGAACTGTTAGGCAGTGGAACACACTGAAAAGTGAACAGGTAATTCTTCACTGGAAATCTTCAAACACAGAATGGAGGATCATTATCAGAAAGGCTCACAGATCCATCACGATGTAGGGAATTTACGACTAATGTCCTTTCTGACTCTTGGATCTTATTCTTAATCTTCCAAATCTGTATTTCATTTGAAATAAACAGTTCATAACATACGTTTGTTACGTGATTTCTATTTTGACTGAAAAGGAAAGGATTCAATTTTAACACAGCCCTAGAATGTTTCTTTTATCCCTGCTTTAATATCACGTGGCATTCAAAAAAAGTACCCTGAGATACAAACCAGCACTTTTAACCCTCCATAACAATTTTCACTGATTCTTCACAAACTGTTCCTAACAATATCTTTATAATCTAGAAGATGTAGCAAACTTGAACACCTGCATATATACTGAGGCTTTGTTTAAAACATCATCAATGTTTGTATCTTTTCTATTTTCCTACTAGTTGTACTAATTGCTTTATAAAAATATTGTTTCTGTTTTAACTTGTTTACAAATTTAAAGGCAGCTTCCAGCGGGCAAGCTTCACTCATGAAAATATCAGACAATACACTGAAATCATTACCGGCATCATCACAGCTCTCAAAACCCGGCACCACTGTGCTAAGAGTATCAGGCGGGGTGATCACTGCAGCAACAACTTCAGCTGTGACACTTGCATCAAATGGTGTTCCCCAGGTGAGGTCCAGTATTGGCTGATTTGCACATCAGGCTTCAAATGCATTGCAGAGTTATTATGCAAGGGAAGAATCAGCTTCTTACTCCTTGGAAATCAAAATGACTTCAGTGTTAAGGCTCCATCCTGCTGTGTGAAAAAAAATGTTAGCATTTACAAGAGACCTTTGCAGTATTTTCCCTCGTACTATGTTTATAGAAAATGTTTTTGTATTTTATTATTTGGGTTTCATCCTTTTTTTGTTGTTGTTCATGGTACTCCAGAAACTGTCTGTTGGGGTTCCCAGACAAGCTCCCATGCAGGCTGTAATTTGCTGTAGTCCTGCATAGCTTAATTGAGATGATTGCATCAGAAGACTTCAGATTATGTCCTGGCACTAAACTTATGCAAAAAATGTTATCAGAAAGAAGAAAAAAATATTCCCCTTTCACTCTTGTAAAATGGGCTTGTGGTGGAAATGCAGGGGTGCTATTAGTAAAAAGTAGAGAAGTGTATGAAATCTTGAAACTGACAGTGCACTACAAAAATACTGTAAATGTTATATGCAATAGAACTGGATCCCCTTGCTTTTCTAACTCTCAACTATTGAGAGTTAGAAAATATTGACTCATTGAAAAATATTGAAAAAATGAATAATTAATTCATAATTTAGAATATTTTTTTCTTTTATTTTCTTTATTGGATCATTAATCTGAAAAATGTGTTTTCCACTCTTCCTGTTTTTTTTTAACACAGCAAGCAGACAGTGCAAGCTCTAGCTCCCCTTCATCTGCAGGCCCCATTGTGAAGGCATCTGGGCAGCAACAGCAGGTTGTTGCCAATCCTGGGCAAGCAGCATCAGTTGCACCTAATAAAACAAGTTCCTCCACAGTTGTAAGCATTGCTTCTTGGGTCACCACCCCAGCACCAGCATCCACGAAAACTGCAGTATCAGGTAATCTAGGACTAAAAGATTGAAATTAGTCAATGGGATGCTTTTATCCAAACTAAACACAAAACCCACTGGTGCATGACGTATATATGAAATATATACGGGTGCAAGCTTTACTTGGGTTAACTGATTCAAAAAATATTGTAGAAGCCCAAGCATCAATTCTTGAACAAGATTGATGCCTAGTTGAATACTACATATAACATTTTGTTAATTGGACATGTTGTTCCCCAAATATCAGCTCATGCAGTTCCACCAGATTCTGCAATCTTTTAAATACTAAAATTGATTTTCTCTTGAATGTGGATCCTGGAAAGCCCATTGGTTTTCTGAGAAAGTCTTGGAGTTTAAGCAGTACAAGCTCTACTTAGGAAACAGAGTCAAATCAATTGAGTCAAATGTGTAGGGAGATTCTCAGACCTCCAGGTCAGGGTTGTCCAAAAGGTACTCTTTCAAAAGGCAACTGGATTTTGTGTTTCCTTGAAGATGTTTCAGGTTCTTTAGCTTCTTGGATGAGAAGCAAAACCTCAATCTCATTTTGTCAAATAATCAGATCTTACCTTGTGCGAAATGGTCATCCATATATAAGGATATAAGGATGCCATACATAAGGCATCCCTGGTGATTCTCTTGGATCTCTCAGTAGCCCTTAATACCAGTTTTGGACATATTTTGGGGGCTGGGGGCTCGTGGAAGGTATGATATTGTAATTCTCCACTAGGGCCATTTCCAGTTGGTCTTGATAGGAGGGGAGAGATCTAGCACTAGACTAGACAGTTCTCCATATTGATACATAGATAGGAGAGCTTCCTTTTTATTTTCTTTGTTCTATGTGAAAGGAAGAAATGATTCATTTTAACACATTTCTAATGTAGGGTTGCTAAAGATCCACTCCAACCAGAACAGCCCACAACAGGCTGTTTTGACAGTACCCAGCCAACTCAAACAACTTGGTGTCAGCAATGCTTCTGGAGGAGTCCAAACTATACTGATGCCTGTGAACAAAGGTAGGGTGTAGTTGACAAGACATTGCCTAAATCTCTTTTTCAATATTGCAAGCTTCTCTCTTCTAAGCTTTCTGGATCTATTGCACTGCAAAGAATTGGAAACCTTTGGCTCTAGTGGCGAGCAGACTTTAAATTGTCTGGAGCACAATATTTGATGCCGTACATATCATATTCTATTGACGCTGATAACTAATACACACTTACAATTTTAATGTCCAGCATTATCATTAAAACCAACACCAGATTATGCATAATAGTGAGAACCTGGTTTGTGAGATCCAGATAAAATCAGAAAAAATGTTTTACAAAGAACAAATTTAAAAAATTTTCAGATAATATGTATAGAGCTGTTGCAAAAAGCCATTGTTACATCATTTTCTGCTAAAATTATTGAAGTAATTTAGCAACAAAAATGAAAAAGTGTTAAAAGTGAAGCATATTTGTCTACATTACCAATATTCCTTTTCTCTTTCAGTGATACAGTCGGTTTCTTCCAGCAAATCAAGTGCTGTTACACCCATGACTACAACTAATGTAGTTGCCCCAAGCACTCCTGAAGTGACTGTTACAAAAGGTAGAATTGCCCATTGTCATAATGAAGCCTTGGAAATGACTATATGATTAGCCACTATTCATGACATATATAAGAAATTTATACCATATTTTTCAGACTATAAGATGCACCGGAGTATAAGATGCACCAAAATTTTGAAGAGATAAACAAGAAAAAAAAAGCTTTTGTCCTCCCCGGCCCCCAGGAGCACTCAGCAGATCTCCCAAACCTCTGTGGGGCCCATTTTTGCGAAAAACAGGCCCGTTTTTGGCCTCCCAAACCCACCATGCGTCGCGTTTTTGCCCTCCCCAGCCCCAGGAGCACTCTGCAGGCCTCCCAAACCCTCTGCAAAATCCGTTTTTGCGAAAAATGGGCTTGTTTTTGGCGGAAACAGGACGTGTGGGGCGGGGTTTCGGGAGGCCAAAAATTGCTGTATTCAGTGTATAAGATGCACCAACATTTCCACCCTCTTTTAGGGGGGAAAAAGTGTGTCTTGTACTCCGAAAAGTACAGTAATAGTTATATTTTGGGAAATTAGTCAGTGGGATTGTGCAAAGCATTCAGAAGGCATACTTTGCAAAGTGCATTGGTATCAGCAGAGTATAAATGCCTGTGGAGATTCTCAATTATCTAGATCATAGTTGTCTCAAAGGTTTTTTGCAAAGAAAAAACAGTCCAGTAGCCTTTTGAAGAAAAAAAGCACCTTTGAGATATCAGCAGAGTCCCACTTCTTGAAACATTACAGCATTAAAGGGTTTGAAGTGGCTGCTTCAGAGGATTTCTCTGGTTGTGTGTGCATATACCTCTGCAAATATTTTCATTGGTACCACCAATGAACTGAATATGCCTGCATACTACTTGCTCAGATAGCCAGGGTTATCTAAGCTAAAAAAGTTACTTCACTTGCACCTTTGCATTTAATGGAAGTGTCCCTTTCAAATGCTTTTTATTAGCTATCAGCTGTTCCACAGTATGATTATGCAAGTGAAGCAGGATTCAGGTGATAAAGCATTCAGCTTGATGAAGGTATTGACATCATTAAATCTTTTTGGACATCTGTAAAAGTATAACAGTATTTTCACTTGGACACCAAAGATATTACTAAGGCAGTTTTACTACACAAAAAGCAGCAACCCCCCAAAAATAGGTTTTGAAATGTAGACTTTTACTTTTTTTTTCCTGCCATCCACTTACACTTACAGTTACTACTCTGTGAGGGAGATAGATGGTTCCAAAATTTGATTGATTGATAAATAAGTCAATAAATAATACTTTATTGTGGTGCCAGGATTCCTCTTTAAAATCTCTGCTTTCCTCCTTCAGAAAAATTACAGGTAGTCCTCAACTTATGATCACAATTGAGCCCAAAATTTCTGTTGCTAAGTGAGACAGTTGTTAAGTGAATCACTGCAGTTTTTAACTTAGTAACATGGTTGTTAAGTGCATCTGGATTTCCCATTGACTTTGTTAGAAGGTCACAAAGGGTAATCACATGACCCCAGGACACTGCAATTGTTATAAATGTGAATCAGTTGCCAAGCATCTGAATTTTGATCATGGGGATGCTGCAACAGTTGTAAGTGTGAAAAATGGTCATAAGTCACTTTTTTCAGTGCACTTTTCAGTTGTAGCTTCAAACTGTCACTAAATGAACTATTGTAATTCAAGGACTACCTATAGTTTTTCTTCCTGCTTGTCTGAAACAGAAGACTAGGATTGCCTTTCATTTGCCTAACAAATGTTTTTTAAAGATATTCTATTATCTTTTAAAGTGAAGCTGGAGCCTGATGCAACAGGGCAGAGCTGCAGTATTCCAGTCTCTCAGGATGCTCAGGCGACAATAAAAACAGAGGAAAGTTCAGAACTTGGAAATTATTCCATTGGGTAATTATTTTTGTGAAGTTAAAATAACTTACTACAGGGAGCAATGGCTGTTGTAAACAATATGGGTTATATTTTTATAAGCCACTTGAATTTGTTGGGAGTTCACCCCATTAATGTTGAAATGAACTTTCTTCAAGAGAATTATTTTAATTTTGTTCAATACAAGCAGTTGAGATTTTATAGTGGATATTGGATAGATCACAGTATATTAACGCCTAGGTATGAAATACTTTATAGATGCACATTAAAATTACACTGCTCTGTTTGCACATTAGTTGCAGTGGATATACTGCATTTTAGATGCAGCACTGGCTCCATAGAAACTAGTTACCTTGTTTGTTTGGATTTATCTTTATCTCAAACTTTAAGAGCCATATCAAGCTTTATAAATAGTTATATCCAGCTATAGACCTGAGGTGAGAAACTTCTATTATGATCTTCACAGACTCCTCCCTTTATTGCAAACCAAATTACGACAGCATAATTTCCTATTTAAAAAAAAAGCTTAGTAGAAGCTTATAATACAACTTTTTTCTTTATTTCATATCAAGTTTGTGTAAGCTTAACACTGCCCTCCCCTTGGAAAAAAATGTAAAATATAAACTTCCAAAATGTAAAAGCTGAGAAAGGTTTGAAAATGTTTGTCCAAACATCACTGTCTTTATGTACACAGAGACTTCCGTTTGTGCTGTATAGGCAGTATCTGTACATGCATGTTCTTTGTACAGTAGAAGCAGTGTAAAAAGCACTGTACTATGCTATAAATAAATTCTATATTAAATGCCACCTCTTTATTTTCTACAGGGAAGAATACTTAGACAATCTCCCGCAACTTTTGACAGCAATTGTGAAGAACGTTCCATTAATTGCTGAGACAAGTAATGAAAACATTGTTTAACAGTCATTTTTTGGTGTAATATGCTCAATTCATACCAAGTATGGCCATTGGTCCATCTGCCTGCAATTGCTATAGAGCAGTGTTTCTCAAAATGGGAGAAACTGCCCCCTAATGAAAGGTGTTTGCATTATCAAGAGGGATGTTAGACACTAAGGGGGCAACAGGAATATTTTGCACCCTAAGGGGATGGCATAAGAAGCAATTAGGATTGCAATCATAGGATTACTCAGAATTTACCCAACAAACTTTATTAAGTGTGTAAAACTGTAAACATTAAATTTGATAATTTTAAATATATCAAACTTTAGAATGCTTGAAATATAATGTGGCTTTGACCACATGTTAACCATGGGAAAATGTTAACCATGGGAAAATCTCTTACAATTTCCTGTTTTTATATATCCATTTTTTCATTTCAAGATTATTTCTGCTAGCTGAGTTCCATATATTTTCCTTCAGCATTTTTAAGAAATGTTTGGCTAAATGTCATATTCTGGCTAGTGTACATGAGGGCAATGGATTACAATAATGCTGATTGATTTCCATTTCAACCATCAGAACACTAATTTCCATTTTCTTGTTCCACTTAACAAAGCTTGTATTGTGTTTTTTTTAAATTCTGAAGGATAACAAGCATTCATAAAGTGTTCCCATTTGTGCTGATATTCTGAAAGACACCAGAGACAGTCTAGCATTTTTAACTCTCCTCTTTATGAGGAATGGGAATGGGAATGGGAAACTAGTATTTCTGAAATCAAAACTTCCAGTGCAGCATTACAGGCAAAATCTGCCCCCAGCCTGGAGTTTGATCTGGATCGGGCTCAAGGTTGACTCAGCCTTTCATCCTTCTGAAGTCCGTAAAAAGAGGACCCAGGTTGTTGAGGGCTATATGCAAATAATGCTTCTATAATGCAAGGCACCCAGAGAGTGTTGTAAAGTACTATGGGGCACAGTATAAGCCTAAATGCTGTTGCAATTGCACACTCAGGTTTAATCTGATCCATGAGACCAGTCCCTCTGACTCAAAGGATTTAAAAGAGATTCCTCTCCCACTTTGATCTGCTTTTTAACATATAGGACAACTAAAAGGACAATAGTTTTCTGTAGTCTAGTGGGCTATGCAGTGCTTTCTAAGTGATTTCGAGAAGGTGGTTTAGAATATGCAGGAGCACAAACCTAGCACCCAACCCTATCTGTTTGATGCAATCATTTCTTTTTCCTTGGGAATAGATAGCTGTCCTCTGTAGCTGCCAGGTCAGCTCAAGAAATAATGTAGCTTCAAAGAGATTACAAATTAAAGATTACAGACATGTATTATTACATTTGCAGCATTAAGTGTTCCAAGCACTTTTTTGAAATCACATATGAAGCACTACATAATTATATATTCTCTGTAAAAAAAAAATACATCATGAGAGAGTTGAATTGGGCTCCTAGCCCAAATCCAACTCCTGATTTTTGCAGTAGGTGAGCTGTATCTTAATGATGAGGAAATAGCTGCTGAGTTATTCAGCTATGGCTGGCTTTATTTTCATCCACACGAAAATACATAAAATAGGTGGGTTTAATAGCAATTGGCATTTACATGCTGAGACTTGGTATTCCTGAAATAAACAAACCAATTAATGTGCCTAGTTTTCATACTGGGGTTCATTCAGGCTCCTGCTTTTCCTTTCTCCAAATCATTTCTAGTAATTTGTTTCTCAGATGTTTTTTATGTTCAGAGGCTTCCATCTTTCTGAGTAGTTCCAAAAGGCTAAAAAATTATCTTATGTCACAAATACCACCCCTGATATTTACCTGTTGTTCAAATAGCTATGGTAATATCTCTTAATGTTCTTTCTAATTTAGTATTTGTTTTAAATCAAGAGTAAAAGGCTTTTCAATTTTTTCCATAAGGTACTTCCTGATAAGCAGCATATTTTGATTTAAACTATGATATGTTCTGAGAAGATGTTCAGAAATAGCTTGCCTTATAATATATTAATTTCCATTGTTATTAAAAATCTAAAGCTTTTGATGTTCCTTTCTTTGTTTTTTTAGCTGAGGATGCCAATCCTTTCTGTGCCAGTTCTGTGGAACAATATTATACCTGGAATATTGGAAAACGAAGAGCTGCTGAGGTAATTTTAATATATTCTATAAAGCTGAATTTCAGCCTCAGGGAAATGTATGACTGAAAGCTGTCCCTCAGAAATCTGGTGATTTTTAAAATCCCTAGAAATTATTTAAAAATTATCTCTTGCATTTAATACATAGCCATTTTTGCAGAGATTTACTAATACTTGACTAAATAAAATGTAACTGAACTTAAAGTTCCATGTTCTGTCTTAACATTGTACAATCCAGATCTTTTGTGTGACAAAATAGCAACTTTTTCCAATGTTGCTTTTATGTTGTCCTACTTCCAAGGCTTTTTTAATTTGCTTTTAATGTCTCTTTTCTGCTTGACGAAATGACCCTTCTGTTGCGAGCACTGTGATGAAAAATGAGGAAGCATTCCAGGATAGATTGTACTGTCCTCTGATGTAACAAACTGAAAACAAAAAATTGAATTTGCCCTAAAAGTTTTCAATTTCTGAGCTTTTAGAAGCATAGGAGTATAACTCTTTCTTTGATGTTATTTTTGTTCTTATTTATTAGATGTACCCTATTTAGAGCCACAAAGACAAAACATAGAATGGCTAGAACTGTTAAATCATCTATTAACAGAAGTCATCTGTTTGGAACAATTTCACATGTGCACATGTGCACACATAGACATACGCACACAGGTTCCATTGTTGCTGTATGTGACTTTGACCAGCAGCAATTAAGCAGTAGAGGATCACCTGGTTGCCATCTGGGAGATAACAATTATCTACAGCCTTTTACTTAGTTCTTACAATGCATACAGATCCATTGATGTAGAAGATTGTAATGCAACTATAATGAAAGATATACATATTTGATTCTAATTAAGTTGTTTTTCTTCTTCCTTTTTTTCATCTGCAGTGGCAAAGAGCCTTGACAATACGTAAAATCCTTCAAGAAATCATAGAAAAGTATCCTAAATTTCACAGCATTGTGCCTCTGAAAACAAAGGAGGTTGTACATTGGTGTCGCTTCCATGGCTATACACCACCTGATCCAGAAGCTTTTAGGAATGAAGATTCCATAGAGGATGTGCTGACACAAATAGACAATGAGCCAGGTAAAGAATCAAATTTCAGAACCTCAAAGGGTTTATTTTGGCATAATTTGTAGAATGAAAGTAAATTATAGGATTAGGTTTCCATCTTTGTCTCCTGAAGCCAGCCTTAGTTTTGCCTGGATGATTCAATGTGTGTTTCTGGGACCATGTATAAAAATGCTATATTTAACAGTTTTCTTATAAAGTGGGGGGTTGTCCTTCTGATTATTTGGGACTGGTTGGGGACGTTCAAGAGAAATGAATGAATGAATCAATGAATGAATCAGTGAATGAATCAATAAATGAAATAAAAGTTATTTTGGTCCTGAAACAAGGGAAATATGATAAGCAGATTTTTTTTTTAAACCCAGTGGTATGGACTGCTCATCATAGTTGTCAGAAACATATTAATATTCTTATTAGTGACTGTTACATAAATAGATATAGATACACATTCATACTTTATTGAATTGAGTGTGCTCCATTTCTTCAACCCCAAAACTAACAATTCTGAATTTACAAATATTTTTGTTAATATTGTTAATGGTTTCTCTTTTGATATAATGACTAAAACTTGAAAGATATATGGATAGTAGAAGATTGGGAGTTTAGGTTTCTGGTCGTAGCAACTATAATTTGTTTTATTTGCAATGAACTGCATGTCACTTTATATAAATTATTTGCTAATCCTGTCTTCTGTGCCTAATTGCTTTACATGGAAAAGAATGCTCATCTTCTTATACTACTGGGGAAGAGCTATGTCGAAAGCTTATAGAACTAGAGCAGTTCCTTAAACAAGAATCTGACAATGATGAGGAAGTAGACATTCTTAACATTACTGAACCTCTGAAAATAAACATTAAAAAGGAACAGGAAGAGACACAAGAAGAGGCCAAATTCTACTTAGCCCCACAGTCTGCATCTGAGTATGTGCGTGAGACTGCTCAACAGGTAAATAAAATAATTTTTTAAAAATAACTTTTTCATTATCTTGAGGTTTTTAGAGTGTAATATATGTAATATGTAGAATGGTTGCAAATTGACTTACCTTTCTATTCAACAAGCTAGAAGATCTTAAATACTGTTTTATAGTTTTGTTCCCCAATTGCTTTCACAATTGCTAATAAAAATGTTCAGTTCTAGGAAATAAGGATCACAAACGTGCTGCAGAACTGTCAGTCATCAGACTTAAAACTCCAGCTAAGCACTCAAACATTATTCTATAATCAGCATTATCTGGACCCCAAAGTAATTGGTTCAAAATCTTACCGGGGGGACGGGGGGAGGGATAGGGGGGACTGTCTGCAGTTGCACTAAAAAACAGCAAATGTTGAATTTTAAATTCCATAATCCTCCTACCTTTTTATAATAATTTTAGTCCACCTGAAGTGCCAATGTTGCGAGATTCCTTCCAGAAGATAAAAGTAGAACTGAATATGATTCATCTTATCTGCAGGCACACATTCATGCATGCATACATGCATACACACAAACATACACAAAATCTATATGTATTTAGTGATTCTTCAGTTTACAAATTCAGAATCTTATTTCAAATATTTGTGAATCCTATCAGAAATATTTAGGAAGTGTAATTTCTTCCTAGGCATCAGAAGAAAAACTTGTTATTTTTGCACCTTATAATCCAATTCTATTCTGTTTAGAATGGCTGCATTTTGTACAGCAATCTTATTAAGGATACAGCTTGAAAGTTTCAGAACAAAATGTTAATTTTCCAACTACTACAATTCTATAAACATATAGCAGTCTATGCCTATTGAATTTTAAGTGTAACTAGTTCTAAACAGGGGTGAAATCCAGCAGGTTCTAACAGGTTCTGGAGAATCGGTAGCAGAAATTTTGAGTAGTTCAAAGAACCGGCAAATACCACCTCTGCCTGAGTGGGGAGGGAATGGAGATTTTGCAGTATCCTTCCCCTAGAGTAGGGTAGGAATGGAGATTTTGCAATATCCTTCCCCTGCCAGTCCATCAAGCCACGCCCACAGAACCTGGAGAGAAAAAATTTGGATTTCACCCTTGGTTCTAAGAGTCATTTTAACTTCTGAAGAAGGTACATGTCTGTGAAGTTAATTATGAACATATTGTCTTATTTTATAGGTAGGAATTTCCTTTCCACCTGTGGAACTTCACAAAAATATATATGCTTTTATAATAGAAGATATGATTTTAAAGGTAAGCTGTTAACAAAATTCTTAGTGTTAAAGTAGTCTTAATCATAGACAAATTAAATACAGAGGTTTAACTTAAGCTGTGAGACGTATTGGCTGCAGGCAGAACAAGGATAATAGTGTCTTGTGGTATCTTTATTTTAATAATAATTTATAGGTTATTAAATGTATTAAGCTGTCAAATCAAAAGGTTCAAAGTAGCATACAGCAATACTGTACTAATACAAAACCAAATGCAGAGATACAATATACTGAGGAGGAAATATAAAAAATTTCCACAACCTTGACCAGTTGGAATTAGACAGTTGGGAGTTAGACAATTGCTGGACTTTTGCACCTGGTATTGGAGAAACCAGTTTTCTAGAGCTTTTCTAGAGGAAAGTATGACTGAGAGTAGACAAACTTCTAGGGGATGGTATTCCAGCAGGTAGGAGTAGAAGCAGCAACAGAGAAGAAGCCATTTTACTTGATGGGATCCAGAGCTTTCTCAATGTTATGTTTCTGAATTTGTAGAAAAATTTGAAGAAATGCACCGTAGGCTACTTTGGTAAATACATTTTAGTTTATACACAGGATTCCAAGGTATGAAATACTCTGAAATATGTCCTCTGTTACTTAAAAACATTCATCCATGTTTACATTATTTCTGAAATGCATTCTACAACAGGCTACAGAACAGTTGGTCAGTGACATTCTAAGAGAAGCACTGGCGATTGGCTACCAAGCAGCTCCTCGAAACAGGTATACTTGTTTAACTTTCATATCTACATTCTAAATATATCTATATTAACTGGCTCAAGGTTAACTCAGCTTTCCATCCTTCCAAGGTCAATATTGTTGACAATATTGTTGGGGACAATATGCTGTCTCGGTAAACCGCTTACAGAAGACTAAACCACTGTGAAGCGGTATATAAGTTTAAATCCTATTGCTATTGCTATAATAGGAAAACTAATAAAAAGATGGAAGAATAAAAAGAAAGAGTAGAAGGTGCAGGCTAAGTGCTATTGTTATTGCTATACTTGAAATAATAAAGATATAAGATAAAATGAAAAAATTGGATGAATACAGTCTTGGTCCTCATTTTACTGACCTCGGAAGGATGGAAGGCTGAGTCAACCTTGAGCCAGTGAGAATCAAACTGTTGGCAGTCGGCAGAATTATCCTGCAATACTGCATTCTAGCACCATAGCACTAAAATAAACAAAATATAGTTGGCATCCTTCGCTTATTCCTTTTTGTATCTCACTGAGTTTTGTTAAATCTTCAATGACAATTAACAGAATAACTGTCAGCGCTTCGACGCTGGCATAGAGAGCAGAAGGAAGATAAGCTCTGAACTTTTGCCTGCTAAATCCCTTTGAAGTCAGGTTGTCGTGGAAATGAAGTGGGGGAGACATTCCTGGGAAATGACGAGACAAGAAGTCCGAAGAATGACTTGGAACATAGCCAATGAGAAGCAGAGATTTGGGGATCGGAAAGGGAGGGATTGGGGGGCAAAAGGTCAGTCTTGTCCGCATCGAGTCATGATCCGGTGGCTGTGCTCAATTAAAAGATTTCCTTAAAGATTGGCAGTTTGGAAATTCATTTATTTTGAGATAGCATCGAAGTCTGACAATAACAGAGTTAGAAGGGATCTTAGAGGTCTTCTAGTCCAACCCCAGCTAAAGCAGGGGACCCTATACCATTTTTATACCATTATTTGTACTTTCTGTGAAGTATAAATCAATCTTATCCATTTTATAAAGTTCTCTCCAAAGTTCATATCTTCCAATATTCCCACCCTTGTTTTGTCATTTTGATTGCCAAATTGTGTTCTGGGAACTGCAAATGAGGTACAAATCCAGATTCTGCATTCCCCTGCTTTAGAGAAAATATATTAAAATTGAATAGCACTATTAAATATAGTAGATTTCCAAGACACTCCTGAGCAGGACAAGGTATTATTCCATGTTTTGGCTCAATCGTTTTGTGTTTGGGATTTTATCCTACCCTCTCCCAATATTATGTTAGAAGCTGTTTTTGAAACTGAGCGGTTCTTAACAATGGTTTCACTGGCCATAGGAGAGAGAAAAAAAAGCAGGGGAATATGGAAGTGCTGAACAACATCTTCAGATTTCATCCTCAGAAATGGCTTGAAGAGGATTATTGCTCAGTATAAATAACTTGCTTGCCATGTAGAAATTCCTAGGTTCATCCCTCATTTTTAATTGATAAGGAATCGGGGCAAATGAAAGAAAAGACAAACTCCAAGAATCTGTTATCAGTCGAAGTAAAATATAACTGGATTTGATATACAGAATAGTTTTACTTGATATAAAATAACTTTTTATATTCCTATATGATCTGTTTTAAATATGTAGATAATTTTTAAACTATGTCTATGTAGGATTTTTTTAAATAAAGTACTGCTTATATCCATGATGGATCCGGAAGTGGCATGCAGAGCCATCTCTCTGGGCACGCGAGCCATTGCCTGTTGCTCTTCTGGGTTCCGGTGCGCCAGCCAGCTGGTGTTCACACGCACATGTGTATGCACACTGGGCGGCTGCTCTTCCTGTTTCTGGCACACGTGCGCACGGTCGTATTTCGGCACTTGGTGCTGAAAAGGTTCGTCAGCACTGGCTTATATAATTGTAAGGAAGCTGAAATAGTTATTTAATGATAATTGAAGCAATTGTTTATTATGACAACTACAGTGCGCTTAAAGCACATGTATAGCTGTCTTTATTTGCCTAATATTCCAGAAATATTGGAACACAAATCCCTTTATCTGCTGCTCATTGTGACTAACAGGAAGTACAATCCAACAAATCTGGAGGACATGAGGCTGGGGAAAGATGGACTTCTTCCTTATAAATGTTGTTATTGTTGCTTCATCAAGTAGCATATAAATGCTTCAAAGGTTACATTCCATCTGCATTTTCTCCCTGCAGGATTCCAAGAGAGATCACAATGATGAACATTCACCAAGCTATCTGTAACATTCCCTTTCTGGACTTCCTTACAAATAAGCATATGGGAATACTGAATGATGAACAGTGATGTGAACTGAAAAAGCTACATAAAGCTTGAATAAAGATAATGGCCCAAATTCCTTGTGTCCAGATGCCTGTTTACATTGTAGAGACTAAATTAACTTGAGTGCTACAAATCAATGTTTCAACCAAGTTTTTTTATTTTTAAAAATAAAGCATTTTTAAATATTTTTTTAAGAAAACGCTTTTTTAAAAAAACAGTTTTAAGTTCACCTGTCAGATATTAGTGGCAGCTGGCTCTAAATATGCTGTGAAAGTTAAAAGATAGCATACCATGATTTAAGTTGCAGGTTTAGCATGTCAGTTACTTATCACAGAAAGTTTTTGGTAATAATTTTGCAGTTTAATATAACCTGTGGATATGGATTGGCAGCCTCTGGGATTGAGTTTAAATGGATAAATATAATGATAGACTAGTTCAGATATAATACTAAGCTATAGTATTCTGATGAAGGAACAAGTCTTGCTTTTCCCTAGGTTCATATATTTCTTCTTTAAATGGACATGGTCACAAGGAGACGTTAGAGCCTTTTATTGCAGTTTGCTATATCATCTTAACTGGAATTAATCATGTTAAAGTAGCAAAACTTTAGGGAATAGGGTGAGATAATTCTCAAAGTTGATTAAATTGAAATTGACTTCAAATTGTTATATCCTCATTGAGAAGCTTTGGGGATTTAATAGGCTTCCTTTTCAGTTGTATTGTCTGGAAGCTTTCTTTGCTGAAAATAAATCTAAACAAAAAAAAACCCTATATAACGGTGATAATATAATAAAAATAACCTGATGTTCTGAGTTAGCAAAGCAGGTATTCATAAAATCTTACCCTTTAAAATGTGTGGTATTTCAGATTTGATTTGTAGTTTGGGCATATCTTCATTGGAAAGTGAGAGATTTGCTATTATATTAGACTGATATGTATTATACTATTTTAACTTCATTGAATGAAACAATCTAATTCTACACCCTACATTCTTTTTCCTAGAATAGCTCCTTCAAATATTTGAGGACTATTTTTGTCCATGTTGATTACCAACTTAAACCCTTATCATCATATGTACTATAATGTATAATTGTGTGATATACCTTTACAATAAATTTTCTTTATTAAGTACAGTAAGGCGGGACTACTTGATTTGTTTTATTTACTACTTCATGTTTACGCTGTTTTCATCTTTATCTTCATTGCATGTTAATTCAGGCTCTGCCATTCCTGTTTCTGCACTAATCTTTTTAAATCTCAATACTGTTCCCATTGTTGAGACAAATTGCTGGTTTGCAGTAAACAACTTACCCTATTGAGTTATGTAGAAAAATATACTACAACACTAAAAATACTGTGAAGAAACAATATTCAGATTTTTATCTTCACTTTCAGTTTTTAAAATGAACAAGGAAAACGAAGGAGTGACATGTACTATTTTTCACTCCCAAGTTTCTTACATGAAAAGAGATGGTTGCAATTTCCACTTTCTCAAGCCAAGCTGCACCATAATATTCAAAACTCTGATTAAAATATAATATGGGAACTGGATTTGACATGGTATGTTGTACTATACTACAGTACTATCATCCTAATCGTAATTCAAAAAGAGCAAAGACATTAACAGAATTAGTAACACAGTGTCAGAGCCAGCATTCTCTGGACTAGCCTCTATGATTAGCCCTTTTAATAAAGTTTACATGGTATTTTGCATGGCTCAGCATTAGAGCCATGAGAAAAGTAAAAGAAATGCTACACCAGAGCTATACTTACTGACTTCACTTTACTTGTAACCTGTCTGGTCACTGTTGCATTTGTGGCCTCTAAATCTGGACAGTTCTATAATTTGCTGATTATTTGTTGTGCTCAAGTAATTTGTATATCACACTCAAATATGTATGCTCAGAAGTATATTCCATACTAGGTACATGCCGAACACATTCCTTGAAGGAACTATACACAGAACTCCATATTTAGCAGAAGTCACCACAGTATTCTGGTGGCAGCAAGGATATATGATAAATATTGAGGTTTGCGTACATAGTTCAATCAAGAATTCTGAATCTCCTACATAGATTCAATATTTAGTTATTTAACTTAAGAGGCATTTTGTATATAAGTAATGAACTGTAAGAGCTTTTTTCCATTTAAAAGCAAGTCCCCCCTGTCAATGTTAACAATTCATACAACCAAATCACAGTGATGGCTGCAGGATGAGTATTGCCATAGCAACTACATTCTAGCTTAATAAAATGGCAGGGCGCTTCATTTACTTAAAATATATATGCATTGAATTAAATATCACTGTTTATACACATAGAGTCAGGAGTCATGCTACATGTACCAAAAGTCAGGCCCTACTGGCCAATCACAAAATGTTTTAATATTGTTTCAGAGAAATATTACCTTAGAAAGTTCAAAAGCAATGCATCAAATAATTAATGAAATGTTTAGAATAAAATGGCAACCAATTTGAATATTTAAGGTAACTTATATAATAAATTGTCTATGGGGATGGACTTTTGATACACCCTATATCCCTGTATTTCCATGAACCTTCTAGGCTACTAGGTAGACAGTGATTTCATGGTTGGCCTTATAAAGTTTTGTTACATTTACTATTCTAATTTTGGTTAGACTTTGTAATATTGGCTATAATTTTATTTCCTTTTAATCAATGTTTTCCATTTTCTATATTATGTGTTTCATATGACTTGTGGTTACAATAAAAGATTCTTGCAGCTATGCAATCACAATAAATAGGTAAAGATTCCCCTCGCACATATGTGCTAGTTGTTCCCGACTCTAGTGGACGGTGCTCATCTCCGTTTCAAAGCCGAAGAGCCAGTGATGTCTGAAGACATCTCCATGGTCATGTGGCCGGCATGACCAAAGGCGCACGGAACGCTGTTACCTTCCCACCAAAGATGGTCCCTATTTTTCTACTTGCATTTTTTACGTGCTTTCAAACTGCTAGGTTGGCAGAAGCTGGGACAAGTAACAGGAGTTCACCCCGTTACACGGCACTAGGGATTCGAACCGCTGAACTGCCGACCTTTTGATCGACAAGCTCAGCGTCTTAGCCACTCAGCCACTGCGTCCCATCTCTCATATCATGCAATCACAATACATGATGCATAAAGTGAATGTATTAAGAATTTTCTATATTTTCAGGATGTTCTTGGGTTGGTTTTTTCTTTTTTAAATTAATATCTGTTATCTATTTACACAGTTTCAGCTATTGCTTGATCATATTGTTTTCTATAAAAGGTACTCGGGGGAATGAGACATATCCTTTATCAAAACAACATTTCATGTCTTTATCAACCATTTTGATAGTTCTTTAAAAAATATTTTTCTGTAGCAAAATTGTAATAGGTAACATACTTGTTGCTATTTTTATACTGGAAACATATTAAGCAGCTATAGCTAAGCACCAAATGCTTACTAATATTCATCATGAACCAATTTGCACCTGTATCCCCATACTAAGAATATGTTGAGTTTGCCTTCAGTATTATTCCTTACATTTTAAAATTTCAAAAATTGTCATTGGATGTAGCCAGAGAACCCAAAATAAAAAAAACTGCATGTATTTTACCTGCTTGGAATATCCAGTTATCCATAATGAGTGACAAAGGCACAAAACCTGGCGATAAGTGGTTGATCCATTTGTACTTTATATCCTGTATCCTTCTACTGTATGTCCCTTTCTGCACCTAAATTGATTTTATCATCCTGAGCCAGAACTTTATTATGCTTCCTATTTTGAAAAAGTGTATAGATTGCATTTTACAGAATGTTCCCTCTTTTTTCAGCAAGAGTTTGTCTCTAAACGCTGCATAAAAAACAAAGAAGACCTAATATAGCTAATTATTACCTGCTTCTCTGAATTCAAACAAGGGGGTTCCAGAATTAGACAGCGCCCAGGAAGTTCATAATGAGCAAAGTTAGCAGAATTCTAACTAATTCAGTTATTTCATTAAGATGGAAAGGGCAACTGATTAAGAACATGCCCAGATTATGTAGAATGTGAGGGGGGGAAATACATTCCTAGTTCCATGTTAGAAAGGAAAGTATAGAATGTAGGAAAATATGTAATTTCCCACTCTGGATAGATAAGATCAGGAAGCACAGTACATGACACTTTACATTATTGTCCTTCTGTGTAAACTTAGATCATCAAAATCTTTCAGTATTCAAATAATTTCCATTAGTCCAAAAACTACAGCAGAAAGAATGTGTAGACAAAAATACATTTTAATAAATTATCTAATTCCATAAAATACAAATATCATGTTCTGCCATGTTTTTTTTTAAGAAATAAAATAACTGTAACCAAATAGGCAGTGTGATTTTCTTTTCTCCATTTAGTAAAAGTCAGGCTTACAAATAATTAAACCAGTTAATGTTCAAAGAAATTAGATCAGTCAAGGAAAATTAATATTAATTTCACCTAGAAACATTAAACATGCAAGGATTGCAATTTGGAACATGTTTCTACAAATTGTACCTTCCCATTCCTCCTAATCCATTCAGTGTGTTGGATTCATCTGGCAAACTGGCCTCATGACTATTGAAGGAACAATGTTGTCATTTACCTTGTAGACAAGTATCTTATTATTGTGATTGTTCCAAAAGAGGGGGAGGGGACATGCTCAAGGAGATTTTGAAACTACAATTCTCAAGCAGCAGGCCCTTTACTGTTAAGGAAAACGATTGCTACATAAAATATTGTCAAAAGCAGTTTATGATATGGCACTAGTGGAAGGCAAGAGAGCCTCTTATTTAAAGAACAAAAACCCACAACAGGCACATACTCTTTCTGATAATGTAAATAACTTTTTAGATCTTAGCTGAATGATTACAATTAAGGAAATTTTCGTGAAAAAACAACTTGCTTGCAGCCAATTTTCTCTGAATTATACAGTACTTGCACTTCTCTTTATATATGAAAAATTGGCTGCATGTTATTTGCCACATTTTAAACTAGGGAATGTTAAATATGAATTTTTCAGTATAAAATTCGCAAGGGTCTTGTGTACTGTATACCCAGAAATGGGCTAGATGAGAAGGCCAACCTGAATCAGAAATTTCCCATTTTGATGTGCCCATCAAAAGCTTACAAAAGTATACTGGAATCAGCAACAAACTATGATTGTAACTTCTGCAAAAGTAAATGAAACAATGCATTAAGGTGGGGTGATAATTATGTCAAACCTTGTCTTAAATATATGAAATATTAGGAATGAATGAGAATTAAAAACTAGTGTATTTAAAATATCTAAGCAAAAATTACAATACTGTACAAAAATGCTCTTCCAAAATAATGAGAAGTAAAATTGTCTCTAAAAATAACACTATAACATATATAACACATAATTCCTTAGCAACAAGCAGCAATTTTGCTTTTTCAAGGCAAATCATGTTCTAGTTTGCATACTCAAAAACTATGAATGTTAAATAAAATCATATTAAGCATGCACTCTTTTTTCTTTTGGAAAATTTTTCCTATTTACAACATTTACATACACATTAAATAAATTATCTTGGCCATTGCTTTAATGTGTGGCCTAGTGCAATATTCAATGCTTAATCCAAACTAGTAAGGGCTATTAGCCCCCAAGAAAATGTGAATTGCCTCTGTTCTGTCTTAGAGGAGTTTTCTTTCCAGAATTTAATAACTGAATTCTCAGTGAAATTAAGCCTTCAGGAAAACATTATCAAGACTGAAAAAAACTTCCAGGAAAAAGTGTGCTTGCTAAAGATCAGTTAATTCTAGGTACATAAATCATGGAATATTGATGAGGCTGTGATCCTCTGGCTGTGTGTTGCATTTTGAGCTGTGTTTCTTATTTGGCATACATTGATATAAACAACCTGCTCTGTATAATGGGCAGAGCATAAGTAAATAAAGCAATCTCACTTTTAAAAATCCAGTTTTCATTTCAGAGCATGAATTAGGGGTCTCTCTGACTTAGAAAAGAAACAGGATGGTTTGTAATACTTCTTAATCATACCCACTTTTTAAACTTCACAGTAAAGACTATGTCAGCATTCCAAATTAGGCTCTCTTCCAGTTCTGACATGAAGACATGAAGCAAAGACCAGAAGCGCTGATTTATTGCTGAGATGAACTTTTACCTAGTTTTCTGCATGCAACAGATAGGGTTTCCTGGGGAACGAGGGTGGGGGCCACATTCCTGTGAGAAGTACGTGCCGAGACGTAGAGATGGATTTGCATGATGGCCAATGGGACATCGGGCTGGAGAGCGGAAGAGGAGGGGGTTGGGAGGAGGAGCCAGTTTGGCAGCAATTAGAGTTAGGAATGTCGGCTATTTCTGTGCTTAATAAAAAGTGATTTATTAGAGACTATGCGCTTGATAATGGAACTCAATTAAGACAGAACCGAAACCTGACAGACTAGACTTTCATTTGGGAATGTATTGATGTGGGTGTTACAGACGGGCTATACATTGGTCATACAGCCATAAAGGAGCTTGCACCTTGGCTCACATGACCAACAACAGGACTCGGGAAAACAGCCTAGGAAAAAAATGAACCAAAGATATAAGAAAGCCATAAGTAAAGGGAACACCTTCACCAAAAGAAAAAAAAACAATATTGACAAACAATCTCTTGAAGCAAAATATGATGTTAAAAGTTTCTGAAGAAAGTATATAATTGTTCTAATAGTATCAAGCCTCTAGTTTTTCCTTTTCTTCCAGAACCACAAAAAAGTCAGCCAACATTTGATTGGAAGCAATTGTTGCTTCCTCTACTCTTCCCTGGTCAGAACCCACCTGGAGCACTGCATCCAGTTCTGGGCAGCACAAAGGAGAAGGACAAATTGGAGTGAGATCAGAAGAAGGTTACAAAGATGGTTCAGGTTCTGGAAATCAAGCCCTAAATAGTGAATGCTGAGTGAACACTGAAGTACAGTGAAAGGATCTAGATATGTTTAGCTTACAAAAGAGGCAACTGAGAAGAGACAGGAACATAGTCTTCATATATTTTAAAGATGCAGATCTGGGTGATCTATCAGATAGTGGAATTAGCTGATGCATAAAGTGGTGGGTTCACCTTTGCTTCAAATCTATAAACAGTGGCTGGGTCACCATTTATCAGAAATGGTCTAGGACTAGATGACCTTTGAGCTAAATTCCAATAGTTACATGCTATGTAACAAGGAAGGGAAGATGGAAACCACATTAAGTAACTCAGAATGAATACTATATGCACGGTTTGTGCCTATCTCCCTTAGTATCTGCTCAGCCGAATTTGATCCAACAGGGTTGGGGTGGCCTAGTTCCTTTGAGTAAACAATGCCATTTATTGGGACTCTAGAGGTGCACCTTCTTTGCTGTACCACCTGCCCTCTGGAATGAGATTCCTCTCCCCAGAGATCTGGATGGCCTCCACCCTGCTGCTTTGGAGATCCCTGAAAAACTGGCTTTGTTATTGAAGTCCTATTCTGGGTCATGTGGGTTTACTTTGTTGTTCTATCTTTTGTTCTTTGTTTTTATCATGTATTATTTCATTGTTCTTCATGTTTTTAACCTATGAACTGCCCAGAGTTTTCAGGAGTTGGGCTGTGTAAAAAATTTAAAAATGAAATTAAATAATGAAATTAAATGAAAAAATAAAAAAGAAGAGTTGATCCCTGTAGCTGTTTGTGTTTAAATAATTTGGGAGGTGGCTGAAGGACATGATATAAGTGATTAAAGCTACTCAGCCCAACTGTACTTTCATTCCTATGATGCTTTAATTACTTTTACAAAATAATTGTAATTAAAATAAAATAAAACTCACATTTATGGATTCTCTGTAATGTAATGATTCTCAATAACATGGCATTAAAATGTCTGTAAAAGGGTAGACTCATTTAAAGATGAGTGAAAAGAAGTAACAAAATTTAAAATCTACCCAAATTGTTTTAGGGTAAAATGACCATGAATTAATGGAGATGGAAAATTAATAATGCATTTTATACAATGTGTTTTTTTACTTAAGAATCAGCATACTGCTTAAAATATTGCTTTTTTCCTTGCTAAAGTCAGTGTTTCAAATGGGAACCAAGTCTAGCTAATGGTAATGAGGATCTGTGAATCTAGGTCATTCTTTCCTGTAAATTAGACTATCTTCAATTCAAATTCAAGTATTTATGATTTACATATTCATATTAGATTCATGAACTCTGATAATTACTATGTCTGCTTTTAATAATCCTTTACTTTTATCTCACCAGCACTTACAAAGTTGCATAGCTGTTCATTTTCACAACCTTAAGCTGGTTGAACAGAAAATGATCATGATCCAGATTCATATACTGAGAATGCGAGATGGTGCCTGGAAAACAGCAGAAGGATTTGAAGAAAATTTTGTCTTTGCTTCTGGAATCTAGAGAGGAAAAAGAAAAGGTATGGGGGACTGGTTGTAATACTGGGAAATGATGGATATTGTAGCCCAATAATATACCTACAGAATGATTGCTTGAGGAAAGCGGACCTACATTATTTGATAGCATTTCTCCTGCTAAAGGAATTAAAAATATTATTTCCTGCGCATGGCTTGCCAGCATGAGGATGATTTATCTGGCCACCAGATAAGTAATGCATTTAAACGGAATTTGATTTGTCTGTGATGCTCCATATGCAAGTACCAGGGAGCTAGAGGGAACAGATAATCCCTTAAAATCCGTTATCATGTTTCGAATTACAGATTTTATTCAGATTCCCCCTTGAAATATTTTTTTTAAATTAATGGAGTTAAAATAGGCTATAATGTAAGCTTCTTCAATCCCAGCGAAAATCCCCCAGATATCCACACATAAAAACATACATAATATCTCAAGCCCTTATACACATGACATTTAAGTAATTGCTTATGAACATGTATTTATATTGTGGTTGACAGTTTTAGTATGACGTAAAATCCAAATTGAGGGACACGGTGGCTCAATGGCTAAGACGCTGAGCTTGTCGATAGAAAGGTAGGCAGTTCAGCAGTTTGAATCCCTAGTGCCGCGTAATGGGGTGAGCTCCCATTACTTGTCCCAGCTTCTGCCAACCTAGCAGTTCGAAAGCATGTAAAAAATGAAAGTAGAAAAAATAGGGACCACCTTTGGTGGGAAGGTAACAATGTTCAGTGGGCCTTTGGCGTTTAGTCATGCCGGCCACATGACCACGGAGACATCTTTGGACAGCGCTGGCTCTTCGGCTTTGAAACAGAGATGAGCACCGCCCCCTAGAGTCAGGAATGACTAGCACATATTTTATTTATTTTATTTTACTTTAAATTTATATACCGCCCTTCTCCCTAGGGACTCAGGGAGTATGTGCAAGGGGAACCTTTACCTTTACCTTTTAAGATCCAAATTAAGTACTTTGATGCCAGTAGAAATAGTCTTGTGCACATGTAATACCAAGGCACAAAATGATGACTTATGGATACATAAGGCACAATATGCTGAATTATGAACTAATTCAGTCATTATAGATTAATATGCATGCACACTTTTCATCACTGTTATGTTTTCAAGAACTGAGTCTTTGCAATGAATAATAATTGATATAAGACAATGAGGAAACAAATTGCAACAAATACAAGAAAGTTATATTAATTTTGGTAGGTGTTTGGCTGATTTCAAGAGAAGAGATCACTGAGCTAAATGTGATCTCATTTAAAGCATAGATATTATGGCAAAGGATTGTGCTGCATACAATTAAATCTTAAAGTTCAAGGTATATATCCTGACCTTGTTTTGGTAGTAATTCCATGAATCAACAAGTGGCTCCAAACGAGGATATGTTTAAAACAAGAGGACCCAAAGATTAGTATTGGTTAAATTGGGATTCAATTCAACGTAAATGGATCATGTCCATAGGACTGCTTCTGCTAAATCAAGACACCTTTCCTGACTTCTATTTCTATTGATTTCCAAATTTCTATTAATATTTATTTATTAATAGATTATTATTAATATCTATTAATATGTATTACTTTGAAGCACTTCTTTCAAAACATACCATTTTTTAAAGGGCCTGTTTCCTACTGATCAAACTTTAGCAAATTTCTGCATTCCAAAAGCTTTGTAAAGCACATTACCTTAAAGCCTGACTTGTAGCTAGATTCTTGCACAAAGTGATCTTCTGGAATAATGAACCCTTGTGTTGTCTTTGTAGGCCTGGATCGTTTTCCTGCAGACCATGGGTGACATTCATGTCTAAAATTAATTTGCAAAATGAACGTTAAGTCGATGCTGCTGCTTTGAAAAAAGAAAAGGCAAACTAAATCTGCTTTCCCATCATATACAGAAAGTTACAAAAGTACTTCACTAAATTATTCCATTTAACATTGAATACATATGTGTTTTTTATATAATGTTGATTTGTGAGTAACATTTAAGGTGTTTTTAGAAGGGAAATGTTGAAAGGACTAGGGGTGCTTAGGAGAGCACATAGTCACTGTAAGACTGCCTTGCCTGAAACCTGTATGTGCATCAGTGGTTGAACTCTGGAAATCACATTCCATCAGATTATTATGACTTTCATGGACATTCACAGTGGGGGGAAATATTGATATGTGCATTGTGACTGCACAATTCAAATTCTGACCCTTTTGTATTTACATATAGCAACATCATATAGCAGTATGTAGGATGTGGACCTTGTGTCCTGATACTATTACTCACATTTCATCATTTTGATGAATGCTCAGTCCCTGATTCCTGGGTTATTTCATATATTATTATTTAATAAGCTTTTGTGTGTAAAAAAGGATTGGTTGATAATTACCTGGACACAAATGTTGCTGTGTAAAGGTAGACTGGATGCCTAATGGGCCTTGTTTTTCAAGCAAAGGCAACAAGTTCACTGCAATCAAATTTAACTTGAGGTGACAATACAGATAGAGCCATGTTTTCTTGATTATAGTGTGAAAGCAGCATGCCATTGCCTCTACTCAGGATTTTTTCCCAGTTTTTTCCTACATAGGCCTGAGCTCTTCTAGTAATCTCAGATCCAAATATTAACCAGGTCTATTTTCATAACAAAGAATGGTTAAATACTATAGATGTATTAAAGAAGTTGGGCCAAGACATGAGCAATTCAGGTTCCAACTTGGCTATAAAAGTTGGTGGGTGACTTCAGCCCATTCATTTCTATATTAAATCCAATATATTGTCCATGTTCACAGTAAAACTAATATGTTTAGGAGAGAGGATTCCATGCATTGCTTTAAGCTTTCTGAGAAAAACCAAGATATAAATATCATAGAATGTAAATTACATATAACATAGAAGACTAAATACAATGCAGAGTCCACTGAAAGTATATTTCATAGTGCCAATTTGGTTACATATGTACTGTATAAAGAAAGCAAAAAATGATGTACTGACCTTCCACCATGACAACGAACCCACTTGAGCTCTTGGAGAAAGGACAGGACATTAATCTAAACAACAACATGCTCAGTATATATTTGTGATGAAATGTCTAACTCACTTGGGAACATGAAGGATGAAGCACAACTGGCACAGAAGGAGCAAAACCATTGGGAAAAGATCCCCCAGTGAGGGGACAGGGAAAACATGAGAAAGTGACTCTGCCATAATTCTGCTACAGAAGAGCTGGATAATTGCCTTGGCAGGCTTTCAAGATTGTTATATTACCCTACTATCAGTAAAGTTATCTCCAGAATTCTAGTGGTTCTTATTTCCTGGGTTTGCCTGTCTTGAAAGACTTAAGCATATTCAAGCAGTTGGTTACACATAAACATATATACATACACATGCACACATACACACATACATAAATACATACACATACACACACACATACTGCTACATACATACATACATAATCTAGAAATGGAGCAATGTTGTGCCTTGAAGTCAAGCCTGCAGCTGGGGAGAAAATAGACCACAGACAAAAATTCAAGAAGTTACCTGTAAGAAGTCCTGGCGATACCTGGAGGCGAGGAGGAAGGCCACACCTGTCTGGCGCCAACGTCCTTATTGCTCACCTCCTGCCTCGCCGCCGGCAGCACGTACACGCGAGACCCTGCCAAGATGTCATCGTGGGGAGAGGCGGCAGGGGCTCCGGCGGCCGGAGGTGCCCGCGGGGGTTCAGCTTTCCGACACTCCCCAAGCCAGGGCAGGGTGTCTCTCTTCTGCAGCGGCCACGCTCGAAAATCCTGCTGGTACTGAGTCTCTGCGGCGAAGGGCTCCTTCCGGTGCCTGCCCCCGCTTTTTTTCGACGGCCTCTTGACAACGACCAGGCTGTCCCGCAACGAGGGGGCGGACGCGGAGACCGGCAGGGCAGAGGCTGGCCGCGGAGGGACTTGGGGTCGGCTGCTGGCGGTGCCTCCGGACGGGATCCGGGGCTGCTGAGGGCTGCTGCCCCCACCGCCCGCTTCCGCCCCTTCTTCGATGTCGGAGTAATTGTGGATGGTGAGCGGCACGGCCAGATCCGACTTGTCCAGCTGGTTCCAGAAGCGCGCCAGGCAGCACACTCGGCTGATGCAGGGCCAAGCCATGGCGGCAGCACCGCGCGAGGATGCAGTGATAGATACCGGGACCCGCGGGTGGGAGGTGGGGGTGCCTCAGCGGAGGAGGGGGTGTTCTGCAGCACGCCAAGTGGCTTCCCTGGCTGAGAGTTACTTCCAGCTCGCTTCTCGGTATCAGGCTCCCCCCCTCATACCACACTTTGGTCAATCGGTTTTCTTTAGGAGGCTAGCAAACACGTGATGATAGCTCAGTCATTCATTCCCATCCCCACCCCCTACCCGGGGTGACAGAAGGAGCTTAATGCAGCATTGGTGAGGGATAGAGATAATAGGGGAGGGAAGGGGGGACTAAGGGGTGACACACAGCACCAGTCACCAAGTCTTTCTGCCCTATCATTCTACCTCTTTAGGGAGCATCCTACCCCTACTTAGCTGTAATCACTGCAGCCTACTAGTTCATTCTTATACATGCGTTCCATGAAGAATTTATTATGCATGTCTCCTGCAATCTACATGCATTCCATGAAGAATTTATTATACATGTCTCCTGCAATCTAAAATAGGGGAGAGAGAAACTCCTGTATTAGATTATTAATCTGGAATGAAGGGGGGGGGGAGGAAAAATAAGCAAGTGCCAATGTTCACAAAAACAGCTGGATATTGCAGGAATTATACAAGCACTCCTAATGCACTGAGGTCAGCATTCTTTTTCCTTTACCAGCAGTATTTAAGTAAAACATTTCAGAACTGGTGAAACTGGCCTTTATAAGATTAACCTGCAGTATTTTGTACCAGTTGGTTTGTGAGTGATGCAGAGTGGCAATCCTATGCATGTACATTATACAAATCAAGCTGGAAGTTGATCAGACAATACAGCAGTTATAGACTGTTATCAACTGAAACAGATTAAAAACTATTCTGGACAAGGATTGTACTTGAGGGATCTGGGAAAGGTCAGAAAACAGAATAGCTTTTTTTCTGGAAGTATGTGATCCATTGAGGTCTTGGATATCATCATAAATATTTTCTTGCAGCCTGGTATCTGTTCGATATATGGAAAACATGCTAATAAAATGTTAACTGGGAATTTCTGAGGAAAGCTCTAAGGACAACATACTACTACATGTATAAATTATCAGTATAAATTAGTGGTCCCCAGCACTTAAGATTTCCTAAGAGTATTGAGACCCCTTTGATAGGAAGACAACTCTGTTAATGCATTAAGAGTTTTACTACCAAATTTCGGGGTCTATGAATTACAAAAAGGTATTTTGAATGTATCATTGAAGTAGAGTAGGTCTTTCATGCATTAACCAATCCTTTGCATACTATACAAAAAAAGTAGAAGAAATTATCCACTTGTAGTATGTATAATAAAATGATTTTGGATTAATTTACTTCACAAGGACCATGTAAGTTAGTGAATTCCTTCTACTGTTTGGATTAATGAATACAAAACAAATGGAAACTGATATAGCAGTAATTCATGAGCAAGTTCATAATTTAGAATCAATGCAAGAATCAAGTTTAGAGCATGCATTATTATTGTCAATTCCTAACTTTTCCACTATAATATATGGAAATGGATTAAAAGATATTTCACCTTTGAGTCTGTTAGTTGCCTTATTAACACTGGTCCTCTGCATCTACATTGCTTGTAGGCCCTCCTGCTGTAGTAATTATTGTGTTATTTGTAACAACTATTGTCATAAAGGATGTTTACATTCCCTTATCGTCATCCTTTGGGTGGCTTGTATATTATCATATCGAAACCCACCCTCTTGCTGTCCACCCCAAGAGGGAGGAAAGGAATGGGAGAATGTAGTAGTATAACTGGATGTCTGCCACATATGTTGAAATATATGCACCCATTTTTAGGTATGTCTTTAGTTAGCTTAGAGATAGCAGTGTATTTGTATTACCTAGTATCCAATACTGTAACCCTGCACAAGAGTCAGTTCATATAAATCAGACAGCTGTCCTTCTAGGGTGGAGGAATGTAATAGTGTAACAAGACATAATATAAACATTGCTGTTTATGGCACAGGTTGATGGTATTAGAGTTGATATTGTAAACATGATATAAAACAATGGGGCCAACTGTTTATCAAAGCATTTCAGGAGAAGGCTCACAATGTAATTGTATTAGTCGCTTTATCTTTGTTTCAAATATAATTGACAAAATGTGTGTTTAAGTTCTAACTTTATCCAGGTATCTGCTGGCAGGGAGCCCAATGAACATTGCAAGTGTATTCCAATAAGGTATACTTTCTGGCTTTTATCTCTAAATGCTTTGGTCTTTTTTTCAGGCAAGAATGTTCTCACACAATCATCTAGAACAGACATACTATTCCCAGGAAAGTGAGTGCCATACATATTGTGTGTATGTGTATGCGCCTTATTGCAGAAGGCAAGTGCAGTGACAAAGAAGGCACACTTCCTTGGTCCCACAAGATAACAAAGTTTAATTGAGAGGACCTGGAGTGCATTATCTTTGCTTGAATATGCTAGGCAGATAGAAATGGAAATAGATGGCACACAGATAACACATCCAGTGCCATGAAGGGCTTTAGAAGTGATAACAGGCATCTTGAACTGCACCTCAGAAACCAAGTGACAACTCATGCAGCTTGCTTGGCTGCAACACAAGGGCGTAACGAGAAGTGCCCACTATGGCTTACACCACTGCATTCTGAAACACTTGTAGCTTCTGGATAGTTTTCAAGAGCAGGCCCATGTAGAGCAAATCACAACATTCCAGTCATGAAGTGACCATGTCATGAATGGTTATTTAAAGGGGCTTCAGGGAAAGTGTACAATTGGTACACAGGATGAATCTGTGCAAGGCCCTCCTGATCACAGTTGCTATCTGTTCATTGAGCAATGGCTACAAGGGAGATACAAAATCATGATATCTGAGAATACCTTCTGTATGTGTCTATTCATATTAAATACAGGTAGCTGAAGAATGAAAAATTTCCTCTAAAAGTGGTATTGGGATTGTTGCTTTAAGAACTATTGTTCTATCATCATTTAAAAATGAATTAATCAGATGATCCAATTTTAATTCAGCTCTAAGATACTTCAAAAAGGGATACAGCCTTACTCAGTAATAAGGTACACATCTTTGTTTCAGGTATACAATTTTATTTACCAAGCGTATTTATTTTCATTGTGGGGCTAGAAGTTGAAATCTTAGTAATTAGTATGTAGTTATGATCTAATCAATACACTATCTTGTGTCCAATACGTGGGCTCATTTCAGTGCAAATATATTCTGAAATGCAGCAGCTGAGAGTCCGCTTCATTTATTTGGCCTCCATGTCTTCACTGTATGCCATGCTTTCACCACTGGTTCTCTATTATTCCATATTAGCTTATTCCCATACATTACATACCATCTTGAAAGAAAGAAACAAAAGAAATTTTTCACAAAATACATAAGAGAGATAAAAACTGCTTATAGACAAAGGTAATTCATGACTAAAATAATTCTTAATAGTAAAGTCAGACCCAAGAAAATGACAATTTGCATGATCTTTTTGAACACAAGAAAAATACAGTGATATGTCACATTTATCATAACACAATATGAATACTTACATGCCAAACAGAACTCCTCCAAGATGTGATGCATGATCAAAAAACCTCCAACCCAAGATAAGTCCTACACTGTCCAATGCAATAATAGCTTTTAAAGCCTAGAAATGAATAAATGATCTATTAGTAAAATACAATAAGTAGCAAAGCTACTACAGTTATAAACGTATCAGAAACATTTATCCCATACTCATAAATTAGCATCTGCTATGCAGTCAACAGTATAATGATAAAATGTACAATTATACTAAATTCTGATTTGAATATACATTTTTTAACAGCTTAGCCTCTGTTCCTAATATGCAAACTAGAAATGTCTTAAGAATCCAAAAGTTTTGCCTTAAAAATTCAATTCAGTGTAAACAAAAGCCACACTGCTTCATATTATCAGTCATCTAGACTTAAATAAAATGTTCAAGTTGTACCCAATTTTGAAATATAACAAAGAAAATTGCTCAGGTATACATAACAGGTAAAAAAAAATTCTAAACAATTATTCAAAGCTACTTACATTTCCAGCAGTAAATGTGAACATTGGAAGAAATATTATAGCTAGCTTGGCTTCTGGTATCTTTGTACATACAGCTCCAAGGACAGCCATTATAGCCCCTGACTAAAATCACATGAAAACAGGACATACATTAACATGCTCAGTCTTAAAAGTTGGGACTATTTTTTGTCCCAAAATGCAATTGCATAAAAATTCTTTTTCACTTTTTTCAAAAGCCAAATACAGGGAAAAGATGCTTAAGGATTTTAGCTATACAGTAGACAACCCACACACTAACAGCTACTTTAAAATAATTTTGTCTGTGACATGTTCCTTATGAATATCATTTTTTCTGCCTATGGATCAGGATTTTCTTTAGATAACCCTAGAAAACCACAATTAAAAATTAGCTGTTTTATTGGAACTAGTCCAGCTAATTCAGATGGACTAAACTCAATGAGTGAGATTGATGTGGTAGTTAAAGGCACTGAAAGACTGTGAGTTCCAGTTCTGCCTTAGTCATGAAGTCATTGGGGTCAGCCCGAGGAAGACAAGAATGGCAAATGACTTTCAAAGTCTTTCCAAGAAAACTACATAGGCTCATCCAGGCAGCACCCGGGAGTCAGGACTGATTTGAAGATATTTACCCTCTTCCCCCAACCAGACAATTAATAGAGAGAACCAAGCAGATAGCTGTAATATTTAAAAAAAAATAGTTACAATTGCAAATAAATTCAAAGTGATCAACTTTTCAAGAAGCAAGATTATTGCAAGTTTGAATTATCACAAAAACTGAAATGGGTACTTTTTTAAAAAATCAAGTAGTTCATCTAAAACACAAAATATTAAACCTAAAAATAATCCTATTTCTTGGTAGACTGCAATTTATAGAAAAATCTCAACATTATATTAGAACATTATGCTAATCTTCACTGTAGCTTTTTAAAAAGACATTTTAAAACTTCTGTTAAAGCAAAATACAGTAGGCTTCAAAATGTATCTAAAAACCATCTATTTTATAGACATTTAATAACACTTACAGCTCCAAGTGATGGTCCAAACTTCCCAGTGGCCATTTTGCAGACATAACTGACAAATGTCGAAACAACCCCTAGAAAGATTTTTTTAATAGAAATATAAATTCACTGAAAACCGTAGCCATAAAAAATATGTTTGCTTTACTATCCCATCTCAAATGTTCAACAAGACATTTATTTGTTATCTGATAAATTTATTTGCTGCCTATCTGTTTGTGGGGTTATTTTAGGTGGCTTAGAATGATAAAAAAGGAAGAAAGCAAAAGGAGTGTAAACAAAACAGAATAATAGAACAACAAAATAAACAATGAAAAAGAACACTATGAGCATCATATGGTATCAATATGCTAACCAAAAATGATTTTTTTATCTTCTTTCTATAGATAAGTAAATAATTATTGGTTCACACACAAGTGGACTTGCCTGTTTTTGATTTAGTGTACTCTCTGAAGTCAGCCATTGCAATTTGTAGACTCTTATGTTTGGCTTAGTATATTATGTAAACAAAGTCTATTATTACTTCTTCAAAAGTAGCTTGAAGTAGGTTGAGAGTCCATCAATACACTGATGACACTCAGTTGTACATCTCCACCCCAGACCACCCCAATGATGGGGAGAAATAGGCTCAGACTCAACTCTTCCAAGACCGAGTGGCTGTGGCTTCTGGCGTCCCGATATAGTCAGCTGGTACCATCGCTGACTATTGGGGGTGAATCTTTACCCCCCACAGAGAAGGCTCACAATCTGGATGTCCTCCTGGATATACGGCTGTCTTTAGAAGAACATATGACGGCCGTGGCCAGGGGGGCTTTTTATCAGGTTCGCCTGACCTGCCAGTTGCGGCCCTTTTTGGACCGGGACGCCTTACGCACGGTCACTCACGCCCTTGTCACCTCCCGGCTGGACTACTGCAATGCTCTCTACATGGGGCTCACCTTGAAGAGCACTCGGAAGCTCCAACTGGTCCAGAATGCGGCCGTGGGGTGGTTATGGGCGTGACTCATTGCGCCCACGTGACACCTTTCCTGCGCAAGCTGCACTGGCTCCCAGTGGTCTTCCAGGTACGATTCAAGGTGTTGGTTACCACCTTTAAAGCGCTCCATGACTTAGGACCCGGGTACCTTCAAGACCGACTTCTGCCACCAGTAGCCTCCCACCGACCAATTCACTCTCACAGAGAGGGACTCCTCAGGGTGCCATTGGCCAAGTTATATTGGCTGGCAACACCCAGAGGAAGGGCCTTCTCTATGGGAGCTCCTGCCCTGTGGAACGAACTGCCCCCGGAAATACGCAAGATCTCCGACCTCCGTGTGTTTCGCTGTGCCCTTAAGACCCTGCTGTTCCACCAGGCAGGGCTATCTATGTAAATGATTTTAAATTGGGTGTTTTAAATTGTGGGTTTTAAATTCGGGCCGAAATTGTTTAATACTTTTAACTATTTTAAAACTGTTGTTTGTATTCTGTGTTTTTAATTGGCTGTACACCACCCAGAGTCCTTTGGGAGAAGGGCTTCACTGCCCAAACTCAACCCAAAGGCAAGTACAAAAATACACAAACGATTAAAAAAAACACATCAAAGGCAGAGTCAGATTTGAAATTTATTACCTGCAGAAAGGTATACTGCCATGAATTGCTCACGTCCCAGAATAGAAACTATGCTGGTAGAGAAGCTCCATAAAACATACATGTTGGCTACCATATGTAGAAATGAGAAATGACTAAAGGTGGATAGCAACATGGGAAAACACAAGACTCCTATATTAAGAAAGGAAAAAAATATTTACTTTAAGCATTTTATTTCTGGATATTTATAAGTTGAACTGTTAAGAAAGTGGGCAAAAGAAAACAGACTTGCTATAAGTTAGTTTTCAATATTCAGCTATAGAAAGTTTTGAAAAGATTAGTAGCACAGATGCTGATGATCAAAACTAGACTCCAGGATCATCAAGAGAACAATTCTCCTATTAAAAGGTAGCACACACATTTGGTTACAATATACTTCTTACAATGCATTGATAGAATTTTCTCTGCACTCTAAATTTGGTATATTACTATTTGTCAGAATGCAGGTCATTAATATTTATCCCCAGAAGCTGTAAAAGATCAATTATAAGTTTTGTGGAATTTTAATGAGCAACATATTAATTACAATTAACTGATAAGGTAATAATAACTATATGCTATTCAACTTCAAACAGTGCCAGATCTAAAAAATGAAATATAGGAGCATGATTTCTCATCTTCAATTATGAGTGAGTTTCCTTGAGCTTCAGAATCTCAGAACAGCTATCTCTTTAGCCCTTGCTCATCGGCCTAGTGAATCTTATCATAATGCAATCAGCTTGTATTTGGAACAGATTCTATGATACTTTTTCTCTATTTCCAAGATGACATATTACTAAGATATTGGCAACATTCCCCTCCATTTCCTAGAAAATTCTTAATAGGTTCATACCGCTTTTGTTATTTCAAAGGAGGCACACAGCTGCAACAAAAATTGTCCCTAGTAACTTATTTTAGAAAAAAAATCTCAAATAAAACATCAACAGAATTCCAAAAATAGAGAACCGCAAGATGGGATTGAGAGGGCAGAGTCAGGTTGTTTACATCTGCTGCCTCAATTTGCAGCTATACAAAGCACTTTTAGTTGGCCTTGTATTGTGCTTCCTTATGAAGGGCTCTGCGCAAAAATGCCATCATTTACTAGCTGAATTAAGTCCACTTAAGGATAAAGATAAGGATAAATGAGACAGCTTTCTGCAACCTAATGTTTTTTAGATGCTTGGACATGTATTCTCAGAGTTTTTTGAAATAGCCAAGCAGACAGGTAATCTTGAGATTTCAAATACCTGGGAGGTACCCAGGTTAGGAAAAGGCTGAATAATTTTTTTGACAATTTAGTACTTTATCAAAAGCTCTCAGCTTGAATCTCCAACATCAAATATGGCTGTCAGAAATCTTGGTGCTGCCCTAAGAGGTGTTCAATAAATCCTAAAATACAAAGTTATGACTAGAGGATGTCCCCATACATTTTACAGTTGGGATGTCCAACTTTTTTCAAATGAAAGTTACATTTTGTCTTTGAGTGCCATGTCATGTGGCACACACTCAAAAGTAATGACTGGAGCCAGGATATAACTTAATTTATATAATTTAATTGGAAAACGCTATATATTAAAGACAAGTGAAAAACTACTAATCAGAATGCTTGTGTCTCACATCACTCTGGAGTAGCACAGCTGATGATGATCAGAATTATGGAATCCAGCATATAACAAGCATCTCTTGTTATGCTGGATTCCATAATTCTGATCATCATCAGCTGTGCTACTCCAGAGTGATGTGAGACACAAGCATTCTGATTAGTAGTTTTTCACTTGTCTTTAATATATAGCGTTTTCCAATTAAATTATATAAATTAAGTTATATCCTGGCTCCAGTCATTACTTTTGAGTGTGTGCCACATGACATGGCACTCAAAGACAAAATGTAACTTTCATTTGAAAAAAGTTGGACATCCCTATTTTACTTGAAAAAGATAAAAATATATTTGGGACTATGGCTTAGAGATAGGAAAGAAGGTGCCTGATTACCCTGTTTCCCTGAAAATAAGACATCCCCTGATAATAAGCTGAATCGGGCCTTTGAGCGCATGCACTAAAATAAGTCTCCCCCCGAAAATAAGCCCTCCCTGAAAATATTTAACCTCAGGTAAGACTGCAAGAAGAGCCCCATCTTACTCCACGTGCCCCAAAATAATAAGACCTCCCCGAAAATAAAGCCATGCACTTATTTCGGGATTCAAAAAAATATAAGACAGGGTCTTATTTTCGGGGAAACACGTTATATCTCTGCTATAAATCCAAAACTATCTACATCCTAAACATTTTGAATTTCTGTCATAAAACCCTTTATTATGGGAAAGTGAACTGGGATTGGATCTTTTTAGAACATGTTTTCTTTGAATATTCATTCAAAAATACAAAATGAAACATAAACGCACAAATAATAGCAAAAAAATGGAATGAAGAATTTGTGATGACAAATGATTGCAAAACAAGATTTACTTCTTGTTAAAAATATTCATACTCTAGTGGGTTTTTTTAAATGAATAAAGGAAGCAAATCAACTAATATTTACCTCAGAAGGAAAGTTGGAAATAACAATTTATTGGAACTATTCTAAAACATTTAAAAGTGAAGAACTTTTTAGCTCAACAATTGGGATTGCTATCAAGCTTGTGTTCACATTTTGTTAAGAGTACATCAAACACATGCAATTTATTTTACTAATCTGATATTTAATTTAAATAATTACCTTTAATTAATTCAAAAGTAAATTATTTCAAGAAATCATTTATCTTATATTGTCTACGTTACAGTGTTAACATTGGGCAAGAAAGAAACCTATTATGTAAGATATTTATGATAAAACTGTAACCGGTATCTCATATTGTAAGCTGTATAGCTCATATTGTAAGCATATTGTATTCCTTTACACAAAAGGAAACCAGATTATTTATGTGACTCAAACCAAATATGATTCCACATTAAAAATCTAAGGCAGCAAGAAGCTGTATAATTTTCATGCATTATATTATACTCACGAGAAGCTGGATTAGATGTGAAATATGTGACCATTATCCGGCTCAAAGCAGGTATTCGCCATAAGCAGAATACAAATACATTTGCAGCTATAATACCTGTGAATAAAAGAAAAATTTACTGATAAAAAAGAAAATGCTTCAATTTTTAGTGTTTACAAGGCCAAAAGTAAGTTATTACAAATACAAGTTAGAACATAATTATATTATGCAGTAATTACATAATGCAGTCATTTTAAATATGAAATCATCCTTATTCATATACCCATATGGTAATTGTTTTATAGAACTACTTGAATAAATAGATAATATAGAAAATACTAAGGTAGCTCCATACATTCCTACTTTTATTTGTACCAATTGAAGAAACACTGAGGTAATTAAAAGACTGCATATCTAGAAATGGGTGCATCACAGGGCAAGAAGTTTTGAATCAACTAATTCAAATGGGCTCACTCATTCGTCCAAAATCCAGGACCTATGATTCCCATGGGATTAAAATTTGGCAAATGTGTGGCTGCCTTGGTGCTGTTGCACCACTGCAATCATCCATAGTCATGTGATTGCCATTTCCAACATTCTGTGCTTCCTACAAGGAAAGTCAATGTTTGCTCCCACTGCTTTGCTTCTGTTTAGGTAAAGAAATATCTCTGAAATAACTCACGGGTTGTCTAGTGAGTTCTATTCCCCTTCCTAAAATATACAACAGTTGCTTATTTCACTTATACCATTTATCCAAAAGGAAAATTCTTTAAAAATATCCAAAGAATAAACAGAAATGAAATACAAGCAAAAAAAAAATAATGTGCAATACCCATCTTCTCCAATTTATCATTTTAGGATTGCCAAATCTACTGAAAACAATCATGTAGATTTTTTCCCACCTGTCCAATAAATCTGTGCATTTGATACTCTTGTATACAGATATGGCACATATATTGTGTGCAGAAATCACACTGGAAAAGGGGGCAGAAAAATAAAAAGTGTATTGAATTAATAGCAAGTAATTAAAACATTAACTGAAAAATAGAAAATAGATTTATATAAAATTTCTTATAGATAAAAAAAACATCCTTAAGAACAACTCCTTCTTCTCTAGTAGAAACAGAATAAAAGTAAGACAAGATGGAGAAAAACTGCATTGAGAAGAAAATAGAACTGGATGAAAGAAGAAGTATTGATTAGGCCTTACAAAGAGGGTTACATTAATTAAGCAAGCAACCCATGTAAACTAAGCCATTATGACTAATCTTTTGGGAAATTTTCAAAGGTAAACAGATTTTTGCAGCCATTTGATCTCTCATCTTTCTGAACATTTTTCTGTTTATGTAAAGGAAGAGAATGATGCAAGTCATAGGTAACTAACTGGGAGAAAGACATGTCTTCCTATGAATAAATATGATATATATATTATTTTGACATACAGTTAATAAATCAAATGAATTTCTAACATCCTAATATATACTACTTTCTATGCAAGTCAAATAATTATAACAAAAAATGACATCTTGTGTGAACTAGCCCGAATCATTAGTTTCTATAGTAAGAAAGAGGAACAGGCCAATATTATCAATTCTATAGATGGAATAATCTGAGTTGAACAAAATGTTATATCCCATTAAAAACTGCCAATCTAATAGTTAACTACTGTATCATTAAAACAGAGTAAATTACATGGAGAATCAAAATATCTACTGGACATGACTGCCTTATGTGTATTAATTTGTAAGCATGGTATGAAAGCCATCCAGTAACATACTGTACCTGTTTGCCTCATTTCTCTTCCTGAGAATGTCTAATACTTGTAAGCTAACACAAACCTGACACAGCCCGTTGCCCGTTGCTAAGACTGTTCCACCAAAGATTAATCTGAAAAAGAACCAGCAATATTATTATTCTGATACGTCAATAAAACAGCCTTCCCCAATCTAATAACCTCCTGATCAACTGGATTACAACAGACAATTATAAGGAAGCTGATACTATGGAAGATATTAGGTTGTAATATACACAGTATTTCAAAGCAGTTTAAATTTAATTAATCTCTTTCATTAAGCAGGTTTTTCAAATAAAGAAATATTTAGGAATTAAGCTTTTAAACAAAATAAACTCTTATTACAGTACATACCCAAATACAGGATGATTTCATTTTTAAAAATCTATCATTTTTCGCAAATTGTATAAAATAACAAACAAATCTATGCCAATTCTTCTTAATATGGCCATTTTAAAAAGAAATAACATCTGCTTGAAGGAACCATCCAAAGTAAACTTCAAACTCTCACATTCTGATACATTATTAGTTCATCAACTATATTATTGTAATGGGATAAAAGAGAATCAGGAATCAACACTGAAACTTGCTTCCTTATTTACCACCACACCATTCTTTTACCAGAACTTTAAAAGAAAAAAAATAAACCTTAACTATATACTTCTAAAGATCTCTTGTAGGATATCTATTTGAGGGAAATGGGTGGTTCAGAAATGTGAAAAATAAATAAAATATGTACTACTTCTTAGATACTGATTTGCCCACACAAAGGGGAATGGACCCCACAATTAGCACTGAATTTTTATAATGCTATCTTATTAAAGGATGGAATATTCACTTCTTTAAACAATCTTTTGGAAATACTTTTGTTCAAAGAATGTTTCTCCACTGAATTTTGTAAGTGGAACTTTCTTCCTCGGCTTCACATGACACCAGACTACCTCAACTAGAAAAATCCCCTAACTGAAGGAGAAATCCTGGAAGAGCCAGAAGGACTAAAACATGATGGAATGCCAATGTAATGACCTATATAATTTTGTTATGTAACAATTCATAACAAAATTTGTTATATAACAAATTTAAAACAGTGTGTATGTGCCCTTGCACATATGTAGAGATATATCCAAATGAATCATGGTTTGCAAAATAACCATTTTTTTGGAATATGGTTGGCTGAGCATGAAACATGAACTATAAAATAAGAAACAAAGCAACAGAAAATATGCAACAGAATAGCCAAATGAGATATGAAAAAATAATAGAGGAAATATTTAGGTCACCAGACATAACACAAGTCACTTTAACCTACTTTCTTCCCACAGGCTTTTTTCTCAATCCACACATACTTTGATTTGTTAACTACAATAGAAATTGTTTTAGAGATTGTTAACTACAACAGAAACTACAACAGAAATTGTAATGGATACTGGAACTAGTATAAAATAAAACAACCATACTACTTTACAAAAATATTGCAGTCATATCTGATATTCTGCTGACTTAACTAATTCTAGTCCTTTAAAATACAATTCTTTCCATCACTCAATTCAAGCAAGCTAATAGGTCCAGCAATCTTAATATTAAATATTTTATATATTTTCCTAATGTTGACTCTTGAAATATGTTAATCCAGTTAACACTTCCTGAATATTATTGCAGGAAAAATTAAAAGAGCCTCTGCAATAATGACTACATTCTTAATAACAATAATAGCAATATTCTATTATAGCTTTTCCAAAACCAACACCATTCAGATGCATTAGACTAATTATGATAATCCATAGCTATTTTGGCTGGGGAATTATTTATCTTGATGAAATATATTGAATCATAATGCGTAATACAGAACAGAAAGAAACTATTAGAACACAGAGTAAAATGTTTCTACCTGCTTTCTGAAATGGACTCCTTTTTGTGGTTGTATTCTATCCAGCCAGTCTGCTTGAGCATTTTCAAAATAGTTTTGGAACTTGGTTCTGAGATGTTCATATTGCCAAATAGCAGCTGTTCCAAAAGCACAGCCTGAAAACTAAAAAATGTTAGAGATAGATTTAATCAAAATTTCAGACAAAACATGATTCATTAAGATGGAGACAGTAGCAGACATACTAATACAATGGAAATGTTCCAATTAAGCTACAAAAGAAATTGCATTGTAACATCAGTGATTACAGTAAGAGAATACATGAACTCTGAATTCATGGGGTCTTCAGACTGAAAGTACAACAGTATGACTTTTACATTTAAATACTCTGAAAATGTGCCTACATTGTCCATACTGCTGCTGTAGATTGTCTAAACAAGCATTATCTTCTATAAAAATTTGCAGCATATTATTTGCTTCAGTTTTGTTAATACTAATAATATTCTGTAGTGACAGAAAATTTGTGAACCCTTTGTACCATCTGCTATTCTGTATTACTGTAACCTACAATATATTCAGATCTCATGTAAATAAATAAACTCTGGTTAAAATATAACACTTCAAATGGTGTATATTTCATATTTTTATTGAACATATTGAGCCAATGTTCATTGGTCATGTTGGGAAAAGGGTGTGATAAGGGGTATGCTAAGAGAGATGTTCCAATCAATCAGAGATTCAATGGTTGCCAATGAAATGTATTATGTCACATGACAACAATCGTAAACATCAACAGAATGCTTTTACAAAAAGAATTTTTTTTATTTCAAAATGGATGAATCAAAGCTCTAACTTTAACCCAATTCAAATGATGTTACATGATATGACCAAGTAGTTCATTTACAAAAGCACAAAAAATATCAATGAGTTTGTGCACAATTTATCAATGATTCAGGAAAGGTTTGGTGAAGTTATTTCTGCTAAAGGAGATAAGTTACTAAATCTAAAGCTTCATAAATTTCTTCCAACAAGGACAATGGTAGTTGGTTCATGGTGTTGAAAAAAGACATGACACAGTATATCATTTTAAGGTTTCTGTTTAACCATAAGCTCTTTACCTATTAATAGAACTCGAGGAAGCTTAGGTGACATTGTAGCAGACAGCACTATAGGATTACAGATATTTCTAAATGGTTTGCAAATATTCATTCATCAGAACTGCTGCCAACTACAGCAGTTGGCAGCAACATGGAATTATCAACAAATTATTACCCCAATTGTAAAGAAGAAAGGTTTCACTAGCTTCTTTAATGAACGGGAAGATTCATGAAAATCCAGGTCTTTAACTGGAGGAGTCAAACTGCTTTTGTGTAGCTTAGTGCCAGTTTTCAGTGCTGGTCTTCTGAATCCATTTTTTGGTTGTGTAAACAGAATAGACCTGTTGAAAGAATACATTTTAATCATAAATTAAGTTAACCTGTGGAAAAATGGGGACCAATAAAATGATAAGTAATAATAAAAAACTTTAATCATAAAATATTTTGAAATGTTTCCAACTTGCAAAGAAATATTAGTTTCTGTCAATCAGATGTAAAAGCAAACTTCCATTTCTACTGTAACTTTACTATAATGTACATTCTAGATGTACAGGCAATGTTGTACAAGAACATTGTCAGAATAAAAAAATCTCATATCCTATTAACTACCTTACTTGTCCTATTATGTAAATACATTATTTTTGCTTATATTCTACCTCAGGGGTCCAATAATATAAAACTGATACATGGAGAATGGTTTTCAGTGAAACCTTGTGCACAAAGAATTACAAATGAAACTTATAAAAAATTGCTTGTTACAATTGCAACCCATCTACTATTCAACATTTAGAATACTTTGATGCAAGGAGACTCAAGGATGATTCATGTGTGGAAAAAAAAGTAACTTCTCTAAATTCAAGTTCTACTATCTATTATTTAGCAGTACTTTTCAGAAGAAACCTTCAGAAACTAGAATTTTTCACTACTCACTTAGAACAAAAACTATTTCTTCTGGTTGAGCAATTTTCAGATTTATTGCTTAAATACTCAATTGACAATATTATATGTGAGCACCTAACAAAGTATTGGCTTCAGGCTCAATCGCACCCCAAAGTACCAACACTCTCTGGAACCAGCTCCAGAAAAAGGAACCACCATAACATCAGCCCAGAAGGATACCACAACTAATAGTATTAAAAGTCAGTGAAAGATCAAGGACAGCATGACAGATATGCTACCATTCTGAGCCCACTAAAGGTTATTGGCAAGTGTGATCATTGCCATCTCAGTACTACAGCCAATCCTAAATCTTGATTGAAATGGTCCAAATAACTTTTTCTAAGCCCAACCACCTTACAGGGTTGTTGTTTTGGAGGAAATGGAAGGAATAATGTTCACTGCTTTAATTTACGCAATTAAGTAATAAAGGCGGGATAAAAATATAAATCAAAATAAATCATGTGTGGCAAAGACTTTAATCCAATAATTACATCAAAAGAGTTTCACACAGCCGTTTCTTCAAACATTACGTATTCAAATATTGTTATGAATTGTAACGTAATAATGATGTAAAATATAGACTGAGTTATGCTTGTTTTAAATATTAGCAGTTATCCACAACTGGAGAAAAAACAAAGACACTATACCTTACGGAGAAGAAAATATTGCAAAAGTTAAAAGGTTCTGTTAGGCTGCCTATTACTGTCACCAGTTCAAAGACGAAAACATCCACACTCCAAATATCACACCCAAATATGATTTTTATGGCGAGTCAACTCCTTTCGCTTTCTTAGCATCCCTTCCTAGTGCTCTTAGCCGGGAACAGAAAAGGACTTCACTGTGTTTTCCCCCGATATAGTCCTTATAATAATTTAAGCCACTTTTCCCACCATTTCAATTTCCAAGAGTAGCCATCCGAAGTTTTGTTGCTTTTTTCCCTATACTGCCCACGCTGAAGTTTGCAGTAGTATTGCAACTCCTCCCTCTATCCGCCTACGCTCCGTCGGAGCCCGTCAATGGCTATGTCCACACGCCCATCTTATTTCATCATTAACTACAGTTTGTAAATTAATCAAATACTTGGGCTCGCATGGCAGGCGCTTAACACGAGATTCACGCTAGGCGGAAATATGGATAGCTAACTTGTCAGACAGAGGGCTTAGCAATGAACGTTTAGCAATCCCTTCTCCGCCCACGGTTAACTCTATTTTTACCTGAAGTTATGTTATATCGTCTTACCTGCGGGCCCATGGTCCACCACCCCATAACTCTTGCTTCACCCAGACACGGCTATAGCACTTCCACCCCATTTTCTTCACCTTCCCAAAGTAATAGTTCCGGGTTAGCAGCCACAATTATCCGCCATCCTGAAGCCGCTGCCCTTACTCATCTGATGGCGTCATGTCGCCGAAAGGAAGCAAGAAGGGTCCTATAGCTTTTCTCTAGCGTATGGCTGAGAAGGAATAGCCTTAGTCCCGCCTCCGCACTGAAGTGGTTGGTTTCCGTGGTCTCTTCAAAGGCCAAATGACTTGTTGCCTCCCGCTTTCGCCCCCCTCCCCACGCGTTCCGTTCTAGTCTTTAAGCGCCATTTTAAAACAATTGAGGTCATTCTTCCGCTTTTTTTAAAAGTTTATTTCCGCGGATCTCAAAGCTGACTCGCAAACAGTGACTTTGCCCTTGTAAAAGAGATGTTTGAGTAGTATAACATACGGAAAGAAGAAACAAAGTGCGTTTATTAATGTGGGCAAGAGCAATAAGAAGCAGAAGTCACTGCCAGGGGCATCTGCTCTGAAGAGTTATTGCTGTGACCAGCAGAGCTCTGGAAGCAGCCATGAAAAACACCTGCAATATAATGGATTTCTGGACTAGTACATTTCCAGAGGAAATACCGCTATTCAGTATCTGTAGCATTTAATTTTGTCCATATAGAAAAGATTACAGATAATCTTGTGAGGATGTTTGAAGCAGGGCTTCTGAATTTAGGATTTCAGCATCTTTTCACTAACTGTGAAGTCTTTGGTGCTCTCTGAGTTTGGTTATTTGCTTGCAGATGTTTCATTACCCAACTATATAGCAACATCTATGCAAGTAAATGTGGAGCTTGCTTCCTGTTATATACAGTAGCTTGCCATTGTATTATTTGTATGCAATATACAATAGTTTGTATACAGCTTGTATACAGTAGTTTGCCATTAAGTTAACTATATAGCTAATCCCAGGAACTAGGGCAAAATGATCAAATTAAGTGTGTATAAAAGTATAAATTCTTGTACTTCTGGTAAATGTCACCTTTTTGTGATATTCGGCACTGTAGGAAGTTAACACCACCCCTCTCCTAGAAAAATGAAATAGTCTAGGAAATATTTAAAAGGCACAATATTGTATTTTCCCTAAAGGAGAAACATGTTTCTAAAGACATAAACTCAGCTTCCTGCCCCCCCTGCCCCCCTCAAGCAGATTTTGGTGCCAACCTATCTACAAGACAAAAGGCTGGGCCATCTTATCTACAAAAAAAGACCTTCACCTTCAGGACATGATAGGATTAGCCCTCACTCAAGATCCAAACCAGAACAAATCCATTAAGCCATAATAGGAATTGCCCAAGCCCCTTCATTACATCATCACCTAGCAAGATTCAACCAAGCTTGGGATTCAAGACAACCTACAAAGTTACCCCTGCGTGGCCCCATGGGAGTCTGACAGCCAATCGGAGTACATTTATTTTATTTTTATTTGTTTGTTTGTCAAACATGTACATGATAGCAGGTATGAATATGAACATGGACATGAATGAAGGAAATTAATACAAATAAATGGGGACAGGAGGACAGGACGGTAGGCACACTGGTGGGCTCATGCACACCCCTTTACAGACCTCAGGAGCGGCATGAGGTCCACAGTAGACAGTTTAAGGTTGAAGCTGTGAGGGTTTGAAGATGTAACAATGGAGTCAGGTAGAGCATTCCAGGTGTTGACTGTTGCTGAAGTCATATTTTCTGCAATCGAGTTTGGAGCTGTTTACCTTGAGTTTGTATCGATTGTTTGCCCGTGTATTATTGAGGATGAAGCTGAAGAAGTCGTTGACAGGTAAGACATTGTAGCAGACAATTTCTTACACACATTTCTTACACAAGAACAGAAAGCTCCAAGGCGGGGCCGAAGAGAGGGTATAAATCTCTCTCCCTCTCACTCATGTGCTCTTTTTTGCCCAGGACCTCAAACTAATGGTGGTCCTGTCCACCATTAAACCATCTTTCCAAGCAGTCTCCATGTTTCCAGTGTCTTTCTTCACACTTGGAACTAAACCCTGATGAACATTTCTTCCAACAGCACCCAAACTTTTTTTTTTTAGTTGTGGACCTGTCCATTTTGGATAACGTAATCCTCACATATACCGTAGTCATTAGAGGCCAAAACTTGGTGTACCCTTCATTTAGGAAGTTATCATGTAATTAATCTTTCGGCTGAAAATTTATTAGCAAGAATATATGGGGCAAAATTCCTAAACATTTTAAGGGTTTTTTTTCCACTGCTGAATGAAGTGTCACCTAGCATGGTATGTAGAACTCTGAGTCCCAAAGCAAGCATCTCTGAGGGTCCCCTAGTGGTGAGAGACTTAAGGCACCAACCCCCCTCCCCAAGTTGTAATAATTGAGGGTAAGTAGGAAGGAAAAACGAAAGAAAACAAAAGAGAAGGGTCACATAGCCGCTTCTTCTCACTGCAGCAGCCTTTGGCCTGAGACATTTATGCAGTCCAGATACAGTTTGCCTGCTTTATCTCCCCTTCTTTTGCAAGGATGGAGGAATATGAGAGTGAGGAGAAGAAGAGTGCAGCCAGGAGCAATTGATGGGGTGAGGGATGGGGTGAGCCAGTTTAGTCTAATGGTTAAGTGTCGGCCTAGAAACCAGGAGACTGTGAGTTCTAGTTTTGCCTTAGGCATGAAACTCAGCAAAGGGACTGCCCAATCACTCACTCTCAGTCCACTATTCACGTTCCCTTCTTGCTTCTCTCAAGCTCTTCTGCTCAGTTCCTACCAGGGCCCTGCATTTGAACTACCGTATCTAGGCTGCAAAAATCTGACTACTGTAGCTACTGGATATGGCTACAAAGAAATACAGAAAACTCTAGGTCTTTGCTGCTATTTAGTACACCTAACCTTTGATTTACAACTCCAATTGGGATCAGAATTTCTGTTGCTAGGCAAAACAGTTGTTGAATGAGTTGCTCAAAACACTACCTTTTTTTGCTACTGTTACTAAGTGAATCACTTGGTCGTTAAACAAATCTGGCTTCCTCATTAATTTTTCTTGTTGGAAGCTGACTGGGAAGGTTAAAATGATGATCATGTGACCCTGGGACACTGCATAAATAAATGCTGGTTGCTAAACCCCCAAATTTTGATTTTGGGATGCTGCAGTGGTCGTAAGTGTGAGAATTGTTGTAAGTCACTTTTTCAATGTTTTTGTAACTTTGAAATTGGTGCTAAATGAATGGTTGTAAATTAAGGACTGCCTGTAGTCATCCGAATTTCTGCACTGCACATCTTGTAACCCTACCTGCATGATCAGGTTTATTGAAGATTTGGGACAAAGAATGAATTGGCAGGGAAAAATCAATAAAATCCAAAATGGTTCTCTCCATTTCATCATATTTATACCACCTGCCCTATCCAGTTTTTCAAGAGTTGAGAGAAAATTATATAGCATGATAATTTACTGTATATATAACATGTCCCACCAAATTGAAATTGTCTAGGTGCATTGTAATGATCTGAGAACTGGCAACTCCCTATGCTATGTAACCATTCAGATTAAATTAGCCCATATACTATATTTTTAGAATACCACTTTTTCCCTTGGAAAAGAAAAAAATCATAGAACAAATTTCATTAAGTTTATTAAGTTTCACTATACAACTCCACATATATTTATTCAGAAATACAATGGAGTTCAGTAGTCTTTGCCCGCAGTTATGTACAGGATTGCAGCCTTCATTTGATCAATGAAGTCAATGAACTGGCTGGGAAGCCTTGATTTTTGGAACAAGTGATGTAAGGTCTTAAATATCACTAAATATTTACCTAACTTTGGCAAATTGACTGTCAAAATTTGCTCATACGACTCAGGACTAGAAGTGCTGCATAGGGTTATATATTAAGTTTATGTATTTCAAGCGGTTTAATTAATCTAAATATTGTAATTTAGTTAATTTATTTTATTAACTGAACTGAAACTTGAATGCTAATTGAATCAATATTTTATCTGAGAATAACTTTTGATAAATAACATTTATTTTTGCATCTTAATATAAACATTAAATAACTGTTTTATTGCTTGCTACCAACAGAATATCAACAGATAGAAATCTGCTTCTGTTTGCACAATTTGAGAAGGAAATTGCTTCATTTTTTTTTTTGTTAAATAATGGCTTTGAGAGCTTTTCAAATACCAGCATTGCTTCTTGTTTTTCTGAGTTTTATATTTTTACTTGCTACTACTACATCCAGCAATTGGAGAATATCAAGTATAGTCAATACTACAAATTGGAAGTATGAAGGTCTGTGGATGAATTGCGAAGCTACTTCATTGGGTTTCATTCAGTGCAATACATCGTACTTGCTCTTAAGTTCAGACAGTAAGTTGTGTTTTTATATATAAATGATGGGTTGCTATTGTGTTTTTAACACTATGAAATTGCAATATGTTTACTTAATATTATATGTTATCAAAATACATGAAACAATATTTCTGCAAATCTATACACTTTATAGAATTCGTAGAATTCTCTGATTTAATACTGGGTTGAACTTATTTGTTACTCAAAACATTGACAGTGTTGAAAGCAACATATAGAAATAATATAGTTTGCCTGCATTTGAGTCATGTCAGCACTGCCAGTAGATAAGAGTGTAGAATTATATATACTCTCTATGGCTTTCCTTTTCTTTGATGTTTGAACATAAGTCTGTACCAGTCTCCCTATTTTCTGATATCTGTCCCATGTGCATATTTTTTGTTTTGCATGTTTTATTGAATTTTTTAATATGAGATGCTAGAAAAGGCTTTAATTATTCTATCCTTAATATGCTGTAAAAGACTTTAGAACTTGAATTTCAAAAAGTTTACATTTATATAAACATTAAGACTGGAATCCTTCATGGGAACCACTGAGGCTATTAAAATATATTTGCTTTACTCTAGAAAAAGAAGAAAAAAATTTAAAAAAAGAAAGAAAAAATAAATTTAAAAAAATCCCAAAAGATATCACAATATAGAAAAAATATCATTTTAAACTCCATTTTCATAAATCTGAAATGAAATTGTCTTTCCGTAATAAAAAAATAATCTTCAATCATATGATTCTTCCCCAAATCCTATGAACAAACTTATGAAAATTTGACCAGAATAGGACAATTGTGAGACAAGCTCATATTATGTGTGTAAGTGTCCTCTCCATCATTTTATATTTTCAGCATAAATATTATCTGAAACATCCCATAAATATGAAATAATTGGGTCCTGTGCCATTAAGAGCTTTGTAGGTAACTGCCACCAAGTTGAATTGAACCCAGAACATACTGGCAACCAATGCAGTTTGCAGAGCCGAGGTTTATCATTAACTTATAGAAGCATAATTCCCTGCCCATGGTGTAGTGTACCAGCTACAGCTTGAAGGTCAATAATTTGGTCAAAGACATTCTGGACATTTTACAATATTGATGTAAAAATAATAAACAACCTTTAGGCCCACCACAACATGCAGCCCACCAAGCTGCCTTGTATGTACAGCATGCTACTGGGTTTTTTGGGGTGTTTTTTGTTGTTGTTGTTTTTTGAAAACTCAACAAATGTGCTGCAGCCAAACGTTGCTGCTTCCAGAAAGGAGCCATCGCTGCCTTGAAGATACATTGCCAAGGGCTTTCAGGCATGTGGAGGCTATAGCAAACAGGAAGACCTGCCACTAAGGCAACAGTCATATAAGCAGGGCTTGAATTGGTTCTAAAAAACTAATTTGAGAAAACACCTCAGACAACCATTCCGTAGTTCACACAACAATAAAATGAGGGAAGACTGAAGCATGTTCAGACTTACAAGATTTTGTTACCATAGTATTACAATAACAATACTGTAGTCCCAACCTATATGGTATTGCTGCTTAATTTTGTCTACCTTATCGAGCTGGCAAGGCCTTACAAAACTGGCATCCACCAAAGAGCAGTTATTTTTTATTTATCAACGTGGCCCTTTTATCTCTGCAAGTTGTGCAGACCTGTTTTAGCTTATTAAGTTAGTGGAATACTGCTGTATATATTTAGGATGCTCAAGCAACTGCTTAGAACTGTACATCATGTCAGGTTCAGCTGTGCCTGATATCTACCTGCAAGGGCAAAGAGCACTTGCATTGTCAACAGTACCACTGCTGGCATGGCTGTATACCCCAACGATACTGCCAACTTCTTTCACTTTTAGACAGACTGATCTGGTGGCAGCAAGACAGTAATACATTTGCAGCAGGAAGTAAGTGGTGACTTGGCTCTGATTGATGTCATATTAAGTTTAATATGGCTTGTAGAGTAGTGTCATCTGCCACCGCTAGAGTAACAATGTAACTGTAATTCAGGCCAGAAGCTTGTTATTTGAAGACATTAAGGCCACTATGCCAAAGGGGTCCTCAAATATGCTAGAAGCTCTGAAATTAATGGTTCTTGGAATAGAATGTAGTTATTTATAAAAGGCAGAGTAACAGTTATTGACTGGGAGACTCAGGCAATGAGCTTTAGCATGAACCACTTAGGTGTCATAAAATGTTTTGCTAGGGTCACTTGAAATGTTGGGAAATATTTTACTGATTCCTAAAATATAGCTAGCTAGGACATTTAATTACATTCCATTTTATGTTTTACTTCTACTGAAGAGCAATTGCCAAGGATGATAGCTTTAAAACCAATGTTTTTTTTTTAAGTTAGAACACATCTATTTTGCTGTATTTCTCCCATTGCATCCTTTTCAGAAAATTACCAGATACTGTTTCATATGAATATCCTCAGATCTGAAACCCTAACCATACATGATAACCTAGGTGGCCAAATGTAGGTAGACAGCAACAGCATTCCTCAGGCAAAACACCCCCACATTGTTCATGTGCCTTTGTGATTTTGGGGGTGACTAGTGTGAAGTACCATTTTTTATTTAAAAGACCTGCAATTGCAGAGAGAGAGACAGAGACAGATTCCAAACCTTCCTGGTATGTCTTTCTTTGATGTATGTGTTCACATATTTATTCAGTGAAATAATTTGCTGAATTGAAAAATATCTACATTTGAAGTCTATATTTATATTATGTTATGAAAAGAAAATAATATAAAAGTTTCTTCACTCCAAAGTGGTTGATCTTTTTGTGGAGGCATATTATTTGATTTACCTTCAGATTCTTGCCATTTGATAGGAATTATAAATATTAAAAATAAAACAAATAAAGAACAGTCCATGTAACTTTTTCTGTGTAAGAAATTTAAATTTGTATTTTGAGAGAGAGTATAAAAATTCTAGTGCTTGAAATAAAAGGAAGAAAAGCAATAATTTTATGATGGTTGGTATTGATTTGTGACAAGGGTATAGCTTTGTATAATAAAAGAACATTCTGCTTCTAAAAACTAATCTTGTGTCCATGAAATGGGGCAGTTATCTGATGTATTAGTGATACAATGCTCTGCATTAATGGTAATTGGTTATTTATTTATTTATGTATGTAATATATGTAAACAAATCATCTGCTTACATACATTGAATAAGATTTATAGCAACTATTGGTTTATTTTTCTTCAATGTTGTTTACTTCTCATCTCTCCAAATGATTCTTTAGAAGCAAAGCTATACAGTACGTTCTCTCTTAGTTCTTTTCTTCTTTCAGATAGTTTAATGCTCCTGCTTTGCTATTTTCATCAATTGAAGTGTGCTGGTTACTAGATGTGCAAACAGTTGAGAGATATAAGTAGGGGTAGTGAAAAGTCTCACGATAAATTCAGTAATTTTGTTTCTTTAATCAAGAGAAAAATATTATATACCTACCTAAATAACTCAGACTGGGAATCTGCTTGAGGAAAAGGTTGTATATTCCCCAACTACATTGTTTTTCTCTTTCAATATTTTATTTATGCATCTTTCACATAGCAACATGAGTAGCTGAGTACACAGAAAGTAATTTGAAACATCATAATAGATTGTTCTGACTACAAGAGATACTTGAATATTAGAAAGCCATAATGACAGTCTGAATGCTATCCACTTTGCTTCCAGTCAAGTTTTGATTAATGGATGGAAAGGCAACATCCATCACTTGCTCTGCACTAAAATCAAAAACTCTGGTAATTTTTTTTCTCTCCTGCAGCTTTTATTCAAATATGTCGAGCTCTGATGATTATATCCCTGGTGTTGGGGCTATGCGGAACTCTGCTGGCATTACTCAGTTTGAAATGCCCTCAGCTTGGTTTCAGTGATGAAAGAAAAAAAGGAAGGATTTCCATGATGAGTGGAATGGTATTTGCTTTGGCAGGTGAGAAATCTTATAATGGACATTTATGAAGGGAGTTTCTTAAAGCTATGTAGAAATATCTTGATTTATTCTTATCTGGTTCCTTGGGAGACCTTGTCATTTGTATTAAGTAAGGGATGGGATGAGCTAAAGGAAAAAATATATGAAAATAGGTTAATTGAAAAGTTTCCTTAGAGTGATTTGGAAAGCAATAAAAGTATAATTCCCTTAGAATGTGTTCTGAATCTGAGTTATTATGACACAGTTTAACTATGTTTACTTAATTGCTTATGACACTTTAACTGTCCCCCTCTGAGAAACAGACCAAACATATTAAGTTTTTTTTAAAAAAATGACTGCACTAAATTTATTTGCAGTTTTGCTAATTTTTTATTTCTAGGATAGGTCACATTAGCTCTTTGAAATAGCATTGAAGAGGAGGTATACACAGTACATTTAAAGGTGATTTTCACAAAATGAAAAAAGAATACAAGTCCGAACTCACTGGTATTTTCTTCTCCATTTGTATGAAAACAAAATATGCTTCTTAAGGCTGGATGTCTTGTGTAACAATGTCAGGAGTTATAACCCCATAAATGGAGGCCACTAACTTGCAGAACTCAGCATCAACAGAGCCTATTTCTTTCTATTTTGTCATAGAAAACATATTCTCTTTTTTTCTTTGGGTGATTTTGCTAGTAATTTAATTAATTTTAATATTTTAATTTCAAGGCTGCCCAACTCTACAACTTTGGGCATGGTACAATTAAAGAAGAATGAAAGAAAACAACATACTTCCACAAAAAGGGAACACAACCAACTGGAAGATTAACACTATAACACTATAAATAATTATTTAGTGTAAACACTTCAGAACAGTAATTATATGGGGCTTCTCTGGGTATTTATTTCAGTTTTAAAAAATGCCACTAAATTCATATGATCTTTCCTCAGATGTTTTAATTTTGTTAACTATGTGTCAGTTTGATTATATATGCATACTAGTCTGTACAAATCATACAGGTGCTTATAAATGAAATGGTCTTCTAAGTCCTTTCTAGCAAAATATCTTTTAAGCATGACAAAAAGACCTTGGGTAAGCCTTGAAGAACCTTCTTCCAATCTTTAAGCATCTGAGGTAGTTTTGTAGTTTCAAGGAATAGATCCAAAAGTCCTTTGTTTGCAGGTGAAATGTCTTATCAAATGACTTGCATGACCCTAATACAGGTAATTTTCATCTGTATTTAATCTGTACTGTTTGGCCAGGTCTCTCATCAATGGTTGCTCTTTCGTGGTATGCAGTAAATATCATAACTGAGGTTTTTGATCCTTTCTATGCTGGAACAAAGTAAGTCAATATTTCTGTATATTTTAGTTCTGTTTGGTATTTTTTTTAGCATTACCAAACAGCAGAGGATTGTGGGTGCTAATTCACATCTATTGTAATACGTTTGACATTAAAATTGTGTTGGGTTTCTTGTTATGTCTGTGCACAAAGATTAACACAATTAACAATAATGCTGTCATGCATTATTGCAATCTTTCTCAATTTTACCACTATTGAAAATTCTGGGAATGGAAAGTGCCCAGGTTGGGGAAAGCATTTGATTGTATATGGTGTTTGAATATGATACGTATGATCTTTATTTTAGATATGAAATGGGATATGCACTGTATCTAGGTTGGACTGGTTCCCTTCTTTCCATAGTTGGGGGAATCCTGTTGACATGTTCATCATGCAAATGAAATCAAAGGTATTTAAGGTGAATTATTCATCTTTAAAAAATCACAGGTTAAATAGGATTTGTCTAGAGTGCATTTTAAAGGTCCAGCTGTGTACTAAAAAGAGAAATTAAGCATTAGAATCACAAGCCATTTCAAACAGTCCATAGGAAGAAATCCTTTACTTTATCAGGGTTTTTTCCATTCTCATGGTAAAATTCTCCCCTTACTGTAGTAATCTCAGAATAACAGAGCATCAGACAAGAGAAAATGAAGACTGCTGATATTCATGGGGTAAAGCTGGTGGGAGCAGCTAAGCCCTGAATATAAATACACTCCTTGAGTGTATTGCACACTCCTCGAGAACACAAAAAATTCCCCCATGAAGTTTCCCAATGCTGTACTAAGAGGAGGCAGTCTTTTAGATGATCAGACTTAATATTTCATTTGAATGTTTGGAGCCATTTGTTTCTTCTCTTCTGGAGGTTCAAGCTATTTCACATATCACAAATCAACATAATACACACAGTATATTCTTAGTATCCTTCCTTTTATCCACATTTACTTACTTACTTACTTAGCATGTGGTATATCATACATGGACTAGCAATATATGTTAACATTTCACCTAGATTAGTAAAACACAATAAAATCTAAATGTGTACATAAAAGATCTATGTTCAAATACTAATCACTGATTCCTAAGAATACTTTTAGATTCCACATAAGCTCCATAAATATTCTCAGAAAATGAAAATAGTGACTCAGCCCAGTGTTTTTGTCATTTCTAAATTCCTTCTCCAGCCCACCTCACCCCATCCAAATATAAGAATATAAGAACATTACAGATCTAGACAGATGCTGAGATTAGCCACAGTACTTTAAATAAACTGTTTTGCTCTGGCCACACTTTGGCATTTTGTGAAGGGGCATGCCATATATCACAGGCATTTTCTTTTTGATACTGTCAAAAAGTTCCATGATCCAAAAAAGATTTTAATGTTTTGGTCAATACTAGTCTTATAAACTTTGTAAACTAAAATTCTGTTACATCTTTCATTTTCGTCACCAAAAATATAAGCTGCTTAGACCCGAAACCAGGCCTAAATTACTGTATATGTGTGTGATTATATATTTAGTTTTATATATGTAGTTTTTTTCTGTTAGCCACCTTGAATGATGAGGGATGGAAAGGTGGGGAAGCCGACTACATTATATTTGCATTTAAAACTTGAAAACAGCTTATTTTACTCAGCTATATCTATTTCATTAAACTATTTGCACAGAATGTATGCTTTTTAGCTTCACATTTGTTTGCAGTTTAACAATATGGAGTGTCTATGGATTTGATACTATCTAGCTCAATTATAATAAACAAAGAAAGTGGGAAATGTAATATATTTATCTCTATTTTTAATTACAGAGAATATGGATATCGTTATGCAGCTTCAGGAACAGTTAATGAACCACAAATTTACATCAAACAGGCTAAGACAGTCACACCTGTCAAAATTATGCTTAACATTTTATTTAAAACATATTTACATTTGATAAACCAATTCAAAACAATGCTATGCGAACTTTTCAAAAGGAGCACTTTGCAAAGTATGCTAATGCGTACAACCCATATCTCCTTCAAGTGTTAAAGCATCCATTGCATCCTCTGGAAGGCTTGCAACAGCTGATGAAAAACCTTCCCTGGTTGCCTGTTACTGTGTATGTGCACATTCAACACAGAAACAATCAGAAATAGCTCTTTAAGCAGCTGCAAAGAGTTCCAAATAATGTAGTGCTTTAATATTTCATGGAGTGGGGCTTCATTTATGCTTACAGTTTGTGAAGCATCTTGTCTAATGCTTTGGCACAGCCCCAACACATCTCTTCCTCTGTAACATTTACCTTAGTGTGCTCTCCCATTTGTGTCTGTTCACAGCACCATGCCATAGCAATAGTTGGTGTTGCCATCATCTTATCATCAGTCAAAAAGTTTAAATTGTCTTAGCTATATTGGTGTTAATGTTGTGTTTTCCTTCTATTCTGACACTAAGAACAAACTCAAGATGTGCAAAATCTGTTGGGATTTGTAACCCACACTGATGAGCTTGGAGGAAGGCTCAGGAAGGGACTTGCATGTGAGACAGAAAATCTCACAAAAAGGTTTTCTGCCCACCCAAGATAGATGAATGGCATTTCAGCTCAAAAGTGGGAAAAGGCCCTTAAGTAGTTTATCATTTTAGTGCTGAATATTATAATAAACATTATGGTATATAAAAAAAATCATGAAAATTATTTAAATCACATAATCATGTAAAATGACATATCTTTCTTAGTTTGCTAAGTGTACTATGTCACATTATTTTGGGACTTTATAAAGATATGATAATTTGCAGAATAAAGCTACTTAAAATTCTGGAGGATTGAGAGTATATTAAAAACAGTATCTGGGAAGGAGCTAATTCTGATTTCTCAAGTATTGTTCAATAAAGATAGATGATAGATAAGAGTTATCAAGTCATTATTGACTTCTGGGTGTTGCATGAACAAACCCATCTTGTTTTCTTGGCATCATTTTTGGGAAATTGCTACTGCCTTCTTCCTATGATCTTGAGTAACCCAAATCATACAAAGTCACGCTCATGATCTTGTTTCTAGCCAAATTGCATTTAATACGTAAGATCTCCGACCTCCGGGTGTTCCGCTGCGCACTGAAGACCCTGTTGTTCCGCCAGGCAGGGCTGTCAATATAATAATTTTAAATTGGGGTATTTTAATTTTTGGGGTTTTAAATCGGCCAAATCTATTTAATTATTTTAATTTTTAATTATTGTTGTGTCTTGTGTTTTTAAATTGGCTGTACACCGCCCTGAGTCCTTCGGGAGAAGGGCGGTATAGAAATAAAATTATTATTATTATTAATTATTATTATTATTATTATTATTATTATTATTATTATTATTATTATTAATGATTATGTCAAAGTTGTCCTCAAAGCAGAAGTGCCACTTCTCCCTCCAAAAGATTTGGCCAATCCATTATAGCTGCATTTAATTATACTTAAAATTGAGCAGATTTCAGAGATTTGAATTATGCCTTATTGAAAGATTTGAACAGAAGTTTTCAGCTAATTTCTTAAGACTGCAATAATAAAGTAGGTGATCCCAGGGCTTTTTTTTTTTAGTATATTAAATTCAGGTGTTACCTAGAATCATCTTAAATCTTCCTCTTTAAAGGAATTTCCCAACTTTGTAATCTGAATCAATGTATTTATTATGTGAAATTCTATTTGAAGAAAGACTTCTTTGCTGCTGTCTTTGCAAATGGTCTTCATATTTCTGCAGCTGAGACCAAAATCCTGCATTAGGCTCTGCCGTTGGCCTGGCATTCTTCACAATCTACAGGGTAGGGGGGAAAGCACATTGCATTTATTATAAGGACTTTTTCTCCCAAGCCTTTTGTCCTAAAATTATAAAAAATATAGAATGCAATTGTTATAAGAACATGTTATAGTTCAGTGGTAGAACAAGTATTTTGTATGCAACAGGTCCAAGGTCCCATCCCAATCATTTCCAGTGAAAAGGATAAAACAGCTGTGAGAGGGAAGATGCCACCACACCCAAGATCTACTGCTAATCAGAGCAAAAGATGATAAGGTAGAAAGAAGTCTGATATGAAATAAGGCAACTTCCTGAATGTAGCCTTTTCCCAATAGCTCTGGCAGGGCTATGAAGTTAGAAAGCAGTTTGATAGACCAACTTATTCTTGTTGGGAGGTTGTTACTTCCCTCCTAACTTCCTGCTTTTGTCATTTTTTAAAACTTTCTTTCCGATTGGAGTCGATGACCAAGGACAGAGATGGCTAACCTTTTTGCTGTCACGTGCCAAGTGGGGACAGCGCGGGGAGGTCGCGCGCGCACATGCCCACATTCATAATTCAAGGTGCCCCGCGCATGCGTGCACAACCCCCCTGCGCTCCCCCCACTTTTGGCATGTGATGGCACAGTGGACTCAGTAGGCCTGTTTTTCACCCTCCCCAGGCTCCACCCCACTGGAGGCCCTCCGGAGGGACCAGAAGACCCATTTTTCACCCTTCCAAGGCTTCCAAGGCTTTCTAGGAGCCTGGGGAGGCCAAAAACGGCCTTCCCCCCCCCAAGTCCCCGGGAAGCCCTCTGGAGGCCGGAAATGGCCCATTTCCCGACTTCCGGTGGTACCAGAAAGCCTGAAAATCAGCTGGACAGCACGCACATGCACGCTGGAACTGAGCTAGGGCAATGCTCGCATGCCCACCAATATGGCTCCACGTGCCACCTGTGCCTAGGTTCGCCATCATGGACCAAGGATTAGAGAGGCATACTCGTAATTTGGAGAAGGTATGATTTGAATTGGATAAACTCAATATTTAGATGTGTGCATCTAAAGACTGGTTTAGCTTTCTGTGACATAGCTGAAGTGCAATTTGCAAATAAAGAAAAATATTAAATTGTGTTAGGCAAAGAAGCAGGAATTGATGCCCACCATTTATGAATTGGATTGTATAGAATAAATTAAAGTTAATGAAATGATTTCAAGAAATACTAAGGAACACACACACACCCAACATTATTTCTTTCTAGAGTCAAGATTGAAGGCTAAACTAATTCTGGAGTAATACATTATTGTTTAAGAAAGTCAGAAGTTTGGCTCAAGCAGCAACATCTCTCATATCCACACATTTCCTGTTTAACATTGTTGCTCAGTCAAGAAACAACACAAAAACTGATAGCAGATGAGAAATTATAGCATGAGTATCTAACTTTGAATCTCAGGGTAGGAGAACATGAATTATTTTGCTTTCCATAGGAAAAAAAAAGAAAATAGAGAAATAAGTGATGCTTCTCAAAGCTTGCAAGTAAAAGTAGCATAGATATTTCATTTTTGAAATGTCTGGCATTAACAAAATATTATATAATTGTTGGAAGTATAAACTTTCATCAATTAAGTTGACAAATTTCAGTTTATGGATTTTTTTTGCTTTCAAAAATATATTAAAATAATTTACATTTAGTCTTCAGAGTTCACTTTTTTTACGTTCCCATTAGAGTTAATCAGATGAGATTTAAATTAGCTATTATCATAATTCAATTGTGTTTTGGCACTTTCATTAAATTCCTTTATAAAACAAAATGCTGAATCATTGTTACTGAGATGGTCAATGTATTCCATCCAGTTAAATATTTAAGTATTTGTTTCATACACCGTCAAAGTATAAGTCCATTTAATCAGATACAGAAGTAATTTTTATTTTCAGCATGCTCACAGTACCTCAAAGGCATCCTTCAGCCTGAGCTTCCGATGCTTCATCAAGTAAGCAGTGCAGATAGTTGCAGATCTGCTGCGACCATTTTTACAGTATACTAAGCACTTTCCGCCTCTTTGGATGGTGTCTTCCATGGCATCGCTGCAATGCTCAAAATACTTATACAGGTCCTCCGAAGGATCATCAAAGACAGGGATTCTCAGCAATTGGTCTTGCTGAAAGCTTGGGAAGGGCTGCTGTCTGGAGACATTGATACAGAACGTGATTCTCTCTTGACTAAGGAGACTCTCACAGCAGGCTGACCTAGAATTGCTAATGAACAAGGAATCAGAGACCTTGCAGAGGGACAACATTTGGTGGTGAATGACAATATCACAGCAAGAGAAGTGCTGCTTAAGATTTCGGGGGTGGGGGTGGGGGGGCTGAGAAGAACAGGAAATATGGGATGCCCAAAAGTAGCGTGAGGGTAGATTGTCTGGATCGCTTGTTCTTTAGCCGTCTGTGCACTGTGCTATATTTATTCTGCTGGCAGCCTCAAGGATTATATTACAGACTGTTCCACCCTTCTCTAAAATTGCAGCAGTTTGATTTGAGCCTGTTTTATCATACAGCAAATATATTCAGTTCAGTAGTCTAGCTCCAGATCAATAAACCAAAGCAATAAGGCCCTTCAAATCTACAGGGGGAGCATAAGCTATGTTTGAAAGCATTTAGCATGCTGCAAGACCACAATAACACAACAAAGCAGCTGATTAGATTTCCTAGTACAGTATTGGATAAGAGTGATCTTAATCATGGTATCAGTGTGTCAATATTTATCAAAGTCAAGCTAATGTGTTGAAAACTTTAATCAGTAGAGAAATGATTATATAATGTATTCTAACCCTGGTCTATAAAATTCCTATACTTACCCGAAACAGCTAGATAGTGGCACAGCAATCTCAGAGCTAAACTATAAGTATTTACCAGGAAGGACAAGTAAAGGATCTGCAGCTAGGTGAATGGGCTCAGTTACAGTGGCAATAGGTGCAATATTGGAAGATCTGAAATATCAGATTAGGGAGAGGTTGTCATGAAGAAAATCTATGTGGTCACTTGGAATAAAAAATGACTTGGCACATAATCAATAATCAAATTTACCAGTCTACAAAGGTAACATTTCGTGCAAGGTAAAAAGAAATCCTTTTGTATCATTGATGTTACAGAATGGTGGTTATTCCTTCTTCAGCTCCTTCATTTGTCCAGAAAGTTCATAACGAAGAGATCAATTAATACACACGTGGATATCTAAATTAGACTGGACAAATTGATAGCTATTTCACATCAACTCACAAGATTCCCACAATTTTTACAACATTAAAAATAAAGTTCAAAAATAATTGTAAACGCATACGATTAATAAGGCAGCATTTGAACAATATTTCAACAATTATTTTAATTGTGATGCTTCTGTCATGAATAAACTAACATTCCAGAGTTGGTTCTTTGGAATAGTAATTTGTGCACATTCTTTCAATGATTTCTCCAAAGGCAGTTTTTATGCCGACAACATAAATCAGATACCAAGCATGTGAGTATATGGAAAAACAGACAGTATATGTAACAAGTTTGCAGTATGTTATCAAACATAAAGAAAATCAATAGGTTAGGAAAACACGTGGCATTTTAATGGAGTCTCAGTTTAAAGAAATGGCACAAAACTACATATACACATCTACTAAAATTGCCAGTGTCTTCCCTGTTTGGGGAAAGTACTAAGACCCCTTCCCATAACTAATGAGAGTTCAAGGAGTTAGAAGAGGATTAAGGCAAACAGGCAACAAAGCCCAGTACATCCATGTTCAAAATAAAACTGAATCCTTCCCATACTTGATGCATCACAACTGTAATTTTCTGATAGCTCTCTACCATAGGAAGAATGTACCTCAAATATATCAAATCCCGTAAAGGTATAGTTTTCTAAGTTAGGAAATACAAAATGATATTGAATTTCTGTTTGGACATTACATAATGGAGACTATGATTAAGTACTATCTTTTCTTGTATGGAATGTGTAGGAATGATAGGTTATAAATATCTGAAATATAAAAATTTAATGCTAGAGTTGATGTTTACCAGAACATTCTCGAGGTTTTTATAGCTCCTGATAAAAACCTTCCTCGGAAAGAGTTTTCACTGGACTACCTAATCAAGAAACCAAGAATGCACATATTGACACACAACTCGCCATGTGGAAAATTAAACTGAAATCTACCATGAATTAAGCCTGTGAGAGGTGCAATGAAAGCAGTCCAGTTCAGAAGATCAAGTGCCAGTATTGGATCTCAAAAACATAAGCTTCATGGTTCAGTTGAAAGCTTGCTAATATGGGCAAATCAGCATCTTGCTCTGAATGATGTATTCAAAATAGAAATAATTACCACTCAACTCACAAGGTATTTGTGAGCTCGAAAGAATAAAAAAGATTTTGCCAAACAAAAATAAGTGATCAAGTACAACTCCACAATGTGTATTGCAAGCTATATAAATGTGTCACCTATTGCTAGTACAACACAATATATACTGCAAACAAAATGGCTGAATCCATAATTTTATTGCAAGGGAGTTTTATTTGCAAAACCATGAAATTTGAAAAATATGTTTGTCTCAGGGGAAATAAAATTCTATATAAAATTCATGAACAAAATATTTGATACAAATATTCATAAAAGGGTTATAGTGAAAACCCTGGCTGATATAACTATTACTGTCCTAGCCTCCTATCCCACAGGGAAGCCAGTAATTAAAGGATATTAGGCATGAAAAATAATGTTTGGAGGATAAAGACCATTCACTTTGTGGAATATTTATTAAGGTAATTCAATATATTAAATAAGACATGAGCTGATGGAGCACTTTTAAAAATTAAAATAAGTTGCTACAAATTTCTAGAGAAGGAGAAAGAAAAAAATTTCCCCAATGTTTTTCCCAAAGCAAGAAAAGCATCGGGGAAAAAAGGCATTCAGTTCTGCTACTAGCCAAACACTTTCCAGTGATCTGGAGTGAACTATGAAAAAGACTTGATAGTACATCATCATCATCACCATCATCTTCATTAATGAAATATCAAAAGTTCTTTTTCCTGCACTGCAAGAGATCCTGTGTGCCTCTGCACATGTCATCTACATAATGCAGTTGAGTGTGGGAGGAAACTAAAGCAGAGAACCCCACTTTCCACACTCCTGAGCACCCATAAAGCCAAAAGTGCAAAAAATTCTGCATGACTAGAGAAGGCTCATTTCCTTCCCAAGCTAGGTTCTGAAATAACAACAGCCCTATAAGTACCACGCTCTTCACTCAGATTCTCAGTTAGTATTCCTTTGTGGAATGGGAAGGTTCTCATGAAGGTATTTCATGCTCCCTTGCTCAGAAAAGTCAGAAACAATGTGATTTTCCCCACGTAGCAACCACTTAGTCGTCAAGAGCCCCTCAATTCCCACTGGCCCACGGGCATGGATCCGTGATGTGCTGATGCCCACCTCAGCACCTGAAAAGGAAAGATAAAATAAAAATGAATTTAAAAAGAAACAGAAAGGGGGAAATACTTTCTAATGTTACAGGCCATGTTATCCAGATCATGTTTTCCTTCATTTCAAAATCTTGCCAGCATTTATTCATTCTTACTCCTTACTCAGATTACCAAGGTTCCTTTTCTGACACAGTGTTAAATGGAAAGCAGTTAAATGTGTTCAGCCAATATCTGGTATATTTCTATTTAAATTGCATCCTCATACTAAACGCCTACATATTTTCAACTACAGCTCTTACTTCATTATTCATGTCATACCCTGGTTGTTACAGACTGCTGTTGACAATTGCTTCTTGATTGGTTCAATTACATCTTTCCCACAATACTTCCTGAATAGGGCATTTTAGCAACATCTTACACTGGTTTTATACACTCTGCTCCTTGTATAACCTCCACCTCATCAAGATTCTTCCTGCATTTTGGCTTAAATTATTCTAATACTAAAATATCCCAAAGCTTTTCAAGGCAGTTTAGCAAATCCCCTTAAAATATCAAATGTCAGAAAGAAAGTCAATCATACTTGAAATGCAGATAGGTTTAACCTCAAGATAATGTTTTGTGTTTAGCTTCAAGCATGCAGAGAGCAAGTAGCACATTCCCTTACCCAGCCCAAAACGATAGCCATCTGAGAAGCGAGTGCTGGCATTCCAGAACACACAGGCACTATCCAGGTGCTGTAGGAAGAACTCTGCTGTTTTCTCTGAAGATGACAAAAGGGGAAAAATCATTCTTATTGAATAACCTGTTTTATAATAGCATTAAGTTGCTGTGGGCAATTCTAATGCAGCAAAAATCACCTCTTTGAACCTGTTCTATGTGTTGCACTATTTTTTTCATTAATGTGATGCTAAGATAGTTTGCACGATGCTTGCAACTAAGGATCAGATATTTTGTCATAGATAATTCTGTAAATTATATTTCTGAAAATAGAACCTGCAGCACAAATATCTGTGGCCACACTAAATTCTCACTGGAGATGGCAGTCTCAGCAAAAGTATTAAAAGTACTCAAAGTACCAGCTTTTTTGGCCAATAGAGGGATGCATCCCAAAGAATGATCATTCTGTCCAAATAGATCAGTGGAAGAAGCATGGAACAACAGGCACCTGAGAGCTCTAGTAACATAGAGCAGCCTTGGAGACAAATAATTAAAAACAAGTCATAGGGATGCCTCTTTCAGATGTTACTTATGAAGTAAGAATGCCACAATATATTCCATCTGCATTTCTCTGGAAACCTGAGGAAATGCCGGTCATATCAAGGAAGGTGACAAGAGCATCTTTCCTTGGGAGCTTTGTTCAAAGATCTGGGACTGGAAATGTTAGTGAGGAAGCTGCTGTAGTTAGAGGCAATGGCAGAGGGGGAGGGGGGGAGGCGAGTATGCATTGTGGCATTATGACGCAAACTTTGCCCTTGCATACTTCTATATATGTTGTGATGGAAATACAAAAGGACAGGGCTTATTTTGTGATGTCATGATGCAGTTTTGTCATTTTGGTATGATTAGGATTGAGTTGTGGCCCATATCTTCAAATGCAAGGGAAGAGAGGCAGGAACATGGGAAATGTCACCTTCTTAAACAGGAACTTCAGAAGCAGCCTTTGTCCCAACTGTGTGAAACCCTCACACAGACATGTGCATTTTTCTGCACTAGAGGAGTTGATTTTGCCACTAACCATTCTCTGTGATGATTACATCTGTGTGGGAGCTCCCATATTTATGAATGTGCTCAATAGCATCTTGTACACTGTCCACCACTTCAATGCAGCATTCCAGGTCCCCATATTCTGTGCGTAGTGATTTTACCTCTGAAGGGCTAAACGTAAGATAGGAGGCAAATTTGGGGCCAGCATGTACCTTTACCTAATGAAAGACAAATACACTTTACTATGCATTCTTTTCCTAATCATTTTTTGCACAAAACAGTTTGGCTACATAGATGACCCAATTCACACATTGAACAACACAATCACTTGCCTAATCATGATTGAAGTAAGCCTTAATTGGATTTGCACATCTTATTAAACTGTAAGTCGCAAGTTGCTGAGTGTATTTTCATACAACCAAATATTATTACATTATTTGTTAAATTTATATTGTGCCTTTTCTCTATGAGCTCGAGGTGGCTTACATGAGCGATTATTTTACCCCCGCAATTGACCTTGTAAGGTAAGTCAGTCTGAAAGGATGATTGGCACAAAGTTATCCAGAGAGTGAAGTATGAATCCAGCCAAGTAGATTAGAGTACTAGGTGTTATGTGTTTGCATGCAGAGTACCCAATTCAATCAGTGGCATTTCCAGAAAAGTCAATGTCTGAAACTTTAGAGCCCCATCAATCAGTGAAGACCAGCCTTCTCTAACCTGGGATCTTCCAGATGCACTTGGACTGCACCTCTCAGAATTCCCAGGCTGCATACATTAATTTGGCTTTGGGCAGCACCTTATATTCTTCTCTATGTGTCTCTGGAAAAAAAATCTCTCAGCATTGGGTCAAATATTTTCAGTCATGAACTTTTACATAGGAATCTAGATGAGGAATTTCTATCTCATTTGTGAGGCTAGTTCATAGGTGTTTCTTTCAATCCAGTCTCGGCCTCTGAAGTTGTAAATAAAATTCTTTCACAATCCAGCACTATAATCTGATTCCAAGTATATTACACAATAATTAACCAATTTTTATTGAGGAATTCTGCGTTTCCAAGGACTTGGGCTCAGGACCCTCAAAAAGAACCTCATTTTCAAATATCTTCAATTGTTTTCCAATCTAAATAAGATTGCAAGCATTTTGAGAATCCCAAAGCTAAGATGCACTATTAGAAAGCCTGGTTTTAATCAATATGTGTTATCAGGGCAAACAAATGCTACTACTAGTTTGCTAAATATGATATATACACCTTACTGGTGCATTTAGAAATTTCTCAGTGTATGCATCAATAGTATCATCTTTTACATAGCACCTCACACAGCACTGAAATTACTGACAGCCAATTTTTTACACTTAACCCACACTGGAAACCATTTTCACTTGCCTGTTCCACCCGCAACATGTCAATGATCTGATCAAATACAGGAGTTCTCAGTAAATCCCGATGTATTAGCAGTGTCTCCAAAGCATTGCAGGCTGCAGGATATTCACATTTTGAGTCTCTTACTGGAAGAAGGATATATAATTGGTTTAATTCAGTGGCATGTTTAAAGATGCTGGAAAGCAATCTTCCTACAGAGTGTTGGACTACATGTGTCATTGTTTAACGAACAGTTGTTTTACAACTGTTTGAAGTTATGATGGCCATGGAACAGCTACTTTATGGCCTGTAAAACAACTTCCGATGTCATAAATGGTGATGCCACTTCCCCACAATCATGTGACTGCATTTGGATGGATCAGCATTACAACTGGTTGTAGCTTCTGCAGTCATGTGACAGCAATTCACAATATTTTTTGCCAATTTCTGGCAAAAAAAATGCCTATTCCATGTCCCCAAAAAAGGACAGAAAATTACTTCTGGTCATGTGGGTGCCTCTACTTATGATTGCAACAATCTACACCTATAATTCCAGGCTCAATTATGGTTGTAAGTTGAGAACTACCCATATTGCTCCTATGTTTGGGAATGTTGCCAGTTTTACTGTACATTTGGAGCACAAGGCTAACATCCAAAATATATAGATAAGTAGAGACTTGATGATAGCTCACCTCCTCCATGCTTACCCTTAAGAAACAAAATCTCTCACCTATTCTAGTAACTTTCTCAACACTGGCTTCCAAGTCCACATAGATATGGCAAATCCCTTCACTGTGCCCCATCACTGGGATTCCTTTGGCTGCTTTTTGGATATCCCGAACCAGCTGAGAAGAGCCACGGGGAATTATCAAATCTATTAGTTTATCTAATCGGCAAAGATCTTCCACTTCTTCTCTGGTGTTCACCTGTAAAAACCAAACCAGTCAAGTCACAAACATTAGTTTATATAAATACAGACAAATCTGTGCATGCGTATATACATTTATGTTTGGGTATGCATGTCTCTATATGTACATATACATGCACACACATGTATTTAATTATAAATATAAATATAAATGAATTCTGCAACAAATAAATGTTCATCATGAGGCTAAATACAAAACATATTAACAAAAATATTTTTGTTAGGACCCTATGCAAATATATTTAGCTATTTTAAAAATTATTGTATCAGCCATCACAGTATTTAAATTCTTCTTTAGGAGATATTTTAATTTTTATTTCACCCTATTATATGATGCTTTAAATGTATCCTTTGGTTAGCATTGTAAATTATTATTGTTAAACAAATTTATATAGCTGCTCAACTCTCATATAAGTGACTGAAATCACTTTGAAATTTTGAAAATAAAAGTTGTATATAAGCATTGTTCATACTATTCATTCTATTTGATTTTGAAAGCTTGAAGTATACAATTGTGAACAACAAGCTTGTTAAAACAAGACAGCTCTAGAGAACAATGTCTGAAATAGCCTGTGCAACCAGTCACAAATTCTCAAGTGGAAAAGCACAGCCTCAAATGAAGAACATTTTCATAATCCTTTCCTGCTTCAAAAAAATCCCTTGCACTACACAAATCCTTAAGATGTAATTTTTTGATACAGAATTCCAACAAACTGCAATTAAAAGAACAAAAAATCTGCTTTAGATGCAATCACCTGCGACATAATTTCCAACAAAGGACAACTTTGTTAAAACATTCACAACCAGAAATTCTCACTTTATTTTCTCATCCAAATATTAACTTCCAAGTATCGAACTTTTTCTTAAAAACAGAAAAAGGGTAGTATTATGTTGCTTGTACTCTTCTTTCAAAAATGCATCTGATTTTGACATCAATCTGAGATTTCCTTATTTTACAATACCTTTTCCCACTGGAATTACCCTATATTGTGTTCCTAAGTGCTCACCAGTTGCACTGCATCCTTTACCCCATGAATTGAAAGTGCTTCCTGAGTCAGATGGTGAAGGATTTGATTGCTGTGTAAAGCCTCTTTGCCTCCTTTAAGCAACAGACCATTTCCACTAGAAATAGCCAAAGCAGACACCTGTCAGGAAATGAGAGAGACCAACATAGTAAGAACAGTAAAGAACAGATCACAGTACCTTTTTAGTCTATCAGAACAGCCTCTTTCCATCTGGCACTTTGAGATATATTGTGCCAAATCTCTAAGAATTCCCAGACACATTTCCTAGTTTTTCTGGTATTGGATAAATACTAAATGTATTATGAATCCACCAGGGGAAGATCTCAGTCATAAATTAAATATATATTACACAAGCATATTAGTTTGAGACTGAAATTCTATTTTAAATAGGCAAAAGAATGATCAAAGAAGTGGTTTAAAAAAGTATGTTTCACGAATGAAAGTAAGTTTCTATTTCACAATAAACAATATTACTACTGATAAAAATGAGACCATACCTGGGGAAGGCAATCAGGGCGGGATTCAAAAATCACCAGCAAGACCCCAATAGGCACAGTCACTTGCTCAAGTTCCAAGTCCTTTGCTATTCTTGTCTTTCTAAGGACACGGCCAACACTGTCTTGTGAAGACGCAGCAATCTGACGCAATCCAATGGCCAAACTGTTCAGCTTGGAGGTTGACAGACTGAGTCTTTTTAGCAAAGGCAGAGCCAATCTCCCTGAAATGGAATCAGAAATGAAAGGTCACAGATCAGTTGCAACAGTTAATGGGATCCACAGTAAGGCAACTATGGGAAAGGTAAAATAAATAGCAGGGAAGCAATCGTTCCTATTCCTGAAACAGGGGATGTAGTTACTCATTCCAAAGTGGAAGATGTCTTTTTCTTACTTTCAGTGGATAATACGAAGTGTACAAAAGAACAAAAAATAGTCAGGAGCAAAGGACAAGAAGGTGTTAACCACACAGTGGTTAAATTATGCCATAGAATCATGTATCACTGATAGTGTTCATGTCTGAAATTTTACAAGTGACCAATACCAATATGACAGTGATCACATCCGCAGACATCAAAACAGCCAATTCCTAATTTATGAAAAGCTTTCCTCCCCCTCCAAAAAAGAATTAGGACTCCAAAGTTTCAAGGAAATTTGGTCAACTATTTCTGAATGCTTGCAGATTGCTTTATCAATCTCCGCAGGATGTGAAAGCAAAAACTAATCAATCTCAAAAATGCCTTATCCTTGTGAAAAATCATTCCTATTCCATAAACAATGTTAAGCTTCCTGAACCCTTTCCACAGTACCTTTATTTTCAGCCTCTTCCAAATCCTTTTTGTTAGCCTGAAGAATCTCTTCTCTTTGGTCTGTCAGAAGATCAGCAAGATGATAGATGATGTCAGCTCTCTGTAGAAAGAAGAACAAGGAGACATCAGCCATGTCATTGCAGGTAGTTTTTGATAACTTATCTTTCTGTAGCTTGAATTTAGTCAAATACAGTTCCCCTGGTCATTAATTGTGCAGACCACACCCAGTGCTGCAAATGGTCAGCCTCTGTCTGTACATAAAATCTGAACTGTTATGTCATCCCACCAGGTTCATGGACTCAAGTCAGCCTCTTCACAGCCAACTTCACTACCTTCTGCTTTCTCAGTGAAGAGCAACTGTTGCAAATATCCTGAAAGCGTGATTCCTGGGCTCTGCTACTACTTTGCTTTTCCTTAGGTGCAGATACTTTAAGGTGCCATCAACAGCATTCTCCATGGGAGGTGCATAAAAAGCATCCAATTTCAACTTTTTGCAAATGTGTGCCCTCCAGATATATTTTCTATCATTTCCGTCCATCAAAGCATGGATGAACGGGAATTGCAAATGGTGTTATCCAACACATCTGAGAGCACTACCAGATTAGGGAAAGCCACAGTACAAGAATATAAGTACCTTCGTTTGTATAGAGAAAAATCCATATTAACATTTATGCAAGATTTGTTCTTGTACACAGGTAGTCCTCAACATGCAACCTCCAGCGACCAAACTTACAACAGTCCTGAAAAAAGTGACTTACGACCAGGCCTTGGGCTTAGAACCAACGCAGCATCCCCATGGTCACATGATTAAAACTTAGGTGTGTGGCAACTGGCGTGTTATTTATGACAGATGTGGAATCCCAGAATCACATGATCATCATTTGCAACCTTCTCACTTGGTTTACCATAAGCAAAATCAATGGGGGAAGCTGGATTCTCTTAACATCTGTGTGATTTGCTTAACAACTATAGCAAAAAATAAAATCGGGCATGACTCACTTAATAACTGCCTTGCTTAAAATGAAAATTCTGGCTCCAACTGTGATCGTAAATTGAGGACTACTGTAGTGCTATTGAGCCATAAACACCTACAGTATATTTGGGAAGTTACAGTGTTTTGCATTACAACTGGAATAATACCTGCTCAGGTTGCAGTGCTGCCAAACTTCTGCCTCCTGTTCGAGCCATTTCTGCCTGCTGTTCTACTGTTGGTCCTTTTAAAACCAAACAAAGAACATTATATAGTAAACACCGATCTTTAATTCCACCATGTACTACAAGGATACAATTTTAAAAATCTAATTGTATTTATTACCTACCTATAAATTGGAAAGCATAAAGACCCAATTATCAAAACAAAACACCCCGCCCTAAACTAACCCTATCTAAAGAGGGCTCCACAACCAGCCTATCCCAGGATCTGGGTCAACCGCCAAGATTTAATAGTCTCCTGAATGTCGTAAGGGTGGGAGACGTTCACTCTAGCCTTTTGTCCTGACAAATCAATCACATTCAATTCATACATTGCATATTGTTCTTTAAATGTCTCTTTTTTTTTTTTTGAGGATCTGATCACTTCTTTCCAATCATGTATTTCTTAACCCTCCCTTTTTCCTTAGCCGATTTCTTCTTCTTTATATATTTATTTTCAAATTTGATCCTCATTCTTTTTCATTCTATAACCAAATCACCTCAGGATACTTCTTTTATATTTTGAACTTACCTTTGTATTCTATTCACATTAATTTAGCATCAGTTTATTCTTGACCCCATGATTGTTTTTTATGCATACTGTGTATCTACTGTACAATATTCTCCTTTTATGTTACACCTGACACATCCAACTCTTGTACATATAAACAAAGTAGATAATAGCAACACAATCTTTTCTTTTTGCAGTATCCACTATTCACAACAGAGTATATAAAATTCCGGCATGAACTCAGCTAATATTTACCAAGTCTAGTTATATAGCCTTTTCAGGTTTTATCTATGACTTTAATTTATTTGGCTCACCATGTATGTTTTAGTAAGTTTATGAGAGATACGTTTTTGTTTTTGCCCCCTTTCCTTTTTTGTGCATATAAAATTCAAAATTCTGAAAGTGTCAAAATGTTCCCCAATTCATACGTACCCTGCTCACATTCTAAAAGAAACCTTTCCCCCCCTGCAAGACACCTATTTATAATGCTTTTATTGCCAATATAACTTCTGTGGCTTTATGGCTTTCATGGTCAAAGGAACAAATAGCTTAAAAGCTTAAAATTGCCTTTCCCAACATTTTTGGACTAGAACTTCGAAATACCAATCCAGGGGAGAAATTCTAGTTATTGTGTTCTAAAAGTTATATTCTTCTTAAGTGCAATTCTTCTTTCTTTACAGATGATAGTTGTGACAGCCCCAACTTACCTGCAGGTTTTACCTCTGAAAAAAATGTGCCAACTTTTTTCCCCTCCACAATATCTGTGATGACATGACCAGAGATCTTGGGATGTGTTCCATTAGCAATCACAACTGAAGTTCCTCCTTGGAGAGCCCATAGGGCAGCTTTAACCTGTAAAAAGTGTTTTGGTTTTTTTTAGATATGCATAGTAACAACTATTTTAACCTTCTGGCATATGCCAAAGATGCGTCATCCATCTGATTATTTTTCTGTGAGATACAGAAACCAGAAACATATTTATATTTATTTCTATACAAACACATACATCTACATCTACGGGCCGCTTGTGGTTTTAGTCTCTTTCATGGACAAAAAAACAGAATGCAGAAGTAAACTTTCCATTTGAAGAAATTATGAGATTTATGCAAAAGCATCAACAGATGTTCCAAACTGCTATTTAAGTATCATCCTCCTTCCTCTAGTAAGATAATAAAATGAACCAGAAATGTATGAGAAATATAAAGAAAATCTGACCAACCTTGGCTTCCATGCCTCCCATCCCCACTCGAGATTTGTTTCCAAAAGTCACAGACTGCTGATCTCCAGGGTAAAATATATCTATGAGTTTTGCATCATCTGACCCTGGAGGACTATCAAAAAGTCCTGAAATGTAAGGATAGAAATGAATCTGATAGCATCAAATGGAATTAAAGTATCTTTGATTCTTCCCTGGTGGCATTATTAGTTTCAAGGATCCAGTCAACTGCAAGAGCGATAGCAGAACCAAAATAAAGCTCATGAGGCTACTATCGCTCTTATTTCCTTCCAAGGTTATGTGATATGGGGCAATTTGAATATTGTATAGTCCAAAACCACCTCCCCCACTCCCTTCCTGAACCAAGTAATTGCATAAACACATCATTAATTTAGTTAGGCAATGAAATATCTTGTACCTTCAACATCGGAAAGAACAATTAGCAGATCTGTCTTCATCTCCACAGCTAGCCGTGCTGCTAAACTATCATTGTCCTTCACACTAATTACCTAGAACCCAAATTTTTTTAAAAAAGGTCAGTAAAACTAGCCAAGTGAGCCACTATCTGTCTAATTGATTCCTAGAGATGCAAAGCACAAAGGTGGCCCCTGAGGTCGATTTGCATTTTGCATAGTTAGGAGTCAATCAGTATCATGTCAACAGTCAGTCTGGCAAGTCACAGCAAGAAGAATAAATTGCTACCTTCAGAAGCAGTGAGATAAACATGTCAGCCCTACTTACTGTATTCCATCCTGCCCTATGCACTAAGCCCATGTTAGCATGCATTACAGCTCAATTTGAACTTTGCAACTTTGAAAACGACTTGGAAAGATTGTTCCGGACCATCTGAGCACAACTCTCTCTGCTATTCATTAAAGTAACCTAACTTTTTTCAGGCTTCTGAATGACTTATCATTGGTTGAAAGAATTTATAAAAGTAAAGGTTTCCCCTGTCCAGTCATGTCCTATTCTAGGGTGTGATGCTCATCTTCATTTCTTAGCCTAGGGAACCAGCATTGTCCGAAGACACTTCCATGGTCATGTGGCTGGCATTATACGCTGAGGTGTATGGAATGCACCTTCCCACCATAGTGGTACCTATTTATCTACTAGCATTTGCATGTTTTCAAACTACTAGGTTGGTAGGAGAAAGAATTTATAAGTTAATGTAATTCTTAAAACAGCTGCATCTTTTTTACAAGCTCATATGGAGGTCTGAAGATAGGCTTTAATGAAAAGCAGAGATGGACTACACAACATGCAAAGCATTTCTGAAAAACACACATGGCCATGCCAATAAGCATGTTGGTGTATCTACAAAGAAGCCAACCACCCACTAAAAGATGTTACCCACGTTTACCCCCTGCAGGTCACTGTTAGGCTCTGGGGGAGGAACCACGGCATCATTGGTATTGATGATAGGAACAATATTCATCCGTAGCAGCTCATGCAAAGTCCCATTTAAATTTCTACGTTTCTGCTCATCATGGAAATCCAGATTAGTAACCAAGATCTGAAAAAAGAAAAGAAAAACTATTCTAATAAAAATGATCCTCTATCTGTTTTAGTATGATGTGCAAGATTAGACAGGTACTACCAACATTTCCAAATTCTTAACAAGGACTTAGGCCAAAAGCATACAAACATACAGGAAACATACAGGAGACTACAACCCAGTCCTATTTTACTACAAGAGGGTAAAATTCCGTATTTTTTTTTTAAAAAATTTAGGAGACTAGTGAAAAAGAGGGTCAAAGGAAACATCTGAAGAGCCAAGCCTCATCATTGTGCCTGGAGGTTTTAAAATATTACAATAATTGCTGCTCAAATAGAGAGTATTCCACCATGTAAGAAAGAGTCAACAAGTCCTGAAAGAGGCCAGCATGGCATTCAAGCAGCATTCAGGAAGCTGTAAAATTTAAAGTGTCTTCCTTCAATAAATGGAAAGCCTGTTTCTAACAAGGTAAATAAAAGAAGCAGAAACTGTCAGAAAAAAATGTAAGGCAATCATAACGAATGCAGGAAGGAATACATGCCACAAAACAAAACAAAACAAAACAAAACAAAACAAAACAAAACAAAACAAAACAAAACAAAACAAAACAAACAAAACAAAACAAAACAAAACAAAACAAAACAAAACAAAACAAAACAAAACAAAACAAAACAAAACAAAGTCTGTTTCAGTTACTTGTACAATAGCAATAGCACTTAGACCTATATATACTCCACAGTGTTTTGTAGCACTCTCTGAGTGGTTTACAGAATCAGCCTATTGTCCCCAACAATCTGGGTCCTCATTTTACCAACCTCGGAAGGATAGAAGGCTGAGTCAACCTTGAGCCTTGAGAAGTACTCATGAAAGAAAAAGTAACTAGCCTTATAGAAGTACATCCTTTGTTAAATGAAAATCACTATGGAAATCACTCCAAAAGCAAATCCTGGCTTAATAACTTTTTATAGTTTTGTAAGAATGTCAACAGACATGTGGGAGAGAGGATTTTCACTAAAGGCTCTGTGTATAAACTTAGAAGTCTTGGAAATGAGGACTTGTTCTTTTATGATTATCTCAGACATGAAGATACTCATAAAAGGGATTATGAAGATAAAAGGAGAAAGGGGGAAGCACATTTAGACTCTATACAATGCATATACTGTACAATGCATATACTTCTGATTTCATCTTGGTTGAGATTTGTAAAAAATGCATAGCCAGATATTATAGTGTCCAGCTCTTCTATCAGGAATTGAACTCAGAGAATACATAGAATAACATCTGAAACATCATCTTACTTCTGAAAAGTACTATTCCCTAGTGGTTGATATAACTGTATCTTTTCCAGGAAAATATGATCATAGCAGCACAAATGGCGTGGCAACTGTTCTATGGTCCTAGTTTTTTTAGAATTCTATGGTCCTAGTTTTTTTAGACAAAGAGATTAAGAACAACATTGTAATGCCCTTATGCAAACCTATGGTATGTTTGCATTTGAAGTGTACAGCTCTGGTTGCTGTATCTAAAAAAGAATAGAACTGGAACAAATGCAGAAGAGGACAACTAAAACCTTAGGTTAAAAGGACTAAATATTTAGTACTTTTTAGTTTGGAAAATTGTGGCTAAAAGATGACTTGGAACCTATGGAATTCATATTTGTAAGACGTGACGGTTACTCATTTATGTGGCTTTAAGAGGGTATTAGATTAATTCATGGAGAAAAAGGGCTAGGGTTAAAGACTCAATGTTATCTGGGCAGTGGAAAGTTGCCTGTCTCCAATCCTAGAGCCATCTGGTTGGCTACTTTGAGAAGCAAAAGCTGGACTAAGAGAGGCCTTGATCTGACCTAGTAGAGCTATTCTTATGTTCAAAACAAATTAAAAAGTGATATTACGATCCAAAGTAGGTTATAAAATTACTATTATTTTGCTGTAAAAATTATTAACACCTGAATCCAGGAGAAGAATATGAAATAGGGATGCAAGTAAGATGTTGTCAGGCCCTGAATTAGAGAATCCAGACTCCTTTATCCAATTGCTAGACCATTTTTCTAAAGAATATTCCAGATATATCTAGGAATATAATCTAATCAAAGCCTATGTAAATTTCCCATGAGACAATAACAAAAAGGGACTTCAAGAATCACCTAGAAAGCACCTCATCCAAGGCACTGATTGGAAGTAATCTATTTCCATATCCCCAAACTTTATACTGAATGAACCTGTTTTTTTTTCTAGAAGCAAAGTCCTAACTCTGCTTTAGAATCCTATAGAGCTGACTTCAAGATATAATCACAGATGAAGGTTGGTGGTAAGTTTACTTTAAAAAGTCTTTGCTGGTCTGTTTTAAAGTGCAGTAAAATAATTCTAATTTCTTTCTGCCAGGTTGTTTAAAAATTTTACTGAATTTAGAAACTGGAGCATACTGCCTAACTGGTAAATGATCTTAGCCGTATGCTTAACTATTGGGTATACATAGGTACCCACTCGGGTCTTCACAAGAGAAAAGAAAAAAAAAAACATTAAAAAGGGGCCTGCCATTCTCAAAAAATGCAACCCTACGGATTGTCAGATTGTCAAACCTTTAGGCTGGATTTACTAATAGTTATACATCTCAGTATGGCAGGTTAGACTAAGGAGAGTTTGGCAGCCTGTTCTACTTTGGTGTTGGAGGTGCAAGCCCCACCCCCTGCAATTTGCCACAGTGCTATTGCTTGAATGAACTGGAGCTCCTAGAACAGAGTACAAAAGAACCCATTGCAAAAATTTCATTGTCTTCAAAAGATTGGCACTAGCAACCCTACAGAGCCTTCGTGAAAAGTATGCAGTGTTTTACCTGAGCTGCACAGATGCTATATTGTGTGAACATAGCCTCATACAGTGCCATCAGCCCACTCTGACCAGCAGCAGCACAGGCTCGAGCCTCCAGCACAGGAATGGCCTAGAGAGATCAGAGAACACATCAGTCAGCTATGGCAGCACCTGTAGCATTTCCAAGAAATGCTTTGGCATCTCTCCCCCGTTACTCACCATATCTTTGAGCTGGTTCTGCCCCGAGTGGAGAGCCTGCCTCACACTCTGTGAAAGCAAGATCTCATGACGGAGACGTTGCTTTCCAAATGCTACTGCACCACTGGTGACAATCATCATCTCCCGGCCCTGGTTTTGCAGCATTGACACCTATGGGTCCAAAAGAAGAAGTCCTCTGTCTTTTTAGGCTGCTTCGGTTTTCAAACACAATTGCAAACACTCTTCAAAGGAGCAAGGTCAAGCTTATGTTGCATAGTACTAGTATATAAAACAGTGCAGTGTCCCTCTACAGCAGTTGGCCTCTAAAAGGATTGAAATAATCCCAAAACAGTGTAATTTATCCATTAATAAGTACCTGAAAAGATTCTAAGATACCACCTCTCTTATTTGAACACTTATTAATGTTCATATTCCTGTGTACTTCTCACTCCTCATTATTTAATCGGCAAAGAGAAATAGTTAACAAATCAAGAACTAGAACAAGGAGAATACAAGAGGAAGGTTCTAAAGCAGGGTCTGATCAATTGACTGAAGATGGATTTAATCTATTATTTATTTATTTATTTATTAGTTCGATTTATATGCCGCCCTTTTCCGGAGACTCAGGGTGATTTACAATGCATTTAAGCAATAGCCTTCATACTTTTGTATATGCCTGCTTAGTAGAGCTTTCGGCCCCCGCAAGCCCCTAAGGTGTTCTTTTTTTTTTAATACAAAGTCAGCTTATTGCCCCCACAATCCGGGTCCTCATTTTACCTACCTCGGAAGGATGGAAGGCTGAGTCAACCTTGAGCCTGGTGAGAATTGAACTCGCAGTAATTGCAGGCAGCTAAGTACTACTTTAATAGCACTTTAGTCCACTGCGCCACCAAGGCTCTTGGTGCATATTATGTAGCATCCTCCTTTATACCCCAACACTGCCAACTTTAGCAGGTGTATGGATTTAGAATTTAGATCAATAAATCAGCTAGGTATGAAAGACCTAAGCTAAGTTACCTGCTCAACGATGGATGCCAATCGCCCCAGGGCTAGGCCACATTCATCACCTCGGGTGACAACAGCACTCCCCAATTTCACCACAATTCTTTTGGCATGCTTTAGCTCGCTGCGATGTGCGAAAGACTTGCCATGGGTGCGACTGAGGGGTACTGTGATAAAAGGTATGTTGCTCCAGCCTCGGGCAGACTTATTTCTCAAGACGAGGTTAGGAGCCAGTAAGCCTGCAGTTGAAACATAGCAAAAGCATCAGCTGGACTTACCTATCCCAATTCCTCCTCCCTGTCTCAAGTCTGAGATGGAAGCCTCTCCATATTTCCTGTTTGACTTCAAGTTGACAAAGAAAACATTTGTCAAAGTAACCTCTCGGGCACAAACAGAATATTCATCAAGGAAGATAAACATTCCATGGATTTCATTATCATTATCCGTTCATTATCCATGTATATCAGGACATTATAACTTTTTAAAACAAATACTTAAATTACACTAAATTAAATTCCAGAGATATTCCCAGAAGGCTCCATTGCTTGATGCCCTTTCCTTATGGTTGGTATACAGGTAGTCCTTGACTTATAACCACAATTGAGCCCAAAAGGGCATTCTATGACCTTTTTTGCTACAGTTAAGTGAATTACTGCAATTGGGTTTTATATTGCCTGTTTTCATATTTGTTGCCATTTGATTGTTGTATGTTGCCCAGAGTGTTTTTTTAAGATGGGTAGCCATATAAATTTGATTAATAAATTACATTTTTCCTCTATTTTAAAAACATTTTGAAATATAAAGCTGCCTCATCTTAAAAAAATGTTAATAAACAAAAATTTAATAAGCAATATTTGTTGAATAATCAATTGCATCTTCTTTTAATTGCAAAAGCAGGAACTCCAGTAAGACTCTCCATTCCTTCCTATATGTCACTGACCTACATCCATTTGTATTTATGAAACCTGAAAATAGACACTGATAAGAAAATAAGGGAGTCAAACTAAAACCTATAGTAATTTTCCGGTTTCATCAAAATGTTGAACTTTTCCTCCAGAATAAACTTCAAAGTGGATGGAATATTTGCAACCAGTAAAATTTCTGCTTTCAGGATCAAAGCTTCAGCAGGACATAAGAGGGCAGAGTTGTCCCTGGCTATAAGCGAAACAATGGTCTTGTTGTTGGCCACCGGTAGCGACCTAATTGGAAATTAAGATACCAGGTCTAGAATTCTGCCCAAATGCATCCTATTAACAGGAGGATCACCATTCCCAGTCCTCTCACTCTCATACATACAAGGATGGGATCCAGCCACATCAGACACCTGCCAGAATCGACCCGAGGAACGCAGGGAAGGGAGAAGAGCCACTCGGCGCAGCATGGTCAAAATCTTGATGATGCCAAGAACACCTACAAGGAGAAAAAAGAGGAAAACCGGAATGATTTTGTGTGGTACAATTTTTCCCACTGCATATCAGAGAACTTCTACAGCTAACTAGAAAAAAATTATGGGAAAATGTCATTTTCAAAATAAAGCATGGGTTTCTCCTTGCACTAACTGAAATGGGGAGGAAAGATGAAAAAAATTGTTCTTTTTGCAGAACAATGGGAATTCTTTTCAAAGTAGATTGGAAAATAATATTGTTAACATTAACGAAATCGTTGAAAATCTCTTAAATCCAGTAAGGTTAACAATTACAGAGTTCTTTGTGCTTTTCTTTATGAGCCGTGATGGCGCAATGGTTAAAATGCAATACTGCAGGCTAATTCAGCTAATTCTGTTAACTCAGCCTTCCATTATCCTTCTGAAGTCGGTAAGATGAGAACCCAGCTTCTTGGGGGCAATATGCTGGCTCTGTAAACTGCTTGGAGAGGCTATAAAGCACTGTGAAGCGGTATAAGTGCTATTGCTATGCTATTTAAGGTTTTAGACAAACACACACACACACACACACACACACACACACACACACTTAATATTGGAAAAATACCTTCAGAAATTGAAGATAACCAAATCATCCTCAAATACACAGATTGACCCAATGCTTTTCACCAAGCAAGCCAAAAGTACACCCTTTTATTTTTATGTACATAAAATTAAAAGTGAAAGTACCCGTGACATTTTTAGGCGCTTATCACAGAAATAAACCCAAATCCCCAATAAAAACCAAAGTAGGTCTTTAAAGTATCAATCTGATATGCATGCATCACAAAAGTTTAGAGTAAAGATGTAGAATTAACTAAAAGCACTACTAATGATAAAGGTCTCATATTTAACTGTTCCTTAAAAATAAATATTTTCTACAATACCCTGTTTCCCCCAAAATAAGACATCCCCTGAAAATAAGCCCAATCGGGCTTTTGAACGCATGGCAATAAGGCCAAGCGCTTATTTCAGGGTTCAAAAAAATATAAGACAGGGTCTTATTTTCGGGGAAACATGGTATATTAACACTAATATACACATTTCCAAGGTAAGATCATAAATCTCTATTTATTGCAGAACTGAAGTTTCTCATTTTGAAAGCGTTATCCTGCTTTTCAATACTCTCTTGTAGTGGTTTCCCTCAGAGCAACAAAAAGAGGTTAGTCAAATTATAAAGATACACAAAGAAGAATGGGAAGGGAAGGAAGAAGGGGTAGAAAAATAATATTTTAAGGTTAGAGCAAAATGGTAAACTAATCACACATTTTTATACCTCATTTGGGTTAAATCTTTCCTCACTAAGGACAATTACCCTAACTGTTCTTGTTCCTTTGGCCAATGGATGGAGATAGACTGCTTTGCAGATCCATGTCAACAGGCATTTGGGGGAAAGACAGTTCAGGGATCCTAAATACTCCATCTACAGTAATCACAAGGTCTCTTGCCCTCAGCATTCTTAGTAAGTGGGATATATTGCCTTCTAGGAACCAAAAATATGCTAGCTACTGGCAGAAACTGGAAGTTGTGTCTGTTTACTTCTGTGGCAACTTCTGACTGCTTCCACTTTATTTCTTTTCATATTCTCCCATTCATTCTCCCACCCAAAGTAAAATTAAGTTATATTGGAATTAATTTACAGTGGCTTGCCACCCCATTGCCCTGGAACATTTTAAACGATTATCTAAAAAGCAAAATAATTAACTTTTTACAACAAATACATAAATATACCAAGTGCTTTAGTTTTATGCTATTATAAGACATGTCATATTTTTTAAAATGTTAAATTTAGGGCCGATACAAAAGTAACCATACACTACCATATATTATAAACAAGTTTTTCCCTGAAAGATATTTAAAACATGAATTAGTAAGGTGTTCATAGCTGCCTTCATATCATTTCATCCAAATTTCTTACATGAAATTCCTTGCAGCCAAGCATCACTATTTTATTAAGAGCAAGAAAGAAGTACATAAAACTTCAGTTTCCTGGCACTGGTTTGACAGAATTAATCCAAAACAGAATTTTTGCAATAGATCCAAGAATTACATATTGCTTCTAATGTTTAGCATTGTTACCTACTTTTCATAAAGAAAAGACAGAAAGGAGAGGGAGATTTCTGTCAGGCACAGCAGGAGAAATGTCAAAAGGCATTGAATTCCTGAAATCCCCAAAAAAGCATATTAGCCACCAATCCTAGAGTTGCCGGGATGAGCCACATCAGTTCCACCAGGAAGAGCTGCCGGTAGCTGATGCAACCCGACTCCCAACAAGGCTTTGCCTCTCATACACTAGAGTGGCTGATGAAAAAGTTCCACGTTGCAGCGCAAAATCCAAGTTAAAGATTGAAGTGTCAACAAATGCTATTCCCCACCACTAAGATGCATCTCTCAGCCACTTACTAGTCATACTCTCCTACAAACACCCACTCTTCTCAATTTAATAGCTTCCCATTTGTCCTCTCTTAATTATTACACTTGTACGATCACGAAAAATAAAGTGCATGCATACTATACCAAATAAATGCATATTGTACCTGTTACTAAATATGATTTTTTTCCTTTGATGAACAAGAAGAGCCCCAAAATTAAACATGTATCGAAGTTTCCAATCTTATAAATTTCCTTAAACAGACACGGTCATCCTGCATGCATTAATATAAGTGGAGTATATATTGTTTAACAGAAACAACTTTAAAACTTGTACAGGTGGGAGGCTGTTCTCAAAGGCCCTCATTATCATGTTGGTGAAATATCAAAAGTAAGCCATGGTCTATTTTCTGCCAACTTGGCTACTTCTTACATGCACTGATCAGTCACCTCTTAGACACAATTTGTTGCTTCCCTTAGGCCACATGTAAATAATTCTACTGAACAGGAATCAAGCATACAATCAGATCAACAAACTGTTCAAAACATCTTGTCTGTATCCTTATGCCCCATCAACCAAAGATGACCCCTCTCAGCCAGAGTTCATGGTGCCCTGGATGACTCCATAAGTTCAGTTCCAAGTATATTGTCAGGACCAAGCTTGGCTGGAATTTCTGTACTAAAAGAAGTCATGGTGACATCCTAAGACTTAGTCTAGTGGAGAAAACTACTAGTATAGGTATTGCTGTATGTAGCCTGCAGGAAAAAATGGGTAGCTGGTTTGAAATGAGAAGAATGATTGCTAGTAAAATGCATAATATGTAGAACCAAGGCTGTAATCCTACCTCATCAACTTTTCTCTATATGAAAATTATCTCAATGTAGAAAAATGTACATTCTGTAATATCCAAAGCATAAGACTTGATAAAGAAAAGGACTTATTGCCATAACAATTCTAGGTATGAGCTAAGCAACAATTGTCTAATTTTATGTAGGAATAGCAGTTTTCTTCTTCCTCTCCTCTCTTCATCAGAATATACACAATTTCTTAACCTTCATTGACATGAAAACAAGTTACCATATGTGAAACTATCCTTAATGCAATAAAACTAAGCAGAAACTAGACAAGTAAATTCTGTACCAAAATCAATCTTCTGAACCAACACACTTGCTGAGGGTTCTAGCTAGCAAGCCATCTGCCACAATGTTGTGCCCACCCTTATTTTCCGACTTCTTAAATATACAGTGCAAACTTCTTGTTTTGCTTTAGATAAGGATGTTGTACTTCCAGAAAAGCTGGATTTCTCTAAACATGTGGAAACTTCTTTTATTCTCATTCTTATTTTTGCTCCATTTTCCCAGTGCCAAACTAGCTAAGTTAATTTTTAAGTGGAATATCTATCCAGGAGAAATGGTAGAATGCAAATCACAAAACCCATATTAAGAAATTCATAAGCATCTTTCTCTAATTGATCAATTTTCAAAGACTGTGAAGGTGAAAAGTAAAGAAGAAAAAGATGTGAAAATGAAACTTAAATATTCTGGGCTGATAATTTCCTTTCCATGGAGAATTCAATTACCTACTAGCAATCCTAGGTACCTTTTATTTACTAAAAGCAGGGTGCTGATATAAAATCATTAACTATTTTTTTTTAAAAGTCTAGTTATTTTTTTTTAAATGTTGAGTCTTTATTGACTGTATTTTTTTTCCTGTCTCACTAGCTTTGAGAACTTTTCTTTAAAAATTATTTTTATATAGCATAACAAACTTATCTTAGGTGCAACAATGCTGTGAAATAAACTGGAAACACAGGGTCTCTGCGCTTCATGTTCTTCAGCAACAATATCATGTTGGAAATATGGCATTCAGCTCTTTGCTATTTAGAGATACACAAAGCTCCTCAGCGTGGGGTTAATCAAGATTTTAGACAGAGTTCATTGGTTAAAAGTATATTTTCTAGTGATTAAGTAAGGTATTGTGAGAAGCTAATTTCTCTGCATCCTGCAAGATAACAAAGACGACAAAAGAGAATGTTTGAAGGCCTGTACTAGTATGCTCACAAAAGCATCCCTAAATCCCAAGGAAATGGTTTGCTCCCTTTGAATTTTGATATACTTCTGATAGTTTGAACGGAAGTGTGTTTCCTGATATACAGATCCTGCTGCCCTGGCACTTTAGATGCATGACTTTAGAACTTGGTACTTTTAAGATCAGTGTTTCCCAACTGAGTTTTGTACTGCTTCTGAGATTACTTAGACTTGCAAGGCTAACTGATATCTAGCTCGCATTCTGAGCCATACAACAGCTTTGCTATGGGACTCTATTTCTTATAGAAGATGGCAATAAGTGTTTTTATCCAAAACTGCTTTTGGCGCTAACTAAAATTTTTAGCATTTTCTCAAATTTTTAATGACGAATCCAGAACTTTTTGCTAGCTAGGAAGCAAAACCTAACTAACCTGAAAACTCCACAGAGCCAGACCTGGTGAATAATTGGAGGGAAGATGAAGAAATATCCCCTGTAGGCTCAATTGGGGAGTTGGATGGTTAATAGCAAACCACTTTTTGTGTCGTCAAGATAATTATAGTCATGTCCATGAAGTCAACAACTTACTGAGCTTGATTGGAGATTTTCCATCAGAACATTTGCTTTGATTTGCTGGCTATGTCACTACATGTCCCCTTCCCTTATAACTAATCTCATACGATGCCTCCTCATGAAACTACAGAAGATCCCTCCAAAGCTCCCATCTGGAAATATATACCAGAAATTTGGCTATACATGATGATGGGGCTCAAGATACATCATCAATACAGCATTCAATTATTCCCCAGCTCTCTTGACCCTGGGAATCATACCCAGGAAAGATACATTTACACTAGTGAGTGTAAACATGGGGCATCTACATTTATTAGCAATATGAACCCTACTATAATCATTCTACTTGACAGATACTTAACTTTGTCTTTGCACACATTCATCTAAATGTAATGAAATTGACACAATTATTTGTCCTATCTGTAGAATGTTTTCTGGACTGTGGCGTCAGATTTTTGTAGTCAGTCCATTTATGAAGCATGACTGCCATTGAGGACTTGTATCAATTGTGTGGGACCTGTGTAGGTTCACAAATACCTTATCCACAAGGAGATTGGCATAAATGAGACAAGATTTGGGACTTCATGCTTTCTTGCTGAGAACAAGTGACACTTATTTTAATGCAAGGAGGTGTGCTGTTCTCAGTAAAGGAAGGAAAAAAAGGGAAAAAGCACAATCGTAGCTTTACTGAATAAAAGATGGTAACTAAATAAATAAAAAATTGGGGCAGGAAAATCGCTTCCACTAAACCTAGTTTTACAGCATTCAATAATTTATTCAGAGCAGTACAACAGCTGTTTCCAAATGCAATAGCAAACTTTGGCTCATCCATTCAGAAATATAACTACAATCTCCATGCTTCAACTCTTTTGTAAGAAAGAACAAGAAGCTTTGTTTGGATGAATAATAGTTAAACATTATAATAAAATACTGACAAATTGTGGCTCCTATAAATGGCTTCCCCAAAACATATGAAGATTCAGTCACAATCCTAAACTATGGTTAAGTGAATTTGAAAACAAAAGAATCAAAATCTCTCATTATAAAGAATAGAATGAAAATGTACAAGCCTCAAACTTACCTAGTTTACGCCCATAATCAACAATTTATATTTAAATTCACCCAAATTATTAATTATACCGTGTTTCCCCGAAAATAAGACCGGGTCTTATATTAATTTTTGCTCCAAAAGACGCATTAGGGCTTATTTTCTGGTTAGGTCTTGTTTTTGGGGAAATATGGTACTAAATGCATCCATCTGGCTGACAATCTTAACTGGGGCTTATTTTGGGGGTAGGGCTTATATTACAAGCATCCTGAAAAATCATGCTACGACTTATTTTCCTGTTGGGTCTTATTTTCGGGGAAACCTCTGCAACACTTGAATGTCTACAGATTCTATTATTACATAGTATTCTATAATGTGCATACAATTTCCACTCTCAACATTACAATTATATTGCAACTGATTTCTGCTATCTTGTTTTATATCTCAGCCAATGAGAAGTAAATAGAAAACTGATAAACTTGTTTCCCTCCTACCCCCAAAATGTCAGTTTCTATTTTGCAAATTCTAGTCCTTCACTGTTACTACACCTTCTTTAAAGATATAAATTATTTTAGTGGAAGACAGAGGTCACTGTTTCTTTAATCAGAGCAAATAAATTATAAAAAGTAAAGTGTGTAAATTGATAATCATTTCACAAAGATGTTTTTCAAAATTTGTTGTACAATATGCTAATTACATATTTAAAATGTAATTTCAAGCTAAATTATATGAAAACCACATATGACGAAATGAAAACATACATTTAATATAGGAGACAAAAATTAATCTGATGTCAAAACAGGACTTACCTGTATGGCATTGGTTTATTTCTCTTTGGAAAAATTCTAGTGCAGGACTTAGCAAGCTATAACAAATCCAACTCGTCCAGTCTGGCAATCTGTGGTAGCTTGTGCCTCACATTTCAAAGGAAAAATACTGCTGCCCCCACCCACTAATTACACGTGGATCCAATCAAGTAGCATAAAGCAACAGGAAAATTCCAGATCAAAGGCAGGAGTAAACAGGAGAAATAAAGTAAGATGTAATTGCTGTCATTTAAAAATTGGCTATATTTATAATAGAGTTCAGATATGTGTATCTGTCCAGTTGGGGCTAAACTTTCAGAATTTCTCACCATTAGAACATGATCACTGGGATTGCTGGAAGTACCACTCCAGCAACATTTGAAAGATTCACAAATTTTCCATCTCTGGTATAAGATGGAAATGTGATTAGTATTCTTCAAAAAATTGTTACATTGCAGCAGTTCACACCTGTATTATTATCTGTTCAACATCTGCCTGCTGGCTCCAACTGGAAAATCCCTCACTTTGGAACTTTCATCTCACCCTAAAACTGATGCATCTGATAAACAACTCTTGTCTAGTTCACCAAACTGTTATGATACGGAATTTCCCACCTCCCTATTTCTTATTTGAAGAAAATAGCAGAATTTATTTATCAAATATATATTGACTTCTGTTTAACATGTCCAAGCCTGACTACAGATGCAGGAAATAATCTGAGATTTTATTTTTATTCAGATGTGTACTTATATGAGCTTAAAAACAGTCTATACCTAGTTATTTCAAAAAATGGTGATAAAACCATAGGTTTTCTCCCCTTTTTTTTTTTTAATTTGATTTATATGCCGCCCTTCTCTGGAGACTCAGGGAGGCTTACAATGCGTTAAGCAATAGCCTTCATACTTTTGTATATTTATACAAAGTCAGCTTATTGCCCCCACAAACTGGGTCCTCATTTCACCTACCTTAGAAAGAATGGAAGGCTGAGTCAACCTTGAGCCTTGGAGAGATTCAAACCAGCAGTAAATTGCAGGCAGCTGTGTTAATAACAGGGTGCTTAGACCACTGTACCAGCAAGGCTCTGTAACACTGCCATGCTTTCAGATAATTCTGATTAAGTTAAACTGACATGAGCAAAGCATATTTCCTTCTAACTTCTTTATTTACAAAAATATCTCTCTTCCCTATGTAAGCCCTAAATGCATTCTTAGAAAATACAGGTAATCCTTACTTATAACCATTCATTAGTGACTTTTCAAAGTTACAGTGGCACTGAAAAAAGTGACTTGTGACTATTTTTTACATTTTCAACTGTTACAGCATCCCCATGGTCACATGATCAAAATTCAGACACTTGGCAACTGGTTCATATTTATGATGGTTGCAGGGTTCCTGGTTCATGCAATCACTTTCGTGATCTTCTGACCAGCAAAGTCAATGTTCATTTAACAACCGTGTTACTAACTTAACAACTGTGGCAAAAATGTCATTAAATGGGGAAAAACTCACTTAACTGACTTGCTTAGCAACATACATTTTGGGCTCAATTGTGGTCATAAGTTGAGGACTACCTGTAAACATTCCAGTATTTGAGGGGCTGCCACAAAGAAGAGGGGGTCAATTTATTCTTCAAAGCACCAGGGGGCAGGACAAGAAACAATGGATGGAAACTAATCAACAAGAAAAGCAACCTGGAATTAAGAAGGAACTTCCTAACAGTGAGGACAATTAACCAGTGGAACAGCTTGCCTTCAGAAGTTGTAGGTGCTTCATCACTGGGGGTTTTTAAGAAGAGACTGGACAGTCTCTTGTCTGAAATGGTATAGGGTCTCCTGTTTGAGCAGGGGGCTGGACTAGAAGACCTCCAAGGTCCCTTCCAGCTTATTCTATTCTACATGCCATTTACTTGAAAGTATGCCAGGTGACTGGAAATAGGGCAAAGGTAAGCTGGGATCACTGATGGGCAGGAAGCATTATGGAGATATATTGAGGGAGCCAACTATGTATTTTTAAATATTCAAGCAAGGCCTGCTTCAAAAAGGTTTCCTACTGTAATAGTGAATTAAGCAGCAAATGTGTATAACTGTGCTGCTATATTATAGCACAAGGTTAACAAATTGTCAGTCTGCTCCCATTACTGTATGTAAGATGCCATAGTTGAGTCATGAAATCTGGAAATATATATCTTTTTTTCTCAAACAGCCAGCATATAAAACAAACACACATTTTCCCTCCATCTCTTAAGCAATAACGTCTTTGCTTTTTTTAAATAGCACTTCTGAAATCTACCTACGCACAAGGATCTTATCTCAAAGTTCCTGAAAGTCTAACATAAACTTTTATCAAACCAAACAGCCAACTAAGGTGAGATTATAATAGGATACTACAGCTTTCTCATATTGAAAATGTTGCGATGAACTTTTCTCTGATATTAAAATTGCTTCGCAAAACGATCTTTGACATGAAACACTGGATGTCAAATGAATTGTTAACATAAACTTACACCATCGTTGCATTATCCTACTACAAGGACAATGCACATTCTCAAAGCAACCAACCTTCTCCAATCTGGTGCCCTGAATTTTTTCAACCCCTGTAATCAACCTTGCTAATTATTCAATACATCAGAAGGGCACTGGATGAAGCTTTTACTAAAAACCTGGTTTGGGGACAAAAATGCTAGCCATAGTTACTAAAATTCTTGTAAGACATGTTTCAGGCTGGCAAATGAGTACGCTTAGTGGTGCTTTCACTCTCTTTAAAATGCTACAGAAGGCTCTCTTGTATTACATCCCACAATCACTAACAAAGCTTGTGCCCCTCCACATGCAATTTAGAGGTGGGGGGTACAGTAATCTGTAGTGTTGAGAGTTCAATCTCCAAGTTTTAACCAGGTAGCCGTCGCCCACAGAGGCTTGGGGACTCTGGTCTCCAGAGATACGGATGGCTCCCGACTGGGAAAGGGAGATTGATGGAAGCATTCAGACACTCTGCAAAAGAACGCGTCTTCCTCCTCGCTAGACCGAGAGGCTATGTCGACCCTCGCCCACTCCGAAGCAGAAGCCGAGAGCCCAGCCCCAGCAGCAGCAGCAGCACCGCCCAGCGTAAAGACAACGCGACCGGACCCCGATAGCCCCCGACCGAGCTCAGCCAGCTCAACCAACCTCTGAACCAGCAGCCGAAGCCACGCGACGCGCCCAGCGGATCCGCCGGACAGCAGAGACTTGTCAGCCGAGGGACTTCCGGCCGATGGCCCGCCCCCTCAGGCCCCACCCCCTCCAATGATTGCTTCGTGGCATCCCTTTTCCTCCTCCTGTGTTTTGCCCTCTTGCTTGTTTCCGAGGTGTCGGTCGCTGCCTTCTGCTTCCTCCTTGGCCTTGTGAATTATGAGCTTAAAGGCGAGCTGCAGGGCTCAGTGGATCTATTGATTACTGGCCTGTGGTAGTTGCTAACTTTCGTTTGAATTAGCCCCCGTTGTGAGGGTTCTCGATGAAGCGCGCCAGTTCTGGGACAAACTCAACTGTGCTTCGTCCCATTTTTCAGGCTTCTCAGCCTGTCCATTCCAAAGGAGGACTTCCCTCTAGGCCAGTGTTTCTCAACCTTGGGAACTTTAAGATATGTGGGCTTCAACTCCCAGAATTCCCCAGCCCCATGCTGGCTGGGGAATTCTGGGAATTGAAGTCCACACATCTTAAAAGTTCCCAAGGTTGAGAAACACTGCTCTAGGCAGAAACAAGCAAAAATATTTTCAAATCACCCAGGGCTCTTTTTTTAGCAGGCTGGAACGACTATGGGGGGGGGGAGTCAGTGATAATATGACCCCGTGGTTTCATTTCTTTTATTGTGGGTAGACTTAACTTCTGTTCTAATCTGGAGAATTAGAGCAGCGCAAATATTTCTTTCATTTTTAATATAATTTGATTTTAAGTTTTAAAAATGCAAAAGTTTTAAAAACAAGTTAAAATGTGCAAAACAAACGGTATGGAAAAATAGAAAAGGAAAAAAGCAGTTTTCAGTCTTTACTGCAGGTACAAGTACAGCTATGAATTTACTCCTCTCTAAAGTTACATTGTTACTCTTCTTCCTATAATCTATCCTATTGAAACTTCAAAACCATAGATCCCAAGTTCTTTTTTTTTTTTGTTTTATCCAAAAAGTTCACAAGGGATTTCCAATCAGCAGTTCAGGTAGTCGACTTCCGACTACAATAGTCCCAAATTTCTGTTGCTAAGTGAGACATTTCTTAAGTGAGTTTTGCTTCATTTTCTTGCCACAGTTGTTAAGTGAAGTACCACAGTTGTTAAAGTTAGTACAGATAACCCTCAACTTACAACCACAATTGAGCCCAAAATTTCTGTTAAGTGAAACATTTGTTAAGTGAGTTTTGCCCCCTTTTACGACCTTTCTTGCCACAGTTGTGAAGTGAATCACTGCAATTGATAAGTATCACAGTTGTTAAGTGAATATGGCTTCCCCATTGACTGCTCATCAGAAGATCGCAAAAGGTGATCACATGACCTTGGGACACAGCAACGCTCATAAATAAACAGTTGCCAAGCATCTGAATTTTGATCACAGGATTATGTGGACATCACAATGGTCATGAGTGTGAAAAACGATTGTTAGTGACTGTTCAGTTTCATTGTAACTTCGGTCACTAAATGAACTGTTGTAATTTGAGGACTACCTATAAATGTAAATGTAGCTTTTTGCATGCTAAGAAAGATAAAATGATCTTTCTGGTTCACATTTCTAATATCTTTATAAGATGTAGATAATTTTTCTGATGTTATATCAATGGTACATCATTGTTCTCTTTAAGACTGTAATATAGTGTAAATTTCAGTCTTATCAACACATATTTTCCCATTGTTCAATCTGTATATTATGACCAAATTTTATCTTACTTTATTATACATTCTTTCACTTGTTCTCTCTCAAATTTTAATAAAAGTTTATACATTTTAACAATCATGTTCAAAATCTGTAACAATTCCATTTCCAAGTCAATGTTACTATATTCAATATCATACATTATTTTGTGCACCCATCATTCCTGTGGTTTTATTATGATCTATAAAGCCCTTTATGGCTTAGCACCTAATTACCTTCAGGATTGTTTATTCCAACTGGAATTGGACTAAGCTATAAAATCACCCCAGGAAAAATAGCTGCTGAAGGCTGTTTTCAGTAGGGCTGAAAACAAGCTGCTGTTTCTCAGTAGCAGCTTTGGTACTATGGCATTTTCGATTGGAAATCAGAATGGCTCCTTGTGAGGAATGTTTAAGAAATGCTAAAAATAGTTGTGTCATAGAATATTTAGAATTTAGAATTAGCTATTGATGTATATTGATTTAATACATATATTGTTTTGCAAGCTGCAACTGACTCAGGACACAACGGAATGTAATTTTAATAAATTATATTGATTTACAAAGCTTTTATTTGTACTATGGATGTTTCAGGTAATTTTTTGGAAAGAAGTGTGTATGTGTAAACTGATAAGTATTTTTTAATTGTAGTGTGGCACAAAATTCAATAAATGTGTGTTTATGCTTGCTGTGTGTGTATTATATACATATACATATACACACACATGCGTAGATACATACCTTACATACATACATATAGGAAGAGCCTGTAGTACAGTGGACTAAAGTACTGTTATTAACATCTGCTGCTTGCAATTACTGCAAGTTCAAAACTCACCAGGCTCAAGGTTGACTCAGCATTCCATCCTTTCAAAGGTAGGTGAAATGAGGACCCAGATTGTGGGGGCAATAAGCTGACTTTGTATAAATATACAAAAGTATGAAGGCTATTGCTTAACGCATTGTAAGCTGCCCTGAGTCTCCGGAGAAGGGCGACATATAAATTAAAGCAAAAAACAAAAAACAAAAAACCTTATATATAAATGTTTTCCAGCACTGGGATATATACTTGGATAAAAACTTTCTTGTTACTCTAACACATGAGACATAATCCACTATCCAAGAGTGCTCCCATTATTTATGTGTTTTACATTTTACAATGTAAAATGTAGATATAGTACATATAGTAGGATACAACCCTTTTTAAGCCAGGGACTGTTTATTTCCCAAGTTACATATGATTTATAAAAAATAAATCTTAGTTAATTCAATTATCCCTGTTGGGGATAATTGAATTAAAATTAAGATTTGGCAGCAACTTTTGAATAAACTCAGAGACCAGATATACCCCTGTGGTCTTAGAGACTGTACCTTAACATACTATAGTTTCCCATGAGCCCCTTTTAAAAATGTTTGATTGAATCTGAATGTTGCAGTACTTAAAAATTTTGTTTTGCTCACTGTTGTTCCACTTTGCTCAGCACAGATAAGTCATGCAGCTGAATATAAAGCTATATTCAGTGCCTCTTTATCACTTTTGAAAAAACAGACTATGCTCACATTTGGAATCTGTTATTTCAAAACAAATGGAAGGGGTAGTCCCTGTTAAATATAAACTATCTGGATTGGAAATATATTGTATGCAATGACTACCTAATAGTCAGCAGCTGCCTCACAACTAAGAACACAAAGTGACAACTTGGGTCTAAACCAAATATTAATATGTTATCTTATTGCTCCATCAGAATATTGGTTTACTTTTAGACAAAAGTAAGTAGACAAAAAAGGGAAGTCAACATTCAAGATTATTTTGAGGCATGGGGCAGGTCAGGAAACACGCTGTACTCAGTAGTTACCCATTTGGGAGTTGGCCGCCTGCTTAAACAACTAATGTCAACAAAAGTGGACTTTGTTGTATGATGTTATGTAGCTAAGCAAAAATATGTTATAAAGCCCAATCGGAGAAATCCATTCTACAATTGGGAATCACATGCACTTTAATAGCTAATTCTCAGATATGTGAACCATACATACAAACAATATAGCTAAGGTGCATTCTTAAGGATAATGATTTAGAAGTAAATTTTTGAAACAAGATTTCTGATTAAACATGACTAGGGATTTCTGCATAAATGTTCCTGAAAATCTGCTCCAGGAAACAATTCAGCATGCAATACAAAGATAAAATGAGTTTATTTATTTATTTATTGGTTCGATTTATATACTGCCCTTTTCCGGAGACTCAGGGCGGCTTACAATGCGTTAAGCAATAGCCTTCATACTTTTGTATATACCTGCTTAGTAGGGATTTTGCCCCCCCCCCCCAGTGGTGTTCTTTTTTATACAAAGTCAGCTTATTGCCCCCACAAACCGGGTCCTCATTTTACCTACCTCGAAAGGATGGAAGGCTGAGTCAACCTTGAGCCTGGTGAGATTTGAACTTGCAGTAATTGCAGGCAGCTGGTGTTACTTAACAGTGCTTTAGTCTGCTACGCCACCAAAGCTCAGAATTAAATGTACGACGGAATTGAAGATGAAAGTGATAAAATCTGTAAGCATTTCCTCTTACTATTCCAATATGGCTTTCCTACACTTTTACTAAATGTGAGAACATTGACTCTGGCTACTATAAATGCTAACTTTTGATGGGAAGGAATATACTGTACTAAGGATAAACTGTGTATCTGGAAGGATATACTCTCACCAGCATTAATGCTATTAATGCTATGGTATTAAGTTAGCAAAATGCACCATTTTAAATTTTGTAATTTAAAATTTTAACATAAAAAAGAATGACTTCACACAAAAGTAATAATTTTGAGGGTTATGATAAAAAGACAGTATAGTTTTTTAAAAAAATAATACTTTAATTAAAATGCTTACAAAAAGTGCAGATCAAGTAAATTATTTTCATCAATTTCTAACATCTAAAACAGTTAGTAAAATACAGGTTAAAATTCCAATCCAATTTACAATTTTTGAAGATATTGAAAATTTTATAATAAAGATTTTATTGCTTTCATTAGACAATGTTTAAAAAAACTTACATTGCCATGTTATCTAATATGTAATTTGGTGATTAAATCTTGAGCCACAATGCACACCAAAACTCTGGGTGCTCTTCCATCAATTTACATAATTCTCAAATTTCACTTTTTACTTTCACATCTCAGAATATAGTTCAGTGATGGCTAACCTTTTTGCCATCACGTGCCAGGAGAGAGGGGACAGGGGAGGGTCACGTGCGTGCATGCCCACACCGATAATTCTATGCACCCTGCCCTGCGCATGCGCGTGCAACCCCCCCTCCCCCCCCTCTGCTCCTGGCATGCGATGGCCTGGTAGGTCTGTTTTTCTTCCTTACCTTATCCAAATCCACTCTATTTATCCGGGAAGGGTGAAAACAACCTTTCTCACTCCCTCGGAGGCCCTCCAAAGGCCTGAAACGGCCCATTTCCCAACTCACGGTGGGACCGGAAGTGACATTTTTTGCTGTTCCCCAGCCTCTCTAGGAGTCTCTGGAGACTGGGGACAGCAAAAAACGTCACTTCATGTCCCACCGGGAGTTGGGAAATGGGCCGTTTCAGACCTTTGGAGGGCCTCCAAGGGAGTGGGAAAGGCTGTTTTCGCCCTCCGCAGATGCATAGAGAGAATCTGGAACCAGGTAAGAAAGAAAAACGGGCCTCCCCCCCGCCAGCCCCTCCGGAGGCAGGAAACAGCCTGTTTCCCTACTTCTGGTGGGCCCAGAAAGCCCGAAAATCAGCTGGCCGGCACGCACATGTGCACCAGAGCTCAGCTGGCATGCCCACTGATATGGCTACGTGTGCCACCTGTGGCACGCGTGCCATAGGTTCGCCATCATGGATATAGTTCATACATCCTGAAATAAGGTATCTCCTATTTTATAACCTTTCTAATGGTGCTACACAGTGGTATTTTATTTATTTTGATTCCTTGATGGAAGCTCATAGCAACTTACCTTTACAGACATATATAATCCAAAACAGTTAAATCTTTATAAACTTTATAAAGATTTATAATGAAGTAACATTCTATACTTTTGATCAATTCTTTGACTTAAGAAAAGACCGCATATGAAAAAAGAATTGAAATAAACTAAGTTTGATTACGCAGATAGATGTCAATATCTTTGCAACAATATGGAACCTTTCACCCAAGCATCCCAAAAGTTTGGGTTTGAGATTATATATGGACTATGCACTTTATTTATAATATGCTCAATGAAGTTTCATGAAAGAAATATTTGGTGCATACATGTTTCAGAGAAACTGCCTTAGTGTCTTAACCATTTCGAAAAGCAGCCTATTTATACAAACTTCTATTGCACTTTGAATAATATGCTAAACCCATGAATTACACCATGGATTATAAATCACAATGAGTCACTAAGCCAAAGCAAGCATAGCACACAGAGCTGAGAATTAGAACATCATTTAAATGTAATGTGATTTCTTTGGGCTTGTTGTGAAAAGGCAAACATATTTGAACACAGTTGCTGAGAACAAGTATTCCAGCAATACTTACAACCCTGTGTATTTTGAAAACAGAGAAGCCAGGCTTTTGGCCAAGCACTGTCTTATTGCACTCCAACTGGAAAGTCATAAATTGTTAACTCTCCTATTTGGACTCTAAAACTAGTTTTTCATACAATGTCCTTATTTTAGAGTTGACAAGGTAGAAGGTCACTGTATTTGTCTGCTATATATCTCGAAAAGATTCTGAAATGTTAGCTGGAAGTTTGAAAAGCATCCTCTTTCTAGCTGATCATCATGGCTACATTATGAACTTTTTCAAGTAAAAAAGCTGAATAATATGTATATGAGAATACATAAGATACAAAAAAAAAAGATTAAATCCAACTTTAATTCAACATATTTTTGTACTTGCAACATGAACTTCTTTTGCCCTAAAACCCTAAAATCTTTTCCAATTCATATCTTCTTTTCATCAAAATAGGTTTGATGTGGGGAGGTAATTCAATATCTAGTCTCCTATATATGCATGTTTTGATAAAACTAGTTACAGTTTAAAATGCTTGTTATTTTATTCATTCCTCTTGTGAAATTAGTTTAAGCCTAATTTTTTTATTATCTTAAAAGATCTATAGATCCACAGGCATCCATTACTATTCTGAAATACTGAATACCTAAAGCTAAGTAAATCAAATGTAGGGGTGCATTCTGATTTAGTCCCTGATAATATCCCTTGTTTCTCAAGGAATTCATTCATTCATTCATTCATTCATTCATTCATTCATTCATTCATGTGGATTTAACATAAAAGTAATTTGGTAGCAAAACGATTTAAAGACCTCTGTGGTTTAAAATATTAAAGAGCGGCTAGCATTATTGTGTATGGCTGCAAAATGCTAAGAATCATTCATAAGAATTCAATTAGTTCAATTGCTTGAGGAAAGTGAAATTCAAAGTATAATTACTGAAAGAAAGCATGCTAGAATTTTTAACATTATATGAAACTACAATGATCAATGATATAATGTCACATCCGCTGTGTACCACCATTGCAAAGCATATATTTGCAAATATAACTTTATACAACATAGTAATTGATAATTAAAACATTAAAACATGAGAGTGGAAAACACTCATTACAACACTTGTGTGTGTTATGTTATTTTAATGAAATAATATTCATTAAATCTTTTCAATTTAAAGAGTGATTCTGATATTAAGGCACCTATATAGATTTATATTATAGCTTTTCATGTTTCAGGCTCCCTCTTTTAGGAAAGACTGGAGCATTCTATGAATGAAGAACTAGTATTCTAAACAGTCACAGCAACAACAGCATAAACATTGTTTAATTAAAAGATTAGCTGTTAAATAAATATTTGTATTAATTACTGGATTGTAATTTAGCAAATATCTCAATCATATTCCCAATAGGAAAAAACATATACTAAAAATTACAGGATTCTTCATACTTTTGATGTAGTTCATCTTGAAAAAAGATACTAAGAGTCCATGATTAAGGAATTTTTTTGTCACTTGTAATCTAAAGATGCCTGGTTCAACACTAACACGCCTTTAGGCAGAAGAAAGGCAAGGAGTTGCACAGAAGACAGAAATTCAGAGGTTTCAGAACACAAAAAGAACCCCTGCGAGTATCGCTTTGGACCCCCACTTTTACATCCCACAGGCTGATAGCAAGCCTGTCACACGCAGCCCATCCATAAATAGAAACAGCATCACTTATGGAACAATTGCTGTCAGGGGCTAAACATTAAATGTTATGCATAGCATACATTATGGACTATTGATTTACAAGATGTCCACATAACCTTCTATGCAACCTTGAGACTGGCTGAGATGCATCTCAATGATCTGACACATAGATGTTGCAGAGCCTCCCTTCTTTAGGAATTTAGGAAGAGAATTAGCCATTCTCTTAAATGCTCTATCACTCATTGTGCAACCATTTTTGATTCCATGTTACATGAAATGCTATTCTTTTTCTGTATTAGAAGCTCACAAATATTCCATAAAACATTAATGACATCAGCAAAGTGCCCAATAAGTTGCATGAACTATTCACAGCTTCATTCAATGCCATTTTAAAAGGGAAGAAGAAATCAAATGGAAGTTTCCTATAAACGTCAGGTTGACCATGAGGTGACTCTGGCCATTTGGTAACATCTGTGAAGGTAACTGTACTTGTCAAAGGCAACATGTTCATATATATACCGAGAGACTGAAAGAAAACAGAGTATATACCATTATTTAGCTATTACCATATACCCAGTGTTTTGAGGAAAGAATGTAGGAAAAAGGATAGGAACAAAATGTAGGACAAAACCCTTTCATTTCTTACTGAACTAATTATAATTTAACACTACTGTTTATTCCTTTCAGCTTAAATGGAATAGAACATTTAAGAGAAGATCTGTGGCATTTGTTGAGGGATTTGGATATAAAAAGAAGCTGTGTGTCATGAATATTCTTCCTGTTTCCTAGACAGGATATTTTATAACAAAGGAATTGGTACAGAAAATGATAATCCTTTCTAGATTTATCATTACTTTCTTCATCACATAAGTAAAAATAAATACAGAAAGGAAGTCCACAGAACCTAGGGATCATTTAGATTCTAGATTTTCTGACTTTCGAGGACTTTATATCTCCAGGGACCTTTGGATTGCTTTTCTCATAAGTCACTAAGTAGCAACAGAAAGCTCTGTGCTACGTAAGACTTTTAAAGAACTATAACATTCTGCCAAAAGAACAGATTCACTTTCACCCTATTGAACCAGAGCTATTTAGGCATAGCTCTGGTTCAGCCAGAGCTGAAGAGAACTGGCTATTACATTTTATTTTAAAGAAAGAACACTATGATAATAATGACAGAGGCTGTAATATTTACGATAAATATTAAATAAAACTGTGCTTTCAAATCATTCCGGCAACTGCCTTGTCCAGGCAGTTGCCAGAATGATTTGATGGCATGCTTTTATTTTAATATTTATTGTACAAACTAGAATCTCTGTCATTATTATCATAATATTCTTTCCTTAATATAAAATGTAATGGGCACTTCAGGCCCTTGGCTCTTTTAGTCTTCCATATATAACCTGTAGTAAGTCATGAATTCATACATACGCATGCTTTTTATCTCCTTTGATGAAATAAAGCATCCTTTAGTTTTAAAACTAGAATTCCCTTTTATGTCTGAATTCAGATAATCTGATTAGTATAAATGCTAATTTATGAACAAATCAAGACAATCACTTAATTTAACTAGAACTTAATGTGATATTTTTTTCCTGGTTTTGATTTAAGAAGGAATTCTGGTTAATTCAAATTCAAGAGTGAAATTTTTTGGTTACATATTCCAGCACATAAAGCCACAAGCCCAAATCTCCTTATGCTTTGTGCACGAAGCTCTGAACTAGATTTGGCATTAGCTCAAAACTACCCAATAAAATCAGAAAATAACCTTAAGATACTGAGTTCATACATGTTAAGCTATACTGCAATTTGTTTCATTTGCCTAACATAATATGTGAATTCAGGATATTTTTACTTATTCAGCAAACTGAGATTAAACAAATCATGGTTTAGCATGACTTTCGAATTCAGCATTCTGTGAAACTGACCTTCAGAGGTCTGCAGAGGTAATAATACCGTGCACCCAACACTTGAGCTTGTGGATTAGATAAGAGGCCCACATTTGCCCATATCACCTGAATCTCTAGGGAAACAGGAATCATACAATGCCCATCCTAGAAAAAAAAAAGATACCAAAATTTAGGTAACAGAAGCCCTAACACTTCCTGTTGATAATCATAAGTAAGGTAAGAATTACTGCAACATTTACATTCAAGTACAAAACATAATTCACAGTACTACAAAGGGATACAGAATGTTCTGTCATCTCCATCTCTCCATTCGTGGAAAGAACAAACAATGTACAGCAGGCACATTGGGTCCAGTGAAAAAGAAGTTCTTTCTGAATACAAAGCTGTAAATGTACAGTAACTGTAACAAATTATGTCTAGTTTGATATAGCTAAAAAAATAAGGGTCTGTTTTGGTACTTGTGACAAAACGTATATTAGGAAACTATAGATGGAGTTGGATGTTCTTTCTCACATTACCTGCAATTTACACCTCTGAGTAAAAACTTTGGTCCATTGCTCTGGATGGCCTGGATCAGCATTGCCAATTATGGCCAAATGCCCTGTGCTGAGTTCTCCTTCGAAGGCTTGGTAAAATGGCTCCTGCAGGTCATTACAACTTCTTTCCTCAGGTTTGAAGGGTATACTGCAAAAGACCAAGCCGCCATGTGTCACAAATATGAAACACAGAAAAAGATAAACAGAACAAAAATTACTCCTATTAATGCAGTCAGAAAGAACTATATGGGAAAACTAGATAAGTTATAAAGGAAGGACAACACAAAGATCCAGCCCTTTTAGAACTGGAATTTCAGAAAGTAATTATCTGGAAATATTTGTGGAGATATTTATACACGAATCCTTCAATGTTCAATGAACATGTAGTATATGATGGAGACAACATTTAGCAAAATTCTTCACTTTATGTGCCAAAACAGATACAGTACATCTGAAACCTGAATTAGAAGAGAAAAAATGTAAATGGCTATATAAAATGTTACCTGAACTGGCAGCCTGTTTTTACGTTTTCCCCAAATTGTACTGTAAATCTCTCAGCTGCTGAGCACTGGCCATTACCTTGGTTCTGTAAAATGGTTACCTGAGGAAAGGGAGTGTTATAAAACTAAACGAGAATATAGTGGAGTCACTAAAACAAATTACAGACTGATACTGGTACCAGATACAACATTTATCTATTATTTGTAAAACCATGACATGAACAAATTTTTAATAGTAAAACAGGCTGCTTAAGTTTTAAAAACAAACTCAGTGCCTTGCTGGGTAAGGTCAACCAGTAAAATTCTTCCTTGTGAAGATTTCATTATTCTTTTGGCAAACCCTCATTTTAAAAAGTTTTACAGTAATAAGGTAATCAGGAATTCCTCTACGTTGTACTTGCTGCATAAATATAACAAAGAAATAGGAAAGTTTGGCAGCCCACCAGCATTTGGAGGTCACAGTACGACCAACTATTATATTCACAAAGTTGTTTTTTGTCATTAAAACTCCTGACTGGTACTGCAATAATGTATTTTCCTATGAAGGTACTATGCATATTTTGCATGTATTTTTATTTTAACTGAAATGTCAAATTTATTGCTAATTGATCTATCAGTGTATGATTTCCTGCATTTCTGTACCCATAATTATAAAACTTCCAATTGAGGATATTCCAAGTAAATCCCAGTTCTAAACATTTATACCACTATAAATTCAGGTTTTTAAACTGTTACAATCTGTTGACTTCCTGTAATGAATAACTTGAATACACCTCTGGAAAACTGTATCTATACAGATATGCTATATCAAATATACATTTCGTATACTCTCATAAAATTAAGAATAGGCACATCCTACTTTCCTACTTCTCTCTTGACTTTATAATAGAGAGAGACAATTTCTTGTTATGGGTTAAAAGGTTTTTGAAAATTGTGGAATAGATATCAAAGAATAAAAAAACAAAGACATAGAACCCCCCACCACTACCCCGGAAAGAAAAGGAATGGAAAGAAAAAGAAAAAAGTATGGAATTGCCATTATCTAAAACTAAAAAAAGTATTGGAATTACTGAATCAAAAATCTAGTACAGGTGACTGCTGGTTTCACATAATAAAGAAATGACAAGCAAGTAGTTAATACTATACTCTTACTAGTGGTTGTGGGTAAAAGTGCAATATAGTTTCTTAACTTGGTTCCAGGCGGTGTTATTTGCATACAATTATATGTTAATTTCAAGAACTATAGGAATAGAAAACTTCTCTGTATTAAGTTATTGGATAATAAAAGCTTTCCAATGGACAATCGTCTAAAGCTTATACCCACACATCAATTGACAAACGTAACTTAATATAGAGCAAGAAAGCATACATGTTGCTGGATCCCATTATATAAAGCTCTTAGTGGTGCTCCTGTGATATAGCCAGGATTTCCACTTCTTCGTTTGGTCAAAGAAGATCTTCTGCTCTGTTAAGAAACAGAAAAATGGCAGGGAAGGGGTAGGGAGAGAATGTTACATTTAGAATACCAAAGAAAGTGATCTAACCTTTCTCGGGTCAGGGCCATGCACGCCCACATTTCTGTTATCTGGTACTCCTTTAAAAATGCCCAGCAGGTGGCAGTGTCCGATTGACCTTCTTAGTGCTTAGGATACTAATATAGAATCCTGTACCAGGAAAATAGCATAGACTGGAAAATTGAGAAATGTCTTGGAAAAAATGCAATACCAAACTACTCTCCTACTGGCAAGAAAACTGCCTGTAGCGGTGTCTGTAAAGATCCTATTTGTAAAGAAGACTTTTTTTAAAGTAAAAGACTGAAATACCACACAAAAGTGGATTGCAAGGCAACACAGAAATTATCAGAGAGGTTAATCACCCAAGAATGAAACAATACATCTTATAATATCAATTGAACATCCATGGATGAAAGACATCCACATGGAAATGACTGAGAATTGGGAAAAAGCAAATAAAAATAATCAATTATGTTTATCCAAGTTGTCAATATTGAGAAGAAAATAAGGATTTGTACAGAAATGTTTAAGACAGTCCATACTTTTGGATTTCTAGAAGTCATATATTTTAGGTATATCTGAGTTTCAAACCCACCAAATATTTTTTCAGGCTTTTTTAATGTTTACCTGCTATTCAATTGATACACTATATTTAAAGTATTTGTCCAACTTTTCTTCTTAAAAAAAAAACCCAAAGTGCTTTAATATGATAGAATTATTAAAAGGTATTTTAATGGGTCATTTCAAAGCTATCTAGGCTAGAGATATAGACACTAAAATATATTACAATACTTGAAACAAAATCATAAATCGGTACAACAATGAAAACATATGAAAAGCATACAGATAGGAAACAAATTCCTTTAAATGACATGTGCTTGTTGAGTTCTTAGTGCTTTCTGAGCTTGTTTGTTTCCTTGCAGCTATTTTGTCACCCAGACTAGGTAAATCTCTTTGGTGGTAGAAGGGAGTGGGGTTTGCTCTCTGTATATCTACAGCAACTCGCTCTGTCAGTGCTGGTAGGGAATATTTTTCTTCTTCATAGTTTCTTGATTAGGCTGTTTTTTACTGCTTGTTTACCTGGATTTAATTTCTGCTTATCTGGGTATTTGATTACTGGTGAGGAAGTGTTCTGGTCCATTGAAATGTTTGTTGCAAAAACTCACATGTATTTAAGCAACATGTGGATTACCATTTTTTTCCTGGTAATAGTCAGCCAGATAATAATGTTTCCAAAACAATGGATACTTCCCCCCTTCAATTTCAGCAAACATATTTAAAACTGCCTGCTATTCTATTACAAAATAGCATCCTTTTCTAGCTGTCATATTAGTCTGCATTATAGTGCTATAGCCCAATGTCATATTTTTTTAAAAAAATCTTATTTAAGAAGTCTGAAACTTTGGTGGGACAGAAAAGAAGCTATACTTCTTCACCATCCTTGCAACAATTTTCCACAATGCAGATCTTTCTGCAATTGCGTAAAGCCATGAAATTGATATGGAACCATGTCTACAAGCTTGCTTGGTGCTAAGGCTCATTTATCTTATTTATACAGAGTCAAAGCTGTCAAGATGCACAACAAACACTAATCCAGAAACTCTTGCCACTGAGTTAAGTACAGTAGAAAGTTTAGTTGTATACTTTGGACCCAATCTAAAGATATAAGTACTGACCCCAAAATGCAGAGAAAAATGCTGTTGTAATGTGACTCCTGGATTCCCTGATATATTGGTCAATTTGAACTGAATATAAACCTTTTGGATTCCGTGGATCCCATTAAACTCCATCTCATAATTCACCTAGAAGTACATCAAACAGATCAGTAAAAAACAAGATATGCTCATGAATAAGCTTTAGCTTATTTTGCCCCTTTTCTATTATAGAAAAAAGCAATTGCTGATGTAGCTAAATACCTCAGAAACAACATTGTGGCATGTATTACCATTCAGCACAGGAGCTGCAGGCTCCGAATGTGGGATAATGTGGACCTGGCAATGACAAAACATATACTCAATTTTTTAAAAAATTCACCTCACATGATTCAATCACAACTATTTAAATCAAAAAATTTTATAATTTCTAAAATTACTAAATTTCTAAAATGTTAAGATTTCTAAAATTACTCCAAATAATTTTACATAAGAACTCCCTTGTTTGCTTACCTTCTGAACTACTGAACCCTCTGATCCCAATCATCAAGTCATGGCTAACATAATCCAGTATCATTCCAAATCTAATTTCTTAAATATAGATAGAACCCCGCTTCCTTTCCCAGTCCATATTAGTCCAAATAATTCCATGTTATTTCAAGATGGGATTTTCTTAAATTAGAAATGGAAAGATGGAAATAGTTAATATAATTTACCTCGAAGAGGTGAAAATCGCTAAAATTGACTGGGACCTGAAAAAGAAAACAAAACCCAAACCATGGATGCCTCATTTTGCCATAAATCCATACAGTTCATAATTGTGAAGTCTTAATCTTCTTTACAGCCTAATTTTCTGCATAATTTCTCTCATTGTCTCAGTAGGAATGGAGGATTGCTTAGGAATACAGGTAGTCCTTGACTTATGACCACAATTGAGCCCAAAATTTCCCCTGCTAAGCAAGACAGTTTTTAAGTGAATCACTGCAGCTGTTAACCGAATCATGTGATTCTTAAATGAATCTGGCTTCCCCTGTGTCAGAAACTCACAAATGGCAATCACACGACTCTGGGATACTGCCACCATCATAAATACATGCCAGTTGCCAAGCATTCAAATTCTGATCATGTGAGCATGGGGATGCTGCAAAGGTCATAAGTGTGAAAAACGATCATAAGTCAGTGCTGTTATAACTTTGAAGGATTAATAAACAAATTATTGTAAGTCAGGGACTACCTGTAGCCAAATTTTTCTACAAGGGTATAGATCTAACAATATTCTGGTTCCCGGAACTTGCCACAAGTGATCTTTGAGGATCAGGTTATTCTGTAAATAAGTCATGCACAAACCATTAATTCTAATCAGAAGTTTCACTACAGGAACTGTTGGACTTCTACTTGCTTCAGTGCATAGAATTATTAATATCCATGTTTAGGAAGTAACAAGATGAAATTTATTTTGAGGGTAATAACATTTAGTTTATTAAAACCTAACAACTACAAGAAAGTGAAATATAGTTTTTATCGTTAAAATAACTATAAGTAAATTTTGATCCTACATACTAGTATCTAAGTTTTATGTCTCCTATTTATATACGTATAATTTTACCCACTAAAAACACAACTGTGGAGAAAGGGCTTAGACTGATGTGACATTCTTGATTTTAGGCCTATGTGTCTCCATTTTCTACTTTATTTGTATTTAAGTATCTTTTCTCTGGTCTGATCACATAAATAAAATAATAAAACAACTTTCAAAGTTTTAACCATAAACCTACTTCAAGGAGTCTGCCCATAATGTTTCCATAGATCACCTGCCTTGACAGATATCTCCCTAGACGCGCCTGATTTTAACAAAGGAAATAATTATCTTTAAAAAAGTCCCATGTCTAAATCAGAACTCTTCCCTTAATTGTTATCACAGAACTTCACAGGTGCTGTTGATAATACAAACATTTGTTGCAACTAATTATATTATCTCTTTTTCTAGAATGCTAGCATTTCATATTAGTTGATATAATTGTCTTTTACAATAATATCATATACAATACATTTCTATAGGACTTGAACTCCTGACAGTAACAGGCCAATAGATAATATATTTCCCAAAATTTCTAATTTTCTACGGAAGAAAGTAGTGACTAAATTTACCTCCTTCTCCTCCTCCTCCTCTTTCTTTGACACTTAAAAATTATACAGGTTTACTTTTACTAATAAATATGCATAAGAGTTCACTGAAATTCTGCAGACAATAATCTTAAATGAATAAATAAAACAATAACAATGATAACCATTTGGACACCCTTGGCATTGACAAATTCATCAATCAATTACAAGCAAAAGGCAGTTTTACTTAGAACAACCTACATCCTGCAATGACATCCACATTTGCCTATCCCAGGTCTTTGGGAAGAAGTCAAGAGGCCAGCAAAAATGATAAATCCAGTCTAAACATCTGGCTGACTGTGCAACAAACCATAATAAACAAAATAGCAAATTAATAGGCTTCATGGTAGGTCAGATTTTACACCTGCAATACACTGAAGTTGCGATAATATGAAGCTGCATCCAATGCAGGGTCAGAGGTACAACTGCTCATCAGGTCAGTAAAGATCCTAATACAGCTGGTAGTTTTACTTTCCAGGAAACCTAAGAAATGAACATACTGTAAGAGGTAAAGAAAGGCAGGAAATTCTTAAGAATTCAAAAATGCAGTTAATATTTTTAATATATATATACTATATATATATATGTTCATTCTCTCTCTCTCTCTTATTTTTGATATCAATTATGCAATGTTAAAAACACTACAGCATATAGTGGCTTCTTGAAAAAATAGTTAGTCCTCACTTAACAATGTTTAATGACAGTAATTGAGACTGGCAACACTGTTACTAAGTGACAGTGTCATAAAGTACCATGTCATATGACTATGCCAACTTACACTGGCAGATGTGGCAGTTTTGGTGTGCTATCATTAAGCAGATAGCTGCAGTTGTTAAGCATGATGTCATATGATTGCCTCCTGCTGGCTTCCCGTCTGATTGTGCTTGTCAGAAGCTGGCAATAAGGTCACAAATGGTAATCACATGACAGCAGACTGCGGCAATTGTAATAATTGCAAGCTGGATGCTAAGAGAACCAGTTGTTAAATCTTGTTCAGTGTTGTTATAACTTTGAACAATAGCTAAATGAATAGTTATTAATCAAGAGCTACCTGTAATCAGTTACCAAATCCAATAAACATTGTGACTTGGTGCTAGAACTTTACTAAAAACTCAATGCTCACCAGCAGGATTCTCATCAGTGCAAATCTGACTAGTTCCAATGCCTACAGGTTGCTTAAGCACACTTAATGTAGATGAGGCAGCATAATAAATCTGAATTGGATCCCCTACCTGAAATGGAAAAAGAAGAGGTAAAAAAGACTAATTCCTAGAACAGCCCATACAGAAAAAGAACTTAAGCATTAACTTGATTTTTTTAAGCCAACATTTTTCATCTATTTCACATGATTATTAAATAATCTTACACTGCAAGCTACTACCATGTTTCCCTGAAAATAAGACCCTGTCTTATATCTTTTGAACCCTAAAATAAGCACTTGGCCTTATTGCCATGCGCTCAAAAGCCTTGTTGGGCTTATTATCAGGGGATGTCTTATTTTGGGGAAAACAGGGTAGGCAAGTCTTACCTTGTTGAGATAAGGCTAAAATTACAAAAATCATAATCTGGTCTGCTTCACATTTTCTCACTACTAAAAATATCTTGGGGAAAAAATATTGAAGAACCAACTCACTTGATAAAAGGCAGATGAAGAAGACCAAACTTGTTCTGGACGGATGAATGATGGCCTTCCATATTGTGCTAAAAGTACTGGGAAATTTACTTTTGTCACCATCTGTGGCACTTGTAAATAGTTCAACGTGGCTAAAAATAAAATATGGGTAGGAGAAGCACAACAGTAACATCACAGTGTTAAAAGGGCATCCCATATTGCAAATGTAATAAATGTTATTCCCTCTCTATATCTTTTTTTAATCTGGGCTATAAAACCTAATACTTTTTGAAAGTTCTTTCATATTTTTGTCAGAGGTATATATATATGTTTTCTGTCACCTTAGTTGTCCATCTCACTAGTTTAGACCAGAAGCATTTGTGCATCTGTGCAAAAATGGAATAATGGAAGATATTTGGCGAATAAGGTATAAAGAGGTTGTGTTTTTCAAATCAAAGATCACTTGCCCTTTAACAGAAACACAAAACTACACAGTAACAAAATTAGAGTCTTGTAACAGACAAATTGGCTTTATTTATTGATACATCAACATTGATTTGATGTACAAATTTTCCTAGGTGAGTTATTAATGAAATAGATATTGGAAAAACTATTCCAGAGAAAAGCAAGTGTATTATACTATATACTACTTATAAAGGTAGTCCTTGACTGACTTAATGACCATTTGAAGTTACAACAGCACTGAAAAAATGACTTATGACTATTTTTCACACTTATGACCACTGAAGAATCCCCATGGTCACGTGATTTACATTCGGATGCTTGACAACTGACTCATATTTATGACAGTTGCAATGTCCTGGGGTCATGTGACCTTTTGTAATCTTCTGACATGCAAAGTCAATGGGAAACCAGATTCATTTAACAAATGTGGCAAGAAAAGTTGTAAAATGGGGCAAAACTCACATAACAAATTTTTCTCTTAGCAATATAAATTTTGGGCTTAATTCTGGTTGTAAGTTGAGGACTACCTATACTATAATACAACACTATTCATAGTTAAATTAAGATGTTCTTCTAATACTGTGGGTTTATTTTTATGAAAGAAGATAGAATTCTAAGAGTTAGACATCATTTTACTATCAGAAAAATAGAGAGAAAAGGAAAGTGTTTAGAAAAATTGATACCATAATGACAAATGAAAAATGCACCTGTTTCACAAGGTTTGAAAATGAAACTACATAAACAAAATCCATTATATTGTCCTTTAATCTTCAGAAAATAAGCATTATGGTTTGTATTTCTATTCCTAAAAATAGATTCAGAGAATAGCTGCAATCAAAGAGTATAATTTGTTGTAGACAAAAAGCCAAACTTACAATCATTTAACTGTACACAGAAAAGTAATATACATCCATCAGGACTTGGAAGGATTTCAGTATGGAAGGGAGTGTTATTTCGGAAAATCAGGGACTTTTCCAAACACACCCGACTCACAGCTCTAAGGAACAATACAAATACAGAAATCTATCTTAAAGAACATTGTTTACACAAACTCAGATTAACAATATATATCAAACAATGGCTTTCAAAACATAGAGCTAAATTCAAGTTACTTGGCTTTTGGTACACAATAAAACTTAACATTAAAAGCAATTAAAAAGCTGCACCTCCATTCCAAAATTGTGCTTTTTTTACGATTCCAATTTATTTTCTAGATTCAATTATTTATTTCAAGTACTGCCCAATTCTGAGCAGCTGGCAATTAAATACACAATAGACCACTACAGAACAAAATGGCATCCAGTCATTCTGTACAATAACACACCTAATCAAATCCTCCATTCATATTAACCCTAGGCCTGGAAAAACAGCCAGTCCTTAAAACTTTACAGAATGCCAACAGAATGGAAGTCACATGGATTTCAGGGGGATTTCATTTCAGGAGGCAGATGCTGCAACATAAAAAAGGCACACTTCTTGGGTCCCAAAGGATAGTACTGTTTAATCAAAGGAATCCAGAGGATGTAACTCTGCTGGCACATTTTGGCCATGGGAGACAGGAGGTATCTCAAATAACCTAGTCCTGTGCCATGTACAGCTTTATAGGTGATGACCAGCACCTTGAATTGCCCCAAGAAGCACCGGTGCAGCTCACAAAGCAGAGGTGCCCCACGGATATACTGAGGCATGCCCCATCACTTTCCATGCCATTGCCTTCTAGATCAGTTGAAGCTTCCAGTCTTGGTAGGATGTCTAGAAACCTAAATAAAATCTCCACATTTACCTGGTACTGCCTGGAAGGCAGAAAGAGAAGGGACACCCAGGGGCACCAAGGTTGCATTCTGAACCACAGTGTGAATCACAACAGCAATTGATGTCGCAGAAGCCTGGATGCAGGTCACAGGGGCAGCCTGAGAAAACATTGGTGGGAGACAGAAGCAGCATGAGCAAAGATTTTAAAAACAATGCAAAAATATCAAAACAAAAAAAATCGATAAGGGGGATAATTCGTTTCAAAGGAAAGAGAGGCACATGCCTTTGGGACATAGCCCAGACTTCCTCCCAACTCACCAGCACTTTCTTCTGTCTGCATGCCTGGAGTTCTGCTTGGGGAGGTCCCGCTTGGGGAGGTCCCGGGGAGGGACGTTTCGCTGGGGGCCGTCCCAGTGGGGGACGTTTCATCCGTGGAGTTTTCCGCTTTTAGAGTGACGTTGTCAGTCTCGGTCTTCGACCACAACTCCGACAGCAAGAGCAGCAATGGAAACAGGAGCCGCCACACTGCCATAACAAAGGCATTTCTGCGTTGCTTAGAGACTGAGTCGCAAAGATATGACGTTAGCCCAGAAGGCGACATAACGTCACCTTTAACGTGCTTTCATAAAACCTATAGAACTAGAAAATGATAGAGTCGATAATAGAGATGGAAAAAGATCCTTGTGTTTTTGACGCCGCGCAGGTTTTATGGAAGTTGTGATTGGATAGCGTAACAGGTATCCTGAAAAAAACACAATTGTAACAAAGACACTGTCGTAATACAGTCCTGTAAAGAAACGGCAGGTCAGAGATGGGATGGAGTTCGGTTTGTATTTTGAGCAGTAAAGCCTGAAATGAGTCTTTTAAAATCCTTTTTACCTATTTTATCATCTTTTATCTATCCTTAAAAGAGCTTCTCGTTTGATTGCCTCTCTTTCCAATACGGGTTTTGGTTTTTTTTTTTTGCTTACAGGATAATTGAAAATTCTGAAATGCAACATACCTGCATGCAGTAATGAGAGAATTAATAGCTTTAAATCTGAGCCCAATCAATAACTTTAATTATTTCAGTTTAATTATTGCAATTGTTATTTTTAGGTTATGATTTATACTATCTGAAATACAAACTGATCTCTGCCCCATCTCTGACCAGCAGTTTTTATAGAGCACTATTTTACACTGCTGTCATAGAAATATTCTGTCAACTTTAACCAGCCCGTGATGTAAGCTGAATGAATATTGGAAGAGAAACACAAAATATTTACAAATGCTTCTCACCCATAAGGCGAGGGAATTGAAATTAGACTGGTTGTACCTTTTCTGAACAGCCAATTTTATTAAAAGGCATAAGCTGTAATGAGCTGCAGCTCACTTCATCTGAGAACTATGTTTGTAGCATTTATTATGCTTTATTATCCCTCCAACTGTGCTTGACTCTGAAGATACTGGGATACAGTCAAGAAATGTTCAGGTAATAATATGGCACTGATTTTTCACTGCCTTCCAGAATGTTTCTTTGACTCCCCAGTCTATCCTACAGCCTTGTGTTTCCTGCTGCTCTTGAATGGAAATTCAAGTACCAGGCAGACCCAGCCCTGCTTAACTTTCAAGACCAGCTACATTTACCAGATATCTGAATGGAGAAAGGAGGACGGACAATTCGAAAGAAGGACAGCTGGAGAGAAAAGGAGGACACACAAACTGTTTTAACTTTCTTGGCAGCTGCAACAAAAATTACAGCAAATACTGCAAAAAATGTACTTAGGCCTACAGGTATGTGAAATTACTTTTTCCATAATCAGAAAGACTGATTTTTCGATGGCAATATTTTTCCAACAAAATTTTATTTTCAAGGATACATATGTTAGCAATAACATTGAATTGATGATGACATGCTTTTCAAATTTTACCATAGAAACATGCAATCTACAGACTACAGAGATCATAGATTTGAAGTGGTTGGATTGAAGCCAATTGCTAGAATTAGGAAAAAGATCATTAACATAAATCTAGTTTGTCAAGTCTGTTGATGGATGAGGAAAAGAAAGAAGCAGGCAAATTTCAAGATCACAATATATGAAATTGCGAATCGTTACTGTTGTAAAAACAACCCAAAATTTTAAAAAAAATATTCAGAAAGCTGGGATATATTTGATTTTAAGGCTGTGCCTACTGGGCAGAGGACATGAGGAGCCCTGAAAACTTATTTATTTCACCTAGCCGGGCTGGCTTGATCCCACTGTTTTTGGTTAAATTTAATTGATTTTAATTGGGTTGTTTATATTGCGGCCAAAATATTTAATTATTTTTAAACTGTTTTTAAATTTTGTATGTTCTGTTTTATTCTGGCTATTCACCGCCCTGAGTCCTACTGGAAAAGGGCGGTATACAAATTCAAACAAACAAACAAACAAACAAACAAACAAATAAATAAATAAAAGGACTTACTATCCCTTTGCCAGACATCTAATAAAACTAAACCCAGGCAAATGTTGATCAGGTGCACAAAAATAGTCTTCTCTGTACCATAGAATTTGTTTCTACAAAAGAGGGGATGATTCTAAGCTATTACTTCATTTCAGAAATGTTTGTATGCCAGAAAATAGTTATGGTAAACAATGGAATATTATTGTGCTATGTGCTATAGATTGGTATATAGTGTGATTGATTTTAATATTTTTTGGTTCCTATCCAATTTTATGATAATTAAGTGATGCTTAATTAAGGTATTAAAAGGATTTTATATCACTAGCAATCAGAGCTGTTATACAATTCTCCATCTCTCCTTAAATGAAGATCATTGTACTTCATTCCGAGCTTTTTGGCACAATTTATAACTTTTAATTTCTTACATTTTTATAGAGAAAATGTGTTAAAGGTAAAAGAATGGGAGAGCTGCCATGATTATGCACATTAAAAGTTATCCATCTCAAAGCATTCTTTGTCTAAAATATAAAGAAGTGAAAGGAAAACAAGTGGATGTTACAAATGGAGGACATAGGTGTCTCACAAAATTTTGTGAATAACATAAGAACAATAGTCTCAAATGGAAGCATTTTCTATCTTCTAGACACAGGCCACAGAAATATAGAGTTGAATGGGACTTTTGTGATTTTGTAATCCACCCTGCTGCCCAGAGCAAGAATCACGACAACTGATTCCAACTTTTATTTAAAACCACCAATGCTGGAGCAACCACAGCTTCTAAACACAACCTGTCCCACTACTTAATAGCTCACACTATAAAGAGGAAATTCCTCTTTATAAAGTTAGGATATCTCACAGTAAAACTCTACCCATTGGTTCTTCTTCTTCCTTCAGGGACTATGAAAAATAAATCTATACTCTCTTCCCTGTGATAACCTTTCAAGTATGGGAAGACTGCTATCATGTTTTCTTTTAGTTTTCTTTAAGCTAAATATATCAGTTCCTTTAAGTATTCTACATAGAATTTAGTCTTCAGGCCCATTAGTATCTTTGTTGTTCTTCTATATACTCTTTCCAGTTCCTCAACATCCTTCTTGTATTGTGGCAACCAAAACTAGACACAGTATCCCAGATGCAAAGTGACCAATGCAGCATAGAGTAGAACTATAAATTCTCATAATCTTGATGTTATATTTCTGTTGATGTAAGTCTCCCTAAAGTAGTGAATTGACTTTTGACTGAATATGCATAAAATTGGCTACAGGCAGGGGAGGAAGAAAAATAATATTTGGGTTTGGAGGGATGGATATTAGGTAAATATAAATTTACAAAATGTAACTAGGCAGTTACATTTCTTAGAGGAATAAAGGCCAGGCTATATCAAAGAAGGAGCTTATGAGACTCATAAGTAGTAAAAAAGCAGTACAAAAAGGCAAACAAGTTTTAAATTATACAGTATATGGGAAAATATAGAATGAAGAGTTTGAATAACAAAGGATGGTTTCCAAAATAACATAGTTTCCATGGGAACTGGATAAGGCAATGACAATGTATTGGAAAAAAAATCCAGGATACGTGAGAAAAGTGCTGAAGTTTCATGGGCCAAACTTTGATGCACTAGTCAAGTTTTGCCTGAAAGTTTAAATAAGTAGATCTTGGGAGCCATCACATATAACAACTATTTCATGTTGGCATCTTGCCTTTATTTTTCTGATACTCAAACTAACCTACCAATAGTTACCTAGGTTTTGAATTAGGAGGTGTGCTGGGGCGCGTTTTAGAAACTGAATTCTATATGTATTTTTGCTACATGTTTGAGTCTCTAGATAAAAAGAACAAGTAAATCTGGAAATAACCTTTGGAAATTGTAGGGAGGACATGTCAGGAAAAATACAATAATTCAAGAATAATGCTTTTTATTCTTGAAATTCATTTAATAAAGAAATGTTTTCATCCAACCCACTTGCTCCTGTTCAAACCTCTGAAAAGCATGAAAGAACATAGCATGAAAACTACTGAAACAATTAAGAAATATGAAGTTACAACATTCAAGAGTCACATGAGTTTACTTCTCCATTTTAAGAGCTCCTGCTACACATTTAAAAATAGTGCTACAAGAAACTAGAATCGGGCTATCTTGGGGAAGTGTATGATAAATGTTATATTCAGAGCAGCTATGTTTTCTCAGGAATGCTCAGCAATAAAAATTGACCATAAAAATTCAAATCTTGAACATATTAATTCTTCTGGATGAAAAAAATCATACCAGTCCTTGATTGAAGCAAAGCTATACAAGTCATGCCTAATCATACAGAAACTATCCTCTTTGAATTCAATAGTCTCATACCCAAGGAAAGAGAGAAGCACATATATGCTTTGATCCCAAACTTCTTGTATATAGGGAGTTCCTTCTTCTCTGATTCTTATTTGTTAGTATCTGTTCCTTGTTTTATAGAACTAAATCCTTCTGTACAAAGTAAGCAGTGTTAACCCAAATTCTTGTATTTTGGCTCATTCACATAGTTCCATCAATATACATTGGCCCCAACCTTCAGAAGAACAAAATATAGTACTAGAAAGCTAATGAAATGGTATACCTGTGTACCATTTTAAAAAAAATGAGTAACTGCCCAGCAGAAAAGAAAGGAGGGGAAAGTAACTAGAAGTGGCCAAACAAACTAACAAATCTAACAAGCCTGAGATTCAAACCAAGGATGTTCTGTAGGTAAGGCAAGTATTAGATCTTTTATGCTAATAAGGAAGACCTGCCATAATAGAATATATAGCATGTATTTTTCAGAACAAGTAGAGAAAATATGGTGCAGCAGCAAATAGCCTGTTGAATGGCAGGGGCTTACCTAGAAGAAAGAAAAGTATAGTAGACAAACCAGAAAGCAGAACTTGAGCCAATGAAGTATAAATACAGTACTCGGAAACAGAGCAGGAAAATGCACCATGAGGTCCCATGTAAGGTTGGTGGGGGTGACCACAAGGGGATATCTTGTATTGTTTAAGGTGTGTGTGTATGTATTTATATACTGTACATACATATCTATCAAACAACAAAATGTTTCTGTAAGCAAATGCAAAATAATAAAGCATGGACATTTTATTTCCTCTGTAATTCTGAACATAGGAATTAGTATCACAAAGGAGATAGTTGAGGTATCACTGTCCTCTGTCTGCAAGGAGGTGATATAAATGATTAGAAAGGGTTTTTAAAATTTATTTTACTACAGATTTAAAGAATACATACAAAGTTTAAAAAATCCAAATGACACATTTTTGTGACAGAAATAGCAAATTTGTGGGGAATGTTCCTATTAATTACAATTATTTTCATATAATATTAATTCAATGTGAATGAAATTAAAGCCACTGAATTTAGTACTGGTCTCAGTTCCACTTCTTTGTCATGGCCCCACATAAATTTTAGAATGTAGCCTTAGCATACTATTGTACTTAAAGAGAAAATATGGCCTTTGTGCCCCCCTCTTCCCCCGTTTTACCAAAATTACATACATTCTACTGAAGACGCCGAGGCAGCAGTTGTTACGTGATGCCAACTTTGCTTATGGAATTTTGTCATGGTCAGCCTTTTGTGCTCTAGCTGGAACAGGAAACAACATCTTTTAAGTTATGCTACTCCAGGGAAAGAAACCTGAAGGACAATTTACTAAGTTTTTCTTTCCTGTTTCCGGGTTTCGTTCTTTATCCAGAGATAAATTGTATTGTGATCTTATCACAATTCTTTTTTATATTTATATTTTAAGGTATCCTTTATAAATTGTATGTAAAGTTTAATAATTCCATTTTGGACTGGTATAGAATAAAAAAAATGGATTGTGATCAGATTTTTTTCAAAATTTGAAGAGAACTTTTCAAATTTTGGTTTCAATAGAAAGTGAATATATTTTGCACAAAGTCAGCTGTGGTAGTATGTCCCAAGTAAGGCAGTTTCTGCCTTGAAATTTAATTGTTGTCCTAACTATGTAAAAAAATCACTCATTTTATGAAAGAATTTTGTGGAGGAAGGAGCCTCACTAAATGCTGAAATTCTTTTAACACTCTTAGGTTAGAATGGCTAGTGTTTTCATCTATTTAGGTTGCAGCAATTTTTAGAGAATTTTGAGATTTAATAATACATGTTTTAATTGCAACAAAGCTGGATTACTGTAAAATGCTTCACGGGCTTGCACTTGAAAATGGTTGGAAACTTCATTTTATGCAATAGCAGGAATATTCACTGGGATCTTAGTATACTAATTAGATTATGTAACACCAGTAGATTATCAGCTATGTAATTATCTATTTCTGGAGCAATTTCAGGAGTTGTTCGTGTCCTTTAAAATCTAATATAGTTTGAGCATGAAATTTGGAAAGCCTGTACTATATGAATTATTTAAACGGTTCATTTTTCATTTTCAAATTTTAGACTATTAGGAGATTAATAGTCTACAGTTTTGGCCCTTTCATCCTGAAGAGGAACTAGTATTTTATAAAATAATATGTAAAGTTGTAGTACAATCAATTTCATTTAATTTGTTGGAAAATGCTATCTACACTAGGCTTTTAATTATAAAAGCTATTTTTATATTTTTAGTCTGGTCCCTGGATAATTAATTTGCAATGCTAGGAGATTTTAATTGTGATCTGATATTGAAATAATATTTAACAATGTTGTCTCCTAGAATTTTATGGATTTTCTCACATAGTCCAGCAAACTGTGTATCCTAAACAAGGGTAGAAATGTGCTTCCTTCATAAATTATTCAAATCAATTGGGAAGAACTGTTCAGGGTCTCATTATGGATATCATGAATTTACAAGTTTAGATTCACATTTGAATCATATAGATACCATTGATTCATCTGAGATATATTTTACATAATTACAATGTATAAAGCTCTTTTATGCTCTGTAACATAAACACATTCATAAAAACAGTGGGCATTTCCATGTTCAACATTTTTTCTGGACTAGTTTCCTTTGAAATAACATCACTGGATTTCTCATAATTTGTCTTCATATGCAGTGAGAGAAAGAGGGAGAAAAAGAGAGAGTGAGAGGATAGCAGAAGCCATGCTTATAAATAAATGTTCTAATAGAAGTTTTATGGATTTCCAAGGAGTACAAACTACATCCCAAAGATGCTTCCTCATCTTAAGCTATCTACCTTTATGTTTCTCCCGTATGGGTATTTTCTCAAATAAATGAAGTTTTACTTAAATAAATAAATAACCAAGCTGTATGGAATTCCAGGAAGATGGTGCTGTTCTACCCCCAGTCCTATAATGAGTATTTTCAAATGCTGCTTAGAGTAAAATATATAAGAAAATGTGATATTCTTGTGATCTGCTCTATGGACACAAGATAAGTTCTGTATTTTTTGTTTAAAGTATACTTTTTTTCTTTAAGTTTGGTAACTTCCCCAAAGCTTTGCTTCAAGGAAGAACATATGGTGACTTCCCCTGCAAATTGAAACCACTCTAATGCAGCTACTGTTTATAGAAAGAGATAGCACCACAGAGCCAAACAGAAACAAAAAGGAACTAAAAACTACACACTCATAATCTAGAAAATTATTGTTCCCTCTCCCTCAGGGAATGCTGCATATTTGAAGAAAAAAAACACATATTTATTCAGGATTCAGTGGATTTCTGGTTAAGGAAAATGCTTAAATCATGAATTAAATCATATTGCTTTTCTTGATACAAGAAAACTTCTCTCCTGTAATTTCTCTCAAGAGTTACAGGATAGGATTCATTTGCTCTGATTCTACCTGTAATTGGCAAAGTGCTAAAATGTGTCTAAAAAGAAAAATGTGCATTATCCTATAAACAGATAGAGAGTATTATCTAAGAAAGTTAACAGAAAAATTATTGGACTAAGTTTCTGGAATCCTGTGGTAAAGAGCTGCACATTTTTGTTTCCTCACAGCTCTTTGAAGAACTGCAAAATAGAGTTTTCTCATGATTCCTCACCACTGAAAAAAATTTGATTCATGGCAGTAGTATGCTAGGCTAACATCTTAAGTCTGTTGCACAATAGTATTCATAACGGAAAACACAAGTCTTACCACCTCTAGGAAGTTTAAAAATATAAAAGTGGAACATGTAGCAAATTATCATAAATGAGAACAGACTGACGTAAAAGGAAACACTCAGATATTACCATATTAACAGAAATAAATTTACCATCGCCATCATGCTCAGCACTACCATTCAGTAATTATAATAAATGTGCTGTATATTCAGGAATACTTCTGTTGGAGATCTACTCTCAAATGCTGAAGTGTCTCAAGTGGATTCCAAGAGGTGACATATTTAGTAATCTAAACATAGTTGGTTTTTCAATTACCTCAATATAGCTAAATAAAAGTTTTGCAATTCTATAGCAAAATCTACTTTTTAGAACAGTAACTGGCAATTTGTAATCTTACAGATCTTGCTGAACTACAAGTACAAGCACCTCTTATCATGCTGGCTGGAATTCCTGGAAACTTGTAAGTTCGCTTTGAGCTAAGAAAGGAATATACATCAGTATCAGATTAACAGATTGACAGAGTTGGAAGGGATCTTATAGGTCATCTAGTCCAACCCCCAGCTCAAGCAGGAAACCCTACACAGTGGGAGGGATGTACCCAGTTGATCTTTCAAGCAGGATAAAATGTCAGCCATGCTATCATTATGGTGTAATATTCTTGCCAAGTGTCATTTCAACAAATACTGTACATTTAAAAAGCACATGTGATTTTTGTGCTAATGGGTGGAAGATAATTATATTAGTCTTTTCTGTTTGGAGATAAAAATCATGCTAGATGGGACATCGCACTTATAAGCTATGTTTTGTTTATTTTACAGTGTTTATAACCCACCCTAATCCTAACAAAAGCTGGGGAGGTACAATAAGGTCAAGTGCATGAAAAGTCTGAACATGACAATTATAATGGGTAACACATACACCTCTATAAAATAGCATGAGATAAATGAGCAACTTGTGTAATGAATCTTATGGAGAAAATGTCCCCACCACATGGCTGACAACTATAAATACTTCATATTTATGTTATTTATAAAAATATCATTTAATATCATACTTCTATATTAAAGTATGAAATGAAAATGTTCTAAACATAATTGTGTTCCCCAGTTGGCAATAAATACATGATTAGGAAAAAATATTACAGTTTTCTGAGTGGAAAGTATCTTAAGCTGGTAAGGCAGTAAGCAAAGAGCCTCAAAGTGGTCAAGACCATTAAGTAATGAAGGTGCCCTCCCAATTCCAATTTGGGGAAAAAGCAAAAGTCCATTGCAACAAAAAATTAGTCATCCTAGGATTTAAACCCTGGGAATTGACATAGACATAATAGTTGGATTCCCGAATTTATAGTTAATATTCTGTGTTGATATGACATTCACAGTAAAGGCTGTATTTAGTTATGCTGAAGATTCGCTGTTAGTTGGTTACTGAAGCATCTTTATTTTGGTTTGAGGATGCCCTAGCAGGTCTTCCCTGAGCACATTGTCTATATGTCCCTGCTTGTATCTCAAGATTCACTAAAGGTAAAGCAATCCAAAGACAGACTTAAGTGGTCCCCTATTTAAGTGATGTTTTTCATCTTATTGCAGCTTAAATCATTCCGTGAAGTCAAAGTGGGTCTTGTTGATGTGTGTAGAGGATCATTGATATCTCCTATTACTTTTGTTACTGTGATCCTGGGAGGCCTCTTTCTTCCAGTTCTTTAACACTCTGCCCAAAAGCACTATTGATGTTGCTTAGTTTGGGTAATGAAACACCTGCAAGAAAACAACCAAGCTCAGAGAGCATCAAGGAACCCTCATTTCAACCCTGAGCTACAAATATTCTCCTTTATTGGTACTGTATCCAGGGTTGATTCTTATTTTGCCTGTGCAGGAAATCTGACTATGATGTCATTTTCCATTAGACAACATATATACGTAGTTGATTGGTTGACCCTGGCTCTTCATTACCAAGAAGCAATGAGGTACTTACTATCCATTACAATTCTGTTCAGCCAGGATCCATGGATCCATGTTTAAATTCTCCTGTTATTACATAGCTCCAGATATGGAGTTCTAGATACAACCAATATTGTCCTAAGCTATATCAGCTCATGCAGATATTGTACCATTTGTGTTAATTTTGCATGAATGGCTGCAACTACTTCAGTTTGGAGCGTCAACCAATTGACCAGTTGACAACTTAGAGGAAAAAGCAAGCAAAGCTGATTCAACATATCCCCACCCTATTCTATCAGCATTTATTTGGAAGAGGAGGTTGTCACTGTACATATGGTTCACATAATGCTCTTTTCAGGAGGAATCCCTGGCTTATTGGTGCTGTATATATTTCTAAAATAACTTTGTTAAGAAATAATTTTAAAAGATAAACAGAGACTGTACACCAAAGATGGGGATATTCAGCCATTCAGAACTCTGAATAAATTATTCTACTTACAGAAATAAAACCAGGACAGAGAGTAAGAAATTGAATATCAAGTCTCAGTTTATCTAAAAATATGTATATCAGAGGTTTGCAGTATGATGACCAAGAAGATCAATTTGTCTGCAGACATCACATTTGATGCCTGCCAAAACCTCTATCCAAATAATGATACTGTTATTATTTAAAAAATAGAAAGTTGATTATGCAAAGCTAATTCCATACTTACACCCACAGATTCCATAGCCCTGTATTATTCTTCTGTTAAGCTTCTCATACAGAGGAAAGAGAAGATATTTCTTTAAATAAAAGTACATTGTGTATATAAAATAAATGTGCTAAGGATGTAGTTCTGGTCAGCTTCTTAGGAAGAAGCTGCCTCTGGAGGGGATATATATATATATATAATTTCATTTATTTTTAATCAAGGGTGTATTCAAGCTATAATAATGTACCAATTTAATAAAATGGAAACAAAACCACATATCTATGGAGGGAAAGTCTAATCCCAAAACCATGGGGCTGCAGGAAAGGACAGCTTTTGTCTAGCATTTATAATCACCAAAGGTAGCAGGAACGAGGGGCACAGAAATGTTCTACTGTAAATAGTTCTTCTATTTGGATCCAATAACTTGTATGTCAGGCAACTTCAAAAGAATGTAAGTAATTGTGTACATAACAATGGCACTAGTTCCCTCTGAAATATGACCGTACAATAAGATATACACATCTGACTTCTGAAAGTTGGAAGGATAAAAAGGTAATGCATATACTTGAATAAAGGGCCATCAAATACCCAAGATGAAACTTATAAGAATTGCACTGCAAGAGATGCAGACTTCCACTGGTGGTGCAGACAATCTGACCTGTTCTCCTTCTGAGTCATCAAATAACCCCTCCCACGGCCTTGGACCGTTAAATAACCCTGCTGCATGTGCCCCTCTCAGAGGCAGCAGAAGCTGATCAAAGAAGCGGGAGAAGGAAGAATAGCAGGCGTGAGCAAAGGGGATGGAAGAGCCAAGGGGTAAGAGAAAAAAGATAAATTGCTCTGAATAAGCAGCAAAAGCAGACTCCCCCTCCCGCTTTCTTTCAACCCAGAGGAAGAACTGGGGAGGGGAGGGAGCGAGAAACTCTTGGAGGAATTTGTGGCCGCTGAAAACAGCTGTAATGTCAGCCTCGATACAGACAAAAGTTGAAGAACTCATGAATATTCATGTGAAATGTGTATAGTCTTTCAGTTTTGCCATTCAAGAGGGAACTGAGTTCATTCTACCGGCTTCCCACTGTATTTCCAACCTCACTAACTAGAAGGAAAGTGCTTGTTGAATGAGGACTTTTATGTTTGTTGATTCTGAGATGATGGGTTTGCTGTTAAGGAGACTTATTATAGTCAGTGGAACAAGCATGGATACCTGCTTTAAGTTTGGATCACATGTAAAGGGTACAGTGAAAGTATATGTATGTGTTTAAATGTGTATGTGTGACATCTATCGAAATTGTGAAAACTATTCTGCTTAAAAATCCTTGTTAATGATCTTTGGAGCATGTAAGATGACTGCAAAGAAATGTTTGTCATGCCATGTTGTTATCTTGGATTGAGCATGTTGTAATGGACATATATATGAATATGGGCTGAAAAGAGGAAGAGGGGGCAGTACAGTTCTATTTGGGTTCTGGTTTCTTTCATTCAAGTTTAAACCTGCAATTTTCTGTATATTGGCTGCCTTTGATTTTTGCATTATGTTTTACTTTTAATAATAATGGCACATGATAGAAATTGTGCCTGAGAATATGCTTTTATATATTTAGTGTGAATGTTTCCTTGCAGCTTTCCACTCTGTGTCACTGTACCCAAAAGCAAACCATTATATTTGTAATCAAACATAAATTGGTGTTGGAGCACATGCTTGTATGCTGAAGTCTCAGGTGTAATCTTGGCCTTTCTGGTAGATAATCAAAACAAGCTGTGCCTGATAACCTAGACTGCTGGTATTATTCTGGATAAATAAGAAAAGTTTGTCATATATATGATATGAAAGTGCCATGTGTAATATAAATAAAAGAGTAGTATAAGAAAAATATTCAAAAGTGCCAGGATATTTCTATCCTAAATTCTGGTTGGGAAAAGGTAATATTCCTTGCAGAAAATGAGATGCTGATGTAAAACAGTGCCACCATTAAGTTGTTGAGCATATATGAAAAGCAGGAATTTGTCCCAGGCAACAATCTATATGATGGCATTTTGCTTTGATAGGCGTAAGGTAGTTTCAATATAGACCTTAAGTGGCTGGGATGCAAAGGTTCTCCATAACTTGCATGGTTGTTTACAGCATTGTTCATTGTTCAAGTCATGATTGGATCAAGATTATCTAGGCATATCTGTGGGGGGGGGAAACAGTATGTCAATAGCATCAAAAGGGGAGGGGTGATTGACATGATAGAAGCCTTGCCCTTTTTTTATAAGCATACAATGTCTGGAGTACACATTAAAAAAAGGCAAGGCTTCAAATGCCTGGTCGTGCCCTGCCATTTTGATGCTGTTGGACTCTGCAGATGCTAATGGGGTGGCCTATCTCAGACATGTTACTGGATTGTCTGTAGTTCAAAATACACCTATTTCTTGCAAAAAAAAAACAGCTTTTTTTTAATGGTATCCCAGTGTATAGGCTTCTATTTCCCCTTTAGGCAGGAAATGCAAAAGAAGAAGAAGAAGAAAAAAAAAAAAATCCAAGGTTTTTAGTAGGCAAATAGTTGCCTGTGAAACTAGTGTATTGCCACATTACACCTACCTTTAAAAGCATATACTCTGGACTTTAAGATGTGTGTGGACTTCAGCTCCCAAAATTCTGAGAGTTGAAGTCTATATATCTCAAATTTACCAAGGTTGAGAAACATTGCTTAATAAGACTACCTCAATGGAAAATATGAATCCAAAGGAGAAGAATGTTAATACATTCTTGTCAATATATCATCAGTTAAACCAATTCTTTCCTTAAATCAGCTGTCGACAAACTGATATCCTCTAGATCAGGACTGTCAAACTTGTGGCCCAGATGCTGGCCACGCCCACGCCTGGTTTAGCGAAGGGGAAAAAAGTCCCACTATGTCACATGACGCCACCGTGACGACGCAGGTTTGACACCTCTGCTCTAGATGTATTGGGTTCATTCCTAGCCAGTCAATGGCCATATCTCTGGGAATACTAAACTGAAATCCCAACGTGTGAAAGATAGCAAGCCAATGAAGGCTACTCTGTATTTGGAGAAAATTCAGAAATTATGTGAAATCACCTTTATAGATGAACCCAGGAGAGTGTTGCTCAAATGTAAGATATGAACAGACTACCATCCTCTCACATGTGCTTTTCAGCAGTGATATATGAATACCACATTATTATGGGGTTAATACTATATTATGTAGTAAGACCTAGCCAACTTTGACTGATCTCAATATGCCAAACAGAGATAGTACTTGGAAGGGAAATCACCAGGAAATATCAAGGTTGTAGATTACAATGGAAAGTTGAAAAAGTATCCTGGAAAAAGGCAGAATCAAACACATTGTACAGTTGCCAAGAAAACTACATAGATGTGTCCATGAAATCACCAGGAACCAAGTTTGTCTCAAAGGAGAATTTACTTGTTTATATGTACAGTGGTTGTGACTAATACAGTGGTTGTGACTAATACAGATTTAAATTGTAGCTTCTGTCCAGGAGTTGGTTCCACTTACCTTTATTACCGGTTTGCAGCGGGATTGCGTTTGCTTGCTTGCTTCACTTGCTTGCACACTCTTCTGCGCATACGCAGATCACCAATGATCTGGTTCTATAGAACCGGACAGAACCGGGACCAACCCACCACTGCTTCTGTCCCTGGATTTGTCTGTTTCCTTTTAAAGCTCTCTGAATTGTCACTGTCTCATGTTAGATTATTTTAGAGGTCATATGATTCTGTTTTGAATTAAAATTACCTTTCTTTCTTTCTTTCTTTCTTTCTTTCTTTCTTTCTTTCTTTCTTTCTTTCTTTTCTTTCTTTCTTTCTCTTTCCTTTCTTTCCAACCTGAGCTACTAATATTCAAACACATTTCATCTCTCTCTCTCTCTCTCTCTCTCCCTCTCCCTCTCCCTCTCCCTCTCTCCCTCTCTATCTAATTTTTACACTATCCATCTTAACTAAGTGATTCTGGGTGGTTTACAAATGTAAACCAGATATGCCAGATAGAAGGCTCTTAGATAACAATCCATTTCAGTGCACCTTTAACATTTGATAAGCCATCTTTGCTGCATTTGTGATTCCTCTGTTTATTCTATTGAGTACAATCCTCCCAGAATTACCTTAAGAATTGATTATCTGGTGTTCCTGTATATTATCTCCAAAAGTTATATGGATGATGGAATAATGTAAAATGAGTTTGAAAAGCCAGTAAAAGCTTGGTAAATTGATACCATAAATTAGTTGATCTGTTTGTTTTTGCTTTAGCTGGTTTGGAAACCTTACTTATCATAATTGGTCATAGAATATAAAGGAGCAGTCTGTAACAGTAATGGAGTGGCATCCTGACAGGTCAATAGTAGTGATACCTTAAGAACAAAACAGGAGAAGTCAGTGGATACACGTTGTGAAATTGAAAAAAGGAATGGCAGCTCCTTGCTTATTTAGTTTAAATAGCAAGCATACTATTGCATTATTATAGAGTAGAAAGGGAACATGACAAGGGCTGTTTGCCCTAATTGATTATAAGGCTGCTATCTGCTGATTGTCATGTAGTACATCTTTTGCCCACTTTATGTATTAAACTACTAGGAGAAGGAGGGTTATTATCTTCCTGGCCAGTGCTTGAAGTTGAAAGACCAGTTTTTAAAACCCTACATTCAGGCTTGAATCCTGACAGATGGCCTGGAGATTGAAAACATACCAGCAGGATATCAACAGTTTATCTGGAATTGAATTATTTTCTTATATAATGTACCATACACATGATAATTTATGAATAAACATAGAAGCTGAATAACTGGTTTGATTTATCAGTATTCTATTACCTTTTGTTAGACAATGAGATCTGCAATGTTCCCCATAATTTTATTTCACAAAAAAATTAAACCCTGTAATTCTTCACAAGTTTGGGATGAACAGTAGTATATATTGTATAGTAGATTTGTATGAATTATTTGGCAGCAATTCAACTGGAGGGGTTTTCTGTATGAGCAAATTATCTGAAAAGACCCACAGAGTGACTATCGGATCAGGGGTATCAAACTGGTGGCCCGGATGCGTCATGCGCAGGCCAGGCCCATCCCAGCTATGCAAAGGGAAAAAGGCACGAAATGTCACATGATAGCAATTTGATGCTGTGAGTTTGACACCCGTGAACTATCCTAAACCTTTATGAGATCATTACCTCTTCACAGCTTCAAGAACAGGACTTACCTTGCAACATTGCTATGATTAAAACCTTCTCCAGCTTATTTGCCTAGCCCTACTACATACTGTAGTAGCAGTTCAGTACAGATGGAACACCTGGTGCCTACATATTGGCAACCATAATCAGATAACATATAAAGGTGATGGACTCCCGACATTACAGGCCCTTACATAGGCATAGCATGGCCATGCCACTATAAGCAAACTGTGTCTGTCCTTTGTACAACTTCTTGCATTGCTCCTGGCAATTCATAGTCCCTCCCACTCTGTTCCTTGGCTGTTCATTTCTGTGCAATAGTACCTCAGGAAACTTGGCGTTAATTTTTTTTTTTTTTTTTTTTTTGCCATTCTTAAAATTCCCTTGAAGTTAGCCAAGATGGCTGTGTGATTTCTTAGCTTCACTACTTATAGCTTATTTTCTTTGTAAATGTACCAGGCTACTGGCAGGAACTGTTCTATCTATTCACATTTACTGAAAGTATTAACAGAATTAACAGAATAATGCCGACATATTCCATGCCTGCTATAATCTTATTCATTGATCAGAGAAAGGATATTAAAGTCATTCAGCTGAACAATATATAACCTGGCAAAATACCTTTATCTTGTTGTTTCTCACTGTTCTTGGGCAGTTCCTGAGTGACTCATTGACCCAACTGTTATTCAATCAATCCTGCTTGGCTAAAATGTCTTATCTCAGCACTAAGTACTAGCTGCTAGACCAATGTTTTCGGATTTTATTTACTATTCAAATTGCATGCTTCACTATTTCCTTAATTATCCTACACTATTTTAATTACCTTTGTGAAGGAAATTAACTTGGATTTCTTTGCAGATTTCTTTTAAGGGCTGTGTGGGTAACTACACTGATTGTAATTACTCAGGTAGACCTGAGGTGAATGGGAGCAAGTTAAGTGGCCCTCCTCCCTGGCAGCCAAGAACCTCTTAGCCTGGAATCTTTTCTTCTCTACATGAAAGGGAAATGGTAACAGACTATATATTGTTTTAATTCTGCACTTCTGACCTATCTTGCAAGGATCTTGGATAACAAACAAAGAGGTACTGCATCTTTAGTTACATGAACAATCTCTTGTATTGCAACTACAGATATCCTATAATAAATAATATGCCATGTGACATTTTCCTGGGGTTTTTTCAATCTGTTTACCAGAATATTTGGGGGATAGCATTTATTTCAGGTATTAATTTAAGAGTGTTGTATTTCTGGTTGATTTTTTTTAATTTTATGCTTTATTATATGTATATGACTGATGCATTTCTAGAGAGCATAAAACTTTCTCATGGAGAAAAGACAACTGAATTCCAAATGCTAAATGCTTGGCAAAATGCTTGGCATTTCCTTAATTATTTTTATCTGACTACAAAAATATTATACAGTTACACATACTGTATTTTTATAGAATTATATGCTTGACTACTCAAACAACAGTCAGATTATCTGCATCAGATCCTTAAAAATAACTGGGACTGATTGGAACCTGGAACATGCTGAAAATGCATTAATGCTCACTGCATCTATTATATGAGGAAGGTACATTATTGATAATGTTCCTAGTCCTGTTAGTAGATAGAAAGGACTCTCAATACTCTTACCTTGATCACTTTCTAGTTGGTCTATTGCAGTTTATTCTACATGGGGCTGCCCTTAAAGAGTATCTAGAAACTTTAGCTGGTGCAAAATGCAACAGTGTGAGCATTTATGTGTGTCTTTAGTCTCTGCTTCATGAGCTGCACTTGTTTTTTTCCAGGTCCAATTCAAGGTACTGGTGTTCACCTTTAAAGCCCTTCATAGCATAGGACTGGGTTATCTGAGGGACTGCCTCTCTTTGATTTCATCTGCCCATCTCACAAATCTAGCAAAGATGGCATGTTATGAGTGCCAGGAAGCTACATTTGGTGGGTCCTAAGAAGCAGGCCTTTTCTGCTGTGGTGCCCGTGCTGTGGAATCTTCTGGCCCAGGTTTTCAAAAGTGCCTTAAGACCTGATTATGCCAGCAGGCCTAGGCCCCAGAGGGAGGGTAAACTAGCGAGGTAGCTCCATTATTATTAACATCCTTTCATCTGTTGCTTATTTGTTGTTCTGTTTTTCAAGTCTTTTTAATGGTTTTAATGATTTTAACAATTTATGGTTTTAGGTATTTTTGGACTGTTTAAGCTAGCTGACCACAGTCACTTTGTTTGGTGAGATGGGATAAATAAATACATAATCTTCCTTATCTTGTGAACATAAACATAAAGGAACATGCAGTGAAGAAATATACCACAGATTATCACTTAATCTGTGGTAGAAATAGCTCTGAAAGTCTTGAAAAAGAAACTCAGATTTGTGATGTATCTATAACTACAAACATCAGCAATGGTACTCTTGTGATATTATAGTTAAACTTTAAAGAAGCAGAAGTTGGACTTTAAAGAATAGAAAGAGTATGCTGCTTTTGAAATTTGGTGTTAAGAGAAACCTGAGGATATCATAGACATCCAACAAATGGATCAATAAACAAATCAACTCAGAATTCACACTAGACTAGAGGCACAAATGACCTGGTTCAAATTATTCCTACTTTGGACAAATGATTTAAAGATTTGTCTGTGCTTGCTAAGAGCCAACACTGATTTGATGGCACATAATCAGTCAATAATCAATCCTGTGAACATAAAATACATGATTAGGTTAGCATTTTGTGACTATTGTAGAGGAGTATGGAGATAATCTTAAAGATATTATGCAGCAGCCATCATTGAAAACATCAGTTTAGCTCAGAAAGATAGAGATGACAAGGAAGAAACTCAAGCTTACCCTGCCTTGCTTGCATAAGAGGAAAGGAGAAAGAATTCTGACAGGTTTTTGAAGATGCCATTATTTCACCTTAAAATAATAAAGTAGAATTCCAGTAGCTTTTGTCTGTTCCCAGATTTGATCTACCTCAAAGGATTGACACAAACCTCCTCTCCCAGAAGTCCTCTGAGTTTTCACAGTTGTCCCACCTTCTTCTTTTAGGTATTAGCTTGATAATTCCTGCTGCCACTACCTGTCTTCTAAGAGATTATTTTATTTGGATCCCTTCCTGAGTCTGTATGTAAAATGTGTATACAGAATTTAATGCATTGTATGTGCCAGCAGGCAGCTTCTTCAAAGTAAAAATATCCAAAAGAAAGTCCAATAGTCCAAACTACAAGATGATGGTATGGCAATGGTATGCTACAAGAGAGCCCTTTTATTAGATGTTTCCATGAAGAGACTGGAAAAGAATTACCAATATTATTATCAGCCCTATAATGTAGACCAAACTAAGAAACCAAGACCAGGCAGGCCTAAAGCTACTTAAAACAATTGTAGTAACAAAATCTGAATGTGTTTCCCTTCCTTTCCTTTTTTATCTTCATATGAATTAAGGGGAAGACCTGACTGAGGCATTTTCATAACCATTTTCTTGCCTTGGAATCAAGACTTATTTATCTGTTTGTTGCCTTAGTAACAAACATTCCCTCTGTCCTTCAAGGCCATTCTCTATGCTCACTGCAATTACAGTTCAACAAAAGATTCTATACAAGACTTTTTATCTTATTAGTGCAGTCTGAAGAATATATAAAAGCTACATCTACATCCAATTCTCTGACTTGTATAGAGAGTAAGATATAATTAGATTTAGCTCAATACAGCAAACAGATACAAAAACCTAGTGCAAAACCCCAGCCTGATGTTTTATCTATTTCTACAAAAACAGCAATTACTTAAAACTATATATTTCGGTGTTATAATTCCCTGAACTTGGGAACTCCACATAGTTTCTCAAAACTATATGAAAGAACCTTATTCTTAATCAGTCACTCAATATGGATTTCTGGAGTTTTGTGTAAGTTTCTAGGGAGACTAGGAAACAAATGAAAGAAAATACAGACATAAACAAAAGATAGTGAGTCAGTTGTCAGTTTACCTCAGTGGCAACTTAGCCCAGGTGGATAGAGATCTGGGAAGAATCACTTCAAATTGCTCAGAGATTCTGACTTAATTAACTGAGTATAAATAAAGCTGGAAATTCTTATAACAGCTTCCAAGATTCATTATTTACCTCTGATTAATGTTCCAATTGCCTTATTGAAAGCTGTGTAGTTCTTGCTTCCTTGACCCAACATTTTGTTTTTAAGCAGTTGTACAGGTAGTTCTTGACTTACAAACCCTTGCTTAATGACCATTCAAAGTTATGACAGACTTGAAAAAGTTACTTATGACTTGTCCTCAGAGTTATGACTTCCTCGCCACCCCTGTGATCATGTAATTGCATTTCGGGTACTTGGGACTTGGCTTGCATATAGGATAGGATAGGATAGGATAGGATAGGATAGGATAGGATAGGATAGGATAGGATAGGATAGGATAGGATAGGATAGGATAGAATTGAATTCTTTATTGGCCAACTGTGATTGGACACACAAGGAATTTGTCTTGGTGCATACACTCTCGGTGTACATAAAAGAAAAGATACATTCATCAAGAATCATAAGGTACAACACTTAATGATAGTTATAGGGAAACAGTCAATATAAATCTTAAGGATACCAGCAACAAGGTTACAGTCATACAGTCATAAGTGGGAGGAGATGGGTGATAGGAACGATGAGAAGATTAATAGTAATGCAAACTTAGTAACTAGTTTGACAGTGTTGAGGGAATTATTTGTTTAGCAGAATGATGGCATTCAGGAAAAAATTATTCTTGTGTCTAGTTGTTCTGGTGTGCAGTGCTCTGTAGCGTTGTTTTGAGAGTAGGAGTTGAAACAGTTTATGTCCAGGATGCGATTTAGGACCAGTTGCAGCATCCTGTAGTCACATGATCACATTTTGTGACTTTTTTGTCATTTTCCAGCAAAAAATGCTCATTGGATAAGATAGATTTGGACTTACCACCATGTGCTTTATTTAATGACCGCATGATTCATGTAACAGTTATAGTGGTGACTTGCTTAATGACTATTGTAAAAACAGTCATAAAATAGAGTACAGTTACGTGGTGACCTGACTTACAACCAAAATTTCAGGCTCAATTGTTGTAAGTTGAGGACTACTTGTGCCTTTTTTTATATCCAGAGAAGGAGGGGCTGGGTCAGGGGTGGAATTCAGCCAGTTCGGACTGGTTCAGGCAAACCAGTAGTTTTCATGATCAGCTGGCCCCACCCACCCGCACCCGCCGTATCCTTTCCTATAGTTCCTTCTTTCTGCCTCAGCTGATTTGCGCGACATAGCTGATTTCCACACCTCCACTGTTCTACTTACTGGGGCTGCCTTAGAAGGTAAGCAGCTGAGCTTCAAATTGCTGTATTTTGAACGCTACATGTAAGTGTATCAGGTGCGCACGCAAAGCGCGCGGTCACCGAACCAGTTGTTAAACTGGTTGCATCCCACCACTGAGCTGGGTTCAATCAGATTCTGAGGCTATAGAGGACAGATAGTTCTCATTTGTTGGAATGTGGAGTATAAATCTGAAATTAGTTGTTGGTTAGCAAGCTGGCTTCATTCACAATAACTTGTCTTTTTGAAGTCACCTATCAACCATTCTCTCCTTTAATTAATTAATTAAATTATAGATGTTAATTAAATTATAAAGGATGTTATCTGTTCAGAGCAAGGATTAGGGATGTCAAAAAACAACTTCTTAATTTATTCATTCCTTGACAATTATTCTTTTCTGCTAATATAAGTAAATGATACTACAAAGAACATCTATAAATATATTACTACAAACTTTGAAAATTTAAGAAGGAAACACATGACCATAAAAGCTCAAGTGATGCATTCATCTATACTTCCAGTCTATAAAAAAGATTGGAAATGGAAATAGACAACATAAATGATATTGACTATTTGGATACCATTGAGAGATTTGTTTGTTGGAAATAAATTCTGGGGTATCCTAATAGGATGAAAATGAGTTGCACTTAACAAGGATTAATAAAAAATATTCCTGGCTGTCCTTGACTAGTTTTCAGAATACAAGAAATAAATGAGATTAGCTGAAGCTATTAGAATAGAGAGGCAAATACGTTTTAATATGTATCTTGGTGGGATGATTCATATGTTCTAGAACAGAACAATTGAAAGATACTATTTGTTAAAAAGAAACAAAAGCAATAGAAAGAGAAGAGGAATTGCAATGTATATTTTTTAAAAAATCAATTCCACTCAGAAATTCTAAAGAATGAATTGGCAAAATCAACTGTGTTAAAATAAGTATAAAAGCAAATAGAAGCAATATGTTTTTTGGCATATAGAGTTGCTCTCTCAGCCAAAGAGATGATGTGGATAATGCCTTCCAAAAGCAAACTGCATATCTTTCAAAGAGACATAAAATCATAGTGATGAATGAAGAAGGAGTTTAATTTCTCTAACATTTACTGAGAGGCAAATTCTGCTAAACAGGGGCCTCCTAGAAAATTCCTGATTTGTATCATTGACAAGTTTTCATATCTGAGGAGCGAAGAAAGATACATGAGGGTAAGGTATCTTTATTTGATACTAACTAATAGACAAAATTAAGTTGAGGACGTAAAAGTAGCAGGAAGCCTTGACACACTCATATAGGAGGTTCCCTTCCCAAAGATGTTAGGGATAGTGCCATTCAGCACATATCAACCATTCTGGTTGTCTTAGTAGGGAGTGAAAGCATGCATAATGGCACAGTTTACAGTTCTGGAAGGAATTGATTCTGTATAATTGAGAATAGAACTACAGTATCAGATTATGACTGCTAGGTAAATTCAGATGACCACCATAATTACAAACAATTCTATGCTGTTGATATTCTATGCAACAGTGTCTCAAACTGAGAAGCTTACTTGATTGCATAGATTTTATGGATTTCTTAAACTTTGGGAAAGAAGGTGGCCATACGTTTACAAATACAGAATGTAGCAGAAAAACAGGCTGCCACCTCCTCAGTTCAGACAATAGGATTTTCAAGTGCATGGAGCTGAACATGCATGCAGTATTTGTATCCATAATGGGCAAAAGTGCATTGGTGTACACCTTGCCAAACCTCTTGGTAGTTTCTTAAAAGGGCTGTTTCTGTTGCCTCCTTACACTTTCTGAATTGAAATGCATATTTTTCTGAGGTTATGCGACTACAATGAAAGGTCCAGGAAAAGCCCTGGCTCCTTAAAGAGCTCCCAATAGGTACAGTGAAATAGCTTGTGCCTACTTTTCCAAATTTAATTCCGAACATACCTCTAATGTTTAACAGGTCTCTTTGTAGAAGCTTACGATATTGTCAGGATAAGAAGTGTGTGGCTAGTTGGTGCAGATGATCCAAAGTGTGGAGACCAATTGATGAAACATAATTAAATCCTCATTGAGAAGGGAAAAAGTTATGTTATTATTGCTTGTGCTCTGGATCACAGAAAATAAAATATTTACAGCATTTATCTTTTCCATCCCATAGATCTGGGTGAAATTATTATTTTTTAATTATAAAAATAATTTGAAATTCTATTGTTTACGTTTGCTTTACCGACATTAGCCTTTCATTTAGAACTGGTCTTTCCAGTAATAAATTCTTTCAATTGTTTTTTAAACTTAATCCAGTTTAACATCATGAACTAATTTGATTATTTTCCAATCTATTTACCGATTCTATCCTCCTATCTAAGCTTCTTTTGCATTCTCCAGATTTTCTGGCAGCTAACATAAACTAAAAGATTCTAAGTTAAAATATAGTATTGTATATTGAAATTCCAATACTGTATATTAATAAGAATCAACACATTGTTAAAGGACATTGTACAGAGACAGTTGGAGAAAGTTGCATGAATGGAAGAGAGTGAACTGAGATCACCATCTAGTGCAGACATGCTGATTATTTCCAACCTTTTGTACTCTAGGTTCAACAGCTGCAGCTGATTATAGCAAATCCCATTTTCTCACCAGACATAAATGCAATTACATAAACTTGCTACGTAGGCAGCATCTTAATTTCCCTCATGCCTCTATTCACTTAAGAGATGCTTGGTCAGACTATGCGTGCCTGATTTAGAAATAACATTTCTATCTTAAAGAAGACCAATAGCACTTTTTTGAAGAAATCAATTTTTAAAAAATATTTCTTACCGGAAAAGGCAACGCATGGCTTATTTTTTTAAAAAAAAAAAAAAGTAAAAAAAAATGTTCATGGGCCTTTAAATCATGCATGAAGCCCAGAAAAAAGGTAAATTGATTGATCTAGGCAGACCCAGAAATGCCTTTTGCACCAATGTTTAGGTTAATTTGCTTTGACCGAGGGAAGCAACAGTTCTGCTGCTGTTGCTCTTTATTAAAGCTAGCTTGTCAAGAAGGCCAATCTTCATGCTAAATGGATTACAGTACTTACAGCAATTTTAAGCATGCTGTGCCAAGGTATGATGCTCATCCTTTTGCAAATATGTTGAAATAATTGAAATAGAGGGGAAGGATATTCTCCCTTCATAGTGTGCCATGATCCTGACCTTCCTCGGGGAGTGGCCGTATTTCTCTGTTAAATACATTTTTAATATAATGTGACTTTCAGAAACTCTCTCAAGACTATTGTATTCCCCATTTGCTTTACTTGATCCTAGCTAATATTACTATCTTGGAAGACTATCTCATCTGGCAGGGGTTTTTTGTTTGTTTGTTTGTTTGTTTGTTTTCCTCTGTCAATATGATCATAGTGACAAAAGCAACTTCAGGAAAAAGATTTTAAAAAGGGAAAAACTGGTGTGAAATTATGTAAACTTCCCATATGAACAACTTTATGATTTACTGCCAAGGGTTAAAAGCAGATTGACCTAGGAAAAACGGTAGCAGAAAGAGTGTACAATAATGACTCAGTTAATAATTTCAGGAGAAGTTTTTTTCATTGCTGTGGAAAGTGTTATATATTAGGGGTCTCATTCCTGTGATAGTGCTTGGTTTCATTTCCACAGATACCTTGAGTGCAATGTTGTGGTGAATCTTGGAGTGAGATCCATGTATGGGCAATGAAATTAAAGGGGTGAAGCACTTGCAAGATGGCGGGGGGGGGGAGCAAGGAGCCATATTCCCCTCCAGTAGTCTCTAACATGAGAGGGTAGAAGACGAAGTAAGGATCATTGTTTGGATTTAGATTGCCTTGTTTCCAAAGCTGCAGTAGACAATGTAGTAAGAAGAAGACAATAGTTATAAAAGTGAAAAAATGTGATGTCTCCCTGTGCACACTCACAATCCAATAAAACAGTGATGTTGGACACTGCCTGCTGTATATCATTACATGTTCCAAATATTTCTAAAATGGTGAGTGTTTGGGGGTGCCTGGGCTGCTCTGTAAATTTTACTTTAACCTACAAGCAAGGCAGGAGGTTTGGAAAAGCTGACATGCAGTCCTGTGTTTCATTGAAAACGAGAACGTGAGCTGGCCATTATTATTCAGCTCTGGAACATTGCTGAAGGCAAGGATTTCACGGATTCTGTTTTGGGGATTGGCTGCCCACATGAATCAGCTTGGAATTTTTACAGAGACTAAGTTGTTACCTTATTGGTCTAGTGTGGTAAGTCCAAAAAAGGGAGTCAGAGCTTTCTACTGTTATAACGAAAGCAGAGAATTCTGCTGGGTGGTTCAAAATATCCGATTCTGTCAAGCTATACATGCTGTGGTTGATTGTCAGGCTCACCACAGAACAGTCGAGAATATATTGAAATCTGATTATTTTTGTTTGCATTTTATTTAAACATAGAAACTTCCACAGCATACCGTCCTGAAACAAAATGCTGAGGAAGAACTACCCTTATATACAATTAGAGCACAGCTGATTTATGGCTAGTTTATGATTTTCCAGGGAAGCAAAACAATGAGATAAAATTCGTGAAGATGTGGCAGCCAGGAAAGAATCTAAATATTATTCTCAATTTAAAAAATAATGGTCTTCAGAAGATAAGCACATTTTAGACCACCCATGAAAGCAATTTAGGATATAGAATGATACACTGGATTGTGCATGGCTTTCTGTCATGTAATATAGTATCTGATTATGTATTTGTTCCATTTCAACACCTGAAAGAACAGTAAGCATATTCAGCTACTGCATTTTATAGTACAATAAACCCTAGGTAAATTTTGGATACAGATTTGAACAGACAAAATTTGCATCTGTTCAGCAGTATAAAATAACAGACTTGTCCACTATTTGAGCAGTCTGGATAGTGATTGCTGCTTCCCTTAAAAGGAATATGTTTCTGGGCACACCTTATGTTTCAATTCCAGATGAAAGGAAGGCATCAGAGAGATCAGACAGATGGATTAGTAACATAACGGGTTGGTGGGCATTGACTCAAGGAAGATTTGAGTTAACCAGCAATACTTATCCCCTCAATAGTCCATTAAATTAAGATTCCATAGTACTGTTGCTACAAGTGGACAAATACTTCTTTACTGTGTTGTTATCATTCACAGTACATATCAATATCCTGCATTATTTATCCCTTCAATGCTTATCTCCTCCCCTAAATCAGTGCTGAAGGCAGTATTAAATAGCTTCTGAAAAATGTTACTAGGAAAACTGCATGACTTGCCCATGTAGTCACCAAGAGGCATAAACATTCACAAATCAGTGAAAATTGTGATATCCAATGCAAGTCTGACCATTTATTCGTTCATATTTGTTAAATGTAGCTTAAAATAGATTACTCCAGATACTCCAGCAGTATCCATCCTGTAACTATTCTGAAAATTACTTGTAATAAATCCAGATAATTTGCTTCTTCCAGAACTATCTGCAGTTGAGAACTCTTTGTCTTTTTATCCAATGATGGTAAATTAGAGAGTGACCTATAATAACCTATTTCTGAGGGATCCAGAATGGGCTACTAAAGAAGAGGTCTAACAATTGCCTCCTTTAAACAAGGAGTCATTATAGGACAAAATATTTAGGATATTAATGAAAATGCCTCTAACAAGTTCCCAGTTACAAGACAAGTTGAGCAAGGATTCAGAGGACAAGTAGTGGAGCATATCTTTTAAAGTAACCAGTATATGTCCTTGGGATTTCCCAACTGTAATTGTTTTAATCTAACCATAGTAGAAGCATATATATATATATATACCCTATAGCTGACTCTATCACCACTTTGAAGCTTTGAAGCTTCTATATAGTAGTAAGATTTTGGAGGACTTTCTGGAGGAAGAGGTTGCTGAGTCATCAAAGACAAATGAATTTTACACCTACTGTTTCAGACATTTTAGCAGTTAATTAATCCTAGAAAAGCTTTGCAGGGAAACCAAACAATTCATGCACTACTGTAATATTTTCAGACTGTGGAAACGTCCAGAAGTACAGAATTCAACTCCCAAAACAATCTATTCTTCAAAGCATCTGAAGGCAGGACAAGAAGTAACAGATGGAAATTTATGAAGGAGAGAAGCAACCTAGAACTAAGGAGAAATTTCCTGGCCGTTAGAACAATTAATCAGTAGAATGACTTGCCTCCAGAAATTGTGGGTGCTCCAACACTGGAGATTTTTAAGAAGAGATTGGGCAACCATTTGTCTGAAATGGTGTAGGAGTTTTGTGTCTGAGCAGGGGTTTGGGCTAGAAGATCTCCAAGGTCCCTTCCAACTCTATTATTCTGTTATTATGAATCCTGGGAAATATCATTTGGTTCTAATTTTCAACATCACAATTGTTCAGAGTTCCTTGAAATACAAAACTGTATATAAATTTCATCAAGTAATTAAGTAATAGTAATTGCTTTATAGCTGAAAATGTTGCTCAAAATTGGTAAGCTTCTGGTCTGTGTTTCAAAATGTCATCAGTCCACCTGCTGTACATGCACAACAAATGAAACTTTATATAAGGATTTTTTAAAAAAGAAGGAAAATCGTCCAACTTCATGAATTTGGCAACATGTTCCCAAGATCTGTTTTGCTTTCCACTCTTGAACTGCTATGTTGGGGCATTCTTTGCACAGTTGTATAACAACTTTCATCTGCTGCCCTACAACAGACTCTTGTCCTAATTTTTAATTCCTTCTTTTTTAAAAACAAAACCCAGATCCCTTGTTACTTGGAAACACAAAAAAGATATTCATAATAAGCAGCCTAAACTAACTTCTTATGATGCCATGAAAGTTCAGGGTAGATAGGAAACTTTAGGAGACCACTTCTAAACCTCAGGAGACAAATACAGATATAGGTGAGGGGGCATTCCTGCCAATGTGTAGCCAATCAAAGGAGTTGCATAGATAAAAGTATACTAGGCAAACTGGACTTCAACACTGGACTGTTAGAAGCTGAAAAATGTGGAGCAGCAGAGCACAAGAGTTCAAATTCATGGTGGGTGTGAGGTGAATAGAAGACTGCTCTCCAGAAATGGTTGGTGGCTGATACAGGTAGTCCTCAACTTACGACCACAATTGAGCCAACATTTCTGTTGCTAAGCGAGACAGTTGTTAAGTGAATCATTGCAGTTGATATGTTAATAACCTGGTTGTTAAATGAAATCTGGTTTCCCTATTGACTTTGCCTGTCAGGTCACAAAAAGTGATCACATGAGCTTGGGACACAGCAACGGTCATACATATGAACCTGTTGCCAAACATCTGAATTTTGATCATATGAACATGGGGATGCTGGAAATTTGATCACATGACCATGGGGATGCTGGACTTACAACTGTGAAAAACAGTCATAAGTCTTTTTTTTCAGTGCCCTTGTAAATTGGAATGGTCACTAAACGAACTGTTGTAAGTCGAGGACTACCTGTAGTTGCAATGGGCAAACTGGCATGCAGTTATGCCCTTCTTACCATCCAAAACTACCGTTTGACTTTGTGGAATAATTTAATCCATTTGAATATAAATTTTACATTTTAAGCTATTATTTAGCAATCATTAGCAGCAAATAGGTACATGAGATTGTTTTTGTATTATATCTGTGGTTAGGTTTGAAGAGGAAGTTGGTTAGCTAGAGCTAAATGAACCTCTGGTTTGACATTTAGCAATTACATTTAGCAGGTGCAACTTAGTGACTAGAGTGAATTTTAAAATGTTGCCATTTAAAAATGTGTTTGTAACCAATTACATTTATATCTTGTATGTCCTTGTTGCTTAATTATTAGTATGGCCTATTTCCTGTGTGTCAGGGTGTTGCCCATGTAATGTGGCTCAACATGTCCATGTGTGCTTGACCTGGCTTTGCAAACCTTGTAACAAAGTGTTTAGAGACTGAAGAACTCCCATGTCCTGCCTGAGTAGGCAAAATGAACCTCATCTTGAGATGGGAGAAAAAAAGTTCAAGTTGCAAATCAGATGGAACCGGACTTTCCCCTTTTTAACTGATAGCTTGCAATAAATTATTCCAATGGCCCATTTTCTGTGAAGATGGTACTCTTGTTTAGAAAAAAAAATACTTGCAGATTCACATTGGTGAATTGTTTGAAATAGTTATTTTTAACTGATACTTTTGGTTTGAATTTATTTATTTAGCAAATTTCTATTGCTACCCATCTCACTGAATGTGACTCTGAGTGACATATAACTAACAACAACAATTAAAACAACATTTTTATGTATTATTTTATGTTATTTTATTTATTAAATTTATTTGCCACCATCTCTTTCTGAAGTGACTGTGGGTGGTTTACAGCATTAAAAGTGTTATTGTCAGGGTTCCAAGTAACACTCCCAACAGAATTAAAATTCCGAGGTAGGCATCTTCCACAAGGCATACATTTATTAGAGATGTCATATTGGCACATCTGGGAAAACCTGAATCTGAAAGCCCAGGTTTTCCCCACCCAAAGTAAAGTCAAAACTCCTTCCCCTCCATCCACATGTGCATAATCACATGATCCAATCATGTCACTGTCCCAACTTTGGCTGACCTCCAGTCATGCCTCCCCAGATGCAGGCTGAACATCTTTGACTCCCGAGGGAAAAAATGTTATGATTACACACCCCACACTACCTCCACCTCCCTACTCCCGTTCCCACAGCTTGCCGATCCACCACCGTGACAGCCCTGAAGACTCCCATCAAAGATGGCTCTAGGGTTCACAGTTATAATCATAAAAGATAAATATTTCTGAAACAATAAAAAAACTTTTATAAAAATATAGTTGCCATTAATGCAACTAAAAATAAATAAAAACATGAAAACCAAGATTGCAGGAGAATGACAGTATGTAAATACAGGACAGCGGTCTCACAGGTCCCCCATTGGATCTCCAAGTTGTAAGGCTTTCTAGAAGGCTAGCAAGGTTGGGACCAACCTCCTCTCAGGGAGAATGATGTTCCAGAGGGCAAGGGGGAAAAACATTTCTTTATTAGCATCAACATCAGATAGAATTCCTTAGCAGATGGGACTTGCAACATGCTCCTCCTGCTGAATCTGAAGAGATAAGTAGATGCAGTCCTTCAAGCCTAGGAAACATGCCTTATAGGCTGTAAAAGTTAGCACCCAATAACTGTCCATATAACACAGAGTTATATGGTATTAGATTAAACAGAATTATATGGGTCACACCAAACTAGATTTTTCTGTACATGTGATCCTGATGTTTCCTTAATTGTAAGTAGTCGCTGCCATGTAACATGTATTTATAATATGTTTTTCCCAAACTTCCAATGCATTATCAACTAAGGCTTTGGGGAGTTTTGTACCATTTCTTTTGCATCATGTATCTAATAAATTAAGGATTTCCCCATTAATTTGGGAAAAGAGTTGCAAAGAACATTACGTTAATTTGTTTGCATGTAATATAATGCTCAGCAGGGGAGACAACAAAGGAAGTAGGTGAAGGGTCAGAGAAGAAAGTAGTATATGGTTCCCTCATTGTATGTACTTAGACTCAGTCATAGGCTGTGTAAGAGAAGAGCAATTTCTAACTTTTTTCAGGCTGAGAGCAAACCTTTGAGTGATATGGTGGGGCCATATTTTAAAACTGACTGGATCTAAGTGAAAAACTGGGTAGTTAATATAGTTAATGTTATAACTATATATTAAGTATAACCTTATACACTTAATTATTTTCCTGTTCTTTTAGTTATGTGTCAGAATGTTGTCATCATTCTGCTCTGAAGCTGTATTTAAAGCTTGAGAAGCACAAGTTGTATACTATTGTTCTGGGGGCAAAGTTAAAAGCTTCTCAGAGAGCTTTTTAAATCAGGGAAATTGAATCAGATAAAACAAGTGGTATCATTCACATATGCTGGATATCAGAAAACAAGAGAAAATGGGTAGGTTTGCTTCAGTTCATAGATGATCTTTGAAGATTGGAAGCTAGAACTCCAGGAGCAAAGAAATTAACAGGATATATTTAGATAAAAGAGCTAAGAAATAAAGGGACAAATAAATAATGGATTTTAACAATAAAGACAAGAATTTGTATTAACCCGTGAACTAACTAAAACCAATTGAAAGATTTTTGGAAGAAGCTTATATGATTTTTGCAAAAAAACAACAACCCATTATTATGTCGTTGGTAAAGAGCCAGACACATCTAAGTGTCACAGGATGAGACAAAGATCAGAAATCTCAGATGAAAAAAGATTTTCCTGTCTAGGAGAGAGATTTCCTGGATATAGAATGGAACTTTCTCCAAGAGGGGAAAGAAAAGTTTTTGTTATGTTTTCAAGGGAGACTTGGCACAGAACAGAAGAGAAAGAGATGGAGTGAAAGATCAGACCAAAGCTGTGAACCTATTCTGTGGGATATATAATAATGTTAATGGATAAGGGAAAACAAAATGGTCCCTCTGCCTTTAGGCTGATTATACGTAAATCCTACATGACTGGTCCATGGTACAATTCCTTCAGTCTCAGAGAGATGAATAATCCACATTGCGCGAGAATAGTAAATTTGCCAGGATTCTCATCAGGGAAGGAGGCAGGTGTTAGGCATAGGAAGACTGTTGCTGCACCATCGGTTTTTGTCAGATCTTAGACTGGGACAGATACAGACGATTCTATTGCTCCTGCTGAATTAGCTAGTTCACTTTTAGGCTAACTGATCCATTTGAATCAAATTTTGATTTTGATATCAGAACAAAGTTTTGATGGCATAAACCATACCCAATGCAGTTGCAAGAATATCAATAGCTTTTTTTAAAAATCTCAGAGTCAGAGTGTAGGTTCACCTCCTGCAATGTTGGAAAAAGGAATTACATAAATGTTGCTACCAGACTTCATGCAAATATCTGTTGTCTAAAACCCCCACTCTTCATTCAATAACTGAAGTACATTCAAAGGCTAGGTAAATTTTATTTTAAAGTATTTATTTTATTTTATAGCATTTATTGCAAAGAAGGAAGAAATTGTATGTATATCCTGCAGTCAACAGCAGTTGAGGCCTTTATATATGCTGTTCTCTATAGTTTAAATCCTTAAGGTTTTTTTTCCTCCCATCTTTCCAAATCAGTGTCTTTCCTCATGGTCATAGGAGGGAAGTGCAACTGAGATATGTTTATATACAGTTCTGTCTCGACTAAGAATCTTGGTTCCTGCCATGCCAGTTTCAGTTCTTTAAAAACCCAGAAATAGAAACCAGGAATTAGCTGGAGAATAAGGGCTTTTTTAATAAGGGCTATAGGTAGTTAGCTTATATATGTTGATATTGTAAATAGATTAGTAGTTTAACAGAAAGTCTTAGGGCATATTATAAAGAATAAATAGATGGGATATTTTATAGGTTGGACACAATCATAAACAAGCCGACCACATTAAGACAGTAGTTAACACCACTTAGTAGTGCTGAATTTAATGGATTTATATTATGTGGGTTAACCACTTTTTTTTTTAAATAGTATTTATTGAATTTTCCAACATTTAAAACACAAAAACACATATTTACACTTATAACAGCTTTTCCATATCGGTGTCAATATCTTTCATAACAATCATATTTACAAAAATTTTATTTATATACTTCACTATCCTATGTTATATCCTTATTTAAATTATAATATCTACTCACAAATCAATATCATATATTTCTTATAAATCTTACATTCTATATATTATATTTTTTACAACTTATACCTTACGTTTTACGTTTACTCTCAAGCCAGGAATACCATCTATTCCAAATTTGGTAGTACTCGGTTTCTTCCCTCTCCTTCATTTCCATAGACAGTCTATCCATTTCTGCACATTCATAAATTTTCCTTATTATCATGTGGTCTGGAGGAGTGTCGGTCTGTTTCCAATTCTGTGCTAAAGCGATTCTACTTGCTGTTAATATATGTAACGTTATGTATTGTAATTTTTTCCCCATTTTCCCATCAAAAATATACTTGATTTTCATAAGTGGATTACTTATTTCATGAAACAGAGAAGACAGAAAGTTTTGAAAGGGCCAGGATCTCTGAAGGCTATTCCAAGGCTTTTAGCATTGTGTTTTGTGTAAGAATGGCTTAAATGATGCATTTGGAAGTCACTATTTGCCTCTCTTCAGAATAGGCACTAACACAGTGGGAGTGTCTCCAGATGGAAGGAATGTGCTTGGTATTGATGTGGTGAATGGGCGCATTGTCAGGCTGAGTTACCCTGGCTCACAAAGAATTCCTATCTGTAACCCCCCTGATGACATTTTGCCAGAAATAAGACATCAACTTACTGCCAACACAAATAAAAGCTGGGATTCCTTGGTAAGCACAAAGCTTCTGTGTGCTCATTTCCGGGCTGTGTGAACCCTTCTGAGAAAGGATAGATGGATGGTTCAGCTCCTGGTTATTCCTTCACACAGCTTAAAATGACAGATCTTCCACACTCTTAACATGGAAAATCAACAAGAGACCATTTCTAATAAAGTTTGAATTCTTTATCAATGACATCTGTTCTTTATATATTCAGAAGTTGACATTTATGGCTTTCCATGAGAGCAAAAAAATGAATATTTTATTCATTTTACATTTGACCTTTCAGACATCACTTTTCCTACATGGATCTAATCCCCCAAAAGTAAAAACAAAATGAAAGATTTTATGTAATCCAAAGCAAATTGTCTTGTACTCTGTCAAAAAAAAAAAAAAAGGCTTTAGCATCATGGAGAAAAAGAAGTCAATGCATTAATACTCTGTGTTGGGACCATGGGCTAGCAGACCTAAACATTTGCAACTGGGTTTCAACATTATGACAATATCTTAAAACATCAAATGATCTTGAAAGAGATTGTTGTATCCTCTGTATTTTTAATAAATTTTAAAATACTTAACATTTTCTGCAAATGCATGCAACAGAACCTCAAACTTAATAAAAGCAAATAGGCAGTCCCCAAAATTGCTTTTAAAAGCAGGACTGAATACTCTTAAGTGTAACATTTTTCTAAGAGCAATTCCAGAATTTATATTTCCAATATTTATGTGTGATGGTGATTTACATTTTAATTCTAAGGCTATAAGAATCTTTTTACACTTTGAAAGCACTCTTATGCTTGTTGATATGAGTAGTATTCAACTCTTAGTGACCATATTGATTGACACCCCCCCCCAGGATGATCCATTCTCAACTTGACTTTCAGATTATCCAGTAGTGCACCTATCCCTGCTGTAATTGCTATAATTGAGTTCATCCATTTTGTTGCTAAATCTTTCTTCCTTTTCTCCTTTCTCATCATTACAGATTTCTCCTGAGAGCTAGAATAGAGCAGAGCAGAACAGATCTTTATTCCGGTGACTGACCAATAACAGTCAATAACATGAACAACACAAAAATATTATGTTGTGTTGTGTGGTTGAACTATTATAACTGTACTCTGATTTCTTTTCAGATCATATTAATCTTTTGCTTTTTACTAAAGATTTTCAGAAAGCCAGTTTGTGTCCAACATACAATATTTAAGCCTGGGCATTTTATGTCTCAAATAAAAATTCTGAGTCAATATTCTTTTTACTCTGCTTCTACAATGTTCAGCTTTTGCTTCCAAAAGTATCATGAAGAAAACACAATTTTCTCCAATTGCCTACACCATTCTGATCTTTGTAGATATAGACATCCAGCATGTGAATAACTTTTCCAAGACCTTAATGGCAACTTTATCAATCTGTGGTGTATTTCTTGATTGCTGGTTCTTAAAAGGCAGAAGCTGTCTTCAATATCTTCATTGTCAGTTCCAAGTCTGGTTGCTGTAACAATTGTCATGAGTTTGATCTTATTTATATTTAACCTTAGTCCCATTATATCACTGTGCACTTAGGCTTTCATTATAGGGAATGTGGAATTATCAATATAAACTGTACTAACATGAAATTTACTCCATTGTTGATCTCACTCTTGTCTCTATTATATCAGCTATAACATACTACTGAATGGTGGTGGCCTGATTTTGCACATCCAGCATGTGATAAGCAAATTGATTGTGGGCTTTACGGACATTCCTATTCTTCACATCAGCCAATGTGAAAAGCATCTGCCAATCACAGAACTGCATCAGGAATGGGTGAGTCATCTCTGGGATTCTTCCATTACTCTTCTCCAAGAGGAATATTTTTCTGAGTCAGAAAGGAAGAATAGCAGTTAGGATTTCTCTTCTTTCTTCTATTAAACAGGCAATAACTGCCAACTTCCACATTCTTTTCAGCTCTTTTTGGCAAAGAGAGGGTTAGTTTCCATCATTTCATTGTTTCAGTAGTTCAGTCTTCCACCAAATTGGTAAGGGCCATTGAATTAAAGTATTTACTGTACAGCAGACTTCCCCAACCTTTTCGGCTTTGTGGACTGGTGGTGGTGGTGAGAATGGTTCCATGCGCAGCAGGTAAGTGTGTGCATTCGATTCCATTTAGGCGCCCGCTCACCCACCGCTTGCACAAATGGAGCGTGGGTTCACATGCTCACTTGCGTGAGAGGGGAGGTGCCTGCAAACAAGCACATACCACTTTCGTGGCCTGGTTTTAACAGGCTCAAGGCTCCACAGTGGGCCGCAGGCTGGGAGTTGGAGATCCCTGCTATACAGTAGTGCTTTCTAAGTAGACTAGTAATTCTGATAGGCACTTTGATGTCCGTCATTTTAAGGGGATCTCAATAGACTGGTGGCAGACAAGACTTGCTGGCAACTGAAGGTGAGGAGGCAGGGCAACAATAGATAAAATTGCCAATGAGCATTGCTCTGATCCCATATGCCACTGATCAATTGGCTTTATGTTGATATAAATGGGTGGCAAATGATAACAGGTTTTATATAACATTTATTTATTTGTTTGTTTATAACTATCAAAAATTAGTGTTTATTCCTCTTTTCTCTCATGAGGATCTTGTTAAAAAAAAAAAAAAGCAAATTGTCAATACTAGTTTAAAAGGAAAAACACTTCTTTAATAGCAGACTAGCCCAAAACTTTTCCACTTGTAGGTTGGAGGTGAAACCAGGACAACATCATGGTAACATGTAGAAAAAGATGTTGCCAGTTGTAGATTGATAGGGAAATGAGCTTGGCGAAAGAATCCCCATTCCATTATAGAAACAGCAGGTGCAGAACTTACTTACTTACTTACTTTATTTGATTTATATACCGCCCTACTCCCGAAGGACTCAGGGCGGTGAACAGCCAAACAGTAAAAATACATAGATACAAAATTTAAAAACAAAGTAAAATCAAATTAAACAATTTGGCCCAGACAGATTAAAACACCCCAATCATTTAAAAACCGATTAAAATTTGCATAATTAAAAAGAGGGAAAAGATTAGGCCAGGCCCGCCTGGTGGAATAAAAAGGTCTTAAGAGCGCGGCGGAAGGTGCGCAGATCCGGGATCCTCCGTATCTCCGAAGGGAGCTCGTTCCAGATAGTAGGTGCCCCCACAGAGAAGGCCTTCCCTCTAGGGGCTGCCAGTCGACATTGTTTGGCTGATGGCACCCGGAGGAGCCCCTCTCTATGAGAACGTACCGGCCGGTGGGAGGCTATTGGTGGTAGTAGGCGGTCCCGTAGATAACCAGGTCCTAAGCCATGGAGCGCTCTAAAGGTGGTAACCAAAACCTTGAAGCGCACCCGGAAGTCTACCGGGAGCCAGTGCAGCTCACGCAGGAGAGGTGTTACATGGGAACGCCATGTCACTCCCATTACCACCCGCGCAGCCGCACTCTATGCCAGTTGGAGCCTCTGGATGCTCCTCAAGGGGAGTCCCATGTAGAGAGCGTTACAATAGTCCAGGCGGGAGGTGACGAGGGCATGAGTGACCGTGCGTAGGGAGTCCCAATCCAGAAAGGGATGCAACTGGCGAATCAGGCGAACCTGATGAAAAATCCTCCCGGTCACGGCCGTCAAATACTCTTCTAAAGACAGCCGTGAATCCAGGAGGACGCCCAAGTTGCGAGCCCTCTCCGTGGGGGCCAATGATTCGCCCCCAATAGTCAGCCAACTGACTATATCGGGACGTCAGAAACCACAGCCACTCGGTCTTGGATGGGTTGAGCCTGAGCCTATTCCTCCCCATCCAGATCCTGGCACGGCCTCCAGGCATCGGGACATCACTTCAGGGGCATCATTGGGGTGAAGAAACATAGAGAAGTTTCAAAGACTCCCCCACCCCTGAAATCTCTGGAATATAAGAAGGAGCAAAGGAAAAACACCTTTACTGAGATATAGCTCATCTCAGTATAGTTCTAATCTTCCTGTAGAGCCTGTTTCCTGAGCTGGTCTACTGTGAAGGGCCGACATCAGCACACATTGTATGATTATTTAGTGCAAGTGGTTAAAGGCCCAGAAAAGCGTTAAATTTCACTAAAGACACTGCTTAGTGGGGAGAAGAAACAAGCAAATATATGTATATTCCCTATATGTGGAAATATACCTTTTTTCCTTCACCATATTGTTTCTGTGTTCATCTTATTGTCTTTCAATTGTCAAGAGTTTTCAATATCCATAAAGTGATTGTGTTTTCTGAACAATACAAATTCTAGGAATTAGTGTATCTCAGCAAAATATTTGTTGATATCTTATAAATAAATACTTTTCTGTTTTTTCCAAGAACATTTGAAATCTTAGGGATTAACATTATCTTTCAACTGTGTTTTGAATAAAAGTTTAAGAATGAGTACTTAATAAATGATCTAGTCTTAGATAGAATAGATTACAGAAAGAAGAGAATTATGTTGTAATTATAAAATAAGAAATAAATGCATAATAGTATTTATAACTGCTGCAAAGATCAGAAGCTACTTTGTATCTTTTTCTTTCTTTTCTATTTTCTTCTTGTACTTTTAGCTTTCCCTTTGATTTCTTCTTTTCATTTTCTCACTTTATATTAGTTTGCATTGGCTTTTATCATCTTTTTTAACAATGTTAAAAATTATATAAATAAATAAATATTCTAGGCTTTGTTGCAAGTGTTTATTCCCATTCACATATAAAATAATAAAAAGCAACATTAAAAGATCAATAAATAATATGTATTGTACCAAATTCTACATACATTTCCCCCTTAAACATTAACACACACACACATACGTACACATACACACCATAAATTGGTTGGAGGTTGGGGGACAGAGGAAACAAATATTTTACAGTACCAATAAAATATGAGTCCCAATGGTACTAAGAAAGGCCTAAATCAGTCACAGCCAGCCCAAATCCTAAAATATTATCTCAGTTGAAGAAGTTAAAAAAAATAAGTTTACAATATGCCACGCTGCTTAGGATAAAGAGGCTTGGAAAGATAGCAGTAGAAGGAAAACATGGGCAACTTTATTTCTTGAACTTTATTAATTAATTGATTTTAAAAGCAAACAACAGAAACATTTCATATTCTTTTTTCTTTTTTTAAAATTTTGATTTATATGCCGCCCTTCTCCGGAGACTCAGGGCGGCTTACAATGCGCTAAGCAATAGCCTTCATTCTTTTGTATATTTATACAAAGTCAGCTTATTGCCCCCACAACTGGGTCCTCAATTTACCTACCTTAGAAAGGATGGAAGGCTGAGTCAACCTTGAGCCTTGGCGAGATTCGAACCTGCAGTAATTGCAGGCAGCTGGTCTTAATAACCAGCTTAATAACAGGGTGCCTTAGAACACTGTACTACCAAGGCTCTTTATATTCTTAAAACAATTAGTTAATTACAATTAGATAAAAAGAGTTAGATAAAACAAACTCCAGGAAATTATTTACTCTAGTAAAATATGTGTTAATACCCTATAAATCAAAGTGGATTTTCTTCTCTGCTGATGAGTTTCAATGGAGGTAGATAGAAGATTTAAAATCCCCCATCTAAGCGAAGGAGGCCAAACCATAATCCTTATCCCATTGGATTGCTAAATTCATTAACCATGATTAAATAGTATTTCATTCCTCATCTTAAAAGGTCCATTAAGTGGCTATTGTCATTACAGTATATTTCTATATTAACTTTGGAACATTAATGTTCTTTGATCTCTATCCTAACACTTGGGAGTCTGAATTCTGTTTTCTTATCTCTCTCCCTTTACTAGAATTTCTAACATAAATGCAGTTGTTATATTCTATTGTACAAGATCTTGAACTTTGATATTTTGAGCTTTAGTGATGTCAGAGAAGTTGGCATCAAAGTGGGAAAGGGAAATAATTTTCCCCACCTTTAAGCTAGAACTGCTACAAAGATTCAAATATGCATGGAGTATATTAACATGAAATTAACCTGGGAATAGTAAACTGGAAACTTCATGAAAGTAACAAATGTCTAAATATGGCTCAAAAACATTGTATTTATGGAATAAACATCAATCGCTAAACGATATTTTGACAAAATTCCAACCATCTCAAACTGCTGGCAACAGTATAGTGAAGTCTAAGCCAGGAAAAAGGCCAGAAATAATTTGTTTTGGAATTTTAGATCTCCAGCTGCATTGATCCCGGAATAGATATGCAGAAACCCAAAATAAAGCAGAGGCAGAGGGGATTGTGCAGCTGGGCTGTGATCTTGCCTCTATTAAGTGGTGAGTGACAGTAAATGCCTGTAGTGCTAGACTTCAGAAAGAATGGAATTGCTTTTGACTGTTTTTCAACCTTGGCAACTTTCAGATGTGTGGACTTCAACTCCCAGAATTACTCAGCATGCTGACTTGAGGAATCCTGAGAGTCAAAGTCCACATACCTGAACATTGTAAGTTTGAGAAATGCTGTTTTAGACCCTCTCATACTTTGTATAGCACAGCCCAATTAGACTTGAGTCTAAATTGAAAGTTAATAATAAAAAATATCTATGGAAAAAGTGTTCCTGTGTGGGACATGTTGCAACATTCTGAATTGTATTGCTTCTAATCCTGTTTTTTCTTCTGTTGTAATTGCAGGTATCATGCTGAGAAAATATTGTCACCTGAAATACATTGTTATTGGATTATTGTTGGTGGTGGCTCTTATTACTTTAATCACTGTGGCTATCACACAGAATTTATCTTCCACCAGGAACCGTAAAGTAAGTTACAGAAAACTTCCCTGCTGAACTGCTGTACTTCTAATTAGACACAAATGAGGAGCCCACGTGAAGACTAAAGTCAGATGTGTGTTAATGCATTCACTATTGCATGCTTCTTTTTGTTGGAGGCTCCAGGCAACAATAATATCTCCCTTTCTCTTCCAAAAGAATCCCGGAAGGATTGCCCACAACACAAAGAATGCTCTCATTTTAAAGTCCAGTATATCTTATCCCTGCTCACAAGTAACAGTTTTAGGCTGTAGCCTTCCTTAATTGTACCACTTTACATTCCATTTTGTTCTGGCAATTTCCAGTTTCCCTTTTATTCTAACAATTTCCAAAGCAACCTTATGGTGTATAAAATCTGCTAGTAAGTACAATTTAATGGTGGAACTAGTTACCAAGTTGGGTGGTGAACTTTTCTACACTGAAGGTCTTCTCACCAAGGCTTATAATCATTTGTCAGGAAAATTTGTCCAGAGTATGGGGTTGGGTTCAATAATATAAATGTCCCCCTGAAAATGTGATTCTGTTTGTAAGAAAAATCCTCTCTGTGACACTGTTCGCAAAGGTACATTTTATCTTCATCTCCCAGTACAATACCCTGAAATTTAAAAAGCAAATTTGTGAGTTTTTCTCTCCTGCAGTATGGGATTGTGTTGGATGCTGGTTCTTCCCACACGAATGTGTATGTATATGAATGGCCAGCTGAGAAAGAGAATAATACAGGAATGGTGCATCAGATTCACGTATGTGAAGTAGAAGGTAAGAAATGGGAAAATTGGCGTTTTGTAATAAATTAACCATCTCCATGGAATATTGTGAATGAGGAAAACAGATGCTGCCGAGGAACAATCAGACAAGAGAGACAGGAGCCCCCAAGGGTTTAACAGAGAAAGAAATTTAGGAAGGATTCACCCTAATTGACTATGTGGTTAAAAATGGTGGCAGGAAATTTGTACTTTCAGAATTGCAAGATTCTATTAATGTAGCCTTAAAATAAAGTGGAATTTGTTTGTCTAGTCATGTTTCCTGTCTGGTTTACTTGGGAGGGAATGTGTTTATGAAGAGGGAGGTAGTGCAATGGACTACACTGAAGGGCAGGGAGGAGGGAGCAGATTCCAGGAAGTGGGGGGAAAGACAAGAATTAGCACAACCCAGACCTGAATCAACAATGGATAAAACATATCAGGGTTTAATATATAAAACCTGCTCAAGATTTTTTTAGTCCTTTAACACAATTTAAGAGTTAAAATTACTGAAGTTAAGCAATTTAATGGGAGTAGTGTATACATGAGATAAGAGAAGGGAAGGAAAAAGCACTTGCTCTTGTAACCCTGAACAATCTTTCACTGCTGAAAAACACATAAAAATCATAATTTTTGTTCCTTGGAGTGAATCCTAAACTGTGTCAAAGGATGCAATTTATATTCTTACACAGATTTATGGATCCATCAAATTCTTATTATGGTCATAGACCAACTTAAGGGTGGGATGCAACAATAATTTTTAAAAACCTAAAAAATAAAACAAAAATTACACAAAATAAAAAATGCATTTTAAAAAGCTAATGTATGTTTGCTTGTGTATACACAAATTTTAAAAAATCTATAGGGAGGTGTCAAAACATTAGATAAATACAAAAAAACATAAAAGTTAATATATGGCTAATTCAATCTATCATAATGCAAAACACTCTTAACTAATATAAATCTCAATAAGGTTAATTTGAGGCACAGCTCATAATCTGATAATTTTTAAGAGCTGCTGTGCAACTCAGCAACACTGTAACTTACTGCTATTTTCAATTAACTTGAGTCTGTGCATGTACTGTAGATGAGCATTCTTAGTTTGAGCTGATCATAGTTATCCTGTCTAGGAATTACCATCTTGATTTAGTGGGAGGGCTTGATATCTTTAGTACCCTTGATAATAATACCAGCTTGGGTAAGACTTAGTAATAGGGTCAGTAACAACAAAATAACAACACAAAAGGGAAGTAACAACACAAAAGGGAAGTTAAAAGTACGTAAAAGTATTCCATAAATAGAAGTGAGGGAAATGGGGTTTTGCAAGCATGAGGGAAACCAATCCATGTAGGAGGAGAAACTCCAATATATAAAAGATGGCACTGAAAAACCATTTCTACTTACTGGAGTAAGGAATAAGATTGGTGAGGCCAGAACTGTTCCCAGACTCAAACTGTTTATAGCAACGTAGATCAGGTAAAAAAAGGCGGGGTGTAAAAGTGCAATGAAAAGGCCAAAAATTTAAACCTTTGAGTAAAGTTCTGTATCGGGGCTATGATTTCTGCGTACTGCAGTGGAATAATAGTATGCATTTATATGACTTCACTCGTGTCTGCGCTAAAGAGACTAACATTTCTGAGTCATGTCTGTGAGCCTTTTGCCAAGTGGGCCAAGGCCTAAATAAGGATTACGTGGAGGGAGTTAGGATTTACAGCCAGGCTGCCTGTGAACCTTGATAGTTGCCAAGATAATTTGAAGATGTAAGTGAAATGTCTGGACCTGTTTAGGTGCCCGATGATGAGTTATGAGATTGGAATGTGTTCCTATACTTACTAAAGAACCATAGGTAAGAGCACCAAACTCTTCAGAAGTAGATCTGAAAATGATCATGTTACCAGTCCAAAATCACAAGGAAGTCTCAGAGGGCATGGAGGGAGGGAGGGAGTGCAGTCAGGAAGGACAGATGACAAAAGCAACATTGCACTGCCACAAGGCAAGTTCCTTCCTTTTGTGCTTGTATGATAATGCTGCACACACACACACATGAAAGGGGTAAAGTTCATATTGCAATGCTGGTTTTCAAAACTTTTGACTGTACTCCCTCACTTCTCCTCCCCCCCTCATGTATATGTCTCAGCTAGACACAACTATTGAAAGAGGAGTTTCTTATTGTATTGTACCCATTCACCTGAAGCACAGAATGTTAAAACATTATGTTAAAAACATTAACCAGGAAATACCTGATGTGGTCAGAAAGGAATGGATGCTGGATGTTTTAGGAATAAGTGGACTGAAATGGACCATTTTAAATCAAAGTATATGATATACCACTCAAAACCATATGTAGAAGAGGACTCCAATAAAGGACATCACACAGTATGGGCCTGGCTGAGCAATTTACAAGATTGTCTCTATTAAAAATAATGGATACCAGATTAACATTAATAATGTTCATACAAAGATATGCACTAACTACAGACACAACTATGGAAGAGTTTGGCTAATTCAGCTTTTATTTTGAAAAAAAAAAAGGATTAATTAGAGAAAAAGATATTTCACAGACTATATAGCTCTGAAATCAAAACAGTTGAAAATACTATGCTTTTCTTCTTTTCTTCTTTCAGGTCCAGGAATCTCATCATATGCTAATGCTGTGGAAAATGCCAGTGTCCCCCTAAAACACTGTATGGATTCAGCAAAGGAGATTGTGCCACACGGAAAACATCAGGAGACGCCTGTTTACCTAGGGGCAACAGCTGGCATGCGACTGCTGAGGTACTCTAGGAAAAGCAGCCTGCACTTTTTTTTTATGTTTCATAGAAATGAGCTCAGAGAAAATAGGCTTTTAAATGTTTATTTGAATTGTACACGATAGGAATTTTTTATCAGTTTCCCATGAGATGCTTGCATTTCGCTAACCCACTATTTGTGCATTTAGTTACGTGTGAATGTATTTCAGTGTCCAATTATATAAATAAAAGGCAGTTCAGTTTAGGATATAGTTCTGGATCTAGCACAACAATGTTGCATGCATTCCTGTTTCCCATATTCTTTCAGCTTCATTGGTTTTGTGGGATAGCTCACAAAAGCCAGTGAGGGTCGGAACAGAAGATATTTCTTATATTTAAACTGTGATATCTACAATTCTACCAGAAGTCACTGCTAAATAAGGGTGTGCCATTGTTTGAGGCACCTGTTCCATGATCACCTGCCTTCTTTCTATGCCAGTGTTGCCATAGTCAATAAAGGCCTTGGAGACAACCTTTTGGGGTGACTCCTACCTATAGCTCATATTCAGAAAACAGAGAATGGGTGTTGGTTCTTACCTGAGATTCCCTTTCTCAATATGGAGGAAACAGCGGTCAGGAATTGGTTAACTCTGTCTGTTAACTGATTGGACTGAGTCTACAAAACTGTTAAGCCACGCCTCTTCCTGTTGCTTGCCAGCTTTTTGAAGAAGGAGTCGACGCAGACTGACATGTTGAGCTGTGAAGACAAAAGAACAAATCCCTACCCTCCCATACCCCAGGGCCGGACGAAAGACACTGGGAGGGGCTGACTGCTGTTTCCTCCATATTGAGAAAGGGCGTCTCAGGTAAGAACCAACGCCCATTCTCCAGCAGGGAGGAAATAGCAGTTAGGAATGGGACATACCAAAGCTGCATGTCCTATTGGGAGGGTGAAGTCTGGGCCCCTGGGCCCTGATCTGAATGGACCCTCTGGAGAACCCGTCTGCCAAAGGCAGCCTCAGCCGAAGCATAAGTATTTAGTTTGTAATGACGGACAAAAAGAGAAGAAGAAGACCAAGTGGCAGCTCTGCAAACCTCTTCCAGTGAAGCCTGGGTATCCCAGGCCGCTGAAGTCACAGCGCTCCGAGTAGAATGGGCGGTGATGCGTCAAGGTACAGGGAGGGCCTGAGCCTCATATGCCTTAGAGATACACGCCCTGATCCATCTACCCAAAGTAGAGGAGGAAACCCTGCTACCGAGGGTAGCAGGCTGAAAAGAAACAAAAAGGGACTCTGTCCTCCGAAGAGAAGCAGTCCATTTGACATAGATTTGGAGAGCCCTCTGCACGTCCAATGTATGCCAAATATGTTCCAAACGATGAGAAGGCTCAGGACAAAAATTGGGCAGAACTAGCTCCTGAGGCCTATGGAACCACATTTGACCTTGGGAAGGAACGTGGGATCGAGATGTAAAACCACTCTGTCCACGTGGAAAACGCAGAGGTCTTCCCTGTTGGACAGAGCGGCCAGTTCAGAGATGCGTCTAGCAGAAGTGATAGCCACCAAGAAAGCTACCTTATAGGAGAGAAACCTCAGACTAACTTCCCGAAGGGGTTCAAAGGGACCCTGAGTAAGGGCGTTTAAGACCTTGTTTAAGTCCCACGTTGGAAAGCAGTGAACCATGGGAGGCTGGAGATTAGATGCCCCCCTGAGGAACTGTCGCACTACTAGATGCTGCGCCAGAGAGTCCCTGGATTCACAAGTCAGAATGGAAGAAAGGGCCACTACTTGTCTCCGAAGAGTATTAGGAACCAACCCTGCATCTAAACCCTTTTGTAAACAGTCCGAGATTTGAACCACCAAGATCTCCGTGGGAACAAGACCACCTTTCTTGCACCAGTTACAAAACGCTCTGCATGTAGCATTGTAGATACGGTTGGTGGAATCCCTGCGGGAAGCCTGGATCATAGCAATGACCCTGGAGGAAAAATTGTCCCCCCTCAGCAGGCCCCGCTCAAGCGCCAGACAGTCAGCTTCAATCACTGAGGATCTGGGTGGACCAAAGCCCCCTGGAATGGAGGAAAGACCGAAGAACAATGCCTGGTACTGATTATGTTTCCCCGCATAGTGGAAGCGGAGTAATTGTCTGAACTCTGGATGGATGGGGACATGCAGGTAAGCCTCCCTGAGATCCACCGATGTGAAGAGGTTGCCCCCCCCCCAACACCCTCCAAAATGGTCTGGAGAGACTGCATCCTGAACCTGCGATATACAATATAACAGTTCAAGGTCTTGAGATTGAGAATTGCCCTCCAATCTCCCGAGGACTTCTGAACCAGGAACAAACGGGAATAAAATCCCTGACCGTGTTTTGCCACTGGAACCGGTTGAATGGCCAGGATGTCCAGTAAGTGATTTATGGATGATTCCATAAGATGCCGCCTTGACCGATCCTGAGACATGGGACAGTGGACAAAGAGCCTCGGAAGATTGGAGAGAAATTCCAGGGAGAGATCCGACCTTACCGTCTCCCTGACCCAAGAGTCCGCTGTGGAATCCTCCCACTGGTCAGCAAAAAGAGCCAGATGGCTACCTATGGGAGGATCAGATGAGCAGTCATTTGGATCGTCGATAGGGGCAACCCCTTCCGTCCCAAAAGGACCACTTCGGAGGATAACGCTGCCCTTGTCTGCCCTGTCTGTCCTGACCATGACCTTGTCTGAAAGAAAATGGTCTCTGTGAATGTTGCCCCCAAAACCACTGTCCACTCCCCGAAAGGAAGAAGGACAAAAATAGGTCAAGTTAGGCATAATCTTGCATTTGTCCCGAGACTCCATAAGAATAGGGTCTAGAAACTCACCAAACAACTTATCTCCCCTATAAGAGGAGGAAACCAGGCGCCACTTGTTCCTAGCGTCTGCCTGCCACTGGTGGAGCCACAGGAGGCGACGAGCCATAATAGAAGACCCAATGGCTTTAGCCGCAAACCAAGAAGCAGTTAGCGTCCCGTCAGTGGAAAAGTTCCTAGCTCCTGATGCCTATGATGGAAGGCTTGAGCTCTAGAAAAATCAGAAGCCACAGTAGCAGAAATTTGTTGTAAACTTGCTTCAATGCCCTGACTTATGGCAGAAGAAATCAAAGTGGATAAATTGGCGGAATTTGAGGATCAGATGGCTGATCAGGCCTCAAGCCAGCAGAAGTGGACATGAAAGTTGTCTCAGCAGATGGAACCCTGTGTTGCATCTGATGTTCCCAATGGGTAACGGATGGCTCTAAGGCAGGCATTGCACCAAAAAGCAATTCATTGTTGCCAGGAGTGGCAGGAGCCTGCGCTGTGTCCCCATCTGGAGACCAAGCAGATGATGGAACCTCCTCTGGAATAGTAGGTAGTTCCATAATCTCCTTAGAATATGTCTGGGGCCTAGGAATCTCCTTGCTCTGAGGGCACTTTCCCTTCTTTCCAGCCACCTGTTGGACCTTCTGTGTTGCTAGATCAACATCCATGTGTTTTTCCTTAGCTCCTCTTTTAGAAGCTTTAGAAGACTTAGTAGGTTGGGCATAAGGCTTCTTAGCTTTAGAGCGAGCCTTGCCACACCTAGATTAAATGGAGCCTGAAGGTCCTTCCCGGGATCACTGTCCTGGTCAGTGATGGCTGACCTTGACCTGGATCGGGAATGCCCCTAGGCCGAAGAAGCCATCGTGGAACTCCTGTAATGAGAACATAGGTCTGATGAGACATGGTGGAAAAAAACACCAAGTTTATTAAGACCTGAGTGCAAGCTCTCACAAAGGCAACTAATGCCAGCCAATTAGGGTAGAAAAGCACGGTTGGGTAATCAACTCCCAACTGCTTCCCCTATATCCAGTCAGCGGAGGACTACTGATCTCCGGACCTTGTGTCTCGGTGCTAAGCACATGAACGCCTGCCCAATCAAAGAATAAGGGACCCGTGAATTCTCTGCCAGGATTGGTCTTACCTGGACTGAAATAGCAGCCGAAGATCCTCGCCGCTGCTTTCAAACCCCAAAGGGGCTCTGAAAATGCCTGCTTTGACTCCGAAATGGTCGCAAAGCCTCAAAGCGGCTCCCAAAATGGCCACTGAGCCTCTATGTAGCTCCCAAAATGGCCACCGTGCTGCCACAAGGCTCCAAAATGGCCACTGAGGCTTCACAAGGCTCCAAATTAGTTGCCGATCCTCTTCGCCGCTCTTACAAACTCTAAGGTCAGTGCTACAGAGCCCGGCTCATGGGCACTGCCTTGAGCAGCTTCCCCTGGTGCTGATCTTGTGCACTCTCCAGGCAAGCGCTATGAAGCCAGACTTGTGGGCGTTGCCTTCGTTTTGCAGCAGCCAAAGTCCCTGCTTGAAGCCTTGAGTCCCCTGCGGGTTAGCATTTCGAGGCAAAAGCCCGTGAGCGCCACCCAGAGGTCTATTTGCTGCTTCAAGACCTCTTGCCACCTCAGCAGCCTTCAGTGGGCTTGGGCTGAATCGCCCTTCACGCTGGAACCAAAATCAAGTTTTCCTGATATATATATAAAAAATGAATGAATGAATGAATGAATGAAAAACCTTTTTCTGTAAGAAAAAGCAGTAAGAAATGGACAGCTCGAGGAAACACGTCTGCCCAGCTAGACAGAGTCTAAAAAGCTGACAAGCAACAGGAAGAGGCGTGGTTTAACAGTTTTGCAGACTCAGTCCAACCAGTTAACAGACAGAGTTAACCCATTCCTGACTGCTGTTTCCTGCCTGGTGGAGAATTGCTTGTAAATTCTTTTCCATGTTACATTATTTTAAGAATACCATACAAAAGTAATCAGGAAAAGGCTGAAGGTTTTAATGGAACAATAGACTAGATGAGTCTTTCTGCTTCTCCCACCTTCTAAAAATTCATTTTGGGTAATAGGTATTTTATTCTCTCACCATTTTCAAGAAGAAAAAATATGAGAACCGTTCCTAAGGATCCTATATAATTCCCCCTTCTTTTTACATGCAGTTTGAAAAATAAGGATGCTGCTAAGAGGGTTCTCTCTGCAGTGGAGGAAACATTGCGTATATATCCCTTCAAATTCCAGGGTGCCAGGATTCTCAGTGGTGAAGAAGAAGGTGCTTATGGCTGGATCACCCTTAATTACTTACTGGGCAAATTTACAGAGGTAATATGACATGTCAGAAAAGCAAGTGATGACCAGGAATTCTCACTTGATTTGGTTTTCTAAGTCCTTTCGTTCTTAAATTCTATTCACAGCTGTAGAAGACTATCAAACATTAAAATGTAATATAATCTAATAAATCCCACAGGATTATGATAGGGTTGGAAGGGGATACTGACCCCAATCCCATACAATAGCGTGATTGTTAGAAGGCTTTCCACTTCAGCTTCAACTGATATAGCAAATGGGTGCCTAGAATTTAGTAATTTGTTCCGTTGTTTATACCCTTACAAAGTTTTCATAACAATCCATTAGAATTTGCCTTCCTAAAACATAAGGTCTATATTCTAATTTCTTCATTCTGGGAAAATAGAGAAAAGATCATGACCATGTGGCTAACTGTGTGATATTGCTTTCATTTTTGTGTTGAGGTCTTATATCCTGTTGTAGTCCCTCAGGTCTGGCTGTTATATCTCTCAGTCTAACTCTCCAATTTGTTCTTATTGCAGTCTATCTGGCCAAAAGTATTTGCCCATGCTTTCTTCAACAGTAGGACAACAGGAGCACTGGATCTTGGAGGAGCATCTACACAGATTACCTTTGTACCTGATCCAGATAAGATTGAATTACCAACAGATATAATAAATTTCCATCTCTATGGCAAGGAATACATGGTATATACACATAGCTTCTTATGTTATGGGAAGGACCAAGCTCTTCGACTCAAGCTGTTACAAGATGTTCTTGTAAGTAATGAGTATCAATCCTTTTCTTAGATGGTGCTTGATGAAACTGATACAGCCTGCTTATCCAATAGTTTGCTTCCTTTAATACAGATAGTCCTCGACTTAAAAACTACATTTGGGACCAGAATTTCCTATGCGATGTGGTTGTTAAAAGAATTGCACCCTACTTTACAACCTTTTTGCTCTGGTTGTTAAACAAATCACTGCAGTTGTTAAGCAAGTTTTGCTTACCCCATTGACTTTGCTTGTCAGAAGCTGGCTGGGAAGGTTGCATGGTGTCCTGCAACCATTATAAATATGTATCCATTGCCAAATTCCTGAATTTTGATCAGGTAACTGTGTGTAAGTCACTTTTTTCAGTGCCACTGTAACTTGGAACTGTCTCTAAATGAATGGTCAAGGACTGCATGTAATGCAATTATGTTGTAATTCCTGAGCCTTTATACAATGAGATTTTGACTGTTCTGGAAATTTCAATTTTATCCTCAGAAAATAAGACTTACTAAGGATAAATGGGAAACTTTGGCCAGTGAGCCAGCACTAGCCCATCAGATCAGAGAATCTAACTCACAAAAACCTCAGAATTCTGACCTTGCCAGTTGTACTCCCTCCCATAAGAGGTATCCACAGGATAGGATCCAATGAAAGCACATCGTTGTGATACAAACTTGATACTTGTAGGATGTCACAATGTATTACAAATGGGGTAGAGCTGTGTCACAATACAATTCTGCTTTTATAATTTGCCCCCTCTTGAGCCTCTCTGCAGATATCTTACCTTCTAACTAGTTGAAGCTAGCAAGATATGGCTGTACTTTAATAACTTTATCCTTTTCTCCTGTCAAACTGTGAAATAGAATATACCAGTGCATATTGTGTTACATACAATAACTGGGATTGTAAAAGCAAAACATGCCTCAGCTGTGTCAGACAATATTCCTGCAGAACACTAGTTGTTTTGTGAATTGGGAAAAAAACTGGATAGTAACTTCTGCTGCTAATTATTCTCATATCTTTTTATTTGCACCATAATCACATTATACCACTAAAGCAGCTTTTCCTTGTCTGATGGCATCTAGCTATATTGATCTACAATATCCATCATCTCAGTCAGTAGTTGGATATGGAGAGTATGGGAATACACCCTACAGAATCAAGATTCAGAGGACTCAGCCAAAATTAATTGAACACAACTTATGTCCCTTTTTTAGTTTTATTACTTGGCTCAGCTCAACAGTAATTTAAAGTAAAATTAAAGTAAAAGACATAGAAGAACTTTGACTTTGAGATGCTTATTCTTAGATTAAGAGTTTATGCCTTCATCTCAGGCTAATATTGTATTGAATCTTGAGGATCATTTTCTTCATTTTTAATATAATCCACTCAGAGTTGCCTAAAATGTGAGTTGAGTAGTAAATTTGATAAATAAGTAAATACATAAACAAAGAAACATTTGTAGGAACACTGCATGTGAGTATATATACACAGTGGATTGTAATAATTTTTCTTCCTAAAGTATTTCTTTCATTTCATCATTGTATGTTTGTTATTTTTTTTTAAAAAAAATGGAATATATATATAATACATATATAAAATATGTAAGGATTCAAGGGTATAAAAGTAGATTCAAGGCAGGCATTTATTTTCTGACCTAGGCCTTACTGTGCCCCAGGTCAGGACTGTGATTGGAGTTATGCATAATGTTGCTTTGGTTTCTTTGCATAATAAATTATGCATAATACATACTTTGGCTTAATAAGATTTTTTTTCAATCCAGTCATTGTGGATTGTAAACCATGGTTTATGATGTAATGTGATAAGTGAATGTATTGGAACTCATGTGATTGCTGATGAATTTTTAAACTTTTTTAGTCTTCAACAACTGACAGACTCCAGGATCCATGTTTCCACCAAGGATATGTAAGGACACTTAATGTTTTTGATCTGACCACAAATCCCTGCACAGCACGTAACATCACTGCACCGTATTCTCAGATCCAAATCCAAGGTGATGGGAATTATGAAAAATGCTTAGAAAGCATCCAGAAAATCTTTAATGCTGAAGACTGTCTTTATTCCAGCTGCTCATTCAATGACATTTTCGTGCCTGAGGTGTCTGGAGAATTTGGGGTGAGTCTTTTTAACACATTGACAGCTTGGCAATGAACTAAAAGATTTCTGTGATGCTATTTCTTGTTTTAAAATTATTAACCCTATTATCTTCAGCAGTAGTCTTCAGCCAGGTTTGAACTACAAAAATAGAAGCACTGACAAATCGGTCTAATCAAATTACTGACGTAAATGGCATCTGTAACAAACTAAGGATATAAAAATGACCACAGGTGCATGTTGATTACATGTGATTACATACCGCTATCACAAAGGCTGGTGTGAGTTCATAAATCATGGCATTTGTGTATTGTTATTTGCTCCTGCTTGACATTCCCCATTTGCAACCATGTATTTAGTCTAAACAGCTGCCTGTTCATTTAAGGCAGTGTTGCTCAGTTTTGGTGACTTGAAGATATGTGGACTTCAACTCCCTGACTGGTTGCGGAATTCTGGGAGTTGAATGACACTTCTTCAAGTTGCCAAAGTTGAGAAATATTGGTTTAAGAGAAATGTTAGTTTTAAAAAAGCTTCCTAACTCTTTTTTCCAGAGACCCATTCTTACAAAGGCACCATTTTATAGTAATGACTACATTTCCATAAACATTACTTTAGCAGACACTGTCCAGAGCCTGGCAGTTGTAGATGCAGCGCTATAGCATTTCCACTGGCAGGAAACATCCAAAACAAATTCCCAAAGGAAGGATTCCCTCAAGAGTCTATAGAAGGCATATTTGATTTCAGTTCTCAAAAATAAAGAGCTAGAATCTTGGTAGAGTCCCTTTCCCAGCTTCTGTCCTGTTGTAGCTTGAGCTAGCAGAGCTTTGGAAGAGGCGGATTATCTATCACTGTATTCTCTTTCATGAAATAGCTGCTGTGCCTCCATTTTTTTATTGTTAACAAGTGATTTCTAGTTGCAAATAAAGTGCTATGTGTAGTTGACATGAAGCAATAGGAGAAGCCCCTGGGTTGTTGTTCTTCTTACATGTAGTATTGAATTGGAGCTCCCAGCCATGAATAGAAGAAGCATAGCTTAGAGGTAGAGTCGCTGCCACTTTGCAGGTGGAAAGTCTCACATTCACTGTCTCTCATCTCTAATAAAAAGGCAGCAGTGATATGGCTCAAGTCCCTGGAAACTGATGTAAGTCAGAATGATTGGCTAAAATAAAGTTGGATAGTTCGTTGTCCAGCATCTTATTTCTTATGTACATCAGATCCTCACCTATCATAATATGGTTTATTTTTTTGGACATAACATGTTATATCAATGTAGCAATTGTGTTTTGTTCACCCAGTTCACATTAGTTTGCAGTTTCTAACCAATCATTGAGTACAGACAGTTGTGGACTAGATGAATAATTGGAACAGAAAACATCTCCTTTATGCTAAATATTGTTGGTAGCATTATTTTGTTTCCATTGATTTACAACATTTGTAGGGCACCCAATTTATTATGACTGAGTGGCTTATAAAAATACAACTATACAAAAAATGAGTTTCTTTTTTTTTCTTTCTTGAATAATTTCATATTACTTGATCTTTAGGCATTTTCTGCTTTCTACTATGTAATGAATTTTCTAAATGTGACCGAAAAACCTATGGACCAAGTGATAGAAACAGTGAAGAACTTTTGCTCCAAACCCTGGAATGAGGTATGTCATTTTTTCAAACAAAAAGAGCATAGATCTTGACTCATACAACAAGTGGCCTCCAATTAGTACTAATTGTGTGAGATTAACTCAACTCAAAAATCAAAGCAGGGGAAGGGAAATACCTAAAATCCATTTACCCTACAAACGTAGAGTCCTCATGGCATGCAAAAAGGTTTTTCATTTGAAAATACACAGATGGATTGTGATAACTTCAAGGATTAATATTTATGTGGAAAACAGAGTGCCTCAGTCTTTATAAAAGAGGAGGAAAGTCAAAGAAATAAACTTGTTTCCTTTCTCTCTGTCTAGGTGAAAGTCAAATTTCCTAAGATAAAAGAGAAGTACTTGAGCGAGTACTGTTTCTCGAGTACATATATTATCTCCCTGCTTGGCCAGAGATACAACTTCACTAAGGAAAAATGGCAGAATATCCACTTCCTGGAGAAGGTATCTTTAACATTCAGAGGTGGAAATTAAGGAGTGGTGGTGGAGATTTATTTTAGAAGCTCCCAAAAACTTTACCATCTAAAATTAATCATTTGGTTAAAAAAATTTACATTAAGAATATATGGAAGAAACCAAAGACAAGTGGAAGCCACAAATAAAATTGTCTTCATAAATCTGCAAAAGACATCCAGAGATAAGGCTATTCACATTTCATAGGACAAGGTAATTTACAGTGTTGGTGCAGCAATTGAAAAGCCTTATCCCTTACTGTGTCTCACTCAAGTGTGATACAGTTTCTAGTATTTTATGAAGGAGGTAGATCAATATGGAAGGAAGTTAAGTGCAATATCATGAGCACAAAGCATTAGGAACTTCAAAGGCCGGGAGTAACTCTTTGAATGGATTCACACAACATGCTTATTTTGGCTGTTGAATTTTTTGGAAATTTTCTGGGTGTTCATAATTATGGAATCATAAGCTAACTAAAAAGGCCATCTTGGCCCTTATGTAATTTCACAAAAAAGTAAACAAGCTTAAAACCAACACTCTTAGCAGATTGCGTGAATTCAGTTGCTGAACCTTTCACTGACTTGATTAAACTTATTATGCAAACCTAGTCACTGAATTGTTGGAGAATGTTGCATGTGAGCCAGTTTGTTCTAGTGGTTAAGGCTCCAGACTCGAAACCAGGAGACTATGAGTTCCAGTCCCATCTTATGCATAAAAGCTGACTGGGTGACCTTAAACCGATCATTCGCATCCCAACTCACCTTACAGGGTTGTTGTTCTGGGAAAAATAGGAGGAGCAAGGAGTATTAGATATGTTCATGCTTTGAGTTGTTTATAAAAATAATAAAGACGGAATATAAATAATAAATCAATCAATTTTAAAAATGCAGGGTTTGCACCACTTTTCTTGGAGTTGTTAGATATTTCATTGAGTGATTTTTCTTGTCTCCTTCATTTCAGGTTCAAAACAGTGATGCAGGATGGACACTGGGCTATATGCTAAACCTTACCAACATGATCCCGGCAGAGCAGCCCTACACACACCTCTTGTCTCACGCAGGTTTTATCAGCTTCATGGTCGTCTGCTCTGCTCTAGTGATGACTCTGTTCTTAGTAGGCTCAATTATATATCACAAACCAAAGTGCCTGAGAAAGGAAATAATTTAGGATGCAGAAGGAAATTTGACACATCTATGGAAACACTGTGGTTAAGATCAGGGGTTGTACTTTCCTACTCTGCTCTGCTGAAATATCTAGTTTATATGAGAGCTTTCTGGACCATTTGCTCTGGCACCAACAGATGCCAAAACAACAGCATGCTACCATTCTATTCATCTCCCTCAGATTGAAGATTCACTTCTCATCCTACTCTAATTGAGGGTTGATAAATTCTTGCATGTTGTATTAAAACAAACCCCACTTCTCTCAGGAATGCCACTTCAATCATACGTTGCTTTGGTCCTGGAAATACAGCACAGGGACATCCAGTTAGATGGGCTGAACACTGCAAGGACTAACTTATACCGTTAGCTGCAGCTGCTCTTCAATCGTGAAAGAAGAATGAATCTTCTTTCATTCTACTGGAAAAAAACACAAGCATTCAGAAATACCATCTACCATCCAATTGCCGTTTTGAAGTAGTCCTTAATCAGATTTGTGATAGTATTTGTATTATGTCATTGTAGTAGTATTTGTAATAATTCGTCTATGAAAGAGGTTGAAAGTGAAAACCTTTGACAATAGCTTATCAATCGCTGGGAGAAGAAGGGAAGAGTACTCTCTACTAAAAGCTAAGGAACAAAATGCAGCTTATGAATTTGCAGCTTGACCAGAAAAAGGAGCAGTAAATTATTCCTGATGTGTAACAGTTGGTACCTGAGTAACAGGCCTTGCACTGATGAACTGTTTATGAAGTGTTTAGATTCACTGTCAGCTGCCTTATGTAAGTTATATAGTTCCTGGGCACTGAGGTTTGATTTCACACTCTATATTATCAAAATCCATTGGTATTATTATTATTATTCAAAAACTATACTGGGGAAGAGGGAAACAATCCCTTCGCAACCGAATTCACATGCTTGCAATGCAAACGTTCTTAAGGGCGGGACCTGTGGAAGGAGAATTCCTTCTTACAAGCATCAAAGGAATGTTCCTAGGGGGGAAAAAACTGCCTTGCACTGAGGTTTTACTGTAAATTAGGAATACAGGTAGTCCTCGACTTACAACAATTCGTTTTTAGTGACTATTCAAACTTACAACGGCATTAAAAAAAGTAACCTATGACCATTTTTTCACACTTACTACCATTGTAGCATCCCTATGATCACATGATCAAAATTCAGACACTTGGCAACTGGTTCATATTTATGATGGTTGCAGGGTTCCTGGTTCATGCAATCAACTTTTGCAACCTTCCGCACAAGCAAAGTCAATGGGGAAGCCAAAGTCATTTAACAACTGTGTTTCTAACTTAACAACTGCAATGATTCACTTAACAACTGTGGCAAGAAAGTTTGTAAAATGGGGCAAAACTCACTTAACAAATATCTCACTTAGTAACCTAAATTTTGGGTTCAATCGTGGTCGTAAGTCAAGGACTACCTGTATAGTCAAAACATTTCCAGCATTCCTATAACAAATGAGCCAGTCTGTTAATCTAGTCTGTCTGCTGATTAGCAAACCTAAGTTATCCTCTGGTAACATTATTGATCCAGCAACATTTGAAAAGATCGTCAATCAGCAGCCAACCTGCCTGTACATCTGTGCCACTCTTGCTATTTGCTTCAGGATAGAAACATTCCTGCCAATCTCAACTCCTCTGGAGAATCAGACCAATGGAATAAGCCTGTTATACACCAATAATCATGGCTTTAGTTAGGGAAGAGTCGTGCAGACAGAGGTGATATCCTAGAGGAAAAAAGTAAAAGCCAGTTTGGCCTAGTGGTTAAGACATCAGGCTAGAAAATGGAAGACCATGAGTTCAAGTCTCACCTTAGCCATGAAAGCCAGCTTGCTGACTTTGGGCCAGTCACTCTCTCTCAGCCCAACCTGCTTCACAGGATTGTTGTTATATGGAAAATAGGAGGAGGAAGCTGTGTTTTATATGTTTGCAACCTTGAGTTATTTGTAAAAATAATAAAGGTGGGATATTAATTAAATAAATGCATAGATATGATCAATCAGATTTTTCACCCACCAGCTTTCCAGTTTTCAGATTAGATTGATCTCGCGTTGCATATTACAGTAGATCAAATCTGAGAGTTTAAATGGTAGAATCACATGGTGGAAAATATGGGCAGCTAATCACAGATCCAGAGGCTGACAGTTGATCTGGTAGGCGTCTGATACCAGCATTGAAGGAACTAGGATAAATAAAGGAAATGTTCATGCTGTTTGGCTAATTTAAGGAATCTGCTTTTATTTAATCCATAATTATAGAAATACAAAAATAGAATATAGAAACATTGTTTAACATAACAAAGAAGTGATTCACATATGTTAAGCATTGATCCATTTGGCGCGCACTTTTCTTAAACTATAGTAGCTTATTGTTCATTTCTTAGTTATAAACCATGTTTATAATCTACAGTGTCTGAGTTGACACATTGTACTAAGTCATAACATGGTACGTTTTGTCTTTGTACAATGTATAACTCTAAAATTAGCAAGAATTTCAATGACCCTTCTTATTTAACACAGAATGTTTTTCAACAATGTGGTTCCCACCTCAGGAATTTTATTTCAAACAAGTATACTTTTGACAAATAATGACATGGATTACCCTTTAAAACAGTTTGCAAAGACATGAAAGAGGATAATTAAAATCTGATGAATAGAAGTAATAGTATGCTTCAATAGAACTTGAATGAGAATTCTGAATCAGAGTATGAAACATACTCATGCCATACTCATATCATATTCATACCCGGTAAGTATTGACTACATTTATGTGTCAGAATTGTTGGGAATCTTGTCTTAATGAGAACAAGCATTACAGCATATACTATGCCACATATTCACATGTCAATTACTCAAAATAAGCATTCATTTTGCACTAATTTTTCAAAAGCTTTTTTACTAGTCACCAAATGCATTCATGTTAGTGAAGTGGTTTTCTAGGTGAATTGTATTTAAACTCACTCATCTTTGCACATTCAGAACCTTCCTTAGTCCAAATATAGAATAAATGAATAAAAATAAATAACAATATTCTACATACTTCCCAGCTACTTTGGTATTTTAATAGGGGGAAAAATCAGTTGACATTCTTTCAGTATTTTTCTGCCTTACTGATTGGAGTGAGACAGTCACTAGAAAAAGTGACAATCTCTTTATTCTGCCAGTCTGATACTATTCAGATGTGCTGGGCTACCATCTCCATCATCCCCAGCTAGCATGTCCAATCCTCTTGTTGAAAAGATGGTGGCACTGATAGTCCTACATTCCTGGAAGGCCCCATGATTGGGGAAAGCTTGTCTACCTCTTTATATTGATCCTAGTTAATAGGTGTCTGTTATTCTTTTATGATTTAATCTGTCCAAATTACACAATGTATTAGGTCCCTTATCCTGTTACTGGGGTTGCTGCTGAATTCATACTCTTTAAGAGGCTGATTTGCAAGAATCCCAACTGTAGGCATATGGTGGGAAGGGAATTAAGAGCAAGGAATGTATAGTATATTATTAAACATCTGTTAGTAGCCCTTCTTGGCCTCAGGCTTGGAGGAAGAATAATTCAGGACTGGTGATGCTGGGATGCTGTCACATAATTCCTGAAAATAGTTTAAACCTTGTCTTTCCTGTCCAAATGAAACAAATATTCACTTTATACATGTGTACATCTCTGTATTTATATGGCATATTAAAAATGCTTTGATTAATGTCATTGGTGTTTGTCCATTATTTCCCAAATGAAGGAAGAGAACAGCATGGCAAAAGAAACAATTTTCTCAGCTAACATTCAGCATCTGCCTAGTTAGATAAGGGTCAATGGCACTACTTCTCTTGTGGCTATGTAGGGATTCTAGGCTAACTCCCCTTTTCACTCCACCCGCAGGTTCCCTTCTCCTATACAATTTGACCCAGAAGGTAAGAGCAAAAATGCCCAAACGGGGGATTCCAGCAGTTTCACTGGTTACTGTTTAAAATCTCACTGATGCATTCCAGAAGCTCAAGTTGAATGAGACTGTCTTAGCAAAATTCCTGCTCATTTCTCTGAAACACAAGAACTATGGGAATTGTTCTGCTTAATTAAGGGGAGAATTGGGAGAGATTAGCCCTCATATGCAGAAAGGCAGTATTTAGATGATAAAACATTCCATACTGCAGGTATCAAACATCACAGATTTAATACTCTGAAAAGAAAACTCTTCAAGAAAAAGTTAAATACAGCAAAGGAGACGAAGGATTTATTAACTCTTTCCCAGTAGATTTATTGTTAATAATCTGAGATAAGAGAATAATTGAAAATTGCTTAACGCACTGTAAGCCGCCCTGAGTCTCCGGAGAAGGGCGGCATATAAATCAAATTAAAAAAAAAAAAAAATTCCAGTAATATTTATATTTATTTCTTCAGAATCCTTATGTCTCATTTTCTTGCCATATATAACTCAAACCTTAACTGTTCATTTATTCTGCATTTTGTTCAACATCACTGATTCAGCTATCTTCTTTTACCCCTTAGGGAGAAACTTGAGTCAAAATAGGGATGGACCAGAGCTGAACAAATGGATGTTTCAGTTCAAGAGTTGGTCAACTCAATTCTTTCAATTGTTTTACAAATTAAATAATATAATTTGGTTCCTTCAAATCTTTGGAATGATTGGAAAGTGATTTAGAAATTTGATGACTGGGTTTGCCAAGTCTTAATATTATTGCTTCTTTCTTCCAAAAGGAAAATAGAAAGAGGGAGATGAAAAATCAGAAGGGGTCTGGTAGCAACTTTTCAGATTAATAATTTTTTAAAAGATGTAAAATTTCATAAACTACAATTGATCTCATCAGAAGCATGGGTAGCTAAATTGATGTAAAATTTAAAATGAAATTAGTCAGGGGAAGAGAAAACAGGGTTTTTGAGCCTGATATCAAACTTATATCTTTTTTAAGTATTTTGCATAAACTCAGACATGTTTGTCCTATACAGAATCCAGAGAAAATTGTTGGCAGATGATGGCATATATAACTTCAGAGGAAGAACATATGAAGATACCTCTACTGTTATGTGAAATTGTTGTGGTTTGTGTTGGTGCCATTGGTGTAAATGGATTTGTTTTAGGGTATGGTTCCTATGTTAGCATCTTTGCTTTGTTGTTGCTTGTTTTTTGTGAGAATTTCCTTCAAGCTAAATGATTGGTGGTAGGCAAGTACAGGTCTATCAAGTGCCTAAGAAAGTGTAATGTTATTATTCAGTAAGGATTGTAGCTTATAAATAGTATGCTTGAATGACTTGAGCTATGAGCTGTAGGTAATGACGACTTACATGGTCTGACTTTTAATATTATCCTGGTTTATCTATGGGATGGTAGTTCCATCTGCTGAATGCCTGGTTTAATTCCATCAGTTGAGCATCTCTGTTAAGCAGGTCAGAACAAATACAATTATAGCATATGGCCTGTCTTATTGAGATCAAATTGGATATCTGTTCTGGAATGGAACTTGTATAGAGGGAAGAAGGGATGTAATCGATTTTATTACACTGACACATAGTAGCCAATCCATGTAATTTATTACTTCTGCAAACCCTGTCTTTCAGCCTGACCCAGTATTAACCTGCTGTTTGCATCTTACCCTTCTCCTGAAGATATATTGTTTGAGCTTTACCTCTTCCCGTAATCCATATCCTATAACTATAATCTCATAATATCTTGTCTGCCATATAGCAGGCTAAAGTGGGACTGGTCTCCTTAATAGTAGGCTGCATAATGTCCTCTATGTTGATTGGGCTGATAAAGCTTCTATAAATGGCACAAAATAAGCCTGAAGAAGAATAAACATTTGAAGCACAATTTATTAAGCAATGTGAGGACACATCTTCAGTATATGTAGTTCGATAGATGCTGAATTTGATATGTTGCAAAATGAATGAACATGAGAATTATCCTAAATTGTTATTATGTCATTAATAAAGCAAATATATTAGAAAGGCTCGTAGTTAGATTAGATCTACATCGACTGAAAATGTGGAACACTTGTGAGCCTGTGATGGTATGTTGTTAGCTGAGAATATGAATGATTATCTATGAATGTTACAACATTATATGCTGCAATAAAGAGCAGGGATCTGAAAATTAATCAAGCTAGTTATGTTTCACAGGAAAAATAAGTTATAAAATGCATAAATTGTTAAAAACAACAACAAATAGATCAGTGGATGTACTTTGGCAATATGTTTAATGAGGAGGAACATTTGATTAGGAGTTTACAGGAATTTTTAGTTTTTCCTTCAATTCAGGATGGACACCATCTTCTTACATCAGGGTTTCCCTATAATTTATTTTATTTAGATAAATTGCACATTCTTTTCAGATGCTAAAACTGAATGCAAACAAAAGACTGCTAGAGTGCATGCTGCACCTGGCTTAAAACATGGCCAACCAAAAACCTTCATTTGTTCCAGTCTTGATTGTCAAGATAGCTCTCAGGCCTTTTATGAATATTTATGACTATCATATCTGAGCTGAGACATTTCTGTACCTCTTTGCTGCTATTAAACTATCTTCCAGATTTTTCAGTTCAGATATAGGCCTATTTATAATGTAATTTGAAAAAGGAACCATAGTGAAACTGGGCTTTAGGTCCTGAGCAAAATTGAGCATAGGACTAAGAGCTGAGCCAATTTCATGCCTCACCATTTGCCCTTTGTCCCAGATAACATTTACTATGCAACGCACTCTGTTTATTTTAAAGCATTGATTCCTTTATAGGATACAAACACTTTATGGAAGTTTATAATATAAAAGTATTTTCGGTTCCAATGGCAGTTTTTAAAACAGCTGCCAGACCCCAGATCTGTTCTAGAATCAGAGAATATGTTCTGACTATGTCTAACTTCCGAATATAGAGGGACCATAGAAAAGAAGAAGCATGTTGTACATGTTCAGAGATGCTTGCTTTGTTACAATTGTGTATGTAAGAGCTTTGGCTTGTGGCTGAAAATGTGCTTCTTGAAATCTAGTGAGTCTTCCTGAATATGTTTTCCTGTCGGAGAGATTTTGATCAGGTCTCTGTCCTACCATGAAGAGCCAGGAGATTTCAGATGCCTGTTTACCCTTCAGTTAATAAATGAACAGAAATCAACACAACTTTCTAAACGTGCAGAGGTTTTGAATAATTCTGGCTCTAAAAGCTCTGTGGCATATGTGTGTACTAGAGCACAAGGGGAAGAACTCAGCATTAAAAATTCTTCCCTCGCTGTAAGGGGCATTCATTGAGATGCTCCTCCCACCACTGTCTCCACCACAGGTGGAGTGGGCTGGCACTTGACTGTAAAACTGGAGAGAACCGGGTTGAGTTTGCATTTTAGTTGCTGTCAAAAAGCAAGCTTGGAGAGCTATCGTCTCCTGCAAAAAGCTGCTTGCCATCCAGAGAAAGATGTATCAGTGGCTTTGGCTCCTTGGAAAAGTTCTGCTCTTGGTGAGAGTGGCTGCCTCAATTAACTATGTCCATCACCGCTATGAGGAATTGGTGCAGGCGCTGTTCGATGTAAGGGGCTCATGCCCCTATGTTACCAGGCTGTACAGCATTGGGCGCAGTGTGCAGGGCCGCAACCTCTATGTGCTGGAATTCAGCGACTCTCCTGGCATCCATGAGCCCAGTAAGTGTGCCCAAGGTATAACTCTTGTATAGTTGAAGAGATGCTTCTTTCTGCTCTGCTTGATCAATGCACAATTGGGTTCAGTGTGGTGCTGGAATCTCTGTGCCTAATGGAATCAAGCCAGGGCCACGGTATTCCTAGCAGAAAGTTTGGTCAAGTCAAGGGGAAGGGGGAAGGCTGTGCAGAACAGAACAGGTGTTTGGATTGACATTGACTTGTTTAATTAATAGCATGGTTTTAAAAATGTATTAAGCCTCATGACACGTTAGTGGGTTTATTTCATTTCATGTGAAGGTCTGAGATATATGTACTAGCAACCATCTGGGGCTTGTAATTAAGGTAAAGTTTAATCCCAAATCCAAAGATTCAACTCCAGCTCTCTTTTTTAATGCTGTACTTTAATTCTACAAAATAATGTTAACTAATTGGACAAAATTAATATTAATCTTGGAAGATGACAAAACCTTTACTTCTCCCTACACTATCTCTCTGCCTTAACACTCATAACTATGTTGTTGCAAATTATAGCTTTGATAGACTACACTTTTGAATAAGTGGGGCAGAGCCTGACAAAGAGAGGGAAATACAGGTGCCAGACTCATAATTATGCAGCAAGAATTCTGAGACCAAAGATCATGCGTTGAAGCCCTTGCTATACCTTTAACAGCTAAAGCAAAGAGGTTTTTCATTAGAAGTATTCTGGTTAATGAGTACCTTCCCCAAAGTAGTGTACTTAGGAATTACAGAAGCTGAAGTTCAACATATCTGGGGGATACCAGACTGGAAGAGACTAGTCTACTCCTAACTATTATCCAGTAGATGTTAGGCAAAAATATTTTTATTCAACTAGGCATTGTAGAATTATTCAGCAGTTACATTAAGCGTAAGAGCAGATAATTAAAATTCTTTAGACAATCCTTTTACTTCTACCTTTTTATTTTTATGACATGTTATGATCTTTTTTACTTGTATACCCCAAAACCAAATTAAAAGAGCAGTATTTGTGTTTTAGTAATTTAGTAAATGTTCATTTCTCTGATGTGCCAAGTTCAGCATTTACAAGTATGATATCCATCGTGTTATGCATTAATCCTACAAGATAGATAACACTAATAAACAATTAGTAAGGTTTCTTACTACCAAGATTAGCAGGTAAGCCATTATAATTCATGAAAAGAAATCCCATAGACCAGCTGTTTCCAAGATTTTTAAGGATATAAGAAGAGGAACACAGAACTGATGAATGGATAGGGAAATGGATAGGGAAAAAGAGGCTGGGATCAGCTGCAAGTTTGGTCAAGGGATGTCTATTATGTATACATGGATTCTTCCCCACCTTATAATCTACACAAACATTTTTATTCTTTTGTGCATAAAGTAGGACTACCTATATTTGCAGATATCCTGCCTACAATTCTAGAGACTTCTGAACATAATTAATAGCCTTCTTCCTGTAGAATGGCCCTCTCAGAGCCTAATAATTGTTTTTATGCATCCTGCAGGGTACACGTAGAGAAAAGGGGGGCATCTATGGGGGAAACAGTTTTACATAAATGAATTTGAGGCTAAATCATGCTGATTTTATTTTGCAATTTACTTTAACCCCCATTAAGCTTTAGAAGGCTGGAATGTGACATTCTAGGAGATAAGCTGAAGAGGAACGGTGGAAGGGACCTTTAGATGCACTGTATGAAATAAGGAAATAGAGACCCTGATTATGTGGTTGTGACTGTGCCCTACTTTCAATTCTCCACTGCAGGAAAAGATTTGCCCCCAGGATACATACCATTCTCATACAATGCACTGCTTCTTCCCATTTTCTCCAAGCACTGATTCCTGTCCATTGCCCCGTACTTTTAAGTTCTGTATGAGAGACAGCAATTAACCTCTCTTCGTTTGACAGGGAACATGTGGCCGGAAGAAGCACATAGCCTCACAATGAGCTTCTTTCCACAATACAAAAGGCCACAGCTATAGTTTCATCACCACAGAATGCCATTTGGGAATCTATGCTGTTCCCCCTCCTGCTTGACCTCAATGTTTATGCATCAGCACCCAGTTGTGTTGAATCTATCTACTCTGTTCCACTGTCAGCAAATTTCTCCCTTTCTCAGTGGAGCCAGAATTCAAGTATGTGGCAAACATGCATGGGAATGAGGTACTAGGCCGGGAACTGTTGCTCCAGCTTGCGGATTTCCTGTGTGAAGAGTATCGCCATGGTAATCCGCGCATTACACAGCTCATCCATGAAACACGCATTCACCTCTTACCTTCGATGAATCCTGATGGATATGAAGTGGCAGCTGCCCAGGTACTAGGCAAGCATTCCTTTTATATTTCAATTGTCATGATAATAACAAAAGTTTGTTTTAAGGCAGCCAAGGGAGAGAGGAATGGCATTACTGAATGTGTTGGAAGTACAATTTTCAGAATGTTTAGTTAGTTCCAGCACTTTTGGAGATATCAAATTTGGGAAAGCCAAAGTCACAGACTCTAAATCAAACTTTATGCATTGCAACAGCTGAATTTTTTTTTTTTAATTTGATTTATATGCCGCCCTTCTCCGGAGACTCAGGGCGGCTTACAATGTGTTAAGCAATAGCCTTCATACTTTCGTATATTTATATAAAGTCAGCTTATTGCCCCCACAAACTGGGTCCTCATTTCACCTACCTTAGAAAGGATGGAAGGCTGAGTCAACCTTGAGCCTTGAAGAGATTCGAACCAGCAGTAAATTGCAGGCAGCTGTGTTAATAACAGGGTGCGTAGACCACTGTACTATCAAGGCTCATAGAATTAAACTTCTATGTCAAAAGGCAATACATCTTAAGAATAGACTCAGGTGACTGCTACAGAATATTGTATAAACTTATCATGATTGCTTGTTTGTGATCTTCCAGAGACATATAGCTTGCCGCTATTAAGAATTTATAAGTGAGAGAGTTGGATCTTAATCTGATTTAGAAGGCAACATATTACAATACTATGTAGTAAAAAGTAGAACATATGTTTTGAATGCAGAAAATCTTTTGGTATATCTACTGGTAAAAAAAGTAGGACTTATGCCTGCCAATGTCAACAATACTAGCTAAACAATAAAATAAAGTAATTCTCTGTGTTCCCTGTGGTCACTTTCGGTCATGGATGCTGAACTGTAGCAAAACTCTCCGTATCCACTATGATCTGATGATGTCATTGTTGCAGACCTGTAAAAGTGAGACATTTCAATCTTCCCCATATTTTCCCGTGATTGGGAAACAGGCATCACATTGCAATGAATGCCACTGGCCAACTTGCTTTCACTTTCTTGCTCTTCAGAGGATGACTGACGTCACGATGACTTCAGAGGAGGAAAGTCACAGCAATTGGGGGACCTCCAGATAACAGGCTTTCCACAAACTTTTCCAATTTATAATAGTGTACTTAACACAGTTCCAAACTGTTCTGACCATTTATTGTTTTGGATATTCTGAGCAGTTTATTGTTCTTTCAGCAAAAGATCTGTGAGCAGGGCAAGTGACATTGATTAGTAAAGGCAACAGCCAATTTCCCAGCCCAAGGGAAAACTGATTCCTATAATTCAAACTGATTTTTGGGGCCATAAAAATAAAGGCATTTCAATTCTGCATTTCATGTTTATGCACTGTGGCTTTGAATACAGTTGTGTTAAGGAAAAAGAGATGTTTCTTAAAATACAATCATCTTTAATTTAGGGTTGTCTGTTGAATTCTGACTATGCTAATCTGTATCAGAAGACCCTGCTCAATAAATATTTGGCAACTATTCTTAGCATCCTGAAATCCAGAAGCTCCTGAACGGCTTTTATTCTCTTTTCTGAAATACGTATCTCCCTTTTGATGACTCAAGAGATAAGCTAAAATATGGTATTCACTTAAACATATCTACAATAACACAAAAATTTATTATTCTCTTTTTAGAACCAAAGTTATTTAGATTATGTCATTGGGAGAAACAATGTCAATGGAGTCGACCTTAACCGTAATTTTCCTGACCTCAACACCATCATGTATTCCAATGAGAAACAGGGTGGACCCAATCATCACATCCCTTTGCCAGATAATTGGAAAAGCCAGGTAATGCCAATCCAATTAATCCCTTTCAAGTAATGTGTATACTGTATCCACTTATAGTTTATCCACTCATCCATCCTAGCCATGTGGTTGTAGAAACTTGTGATGGCTATGTAATGCAGGTTACTGGACTCTTACAATACTGCATGAATTAAGTTCCCTCTACTTTTTTGCCATTCTCTTCACTTTTCTCTAAGAGCCAAATTACATATGGAGAAAACCCAACTGCTTTAATACTCCCTGGATCATAGTCCTTTGGAACACAGGAAGAAGATTTTGTCTGGGTCTCTGTCTGTGTATCTAGATATGGAAAATTAACATGTTAAGAATTGGTTCCTAAGTGCTTAAACATCTCTTAGGAACCTAGCAAGGCCATCATTTCTGACGTTAGCCATATGAAGTCCTATATGCATTAAATAAGATCAGGACGAGTATAAAGTCTGCACACTTGCTTGAGCCTGTGTATGTGCGTGCCTGGCCACGGGCATGCACGCATGTATGCACGTGCATTCACATGCTGCCTTCAAATCAGCATTGTCTCCTGGTGATTTCCTGGGCTAGCCCCTGCAGTTTTCTTGGCAAAATTTCAAAAACAGTTTACTACTGCCTCCTTCCAGCGCTGAGAGAGTATGACTGGTCCAAGGTCATCCAGGTAGGTTTTGTGCCTAAGGCAGGACTAGAATTCACAGTCTCCCAGTTTCTAAAATGCAGAATCATGACTAGATTCACATATTGTCCTAAGCCATGAGTTGCTTAAGTATGATTTGCTGAATAAGACACAATAAGCCAGTTGGACATGCTAAAAACATAAAGTTTGTGAACCTAAATGGTTATGGGATTCGTGCAACAGATAATTTTAACCACTAAATAGACTTCAATAGTGTGCATTTGTGCTCTGTGTATGAGTGTGTGTTTTTGTGTATGAGAGGGAGGGAGGGAGGGATGAAGGAAGATGACAAACAAGAAAGTCAGATTATAATTAGTGTGCACTTAAGATCTTTCCTCATTGTTTATTATTTAGATACTCGTGTGTTGAGTATTTAATAGATACCTAATACATTGTACAAAATTTTTGTCAGCTGCTTAGAATCACTGAAAGTGAATGGGTGGCCATATAAATTATCTAAATAAATAAATAAACTTAGCATTGCAACAGTAAGATAGAAAACATGAGCAAAACAGAGTCAGATAACCCACTCTTCTCCAATAAAGCTAAGTCAGTTTGGCAGATTAAAATTCTGCCAAAATTGGGTTTTAATAGATAGAGTCCATATCTCATTGCAACCAAAAACATTTCTGTGGTACATGAAAGCAGGAAAAAGATTTCCCACTTGATCTTAATAACAGGCAAGCAAGGATGGTAGTTGAGGAGGCAACGTCTGAGACATTGCCATTTAGGGTTTTCAAAATAATTACCAATCTATTGAACTGTATCCAGCAATGAATTAGCAATTGGTGCAAGCAAAAATGAAGGATTTAAAGGGTTTTGTAAATGGGCACTTGCTAACTTCCATAATAATCTCCAAAGCCAGAGAATTTTGAGATTAGAGAACAGTCATGTAAGCATTTTTATATGCATTCTGGGTATGTTCCCGTGAGGGCAGTGCTGCAGGTTCTGGAACAAATTAGAAGTATTAAGAATCAGGTTGAGCATTTGGCTTGATATTTTGTGTATTTCTGACAGGTAGAATCAGAGACATTGGCTGTAATTCAGTGGATGAAGAGTTACAATTTTATTCTCTCAGCCAATCTTCATGGTGGAGCTGTAGTTGCCAATTATCCCTATGACAAATCCCATGAACAGAGAATTCGTGGCAACTGGCAATCAAATAGCACTCCCACGCCTGATGACATCCTCTTCAGAAAGGTGAGAAATGTCAGGGATAATAAAAGCAAGATGAAATAGATTCAGATCAATACCGGATGATACCGGACCTCCAGACTTTTCGTCGGGCCCTTAAAACCCACTTATTTCATCTAGCCGGGCTGGTTGATCCCATCCTTTGGTTTTAATTTGAAATTAATTTTAACTGGGTTATTTTAAATTGTGGCCGATGTTATTTAATATCTTTTAAACTGTTTTAATTTTTGTATGTTGTGTTTTTACTTTTGGCTGTCCACCGCCCTGAGTCCTGCTGGAGAAGGGCAGTATAAAAATCAAATAAATCAAATAAATAAATAAAATAATATCTGTATAGAACATAGGCTGTCTTTTAGGGGACCATTAGATGCTGGTTACCTTCGCCTCAGGTTGGTTCTGCACACCAACATGACCAGTGTGGAAACCGACAATAAAATATATCAGCTTAAGTGTGACTGCATTTTGGACAAATACCCAGTCTTGGGAATTAAGCTGAATAGAGATTCTATCCAAATTGAGATCTTGGGAGAATGCCTCTTCTTTCTTTCCACCCATCCTCCTGATCACTTACCAAGAGGAGGCAGAGGAGGAAAAGTGGGTCTTCTTATGTCTATGGAGATTCTCAGTCATCCAGGCCATAGTTGTCCCAAAAATACTTTTTCAAGAGGCAACTGGATTTATTTATTTTTCTTTGAAGAGGTTTCACTTCTCATCCAAGAAGCTTCTTCAGCTCTGACTGGTCATGCTGATCATCTGCATTCTTTTTCTTCCATTCCCCACCATCCAATCAGAGCTGAAGCAGCTTCTTGGATAAGAAGCGAAATCTCTTCAAAGAAAAAAGAGAGAGAGAAAAAACCAAGAAAGTCCAGTTGCCTTTTGAAAAAGTACCTTTGGGTCTGCTTATCCTTTTTGGTGTGAATGAATGCAATAGAACTGCTCTTCCAGGGTGCATGCTGTATACTGTTTAAAACACCCCCCTTTCCCTCAGGGCTTCAGTGCTATGATGCTAAAACCACTGTGAAGAATTTTAAATATTTATTCAGTTGTATTTATGCATATCCAGCAGTCTTACAAAAGATTGCTGGATATATATAAAAAGATCTCTTTGCAGTTTTGGCATTGCTGCACCAGTGAGAAATGGACAGCTGAGATGAGGGGAAGAGCCCCTTCAGCTGGCATCATTGTGGTAAAGCAGAATTTCCATGGTAAGAGTGAATCCAATAATGGTTCCAGAAGAAACTGGCACCAGAAGACCATTTCTCTCCTTCCCGTGGTGTATGAGAAGAGTGATGAAGGGGAAAAGAGGAAAATGACTCCTTTTCTATAGCCTGACTAGGTGGCTCAGTGGCCAAGACACTGAGCTTGTCGATCAGAAAGGTTGGCAGTTTGAATCCCTAGTACAAGTCTCCTGCGTGAGCAGGGGGTTGGTCTAGATGACCTCCAAGGTCCCTCCCAACTCTCTTACTGTTATTGTTCTCTGATCCCGGCATAGATCCCCTTTTTACCCTTTCTTAGGGGAAGGGGATCTTTCAGTACCTGGAGAAATAGAATCCAAAAAATCCTGCTTTCCTCATCTGCTTCCCACTTCCCCTGCCACTCAAGAGTTGAAAGAGAAATGGGGGAGATGATTTTTTGGGGGGGCATGGTGTGAGAGCAAAGCAAATGGCTCTGAAACTCAGTGCCCAGCAATCATATCAAGGCATGCTTGCAATAGCCTAAATTAATCAAAAGTAGCAGGCCAGCCTCCTGCCCTAGATTTACCTCAGAACAATTCATGGCAGACTACTAAGTAAAGCTTAGAAGAAACAGAAAAACGCCACTTCTATGAACTGAACGATGGAAAGATGAACAGAGGTCATCTTCGTGGTAGTCTGGAGACAGGTTGAGAACATTGGTGTTCTGCGCCACCAAGGAGCCTTGGTGGCACAGCAGACTAAAGTGCTGTTAAGTAGCACTTAGCTTCCAGCTGTCTGCAATTACTACAAGTTCAAATCTCACCAGGCTCAAGGTTGACTCAGCCTTCCATCCTTCCGAGGTAGGTAAAATGAGGACCTGGATTGTGGGGGCAATAAGCTGACTTTGTATAAAAAGAACACCGCTTGGGGGAGGGCCAAAAGCCCTACTAAGCAGGTATATACAAAAGTATGAAGGCTATTGCGTAACGCATTGTAAGCCGTCCTGAGTCTTCAGAGAAGAGCAGCATATAAATCGAACCAATAAATAAATAAATAAACAAACATCATATATTAATATTCTTAATTAACAGTTAATGGCAGTGGTGAAATCTGAACCAGTTTGCTACTGGTTACTGGCCGCGCATGCGCACTGCTGCCAAACATGCACTGTGTGTGCATGCACAGTACAGGCCAAAAGGAGGCTTGGGAAGGTAAGTAGAACAGCAGGGGGGGGATCAGCTGTGCAGTGCAGTTTAGCAAAGCTAAACCCTGCTGCAGAGCTGATCGTCGGAAATACCGGTTGGGAGGAAACAGTAGCTTTTTTTAACTGTATACATTTTATGTCACTTCCCAGAGGTGGCTTGTGATCAGTTCTGTGTTTTAATTCTGATTCCCTGATTTTTTTTCTGGAATGCGTATGAAGCAACTAGTTCTGTTGTAAATAATAATACTAGAGTCCTTGTATATATTTAGTATTACAAATGTTTGTTCAATTTGCTCGTGAAGCTCTCAACTTGATCCTCAGGCCAAATGACTAGTATTGCAATATATCTTGTGTAATATAGCATGATACTGATAATTTTAAAACTGCAATGAATATTTATGCTTGTTTGTAATAATGACTCATAGCCAGTTATTGGATTCCTTCCAGTCTTGGAGTTGTACCATGAGAAAGACAGAGGAGAAACTTCAAGGGAAAAAAATGCAAGGAAGCCAACTCCTACACAGTCAGGAAAAAAAATAACATTTTTTTATAGACAACCTTTTTGAATGTAGTGCTGACTTTTCATTTTGGGAAAGCTTTCAATATATTCTTTCTGATTCTATTAATTGATATTTTTGATGTTTTAAGTATTATTATTCTACTCCTGGGTCTTTTATTTTTATTTGCTATGTAGTACACTACCTCTGTAGATGATAGTGAAATAAAACTGTTTTAAATAAATTATAAACATATTTGATGGGCCCTGAACTGGTAGTGAATAATCCAAAAGCTGCCAAAAAGGCTGATTTCAAGATGGAGGTGTTAGGCTATTATTAGGAAAGTAAAAATAATTTGGTGATACAATTCCTCTATACAAAGTTATACATTTGTAAAATTCTATGTAAAGTTGATTTTAAATAATAAATAATAAAACAATAATTGAGAATTGTAGAAGTAGAAAAGTATAACCTAAATTGTGAGTTGTTGGAATAGCCCTCCTGCCCAAGTTGAAAAATTACATTAAGGTTTCTTCAAGTTAAGTGGGGAAAAATAGAATCATATAAAAAATAAAATATTTTTTCCCCTCTACTTCTCAAAATACTGTAACTCAGGTGATTTAATAAATGTGAAGGGCAGGAAGTTCAGAACATATACAAATAATACTTTTTTGAATTTACTTTCACAAATATAATGATGACAACCAGCTTAATTTTTTTTTAAAAAAGCTAATAAAAGTTCATGGAAGATAAAGCCATCATTCACTATTAATCACAATGGCTGTTCATTATATCTAATAAAAGAGACACCATATATATTAATATTAATTTCTGGAACCAAGAGAAAGTCTACTGTAGCTTTCTCAATGATATTTGGTTCATTGCTATGAAATAAAATGGGATAAATGGGCCTGTGGCCTAATCACACGGGGCTTTTTAAATGTTCTTATGGGAGGAGTGGGAGAAGAATAAATAATTATTTTCTTTGGCTCTTTCACTGTATGCTGTGAATGTTTATGTTTTTTTCTTGTTTTGCTCAGAATAGCATTGAGTCTGCTACATAATATGATAGAATAGCTTTTCTTAATAGGAAGCAAGGACACTAATATTGCAAAGGAGATATTAAGGTCTTCTTTTTTCCCTTTTTAGACCTAGAGTCTATTTCCAGCTTGCAATGTGACTGGACAGGTGAAAATATATGACCAGCTTGATATTTTCTTTCCAGTTGGCCAAGGTTTATTCTTATTCCCATGGATGGATGCATCGGGGTACAAACTGTGGAGACTTCTTTGTTGATGGCATCACTAATGGGGCATCCTGGTACTCACTCAGCAAAGGTAAGGCAAAATGGGGTGATAGCACAAGAGAAAGAGAGTAAGTATATTTTGGAGAGAAGATTTTGAAATGTCCCATCGTGTAAGAGTAATGGCCTTTCGAATGGTTAGAAAAGTTCCCTACTTTGGAGCTCTTCTATTGTTTTGATCTTTGGGCCTCATACTCAGATATCAAGTCATGCCCTTTTTTCCATCCTTTTAGTTGGTGACATTTAGCTCAAAGGGATGCTTAAGACTTTTTATCAGTATGTATCTCCAGCTCTCTCTGTCCTTCAGGGATGCAGGATTTCAATTACCTACACACCAACTGCTTTGAAATTACCCTTGAACTGAGCTGCAAGAAATTCCCGCCACAGGAGGAACTGGAATATGAGTGGCTGGCAAATCGGGAGGCCCTTATTGCCTACATAGAGGAGGTAACAAAATTATGACACAATATGATTCTGCTTTTTGGCAAACCTTTTAAAAAATTTGATCCCCTCTTTCTTTCATGCTTATAAGATGGTACATTAAATAATGAACCCTTGATTTGACTATTTGGCAGTGGAATACCAAGGGCAGGGCAATGGGGCTGGTCTGTCTTAGAAACAGGCAATAAGAGTTGCATTGTCTGCCAACCTGGGTCTGACAAGGAGGCTATCCAGGGTGTTGGTGGTGCGTGTGCAGTAGGTTGGTATTGCTGGCGCATCTATCAGCTGTTTGGCTGTTAACAGTGCAGCACAGTAATGGCAAAGGATGGGGCTCCCATTGTCCAATATGCCAAGCATACCACTGTTTTTTGAATAGGGGGGATGGCACATCTATTAAACCTGAGCATCCATTAAACTTGAAAGTGCTTTTGAATATTCATAAAAAAGCCTATGTACTACTTTGCACATGCATGCACAAAAGTATGTTTCTTACCAATCCTCATACTTCTATCTTCTCAGTGTTTTCTTGCCACTGCTGCACATCTCCACCAGTCTTCCCAGTGCTTTTCTGTCAGCCCTTACATTGTTCCAAATCTCCCAGTGCCTTCCCACCATTCCTGTCCCAGCATCTCCCACATTTTTCCTAACTCTTTCCTAGAGACAATACAATTCTGATTAGATATGTGCAGACTCAGTTTTTTTCTTGTTCGTCTAATAAATGAATCTAGAATACATGACAACTCTGGAACTCAGATACAGTCAGGCCTTTCTATCCATTCTGAAGCTGCTGATGGATGAACCTGGGACTTTCTGAATACACCACATTTATCTTTTATCACTGAATTTATCATTGTGAACTGGGAAAGGATCTTTTCTCAGACCAGTAAAGAAGCCCTATCACTGATGAAGCTTCAGACAAAATGAATTGTTGCTGTATTCTTCCTAAGTACCATGGTCTTAGTCCTAAGGCTGTTCAGTATTTCTGTTGTGCAGATTCACCAGGGCATCAAAGGCCTGGTGTCAGATGAGAACAACAACAAACTTGCAGGAGCTGTAATTTCTGTGGAAGGAATTGGCCATGATGTCACTACAGGTTGGTACTCAGCCTAACACAACTGAAGCTTTTTTAAAAGGAATGCTTAAATTGATTTCATAGATTTTTACCAGATTGTAATTTGAATTTTAAAAGTTGCTAGAATTTAGTAACAAAGTCAGAAATTAAACAGTAACTCGATGAAAGCACTTCCAAAACTGGTTCCTGCCAAATTTATTAGGAGGACTTATGTACAGTCAGAATTCCCTTTCTGGATATTTTGAAAGTTGTAATCCTATAACAATATAGGGAACACTTAATATTGTAGCATTGCACTATTAGCTTTAGACTATGTAATGTATCTACGGTGTATGTTTGTATGAAATAGACATGTAGTCAGGCTTGCCTGTGGACAGGATTTCTGGAGTTTGTGATATTTTTATTAACTTTATTAAATTAAGTCAAAAGCTAACCCTAAAAAAGTGTGGCTGAAGGATTCTGACTCCCTTAGGTTGCATTTCACCATCTATTCTAGAAGGACAAGGAAAAACTTACTTTACATCTGGGATTGTTTACTTATCCATTATTTTCAACCATTCATATATGCTGTATTCAGCTTGAATTTATGAAGGTGCAAATGGCATATATGAATTCCATGTATGTTGAATTGAAGACATTTAGACCTTCATATGATGAAGAATGAATAAGGAATGTGTGCGCATACTTGCAAACCAGTAGGGAAGGTAAGTGAATTTCACCCCTGATCTGCATCTTTTAATATCTTCTTCTCTCATGTAGGTGAACATGGGGACTACTTCAGGCTGCTATTGCCTGGTAATTATAAAGTTATTGCATCAGCAGATGGTTACCAACCTCAGACTGTGATGGTGACTGTTGGCCCAGCTCAGCCCTCACTGGTGAGTATGGAAGGAAAGAGAAAATACAATTCTCCCTCTTCCAGTATGAAGTAGGGAAGGAAAAAGAAGAAAGTATCTGCATGTATATGTATTCCCTCAACTGCAGCAACTTGATATCTTGATTAGTGAAAATACTATGGAAATGAGAAATTACTTTTCAGCCCAAAAAATGGTATAGCTTTTCCATACTGGAAGGGAAAAAAAACAAGAAAATACTCGTTACATTTCCCTTAAGTATAAATTATCCACTAGTCATGCAGTCTATTTTGCAATTAAGTTAGTTTATAAGAGGCTGGCTTATATAAGGAGCATCGATTTATGTTTCTGATAGCCAGAAACAGCTTTGGCTGGAAAAACATTGCAACTAATATGTTTCAGGTTATTATACATCATAACCTAATAACAGCATAGGTTATTCTTATATAGTAGCCAGGACTTTGTTGCCCCATTATTTATTTATTTATTTATTCATTTAATTTATAGTGCTGCCCATCTCATGAGCAAGTGACTCTGGGCAGCATACAATCCAGCACTAGTTGGACTCCCTTTAAAAAAAAAAAGTCAGTCCAGCAGTCACTGGAGGAGAATCAGTTATTGCTGAACTATATGACTCTTAAGCAGCCCCAGCCAGCATAGCCAAAGGTAAGAGTTGCTATAGTTCAGCAACATCTGAAGGACCATAAATTCCCTACCCAGGCAGTAATGTGAGATGATTCACCATAGCTAAATGTTAATTTCTCACATTTTCTCCTTCATATCACTGATCTGAAGAATTGTTGGAAATTAATATGACACTTAGCTGCCTGGCACTATCATAGCATTCCTTGGAAATCTCTTGCTGTTTCTCATTGCTAGAATTATGCCCAAATCTGGAGCTAACTTATCATTGCTTGTCCCAAGGATTGAAATGTATCTTATGTCTTTTTATTGGCCTATCTGAGGAAAGACTATACATTTTTTTTAGTTACATCAAAATCTAAATCTTAGCTCTAAGCATACAGTTTTCTAAATAAAATAATATACTATCCATCTAGAGACCATTAACCTTTTCTTTAAAAAACCCCTATATAATAACAGATCTATACATAAATAGATGACTTTCCTAGAATGTAGTTCTTCTGATTCACTGATAGAAATTTGGCAAATACATACTCCCTTGTTTTACTGCATAGTTTTGTGTGTGTGTTTTTTTTTAAATTCATCCACAGGACCTTATCCAATTGAATCAGGGGTGAAATGCTCCCGGTTTGGACTGGACCGCCCGATCCAGTAGCGATGGCAGCGGGTGGTTCGGAGAACCGGTAGCAAAAATCCCTGTGCCCCCCACCACCACCACTATGCCCAGCTGAGCCGCAGGATCATCAGAGACTTTTTTTTTTTACTTTTAAAAGCATTTTTTCTACAACCTCTTCCGACAAAAAAATGTTTTTAAAAGTAAAAAAAAAAAGCCTCTAATGATCGTGGGGCTCAGCTGGGATAGTCAGAGGCTTTTCAAAGCATTTCTTTCTGCAACCTCTTGGCAGAAGAGGTAGTAAAAAAAATGCTTTGAAAAGTCTCTGACGATCCCAGCTGAGTTGACTGATCGGCAGAGGCTTTTCAAAGCATTAGAAAAAATGCTTTGAAAAGTTAAAAAAAAAAAGTTGGCCACGCCCACCCAGTCACATTAACCCCCCACCACCAAGCCACGCCCACAGAACCAGTAGTAACAAATGTTACATTTCACCCCTGAATTGAATTCTGTTTCTAAATGGGAAAAAAAAGAATATGATATGCTTCCATCTGGCAGAGAGAGGAGGTACAGTATGTAATGTAATTTTTCATTGGATGGCATTTCAGTGACTTTTGTCTCTTTCAGGTGTATTTCCAACTCAGACGGGAACCTTTGAACAATCCTCCTGTACCAAAGGCATATAAGAAAAGGTGCCACAATAAACTGCAGCAAAAAAAAATTGTCCCACGGGCTGCCCCATGGCAGACACTATGATGAAGATAGTCCTTGACTACATAAAAGCTGAAGGAGCCATGTCTGACATGTAATGTCAACTATAGTGGCAAATGAACTTTTTAAGAAGCACCCAACCTTCTGATGACCCTCACAATCATGAAACACGTCTAAAGCTCTCTGCTTATTAAATATATATTTAACTGCATTGTGGGCTGAAAACTCTTTCCGAAGGAGGGCAGGCATTAGGCTATTCTGTTCTATGAAATTCTAATCCGTCCTGTCTTTTACTTTCTCAAGAACACTATAGTACTGTAGCTCATGAGAGCCTACATTGCCCTCTTCTGGGCACTGCAGTGTAATCATGGAAAAAAGTTATAATAGGATGTTTTAAATCAGTTGTTTACATGAATATTGGAAAAGTTTCCAATGCATGGGGGCGGGGGGGGGAAACCATATACAAAACAGTAACTGTTAAATATTTGTGACACAACTTTATACTGAATTATAGAGGCTAACTTTATGTGCCTGCTCAAGCCAGCCTAATATGAGTTTATTCAGATCTGAACTTTTCTACAGATCATTGGGCCTGCAGTGTTAATGCTATTCATCTATCTTTGAATCAGCAGAAATTGCTCCCTCTCCTGACTCTATAGTGACCATTTCAGGTTACTGCCAAATGGTACTGACCTGATTATTTGTCTGCAATGCATGCGTCCGGCTTTGCATGCTCCCCTTCAGCTTTCCACTCGTCAGAGGGAGAAGCATCTGCACATCAGACCACTATAGTAGGATTTTGTCTACAATTTCTAGGCTTGTTTTTCTATGTTCCTCTTCCAAGAATCCATTTTGTCATTACCCAAGTTCAATAAAGTGAAAACCAGAACAGACCAGATCAGATTTAGTAAGGGAGTTAAATTACAAGCAACTTACTCTGAATTTCTCTTCCCTTCATTTCCCCGCCTTATATAGACAGAGACATGCAGACTTCCAAATTTCTCTGTGTTCTGTTTAGATTGCAATAGGAGTGGAGATCTAACACTAGCTGAGCCTCCTATTCTATTTCCCTGGTACACAATTCCACTATTTTGCTATCCACACTTGCATTAAACGGTAAGGGTCATACTGTAGAGTTAAAGCAGTTACTAGTAGGGAAGTAGTCTAGAATTGTTTTGTAGTTTGATCAATCAGCAGCACAATGTTGCTATATACAACTGTATGCAGAGATTAACTGCAGAATGACAGATAGGGACTAGAGGGGAGGGCATATACCCACATCCACTCGAAATGACAGATAAGAACTCCTCTGATTTCATCTTCTATTGATTGCCTGACTCTGCCGGCAGGGTAATGGTTGAAGTATACAGTAACAGATTTTACACTTTGGACTACCATTGAAACCTGTTGGTGTAAGGCTTATCCCTATTTCCAGAGGTGACCGGCACATGAATTAACAACCAGTTCGCCCCAGCACTGAAAATGTGCGTGCGCCCCTTCTGCGCATGTGCTTTGCTCACATGTGCACTTGCACGCATGCATGTGGCTTAAAAAACGCAGCTAAATGAACTGGTCCGAACTGGCTGAATCCCACCCCTGCCTATTTCCCACTGCTATTCCAGGGGTGAAATCCAGCAGGTTCTGACAGGTTCTGGAGAACCGGTAGCAGAAATTTTGAGTAGTTCAAAGAACTGGCAAATACCACCTCTGGGTTGCCCCAGAGTGGGGTGGGAATGGAGATTTTGCAATACCTTCCCCCAGGAGTGGGGAGAGAATGGAGATTTTGCAGTATCCTTCCCCTGCCACGCCCACCAAGCCACACCATGCCCACCAAGCCACGCCCACAGAACCGGTAGTAAAAAAATTTGGATATCACCACTGTACTACACCCAGGTGAAAGTGGGAACAAGCCAAAGATTCTTATCACAACTGTTGCTACCATTACCTCAACTTAAATGTCAGTGGTATATGACAACATATAATTGGTATAAGTGACAGATGCAACCCTTGTAAATTTTTCATATTATTTTTTATGCTTGCTGAGTTTGTAACCGCTTTATCATGTTGGGTTTTATTAGCAGTATTTTTTCTGAAGTGGATCCAAGGCCAAAAGTTGGTAGTATACATATGCAGAGATAGTACCAGTTTTGGAGAAAAACCTCAGCTACGATTGTAATGTAATTTTGTACATGAAGTGTGAGGAGGCACTATATTGTCCCACACTTCTGGCAGCAAAATGCCTTGAACTAGCTTTCAGTGGATTACACTGTTTAACATATATTTCTATTTGACATCTGAATCCATATAGGATTTGATTTGAATTTTTGATAGTTCAGAATTTCCAAGCTAATATCTAAATATCCGTGAGAAAATAAAAATCCATATTCCATAGGGTATTTCATATGTAATTAGTTTTTATAAAGTTGGTGCAAGTTTGCAAAGCATTTATGAAAGCTTGTGAACTATTTCATGAACTTTGAATTTGTTAATAAAGTTGTCTTCATGGGAATTTATTTTCCTCCTGGCAAGTATAGCTGTTTACATTAATTGATTAGATGAACACTGTTTTGGAAAATACCATATTTAAGACAAGTAACACTAAATTTTTAAAAAAATCATGAAATATACGTGAGACTGATAAAATTTACCTTTTAGTTCTCTGGCATTTCTCCCAACTATTTTGGAACTTATTTGAAAAGACTTCTAAACACCATTTTGTCAATCAGGCTGATTCTGTCTATTGACAAGAACTAAACTAAAAATACAATAATCTGACAATAAAGTACAGTAGAAGATCCTTGCTTAGCTGAGATTAATACTTCATAAAATAATTAGTGAAAGAAACTGGGTAGTCTTTACAATCTTTCCTAGCATTCTCAATGTATAGCAGTGGAAGAAAACTATTTAAGCTTAGATTCAGAGCAGTGGGAAAGGGAAATTCTCAGAATTACACTTTGTAGCAAGGTGGGCAATCTGTGACCTGCTTACTGTCCTCAGTCCCTTCCTTTTTCTTTTTCTTCAACCATGAGTCTGCAGAAATTATGCCACTAAAACTTAGCAGCAAAGTTTTTTTAAAAAGGAAAGAGCAATTTGGGTTATTATTTTAAGTAACAAAAGCTAAAGACAACTTTGGGAGAACTACATAGTGGTGGGGGTAAGCAGGCCTGGCAAAGGACTACCATAAATTATATCTAATTTGTAACAGAAAGAATATCTATTTGAACTCTCTTCTAATTTTATCAGCAAATTTGGGTATCTCAATGAGATGAGAACAGTTTGGGCATTAACTGCTGGAAATTATTTTTACGTACAATCATTTATATACTGTCTTCTCCTAGAACTCTATCAACCTTACAACTAACAAAATAAAACTCATCTGCACAATCTTCTCTATCATTAATTTCTAGTGTTAATTTGAAGATTCTGACTATTATAGCGTGTGGGACAAGTGGTACGGGTGGTTAGAGAAGAGGAAGATGAAATAAAAAATGAAAGAGACCAGAGTGAGTACAAGAAATAGTTAAATGAAATAGAAAGAGAAGATGTACTGTAGATGGTAGAAAATATAACGAGGCAAGGAAAGGTTACATGGGTAAGCAAAAGATATGACTTACGTATTTATTAATTTACCTTTAAAGACCTATTATATATATATACATTAAGAATGATATAAGAATACATTTTTATACCATGTAACCGTCTAGCAAAGATTATCTATATGTACAAACATTTATATTTTTCTGTATTTCTTTTTTCTACACTATGTAACCGGATGGACAAAAATTGTATTATTATAATTTCTTAATAATAAAACACTTAAAACAAAAAAAAAAAAAACTCATTTGCACAAAACTGTCTATTTAGCTTAGCTATTTCCAGCTAAGTTACAGTCTCTACCCTTCATGCTTGTTGGAAAGGAACTGGTTTCTCTGATTTCTGAAAGAAAACAGGAAAGAAGCCATATTCACAAGCTGCTCCATAGCAAAGGACTGAGAACACTGATTCCTTGACTCCCTCCTCCTTAACCTGTCACAGAAGATGGACTTTCATCCTCTACTTTCAGGATGGGCAAAATGGACAGGCAGACTTTGCCTGAATCAACCACAATGGACTTTAACAGTATCTTGAATTGGAACCAGAAGCCTACTGATAACCATTACAGTTCCTATTAGATTGGTTTTATTGTGCTGAACCACTTTGGACCAATCACAGGCTGGCAGATGAATTCTGACTAATTCTAGCTTCTGCGATAAGGTCTTATAGAGTGAATTGCAATAATCCAAATATGAAATGGCAAGGGCAAGGGTTACTGATGTCAGAATTTGAGCCAAAAATGGTTGTAAATGGTGCCCCTGCCAAGGCTAAGAAAAGGCTCTGGCAGGAGCCATCAGTCTAGGACAGTTATGGCTAACCTTTTTGCCGCTGCATGCCAAAAGTGGGGGGGGGAACGCGGGAGAGTCGTGTGCATGCGTGTGTGTCCACAACCATAATTCAATGCCCCCCGCCCCCCTGTGCATGCACGCATGACCCCCCCCGCACTCCCCCGCTTTTGGCACGTGATAGCACAGTGGGCCCGGTAGATCTGCTTTTTGCCCTCCCCAGGCTCCAGAGGCTTTCTAGGAGCCTGGGGAGGGTGAAAACAGCCTTCCCAATCCCCCTGGAGGCCCTCCAGAGGCTGGAAATGGCCTGTTTCCTGACTTCCAGTGGGCCTGAAAGGCCCCAAAATCAGCTGGCCGGCGCACGCATGCGTGCTGGAGCTGAGCTAGTGCAACATTTGCGTGCCCACAGATATGGCTCCGCGTGCCATCACGGGTCTAGGATCTTCAAATCACACTTTTTTAGCAAGAGTTCTATCCTACCTATAATTTAAGAAGTGAGGAAATCTGTAACCCAAAATAGAAAATTTAGAAATATTTCTGCTGTCTGACAGAAATTTTTGAAAAATATCTTATCCCTAATTGATGGGTGAGACTCAATTAGCAGGCTTGAGGGCTCTCCTTCACTCCATCTGTCCTGTAAGCATGTAAATCAGTACAAAGATGACTGTAAAATCAGTCACATTTTCTCTCACCTTCCCGCCACCAATCCCATTGACTAAGCAAGAACTGTGAAAGCTTTTCTGTTTGGGAACTTTATAGTTTTTACATCCTTTTTATTGAAGCCCAAAGTGATTTTTACATAGAAAAGTAGGATTTTTTTGCTTAATAATATGGTATGCCATTTATATATGGCAGCTGAAATAATGACTCAATGCCTTTACTGTTCCCACCTCTACTTTTACTGCAACAGCACTCCCATGCTGCCTATTTTTACACAGGGTGATTTCATACATCCCACTAAGCTATAATAAGGCGGCTTTGATTTTGATCTCTAAAAACCAATGTGCATCTTGGCCAATTCTTCATGCCACATAGGGTTTGATGTGTTTTTTTTTCAAACAGACGCTTTCTGTGCCAATCCTTTCTGATGTCCAGAAGTTTCAAAAGCAAGCTGAGTATGGCATAGGAAGGGGGGGAGGAGGGGAATCTGCAGGTCAAAGAAAATACAGGAATCCAAATCAAAGGCCCCACTGGGAATGTTTTACTAGATGATTCCAGTCAGAGTTACATATCTGGACTCTCCAAGAATTATGCTTTTTCTGCGTGTCAAGTTATTTTAAGAAATGTGGTGGAAGTTTCAAGGGTGTTACTAAAGGTTGATGCTAATAGTTGATGCTAATTGGAGGTGATTGGCCATGCACCCCGCGCCGTTAGACAGGAGTCCGGAGAGTCGGAATTAATTTTCAGGACTTTTGAGCACGTGCTGAGTTCCCTTCCTCCGCCTCTGGAACGAGCCTGGAGGTGAGTCGGGTTTACCCCTTGCAACACGTCCGAGTTAGACTTTGCTTCTGCCTTGCCAACTCGCGACTGCGACCTGCCGCCTCCAGCCCCGAGTACGCTCGGTGGCGGAAAGGGGGCGCTGAGAAGGCAAGCAGGCTGGAGAGGGCGGCGACTCGGGGTGGGCGAGGCTGAGCTCTGGGCCGCGGCTGCTCACGGGGGCCAAGCGACAGGGAGATCTGCTGGGCTGGAGCGGCCGAAGGACCGCGTAACAGGTAGGGGCTGCCGGGGACAGCGGAGGAGGAGGAGGAGGAAGGATTCCTGCGGAGATTTCCCTTTCCGCGTCCGGTCTCAGGTTTCTCTGGTGGTTTAGTTTCGCTCGCGTCCCAAAGATTCTCGTGTGAAAAGGAAAGTCCTTCGATGGGGCCCCACCTCTCACTTCATGGCTTCTGCTGGTCTCATTAAGTGGTGCGGTGCTGCTTCGGTCGCCTCAGTGCTTCGTTTTCTGTGGGAGACCCCATCTCCCCACCCCTCCCCATCGCGTCCCGCAGTCTTCAGAGAGGACACGTTGGACCCGCTTCCTGTACGATTCGTCCCTCACGAACCCACACTCGTTCTCCGGACATCATTTTTTCCCACAGTTCCCTGGTGCCAGTTCCCAACCTGGGAATCATCCCTCTCCCAGGAAGGGTGGGAATACGACTTTCTGTCACTTGGTTTTGGTCCCATCGGCCGGAGATTTTGCTTTGCTGCTCATCTTATGTCACCCCTGCCGGTTACAGGAGTTACTTTAAGAATATAGACTCGGAAGCAGCTCTCCAGACAGAAGTGACTGACTTTTCCCTTTTCCTTCGTGATGACAGGGTTTGTCAGTATCACTCGTGCCTTAGTTCAGTGTTTCTCAACCTTGGCAACTTGAAAGGTGTGTAGACTTCAACTCCCAGCATGCTAGCTGGGGAATTCTGGGAGCTGAAATCCACACGTCTTCAATTTTGCCAAGATTGAGAAACAGTGCCTTAATGCAAGACACAGCCTACATCTGACATTCATTCTGCCTTTCGAATGGTCAATTCCAGCATCATAATTATTGACGCTTGCTGATCATTGTAAATTGTGAGACAAGACTCAAAAGTTGTGTTGTAGTTGCCTGCCTTTTCTGACGATTGAACTTGAAAATAAAAATCAGTGATCCTGCTATAGAATTATAATGTAACATGTTGAGCAATGATAAAATATTAGCGCAGAAAGGAATTGGTTATTGACTAAAGGAATGCTAGTTTTATCTGATATTACTAATATAATAGAGTGATAGATACAGATATATAGATAGTGATATAATCGCTATAATATGCCTTAGTTAGAGATAACTCCTGGGTATGAATAAGGTCAAAGAGCATAATACAATTATATGATTCTTTTTAAAAGATATCTAGTTTCCTTAAAAAAAATGCTGCAACAAAAAGGGGGAAATTCTGCAAAAATTATTGCCATTAGAAATATGCCCTTGTTTGATTTTGGCTTGATACGTCTTGTATGTTTTCTTTTGGTTTAATATCTCAAAAACTAGAATGTATTGAGCTATTTAAAAAAATACCCTTTCCCTTGAGATAATAGTACCCAGTTAACCTAGATTCATTCAGCATCTTCCCAGATCAGGGATGCATTAAAGTCTTTTGAACCATGTGGTTTCTCTCCCCCTCCACCCTATACTTCAGGATTTTTGAATACATGTCTCTTAAAATGATGTTGGAGTTTAGACTTCAGTTCATATTTTCTAGGTTCAATGGTCCAAGCCAGTGAATGTTCAGAAAGTTCTATAAATTATAACATTAGTACAAATATTGTTGTTTCTTAGTGACCTTGTGAGAAGTATTTAAGGCCTCCATTATCAAGTTAAAGTGCCACCCACTCACCACTGAGTCAGTTGTAAACAATGCCAGCATACAATTTGCTACCGTTATTGTTTATTCCTGTCCTGACTCCCTCCAAAGTAATGGGAGATAGTCTAGACTCTAATAAATTTTACAACTGAAGATGACTTAAGCTTATTTCATTTGTGCTCTGAGGGACGAGATAAAGGCAATATTACAAAGGCCAAGCATCAAAAAATGTTGCCGGGGCAAATTTATGCTGTGAACATGACCTTAGATATCCATCTTCTTGAAATTGTATCACGTATTGTCAAATTCCTCGTCTGGACACACTTAAGCATTTGTCATAATACACATGCTGTACAATGGCTCTCTTGGGCTGATTCCTTTGCAGGTCTCATTTCTGTTTCTCATCATCATTTGGGCCTTGTGGTACGGTTAATTCTGGAGCAGCTAATTTTTTTTCACATTTTATTTTCAAACTCACGTATGAATGTACCAGAGGACAGCACTTTAATAAGTTTTTATCATCTTCAGTTAAGCCAATTCTTTCACATACTATGATAAATTGTATCCTGTGACAGCAAGTTTATAATGGTGAATATGCAGCTGGGTAAGCCTGCTTGCTTAGAAGTGTGCATATGAGGGAAAGGGTGTGGTGGGAGCAGTAATAAGATTGCAAGGAGGCCAAAATGCCAGCGGGTGCTGAAGGCCCCACCAATCAGCCCTATAAATGTTAAGCATTGGGCTTTTTTGCATGTGTATGCCACATGTTAAGTTATGACTTGCAATTTCCATGTAGAAATTTGTTACACAGTGAACTGATTCTGATTGGCCTAAATTTTTCATTTTCTCTATTCCTTTTCTGTAGCTATACAACACAATTCCTTTGCAAATTTTGGGAAAACTTGTAAAGAGTTCCTAGACCTGGGTTGTTGTTTATTCAGTATTTCTGAATTCATGCTTCACAAGGCTAACTGTGGCATATAAGATGACAAAAAAAGGGAATTACATTTTCTTCAACATGTTTTGTAGGCAGGAGCCTCTCTGAGGTTATAACTAGGAACAAATATCTTCACAGAGTTTTGTTAAGCATATTTTCTAGAACAATCTTGTGCCTGCTGATTGCTTGTGTGTTTGAATGGTGTCACTGGCACCATTTTAAAGGACACCTCTCAATGTTTGCTTCCTTCATCGCTGGACTTTTAACAGATAGAATAATTTTGTATACAGTACATTCATATATTTAATTTGGACAGCCTATTATAATAATACATGATCCTTTCTTCTTTTTTTGAAAAAAAAAAATAGATGGTTTCTGGTTTTTGATGGATTTTTTCCCTCTTTTTTCCAGATGCTAAGGTTATTCAGTAGTCTTGACAACTTTCTATTATCTCCTGTATCAGAGGCAGTATGCTTCTCTAATTACCTCTGTGTTAATCCAGCAGGACATTTCTTATTTATGGATTGCTTGCCTACTTTGCTTCTAGTAACTTTGTTTTTAAGTTTGCATCCTTGCCTTACAGTACAAGAAACTAGATCCAGTTGTATAGATCTAAGTACCCAGGAAGAAGAAACATATAACTGTTGCTTCACTGTTCATAACCCATGAAACCTTTGACTTTGGCATCTCAATAATTTTATTTTTGACCATACTGGCTGGTATTAATTTTCAGGCCCAGATCTACTGGGAGGCATTCCTGCAATTGAGTTTCTAAGAAAGAAGTGCCCCTAAAGTTTTGTGATGATTCCATGTAGTCTTTGACTCACCATCATTTTGTTTGGTTCAAAGTTATGACGGCCTTGGAAAAAGTGATTTGCAACCTGTATTAGCGCTTATGACTGTCGTATCATCCTCCCCCTGTGGTCATGTGATCGTAATTCAGATGTTTGGCAACCAGTTCACATTTATGACTAGTTGCAGCATCCTGCAGTCACACGATCATGATTTGTGACCCTTTTTTTGCTGCTTTGCAAAAAAAAAAAAGCCCAGTGGGGAAACTTTTATTTATTTAACAACTGCATGATTTGCTTAACAACTGTGGCAGTTCGCTTAACAACCATCAAAGATAATGTAAAATTGGGTCTGATTTAATTTAATAACCACAACAACTTTCATTGGCAATTCCAATCCCAATTGTGGTCATAAGTTGAGGAATACTAGTATTATGATTCCTGAGAGAAAACTTCTTTTGCTTCTCCAAATGAGAGTTGCTTTGGGTTGCCCTGATGTGGATCAAGCACCTCTCTGACTATTAGTTTTTCCTAACAGAGTGAACTGAGTGGGCTCAACCAGATGCTGCAACCATCATAAATATGAGTTAGTAGCAAAGCATCTGAATTTATATCACATAAGCATGGAGATGCTACAACAGTCATAAATGTGAAAAATGGTTATAAGTCACTTTTTTCAGTGCCATTGTAATTCTGAACAGTCACTAAATGAATTGTTGCAAGTTGAGGACTACCTGTACTTTGTGAAGAAACAGTTTCTGCATCTCAAACTTTTTTAAAATGGAAATTAATATCGGGGCTGGAAAAAACCTTTCTGTGGTATTGTAAGATGCTCTGTACACCCTGTTCCATACATGCACATACCTAACCATTATCAAATATAGAATACTGAGCATAACTTTGATGTGTTGGTAAATTAAAGTGTCTTTCCTCAACATCAATTCCAAATATTTGAGCTACAATTTCCTTTAGCCTCAGCCAGCCTAACTGATGGTCACGGTGATGGAAGTTCTCTACTTCAGAGCCCTCTAGATGCATTGGACTTCAGTTGCCAGCTGTTTGAAAGACATTAAGAAGAGAAGGTATTGAAATTGAAAGCATTTGGAAGGCCACACATAAGAAGCATCTTTTTTAGACTGAGCGCGTATGCACCAAGACAAATTCCTTGTGTGTCCAATCACACTTGGCCAATAAAAAAAATTGATTCTATTGTATTCTATTCCATTTTGCTCATATAAGGAATAGTGTTATTCCTATTTGGGTCAGTAATGAGCAAATCCCAGGTGTTTTACACCTTTGCTGAAAATACATAAGGGATTGTGATAATGGTTTTTGGATTTTTTTTGGTGCAAATGGCTAATATGCTTTACTGAAATTTGCTGGTCATTCTTAGTTATTATTTTAACTTCTGTTTAATATGGCAAGCTTTTCTTATCCATCATTTTGTATTTATGCTAACATAATGCTGTTTTCCAAATGGGAACACATGGAAGGAAAATTGAGAGTTTATCACAACACAATTGGGAGATAGTTTATAGACACAATATCTGACTAGGATGTCACAGTTTTGTTTCTGTCACTCATAGTGTTTAAGTTCTGAATGCACATACAATATGGAACTGTGTATATGTACTGATTAATTGAAGGACACATGGATCTTTTGTCTAGGAAAATAAGTGATTAGACCTTGCTTTAAAACCTTAATTGGTCTAATCCGTGCACATGTTGCCCACCATGTTATCTCTGCTTTGGGGGAAAATTAATAATCAAACAGCTATTATAGCTTTGGAAAAGTTGCTGGAACATGCATGAATTTGTATTCCAGCTATAATTTGATCAAAAGATTGCCTTATTAGCATGACTGAAGAATAATATTTTTCTAGGGATGGATTGGTTCTTCTGGACGTGCCAACTCTGTTCATTATGGCATATTAGTAGTTAGGAATAAGTAGCTATTCAATTCCCCATGTCAAATTAGATTACTATTAATAATTGCCTTGTGCTTGTCAATTTTAGTGTTTGATAAGCATCCTCATCTGGGAATCATGTTTGCAGTCATATGGCTGATTCAGCTTGCATTCAGTTTGAGTAGGAGTCTACAGTAGTGTGGTTTTTTTTCAATTAGGAAGGGCTGATTGAAGTGACAAGGATGGGGACATTGTTAGGCATACACACCCACATTCAGTCTATAATGTTAAACTTCACAAAAGCTGGTCAAGGTTGCAGAGACCTATTACATTATAGTATTTCCTTATACCTAAGAAGAATACTGTAAGGGGACTGAAGCAAGAGTCAGTGAAGGTTATTCTGTGACTAGGCCATGTATTCTAAGTGGGAAGGGGATAAAGGACTTATTTTCTGTTCTATGCTTTCCTGATGTATTCTCCTGTTAAACTGATGCAGCCATTCCCTAATTGCAGAATAAGAATTATGGGAGGTTTGGTGAGAGCTAATAGTGATTAAGTCCAAAAGCTATCCAATATTGCCTTTACTGTTGTCCAACCGACAACTGTGGAAAAAAGATGCTTCCTCTGAATTTCCATAGGTCTTGGAAAAACAAAAGCCATCTTTCCCCCTTAAAAGACCTGCTGAGGTGCCTGAAGCCTGGGTGCCTAGATCCCAATGATGCTGGGGTTGCTTACACAAACCTCATAGAGCTGAATGTTTCAAAGATGACTCCCAGGCTTCAGAGGCAGAGAAAAAAACTGACTCAGTTCATGTATTAACTGATGTTATGTGATTGCAGAGGTCTGAAACTGGTTCAAAATGGGCATTGGATTTGTATGGAGATTCTCATAAACTTTGAAATGTAAAGGTTAGTGACATCTGTAGATACTTTTCTCAATCTGGTGCTCTACCAATGTGTTTTACTTATTTTCATTTATATGTTAGAGTTATAACTTGTTTTTCTTCTGGGAGCTGAAAGTACCTTATACAAGAAAAATCTCTTCATTTTATCTTAGCCTTAGAGATAGGCTGGATTGAGAGTGACTGGGTCAAATAAATGTTTACTGCTAAGGTGGAGTTTGTTAGGTGCCTTGTGTTATTTTCAAAGATGGTTATGACACTTTTGGCAGAAGAAATGGAAGCACTGCAAAGGATAATCTAAACCTGTTGTGAGGGTTTAGATTAGTATTGCTGAGGGAACCATGGAAAATTAAATTCAATGAAGTCTTGGCTATCAGAGTCTTCTGAAGACCAGAAGAATCCAGTCATCTTGCATATATAATAAACCTTCCTGAACTTATACGGCAGAAGGATGATAGGGATTCTTCTACTATTTCTATTCGTTTGTGGATGACCCTGAAATAAGAGGGAGGAGTACTGGCAGGGAGTTAAAGTTGGTGACTCAGCTGTGGGCCAAGGCTTGGGTACATAACACGCTTCCCCACCTCCTCTCCCCTGGATGGCCTTCTCCTGCAGCACACTGGCCTGTTATACTTGGACTGAATATTGCTGGTCAAAAGAAGGAAGCTGGAGGCAAAAAATCTGGGAACAGTTTTCTGTTTAGGATAGAAGGCTGGGTTCTCTAATGAGGCAGCCGGATGAAGCTGAGATATTGTTTCCTCCCTCTAGGCCTTAGTTTGGAAGAAAGATTGGCAAGCAGATGTTCCTAAGGAAACAACAATCTGTTGATATTTTATCATGGAATAAGCTACAGTTTTTGGAGCCAGCCTAACAAACACAAGGGAGGGCTGGCTCCAGAAGACAATATTATACAATGAAAAGGGTCCCAAGGCTTAACCCACTTGTAACTCACCAAGTTACAATATAGGAAAAGTTATAGTATGCACATATTGTTCTCCTTTTTGTGTGTACCTATTTGCATAATCAGTATAAGATATGGAACTCGTTGAGCAATCTTTTAAATTGCATTTTCTATGTTACAGTAGCTAGAGCAGGGGTCTCCAACCTTGGCAACTTTAAGACTTCTGGACTTCAACTTCCAGCTTTGCTGGCTGAGGAACTCTGGGAGTTGAAGTCCACAAGTCTTAAAGTTGCCAAGGTTGGAGACCCCTGAGCTAGAGGGTTGTTCTGCCATTGGCCTTCCTTATAATCATCATTATTTGCTCATTATTCTTATGCAGCTGATTGAATCCTTCTCTTAACAGGGGCATAATAGTGCAGGGTTTTTTCTTTTACATTTTAGACATGACAGGTTAACTGTTATCAAAATAGTAAAGTAACACTGGATGTCTGTCATGAGTGTTTTAGTTTGGATTCTTGCACAAAGATGGAGTTTGCACAATGGTCACTCTATAATTCTATGCTGCAAGGCCACCTTGACTTGTATTATTATATCTTTGGAAGGCAGTAGCTTCAGTGCTAGATTATCAATATTTATGAGTTGGGACACTTCCAAATCTATTTGTGCCTTCTTACTCTTCTCCTGGCATCACAAAAAATCCTGCCTTAAGGAAGGTGTACATCATGGACAGTTTGCAATACTAGAGCAACCTTCTGCACAGTCATATTTAGTTCATTATTGTCTGCACTGACTTCCTATTGGTTCGCCAGAACCTAAGATGGAGCCTAACCTTTTCTGGCATTGCCAGGAATTGAATCTAAAGCTTTGCAAGCAAAGCATGCAATCCACCACAGAATTATAGCCCTTCTATATATTGTGCCAGTTTGATATTTCTCCAAAGTGGAGAAAAAGGTGCTGCTTTTCTTATCCTCTGTAATCATTTCAGATTTAATACTCGTTATTGGCCTTGTAATTCATGTTAAGATTATTAGATTATTTATAGCTATCAGTGGTCTGAGTATTCTATAAGGTTGGGATATAAATAAATAAATAAAAATAAACAAATAAAAATTTGCCATACATTTTAGTCATCTTTCCATCATTAGCTTGTCCACAATGTCACTGTGAATTCGCACCTCTTTCAGTGCTTTTATACTTGCAGGGTAATTGCAATTGTTGCATTCCATTGTGCTCCTGCACACAAAGAGTAAAAAAAAATAAAATCTGAATGAATTGTTAACTTTCAGCTCAAAGGTTCTCCAATAATCCAGCTCTTTCTGACTGACTGTAAAGTGTTAGAAGTAGCATGTGGTTGCCTATGAATGACATTATGCCAGTTATGTGCAGGGATTAAGTGTCTGGGGTGCAAAAGCAGAACTAGCTCAGGAATGCCAACAATGCCAGAGGTCAAAAAGATGACCAGGTAGGCAGGGAGAAATCTGATGTTCAGTGTGTTGGGTGACAATGCCAGAGAAGGCTTCTATTTAATCAGGCTCTCCTAAAAGACCTTAAAAGTGATATCAAGTATTTTACAATTTGAAGAATCTTCCACATGATCTTTAAAGAAAGCAGTCGTGTTGTTCTAGGCTAAAATTCTGCAGCTGGTAGTCATCTGGACAGTTCAAGGTCAGTAGAATGCTGCCAGATGTAGTTTCTTCTCATTGCGACACACGTTGACTGGAAAATCCATTCTTAATCTGCAGATCCTTTCATCTTGAAATCTCTAAAACAGGGATCTCCAAAATACATACAGTATTGACCCCCAAGGATCAGTGGGGCTATCCAAGGGGTCAGTATTATTGTTAATAGAATTAGTTAAGTTAAATGTCTATGGAGATTCTCAGTCATCCAGGTCATGATTGTCCCAAAGTTCAAGAGGCAACTGGAGTTAATAAGTTAATGGTTCTTAAAATTATTTTCATATAATAAATGTTTGGGAGTCAATAGACAATCTAGAACCTCATGAAAGGGTTGATGAGTTGATGAGTTTGGGAACCTCTGCTCTATATTCCTTATGCCAGCTGCTTCCTTTCTACCAGAAATAAAGAGTACCTAGGGTTTTTAATTCATGGATTACTGAAAATAAAAATAGCTGTGTTATATATTGCTTCATATACCAAAGCATTACAAGGCAGTTTATAATAAAAACATAATCAATAAATACATTAGATAATACTAAACAACAATTTAAGAACAATATTCAATAAAACATACTCTTGTATAAGATCAGGAAGGAAAAACATACATAACTTTCATATCAGGCCTTGGTGGAGTTTTCAACAGGTGCCAAAAATATCTTCCAATGCAAGGGTTTTCAAAATTTTTCAGGCCATAGAATCAGTTTTTTAAGGGGGGGGGTGGAATTCCTAATGAAAAACAAAGCTGATAGAAAATTGGTTACATTCAAGGGAACCCTTTCTCCCTTATTGTTTTATTGAGTCATTTTTTATCCTTTAAATTCTGTGGAACATAATTTGATCAACTGTAGTCTGGTGGCTGCTTCCTGAATTTGGGGGATGAGCATTCCAAAGTTTGGACAAGACTTGTTGCTTAATGACGTTGAGCAGCCCTTGTAGCATGATCTTCAGTAACCAACCATAATGGAAAAAACATTTAATCAGAGTCTTGGTCCTAAGATATTAAAACCAAATCTTTGAATCATTGCAGATGCTTCAGTACTGTTGGTACCCTGGGCACAAGCAGGTTCCCCATTCGGTAACTTTTCCACTGCATTCTGTGGCTTCCCAGGTCAAGAGCAAGGATGGTCCTACACAGACTGTATTACAATTATCTCAACGTGAGCTTATTTGATACACAAACCTGAACTTGCCTTTTCTGTTTTTGTGGTCTTAATAGTTATATATCTACGAAGAGGGCTGATTCATTGTGTCTCACAAAGAGGCAAAATACATCATCTCAAGATCTCTTATGGCTGTGATTTTTTTTTTGTTTCTAAATATATCTATTGAATTCCTCTGCAGTTTTTCATATATATCAGCAGCTGTTTTATTGGATGAAGTTATCTCTTAAAGTTGTTGAGGTTGGAAGTATTTATTTGATGCAATCCAACCATAAGGAAGGATTTGTTTTATATATTGCATGTTGCAGCTGGGATCATAGTTGAAAGCCAACTGGTAACATTGTTCTCCATCTATCAGCAGTATAAAAGCTGGGAATTGCCAAGGCAGCATTTCTGAAAAAGGCAAGCTTCACATTGTTGCCATGTCGAAACCCATGCCTGATAATAAAGCAATGCCATCAAAACAGCATATTGTTCTCTGCAGTCCCTCATTCAAACTAACTTCATCCTGTTTTGTGGGTTTTGATATACACACTTGTATCGATACGCATCCAGTTATTTCTTTTAAGAACTACACAGCCAGAGTTCCACATGTGCAAATGGACACTTCCCAGGCACGGCAACATGTTTATCCCCTGGTTGGAAGTGGGGGACGTATAACTTATTTATGGTCTAAGAGGAGGCAAGTGTGTCATCTAATGAAAGCATGTGCTTTATCCCTCTTGATTTCTAATGCTAAAGGCACAGGACCGTGGGGAACTCCCATATAAGTCTCATGGCATACAGCAAAGGCACACAGTCTGTGTCTTTGGCACTCATACACTCCATAACTCTTCCCCCTTTGTAAAGACTCTTTGGAGACCCCTCTACTCAAAATGGGTAATGTGCTTTCCTGCCACAGAGGAAAAATATATATACAAAAATGGTAAACTCCAAAATCGGGTTAAAACAGTAAAAGAGAAAAATCTCCCCGCTCCAAAAAAAAAATAAAAAAAAAATCCCACCCCAGGAAAAATAACTCTGGAAACCCACCCATGCAATGCAGCCTATTAATACCAAAACATTGCCATTCCCACTTTTTTCACTATTTAAATCAGGGATCTCCAAACTTGGCAACTTTAAGACTTGTGGACTGGCTGAGGAATTCTGGGAGCTGAAGTCCACAAGTCTTAAAGTTGCCAAGTTTGGAGACCCCTGATTTAAATGAAGAAGTTACAATGACTACGATAAAGCTGGGAGAATAGAACCACCAACTTTCCAGACGCATCAGGAGAAAGCTTTTTCCTTGTGTTCGTATTAGTGGAATAAATGTTATAATTCCAATCCAGTTAGTTAAAGAGATAAGAACAAAATTATTGGAAAGGTAGAAAAAGTTTGATAGCCAGATCAGTTTTTTCCTTCTTTGTGTCTATTCTCACCAATGCACAATCCTGTGCGTCAGGGAAGTTCTAAGCTTCCGTGCTTGCTTGCCCTTCTTTCCTGCATGTCATCTGTTTCCTTCCTAAAAGCTCTGTGATTTTTGAAATTGGGGAAATGTCTATTGAGCTGGAGCTGAAAGTAAAAAAAAAAAAAAAATCACAATACCTGACTGTATGAACATTTGGAAATTTCCCACATATTGTACACATGACCAGTCACTAGAATTGTTCATTCTCCACATATACTGTGATAGAACTGAGGTAGCTCTGTTACCTTTCTGAGTAAGCTCACAAATAACATTAAGCCATGGTTTGTAACCCATGGTTTATTGAATGGGGGGGTATACTTGAAACATGCTAAGCATAAGCCACAATTCACAAATTATAAATGGTTGGCTTCATAAAATATTTTGTTTGTTAGAAGTATATTTTTTTAAAAAAACATTTTTATTTGAAGAAATGCATTCCTTAACCTGAGAGTGAGCCAGAGAAAGGCACGCTAAACAAATGATCCTCTTCATAATGGCTTCACCTTTAGAGTGGTTTGGTAATGGGAGAGGCAGCCCTTCAGATAGGCAGGACTCAGTCCTTTGGGGGAAAACAATATGAAGTAAATTACACTACAGCATAGTGCAATGGAAGAATCCAATAACTTATCTGCTTGGGTCACTCTGTATGCATATCACACCCACTTTTCAATACACAAGCTTCTGTCATTCCACCCTTTAAAGATTATGTTTGAACCCTTCCCATACATTTTTAACAATATGAAGTCCTAATAGTGCTGTGATTTCTGGACCTAGTGCTCCCTTCAGACTAGGTTTCTCTCATCTGAAGCCTTTCAAGGGGTGTTGAATTTCATTTCAGGGGTGTTGAATTGATTCCCATAATCCTCAGCCATATAGCCCACACATTTCAACTTGATTCATATTTTGCAGTGTTAACATTTTTAAAAATATGGTTTATTTAATAAGCAACATTAGTTGGGCTCACACAGTGTACTACACTAAATTATGGTTTAGTTCAAGGATGCAGTCCCTGAACTTTTTTGCTTGGCTCTTGCAACTTCCTTTGACTGTGAATTTTGAAAATCCAAACTGTGGTTTTTCTACCATCTTTCACCACAGCTGTTGTGCGACCTTTCCACAAACCTTTAAAACTAAAGAAAGACTTGAAAATTTGATCAAAAGCCCGGGGTGGGGGTGGGGGATGAAAACTTGGTCCTACCCAATTTGAACAATTGCTCTATACATTCTTGATTCTCAGAAGGCAATTCCTTTCTGGCTTAGAATTGTGTGTGAATTAGGAACAATTTATGAATGGGATCCCATAAACTCCTTCCTCCCCTAGTAGTTTCATGTCAACTTTCCCCCATGACCTTTTTATGCATAAAATACAAGATTGCTTGGGACTGGGCACAACAGTTTATCCATGGGCATGCTAAGTCTATCATGGGACTCATCGGTCTAACTAATGACATTTACCAATGAGATTTAGATCTAAATTGATCAGTAATGTATAGTTACTGACCAGGATTTAGGTTACAGTTGTATATGAAATATTTTCAGAAGTCTACCAATCTTCACTCTCAAAATATTTTGGCTACAACTGCTATTTTTTTCAGAGCTGCTGACCATGAGGCAATTCTAGCCCAACACACCCAGAACTCTAGAGAAGACTGGTCTAGGACAAGGTGGGGTTGTGCCAGATTACTCATGTGCATGTACTTAATAATTCCTGCCTCATGTCAGGACAGTATTTCTTCATATACTACCATCAGTTTATGGTATATCAAACAGATATCTTTGTTGTTTTGTTGTTAGTTGCGAAGTCCAGTTCTCACTGCTGCTTCTTGTTGCAGATATTTTACATATCACTGTTGCTCACTGTTGCAGATATCTTACATATCATTAACTGCAGATGGTAGAGTTTGAATCTCAGATTTATCTCATCCAAAACAAGATATTCTACTAGTGAATTAGTGAACTTAGCTCCTTTTCCCTATTCCTCTCCTTGGAGGTACATAACTGATATCGAGTCTTCTATGAAATTCATCCAAGTTCAAAGTGAAACAGGAAAGGGCTAGAGGAAGAGCTGATTGAAAATAATATCTGAAAGCAAGCTAGGCAACAGAGGAGGTCAGCAGGTTGGCAGGCAGATGACATCAGGAGGAAGTAAAGCAGAAAATAAGGCCAGGATGATAAAGAGCAAAATCTCATATGAAGACTTTTATAGAAAATAGGAGTGAGCAACTAAGAGAGGAACAATGGTTTGTGGGAAAAGACAGATGAAATGTATTTATCTTTTATTTATTTGACTTAGATACTGAATGGTATTTACTAGCCTACTAAATCAGGGGTCTCCAACCTTGGCCATTTTAAGACTTGTGAACTTCAACTCCCAGAATTCCTCAGCCAGTAAAACTCTGGGAGTTGAAGTCCACAAGTCGTAAAGTGACCAAGGTTGGAGACCCCTGTACTAAATCCCTCCGTGCTGGTGTGGATCACATAGACTTGAGATGTAACAAAGATCCTTTACAACTGTAAGACTATAGACCCAGTATGATAATGTCATCCTTTAGCTATCAGGAATGTATGCTGAAATAAATTGTATGATTGGATTTGAGAGTGCCTCAAGAGCACTCTGGCTGGCAAGTGGTGCTGTCCTTATAGTTTTAATGCAAGACAATTAAAGGCAGCAATTGGTGAATTCCTCTGGCTGCATTTCCCTTCCTTCTTAGCCTCACCTGTCATTAGGAAAAACCACTGTCCATTGCTGTTCTTAAAGATGGCTTGAATTTGAGTAACAGAAGGCAAGTGCCTGGGATGGAGGCTTTAACTGTTTTTCAAGTTGCTAAATGACTGGCTGTCAGTACAGAGAATTTCTGGATGGTTAACCTGCCCTCAGGCCACAGTATTTCTCAACACAAAACTCTTATTCTTCTGAGCATTTAAACCCATGTACCAAAATAGTCTAATAGGTTATTTGAAGAGTCTGAATATTAAGATTGTTGGGGGTAAGAGGAAGGAATATAAAGATGGTTTATTTGACCAAAATTAAATTATACAGGTATTTGTGGAAATTTTTAATGGATTTTTTTTACCAGGACTGGGTGATGATGATATTTTTAAGATTTTGTTTATTTGCTATATTTCCAATTTATCTGATTGTTATCTCTGATCATTTTTCTTGGTTTTTTACTGACTCTATTTGGATGATGAAATTTGTGGGATTTATTTAATGATAAAAAGTGAGATATAAATGTAAAACAAAGGAATAAAATGGGCTCATATATCAAATTTATAATACATAGGTTGTTATTTTGGGTAACTGAATGGATTTTTTCCTGATTAGAATGGCAGATGAGGTTTTAAAGACTTGTTTGTAGAAAATGGGATGATATCATCTATCTATCTATCTATCTATCTATCTATCTATCTATCTATCTATCTATCTAAGTTATTGACCACTCATCTTATCACAGTTTGACTCTGGGGGACTTACAATATTAAAAATAGAACTATATAAATAGAATGCTACAAAACAGTAATAATATAAAATATGACAGCTAAAAAATGGGGAGAGGGGAATTGATGTGAGATGAAGAGGTTGTTTATTTGTATTTTAAGAGATGGTAATAAATTGTTACAGATGATTATACTTTCTGGGATTATAATGGGAGTTATTTCTTTTCTTTTAATTTTTTTTCTTTCTTTTTTGCACTTCTTTCTTTTTTGTATTATCCATATATTGTAATCTTTAATAAAATTATTATAAAAAAATAAAAATAGTGAGGCATTGTTGCGCTATGATTAGTGAGATGTGGAAATACATTTTGTGTTCCACAAAGGAGTAGCTGACACAAGTCTTTGCATGATTTCTGGAACGAGCTGATGTTCTTGCGTTTGTGCAACCTGTTACCTGCCTTTTTCAATTTGTAACATGTTGGCATTGCTGTCCTAATCTGGATTTTGTATCTCTTTATTGCAGATTCCAAAGATGGAGACAGGCTCCCTGGTGCGGGCTGTCTTTGATTTCTGCCCCAGCGTATCTGAGGAACTGCCACTGTTTGTGGGGGATATCACTGAAGTGCTGGCAGTCATAGATGAGTTTTGGCTGTTTGGGAAGAAGGAAGGAGTCACAGGTACATCTAAAAGGTCTTTGGGTCAGTTCATGAAGTTGGTTGCGTCAGAACCCAAAGGTGCTTTTCAAAAGCAACTGAGCTTCCTTTGTTTTTTCTTGACAGTGTTTCACTTCTCATCCAAGAAGCATACTCGGTTCTGACTGAATGGTGGGGAATGAAAGGATTTATGTTCTTTACAGTCAAAGGATATAAATCCTTTCTTTTTTTTTTTTATAGAAACTTTATTGAGATTTTTTACAGAACAAAAAGGAAATAAAAAGAAAACAAACAAACAAACAAACAAACAATCATTCAAACAATAACGTAGAACACATAAATATAATAAACATTTTCAATTTGTATCGGATGTGCAGTGTTTTAACTATTTACATAAATAATACTTGGTGACATTTTAACTCACTTTTAACCAATATTTAACACACCTTAGATCTTTCTTTCATTTTATCAAAAATGGTACAAGTGGTTGCATGATAAAAAGGATATAAATCCTTTCATTTCCCATCATTCAGTCAGAACCGAAGAAGTTCTTGGTTGAGAATGAAACCAAAGTCCAGTTGCCTTTTGACCTGGATGACTGAGAATCTCCATAGACGGTTCGGCTAGAAGTGCTAGAGGAGCTGAACAAGTAAAGCTAAGGAAATTTCATCCTAAATAAAGATTTTAAAACTTTTAAGCCTTTCTTTACTATTATTTAGCAGTTGAAAGATCAATAACTCTGATGAAAAATTAGAAAAAGATGTGATTGGATGCATATAAGCACCACCCTAATGCCCTTTCTGCCTGGTGGTTAGTGATAACTTTTCCTGTGATTTTGAAACTGGAACTGAACTTCCAGTCAAGGAAAGCATCATTTTCTGCCTTTAAAAGTGTCACGTGGTAGACCTCTGCAACCAGCAATGCAGCACAGCCCCATTCTGGTGTGCCTGAAAGGTATGCTGCACAATTTATGCTGACGTAAAAGTCTTTTTGGTTCCAGGACAAGAGGAAAGCTCAGCAAATGGCTATATGGATGAGACCATAGTCTCTGTGGAGCGTTCAGGAGACATTTTTATCCCCTTCCTCCCCCTTTTTTGAAGGGGCGTTCTGGTTTCTTTATCTAATACTTTTTGGTATTTCTGTAAATGTTTGGGCTCCCACACACTTCCTGATACCTCTCTGTTGTACTGTTTGGTCTTGCAATTAGAGAAACGAGATAGCTATTAATATATCAGAAGCTTGCTTCCCTTTTTCTTTTTATAATTCTTAGTTTCCTTAACCAGTCAAATGGAATATAATTCTCAATATACTCAGTATATGGTAATAGAATAGAATAACAGAGTTGGAAGGGACTTTGGAGGTCTTCTAGTCCAACCCCCTGCTTAGGCAAGAAACCCTACACCACTTCAGACAAATGGTTATCCAATCTCTTCTTAAAAATTTCCAGTGTTGGAGCATTCACAACCTCTGGAGGCAAGTCATTCTATTGATTAATTGTTCTAACTGTCAGGAAACTTCTCCTAAATTCCCTTCCAACTCTGTTAATCTGTATCTGTAAATTGCTTCTCTCCTTGATTAGTTGCCACCCATTGCCTTGTCCTACCCTCAGGTGCTTTGGAGAATAGCTTGACTCCCTCTTCTTTGTGGCAGCCCCTGAGATATTGGAACACTGCTATCATGTCTCCCCTAGTCCTTCTTTTCATCAGACTAGACATACCCAGTTCCAGCAACCGTTCTTCATATGTTTTAGCCTCCAGTCCCCTAATAATCTTTGTCGCTCTACTCTGCACACTTTCTAGAGTCTCAACATCTTATGGGATCAGCGTAGCCACAATACCCTGAACAATTTGGGATAGTTTTTAGGACAGTGCCTGTTTTGAAAATTAGTAATATAACCCAAGACTTCTGACCAGTGGTGGGATTCAGCCAATTCACACCTATTCGGTAGAACCGGTTGTTAACTTTCTAAGCAGTTCAGAGGTTGGAAGAAATCTTATTTTGTTTTTTCCCACTTTACAAGGCTAATCCTGTAAGGAAGGCAGGAAGTAAACATTCTGGTGTTGTTTCTAGCCTAATCTTTATTGCCCTGCTTACTGCCTCTCTGGTTAACCCTTATTATATTGTAACAGCTAAGGCGAAGCGCCCATCAACATGAGTGACATTGAGTTCATCACGCCCACATGGTCACATGACCACCAAGCCATGTCTACCCAGGTGGTCATTAGGGCAGAGAACCAGTTGTTAAATTATTTGAATCCCACCACTGCTTCTGACTTCATAAAAGCACAGTGTCTCTCTATCTTTCGTTGAAACTGCCCTTTTTTCTCTGTGCAAACCTGAAAGAAAATTATAATACTCTTGGTCAGATTTATCTTATGGGATCATTAAAGGGCATGGCCACATATAAAGGTGAGGTATGAGTTCCATCAGAATTTTAAAATATATACATATATTTCTAATAAAGGAGAATATTTGTAGCTCAGGATTGAAATGAGGGGTCCTTGATGCTCTCTGAGCTTGCTTGTTTTCTTGCAGACATTTCATTAACCTAACTAGGTAATATCATCAGTGCACTGGCCCCCACATATATTTCTGTTAGACTTTTCAGTAACCTTCCTCACTCAACCTGTTGCCTTTCAAATATATTGTTGCTATCAGTTATAGTAACTGAGAAGTCAGGAGGTTGAGGAAGGCGGCCTGAAGCAATGCTCAGACATGAATCTTCATTTGTACTGATCAATGAGAATATTTGTAGCTTAGAGTTGAAACTTGAATGTACACGCATTGTGAGCAGCGTCAGGAAACAAGCAATAGTGCAATCTAGTAGAGTAATGATAAATGAGAATATTTGTAGCTTAGGGTTGAAATGAGGGGTCCTTGGTGCTCTCTGAGCTTGCTTGTTTTCTTGCAAACATTTCGTTACCCAAACTAGGTAACTTCAGTAGTGCTAGTGAAGTTACCTAGTTTGGGTAATGCAAGAAAACAAGCAAGCTCAGAGAGCACCAAAGCCTCCTCATCTTCATTTGTAATATATTCTGATGGATATAGTAAAATATTTGACTTACCCATTTTAGCTTCTTTTTTAACCTATTATTTATTTATTTATTTATTTATTGGTTCGATTTATATGCCGCCCTTCTTCGGAGACTCAGGGCGGCTTACAATGTGTTAAGCAATAGCCTTCATACTTTTGTATATACCAGCTTAGTAGGGCTTTTGGCCCCCCCAAGCGGTGTTCTTTTTTATACAAAGTCAGTTTATTGCCCCCACAATCCGGGTCCTCATTATACCTACCTTGGAAGGATGGAAGGCTGAGTCAACCTTGAGCCTGGTGAGATTTGAACTTGCAGTAATTGCGGGCAGTTGGTGTTACTTAACAGCACTTTAGTCTGCTGTGCCACCAAGGCTCTTTCCTACCCTGCTGTTAACTCCATGAAATAGTGAAACACAGATTCAGGAACAATAATCATTAATGCATGCATACATTTTTACCTATATAAGAATTTTACCTATATAAGAATTTTACCTATATAAGAATTCTGAAATGTCAGCATCCTTTTTTGAGTTCTTTTTCTTTTAATGTCAGTATTCCTGTTAGGCCCCAAGAATCAAGAAAGACAAGGATTTAGGGTACTTCTGAATAGTTTCCTTTATTGCTCTTCACCTATAGACGCAATCTTCCCAGGATGTACATTGTGATGCAAGCTTATTGTATTTGCATCATGATGTTACAAGAAAAGAAGTTAGTAACAGAGTTGTCCTTGTGACACCACAAGACATATTTTATTAATTTGATGAAATCCCAGCTTGCTGCAGATGGCTCTGTCTTATTGCTTTCAAAAGATGGAAGAATCAAATTATGGAAATTAGTCTTTAAATATGGAGATGATTCTAAAATGGTAATGTTGTATTGTTTTGATTTTTGATGTATAACAATTGTTTTATTATAAAATTTAAATTATAAAAATTATTTACAAAAAGATGGGTGTACAGATATTTATGTTATAAAACAGGAATTCACAATAATTGTTGTTGTTCAGGAACTTAATACTAGAAAAGCAGGACAGAGCAAAAATTTGTGGAACTTTCTGCCAACAATGATTATTCCCTCTCTGTGTGTGTGTCCATGTGCATATGTCTGAAAGAGAGAAAGAGAACAGATGAAAAAAAGTTGAACAAGTGCTGATTACTAAATAAAAATGGTAACATACGCATATCACGTTAATTTGCTATAATAAACTGTGCCCATAAGAAGGCCATTTTGAAAAAGCTTTCTGATCTCAAGTAGTTGTAGAGCAGCTATCTTTTGAGAACATAAGAAAGAGAACTTGAAACAACCAGGAGAGGGAGCTATTCCCAACTCTCTGCATTCATCCATTGCACAATCTTGTGGCTCATCACAGAACCAAAAATTATTTAAGCTATAACTTAACTTCTCCAGTAAGAGATAGGGAGAGTTAACCGTCAACTGAACCACTTGATTTAATACATATATTCCAGGACCTGTTTTTAAAAGTATTAGAACTAATACAATCATTAGAGATATTGACAAGTACAGCATTATAGTTGATGTCCTGGTGGTCTAGACAGAAAATATCAATGCTTCTTCATGGACAAAAGCTCTAGATACACTTATTAGCTAGATGAATAATGACAATCACATTTCCAGTAAAAAGAACAACCTGATATGGATGGAGGGAAGAGATTGTCCCATACAAAGGAAAAGCAACATACCTCTCGGGTGAGAACCATTAAATTGATCCTAGAAGAAAGTGCTTGGAATTTTCTGTAAGGGTATTAGGAATCAAATCCTTTGTTTAGTTATATTTCAATCCTTTCATGGCTCATTTTGGTCATCTTGTTTTATGCCAGACTGGATCTGACATGAATTTGACTCCCATTTTGTTGAAAGATGTTGGCAAATAGTTCCATCATGAAGGATGGATTAAATCTTAGCAAAATAAAATCCATACTAAACATTTCTGAATTGTCATTTAGCTATAAATGCTTGCTATTCTAAAAAAAAAAAGAGCTTTAATGTAGAAATTCACTTGATGTTTCTGTGGAATTTTCTATTTCAATTAAGAAATTTTAATTTTCCTTAAGGGTACAATTGTGATAGTAGACAATACTAAGTAAGGTGGACCAATGACCTGGTAAATCATAGCACATTTTCCTTATATTTTCATATTGTTGGTGTTACCAATGGAAGTTATCAAAGTTTGTCAATTCTCATGAAGCAAAACTCAATTCACGTTTGCGGTTTCCAACAATGTACACTGCAGAATTTCTTTATCTTAGCAAGTGTACAGTATATTAAATGAGGAAAGCAGTATATTAAATGAGGAAAGCAGTACAAATCCCTCGATTTTACGGAATTGACAACAGAATAGTTAGCACTGAAGACAGTTTATTACACTGCTCACTTCCCACCATATTTTCAGTGTGAAAGGCTGGGAGAATCCTGATGAAAAGGATGGCAGCAGGAGAAAACTTTGAGGTGCTTTTATGCCATGGTAAAGAATGAAATAGATAGATGTCGGGGGACAGAACCATGACTATCATTTCCACTATTTAGATTTTTTTTTTCCTGTTCTATTGAAAATGCTCTTTGCTCTTATCCATTTTAGGCCAGTTCCCCAGCAGCTTTGTAGAACCTGTGGATGTTCCTGTTATGAAGCAAGGAGAGAAGCTGTTTGTTTGTATCAGCAACTTCACTTCCCAAGAGCCTGGCAGCTTGGCCCTGCAGAGAGGTACTGGCGATTTCCATGCATTCCTTACTTGGGCAGGAGTTCCTTAATGCTCTGCTCTTCTCTAGATCTCTGTCAGTCCATCAAAAGGAATTCTCTTCGGCGTCCTTTCTCCCTTACAGTTCTAATCATAGTGGTCCAGGGCTTTCTGCTTCTGTACCTTAGTAGTCTTGCTATATTGGAACAGAAGTCTGATAATCTCTACAGTCACTAGGATAATTGCTATTTTCCAGCACATTTGGTCTAGTGGTTAAGGCAGTAAGCTAGAAATTAGGATACTTCGAGTTCTAGTCCTGCCTTAGGCATGAAAGCCGGCTGGGTGACTTTGGGCCTGTCACTCTCTCTTAGTCCAATCCACCTCACAGAGTTATTGTTGTGGAGAAACAGGAGGAGATGGGAGTATTGGATTTGTTTGCCACCTTGAGTTATTCATAAAAATAATAAAGGCGGAATAAATATAAATAAATAAATATAGTTGTTTGTCAGATGCAATTGAGAGCAATCTTTGTGACTGGCTGCTTTGAATTGAAATCATAAGTTGGACTACAGATAGTTCTCAATTTAGAACCATTCATTTAGTGACAATTCAAAGTTACAGCAGCACTAAAAAAAAGTGACTTGCAACCAGTCCTCACACTTACAACTGTTGCAGCATCCCTATGGACATGTGATCAGAGTTTGGTCTCTTGGCAACCAGCATGTAGTTATGATGACTGCACCATCCCAGGGTCATAGGATCACCATTTGCAACCTTTCCAAGTGGCTTCCAACAGGTAAAATCCTTGGGGAAAGCCAGATTTGCTTAACTGCAGTGATTTGCTAAACAATCATGGCAAAAAAAGGTCAACATCCACTCACTTAACAACAACAGTTTTCAGTACCATCAACCATGGTATCCTTTTGGGTCAGCCTCAGGAGCTGGGAGTGGTGGACAGTTTACCTCCTTCCTCCAGGGCTTGTCCCAATTGGTGTTGAATGTTGATAGGAAGCCAGAGGAAGAGGCTGGAGCCCCTGCTTCGTAGAATGCTGCAGGGCTCAGTCTGGGGGAGATCATTTGTCACCGACGTATCATCAGTCTGTGGATGATTCCCAGGTGAAATAAACAATGTTATGGATACCCTTTCATGGTGCTTGGAGACTCTGGGGGTCTGGATGGAGAACAACAGGTTTCAACTGAAGACTGGTAAGACTGGATGTAGGAAGGAGGCTTCCCTGTATCTGAGGGTTATCATTTTCAGTCTTGGATGTGGTTTGCCCTTCCCCAGATAGACTTAGAGCTAATATGCAGATCCTCTCGGATTCATGATCCCTGCTTGAGGGTAAGGTGGCAGTCCTGGCGAAGAGATTTTTGCTCAACTTCCTGTTTTGCATTAGTTACGCCCTTTCCTGGATCAGAAAGCCTTTCTTTCTGTCATTCATGTCCTGGTCATCTCACATACAGACTACTGCAATGTACTTTATATGGGGCTATCCTTGAAGAGTATCTGGGAATATAGAACAAGCAGTTTTGGGTACCTCTATGGTAACACCTTGGCTATGTGAAATGCCAACTGGGTGTCAGTTTACTTCTGGGTCCAAATCAAGATGTTGACTGGTTGGTGTAGAAATTTGATAAATAAAATAAAATAATAATGTGTTCCTTATCCCTGCAGGAGACCTGGTGATTTTGAATGATTCTATAGCATCTCCTTGGCTGAAAGGCCGGAGCAGCTGGGGAACCAGTGGTTTCTTCCCATCATCCTGTGTTCGAGAACTCAGCCTCTCAGGTTTTGGTCCCCGATTCCTACATGGCGCAACACTGGAAATGCCATCCTATGCTCTAGGTCAGGCCCGAGCACTGATGAGTCTTTCAGCCCAGATGGAGGAGGAACTTGATTTCCGGGAAGGGGATGTAATTATCATTGTTGGAATTCCAGAACCTGGATGGTTTGAAGGGGAGATTCAAGGTCGCCGAGGCATCTTCCCAGAGGGATTTGTGGAGCTTTTGGGTCCCCTAAAAACCAACAATAACCCAAATGATCCGACTTCATCAGAGATTCCAAAGATAAATGGAATGAAAGATACATATCCCCAGGAAGAGGAGAAGCCGTGGAGTGATGAAGTGGCATTGTCAGGACCTTATGGGATTGCTCTCTATCAGTTCCAAGCCCTGGAATCAGCAGAACTAGACTTTGAGGTGGGGGAACGGATCCGAATTCTGGAAGTTCTGGAAGATGGCTGGCTAGAGGGCGAACTTCGAGGAAAACGTGGCATCTTTCCTCACCGGTTTGTGAAGTTGGAGGAGAACTGCCTACAGCCTAGAAAGCAATGGAAATCTGGATATTTGCCAAAGGGGGTGGATTCTGTTATAGCCAGTCTTCACAAAGCAGGTTGCCCTGGCATGTCAGAGGAGCCTGGATGGAGTTCAGATTATACTGAGGAAAAGACTTGTCAACTTCCTTTGATGCAAAGGAATTATTTGGACTCTGAAGTAAAACAGAACCAAATACCAAATCACCAGAAGGAAAGCTGCCTTGGCTCTGTTCCTTTAGAAGTGTCAGGCACTTCCCCCCTAGATTCTAATAAAACTGTCAATGGAGTTTCTTCCATACCTCATTCTCCACTTCAGGTAAAAACCCAACACTATGACCATTCGGATAAACCAGAGCCCATTCAAACCCCCAAAACTTCATGGGACCATTTGAAAGGCTGCAAGCACTTAGAGCAGGATGGAGAGGGTCATAGTCTGATCCACCACAACATTCTTTGTGAGGACTTAGTTGTTTGCATGGATGGTCAGCAGCAGAAACCTCAATCTCATTCTTCCAGCTTCCATGGAACTCAGGAGAGCTTGGACATTTGGCCTGTCTGTCAAGGTACTCAGAATGAACTTCCTCAAGATGTGGCCCACGGGGAGATCTGTGGGGACCTTGACTCAAAACTGACAGAGCAGCTGGCTCAGTTTGAACAGAGCCTGACAAATCCTATAGGCCATGGTGGCTATGACACTTTTGAGCAGGATAATGTTGCTCGGCATTTTTCCATTCTGGATTTCAATTGTGAGAGAGATATTGTATGTGGTACAGTAGAGAATACTTCACAGAGAAGAAAGGTGCTACGGCCACCCCCTCCTCGACCTGGTATTCCTGTCTCTGCCTCACCACATGTGCCAGTAAGGCTCAGCCCCAGCATTGCATCTGTCTCACAGAGTATTCCACCTTCTATGCGGCCCTCCAGGCCAGCACCACTTCCACCTCCAGGGAGCCAAAGGAAAAGCCCAGCCACAGTTAAGTTGGGGAGCAGAGAGAGACAAGGGAACACTATTGAGTCTGGAAAAACATCTCCATGTCCTTTCTTATTGAATCGTATTCAAGAATTAGAGCAAGAACTTGATTTTTACAGGAAGACTCACACAGAGCTCAGTGCAACACTGGAACAGCCACAAGACGAGGCTGGACGAGCTGAGACATTAGAGAACGTGGACCTCTGTGACTGTAAAATATCATCTCTGTGCCTGGAGCTACAGGAGCTGAAGGGTGAGTACTGTCAGTCTCGGTGAGGGTGGATAGAGAGGACAGACCCTAACCCACATCTACCTTTTGCATAGGTGGAAATGAAAAAGGAGGAAAGAATATATGTATTCTTTCAGGGTTGAAATTTTGAGTCCTTGATACTCTCTTGAGCTTGGCTGTTTGCTTGCAGACATTTCATTACCTAAACAGGTAACATTATCTGTATGGTGAAATGTCTACAAGCAAACAACCAAACCTAGATGTCTATGGAGATTCTCAGTTATCTAGGTCATGGTTGTCCCAAAGATGCTTTTTTTCAAGAGGCAACTGGACTTTCTGGTTTTTCTTTGAAGACGTTTCGCTTCTCATCCAAGAACCAAACCTAGAGAGCACCAAGGACTCCACAAAGAAAGAGGAAGTAATAGGACACTATGTTAAATTCAGCCCTATTCTCTCACAACATCTTTCTGGTTTTTAAGATGCACAATAATCTAAACTGCCTCTTGCTCTTCCAGGATCTTTGACTGGGGCAAGTATTTACAGAAAAGGTTTTTATGTTCAATATCTCATACTGTATTTCCAAAAGAGGCCTGAGGCTGGGAAGAATGTGCCAGATTGGGTCTGTACTGGGATACTTGTGGGGAAAATACATTCTAGATGTCCACTTTTCTTGCTTACAACTGTAATCAGATCAAACTATAACTTCAGCAGTGATATTGTATAATGCATTAGTTATTTTAAAAAATTGGCTTAGCTTTTGAACATGTTGCTTACTCACTGGCTGTTTCTGGGCAACAACCATGGCGTGACAATGTTATTACCACAGAGCTTCTTAACTTGTTTCAGGTGTTAAAAAATAAATATGTAACAGTAATGCGGAAGCAAATTCCTTTTACTCCTCACTCCTTTTACTCTGATTCTGTCTGTTGACAGTGAAACCCTGCAAAAAGAATACAAACAGGTAAAGAACATGCAAGTAGCCCTCCAAAATGAATACTGTATTTAGGCCAAATGCCCAAACAAGTTCTTGTATATATCCTACAACCCAATATGAAGAAGAATGGAATAGCATTAGCAATAGCACTTAGACTTACATACCGCCTCATAATGCTTTACAGCATTCTCTGGGTGGGTTAAATGTCAGCATATTATCCCCAAACAATCTGGGTCCTCATTTTACTGAAGGATGGGAGGCTGAGTCAACCTTGAGCTAGTTAGGATCAAATTTCAGGCTATGGGCAGAGTTAGCTTGCAATACTGCATTCTAACCAGGAGGATCAATATCAATTAACTAGAAATTGAGAGGGGTAGGGTTGGGGAAGAATGAAAATAATAAAGTTGCTCTGAATCTTAGGAGAATAACTTGCTGCCAATCACTGTGTGCATAAATTATTATGTACAAATGTTTTCTTTCTATTTTTATTGACTAGAAAGCTATTAGCACTTGGGAAGATACACTTAAAAATGCCAGCTCTCTCAAATCCACTGAATAAATAAACAGTTTGGCTCATCTGAGTTCTTTGCAGGGCATCATAATTCTTTCTTGGTGCTTTTCTCCACTTCCTGCCCCCTCCCCAATAATGATTATGTAATTTTGTTCATCTTTATGAGGCACAGAGACTTGAGAAAAATAGACATGAGCAAATAAAAGAATTAGTGGTCATAGAAAGACAGAAAACATCTTCCTTTTATCTTCTTAGAAAATTTGCTAAGTAGGTGTTTTTGTGTTTTTCTTTGAAAGCTGTGAAATTAGTTGTCTTTCTATATAAATTGTTTTATTCTGCATTACATGCCACGGCTTTATTTTCTGAAGTTTAATCATTCCCATGCTAATTATCAGGGACTTAATGTCTATCTAGGATTTTGTAAGCTTGAGACAATGAATTAACTGAACTCTGAGATATGAAAAGCATTCAAGCCCAGTGCTGTATTATTTGCTATGTATTTGGGCTTCTTGGATGAAATAGAATGGGTCACTGGGAAACAGGTTGATGCGAGATATCTTAATAGTCAATGATTCTACTACAAGAAGACCAGAGACGTCTAAGAATCCAAAGTTTGGCAATTTTCCAAAGCTGCGTGCTTTTCAAAAATGTATTCCCACACCCAGAGAAGTCCTTGGGTGATATAAACACATAAACCACATGCTTAGTTTTCCTGAACCTACGAGCCCTAAAGAGAGGTCACTTACTCCTGCCTTTAGCATTATAAAGCAGAGAAGCCGGTTTGGGCAGGGCACTGGTCCAATCCAAACTGTGGTATTCTTGTTACTCATTACCTGCCAGCAGCAGGGAGAGGCTGTCTGAACTGGCTGCCTATTGGGTACGAAGGTTACACAGCTTCTCTGTTGTAGGCAGTTAGTCAGCACCGTCTGAGGGGTGAGGTGCAGGGAAAGGGTAGTTATGAAGGAATGGTGAACTTCTGAGAAAGGAAAGGGGGAGGGGTGGGATAAGAACACACCAGGAAGAATATGAGCATTTATTCTGAGTCCAGAAATCAGATAAACTCTCCAGGACAACAGATCTGTCTGTCACAATTCCCCAACCGTGAGTACAAAGACTACAGCTCTGTAAGAAGACGAAAGATTTATAAGGAAGGTGGGCAAGATGGTGGTAGAGAAAACTGGAAGAGCGAGTGTAGAAACAGGGACCTGTATGGCACCATCAGACCTGTGAAGAGAGTCTTTGAACATTTCAAAAATGGAGATAGTGGATACAGGGACGGCAGTGTGACCAGAAACTGCAAGGACTATGTGGAGGAGGATAAACAATCCGTGGACCAGAGGAAGATGAATCTGTATGAGGAGCATGAGACAGGAAGCAATGGTTATCTGGAAGAAGACGGCTACTATACAGACTTTGAAAATAATACCCAAGTGGTTCACAAGAAATCTGTTGTGCATAAAGGCGACCAGGATGCCGATTTTAGATTCTCCAGAAATGGAGATACAAACTGTTGGAAGGGAAATTGGAATTTCCATGACCGTGCAACAGAGGATTGGAACACAGGTGGCCATACCTTGGATAGGATTGATAAGAAGAAAAATGACAGGTATGTGGACTATAGCAGTGACTGGAAATACTTTGGGAAGCCAGAAAGCTTATTTATGTTGTGTGAAGTCTCCCACAATGCCCAACATTCAGGAGCAATTTCTGGGAGCTGTACCACGGATGTTATAAAACACTCTGCCCTAGAAGATCCACCACCTTGGTCCCTGAGAAATGAGAATGGCAATCAGGAATTAGAACCTGGGTGTGAAATTGCCAAATCACGGTATGCGCCAGATACCAAAAGGATTGAAACTGCAGCAGGTGCGCACATCTGGAAGGGTGGGTGTCCCAGAACACGTGCAGGACGCTCAGACTGGAATCTGGACTGGGAGGATGAAGCTGGAAGGGCAGGTAGCTCAGAAGCCTGGCAACGGAACAGCTGTTACCGTCGTACCGCTCCCAGCGTCCTCAGGCACCATATAAAAGGAAAGCAAGGTAAGTTATGCGAAATCATCAAAGGATTGTGGGGCAAACTCTACAGTTCTTTGGATGTCCATACCTTCTCCAGACAAGCAGCCAGTGGTAAAATCCAAATTTTTTTACTATCGGTTCTGTGGGCGTGGCTTGGTGGGCATGGTGTGGCTTGGTGGGTGTGGTTTTGTGGGCGTGGCAGGGAAAGGATACTGCAAAATCTCCATTCCCACCCCACTCCAGAGGAAGGATATTGCAAAATCTGCATTCCCACCCTACTCGGGCCAACCAGAGGTGGTATTTGCCGGTTCTCTGAACTGCTCAAAATTTCCTCTACCGGTTCTCCAGAACCTGTCAGAACCTGCTGGATTTCACCCCTGCAAACAGCCCTAAAACAAACACCTGCATTTACCACAGCATTGTAAAATGAAGAACTGCCTGTCATTCATCAGCTATTTTGTAGAAATTAAATAATTGTTTCTCATACTGTAAATAATCTTTATACATTAGACTTGGTTTCTTTTGTGCTTGCCTTTTCTCTTTCCTGGATAGGATAAATAGCTACTACTGCAGCATTAGTAAAGTGGCCTCTCCCTTTCTCTGTATGGACTAGCTTCCAAAAGAATCTTTGAGCTCAGGACCGGATCCTGTGCAGTTCTTTGAAACTAACTTTGCATCTCCTTTATTGGTTTATTAGTTAAGGTGTTGAACAAAGACCCTGAATCTAATCCCCCCTCATCCACGCCCCTCACTGAGATACTTGTGCCATTCCTTTTCAGTTCCATCTACCTCTCGAGGCAGTTGTTCAGGGGACTAAGAAAAAAGTGATCTGAATATAAAGTTTCATAAATTTCAGAGTTCTAAATCTAAGGATAATTAATTAATTTTCCCAAGGGACCACATTGAGAAAGTAGGACTACTGTGAAGGGCTGAACCAATAAGGCTGTGAAATGTGTAGGCATGCACACAGGCACATACATAAATTGAAAAAAAAAATAGTAATCGCCTTCAAAATAAAAGCAATATAGTGTATGCATGGTATACACTTATATACAAGTTCTAATTTCTCATTCATCTCAAATGGGCCAGACAGGAACAGTTTAAGGGCCAGATGTGGCCCAGGGGCCATAAAATGCCCAGGTTTAGTCTAAGACAGCGGTCCGTGGACCACTGGTGGTCCGTGAGAAAATTTTGGTGGTCCGCAGAAAAATTATTTGCATTTTTTATATTGCACTAAATTGGGGTCCTCAAAATACAGCCCCTGGGCCGGATACGTGCAATGAACATTTGTGTTGCTGCAGAGTCTCCCCCTTCGGGGTCTTTTTGTGTGGGTCGGAGGGGGGCAGAAATTCTGACTCGGGGTCTGTTTCAGCCTCCTGGTGGGGGGCTTTGGGCAAAGGCTGGAGGGAAGCGCCACTGGTGGCAAAGAGCCGGAGGGCCTCATTCCAGTGGGACTGCATCATGGCCTGGAACTGGCTGACCATCTATGCCTGCTGAGCCTCCAGGTGCCGGTATCTGGCCTTGCACTCCCACAGGTCTTCGCTCTGCTTGGAAAGCCTATGCTCCTAGTCCTCAGTGAGGTGCTTCTGCTGAGCTTCCTTCTCGGCCAGATCCAATTTGAACTGAGCCAGCTGTTTCGTCAACTCTTTCTCATAGTGGCTGCTTAGCTCCAACAACTGCTTCCTGTTGGGGCACTAAGGAGACTGGGTGGGCAAGTGAGGAGGGGCTTGGAGGGGAGGGGTGAGTAGTGGCTGGCAAGGTGCCCCTCAACGTGAGTGACATTGAGTTGACCACACCCACCCAGACCACCTAGCCACCCCTCCTATCCAGCCGGTTATTAGGCAGATCATGTTAGTGGTCCGCAGGATTTAAAATTATGAATTTAGTGGTCCCTAAGGTCCGAAAGGTTGTTGACCCCTGGTCTAAGCAATACATACGGTACTGTAAACATCCCGCAGAACCTCTTGGAAATCTTGGGCTGTGAGATTCTTTCTTTTTTTTTCTTAATGTGCAGAATTGAGAGGCTGACCAACTCCCCAACAATCATGGAGAAGTCTCCAACTGTCATGGAGAAAATGTGCTTATATGGTCACTAGGAGTCAAAAACAACTTTATGGCACATAATTAATTAATCAACTCTCAAACAGTTCTGGGCAGCTTATAGTTTAAAATAGAAAATTAGCACTAAAGAAATGTTAGATAAGTCATTATGTAGAACAACTACCCTGTTCATACATGAAGTTTTGCCAACATTTTGTTAACCAGGACTTCTTATTAAATTACAGCATGTTAACAGAGTATGCTAAACAAAAATACATCATATTTTAATACCAAGTGTAAACCAGCCAATATCTCTTTGGGCTGCAATCTTACCTTAGTTTATAGTTCTCCAAACTGACATGTTTTTGATATCTTGCTTTGCAACCTTCATAATTTTAAGCCGATTTATTTGAGAAAATTAATTTAGCTGGGTTTCTCATTTACTGGTGAAGTGTTTAATTTTCCTTAATATGAAGCTTGCTTTGCCTGCTGCTTTGAGCTTATTCTTTGCAGCAGTAGCACTTGCATACCTGTCTTACAGCATGCCCATTCACTTTGGTCCAGTTCGCTTGGATTAGCTATAAGGAAGTTATCTGTACTTGCATTGAGAAATGTAGGTGAGAAATGCACTGAGTCTTGTTTTGTTTTCGGTGCTACAAACCAGCCCAGTTTTTATATTCGGCCATTGTGCTAGATGCATAATGCTGTAAGCAAATGTTATTGTTCCTTTATTGCCATCAGTGTGCATAGACATTTACAAAGTGACTCAAGCAAAAGATCTTATGCTCTGGTCTTGTTTATCTTAAATCCTCCCTTATGGGTTCCCTTGGAATATGAGTGTAACAAGGCATGGTGGGCTCAGATTTGAAGGCAGTGTTGTATACTAAGAATCTGATAAAGCCTTTCAGTATTATCAATCAGATCTTAGATTACAAAAGGAGAAGCAGAGCTGATGTGTGATTAAAATTTGGGCATTTGGCACCTGGCATGTATTTGTAGCATCCTGAGGTCTTGGGATTTGATCTTCCCAAAAAGCTTCTGAGAAGCAGAGGCAATGAGGGAAGCTGAATTTGCTTGACAACTGTGATGATTTGCAGAAAAATAAGGTTGTAAAATTGGGCACAAATTACTAAATGGCCACATCACTTAGCAACAGAAGATGTGGGCCCAATTATAGTCATAAGACAAGGACTAGCTGTAACACAGTTTTCATCATTTGCCAGCTCCCAAACAGATACTTATGCGTCCAACCCAGTGGTGAAATGCACTTACTTTCGCTACCGGTTTGGGAATGTGAGCGCGTGTACCTCTCCTGCTCATGCGCAGAGCCTTCTGTTCATGCAAAGAGGGTCAAAAATGGGACATAATAATGTCCCGGCAGGTAGGCAGAGTTTCCCGCCGCCAGCTCTACCAGTTCGCGCGAGCCGGATAGATCCGGCAGTTTTCACCGCTGGTCCAACCTATACATCTTATTACTCTGTGTGTTCTGGGTGTAACACTTAAGTTGCTTATGTTCATCTGCTACTGTAACACACACACGCACACACACACACACACAAAAAGCATGTACTTCTATATACCAACATTCCACCGTGTGATAGGTTATTATCTACTTCATCTCTTATTACTCATCTCTTGCTTCTGCCTTTATTATCAGTTATACAATGCTCAGTAGACAGTGGCCTTAGTATTTCCTTCAGGCTACAAAAAATTGCTTACCTTTCAATAAAGCGAACATATTGGACCCACCTTCTTTTTAGAGTAAAACCCACCTTCGCCTAGAGTGAAATTTGTAGTCATTGACAAGAAATGGTGATTTCTCCCAGTCTGAAACAGTAGAATAACTGCTTTTCTTTCCCTACAGTTCATTATTATGCTTATAATTATGGTTATTATGCCTTTTACCTGCCTTTCGTTTAACATTTCTTTGTCATGCATTCCTTGACTTTCTTTAGTCCAAGAAATAGGTAGCTAGGCAGTGGTGAAATGTAAAATTTGTTACTACTGGTTCTGTGGGCATGGCTTGGTGAGGGGTAATGTGACTGGTTGGGCTTGGCCAATTTTTTTTTAATTTTTAAAACCATTTTTTCTACAACCTCTTCAGCCAAAGAGGTTGCAGAAAAAATGCTTTTAAAAGCCTCTGACGATCCCAGCTGAGCACGATCATCAGAGGCTTTTTTTTTTTTTTTACTTTTAAAAGCATTTTTTTGGGCCAAAGAGGTTATAGAAAAAATGCTTTTAAAAGTTAAAAAAACAGCCTCTGATGACTGCGTGGCTCAGCTGGGCATGGGGGGTGGGTGGTAGGGATTTTTGCTACCGGTTCTCCGAACCACTGGCCGCCATCACTACGGGATTGGGTGATCCGGTCCGAACCGGGAGCATTTCACCCCTGTAGCTAGAGCTTGAAGTACTCTTGTGGCCCTTCTAATGAATTAGATTGCAAAATGTTTGGTCATTCCTTAGTCATCCCTTATCTGAGCATAAAAAAGGAACTGTGTTTGATTTTCTTTATGAGCAAATGAATATTACTTTTACAGGTTCCTTTCTAGACAATCTGGTGGAGGTTATTGGCCTTAATCTTTTCTCAAACTGGCATTTAATCCTCCTATAGCTGTTTGTCCATCTGCTTCTATGCTGTTTAAACCTTTCTCAGATTTCCATAGTTTACAGTAGCTAAAAGGTTGAGAATGACTAATTAACCTCCCTACTTCCCCCCATGCAGAATTCCAGAGACTTCATAGTTCAGTTTCCACTGGAATAATATAGAACATTGACATTTATGTTGTATTTGTAATCCTAATTAGAGCGAAAAACACTAAATTAGTCTCAAAAGGATGGAATATATATATTGTGCAATAAATCCTTTATTCAAAATTCTGATCCAAGATACCCTAAGACAAATGGACAGCTACTTGTCTTCATAAATAGCAAACAACTGAATTATGTGACTGATATTAATGATACAAGTAAAGCTAACTTATTGATTAAGTGCTAATTTCTCACATTTCTATTTTCTCTAAAATTATAAAATAAGTCAACTCCTGAATTACTTGATTCAATCCTACAATGTTAACAAGAAACCTGACATTTGAAAATAAATTTAAATATATGTACTGATTAGTATGAGTACTAATCTCATATCACATGTTAAGAATAAATATGCAGATCTCTGAAGATTCCCTTCAGCTAAACTACTATTCTTCTTTTTTTTTACTGTTTCTCAGAAATTCAAATATTTTCTCCCTCGCTGTCTGAAAGGTTTCCCTTCCAAAGTTCAGGGAGAGACTTCCAACATCAAGAAATGTTATTCTTTCCAACCCAAAGCATTTGTCTCAGGATTCTCTGTGTTTACCTATCACTGTGATAACCCTTTGAAAACAGAATAGTACAGAATCAAAGTTGGCATAGGAAGAGACAGCAGTAAAAGAAAAATCTAGCCCCTTATCAAAAGTTTGATTTAGGGCTAAATCAAACTAGGACTGTAAAGGAAAGAGCAGTATCCTGAAAAATATCTCAGTCCCTATGGGAGATGCAACTGGACAGTGGCTTGAAATGTGAGCGACAGTCCATTCCAATTTCCCTCCTTGTCATGTGACCCAGAGCACATGCACGCCTTCAAGGGGTTGGAAAAAATCCAAAACCGTGTTCTGCATGTTTTACCCACTTTGTTTTTTTAATATAGTTTTTGATTAACCATTAATTACCAGCACATTCACAGTATTCTAGACAGTCATATTCATACCAGTACAAACAATTTTGCAAGAAGCATCCATGTTTGTCAAATGTGTCATATTGTTTGTCTGGATTAGTTTCGGATAATATAAATTGAAGAATTGGGACATAGCCAGCTAACTTGCGTGACAATTACCTGAGAGTTTGAGACTTGCCAGTTATCACTGCTTGCAAGATCTAGCTAACTTTGGATTAGGATGCAAAGAATTATCTGATGGAAGCAAACACTACTTTTAGAAGAAGGTGTTTCATACCTTCTTAGGTAAAGAACAAAGTTTCCATATCTCAGTATAAAAAAAATTCTGAGCAAATCAGTTTTCTGTATTGCCAGCTTATACACTCTGCAGAAGTTAAACCCCCATAACATGCTATATGAAGCCAATCACTGTAGTTTATAAATCAGTTTTCAGCATGACCAGTTAATTCTAGCCATTGTAATTTATTCAATAATCATGATTAAACAAACCATAACATAGTATGGGTCTTGTTCTTTAAGATTGATTTGTATTTTAATATGTTGTAAACCATTCTACAGTTTTTTTAAAAAAAGGCATAGGATATGTAAATTAAAACTTAAATATAAATATTGAATTATGGAACAATTCACACAATACTTAAGATTTACAATCTACTAACGGCATATTGATGCTTTGTGAGAAATTACCATAAGCATGTCTGGCATGTCTGCCTTGTTTCTACATCCTTCTAAAGATGATTTGCTGTGTTGGGCAAAGATTCCTACTGGCAGGCTGTGAAAGACGCACCTGTGTATGCTTTACCTGTGAATAAGAGGATGTGGTGCAAGATAATTTCTAATAATTTCAACTGGTGAAAGATTTTCTAAGAAAACATGCTCCTATAATTACTGAACCTGCATCATAACTATGCATGACCGAAGCTCAGAAAATCTTGTTGCAGCTCTGCTCACTAAGAGCTTTGGCCCCTTCCCCCTGCTTGAGTGGGAAATCCTGACAGATTTCTAAGGGAAAATGCCTCTTGGCAGGAAAAACAAAATATTTCCTGTCATGGCAGCTGGAGGAGAGCAAACTCAGTGCCTAGATTCACAGGTTACACTTAGCTTAGTTTACCCAACCTTGTGCCCTTCAGGTATGTAATGCAACATAGAGCAGAACTGCACTTGTCCAAACGTGGCGGTTTCATTAATCATAATTGTAGAATAAACTATGGTTTATTCAGCTAACCACAAGTGGTACATTTGTGGATCACATTCATGCAATATACAAGGCTATAACCCATGGCTTTATAAACGGCTATGGTTAGCTTTGTATAACTCAGCAAGCCAAAACCAAACCATGGTATGTATGAGCCCAGCCAGTCTGTGAGTAGGATTTTTTGTAAGGCTGAAGGAATACCCCAAAGAAGGGTATCAACAGGTGTGGAGGAACCCAGAGTTTTGCAGAAGTAGAAAAACTGGCTAGGAAGGGGAAATGAATGAATCAATAGGGCGGTAAATTGGAGGAGAGGGGAGAGAGGAGGAATAAAATACAATATCTTGGAAGAATATTTGCCAAGTTAGTCTACCTGCATATTTTGTTGCAGATTCCAGTTTTAGAAGCCCAGAATTACATACTGAGAGTTACAATCTATTGATTCTTCCGGGTGCCCCCCCACCCCTTCTCCAACAGAGATTCCTCTCTCCCATACCCTCCGGTGCCTGTGCCTCAGCTCAGTGGAGGCTGGTTTTTTGTCTCCTTGTTTGCTGTGCTGCTTTTTAGGCAAAAAGCAATGAAACCTGAAACAGAAACTTGCTTTCAGTTAGATATTGTGGCCGTGTGCATGTCAGACCCATGGAATTTTCTCTCTGGTTGTAGTTTTCTGGTTGCACTGGGCAGAAATCCTGGATTTTTTTTCTTCTGCTGCAGATGTAGGAGTTACTCTATTCGCAGGGTCCTTGGTGCTCTCTGAGCTTGACAGACATTTCATTACCAAACCAGGTAACAACATCATTGCATTGATGTTGTTACCTAGTTTGTGTAAGGAAACCTATGGAAGAAAACAAACAAGCTCAGAGAGCCCCAAGGACCCCTCATTTCAACCCTGAACTGCAAATAATCTCCTTTATCATTACTCTGCTAGGTTGCACCATTTTTGTTTCTGACATTGCTCACAGTGTGTGTACATTCAAGTGCGAACCACACCTTCTTGGAATTTCTTATGCAACGTACTGATTCCCTCAGAAGGGGAGGAATATGCAAAGAACAGCAAATCCCAGCTGTCTGTTGCTTGAAAGACAATGCAGAAGGCTGCTTTCATTTGGCCTTCCAAGTTCACATACCGAGCTGGATGTTTCAGTCTTGTTCTTAATTGATGGAATCGTTCCCAGGCTTTTTCATTAAAGAAGCCCTACAATGGGTGTGGAGTCTACACTCAAGAGGGCCTTCAGTAACTGCTGCCAGATTGCAATGTTGCTGCAGAACATTTCTAACACAGCAACCCTCTTTTCCCAGTACTTTCTGCCCATCTGATCAGATCTAATAGGGAAGGAACCCTTGGAGTCCCATCCTTCAGGAACCATAGGAGTGTGTCTTCTATACCTGTGCCTCTCCTTTAAAATGGCTTTCCACTTAAAGTCAGATCGGTACCAAACTGTTGACATTCAGGATTATCAGTACTGAGAAATCAGTGATTGCACTTTTTGATGATTTGTGGTAGGATCAGGATGGTGGTGAAGTTTCTATCCTGGCTTTCCTGGTTCTCTCAGTGGCTTTCGGTGCCATTGATCATAGTGTCCTTCTATACTGGCCTAAGAATTTAAGACTCGGGACATGGTATTGTAGTGATAGTCCTTCCTCCAAGATGATTTCATTTGATGTTGATGGGGGCCTTGGGGTTCTGTTCTCTCTCTGGCCCTGTTTAATATGTACATAAAACTGTTGATTGGGACTTTCAGCATGGGTTGAAGTACCATTAGTATAATGATATCAGTCACTATACATCTCTAACCCTAGCTGATGAAGTGATGCAGTCAAGATTCTTTGCCAAGCTTAGAAGGCTATGGGATCTGGAGGAGTCCAATTTAACCCTAGCAAAGCCAAGTGGCTTTGAGTTTTAGAGGTTCCCATAGCTGTGCACTTCCCATCATTAACTCTGGTTGGGTTAATACTCCACCAGAAAGAACCAGTGTGCAATTTTGGAGTCTTTCTGGACTTTTGTTTAAGGAGCAGGTAATAACAGTAGCCAGGAGGGCCTGTGCACAAATCCATTTTGTGCACTAATTTCACCATATCTTGGTCCCCTCCCACTTGGACTCTTGCAACATATACTACATGGGGCTACCCTTGAAGATCACTTAGAAGTTACAGTTGGCTCAGAATTTAGCAGTGTGAGTAACTTATGGGAACATCACAGTATGCCCACATCACAACTCATTGATTCCCAATCAGCGTCCAAGTACAATTCAAAGTGCTTATTATCATGTATAAAGTCCTTCTTAGTACAGAGCTGGGTTATTGTAAGATTATCTGCCTTTGATTATTCTACACATTCCATACGATCTGATATGGCGGAAGTTAGGATGGCCCCGCCTTGTATAAGGCATTGAAAACTTGCCTTTTCTTTTCAGGCAGGTGGAGGACACTTTAGAAACAGGGATTTGGGAGGTACAAGTGGAAGGGCAGATATAAGGGATGCTCAGAGTCCAAATATGGAAATATCTCTCCCTGTCTAGTTTAAGAAGAATTTTAACTAATATTGACAGAATTGAGATAACTGGAGAAGTTGAGCTACTGAAACCCCCTCGCCACTTAAGAGTTGCTTAATCAAAGTCTTTGTCACTCAGAGACATAGATTTCTTTGGTATCCTTTAACTTCCCTATATTCCACCAAGTTTTTTTTTTTTAATTTGATTTATATGCCACCCTTCTCCGGAGACTCAGGGCAGCTTACAGTGCGTTAAGCAATAGCCTTCATACTTTTGAATATTTTATACAAGTCAGCTTATTGCCCCCACAAAACTGGGTCCTTAATTTACCTACCTTAGAAAGGATGGAAGGCTGAGTCAACTTTGAGCCTGGCAAGATTCGAACTTATTTTAATTGCAGACAGCTAGTGTTAAATTACAATGCCTTGTCTGCAGAGCTGTCCAGAGCTATCATAATTTAGACAATAAAGGATAATTCTAAACCTTCAAAGAGGTTTAGTAGCAGCAAAGAAAAAAGATAATGAAGGAAAAGGCCCCATCCAATAATGGGCTATGCAAAAGGTATTTGGCATCCTACGGTAGTTGGAGTTGATATGCAGTAAGAATTCAGGCTCGTCACAGGATTACATGTTGATCTAATGTGAAACCTCCCTAGCAAGACACAAGATATTTTGACTTCTATAAAACAGCTATATACCAAAGCTGTTGGCCATTGCAGTTGCCAAGTCTGAGTGAAGTATTACATTGGGGCAAGAAAGTTGTTGATGAAAAGACAAATAGCACTGAGCAAAGGATGGGCCTATGTGAATTCGCACAAATTGTGGTATTCTCACTGCCCTATAAATGTTGCCTTCCCAATGGCTTGCTTTCAGCCATTAGGATTGTCTGCCTCTTTTCATACGGCAAATTCTTGACTGAAACAATGCATCTATACGCATGTGTCTCTGCATTGGTCACTGAGGGTAGGCGTGAGATACAAACTGCATGCCGGTAAACTTCCAGTCATGGAAGACAAGAGGGTAGCAGCTGCCAGGCTCATTGAAATTCAGCCCACTTGATCAGAAGAGTAAGATCTGGTACCAAGAAAACAAACCTGCTGTTGTGCCAACTAATGCAGTGACCTCTACCCATTGGCTCTACTTTTTTTTTATGGCCTTTGAAAATAATAGCATTTATTGTAAAATGCTGTTGGTAGGTTTCCAAAGAGAGAGGCGGCTGTTTTCCAAGTGTCATTGGGAGAACTCTAGAAGAGGGATGGCAGAGTTTGCTTTGATTTAGTTATTGATACATTTTTGTAACACATGTAAAATGAGGGAAACACTGTTAGACTTCCTGGAAGTGTTTGATTGCCATCGTGCCTGGGGGAGCAATTTCTTCCTTTCATTTTACACAACCCTATGTATGGGATGGAGTTATGGGAAGGAGCCTCGGGAGGGACCCGCAGGAATGCTGCTGGGAAGAGCACGTGACTTCCCCCCCCCTTTTTAAAAGACTCAATGCCGAGGATTTGCCGGGCGGGGAGGGGCGGTGGGTTGTTCTGGGACCCAGGAATCTCCATGTGAACCTGAGGGGGGGGGGGGGTGGAGGGGGGCTTGAATTAGACAACAGCAGGTGCGGTAGAAAACCAGGAATCGTTTCAGGCCGAACTACCAAGGAGCCAACCCGGATCGCACATCTGCTGCCTGCAACCTCTTTTCCATGCCGTCAAAGTCCAGGCAAAAGTAACTTCGCTTCTTATTAGCATTGATTCACTGGACAGCAAAACACGATCCTGGGTCAGGACAAAACTCTCCTGTTGTTTTGGTTTTAGGCGGCCGCGCCCCACATGTATTAAGTTGTGCAATTTAATGCAGCTGGGGCGCGGCTGGCCAAAAGTGGCCCTCAACTCTTTCCTGTTAAGATCTGCATTCGCCCAGCACTGCCCATCGGATATCAAAACTGATTATCCGACCATCCCCGGGGCCTCGTTTCAGAGGAGAGGGGCGTCGGATCTGAAGAACTGGGGTGGTCGTGTCCACGGCCGGCGATTCCCAGCTCCGGGCTTTGATGTTGCTCCTGATCTAGATAGCCTCTCCCTCCCCGGGGCCATTGAGATGCTAATAAGCGAAGAGCGAAGGCTCTGGGGGTCTGCTTTGTTCTGGCTACCCTCGGTTTCTTATCCGAGACAGGCTCCCGTTTGGAACCGCCAGTGAGGACAGGGATGGCCTCTGCATTCGGCTGGGCGAAAAGCGCAGGGAGGTGATGGCAGGTAGGATCGCGGGAGGCGTCCGGCTGGGTTAGGGCTCTGCGCTCGGGGGCTTGAAGTTGCTTCGAAGCTGCTGCGCGCTCCTCTTGGGCGAGGCCACGCCTTCCAGTCTCCCCTCTTCCCAGCCGGCCCGGGAAGAATTCTGGCCTGCAGCCTTAGTGGGCGCGCAAATGCCCCGCTCGTGTTTGCAGCGCTCCCCGGAGGAGGGAAACCCAGCGATGGGAGGCCAGAAGCCCCGGAGTCGTTGGAGGGAGAGGAATGCCTCGTAGTTTTTGTTCGTGGCCGCGCCACTGGGTGCCAGTCACGTCCTAATACAAGCTCAAGGCGTTCAAAGCGCCCCACGTTCGTCTCCAAATGGGCCGCCTCTTGCGAAAGTTCATCTGCTCTGGGCGTGTTGGCAGGCGCTGTCTTTTATTTCTTTGTTTCTTCAAAGAAGCAAAGTCGATCATACTCAAAAATCCCTTCACATTCACTCCCTTACGGTTATAGTCCATTCAGAGGTGGTCTCCGATTCTCTGTAATCTTCGTTAAATTCTGCTTCTATTCATCCACTTTCTCCCCCCCCCCCGAGGAAAATCTTGACCTTTATATAAAGAAGAGTAGTGCTATTTGAACACTTTTTGCATATTTGCATTAATCTTTTATTACAGTATTTCCTTCTTGAGACTTTTAATATCACTTTGTCTTTTCCCAATTTATATGCCGAGGATTTCCCATGTTTATTCGCAAATTCAGAATTTATTTGTTTTGCATAATTCCATCTTTATTTGCATCTCTCTCACTGTTAACAGAAATAGATGCTGCCCTATAAAAACTTAATTTGGCGAGTAATAGTTATCATCCTTGGGGATTTTTCTAATTCTTCATTTATCTCATCCAAAATCAATTGTATTTTTTCCTGCCTTTTCTTTTGGAGTTCACTATTATATAAAGCATCCTCTTAAAAAGCTTCACTTTCATCAATTCATTCTTACATCTGTGTTTTTATTAAGATTATTTTCAAACAATTCTTTTAACTTTTTTTGTAGTCCTCCACTATCTTTATTAATAGCATCTGATTCAATTTCCATGTAAAAGAGCCATTTTTTTCTTGTAAAATTAAAGACACTTGTTTGTGATCTGAGAAAACCTGTGTCTATCTTATGAACAATAGTAGCCAAATCTTTGAAATCCAACCCATATCCTTGAAAAAGTTCTGTCTTTCAGTAAAATAAGTACATTCGTTCGACTCATCATTTTTAATCTTCATCTATCAACAAGTTCCAAATTATCCATTAAATAAAAAACATATTTGTTAGTATACCTAGTGTAGGGGAAGTGTATGAAACTATTAAAAAAATTAAAACAGGGAAGGCACCTGTTCCATATTCAGGGCCAGCTTATTACTATAAATATTTTGAGGAGCTTTTATAATAAACAATATTATTTTACAGAATGAATAGCTGATAGCTGGGAAGAGGTTAATAAGCATTAATACTTTATGCCCAACACTTGACTTTAGCAATAAATTATTGGCCAATATCTTTATTGAATAATAACTATAAATTGTTTACCATGGTTGAAAAGTTATAGTAATTTTACAAAACTTTATATTCATGAAGATCAATGTGTGTTTTTATCTAAAAGACAATTACAAGATAATATTAGAAATATTTTGGATATTCTGAAGTATTTGGAGTAACATTAAAAAAATAATCTGCATTGATATTCTTAGATGCAAAGAAGGCTTTTGACAATTTGAATTGGATTGGGGTTTTTTTTGTTAAAGAGTCCTGGAATGAATCTTGGAGATAATTTTATTAAATGGGTAAGATTTACCTATTTAATCAGAAATAATTGTAATGAACAACTAACAAAACCTTTTGAGATTCAAAAAGGGACAAGACAAGGATGCCATTGTCTCTAATCTTGTTCATTTTAGTTCCTGACTATTATTGAATAGAGACATAGGACAAGATCAAAGAATCTAGGGAATTAAGAAGCTTATAAATTAAGGGTGTTTGTGGATAAACTGATATTAGTTTTGGAAGAACTACCTAGAGAGAGTAAAAACATTAATGGGAATACTAAAGGACTTTTGTTGCTAACAAGTTTTAAGATTAGCAATCATAAGTCAAAAATGTTAACAAAAATTATGAAATTAGAAAGTCAAATAGAACTGATGGGAGAAAATTGGTATTAAAATTGAGAAAAATGTACTTACCGGTAGGTATTTTTATAACAAACATGAATTGTATATTGTTTCAAACTAACTGTTAAGACATGGAATTAAGAAGGATATGTTAAGATGAGAGAAATGTCATTATTAGGGAGAATTTCTGTGCTAAAAATCAATGTACCATAAAAAATGAAAAAAACATACTTAACATACAACTTTAGATATAAGTTGAATATAAACTGTTACAAGATGCAAAGCAAAGAGGAGCGTGGGGTTACTGGATTGGAAAATGTATTTTGCAGCTTGTTGTTTGGTTTGATGAAGGAATGGATGTTGCTGTGAAACAAGTGACTTTTAGAGTTACAAGATCATAACCTGGGGGTTGGTTGGTATGGATACTTATGGCATGATAAAAGTAATGTGGATTTTAAAAATAATTTTATTAGATGTGCCATATTGAGAATATGGAATAGATATAGACCCTGGTTGCATCTGAAACACCTCTGTGGATCTCAGCACAAGAACCATTTCACAGAAGCAGGCAAAGACAAATGGGTGATATCCTGGGAATTATTGGAAAATTCAGGGAAATATAAGATTAAATCAAGAGAACAACTATAGCAGGAAAATACAGTTATCAATGGTTTTCCCATTTATAGTTGTAAGAAAGATTCAAAATGGATAAAAAAGACTTATGGTATGGAGTAAGGCAGAATTTGAACTATAATTTGAGTCAACCCATTACGGTCAAATGTTGGGACATGACCAACCTGATTTTATGACCTTTTTTATGGCAATTATTAAGCACTGTAGTCATTAAGTAGACCCATTATCAGTTTTGCCTAAAACCAGAAGTAACCGGTCATAAATGTGGCTGCATTGCCAAATGTCTGAAGTGTGACCATGGGGGTAGGTGACCATAACAGAACTTCAGGACTGAGTCATAACTCCCATTTTCCATAACATTTTGTAATGTTAAATGGTCTCTTAATGACAGGTCCTAAGTCAAAATACCACATGCAGAGAGATAGAAAGATTGGATGCTATCCACCATGGTGGAATAATGAAATTGACAAAACTTGCTATGACAGACAAACTGAAAATATAAAATATTTAAAGTATAACAATAACATATCATTAATTAAAACATAATAGTATTTGTAACTGCGCTGAAGAATATCAGAAGCTACTTCTTTGTAAATTTATAATCTTTAAAAAAAATTTCTGCTTTTTTATTTTCTTATTGCACTTTTCACTTTTTCTAGTTCTCTTTTTTGCTCTCTGTTCTAATTTGGTTTGTATTCGTTCCTGTTATTGTTCTTTAAAGATTTAATAAAAATTATTTTAAAAAATCCCTTAACATTAATTTCTGCACTCAAGCCTTACAACGACAACTAATCATTGTTCTCAGGATGGTAATGGGATAGTTTCACATTCTTTTAATGCCTATTGCACACAGATTGCTGAAAAATTAAACAAGGGATTTCCAAGCGGTTTCAGAGCTGAGGTGGTATTCCTCTTTAGTGTGTTGCTACGAAGAGAGTATTCATGTCTACACTTTCCCATTCTCTCGAATCTCCCAGACAACAACAGGGTTTCTTTAAGTCTAGACAAGCAGAAGTCAGCACAATAGTGATCCATCTGTTCCATTCTAGGATAGTAATAAATAAGGATTGCATTGCTTCCATTGATAAAAATGTATGATACTGTTACAGTGCCTGATTTCATTTTTGGAATGAACAAATAAGGACCATTGAAGGAAGAATTGAACACCCCTAATATTTTTGATCCTTTCTCATTTGTATGATTTGTTGTTGTTGTTACAATGGATCCATAGCCCAGTTCCATTTAATATGAATTGAAAAATAACTCCTACAGAGTTAAGAATAAATACATCTATTGTATCATATCCTTTCCTCAATTTCCTTTTCTTATAAAAATTGTTATATACAGCACTTACCCGTGTTTCCCTGAAAATAAGACCCTGTCTTATATTTTTTTGAACCCTGAAATAAGTGCTTGGTCTTATTGCCATGCACTCAAAAGCCCGATTGGACTTATTATCAGGGGATGTCTTATTTTGGGGGAAACAGGGTAAAATACTTATTGGTTATTTACAGCGTTGCATGGAATGAACAAAATATGGATAGGTGAATATGTTGTTTTTTAAATTCATTACATTCTACTTGAATGTCAGTAACTGTCAGTCATTAAACTACAATTTTAATTAAAATTAAGCTAAATTATATCTAGGTATATTTTTTAAAAATAGAGTGAGATACAGTTCTTAGACTGGTACTACCTATTTATTTATTATTAGATTTTCATTCCATCTTTATTGCCTTATAAGTAACACAAGGCAATGAACATACAAAATACTCTTTCTTTGTGTTTTACCCACAAGAACAACCCTCTGAGGTGTGTTGGGCTGAGAGAGAGTGACTGGGCCAAAGTCACCTAGCTGGCTTTCATAGCCAAGGTAGGACTAGAACTTATAGCCTCCTGGTTTCTAGGCCAGCTCCTTAACTAGTACACCAAACTGGCTCTGCTCAGACTCCATCTATCCAGGGGATTTTAAAGCAATTAAAGTGACATTTCTCTTATTTTCCACATGAATCTGTATTTTCTATGGTAAGTAAGATCAGTGTAAATATGTGCTTTACAATGATTCTCCTCCCTTATGGCAAGTTCTAGTCAGCGATCTTAGGGGAGCCTAATAACAACTACGGGATTAGGTCCATCGCCTCTCCTTTTTAACTTCTACCTAAAATTACCTGGGGGAGGTCATCTGATGGCCTGGGATGCAGTATCATCAATACATTGATGATATCTATACATCTTCACCCCTTGCCAGACAGGTGATGCTCTTGCAATGCTGGCTGAGTGCCAGGAGATTGTCAGGGTCTGGGTGTGGAGGAACTGGCTTTGACTCAACCTTGGCAAGATTAGATGGTTATAGGGTTTTGACCCTCCAGGCTCAAGTGATAATCTATCTATGACTCTGGAAGGGGTGCCATTTCTGGACTGAGCTGGTGCACAGTTTGGAGATCCTAGATTCACAGCTCTTGCTCAAGGAACAGGTAGCAGCTGTGACGGGGGAGGCCTTTGCACATCTTATATCCCAATTGCACCCTTTTTTTTGGACTATGCGGTCTTGCTCATAGTCACTCAAGCCACATTATTTCAACGCACTCTACATGGGGTTTCCTGTGAAGACTACGCGGAAGTTACAGCTGGTCCAAAATGTGGTGGAATGTGCAGAGATGGTTACTTCTAGGTTTATCCGCATTACAATCCGCATTAAAGCCCTGGCTCCTAGTTTTTTTATTTATTTATTTTATTTTATTTTATTTTATTTTATTTCTATACCGCCCTTCTCCTGCGGGACTCAGGGCGGTGTACAGCCAAGATAAAACATTGCATATAAAATTTAAAAACAATTTAAAAAACAATTAAATAATTTCAGCCCAAGATTTAAAAACAACCCAATTAAAACCGAATTCAATTAAAACTGAGAGGATGGGATCAAGCCAGCCCGGCTAGATGGAATAGGTGTGTTTTCAGGGCCCGACGAAAAGTCGGGAGGTCTGATATCGTGCGTATCTCAGGGGGTAGGTCATTCCAGAGGGCGGGTGCTGCCACAGAGAAGGCTCTCCCCCTGGGGGTCGCCAGCCGGCACTGTCTGGCCGACGGCACCCTGAGGAGGCCCTCTCTGTGCGAGTGAACCGGTCGGTGGGAGGCTGTTGGTTTTATTCTGAGTGCAGTTCAATATGTTGGTCATTACCTTTAACACCATATATGGCATGGGACCAGGTTTTCTGCAGGGCCACCTCTCCCTAAGGACATCTGGCTATCCTTCCAGATTAGACAGGGTGGGCATGCTCCTACTACCCTTCCTTAAATATTGCCATTTTATGGAATTTAGGAAACGAGCTTTTTCCATGTCAGTCCCTGCCTTATGGAACACCTTCCCCCTGAAGTTTGGCACGTTCATCCTTCTAACCTTCTAAGAAGCACTTAAGAGCTGGCTTTTCCCTAAAGCCAAGGGATAGAGTGAAATTGATTAGATGAACTTGTAGGCTGCATGTGAATGTTTAGCTATAGATGCCAGATTTTAATTTTTTTTTTTTTGTTTCAATATTTTTATTGTAAATGTATGGGTTTTTTTGATGTGAACTATCCAGAGTTTTTGGGCAGCTACATAAATATTTTAAATACATACATAAAAAAACTCTTGATTTAAAATATATTTGTTACCTCTTGACCTTAGATGAAAAACCTTGTACAAACTTCCCAGTCTTGTCAAACTGTCTCTGATACTTGGCCCTTGCCAATCTCAAGGACTAGAGGACAATTTTCATTCTTTATCCTAATTAATTGTTTTTACTAACACAATCATCACTTACTGAAATCCTCAGACTAATCACAAGTGGGAGAAGGCAGGAAATATGTGGGTAGTGCAGCTTATGCAAAGAGCCTGTTCAAGACAAAAAGACCCTTTTATCTGCTAAATGCCAGCTGATGGTCTTGTGTAATTTGGATTTGGCAGAGAGCCTTCCAGGTACCTTTTGCTGCTTTATATTGAGCTGCTGATTCCGAGTTTCTGTCCTGATTGCTCTGCTCTCTTTCAGAAATGACTCTGCTAACATCCCAGCCAACATCACTGGAGTCAGCACCTCCCGCAGCCACCACACCAAACCCAGAACAAAGAATGCTGGAGAAGAGAGCAAAAGTCATTGCCGAACTGTTGCAGACTGAACAGGATTATATCCGGGATCTTGAAATGTGTGTCCAGAAGGTCCTGGTGCCATTACAGGAGGCACAGGTGAGAGTATAATGTGTAGCTTTTCACCAGAAACAGAACATAATTGAATCACATTGAGCCATTGAGGATAGTGGTTAGAGCACTGGATAGAATTTTTGGAGATAATACAAGAAATTAAACTATTTGTCTTTCTTTCTTTCTTTCCTTCCTTCCTTCCTTCCTTCCTTCCTTCCTTCCTTCCTTCCTTCCTTCCTTCCTTCCTTCCTTCCTTCCTTTCTTTCTTTCTTTCTTTCTTTCTTTCTTTCTTCTGTCATTATATCTACCATATTTATATAGTTGCCTGTCTCATGGATGTGACTCGGCAATATACAATAAAAAACATGTCATAAAAAGACACAAACATTAAAAACTTTAAATGAAAGCTTATTAGGTAATCCTGAACCAGATCACTTTCAGATTTCGGGAAGAGACGAAAGGTATCAGCATGTAACTTGAACTGAATTAATTGTATTTGTATAATTTTGTAGAGAAGCAGAGGTCCTGACAGTGATACTTTCTCTGGAATACTTGTTCCAGAGTTGAAAGGGCCATTTTCAGCTGTTCTTAGTATCAATACCAACAAGGATGATGCTAGTCTGTGTGTTTACAGGGTGTTATTCTTGGTGCTCAAACAGCATTTATTATTGTTTTGTAGCACTGCTTTATGTTCATGGGGAAAAGGTCACAAGATGAATTTCCATATGAAAACAGTGCCCCGGAACAAATTGCCCTTTGCTTCCTCCTAGATGCCACATGTAGATTGTGAACTGCTGTTTGGGAACATCTGTGGAGTAATTGTTTTCTCAAAGAAGTTGTTGAGCTCCCTGGAAGCCGCAGATGCTGTTGGTATGTGTTTTACCTATTGGTACTTGTGATAACAGTGTTCCGTGATAACCCCTCCATGGTAACCATGTTCCATGCACCTCAGCATACAGTCATGCTGGTACAACGCTGGCTCCCTCAGCTAAGAAACAGAGATGAGCACCGCCCTCTAGTGTCAGGCACAACTTGGACAGGGGAAACCTTTACCTTTACTTGTGGGATACCTGAGCACTAGACTGGACGGAAGGAGAATGATTAGAAGAGGCAAAGATAGGTCTTGCTTAGGGGATGCGTAAGCCAGCCTTCCTCAGCCTTGAATCCTCCAGATGTGCGGTCTGCAATTACCAGAATATCAGCTGTAAAAGGCTACTGCTAAGAGTTTGGGAGTTCATGCTGACACCTCAGGATGGCATCCATATTGGAGAAGGCTGATCCAACCTGCTGATATCAGCATAATTTTGCTAATTATAATTCATTTATCAAGCGGTGCTTTTTTCCCAAAAATTATACTGATTTTATATAGTATTCTGAATTGGAGGGATTACTTTCATCCAATAGAGCTTTTTTTTTTATGTCAGTGCTTGGTTTCCCCCTCCATTAATTTGAATGGAAACTGGATTACAAAGCAAATAATAGATAGTGAACTTGTCTCTTTTTATAACGAACCGAGTGTGAACTGGGTAACTTGTGAAAATAAATCAAGCTGGAATAATTTGTGACTTTATATATGGCAGTAATCCAAGTTTCAGATGAATTGTATTTTGTCATGTCCAAGATGAAGAGGGAAAAGCAGCGTATTTTCTGATAGAATCAACCACACCTGGAGTCCCATGCTGATTCTGGTGGCCCACAGTTAAAGAAGATGTTGTCTGGTACAATGTTCTTAGATAATATTAATAGTGGTCTTCATTTAACTTTGGGGTTGTTTCCTACCATATCTGTTACATCAAGAAATAAAAAGATTTGCCTTTGTTTTTCTTTCAGAGATATCAGCATTAATACTTTCAAATAATCCACAGGCACCAAAATTCTTAAAATATGATTTCATACAGTACAATAGGGGCACTAAAAATAGAAAAAGAAGGCCACCAGGAGTACATTTTTCCTATTGGAAAAACAATATGAAGAAAAATACTAAAATAATGCTTCTTAATATTTTTGTGGAAATTGTTTACAAATCAGTATAGCCTGGAATATATTTTACAACTGAGATTCTGTGTGATGAAGAATTTCACGCAAGAATCTTTTTTGTAACAGGAACAATCTCAAAACAAACTTATTTGAGATAATTATTTGTTAAATTTACCCAGTATCCAAAGTGACTGAGTGACTTACGTTGCCATAAAATCATAACTATAAAAACATTACAATTAACAATTAAAAAGACTAGAATCAATTGTCACAAGATTCATCATGTTTCACAATTTCCTGAATTACTGGATTTATATTGATCTGATATTTATATTGGCTTGCATATCTGTTTACAGTATATATTTCACTATTTTATTTTATTACTATTCAGAGCAAATCATTGTTTTATCACTGAATTTAATGCTTGATGCTTTTTATATGTTTTATAAATATATTTATAAAATAAATAACTTAGTTCTTTAATCTAAGCAATATGATACTGCCTGTGTGCTACCACATTAACAATTTACTTCTGTTCCTAAGGGCCAGTCTTTCTGGAGCTGCAGGCTGAGCTGGAGGCTGTGTATAAGGTATATTGCCAGAATCATGATGAAGCTATTGCTCTTCTAGAGGCCTATGAAAAGGATGAAAGGGTGCAGAAGCTTCTGCTTGAATCTCTGGAGATCCTCAGGTAAAAGACATTATGGACTTCTAAACTGCTTAGACAACTGCTGTTTTGTGCTTGTGTGGTACTGCCTCAGGTGTATCTCTTATCCTAGCATAATTGTGACCTTATGAATTAAAGTAGAAGGGGATGCATACAGTGGCTGCTTGACATGTCCATCTGCAATTTAATAGCTACAAGGCAATAAAATAAAACATGCTCATCATCTACTCTTTCTTGTATGTTTTTCTTCCTGCTGTGGAACTGCCAGGAGTCTGTACACTGAATGGTAAGCATCTTTATATACTATTGACTTACTTGTTTAGGTATCTACAACAGGAGAAAAGGATTTGGAAATATAATGGGGGATGAGTCGTTTGTAGGAGACAACTGCAGAAATCATTTGCACAGTCAGGATTCAAATAAGCTGACAGTTTACAGCCATGTTAACCTGCTTAGCCTGAGGACAGTGAGATAGGATTGGGAGTGGCAAGATGAATAGCATAGATATTGAGCAGGTGCAGCTAGTCAGCAAGTGAGTATTGTTAACATTAGCCAGAGAAGGATGCATGTAAAAATTTGTGGAATTTAGCGGCTGGGATCGCTGGTGTCATGTTGTTTAGCTGTGAAGGGCTGAGGTTTCTGGCAAGAAAATGGCTTGATAGATGTGGAATTACTTGGATGCAATAGTTTAGGATGTAGAGGGAAGTCAGTTTTGAAGGTGAGTAGTTACTAGAGTGCATGTAAATGTTTATATATATATTGCTAGTCCATGTATAGTATGCCATACGCCAAATAAATACTAGAGTGCAGTACTTTTAGCAGTAGAGTCCGGATGTCACTTGATTCCAAGTGCTCCTTTGTGTTCTGACACTGTCAGGGGTTGCACCAACTATATTGACCTGGGCTCCTTCCTGATCAAGCCTGTTCAACGTGTGATGCGCTATCCTTTGCTCCTGATGGAACTCCTGAGTGCTACTCCCGAGTCGCACCCTGATCGTGCTCCTTTGGCAGCTGCTGTCTTAGCTGTCAAGGAGATCAACGGTAACCTCAACGAGTACAAGCGCCGGAAAGATCTAGGTGAGTTTCAGGTCAACCAACACAGGAATAATACAGTCAATGTGGATAAGTGGGAAGGGGCTGTGCAATGTTGCATTTGAAGATTGCCTGTACCAGGTGGGCTGCTGTGGGGGAAAAAACTTGCTTTCTCCACAACACTTCTCAGCCAGTAGAGAACTGTATTCTTTTGAGTTCTAATTTTAAAAGATATGAAGTATAGACCAAGTTGGGAAGATTGGATTCATCTGGAAGTTGTGTGAATTGAAGTCCACACAACTAAAGTGTACCTGGGTTGGGAAAAGCTATTTCTGTGGGTGTTGGGAATAAGAACAAAAAACCCATTAAACTGTAATATAACTATGCTGTGCTCTCTAGCTTTGATGGTGTTCTTCTGGTTTAAAAGTAACACTCGGGTGGCATTAGAATGAGATAGTGAGGATGGGATCTGTAACAAAAGACACAGGAAAGCTGGTCAGCTAACAACTCCCCAGTATGGGGCTAATTCTGTCTCCTTTTCAGTATTGAAGTACAGGAAGACTGATGACGATAGCCTGATTGAGAAGATCTCCAAACTTAATTTCCACTCTATAATCAAGAAATCCAATCGGGTCAGCAGTCACCTGAAACATCTCACAGGTTTTGCTCCCCAGGTGAATAAGAGTTGTTTCTGCTCACATGTTTTAAGGTTGTTACAAGGATTTGGCACTGCGGGAACCTTCAGAGGGTTCACAGCCTCTCTCCCTTCCTCCCACCCTCTCTCTGGCAGCTCAAAGATGAGGCTTTTGAGGAGACTGAAAAGAATTTCAGGATGCAGCAGCGTCTGATTAAATCTTTTATCCGGGATCTTTCCCTTTACCTTCAACATGTCAGGGTAAATAAGTTTTGTGTGTCTATGTGTCTGGGTAAAGGGGGAAGGGTATGTTGAGAAAGATTGTGATATCAGTCTCTAATAAGGCTGAGGGGTGTCAAAGGAATGGATTAGAAGAAATGGTGGGATTCAGCCAGGTCGCAACACTTCGGGAGAACCGGTTGTTAACTTTCTGACCAGCTTGGCAAACTGGTTGTTGGAAGAAACCATTAGGGCAGAGAACCGGTTGTTAAATTACTTGAATCCCACCACTGATTAGAAGACACTCCGATGGCTAGGCTTGTATAATGCCAGGCTTACAATTCAAGACTATGCCTGCCTCTGGAGCTGGTTGGTGTAAGAGCATACTTCAAGCCAATTTATGCTTATGAGATTGTTGTTGTTGTTTTGGCCTTCAGGAATCAGCTAGTGTTAAAGTGACAGCAGCATTGAGTATGTGGGAGCTGTGCATGGAGAAGGGTAGTGCTGAGTTGGAGCAGTTCCAGAAGATTCATGGTTTCATCAGTGATCAGCTGTTCTCTGATTTTGTGAGTGAGAGCTTTATTCCTTTCTTTCATTTGAAAGCTTAGGTAAAAGTATCTACTACCAGAAACATTGGGAAGACAACTCTGTTTAGAAGAGATTAAAGAGCCTTTCACTAAGCAGTAGAACTAACTGGCTTTTGGCTATAATAAAGTGTTATCTAAGCATCCTTCTCAGCCTGTAGCTCCCTTCCAAAGGTTTTTGATGAGAGGTCCCCTTTCCCCAGTTCACTGGTCATTTTGACTAGGATTGATGGAAGTTATAATCTAAATCATCAGGAAGACATTCAATTATTACTACTACTACTGCTACCTCTACCACCATCACTACAGGCACAGAATTACAGAATTCCTAGAAATATGGAAATGTTCTTGAAAAAACATGAAAGCTCTAAAACACTATAGACAGCAGCTGGCATGTAAGTTTGCTGGACAAATAATACTATGGAAATGGAGAGGAGAAAATATTTGATGGTTTCAAAATTTCTGGTAAATGCGGGAGATCTTACATTATGAGCCACAGTGGCACAGTGATTAGAGTGCAGTACTGCAGGCTACTTCTGCTGCCTTCTGGCTGCCTGCAATTTGACAGTTCGAATCTCACTAGGCTCAAGGTTGACTCAGCCTTCCATCCTTCCGAGGTGGGTAAAATAAGGACCCAGATTGTTGGGGGCAATATGCTGACTCTGTAAACTGCTTAGAGAGGGCTGTAAAGCACTGTGAAGCGGTATATAAGTGCTATTGCTATTCAGGGATAAAGGATAGATAGAAAGAAAGAAAGAGACTAGATAGCCATTTGTCCGCTGCTCAAACAGGATTGAACTAGAAGACCTTCTAGTCTAGTCTAGGATTGGATCCCTTCCAATCCTATCATTTTATGTTCTATTTTGCATTAAAACATATATGTTTATACATTATATAAATATACATTAAAACATATAATAAGGCCTATTTGATCATAATGATAGTATAAATGGAAGGGCTTGCTTTTGTTAATGGAAGAATTTTTCTTCTTCAATTTCTACTGAATGCATCAAAGTAATTTGGCAGAGTGGGAAAAGCTGCAGTCTGATTGTTGCTCTCTGCTTTGCAGAAGAAGCGCACTGAGCGTCTGGTGATCACCCCTCTGAATCAGCTGCTGAGCATGTTTGCTGGGCCTCACAAACTGGTGCAGAAACGCTTTGATAAGCTCCTGGATTTCCACACGTGCACCGAGCGGGCCGAGAGGTTAAAGGACAAGCGGACCTTGGAAGAATTACAGTCAGCACGCAACAATTACGAGGCCTTGAACACCCAGCTGCTGGATGAACTGCCCAAATTTCAGTGCTGTGCCAAGGAGCTTTTCACTAGCTGTCTGCGGAGCTACGCCGAGGCTCACTGTGACTTTGTACGCCTGGCACTGCAGGAACTTCAGCCTTTGCTCTCAGTAAGTACAGAAGCTGCAAGTGGCTGGCATGGCTGGCGCTTTCCATGAGAACGGAAGGAAAGAACACGGCACTTCCAGGTTTTCTTCTCCATCTTTTTCACTTGTAAGGCATGTTTTCACTGAACATATAGACCTCTAAATGAAATGTTCCTTGGAGGAGATCCATGGTAGAATTATTAATACTGATTACCTCTCCACTAACATGGAAGTGAGGAAGCAATCCTCACTGTTTTGGAGCCATCAAATTATCGTCATGGTTACTCTGAATATAGTGGGTTCTTATTGAGAAGAATTTACCTAAAATTGTCCTTTTCTGACTCATGCCTAATATTGCTTTCCTCTATCTCAGCTGCTGCAAGTGGTTGGCAGGGAAGGGAATCTTATTGCCATCTTCCAGGAAGAGCATAGTAGAGTCCTCCAGCAACTCCAGGTCTTTACCTTCTTTCCGGAGAGCATCGCTACCATTAAAAAGCCCTTTGAACGAAAAAGCCTGGAGCGCCAGTCAGTGCGAAAACAACCCCTTCTGGGCATGGTGAGTTCTGTGCAAGTAACAAGAGATGGAAGGCTGCCCTCTAGAGGTGGAATTATGACATTAATGTCAGTACGGTCATGGTGAAGAGTACTTGGGGGCTTAATGTATTCTTCCTGATATCGAAAAGAGTAAACAGATAATCTGTGGAATTCATTGCCATCAGATACGCTAATAGTCACCAAAGTAGAAGGTTTTAAAACAGGGTTGGAGAATTTAATGGAAGTTCAGGCTATCAGTGATTACTAGTCACTGGCTGTACATTACTTTTTGAATCATAAGTAATATACTTTAAAAGCCTATTTATTGTTGGGAGCAACAACAGAAAGTTCCGTCATCCCAGCCCTTCAACCATGTTTGTGAGCTTCTAAAATGTAATGCTTCAACTTGATTACTATATTACATGAAGCTCTTTGGCTGATCTAATATGGTACTCAGCAGTGATGGGTTCCTCCCAGTTTTACTACCGGTTTGCTGATTGTGTGCTTCGAGCATGACTTCATGCGTGCGCGCAATTGGCAAAAACTTTCCATGTTTCTACTGGGGGGAGCAAAGCTGATTCGCACGGCAATCCACTCTGCCGTGCTAATCAGCTGAGAAAATAAAGGTAAAAAAAGGAGCCCAGATAGGTGGGTGGGCCAATCTGAACATCGGGAGGAACCAGTTCACTACCAGGTGATAGTTGGTGCTACTAGTTCGCCCAAACCGCTGCGTACTGGTAGCAACCCACCACTGGTATTTACTGTTTTAAAAATGAGTCTGAGCGAAGAACTATAGATGCCTGGATTATTCACTGGAGTTGTTTCCCTTATAGCCCAGTTACATGTTACAGTCAGATGAACTGCGAGTAGCCCTCCTGGCCCGCTATCCTCCTGAGAAGCTATTTCAGGCTGAGCGTAACTTCAATGCAGCTCAAGAGCTGGATGTGTCCTTATTGGAGGGGGATCTTGTGGGTGTTCTCAAGAAAAAGGATCCTATGGGCAGTCAGAACCGTTGGCTTATTGACAATGGAGGTGAGTGGAAATGTTTCTGAACCTCAGCCCTAGGTCCTGTTCCCACCTGTATTATGCTTAGCATTAGTGATTATTTTCTTCCTTCTCCCATCTCTACAGTGACAAAGGGCTTTGTGTACAGCTCCTTTCTGAAACCTTACAATCCACGCTGTAGCCACTCAGATGTCTCTCTGGGCAGTCATTCATCTGGTGAATCTGAACTCAGCGGTTCTTCCTCATCCCATGGAATCAGTACACCAAACAACATTTTGACCATCACGTCTGTTAACAGCCCGCATAAGCCTGCACAGGACTCTGGCATCCCAGACAACCTGATTAATTCTGTTCAGACTCTCTCAGAGTTGGACGCTGTTTGCCAGCTCCAGATGGGTCCCACTGTGGAATCTGCACAGCCATCCCGCAATCCTCCATCATCTCGGCGACACAGTAATCCAGATGCACGAAACGGGCACCAAGCCCGGTACAAGGCAAGGCCAGCCCCATCAGTGGACAACTTAAGGCTGAAGAGCAGTGAGTGCATGGGAAATCAGGTGAGTGGGACAGAAGCATATGTAGACACATGCTCGTTGCTTTTAATGGCCTGATTCATATATTGTAAATTTCATTTGATCATGGCATACCAAAACCCAGAATTGTTTGGATTCATACATTGGACAAAGCCAAAATGGGTCAAAGCAAATTCTGCTTTATGGTTTGAACAAGACTAGTATATCGATTCTAAAATGGCTAGCTAGTTTTTATAACTAACATCTTCTTAGTAATGCAGTATTTTGGATGACTAGGAAGAATTTAACACTTTGCTGAAAGAAATGCAAATTTATTTAGATCTACTCTGGAAATAGGTTTCGTACTTATAAGAGAGAGAGAATCCCCAAAGTATTATGTAGCAAAATAAAAAGAACAATTTAGGAGGGTTTCTGGTTGGCCCAAAATGAAGATAGCAATTGGTTTTGTCCTGTGTTCTTTCTCACCTCCTCCTATATTTTTTGCTTCCAGGTCTATTATGCCCTTTATACCTTTAAGGGCCGCAATTCAAATGAACTGAGTGTAACAGCCAATCAAAGACTAAAGATTCTACAATTTGAAGACATAACTGGCAACCAGGAATGGTGGCTGGCAGAGGCACATGGGAAACGGGGTTATGTACCATCCAGTTACATTCGCAAGACTGAATACACGTGAGCTGCTGTAATAGATGTCACAAACTGGTGCCTTTATAACTACCATGCAAGGGCATACTCTTGCATCCACATCATTCCTCTGAAAGTTTGGATTTCAGTATATTTATGTGGGGAGTTGGACCTGGTTTCCATCAAAGTTGGATGCAATTCTCTTACTGTGTAGCCTGAGACAGCCCTGTCTTCTTCTAAGCAGTGCTGTGTGGAGCTCATATTTCCAATTGAGGTAAACATTCAGTCCACTAACTGGATTTTAAACTGGCTGGAAATCATGCAGCCAAGAGAGATATCTGACTATTGGTGCATAAGCATGAGAAGGGAGCCAGTTAAGATAAAAGGAGGACTCAGATTGTTGGGGGCAACATGCCAACTCTATAAACTGCTTAGAGAGGGCTGTAAAGCACTGTGAAGTGGTATAAGTGCGATTGCTATAAGTTCAGTATTTCAGAAGAGTCACCAAAGGAGTATTAGGTATATTTGCTGCCTTGAATTATTTATAAAAATAATAAAGGCAAGATATAAAGAAACAAACAAATAGAATCACCTCTTAAGGCGCAATCTTACTGTTGTCCTCCAGCAGCCGGTGCTCAAAGGTGTAGCTGAACCTACTAATAGTTATGACAAATAGTTGTTGGTATTTTTGCCCTTTGTGAAACCACGTATCTTCAGCCCTGTAAGGAGTGAGCCTAGAAGAAAGATGGGTTCGGAGAGTTGCTGAGTGTTACCACCAAGAAGCATATATTCCATGTGTCCTTTCCCTGTCTCAGTATTACTTAACATTGTTTGCTGTTGGGCAAAATTATTCTTTGGTTCAACTTTAGACAGGTTTGGTGCTCATCTTGCATGCTGCAGTATCTGTGACAGGGCAAGGCTGCAATTCTTTTGTCCCTGACTCAGGTCAGAGCTGGAGGGGGAGCATTTATGCTCTGGGGGAAACAGCAGAATGAAAAAACTATGTTTTGCTTCCTGAGTAACTTGCTTGAGTTGCTGTTGTGTAAATAAAATATATTTCTCAAATTACTTATATTTATTTTGGACAGAAACAATGCTCTTTCTCTTTCTAGTGTACAAATTTATTTTCTATACTCGGGAAATCTTAACCAGAGGCTATTGAGAATTATTATATATGCTGCCCAGAGTATTTCTTTGGAGGAGATGAGTGGCTATATAAATTTGATAAATACTTTTTTAAATTCCAGTGATAACTGGTAAAAGTTTATATCAAAAACTAAATAAGAGAGATTTATCTTACAAAGACTCTAAGCATTTTGATAAGTCCAAAATACTTCTGGAATCTTTTTTTATGATCTTTTTAATAAAGACCAAAAGTTTGAAAAATAATCTGCTAGTAGCCTGCTTCACTATGCTATCTCTCACTGTTGGCTTGCATCTCCTAGAATCTTCAGCCAGCATAGAGGACAATAACTCAACCTATGTTGAAGATACCAACATAAAAGAATAGTATAAAAGCCAACCTTCAAAAAACTATATACAACATACATGCAAGAAGGGTATGAAATCTGGATTGCTCAGAATGGTTTCCCACATTTTATTCCTTGATTTCACGTAGTGACCCTGTGGTAACATTTTAGCATGATGCCTAACCTCAAGTTCTTTCCAGGTAAGCAAACACATGCTGATGCTGACCCCAAAATAATAAAGCTGCCTTAAAGTCTCAGGTAATGCTCTGTAAACTATTATGTTTTAAGGGTAAGTGACACTAGCAGCGCTGGTAACATTTTTCATTCAGTGCCAGTGGCAAATCAAGGAAAATCGCAATGCCGGTGATTTTTCTGCCTTGAGCTCCCGTTCCTCTAAAGTGCAGTGTCCTGACTTCTTGTTATGCCAGCTTCCCTGGCCAACCCTGCAAAGATGCCTTGCTGTTGAAGCAGCTCTTCAGGGCTGTCAAATTCTACAATCTTTCCTTCCTGAAGTACCATCACCCTAGAAGAGAAAGAGCAATATGAATTTGGGAACGTTTCAATACAGATAGTTCTCAAGTTACAGTAGTACATTTAGTGACCGTTTGACGTTAGAACAGCACTGAAAAAAGGGATTTATCACCATTTTTCACATTTATGACCATTGCAGCATCCCCATGGTCACATGATTTATATTTGGATGCTTGACAGCTGACTCACCTTTATGACGGTTGCAGTGTCCCTGGGTCATGTGATTCCCTATTGCGACCTGACGACCAAAGTCAATGGGGAAGCCAGATTTGCTTAACAACCGTGTTACTAATTTAACAACTGCAGTGATTCAGTTAATAAATGTGGCAAGAAAAGTTGTAAAATGGGGTAATATTCACTTAACAAATTTCTCACATAGCAACATAAAGTTTGGGCTCAATTGTGGTCATACGTCGAGAACTACCTGTACTTGCATGGATCGCCTATTATATAATTTTGAAAGGGTGAACAGAGGAAAAGAGTTGATTAGATATTATCAATCCAATTTTAGACAGTATAGAAGTATAGATTTACGAATCAAAATGATAAAAGGGAAACCAAGTGAATAGTGCAACAAGATTTAAGAGTGTTTTCTAACCCTCTATTTTTTGGAGTGCTCCACACAATCCTGTTGTGGCAGAACTTTCATCCCTGTAGTTTAATATTCTCTATCATGGATTCCTTTGCTGCCTCCTATGGCTATTCGGCATGGTCTTTTGGGTGCATGATAGAAATACTCCGTTCCCAGCTGTGTACCTTTTCGTTCACTGACACAGACACACACACATTAATGCAAATAATTACCTATGGCTGTCCATGATAGTGTGTAACCGATGGGCAATGGTGATTACGGTGCAGTTGGCAAATTCGCTTCGGATTGTCTCTTGGATCAAGTGATCAGTTTCCATATCTACAGCAGCTGTTGCTTCATCCAAAATCAAGATTTTGGATTTACGAAGCAGGGCTCGTGCCAGGCATACAAGCTGCCTCTGCCCCACACTGGAAGGTGGGAAGGAAGAGGGACACACAAATAAAAATTGATTATTGATGTTACTATCAAAATTAATGCAAATAATTGCAGGAAACTGAAATGAACATCAGTCCAGATAATACTCTCCATCAATCAAGCCAGGCTGTGAGACTCAATTAGAGAATAACGCCAAATAGGAGGTACTTGAATAGCTCAAGCACATATGGTATCTTAAGATGACACCAGCTCTTGGCCATTTTCACTAATTTCCTATACCTCAAGTTCTCTCCTCCTTCACTCACTGGAGAAGACACCCCTTCAGGTAGAGCTTGTACATAGGACTTCAGGTGTGCCAATTCTAGAGCATGCCAGATGTCTTCATCTGAATACTGATCAAATGGATCCAGATTCATACGCAAGCTCCCCGAAAAGAGTATAGGGTCCTGAAAAAGTAGATAAAAGGCACTTTAATCAAGGCTAGTTTGATTAAGAACTATGGCTAAAATAAATTGAGGTAAGAGAGTAGAAGCAGTTATAGATACAGTTTAATAGAGTTGGAAGGGAACTATCAGGTCATCTAGTCAAACCCCAGCCCAAGTAGATCCTATACCAGTTTTGACAGACGGCAGTCCAGTCTCTTCCTGAAAGCTTCCAGTGATGAAGCTCCCACAATTTCTGAAGGCAAGCTGTTCCATTGATTGATTGTTCTCACTGTTAGAAAATTTCTCCTCCTTTCCAGGTTGACTCTCTCCTTGTTCAGTTTCCATCCATTATTCCTTGTCTGGCCTTCAGGTGCTTTGGAAAATAGCTTGACTCCCTTCCTCTCTGTGGCAGCCCCTCAAATATTGGAACACTGCTATCATGTCTCCCCTGTTCCTTCTCTTCACTAGACTAGCCATGCCCAGTTCCTTCAACCGTTCATCGTACGTTTTAGCCTCCAGTCCCCTAATCATTTTGGTGGTGGTTCTCTGCACTCTTTCTTAGAATCTCAACATCTTTTTTATAGTGTAGTGACCAAAACTGGATGCAGTACTCTAGGTGTGGTCTTACTAAGGCTTTATAGAGTGGTATCAAGAGTACCACCCTTCATCTTGATTGTATCTGTTTGTTAATGCCACTTACGATTGCAATGGCTTTTTTGGCTGCCGCCGCACACTGCTATTTAACTGGTTGTCCACTAAGACTCCAAAGATCCCTCTCACAGTTACTGCTATTAAGCCTGGTTTCACCTAGTCTATATGTGTACTTTTGATTTTTCTTGCCTAAGTGTAAGATTTTACTTTTCTCTACATTGAATTTCATTTTGTTAGATAGGGCCCAGTGTTCACGTTTGTATTTAACCATCATGAAATTGCTTTTCGCTACTGTAATGGTATTGGGAATGACATTGGGAGAGAGAAGGAAGATCTGCAGGCGAGGCTATGGTCAGCTAAGAGGCAGCTGAGCCTACCAAAAAAAAAAAAGGGTAAGTGACAAACATCTCAGAACTGATTCTCCCTAGTTCTTGGATTGTAAAGGTTCGAGAGTTAGTGTAACTTACTATAAAGATAGAACTATTACTCTTAGGTTTGCTTCTTGTTTGGACGACCTTTCAAGGCTCACAACTACTGTACACCCAGAGCAGATAATATACTTTATGTAGTAGCTGAACTAGCCCATTGTGTTATTCCTTTCATAATACATTGTATCATCAGTTAACCAAATGGTGTGGGTTTACAGAACAAACTAAAGTATCACATAGAACAGGGGTGGGCAACTGTGGCCCTTTTACAACCTGTGGACTTCAACTCCCAGAATTCCTGAGGCAGCTTGGCTGTCTCAGGAATTCTGGGAGTTGAAGTCCACAGGTTGTAAAAGGGCCACAATTGCCTACCCCTGGCATAGACACATCTCAGCTCTTTAACTGATAAGCCATGTTGTGTAAACCCAGCCTATATGTAGAAGAGGTAGCTATAGTATTAGCTACCTCTTTGAATAATTGAATTAAGTTGAATTGAATAATAAAATTAATAAGTTTCTTCAGCTCTTCAGCTGCCTTAACTCCTGGAATTCAAAATAGTTTTAATTGCCAAAATCCTCTGTCAGCACCTACTCCAAAGGAAGTAGTAACTGCAAGCTGGTAAAAAAAGAACACCTCCCTTATCCCTTTTTCCCTCATTACTACAATGTGCAGATGGAGTTTGTTAGAGTATTCGTGCAACCAACCGTGGGCCAGATATGATGGCAACGTGACACCGCAAGTTTGACACCCATGCTCTAGGGTTTCTTTTACCTGTGGGATGATAGTGAGTTTCTCACGTAGGTCATGAAGGCCAATTGCTGCTATATCAAGTCCATCGATTAAGATCTTTCCTCCAGCTGCTTCCAAGATGCGAAAGAGGCAATTTGTGAGAGAGGATTTTCCAGCTCCTGTTCGGCCCACCACACCAATCTGAGAAGGCAGAATTCCAGGAATTGGGTGTCTGATAAAGCTTTAATTTCTCTCTTCTTGTGGCCTGTTTCTGTGATCCAACTGTGTTTACATCGTCCATTCCTGCTATTGCCAAATAAGTCCATGACAGGTTGCTCAGTAACTGTTATTTTGCTTTCAGCAAAAAAGGACATTCTTGATATCTGAGCAATTTAGCATAAATTAGAATACGGAATCGGGTGAAATCTACTTACCTTCCTTACTGGTTCGGAAGTGCATGCACCATGCGCACAGACCCTCTGCGCATGTGCAAAACCTTCTGCACATGCGCAGAGGATAAAAAACACATTACTTCCTTGTTAAAACCAGGAAGTAACTAAACCCGGGTGGGTGGGTGGGTGGGTGGAGCCTTGTGCCGCCATCGCTACTGGCAGGTGGCACCTGCCACAATCGCTACCGGATTGCCCAATCCGGTCCATTTCACCCCTGTATGGAAAGTAGGAAGGCCAAGTCTTTCCCCATTTTATCTCCACTTGATTTCACTCTTCTTTCTCCTGGACCATACTCATTCTCAATAAAACCCTGAAAGCTCGATTGATGTCTTTTCCCAAGATATCTCACCTTCTCGGTACCCTTGATATCACAGCTGATCCCATCTAGAACTAGCTCTAGGTCTGGCCGATACCGAACCTTGTAGTCTATGAAAGTGATCTCTCCATTGTTGGGCCATTGAGAAGGTGGTCTCTTTGCTGTCACCCATGGTGCCTACACATGGGAAGATGACCATTAGAAGAACATGCTTAGAACAATTTCACACATCTCTTCATCTCACATATGTACACAAGTATATATCATTTGCACAGCTCCATTTTCTGTACCTCATTTGCAATTTCTGTGTATTCATACAATCTCTCTATAGCCACAATGTTTGTCTCCAGCTCCGACGTCATTCGCACCAACCAGTTCAGAGTTTGAGTTATCTAAATAAATCAATGGAGGTATCACTATTGTCATTCTGCTTTTTCAATTCCCACTCTGATCAAATAGTTACATTGAATATATTCCATTTGGATATTATTTATAGATCCCAACAAGATTGTCATATTCATATTCACTTATGTTACTAGAAACATCATAGTTTCTTTTAAGGCTCCAGAGCCTTAAAAATTGCGGCCCCGGGACCAGATGCATCACATGCTGGCTCCACCCCCGCCCGGTTTAGCAAAGGGGAAAAAAGTCTAGATATGCCACGTGAAGCCGCCATGATGCCGCGAGTTTGACACCCCTGCTCCAGAGGAATAACTTCAACATTTTTGGGCAACGCAAAGTTGGGGAACTTGAAACTTTCCAAATGTTCTTGAACTAGAATTCTCAGCATTTTCACTATTCAGTATTTAGGTTAGATTGGGTTACTGGGATCTGGAGGACCTCAGTTGTATATGGTCTGGATTAGTTACTACGTTTATAATAAAAGATATTGTTTATTTCATTCCACTTTCTTCTCAACACAATAATTATGAACTGATTTATAAATCCACTGATTTCATCCGAGAATGTATAATTTCTTACAATGCGTTAAGCAATAGCCTTCATACTTTTGTATATATTCATACAAACTCAGCTTATTGCCTCCACAAACTGGGTCCCCTGAGAATGTATAATTTCTAATATATGACTTTCAGTGTCAGAATTAATCACATGGTTAATTGAGCAACACATTTAAAATTAATTTGCTTGATGTTTTTCTTATTGCTAGCAGTACTATATTACCACAATGGACTTGCAGTTAAAAACAGTGCCAGAAGCCCAGGATTAGAGGACTGCAGCCAGATAGATTTACAATCAGAACTGATACATCGGACATGTCAGTATACATACACAGCAAGCCCCCATTCAGCTATCTCTTTGTCTTAGAATATGAGTCTCCGTTACTCACATTCAGAGCCGAGGAGATGGAGAGTCCCACGATGCCACTGTTCAAGGAATCTTTAACAAAGACTGCTAGAAGTGCTGCAAAGAAAACTGTCAAATTCCCCACCAATTCTAGTCGCATAGCCAGCCACCTTTAGAAAGAGAGAGAGAATGGGAGTCTATGACATCTCATAAGCAATCTTTACTGCTTTATAAAGGAGAGATTCTGGAACAAACCTCAAATTAATCTCCTCTCACTGGCTTGCAACAGAAATGCCCCCTGTATACCTTCTCCTGACCTCCTAAATACCTGGTTCATACCACAGATAGTCCTCGACTTATAACAGTTCATTTAATGACTGTTCAAAGTTACAATGGCACTGAAAACAGTGACATGGCCATTTTTTCAAATGTATGACTGTCCCAGCAGCCCCACGGTCACATGATCAAAATTTGGCCGCTCAGTAATTGGTTCATATTTATGGCGGTTGCACTGTCCTGGGGTCATGTGATCCGTTTTTGCAACCTTCTGACGAGCAAAGTTAATGGGGAAGCTACAATCCCTTAACAACCGTGTTAAGGGACTCTAGCTTCTGTGACTTAACAACTGCAGTGATTCACTTTGTGGCCAGAAAGGTCTTAAATTGAACAAAAGTCACTTAACAAACAACTCAGCAGCAAAATTTTCGCCTCAATTGTGGTCATAAGCCAAGGACTACCTACCATATATATCAGTCAAACACTCAAGAGGAAAAAAAACTTACTTTTAAATTTCAGATTTATTATTCCTAAATAGCCAACAGAAAGTGTCTACTGTTTCAATCTTTGCAATAATATTAAAGCCAGTCTTCCCAATTTCATGTCTCCCTTGAATTCTGAGAATTCAAGAAGTTGGTCGAATTCATCAGGAAGAAACCAAACAGAGAAGTACTAACTTAAGTTCTCTCTAATGTGTATCCATAGTGTGTGACTGTAGTATTATTTATCCATTTATTACATATTATTTCTCCCTTCCACTGGTTACAGGGTTGTTGTTGTTGTTGTTGTTGTTGTTGTTGTTATTTCTATTGTTTTACAAGTAATTTTTTATTCTACTCCACTCCATTCCACTCAATTCTTTAGAAGGCTAACCTTAGGAGGATTATCTAATGATGCTACTTGAGGATGAATGGCCCACATTAGAGTAAAGGCCAGAAAGATGTACATATCAGATCATGCTCTCACACAGGCTAGAATATTGCAAAATGTCATATTATCTGGGGAAAATTCAGCAGCTGAGGATGGGAGACCAATTGTCTTTCATGATGGCAGTGGACAAAAAAACCTGGCAACCTATATTATAGATTTGTATCTTCTACAGGAGAGACTTGCCTGTTGGAAACACCCCAAGAGTAAACAGACTTCTGATTCACATCCACAATCTTCTCATTGTGCTGCAGGAAGCGCTCCTGATGCCCAAAAGCCCTGATGACAGAGAGACCTGATACTGTCTCACCAAAATGGGAATAAATTGGAGACCGGGTGACAGAGTCCAAACGTCGTAGCTGGCGGGATGTAGCCACATAGAATTGCTAGGAAAAAAGAGACAACTCAGCAAGATCCATGAAACTATATTACAACACATCATATTGGAGTTTGTTTTTCTCAGTTTTAACTAAGATAAAACAAAATTGTGGCATCCTATCATTTCAAGTGTACATTATTCTGGCACATAATTCTTGTATTTGAGCAAATTGTTTCTAATTAATGTTCTTAAAGCAAAGGTCTACTTCTCCACAATATAGATGTGTGGGTTTACATACAATTCACCTCATAGTCTGGCCATGTTCTTTTAACATGTTCTTTGCTATCTTATCACTGTCATAGCTACAGGGGAATACCATTTCAGAAATGAACAAAGCAAACACTGGGACAGATCTGCATTATGAGTGGAAAAGAGGACTATTCAATTTTAGGAATATGTGATTTAATTAATCTTTTGTTTTATATACCCAAGGTTCAAACAGTTTTTCAATCTATGGCATTTTCATTATCATCAAGACTCACCAGAAAATCCATAACAGTGTTAGGATTATTTTATAGAAAGATGTGTGTGGAGTCAACATTTTCTGACAGAGATCCAAAAGAGTCAAATATACTTAAGAATATTAGAATGCAATATTATTGAGTATTGAGAGTACAATAAGATATTAAGTATTCCTGAATCTGCCTTCTTTTGAAACATACAGGACTTTCACTGTCTTTTCTTTCACATTCTACAAAGCATCACAGATTTGGATCTAAAGAGGCAGCAGCAGCTGTCTTTAGAAATGAATTTCTGAGTAAGAACTCTGAAGGTTTTATTGCAAGAATATGCACTCCCAGCTCTATTGACAACTCACTAGAATGAAGTAGTACAGGATCCCCAAAGGCAGGATGACAATTGCAAAATAAGGCGTAGCTAAGCAAATTATCACTAGAGTACTGAGAATCATAAAGAAGCAGTTCATCCAGGAACGAAGTGATATTGGTATAGTCTCATCCACAGTGAAAATATCCTGTAAAAAGGTGAGAATAAAAATAAAACTAGTAAAATAAGAATACTCAGCAGAAGTCCCTGTATGAGGCAATCTAACAGTACTTTTATACCAAATTCAAAATGCCTGCCTTTATTCTAAACTTTTCATACTGTATGCCGTCTTTCCCATGATGCTTGGTGTTTAAAATAACTCTGTTGCAGTGGTGAGGATATCTCATAACTGTTCTTGGATTATAAAAAAATAATTTTCTGCATTCAAGGATTTCAATACAAAATGTTAATGGTAGTATTTGGGCATCAGTGATGGTTGATAAGCTTACAAGAAGACTAACTTAAATTTCTTCCATGTAGAAGATACAGAAAATGCATCCATGACCAGTTTTCTGTTTATTAATGGCTTTATTCTTTTGTTTATTCACATGTGCAAAAATCCCATGTTCACATGTTAGCAAAGGTTGGCTAACTAAGTTATGGACGGTTCATTACTACACTGTCTGTAGTAGATGGAGCAACTGTGTGTGAAAACAGCGTAGCATGGTCCAAATTGGTCCAGAATGGAGAATATTAGAAACCCAGTATTTAAATGACTGAGCAAAGAGTATGTGTGAAAGTATCAATATAATCAAGAATTAAATTCTTGACTGGTTATAGGGAATAGATCAAAGGAAATAAGGCAAAATCTCTAGCTTAAGAAAAAAAATATCTAGGAAAGACTCTTTTGAAACACAGGAGGAAAGGTGGAGATTAGACCTCTGCAGCGGATGAGTCCCAAAGCCTAAGGGCCTATCTGATTTGATCAGACAAGCACATGACTATGGAGAAGGCAGTCCTAAAGATAACTAAAGATAAAGATAACTAGGTAATAGCTATGAAGGACCTGGAAGGTAACAAGCGGCACCTTGCATCGTATCCAGAAGCCAACCAGCAACCGATGCAGCTCGTGAAGCAATGTAGTCACATAAGCATAATAGGAAACACCCATCAGCACTTGGCCACTCTATTTTCTACTAGCTGTAGTTTCCAAATACTTTTTGAGAACTCCATTACACAATCCAAACGACAGATGATTAGAGGATGACAGATTGTGAGCAGTTTTCTGATCCAGAAATTACTGTAATTAGCACACTAGAAATAGCTGTATTATAACTCTCCTGAACACAACTGCCACCTCCTTCTCAAGCAGGAGTTGCGTCCAGGAGGACCCCCAGATTCAAGCCCACTCCTCATGATTAGTACTTAGGCTGTATCAATTATAAGATCCTCACAAAGCCAGAGTTTTGACCTTGGCAAATCTGTTCACGATACGACCAGTTGGTGTTGAATCAAAGAAACTCATAGGCACCCGCAGGATATTACTGAGGAGCTGTTCATGCAGGATCCGGGAAGCTCGGATACTCCCAAAGGAACAAAGAACAATTGCAGTCAGCAGGAAGAGACCTAGAAGAAACACAAGCACTGTTCAGACCCCGATGCAGGTGGGGACGTTGATAAGGTACTCTGCATAAAACACATTTGACTTCTGTTACCTTTGTGTTGCATCTTGATGATATCATAAACATGCCACTCAATCCTCTGCTATGTTGTGTCAATTCATTCTGTTCTGACATACAGAATTCAAGCCTCCAAAAAGAATCTACCAAAATGTTTGTATAGCATAAATTATCAGACTGATGATGAGAGCTAGAGGGGCTTTTTATGCTGTTTATGATGATTCTCTGTCCCTCCAGAGACAGAATAAGATTTTTTTTTCCCAGTCTAGGGAGGGAGTAAGGGAAGCAGATAATAGCAAGTGGTCTGACTTTGGGGAAACTTACTGTTGCTTCCACCCAGTGCTCCATAGATTCCAATACGCATATCACGTTGCGTGACCGGATAGGTCATATTCTGATAGCGTACAGCATCGTTCGTCCAGTCACTAAGCCAGAGGTTGAAACCAATGAAGGATGCAGCTTGTCCAATATAACCGATGAGGATGCTTATTGAGAGGCCCCAACCGATAGCACGTAAGTATCGCAGATATGTAAATAGCTTCACCTGCATAGCACAGCATTGTGATGAATCATACACTGCACAATTGTTTTGCACTTTCTAATGTCAGGTCCTGCAGACTCCTTACATTCCAGTAAATCTAGGTCTCACAAATATATTGACATGGATATAATAGAAACAGCTTACAGCGCCAACAGTGGTGGCGAACCTATGGCATGCGTGCCAGTGGTGGCACGCAGAGCCCTCTCTGTGGGCACACACACCATCACCTCAGCTCTGTTTTGAGTCTCTGCCAACATGCGCGGGTCTCCCACCAGCCAGCTGGTCTTCGGATCTCTGCCACGCATGCACTTGCACAGGTGCGTCCATGCATGGGCACACACACATGCACCCACGCCTTGCAGTTTGGGTGTGCACACACACTTTGAGCACTCAGTGCCTAAAAGGTTTGCCATCACTGGCTTAAAATATCAAAACTAAAGACAGAGCTACTCTCAGGAAGGCTGTAGTGGAAATCCAAAAATTCTTATACTAGGCATCAGATAATGGCAAAAAAAAGTACAAACAGACGCAAACAAGAATCGAGACCTTGAAACTAGAATGTCATCACACTTTCTTAGGGATAAAGCTGAAAGTGTGGTCTGCCCTTGGGAAAAGCCTTGGTGGCGCAGTGGCTAAAGTACTGTTAAAGTAAAGCCAGCTGCCTGCAATTACTGCAAGTTCAAATCTCACCAGGCTTAAGGTTGACTCAGCCTTCCATCCTTTCGAGGTAGGTAAAATGAGGACCCGGATTGTGGGGGCAATAAGCTGACTTTGTGTAAAAAGAACACCACTTAGGAGGGGCCGAAAGCCCCACTAAGCAGGTATATACAAAAGTATGAAGGCTATTGCTTAACGCATTGTAAGCCGCCCTGAGTCTCCGGAGAAGGGCGGCATATAAACCGAACCAATAAATAAATACTAAATAAATAAAAGCAATGCTGAAAACATGGGTTGGAATGGCTGCTGCTAGGCAAAACCAAAAGTCCTCCTAAAGCTAGTTTCAACCCATCCCCCAACCCCTTAATGGGACATATTGTTTTACAATCCTGGCTCTGCCAAGAAATCTGAGTGGGAACCAGTCAATTGGGGAACTTGCTGAGAAAAAGGCAGACTGACCAACATGGCCACACTATTGGACTGATATAATGGTGTCCACAATTGGCTACTTTAGCCCCAGCTTGGCCTTTTCAGGGCCATGCGGAAGACCATAGCCTGCTAGGTTAGCATACCTCTCACCCTCAGCCTGAGGAAATGGAAAATGATGTCCAGGTAACTGCAACAATTAATGGCAAGACATAAGGTCAGCTGCCAGGACCACAAGCCACAGTAAGCAGCCAATCTTGGCTTGATCCTGCCTGGAGCTTAGGAGCTGAGCTTGGTTGCTTAACAGCAGCGTTGTTTACAGTAGAGTTGGAACCTGGCTTGGAGCTTAGCAACAACTTTGCTATACAATTTTAGCCATATAAGGAGCATCCACCTTGAGGCAGCACATAATCTCCAATGAATGCAAGAATTTTTGAAGAGAGACAAGGACTATATTTCACTTTAATAACAATAAGGACTAAGGTCTAAAGCACTGAGTGAAAAGGAATTGTCTTGGGGCACATATAAATATATGTAATTTAATTAAGGTATATAATTATACTACATAATGTTAAAAGTTCACAATTTTGTGGTTAAACCAATTCATATGTGCTAGAAGGATGGAGTTAGCCCTGCTCAGCCAATGCAACAGCTTTTCATTGAGGAAGCTGTGTGATCTAATAAGGTATTGTGTAAAGCTATCGTAGTGTGTCTAGTCATAGCAAAAAGAAACCCCCACAAAACTTTATTGATTCCTTCTCTAACCTCCATAAATAATCTCTATCTAGTTCTTTGAGAAGAGTGTAACATTCCTCTGTCTTCATCTCTTACCTTGCCAGTTTCCATGGCTTCCTTATCAATCAATCTCTGTCCTTTAAACTCTGTCAATGTTTTCTTCTCATTCAAATGCCCTTGATGACCTTTCCTGATGGATATGTTACTGCTGGTACTGCGGCTAAAACAGAAATGTTAATGGTAAAAGGCAGAATTTCTATAACTTGGCTGCCCTGGCACTATGTTGCCTTGCTTTTTAAAAACATATCTGAAAAAGAAAAATCTTCCAAGGGTTCATAATATTTATGCAGTTTGCACCCTTGCCTAAAATAGCTCAGAAAGGAATCCAGTGATGAAATTCTAGGTTGGCTAATAATGTAGAAGTTCAGAGAAGCAGGTTGTTTGATGGCTCTTTCCCATTGGTTCTCCCAGCCAGTATAACCTAATGGAGTTGGTACGTTCAGAGTTCATTCAATTAAACAGTGCCATCTATCAGGACACATACCCTCCCTATTGCAGCACCTGCCCTCTGGAATGAGATCCCCCATGGCTCCCACCCTGATGCAATCCTGGAATCTCTAAAAGAATATTCTCCCAAGTTAGGTTAGGTGGAGCCCCTTATTGGATGTTTTATATAGTACATGTTTTGTGTGTGTGTGTGTTCAGATTCCCATCCTTATTTATCTATTTTATATTGTGTTTTTATTTAGTTTTTGTTATATGGTGAGTTGCCAAGAGATAGGCTATGGGAAGGAAGGAAGGAAGGAAGGAAGGAAGGAAGGAAGGAAGGAAGGAAGGAAGGAAGGAAGGAAGGAAGGAAAGAAAGAAAACATTTTATTGTATAGATATAGAGAGACTATAACTCTCAGAATTCCTTGTCAGAATGTTGGAGATAATACAAACTGTAATATTGTATGGACGATCCTACTTCTTTGATTGTGTTCTTCAAATTCTACCTAGACCAAAAGCAGGGCATATATGAAAGGATAATAAAAGTGTTACGAAGGCAGGTGTTGAGAAATTGATTCCTAATGTTGTTGCGGTAATAATATAAGCTGACATGAATAATATAAGAATGACATGAATAACCTTATTCCAAATCTTGGATCTAGCTCCAAGAAATAAGTTACCACCATAAAGTTTTAATAGGATATATTGGGAATTAATATGGGAGAAAGTTGAGAGAATTATATTAATAGAATGTAATTAAGAAATCCTATTTTTCAAAAGGATTAATTGAATTTACTTTGGTCCTTAGTGGCATTTGGTGTCTCATTGTGTATTTTTTTTCTCTGTTTTATCTTGTTATTCAGCATGTTAGGATTAAGGTAGGAAAAATAAATACATATCCCATATATCTAGAAGATGCCCAGATTAGGGTAAACTACAATAAAACAAGCATGAAGACAATGATATACTGGGTATATTGGGGCTGAATGTCATTATTAGTTACTTCTGAGGCACAACACATTAGAAAGGATCAGTTTCTTGAAATTGCATATTTTGGAGAGTTGCCCACTGCTTCGTCTGAGACTTTTCTTTAGCCACAAACATTAGGGGAAGCCAGGTATTGCTCTGGTTATAGAAAGAGTTGTCATTTGCCTGAGATCCCTTTTCTATCCTTTCTATTTTTTGCTACTGGATGTTCTGCAGTATGGTAAACAGTAGAACAAAGCTTTGTAAATTATGGTCTGTGGGTGACACAAACCAACATCAGGAGAACAAAGATAAAATGTAGGTTGCTGAGCTGTTTCCAGTGATGCTTCAATAATTTATGAAGAAAGCTAACCAGACCAGGATCAGGAGATATGCAAAAATCACAAAAGGGCAGGAAAAAAGAAGGGGAGAAAACAGTAACTGAAAAAAGGAGAAAAAAGCAAGTGGAAATAGGGAGACAGAAAGGGAATAAAGGAATAATGGGCTTGTAAAAGAACTGACCTGCGATTGAAGATTTTTTGTTGGACACTGGCCTCATTCTTCTGCGTAATGGTTACCACATCAGCTGGTACTTCTTCAGTTGCAAGTTCAGGATATTCATCCGGTTCCTGCTCTTCGTCCATGCCTGCTAAAAATAACCAAGAGCATGGGATATTTAAATAAAAGGATGGAAACAACTCCCAGGTGAGCAAATCTGAAAATCATCATATTACATCTTATTGCCTTGATATGTGTTTTGTTATAGCTTCATCTTAATTAACTCATCTTAAAACGAAAGTAATTATAGATGCTATATGTTTAGTTATTGTTACTACCTTACCCATAGCTTCTTCTTCATGTATATTATCCTGTTGATTGCCATATGTGTTGAGCAACTGAGCAAATGATCCACTATTTGCCAGTAAAGTGCTGTAGGAACCACGTTCCATCACAGTTCCAGCCTCTAATACGACAATATCATCAACTTGTGCAAGGAAGCTTAAGTTATGAGTCACTAGGATCCGTGTCTGTAGCACAAATAAGTGTAACAAATTCAAAGAATAATTTAACATTCCTAGTCATGCTATCCCGGATTTCGCTCATGTTAAATAAACAATGATTCTACGAAGTATTCAATGCCCTCAACTTTTTTTCCTCTTTTTTTCTTCTTGGACATTTTTTAAGATTTATAATAAAGTTTATTTATCTTAACAAATTTTATATGAATTTTTATATTAATAAATAGAAAGAAGTGGAAAAAAAGAAAATATAGGAAAATAGCAAAATAAAGCAGTATCAAACACGAAAAGGGGGAAGCTATCATATCACATATCCATCACATATCAAACAATACTAAAGCATATCTAAATTAAAGAAAAGTGTTAATTCCCTATTGTTACAAAGTTTCATAAAATAAATGTCAAAGGAGCACATTTTCTGATTGATAATGTGCCATGAAGTCATTTTTAACTCCTAGCAATCACATAGATAGATTTTCTCCATGATGATGAAAAAGAGAAGATATTGTGTTATTTGTATATCAGTGGATAAAATTGTCTTTTCAAAAACAGATAAATTACATATTTCTTGAATTTTAACATGAGAAATAATACTATTTTTCCATTTCTCAAAACAATTCCCTAGCCCGATATAACCATGACTCCTCAAAAATAGAACATTATTGCCAATGCAGTTCTCAGATACTTAATTCTTTTCATGATTAGATAAATGTTCTGCCCTTGGTCTCTTTACCCCTCCCTAATCCATAGTGCAAATTTACCTTATTCTGTAACAATCCTTCCGGCCCAAGCACTTTGTCAAAAATGTGCCGTCCTACATGGGCATCCACAGCTGAGAGGGGATCATCCAATAAGTATATATCCGCATTGCTGTATACAGCTCTAGCCAGGCTAACACGTTGTTTCTGACCTCCACTCAAGTTAATTCCCTATGAAAGAAAGAACACTGAACCTCTCTATGATCCATACCAGTGATATTGTTTGCACAATTCCAGGGTTACTGAAATCAAGGATGATTACACCATGCAGCCTAAAGGCTTTTTGTTCGTGCAATTAGAAAGATGGAGTTAGCCAGCATTCAATAGGCAAATAAGACTGGTTAGGGTGTGATAAATTCTCCTGATAAATCTGGCAGAAATTAAACTAATTAATATACCTTTCAGTACTTTTTTGATTACTGAGCTCAGTAATGATACCTTTTCTCCAATCTCAGTCAGGTCTCTTCCTGGAAGCAATTGTAGGTCAGGAAGCAAAGCACAGGCCTCCAGCACTTGTTGATATCGAGTCTCATCTAGGGGGGACCCAAAAAGGATGTTGTCTTTCAAAGTGGCATTTTGTATCCATGCTTGCTGAGGCACATAGGCCATAGAGCCCTGAAGAAAATGGAAAAATTATATTCAGTTACTTAACATAGTAACTGGAAAGAACTATTGTCTTTTGTCAGCAGTTGGAAAAAGGAGGAGTGCAGGGGGAAATAAGTATTCGTTGAGTACTTAAGTCTGGCAGAGTCTGTGGCAGAGTAATTTTTTTAAAACAATCAGGAGGGATTGGATTGAATTCCTTCAGACTGCAGGCAACAATTCAGTTTTGAAGGTCCAGCTTTGTAGAAAATTTCTCTATAAGGGAATAAGCCGGCATAGAAACTCTCTAGTAGAACTATCTATTTACTGGGAATGGAACAGGATGTTTGTTTTATTCCTGTTTTTAAACAGAAGTGAGCTTCCAAACAGTGACCTCGCTTCAGGATTCTATCAGAGTAATTTGTTCTATTTATTACATAGTCCATATTTAATTCAAGAAAAAAAGGTTTTCCTTCACCTGAATATTGATGTGTCCCTTGATGTTCTCCATCTCGCCCAACATGGCAGATATCAATGAAGATTTTCCTGATCCCACAGACCCCACTATGGCTACAAGGCTTCCATTAGCAATCTCCAAGGTTATGCTGTAGAGAAGAATGCCGCATAAACAGATGTGAAGTTAATGCCTGGAGGCAGTTTAAAAAATGGGTGTCAGTCCCTAGGCTAGAGTATAGTTTCCAGTAAAGCAGTGCCAGATGTCCTCTAAGAATAAGAGAATGTGTTTGTTTGTTTGTTTGTTTGTTTGTTTGTTTGTTTGTTTGTTTGGTGCCCAATTCAGTATGTCACTGGATAAAAAGAATCCCCATTCCACCCACAACCCAACCTGTGATCTATAAATCCTGGGACTTCAACTCCACAAGCTTTGCTGGCTGAGGAATTCTGGGAGTTGAAGTCCACAAGTCTTAAAATTGCTAATTTGCCCTGATTTATATGGTGACTTACTCTTTTACAGTGACATCAGAATCCTGGTCCCAGGCAAAAGAGGCTTCATGGAATTTCACAGCACAGGCTGGAAGAGAAAGAAAGGGCAATTTCAACCTTAAGGAGAGAGAACTACGCAGTCCAGACCCAGTACACAAACACACTTTGTACTTCTGCATATTTTCTCAAAAGCTTTGTCTGTTCTGACCACCCAAGCCTGAACTCTAAACGTAATTTACCAGAGATGGAATTATGCCATATAGCTGAAGTGTTCAGGTCTTCACTACCCAGGTACTGCTCTAGTCGGTCAGTAGATACTTTCACCTGTAAAATTTAAAGACAAAGTCAGGCATGACAGCTCCAGAGCCACCAGGCAGTCTTCTTGGATGCTTCCTAGAATCTACTTCATAGTTTTCAATATTCCAAGTCAGATTGAGGAACACCAGTCATATAGATGACTGAACTTAAATTTGTAATATCTTAACCTCTATACACATTCTAATGGAACTTATTTGCCAATGGTACAAAATAAATATGGGAAAGAGATCGGCATTAATTCTCAAGTCAGGCTCCTTCTCCCCTGATGCGGGGTAAAATCCAGCAGGTTCTAACAGGTTCTGGAGAACCAGTAGTGGAAATTTTGAGTAATTCAGAGAACTGGCAAATACCACCTCTGGCTGGCCCCAGAGTGGGAAGGGAATGGAGATTTTGCAGTATCCTTCCCCTGGAGTGGGGTGAGAATGGAGATTTTGCAATATCCTTCCCCTGCCATGCCCACCAAACCACGCCCACAGAACCAGTAGGGAAAAAAATTGGATTTCACCCCTGCCCTGATGTATATATTCCTTGTAAGGCTGCTCACTTGCACCATGGAGGACAGTGTCAGTGGAAACATGCCAAGTGGGAAGCGCAGGATATTGAAGAGTGCTATAGAAGTAAAGGCCTTCTGTGCATCCAAGATGTTGTTCTCATCCACCATCACATAGACAGCAAAGGTAGCTACAGAGACCTAGGTGAGAGAAGTGAGGAAAAAAGGAATTGAAAGTGGTTGAATTGGGGTTATTTAGTTTCTAAAGAACGTCTTAAGAGGCTGGAGAAATGCCCACCAAGGAAAGACTACAAACCAGAGAGAGATTTAGAATATGAGGAAGAGCTGTGAATTTTTGCACTTTTCCTCCCATATAAACAATTCTGCTTTGTTTGGTTTTTTTTAAAAAATTGCACACATTTTTGGTAAGCATTTGTAATGCATACATTTTTGTGCATACTTTTCCTAGTGTGTACATTATTTGCAAACAAATCTTTCCATAGAAAATGTCCATTCATATACAGTATTTCTATAATAATATCTGCATTAATATAGTTAAGACTTTTCTGTGATATACATTAATGCATATGTTGATTTTGGTAACTAGCTTTTAAGCTGTAAATTGCATTGAAGAAATCAGAAAAGTGCACATATTTTTTATGTTCGTATGTTCTGAGTCATCCTATATATTCAATAGATCCAGACTAGCATATTTATTTAAACAACTTAATAAAATAATTTCCCTATCCATCTCTAACTTGTGCCAATTCTACACCAGATCAAGCCTTACCAGCAATAAACTATAATATAATATTATATAAACTATAATAGCTTCCTTCTCTAATTCATGTTTAAACATATATTGTTGGTTATTAAAATAGTTACTGTTAAAGTAATGTAGTGTTCTCTAAAACAGCTAAAAATTAATCCTTTGCTAAGTACTTCTAATTATAGTTAAGTTTCTGCTTGCACTTCAGACTCTTTAGTCTAAATCAGCCTTTCTCAATTTGGCTCTCAACTGTCTTTGGCTATCAAACTCATTATTCATAGCTAGCATTGGCTTGAGAATGTATTTATTTTTATTAGGTTTATATGCCATTCCATTCATGTCTGACTGATTCCAATACTGATGGGGTTTCCAGAGAGCAACAAATATGGGAAGGTAAAATGTTGCTTTGTGAAGTAGACATACAGTTAACCTTCAGTCCTTGAGAATTTTTTTTAGTAGGATGGTCATGGATTTGCACTAAGTGCATCCAACTTTTGCAGTCTTCAATCCAAGCTCAGAGTGTAATATTTTGTTTTAAGCCAATGTTTTAATTGAAGACAGGCCATCTTCATAGTTTTGTCTTGGTTCTAAGCCAACAAACCTTTGGCTATCCCTCTTAATTAAAATTAGTCAAGACCATCTTTCCCTAGCCTGCTGTCCTGCACATGTGTTAAGACCAAAATCCTGAAAGACAAGGCCATGTGAGAAATTGCTAAGTTGCCGCAGGACTCATCCTCACTAACATCTATCAGTATGAACAGAATCAATTTGTGTTCATTTACTTGCTTTCCTCTTCTTAATGCCCCTCCTATTCTCTGGATTGTCTTACTAGAAAAGGTGCACAAGAGAAGATGAAGATGCCAATTGATTGTAAATGGAAAAAGCGCAGCAGCCCTTTCAGTTCCCAAGCCCGGATCTTTTCAACTTGCTTCTGAAATGAGAGCTCCCAAGCAAAGAACTTCAGGATCTGAAAGATACTCATCAACAGAAAAGAACATATGTAGCTCAGAGTTGAATCATGGAGTCCTTGGTGCTCTCCGAAACTGCTTATTTGCTGGCAGATATTTCATTATCTGACTAGGTAATATCATCAGTGCTAGTGATTGTGGGGGAAATTGAGGAAATCACATCTCCACCAACACTGGCAGGGCAAGCTATTGTATATAACAAACAAACCTCACACTTACTAGCACTGATGATGTTACCTAGTTGGGTAATGAAATGTCTGCAATCAAACAACCAAGCTCAGAAAGCACAAAAAACTCCAGATATTCATCAAATATGGGGCTCAGTCATACTGAGTCATACAATTCAAAATAAAAGAGATGGCTTCATTCCACCCTGCTTCCATTTTTAAGGTGGGCAATGCCCAGCCCATTGGACTAATATGTACATTGATAATACTCAAATAAAACATAGATACTGTCACATATTTGTTTCAGGATGGCATCTAAGAGGGACTTCAGGTAAATCACAGCTGCCATATAACTTGTCTAGTTAAACTGAGACATACAGTTCACAAATCTTAAGACATCCCTAAGTACTCTACTGCAAATTAGTAGTGCGGTTTTCTGCTGTTTTAGGCAGAACACACACAATAATTTGTTTAGCCCTTGAAACAGATTTTGAACATTTTTAAATTTCTCAATAACCCAATCCTAAAATTCCCATCCTACCCACTACAGCCTCAGATCACCCCACCCAAATACACACACACACACACACACACACACACACACACACACACACACACACAACCTATGATCCCTTCAAAAGGTTGTTCACTCTGATTTATACCATGACTGGAAAAATCTACAACCTTGGCTTACTATGGCTTCAGGCTTTTTTCTTTGTCTCTCTCCACTTTGCCTTTGGCCCTATCCAGTGATGTTTATAGACCAGAGTACAAGTGAGGAAATATATATCCCAACAGGAAAAAGAATTCTACTTTAAACCCTAGTCTGACCAATACAAGGTATAGCAATAAAGCCCCACTGATGGCAATCAGTTTATTGCTCACCTTGATGCCATTAAGAATTTCATTCATTATTTTCATGCGCTCATCCTTGTGCTTCATATTTTTCACCTGATAAAATAAATGAAGTATATATCAAAACAGAAACACATAAAATATTTATTTATTTTATTTATTTCCAAAAATTTATATGCCGCCCTTCTCCCTAAGGACTCAGCGCAGCGAACACAGGTTAAGACATACAATAAAAGTAACGTAATTAAAAACCCAGTTAAAACATCGACAATAAAATAATAAAACCCAGGATCAGGTCAATTAGATGTTTATGAGTACACCTCAACTGGTTGATTGGTTTTGTTTTGCCTTAGACCAACAGTTCTGAAATGCTTTGATCCAATCACTCCTCTCAAATCAATAAATAAACAAAACCATCTAGACTCTGTTACTTTACTCAAGCATCTCAGCAGCAGCAGTCCCAAACCAAATCCTTCACTGACAAACAACCAATTACAAATGCCCCATTACCCCCAGAGTAGGGCCCATATTACCACATGTTTCAGAACCAATTCCTTAGATAATCAACGGGATTTGCTGCTGTTTCTGAAAGGAAAATGAGGGACTGCAGCATTGTCGTACTGGGTATGTTGTAGAGCAATGGTGAAAATGGGTGTATCCTGGGTGAAAATGATGCTAATAGTAGTGTTGAGGATTATCAAGTAAAAATTATTATTTTATTATCATGGGATAATAAAAATGAAAGTGCAGGGCATATTTGGTCTAGAATCACTGAAATGGAAGGGACCATTTAGAACAATGAGAGGATTTTGCTCACAGCAAAATCTATAGTAAAGCATCCCAAATAAAATGGATGCCTCGTTTCCACTTGAACACATCCAGTAAAGAAAATTTGATCACTTCTCTTGGCAACTGATTCTACTGTCAAATCCTTTTTTAGGGAAGTTTTTTCTAACATCCAATTGAAATTTACTTTTCTGTACAGTTCAATTAATCTATTATATTATTCTAGGATCTTTTTCACATGAATTATTGCCAAGCCATATACCCCATTTCATGTAGAACCTGTGCATTTGTCCAATGGTGGGATTCAAGTAATTTAACAAACAGTTCTCTGTCCTAATGATTTCTTCCAACAACCAGTTTGCCAATCTGCTCAGAAAGTTAACAACCGGTTCTCCCGAAGTGGTGTGAACTGGCTGAATCCCATCACTGCATTTGTCCCTGTTAAATTTCATTCTATTATTTTTAACCCATTTCTTAATCAGAACTTTCAGAACCTTTTGAATTCCATTTGTGTCTTCAAATGTATTCGGTATCCTTCCCAATTTTATTTCATCTACTAGCTTGATAAACATTGCATTCATTTTATCACACCAATTACTAATAAAAGAATAAAGGAACTAGTGACTTATAGTACCCTACAATTTTTTTCAATTTGATGAAGAGCAGTTGGTGTTTGAGCATGATTTTCCTAGCCATTCACTGAACTGTCTTGACAGTCACCTCACTTTTAATCACTGTGCAAATCAGCATGTCATGGAGCACTTTGTGAAATGTATTACTGATGTCAAGTAACAATATTCCCTCAATCTATTCAAAAAATGAGATAAAATTAGTCTGGTAAAATTTGTACTAAAAAAATCTATGCTGAGTTCTGGCATTTATGATATTATTTCCAACATGCTTTACAGATAATCTCTTGGTAATCTTTTCTATAGTCTTTCTAAATATTAATTTCTCTAGGATTTATGAAACAATTCAGTTAGACATCAGCTGGTGCCTTCAATCTCCTAGGGTAAAAGTGGGGACAAGGAGGTTGTCCCAAAAACAAGTGACATGTATCACTTACTTTTGGGACAACCTCCATAACATTCAAAGTCTAGAGTGAAAGAAGGACAATTCTGAAACTTCAACTGTGAATTAGCAGTGATGGCTCCAGGAATTGAAAGATACCTGGAAATACAGCCTTTATAAACTCTGGAATTGGGTAGGGGGGGGGGAGCAATATGTTGTCTTGATTTTTTTCCCTCCTCCAAGGCCATTCTCAGTCAATGTTTTTTTTTTTAATTTGATTTATATGCCGCCCTTCTCCTGGGACTCAGGGCAGCTTACAATGCGTTAAGCAATAGCCTTCATACTTTTGTATATTTATAAAAAGTCAGTTTATTGCCCCCACAAACTGGGTCCTCATTTTACCTACCTTAGAAAGGATGGAAGGCTGAGTCAACCTTGAGCCTGGTGAGATTTGAACTTACAGTAATTGCAGACAGCTGGTGTTAATCACAATGCTTTTAGTCTGCTGAGCCACCAGGCTCAGTTGATCAAGAGTGGGAGATCTAGCTCCTGATACCTGCCTCCTGGGATCCCTTAAGTGTTGGTATTTTTTCTGTTCCTATTTAACATCCATATGAAACTGCTGAGGGAGTTCATCTGTCACCATGGGCTGAGGTAATATACTGATACTCAGTCCATGGTGAGCTAAGCAATTCTGTAACCATCCTCTCTTGGTGCCTGGAGGCTGTTTGAGGTCTGTTGAGGTCTGAATGGGGAGCAACAGGCTAAAACTTAACCCTGGCAAAATGGAGTGGCTCTGGGTTAGGGACTCTTTGGCTCTTGGAATGTCATGGATGGCATTGCATTGCCATAGACTGACCCAGTGCATAATCTGGGTGTTCCCCTGGACTTGCAACTCCTGCTTCAGGTAGGAGTTGTAGCCAAGAGAGCCTTTGCACAACTTTGAGTTGTGCACCAGTTATTCCCATTCATGGGCCAAAGTGCCCTTCTTACAGTCACCTACGCTCTTGTCATCTCATCTTGATTAATGTAATGGACTCTACATGGGACTGCCCTTAAAGAGTAACCAGAAGCTTCAATTAGTTCAAAAGTCAGCGGCCTGAACAGTTTGTATGAGCCTAGACATGCTCATGTGTCACCTCCTCTGCAGGAGCTTCACTGGCTGCCAATCTGCTTTCAGGTACAATTCAAGGTGTTTGTTATCACCTTTAAACCTCTACATGGCTTGGGGTCAGACTATTTGAAGTACTATCTCTCCTTTATTATATCCCTCTGGTCCATCAGAACAGGAAGGCAGGGTTATGGGGCCCATCTATTAGGGACATACATCTGGTGGAACCATGAAAAAGGTCTTCTCAGTGGTGACCACTTCTTTATGGAATATCATTCCTCCTGAAGTAAGATTAGCCCCATCCTGTTACTTTTACAAAAGGCCATAAAAATGCAGTTTCATCACCAGGCCTGGGGACAATGAGTGTAGATAGAGCTGATTAACAGGCTGAATAAGTTGCTGCCATGGGGGATGGAGGTGGGAGGGGGAGTGATTATGGGGTTTTATTATATGGCAGATTTTTTCAATATTGTAAGCCATCCAAAGCTACCTATATGTGCGTTGTGTCACTGTATAAACTTGTTATATAAACAAACAAACAAACAAACAACACTTCTCCTTTTATCAGCATTGCTGTCAGATTTGCTATTTGTTTGCTTATTTTCCTTCAGTGTAACCAGCTACTTATCTCCAGATGGAAAGCCAAGGAACAGGTAAGCATCTTCATTTACTGTTCCTCCATCAGACTAGCACTGTTTTTTGAGCCAGAAAGCTGACTAAGCTAAATGCAGGGGTTAAAAAAAGAAGAGCTTCCTTGAGAGGCATTTCTCAAATGGGCTCTTGATGAAACATGGGCCTTCAGCAAATTCCAATTATGCTGACCCTTCATGACAATATCTGAAAAAGGAAACCTGTACTTACTTGAATATTCCTGGACTTAGCGACCAGCACAGCATTTAAAGGGATAAGTAGCACCATCACACCAATCCCAGCAAGCACTGAGGGTCCCAGCTCAGTCCATAGAAAGACAAGAGATATAATAATCTGCAGTGGAGATGACCACAGTTGATGCATATAGAGTGTGAAATCCATGAAGCGCTGGGCATCTACTGACATCAGATTCACTGTCTCGCCCACTGTTGATTCCTTCCGTGTAACATTGGAGACTGTAAGTGCCTGAGAACAGAATCGGTTTTGAAACAGAATATTGTTCAAATGCATTAATCTGCATCCCGATGCTCTTTAAATTGCTTTGATCAAAACCCCAATTATCCTTAACCAAACAAGTCACTGGCCAGGAGAGCTGGGAATGAAGAGAAATTGAACCACAAAATATTTGAAGGTTATAAGGTTGGGGAAGACCATTCTAATATATTAGATAGGAGCAATATTTTATTCAGCTAACGGGTGCAAAAGGGTGTGTGTGTGTGTGTGTGTGTCTGTGTATGTGTGTGTGTGTGTGTATGTATGTATGTATGTATATGTATATGTATATGTATATGTATATGTATATGTATATGTATATGTATATGTATATGTATATGTATATGTATATGTATATGTATATGTATATGTATAAATCAATACATATAAATCAATATAAAGATCCAGAAGCATCAGATTTATGGCAGTGCTGAACAAACCCAACTTTTACACACAGACCCAATAAGAAGAAAGCATCCTATCAACACAGATTGGCCAGCATTAGGAAAATCGCCCACTACCACCAATTCAAGAGCCTACTGACCTTTTTGTAGATAGCAGCCATAAGAGAAGTGCGTAAATTCATTCCAACTTCAAAACACAGCTGGAAATACTGCTGTAGGCAGAGAGACTGCACCAACGCAGTCACAAAGAGCAGCACTGCGAACACAAAGCCCTGCCAAAGGTAGGCCTTGGGATCAGATACAAAGTTGATTATCATCCTATAAGAAAAGATAACCTGTACATCACCCCAAATGCCATATAGACTTTTAGAGACCATATACCAAGAACACTTCCTGCTGACTCTATCTATACCAGCTTGGTCCTTCATGGAGTCCTCAATCAGGTTTGTGCAATGCAAGCAATGAGTATCCCACATAGAACTACACCCAGGAATATTTGGGGTTAAATGGCCCACAAGACTCCATCATCTGCCGTTCTGCACTATGTATATCAATTCAGAAATAAGTTCCATTAAGCTCAGAGGGATCTGCGCCATTAATGCTGAAAATCACACAGGAGCCAGCTTAATTTCTTCTGAGAATATGGTCTTGGGTAATAAAGTAGGCCAATCTTTTACAGTGACTGAGACCATACCTCACTAGGTATTGGGGGGTAATGATTCAAAGTGAGTCAGATTACACCGCCCTGAGTCCTTCGGGAGAAGGGAGGTATAGAAATCTAATAAACTTGAAACTTGAAACTTGAATTACATCACATACATGAATGAAGGTGCAATTTAGTTTTTTTCTTTTCTGACATTTAAAGAGGTTGGGTTGTTTGTTTTCTAAACCATATTAATTCTATTTCAGGCCTTACATTATAGTTTCTTTCTATTTCCTGACTCAGAATGGTGAGAAATGAAACTCCTACAGACAGAAACACCACCATTCAGGGATCCAGAGATGTTTCAAGCGAGGCAAGATTGGTGGGTGAGTGAGTCACACTGGCAGGGGCCGCAAGGAGTCCTGTGGCCTTGGGCTGCTTACCTGTAACATACCCTACAAATAATTAAATGGGATTGCAGCTGCATTGTTAAACTGGGACAAACTTGTTTTCAGGTCCTAGACACAGATATGAGATATCCTGTGATATGGTCACTTATAAAACTATCCTAACAATTTTAAAGCAGAAATCTGGAATGAGATATTTATTTTGCAGGCTTACTTTAAGATCTATAACTGGCATTGGCAACTTTTAATCTTCGGTTAATCTAAAATTAACTGAAAACTGCAGTTAATTTTTTTTGGGGGGTGGGAGGGCTAAAGACTAAAATGGATTAAAGCCATAACATACATTGGGAAGGGCTAACTGCTGGATCAAGTTTTGTTTTATCTCCTCTTTATACCTATAGTACATCTATTTCAGGGATTACTCCATAATTTTCATGTGTTCTCTACCTCAAGGGAGGGGAAATCATAGCAAAGGGAGGATTCTGAGGATACTGAAAAATAGACTTAAGGGTTGCTGATTGCCTTCTCCTTTCCACCTACCGTCAGAACAATTTAAGATATGATACATCCATGACAGTTCATATCCTAGGTGGAAAGAGAACATTGGGTCTGAATTTGGTGGCTTGGGATAGTGTTAGAAAGAGCTGGACAGCATATTACATACAATAGCAAAATGTAGAGAGCAAAAATGTTGAAAAAGCAGAAGAGACATTGCAGAATAACATTTAGTCTCTGTCTAGTGAATTTGACAATAGAAATAAAACAGCAATATGAATGAAGGCAAATATACATGTCCCAGGATAATGTTGTAGGATCCTATCTGGATCGGTCACTGGGGCCCAAGATTTAGTCTTCCAAGCTTTCAGACTCATGCTGGAGCCTATCCTCAGGGGACTTCTCCCTCAACCAGAATGTGTGGTCACCTCTAGTGACCAACCCAGATAGGATCCTGCAAAACAGCAACAGCAAAAAGATTTGTCTCAAAAATTATGGAAATGTTTAAAACATTTTTATTTTCTAATTTTTATCTAGTATTTTGAACAGAATTTGACACAATCTTGCACCATAAATTTGCTTGACTGCCATTCCAGTGTTTTGGGTTCATCCATCAGATCAGTGAGGTTTAAAATAAAACCTGAAATAAGAACTTACTTCAGCAGTAGTGGATTCACAAACAATAGACAATCGTGTATCAACTTCAGTGCGACAGATTTCAGAAGCTTTCCAGCACAAGTTTGAAACAAAGCAACAATTAACCAGTGTTTAGCATGGTAATTTTTGGATTGTTCTCCAGCAGTCACCATTTTCTTGGGCTTTTTCTCCTTCTCTTCCTAAATTCAAAGCAAAATTTGTTATCAAGCATCTGCTTATCTCAGTCTTCCAGTCAGACCACCCCTGATAAGAACCAATCTTACTGTCACCAGGTGTTCTAACACTGGGATACAGCAGATAGTGGAAAATGTCATGTCCTAAATTTCTCCCATTTCCATCATTGCCATTTTTCAGAAATAAAATGTAAGACTTCCTACAAAGTAGTAATATTTACCAGAACTAATGCATCTTGACTCTGGGCCTTGCTCAAGCCATTTGTAAGGTCAGTGCCTGCCAAACGCTGTTTCCTCTTCCGATGCCAATTCTCTAGTTTTCGTTGAGCCTTTCTGACCCCAGTCTTCATACTCTTCTCAAATGTGCAAAAAACCTGCTGTGTCTTCTCCGAATCCCTCAAATCCCAGAGGTCATCAATCTCTAATGGTTTCCGATATCCCTTGACCACCATACTGAAAAGTAAGCAAATTCCATCAGAGTGTGAAATCCAGACATCCTGCTTACTCTGTATAGCTTTAGCAATGAAATGTGAGGCACAAGGATGTCAATCCTGAGCAATAATAAGAATCTATACCCTATTTCCATTTTGCTAAAGTTGACCATACAACTGCTAGGAAGTTTGAGAAAAGTTGTACTGTTCTTTGCTCTTCACTGTAATCACAATATAGCCAATCAATGGAAACATCCATATTCACCCCTTTGTCCCTGCAACCACGGGTAACATTGCAATGACATGAACTGCCAGCATCTCAAGATTAAAATATAAATGCTACTGCCTATTGTTGTTGACACTCCCTTGTCTTTTTCCAAGTAGAACTGCATACCTGTGATACCAATGGAAAGTGATGGAACTCAGGAAAGAGGCTGTGATCTCTGGGTTCTGTGAAATAAAGGAGGCAGAACTTTCAAGGTTAAACATCTAGGAAACAAAGTGATGCAGTCTGATCTTCCAAACAAGAATTTCAGTCACTCTCACCCTACAATGCATGAGGTGGGTGCTATGGCAAACTGCAATTAATGCTCCTGTAGAACTGGTAGGTGGAAAGATTCCTATTTTACTGGGAAGCTGTCTAAAAGCAGGCATCCTTCTCTAGAATGCCCATAACTATTCCCTACCTTGACAATTACTCTGCAAATAGAAACATTTGACTAATGACTCTCACTTTCTTTGCATCTTCCTTCATTTCAGGAGCAATGTCAGAAATAACTGAAACAGATAGTAAGAGGAGTTGAAGTCCATAGGACCCAAGGAAGAAGCTGAAACGTGGTACATCTGTAATGGAGCCCTGAAAGAGAGGAAAGCAAATGCGAATTACAAGTGGAAGTGCCAAAAAAAATAATAAATTTGCCTTGACCTTCCCTGGTAACTAAGAACCTGGAAGAACCCTCCTATGTGTGGTTTCTTTTCACACAGATGATGTTCCCCAAATCTCTACCCCTGCAGCATCAAGTGTGCACGGTAAGAGAAGCTACAATTGATAGATGGCTAGCTAAACCGAATGTAGTAATTTTAATTATTTGCAGTGGAAACATGGCTAAAGGAAAAACTGCTTCCAAGAGGCTTTATTACCCCATTTCTCCTTCTCTCTCTTTAGCTTCTCACCTGCACTGCTTGTCGGATAAGTGTCTGGAGCTGAAATACACCACTGATTAAAGAAAACATGAAGAAAAGGAAAAGAATCCCCGAATCTCTGCACACTGTGAAACGACAGCTATCATGGATCAGCAAAACAAGTATCTGCAGTGTAGAGAAAAGCAGAGAGATTATAAATCTAAATTGCCTTAAGTCCTTCAGAAGAAAATAGTGCCCCATAAAATTGTTCTATCAGGAGGACATGGAACTTATTAATGGAGAGCAGTTTGAAGATTAACTTCTTTATGTAACAAAACATACTCCATTGCGACAAGGTCAGCAGTACTTGCATTTAATAGAAATTGCAGGGAGGATGAAGCAAAGGGCAGAGTTGATGAAGTTAACGATGGGGAAGAAACTTTGTTCCTATTACTCTGTTTTCTTTTAAATATGTTCAGGGCAAACCCCAAAAGTGTTATTTTATCTACTGTTGAAAATATGACAAAATAACAGAATAACAGAATTGGAAGGGAACTTGGAGGTCTTCTAGTCCAACCTCCTGGTCAAGTAGAAGACCTATGCCATTTCAGACAAGTGGTTGTCCAATCTCTTTTTTAAAGCCTCCAGTGATGCAGCATCCACAACTTCTGAAGGCAAGCCATTCCACTGATTAATTGTTCTAACTGTCAGGAAATTTCTCCTTATTTCTAGGTTGGTTTTCTCCTTGATTAGTTTCCATCCATTGATATATAAAAGTAGCATCTTGAATGAAACCTGATATATCTGTTTTAAATCAGAGGTCTCTTTTTCTTAAACAACATAAAAGAAAATGACCAGACTCAAAAAGCTGATTGAGAAACTTACATGCAATACTTTGGGGGAAAGTCTTTAAATTCCCCCAAATTCCTTCCCTCTAATGCCTCTAACCTCACCCCATTAGATGTGCTGAATCAACACTTCCATCATGAGTGGGGAACATTGACATAAAGAAAATCCACTCTCAAAACTTTTAATGAGTACTAGTCTAAAACAATAGAAATAGATTGGTGTTGAATTTATCAGTCTGGAGTCAGCAACGTGGAGAGAAAACTAAATAAAGAATGCTTTTGTCCTGATACAGAGTAAAACTATGGCAAGAAGTGACTCTCACCCAAGTGACGGAATAGAGTACAGGATTTGTGTACTGGACAGCAGGTCTTCCATTATTAAAGGTGGGCTCCTGTAGCTTCCCTGAGTCTTCAACAATGGTAAAAACCACTTCAGTTAATGCCATCAGTAAGAGCAGCAAAGTCAACACCTGATTAAAAGAAGAGAGAGTGACATAAACAGTGACATACTACTCATTAGGTCTTACTGCCTATTAGGTTTCAAAGGAACAAATTTCCGAAAAGTTTACAAAGCATCAAAGAGAAGAAACCACAAAATAAAGGAAAACTTAAAGATTGCAATGTATTGAGCTTGGTCCTTGCTAATGCAATGTTCCAGTAGCTGAAAACAAAACAGCAGTGGTTTGCAACTGACTTTAGATCTTATTTTATATTTTAAAACCCTCCTAGTCTAACCTACAGTTCTAAGAATTCATAGTGGTTCAGGAAAACCAGTACTAACTAGGTCCAACCCTGCATACCTTTTCTGAGATTAGCCAAAAATCTGCTAAATGGGACAAAGCTGAACAGCTGGTACAATCCAAAAAGTATATTATGACCCAATGGTTTTTCAAACAGTATCTCAATGTGTCTTGAGCACTGGAGAGTTAATTAGTGTATCTGTATAACACATTCCATAATTGCTCCCACAAAAACTCCAGCTTGGTTGGAGATGCATGAGAGTAAGTTCACTAACATCCTCAACAGTCTTATCTATTAAATATATAGAAATGCTGGTCAACAACTACCCAACATGAAACCTGGTTGGAGAAAACTAACACAAGACTTGGTGTATCTATACATCAAACTAAGCTACAATGTGATTTTATCTGATTGTGCCTTAACATTGTATGAAACCAGCCATTTAGGCTTTAGTCAATCAGTTGGTCTGTTTTGTTTCAACTATAAATTATAACTAATAATACAAAGCCTAGGTAGGGTGGTAGTCAAACATAATTAAAATAAAACTTAAACAGCTTAATACAGCAACTGTGTAAATATGTACTTATTTATTGACTCTGAGCAGTTCACAATATATTAAATCATAAAAACCCAATACAAAATAAAGCAAAATGGGATCCACAAAAATACATCAATCAAGAGGCTTAATCTATTTTAACCCAAGGTTAAAACTAGGTCTTCAAAGCTTTATGGAACGCCAACAGAGTAGGAATCATACAAATCTCATACCAGAGAATAGGTCCATGATGGCGAACCTATGGCACGCATGCCACAGGTGGCACGTGGAGCCATATCTGTGGGCACACGAGCGTTGCCTTAGCTGAGTTCCAGTGTGCATCTGCGTGCCGACCAGCTGATTTTCGGGCCTTCCAGTCCCACCAGAAGTCGGGAAACAGGCCGTTTCCAGCCTCCGGGGAGGTGGGAAAGGCTGGTTTTGCCCTCCCACCTCCCACCCAAGAAAGCCTCTAGAGCCTGGGGCGGGCAAAAAACAGGCCTACTGGGCCCACTGCTAACCTTTTTGGTGTTGCATGCCAAAAGCGGGGGGAGGTCGTGTGTGCATGCGCAGGGGCACGGGGGGGCATTGAATTATGGGTGTGAGCACACGCACACTCCCCCCCACGCACTCCCCCCGCTTTTGGCACGCGATGGCAAAAAGGTTAGCCATCACTGGAATAGGTACTCCCACAACAGAGAAGGTATACTTCTTGTATTCCAATAGATGGCAATGTTTGATGCAGAGGACTCTGAATTGCACTAATTCTGCTGGCACATGCCAGCCAGGCAGAAGCTATGAGAGATAGGCAGTCCTCAAATAATCTGGCCCTATGCCATTTAAGGCTTTTAAAGGGATGACTAGAACCTTGAATCACACCTAAAAGCATAGTGGCAACCAGTGCAGATTGTGAAATAAAGGTGTCACACACCACTGCCTGCACTGCTACCTTATGGACTAATAGAAGCCTCTGAATGGTTTTCAAGGGACGCTCCATAGAAGAACATTGCAGTAGTGAGGTGATTATGGTATGAGTGACTGTCTGAAGGGTCTCCCAACAAGGAAGGAGGCTAACTGGCACACCAGATGTAGCAATGTAGAAACAGAGCAGAACAGAAATTTTCAGTTTAGTAGATATTGAAGTAAAGCTTGTCAACTTCCACAATATTGTCTTCTTAGCTAAACTAATCTATCTATATACTATTAAAACAGTCATGTCTGTCTGTCTGCGTATAACCTTTAATTACAGAAATAAGGTACCTCAAATCTGCTAATTTACAGAATGCATCCAAAATCCAGAACACATGATTCTCATGGAATTGAAATTTGGCAATAATACAAAATGTCATAAAACATTTCCTGTGGTCAGTTCCTGATGTTTAACTATGCTATACATTTCAATATAAGCTATTTTCAAAGCAGATACATCTCTGAATATCGCTCTGAATTTTTAAGAACTTTTCTCATTAAGGCATTACATTAAAAGCCCTGTGATTGTTGAAAACATTGAGGAATCTGGTAAGGAAGCTATCTCTGAAATGATGATCCAGCAAGTCAGGGGTTCTTTAGTTAAATATTACATTTTATGGACATCAGGCTGAATATTACATTTTATGGAAATATTACATTTTATGGAAAGGTACAAAAATGTTAGCAAACAACAAATATAATAATATGGGAAGTTAGTTGAATTCATACGTAGCTTTTTAAGACCAGGATTTGAGATGCTTTACTCAAAGAAATCTTTCTAAAGCCACACAAAATAACACTGCACTTTGAAATACACTTAATAAAGTTGAAGTTGAATATGAGTGTAATACAGCCAATTCTTAGAAAGGCAGTTCTTTGGCTTCAGTTTTAAGAAATGTCATTGGTTGTTAGTGTCAGAATATTGCCTGCATATGATGCACCAGAGACTAGAAGGGGTTAAGTCTTTACAGACATCACATGTGACTATATCAGCCAATGAACTCTTTTATTGGACTCTTACCCAGAAACCACTTGGACATCTTCCCTGTTTTCTCTCTCTCTCTCTCATCTATCTCTCAGCAAGACAACACCTGAATTTATCTCTCCTCTCAACATCTGAGTCATACAGTTAGGGTAAAAGGTGGAACAGGACACCCTGTTCGTTATTGTATGCATGTATATATTTTGTAAATAATAAAACAACTTTTTGAACCTGAAGCTGTATTGACCAAATAACTTTGGTCAATCACTAGAACCAAATGAGCACGACCATAAATATATATCTGACAGTTAGGAACAGCAATTTTTAAAATCCCATGCAACTTTTGCTTTTGGCTACTTTCTTGCAATTTCATCAGACATAGCTAAGCAATCAACTGCTTAATGCACTATATAATTAAGCCTTCATTGGGTTTTTTTCTTAAAAAAACACTCAAAAATAGGTAACTAATAGCTGTATTCCATAACAATCAAGATAGTTACAAAATTAAATTAAGTTCATCCATAGAACAAGACATTTCAATAGTACATTCATCTTAGTACTTTTGGGAAAAATAAACACTTAACATTAATTAGCAAATCAAAGAATACTGATTTACAGAAAACTAGATCTATCATTTCTGGATATTTTTTATTGTTCTTCTTGCTCTTTTTTTAAAGCTACATTTAGATCTAAATTTCACAATCACATACACCCACACACAGATACAGTAGTACATCAGTTAACTATATAGAACATGGACATATTCTAAAACAAGAACAATAATTTCATGCTATATAATATGAACACAATATAAGGTTAAGGAGAGATATAACATTTTAAGTGATCAACTGGAATTTTTTCACATCACTATCACCTTATCTATTTCAAGGAAATGATGGTACTCTTCAAATTGAGTACCCTTCTACTGTTTGACAAACTCTGGAAAAGGACTTTCTCTCCCACCTGCTTTATGAGATACAGCTTGGTGACTGATGATTTCTTCAGCTTAGATTTGCACATGGGAAGAAGCTTCCATGGGCCAAAGAGCCAAAGGAAGCCCAGAGGGATCCAGACAAGAACTGTCTGTTCAAAGCAAAGTGGCAGATCGGCATTGTCATTGTCCAGGAAAGAGGAATTCTGGGGGTAACGAGAAACAAAAGAAATTTATGCTGAAGGCTCAGTTTAAAATGGATTGTTAAAATATAAAAAGTCTGTCTCTCACACTTCTTCCCAAGGTTCCATTATGTCTTTGCTCTGCCAATAAATACAGCAACTACTGCAGTTTAAATGTTGTGATCATATAAATCAATAACAATATGGTATATCTCAAGGATTTACGACTACTTATCAATGCAAGTAGATAAATACTACTTGCATTGTTATCCATTCCCTACATCTTTTCATTATTTTTCATTCGTTCACATCCTCTTTCATTTGTCCTATATATAAAACAGCATGACTGAATTGTAATTAAGTTCATTTTAGAAGATAGCACTGGAAAACACTTTTTAAAGAGTTTGTACTTTTCTACACATAGTGTTTCCCATTTTACCACCTTTCGTGTCTTGATGAGTAAGTGAATCAGGGCAGCAGTTTAGTAACACTTTAAGTGAACCTGGCTTCACTTTGCATGTCAGAAGGTCGCAATCACATGACCCTGGGACAGTGCAAACACCACATGCCAAGCATCTGAATTTTGATCACGTGACCATGGGTATGCTGCAATGGTCATAAATGTGAAAAGCAGTCATAAGTCACTTTTTTCAGTGCTGCTGTAAAGTCACTGTAGTGTACATCTAGTACACTAAATCCAGTACATCTAGTACACCAAATCCAGTGTAAATCCAGTCATAGACATTTCAATTCAAGGCATTTACTCCATTCACAGATCTATTTTAATTTATGATTTCACATAATTTGGCCTCTTCAGTAAATTATAATCAACCATAATGAAGAAGAATGGACATTTGTTTACTCATCTGGTAACCTGAATTGGATCCTGAAAGGAGCTCTAAGGACAATGCTGACCTGACAGTTTTGCCCCAACCTCTTCATTTAAGACAAGGAAGCTACAAGATGTTGTCAGTTTCATGCTTAGGCTTCTGTTCTGCAGAAGCTTAATGCAGAGCAGTTATTTTTAATTCTTAATTCTCAACATATCTGAATTAACCGAACTGAAGATGAACAATCTCGAATAATTTTCAAACTGTTTTTGAGCAGCTGGAAAGTGATGACAATGATGGTGTGAAAGTGCTGTATTATGGAAATCAACCCTCAGATGTTCAATATTGGTCTCTCTCTCTCTCTCCCTCTCTTCCTGTGTCATAAACATTTAGTTTTTTCCTCTGCTGAGCCTTGGAACACTTGGCTATGCTTTCCAATTCTATATTGTAAATGTGTATTGGTGGTTCCTCTTGAGTATCTATCATGGGATATCTTGACCTCTTGTCCCAACTGGAAACAATATAAATGCCATGTTATATGAGATGTTTACCATATGTGCATCTCAAGGTTTTCACTCTTGCCTAGGGAAATATTGGAGGACAAACATTTTTTATTTTTTTCCTTAAAAGGCATGATGGCATGTAAACGGGCAGAAGGTAGCAGCATTTGCTATATATAGCCAGTAGCAATCCAAAAAAAACACTCCTCCATAAAATGAATTGGGGAATTCTATCAAACCATTTTCTAAATCAGTAACTAAGGCAAAATCTCTACTAGAGTTTATAGGATTGTGACTCTGGGAATACTTTGCTTTATATTTTGATTATTTTAAGGAGGATAATTTTTATCCAGGCGCAATGTTCCTTAAAAATAATCAAAATATAAAACATTCAAAATAAAGACATCTTCAAAATAAACTGGGAACTTAATAATTTTCTTTCTTTCAAACATATGTATATGTGTATGTGTATGTGTATGTGTATGTATGTATGTGTATATATATCTCAATGTTGTCTTCCTTAGCAATGAAAATTTTGGGTTCAACTATGGTTGTAAGTCAAGAACTATCTGTGTATCTAGCTATGTCTTAAAAATACTGGGGGAGGGGGGTTTATATAGCGGTAGCTTTATGCCACTCCCAGGGCAGTAAATCAGAAAAGATTTTTTGTTACTTAGTCTGGACTTGTAAAATCAAATTACTGTATAAATCAGGGCGATTACAAAATACAGAAGTGTTCTCTTCCCAAAATTCATAAAACTAAGATTTACATGAGACAATTAGAATTATTCATTCATTTATATATGCTACCTAAATCACAAAAATAAGTCAGAGAGGCTTACATAATAATCACGTGATATATCACTTCAGAATTTAAAAGGAAAGCAACATATCTAAACACTGACCCAATCAAAAACTATTTAGGAAACTAGCACATTTTGGACAAAGTTAAGCAAAATGTCCTTTTCTGACATGCTTTCTTTACAAGAGTGGGTTTTTTTTTATGGAATCAGTCAATCATCCAACCTGTATTACTGCTCACATAGATCATCCATTTTCTTCGTCTTTGTGAAATAAAAAGAATGTTAATTTTAATAAAAGTCTAAAGAATTTCTCTTCTTTAGAATGAATGTATTTATAAATGGTTGTTATAATGTGCATTGAAAACAATGTAAACGTTTTCCTATAGCTAAGTTCTGAAGTCCCACCAATAAGACACTATAAATTAAAACCAGTAAAGTCAATGTTTCAAAATGGATATACAGTGAGTTTGTATTGCCTCAATAGCAATCTTATTTGTACATATTTGCTGTATGTATAAATCAGTAACTGTCCCAACTCACAAATTAAATTGCTTTACCGTTATCAAACATCTTCTCACAATTCATGATAATTACATTTAGTGTCATCCTGACTAAGATTTACTTACCCAGAAAACTTATCTAGAAAACACTTACCCAGAAAACAGAACCACAAAAATGATCCAAAGTTGCTGCTGCCATGGCAAATGGTCTCTCCTCCAGCTGTTGTCAAACTATTCTGTCTAACCCAGGAAGCCAGGGCAAAAGTCCCAAGTGTTCAACAAAGCAGTATTAGGAACCTGATAAAATACCATTAATCTTTAACCCTATAATCCATCTCAGGAACTGTGGAGAAGAGCTGGCTGGCATTTTCTAAGACTTGAGAGATACAAAATTAATGGATCTGAGTAGAGAGTAACAATGTCCTGGATGACATTCTCAAAATATATGATAAAATTTTAAAAGTCCTCCTTCTCCAGGAATTGGTGGGTGAAATATACATGGAGAGAGTTCTTTTAGCAGATTAGTTCTGCACTGGGAATCCAGTTTGGAGAAGACTATGTCTTCAAGTCAGTTTTGACTCTTGTTGATGGCCTAAAAAAGTCCAAGCAGTTTTTTTGGAAAAATTTTTGGAAATGGTTTGCCATTTCCATTGCCCTAAGGCTGAGAAAAAGTGACTGGCTCACAGTGACCTACCTGAATTTGAGCCTAAGGCAGGACTAGAATCATGGTCTCCCAGTTTCTATCCTGGCATCTTAATTACTACACCGAACTCTTTCCCTACTCACTCTCTTCCCCAATTTATTTCTAGCCAGCAATGGTGACACCAATTTCAAAAAACATCAGAAAACACTGAAAAAACTGAACACAGTGAAAAGGCTTTTTTTCATATGCTGTAAATGACTAAACCCAGAGCAAACGATTATTTAATTCTAAGGAAAGTGTTTGGTGCGCACAGGATGGAGGATTTATATCCCTTGGTTAATTAAATATCAACATATTTTTGAAAAATATCTATTGTAGACTGGTATTCGGTTTGAGGGTGAGACGTAATCAGTAACTGGCTGTCCTGTGGGGTGTTATAATTCCTTTGAGAATTTTCTAAAAATGCAAAGTCATTGCACTGAGATATTCCTTTCCTCGGTCTTCTATTTGAAGGGAAGGGAAAGAGTTAATTTTATGCAGCAAACAGTCCACCACCTTCTTTTACAGTGCGTGACTTGCACAATATAACATTTGGCTCAAAGTCTCCTGAACTCTTGCAACATTGGTTAAATGAAAACACAATTATTTATTGAACTTTTCTGACTTTGTTTTGCTCCATGTATTCTTGCACTACTTTAATACTTCCACATGCAGTTTGTTTGAAGTGTTTTATACATTATGTTATGACATTGGTATTTGGCCATCTGTACAAGCTTACAGTTCGTTTCTAAATCCAACTGATAAAATGATATTAATGGGATGTGCATATGAAGCTAATGGACAAAAATCAATAAACCTTCAGAATAAAAAAAAATGTCCAGTCCTATTTAAAATTCAACAGGACTTGAGACCAGGTTATTTGACAGGACAATCTCCTATATTAGTGATACAATCATTGCATCAAACCCTTTTTCCGTTTCCTTACTTCTCTAAATCAGTCAAATCTAGTGGCAAGAAAGTGGTAAGTGCTCAGTGGTAAGTCTTCCCTTATGGAATGTTCTTCCTAGACTTCTTTGCTTGGCATACATTGTGGTCTTTACAGCAGCAAGAGAAGCTGTTTTTGTTTTCTTGAACATTTCATTCCAGTCCACAACCACTTTAACTTACTTTTATTTTCTGAAATATTTCTATATTATATGTAAACAATATAGGTAGCTCTTGAATTATGCTCCGTCATTCACAGAATGTTCCAAATTATGAGTACTGAACAAAGAGACTTACAACCTTGAAGTTCCAGTTGTTGCAGCTCCCCACGGTCACATGTACAAGATTTGGGTGCTAGGAAACCAGTTTCCACTTATGACCGGTTGCATCCCAGTCACATGCTTGCTATTGCAGACCTTCTCTGTCAATTTCCTACAAGCAAGTCAATGGGGAAGCCAGCAGGGAAGGACCCAAGCCACTTGGGTAATTCTCCCCCTCACCCAGCCTTTCTTCACTCACATGCACTACAACCTTCTTCCCCCTTTTCTCACTCTCGTTCAATGCCCTTGTTCCTCAGCTTCCTGCACTCATGCACACATAGGAACTCACTAATGCCCTCCTCCCTCAGCCTCCCTGCACTCATTCAGACACGCACTCACCAGCACCCTTCTTTCCTGGCTTCCTTGTGTATGTACACATACACACGCACGCACGCACACACACATACAAATTGCTCTCCTTCCCTTGGCCTCTCTGCACTTGCACTCATGCACTTCCACAGCCTCCCTGAACTCATACTGCACTGAGCTCACACCAGCCCTCCCACAACTTGCTCACAGCCTCCCCAGGCCTCCCCCACACCAGAGGCATCCTTATGCTCCTTCTCTTGGACTCCCTCCACTTTCCACTTAATGATCTGCATGTTTTGGGGTTATATGACAACTAGGCCGGCCTGGGTGATGTCATCACACTTTATGAATGCCTCACTCTGTGACAGCAATCCCAATCCCAATTACCACCCTAACACAGGGACTACAGCTATTGGAAGGTTTATCCTGGTAACTTAACAATTCAAGGAAAAATAGAAGGAAACTTTGCAAAAAAAAAAGTTTGCACTCTTCCCAGAGTCATGTTTGAATAGCATTACTAACTCCTATTAATTTCTTCATCATTTGTGACAGATGAAATCAATGTGCCTAAGTTTGGATATGGCAAAGCTTGCACTGCTAACTCTTGCTTACTGATCCTTTGTTATACTTCCCAAAGGATGGTACCCCTACCAACTTTTTTTTTCTTGTCTTATGTGAAAGGATCCAATTTGTGGAAACATCTAAGCCCTTTAAATTGTCACAACCTGGAATCAGTTACAAGGTATTGCACCATTTTCCCATGCTGTTCTTGCTTTTTTAGCCACCCATTATATAAATGAAAAGAATTACCTCTCACTAAATTCCATTTCATCCTGCTAATGCTAAATTCCATTTTAGTCCTGCATTCCACAGAAACAGAGGCCTGAATTTTCATCCAAGTGAACTAAGAAGGGAAGCATAATATACTCACCTCTCTTGCCTGCCTGGAATAAATACCAAAGTCCCTACCCAAGCTGGACAAAACACATGGCATGAAGAAGGGCTACAGGGATGAAAATCAGCTTCATCATTTATTTGAAAAGTAAAAGTCTAAACGAGTTTCACCCAGTGATGAATGCCTCTTTAGCTAGTTTCACGTCTCGCTAGAGTTTGCTCCTCATAGACAAATGATGTCACACTATTTAGTGAAAAGACTGCTTGAACGAAGACTAGGGAGTGGGAAGAGGAGAAAAACACACATCAGCATCTTCATTAGACTGATCCAAATACTACTGAAATGTCTACACTTAAGGAACAGGGAAGTCAGGGGATAGTAGGTCTTCCTGTCCCGTATCCTCTTCTTTTTCTACAGGACGTTCTTTGCAATGGCATTCAGGGTCCTCACTTTAGTCACATCTGCCACCATGCTAGAATGCTCAGGTGTAGAGAGGGAGGTTCCCATCTTAACACTGGAGTTTCTAAAAGAAAAGGAACAAGTCTTTAAATATTATCTAAAAAGTAATCCTCGGGATACAATCAATTAACAGCTGTTCAAAGTTATAACATCCCCTCCAAAGCTACATATGACCCCCTTTTGCCCTTACAACTGACCATAGGTTATGTATTATCAGGGGTGAAATGCTCCCGGTTCGGACCGGCTGGGGCGAGTCGGTAGCGATGGCAACGGGCAGTTCAGAGAACCGGTAGCAAAAATCCCTTCCCCCACAGCCTCCAGCTTGCTTACCTTCGCTCTTCGCTGGTTGCAACACCTGCCTTGCTTCGCTTCCTGTAATCCCTGCAATCCATTGCATCAGCAAGCAACTGAATCTCCCTGCCTGCAATCAAGCTCATCGGTGAGCAGCTCTATCTAGCGGCCTGCTTGCCTGTAAGTTTTTTTCCCCTTTGGGAGCTTTAAAAAAAATAGCTAATTGGGGTTTTTTTTAGTTGTTCTTTTTTTAGACCTAGCCATTTAAAGTTTAGGAAGTTTTAAATTTAGCTGCTTTTATATAAAAATAAAAATAAAATAAAATAAAATATTTGTGCAGCTTTCTGCGATATTGTGTGTTTCTGTAGTGTTTCACTCTAACTACACACACACACAAAATCTCACAAAGCTGTATGTGGAATTTTGTCTGTATAAAGTGTGAACGTTGGTTTTTTGGGCTTTTTGTGGCTATGTGAGGTTCCTGCTTGTTGCAGGGGCCATTTTGGGTGTAACACAGCTGCTTTTACATTGTGGGTGAGCCAGTTGTGTTGTGTTGTGTTGTGTTGTGTGTGTGTGTAAAGTGTGAAAGTTGGTTTTTTGGGCTTTTTGTGGCTGTGTGAGGTTCCTGCTTGTTGCAGGGGCCATTTTGGGTCTAGCACAACTGCTTTTACATTGTGGGTGAGCCAGTTGTGTTGTGTTGTGTTGTGTATGTGTAAAGTGTGAAAGTTAGTTTTTTGGGCTTTTTGTGGTTGTGTGAGGTTCCTGCTTGTTGCAGGGGCCATTTTGGGTCTAGCACAACTGCTTTTACATTGTGGGTGAGCCAGTTGTGTTGTGTTGTGTTGTTTGTGCATAAAGTGTGAATGTTGGTTTTTTGGGCTTTTTGTGGCTGTGTGAGGTTCCTGCTAGTTGCAGGGGCCATTTTGGGTGTAGCACAGCTGCTTTTACATTGTGGGTGAGCCAGTTGTGTTGTGTTGTGTTGTGTTGTGTTGTGTTGTGTTGTGTTGTGTTGTGTGTGTGTAAAGTGTGAAAGTTGGTTTTTTGGGCTTTTTGTGGCTGTGTGAGGTTCCTGCTTGTTGCAGGGGCTGTTTTGGGTCTAGCACAACTGCTTTTACATTGTGGGTGAGCCAGTTGTGTTGTGTTGTGTTGTTCGTGCATAAAGTGTGAATGTTGGTTTTTTGGGCTTTTTGTGGCTGTGTGAGGTTCCTGCTTGTTGCAGGGGCCATTTTGGGTGTAGCACAGCTGCTTTTACATTGTGGGTGAGCCAGTTGTGTTGTGTTGTGTTGTGTGTGTGTAAAGTGTGAAAGTTGGTTTTTTGGGCTTTTTGTGGCTGTGTGCTGTTCCTGCTTGTTGCAGGGGCCATTTTGGGTCTAGCACAGCTGCTTTTTACATTGTGGATGAGCCAGTTGTGTTGTGTTGTGTTGTGTTGTGTGTGTGTTAAGTGTGAACCTTGGTTTTTTGGGCTTTTTGTGGCTGTGTGAGGTTCCTGCTTGTTGCAGGGGCCATTTTGGGTCTAGCACAGCTGCTTTTACATTGTGGGTGAGCCAGTTGTGTTGTGTTGTGTTGTGTGTGTGTAAAGTGTGAATGTTGGTTTTTTGGGCTTTTTGTGGCTGTGTGAGGTTCCTGCTAGTTGCAGGGGCCATTTTGGGTCTAGCACAGCTGCTTTTACATTGTGGGTAAGCCTGTTGTGTTGTGTTGTGTTGTGTTGTGTTGTGTTGTGTTGTGTGTGTGTAAAGTGTGAACGTTGGGTTTTTGTGCTTTTTGTGGCTGTGTGAGGTTCCTGCTTGTTGCAGGGGCCATTTTGGGTGTAGCACAGCTGATTTTACATTGTGGGTGAGCCTGTTGTGTTGTGTGTGTGTAAAGTGTGAAAGTTGGTTGAGTTGTGTTTTGTAGGTTAAAAAAGGGCAAAGAAGTGACATCGACTTGGCCCCGTCCACCTGACCACCAAGCCACGCCCACCCAGTCACCTGACCACCAAGCCACGCCCACTAATTAAGCCACGCCCACAGAACCGGTAGCGAAACTGTTTAGATTTCATTCCTGTGTATTATCTGTAATTCAGTACCAATTTAATATAAGCATCCCCCCCACTGGGACCCTGCAGCATCTGGACCTGTTCTCCACTTGGGGGCAGAACAAAATGGCAGCTGCAGGACAAACCACTCTGGCTACTGTAACAATCCCTGCGATGCCCTGTGCTCCACTTAACGACCTGCATGTTCATTTAACACCTGCACTGGGGGGAACAGGTTTGAGGTTTAATTAAGTGAGATTCTTCACTTAACAGCAATCACAATATAGGCCATAATGGGCAGATCTTCATTAGGGTCGTATCTCAAGGACCACCTGAACCCAGAAAAAAAATCAGGAAAAGAACAACTTCAAACCTATTCTTATTTGGTCAATGCACAGCATTTATCAGAACACCCCCCTGTTGTCACTTTACTGAAATACCAAAATGCCAATGGCTGCTTCAGTAGCCTGACAGCTTCCTTGTTACAGCTAAGAAGTTAGGAACTAGATATGAATCTTATTGCAATGCATCCAGTGCTTTTATTCAGTTTACAAACTGTAAAGTTACATTAAGTAATACAAACAAGATTAAGGCAAGGAAGAACTTGTCCTATTACCTGAATTTCATGCCTGAGTTTTTGGCTGAGCGAGCCGAGCAGTGAAACTCAGAAGCACCAGAACCTTCTAAAATTCTTTGTAGGTTTCTCTCTGTTATGCCTCCCCCTGTTGGAGATAATCCACCTCTGAGTCACAAATGAGAAGTTAAGCGTAAGTGTTCACAAAACAAAGCCAATTTTCTCTAGATATTAGAGGGAATCTCTGCTCTGAATCTGGGATTATTTCTCAAAAACACTTTAGCTTTTAATGTCAACTGTTAGCAAACTTGCATCTCTTCAGCAAGTAAATCTGCTAGATAGTATTCCTCTTCAAGGACCAATCGCTGTTGTTTTTCCTTGATAGTATAGATCAGGTGTCAGCAACCTGCGGCTCCAGAGCCGTATGCGGCTCTTTGGGCCCTCTGCTGTGGCTCCCTGTCGGGTGATCCCACCACTGGCTGGCTCCCCCCCTTGCCCTCCCCTCCCAGTCACTCTTCGCCTGGCCTGAGAAGGTAAGGGCGATGGCAGGTGATGGAGAAGCGGCCAGGGCAGAGACAGAGATACAGAGAGAGGGGGAGAGAGAGAGACATAGAGAGATACAGAGAGAGGGGGGGAGAGAGAGACATAGAGAGATACAGAGAGAGGGGGGGAGAGAGAGATGTCAAAAGGGGTTTGTGTTCCCGGTGTTTTTTAACAACTGGTTCTCTGCCCTAATGACCAGCTGGTTAGGCGTGGCTGGGGGGGGTCGGGGTCATGTGACTGGTGGAAGTAAGTGACATCGAGTTGACCACACCCACCCAGGTTTTGTGGCTCCTGGTGTTTTCTTTTCTGTGGGAAATAGGTCCAAATGGCTCTTTGAGTGTTTAAGGTTGCAGACCCCTAGTATCGATAGAGTAGAATAGTAATACTAATGCTAGCAAAGTTTAGAGAGGGGATAGAAATGAAGTCCAGTAAACTCTCATCCAAAAACTAACATAGTCCTTATCAATACATTCTTGAACTTTACCCTATATCAGCTAATGGCACTCATAACAAACTTACCTGGTACAATAATAATCCTGCCCTTTGCCTATAAAGAAAAAAAAAGGATTAGTAACCTTACTTGTAACAAAAAATATAACTCACATAGAATCTTCAGATATCAGATTGACAGCTAGCTGACATTTTCTCTATTCTGAATTGTCAGGGAAAAAAGGATAAATTATCAGCAGAATTACAAAATGGGAGAAATGGAAGCTCACCTGTTCTGTCAGTCGCTTAATCAAGGGCAGCCCCTCCAGGGCAGAGCTGTCACAACCACTAGTTAGCACCCGTTCAAAACCTATGGATATCAGTGTTTCCATGGCTGTTACAGGATCACACACCATGTCAAAAGCTGCAGGGGAATTAAAACTCTCCTGGTTAAGACTAAATACAATTGATAAAATGTTATTTTAGGTAAGTTTTTAATTTCAAATAGTGTCAATCTTAGTTCTAGAATAAGAAATACAAGATTAGCAAATAACAGTTAACACATATACTGGGAAAGGGGAAAACATAAGAGTAAAATATAATATTTTATAAAATTCAAAAGACAGAGGTGGGCCTGCTCTCCTGAATTTTATTACTATGTTAGCTGTTTGTCATGGATTATCAAATGGATAACATTCCTGAGCAGCATGACATCAATATAAGACAATGACATTTAAGAGATGATACACAACTCTGCCCATAATTGCAAAAATAAATATATAACTAATGTACAGAGTTTTGTGATGGTTTCCAATTATTTCCTAGAAAGTCTGGTTTTATATAGTCAATTATTTAAGCATTGAAATAATTAATTTTAAATTTTATAACAAACGTAACCTTTCTGGTTTTTTATTGATATTTTATTTTTTATTTTTATTTTAAATACTCATTTATTTTATTCCTTAAATGTTTTGATTTTTTTAACGTTCAAAAGAAAAAAAGCTGCATTGGAACAAATCAGTCTGTAGGAAAAATATCTACTAATAAGAAAAGTCTAACCATTCATGCCAGGGGTGGGTTCTACTACTACCGGTTTGCAATGGGGCCGCACATGCGTGCTTGCTTTGCTCGCGCGCGCGCTCTTCTGCACATGCTCAGAAGCATTTAGATGATGTCGGGATTGGTGGGCAGAGCCTCCCGCCGGTTTTACTACCGGTTCTATAGAACTGGTACAAACTGGGGGCAACCCACCACTGATTCATGCAATATAAATATTTTTGTAATAAATAAAAAGCAGGATATTAATCATGAGTCTGGATCTCCAAGTAAGGCTGAATTCCCTAGGCGGAAGCAGTGACACCTCAGACCACATTCTCACAAAGCCAACTGATATGTCACAGTGTCTGGGCCTGCATTTTTCCAATTCCCTTTTTAAGCTATAAAACTCACCTCTGTGGAAAGTGACTGGCAAAGGGCGAGCAGCAGCTGCAAAGGAAAGACCTCTAATCAGTAACATTCTCATGCTGAGGTGAAAACATATATTTTTCTTACAAAAGACTTTTCATAAAAAGGCAGCTTGTATAATAGTTCAGCCATCTTGCTACCTTGAGACTATTTCTACAATCTGTATCAGCTTCTAATCTTGTCTACCAAGATATCTTTTCAAAGTTTGTTCTACCTTTTGTATATGAAATCCCTTACAACAATTATGTTCATGTACCTACTGAAAAGCAATCTTAGAATCAAAGAATCTAAGATAGAATCATAGAATCTTTGAGTGAGAGGGGCAATCTCTAAATTTGATATATAAATTAAATAAATAAATATTTCTATTCTTCTCCATAGACTACATGTCAATAAATCATTCACAGAATTAAATGAATATTTGTTTTAATGCTTTAAGTGTCTTTGGAACCAAATACCTGAAGGACTGTCTCTTACGGTAGATACACTAATTTTTTTAACACAAAGAAAAGGCCTTTTCTTTGTATCAATCCAATTTTGTGACATTCTCCCTAAAGAATTGCTAGATTATTTTACTATTTTTACTGTATGACTATATTTTCATTTCAAATATTTTACTAGTTTATCAAATATAAAATAACAGGAGTATCAAGAAAAATGAAAATAAGGGGGAAGGGGGAAGAAAGAAAAGTGTAGAATAAGGGGGAAAAGAAAAAAAAACCATTGACTTCTGATTCTTTTTGGTGCAGTAGAAAAACCTCAACTTTTTACTTTTATATAATAATATATACTTGCTGTATGACTATATCTTTAGTGTCGGATCAAAATAATTTTATTTGTCCATACATTGTAACTAACTGCCTTGCCTTTGCTACATTGTTCATACGCTTTCAGTTTTACAGCTAAAATTATATTTACTTTTATTTGCACTATATGGTGTACTATATGGAGTACCATATGGAGTATATCTGTCACTTTGAACTTTCTTTCTCTATAAATTTGTAGAACCCATTCTGATGCAGAACTGTCTAGAAATTATAAACATAAAATTAAATGAAAAGGCTTCATTAAAGATGCTGAAAGCTGCTAGCTGAAAAGTCTTTAAGGGTTATGAGTGATTGGAAAATATATACTATTTCTTTTTCTCTGAAAACATGAGCTCTTGGATTAAAAAAAACAAAAAACACAACTATATGATTCATCTTATATGAGAAAGAACTAAAAAATTGGCCAATTCTAATAATAACGCACAATACCCCTAGATGAACGGGAAGCAGTTACTGTAACTTTCCTATACTCATACTTCAACGATACATCCATCTCAATTCAGAAGAATGAGCCTGCTTCTCCCAAGCAATAAGGTACAGGGGTCGTAACACCTACCTATAAAACACTATTGGGGGGTTTTCTATCTGAGATTTGGATTTACTAAAGTTATGTTCACAGAAATCAAATAAATCTTAAGGAAAACAAGACTCTAACCAAGCAGTTCTGTGCAGAGTTCTGTGTCTACATAGCCATCCTCAGTTAAAGCTCCAAATACCAGCCCATCTGCTCCATACTGCTTGGCAAATTGGATGTCAGCTTTCATCACCTCTGTTTCCCGATCAGAGTAGAGGAAATCCCCACCACGGGGGCGGATCATTACAAATATGGGGATTCTTGTGCATTGCTTCACTACTTGCAAAATACCTATAAGTAATAAAAGAGATAAGACACATCAGTTAAAAGCTGAGATAGCACATGAATATGACATGACAGTAAACTACACTATAACAAAAGATAATGATACCAACGCAAAAAAACTAGCTCCTCAATTCTGCTTCCTGTAGCAATAATCCAAAAGAAAAAAAAAGTTCTTACCTTTTCCTGAAGAGGTTGGGAAGTAAAAGGGATGTTGAAGAAGTGCATATGAACAAAAATGAAAAGGTCTTAACCTGCTTCTAAAAAGGAAAACATGGCTAATGCCATAACATTCTGGTTTCAATTAGAAAAATAATTATCTTCCTTTTTATCTGAGAGTTGGAATGCTGTAGATCACGGGTGTCAAACTCGCAGCGTCACTTTTCTGTCATGTGATGTTTTGCGACGTTTTTCCCATTTGCAGAGCTGGGGTGCACATGGCCTACGTGTGACACATCTGGCCCATGGGCAGCCAGTTTGACACCCCTACTGTAGACCAAGAACTAGCTTACAACATTTTATAGCACTATTCAGTTCTCATTACTGTAAAGGCTGAGAGGCTAGATTCAGCTTGTCAACTCACCAATACTTGGTGTAGTTCCACCCTCCATCAGATTGGCACATAATTCAAGGCGACCAGCACCTGCAAAGATACAGATACCGGTATACTATTTGAAAGCAGATGTTAGAAACAATATTTTTTTTGCTGTAACAGAAATGTTTCTGGGCATTCCTGAAAGTTCATTTACAAGGAAAGAGCTTATTTAATGTCCTCATTTGGACTTCTAAGTAGTAATAAATATGAAAAAGTGAATATGCATTCCACATGATTTGCTGAGGGACTGATTAAAGTAAAACAACACAAACTCTCTAAAACAGCTGTATATGAATTATCTATTCATATAAATTTGCACCTTGCCTGTGTCAGAGCACATCCAAAAGAATTGGATATTAAAAGGAATACATAGGTTTATACTTTGTAACATTACACATCTTGCTTTTCCCTCCAAAATAATTTCTAAAATGGCTTCATAACGCTTTTTGCAATAGCCTATGTCCCCCAGAAGTAGGTCTCCCAGTATCTTCAACTTCTATTTTATGGAATTACCTCCTCTTTCAGCGTTAATGGCAGATTCCACTGAATCAACACATACTTCCATGAGAAAGCCATTGGCCATTCCTTGAAGAGAAACACAAAGCAGAAGTTATGGGGCAACTGGACTCTGCCCTTGAGAAAAGGATAAGACTATTTATGAAAAAGGTGAAAATATATCTCAAACTGTAGCTCTCACTCAGTTTCTTCTGCATGATTAACCCAAATATATCTGAACTCAAAACTCAGAAGGTTCCTAGATTTCCATTTACTAGTTAAATTCTGTCTATGCTACTATAAAAAACACTCTCTGAAAAACATAGCTAGGAATTATTAGTGAAAAGCTAAAACTTTAACAGAAGACTTGATATTACCACCTCCATATTACTTTTGAAAGTAATGAATGAATATAAACTTCTGAAGACAATATATTAGCACATTTATGCATTACATACAATAATTAAGGTAATTAAATAAAGGTAATGCCAAAGATTTTCCTAAAGCACAAAAAAAGAAAATTAAGATGAGAGCATAAAGGGAGAGGCAACAGCAATAATAATTTTATTTATTAAAGATCCAATTTTTTCTCCATGTAAAAAGATTCTACTATAGTACAATGAGCAAAAACTGACTTTGCTTTTTGGTATTTTTGGTATTTTGGCTGTTAAATAGGAATTACAAAGTTGAGGAAAGATCTGGCATCCACAAAAGTGATGAATATAGCATCCTAGGCGAATGCAGAAAAAATTTAGGCACATAAAGACTGACCTGTGATTGCTAATAAGTAACACAATTGTCTATGATCAACTTTTTGACTATAAGACAAAATACTATTTATTATTTATTTATTTGATTTATATGCCGCCCTTCTCCGGAGACTCAGGGCGGCTTACAATGCGCTAAGCAATAGCCTTCATACTTTTGTATATTTATACAAAGTCAGCTTATTGCCCCCACAACTGGGTCCTCAATTTACCTACCTTAGAAAGGATGGAAGGCTGAGTCAACCTTGAGCCTTGGTGAGATTCGAACCTGCAGTAATTGCAGGCAGTTGGTTAATAACAGGGTGCTTTAGACCACTGTACTATCAAATACTCACATGAGTTTGGCAACTCTAACTACTCTAACTTCTTGTGTAGATTATTACCACATGTTTAGTCCAAAGCAAATCTTTCAACCTATAAAGTATTCAATAACTTAGTGAAACATACTTATGCTTATTTTACAACAGTTCTTATACTTAGAATACTAGAATCCCATGTTCATCTGAAATAGTGCCAGTTAATTGCACTGTTGGCATTGTATTAATGGTTTATATTATTTTACATAAGTGTTATGCATGCTTTACATTATGAAAAAACAAAAATAACTTAGGAGCTATATGGGCAAACACTTAGCCTGAACTAAATATAACTTTATAAAGCTTATAAGGTATATAAATATAACCTTATTGTAACTGTATCATTTTAACAGAAGGGAAAACTGGAGACCAATTTATTTATTCATCAGAAAAATAGTGAAAGTCTTTACTTTACTGTATGTTTTCTCACTGAAAGTAGCAGATTTGGGAGGATGGTTTTTAGTAGATCTTCCATGATGAGGGAAGAAACGGCTAACTCCCATCACTTTACAGCACATGTGCTGATGCCAATTTGTGTGTGTCAATACACACCCACTTCCAAGATCTAAAAAGTTTGCCAGGAAGAGTCACCCTAATAATCTCTTCTCTGTTTTGCTCTTCCACATCTGAGGATCGTTTCAAACGGATTAATATTAGAAGTGCAATCCTACACATGTAAATCCCAAGCCCAGCAGAACTTGCTCAGAGTTGCGTGCGTACCTGGGATCAAAAACCCACTGAATTCAGTGTGTGAACTTAGGCCAGAGGTCTTCAAACTTGGCAGCTTTAAGACTTGTGGACTTCAACTCCCAGAATTCTCCAGCCAGCTATGCTGGCTGGAGAATTCTGGGAGTTGAAGTCCACAAGTCTTAAAGCTGCCAAGTTTGAGGACCCCTGTCTTAAGCAGACACACAAAGGAGTATTCTAATAAAAAACCCATCAGCCCCCTTATCTGCGGCGCCTTTCCCCGTTTAGTTTTCTGGAGCGGATGCAGCTAAGAGCAGCGAGCCAAACCCAAGCAGAAGTGGGGCCCCAGCGAAACCTCCCCACTGCTTGATTTGCTTCTTTCGAAGCTATTCTGAACCTATTAAAGGTGGGGTGGGTGCGCGCGGACTTAAGGGTATTGCGTTCAAACTCCGCCTTCCCAAGCCTCATGATCCCTTCCGGCTCCCGTTCTTAATTTCGCCTCCACCCACTCACCCTCGCACCCTCCCACCGGGCCTCGTTTCCGGTCCCATTTCCTCATTCTACGTCAGTCACGGGGGGGGGAGCTCCGCCGGAGGTGGCTTTAAGGTTGACGGGACTGCTGGGAAAGGGAGAAGGCCACGCCCCCCAGCTCTCACCTTTCTTGACCTTGAACGCGGGAAGCGCCGTGCCAACCATCACGTGATCCCATGGAACTTGCCGCACTTCGTTTCCGGGGGAAGTCGTCTTACTTCCGGTTAGAGGAAAGCTGTTTCCGCGCGGTAACTTGGAGCGATGCTCTTACGGACGGTACTACTAGGAGGTCCTCGATTTTTGCTGGCATCCCGTCAAGGAAATTCTTCCGGCCAGGTACTGGTACAATAGAGTATGATTTCCTGATCTCTAAAGTTAGGGCTATCACATCTGGGCTGCAAACATTATTTAACAAAAATTAAATAATAAAGCGAATTTTATTATTTTATTCTGTCCTGCAATTTCATGGCCATACGGAGTCTTACACCCACGTACACACAAAACGTATAACGTACGAAGTGACTTGGGATCACGTTTCTATGATAATCAGGGTGACCTACCGTGTAATATATCATCCATGTAAGTATATCAAGCAAGTATTGCTTGCTGTCACAGTTCGTGTACTTCTGTTTCCCAGAAAAATAGTCTCAATTTACTCTTAACACATCCTTTAAAATGGAACCTGCACTTTCCACATTGCTGGGTTTTTAATGTAAAAAAAGAGAAAAGGGTTTATTTCAGCAAACCAAAACATGGAAATCCCCTTGTTTATTTAAAGCATTTATGTCATTGAAACATATGCCATAAATATGCATATGTGTGTGTGTGTGTGTGTGTGTGTGTGTGTATGCATATAAATATGCATATATAAATATGCATAATTATGCCATAAAGCATTGAAACCCGCTTATTAGATAGCAAAATTAAGATAAAATCTGGTCTTAATTTTTGGCCCCAAAAGAGTGCTACATGGATCTGAAATAGAATAGGAATGTGGTGGGGGGTGTTTACCAGTTTTTAACGTATTCTAATTCCTGGCTGAGATAAGAATAGGATGCTTAGAAAACTTGGTTAACATTAATATCTCCAAAATAAGATGGTTTTGCTGATCTTCCTTACAGTATAATGTAAAGGCTTGACCATCCAGTTAAGGGGCAGATAATGTAAAATGTTTGACTCATAACCATTCATTTAGCAACTGTTAAAAATTATATCAGCACTACAAGGAGAGAGTTATGGTTGATCCTCACACTTATTACTGTTGCAGCATCCCCACAGTCGCATGATAAAAATCTGTGTCCTTTGCCACCAACATGTATTTATGTTGCAACATCCTGATCATGATCACTATTTGCAACCTTCCCAGCTGGCTTCCAACAGTCAATGGGGGAAGCCAAATTCATTTAATGGCCATATGATTCACTTAACAACTGGATTCATTTAACAATCATGGCAAAAAGGTTGTAAAATTGGGTGCAACTCACTTAATATCCATCTTGCTTAGAAACAGAAATTCTGATCCCAGTTGTGGTTGTAAGTTGAGGACTACCTGTACTATATATGTAACTCACGATTGAATTGTTGGGTTTTGTTGTTCGCTGAATTTGCTTTTCTTCTTGCAGACATTTAATTACAAGGCAACCTTATCAGTGCCTCGTAACTAAGCATCTGCAAGAAGCAAGCTCAAAGGACAAGAATCCAGAATAAGCTGATAGAGATGGTAGTTCCTTACTATCGGCTTCTATTGGCTTCTTTTCTCTTTGAGGTACTTATGAATGTGGTCATCTCCAGAGGGAAAAATTGATGATACACATGCCCTGGTTTGCGTACATGATCAGATATTAGGATACAATGATATACGTTTTACAGTTCATGATGACATTATTGTACATGTGTTGCTATTTGCCATCATTGTTTGCTGTGGATGTTACTGTTTCTGAGAACAGTAACATCCACAGCAAACTCTCTTCTACAATAAAAATATAAAAAGTTGTACTAAGCTTTGTGGTCAAATCAGTTGACATTCTAATGTATCATTTTCTATTAGAACTCTTGTGAATGTGTTTTTTCTTGTGCTTTTTAAAAGCACAATCGCTTCTCCTTTAAGTACATCTTAAGTCAGTATTTCTCAACCTTGGCAACGAAGATGTGTGGACTTCCACTTCCAGAATTCTCCAGCCAGCATTCCCGGATGGGGAATTCTGTGAGTTGAAGTCCACACATCGTCACGCTGCCAAGGTTGAGAAACACTGACTTAAGTGATATATTGAAAGCCACTTTGGTATAGTGGTTAGGCTAGAAACTGGGAGACTGTGAGTTCCACTCCCACCATGGGCACAAAGTCATCTGGGTAACCTTGGGCAGGTCATTAATCTCTCAGCCCTAGGAAGGAAAAATGTTGCCAAGAAAACTGCAGGGAATCTATCCAGCCCATTTTCAAGAATCAGACATAACAGAAGAAAGAAAATGATATACCAAAAACATTTTTTTATTAAAAAGTGCACCTTTCCAATGGTTGTGGTTCCTTTTTTATTAACAGTTATCTCCTCAGTCCAGTCCAGTAGTAAAAATATTTAATACTGTACCGTACTAAGTATTTATATACTTACTGGAATAGTTAATTAGTGTCTTAATCACCTTCTTTGTCTTTAGCAATGTCTCAGGTGGTGGCAGCTCCTGCAGAAACGGACACAACACAGTGCAGTTTCAGAAGCAGCTTCACATTCCAGAGTGGCAGCACCACCTGTCCCCAATGTTGTGAAAGACCGAATAGTAGGACGTTGGCTCCTAATCTGCAGCGGTACTGTGGCTGGAGCTGTGGTACTTGGTGGCATAACCAGGTGAGGAAAGTTACTTTCTCATCCTCAGCTCCCCCATCTTTTTCTCACATTATATGCATCATATTCAATGGAACTTTTTATATCCAAAAATATATTTTTGCAACTTCCTCATAGCTTTGCTGTGTACGCTAAGTGTTAGTGAATGTGTAAAAAAAATATGTTCCCTTTGAATGCTTGTGTCATTCTTTTTATGTCTTTGACTATTGAGGTAGGAGTTCTGTGTCTTAGTGTTTGAGCTGAACATGTCATTTAAAAGTGCAAACTAAATATATTACATTTTTATATGACTCTTTATATCAATCCTCCAGAGTGTTTAAGATAATCTTATTTCCTTTTCCCTTGGAAAATCTATGAGATATGTACATTATTTTTACTATATATGCATTTTTTTAAGTATTTTTTAATCACTAATAGGTTTGTGTGTAAATTCCCCTCACCTGCTTTGCCTCTGCATCGATTTCTAAATTGTCTTGTTATGTTCTGACTCTGCTTTTCTAGGTAGGCACTTCTATCATATTTTAATATGAAAGGACCTTCTCCCCTGATAAATAGTTTCTTTGTTCTCTTTCTAAGGTTGACAGAATCTGGGCTTTCAATGGTTGACTGGCACTTAGTGCGGGAGATGAAGCCTCCTCAAACGCAGGAGGACTGGGAGGCAGAATTCCTAAAGTATCAGCAATTTCCAGAGTTTAAAATGTACGTATGATTCATGTTTATGTTCCTTCAAACTAAAGTTCAGTTAGGAGGAATTCTATTATTTGCATGGCTCTCTCTACAACAGACAAGTGGGGTGGGAAAGGGGGACTTTGGCCACTTTTTTTGAGGGAATTTGAGTTGAAAATTAGAGAGAAATTATTAAACTTTGTTGCTGTTTTTTTCCTCTATTTTTGAAAAAAAAAAATCCCCAATGCAACAGCCTGAACCATGACATGACACTGACAGAGTTCAAATTCATCTGGTACATGGAGTACTCACATCGTATGTGGGGGCGACTGGTAGGGTTGGCTTACATCCTTCCAGCAGCCTACTTCTGGAGAAAGGGCTACTTGAGCCAGTCCTTGAAAGGTCATGTCCTTGCCCTGTGTGGGCTTGTCTGCTTTCAGGTACGAATGGCTATTGGAATTTAGGAATAAATGGTTGTGGGCATTCGTAAAATAACTGAGACATGCAATGAAAAATAGTAATATCTCAACATTCAAACGGCTGGTGCTGAGCTATATGTGAGTCAAAGCCTGTAATTTCTGATACCTTGCAGAAGCTTGAAGTAATTGTGCTAGAGATGATTAGGCAATGAAGGAAGGAAAGAAAGAATGAGGAAAGAAAATGTGTGGATCAGGCTGTGAACATGATCCTGTTGTTTATTTAAATTCAGTTCAAGGCTAACTCAGCAACAACCCACCAAACATTAGGGACTCCACAATCAATCTACCCCAAGGCTTGGGAGAGCAGCCAAGTTTTTGATAGTTTCTTGAAGATCCTTAAGTTAAAAACCACATGAGTCTTTGGTGGGAGGTCATTCCAGAGGGCAGGCCACAGAGAAAGTACATTTCCTGGATTACACATGATGACATTGTTTAATCAATGTGACCTAGAGCAGCGGTCACAAATTGTTTCGTCTTGGCAGCCCGGCCCGGTGCGAGTTTGTGTGTGTGTGTGTGTGTGTGTGTGTGTGTGTGTGTGTGTGTGTGAATGGCAGGTGCGTGCACAGCTCCATTGGTGCAAGTGATGTACCATCCACTTGCCCAAGCAGTGGTCCCTTGCACTCACATGTGAAGCTCCGCTCATGCGAGCGGAGAGTGCTTGCACACAAAGCTCTATTTGCATGAATCTCTGTTTTGAAATTGCATGTAATATATATGATATTAGCAGGAAAAGAAATAAATTTTGTTTCAGTATAATTATTTTGTTATTTTTGCAGGGTCTTTTGGGCTGGTATATGGTCAAAAGTGGATTAGAGGAAAAGCCAAATTCCTATGATATCCCTCGGGTCAGTCAATATCGTTTAACTGCACATCTGGGATCTGCTCTTGTTCTTTACTGCTACAGTTTATGGACTGGGCTATCCTTGTTGCTACCACAACATAAGGTATGTAAAATATCGGATTTGTATCTTGAATATTGGTTTGCTGCCATAGTCCTAGACAACATTTGCATTTGGAATAAGGAAGAGGCATGGCAGATATGTCCTATACAGGCTTAGACAGGAGGCAGAGATGGACAATGCAATCAGAAAATATGTTACTTTTGTAAGATCTTTTATGTAGAATATATGAAAGGTTTATAGCATTTACTGCTGTACTTGTGTTTTGGCAGCTACCTAAAATCCACCAACTATTACGCCTGCGAAAATTTGCTTATGGGACATCAGGACTCATCTTTCTCACTGCCCTCTCAGGTAAATGTCTCTGTTATTGGTGCCTTAAATTTGGAGGTGGGGAATAGGGGGAAATAAGAAAAATGCATCTATTGTAAGTCCTTGCTTCATCAGGTCCATGATAAAGTTTTCATTTTTCTGTGATGCAAAAGTTCTTAAATCCCTTCTCCTGAAGGACAGTATACAGAGCTAGGAAATGTTATATGGTGTAGGGATAAAAATTAACATCTTGAAAACTTTTAAATCTTATTGAAAAACTATCTTCAAGTGTGTCAGCCTCTGTTCTCTGAAACTGTAGGAGCATTTGTGGCTGGACTGGATGCTGGTCTTGTATATAATTCCTTTCCAAAGATGGGAGAACGCTGGATACCTGATGATCTCCTTGCTTTTTCCCCAATGGCAAAGAATATATTTGAGAATCCCACAACAGTGCAGTTTGATCACAGAATCCTGGTACGCAACATTGCCTTTATGCTATGAAGTAATAGGGTTTTTTTTATCTTAGTTAAAAAAAAATACACACAAAAAAACCTAAGGTTATGGGAATGAATTCTACCAGCTTTGATGGAGTGTTAGCTTTTACATATCTAAGATACTAATTTCAGTTCCTACCATCTATAATTTTAAAAATTGCTCCAGGTATGAAGGTCAGAATGATCATTTTTGTTAAAACAGTAAAAACGTTGGCTCAGTTCTGAAGCTTGCATGATCCATTAAAACAAGGGTATTGCAAATGTACTACAATAATCTTTGGACACCCACCCATTAAGAGGATTTGAATATAAAAATTATGAGGATAAGGCCACAATAGTAGAGCCTAGAGACTATAATCTGAATCTCAAGAATTGCTGTTGACCTAGTATAAGGTATAGGAGAAGGCAATGCTTGAAAATTGCTATGTATGTATCAGTATACCCACTGTTTGTCCTACCCATTTGCCTCCTGATGAAAGCAAGATGGCTTGCTTTGTAAAATGGAACTTTTATGGGGCTGTTGGAAGATGTTTTAATAGGTTTTTTCTTTCGTTCTTCAGGGTATTTCCTCAGTTGCAGCCATCACAATTCTCTATCTACTTTCCAGGAAGATCTCTCTCCCACGTAGAACTAGAATGGCATTTGCTTCCTTATTGACTGTAGCATATCTTCAGGTATTGATTTCTCATTAATGTACACATTTTAATGTACATATTTAAATTCCAGCTAGCAGAGAAATAATATTCAGAGAAATATGTCCTTCTAGATGTTTATGTACTTATTTAAACTAATTTATCTTGGATGATTGATTCAGGGATTTTAAACATAGTTAATAGTAACCATGACACCGTACAGACCAGTTTTTTTTCATATAGTTTTGAGCTAGAAACAGACAGACAGACTTGTCATATCATAATGGAAGAAATTGCCAGAAAAGGTGAAACTGTGTAAGCATTATTTCATGAAGCAAAGGGTGGATTACTATTACAGTTGTTCCTTTTTCTTGTTCTTGTAAGAGTGTAAAGAATGTAAGAGAGTGAGTAACCAAAGCTACTTACTTGTGGTACTTACTTATAGTTATATAGCTGCCTATATATAGCTGCCTATATATCAAACTTCGGGCGGCTCCCAACCAACAGTTAAAACAACATCAATAATAAAACAGCATAATAAATACATATATCCATTAAAAACCACAAACATTAAAATCCTGGCAGAAAGTTAAGCTGTCACATGCAATCCATCACTAACTCCTCTCATTATAAAGTTGTTTTGTATTACTGTTTATACAGTATACAAAGGTAAGATCAACAGATAGAAAGGTCTTCTGAACATTTGTAAAACATGCTATATATACACTCAGTTATACCTGATTCAGCACTGATATTTTTACTCCATTGCAGGTCACCCTGGGTATCAGCACATTACTTCTGTATGTCCCAACTCCTTTAGCAGCTACTCATCAATCAGGTTCTTTGATGTTGCTCAGTATGGCTGTGTGGCTAATTCATGAACTCAGAGGGATTCCTAAATAGGTCAAGCGTTGAATATTCAGAATTAACACCTATACAATATGAACCATGTGATCCTCTGCCTGAAGAATGAATTGAAGAAGAGGACTGTATAGATTGCTACCTTGGCTTCATTGATGTGGAGAACACTGCTTCAAAACAAGAATACAAACCATTATCTGTTTTGCTGGCCTTTTTCACTTTATAAAATTATTGAGATTATATCTGTGGAAAAAATGAAAGATTGTTTTGGCTATTCCTCATGTCCTGCTATACAGTTCATTGAAGATAAAACCACAAATAATTTCAGTGGTGTCTATCCTTAAATTCTGTATATGAAAGATGGCATGATGTAGAATAGGATTATGGAATGAGTGGCCTTGGAAATTTGGAAGTATTTGTATTATGTGAAGGATGGGAAAATGCAGTTTATATTCTAAATTATATGCAACTATGTGCTTTCATATTTCTTTTAGTGGAATCTAGTTCATTTTTAAATATTAACATATAGTGTATTATGAGTTCTAAATAAACATGATAAACATTTTTTTATCCACTGTTTTTTCATGTCCTTATGCAACCTATTATTAATATGTTAAAAGAGAAAGCCATATTATATTTTACGACTTGAAATAGTACAAGATTAATCATAAACTTTTTAAAAAATAGTAAACAATAAAACTTGGAATTACGTAGGTAGAACAATGACTTCCACAGTCAGAAAACAAAAGCAAAGTGATATATTCACCATCCAATTAATTTGGTTTGTCAAGAAGTCATCTCCACAATTGTTTGCTTTAATTCTTAAACATACTGGGTGCATGTTTCTTGTTTGACTTCCCTCTCTCAGGGCTCACAATAATATGCATTCAGAAAACATTTCTAATTCATACAGTGAGCAGAAGCTTAGCCAGGTCATCTACAAACATTAACAGCTTAGTTTTGTTAGTTATCATATACCTTGATTATTTTTATGTTAAAATGAAGTGTGAACTCAGCCATTGTGACCTGTAAATCCTGATTTATGTCTTAGTATAATATGTGAACTTGGTCATTATATCGCTATTCAATCAATTGCTTGATATGATGTGATTATAGTTAATTTGTCTGCCTTTTAAATGCCGTCTTATGCAAAACCTACAGTGGGTACTAGAAAAATATTTATATCCTGACTTTATTGTTTTCATAAATAATTTAAGGCAGTGAACATATCTAATAGTCCTTCCTCCTCCTATTTTCCCACAAGAACCCTTTGAGGGAGTTGGGCTGAGAGAGAACGATTGACCCAAAGTCATCCATCCAGTTTTCATGTGTTAAGCAGAACTTGCAGTCCCCTGGTTTCCTGGCCAAAATGGCTCTCAAAAAAATCCTCAAATATTTTCTTCCAGTCTGTGCTCCCTGGATACACCAAGTTCAAAAAGATACAGCCCACATTCAAATCCCTGTAATTATTAGGTAATTGTTAAATATCCCAGCTACAACAGGAACAGTAATCAGGAACAGGATGTTGAATATTTTATTATCTGCCCAGTTTTTTGCTTGCTCTGATCTATCATATGTTGAAGCCAAACTTTTTTTATTGTTGGAGAGAAGAGGGGGGAAAAGTGCTTTAACAAAAAAGTGAAAAAAATTCATAGTATATGTCATTATAACAATACATGACTAAAATTGTATATATACTTGTCCAATGATAATATTCATATATTATCTATAGACAATCCACTTGTAAGTGGAAAGTGCAATCAGGCCTTCAATCCATTGAGTAAATGGAGCTATACATTTATTTTTTCAGTGCTGCAATATTAGTCTTGTAGTTATAAGGGCACATTTATGTTGTCCAGTTATCACACTCCATGTACTAGGTATATAGTTCAAAAGAATATTATCCTCTGAAATTTTAGCTTTCGTTGCCCAGTCATATTTATATAATTGACTTTCTCTGAAAACTTTAACTTAGAAGTTAAAGATAACTTCTAATAGCAACTCCAAAAGTACGGTACTTGTAACCAATCCTTATTAAACTTTATCTGGGATTACTAAACTATATACATTTTGTTGTATAAGATCAAAGGAAATTAATTTTACTTAAATTTATGAATGGATCTTGTAATTATCAGGGCAGGACTTCGACTCATTATTTCAGAAATCCCCAAATAACACCAATTCCTTTCAAAATAGGTTCGTTCCTTAACCTTGCTGATATTTTACCACCAGCCAGCATTCACTCAAATACTGTAGAAACTAGATAGAATTCCCCTTTTGAGGAAGATGGGCGGAGGGAGGTGGGCGCTTTTAGAAATGTGAAAAATAAAATATTTCGGCTCATCGAGAAAGCTACTGAATGGGCACCCTGGGTCTTTCTATGCTGCAAGTCTCGAGGCTCGTTGGAGGCGATTTGGCAGAGGCCAAATGGACAGTATTGTATAACGTGCGCGGATCCCAAATTCCAAAAGAAGGATCAATGAAAGACCAGGGGCCAGCCAATCACCGCGACGCCTGCGGAGTTGGATCCGGAAGCAAGCCGGAGAGGTTGTCCAAGGGACCAATCAGTACGGGAATCGGAGAGAGGGGGCGGAGCCTTGGTTTTGCAGAAGTGGACAGCTCCTCTCGTCGATCCGAACCGGCCTCGCTATGACTGCGCACGGCTTAGCGTTGCCGATGGTCCTCTTCTCCATCTTCTGGGGGCTCGTGGGATTTGCGGGTCCGTGGCTGGTGCCGAAGGGGCCCAATCGCGGGTGAGGCTTCTTTCCGCCCTATCTCTTCCTCGCCTTCCCATTCACACCACCTCGATTCATTCTAAGCTATTGACGCCCCAGGATGGAGCGTCAATAGCTTAGGAAAATGTAGGAATAGGAAAATGTTCAAGACCTTGAAGCCGTTGATCTACCTCGGTGTTCCTCAACCTTTGAGGATTTGAACATTTCAACTTCCAAAATTCTCCAGCCAGCAAGTCCACACATTCGCAAGCTGCCAAGGTTGAGAAATACTGATCTAGCTGCTCACCCCACCCCACCCCTTGTGTGCCTTCTAGCCTGCTTCCCCCAGTGCCCTCTTCTGTTGAGACCCCTGAATCCCCAGCCAAGGGTAGGGCAAGAGACATAAGTGATGCGTCCGTTTTCAGAAACTGTGCTATCACAGATCAATGCTCTGTGTAGAATAGAGTGTATCATTTCACCAAAGGGAAGTGGGGGCAAGTGTTGATTTATGCTCTTGATTTTGCTATGGATAATCAACTACCAAAAGGCTTAGCTAGATCATCTGGTAGGATTCTGTTACATGATGTACATCCAAAAGAATAATAGCTTACAGTACAATTACTTTATGCCTAGGATGTAATTCTTGATTCTGTTATCCTGAAATTTCCTTATATGTTTCTCTAACTTTTTTCTTTTTTCTTTAGAGTGGTTATTACCATGCTGGTGACAACTGCTGTTTGTTGCTATCTTTTGTAAGTAAATCATGGGAATGAGATAGCTGGAGCTGTTTCTAAAAAAAAAAAAAAAGACATATGCTTTTCTAGCTGAGGATGATATAGTAATATAATCCCAATTCCTCCTTTCTGGAAAAAAAAAGTAATCTGAGATAAAAGAAGCTATACTTCATTCTTAGCATGCTGGTAGGATGATGTTATCTGCTGTGCCGCTGGAACAGTGCGAACTTTTATTTATTTTATTATATGCACATTTTGTTATTCACAGCATCTTTCAACATAATTTCACAAAGCATCTTTTCTCATATTTCTAATAAGCATAATTCAGCTCTATGGTACTTTGTAACATAATTCCTTTCACCCTCTTCCAAATAGCTTCCATATCTTCTTTCCTTATATTCTCTTTCCATTAATTCCACTGGGATATTATTCTATTTTCTAACACTTTTTCATGCAAAACATTTGAACTGTACCTTCATTTTATAAGTTCCTTTTGCTTCACTAGTTTCTTTCACTTGTCTATTATTTTCTTGATTTCCTCTTGACACTATTTACTAATCTGAATTACATTCAGATTCTCATCTCACCCTTGTATTCTTTACTAATTCTTATCTTTCATCATAAACAATTATACATATCATGCTTTTAAATTAATTTCTTTGCTCTTAGTTGTGATTCTCTCATACAGCAATATTATCTTTTTTTCTTGCAGCTGGCTTTTAGCAATTCTTTCTCAAGCCAATCCTCTCTTTGGCCCTCAGCTGAAGAATGATACCATCTGGTATGTGCTCTTTCAGTGGGAATGACACACCAATTTAATAGGTAGGTATCCACCTATTCATACTCATAAAAGCATAGAAATGACCAGCTTCTTGTGGGTTGTAACCAACTAACAACTGGAAAGAAAAAAGGATTGACTGCATTATTATTTGCAAGAAATCCCGAGTTTGACTCTACTTGTCCTGGACCTGCACTGGTATGATCAAAATTTATGAATCCAATAGGCAGTTATTCTTTTTGTCTGTGTAAGGCAGAGAAGGGAAGCAGTTTATAGTTCTAAGACAGGTTCTCTCTCTTTTGTGAAAGTTCACCAGTGATAATCTTTCTCTTTCAGGTTTCACCCCATGCCCTTTCCAGTTGAAAGTGTGATGAATCTTTTACAACCCATTTCCACTGTAGTGACCATCCCGCCTTCCAATTTTAACTGATACTTTGGCATATATCATGTTAAATGTTTTTATTAAGAACCCTACCTTCGTAATTGCAGTAAAGTAAGTAGTACAGTAAGTGGTTATACCCTTTAGATTAAATCACTGTTGATAAGAGCTTTGCAATATCCTTCTGAATAAGAGAAATAACTTTTCTCCATTTCAAATGACATGGTAAATTTGTAGGTTTCTCCACATCTTGATCTTTGCATACAAGGTTCTTCTGTCAGAGTATATTTGCTTAGACATTTCTAATTGTCCATGTTAACTACCAGTTGTAAATATGGTATAAAGTTGTATTGTGAAAATTAAAGTACTGTTTGTGATGTACTGTTGGTGGGGTCCTATTGGGTGAATTTCTCTACAATGAATCAGCAGATTTTACTTTTATCATTTTAAAGTAGTTTTACCAAAATCAAATTTTGGGTGGAGATTTTGTTGCCAAGCATGATTTCAGTCTAGCTACTCATGACTGAGAGCCAGTTTAGTCTGGTTAAGGCACTAAGCTAGAAGCCAGGACACTATGAATTTAACATTGCCTTACACATGAAAGCTAACTGGGTGACTTTGGGTGACTCACTCACTCTCCCTTGAACTCATTTTAGTTCAATTGTGGGGAAAATTGTTATTGTGAGGAAAATAGGAGAAAGGACTATTATGTCTTCATCACCTTGTTATTTATAATAATAAAGGCAGGATATAAATTAAATAAATAAGATTGAAGCAGGGATGGGTTCTACTTACCTTTACTACAGGTTTGCAACAGGACTACGCGCGCTTCTGTGCAGAAGCTTCTGCGCATGCGCAGATCACCCATGATGACGTCAGGGTGGAGCCTCCCTCCGGTTTTACTACCGGTTCTAAAGAACCGGACAGAACCGGGTGCAACCCAGCACTGGATTGAAGCCAATAAATGACTCTCCCTTTCAAAAGTAGAAATGGGAAAATGCAAGCCATGCAGGAGTTTATTCTGTACAAGCATTCAAACTTTTAAAATATACTGCTCAAAAAAATAAAGGGATCACAAGCAGAAGACATCTGAGATCTGAATGAATGAAATAGCCTTATTAAATACTTTGTTCTTTACATTCAGTAGTTTATACACTGCTCAAACAACTAAAGGGAACACAAAACTACTGTATGTAACGAACAAAGTATTTAATAAGGCTATTTCATTCATTCAGATCTTGGATGTCTTCTGCCTGTGTTCCCTTTATTTTTTTGAGCAGTGTATATATATTTTTTCCTTTAGATCTTTAACTAAGTAGAAAGGCACATGAGGAATAATGGCTTGTGTAACCCCTTGGGCTATAGAAAAGTAACATCAAAGATGGTTTCAAGAAACTCTGATTACATAGTTCAGTGTAATTTATTGCTACACTTCACTGGATTTCAAGTATTCAAACAAATACATTACGAAATGTAGCCCACCGTTGATTTAGACAGTCATTGTTGAAATAAGTTCAGTTATCCAGAATGGTTTGTATTTCAAGATAGTTTTCTGCTATACAGGTAGTCCTCGAGGTACGACCCTAATGGAACCTGCCCATTAGGGTTATAAGTCAAAAAATTCTTCAAATGAATTAGACTTAATTTTACAAATTTTTAAAATCAAATTTGTTAATTGAATCAAATGGGTTGTTAAATGAACAAAATCTGACAATTTCCTCTGTTAATTAATCACTGCCATCGTTAACTGAACTGAGAGGCTTTCTCTGCTGCTGCCAGCCGCCCATCAGCTGTTTCCGGTGCAGCCTTCAGCTCAGGAACTAAATTGCCTCCAAGCAGGCTCCCAGAGCTCTCCGCTTGCAGTTGCTTTTTAAAGACAGCTCAAGCATCTTCAGGCAGCGGGGTGGGGTGTAACAGAACTCTCAGCTTAAGTTGCTTTAAAATAAAAAATCACTTGCCCCTGCTAAACTCAAGCCTATCCAGACAGGCAAGGACTTTTTAAAAAAATGCTAGTCAATTCAAGCCTCTCTAGGCAGCCAGCCAAATTGGGGTGGGGGGGAATTTCTGATAAATGCCTATTCAGTCTCTTCTGAAAAAGTCTCCAGTGATGGGGCACTCACAAAATCTGGAGGCAATTTAAATTTAAAACCTCTTTTTAAAAAATGCTGCCTCTGATCAGCACAAGCCTCCCCAGGTAACATCAAAAAAACAAAACAAACTTGGCACTAGTTGCAAAATCACTGGATCTTGTTTGGCCATATGACCGCGGGGGGGGGGGGGGGGGGCGGGAACCTGCCAGCTTCAGGAAATTTCATGTTGTAACCCAGAACGGCAAAGGAAAGTTACAGTTTAAAATGGCCATCACTGCAGTAGTGACTGAATCCAAGTCACATGGCTACAGAGACTTCTTTTTGATCGCAGTTTTGAATTTCTAATGTAAGTACCTTACCTGAATAAATTTCTTCTGATGAAAATTCACTAAATGCATGGTCGTACCTGGGGGATTACCTGTACTAGAAATAGATGAAATGTCCAAGGAAGGAGCATCCCCAATGAGCCATCCTTCATCATGTATGTAATAGAGAATCTGACAGAATCCCCATGCTTTCTTTGTGCAAAATTCAATTCCTCGAAAACCACAAGTGGAAAAAGAAGGCAGAATGTAGCAGCCAATTGTAGCTTCTTTTTCTTCTGGTTTTAAAGGAGTGTTTTTTTGTCCAATGGATCCTACATTTTTTGTCCAATGGATCCTACATGAGTCCTCTCTCAGCCACTGGTACAACAAGACGCTTCTATTCAAATCAGAGGGCAAGCACCAGTATGAGCTCTTCACTTTCCTTTGCAGAAGATCCCTCAGAAAAGCTGCTTGGTCCTGCAAATATCCTGTGGCAAGTTCTCCCACCCACCTTTTCCTGAGCAGATAGTTTTCTTTGGTTATTTGCATTGATACTGTTTCAATTCCAACAGGGATGGAAGTGAACCTTTGGTCCTTGCCCTGTAACACCTGCAACATGATTGTCCTATCCCAGTTAGGAACTTCAGGTACAATCTGATGTCCCCTGGCAGCCATGGCCCTTGGGGTAGAATAATATTGAGCAGCCACTCTGAGACTAACAAGGAGTGTTACAGTATTTTGGACTGGGGGGAAAAAGGGAATCACAGCTTTTGGCCCATTAAAAACCAGGAAACACTGGACAGTCACCGCAACAGTCCTAACAGCATTCTTTTGTCAGGAGCCTTCTTTCTGAGCTGGCAGTGGTACAACTTCTTCTAGCCACAGCAGATCAAGGGGTGCTGACTGCAATGGCTGATGGTGGATACGGCGCAGACGGAGGAGGTAGAGCCCAATTGCAAACGTCACCACAAGAATACACCCAAAAAACAGATAATGATTGTAGACAAAGGAAAGATGGAACCAAGAGCTATGTGACTGATGGAAGCTCTCCCGTTGGATGTCCCTGAAACAGAACAGAAATTGGCTACTGTTATACTTCTTGTATATCACATTCTCCCTAGTGCTTAGAGTGTTATATGTAAACCCTGCCCCCCCCTCCAATTTTATCATTTCAATAGTCTTGAGAGAGGTTAGGAAGCAACTGGCCCAAAGTCTTCTCATATGGTTTATAATTAAATAGGGATTTACAACTGATCTTAATAGTTTCTTTAATCATACATTATCCTGTACCTGCTAATGTGTGATAATGTTTAATGGAAATTTTGACACTATTTACTTATAGTGTCTTTTATTTTACGAGAGGCGCAAGGACTGTGACATAGAGCTCCAACTCATCTTTCTTGTGATAAGGCTACCTTTCTGGATACTTCCATATATTGTATCACCTGCCTTCCCAGAGGCGAGAACTCTTTAAGGACCAATTCTGTGGAAGAAGATTACACTCCTACCTAACCCCCACATCAGTTCATATACAGTATTCTAGTTTGACCTGAAAGTAAAGTCACAGGATTTTAGCTACCAAAAATTGAAGGTAAATAAACCTTCAAATGCATGAAGAAAATTTAAGTCCCAGATACCTAAAGATTTGGCTTGTGTTAGTTCAAATCTCACAAACAATTTATGAAAGAAAGGGAAATATCCCCTAAAACTCTTCTTCCAAAAGGCTGATGTTGGTGTTCCCAAGATGACTTGACTCCTAGAGAAAAACTCACAAAACTCAGGAAATAACATACTATAATACCTGAGAGGTAAAAAGCGGGTTTTATAAAGAATGGCTCCCAATGTCCATTGCACTTCTCGGTCATATAACAACTGCACTGTACGCAAGCTAGAGTAATCTTTGGGGAAATGGAATCCTTCATGTAGAACTTGGTGCATCCAAGCTGACTTGAAGCATTGATACCTGCAAACAGAACGTATCAGTTTCATTACAAAGATGCAGATCTGGGACTCCTCTTAGTAATTTCTAAGGCTCTTGTCCCAACACTGCAAACATAGGACTATAGATTTATAGTCTACCCCCAGTTCTTCTCCTGCAAGAGGTAAGAATGGCTCCTTACTTAACACGGTGGAGGTCTGCATGTGGTGAGTAAAGCTTGTCTTGGAATCTCTGTAGCAATACTGACCAGCTCAGGCTACAATAATCCTGGAGGGTAGTAAAGCAAAGGGAGATTAGTGTAAAAAATAAGAGACACACAGAAAATTATCAAGGCAAAAGTCGTACTCACTTGAGCAGCACGTGTGAATGTACTGCTTAGATAAGATCCTCCTAGACGCAGCACATCATCAGTGCAGTAATAGAATTCCGAGAACCCGTAGAATTCACTGTTCATAAAATCAATAGATGCCTGATAGGAATTACTCAAAGAACTTCCACTGCTGTTGTTTCCAGCCAATAGGGGGCGCAGTTGTTCTGCACAGCTCCTCCAATCACCTTGGCCCCTGACATGCATTGCCTGCCCACCTTTATCCACAACATCCTCTAGTCCCATTGGCAGGCACGGGTCTAAGACTGGCACTTCAGGATTCAAACCTATTTGTACACTGCGCAATCTATAACAAATGAATGAATAAATAAATATATCTGTAAAAATTAAGACAGCATTCCAAATTCATGGCACCAACCAGGTCAGAACACCAATTTTTCCCTTGCCCTCATTCAGGTACCCAGTTTACTTCCCAGATTTTCCCTAAAACAAATAAACACTCACGCACAAACACACACATCTTAATAACAGATACCTGAAACTTGAGACTACAATCAACAACGGCATATAAACTGACCTCCAGAGGCATGATTACCTGTGGCAGCAATAATACTATCTTCACAGCTTCCTTGCTATTCAGCACAACAGGACTGTTTTGGATTTTCATTAGTTTCATTGGTTTTTATACTTTTATACTCCCACTGGGAGTCACAATTTTAAGTTTAGTAGTACAGAAGCACATTGAATCAGTCAATCATTTTGACTTGTCTAAGACAGAAACAGTGAAGACCTAATCCTTAATTGCAGATTGAAGAGCAATATGGACTGTTTTTGGCATATTGCAAGTACATAACACATTACAGTACATAAACCGTATATTGTGATTTTTGTATTAAAAGACTTTCCTACAAACTTCCCTAGAAGATTGGATGGATTGCAGGGCACTTTTTAAAATGTAGCAAGATTTAGTCATGAAATCTTATAGATACATAATGTCTAAGAATGCCGAAAGAGCATTCTCAATTTATTTTTTCTACATCAAATACTCTGAATTCTTTTGCATCATTCCTGCAGTCTGATTCCGACTTTAATTTGGAATAATATAGCAGGAAAAGGGGGAATTGTTCAACAGGAAAACATAGGGCAGTAATATTTTTAAAAATCTTTAACTTTACAGACTTTACAGAGAAAGACAGAATAAGTCTTCTGATTAAGTATTGATTAAATATCCCCCATCCCAAACCACCTTTTTCTGTGTATATAATTATAATTGGATTCTGTGCAGTTTGCACAGAATCTCTTCATTGACGTCTTGTAGTTCCTCAACCCTATTTTGGGCCTTCCTTGGTATATGGGGAACAGAAAGTTCAATTGCTAATCCTAGGAAACCTTATGATAAATAATATCATAAGGTTTCCTAATAATTGTCCATAATAATAATTCCATAATAATTGTCTTGGAAATTCATTTCAACAGCACAAGGATACCTGTTGTGAGTGATGGTCTGATTCAGCACCAGTTCTTCATATCGTTGCCGAGCAAAGTTGCCTCCAAAGCCCAAGAAAGTATTGACATAGACTCGATACACATGTTTTGTGTGTTGCACATCACATCCCAAGTTGAAGTCTGCAAGCAAACTTTTGGCAGCTTCCTCCTAGAAGGAAAAGAAAAGTGGTAAAAAGCTAAACCTAGTTGAGTGCCCCCCCCCATTACAAACCCTCTCTAGTCAAGAGATGTACCTGCTGTGGGGAAGAAAAGGGGATTGAGTTTGGCACCTCATAGGCTATTTGCAGGGATGCACCTCCCATGTCGAGGATCCCAACTGTTCTTTTTCGGACCATAGGCTCTTCTTGACCTGACAGGGTCACAGAAATCAGTGCATCTTCCTCTGTAGCCCAGGTAGAAAGAGAAGAGAGGGAGAATAAATTATTAATTGTAGAAAAAAAGAAAACAGGGAAGAGAAAGGGGAAAGGAGTTTCTGCCTTTCACTTTATTTTTGTTTCTGTTCTATTGAGGAGACAAAAGGGAATAAATGAATAGGACAGCCAATTCTTTGCTCCTGCTAGGAATGAAGAAATGCATAGAATTCCCTCCTTCATGTGTCAATGAGAAAACAGCCATCCACTCATTGGGCCCCATATTTCAAGAGACCTTTCTCTAAATAACACCAAGTGGTGGCGCAGCAGACTAAAGCACTGTTAAGTAACACCAGCTGCCTGCAATTACTGTAAGTTCAAATCTCACCAGGCTCAAGGTTGACTCAGCCGTCCATCCTTTTGAGGTAGGTAAAATGAGGACCCGGTTTGTGGGGGCAATAAGCTAACTTTGTATAAAAAAGAACACCGCTTGGGGGGGGCGAAAGCCCTACTAAGCAGGTATATACAAAAGTATGAAAGCTATTGCTTAATGCATTGTAAGCCGCCCTGAGTCTCCGGAAAAGGGCAGCATATAAATCAAACCAATAAATAAACAATAAATAAATAAATCTCACCTTCCGCATGATCAAATCTACCTAGGACAAAGTTGATGCCTATCCAAGCATAGACACCTGGAAGAGAAAGAACACAAAATGCAACATCAGTCCCACCAAAGAAGCAGAGCAGCTTTGGTGCTTAAACACTATTTCTGCACGGGTTAAAAAAAGGAAGCCCCTTATAGGGGCAGGTACATCCAACAACAGGTGGAGCAGCATGCTGACCTCCACTATCCATAAACCCCTAAAACAAGGCAAGTCACAGAACAGCTCACATTGGGCCAGAAAACAATTCACCAAGACCAAATTCACCCATCAATTCCAGCCAAATCTGGTTTCACTACATACATACACTTTCAGTCTGTCTTTGATATTGCATCACTGAAACATGAAGAGATTAAACTCGGATCCGTACCTTCTTGTTTCCCTGAAATCACTTCTGCCTGAGATTCTGAGAAGAGGAAGTCATATTCCAAGGGTATGTCCTTCACCAAGTCCCCCAGGATGGCCTCCTGCTGCCTGCAAAGATCCATAAGCAAATGAGGAATATTTCCTCCTACCCTATTTACCCATCCTGCTCTGTTTACCTTTCCAGAGATTATAGCAGTCTCCCCCATCAATTTGAAAACCTGTCTCTTTACTCCTTGGTGCAAGAATTGAATCTTTTTCTATTGGAACAGTTTTCAGTTCTAAGTTTGCAAACCTTTGAGCTTTAATATAGAGCTACAAAGAAGGTCAGGGTAGCAATCAGTGATATGTTTCACTTACCTTTGCTACCGGTTTGCTTGTGCGCGCACCACTTCTGCATATACGCAGAAGCTTCTGCACATACGCGAGCATATTTGATGACCTTCAGGCGGGTGGGCAGAGCCTCCCGCCGCCACTACCGGTTTGCCCAAACTGGGGCAAACCGGTAGCAACCCACCACTGGTAGTGATGGAAATGGAGTTCCACTAACTATATCTAAATGAAGAAAACAGAGTTGCTTTACAGTGAGCAAAATTGGGAAATTGGAAAAAAAGGAATAGCTAAAATAAGAGCCTTGGTGGTGCAGCAGACTAAAGTGCTGTTAAGTAGCACTTAGCTGCCAGCTGCCTGCAATTACTGCGAGTTCAAATCTCACCAGGCTCAAGGTTGACTCAGCCTTCCATCCTTCTGAGGTAGGTAAAATGAGGACCCGGATTGTGGGGGCAATAAGCTGATTTTGTATAAAAAAGAACACCTCTTAGGGGGGGCCGAAAGCCCTACTAAGCAGGTATATACAAAAGTATGAAGGCTATTGCTTAACTCATTGTAAGCCGCCCTGAGTCTCCGGAGAAGGGCGGCATATAAATCGAACAAATAAATAAATAAATAAATAAATAAATAAATAAATAAATAAATAAATAAATAAATAAATAAATAAATAAATAAATAAATAAATAAATAAATAAATAAATAAATAAATAAATAATAAAACCCTACAGAAAATTTGCCATACAAGAGTTCTGCACTTTGAGAAATCTTCCCTATTCACTCCCTGTCTAACAACCCAGTACTTCCTGCTTTTAAGTCCCCAAAAGGCCAGGATCAAGTCTAAGAAAGTTGTTGATCACTTACTTGTCAGGCAACAGCCTCATGCCTGCTGTACACATAATGTAGAGTGGTGTCTCTTTGTGCTTGACTTTGGGTACATAGGCAGCAGCAAAGGTGAGCAGTGGCTTCATATATTCATTAGCCTTCTCTGGAGTTTTTGCCAGTGTAGAGATCCCTATTCAAGAAAAGAACTGTCTCTTTAGTTTCCTTTACCTAGACCAAATAACTAAGACATACCAGATGGCTTTATAACACAAGTTTAGATAACAGAATTTTTTAATACCACACTTACAAGTATGAACAAATCTTAAAAAATATTTTTTGCGCCCTAATAATGGAAATATATATATTTTATATATCCAAACCCTTTTAAAATGTATAAATTTGCAGGTGATAAAAAAATTATCCATTTAAACTACGGGTATTAACATATCTGGTCTAACAAAACTGCTATTTTTATTCCATTCTGTTCCCTTTCATTTGATTAAAAATATAAACTTTATTTTTTCAATGTTAGTTAAAAAAAGCCTTAAATAATACGAGGTTGTTATATTTATATTTGTATATATCTTAATGAGGATGGGCTCTCCAAATTTCAACTTAAACACATTTTTTATTAAACCATATAAATTAACAAATATTAATGTAAATTATAAAGCTTTAAAATAGCTTTTTAAAAATGCAATCTTTTAAGCATATTAATTTACTGTACAATTTACTCAAGAAATATTTAAGACATGGAAGCTGTATGTGGATCTTTTAGCACTGAATAAATGCCTTCTCACTCTTACACCAGTTTATCTCTATTTTTTAAAAAGCAATGAAACAATATATTGGCTGAGAAGAAAAAAAAAGACCATATTTATATCATATAATAGGTACATTTTATTCCATTATCTAAAGTTGAAATTCAAATTAGTTTAATTAAATTGATTAAAATGGACAAGTATTTTGAAAACAGAAGTTTTTATCCAACTTTTATCTAGTGTGTGTGTAATTAACATATATAATTTATAATACTAATTATTATGAAATGGGCTGAAACTGATGGCAAGATGGAGCTGCAGATTTGTTCATACTTTAAGAGAGTGTGGTATTATGCTAATAATATTCTTGCTCTGAATAATGTTTACACTGCATTGAATAGAATTTGTGAAACATTTTAGTTTGTACAGGTGTTAGAATTAAAAAAAAAACAGATTAAAAAATGACTAGCTAAGGTCACATCAACATTATCTCTTGCCAAAGTACAGATGTACACCAGCACATCAAGGACAACTATGGGATCTGCCACCTGCTTTTCATGGAGGTCTGCCTACTGTAACAGAAAGTAATTAGAACATTCCAAACCTGGTTTGATCTTCTTGACCACAGGTTCACTGCTGTGATCTCGCATTTGCCGGATGTCAAGTAAGTGATGAGGATTCCCATTGTGTGGTGGCCAATAATACACAAAGACCCGGGACCCACTGCTCCCACAGTCAACAACCACCCCATAACTCAGAGCTGGATCCTTTGTGTCTGTTGCCTCCAAGGCACGATAACGTGCTAAATACCTGCAAGTGGAAAAGTGATTTAGCATTGTGTGAAAATATGTAAGAGTAAATTTGCAGCACAGAAATCAAGCTGACTTTTCATAGAATATTTTTCTATGGTTCTAATCATCCCCAAAAGACAGTTATTCTAGTATTGGAGCACTCTTAGCTGTAAGAGGACCACCTATCTATCTGAACAATGCAGCTAAGAAAGCCCACTTCATGACTGCATTTGTTAGCAAGCTGTTCCTTTAGAGGTAGTGCTTAATCCCAAGAGACTACACTGGGATTTAATGGAATCATAATGAACAAACAGCAGCTCCATCTTGCTAAGGTTCCGTTTCAGCCTATTTTATTCCAACCGGACCCTATGAGCTCCCAGGCACAGGAACAAAATTGTCCTCCTTTCATGAAGAATTTCCAGTGGATATCTTGGGCTCTTAATGCTGATTTTCTTTCCATTGTTCTATTAATTTAAGGGCCAATGCAACCATTTTCTCTCCCCCCCCCCAAAAAAAGCAGCATTATTATAACAGGATCAATTTTACTAGTGAGAAAATACAAGCTAAATTTGGTCCAGGCAGCTCCTTTTTCACCACCTGGGGGAGAACGAATGCTAACTTCAATCAATAAGAGAATGTGGATTGGGGGGGGGGGCACTACAATATCTTCTGACTTGTTTTAGATTTCAATCAGTGTTTAAAATAAAGTTAAAATCTTTCTGCTAAGATTAAAGAAAAAGCAGGTAGAAAGATTTTATATGACACAAATTGTGATCACTTTCTTCCCTTGATAATTTGTACAAGAAATCAGTCTCTATTCTCTAAATAGAGAAATTTAGAATTTATATTGTGCATACATAATATCTTCAGAATTTGGTTACAAGCATCCAGTGTCTTCTATGTCCAATATAATAACTAATTGTTTTACTGGACAATTTGTGCTCCATTAGAGCAATATTGTTCTCTGGGGTTTTTTTCTTTCTAAAATTCCTTTTACAATGTATTTTGATGATCAACTAATTTGTACATGGAGACAATGAATCTTGATTGGCCCATCTTCTTTTCTCTCCAACAGGGTTTATACTGAGATCTAATTAGATTGTAGTCCTAAGCATACCTATTAAGAAGTAAATTGCATTGACTGCAACTGGACTTATTTCTGCATAAATATAAAAATGCTATCCACAATGAATAGAGATCTTGTATAACAAATAAATCAATGTGATTTGGATTTTAAAACCATAAGATTTCTCTCTTAAGACATGGATTTTTTTTTCTGTTGAGAACTATATTTTCTCAGCTGTAATCTGTTGGGAATAATTTGCCAATGACAAGAAGGGATGAAGGGAATAATGGTCAAACTCCCATTCTTCTGACTACCATCCCTTTTTTTTTCTTTCTCTGTTCTGTAAGTGGCTGGAGAAGAAACTGATCATTTTTAATTGTTTTAATTTTTTTAGTGTTTTAATGGTTATTGTTTTTATTGTTTTAAAATGTTTTTGAGATTTTAATTGTAGTGTATGATTTTGAATTGTGAGCCGCCCAGAGTTGTTTGCTGAGATGGGCAGCTATAGAAACCAAATAATTTTTTTTACACATCAACACATTTGGCTTGCAGACAACTTTTGGAAGCTGTCCCGATTGCAGCTTCCAGCCCCTCCACCCCCACCCCTGCTATTCTGGAAAGCATTCTTTGTTTTAACTTAGCAGGTCTCATTTCAACCCAATGCTCCACTTACCTACCTTTCAAACTGCCTATCCCGAGAATCAGTTTTCCAGTGCCACAGATTTTTAATTGCCACAATCAGTAGAAGAAAGACTGCAAATAACAGGAGTACCAGGGCGAAACGCTGACGGAGACAAAGGCTCACTGAAGGCACAGTGAAGTGCCAAGATGCTGGACACAGGCAGGAAAAACTGATCCTGGAAAAAGAAAAAGCAGTTTTTTCAAAGACTGTCTCAACCACTGTTGCTTATAAGTACAATGATTATAGCAATATTTCTCAAATTTGTTTAGGATGTTTAAGATGTGTGGACTTCAACTCCCAGAATTCCCCAGTGAGCTATCTGGAGTTCTGGAAGTTGAAGTCCACATGCCAAGGTTGAAAAACACTGGACTATAATATTAAAAAGCTAAGTGTAGATGTTTCTAATATCCACAAAAAATCAATTTGGCTCAAAGCTATAAGGAGGAAATCTTCCAATAGGGTTGGGAGACAACATATAATGTAACTGGGCTTGACATGAGCTTCACAGATAAATAAGAACATTAAAGTCTTAAAGAATATTAAAGTCTTAAAAACATTAAAAAACATTAAAGTGTTCTTTAATAAAGAACATTAAAGAACACAGATAAAAACGAACATTAAAGCTGGTTCCTTTATGCCATCAACAGCTCTGAGAAGCTTCTTCACCCATTGCCCAGAAATCTCATGACACCAGTTCTTCCACACGACAGAAGCAGAAGAAAACAAAAACAGGACCACTTTCTGATATCTTTGGAGGATCATTAGCAGGGATTGGACCCTCCCTAACTGCCATCAAAGACTATGGATGCCATTCAGACTATGGCAGAAGGAAAGAAGGGATTAAAATATTTATAATTGGTACCGGAACATTCTTTCTTCATCATTGCTTTCATTGGAAGCAAGAGGACAGAGGAGGATTGTACTTATTAGAAAAAAATCAAACCTGTCAGCTGAAATATGGGATATCAATCCTTTGAATAAATGACCAAGACTTTAAAGCTTCTATCTATACCACAACCCACTGCAATTCCTCCTCTTGTATTGTACTGAGACTTACCCCTATTGCATATAACTGTAATGAGTGACTGACACCTGCCTCCCTCAGCCCATTTTTCTCCAGTGGACTGGACAGCAACTTTCAGAATTCCCACCAGCAGACAGATAATCATTTTGTCATGATATAGCTATGTAATGCTGCATTTATTTATTTATTTATTTATTTGTTCGATTTATATGCCGCTCTTCTCCGGAGACTCAGGGAGGCTTACAATGTGTTAAGCAATAGCCGTCATACTTTTGTATATACCTGCCTAGTAGGGCTTTTGCCCCCCCCCAAGCGGTGTTTTATATATATATATTTATATATATACACACACACACACACACACACACAAAGTCAGCTAATTGCCCCCACAATCGGGGTCCTCATTTTACCTACCTCGGAAGGATGGAAGACTGAATCAAACTTGAGCCTGGTGAGATTTGAACTCACAGTAATTGCAGGCAGCTGGCAGCTAAGTGCTAGTTAACAGCACTTTAGTCCACTGCACTACCAAGGCATTATAAATAGCATTATAGCATATCTCTTCCCTTTTCTCCGGGAAGTCTCGACCTACCTTTCGGAACAGAACAGCAAAGGAGGAAACTTGTCTCCCACTTTCCCCACCCACAGGAATCATACAGTCACCTTCTCCGACTGGCAGGCAAGGAGTGTGATCTTTGAACCCTCCTGGATGCCAACCGGACTGTGCTGGGCCGGTTTATAAGAGCGAGGAGGGTGGGAAAAGAAGCATATATTTCCCCTGAAACTTGGGGCATAAGATTATTTCCCCCTCTAACCTACAGCAGCCGTTTTTCCCCCCCTTAAACAGGCTCAACCAACCGTTCTCATGCCGTCTGGGGAGGATGCAGACCTTGAATGGGGAAAGAAGGAAGGAAGGCATGTTAACAGACTTCGCTTTCCCGTCACCTCACCTGGCCATATGGTCCCCCCCGCTGTCCAGAGTCTGTCAGCGTCCTCTAACGGTCTCCAGAAGGGAGTCGCATCTCTTGCCTTTCCGCCACAGGATCCCGGAGCTTTTACAGGAGAAAGTCGAGGAGGATGTGAGCCCCCTCAGACCCCGACTCCCCTCTTCCACTACGGCCACGAAGTACCTTATCTTCGCGCCTCCGAATTGGAGGGTCCCGGATCTCCCTCTTCAACGGAGGGACTTACAGCTGCCGCTCTTTCCTCCGTCCAGAACCTGCCGGGGCTCACTTTCCAGCCACGTCCTCAGGACGAGGGAGCTCGGAAGAGGCGGCCAATGGGGACGAGGCTGCGGTTGACGTAGCGGGCCCAAGGCGGCCGCTTTGAGCAGTTCGGCAGTCACGGCCCCGCCTCCTGACCTTCTTACCCAATCAGCTCGCAAACTTTCAGTTGCCGAGACACAATCCCGAAGCGTCGTTAAGCAACCTCAGTTTCGGGAACGTCACTGGCCAATGCAGGGGCCGGTCTCGGCTGAGGGCGGGCGTTCCAGTTTCATGAGCTGACGTCACGAGAAGGTTGCCCAATTCGGAGGCCTAAAGGAGACTCTTTCGAAAGTTCGGCTCGATCGGCTTCGCTGTCAGCCGAAATTTGAGAAGCTGGCGACCCCGTGGAATCCCCGATGAGCCCGCGCTCGGCAGCCCCCCCCCCGGCGAGCCACAGGGACACACGCTACCCACGGCAGCGTCATCTTTAAAGTCAAACCAACCAGCTTCTCCAAACAAACCACACGCGCCATAAAAGCGGCCATCCCTTCTTACCAGGCTGACTTCCAGCCTGACAGGCAGCGTAGCCAATGACTGTCCCCTTTTCCGACGTAGAAGCGCGTTCGGCGGAAAGGTGCCCAATGGAGTGAGGATAGAACAAAAGGTCAAAGGGGCATCGCCGAATACCTTTTTTTGATAGGCGGGGCTCAAGGCCGGCCTTTGCCAACCGACCAATGCGCGTCGGCCTAGGGCGGCGCGAACACGGACCGCGACCAATCCGCAGTGCCAGTAGGCGGGATGGACTGAGCGGGAGCCGCAGGACCGAGTGGGGTATCCCGTAACCGACTCGACGGAGGCGCCATGGAGCTGGGGGCAGGCGGCGCGGCGGGGCCCGGTCAGCGGGGCGCGGCGGCGCCGGGCCGCCTGCTCCTCTTGCTGCTGGGCGGGGATGGCGGGGGAGGGTCGGGTTGGGTGTGGCCGTGGCCCTCGGGGGGCGGCGGGGAGGGGGGGACAGGAACGGACACGGAAACCGGCCGGGAGCCGGACTACGAGGCCCTTCCCCGCGGCTCCGCCGCTTCCACCCACATGCTCGCAGGGGCTGTGGCTGGGGTGCTGGAGCACAGCGTTATGTACCCGGTGGACTGTGTCAAGGTGAGGAGAGGCGGCGAGCCGCGTCGGTGCCTCCGAGGGGCGGCTGGGCGGGCAGGGAACAGGGACGGGTGATGCCTTCGAGGAGGGCTGGAGAAAGATCGCGCAGGGCTCCTCACGGGGGTGCTCCATGAGGTCGGACATTGGCCGGTTGGGGGGAATCCTTCGGCTCCCTCCGAATTGCTCCAATAAGCGACAAGGAGGTTTGACAGAAGGTCAAAGCGATGCGCGTCTCGGGGTGGTTACTATGAATGAGGCCAAGAAGAAGAGGGAGCAACAAGTAATTGTGTGCCTTTTGCGGTTGGCGACGGAAGTGGCAATGGGCAGTCTTCTGAGTCCCGAACTTGAGATGACAGTTAAGAAGCATTGCCACCAGCGATTGAGAATTGGATCTATTCCTTCCATCTCAGACTAGTCCCTTTTTGCCGGAAAAACGGATTGGACTCAGCCATTGCATAGGAGATTTTAGGAGGGCGGGGTGGGGGGGAATTGTTTGGAAGTTTATTATACTTCCAGACACCTTTCAGGGAATCATACTGTCTGCAAAAAATCTCATGTAAGTAGGGAGAGAGAGCATACAGCAGAATTAAAGCAGAGACTCAAATGCTGAAGGTTTGTAAACGGGAAGTGGGTGGACAGAGTTTGGCTGGGAGAACTTATTTGAGTAAATCTCTAAACATATCTAACCTGCTCCCCCCTCCCCCCATCCCCGCACTGGCAGACAAGGATGCAAAGCCTGCAACCAGAACCTGCTGCTCGTTACCGGAATGTGCTGGAGGCTTTGTGGCGGATTGTCCGAACTGAAGGGATCTGGAGACCTATGCGTGGATTGAACATCACAGCTACAGGGGCTGGTCCTGCCCATGCCTTGTATTTCGCCTGCTACGAAAAATTGAAAAAGACACTTACCAACCTTATCCATGCTGGGGGCAATAGTCACGTGGCCAACGGTATTATCCCTTCCTGCCTCCTAACCCCATCCTGGGGTTCTAGTTGTACCAGTTGGGGCTCAGAGTGAGAGGATGCCAGATTTATTCTTATTATTCTGGCATTAGTACTGTCTGAACCCTCAAGGTTATGGACATTCTTTCATGATGCTGTATTCTGTTTGCAGCAAAACAGTATGTTAGCAGTATGTCTCTTTGAGCAATATATGGTCTGTAGGGATTTAGGGATAAAAATGGGCAAATAAGGTTTCTGGCATGTGTTTTTGTATCTTATGTGAGAAAGTGATGTGGTAGAAGAGTGACTGTGATTGCATATATTTCTGTTTTTTAAAACATGCATACTGATGTGCTTAAGATGCATATGCTTGTATTTGCCTCAATGCCTCTTTCTTTTAGCAACTTAATTGAATGGGGAGAATTCCAGGCTTGCTGTTACAGGTGCTGTTCCATTCATTTAGTCAAATCTGCTTCCTAAGAATAGTTTATTTCTAAAGCTTCTACTTAATCTCTGATTATCTGATTGTGGTATTTTATCTCTTAAAATCTAAGACATAACTCATCACCCCCTGCATCTTGTTGACATTTTAGGAGAAAGATAGTATAGATAGTCCTCAGCTTATGATTACAATTGGGACCAGAATTTCCATCTTAAGTTGTTGCAGTCATAAATCAATTCAGACCCAATTTTATGATCATTGTTATGATGGTCAGTGAATCACCATGGTTGTTGGTACATCTACAGTCATTAAGCAAACACCATGATCATAAGTGTGAACTCATTCTTTTGAATAGTTGTTTTTTGCTGCAAATTGGCAAAAAAGGTTACAAATACAGCTATCATGTGACTGTAGGATATAGGTTATAAAAGTAAGCTGGTTGCCAAATGCCTGAATTGCAATTTTGTGAACATGAAGGTGGTGCAATGGTTGTAAGTGCAAGGACAGACTTTTTCAGCACTGTCGTAATTTTTAAGCCACTAAATGAATGGTCAAAAGTTGAAGACTGTTTATAAGGATGTAAATAGTAGGTTTATGCAACATTTCAGATTCAGGATCCAAAAGATGCCGCAGAGGGAGGAGAAGTATGAAATTAGCATTTGCATGCAACATTGTAAAGTAGCTATATCTTTTCCTGAGTCCTATTCCTTCCTGCCCCTGCTTTCACTCTTTCTGAAACAGTTGTAGAAGATCAAAACTGAAATGCTGCACAGCTTACTAATAGTAGAATTATCTTAGCTTTTGTCTGCTTCATATTAATTACAAAGATCTTAACTAAAATGTTTAGAAGATATTCTGCTTCCTCTTTTTTTCTAGTTGTAAATGGATTTAATTTGGAGAAACATTGTATTAGAATCTTGGTTATTTCTGCTGTTCTTATTGAAAGTTAAGACTTAGTTCTGCATAAGCTACTTGTCCCTTGGAAGGAATGGCTTATGTCCCTATTTTCACATGTATAATATTGTGATGGCCTAATCTGGGATGTCATTAAGACCATCATGGGTCTCATCTCAACTTTTCTTCATATTTAACAGTCCTTGTCTTGCAGGTGCAGCAGGCTGTGTGGCAACGTTGCTTCACGATGCAGCCATGAATCCAGCGGAAGGTAATACTGTTTTTCCTGTCTGCTCCATCTTTCATGAAGATAATTATTTTTATTATCACCAGAAAATATTCACTTGTTTGTTAGAAGAAAGGGAGACAGAGCAATTATTTCTACAAATTTCATTTGAATGATGGATTGCATTGACTGGAATATGTTTGTTTGTTTGTTCAATTTCTGTGTCCGCCCATCTTCGTCAATGAAACTGCAATTTACAATTCAGAAAATATACTATGATTAAAAATAAAATAAAAACTTTTTTAAAAAATAAAAATAATAAAACCAGCAAAAAAAAAGCAGATTAAAAATCCAATTCAAGATATATAAGAACAAGGTATTGGCCAGTTAACAGGGCCCTTGGCACGTTCAGCACTCCAGACTCAGGGGCATAGCCAGGGTTTTAGGACCTTGTAAAAGGCTAGCAGGGTTGGGGCCTGTCTGATCTCTGAAGGGAAGATGTTCCATGGAACGGGCTGCTACAGGAAAAGCTTGCCTCAACCATATGGTCTTGCCTTATTATAAACATGAAAAAGTGAATGAAAATTATATTGTAACGTGGCTTCATGTTCCCTGCTTCATGTTTGGTTTTCTGTAAGAAAACCAAAACTCATTCTAGTGGTCCTAAATATTTTCCACAATCTAGAAAGGGGGGTCTGGGTCTGCTGATTTAATGCAATTGTATAAGGCTTGATAGATTGATAATATATTCCTGTACTGAGGTTTATGTGAGGACTGTATTGAATACTGAAGCATAAGAGTCCGGGTGAGTGTGTACACTGAATGCAGGTTATACTCCTTTATTCATTAGAGTTTTTTTCTTTCTTTCCCACATTTCAATATGGTTGGATTGCTGTTATCACCCATTTCCAGTGGTTAAACAAAGAATGCAGATGTACAATTCTCCATACCAACGAGTAACAGACTGTGTGCGTGCGGTGTGGTGCAATGAAGGGGCAGGAGCTTTCTACCGAAGCTATACCACTCAGCTGACCATGAACATCCCCTTTCAGGCTATCCATTTCATGGCATATGAATCCCTACAGGAGCACCTCAACCCCCACAGACAGTACAACCCTAGTTCCCACATGGTGGCAGGTGCCTGTGCAGGTGCCATTGCAGCTGCTGCCACCACACCTTTGGACGTTTGCAAAACATTGCTGAATACACAGGAAGCCTTGGCACTGAATACCAACATCAGTGGGCACATCACAGGTATGGCTCACGCATTCAGGACGGTGTACCGCGTGGGCGGGCTAACTGCGTATTTCCGTGGGGTTCAGGCACGTGTCATTTACCAGATGCCCTCCACAGCTATTGCATGGTCTGTGTATGAGTTCTTCAAGTACATCTTAACAAAGCGAAAGGAGGAACGGTTGTCCAGGAAGTGAATTGGCGTTATCGACTTGGCTGGTGCCAAACTCAGATGACAAGCAAGACTTTGGAATACTGATGCCGCCTCTTGCCTGCTGCTGCATTTTGCACAGCCCATTGTTCTCTCAATGGAAAGTATACAGCAAACAGCAACTTCACCTGCTTTTAGCTTATCATCTAACAAACATGCCCCAGGTGTTGGATATAAATAAAGACCAGGGTGGAATTACTGGAAATTGGGGTGATAGCCTGCATTTTCAGAAATGATTGCAGGTAAGAATTAGTAGAGGCAGAAGAAGTGTTAGCTAAGCTGTTGTCTATTAGCACTCACACAGACCTCATGCTCTTTGAGAAGGCTTTGATTGTTGTGGCCCTTGGCACTTCCAATAAAGTCTGCTTTATTGTCCTAGGCCTTGTCTCTTTCTTACCAGATGATTCTGAGCATTTCTTTATGGAAGAGGGTGGGGAACGTGCAGCTTTCCTGATGGTGTTAGATTCCAACATTGATTAGTCCCAGCAAACCCTTCCTTATAGATAGGATATTCATTACACTTTTATGAAGGAATTGTTTTGTCTTCTGATCTGAAAAGGTGGAAGATAAGTAAGATTCCCTTTCATAATGCTGAATGTTGTATGATGTACATTGAGATCCAAGAAAAGTCTGTTCTCTGTTGGATGCTACTCATAAAGCATTTGTGACTTTTCAACACTTAGCACAGTCTATTCAGCACTATTGCCAGTCCACTTAATCTCAGTATGTATGAGAATAGTGAAAAGAGACACTGCTTTAACTTGTGGTGTCCTTCAACTGACTTGTTAGGCGTTGTATTAAAATTACACTGTGAAAAAGTTATATAATACACATATGCATGGTAAAAATTGTTCACATGCATATACACAAGTCTGATACGACAAGAACAGATGGGTACCAAACTGCAATTGAAGAAGAGGTGCTCTTGTAGAACATGTTACTCCATTAACCCTTGCAAAATATGCTGCTCTGCATTAGCTTGTATTTGTAACAATAAAACCTTTTTCTGTCCACCAATGAAATATGAATTTAATAGAGGGGATAGTAGTTCTGTAATTGTTAACATTTAACATGGAGTGGCCTTGTAAGAACAAACTTAACTTCAAAGTTACAGAACTTTTGGAGGTGATAAATGCATTTGTCATTATAAGGAATTAATTGTGATTAGCTTTCCTTCTTCATCTCAAGGCTTAGAAACTGACATTTTACAATGGAGGGCTATATAGAGGCAATAAATATAGCAATGCAGTTAAGGCAGTGTTTTTAGTATGTTAATAGTTCTGTCAAAATGCAACATAAATCTTTGTATAGTATTGCTCTCTGTCTGCTTCAGATGAGTATATCCCAGCTTTACATTCCTAGCAGTGTATCAATAGCTGCAGGGAAAGGGACATTCCTGAGCCATAATTTGAACCAAAGTAGGAAGTAAAATATTTTCTCCTTGAAGTGTCCTTTTGTTCACGCGTAACTGCCTTGCTGTATCTTAATTTATCTTCTACTGACTTATCTTTTAGCCTTTGCTAGAAAGTCATGTCCTAGGAAATGTCACCACTTGGGAACACATGCAATCATATGTATCATACATTCTTACTGTAGCAATGTCTATGGTTAGGAAAATGCATTTTGTATTTATTCTCCACTTCTGCTTTACTGTGGTATAAACCTCCCTCAGGAATTACTTTTATGGTGTTTCCTGTGTCCCTGCATATCTTTAAGATGATTCTTTAGCAATTTCAGATATCTGGGAATTGCAATCACAGCACATCTGGATGACACTGGATCAGATTAGAAAAGATTAGGAGTGCAAGGGTGAAAATGGAAATGATTGATCTCATCTACAGTTGGTTTTATCCACACTCCCTGCTAATATCATCTAACAAATGGGGATAGGCGTTCCCTCTCCCTGTCATAAAGCTTGGGTAGAATGATTCCTTTCTTATCAGAGATATCTAAATAAAGATATGAATCTTTAAAAGTTAAAGGATGATTCCATGTGTGCAGCCGCCAGATGCACTCAATAACTTTTTGCTTGGCTGTTCATAGTTTGAGCCACTTTCTGTTGTGGTTATGAAAGAATGAGAATAAATCTTTTTAGATATTTCCACAGCGATACGTTCTTAGGCATCCTGTCTGCATGGTCTCTGCCCAAATGTGAGCCCAAGGTAAGGATCATTTCCCACCTCTCTTTCCCACTTCTCTGATTTCAGGTATTGGAATATTCATGCAGCAATGGAGTTAGGCTGGATTTTGGAACTAAATAAGCTGACTGTATAATAAAGAACACCGCTTGGGGGGCCGAAAGCCCTACTAAGCAGGTATATACAAAAGTATGAAGGCTATTGCTTAACGCATTGTAAGCCGCCCTGAGTCTCTGGAGAAGGGCGGCATATAAATCGAACCAATAAATAAAATTAAATAAATAAATGAATATGAATATGAATATGAATATTCTGAGAATGAAGGGTTATGGAAAAGCAGCAGGCAGTTTTGGTATCAACAGCTAGCTGATAAGGGAACATGAAGGCCTTCCCAGATGCATGTTGATAGGTCATCAGGACTGAGGTTGGTGATTGTAATATCTTTTTATATACTATATATTTGAAGATGTAATCAGAAGCCAGTTGGGTATCAATTGTCACTGGTGTCCATTCTATTTACTCTTGAAAGGAATATTATCCTTCACCATTGATATGTGGAGTCTTTAGGGCTCTCTGAGCTTGGTTGCTTAATTGCAGAAGTTTTATTATTTGGCTAGATAACATCATCATGACACTGATGATGTTGCCTAGTTGGTTAATGAAACGTTAGGAAGCAAACAACCAAGCTCTGAGAGCACCAATGGTTCCATAGTTCAGCCCTGAACTACATACAGTATATCCTCTTCTATTGGAATTATTTGATATATTTAGCATCAGGAGAATTATTCCTGCTGTAATAATTATAGCGGTAGGCTTCTTAAAAAGCACAAAATACAAAATATTATCTGCTGGATACTATGTTTCCATTATTGCTAATTTGGTTGGTTGATTAATTTTATACAAAGACATCCTAAATGTAGAACTACTCTTCTATGGTGGGGCAGAAAGGAGAAATGTTAGTTGTGTGCTACATAAATAACAGTCTGAAATAACAGTCTCCTCTGCTTAAGGAGAGAACATGATCAATCAATCAGAATAGAGCTGGATGAGACCTTGGAAGTCTTCTAGTCCAACACCCTGCTCAAGAAGGAGACGCTATACAATTTGAGACAAGTGGCTGTCCAGTCTCTTAAAAACCTCCAGTGATGAAGTACCTACAATTTCTGAAGGCAAGCTGTTCCACTGGTTAATTGTTCTCATTTAATTGTTAATTGTTCTTGATTAAAGCCAGACAGTATTTTGGATATAATGCTTAATTCCCTATAACACATAATTTCTCCGAATGAGAAATATGAACAACTTCTATACTACTGTAAGTACATCTACTCTAGCAGTGAAGCCGTTTAAGATGCAGTTATTACACCAGCCAATAGGTGGGGATGCTGCCAAAGGCGCCGTTCCCATCCTCTTTTTTTTTTGTGCTCTGCCTGGAGAATACAATACTGTATCGCCACTGTCTGGGTTGATGGAATCACGAAAAAGCTGCCCTTTCAAGGAGCAGTGCCGTGGATTTGCATGCCAAGAAAAATCCGAGTTGCTGCTGCTGCTCCATTATCTATCATCTATCTATGAGTTGCTAAGGAAACCACTGAGCTGGATTGAAAGGAAGCTGGCCTTAGCATTGCAGTCTTGTGGCAGTAAAGTTATTCTAGGCTTTCCTTAGGACGTGGGACACAAGATCAGTGGTGAAATGTAAATTTTGTTACTACCGGTTCTGTGGGTGTGGCTTGGGGGGTAATATGACTGAGTGGGCATGGCCAAGTTTTTTTTTTTTTTTTTTTACTTTTAAAACCATTTTTCTACAACCTCTTCGGCTGAAGAGGTTGTTTAAAATGCTTTTAAAGCCTCTGACGATCCCAGCTGACTTGCCTGATTGGCAGAGGCTTTTTTTTTTTCAGCGTCTGACGATCCCAGCTGACTTGCCTGATTGGCAGAGGCTTTTTCTTTTTTTTTAAGCCTCTGATGATCGCAGCTGACTTGCCTGATCCGCAGAGGCTTTGTTTTTACTTTTAAAAGCACTTTTTGTATAACCTCTTTGGCGGAAGAGGTTGTAGAAAATATGCTTTTAAAAATAAGAAAAAGCCTCTGATGATTGCGCGGCTCAGCTGGGCAATGGGGGGGGGCAGGGATTTTTGCTACCGGTTCTCCGAACCACCCACCTCCATCGCTACCAGATCAGGCGATCCGGTCCGAACCGGGAGCATTTCACCCCTGCACAAGATCACAAAATCTTGCTACCAATACCGTATTGTTCATGGAGGATGGGAGGAGGTGATCATTCTCTAGTTCCACAAAGGGGATCTTCTACAAAATGTTGCACTGCTTGCATTCAGGCTACTCCATGTACTTGCTGATTGCCAGTCAGAGTTCTCAGAGGGCTATTACAGGGTTTCCCCTTAGTCCCGTGTCCCCATCCCCCCCGCCACCACTTTCCCATGTATTTATTTACATATTTTTACATACATCTGTATTTATCCATCAAGAAGGGTGACACTTCTAAGATTAAGAGAATTGAAGAGATTATTATCTTCGATTAGATAATGAAAAATAGATGAATCAATCAAATTGTTTCCGGAAGGGAAGTGAGAACTGAGCTGAAGGTCATGTGATATATGGAATTATCTTCAAGTAAAAAGCCCTTACTAGAGGGAGTAAAGGATAGGGATACAAGGCCATAGGATGAGAACAAATTCCTGTTAACTAGCTTCATGTGTCAGGTGAAAAGCATGAACTCTATGGAAATTTCACTATTCACTATTCACAATTTCACTATTATTTATTAAAGAGTATTTATCATGGGATCAGGTGGGGAAGGGAGTTGCGGGTGGTCTGAGATTCCTTTTTTTAAATTAAAACTAACAATTCTTCGGATATGATCATTTCCTTTAAATCCAGGAGTGCATAAGAGAAATAAATAACTGTTCTTCCCTTCATTTTCTACACAGTCGCTTTCCCTATAATTAAAATCTCAAGTTGTTCCAGCCCTGCATGGCATAATGCTAGGAACTGGGACCATCTAATGAAGCTGAATGAAGGGAAATTCAGCACAGCTAATATAATCTCTGTTCTACAGTTCCTGGTCAAGCTCTAAGATTCATTGGCAAAAAGTATAATGATGGCTACCCAATTTTGAAGATTTTACTGTAGATAAGGATTGGACGTTTCAGGGGCAAGGCATCCTGCTAGTACAGGTATCCCTCGAGTTATGACCACAATTGAGCCCAAAATTTATGTTGCTAAATGAAACATTTGTTAAGTGAGTTTGTCCCATTTTATGATTTTTCTTGACACAGTTGTTAAGTGAATCGTTGCATTTAAGTTAGTAACATCGTTGCAAAGTGAATCTGGCTTCCCTATTGACTTTACTTGTCAGAAGGTTGCAAAAGCTGATCATATGACCTCAGGACACAGCAACCGTCATAAATATGAACCAGTTGCCAACCATCAGAATTTTGATCATGTGACCAAGGGGATGCTGCAATGGTTGTAAGTGTGGAAAATGGTCATAGGTTACTTTTTTTTGGTGCCGTTGTAACTTTGAACAGTCACTAAATGAACTGTTGTAAATCGAGGACTACCTGTACTCTTTATGGATAAATCATGCCCCCAGTTTCAAATTCAGTGAGCCTTTCCACACAAGTGGGTTATCTCCAGCTGGCTGGAGAATTCTAGGAGTTGAAGTCCACAAGTCTTAAAGCTGCCAAGTTTGAAGACCTCTGCTCTAAGTCATCCCTGATCTGTGATTAAAGCCTCTGTTGCTTTTCTTCCTGCTCACGAAACAAGCAATCCAACTATGGATTCTCCTTTCCTGGAGGGTGTGTCTTCTCTTGTGGTCCAGTGGGTTAGTGTTTCCCTGACCTTCGAATTTTAGCTACAACTTTGCTACTCCTTGGCCCTATCTTTTACAGAATAGATTTGCTGTGTCAATGATCTTCCTTCTCTTCCCTCCCCTCCTTTTCCAGATATTTTAAAGACCAATTGTAAAATGTCAAGTCAGATGTAAAGAGAGAGCGGAAATGGGGAGGCAAAACTGCCAGCAGTAGTGTTACTGCTTCTCTTGTCTTGCTCAGCTCCAAGAGGTGACCAAAAGAGAGAGAGGCTGGGGGTTTCATGACTTTATAGTTTTGATCGGAATTTTGATCGGAACTTGATCTTGAATCTCCACAGAGACCACTCTGAGGAACACAGATCCTGTTACCAATTGTGTGTATGTGCATCTTTGAGTTAGTTTTGACTTTTGTGATTGCCTGGACAGGTTCCTAAATTATTCTTTGCAAGACTTCAGAATTGGTTTGACATTGCCTTCTTCCTAGGGCTGAGAGAAAGTTACTGGCCCATGTCAGCCAGCTGACTGTGCCTAAAACAAGATTAGGACTCATGGTCTTCCAATGTCTAATATTCTACCCCAGATATTTGCTTTATAATCTCTTCCAGCAGAAGCTGGGTATACCTTGAAAAAATTATTGCAAAAGGAGTTGGTGTACTCTGAAAAGCAACTCTTTCAGAACCTGAATGGCAGGATGCTATGATGTGCTTTGAGTGGCAGAATACTGTGATTATGAGAATTGGGAAAAGAAGAGGAAAGTGGACCAGATGGGCTTTTGATCTGATCCTATGATCTAACTATGACAAATCAATAAATGAATAACAGATCAATGAGACTGAGAGAATTAATAATATTTCTACACAAACTAATTCATTGAAATCTGGTGCCATATAGGTGTTCCACAGTTGATTGCTTGTGTGCCATCTAATCACAGAATGAGCTGCTCATTAGTGAAGATCTTTCTCTTTTCTCTGAATATCCAAAGATCTCAAGGATTTATACTGTAACTCCTACAGTTACTGGCATCCTAAGGGTTCCCTTCAGACCATCTTCTCCAAAGAGATTACAGATTCAATGCATCTGGAACGAACTAGGCTGCATTAACATTTTAATATAAATGTTGAATATTTGTGGAGCCTTCCAGATCCATTTGGTAGTGGGGTGCAACTTAATTTGTAATGCAATTTTCCCACTAGTGGCAAGCACATGAGCCTATTAAATATTAATTATTTAATTCTTCCATAGTCTCCTTGTTCATGTAGACCAGTACTTTCTTCTTTCTTTTGCTTGGACTTTATTTTTTCAGAGAAAAAATATTTATTTATTCATTCATTCATCCATCCATCCATCCATACTGAGAAGTTGCAACTATGTAATCTTTCAGATTTAAGGGACCTGGAACAGCTACTATTGCCAGATTTCATGTGTGTAACATCTCCACTCAAAAGTTAATCTAGGTTTGAAGCATTACACTTTTTTTCTTAGTGTCTGCACTTCTCCAGCTGTGTCTTCAACTCTGACTACTGGAATTACAGGTACTGATTCAGAGCTGCAGTGAAACACATTTGGAAATCACCAGGTTGACTAGTTAAAAGAAATTACCCCATGCAAATGGAAAGACAACATGGTAACTGCTGCACGGTCCCATCCTGAAACCATTTCTATTCTCCTGGGATAGGGGGTGTTATAGAGGAGTAATTCAACTCTAATATGCCCCTAAATTACTACACTGTAGTGTGTTGTGCAGCCTCATTCCATTGCAGGTGGAGATCAAGCCCATGAGCCTGAAGGCAAAATCAATAGATGGCAGGTCAGGTGATAGACAACTCTCCCTATATCTTTTAAACTGCATTGCTTAATCATTGTAGTTGTTTGTATTTATTGTGCTATATCTTTTTATATGAAGAGTTGTTTGTATTTATTGTGCTATATCTTTTTATATGAAGAGTAGGAGCAAAATTTAAGAATAGGTATACTTAAGTTGGTTACCCCAGCACCATTACCAAAAAAGATTATCACCTGCAATGGACATGGTACAATGTACTTTGCAATCTCCATAATTCATTCAAATGTAATTTAGCTCCTAATTTAAAAAGTGGTAACAGCGCCTATATTCATTTTTCTTTTCTGTTCTATCATGTCCGATTCTTGGAGACTGCCTGGACAAGTCCCTGCAGTTTTCTTGATAAGTCTTTTCAGAAGTGATTTGCCATTGCCTCCTTCTTAGAACTTAGGGAAAGTGGCTGGCCTAAGATCAACCAGCTGTCTTCATGTCTAAACCAGGAGCAAATTCCCCAGATTTCTAGCCTGACGCCTTAACCAATACACCAAACTGGCTCAGTTGAATTACAGATTCACAGAATTCACAGATTCACTTGAATTACAGATAGGCATTCAAGACTTTTGGGTAGAGCTGAAAGAAAACTTGGTCATCAGATCCAAGCTAATGGTTGCAGAAGCCTACCCATCTCCTTCTGAACCGGCTGGTCCATTCTTGCCTGTGCTCATTTGATTTATGTCTCCCAATGGCAGGATTGGAGCAATGCTACACGGAGACCTTAAGGCCATGTGGGAAAGGTGAGAGCTCCTTACTGGTTATTTGTAGAGCTGAGATTCAACCTTACTTTAGAGGGTCTCTATTGTTATAGTACCTGCACAACCCTCTGAAAATTTATGTGGTCAATCAGAGGATTGGAGGCAGAATAGGTAGGTAATACGTGTTTGCTTCCATAGACTCCATATCTCTTCTCTTTGCCCTTTAGTATCTTTTCCGTTTCAAATCTTAACCGAGGCGAAATTGGGCAGTGAACTGTGTCCCTTCACTCTATCTCGCTTTCGGGCTGCAGGCTTAAAAGGGGGGACGGGACAAAATTGCCTTAAAAGGGGGGACAGTTTGCCCGTCCGAGCCCAGCGTGGGGACAGCGCAGGCCGTTAATCTCCTGCCTTTGTCCCAACTCCCAATTCTGTAAATGCCGCTTCTCAGCCCCTTCCCGGCTGGTCCCTTCCCGGCCCTGTAGCCACAATGGACTTCTCTGAGCAGTTCGCCAGCGTGTTGACACCCTCTTCTTGCGCGGGACAAGGGAATGACAGTGGACCGCTGCCGAAGGGGCTGGAAGGAGAAACTTTTGACTCTGGAGAGTTGGCATCCGCCTCACCAGCAGCAGCAGCGACAAAGCACATCCCCATTTGGTTAAGCGAAGTAGTTGCTGCGGGCGTTGGCTCAGCAGCTTCGGGTAGGACTCGGCTACTGCTCGCCAAAGCCGGGCGGGCTTCTACGGCGCCGCTTTAATGCGAGTTCCTCCCCTTGTCACCTTTCTCGGTGTAATGCAAGATTACTCTGGTTTAAGATTAGCTAACACGGAAAGGGGGAATGGGAGGAGGGTCATACAGGTGAATTCACCCCCAGGAAAGTGCTAAGCGGAGCCTCGCGGACTAAACCTGCCTCTCACTTATTAGGCTCGAAGCAGGACATCTATCCTAGCAAAGCGGAAAGGATGGAGTGGAGGGAGAGACACTGGTTGCTTTCGCCATCAGGGCGCACCGTTAAAGTGTTGTGGGAATATAATTCCCTCCAGGAGAGTCTCACGGTATTGTAGGGGTCATATACATTTGGGGGGGGGGAACCCGCGTTCCTGAAGCATCTGCCTATACCCGCTTCCTCATGTCAGTCCCCGATCCGGGCAGTGAGGTGCCATGGGCGTGGCATAAGGGCTTCCGAATTGCAGGGTAGTCACCGGGGGAAGGTGGCTAAACCTGCGCAAGGGACACGGCTGGCACCGACTTATTCCTTCTGCCTGGGATGGAAGCGGGCCAGACCGGCTCCGCATTTGCGCCTCCTCCATCCTTCCGCGCTATAGCAAGGGCAGATCTCGATATTGCACCTGTTTATTATTGGATCCTTAAACACCTCGCAGTGTGGCTACATCGATACATTTAATACACGGATAGCGGGAGGGGAGTCGAGGGAGGTTTGTATAAGCGAAGCTGCTTTGGCCTCTGTTTCCCCACTGCAACCCGGCGACTCCCGGGTTGCACCTGCCCCTGCCCCGTCCAGAAGCTTCGGGCCAAGTGGGGGCTCTCCCCACGGGAGTCCCAATAGAGAATCTGTTCTTGTCCATCGCGGCGATCCAGGTTAGCTCCGTAAGCGGACGAAGTGCTCCAGCCCAGCCACATGAAAAGGCCCCCCTCCCACGTCGCCGGAGTCCGCTTCTTCGGGCGTCGCTCCCTTTTTCCCCAAAGGGTCCCAGCGCGGCCCCCGAGTGGCTGCGGAGGACCAGCGACCCTCCGGCCCGCGGAGTTCCAGGAGCAGCGCCGCCTACCAGGCTCGGATGCCCTGAGTGCAGGAGGAGCCGGCGGCCCCCTGGTGCAAGGGCTGAGCTCCGCCGGGGAAGCCGCCCACGTTTACATAGGGCCCCGGCGATGGTTGCACCGAGGGGCCCAGGCTGTTGGCCGCGGGGTAGCTGCAGCTGTAGCCGGCGCCGTAGGCTGCGCCGCTGGAACCGCTGTAGGCGTAATTAGGGAAGCCGTTGTACGCGTAGGAGGCGGCGGGAGCGTTGTAGGGCGCGCTGTAGGCCTGCGAGCCCCCCAGGCATGGCTTGCCGTCCCTCACCAGTACCGGAACGGCCACTCTGCGTGGCGGCGGCGGCGGCGGAGGCGGCGGCGCTGGAGGCTGCTGGGCCGCCCCTGCCGCTGGGCCGCCGAGTTCCAGGGCCTTGTCCTGCCGCTGCCGCTTGCACTTGTAGCGCCGGTTCTGGAACCAGATCTTGACCTGAGTGGAGGTGAGCTTGAGGCTGCTGGCCAAGAGCTCCCGCTCGGGAGCAGAAAGGTAGCGCTGCTGCTGGAAGCGTCTCTCCAGCTCGAATACCTGCGCCTGCGAGAAGAGCACCCGCGGCTTCCTCCGGCTGCGCGCCTTGGGACGCTCCGAGGCCTCCTCCGCGGGCTCTTTGCCTGCAACAAGAGCGAAAGTAGAGAGGAGTAATGGGGCAAGACGCCTAAGGGTAAGGCGGCCGCCTCTGAGCGCGATTGTTGCCCCTAAGCCATTGATTTCGGTGCAGCCAACGCCTGGAGATACACCTAGTAGGAGACCCTTTTCAGATTTCTACACATCTGCACCACTTGATGCCCTTTCCAGGTTTTGGGCACAAGTGTCTGCAATCTCTGCCAACACGATACTGATAATGGAAATAGGGCCATCAGCTGTTCTCTGGAATGAATGAGCATGGAGGGAACCCCCCCCCTCTTTGGAAGCTCCCTTTATCTTCTCCTGAGTGGGGCATGGATTTGTCCCCAAGTCTCTCTTGATGCAACCAAAGAAAAGTCAGCACAGTGAATCCTTAGGATTCCTATAATGATTTGCTGCACAAAGTTTAGTATACCATGAAGTATTCATATCTGACTGAGATCGTGTTTTCCACCCACTTACAAATCACTGTGATTGAATTCACACAATATACCAATTTGAAACAAACTATCTTCTGGGTTAATCTCTATTTTACAGGATTTACACTCAAGTCCCAATGATTACAGACTGAAGATTCCACAAGAGGCAAGAGGACTTTTTTTAAAAAAAAAAAAAATCAGGCAAAAATAAAAATGGAGCAGAGTAGCATTTTGACTTGATGAAACAAGTGCAACACGGCCAACCATTTTTGAATAAAGACCCTAACCAGGTTAGCAATGTTAGGTCTCCAACTACACACAACTTTAGCCTCCTGGCTTGGAAATGTGAGAGCAGCCCTTAGAGAGCTGGAGCTGCCTGCCATTTTCTTTGCCCAGAGTTTGGAGTCAAACTGAGCCTAGATCAATTACTGTCTCTTCCCCATTAAAAGCGACTGGTTGTCTGAAAGAACTGGGAGCTGGAAGAAGGACCTTTGCCCACAAGATAAGAGAAGGACAATTTCAGTATATCCCCCTCCTGCAAATACAACAGCACTCTTCTCTTCCCCATCACCATGTCTAGGCCTGGCAGGCCTGTTCTAAACAGATCAGGAATAAATTGTTTTCTGCACTCCTGAGCAAAGTCTGGCGCCAGATTCTCCCCTCTTTGGGTGCTCTACCCTGAGGGCCTAGGAGAGTTTAAAGCCGCCTCTAAATCTGACCTCCTATGTCTGTGCTAAGGAAGGCTTGGCCTTGGCTCTATCATTTATCTCCCCACTCTTTGGAAAGAGCTGGGTGGGCCTGGGGGAGAGTAGAAATTGCTTTTCTAGTTAGCTTACAGCCCTGTTTTCTAGTAAGGGACTATAATAGGGCTGACTCTCCAGATGAAGGCGACAAGGTTGCATGCCCTGCACAAAGTTAACCAGTGACGGTTCAAATAAACCAATCTTATTTCATAATTAAAAATCATCCCCCTCCCCACACGAGCCTTTTAGGGACACAGCCTGATACAAGTGGTCTCAGTATTTCGACAAGGGAGATCATAACCTAAGAGTTCTTCAAAGCACTCAGTCTTTCCTAGCGACAGGCAAGACAATTTACACTCCAAAGCAGCCTCCATCACGTCCCCACCATCCCAACAAGACGGGGGTGCTAAAGCCGAGACCACCCGAGGGACCCCTAAAAAGGGACTGAAAGCGAACATGCAGAGCGAGAAGGAGCACCTGGGACAAAGCGTGCTGGGAAGATGCGTCCGGCGCTCAGCATCCCGGTCTGCTCCGGGTGACCAAGAAATATTTCCGAGGCTCCAGAGGAGGGCAGGGCAACACGGAGGATACCGGCTCTGGGCCACTCTTGAGAAGGTCCCCTGAAGGGGCTTGGCCGAAGCCCCTGCGCCGGGTTTAGGCGGGTCCTGCTCCTGGCCCCAAAGCCTGCCAGGGTCGGGCCTCCCAGCGCTCTTGTACTCACCGGTTCCCGAGTCCCGCGCCGGCTCTGCCTCCTCTGCCAGGCCTTTGGGCTCGCAGGTGCTCCGCAGCACCGCCTGCACGTAGCTGCCCGGGGAGAAGCCCCCGTCCGCTTGGCTCTTTGTGGAGGCCATGGGGGTGAAGAAGGGCTGCTGCTCCTCGCTCTCTTCCTCCTCCTCGCCGTCTGAGAAGCGGCAGCTCAGCAGGCAGGAGGGCACCGGCGGCGGCGGCGGGGGGGAAAGGCGGTTCGAGGGGCCCCCCGAGACGTTGCTGCTCCTGCTGCTGCTGCTGCTGCTCCAGTTTCAGGATGTCCTTGACGGAGAAGGGGGTGGAAGTGGCGGGGCTGGGGAGCATCCTGGGCAGGGCGGCGGGGAGAGAAGGAGACGGCCAGCCCGGCTGGGGCAGAAGGGCCGCGCCCGGGAGCGAAGCCAGGCGAAGTGGCGTCCATGCGAACGCGGCGCCGCCTCTGCCAGTCCCCGCCTCGGCGAGGACCAGCAGCCCGCTCTGGACTCGGAGCCGCCTCTTCGGCCGAGCGGGGGCACGTCACGGCGAGGAGGGGCCGGGCCGGGCCCCCATTGGAAGGCGGGGAGCCGGCCCTCCGAGGAAACCTGCCCAAAGGTGAACCGGCAGCGGGGAAGAGCCGGGCCGCCAAGGCTTCGGGTCAGAGGTGACCCGGCGGCCGCCTTGAGTCCGAAGGGGCGAGGAGCCCCGTGGGAAGCTTGGCACCACCAAGACCGCCGCCCGGGCACGGTGCACGGGGAGCGCCCAGAGCCGCCTGAAACAAAGAAGGCCCCTTGGCTCCATCTGGCCCAGCCTCCCCGCTTCTGGACCGGCCGTGCCGCCACTCCCTGCCCGCCCCGAGGGTCGAATCCGGAGATCTCCCGCCCGTCCCTCGGGAACTGGCTTGGAGTCGCTTGGCTTGGCTTTTCCCAGAGGACTGGAAGGGCCACGCGGGAGAAAAGGACGGGCAGGGGCGCCGGCAGCCCTGTTCCCCTCCCCGGCTGGGTAAGCGGGAGCTGCCTTGGAGGGTGATCGGACGGCTGCAGGAGCGGGCGGAGGATGGGCAACCCGGCCCTATTGAGAGCCAGGAAGGCTTATTCCGGGAAGAGGAAAGGAAGATTCAACCGAGGAAGGAGGACAGCGGCCATCACCTGTGACACCGCTCGCCTTCCCCCATCGTTTAAAGCAACGCCCTACAGAGAATAATGGCACCTCATGAGCGTCATCCCAAGGACGGTTACGGTAGCTGGCAGCACTATCAATATAGGCACGGTTGTTAAAGGTTGTGGATTGCCTCGCTGGACGGTTTTTTTTCGTTTAAAGATCAGAAGGTCATCGCAGAGGCGGCTTTTCACCCTGATCAAATGAATCTCCTGGTTCAGAAGTAGTGTGCCTGCGGTTATGTGAATAAGACTAAAAGGGATTGGCAAAGGACATGAGTTTTCTACTCTGGTTGCCTGATCGATTATGGAACAGGAATACAGTATTTTTATTATTCCTAATAATAATCATATTATTTATAAAATCTATCTGTAGAAAAAAAGTAAGTCATCATAGCTGCTGTAATCTTATGTTCCACAATTAGCTGAGATGATCAGAATTTATTCTGTTGTGTATGCAATATGAATAAAAAGCTCCAAATTTTCCTTTCCTTTCCTTTCCTTTCCTTTCCTTTCCTTTCCTTTCCTTTCCTTTCCTTTCCTTTCCTTTCCTTTCCTTTCCTTTCCTTTCCTTTCCTTTCTTTTCCTTTCCCACAGATGGCTGAGGAAGGGTGAGTCTGAGAGAGATGGGAGGAAAGTATTCCAACTACGTGGACAGTTCTGAAAGTCACCTTAGTCATTTTCAAGTTAACTAATTAGAATGAGTTAGTGTGGCTATTCAGTGACGTCACTACCATGGATGAAATTCGTGCGAAGTTTCTTAATTTCCCTCTTGTTGGCTTGCTGTTCTCTCCTGGGAATTGTTGCAATTGCAGAATTCAGGAGCAGAGGGAAGGGAAGGAATGGGAGGCTTTACAGCCTGGTCCGGTGAGTGCTGGGTAAGGAAAATTCTTCCCAGGCTCCGTTTCCTAACTCCCCCCTCCCAGCTCGACCAGCTGGCCCCTTTTTCCACTGCCAAGACTTTCTTTCTTTCTTTCTTTCTTTCTTTCTTTCTTTCTTTCTTTCTTTCTTTCTTTCTTTCTTTCTTTCTTCCTTCCTTCCTTCCTTCCTTCCTTCCTTCCTTCCTTCCTTCCTCTTTTTCCTTTCTTTATTTTTCTTTCTCCTTTCCTTCCTTCCTTCCTTCCCTCCCTCCTTCCTTCCTTCTCTCCTTCTACCTTCTCTTCCTTTCCGTACCCTTCTCTGAGGTGGGGGCAAGCTACAAAAATAAAAACCCACAAGATTCCTGTACCAGTTCTCTGAAAATAAAAGGTGAAGCAGGGTTGTACCTCAGAATTGCATTGTCAATTTATTTGAGTCTCCTAGGTCCCCAAAGAGGCTACCCAACTTGTGCGAGGTTGACTTGTAGGTGGATCTTGGACGGTATCTAAGACTTCCTGTACTTTACTTTGCGGTAGCCATTACTTAAAATGGATCCACAGAGTTTAATAGATTTGATTTCCCCTTGAAATTAACGGTGCTGAGATTTTAAACAAAATGTACAGATAATGACTTTTATAATTAGATGTGGGGGGGCTCAGTAAGGAAAATGACGAGGAAGGGTCTGTTCCCCATCCCCGATGGGGTAAGTGAATTCCATTCGATAGGAAATGGATGTAACTGCTCATCATTGATTTCACAACGATTCTTATGCCGCGCGGATTATAGCACCTTCTGGGGACTCTGTGCAATATAAAAGTGACGTTTGGCAGCTCTTCCACTTTGTCAAGAATAATGTCGGTAATTTCACTGAGCAAATGGACAGCAGAAGACTCTTCTGATAATCTAAGGAGGTTAAAAATAAACAGGGGAGCCAAGGGGCATGGAAAGTGCGATGCGGGCTCCAGAGGAAAAGCTAAAGCGGGTCCCCACGGCCTAGCGACCAAACCATGTCATGCAAACTCGTTAGGTTTAGGCTGCAAACGTCCCGGGCACCCACTGCGCATTTTTTACACTGTTGTTTGCGATCTGGAATAGAAGTTCTCCCATAGCGGAGTAGCTCCGAAAGTCACTGAGCTCCTGATGGAGATCCTGCAACACGGTGCACTTATCAACCTCTCCATGAAAGCCCCGGCCAGGCCTGCTTGTCAATTTTTTTTGTTCTTGTAAATGATTTGATGGGAAAACGGAGTTAGGGCCTGGCGATCTGCTCCCGAAGCCCAGAGCCTTAGCGCATTTTCGGAGGGAGATTATCCCATCTGCAAGAGAGCAGTTTTGGAGAGAAGTATTTCCTGCCGACTTTGCTTCGGGGAGCCATCCCAAGCACAACTCAAGCGCCGCAAAACAACAGGGCGATTTCCTTTTCAGTAAACACGTCTGGGATCTGGCTGAAAATGTGTTACAGTTGAGAGACCGAAGCCTATTGAAAAAGATTTACGGAGAAATTAGGTTGCTACGGAAAAAAATATTTAAAAGGGGGTTTCTGCTGCTTTGGAATGAAACTCTTTTTGTCGCTCTCTTAGTAGGTAGTTGCCAGTTTAGGAATCTGGAAGCAACGCTTCTTTGTGCGAGCTCTTTTAATTTGCTTTTAAACGAAAGGAATACAATGGTAGTAGGTGCATCTCTGTCTGTCTCTCTGTCTCTCTCTCTCTCTCTCTTTCTCTCTCTCTCTCACACACACACACGTAAACTGAGCAGCCTGTCGAGATGGACTCTCATTGAGGAAGCCCCGCAAAACCAAAAATTTAGGGCAAGCAGAAAACGACTCAGCACCAGCAATTTGTAAAAAGGCGCGACCAGCTCTGGGCCCAGCAACTGATCCGGCATTGGCAGGTTGACGTAGCTGTTATACAAGGTCGAAGCCGGCAAATTTGGGAAGGTATGATCGCCATATAGGAAGCGCAGCAGTCGCTAAGCGGAACCTGCCTCTGTCCATAACTTTGGGGGCAGTTTTCGGAGTTGCAGCTTCTCGGTTGTTTCACTTGTAACTCTAAGGAAATGTCCCACCAGCGGGAGAAACAGATGATTCTCCAAGAGCGGAGCTGGTGGGAATCGGCTACCTCGTAGTCCTGAAAGCTAAAAAATACCAATTTGGGATTTTTCGCTGGGCCGCCAAGAAATGCAATTCTCTAGAATGGTGGCACCCAATCTGAATTTTTTTGGATTAGAGATTTCACCAATCGGCGGCTGGATACACCGCCCTGACCGCGTTCACCCTTCCGAAACCAAAGCATGACGGTGTTTCTAGAAAGGAAAGGCTGGAACGGTTAACAAGCCGAGCTAGTTTTGGGATCTACCGGTAGTCCGCGAGAGGGTTGGTGCAACCACGCATATTGCATCAAACTGTGCAGTCTCTGAGGTGGCAGCAGATTTAGAAGAGATTCATGAGACAACTGCACGAAAGGCCGCAGAAATCGCGGGCTACGCGAGGCCCGATCCTTCACTTTCCCCGCTCCTCCAGTTGCGTAGACTCTGGACAAAACTGCGGTGCATTAAGTCCCCTTCTCGCCAAAACCTGCCTTGAGCCTGTCAATGGAGCAACTGCGAAGCTACTTCCAGCTTCCTAGCTCCAGGAGAAGATAGTCTTTCAGGCAGAAACTCCTTCCTCCTTCCTTCCTTCCTTCCTTCCTTCCTTCCTTCCTTCCTTCCTTCCTTCCTTCCTTCCTTCCTTCCTTCCTTCCTTCCTCCCTTCCCTCCCTCCTTTTCTTCTTCTTTCTTTCTTTTCTTTTCTTTCTTTCTTTCTTTCTTTCTTTCTTCTTCTTTCTTTCTTTCTTTCTTTCTTTCTTTCTTCTTCTTTCCTATCACCTCTCCCAGGGTTCTTCTCTAGCTGCTTTGTCTTATTATTTTGAATAAACTAAGACAAACGGAGAAACGTCAAAATATCTCCAAGGTGTCTGAGACTTTTCTCCCCCTCCAGAAACTGAAAAGCTGCGCTTTCTGGTATTTCTAATCTTCAAATTACCAGAAAACTGATGTAAATCTCACCTGAATTGAGGAAGTTATCCTCGGTAAGCCTCTTTTTTCACCTTCAACTTTAGGGCTGCGAAATGGGGTTGTTAACCTTGGTCTTTTAGTAAGAAGTGCACGAAAACAGCGTTTGAAATAAATTGGACATTGCTTGCAATTCTATCCTCATTTAGGATTGCAGGCTTTGAAAAACGGTTTGCTGTTTATTATCGCAATTATTTTTTCAACTGCGATTGAAATCTTTCTGCCTACTTTCTGTCTACTTTGCCCACCTTGATCGAAACCACCTTTACTTGAAGAAAGTTTGAAACAAAGGAAGGTTGAGCTAGGTGCAAAATGGAGATCCTCCTACGTTATTTCCAGAAAGGTTCACTTAGGAAAGCAGCCTTAGGATTTAAAGGGGGGGGGGATACGTTTTTGTTACGTGTGAACCATTTGGGAAGCCAGAGGAAGATCTCACGCGCGCTTTCTGGATAGGAGAAAAAGATACCAAAAGCATCTTTTAACATCGAAGTGAAAAAGAAGCTTCGTTTAGCCGCCCAGCCGAGCGGAGGACGAATCCCTTCTTCCCATTGATCGGAAAGGCTCTCAAATACACCCGAAAAGGACCCGCTCCCAAGTCCCGCAACAAAGAGAAGCTCTCGAGGTTGAGTCACGAAGCTTTCAAGGCTCCAGCCTCGAGTTCGCTTCTCAGGCGTCCGGCTGAAGCTGTCTCTCTCCGAGCGCCCATTCCCTCATCTCGCCTTGCCTATCCCCCCTGTGCTCCGGAGGGCGAAACCTGCCGCTGCAGTTAATGGTTATTGTCTCGCAGGGCCCATTAGCCTCTTTTGTTGCCCATCCGCCCTCTCGGGTTTTAGCGCTGCCTTGTTGTCGCAGCCGCCCCGCGCAATGTTTAGACAAGGGATTAAGGTAATGGATGGAGCCGGAGCCCTTCGGAACGAGGGGGATGGGAATCGGAGAGCGACCGGAGCAGGAAGCCCCTTCTCCGAGGAAGGAACCCTTTTTGTGGCCTCTAATAGCTCCATGAGCCCGTGGGGCCCAGGTGAGACCCCGCAGCCTCCAGGTTTGGCCGCTCAGGTCCCGAACAGACCCAAGGAAACACGAAAACGCCTCCACCTTAATCCAAGCTGGACCCCGGCGATCCGCCCAGGGAGGGGTGCAGACTTTGCGAAAGAAGTTCGAGAGGGGAGCCGATCCTCAGCCGAAAGGGCTGGGCACGCCGATTTCCTCTCGCCTCCCTCATTTTGCTACTCAAGGCTTCATCAAGGCTGAAGCGGTGGGTGGGGGAGGGGGTTCCCTCCAGGAAACATAGGTTGAAACCCCGTCCTAAATCTCAGCGGGGTGACCAGTTTAATTTTAGTCAATTGCTCTGTCCGTGAATTGAGTAAGCAAATTGTTTCTATCTGCATAAAGTTATTTCTTAAAAATGTAATCATTCTAAAGGGGAAAAAAATAGGCCGAATAGATATTATTTTAAAGAAGGATTATCCCGTTATCATGTAGGAATGAATATTTGAAAAACGGCCTAATTGCATTAATATGTGTGTGCGTGTGTATATGTGTATATGTGTATTTATTTATTTATTTATTTATTTATTTATTTATTTATTTATTTATTTATTTATTTATTTATTTATTTATTAGTTCAATTTATATGCCGCCCTCCTCCGAAGACTCAGGGCGGCTTACAATGCACTTATAGCAATAGCCTTCATTCTTTTGTATATACCTGCTTATTAGGGCTTTTGGCCCCTCATAAGTTTCTACAAAGTCAGTTTATTGCCCCCACAATCCGGGTCCTCAATTTACCTACCTAGGAAGGATGGAAGACTGAGTCAACCTTGATGGTGAGATTTGAACTCGCACTAATTGCAGGCAGCTGGCAGCTAAGTGCTACTTAACAGCACTTTAGTCCGCTGTACCACCAAGGTATACCAAGGTATATAGATATACATACAGACATACAGACATACAAGAATTCTAGTTTTTTCAGATTGTGGCAACTTCTAATTCTAATCGTAATAAAATCCACTTTGCTAGACACTCTGCTAGGGAGGAATTCCCTGAGGATGGGCTCCAGCACGAATCCCAAAACTCGGAAGACTAAACCTCTTGTCCCGGTGACCGACACATATTAGATTCTGTAAATTAGCAATAGTTTCCTGCCTCTCTACAGCCAGTTATTGACGGGAATCGGGATGTGCTTGAAGGAGCGGAGAAATTACTTGCAGTGCTGTAGATTTCATCCGGAGGAATTCTTTTGAAAAATTCGTAATGCGCTTGCGCGATAATAGCTTTCGCTTCAATGGCGCGCTGGCTGTGAAAGGGAAGGAAAGTGCGGGGGAGGGTCGGACCCAACTGCTCAGTCAGCGGTTGTGTCCGCTTTGGGTGCTGGTTGACCCCTTACGTCCTCAAGTCCTCGACTTCTACGTCCAAAGATCTGGGTCTCAGACAAAATCGGAGACACCTGCAGGAATGGTACCTTCCCCTTTGTCCACAAATTAATCATTTTTATTTGTCTGAACAAAATGAATCATTTTTAGTTTTCGATGTCCATGGAGATTCTCAGTCATCCAGATCGTGGTTGTCTCAAAGGTGCTTTTTCAAAAAGGCAACTGGGCTTCGTTTTTTTTCCTTGAGGAAAAGACATTTCGCTTCTCATCCGAGAAGTTCTTCAGTTCTGACTGAACGGGAAAGCCAAGTCCAGTTGCCTATTGCAAAAGCATCTTTGTGGCATTTTTTATTTCTCCTTGATTTCAAAGCGGACCTCCAGAAGATGTCGAGACGCCGCCTCCCATTGGAATCAATACGATCCCGCTTGAGACGACGCTTACTCGGGAAAAAGGATGCACAAATGACCAGGCTGTTTCATCTTCCTTTGCCTGCGGTTTCTGCACACGTGTGAATGTTGTGACGAATAGGCAGAAGGGGAAAGACAGCACTGTTAAGAAAATCCGGCCAGTAGCTGTCTTCTGATCCCTTCTGATTTTGCTCTCCCGAGCTGGATCGATCCAGTGGGTCGCCTGAGATGCTGAATCACGATTCTGTTTGCCTTCGGCTTTGCTGGAGCCTCTCTTCTCCTTGAGCCACTTCCTCGCAACTACCTTCCGTGTCTCTGGACCCCCTTGCCTTAAACCAGGGCTCCCCAACTGGTGCCCTCCGGATGCGCTAGGCCAGGCTCAGTTCCCGTTTCTGATATCTTGGCCCGAAGTTCTGTGGCTTTGTGGGTTCCCTAATTCCAAGCGCTGCGAAATCACTGAAACTCTCTCGGCCCTCGAAGCTGCCTGGCCCGCGCAGAGCTGGGTGGTGCCCCTTGATTCAAGGGCCAATTCAACCAGGCATCTGGGAGAAGGTTTCCCCCAACTAAGCGCAGGCTGGGCTCATCCTTTGACTCTCACTGGCTATTTACAGAATCGGCTCTTGGCCGGTGGTCTCCAGAAGCTAAAGAGGAGGGGGACACCTTGCCCTCCTTATGCCCCTCTCTTTTCACTCTTTTCGTGGTAAGCGAAGGTTTTCGCCAGATCGGGCCGCACCCTTTACAAGTCAGTGGGGTGCAGGGGGCGCCGAGCTCGAGGGCTCTGTTTCTCCCGCCCCCCCCCCCCCCCAAATCCCTTCCCGCTTTACTCCGTATTTATACAGCGCCTGCCCTTGTGTAAACTCAGCCCAGGCCGTGGTTATTCTCAGGCCGGGTCTGTTTGTCCTTGGCTGTCAGCAGCGCCCGATGAGAAACTGCTCTTCCCGGCGAACCGGCGGCGCTGATTTATGTGGGAATCCCTGCCTGCACCGAGGGAATGAGGAGCTGCCGGGCGGATGAGCCTACGGGAGGCTGGGCAGGAGCAAAACCCGGGAAGGCTCCGGGCGGGCGGGCGGCGCCTACTGGTCTCCGGAGTTGCCTTCTCAGCCTTTTCACTTGGGTTGACAGGCTGAGCCTGGCCGGGTCTGTCCAAATGAGGAGGGGGCTCTTTTAGCTCTGGGAAGGGCTCCTGGGCGTTTCCACACGGAAAGAGCTGGCACCCCGAACTATTTTGCTGATTCCTCTTTAAGTTCGTCCTTCACACCCAAGTTTATCTTTGGTCCCCCGACTCAGAGCTCTCCATGTTCTTTGGTCTTCAAACCCCTGCCTGTTTCCCAATGAGCATGAACCTTTGGTGTTAAATCCTGGGTTTCTGGAGGGCACCAGGTTGGAGAAAAACTACTGTAGAGCATTATGGACTACTCATCTGAATGGCTTCCTCTTCAAGAGTGAAGTGAGAGGGATGGTTTTTAAATCTTTAGGATTAGCATCAGTTACTTTATAAAAGATTGGAAATCTTTTTGCTGAAAATGGGGGAGAAATGAAATATGCTCTTTGGATCAGCTGATTAAAACGGGTCAAATATGGGAAATGGGGAATTATGTAATGTAATTTTAAAGAGGGAGGAGAAATAATAAATTAGTTTGTAAAGGACACCAGAAGTCACTTTTTAAAATATCCTTTTTCTATCTATATTGTTCCTTGTACTTTTTTTCTTTTTGTCTTTTTCTTAATTTTTCTTCACATATTTAATGGTTTTTTTTTACTCATATAAAAACACCTAATAAAATCATATATTAAAAAAGGATTAGCAGCAGTTACCACATGCCTAAATCTGCCTAGTGTTTCATTATCATCTTTGCTTAATTTTTGGATGGATTTCCTTTTCTGAGGGATTACAAGGAGCTGCCACACAATGTGACTATTGAGAGAAACACAGCTGAGGGAGAAAGGTTATTTTCAGATAACAATTGTTGTCCATGCAGTTTTTGAGCAGATTGGTACAATTAATAAATAAGGTGTTTATTTGTACAAGAAGTGTATGTGCCTGGTTTGTGCTCACGATGATTAGGGCAAGCTATGCCAAATTAAAAGGCCTCCAGGTTTGTTTGCATGGGTAGATGGGAAAATCTGATTCATCTTATCTAGTCCTAACTGGGTAACATCAAGTAAACATAAAACCGAACCCATTGCCTTGTTGTTGCAGAGAGTTCAATGGCTCTTCTTCACAGAGGCTGATGGATGCATCTCCACCATGGTTTTTATTTATTATGAATCAAATTTATATGGCCACCCATTGCACCCATAAAGTGATTCTGGGTGGCATACAAATGATCCAATAAAACAGTAAATAAATAAGAACACCATTAGTTAAAAAAATTGCTGTGCATAGTTAAGCATTAGATCTGATTTTATTAGTAAGATCTTAAGGTCAGATTCAAGGCCTTAAGTCTAGATTGCAAGACTTTGACTGGCAGAGAGTAAAATATTTTTCACAGCGAATATCATCAATAACTGAATTAAGGTAAGGACATAGGTTCTCAAGTGGTCCTTTGATAATGATCTGAAGTATTTATTTATTTATTTCCTTATTTATTTGTTTCCCACGTTTATTATCTGTACAAATAACTCAAGGTGGTGAACATATCCAACATACCTTCCCCTTCTATTGGGAAAATAACAACAACAGCCCTGTGAGGTGGGTTGGGATGAGAGAGAGTGACTGTGCCAAAGTCACCCAGATTCCATGGCTAAGGCAGGACATGAATTAATTGTCTTTTGCTTTCTAGCCTGGTGCCTTACCATTAGACCAAACTGGCTCTTAACCGCTAGACCAAACTGTTCCCAATGGGTGAATTCCCCGCTTGAAAGAGGGACTGTCGATCCCAAACAAGCAGTATTCAAGATTCATCTGTGCTGTACTTGTATGTGTAGCTATAACTTTCCTTTATTCTTCTGCAGTTGGTATCTGGCCACATTCAAATACAAACTTTCAATCTACACAGGTTGGTTCTGCCCAAAAACTGCTTCTAATTTCTGGAAAAATTGTTATTGTTGGATAAATTGTTATTGTTGGATAAATTGTATGGGTATTTATTCAGATGTAATCTTTATTCTGTTAGAAAAGATTTTACACATAGTAACAGTGCATTGCGTTGTGATGTAAAGCTGATATAATACCATATGGAATAATTTGGAGCAATGAAATGGGCCATTCAGCTGTCAGAGAAGATGACAATTCACATGCATATTTCATCCTATTCCAAGGGGTTATACACATATGCTGTTTTTACTACCAAATAGTGAGTGATAGACTGTTCAACATTGCTATGGTTTCTAGATAAAATACATGTGTGTGTGTATGTGTTTGTACAATATTCATTGAAGTGGGGTAATGCTTTCAGTATAAGCAAATAACAGGAATTAACAAATAAGGGAATTATCCATTTCCCTTACCACACTCCAAACTTGTTTTTTTTTTCAAGCAGAAACTATAGGACCTGTTATATTTATTTGTGAAGCTATCTGGTGTAATGGTTAAGGCATCAGGTAATCTGGAGCTCTAGTTCTGCCTTTATTGTGCCTTTGGCGCAAAGCCAGCTGAGTTATCTTAGGCCAGTCACATTCTCTCAGCCCTAGGAAGGTGCAATGGCAAACCAATTCTGAAAAATGTTGCCAAGAACACTGCAGGGATATGTCCAGACAGTCTCTAAGAATCAAATATGTTTGAATAGAAATACACACACACACATACAGAGTGTATATGTATGTATGTATATATATGTATGTATGTATGTATTTCTCTTTAGCCAAGTTCTTCCTACGTAAACCCAGATTTTTATGCAGCCCTAGTTCAGTGAAATCCCAATCCACTAGTTTCTAGGCTTTTTTGCCAGCAGCCAGCAAGCTCCCTGCTGCCCATTGGGAGACTTGCTGGCTGCTGGAAAAAAAGCCTAGAAACTAGTGGATTGGGATTTCACTGAACTAGGGCTGCATAAAAACCTGGGTTTACATAGGAAGAACCTGGCTAAAGAGAAATACACATAAAGGCCTATGAAAAGAAAAGAAAACACACACACACACACACACACACACACACTCTGTATATATTGCTCAAAAAAATAAAGGGAACACAAGCAGAAGACACCCGAGATCTGAATGAATGAAATAGCCTTATTAAATACTTTGTTCTTTACATACAGTAGTTTATACACTGCTCAAACAACTAAAGGGAACACAAAACTACTGTATGTAAAGAACAAAGTATTTAATAAGGCTATTTCATTCATTCAGATCTCGGATGTCTTCTGCTTGTGTTCCCTTTATTTTTTTTGAGCAGTGTGTGTGTGTGTGTGTGTGTGTGTGTGTGTGTGTGTATGTATGTATGTATGTGTATATATATATATATATATATATATATATATATATATATATATATAAACACATACACACATACGCATACACATACACACACATACACACACACACATATACACAAATATTCAGTGCATATATTCATACTCATACAGTATATTCGTACTGTAATATCTCATTTCTATGAAATGCAAAAAGTAATAGAAAAAAAGGAACAAGAAAGAAAGAAGAATGGGATAATGAAAAACAGAGAGGAATGGTGGACAGAAAATTTGTTTAAAAAAGAAAATTTACCAACTCTTCATTTGGAGTGTGAAGAAAGGATCCTTCTAATCAGTCCTTCGACAGCACAAAGATTTTCATTGGCTAAGTGTAAATTTAAATTATAGTAGCCAATTTGTAAGAAACATCATTCATCCCAGACTGAATCCAATTTAATTGTGCTGACTGCAAAACTCCTTTAAATGTTTATTTTTAGGACTTTTTAAAGAGGTTTTAAGCAGTCAGCTCTTAATAATGGTTGCAGTAGTGTTAGGAACAGTGGGTAGCTCTAATGTGTAAAAGCTATGCTCAGAATTAAATTGCAGGAGTGTGAAAAGGTCATATTGTCACTGAGTCAGAGCAGGGTAGGAAATGTCTCAACACAGAGACACTGCTGGCTGATTTTATATGGAATATTTCATGCCAGTTGTGTATCTAAGCTGCACAGAGCCATCAAGCTACAGGCTGTTAAAGGAGACAGTTAAACATTCCTCTTCTGAAGTAGTAGCGCTCATAAATCACATTTTAACAGCTTGTTAGATCACAGTTTTCCAGTGTCTGAGGCCCAACTCAACTTAGCATAGGGACCCAACTGCTGTTCATACTTAGTCATCTACGAACTTCTTGCCTTTGCATTTGAAAGGCTTGTGGGATACAATGTGGGATAGCCCAAACCGTGAAACATTATGCCCCAGTCATTTCTTGCAACAGTAAATTATGAATCATATGCACTTTTAATAGAGGCAAGTGAGAAAAATCAGATCTAGATAATGAGCATATTCACTGTACACTGATGCTACTGTCATTTTATTGATGGAGGGAGTCCGTATCGTTTGAAATTTCATGCTTGGCAGAAATTCTACAGTCGTAGTTTTTTTTGTTCCACCATGAAGAAGTTGTATTTGCATTTTTGAGAAGTCCATCAGGAGAGCCCAAAACTATTTTCTAGTCTTGTAAGTTTAAAAAATATGGCCTGGGAAAAGTTAATGTGATTTTTCCCTTATATTATTACCAAGTAAATAATGTAAACATGCCCATTAATTATCATGAATCAAGCTCAACTTGAGATAGAAATATCAGGAATCTAAGAAATTCTACAGAAGTCCCAAAACTTGAGGGGGATGGGGGGAATAAAGAAAGGAACCCATTTTATATAGTCACTTATTCTGGAAAAGGATCTCCACTGATGACCTTAAATGAGGCAGTAGAAGATGCTCAAGAGTCCAATAGTTGCCTATGATATGATACCATCATAATGCAAATGGTGCAAATTTTTATAATGTGCTTTCTTTCCCTAATCCATGGATGCTATTTTCCTGTTTAAGCAATAGAGTATGAGAGTCAGTATAGTTAACTATATATCATTGTTCATATTACTAGCTGTTAACCCCTTAGATTTTGTGGTTCCTGGATGTTATCGTTTTTGGGTCTTCTTCAAAGGCAGTCCCACACACAGCACAGTACATTAATCTAATATAAGCTAGACAGTTTCAAGCCATTACATGCATTATACTGATTAGATCAGATCTCAGAGTAAAGATTTACTCAGTATATATCAGCTCTATTATTGTGCTATTAAAACACACACACAGAGGCACATAACACAAATCAGACTTCTAAAATGTACCATGGGCTGCTGTACTCTTGGATCTAGAAAAAAAATCACATTAGAAAGGATATGTTTTGTTGGACTAGTTTCTCTTCGTAGTACAAACTTGTCCTACACTTGTAGTCTTTGAACTACAATTCAAACATTGTTGCATACAATGACCAGCCAATGTCAAAGACTATTGGGAGTAGCGATTTAGCAACATCTGGAGACCACAGGTTGCTTATCTTGCACTTGAACAAATTGAGATTGTAGAACGGAGTGCAGATCCTAGAGAAAGGAGTAACATTATTCACTGCTGAAGGAAACATAAGAAAAAGAGTTTAAAAGGCCGAGCTAGAACATTTCTCTTTCCAGATGTGATAGTTTTCTATGTGCCTGTGTATATTGTTTTGCATGGGGAGAATTCAGAAATGGTGTCCCAGTTTGAATTGCTATAAACTGCTAGCATTCTGCTTGGGCCAGGAATTATTAAGTGATCTGTAATCAGTATGGATAAACTAATAACAACTCAGTTGCTTGGAGTTGGAGAGAAGCTGCTCCACCCCTTTCCTATATGGCATCTTTATGATCCAAATTCCTATACTGTATAGAGAAATGTGTACACATTTCCCCCAAGTAAAGCATTTTGTTGTGGCAGGAGGGACTTTCTAGGAGGAAATAGTACAGGATGAAGCATTAAGCCCAGCTCCCTGGTGCACAGCCTTGTCCAGAATGAGGCACTGGCCTTCTGTTATTAATATATTTATTTTAAATAATGAAGATTGGGACATCCTGAGCACAATTTGGCTCTCAGTCTGTTAGATTTCAAAACATAATGACTTGTTTATCAGGCTAGAATGGGTAGGCAACTCACTTTAACTTAAAATATAAATAGTCTAACACGATGTATCACTTTTTTGGGAATCTTTTCAAGAAAGCATTCCATAGGCAATACAGTATAAGCAGTAAAGATAGAGAGAAACATATTTGTAATTTTATTTAGGTTTACTTATTAAACGTCTGAGTCATTCTATCACCTTTACTAGTATTTTCAACATCATGCCCTGCAGATGTGCTAGTTGATCAGCAAAGGATACTGGGAATTGTAATCCATCATATCTGGAGGAAAGAATTTCAAAATGCCATGAGAGGAGCATAATACAATTTAATATGAATTATTTATATTACATAAATTATATGTAACAATTAAATTGAACATTATATATCTATTTTAAGTAATATATCTCAGTAAAATACTATCATCTATTTCGTAATGGTCCATATTTTATACAGCAAAAGGGATTTTATTCTGCAAAATGAGCAATATATGGAGTACAACTATGGCATTACAATGTATGTACTTTATCAAAAAGTGTATAGTACAGTAGTATTTTTTCCTCTGACATTTTTGTTCACTAAGTTTTCCTTGAGAGTCTTGCCCTAGGTTATTTCTATAGAGAAGGGACCCATGCTCACCACAAGATCAAGACAGCTTACACACGTACGCACTTCACCCAATCCTGCTGACAACATGGAAAGCAGAAACGGTGTGTGTCCTTGTACCAACCTTTGGGTGACCTTTCAGGGACATTTCGGGAGCCATTGGAAAGAATTTCTCATTGTGTTGTCTAGGAGTTTCCAAGGAATTAGTCAGCAGGCTGGAATCGGGCTGCTTCCCCCTCCCTACCACCCTTGGAGCTGGACCAGTTTGAGGGAAATGTTGCTAGGGTGACAGCAAGTTGTGATGGATGGACTGAACGTGGCTGCAGAGTGGCAGGGCTGCTGGTCAGTTAGCCAGGCCTGTGTTTATAAGAAGGAAGAGGCTGTTTCCTGGAGTGAACATAATGCAGCTCTAAAAATGGCAGGGGAAATACATCATGTAAGGGGAGGGCTGCTGGGCAGCTGAAGACTAGAGCAAGCTTTCAGGTCAAGGTGCCTCTGACAGGCTTTTTTAATAGGCTGTTTGCGTGAGAGTTTGCTGCTGTTTCTCCCCGTTTCTGCCTTCCTGATGGCAGCAAAGGCTGAGCCAAGATCCAGGGAGGGCCTTTTCTAAATTGCCTCTTTCCAGGGCTGGCTGATTTATTTAGAAGATAAATAACCAATAATGTCTATTGTTTAATGCTTGTTGGTGACATTATCCTCCCCAGAGTATTGGTCTTTGGTCTTATCCTATTGCAAATGGAGAATCTGTGACTTGATACGGTGGACAGAGTTCAACTGTGAAGGAAAGTGTAAAATGAATTTTGCTTTGAAGGGGGCAAACATTGCATTGGCATACCCTTCTTCCTCTCTGTCCCTACTTAGGCTAAGCCACCTCAGTAGGCAAAAACTATTCTGCATCATATAGTCCTGAATTATATCAAGTATCTTTCCACGCTCTTAATTATGAAAGCACAAAACACACATAAATAGCTATTATCTGGGACCACAAAGCAACTAATTAATTCACCATTTCCTTTTTAGAATAGAGTAGAACAGAATTATAGGACTGGAATGGACTTTGCAAGTCTTTTAGTCCAACTCCCTGCCCAAGGCAGGAAACCTTATATACCAACCCAGACAAATGATTGTCCAATCTTTTCTTGAAAACCTCCTGTGATGGAGGACCTAAAACTCCAGGAGGCAGCTGTTCCTCTGATTGTTCTCACTGTAAGGAAACTTCTTCTTAGTTCCAGGTTGGATCTCTCTTTGATGAGGTTTGACATACCCAGTTTCCTTAACCATTGACTGTACAGTTTAGCCCCCAGATCCTTTATCATCTTTGTTGATCTTCTCTGCACCCTTTCTAGGGCCTCAGAATCTTTTTTTGTATCTTGGTGACCAGAATTCAAAACAGTATTCCAAGTGTGGCCTCATTAATGGAGTATAAAGTGGTACTATCACTTCTTGTAAACTTGAGGCTATCCCTTTGTTGACAGGGGGCCGCATTGCATTTTTAAATCTAAGTACTATAAAGATTTCTAAAAATCGATTCTGGTAGATTCTTGGAGTATAGATTTAATAGCTTCCAGCATGTTTCTTGGAAGTTCAGCTACAGTAGCTAAAGATAAATTTACAATCCCAAAATAAACTGACTTCATTTCATTGAGAAATTGATTTTTTGGCGTGTGTAGTGATTTGGGGGCATTTCAGGAAACACATTAAGAGCTACTGTACAAGACTCCAATAACACATTTTTCCTCCAGCTACTACACCACTACTGTAATTTATAAAGCAAACTGCTGCAATGAGATTAAATTGTCCAAAGAAATGCCCACTTCTGGCTTGAGACTGGATTTCCTTTTTTGTCTTCCTTATTCTGTGTGGAAATTCTTTGTACAGTATTAGCATTAATTTGTTGCCTTATAGCATAGTTTACTCACTTGTTTTCCTAATAGAGCCTTCATAGTTTTACACGGCAACTGTTTTTGCAGTGTAGTAGAACTACACTGTCTCAACTTTAAATATTTTGTTGATGCTCAATATATCTTTTTTCATTTATTAACTTGCTTTCTCCAATCATTTTGCTGCAAGCCTCAGTTAATGCTATTTGACATTTATGTTTAGACTAGAGAATTGAATGAAGGTAGAATTTCTGCTAGATTTTTCTTTGGGTTGAGAATAGTGAGGAGGAAGGAGAGCAATTATAATACCTTCTTCTGCACATCTCCTAGGGCAGTGATGGCTAACCTTTTTGCCATCAAGAGCCAAAAGTGGGGGGGGAACGTGGGGGGAAGTCATGCATGCACGTGCCCACACCCATAATTCTATGTGCCCCACTCCCCCGTGCATGCGTGCACGACCCCCCCTGCACTCCCTCCGCTTTTGGTACGCAATTGCACGGTGGGCCAGGTAGGCCCCTTCTTCACCCTCCCCAGGCTCCAGAGGCCTTCTGGAGGCTGGAAACGGCCTGTTCCCCGATTTCCGGTGGGCCCAGAAGGCCCGAAAATCAGCTGGCCGGTATGCGCATGCACACTGTAGTTGAGCTAGGGCAACGCTCGCGTGCCCACAGATATGGTTCCGCGTGCCACCTGTGCCAAAGATTCGCCATCATGGTCCTAGGGCTTTAGTCCATTGCTCTACATCCATCCTCCATTTCCTCCTCCACATGGAAGAAGATCTTTTCAGGGCAATTGCTCAAGTCTGCAGGTAGAATCCAATTGAACTCTTCTCTCCCTCCAGCCATTTAACCTTTCAAGCTTTTTAAGGAGGAATCTTTTAAGGGGCATAACTACTGTGGAATGGGACAACTCATCAAGGCCAGGTTGGTATGGATGGTCCGGCATGGATGGGGCCGCATAGCCGGACCACTGCTTGACTTTATTCTCCCTCTTTGTGTCTGTCACAAGTAAATGCCTTATTCTCCATTATGTAAATAGTACATGAACGGGATATCAGGGGTTAATTTATTCTCCACTTCTTAATGTATTCATACTTCACCACTCCCATATTCAGCTCCACCCATTGTACATATATAAGGAGCTGCACACATCCATTGCTTGCTTCTATCTGTGAATATTCAGTGAATATAGAATGCCTCATGTAAATAAAGAGAGATATATTTGAACTTTTAATTCTTAAATGATTTATTGAGTCTGATCCTGAAAATATAGCAACAAGCTGGTAGCAGAGGATGGTTAATTGACTCAATAAAAACTTAAATATGTCTAAGAGAAATAGGCCCAACACCAGGGCATACAGCAAAGAAATAGAAACGGATCAAGAAATAATCGATGAGTCCACAAATGCAATTTCGAGAGAATCTGAAGAATACACCACTGAAGAAGAAGAAATAATAAATGAGAATGATGACCGAGAGGAAAACAAAATAGAAAATAACGAACTCAGGTCAGAAATATTAAAACTGCTAAAAAGTCAGAAGGACGATGAAAGCCTCATCGCGAACCTCCAAGATATGCTGAAAAACAGCGGAGCAGCGAGAGAGAAGCACATCGCTACTGAAAAGACAGAAGAATTAAAAATAGTGAGTGATACGGCCACAAACAAAAATGCTGTAAAGAAGAAAATCGGTGATCCCGCGCAAATTTTCGAATGGCAGCCATCTTGGTTTCAACAGACCTCCGGGGTAGGCGATGCAGAGCCAATCAGAAAACTTAATTCAAAATTTCTGGCGCGAAAGGCATTGCTTGATGATGAAAATAAAAAAGAAAAACCAAACGCCTCAGAAGAATCAGAATCGGAAAGTGAAGATAATTCAACAAACAGACAAATAGAGTCAGCAATGAAAACGCTTTTTGCTGCCTTTGGACCGAAACTAAAGATTAACAAAAAATCAAATAGAAAGCAAGCGAGCAAGTCAACGCCTCAAAATCTACCCACTCCCATCCTGGCGACGAGGGCACCGACGCCTGAACCCAGAGAGCCCTGCAGATACCGTCCCACACCGCAGATCGATGCAAGCACCAACGCTCTCAAGAGAAGTAAAAGAACTACCGCCATCGTCAGGACTCCCAAGATCGAGCCGGAGACCGATTCATCTGAGGAGGAGCAGAGCGAGCGAGCCGCGACGACGAGAACCTCTCACGACGACTTCAGAAGTGAAATGAGCAACGCGCATGCGCAAGACCACGCAGACGACCCAGGAAGACATGAGTTGCTGAAAGGATCGTGCAGACTCGTTGCGAGCATCCCCATGCCATTTTGTAATTTCCAGCATTTACGAGACCACGGACTACCTCCGGTTGTAAGTAATGGACCCAATAATGTCGGAAACTTGCCCAGTGACTTCCCAAAGTTGAGAATAGATGGCATTAATTTACAAGAGTGGTATCAGCAGCTCCAGGTTGTCTTTATGAAAGAGAACTTACTGTTTTTTATCACTAATCCCCCAAAAAGACCTTGGACTCTAAAGCTAGACTGCTTACACCATAGAGCATTTTTCTTATTAATCTCTAGTATATCTCCTGCAATGTATCACAGCATTAAGCAAAATATGACTGTCTCAGAAATTATTCAATGCATGTTCAACCTATTTCACAGTGATAGTGTAGCTACTACCACAAGAATGTCTAAAGATTTCTTTTCTTCTAGGATAAAACCAGGGGTTTCCATAAGTGAACATTTAATATCTTTAAACAAAATTAGAGCTGAACTGCATTTAAGGGGGGAGGTGATTTCAGATCAAACAATGAAAAGTGTTATCATCAACTCACTTGACCCATCATGGGATAATTATATGTCACATTTAGACACAATCAATCTAGGGTACTTATCCATAGAAAGTCTATCCAATAAGTTAATAGCTGAAGACAATTCAAGGAGGAGTCGCTCTAACAGTCACATAGAACACAAACCATATAAGAAGGTAGCTTTCCAAGAAAGATATCATGAAACATTTAGATGCCACAACTGTGGATCCAAGGAACACAATAGGAGAGATTGCCCCAAATTTTCAAAAGAAAGACATAGGTCAGAACACAGAAACAAATACAACTATAGACAGTCTTCCATCGATAGATATAGATATAGAAGCCCACCAAATTATAAAGAACATAGAGGGGGCAGAGACAATTCGAAAGATAGGAAATCTGGTTCACTAAACGGACTAAACAAACAAGACAACACTAACATACAACAAACAAAAAATAATAATTGGCTCATTGATTCTGGAGCAACCAATCACACCACAAACAATAGAAATATATTGTCCTCTTTTGTAGAAGATAAGTTTGTAATCAAAGTAGCTAATCAAGAGAAGGTCCAAGTGATAGGTAGAGGGAATGTAACCCTACCTGGTTTAGGAAAAATAGAGGGGGTATTACTAATACCTGAAATACCTCATAACATACTGAGTGCCATAAAACTTAGCAGAGATTCAGACACTAACATTGTGTTCTCAAAGGGGAACGCAACATTAAAAAAGAATGGAATAGATATAGGTACAGTAATAATCAAAGGAGGCCTACCTTATTTAATGACAAAAGAAGAATGGTTACACAACATTGATTCAAATATGGAAGATAGCATTGAGATAGATAATGGAAACAATAGTAACAGTGACAATGATGAGTGTGAAGTAACTCATAATCACAAAGATACACACAATGAAAAAAAACCTAAAATAGGTAAGCCAATTCACGATGAGTGTGCTCATGTTTTACATAGGAAGTTAGGACATGCCAGTTTCCCTGTAGTACAAAAGATGACTGAACACGCAGAAGGTGTAAAAATAAAAAATTGTGAAAACTATTTGGAATGCTCAGTGTGTAAGTCTACAAAACTAAAAACTAGTCCCAGACCTAGAAAATCAACAAGATCAACCAACAAAATTTTTGATTTGGTACACATGGACCTAGTTGGTCCGCTTACACCATCAATTACCTACAAAAAACGTTACTTTCTAACTATTGTTGATGATTATAGTCGTTATGGATTTGTTTACACATTAAAACATAAAGATGAAACATTTCAGAAATTCAAAGAGTTCTACAAACGTGTAGAAACACAGCACAACATTAAAATAAAGCAAATCATGACAGATAGGGGATGTGAATTCATGTCTAAAGAATTCTCCCAATGGCTAAAGGACAGAGGAATGTTACATTACACATCTAGCCCCTTTTCCGCGTTTCAGAACGGAGTGGTAGAGAGAAAGAACTCAACATTACAAACCATGATTAGATGCACATTAGAAGATGCTGGCTTAGGCAAACAATTCTGGTCAGAAGCACTACAATATTCTAATTACACACAAAATAGAACTTGGTCCAGCATTGTAAATAAGACACCGTATGAAGTGATGTATAATAGGAAACCAAAATTAGCACACATGCACATATTTGGAGTCACTGCAGACGTACACATACCTAAACAATTAAGAAGAAAAGGAGAAAATGTGTCTAGAAGACTTAGATTTATGGGATATGAGACAGGTACAAAAGGATACAGATTCATTGATAATAATAACAAATTTATAGTTTCCAGAACAGCTGTGTTCCATGAACAGGCCAACTGGTCTAAAATACATCTTAATGAAATATTCCCAAACAACAACACAGATACAAAAGCCCAAGAGAAAAGGACTATAGAAAAGCAAAATGACAACAAACATAGAAACAAAACCAAAACATGGACAAACAGTCAACACAAAATAAAGACAGACACATTAACAAAAAAGGAAGCAAGATATTTGCATGACAATAATAGTCAACCTGAAAAAACAATTAGAAATACCAGAAATCAAATGCCAAATAAGTACAAGGATTATATAATGCATATGAATGGAGAATCAACAACACCTAATACATATGAGGAAGTGTTAAAACTTCCTCCTAAAGAAAAGGAAAAATGGGAATCAGCAATGACTAAAGAGATGGATAGTTTACGAGGACTAAATGTATTTACACCTGCAATTGCGCCAAAAGACAAAACTATTATTGGCACTAGGTGGATATATAAAATAAAAAATCTAGAGGGAGGCAATACTCTATATAAGGCCAGATTAGTTGCACAAGGTTATGCACAGAAATATCCCGAAGATTACACTGACACATACTCTCCCACTGTGAGAACTGAGAGTGTCAAAACAGCTCTAGTGGTAGCATCAGCACTCAATCTCGATGTATTCCAATACGACATACAGACTGCGTATTTACACGCAGAATTAGACAAGGAAATATATGTAAGAGCACCTCACAGTCAATATACAAACAAAAATGAGACTTGGTTATTAAACAAAAGTTTATACGGGTTAAAACAATCTGGTAAACGATGGTATGATTGTTTAGTAAAAGTACTTAAAACTATGGATTTCAGTGCCACTACTGCTGATAACTGTTTATTTGTTAAAAAGGGTGATGATTCCATAGAGTTTGTATTGATATATGTGGATGACATTTTGTACATAGGTAAACATAAAGAAAAAAGAGAAACATTTGCAACAAAGCTAAATGAACATTTTTCACTGAAATCTTTGGGCAAAGTAAACAAGTATCTTGGCGTTCAAATTAGTAAAACTAGAAGAGGATTCAAGCTTTCTCAGAGAGATAAGATCACAGAACTCTTGAACAAATGTAATCTAAGCGATGCTAAACCCTGTGACACTCCTATGCAGACTGATTTTTTAAGGAATGCAGATGAATCATCCCCTGAGTTCAAAGATAACACATTCTATAGATCAGTCATAGGTTCCCTTCTTTACATTTCCAATTGGACCAGACCTGATATCGCTTTGCCCCTCAATTTATTGTCCAGACATGTCAGCAAACCAACAATGTACCATTGGGAAGCAGTCAAAAGAATTTTAAGATATTTAAAGAATACCTTAGATTTTTGTTTGATATTAGAGCCTAATAATGTCAAGGAGCCAAACCTCACATGCTATGCAGATGCGGATTGGGCTGGAGACACTTCATGCAGAAAAAGTACATCTGGCTATATATTTCTTCTTAACGGTTGTCCAGTTTACTGGTACACTGGCAAACAAGATCTAGTGGCTACTTCTACAACAGAAGCAGAATATGTTTGTCTATCCAAAGCAGCAAATAACCTTGTATGGTTTAATGACTTAATTTCTGATATTTGGAAAAAACCCACCTTGCCTTTCATCATGCATGAAGACAACAAAGCAGCTATCGAAATATCTAGATCTGACGCCATTGGACAAAGATCCAGACATATAGATATAAAATTTAAACATGTGAGACAGTTATCTCAGGACGGATTTATTAAAGCGGTGCATTGTGAAACATCCGAACAATTGGCTGACATTTTAACGAAACCTTTGCCATCTAAACAACATAAATACCTGACTTCTAAGTTACATGTTTTGTATTGTTCTGAATCTGAATGTAATTGGTGTAGCATATCGAATCGGCATTTAGAGGGGGATTTGTCACAAGTAAATGCCTTATTCTCCATTATGTAAATAGTACATGAACGGGATATCAGGGGTTAATTTATTCTCCACTTCTTAATGTATTCATACTTCACCACTCCCATATTCAGCTCCACCCATTGTACATATATAAGGAGCTGCACACATCCATTGCTTGCTTCTATCTGTGAATATTCAGTGAATATAGAATGCCTCATGTAAATAAAGAGAGATATATTTGAACTTTTAATTCTTAAATGATTTATTGAGTCTGATCCTGAAAATATAGCAACAGTGTCACTTTTATTACTATCTGTAAATTGCACATGCAGATTTTGACTTATCTTAAAATAAAATATCTGATTCAAAAAGGCTTGCAGTAATAATGCAACTAAATTCAAGTACAATATATCTAAAGAGGAACCAAGTTCAGCAAATAGTTATCAGGAAGTACCACTGTAATATCATTACAATTAACATTCATTCACTGATTTTATAGTATTTCCTTTGAGAAGAAGTGCAGTATATAAGTATAGTACTACTATTACTGATAGTTCTACCTGTTGAAGAGCCTAATTCTGTGCATATCTAATTGGATGGCCCACTTTCTTTAGTTGGACTTATTAACAAAAAAAATAAGCATAGGATTGTAGTACTGAATTTAAGAAATCCACCTTGTTCCATAAATTGGCTTGTGATTCATCTTGTGATTTTCTGCACTCAATAGGAAGAGAAATCATTATGCTATACCATTGTGAATGACATACAAAATTCTATCTGAATTTCCATTATTTGGCTACAAATTTTCAAGGAAGCAGTGCTAGTCAGCAAAAAACATGCTATGATATGCCTATAAAGATTTCTGCTGTTATGCAGCAACATCAGGAAAATATTCATTTGAGAATCAAATTCAACCTCATGTCACAATGCCTTGTTTGGGAGAATTGACTCAATCATATTCTAAGTACCGTACTATTTGAGCAAGGATCATCTTGATTTGCTTAGTTTGTTCTGGATGTTTTTCTTATCCTGTATTTTAGAACAGTTTACAGAGAAGCAGAATTAAAAGATAATGGCGGATGGGGTCAGAAGACCTTATCCCTGTTCTGCCTATCTCTCGACTCTTAGTTTCAGTTTTAGTACAATTTTCAATAATTTTTTAAACAGTGTAATTTTAATGTGTTAATATTTTAATAATATTTTATTTGTTTTATAACTTGTAAGCTGCCTAGAGTCTGTTTGTAGGGGAAATCAGTGGCATAAAAATTTAATTAATACATACACACACACTTTACTGATACCGGTCATTCATAAAATGGAACACTTAACATTTTAAAAATGGTTTGTAAACTGTCACTGTTAAGAAAATAATTATTATTTTCACTATCTATTTGAATGTTACTTTTAAATTCACTGTTTACCATCACTGCTTCCTCCCATGTGTGTATGTGTGTGTTGTGTGTATATGTGCATGTATGGACAGTATATGACCTCATCTGAGAATATGTGCATTCCAGAATTTTTTAAGCTACTTCTGTTATTTTAAAACATTTACTATTATAATGATTTCACTTTCTTGAGATTCCAACCTAGGTATAGTATTCAATCTTTTGTTAGTAATGGAATTAAGTTTGCGTCACTATAAATATTTTGATCAGAGTTGTAATGTTCTCCCTGTCCTCAAATCTGTCCCTATCGTGTTGTTACTCATGGGGCTGCCCATTCTTATCATGAGTCTTTGATTTGAACTTCTGGTCAGATTCCTTATATCAAGTTATTTTTTCATCCACAGCCACACTTTTCCCTGTAACATTTTAACATAAATACAGATAGAATAAACAAAGGACTGTATTGCAGATGGAAACTGCTTAGAGACTCCATGCATTCTGTCCAGGATTATTTTATTTAGCTTGTGTAACTTCTGTTAATTTATATCCCCTGCTATAATCTCAGATTCTTAACAGTTTTGGAGGCTTTCTGCACTTCCTACTGTCCTGTCAGAAGCTCAGTTAAAGAACTAGTCTCCTCTGAGTCAGGTTTGAGACCTGGTGACGCCATATCCACGTCAATGTTGCTTTCTTGGCAACAATATGGGCTATACTGACAGAAGGAGTTACTGTGACAGTTAGCAGTACACAGGTTTTTCCTTATAAATTGTCTTGGTTGCCAATGAAAATAGTTGTGCTTCCCCCCACCCCCAGCGGTAAGTATTACTAGCCTGCAGATATTCCCCTGGAACATGCTAGATATCAGTGAACAAAATGTAGTAGTAAGAATGGGGCATGACTCTGCTTGTTTGGATCATAGCCTGGAGGGTGCTGTCCTGTGGCAGAATGAGATGTTGGGTTTGCTCATATTCTCCTGTCAATCTCTACCAGTGATTGGCCCAAAGCAGCCTCTTGTTTCAGTAGACAAAGGGAAGACATGGGTGTTTCCTTCACAAGGATGAAGCATGCTGAGTGAAACTCTAGGAATGAAGCTGAGTCACTTGACTGATGCATTATTTATTTATTTACTTATTTAAAACATTTGTATAGCTGTCCATCTGGTACTGAATTCTGGGCAGCTCTCAACCGTTATAATAGCATTATAATAGCATCATCATACTATAAATATATACATACATACAACCACAAATAGTAAAAAAAACCTGGCATCATAATAAACTTTAACAAGCAATCCATCACAAAAATTCTCATCAATCTCACTCTATCCCAGCTGCAGACCCTGTAGTAGAGCTTAAGCAAGGGGCTTTTGAAAGTGGATCCCTATAGCAGAGAAGTTGAAGTGTAAAGTTAACTCGATAAAGAGAGTTTTGCCTGCTGATAGTATGCTAATAGTCTTCTCCTACCTCTTGAAGTTGCAATAGTCATAGTTATTCTGGCACAGCTTCTCTGATGATGCTCCTAAAATGTTTTCCTTCCCAGTACTCTTTCTGGAGCAGAATATGATATAGAAACAATCTATCTCTGTTATTGTAATCAAAATAATCTGCTTCTTTTCATGAACTTTGTGTAAAGATATAATTTGCATTAATTTGTATGGAGGAGTTAAACAGTAAAATTTATGCCACTGCAAATAGTGTCCAGTTTGTTGTACATAAAGGTAAGCTTCCAACTGGACTGGTTTTTTAAAAAATGTACCATCATAAACAATAGCAGCAACAGTAAAAAAAAAAAGAAGGAAAATGGAAAAGGAGAGCTTTTTCTGCAATGCCCCACCCCTTAGGAACATCATGCACCCCACCCCCAGGTGAGATAGGCTCAAATACTCTAGGCCCTCATAGCATGATTTTGCCAACAAGTCTGAGAATACCATAATAAGTCACTGTATGATAGTTGACTGGAAGTAGTCTTTGCATTCTGTCTTTTATCTAGTTTTAATCTTTTTTTATTTTACCTGAAACAGCAATTCAATTTTTGTGTGTGTTTTGTTTTATTATGTATGCTTTCCAGAGTCATTATGTGAATGGGTGGCTATACAAATGTGCTAAATAAATAAACAAACAGTAGCAAAGTAATAAAACTTGTTTTTAATACCCTGATTGGATTACGGGATCTCATATCAAAGGGTTTTTCCTTATGCTTAATTTACACCTGTATTTTCTCTTTGCCCCTTTGCCAATTGAGCATAACCACAAGGATAAGAACAGATGACATTGTACTCCACCTCCTATCCATAGCCTGTTTTCCATTCTGGGCCATCTTAGCCATTCTGAGGGATTAGTCTAGGGGTCAGCAACCTGCGGTTCTGGAGCCGCATGTGGCTCTTTCATCCCTCTGCTGTGGCTCCCCATCACTGGTCGGCTCCACAATTGATAGGGCTTTCAGTTAGGATAGGTAGAGGAAAAAGGATGCCATGCTTGGAGGAGGCTCTATGGTGAGGGAACCGGACTTCCGGTTGGCTCCAGAATTGAATGTGGGGCTTCTGGTTAGGACCTTTGTGGTTCTTTGAGTGTTTAAGGTTGCCGACCCCTGGATTAGTCTATAATGCTTCATTTCAACCTAGCAACATCCCCAGCTCTGACTGGCTATAGTCTGGCAGGCCCCCTCCCCTCAGTGACTGGTCACTGCCCTGTACAAGCATTACATCTTCTACTTGATCCAAAGATAGTTAAATAAAACCACTGGCAACATTCCCTCCCCCACCAAGTACTCTACCAGCATATCTTCTGTTCACCCTTATATCTTCCCTTCACAGATGGGAAAGACAAGAAGCAAAGAAATGGCCTTAGCCCAGACTGAGTGACAACCTATCCCTGTTGTCAAACCACCAGAGATTGGGATTTGTTAAACTGGCTTTAGAAATAGCTGAAAACAGCATGAGACAAGAAACCTGCCGCTAAAATTTGTATTAGACATACAGCTACTTAATAGGATTAGTTAACATTGTATTAGCATATACATTATTTTTCTGTTTGGGATTTTTTCATCCCACATCTGGTTCTATGAAATATCCACTCAGATTCAAACATTCAGTTAAAAGTATTATCATGGCTGATAAGCCACACTTCCTGCTTTTCATGGTTGGAAGATAACTCACTGTTTCTCAAGCATAGAAGCACACATTTTTGTCCTTAACCTACCTACATAACACCACAAAGGCAACCTCTGTCTGTCTTTCCTTGCTTCACATCAAAAATAGCGTTTTCTGATTTCTGCTGGCACAAGCTGTTTTTGAATAGTCCATTTGCTGCACCTCATCCCATCTAGATAGAAATGCTTAGCTTTTGTGTATTGGAGTGGGAATGCCCCTCTCATCCTAGCGACGTTTGTTTTAGGGTGCTGGGTTGCCAGACTGAGAAAGAGGTTAAAAAGTAATGCATGGAAGACAAACAGTGAAAGACTGCTACAAAAAGATGGGAGGCGGAAGACAATAGCATTAGAAAAAATGCATTGTTTAACTATAGATAAGTTCTAGGTGAACTTAGACAGATTTAGTAAGCGTGATACAGGATATGTTAAGTGAATAGTTCAAACAGTATGTGTTGTACAAAATCCTATGCAAGAGATCTCCATTCTGTCTCTATATTCTGTATCTCTGGAGAAGGATACTTTGGGAGATAGGATTAACCTATAAAATGGACATACTAGCTCCCCTTAATGAGGGATGGTGGTAGTGGATTTAAAAAGCTCAAGTCATGGCTTCTTAGTCTTTAGATAGGCAGAAAACTTACCCTGAATATGGGATAATCATATGAATGAGAGATGCTCAAGTGTTCCTTAGCTGTATAGTTATGAAAGTGGTATTTTTCTCCTTCATCCAGCATCATCCAAGGTTAGCTTTGAAGAAAGTCAGGTGACCAGGAGTGATTGGAAAAAGAGGCAAGAGAAGCAGGATAAGCCTCATCTATGAGGCCAGCAGATTTCACAGTGGAATTATTTTCTACCAACTGGAAAGTGGGTAGATAGCTCTTCATTTCAACTATGAGAAAGGCTCTAAGCACAGATTTTAAAATGGGTTCTGGCTTAAGATCACACATACAGTAAAACTTGCACACAGATGATATTTTTAAAATTGAAGAATTGTGGAAGAATTACATTTTATTTATTTATTTATTTATTTATTTATTTATTTATTTATTTATTTATTTATTTATTGGTTCGATTTATATGCCGCCCTTCTCCGGAGACTCAGGGCAGTTTACAATGCGTTAAGCAATAGCCTTCATACTTTTGTATATACCTGCTTAGTAGGGCTTTTGCCCCCCCCCTAAGTGGTGTTCTTTTTTATACAAAGTCAGCTTATTGCCCCCACAATCCGGGTCCTCATTTTACCATCCTCGAAAGGATGGAAGGCTGAGTCAACCTTGAGCCTGGTGAAATTTGAACTTGCAGTAATTGCAGGCAGCTGGTGCTACTTAACAGCACTTTAGTCTGCTGCGTCACCAAGGCTCTTTTACATTCACTATTCCAGTAAACCCTGTACATGTAATGTTAAGGGGGGAAAATTGGCTAATTATCCAGCGCTACCTTTATCGTCTGTGAAAGGTGTGTGCTAGTAGAAATGCAATTGTCTTTACCACCAATAAATCATCTCTGGAGCCAATGCAGGCTGTAGACCTGGGGCTGGGGTGTATGCCTAGAATGAACTGGGCTTCGTCCCAGACATCTGGTGGGTCCCCTTTCCTCACTAATCTTGACATTATCTCCCAAACAGTCATCACTTGTTTTCTTTGGCCAGGCATCTTATTTACAGTCCCCATCCTGCTTATGGTTCATGGTTTCATTTTTCTCTTGATGTTTACAGAGATCCTTCCCAAATATTTGTGACGTGATTTTATTAGGGGACTCAGAGAAAATTCAGACAGTCACCATCTGGTTCACCATCTCCCACAACTATCAGCCTTGTAGAACAGGCTTGAATTTTGGTTTGGTAAGGATTTGGCTTCTACTTGCTTTCTGTTAAAATTCATATGGTTGCATTCATTCAGAGAAAAATTCCTAGGAACAACATTAGTTTTCTTTGAATTAAGAAATTAATTCATTAAGAATTTTAAGAATTAAGAATTTTTTTTACAGTTTCTTATATAATATTTTCGTAACTTACTTACATATTATTTAAATAATAATTCAAAGTGGCAAACATAGTCTACACCTCTTCATCCTCCTATTTTCCTCATAACAACCCTGTGTGTGAGGGGATTTGGGCTGAAAGAGAGTGACTGGCCCATGGTCACCTAGCTGGCTTTCATGGCTAAGGCAGGACTAGAACTCATGGTCTCCCACTTTCTAGCCTTAACCCCTACATCAGTCTGGTTCTCAAATTGATTTAATATGATAATTTTGAACCCCACTTTTCACCAAATGAACATTGCCTTTAGAAGTATAAATCTGCCTCTCTTGGCAGCACCTAAATTGGATTAGCATGCAAAAAAGATAAGACTCCTGTATTTGGAAGTATGAAAGCAAGTTCTATATGTTTGGTCTCCTAAGCCATTCAGTTGTATGGTCAATCTTCTGAAAACACAATTAAGAATCTGTGACAAACTCCTATAACTTTTTTATTTCACCAAGGGATGATAGTGATGAACTTTATTCTGTGGTCAAGACAATGCTGAGTCGCTGATCTACCACTTGAACAAATGACATTGATATATTAGAATTCTCTTAACATTTAAAAAACAACAACAATAATTTCATCTTTCCTTTTAAAAACATGTGTTTGGCATGGTAGCTAAGACATATGAAAAAGGCTGTTTTGTCCTTTGACCATAGATATGTCTGTAGCACCAATCATTCTCAACCAACCTGCCTAAACCTTAGGAACGCTGTTTCGAGAAAGGAACCAAGATAGACCATCTATTTGAAAGAAGGAATGGTCAGATTTAGTCTTTACTCTGAATTTTGCCTAATGTCACTTCTTCAGATGCATATTTTCAGTATTTTTTATTCTATTTCTTCCTGACAGATGATGATAATCTATGATGGGAAACAGAGAGCATGGTTATTTATAATATATCACCAGTCTCTATTAGAGGTATTACAAAAAATGATTACAGGGTGCTTTAGAAGTTCAGGATTCCCAAACAAATGTGTTTTCTTTCACATTTCCCATCATTTTGCCATGCATGCAATTCTCTTAAAAGTTATATAACAAATCCTTGATTTGCAGGAGTTCCTTCCTTTTCCAATTTGACTAGCATAATTATAGCTTTGTTCATAAATTAGTTTTCCATATCTGAGCACAATCTGTCCAAAGAAAAACACTTTCTAAACCCATGTATTTAAATAGGATTTCAGCATGTGTTTGATTTACTCATTGAAAACAATTGGAATTTTAAAAATGCTAAAGCTGTATCTAAACATTAATGTGACTGAAGGATTGACAGGCAGACCACAATCTATAATTTTTTGAAATTATCTGAATCAAATTACACACTTTATAGCAAGTACATTCAAGTTGACCATATAATTTTAACCCTTGCTTAAAAACTGTTTCCTGTTTTGCACCTTCAACCTAGAAATTGCATTTCACACCCCCACGTTATATCCACATTGACTCTGTTGTCATGCCCATTTGCTCAACTTCTCTTCTTGCTGATTTGACTTTAGCTCCGAATAAGCATAATGGAATGGATTTGATAAAGAAATGACAAGCATGTAAGGAATATAATGATAATGTCTTCATGCTGGCATTTAAAAAAAAACAACAACATTAACATAAAAATGACCCTGGAGAAGCAGGATATGTGTGGCAAAAGGGCTGTGGGGATGAACACTCCTTGGCTTTCAGGGACAGGGATAACATTTTCTTGCCAAAAAAGCCTTGTTGCACTTGTGAGAATGTGGCAGCCTTAGGGGAAGAACAATGCCAGGGCTTTTGTGTCCAAGCAGGAGTTTATCTCTGGGGATCTCACCAGGTTTCCTGGGTCAGAGAACGCCTCTTTGTTTTCCGCAAACACAGGAACACGGGCCTCTAAGAAGCCAACCTGCACTCAAAACACTCAACTTCCATGCAATGGCAGAGGCACACTGTACTCACTTCCCCCTGCCTCTCCCCTGCTCGAAGGGGAAGGGTGAGGAGTTGAATGGAAACCAATGTCATTGCACAGGTTAGCCTGTTTCCTTCATTCATTCCCAATCCTGAATTTGCATTCTCTCGCTCACTGTATTTCATAACTTTTCAGGAGGCAATATTCTCCCTTAGTGGAGAATTACCTTCAGCTCCATCCTGCAGGACAATTCTCTTGGGAACCTGCAGTTGCACTGGGCTCTCTTTTCTTCCCATGAATTCTCAGCAGTGGATGTGACTGTAGTATATTAAGGAAGGTTGCAGAACACTTCGAGCACAAAGCATTTCACTTGAGATGGAACATCCATCAGTGTAGCACTGCCACATATGATTCACCCTTGAAGTCCCCAGTTAGGGAATAGTAGCTGCCTCATGTTGTTAGAACTGGGGCAAAAACTGAAGTCCTCTTCTCTCTTGGTCAAGTTTGTTCAAGCTATTTTATACCTTAAGGCAGTGTTTTTCAAGCTTGGCACCATTTACTGTAAGCTGTATGTATTTTGACTCCCAGAATCCCCCAGGCCCCAGCCATCTTAAGGCAGAAACACTACCTTAAGAAGTTTATTTCCCAAGCACCTCTTCCCATACTTAATATTTAATCATGGTTCCCCCCAACTAATTAAGAATCCTTAACTAAAAAGCAGCAACAATTTACCTCAAATATTGAATGAGAATGGGAACTGATTTCAGCTGCTGCCAGAGGCTTGCTACAACAGAATCTTGAACTCCTTATCTGCATCAACCATCTTTATCCTCAGGTTTTTAAAAAAGAAATGTCCCCAGTGTAGCAGGCTCTGCTGCAAGCTTAACTCTATCTTGTTTCCTGCTTCAGCATTTCTAGTAAATAACGGGTGATGCCGTGACACAAATCCCAGTGCTTAAAATGAAATGGCCACCCACTGCCTGATCCCTTAGCTGGGGCAAAACTGCGTTTGTTTGAATTCCTGAATGACTAAATACTTGGGATGATTCTGCCCAAACTAGGGGAGCATTTTTTAAAAAAATTAAATTGATTGCAACTTTTCTTAACTTCAGCTGACCCTACAAATCTCTTTCTTCAGCTTCTGACTTGGTGGCACTTTTCTAATCTTCATCTGATCTGATGAATCTTTATTCTTCTCTCTTTTTGTCATGCAGAGATTCCCCTGCCTGCCCCATAATGTTTAATATAGTCTTCAAACATTCCCATTTATGGACCAGAGATTTGCCTCCAACTTCTCAATGAACAAAGAGAACATAAATTGGGAAATTACACCTTCTCCCACAAGTTCTTTCTCTCTCTTTCTCTTTCTCTGGTCAGTGTCTTTCCCTTATCTCCTGTCCATTATCTGACTGTTCTAATGTTAAGTACCACCCTTAAGATATGTCATAAAATTGTGGCAAAAAAGATATTGATCATTGCATAGAGAGAGGCTTATTTACTAAATACTGCATATTTACTTGCAAATGTGTATTTTCTGCCAATGGAAATGACTTTATGTTCATGGATAAAGGAGAAAAGATCAAGGAAGGAAGCTAAGGGGAAGCTTCAGCATCATTAACTCCCATTTCCTCAACATTTTAAAATCTACAAAATAATTTATCCAGCTTGCACTAGGGACACAAAAGGTATTACAAATATTTCTTTTCCTATTTTGGGTAGGACAAATATGCCACTTGTATCAATCAATCAATCAATCAATCAATCAATCAAATCTTTGTTTCAATGATAGAGTAATGTAAAATACAAGAACAATTAATTACATCCATTTCTATCACTAATATATATATAAGACAGAAGATAACTGCAAATTATGGTTGCCAACACAATACTATGACATTAAAATATTAATATATCTTTATAAAAACAAAAGAGGAATTCTCAATACATTTAGCCATGCATTGTACACCTAATTATTTATTTGCAAATTTCAATTGCTTCCAGGTAAAATCTATCAATGTTGTACATATGTAATAAATGGTTCCTTATCTGAGAGGATAAATAAAAAAGAAAATTCCTTAAAAATTCATTATCACCATAAAGAAAGAATGAAATTTTCCTGAGTACATTGGTAATAGGTGAAGTGTTAAAGTACATGTGTGATGGTGTCTGCGCATCAAGGACAAGTTTTCAAACATGTGAATGTAAATTAAAATGCCAGGGGATAAAACATCAAGTCTGGCTGTGAAAAAGGCTCTTTTCTGTGCAAGGAAGTTTCAGGTAATTGTGTATCTGTCTGGTTTCCATCTGGAATAAGTTGTGTGAGCTTCAACATGGATTGGAATATGGCTTGTATCATGAAGATTGAAATTGGTCTGTCAATCCTGATGGGCAGAAAAGGCATTTGAGGCAATAAGTAAGAACTGACAGCCATGTTCTCACCTTCACTTTTTATTGCCCTGCTTTGCTTCTCACCATCACTTTGGAGGCTAGGTTGTAGTCAGGATTCAGCAGAAATATGGGAAAGCAGGGTAGGGCAGGCCTTGGCTTCAAAAGAAGCAGATCCTCCTTCAAAGAGAAAAAACAACTCCTGAATTGCAGGAAAACAAAATAAACCACATGTATGGTATGTAGGTGGATAATACAAATTCACCTTCTTTTCCTTAAATAGGAGGAAGCTGAATGTAGGATTAAAATCTGAATGTAGGATTAAAAAAGAAATTTCATTATAAAATGTCATTACTGTCATTATCTTTATGTATTTATTTTTTGCGCTTCCTGCAGTGAGCTCCTGCAGCGACTGGAACAATCTGGAACTAAACACACTCAAAACCGTAGAAATGGTGGTAGACTTTAGGAGAAACCCTTCCATACTTCCACCTCTTACAATACTAGACAACACAGTATCAACAGTAGAGGCCTTCAAATTTCTAGGATCTACCATATCGCAAGATCTAAAATGGACAGCTAACATAAAAAACATCATCAAAAAAGCTCAACAAAAAATGTTCTTTCTGTGCCAACTCAGAAAGCTCAAACTGCCCAAGGAGCTGCTGATACAGTTCTACAGAGGAATTATTGAGTCCGTCATCTGCACCTCTATAACTGTCTGGTTTGGTTCTGCAACCCAACAAGACAGACACAGACTTCAGAGGATAATTAGAGCTGCAGAAAAAACAATTGCTACCAACCTTCCCTCCATTGAGGACCTGTATACTGCATGAGTCAAAAAGAGGGCTGTGAAAATATTTACAGACCCCTCACATCCTGGACATAAACTGTTTCAACTCCTACCCTCAAAACAACGCTATAGAGCACTGCACACCAGAACAAGTAGACCTGTTTTTTCCCGAACGCCATCATTCTGCTAAACAAATAATTCCCTCAACATTGTCAAACTATTTACTAAGTCTGCACTACTATTAATCTTCTCATTGTTCTCATTACCCATCTCCTTCCACTTATGACTGTATGACTGTAACTTTGTTGCTTGAATCCTTACAATTTATATTGATAGTTTCCTGATTGCTTATTTGTACCCAAGACAATCATTAAGTGTTGTACCTTATGATTCTTGATGAACGTATCTTTTCTTTTATGTACACTGAGAGCATATGCACCAAGACAAATTCCTTGTGTGTCCAATCACATTTGGCCAATAAAAAATTCTATTCTATTCTATTCTATTCTACTCTACTCTACTCTACTCTACTCTACTCTACTCTACTCTACTCTACTCTACTCTACTCTACTCTACTCTACTCTATTCTATTCTATTCTATTCTATTCTATTCTATTCTCAGGACAGCATACATTCACAACATGTCTGAGGTATGTTAACACTGCAAAAGAATCATTGACCAAAGACATTAGAGGAAACTCAGTGGATGGTTTCAGTCTGAACTTTTCTAGTTTTGGTCCAATATTAAGACCACTGCACTTATATGAGCTCTCCCAGCCATGGAACTATAGCAGCAAGCACCACAATGCTAATCCCAAAGCTGCATCAAAAGCCCCAAATATGAAAACAGCTGAAAAATAACACTTTGAAAATGTAATCTCTTTTTGGCATGAATGCACCCTTAGAATGCATTCTAAGTGAATAGACAGGAAACAGTTGCTATTTTTCCTCACCCTTTTGTTGATATACATTTTTTCTATACATCAAAAGCCTCAAGAATAAAGAAAATTTCCTTATATTAGATATGGCAGATATAGGAACTGTATTAGTTGATGAAACAAAACTTGTGCCTACAGATAACAGAAGAGATTAGATCAAGTTTGGATAATCACCACTAGTTTTGGAACATGTCTATGTGGTGAACAAACTATTCAGCAAATAGATATTGTTAACCCTACAGTGTTCAAGATCCCAATGCTCTGTCAAGGAGAAACAGAAACAGAAGAGATTCAAGATGCCAAAAGAACCTGAATGCATTATGAAGATGGATAGCCACAGAGATGGATAATCTATTCTTTGGTAAGATGATTGTCATGGAGGATATCACAGGAACCCAGATATAGATATGTATAGTTAGGTTTATGCAAAGCAATGAACAATTATACATTTATAATTGCAGTGCACAGATTTGGGTGCTCTTAAGAAAATTTAAATCTAACGTGTAAAAGAACTAATGAATGTTTTTGGGTAGTCCGTTTATCGTATTATCCATCCATCAGATCAAGTCCAAGAGGGCAATACCCCCCAAAAGTAGGCAATTTCTTCATTTAAGTAGCCAATATGGCAAAGTTGAAGAAATAATTAATTGGCTCCCTATAATAATGTAACAAAGGAGGGGAGGAAATCCTGATGATTGCCTGTGGTTTTCAGCCCTGGAGGCTGCCTGCCTCCAAGCTGCTGATATCTCCTCCACAACTTTTATAAGTCTTGAAGTGTTTGATCCATCATTCCCCTAATTTGATGACAGACAAATTTTGAGATCCACACCAGGCTTGCCTGGCAGCTATCATTTCTTCTTTATCGGCTCATTTACTTTCTGACTTGCCAAATGCTTGTATCTGCAGTCATTCTATAATAGTGATGGCAAACCTTTTAGACACCGAGTGCCCTAACTGTGTGCACGCGCAGATGCCCAAACTGAAAGGTGTGTGTGTGCATGTGTGTGAACGTGGACATGCGTGAACATGTGCAGCAGAGACCCGCAGACCAGCCGGCCGGTGGGAAGCGGGGAATCCCAACACTGGCAGCGCAGCAAAAGGTAAGATCTTTTTCTTTCGTGAGCTTCTGTTTCTGTTCAGGGAAATAGAAGCTCACGAAAGAAATGTCATGGAGATCTGACATGGGATGATGGTGTGCGTGCCAGCAGAGAGGGCTCTATGTGCCACCTCTGGCACGCATGCCATGGGTTCGCCATCACGGTTCTATAACATCCTGCTGTGTCTCTTCTTTTCAGCATTTTGCTCATCTGCATTTTTCTCTCACTCAATGTAGCTCTGACTCTTGTATGCATGCATTGGAAAATTAAAAAAAAATGCCTAAAATTCTCATTTCTGCCTCCCTTCCCTGCTGGATCTACTTCCATGTGAACCAGAATCTGTAAACTTTTGCATCTTATTACCCAATTTCTCCCCTTCCAGATAAGTTTCTATAACAGTTGTTCATACCTTGATGATGATGATGGTTCTTTACACAGAAAAGCCATATGTTTAGACTGGATTTGGCAGTTTTGTCTACCTATTGAGTGTTTCCCAAGGGTTTAGGATTAGCAGATATTGACATTTTATGTTGTTGGAGGTATTATTATTGCTGTGGTTTGTTGCACAGTCAGCTAGATGTTCAGACTGTATTTGGCATTTTTGCCCTCCTATCGATGATGATGATGATGATGATATTATTATTCTGTGGTTAAATTCACAATCTAAGTAAAAACATAATAATTGAAGTCTTAACCAAGGGCTGTAAAATTATTAAGGTAATGCCTATGGATATTATTATAATTTGCATTGTTATATTTGTGATTTTTCAATTGTTCAGTCTTATAGGAAATGAAAACATGAATAGATAAGTGTGTGTATGTGCATGGGCATGTGTATGTATCTGTCTATATAGCTATCTCTATATGTCTCTGGGGATGTGTTCATTTCCCACTTTAATTCTAAAAGGCTCTGACTAATAATTTGGTCTTAATTTTTTTTTTAGATTTCCACCAATCTTTTTATTTAGCAGAGTTTTCAATCCATTACATTGTCTCTAATATAAGACGGCTGTTGTAAGCACTAAAGCATATTTAGTGTTGTCTAGTTCTTCTACAATGCTTATAAACAGATGACACTTTTAGATTGATGCTTTCCATCAACAATGCCCAAATTTTTTAGCTCTAAACCTATCCTTGCTTTGTGCCAGGCTAGCCCAAATTATTGATATTTGATGAGTCAAATCCACTACCACTCTTATAGTAATTAAATCATATTTATAACCTTTTAATAATGCTTCAGATATGCCTTTGGCTGCCCTGATATATGTGGAAGCAAATTCCCAGTTGGTATAAATTTATTTATTTATTTATTTATTGGTTCGATTTATATGCCGCCCTTCTCCGGAGACTCAGGGCAGCTTACAGTGTGTTAAGCAATAGCCGTCATACTTTTGTATATACCTGCTTAGTTGGGCTTTTGCCCCCCCCCCCAAGCGGTGTTCTTTTTTATACAAAGTCAGCTTATTGTCCCCACAATCTGGTTCCTCATTTTACCTACCTCGGAAGGATGGAAGGCTGAGTCAACCTTGAGCCTGGTGAGATTTGAACTCGCAGTAATTGCAGGCAGGCAAATGACCACGTTAACCTGTTAACAATGCATGGTTAATATTGAAGGCTATTGCCTATAAATCTTCAAGATTGCTACAGGACCAAAACCAATCCCTGGGGTATTTCATATCCTCCCCAAATGATCAGTTTCTGATGAAGTAGATTTCAATTTTCTCCATCTAGTTCTTTTCTTACAAAAAATATTTTCAGGCAGAGGAATGTAAACATGCTGGAGCGTTGCTGTCTTTGGATTTCTGGTTCTTGTCCCGGAACAAGAATGCATTAATGAGGAATCTAGGAAAATGGAGACCTCTCTCTCTTTTTTGTCCATACGAAGCGCGTGGCCCATAATTCTACTAGTGATTCTGAAGAGATGGCCTGGAATATTAGGGGAATATTTCTGTGAAACCCTTCGTTCCTTAGACTCTAAGGCTTAGAGGAACTTATCTAAGTGATGGGTAAAATTCTGTGTTTTTTTTTTAAGCTTCCAAGATCTCAAAAGGGCAAATGACAGTGATAAGCACTGGGAATAAGTTATAGTTCAGATGATTTTCAAAATAATCTGCATGCACATGTCTCCATGCTGGGCGAATGAAGATCTCCAATCTAAATGGGCAAGCATTTAAAATTACCGCAGATTCAGTGAGATGAGAAGGAACTACAAAATAGGAGGAAAAGATAGGAGAACAGTAGCACAGCCTGGTCAACATAGTACTGTCTGATAGATATGATCCTCAAAAAAATCCCACTTCTCCAGTTCTGCAATGTTTTAAACATTTGCAGAAGAATGCAGAAGAATGTTTAAATGTATGCAAAGATGAAGCTCAGAGAGCACCAAAGGCCCCACAGTTCAACCCCAAGCTTCAAATATCCTCTTCCATCTGAATTATCTCCAACCATATTTTGGACTCCACTGACTAGACCAATCGAAGGACAGAAACTTAATCATATTCTGCAGCCAATCAAAACAGTAAATTTTGACCACATTATTCTTTCCTAAAAATCAACAAGTAATTAAAACAGATGGCTCATCCAAGTCCAGTCAGTGAAATTTTCACCTGTGTTTACAGTGAAGTCCATTTGTTCTGTTTTTTCAATGTGCAGAATGTTTAAAATCCTGTATAAACATTCTTATAAAAATACTTATTCTCTTATAAGGTGGTCCAAGGGCTCCCCTTTAATTTTTTCCCCATGTTCTTTTTATGCAAAAAACTGTAAGTAGCTCTAAGGAGGAAAATGACTGCTTCTGAAACCAGCATCAATTTGGCCACAAATGAGCCTGGCATAAGGCGGACATTTTTATACCCATATATTTGTCCCTAGGAAGATGACATGGTATTACTTTTTGTCACTCTTAGGATTTCTTGTGGTGATGACATTCTGAATGTTCATCTACCAGTTACAACAGCAGGTAAACTTTCTCTCCATGTGGAGCAGTTATTCCTTGTGAAGCAAAAAGGGAAAAGTTAAAAAGGCAAGCCTCAGATCAACTTGTTAGTGTGTCACTGCCTAGTGCCAGCTTTTTTTTGTTAATATCCAAATGATAAGCATATAACAATCCATTCCCCATTGTAATGTCTATTTGTCTATTAGACCAGGGAAGTGAAGATTTTTCATGTCGCGCTGTTATTATTATTAGGATCAGAATATAAATTGACCAAATTCCTCAGCAACTCTGAACTGATTCTCTGACCTATTTTATCTTATAGAATTGCCTTTCATCTTTAGAATTGCCTTTAGAATTTAGATGTAGAATAGTGAAGAAGACCTATCTGCCTACTGTAATTGAGGTTTTGTTAGAACTGCTGCAATACAATAATCTCCAAACATCTTGGAGATTGCTAAAATCTCTGGGTTTTTTCCTGCCTTGTACAGTGCACAAATATCAGGAGGCAAATAATATTACTTGACTACTCAGAGCATTAGCTTTAATATATTCTGTCCAATTATCTAAATGCTTGATATGGGAGGACCGGATTCCTAATCTGGGTGCCTACTGCTTGTTTCTGAATTGTATGATCCATTTTTGTCTTGTGTACTTAACTAAGGAGCAATACAAAGAGTATATAGACTGTAGTATTTGCTGTTAATATCTTTGTTCACATTCCAGATGTTACACTGAGCTACTCTGCATCCTTTGGAATTTCATAAACTCACTGAAAGCTATGTAGAGCAATAATGGAGAAAAAATATTATTGCTGAAAGGATGAGTAGAGAGTAAACAAATAGGAGTATCACTATCTCAAATGTCTTTCCAGAATCACAAGATCATGTTTCTAAAGGTTTCACTTTATCCCTCATACGGACATGATATTCTTTTCAATTCAAGGTTGCATATGAATCTTGGGCTAGTGTATGCAGGAGAATGAAGGGTTAACGAGGGAGATCTGGATCAACTTTTAGAAATCAGCTAATCTGAGAAACATGACCTGAAAAGTTTCTTGACCTGACCTTGGGGCTGAGAATGAAAACAGTCCACCCTTTCCCTAGTCTGGACCTGTCTACAAGAGAACAGTTATGATCAGAAGAATGTTAACATGATCACGTCTCTGATGCAACACAGTTGCCCAAGATGATAAGGAGCGTAAGTAATACTTAAGCAAGTTAGTTATGCCATCAGAGTATGGGTTATGGGGGATGGGAGGTGGGGAGGCAAAGTCCAGGATTTTCTTTTTAGTAGAAAATCTATACAGTACAACACAATAGAATTGCCTTGCTGTGTACTGGAATAACTGACATAATACTACTACAATCTAACTGTTGTCCTTCATCCTATGTAAAACTTCAGTCCAGAGTCAGTCTATAATTATCTAACTGTGCCACTAATTAGGACAGGAAATTACTTAGTAAGCATAGGAAACACTACTGGTAAAAATGCATAGCTCTGCAACTGCTACAGATGTTCTTGAGACGAACCAACAGATAGGCAGGAAGAACACTGGTCACTTCTTGATCTGGAATCATCACCTATTTCCTTCTGCAATGCCAGACAGCAAACTTGAATGTGCTCAGGAAGAATGATCCTTGCTTTGATACTATAATAGTTCATCTCCCTATCCTCTCCCCCTTTTGCCTGCTCTAATTTGGTAGCACTTTATTCTCTCATTTGTGGCAAGAGAAGGGAGACAACCTGAGCTCATTATTCTACTTTTTTCACTGTCATGGAGGAGCTAACTCTACTTGAGGAACTGGCCCATGGCTGCTCCATTACTATTGATTAACTAACTTTCCCTAAAATCGCAGGCAGAGTGACAGATACAGCAAATGGTTTACTTTGCTAAGGAGCTTAACAAAGTACAGGTGATACTGAATGAAAAGGGTGAACTTAAATCGAAGCAAGAACTAGAAGAACAGGATATAAAAATGGATTGGTTTTAATTTATGCAAATACATTCTAGATATGATAAAGATTCTAAGACAGAAGGTTTTTATAGTAATCTGATGAATTTAGATAAAATTTTAATAGGTTCTGATGACTATGTAATTAAAAAATTGTATGGTTATTTATTAGAGGTAAAATTGGAAGAAGAACAAGTTAAAGAAACAATGATTGCATGGGGGAAAAATTTTGGTTATGGAATTGATCTAGAGAAATGGCAAAAATTGTGGATGCAAAATTATAAAATGACAATGTCAACAGCATATAAGGAGAATTTGTATAAGATGTTTTATAGGTGGCATCTACCCCCGACAAGAATAGCTAGAATGTTCAAGAAGAAATCTGAGAAGTGTTGGAAATGTCATCAGATACCGGGCTCATATTACCATATGTGGTGGACACGTGTAGAAGCGAAAAGATACTGGACTAAAATCCACACATGGTTGGAAAAAATGACAAAAAAACTTATAGCCTTTAAACCAGAGATTTTTTATTAGGGATTGTGCCAGAAACATACAATAGAGAATTGAGATATTTGATTGTGAATGTTTTAACAGCTGCTAGAATTGCGTTTGCTAAAAACTGGAAAAATGAAAAAATACCAATGCAAGATGAAATTATTAAGAAAATCATGGAATGTGCTGAAATGAGTAAATTGACATTTGAAATTAGAGAACAAGAAGATAAACACTACTACATGGGATTTATTTTATCAATGGCTAGATAATAAAACATGGAAATGAAATATGAAATATGAAATGAATGTTATAAATATAATATTTGAAAATAAATTTTTTGAAGCGACAAAGCCATAGTTAAATAAATGATAAATGAGAATGTTGATTTGTTTGATAATATGAGAAATTAGATAATTAGTAAATTTTGAATATGGGGATGAAGCACAAAAGATTTGTAACTGACTGACACACTGTTTGCATTTGTAATGGATGATGGATTTGTTTTATGTTTTGTTTAAAAAAAATTAAATTAAAAAAACAAAAAACAAAGTACAGGTCGTCCTTCACATACAACTATTCGTTTAGTGACCGTTCAAAATTATAACGGCAATGAAAAAAGTGACTTATGACCATTTTTCTCACGACGACCATTGCAGCATCTCCATGGTCATGTGATCAAAATTCAGACGCTTGGCAACTGACTCCTATTTATGGCTCAGATAGTGTCCTTGGGATCATATGATCACCTTTTGCAACCTTCTGACAGGAAAAGTCACTGGGGAAGCCAGAGTCACTTAACAATTGTGGTACTAACTTAACAACTGCAGTGATTCACTTAACAACTATGGCAAGGAAAGTCATAAAATGGGGCAAAACTCACTATCTTGCATAGCAATGGAATTTTGGGGTTCAGTTGTCAGAATTTGAGGAATCCCCTTATATGTCTAGCCCAAGTCATTTTCTAGAGAAAGGAAGACCCAAGAACAGATATATTTACACCCACACCCAACTCTCCACATTCTCTGTGGGGAGTCCTTTTCTCAAAGGCCTCCATGGTGGATGTAAAAACATAAACACGGATCTCTGCAGGGGCCTTGCTGTGGGACAGGACTATGCAAGGAGTGGGGGAGGAGATCCTCTCTCACACTTGATTCAGGTGTGTGAGTTTATGTTGAATGGCAGGTCATTTCTCTGCATCAATCATAGTCAAGAGATGAAGGGACAGGGGTGCCTCAAGGCCCCTTTCTACATTTTCTCTTTTTACATACTTTTCCAGGATTGCTTTTGTGTACCTGTTCAAGATTAAAGTGCAGTGGGTGGGGACCTTGAGGGTGGAGTATTATCTTTCTTTTAGTAAACTGACTCAACAATCATTGCTGATGCTTAAATACTTTTACAGATTTCTGGCTCATTTCTGAGCACAAGAAGAAAAGTTAAGTTTTTGAAATTTAAACTTTAAAAGTTTGAACTTTTTACATAGCTTTAAAGTCTTATAAAATTTAGAATTTCTAGACAGCGTGATCTATAAATCAGAGAGCTGGAGGTGAATCAAATATATTGGGTTATGGATATAACTGGCAAATGAAATAATTGATAAGAGGCCAATCCAGTGGAATTTGGATATACCTTTCAATTATTAATATTTTCCTAACTTTTAGTCTGATATATTATGACATAAGCGATTTTGTTTGTTAAGGCTGTGATCTTCAACACACTTTGGAACACAGCATGATTTGATAATGAATAAATACACACAGGATTGCAAAATAATGGTGACTAGTTTTTACAGCCCTAAGAATTTGAAGCATTATCTCAACATCTACAAGCAAGAATTGCTCACACTTAGTTTGCCATAGACTGCAAATTAATCACTTGATAATGCAATTTATTTACTTTGTGTGCTTATTAGCAGCTCTTCATTGAAGTTCTCAGAGCAATTTACAATAAGAAAACTGGAGCTACAACCACACTAAAACAACAGTCTAGAACAAATTTCTAAAATAAAACACCTTCACATTTAAGCACCAGAAAAACTTAGATAGTAAAATTGTTTTAAGCTGAAAGACAGAGTGCAAGGGAAATGTTTGGGATTCAGAACTCAGATGTCAGTTCGGAGGAAAGCTTGACTGTACTTATTCTTGTTTTATTTCGGACAAAAGAGACACTTTGCACCAGCATCCTGGAAGCTGGTTTAAATACCATTGTGATCCATTTATTAGGTTATATTCAAAAAGTTATAGCTAACCATAAGAGACCTTTCCCAGATTTCCTGCCTTGTATTTTAAGAATGATCTGTTAGCATCCAGATTATGAAAACTCTTTAAACTTTGATAGAAAATATGTTTAACTCAATTCTTAATTAGAGGTTACTAAGTCTTGAGCCAACAAAAGTGGTACAGCAGCGCCTCCCAGTGGCTACATTCAAGTAGCTATACTGAGCATAGAAAATTGAGAATGTTATAGTATGTGTGTGTATTTATTATTAATTGTACAAGCAATGCAAGGCGGTGAACATATTCAACACATTTTCCTGTTTCTATTTTCCCCACAACAACCCTGTGAGGTTGATTGTTTGGGCTAAGAGAGTGACTAGCTCAGAGCTGCCTTAGCTGGCTTTCATGGCTAAGGCAGGACTTAATATAAATGCATGTACATTGTTTATATTTGTGTGTTGTGACATTTGAACTGAGCTTTGTCATCTTTAATCAGTTATTATTTGTGTGAGGAATTTTGTCAAAAACTCTCTGGCTTCAAAAGGTTATTGAGATGTGGGAAGTGATTGGCATGGGTAATGTTTCAAAAATTGAATTCTTTATGGAAGGTTCACCTAATCTAAAACATATTCCCCAGCACAAAATTGGAGAACCCCCAGTCTCACAACCTTCAAGAAAGTAATTATTTGGAGTCCTATTGCTCTCTGAGCTTAGTTGTTTGCTTTCAGAGGGACACTTATGTTGTCTAGTTGAGTACTGGAACATAAGCAAACAAGCTCAGAGAATAAGGACTCCACAGTTCAATCCTGAGCTACATACATTCTCTTCTATTAAAACTAATATTTTATCATTAGTTTATCAATTTCAAAGCACTGAAAATAATGTACTAGAGCAATATCAACATGAGCCAATGCAGAATTATTAAATGCAGTAAAATCTAATATATATTATTATAATGACATTTGCTGTCAACAGCATTACAATAAAAGACTCAAATTCTTTACATAATCTTTAAGATTACCAATATCCAAACCCACTCTTTTAAAACAAAAGGTATTATCATTTTTATGAACTTTGGAATAAGGAATTACAAAGTTTATACTCTTGAATCAATATATTCCTCTTCTAGATCACACTGAACCTACATGCCATTCTGGAAAGGAATAGTAATTTCCAAAGTAAATTCCCCAAATTTAAAGCAATTTCTGATTTATTTCTGGAAACTATCAAACCACTCTAAAAATGGGGTGATCCCCCCCCAAAAAAGGAGCAGAGTATGCCAGACATTTCCAGAATGTTTCAGTTTTGAATTGCTGATTTACTTTTCTGTGTCCTTCCTTCCTTCTCTTAATATTTTTCTTAGATAATTAAATTTTACTCTAATAAAAAATGCCCAGAAAAGACAGGTAACCAAAGCAGCAATGAAGCTGAGTGGGCTGAAAATGGATTATATACGTAATGTGCAAAATAGCTTAACTATATGCTTTGAAGTTGGCATCAAATCACTTCAGCCATAGGTTTTTTCATATCATTAATTTGTTATTTGTAAGATAGGACTTCAGTTTTGCAGTTCTTTGCAAAACCTGCTATTTCTTCAGATCCTCATTTTTAACCCTAAATTGAATCAAAACAGAAATCAGGAAGCAGAGAAAAGTTTTCTTCCTTCTTTTTGTGCCAGGGCTGTTTTCTATTTCTGAAAGGCATGAGGCTGATGTTTTCTTGCTTACAGTTTTTTCAGGGGGGCTGGGGGCTGAATTTTTGCTTGCAATGTAAAACATCTGCCAGGAAAACAAAAGTTGCCAAAGTTTGTTTAAAATCTTCCATCCATCTTCAGGATGAAGCTGGATGCAGAAAAACATAATAAATAAACAGTTTTATACTGTTGTTCAAACAGAAACAGACATTACAATGCATTATTAAATATTTATTGGGATAAATTGTTGAGCATTGCCTTGATTTAGGAAGTGATCTGATATAGACTTGTTGTTTAAATTAATTCTTGAAAGTTACTCATAATCATTTGCAGCCCCCCTCCGTGGTCTTTCTTAACGAAAGGGCATATACCGTATCACCTTTCCTTCCAAATGGCTCAGAAAATGGATTAGAAACCAAGATTGGAGGGAGTCCCAAACAACAGTCTGATTCGCACCCAAGTCTATCTCGGGGGGAGGGGGGGCAGATGGATTTTTATAATAAGGGAAGAGAAACTTTAAAAAAGGTTTTAAAATCTTCCTTTTTGTTGTTGTTGAAGTTATCTGATGATATCATAGGAAGAGAAGTAGATAGTTTCAGTCCTTTTTCAGAACCAGTGGTGAGAGTTGAGGAGGCTTTTTAAAAATGTTATAAAACTAGGTTATTTTCTTTAATTTGTTGCTTTCCCAGAGAAAATGACACTGCCAGAATTCAACAGTTTGCTTTCAGTGATAATATTTGAGGGCTGATTAAAAAAAAACAAAAACCCAGGTTGGTGAGTAGCATATAGCCTGGTAGGTTGTCCATTCTCTTCATTAAGCCATAATGAAATAGCCAACGCTGGATTATGAGGGACAAGATAACTGAAGGCCAGGATATTCAGGAAGAATAGGCTATGCCTGGAAGCGCAGAAAGTGTTAAGTATAGAAGCCCTGTATAAAATTTCAGCTATCTCATTCTCGGAATACATACACAACTATTTCTGTCCTAAGGGTACCTGGAGACCTTAAGTGAAGAATCTTGGCTGGAGTAGGCTGTAAGTTTGGGAGTCTGAAAGATGTATAGTTCCATGTTCTCTGGCATCCACAGAACTGAAATCAGGGAGAAGATAGTTCCAAACTGAGCGGATCCAGTCTTATAGTACTGGGGGAGTTCAACTGCTATGTCCTGGGAATGGAAATCAGATGTGTTCAGGATTGCATTATCTCTGTTGCAATCATCAGCTACCGGTAGTTTTAGGTTTTCTCAGCCTCAAGCCATATAGGTGGTTACTTATTAGATCTGTATTTCTTTGGATAGATGACATAGGACATTACTTATGCCATTGTCAGATCATTCCTGGAAAATGTCACATTGTTAGCATCCTTGACTTCCATAAGCATGGCAGACCAGTTGGGATGAACTGTCCCTGGCACCTGATGAATCCAGATTTATGGGCACTTGGGGACTTTGATTGTGACTTGATGGACAGGACTCTCATGTGCCTGGTCACTGTCTGCAACACATAGATGGCTAGTACTTTAGACAAAATTGCTCGAGAAGCTTCTCGCAATAGTCAATGGTAGGGTGCCCCTTTGCTTGACAGTGAGCTCCAGGACATCAAACAGTTGAAGAGATGCCTAGAGCAACAAAGATAAAAGTGAAGAATGAATACAACAAAGCTCAGGTACAAGCCCATGTTTATTGGTTTGATTTGATTTATATGTCGCCCTTCTCCGGAGACTCAGGGCGGCTTACAATGCGTTAATGCCTTCATACTTTTGTATATACCTGCTTAATAGGGCTTTCGGCCCACCCTAAGCGGTGTTCTTTTTATACAAAGTCAACTTATTGCCTCCACAATCCGGGTCCTCATTTTACCTACCTCAGAAGGATGGAAGGCTGACAACCTTGGGCCTGGTGAGATTTGAACTCGCAGTAATTGCAGGCAGCTGGCAGCTAAATGCTACTTAACAGCACTTTAGTCCGCTGCGCCACCATGTTCAGACCTGCACTGTGGTGATTAAAAACAGCAAAGGATGCTTATTTCTCTACTTATTCCTTTGAAAGATTCTTTTCTGGTGATCCTGTTCAGAGTAACTTGCTCTGCAGGGAAAGAATTGATATGCCAATGCTCCTCAGGTTGCTAGGACATGTTTCTTTGCAGATAAAAAAAATTATGTTCATTTGAGCTTGGATGCTATGTGAATGATTTGGGTAATATTTTATTAAGTTATCTGGAATTACAACTTTCAAAGAATTTCATATGGTTCTCTGTAGTATAATGTAATGTAATCTCAAAAGCAGTCCTTTCATTGTATGCCCCCTTGCCTTGAAACCTTCATAATTTAATTTCGTTGTACGATGTGCAATGATAATAAAGTAAACTAAACACTTGCCTGGAGGTTCAATTGGCACTTTAGTTACTTTCTGGGGAGCTGTTAAAGACTATTTTGCTTCAATGGACATTTGGGTTATGATTTCCAAGATTGTTCTGTTAGCTGCAGAGGTTCTCAAACTTGGCAATTTTAAGCCAAGTTTGAGAAACACTGTATTAGACTGAGATGGATGTGTTTGAAATGGAAACATGACAAGGGTTGGTCTCCATGGCCTTTCCTGATGCAAGGATTGCTGGCACTGACAGTTCAATTGCAGCCTATTTTTTGCCTTCTGCTCAGATAATCTGAAGTGAACTTGGCCTGGTCTGTGGAGGTTCTCAGTTTTCATCATTATTTCATTATTATTTTCATCATTCATTATCACAACTGGTGAAGTTTCTTGGATGAGAAACGAAACGTTTTGTTCTTCTTTCTCAAGGAAAAAAAACAGTCCAGTTGCCTTTTTTTTTTTTTTTAAAGCACTTTTGAGTGAACTTGGCCTCGTTTTCCTCACGAAAGTTCTCTTCTTCGAAGAAAAGCGGCAGTTAGCTAGAGCCCATCTCTTGGAGGGCCTCCCGATGGAAACGGGCCTCCCCCTTCCTCTCCACAGGAATCCGAACGACACTGCAAACCCATCATCCGGGTCACTCCCGGTTCACTCGGCCCGCCAATAGGCAGCGCAACGCAACCCAGCCTCGCCCGCCCACAGTCGCGTAACCATTCCTTTTATACAACTTAGGGGACGCCGATTGGCTGCACCTCCCACTCCCATTCTTTGCAACATTGGATAAGCTGAGCCGGCAGCCGGCGGTCGGCAGGCTGAAGTCGCGGGCGATTCGCTGAGCGGCCTCGGGCCCCCCCTCAACAGCCGCGGCCTGATTGGTCTGTGCCTGCCCTTGCCTGCCAAGGTGGAGGAGCAAGGCAGGTACGGATTGGCGGGTGGCTCTTTCCCCGCCTCCGCTGGTGAAGGTGAAAGTCTCCTCCAGGCGGGCAGCGGATTTGCACTGTTGGGAGCCGCAGCTGGTGGTGGTGGTGCTGCTGCTTAGGACCCCTTCCGCCATGGCTCCCGGAGCAGGATCTGTCTTTGCCGCCGTTCCCCAAGCCGCCCCGGTGGCGGTTTTCCAGCTCACGGAAGATTTCCGCGCTGACGAGGATCCTCGCAAGGTCAACCTCGGAGTGGGAGGTGAGAGAGGGAAGGCGGGGAGGAGAAAAGCGCGCCTGCCTCTCTTCTGCCCTCCAGTGACAGTCGCGTTTTCACTTTAGGTAACCTCGCGGAGCCCTGGGATCCAGGGGATCCCCTCTCCGAATTTCCGACAGGGCCCTGCTGAGTTTGGGTCGGCTTTAATGAAGCAGGCAGCCGATATAGGCGGTGCGTTCTTAGCAGCCGCATTTCTGAAAGCTCAGCCCCGAGTGAATGTGTGCCTTAAGAAGAGATAAGAAGCGGGTAAACTCCATCCACTTGGTTCTTTACACCGAACAGGCGTTTATGTTGGTTTGACAATTTGCCCTCTTTGTGACTTGAAGCACTTGATTTTTCATGTGCAGATATATATTCCTCTTCTGTGTGAAAAATAATTACCGGTGTAGTAGTACAGTAATAGAATACAGGTAGCCCTCGATTTGGAATAGTTCATTTAGTGACTATTCAAAGTTACAACGGCACTGAAAAAAGTGACTTACGACCATTTTTCACACTTGCAACCTTATGAGCATTTTTCACACTTAATGACTGTTGCAGCATCCCCGTGATCACATCATCAGAATTCAGACTCTTGGCAACTGACTCATATTTATGACGGTTGCATTGTCTCAGGGTCATGTGATCCCCTTTTGGGAACCTGACAAGCAATGTCAATGGGGAAGCCAGATTCACTATATTGTGTTACTAATTTAACTACTGTAGTTATTCACTTCACTGTGGCAGGAAATGTGGTAAAATAGGGCAAAATTCACTTAACAAATGTTTCAGTTAGCAACAGAAATTTTGGGCTCAATGGTGGTCATAATTTGAAGACTACCTGTAAAGGATGTTTTGTGTATGTGGGTGCTTTTAAGTCACTGTTGACTCCTGGCAACTGCTGAACAACTTGCGGTTTTCTTAGCAAGATTTTAGGAAGGGATTTGTCATTGCCTCTTTCCTAGGACAGAGAGAGAGAGACTGGCCCAATGTCACTCCACTGGTCTTCTATCTAAGACAAGGCCAGTTAAGGTGCCTCAATTCCTATACCTAACTGGCTCTTGTAGTATACTGGAGCTAGATAATTATTGATCCAGATAATTAGAACCCAAAGTACTTAAACTGATGACTCATGAGGATTAGTGTAATTTCCATTCTTTTTTGTGCCATACTTTTCTTTGGTTTCATTTATGTTGGATTTCCTGACAAAATTATCAGAGAAGTATTTGCAATGCATTGATTAGAGTTAAAGGATCCTGCAGAATGTGTAATGGCTAGTCTGATCTGCCCAAAGACTTTTGTAACAAGCTGTGATCACAGAGGGCAGTATTAGTGTCCTTTGCTTTATAAAGGACATCCAAATTTAGAGTCTGTCCAATGCCTGCACTAATTCTCAAGACATAGTCCCATGACTCTTAATGATGAAAACCTTGCTTATGCTTTTGAGATGATTTAAATACAGATGTGATCATGGTAGAGCTCTAGCCTGAAATTTGCAGGAATCCTTTATGATTCAGCACTGCTACTTACCTATGTTTAATTAGCAATGTTATGGAGCCTTTTTGAATTCCCTTAGGTACAGACTAATATCCAGCAATAGGAAAAGAGGAAGAGGTTTTGGTGTCTATGGTTATGGTATAGTATGGTATGTGTACTTCTAGTGCCAGATATTCTAACTGAGGTTTGGCTGTCGAAGATTTGGGCTGATGTCCAAATACTAGTTGAGCCAAGCTGCAGGGCCTTGAGAGATTACTGCCTAAATCTTGCAGAAATGGGAAAGGAGACTTTGCACCAGGAAATAAAGTCCAAATTGAATGGGCAGGTCAGTTCTTTGTTAAACAGTAAGTTTTGCCCCTGCATTAGATCTGCACTTGTTCTTTCATCCTTTTGTTGATCATTATATGGTAGAATAGCCGAAAAGTCATTCCAAAATTTTCTGCTTTAAAGGAAATTCTTTAATTCTCTTTGTACTAATGTTCCCAATATTTCTCAACTGTTGTTACTTGCTCCATTGTGCATCCTCATGATTTTAATCTGTTTCTAACAATCAAGACATTTGTTACAGACTTACAGTTTTATGCCTCAAAGCTCCTATTCAGTTATAAACTTTAGAGTTCCCCAGATCTCTTATTTGTAACAGTCAGACTAACAATTTGATCGTCTCCATGAAGATTAATGTCTCTCCAAATAGAGTCCTGCATTGTTGTTAGTCTTACATACTTAAAAGATTTTAAAGTAAAAACCAACAATCTAGAATAAGAAGGTGCCTTGCATTCTCTCTCACCACCCACCCACCCACCCACCCATCCCATCATCATTATTATTCCTTGCATTTGTTAAGGTAATTCTATTCTCTCCTTCAGCTTATCGCACAAATGAAGGGCAGCCATGGGTATTGCCAGTTGTCCGGAAAGTGGAAATGATGATTGCCAAGAACACCGATTTGAATCATGAATATCTACCTATTTTGGGCTTGCCGGATTTCCGTGCCAATTCCTCACGAATTGCATTAGGAGAGGATAGCCCAGCCATCAAAGAGAACAGGGTAAGAATGAGGCTGGAAAAGAAACTTGTTGCCAATCATTGTTGGCCTCTTAAAGGTCTGTGAAATGTTGGTTCTTCAACTACCCAACCCAGCTACATTTTTTGACACAACTGAATATCATACACCTGCCAAACAAAAAGGAAATAATAATAAATTTTTAATGAAATGATTCTATTGATCTTAGAGAATAAATTCTAAATTCTAAAAACACATTTTTGAGAGAAATGCATTATGTTGAAACAAGTAGTTTTACCTTAGTATGAATCATTTAGGTCAAGAAGTTGGAGAAACGGAAACATTTGGGGCTAAGAAGGATGGACAGACTGGTGTGTTACATTGTTCCTCCTATTTGAAGTAGAATTCGTGCAATTTGATTGGATGGAACCATTTGGAGAGAGCAGAGATCTCATTGTATCAGATCTTATGGCAATTTGGATGCCAATTTGAAAGGAAGGCTGAATGGTCACCTTACAACTTAATATTTCTTTCCCTCTATTCCAGGTGGGAGGTGTCCAATCCTTGGGGGGCACTGGAGCTCTTCGTATTGGAGCAGAGTTTTTGAGACGGTGGTATAATGGAACCAACAACACAGCCACCCCTATCTATATTTCTGATCCTTCCTGGGGTAAGTGCAGAGAGCTGCTAATATTTTTGATCTGGAGTGGGGCAAAAAGAAAAAAAATCCTGATTTCTCCAAAGTGATGTATCCAGATGCTTGGACTTCAGCTCTCTTGATTTCCAGCACAGCCTTTGTTCATTGCTGGGATTTGGGAACACTACCCTCTTAATATAGATCACATATTTGCTTGAACCTTTTTTTCCGCAGAAAACCATAAATCTGTCTTTATGGATGCTGGCTTCAAGGACATACGGAACTATCGCTACTGGGATGCAGCAAATAGGGGTCTGGACATTCAAGGATTCCTTTCTGATTTGGAGGTGCGTCAGGTATCCTATAGGTTGGGAACAATTAGATAGCAATATGAAAAGAACACCAGATAAGGCTGGGCAATGGACATGGCAGAGAGCACCTTCCTGTGTAGATCATTTGTAGTAGCTGCACATTCTAGAGGTCAGTGCAGCATTATTACACTGAATTGTTTCAGAATCACGTAACTGAACAATTGCCAGAAAGATGGTCATCTTTTACTTGCTTCATTCCACTCAGGATTCTCTTCTACATGTATGAATTCCAAGTGCTGGAAGCAGAACCTGTATGCGCATAGTACTTTTGAAGCATTTTTAAACTATATTTGTTCATGCTCCCAATCAATCATCCCCAAAAAATCTATGGTAAATTTCAGAATTCTGCAGAAAAAGGAACTGAATAATTTTGATGCAGGGAAATGTTAAAATACATTTTGGTTTTTCTTTGGCCCTAATCCTTAATAATCTTCTGGATTTTATAAGGGTGAGTAGATTTCCCACTTATGAGAAAGCAGTTAATACTGCTACACTACCTGCAAGATTACATGGAAGCCTATTTATGCTTGACTTTCAGCAACTTTAGTTAACTCCAGTTCTTTTGCTTTCTTTATCCAGAGTGCTCCAGAGTTTTCCATCTTCATCCTCCATGCTTGCGCTCATAATCCCACTGGCACAGACCCCACTCAGGAGCAGTGGAAACAAATTGCTGCTGTTATGAAGGTACTGACTCTTCTGATATTACTAGAAGATAGATGCATTTTGTGTTCCAAAATTATTGTCATGCATTTAACTTCTTGATGCAAAGGCATCCCAGTACAAAGAGCTAGTATGTGAAGATTCATTTCCCAGGAGGTAATTGATAATACGGAGCAGGCCTAAAGCCTACACTTCTTACTGTTCCATTCTTACAGCGCCGGTTCCTGTTCCCATTCTTTGACTCTGCCTACCAAGGCTTTGCCTCGGGTTGCCTGGATAGAGATGCTTGGGCTGTACGTTTGTTTGTATCGGAGGGCTTTGAACTCTTCTGTGCCCAATCCTTCTCAAAAAATTTCGGCTTGTACAGTGAGTATTCATGGGATCTGTTACTTAATTGGAAGATTTTGGGTGCCTCCCCACTTTGTAGTTTTATGTTACATTGAACTATGAGCCCTTTTGGGGCAATTCCTTTGGAATGCAGGTGGTTATACAGAGCTACTGATATGGGAAGAGCAGGGCTGGTTTCTCAGTTAATGGTTGTACTTTTCCTTTTTCCTCAGATGAGCGAGTGGGAAATTTGTCTGTTGTGGCAAAGGATGCGGATAACGTGAAGCGTGTCCTATCACAGATGGAAAAGATTGTCCGTACTACTTGGTCTAACCCACCATCTCAAGGAGCACGAATTGTGGCTACAACGCTCACCACACCAGAGCTTTTTGCTGAGTGGTAAGAAGAGAGCGGTATTTGTTTGCTGAGCAGTAAAAACAACGTTGACAAAAAGTAGCCATTAAATCTTAAGTTATTTTTGTCATTCGCATTCTGTGGCAGGAAGGACAACGTGAAGACAATGGCAGATCGGGTCTTGCAGATGCGGGCAGAACTCCGGTCTCGGCTTGAGGCTTTAGGGACACCAGGCACCTGGCATCACATTACAGAGCAGATTGGCATGTTTAGCTTTACTGGCCTCAACAGTGAGTACAATGGGGCAAGTGGATGGGGTAGGTCAGGGGTGGGCAAATGTGGCTCTTTTACAACCTGTGGACTTCAACTCCCAGAATTCCTGAGCCAGAATTGGCTGGCTCAGGAATTCTGGGAGTTGAAGTCCACAGGTTGTAAAAGAGCCACATTTGCCCACCCCTGGGGTAGGTGATTAAGAGTGCCAAGAAGAACTGTATAGGCATTTAACTGTGACCTTAAGGAAGATGGGAGAGGTGCCGAGTCCTGGGAAAATATAAAGCATGAGCAAGTGATTCAGAACATCCCTCTATTGACCTTGTTGCTCTTAAAAATGAAGGTTTTGGAAAGGATTTCCAGTCCTTCTGAAACAAGGGACTCTCCCTGAGACATCTGTTTCTCAACCAGGCTTAGTTTGAAGGGTTGGCAGAAGGTTTTGTATTTTTACCATGAATTATCATGCCTCTACCCCACTATTAGTCTAGTCATGTCGTCCATTTTGAAAAAAGTTCACAACAGGCTTATGTTTCACTTGGCGGATGTTAACTATATTTTCTCTGCATGACTGCTTATTTCTCATTGACCAAATCAAGCGTCCACAGCATGGTAAAAAATAAAAGGGACTTGCCAGCTTGCCTTTTACAGTATATCTTGTGGGTACTTCTAGGTCAAATATGAAATGTAGCAAAAGTTGCTTGAGGTTTCTGGTAAGAACTCCTGACATTTTGTCTTTTTCCTTTCCAGTTAAGCAAGTACAATACCTGATCAAGGAGAAACACATCTACCTGATGGCCAGTGGCCGTATCAACATGTGTGGTTTGACTACAAAGAACCTGGATTATGTCGCTAAGTCCATCTATGAAGCAGTCACCAAAATCTAGGAAATCTGAAATTGGGCACTGCATATATGTCACTTCCATAGTATTTTAACTGTTTTTAAGACACAAGCTATCACTGTTAGGGGGAATTTATGCACAAAAATAGTCAAGGCAGGTGAGCAAAGAGCACTGCTTAACTTTTCCCCATTACCATTTTTATGCTTCAAATCCTTTCCTCCCCAAAACTGCTCATTGTGAATATGAGAAAGAGAGAAAATATTATTTTATTTCCATATGTATGGAAAATTGATAATTGTATACATTCAAAAAAAATTAAGGAATCCTCTAAATCTTTTTGTCTCCTAACTTTACTAGATTCCAAATCAGTCTTTGGATTTGGGAGTTTAAAAACAAAAAGGTAGAACTTAACATGCAGTTGAATGCAATAGTTGACCTGAACTTTAATAGCCTGAAGAATGGTCTCCTTCCGTTCTACCAAGCTGGTAGTCTCACTGTCCTTCATCTTTGTTGCTCAGGAGTGACTGGAAACTGCAATTGTCCCAAAAGTGTCTTTTTGCCTCTTGATATGTGTCTATGTATCCATGTGTCAGTGGGACTGAAACTAAAATGAGTTCTTTCTATATGTGAGCTGTCAATTTGCACACTTCGAATTAATAGCACCTGCTTCTAGAATGGAAGCATACAACCGTTTCCTGATGCCTTGTATGTGTACATTCTGCACTTTATGTAACTGACCCCATCTGACCGGAGCCTGATGAAGCAAAAGGACAGTGCCCCAGGGGCGGATACTAAATAATTAGTCTAGCAGTTATGGGTTGTATGGGTTTTTTCAGGAAGCAAGATTGTAATTACTGCTGGCTTTCAGTCTCGCATGAACTAAGACTGTAAACCATAATTGTACCTTATCCCTCAATGCAGAATAAATATTTCTTCATATACCTCCCATTTATAAGCCAACGTGTTTAAATATTGTACGTTTATATTTTTAAAGCAGTATCACGATCCTGTGCTTGACATAATCTATTGCTTCTTCCTAGGAACTTGAGGACAAAGACAGAACACATTCCCCCCCCCCTTTTTTTTGTTCTCTTAACTACCAGAAAACTTTATTTCAATGGGTAAATTAATATGTTAAGATTCCCTTTGAGCCCACAAGGCTCTATACCCAACAATATCTTGATTTACCTGAAATGTATTTTCTGTAAGGAAGCCTGACTTGGTGCAAGGTAGCTATCCACTATCTTATCAGGCTTACTCTTCCATGGTGTCTGTAGGGCTGCCACCATCCTGTTATGTCTAAAGTCATTCTTTTCACATCATAATCATACTAAATTATAAGGTAGTGGTACCAGATTTGGGGTACAAAACCCCAGTTGAACACTACAGAGCAGCAAAGAACAATCTCTTTGCTGCCATCAAATGGCTGTCCAGATTTTTATAATACAGTACAATACAAAGTGGTTTGTTTCCTCTTTAGTGTGTGAAACTAAATATGCTTTTTCTGTTAGCTTCCACTATGTCTCCACAGTTAAACACATTTTTGAAAGATCGTCTTGAAATGGATTAATACATCTAATAAACCTGTCCAGATTCTCGCCAACGTCCAATTTTAAATTATGCAGAATGAGAAATTATATCATTGTTAGAGCCAAGTTGCACGGATGCACTGGAAAGTGGTTGAGCTTTTGAGATGGCAAATAAGATTTCAGATAATGAAAAATCACAATATTAAGGAAAGAACCTTAGTGCTACAATCCTACATGAACTTATTTTGATATAATTTATTTTTAATTCAGCAAGTTTAAATTATAGGAAAGCAGAAAACTCTTTAAAAAAATAAACAGAAGCAATGGTATCCCATAGACAGAATAAATCTTTTCTTTTTACTTCACATGCAAATACTGCCTCTCCCTTACTTGAAGAACAATAAAATCGCAGTAAGTGACTGTTCAGAAATACCTCTGTGGACCTGCCACTGTTAGATGTGTCTGTCCATGAAATGTTGGTTATGCCACTTTTGGATCTTTACCAGCTAAACAGCTGGAAAAATGGATTTCAAAACCATTTTTAAGCATTCAATGATCTCAATTTTGAGCCTGATCAAGAAGATGCATAAAGGTCACATTTTGGAGGCATCTCTACTAAAATTTGAATACATTTTTTCTTTATCTTTCCCTCTCTCCATCTCTCCTGTATGTGTTTAAACTATACATCAAAGGAATTAAATTTAAAACAAGTGTATATTATTTCTTCCAGAGATCTTATATCAATTCTTCTTTTCTTGTCAATTGATTTTAAGTCAGAATATCTGGGTCAAAAGCCCATTTATTCACAGGTTACAAATGACAAGGTGATTTGTACCATGATCTGCACTTCATACCATCAGCCTAAACCCTGCTGGTGCTGTTTACCAGTACCAATATGTCTAGGGCTGATTTGGATAATGCACAGATGCAGATGAACTATGAGTATATGGTGCGATGTTGTTGCATATACATGTACTCATATCTTCTCCTGGACTACACTAAAGGAGTGGCATATCTCCTTTATATTTTTCCCCAATGATAGTAACTCTTGAGATGGTGAGGACACTGCCCTGCTAAGCTACCTAAAGGAATCTTTACACTCCACCAATATACAGTTTTCATTTCCACTTTTTCCTGAGACTTTCTCAGCTCATATTTGCTGATGCCACTTCTGAAGCTTAAATGGCTGTGGTCTCTTTAACCCTAAAGGTAAGGGGTGGTTAATGTTGGAGAAGCAGGTGCTGTCACATACACATGAATCTGGTCACAGTCGGCTGTCATGCTGCAGACCTGGGAAAGAAGACAACCGTTAGACTTTTAAGTTTGCAAAAACCTTTGTTTTTCCTGCTCTAATTCACACAACTTTGATTTACTAGCCAGAACAGAACTGATATCTTCCTACATATCATGGGAGAAAATCTAGGGCCCTTTTGGCTCAACTATGATGCATATTGTTCCTCTTAATAGTCACCTCCGAAAATATGATTATGATTTCTTACATTAGACTAAGCATGCACAAGAACCATTTTTAGCAGCACAAACGGCCCTTAGGACAGGAAGTTTACAGAAGGTTGAAAGAAAAATATCAAGTGTTGGGGGGAAAAAACCCTATGTTTACATCTGTGTAAACTTGAATCACTAAATAAATAGAAAATGGGAGGATCATGCCTCTCAACACTTTCATCTTAAAATGCTTGCAAGTTCACATTTTTTGTAATCAATATAATGATTATAAATCCATTCTATATGCCTTCCCATCTCCTTTATGTTTACAGACCATTTTAAAGTAACATTTGTAGCAAAAAATAGGAATTAAGAATTAAGCAATTACTGCTGGAATTATTTAATGTACCCCAGGTCATAACATCTTAGCACTAGATGTTCAATAGAAATTTCTGGAAACTAGTTTTCTGGTTCCTATGGGACTAAGCACAGTGAAATATCGTTGTTAGATATTCATTGTTGTATTCCCTATTTGCGCTTTTCTTAGTGGGTTGCTTGTACAAGACTGTAGTTCCATTTAGTAGAGCAATGTGCCTTTCCAGATGGATCAAACTTGTTCATTACTGTCTTAGTATACATATTGTTACTTCTTGTATCATTTGTAAACTTCAACCAAGTAATGTTCAGCCACTCATCCATTTTGTCAACAAGCTCAATGGTGCTGAACATAAAAGTCATGGTATGCACTGATGCTGGCTGTGATATGGCCGACTGACTAGACAGATAGTGAGTGTGAGGAAGTGAGAACTGGCTAGAATACATTGGGAAACGTGATGGACAACCTTGTGGACCTTAGTGTGCCACTAGCAGTCTACAATTTGGATCAGTTTGGAGATACTGCACAACTTGCTTAACCCAGTCATAGTTCCTTACTATCTGATCTGGCAGCATGTAATTATGCTGAGTCAAGGGTAGCCAGCTTGAGGAATAAAGGGTTTCTGACCTTTTCCTGCCTTGCATGCCATAGCCTGGGCCAGAAAAATACTGTTAAAGCTTTACTACATCAATGAGGCCTTCCATTTTGGCTAGGGAGTCAGCAGAAGCATTGCTTGGATGCTGGAATGTTTAGGAGGTGAGTATGACTGTCAAGCCTTAGCAATGAGTTTTATAATCAAACACTTCGTATTTGGGTCACTCAGCACCTACAACTTATAGAAACATAGAAAAAGACCCATATATCCATCTGCCCTTTGAGATTTTGTTTGTTTTTGGTTTTTTAATTTATTTATTATTTTTAATTAATTTTATTTTCATTTATTGTTTTAAATTTTATTAATTTTAATTTTTGTTTGTTGATAGACATGTGTTTATCATAAGCATGTTTAAACTCAGTTACTGATGATTGATCTACTACCTGCACTGGAAGTTGGTTCCAAGCTTCGACTACTCTTTCTGTGAAGTAATACTATCTAACGTTACTTTTGAACTTCCCTCCTATCAGTTTGATGTTTTGACCCCATGTTTTTGACTTTTGCTTCCTTGTTTCCTTGATGGACTAATTGAGCCATGCAAGGCCACTAGTCAGAGGTGATATTATTATAGGTCCACATGAAATAGTCAGGGGAAGAGCTATGAAAAAATTCAAATGTAATTTCAAACTGGTCTCTCTCCTGATATTTAACTGACAAGTTTCTGGTTCATACAACACATTGGACTAGCAATTATTTAGTGTGTGGACAATTTTGTCGGATAAATGTGATTTGAGAGTCTATTATGGGCCTGACTAAAAACAGAATCTTTATGTGCTATTTGAAAATAAATAAAAACAAATATAAGTATATTTCTCTCCAAGTTGGTTTGTTTCATTATGATTAGCCACATTATTCTAAAATATTCAGAGTGAGTGACTTAGGAAGTAATCAGTACTGCCAAAAATGGGGCATCATATAGTACCAACCTGTGAGAAAGGCAGAGCCATGTTGCCACTCATGTGATAAGCGATGTGAAGTTAGTATTATCATCTGAATTTTTCTCACCGTCTGCCGAAGGTTTTCTCCTCCCACCTGCAGTATCAAGAGTAGTATCAAAGTTGATAATCACTATTGGGGTGGGGGGGAACCCTACCTCAAAACTAATAGCTCTAAAAAAGGACACTTTCCAGGTATCCCACTAGTTACTTAAGCCTCTTTAAGCTCAGGGGTTGTAAGTAACATGCTGGCTGGTATATCCTAGATACTTGTGCCATAACATCAACAATAAATGGAGTGAGGTGGGGGAGGGCGGTGACTGTACTTGAGCAGCCAAAACTACATTTGATATGCCATGAATTTTATGTGAACAAATGCCTCCCCCAGGTATTGATATGACTTACTAAGTGTCCAAAGTAGCTTCTTTCCTAGGGGTTCCTGAGGAGCACCTGGAGATGTGCTGAGCTCCATTTCCCTGTTTGAGGACTCAGGTTCCAGCCTGACAATATAGTCTTCATTTTCTGCAAGGCAACAATAATCAAAATAAGGCTGGGATTCCTCCTTTCCTCACAGCTCATTACCTTCTTCCTGCCATGCTATTACATGCTCTTAAATACTCACTCTGCATGCTGATTTCTGGGTGGCCTGTCAACTCCTCCTGGTTGTGGGGGATCCCCTCCATGTGCAGGAACAAAGAGTCTGTAGGGCTCTTTATATTCCCTTCTGACTTGCTGGCTGCATGATATAAAGAGACCTCAGCAGCACCTGTTGGGACACACATCTCTCATCATAAATATATCATGAGAAGATACAAATCTGGGTACAGTCACAGGATTTTATAATAAAATAGTTGATTTAACTTTTTCAAGCTTGGCTGATTAGGACGGGTATAAATTTAAAGCAGAGAATGAAAATAATTTTTCACAATAAGGCTCCCACAAGCGTCTTTTTACCAAGTCACTCTATAGGAACATTATTTGGTGGTACACCTACCAACAATGCTACTTCTCTCGTTCAAGAGGATAGCAGGATCATCCTTAGGTGTCTGCGGGGTGCCTCTGACTGTGGGAGCCTTTGTGGAATCACCATCATTGAAAACATCCATGTCAGGGGTCTGGGGAGAGCTATCCATGCGGCTGGCAGCCAGTGCATTCTGATACTGTTGCCGAGTAATCTAGGAATCAAACAGAGGAATTGCCAGATAACTATCTAGTTCTGCAAATTCATTTCTTCAGTGTTTCTAACTTCTACTATATTTCTCTGTATTTTCCCCAATTTGGTGCCATTGAAGGGTGTTGTATGCCCAACAAACCTAGAGGGCTGTAGGCAACAGATTGGGAGAGATGTTCTGCTACCATAAACAACCCCACCACTTTACATCCTGAGTGCAAGGGCTTTTTCACTTCACACATCTCCCTTTTCTTTTTCATTGACTAGAAAATTGCTGTAAAATTACACAACCCTGTTTCCATCAGAAGCCTGTCTCTTCAGATTTTTTGTTTTTATATTTTCTATTTTCTACAAATCAGGCCTTAAATAAATTCCTTTGTCTCATCTTCCCAACTCTTGATTCTTTTTCACCTCAACTCTGTGCAGTTCTCATCTGTGAAGAGCTGCCCTCTTATTTCATTTCATCATTTGTATTACACTTTTCAGCGGGAGGGTGGGGGTGCCCTCAAGTCAGTTTTTGACTCCTGCCTGGACTAGCACCTGCTGTTTTCTTGGTATACTTTTCAGAAGTGGATTGCCATTGCTTCCTTCCTAGGGCTGAGAAAGAATGACTGGCGCAAGGTCACCCAGTTAGACTTTGTGGCTAAGGTGAGACTAGAGCTCACAATCTCCTGGTTTCTAGCCCAATATCTTAACCATTACAGCCTCTACACATTGGTCTCCCCTCCCCTTCTTCCCTGCAGCATTATTTATGGTTTACTATTCTGCTCCATAGGAATATGACTTTCCTCAACATGTTTGCTTTCAAAGTTGCATTCATCACATTGTTTTTGTCTTTTTTCTCACAGAATTTAAGCAGAGTAATCAAAATCCTTAACAAATGGAGGTTTATTTCAAGGTTGTTGCATACCAGGTCCAACCCAACCTGAAATCATTATACCTTTCATTATTTGGAAGGAGCTCATTTTTGCTGTTGTTTAAAAGGCAAGGGAGTAAAGAAAGAAATGTATACATGCTATATAATGTCGGATAGAAAAAGAGAGTTAATTGTATTGGTGTTGAAATGCTATACTGTTACAGAACACTTTTCTTAAAAATAAAATGTTATTTGTAAAATAAGAAGTGAGAATTCTTATCATGTGCTGGCCATTATGCCATGACATCTATGTTTAGTGATTTGGTAGAGGTTAGCCAAGTAAATTTATAGCACAGCTGGCAGTAATGAGTAAAACTGCATGTTCCCAACAACTACACTTTCCACAATTTTTAGGGTACACATCTGTATTCATCAGAAGCCAAAAGTTTACAAGGATGCCTTGACTCTTCTAAAAGCTTGCTGGAAGCAAAATTATATGTGCTATTCTACTGATTTAACATTCTCCCACCCATTTTTCCTTTATCACTCAATTTTGTTTTGTCTCTTCACTTCTAACTCAAGTTAGTAAGTTCACCAGATTCACATTATCCCTGTGTTATGTCCAGCATGCTTGCTAATTAATTATGCAGTTAACAAACCTATTTTCACATGAAGTGCAATCTTGTATGCATTTTCTTGGACATGATACATGGAGCAATCCTGGCATGAGGCTATTCATAATCCATGGCATAAAAGAACAATAAGGAGGGCACTTCTTTCAATCACTCAGTCCAGCAGATACCTTGACAAACTGTACATCACAGAGAATATGAACAGAGTAATCTGGAGTGTATATGTTGTTGTTGCTGCCACTATGAAGTTGGGTGCTGCTGCCTCCATAGTCATTACGTTCTCGAATTGGAGACTCAGAGCGGTTTAATCCACTGCAACGGGATGGGGATTGATTCACTAGAAATAAAGAAGTAGTGATGAACAACAGAAAAAACACAATGCCTAAAATTTGGCTTCTATGATCTAAGGGGAAGAACTGCTTAAGTTTCTCTTAATTGTTCCTAACATTGACAATTTATCTGGAATGAACTCCACCCATAACAACAATTGGCTTTTCATTTTGCATAAGCTTCCTCCCCAAAATCTGAATGTTTATGTGTTGAATTGTTCTTTTAGAAATCTCCACAACAAAATGTTTTTGATTTGTCTTTTTGGAAGGATCCCATTTTTATCCGGGTGGATAAATTCATTCAGAATTCTTTTTAATCTTTCTGCCATTATTAACGCAAAAATGTTATAATCTGCATTTAGTAATAATATAGACCTATAGTTATTTATCTATGTCAAGTCTGAGTCTTCTTTCAGAGTTAAAGTGATATTAGCATCTATTTAGGTGTTTGGTATCTTAGCTTCTAACAAAACCTCATAGTAAACCTCTAACATTGACAAAGTCAGCATATCCTGTAATTGTTTATATACTTCAGCTGGTAGTCCATCTGGTCCTGAGTTTTTTTTTTTTTTTTGGTCTTGTCTCTATCGCCTCTGTCAGCTCCATCATTGTTATTTTTTCTTTTAACATATTTTTAATATTTTCAGTCACTTTCAGTAATTTGGCTTTTTCCAGGTATTACATTATCCTTTCCTCTGGGATTTTTTCTTTGTCATATAACTTTTCGTAGTATTCCTGAATTATTTTCTTTTTAATCTCATTTTGGAACTGTAAGTTTCCTTTTCCATCTTGTAATTGATCTCTTCTCTCTCTCTTTTTCCAATTGGTACAGTACAAAATGTTACAGTATGTTTCCTGGTTCCTACATGTTGTGCTTTCTGTTCAGGCTCACAGAACAGGGACTTTGTAACAATAATCAGGGCTTGCAAGGCCAAGATGATTGCAGCCTAAAAGCCTAATTGAAAAAGAAAAGTACCAGATTTTTTAAAAAGGAAAACAAAAATATATTCCTGTAAAAATCTTCTTGGTTTAATACCTCAGTGAAATGTAAGACTGCATTTCAACTGCTTCTACTAGAATGCCTGGGCTGAGGTGGAGGGAATCAGCTTTTATGCTGCTGCCTTTTATACTGAATCTTCTTCCAGAAATGGAAGTAGCTGGTTCCTCTCCATGGCGTATCTATACCTAACAGAGGAATCTTTTGAGTATCTTTATCTTTCTAGTGCCAAATTTAAATTCTCTTGTCCTCCACTCTCCTTTTTAATTTTTGTTTTTCATTTTAGGATCCCTATTCAGGAAAAACTACTACAGAAACCTACGGCACTCCATGTCTTCCCAAAGTAAAGACCCATTCCAAGAAGAACTTACAGCTGGAAACTTTATGGCACAAGACTTTATAAACTGTGATTACTTCAAGAGGCTTAAGAGTACTTCAAGAGGCTTAACTTAAAAGTATACCTTCCACACAATCTTAATTCTTTCCCTTTTAATGATCTGAATTACATAGGTGTTTGAGTGAATGCTTATATACAGTAGATTTTTCCCCCTGTATTGTCATTATTCTTTCCCCCCTTCAATTATTGCCACTTGGCTGCTTTATTAAGAAGATCTCTCTTAAGTAAAACTCTCCTGCACACCAGTGAAAATATGTTTCTATTATCAACCAGAAGCATGTATGGCTGCAGCAGTGAACCATAGCTGCAACTAAAGAGATTCAGCCTTATTTAATATCTTTTTCCTCACTTAAATCGGATGACTGGAATATACCAGTACTTTTGAGTAACACATTTCCTAGGGTGGAAAGGGTTAGGCAATATTTAAACCATTGAGATTATGTAGTGTCAAAAAGTGGTTGTCATGAGCACAGCAATCCCAGAATGCCCATTTCCTGTAAAACAAGCCAGCCTCCAAATTATTCTTTATAAAGTCAATGAGTCCTTTGTAAGGGCCCCAAGCATGTTTTTGTAAATAACCACAATGATAAATTAATCCTTTGCTTTGGACTATACTAGCTTCTTCTTTTATTAAAAAATAATCTTTTAAGAAATGCTTCTCTCCTTATATGACAATAGCATGAGAAAAATAGTCATTGTTGTAATAATATGCATGGGTCTGGACACAAAATATTGCTCATCATGGGCAAAACAGATTCAGTAGACAAACAGAATACATGCACACAGGTTCACAGTGATTTGTTTTGCAAGCATGCAGGATATTCTAAGCCTGTATCTTTCATAGGAGAAAAGAGTCAGAGAAGGACACCCCCGCCCCCGAATTATAAGGCAGCAAAACAGGGGTTCTTTCTGGGTGACATGTACTGTATATTATTACCTGGGGACCCAGCCAAAGATTCCCCTCGGCTGAAGGCAAAGGTACGAGACACAGAAACAGGCACTAGAGAGAAGACAAGGATCAGGAGACAAAAACCAGGAGAAAAGGAAAAGGAGCAAGGAAACTTTAGAGTGAGCTACTCAGCATCATGGACAGGCTAGAGCTATGAACATTACCTACGCTCTTTTCATTTTGTAAAATTTAGTTTTTTTTCTAGATAACTTGGACGAGAAGTAAACAGAATGTAAGTTTTGAAAAAAAAAAGTTCCTCTGCAGGCTGCCTGGCATTATATCCTGAATATTGCATTTCACTTCACATCACTACATTGAGACTCACAGAAATTAAAAACAGTGGATTTAATAAATACTTCATGAGCATTTATAGATCCATGATGCAATTCCACAAATCACCATTTGATGGCACCAAGAACACAGACAATGGAATGCAGATAGCTAAACACCAAATTAGTTTTAAAATATTCATGAGTTATAGACCCAAGCTTTAGAAGTTGCCTTATTTTTAAAGACTTACCTGAACTGCACTGAGTGCATATTTATTTGATTGTATTACTATTCAGAATAGTTTATGCAGGGCCAGCTCTAGCTTTCAAAGGCAAGGAAAATAATGCAAAAATGCACATTTACAATATGTCTGGCACAAATTATGCTCTTCTTTTTCTGCTTTGGATTGAGCACTAAGGCTGAGAGGGAGGGAAAATTATTGGTAAGAAAACAAAGAAATGGGGCCAGCAGAAGCAACTAAGTAAGTCAAGGATGGTGGGATGAGCTTTTTAAAAAATGTATATTGTAAGAGATAATGAAAAGTAGAGAAGAAAATGAAACCAGCAAAGACATGTAGCTACAATAGATGCTGCTGTTAGCTAAAACGGACTGCAGAAATCTATGGATACCTGTGGTAGATATATTAATATACAACTGGTCAGTCAACTGAAGGTTAGGTTTTTATATGGTTGCACTTGATTTGTTCATTACAGAAAAGGAATAGGAAAGAAAAAATACATTACACCAGCTTCATTTACTATAAATTAACTATGCTGATTTATAATGAAGAAGTCCAGCAGGTCTGGAAAGAACCAAGTTGGTGATCAACATATTTAAATATCTCACCAATAAAATGAGTATCAAATGGACTATGTTAGTAGCAGAACAGGGTATTTGCAAATATTTATCTGTAGCCCTTTTTCTCTGGGATGGTTTATGATATCTCCATGATTTCTTCATTCCTCATCCTGCTGTGACTCCCTCCCTATTTCCCACTGCCCCTGAGATGCTCAAATCTTTTCTATTGGGTGCATGCCATGAGTTGCTCCGAAGTGGACCAATACTTTACTGTGGAACTGGTTCAGGATAGAGTACTAAGGCAGATCATCTTTGTGTTTATATAACCTTAAACTGAGAACTTCACAACTCTCAGCATGAGTTAACTAACACACTTGGCTCCATATTACACTGAGTCATGATTTGTTTCGGGTTTAGGGTATTTTGCAAACAAGACCACGTATTTTTTGTGTAGTAAACGAATCTTAAAAATAGCCTTGGCTTAACCAAAATCTACAGTTCTATCAACTATGTCATCAGAACTGTTGCTCTAAAACGTGCATATCAGATTATATATTAAAGAAGTTTTATGTAGCAAAACTATATGATAAGACTATCTACTGTAGCTGACCCTCCCCATCCTGATTCATAATTCTGTTGTAGGAGGATTGGGGTGTCAAGAAACAGTGGACTTTATTTAACTTTTCTGGTAGAGCTGGCAATGCTTAGTAAAAATCCTTATCACCATATTAAAAAACAAGTCAGGTAGGAGGTACATACACAGAAAAGATGATCCAGCCAGGCTGCTCATTTTACGCCCATCATTATCTGAAAAGACAGGGAGAAATGGAAGGTGAATCCCCAATCAGACCCTTATTGTATCATCCCTGCTCTGAACAGGGAAAAGACACATTTTCAGGCATATAGAGGCAGAAGGTTAATATCAACTGTTGCTTGCCTGGATCAGGCTCAAATGAATGGCTCAAATATTATTATTATTATTATTATTATTTGTTTTTTCAAGACCTGCCTGCTTGTAAGGAAAAGAAAATTGCTTTATAAATCTCTTCCTTCCCAACATATGATTTTCTGTTAATGTTGCAATACTGCAATTTTATGTAATATGAAATGAAGGTGTTCTACTTAAAAATATTTTAGCCTTATCATTTTATCAATGTGTCTGTGGCTCCTTCCAAAAGCTCAGGAGAAGGGATAGAAACAAAACAAGTGAGGGCTGGAAAAAAAATAGTCCTGAAATCACATGCAACCTACCGGTATTCATTTTGCAGATGGGGTAAAAACACTAGGTACTTTTTTCAATTTATGAGAGTTTGAAAAGTGTTAGGCCTTGCAGTTACCTAAGGTACACATTTCACTCCTTAAAAACTTCTATACTTTCTCCTGATCCAGGCCCAGGGTCTACTACCACTTTTGGAACTCATATTGCATCATGCAAAGTCTGGAGTAATTCTTCAGCCAACAGACGTTATGCTACATAGTTTTTTTCCAGCCCTCCCCTACATTATGGAGTCTGTCTTCTTTTGCCTTTTTCTTATTTACCTTATATTTGCCTAAATGCTTAAGTGAAAATCAGAATAAATTTTCAAGTTCCTGTATATTACATATTTATGCTCATTTATTCTGAACATTCTAGGTTCTGTTTCTGTGACTTCTATCATCCTATTCTGTGCTTAATTTTAGATTTCTACCTGAACAGATGACAGTCATGATTGCTGGGACACCATAGTATGTGAAAGCACCATTTTCAAATCGCAATCCTTCTTTTCCCACTTCTACCTCCACTTTTCCCTATAAAACAAAACAAAATAACAAAACAAACAAAACAAAGGCATGTAATCCAGCTGCACCAGTCATTTCTCTTTCATATCTGATCACTCATTGAAAAAAGGAAAATATACATAATGTAACCCAAGAAAATGACTTCAGGTAAGAACAAGCCAATTCATTCACAAATATTTGTAGGTGTTCCTTCATAAAAGAAAAAAAAAACAGAAATATGAATCAAAATAGCTGTGGAACATCAGAAAAGATATCTTGAAGTACTCAATAATATAGCAGCTATGGAAATATCAAAGGGAAGGATAGTAGAACTGAAGATCCTAAGAAAAAATGAGCAAGGTTAACCAATCGTAAGGAAATTTATTAGGGAACCATTAAAACAATACGAGTCAAATTAAAACATAATCTTTCAGCCCCAGTTCCAAATTCATGGGACTATAGTAACTCTTTAAATTTACATGACTAGTTGGATAATATTTAAATTAAAAAAAAATATGAATAATGTGCCCCCGTGATAGAAGAAAACATATTTTCAAACTTATTTGGATAAAACTTAGTCACTTCAAGACAAATTTCTAAAAATTATTTTTCTCTTCTGAATTGTTCTCCTTTATTTTAAAGCTTGAAACAAATACACTGTATGTAAAACTGAAACTCAGATCTGGATTTTTATTTGCAGGCCAACTACTTATTCTTTATTCTCTAATAAGACCTGTACAAGTTATTTGAGTGATCTTGTAATTTGTAGAAAGATTTTTTCATGATCAGAACTGATGTGTTATCTGTAGCCATTCAGAAATATCTAAAACAAATCCTTGGAACATGTCCTTTCCTATTTTTGGTACAAAGATTTCATATTTATATACACATTTATTTCTCAGTTTTTTAAAAGACTAATTAACCAAAAGACTAATTAAAAAACTAATTCCTATAACAATAAAGCTGATGTTACAAATTTCTGTCACAATCTTGACAAACCTGTAAAATGAGCACAAAATAGTCAACTGGCCGGTTACGCTGGTAAAGATAGTGTTCAGATGCTCGCTTGTTTTTGTGATCAAATTTCATCTCCTGGATGACATTGGGATGTTTGAGAAGTCGTAGCAGGATCTTCTCTGAGAGATGTGGCATCTTGAAAGGTTCTACCTCTGCAAAGGAACAAAAGAGGAGAAAAGCAGTAACTATACTTTCTGTGTTTGGACAAGTCAGGAGAAAGGTAATCAGAGAACGATAATTTTTTTCAAATTAAAAATACTAAGGATTTGAATTATACCGGTAGTAGTAAAACTAATACAAACTAAACTTAGAATAAGAGAATAGAAAGAAAGAATTAGCAGTGCAGGAAAAAAGAATGAAGAAAAAAGGAAGAATGCAGTAAAGAAATAGTGATTTCCAACCTTCATCAGACGTATAATTTAATATATTTCACCTCCTGTAAGATTAAACAAATATCTCTTCACCCAATATCTCATCGCTTATCTATAGGCAAATTTAGGAAACATCAACTTTTCAATCCTACTATCAGCAGAAAGTCCATAAAGGTTGCTAGAATATTGCAAAAAGGTCTTATAACCTTGATCAAATATACCAACTTTATACAGCCTTTACATCTAACAGTCTTAATCATTAATTCGATCAAATATTGTCACAGGATTTATTTTCTCTTCAATTCTTCTTTATCCCAGATTTTTTCACAGATGTTTTCAATGTTTTAACAAGCTTCTTTTGTAGATCCAGTAAGAAAATATTTTCCAGCTCATTTTCTTGGTTTAATCATTTGTATTTTTCTTTTAATTTTCAAAACTTCAGCAAGTTTCTTTTGTATATCCAGTAAAATCCTCTTCCAAATTATTCTCTTGGCCTGTCATTTGTAGCTCCCCATTCTATACTTTTTCTGTCTTGTCACATAATTTTTTCCCCACATCTGTCATTCCTTCATTAATATATGTTTAAACATATATCCACAGAAGCAGACATCATTACCTAAGTGTGGATATTATAGTTGCTAACTTCTGGCTCAATTCTTCAAAGATTTCCTTTAATATTTTCAATGTCATAACACTAACATAAGCATAACATAAGCATAACATAAGCAAGATGGCTGATTCCATCATTTCCCAGCACTCAAACCAGGGATGGGTTCTACTTACCTTTACTACCGGTTTGCAACAGGGCGCGTGCGCACGCCTGCTTCACTTCATGTGCGCTCTTCTGAGCATGTGCAGAAGCATTTTGATGATGTCAGGATCAGTGAATGGAGCCTCCCACCGGTTTTACTACTGGTTGTATAGAACCAATGCGAACCGGGGGCAACCCACCACTGACTCAAACCCATGGAAAAAATGTTGTCTTGTGGTCTTTTTGTGAGAAGCAGCCATCCAAAGAATATGTGGGTGATCTCCTGTCATCTCCTTAATTGGAGAGGTGCCAAGGAAACAGTTTATTCACTGGCTCCTTAGCCTTTGCTATAGTTGTCAGCTATGCTTTTGCAGAAGTGACTTCAGGTCACCATATCTTGCCCCAATGGAGAAAGACAGTAGTGAAAGAAAATGATGCCATTACACATCTCATCCACTTTAAATTAAACTGGCTGCTTAAAACATAAACCATAGAAGAATTGGGTGACAAATCTTAAGATTTAAAAAAAACCATGAATGCCATTCTGTTCTTAGAAAAGCATAATTCCAAGATACTCATGATACTTGCCAATAGCATGGGTATCAAACAATAAGTATCAAAGATGCAGCAAACAGCCTAAGAAGAGCCAGATACCTGTAGCCATGAAGCGATGAGTGGCCAGTAGCAGCTGCGGCGAGATCTTTACTCTCATCTCACTATCTGAAAGCCTAAAGATGGAGAAATCATGAGGTTTCCTACCCCGATGTGGGATCCTTTCCTTTTTCTGATTATCTGCTGAGGATTAAGAAAGTAAAAAATATAGTTACGCCTTTGAAAATTTAGAAAGGACTCAATTGTATCTCACTTCCTAACCTCATGGCAACATTTTGAGTGTGCTGGTCTTACATTGACACAGCTCCCTTATCTTAAATGAGAGACAGCAATTCTCTACAGCACTGAAAATCTTATCAACTCTGTCCAACCCAAAGCTACAGACCCCTCCTTTTTTAGGTGATGCTTTATTAAAATACAAACTTCAATACCTAAGCAAAAATTAAAATGTGAAGTGTAATACACTTCAAGGGTTACCAAGCTTATGCCTTAGATTAACAGGATAACAATTTAAGAAGAAGAAAATAAATACCATGCCTTCTTAAACTTTTCTTTGTTTGTGTGTGCCTTCAAATCAGTGTTAACTCCTGGAGACAATGTGGAGAAATCCCTGCAGTTTTCTTGGCAAGGTTTTGGAAATGGTTTGCCACTGCCTGCTTTATGGAGCTGAGAAAGTGTTACTGGCCCATTAATCACCCAGTTTGATGTGACTGTAGAACTCAGTTTCCCAGTTTATAGCTTTTTGCCGTAACTACTACACCAAACTAAAATCTAGTGAGTAAAATTGTTGCAGTCTCCAATCTTAATCATACACAGTAATATCTCCCATTCTAGTTCTACCATCCAAATTAAAGGTATTTTTTCATAGTCCATTAATGCCCAAGGATTAGTCTTCCAGGAAAGGAGAAGGAAGGAGATGAAGTGAAAGATCTCATTCTGGAAGATGCTATTTTAAGGATCTGCATTTATGCTAATGAAATATTAGTATCCAGGGATAGACATATACTTATCCCATTTCATTTAGATGGGCATGTATGAGATTCTGGTTTGTCATCAAAGCAATTGCTGCCTGATTCCCTAGCTGAAAGCTGCTACTACACAAGAAAAAACACAACAAGAAAAGACTGGCAAGTTCTATATGGCCTAATTGGAGAATAAGAAAAAGCTATGTTCAACAAGTAAGAATTGTGGAAAGGGAAATGAAGAGATTTTAGCAAGAATTTTATAACTGCTAGAAATAACAGCAAACAAACGATAATTTCTATGTTGTTACTTATCCCCCAAACCATTTGAGGTCTTCTTAGTGGGTCCCCTAATACTTACTATAGAGATCCGTCTCATCCAGAATCTCTGATTTGATTATCTCTTCAATCACATCCTCCAGAGTGACAATTCCCATCACTTCATAGAAAGGGTCTCCTTCCCCTTCATCATTCACTCTCTGTACGATTGCAAGGTGTGATTTACCTAGAAAGAAAGAATGAGAAGAAACAAATTATGCAGGAGATATTGTGTTTAATGCCCACTGCACCCAAAATAAGATAGGAAGTGGATTACTTGAGGATTCTGGGCCTTTGACTAATGTTCACTAAGAAGTGGCCCCCTTTTGAAATGGGAATGAAAAGCAAAGTTATTCCAACCACCTGCTCCTCCATGTGAAGGAAACATAAGCAACTAAGTCTAAGCAATGCAAACGTAGACTTGAAGTTGCTTCTTGAAATTCAGGAATATATGCTACTTTTCATACAGTGAGAAGTAAATTGAAGGAGATGTTATCTTTGGCCCTGGAGAAGGGAGGAATTTATAATGATGGGAGAAAAAAGGAAAAAGGTAACAAAGGAGTTACTTTGGGATAGCACAAAATGTCCAATCAGGGATTGTATGCTCCCCAGCAATGAATTCTACAGTACTTCCCGCAATTTAACTAGCATCAAAAGGTTTATAAAATGGCCTAAAGTTCAGGATATTTGCTAATATTCAAATCCTATTAGGGCAAGCATTTTAGATAACCAAGGTGATGTACTTAGATGCCGATACTTTCTGTATAATATGTTTGTGAAACATCTGAAAACCTGACCATGAAACAAAGGTAACGTAGGTTTGATTTTCAATTTTCATTTTTAAAAAATAAGCCAAGTTAGCTTGACTTTTTATTATGGTTCTCTCTCTACTAGGCCCTATTACTAACTATATAATGGTGATAGCTGACCTTTATCATGTGCAAATCCTGCCAATATACTAAATGTGGAATAATTTGTTAAGAAAGCAAACTGAATATTACTCAATTAGCACAATTAAAGCAAGCCACACAATACACTAGGATTGAACATTAGCTAAATCTCATTTAGAATACCATGAGTAGCTTTGATCACCATTTATAATTCTCTTTGAAGTGGCATTGTTGCATAATTTTTTAAAAATGCTAATTCTTACACTTTCTGACGTTAAGCACAGTGCAGATTTATTGTTTTTCTCTCCGATGCTGTTCCACTTAAATTTCTTAGTCATTCTGATCATCTACTTTATGGTATTTAAAATACAGATTTTACTAGATACTCATTCTACATAATGCTACTTAACAACGAGCTTTTTGTGCTTATTCCTTCTGCTTATACAACTGGCTACCATACCCATCATAGCTCTGAGAGAAATATAATTTTTGGGTATCTGTTCCTTCTACTTTTTTAGGCACACCACAGACAGTATCTGAAAAACTGAAGTTTGGGGAAGATTGAAAACAAAAACTCCACGTATTTCAGCTACTTCAGTTTTAGTAGTTGATATTACAAGGTTCACAATAAAATTGAAAATGCTTATGACCCCGAACAACATCAATGAGTCTTAAGGATTTCCATATGGCTACTGAAGAATGGAGAAGCATCGGGGGAGCCTGTAGTGTACCCCTGGAGATTAACAAAAGAAGGCAAATTCAAGACCAAATGTCTTTTCACCCCACTTTTCAAGGGAACAGCTGCTTTAGATTGCTGGCATCTGCTATATCCAGCTCAGCTGAATTACACTAGTATCAGTTAGGGATATATGGTGATATGTGGAGACACCAATGGCCATTCTCTTGAAAGTGATATTATTCTGATCCAATATGTTCACAGACACAAGAAATGCAAAATACTTTTCTGAGAAAGAAGTTGATTCTTCTGATTGCGAACTATAACAGTGTAACGTAAATTGTGATAGTGCAACTATGTCTCGTTTCTTCTTCCCAGGATGAGTTTCATCACTAATTGCAGAACTAAATCCAAAACCACAATCTATCATGTTGACAAAGAAAAAAACCCATAGATTTTATATAAATGATGTCTGGAAGCCCAGAAGTAGCTCTGGATTCTCAGTTTGCCATTTATTCATCCAACCCTATCTCATGAGAATTCTTGTCCGACTAAATGCCTGTCTTTCTCAATTTAGGTGAGCAATGCCCTTGCATATAACCTGTATCAGCAATCCCAAATCTCATTCTCTCCAGATGTTTTGGATTTTAATTCCTACAATTACCAGCAAGCACAGAAGATGGTTACACTGACTATAGGATTATGGGAGTTAAGGACCATCCCATTCAATGTATGCAGAATTCCCAAGTTTACTGGTTCTGTATATGAAATCTACAAATCTAAATTAAATGTTAACACTGATAACATATGATGTGCTTTGTTGAATGACTCCAGACTTCACAACCTCACTCGAGTTTGCAAAGAGCTGAAACTCTCTTTATAGTTATTACTTGTAATTTCTTGCTTGTTTTTTTCTTGCCTCCATATTAACAAATTAGACACCATTTAGTGCCATGTCTGAATAGGATATCAAAGTTGTAAAGACTGCATTAATTGTCCTATAATAATTTTGCTACTGAAGACAGATTTACAACAGATATTAGGAGAAGAAATAACAGATTTCATCTTGCAGATGAGTTAAAGCTCCATGCTGTAGCACATGCTTTATGCACAAGACTCAGATCTGATCTGCAGAGTAACCAGATAGGACTGGAAAAGACTAAGGCCCTGCCTGAGGAACTACTGCCAGTTAGCACTGGACAATCTTTTTCAACCTGGTATCCTCTAGTTATGTTGGACTTTAGCATTTCTGAGTCAGTATGGATCAGACTTAACAATTATAATCAGACTTATAATAGCTCCACATGTTCATACCAAGTGTGTCCTGCAACATTCCTAACACTTTGCTGTAATAGGAAAATTATGCCTAATTTCTCCTTTAGAATTGAAGGTAAAGAAATAAGAAATTTCAGCTCATGGTTTCTCTGCACTGAATAGAAATGCATAAAGTTGTATGGAGAAAGATTGACAACAGCATTGCAGTTCATGTAAACAGTGGAACAAATTGGGTAAAATGTTTCAGGAGAAAATTCCTTAGTATATATGGTAACTTATTTGGAAAACTTTTTGGATAACTCCAGTGATTTACAATGAGCCATATGTGATAGAGCATTAATGGGAACACACCCACACCCACACATATATACACACACAGACACATTGATGTGCTGTTCCAAGAATTCAGCCATAACATCCAGGCTACAGAAAGAGGGCAGACCAGTGCAGGAGGGGGCACGGTGGGATCCCAGGGTACCTCGCAAGCAGGGTGCACAGGGAGTAGAGAGGCATGTGATGCTGGCAGGAGGCGAGTGGCTGGGGCCCCGGGCCCTCACCCTTCTTGAACTCCTCGAGCAGCGTATCTAGACGGGTGTCATGGAAAACACAGTGCAGCGGGCGGTGATAGAAGCGAGTAACTGTCTGCAGTGGTGTGCAGTCATCAGGATCCACGAAAGCCAAATCCTTGACAAACAGCAAGTCGACAATGTTGTCTCGTCGCTCACCTTCATATACAGGGATGCGGGTATAGCCTGAGCGAAGAATCTCAGAAACGGTAGTGAAGTCAAGTATGGCAGCAGAGTGCAACATAAAGCAATCATTCAGAGGCGTCAAGATGTCCTCAACTACCTTGGTGCGTAACTCCAGCGCACCCTGGACCATGGCTAGCTCCTCACTCACAAGATCACCATGGGGGTCAGCAGCCCGCAGGGTCTCCAGCAGGCGCTCCCTTGTGGAGAAGGTGCTCAGCTCTTGATGCAAAGCCCAATCCAGCAAACGGCTGAGTGGATAGCATATGGGGAAGGTGGCGGCCATAAGCAGGCGGGTGAGAAAGAGCGTGTGTGCAGCAATGGCTAACCCGTGGCGGGAACAAATGGAGTAGGGCAACACCTCACCGCCCAGGAAGACGACACTGGTGCAGAGCAGCACAGGCAGCCACGGCACACCTTGGCTCTCTTCGGGCAGGGAAATGTGACTGGCTTGCAGGGCAGCGCATAACCAGCCGGCCAGCGTGGCGTTGGCACCCGCCTGTCCCAGCAACAGAGTGCACAGGAGGTAAGTGCCGCTTCCGCCTCGGCCGCGCGCAGCCTCCACCTTGCGCGCCTGGTCCCTCTCTGCAGCCGAGCCACTGTTGCGCAGTACCCGCAGCTCCATCGGATCGAGGGACAGCACGGCCAAGCGGAGGCCACTGAACAGCGCCGACAGAGCTAGCAGGATTAGTGCGCCCAGAGCCCGCAACAAGCCGGCCGCGGGCAACGGGACCAGCCACGCGGTCGAGCCCGCCGGCGGCGCTTCCACTTGCAGCACGAAGCCCCCCGGCGCGCCGTGCAGTTGCCAGGCTCGTCCATCCCAAGCGCAGAGCCCGAACCGACGCCCTTCAGGCCCGGCGCCGGGCTCACCCTTTCGCGGTTGCCGCACTCTCACCTCGGCTAAAGCCGAGCCGGCCGAGCCTCCGGGCAAAAGCGGGCCCAGCACTTCCACGTCCGAGGCCCAGGCGCTGCGTTCGGGGCAGCGCTCCACCTTGGCTGGCTCCTCCACGAAGACGACGCGGCGCTCGACCTTCTCGCTCGCGCTGCTGCCGTTACAGGCGGCGCTCCCTTCGGCCGGCGGCTGGAAGTAGAGGCGCAACAAGAAGCGGGAACCCTCAGCCGCCCGCAGCGCTCCCCCTTCGAGCCACACGCGCCCGGGCGCCGTATCCTCTGGCCGCAGCCCCAGTAGCCACGCCGCTCCGCCAGAGGGCCTGGGCGACAGGGAGAAGAAGAGAAGCAGAACTGCGCCTCGGCTCCGACCCCAGCAGCCGGCGTTCCTGCGCTCCAGCCCTCGGCCCAAAGCTGCTGCTGCCGCCTGCCCCACCATCCTCAGCAGCCAGGCGAAAGACAGGGCTTCGAGGAGCAGGCGCCGGCAGCACGTGACTCTCTCGAGGCGCTGGGGGCGGCCGCTGGACCACGTGTGTATGGGGCGAGCCTGCCAACCCCTTGGCTTTCCTCAGAGGGTCGGGGGCGCCCCATTTACCCGCACGGTGGATGAAGCCTAGCGTGCCGCGAAGATGGCCCCGGATGTTATCCGTCGCAGAGTTGGGCTTCTCTTCAAGGTGGAGCCCACCCACGTTCCATATTTCCATTTCCCTGCGAAATCGGTGGGTCTCTGTTAACTGCGCCTTGGTCCCGGGGGTCCCTGGGCCCAGCTGTGATTATTGGAGGCAGGCAGCCTGCAGGGATGCATCGTGAAGTGCAGCGAAAACGCGCAGTCCTTAATGCATCCTTGACCTGCTTGTCTGGGCAACCTGCCAGATCTTCCTACTCTTTAAATATATATGTAGAGCAACATTAGGATTCTGGTGCAGTGAGGGAGGTTAATGGAAATTTGCTTCCACCGAGAAGAGAATAAAATTAGAAAGGCGGGAAATCGTAATACACTGGAATAACACTGTCAAATCCTGAAGATCCAGAAAGATGCAACCAAATAAGAGGACTGAATGAAGCACTAGCTGTATCAACAGATCTGATGGATTAGTTTTTATTAACCTAATGTTTACAGTAATTGCACTAGGATTGTTATTTTTTCCCTCTTCCTGGTTAGTCTCCTTTAATGGCAAGCTAATAAAATAATTTGCTTTTTTCTTCTTTTCTACTTGTATAAATATTTGTACTTTGTATTAATTTTGAAATAGCTATATGAAAATGAAAAAACAGTAATGTATACTGTAGAAAACAGGCATTAGAATATAATAAATTTATAATGATTGAGTGTATTGGACTGCTATCATTCAAGGCAATGTTGCTTAGAAGTTCTTCAATCATACACCACAAAAGAAACACAAGGAAAATGCAAGAATATGGAAGTTCATCTTGGGGGAGCATTTTTGTTTGCATTTTTACAGTATATGCTTTCTCTTTTTTAAAACTAAATTTTGCACCAGAAAATTTAATCCAGATTAAAGCTTTTATTTAACACTTAATTTTTTATGTACGCCATGTCATAATAGCAACTCTTAAGTACAAACTTGATGATCAAAATTTTCTTCAACAAAATTTTGTCATTAAACATTTCCAGCCCTTTTTTTTAAGGTATCCATTGTTCCATTTCCTATTTGCATTTTTCAGGTTGCATGTCTTCCATTCAGCATCAACCGGGCAGACTGGTAGCCAGTAACTATGCTTGCAAACTGTTTACTTGTCATTTTGCTGTTAGTACTTACATTATTATTTATGTTATTACTTACACTTCACCGAATTATTTTTCAGCTAGTGATCTGTTCTTGAGAGCCAGATGACTGTCAGTGCACAACTCAGATGGGGACTGAAGCAGTGGATGGGTTCTGAAGTGTGAATGCAGACAAACTGGGAGGCCACCTGGTGAATCTCCACGAGTGATGGAAAGTCCATGGACCAATGTTTGAGACTCACCAATGAAAAGCATAGCCAGACCCTGTTGTTTGAAAGTGTCCTGTCCCTGAATTGTAATTTTGGTCATTACCATGAGTGAATCTTAACTTTGTGGCAAAGTTGAGAATGTCTCCCAACCTGACATTCTCCTGTTTTGGGGAGCTTTCAACTTCTAGAATTCCAAGACTACCTGGAAATTCTAGAATTTGTAATCCCAACAAAATTAGAAGATGCCTGGTTGGGGGGGAAAAGCCAACAGAGTAATGGCTATCTGATGGGAGTCAAGATTTAAAAGGATAGCTTCATTTTGCAATCTTGTTTTCTTAGAACTCTGAAGGGCCTCCTTTTAGTGTGTTGAATATTTCCCCCCTGATATTTTTTTTAAATTATTTATTTTAAACTCAGTGTTTTGGCTGTGGGGTCTTGAATCAACTCTGTGTTAGGGATACCTTCCTATTGGTGCCAGTTGAAGAACATTATGCTGTTCATACTGATCTCTGGTAAGAAAAAAGAAAAAGGAAACATTGCATCTGCATATATAATAACAGCAAGATCTGGATCAGGAAGTGAAGCTGGGTAATTGTATGTAATTGGACATTGTCTTCCTTTATATGTATATGTAAGGAACACAGTAGAATCAATAGGTAAATTTTGCATAATAAAGAAAAAACTTGGACATTTTAGTAGGATCTTCTGGAATGTAGATATCTATGTCTTATATAAAGACATGTGCAGTCCAACATTAGGGATCATCTTTGTTCCAGAAGAGTAGCTTTTTTTCTTACCAATACTCTCTAGTTACTTACAGTATTAGAAAATAGAGCAAATATTACAAATACTGTTGGTGTCCCAATATTTAAATCTAATGGTAAGTCTTATCCATGTATTCATGCTACTTGAAAAATCTGCAAACATAACCTCCTTATCCGATATATCCTCACTTCTCCATAGTTTTTTTTAAAAAATTGAAAATTAATTGGGGTTAATTTTCAGACTTTCTAAAAACACATGGCATTTTCTTCATGTCCATATATTTGAATGTGAAGCTTTTAGAGTAGCTTCACAAAAGGCCTTCCTAGATATAAAATCTTTCTATGGTAAGAATATAGTTTACTAATTTACTAATGGAAGAAATGCCAAATGGTTTTAAGAAAATGTGCAGACTGCCTGTCAAAATCACATTTGTTGCTAATTCTTTTTATTTTAATCTCTATTTTTCTAAACCCACAGATTCAAGTATATGAGTTCAGATGATATAGGCAAGTAGCACACAGCACCTGAGGATTTGAAGAATTTGATGGAAAGAAACAGTGCAAAATTGTAATTTGAGGGAGAGGTTTCTCTCTTTTAATTCAAACTACCAATAAAATACAGCAAAAAAAAAAAACCTGTTTCATTTCTTCAGCTTTGCAGACATGATTGCTCTGTATATTAGCTCCCTCCCATTCAGATAGTGTTTCAAACCTGCACATTAAAACATACAATTTTTTTAAACTTCCAATTTTAAGCTAGTCTATGCACTTAATAGGTGTAAGTATACTCTCTTCTAATTTTATCCTACTTTTAACCGCTTCTCATATTAAGAATTTTCTTAAGAAAAATTAAGAAAATATTTATAGTTTATTAGTGGCAAATTTTCTTTTTCTTCTCTCAGTTGGATGAACTGGTGGCTAGCTGGTGATTTCTTTGACTAGTAAAATATTTGATCTTTTTTAACTCCATGGAAGAGTCTTTATAATGAGTAGATAAGACCCTTCAATTATTCTCTTTGGCACTTTTTCCTGAAAACACACTCAAAGCTTAGTGGGAATCAGACTACTTGCAAACTAGCAAGGGTGAGCACTGTCTAATATATTTTAGAATATCCTTTTTCTACTACCTTAAGTTCATTTTAGCTGTCTGTTATCACCTCCTTTCCGGGCTTGTTCTTCCTAAAGTCTTCCTGGCTATTTTTTTAATATCTTCTGTTTTATCCATTTATATTTTCCATCTTTCCTATGAAAAATATTTGCTATCTGAATCTTAAATACCACCACTCCCCAATGCCATGGTAGAAAACTGAGTACAAACTATTTTGTTTGAGTATCTGTATGAAACATATGATGCTATATCTGAGACTAAACTTGCTAATGAGGCTATATCAACTATACTGTGTATGTTTTGGCAACCATGCTGTAGTTGGCATTCACTAGCTGTAAACCTATTTAGGTACAATCATCCTAGTTGTCATAGTCAGCAATGCATATCTATTGACTTGGAATAAGAACAGCTGTCTTTCAACACACCTGGAGGATACCCCATTGGGAATTATTGGTGCTGGAAAACAGGATGAATATATGATATGAATACACCATACATCATATTTCAAAATTTGAAGCATAGACTTTGCATGTGTAAAAAATAATAAATTATAATTAAACATACTTTCAGCAAATATTTTCAAAATATTTGAGTAGCTAAACTGTAAACTGTCATTTCAGAACAAAACTATAATTTGAACACCAACAAAGAAGAGCAAATAGGAGTTTTGTGGGGGAATTTGGCAAGGGAGGTCAAAGGGAGGCAACTAAAAACTATGTGTCATTTTCTGTTGGAAGCCACCAATCTGGGATACTGAAAGGTTTTTCCATGGGTTTTAGAAAAATGAAAAGCTTTTAACAAAATTGAATGGAGGGTGTTCCTCTTCTGTTCATCAGAGATCATGGAGATAGAGAAAAATGCTCTCATGAACTATCAAGGATATGTTGCCTTTATTTTTGTTCTTGAAGTTGACAAGAATTACACATGTTGCAAGTCGAGGAAGAACATGTTGCAACTCCTGGAAGAAAAGGTGAAGGAGATCAGGCAAATCTGTCAGCTTGACTCTTAGGGAAATACAATCACACACAATTCTAAAAAAAGGGGGGGAAAATAGGTGTAGAAAAGCAATGTGGATACACTGAGCTAAGAGTTCAAAAGAACATGTACAGGAAATGGAAGATGGATGTAATTACCAAGGATACCTACCAGCAAGTAGTAACTAATACCTGCATAATATCAAAAATGTTAAAATACAGAAGGAACATAGGCTTGCAAGGGAAGCTGAATGCAAAAAAGAAAGTTTTGTGGGATATGTTAGCTGAGGAGGGAAAAAAAGGAAGGAATGGGTCTGCTGCTTGAGATGATGGTAGAATGATAACAAATGATAGAGTGAGGCAGAGATTTTCTACTCCTTTGGTCTTCTTCCCAAAGGGGAACTGAATTTAAATGAAGCTAAGCAGAACATCTGATACAAAGAGAGAATGGTGATCCAAGATAACGAGAGATAATTAGGAACAACTGTCTACTTTCAGTCTCCAGGATCAATCAATTACTGTACATGTGACACTTTTGAATATATGTCATCTCAGAGCTCCATTCTATGATCTTTAGAAATCATGAAGGATGGCTGTAGTGCCAGAAGATTGGAGAAGGGAGAATACTGTCCTATATTAAAAATGAGAGGAGTGGAAAAAGAACCTGGTAATTATAGATTGGCTAAATTAATGCTGATAACAGCAAAATTCTAGAATAGATTATCAGTGAGTTCGTGAGCATTTAGATTAGAATGTATTATTTGCAAGAGCTTAGTAAATGTTAATCAAGAACAACTCATGGCAAACCACTTTGCAAACCACTTTTCTGGCCACTTTTATAACCAAATGGAATGAGATGAACACTATCTATCTTTCCGTCCGTCCGTCCGTCTGCCTGTCTATATTAAATTTAGCAAAACAGATGATAAAGTCTTCATGTGTTTCTAGCACTGAAGATAGCAAAATGTGAAGTAAACTATGCTGCTACCAGATTGATACAGAACTGGTGGAAAGGTTTATAATAACTATATATTAGTGGCTCTGTATCAGTACTGGGCAGAGCGGTCAAGTGGCACGCTGCAGGCTTCCATTCTAGTCCTTTTACCAGAACTGTAATAATGGAAAAATGGAAATTATTTTATGTATAACTTGGATGAGAAGTTAGACAAGATGTTTATTAAAACTGGTGGATGACACAAAGATTGTGGTGGGGTTGTAACAGACATACTAAGGAGAATACCAAAGTGTCCAGAGGAGAACAATCAATGTGAAGTCTGCAAAAAGAAAGATCATGAGAAATGCTTAGAGATATTATGGTTAGTTTGGATAAGAAAAGAGTACAAAGGAAAAATAGACTTGAGAAATGTCTTCAAGATAAGAGCCTGGTGGCGCAGTGGACTAAGTGCTGTTAAAGTAGCACTTAAATTGCCAGCTGCCTGCAATTATTGCAAGTTCAAATCTCACCAGGCTCAAGGTTGACTCAGCCTTCCATCCTTTCGAGGTAGGTAAAATGAGGACTCGGATTGTGGGGGCAATAAACTGACTTTGTATAAAAAAGAACACCGCTTGGGGGGGGGCGAAAGCCCTACTAAGCAGGTATATACAAAAGTATGAAGGCTATTGCTTAATGCATTGTAAACCGCCCTGAGTCTCCGGAAAAGGGTGGCATATAAATCTAACAAAGAAATAAATAATAAGTATTAGAAGGTCTTTCATGTAGAAGATGGGACAGACTTTTTCATTGTGATTGCAAAAGTAAGACAACAAACCATGGATTGAAATTACAAGGAAGTTGATTCCAATTGGACAGTTGGAAGAATTTTCTAACAATAAAGACTGTTCAAGAATGAACAGATGATTGTTTTTCAGCAAAGGCTGGGAGACCTTATGTTGAGGATATTGCAATATGGGTTCCTAGACAGGTAGGGGGATAAACTACATGTTCTGTAATCCCTTCCAACATTCAGTGATTCTATTATTTCAAACCATTAATCTTGCTGCAAAGGTAGTCTACTTGTCCTGTAATATAGAACCACTTTGGAGTTGTTTTTTGATTAACCTGAACCCTGGCTCTCACAAAGGTAAGAGGTCTTACCTTTTTAGTTTTAATAATTAAAGAAGAAAAAAGTATTTGCAGGCTCCTTTCTATCTAATCCAGGGGTCTGCAACCTTAAACACTCAACGAGCCATTTGGACCCGTTTCCCACAGAAAAGAAATCACCGGGAGCCACAAAACCTGGGTGAGTGTGGCCAACTCAACGTCACTCACTCCCACTCAGTCACATGACACACACACCCCAGCCACACTTACCCAGGTTTTGTGGCTCCTGGTGTTTCCTTTTCTGTGGGAAACAGGTCTCTCTCTCTCTCTCTCTCTCTCACTCACTCTCTCTCTCTCTCTCTCTCTCTCTCACTCACTCTCTCTGTTCCCTCTTGAACCATTTCCAAAAACAGTCGAGGGTTGGTGTTTTTTTTTTGCTGATGTTGTTCTTTCTTCTTCTTTCGGTGCTTTTTACCATATTTAAATCAAGAGTTCATTTCAGGTTCCCAGATAAATGAAGCTCTTTTGTCCCCATGCTGTGGCTCCCTGTCAGCTGAACCCACCACTGGCTGGCCCCACCCCTCACCTTCCCCTTGCTCTCCTGGCTCAGCCTGGCTGCAGCTGATGCAGCTGTTGTTGCCACCTCCATAGTCTGCCCACTGCTCTTACAGTGCCTTGCACAGCACAGTTAAATTTAACATGCTTCACAATGGAGCAGATGGTGTCCCCTCCTTCTCCTGAAGCCCATTACAATGCAGAGCATCAGTCACAGCCGGCTGGGCCAGTGTCTTGGGGCAGAGAGCAAGTCGCGCATCTCCCTGAGCGACCAAAGTCCGTGCAGCACCAACAAGGGCCAGAAGACGCACCTGCGAGATATAGCGAGTACAGGGGTGCTTTGCTCCCGCTCTGGAATATGGAGCAAGTCTCCATCTCCTGCTGTCGTCCTTACCGTCTCAGGTCAGGTGAGGAGTGACTGGGAGGGGAGGGCGAGGGGCGGGGCCAACCAGTGGTGGGTTCAGTGGACAGGGAGCCACAGCAGGGGGACGAAAGAGCCGCATGCGGCTCCAGAGCCACAGGTTGCAGACACCCGATTTAGTCTATAACTGTGCTTCTTAGTGTTTAGTATGTAGCAGTATAAAGTCAATTTTGGTTGATCTAAAAAGCTTTTTAAACTTAGACATGATTAGTATTTTGATAGGAGGCCCTAGGAAATCCTAGAATTGTGAACTAGATTGGTATTTTAAGAAGAAAATAGAAAATACACTACTTCCACATTGCTGCCAAGTGTATGTTGGTATGTTGCTGCCAAGGTGTCAAATGATCCCTAAGCCACAGAAACTGATGGGCTGACTTTGAGACAATCACTTTCAGTCCAAACTACCTCAGAAGATTGTTGCTATGTGGAAAAATTGAAACACCATACTGAGCTCCTGAAGGAAAGGCAGGATATAAGTCTAACAAATAAGCCTATCTATGAAACTATCAGGAGCTGAAATTGATTCAAGTAAATAGTGCAGACAAACATTACATACGTGAAAGTGCTGGCCTGGACAATTTCTAGTTTAAATGAAATTCCCCATTATCTCTACAATTATATTCATAAGGAAAATATTTTTATAAAAGGAATAAAATAAAGTGGAATTAATCAGGGGCAATTTTGTAAGTATAATAATTTCTAACTGAACTCTTTTATTCTTTCCAACTAAATAGAATGTTGGAAAGAAATTAGGCGAATGGACTTGGAAGTCTGTCTGTCTGTCTGCTTATCTATCACGGAATAACTCTCTGAAAACTGACCCCAACAGGATCATATGCAGTGTGGTGGAAGAGGCCCACAAAAGAAAAATTGAGTCTGAAAAAAGGCCAGGTCTGGCTAGGTGCTACAGAAAAAAAAAAAAATCCTGAAAAACGTGCCTAATGCATCCTTATGGGAGTACCAGATGGATTGGCCAATGACTTGGAATGCAGTTGCCTTGCCCAGCCTTAAGCCCCTGTTCCTCCTATTCATATGAGCCAAAGTGGAAGAAATATTAAGGGGTTGGAAAAATACCCAGAAGCAATACTCTCCATGCATTCCCTTATTATTTCCAACAACAGCAACAAAAATATAGAAATTATATAAAAGAGGGTCAGGGCTCTTTTAATTGTCGGTCCTATATATTTCTGAAAATTGCACAGAGAAATGTTCTTAAGCATTTTAAGCCCTTCTTCCTCCTCCCTTCTGGTAACATAATCTAGAGCGAAGCTAATGTGTGAAAAAATTCCAAAAATCATGCTCTGTAAACTTCCTCTACCTTGTTCTTTGAAAGACCTAATTAATCCAACAGCACTGGACCAATCCAAAGCTAGAATCATTTTTTAGATGTTCTTTGAGAGACCCATCAGAATTAAAATCCCTCATTTTATACTGTACAAAGACCAAGTCTTCACGCACAGAAAAAGAAAAAACAGAATAAAAAATATTTTACTCCAGGTCCATCACAACACAGTACATTGTTTCAAATGATTAAAAATCATTTCAGAAAGTATAAATCTTTGAGGAAAGTTTGTTTTTGTTGCTCTATTGGACAGATAAATATATTTGAATCTAGAAATGACAAAGGAGGTTACATGACATATCCAAGTTACTTGTTGGAGAACTTTAAAGTGAAGGGTATTTAAGAATTAGCATGTTTTTTAAAATGCAAAATAAATGACAGTTCATAGAAGACATACCCTGAAACATCCTGCACTACAAGATGTTAAATGAAAGTATATTACACAGTAGTCTGTTCAGTCTATTTGCACTATATCCTATTACGACATTTCTAAGAAGTAAAACTAATGAAAGAAATTTACATCCCCTAATATACTCTCAGCCTCAACAACTTTAAAATGTGGGGATTTCAGCTCCCAGAATTTCCTAGCCAGCATGTTCCTCTTATCCCAATCAACATCCAAAATAGGATTAAAAGATACTTTAAAGATCAAATCAAAAGATTGTAGTCTGCATTTTGTTTAGAAGTGAACGATACACGGCTTGCCTTTGTTTAATGCTGAAGTAGCATTTAAAGGTACCTGCAACATATTAACACAATATTCTGTTTAGAAGAAAAATATTTGGTTGAGGCAGAGTTCCCTTCTTTGGCCGTCGCTAACACTTTCCTTTACATTCACTATATTTGAAAATAACTTTAAGAGCCATATGGTGGCTCCCTTTCTCCATCTTTCTGAAAACAGAAAGACTGCAGGTCTGGTAATTTTCAAAGCATGTAGATGGACTGTGAAATTCTTTAGAGGGGTTGACTTACAGCTGTTATGATGCTTGCATGTTGAAGGGACTAATTTTCCACTGGTTGATCTGAAACTAGTATGTATGAAAATGAAAGGCTTCAGAACACTAAAGTTGTGATTAATCCTTTGTCTGATCTTCTATTGTATGGAAATTTGACAGTAAGTACTGTATAGAGGTGGAAAATTGTTTATCATGGAAACAGCATAAACAAACCATGTAGTACTTCTCTTGATTTCAGTGTTGATCTTTATTAGAAATTGAAACTGCATGGGCACTGTTATAGTGTTTGTTCACATAATTACAATACCCACAAAAGGATCTCACATATCTTAGGCAGAGGGATAGGTATTATTGCTAGCATCTAAAAGATTCCATGCCAGGGGCAAGCAGATGAAATTTGTATTTATAAAACCTTTTCTTCTCCTTTTTTAGAACTTCAAGTTCTGCCTATCAGAGCCCCAGTACTTTTTAAGCACAGCCTCATGGCTGTTTTTTGGTGAATGTTTAAACATATTTTAGTTTGCAGGCTTGGAAATAAGGAAAAATTGTTCCTGAGCACCTACCTATCAGGAATTTATTTTTTAATCCTAAATTGACCCTTCAGTCCATCTAGGTTTTCCTAAAAGCTTTTTAAAACAGGGTTTTTGTTTTTTTGTTTTTGATTTGATTTATATGCCGCCCTTCTCCGGAGACTCAGGGCGGCTTACAATGCGTTAAGCAATAGCCTTCATACTTTTGTATATTTTATACAAAGTCAGCTTATTGCCCCCACAATCCGAGTCCTCATTTTACCTACCTTAGAAAGGATGGAAGGCTGAGTCAACCTTGAGCCTGGTGAGATTTGAACTTGCAGTAATTGCAGGCAGCTGATGTTAATAACAGTGCTTTAGTCTGCTGCGCCACCAGATTTGTGTATATTAAGCTCCTTATTTGTTGTTCCATCAGTTGTGACGAAAATTTATTGACTGGCTTGTTGCCCAAAACTGTTGGCTGGTCCATATTCAGCTCAGCTTCAGAAACTGATTAAAAAAACAGCCCCTACACCTGTGGAAAAATGCTTGGATGATGAAGATGTCCTTTACTTGTTACAATGAAATTACAATTATAAAATCTTATTGGTTACTGCAAATTAGAAGATGATATAGTAGCAGATCCTCAACTGCCAACTGCTTACTTAGGTTGGTCAATATAATGACACTTGCCAATGTTGCCCCAAAATGTCCATTACCTGGCTAAAGTTCTATATTCTCCTGCCCCATGCATGTATACAGTACATATGCATAATGCATATACCTTGAAGACATATACCGTACATATAAATTGCAAGACTTCTGGAACAAGCTCAGATTTAATTGATGGCTGAATATGATTCCCTTTGTAACTTTTCCAGAAAACAATTCCTTTTTTCCCTTTTGTTCTCATTTTGCACATCTACGTTCTGTTAATTCTGTTTTCTGGTATGGCTAAGTTGTAAACCTACTAGACATAACTACTTTATTTTAATCTGCTTTATTATTTTAACACTGTTTTGGTGAACATAGGAAAAATATCTGTAAAATTTGCCCAATGTCCAGGCATCATGGAGTCTCCTTCAGGCACAGAAACAGCACAGATACGCAACCTCAGCAACAAAAGTAGTGCCCTGATAGGAAATAGGAAACTTCTGAGTTCCCCATGCCTTGTTTAACTGCTAGGAAAATGGTATTCTGTTTTTGACAAGTCACATTTGCAATATCTTCTGCTGAGGCAAAGCATTATGTTGTTATCTGTTCTTTTTTGCTGAAGAGGCCATATAATAAACATTCCTTCTTGCTGTACTGTAGTGTCTTATAAATTATAACAGTTGGATCCTTTTGAAGAAAATTAAATTAGACCTCTCTTCTGAAAGGTACAAAAATATGCCTCTTTCTAGCTTATGTACTCTTTTTAAGAAAACAAACCTATAAGCCACTTGTATATACCGTATATCTGAAATACCCACAGAGTAACGTGAGATACTGTAGTTGAAAGTCACTGAATGGATCAACTTTTCCCTGCTCAAGTTCCAAGGCAGGCTCAAAACACTGTTGGAAACTGGTTTAGAGGAGGCCTCAAATTAAGCAGCAAGTTCCCCGAGTACAAACTAAACTGTGAAATTTATTTTCAGTACCACAACTGAATGTGCAGGCTTTTGCAATTGTTACAAAATACATTCATCTGTTTCTTCCCACAAACTTTTTAAAATTCTCAGGCTTATTTGAGACACCCACTCAAATGTATGCGCACATACACACACACGCTAAAAAGAGAATAAATTTGGAATTAGTAATCTGAACTGCAAATGACCCCAGAAATTTATCAATAGATTTTGATCTATTGTTTGCCTCCCCTGCTAAGGGAGATATTTGCAAAATGATAAAAACAAGAGTTTCTCAGGAAAAGCTGCTTGCTCTATCTGCACTCCAAATGTCTTTTTTTGGGGGGTGGGGGTGTTACGGATGTAAGGATTGCAGTACATTTTCTCTGGAAGGCCTTTAGGCAGTGTTTGTAGTAGTTGGGCAAATCTGGGACAACAGCCAAAGGCAATCTCCCTTCTCACAAGGACCTAAAGAACTAGTTGAAGGAACGCAGCCTTCAGATCAGAATAAGTTGCCTACGTTGATCTAGTTCTACATATAAATATGTAATCAGTGACAGATGGTCATACAAACTGCAGAGAGCTATGGTATAATTTAACATTTTGCACATTCCAGAAAGGACAAAAGCTAAACAACAAATCAGATCACTTTTTCTCTCTGCTTATAAAGGATAGACTATAAATCTTTCCAAGCAGGTTGTTCTTGTCGCACAAAATCAACAGTTAAGGAAGATCATCTAGAGAGCAGCATGTATAACTCATTATATTTAAGTCTGCATTTTTTTTTCTGCTGTGAGGAACTGTGGTCGTGAAACATCCATCTCCAGAGAAGGGATGCGAAAAAGACATCCACACATCCTTCTAATCTCAAAATGAATGTGCCTCACTAACCATTTTTCCATGGTTTCTCTGTATGACATTGCACTCAACTCACCTCAACTCCAGCCTTCATCCTCTTTCCATCCCACAGTCATCTTTAGGTGTTCTAGTTTTAAAATACCATGCTCTCTTTTTATTGAACCAATTTTTTTTAACATTGGTATGATCTAGGACACCTCATTTCCAGTGGGCTTGATGATATGGCAAAGGATGGGGATCTGTCCAGTTCCTATTGAAAACTTTAGGCTGCTACTGAATTCTTGGAGTTGAAACCTATACATCTTAAAATTGCCAAGTTTGAAAAACATTGATGTATACCATTTTATTCACTGATGGGCTACTTTTAGATGGTGCCACACAGTCATTCACTGCCAGGCTTGGACTAGTATTTCTTAGCTTTGATGATTTTAAGATGTGTGGACTTCGATTTAGTAGGCTGGCAGATTGAGAAACACTGGAACAGAGATGTGGTTATGAGGAAAAGCCCAATGGCGATGAAACATACACGTCAGCTTATGTTATGCTGCGAGTGCATTATTTTAGCTTTCCCTTCTATGATAATACCCGTGTTTCCCCAAAACTAAGACCCTGTCTTATATTTTTTTGAACCCTGAAATAAGTGCTTGGCCTTATTGCCATGCGCTCAAAAGTCTGATTGGGCTTATTATCAGGGGATGTCTTATTTTGGGGAGGAACAGGATATTTGTTGTGGCATCCTGGGAAGATCCCTCTCTCTAGAACAAAATCCAGTAGTGAGTCTTCCATATGCACAGATGGCCCTCAATTTACAACCATAATGGAACCTTGAATTACAACTGTAAATTGTTGTGATATTAAGCAAGTCACCACTTAACAGGAGCTGACTTTATGAGATTTTTTGGTAATGGTTGTTAAGCAAATCCATTATACCCAATGGGCATTTTTTTGCTGGAAACTTGAAGTGAAGGCCGGAAACCAGCAAAATCATTGAAAATTGTGGTCATGTGACTGTATAACATTGCAAATGGCCATAAATATGAGCTGGTTGCTAAGTGCCCAAAATGCAATTGTGTGATTGCAGGATATGTGTCTGTAGTTATTGTAATTTCAAAATTGGATTGTAGGTACATTTAGGGAGTCTGTTGCAAGTTCAAATGGTCGCTAAGTAAGTGTCATAAGTTGAGGACTACCTGTATCTATCTTCCATGTAAATAGCAATAGCCGTTCTTGTCATCCTTTGCTTCAGAGATCTTGTGCATTAGTAGTATTAAGCTGAACAAATAAATGAATACTTTAAACAAACAGTGGTTTTAACTTTCTTGACATAAGTAAGCAGAGGCAATGTGTTGTGAATGTTGCTGAAAAACACAAATAGGAATACTTGTACTTGTTTTGCAATAGTTGCCAGTGACAATAGTTGAAATTGCCAGTGACATTTGTGTGTACATTATAGGAACATAATGCTGATCTAGACTGACCACTGGCATGATCCATGGGGCTCTTATATTCTTCTGCATTTGTTTCCCTTGTCAGAAAGAGCTGATTACAGAGAAGAACTAAGAACTAAAACTAAGGAGAAATTTCCTGACAGTTAGAACAATTAATCAGTGGAACAACTTGCCTCCAGAAGTTGTAAATGCTCCAACATTGGAAGTTTTAAAGAAGAGATTAGATAACCATTTATCTGAAGTGGTGTAGGGTTTCTTCCTAAGCAGGTGGTTGGACTATAAGACCTCCAAGGTCCCTTCCAACTCTGTTATTCTATTCTATTCTATTCTATTCTATTCTATTCTATTCTATTCTATTCTATTCTATTCTATTCTATTCTATTCTATTCTATTCTATTCTAATGAAATTGTCATCAGGTAACATTGTCTGCCTGAGAGTTAGTGGGTTCAAGACCTGGAATAGCTGTGGATTAATTATAACAGAGGCCTTCCCTAACCTGGGACTTTCAACATTTGGGGGGATTACAAAATTTCCATAATTCCCAAACAGCAAATATTCTGAAGTGCTTAAACCTCATATAGTTTGTCAGGGTTCCAAGTAACACTCCCAATGAAAGAAGACTCCGAGGCTTGAAGTTCCTCAAAGTTCCATTTTATTAGATATGTCATATTGGCATATCTGGAAAAACCCAAATCTGAAAGCTTCTCCCCACCCAAAGGAAAGTCCAAGTCCCTGCCCAGCACCCACATGTCCATCACATGATCCAATCAAAGCACTGTCCCAACTGGAGATGCCTCCCAGTTCCAGGCCTCCAGGTGCAGGGCAAGATGTCCTTGACTCTCTAAGAAAGGAATGTTATTATGACTATATATCACCCCTGTTCCATACAATCCCTCCTCCCAGTTTCCCAGAGTAGTAAATGTGGCAGGCCTGAAGGCCTAATGCAAAAGATGGTTTCCAGGCCTGACATAGTTATGGAAAGTCCAAAAAAATGTATCTGATACTTTGAATTAAATATTTGTTCATTTTCTTTATAATACTACAGATTATAAAAGAACTGTGTAGAGTTATGACTCTCAGCTGCTATCACAGCACACAAATTGCTAATATATAGCTTGATTAAATAATAAATATAACATTTAAACCAATTTATAACTTATATTCTACCTGTTTTGTTTTGGCTGTCATTCATGATTTCCCTTTTTTTAAAAAAACCCTTTAAAAAAAAGCACCCCTTCAATTCAATTTGTGATATGCTAGAATGAGGTCTAGGAGAAAAGAGACGAGGAGAATTCTAAAGATGATGTACAAAACTTTGAAGCCAGACCCCCTCAGTGCTACTTTTGGCATTTTTCCTATTGGCTAATGATATAAAGAAAGGGAAGACAGCAAAAGCCACAAGAATAAATTGTTGCTTTTGTTTGTTATATGTTACTGAGTCAGAATAGAGACAATAGGAGCAGAATAGGCATCAGCAAATTTCATTCCAGTATGGTATTTTGCTGGCTCAAGAAAAAAGGACTATTATCCTTTAATTTTCATAAATGATGTTCTTTATTTTTTCAACTAAAAATATTTTTTGTTGTTTATCAGGAATATTCTCTATCAATTAGTATATATGTACATATGTATGCACACACACACATACCCACATTGATACTTTGCCCCATCATGGGAGATTATTGATCAAAAAGTTTATATATAAACAGAACATTCTGCTTCACAATGCCCTTTGAAACGTGCAGCAAAGATAGGCAAAGAAGTGTAAATTTGTGTAATAAAATGACTTCATAATGTCTTTCTGCTGAACAAAGTTGTGTAATGTGTAAAATTTATGGAGTGCCAATTTTCTTTATCTTCTTACGGGGAAGTAACTCTCAGTGAACTCAGAGAAACGTACTACTGAGTAAATTGAATAGGGTTGCGTTATACTATATATCCCTTGTTCTCAATTTGTTTTATTTCAATTTTTGTTAATGATATTAATAATCATATGGTAGCCTCAAATCTTTATTTGTTACTACCTCTGACATGAGATGCAAATCAGTAATGAAAATGGGATCAAAGTGTTATCTCATGGATATTTCAAGCTGATGCAAACTCCTCTTCTCCCCTCTAAATTTTGGTCAACATCTACTACAGACAACCTAGACAGAGGACACACTGGTGCAAAATTTGCTTGATATATAATATGGTTTCAGCCTGAAATAGCATAAGAAGTTCCTTTTGCGATTGTCAGTGCGTGCCAAAAAAGAAGTAAAGCAGGCAGCAACAAACCAGGTTTATGTTTGGCTGTGTTTCTTTCTTTTTCTTTTTGTTTGGAACCTGACAATAGAAACACAAGGTAAATCTAATTCCATCCAACCCATTTGCCTCAGAATAAGACACAGATGAATCTGCAGGACAACAAGTGATGGCTACACAAAAAATTTAAAGAAAGGAGAGATGGGCATGGGCAACAATTTAGCTCTATTTGTGATTCCTACTATTTTGCACATTTTACTCAACTTCTTAGAATGTCTTATTGCAGTCTATTTTCATAGAACGGGGTCTAGGAAAAGGAGCAAAGACCCTAGACCTACTTGATAAAGTCCTGTAGATAGACTGATCTTGTTCTTGCTGAAATTCCATGATTGACAGATGTTTAAAGGACAGTTCTAATTATCAGGACAATTCAAAAACTCCAGAAGAATAGTATTTCGGGGCAGTCACCCTAATGGTAAAGGTATATTGCCTATAAAATGAACTGAGAATGATTGGCTCAAAGTTGCCCAGCCACCTTTCATCTCTAAACAGGACTAGAAACTCAGTTTCCAGGTATGTAGTCTGGCACTTTAACTATTAGACTAGAGAATCCAAAACATACAGCCACTTGGTTTTGTCAAAGTTAAGGTTAACCCTATTCCTCCCAATCCATGCCCCAACAGCCTTCAGACACAGAGACAAGAGTCAGCGTATCAAGCCCTGTGGCACCCCATACACCAGGAGCCTCAGTCTTGACTTCTCTGTCTCTTGCGCTGTGATGGCGCAGTATTATTATTATTATTTGTTATTATTTATTAAATTTATATACCACCCTACTCCCGAACGACTCAGTGGTTACAGTGCAGTATTGCAGGCTAATTCTGCCAACTTCCAGCAGTTTGTGTTGTGGCTCCGTTGCCTGAGCCTGGGCTATCGACAGATGCAGACTCTGAGAGTGAGGGAGAGGAGTTGGCAAGGCCTCCCTCTCCAGGACCCTCCTCTCTGGCAATGCCTCTGGAGGACACCGAAGGCCAAATGATAGGCTCAGAGCCAAGCACGTCCCCGCAGCCACAGGTGGACAGTGACGAAGAAGATAAGTGCTGGCTGGACCCTCGGCAGAGGCGCAGGGAGAAGCATGCGCAGCAGAGGGGAAGGTGTGCCAGAGATTAGCTGAGTCACTGGACCACACCCCACAGGGTATAAATGTGGGTGTGGTGGCCGGTTCAGTTTGTGATGAGCAAAAACGAAATAATCCATGATCTCTGCGTTACTGGACTTTGCCTGCTTTATCGGACTGCATTTGGATTAATCCTTGTATTGTTGAAACTCTGCCTGTTTTATCGGAATGCTTGCAGTCTAATCTTTGTTTTGTGTGAGTAAAGTCTGAATTGGCAGCTAGCCACTGGGTTGCTGCCAGCTTTATCTTCAAAGAGTTTTGTCGTGTGGCTTATTAACTCCAGGCCGTCTGTGGGGGTGCGTGTGTGGTACGGGGACAGAACAGTTTGATTCTCACCAGCTTAAGGTTGACTCAACTTTCCATCCTTCCAAGGTCGGCAAAAAGAAGACCCAGATTGTTGGGGGCAATATGCTGACTCTGTAAACCACTTAGGGAGGGCTATAAAGCACTATGGAGCAGTGTATAAGTCTACGTGCTATTGCTATCTATACCAACTGGAACTGGCTATGGAGAAAGCTAGAGAATCACCACAACACCATGGCTCCCATTCCTAATCATTGCAGTGAGTCCAGAAGGACACCTCCTACAGAAATTAACAACTATTGTGTCATAGTTGTGCCCCAAACTATTTAGCCTCACAATGAATCCATGCAGTCAAGCTACATATTGTTATATAGAAATTAGGAGAAATGAACGTTGTAATAACTGTTGCCTATTTGTGCCTAGGTAACCACTGGTAATGCTATGACAAACACGGTGAGGAAAAATCATTCTGACTTCTGCAAAAAGGCAGCCAGACACATTTTTTCCAGGTCATTTAGTAATGTTAATTGTCAAAGCGATAGCTCTTTCCTCTGAATTCCCCTTCCTTAGTTTAAACATACTCTCATTTAGAGAAAGAGGGTATGGTAACTGTGGCCTTGCTTGCCAGGCATCTCCCAAATGATCTGCACTGAATATGTTTTTCTTAACAAAGAAATTACAGGCACGGATTTGGTAAAAAACACCTATACTCCCTTTGCAGCATAAGCCATCTGGATATGATCTACAGCAGTGATTTCAGCACCTGGCTAATATGGCTATCGGGCTGTAGAAATAGTTTAGATAACTTCAGTGTTCCAGTCTCTGAAGTAGTCAAGACGGCGAGGGCATTTTGCTTTCCGCCTAATTCCTTTTACTGGAAACATCACCAGCCTGGGCTGCCAAGAGAAGTGATATCCGTGCACTGATAGCATGGTTGCCTTGGGCCAAAATCCAGCTTCCTGCTCAGCAAAAAATTCTGCAGATTTTATGGGACTGATCTAGTTCTGTTTTTAATATTGCAATACAAGATATTATATGGAAGATCATGCCAATACTTAGGTAATAATACCTGGATTTCTGACTTGTTTGGCTTTTCAAGTTGTGGGCAAAGGGAGATAGCAACACCCCATGAAGAAGCTTTGAAGAATGTTAACATCCTCAAACTAAACCAAACATCAGTCCACAAATGAAAACTATAATACAGCTCTAGTGCACTTATGGAATGTGCACTGGCAAAAATAACACTCACACAGCTGTGCATTTCAGCTGGGAAGCAAATACAGCTGTGTCCAATTGGACTTATGCCCAATTCAAACTACAGCCCTCTACCAGCTGACTTTAGGGTAAGTGCCATGGCACCAGGTAAACCTGACTTCCCAGCCTGTGTGTGTGACATCGACTAATACTCCAAAGGAGCTCAAGCCTCAGCAGTGCATATTGATCCCAGTTTTAAATGCATGTGTGATTGCAGTCAGTAAAGCATTAGCAGCAGAGAGGTTTAGGGAGAGAGAACATCTGGATACTCCTCTAGGTGGAGATGGAAGGAGGGGGTTGCAATATGTTCACTTGCTCTCACAAATGCACTTGGCTCACAGACTTTCTCTCTCTGAATGTCTGTGAATGAGAGTAGGAGAGAAAAGAAGAGGGAGAGGGAGAGAAGAAAGGAAAGGGGAAAGGAGAAAGGGGAAAGCAAGCAGCCTGGAGGCAAAAGGAAGATGATGCCATCATCCAAGTACCAATTCTATTTACTTGACATGGGGCCACAATTGCTCTTGCTTACCTGTCACCCACCCTTTCATTCATCTGGGGCACAGAAAATACACAAAGGGCATAACTTCTTCCTCTCTCTGTTCAGCCACTGGCTGCCTTCTCAGGTTAGCAGATTGAGGGGACAAACAATCATTCCTAAACATTGGAAGACAGAGAAACACTATTCACTATTCCTTGGATTGGAACATCATATTGCCATCATAAAGTTGGCTACTGCATCACCTGTCTCTATTCTGCCTCTGTTGTTTCTATTTCAACTCCTTGCCCATCAGTTTTGTCCAGATCTGAATATGTGCCAGTCAGTGCAGGGACACAGACTGATTTTCTCATTTGCCTTTGCCATCCTCCTGTTCAGTATCTTACAAACCAGCTGGGAAACATCCACTAATCTGGACAGTGCAGCATGGACAGATGGGTCAGATGTCATTGTGCCACGCCATAAGTGTCTGACTTCCTCTCATGTCCCATTTGGGCCTTTCATGAATTAGAAGTAGATGGTTTTGATCACAAATGTATTCTTACAGGAAAATTAACTGGAAAACAAGTTCCAGGACAAAGAGTTGTGGTTGAATACATGCAGGGAGACACATGAGTTCAAAAACCAGGAGAGGAGGAAGACAGAAGCTGTCATCACTATACAGCCGGATGTAAAGGAGCAGATAACTGTCAAGAATATATGAGCTGGCAAATAATCAGTAAAAGTCTAGTTTGATTTACTGTTTTCATGTTGCTACAATGACGAAAAGCAGGGGTGTTATATCTACCTGATGTCATTTCAGAATTGTGTAAATATGCAGTTGCATAAATATGACCCCATTTCTTCCCTGGATATAATAGCACTTGGCTCTTTTCTATTTTGCCTGGTTGGAAACTTTTGAGGGTTTTAATTTCAACATTAGGAAGCATGGGGGGACGGGGTGCTGATGGTATGAAAGCGAAGTTTTGGCAATGACCAGAAAAAATATGGTGTGCCAGCATCACCCAAAACATATCTGGTCACACCCATAACAGGTAATTTGATAATGGGTAGCAAAGTATTTAGAGTTTACATACTTTGAAGCTATAAAATGACAATTTTGGATTAAGATTTACTGCTGCTTGGATCTAAAATTACATACAACACATATATTAGTCTGTTTAAACATTGAGCTGGGAATAAAATGAAGGCAACATGCCAGGGGCATTAGAGATGGTGTGGACATTATTTCTTTTGTAAGTGGGGAAAAAGCCATAACCTAAGAGAAAGATGGAAGTTGCAATCCAATCCATCTGGAGGTCCCTGGTTGGAGAGAAAGCTGAAATGAAATATCTCAATGAAGAGTTGCCAGTCTGTCTTGGCCATTTCACTCTGCAGCAGATTGATGCATAGATATTAGCAAGTGATAATGCTTATCTCCACCAAAAGCTTTTGGTGCCAATTTCTGCACTACAAACTTAGCTTAAATACAGGAAAGACATTCTTACGATATTTTTTTCCAGCTAATTGGCAGCCTGCTTTTCTTTGGAAGGAGGCCATTTCCAGAGTTTTTTTAATAGATGTATTAAATAAATTCTTAGAAAAGGTCTCAGAGTTTTATTTTTTTAAATCTCTGTCTATGAATGTTTGCAATACCCTGCTTATTAAAAATTCTCCTAGAGAGTTATTTAATGAAGTAATATTTCAACTGTATCATGTACTATATCTTTTTCAATTTGTTTATTAAAATGTTATTAGTATTAATAAATGCATGGTTGTCTTTTGGGGTAAATGGGTCATTTGGTTTCTCTGAACTTACCCAAAGATTCACCAACATTAAGTTGCACAAAATTATGCAGTCTTACTCTGAAGAAAGCACGCTAAATCTTACTTCTGAGTAAACATGAATAGATTTATGCTGCAGGCTCACCAAAGATATCAAGAGCTCAGTGTGTTGAAATAAAGGCAGTGAGTTGGGTAAGCGCACTTTACCTTATTCTGTGCATTAAAATATTATTTTCTCCCAAAATGCATATACAGATAGTCCTCAACTTACAGCCATTTATTTAGTGCCTTCATTAGATTTAGTGTTTCAAATTTACAACAGTACTGAAAAATGTAACTTACAACCAGTCCTTGCACATAAAACTGACACAGCCTCCCCACAGTCATGTGATCAAAGCTTGGTTGCTTGGCATCTGGAATATATTTACAATGTTTGCAGCATCCTGAGATCACCATTGATGACCTTCCCAGCTGGTTTCTGGCAAGCCAATTCAATAGGGAAAGCTTAAAGGCCACAAGATTTACTTAACAACTACAGTGACTCATTTAAGAACTGTAGCAAAAAAAAAAAAAGGGTCATAAAATTGGGTGTGATTTCATTTAACATCCCCCTGTCTTAACAATAGAAATTCTCAATTGTGGTTGTAAGGATTACCTGTGGAATTACATACCTGTGGAATGTAGTTGCTAAGAAACATGGAAGATGCCCAAGATGAGACAGAAAGCTTTTGAATGACTGATACACCTGGAAGGTTGTTGTGTACAGTGTGATTCTACATCCACACTTTACAAAAACCAAAATACTCAATGGAACCTCTGGGGGAGGTGGAGGGGGGTACATTCCTTGGTTGCCTCCTGGCAAGTAAAGAACATCTTGGGGAAATGGCACATTTAGTGCTGGGAACCATTTGTATAGGGACCATAAGCTCCAAGCTAGTGAATGCTGACATAAACCTTGTCAAACACACGAAGAATCAGATTAATTTTGCTCCTTCATAAATTTGCGGAGGACCAAAGCAGCCTCTGCTCTGGACAAAGTTCCATTGCACACAACCCCCTACATCTCATTCTCATATTCCCTTTTCTCAAAGGTTCCTTTTATGATTAAAAACAGCAAGCCTAGAAGAGGAAGGAGGAGTGTGGGGGCTTATTTACAAGCCTAACAAAATTGTGGACTAAATGTTTACAGGGAGAGTTTAAAAGGAACCTGGCTTTCAGAAGTAATTATGATAATATCTGAAAGAAACAACCCATTCACACCAACTGGGTGCCAGATCCTCAAGTGGTGCAAACAGTGAAGTTTTTGGTTGGGTCTGGGCCTTTTCTAAATGTTTTATTTTATTTGCCCTATACATGTGTGCCAAAAGATATTCTTCTTTTGACTCCCTTCCCCATCCCCAATCCAGATGAGAGTAGGGTAATCCCTAATCTTTCTGAGCAGATGTGTTCTGTTCTGGAATCCCAGTTTAATTGGGATTGCTTTAAAACAACAACAGCAATCAGAAAACCTTGTTTTATTTTTAAGCAGGTTGTGCTAGAACACATTTGTTTGTTCATTAAATTTGTAGCCAATAAATGTGTTCACTAATAGCAGTAAAAAATTAAATAGCAAAAACATAAAAGCTAAACAGATAAAAGACAGTAAAAAAAGCCAGAAAACAAAAGAAAAATAAAAAAATTACAGAAGGCTTTTGAACAGATTACACTTAGCTATAATGGCACAATAAGTCAATTTATCTAGATAAAGGTTGTTGATTAACTACCCAGAGTTACAGGTTGATTGTACAGGTTGATTGGCTGCCATATACAGGTTGTCCTCGACTTACAAGTTTATTTAGTGACTGTTCACAGTTACAATGGCACTGAAAAAAGTGATTTATAACCATTTTTCACATTACGACCATGGCAGCATCTCCATGCTCGCGTGATCCAAATTCAGATGCTTGGCAACTGACTCACTTATGACTGTTGCAGGGTCTCAGGATCATGTGATCACCTTTTGCAAATTTCTGACAGGCAAAGTCAATGGGGAAGCCAGATTCACTTAACAACCAGGTTACTAACTGAACAGCTGCAATGATTCACTTAACAACTGCAGCAAGAAAGGCTGTAAAATGGGACAAAACTCACTTAACAACTGTCTTGCTGAGCAACTGAAATTTTGGGTTCACTTGCAGTCATAAGCCAAAGGCTATATGTAACAAATAAACAAATAAATGGCTGAATAAACAAATTGCCTATAGGCAGCATGTTATATCATCATCATCATCATCATCATCATCATCATCATCATCATCATCCTTGCCTTTTCTCCAGAAGGTCAAAGAAAGAATGAGGTTTTCTGCTAATTTTATGCGGCAAAGCCTATGAAGCAGTTAAGAATGAGAGTTAGTGACCATCTACAAATTATTCAGTTAAATTTGGACAGGTAAGGATAGACTTGAAGCTGGATTTCACCAAGTGCTACGGAAGATAACACCTTAACTACTGTTAAAGGCCACACCTTTTAAAGTTGCCAAATTTGAATAACAACTGATTTTAAGCATTTAATTCTTCAGTTCAAAGTTGCCTAGTGATAAACAACTGGAAATGTCCACCCTTGCTACCTTTGAATCCAGAAGATCAGTCAGGAAATTTTAAAAAACCTATATCATCCTGGAAATGACATCTCTTCCATGAGGCAAAAGATTCATTTTGTGATAAAATTCTGTGGGAGGCAGCTGAATCAAGAAAGACATACTATTCCATTTAGTCAGTATTCTGTGTCATCAATGGTAACTTGGATGCTTTGGAAGCTCACAAACCTCAAGAGATTGATATTAGTTATTGATAATCTGCTCCTCTATGAATATGACTACTGTGCTTTCAAAACCATCCAAATTGGCTATTATTTCAAGTGATGGTTGTGAATTTCACATTTTATTTATGTGATGTGTGTGGGGGGGAAAACACATTTCTTTCTGTCAATCTTGAAACTTCTTGAATTTAGTTTCAAGGAAGGACATCAATCTCTAATATTAGGAGCTGTGTAATAAAGTATGCTGTCATAACATTTAATACACCGATTGCTGAGCCATACAGTATTCTGACAGTTACAATACCAAGAACTGATGGTTTCTTTATTGTTTTAATGCAGGAGAAGTTGAGGTAAGTAATTGATTTCCCTGACTTTGTTTCTCTCTCAACTGTTTTCTGGCAGGAAAACAAACAAACTGGATTCCTTAATATGGGGTGGGACATAGGTGGACTAGTGTAGGTGTAGATTGTATTATCATGATTATCCAAGTCATCTGTGACCTGTCTGTCAAGCTATTTCTCAATACTGCTCTAGTGCTCTTTCAAAAAAAGAAAAAGGTGATGGTGGTAAACCATCTGCAAAAGTAGTCCAAGTGATAGACTACAAGTGAGGAAGAGGAGTATAAAGTGAAGATGGGAGACCATGATCTATAATGAGGAAACTCGCTGCAAGAGAATGTATAATACAAGCAATGGCGCCAGAATCAACAATATACAACTAGCTGGCAGAATCTTTCATAGTTTAAATCAACCTTCTCTGATAAGAAGGAAAGCCCCAATCAGCCATTACACAGGCAGATGCCTCTACAGATGGGGACAAATATGGTTGGGAGTAAAGTTGAATCAATGGACAGATGTATTGAACTGCGTTTGTAAAAATGCCTTGCCCATCCGTTTGAGTTTGAGTTTACAAGAATAAAAGCATTATGTAAAAAACAAAAACACATAAAGTCAAATTCACAGAAATTAATCAAGGCAAAGAAATTAGCTATCCTTGATAGTAAGCTTTATATTATCTTGGGGCAGACTTCAGTTTGGCAGCTCTGAGTACAGGTTATAACATGATGTATTTGAATTTCTATACTTATCTTGAGGACTCAAACCTTTAGAAATACTCCTGAGTGAAAAATAAGATTATTGAAATTATATTCTTAAATTTTGGTTCTGGTGCAATGCTTCCTTCTTACTCATTAGCATAGAATATGCTAACCTACCATCCCTATTCCATCATTAATTCTTTTAACCTGATACAAGGTCTATAGAAGAAATAGCTTCTCTAAGGCTGTAGGGCAGTCATCCAATAAAGCTATTTTTTCCTGGAGGATAGGAGGCGGACGTATATACCAAATCAATGTAGATATATTGCTTCCATGGTAAAAACTATAAACAAATACAATTCAGGAAGAAATTAATTAGCCATGGGTCATGCAGATTTTGACTTTAAATGCTGGCATATATATTTTTTTGCCTGGAAGGTGAAAATGTCCTTTTTTCACTGTACCTTGCCAACGCAGCTGGAATCTGCTTCAAACAATAGATTTATTTCTCATTGCCCACAGTAAACTTTTGCATTTGTTGCTGTGGGAGAATTGGTGGAAGGCAAGGAGGGCTGCTCGCTCTGAATATAATCTTTATAACCTTCCAGATTTTTATCCATAAAGTAATTATTTTATTTGTTCAAGCTTTGGCTTTCTCTGAAAAGGATAATGCTTTTAGGTGTACTAAGCCATATATTATACTAAACCTCTTAGTTGTGCTACAACTAACATTGTAGCACATTACTATGTGGAGACCTTAGTCTTTACTAGAACAGATTTTTCTCTGTCGTGCAGCTAGTCAAGAAGTGTCAGAACTGAGGTTGTTGATAAAGCAGTGCCCTTTCCATGCCTACGTGAATGACTCTCTCAAAAGTCTGTTCCTATGCCATGTCATGTTCTGATTTGTGGCAATCTAAGCAAGGCTGTAACCAGGCAAAGCAATGGCATAGTTTCATTGGGAGGAATGCTGGCATAGGGGCTCTTCTCATTCCATCAGGGCCTTGGGAACCAGGTTCTCTGCAAAGGTTTTCTCCAGCACATACTTTGTTGCAGTTAATTTAACTTTACTGTAGAGGCTAACTCAAAGCTGGATTCTGTTTAATTCCGCATGATTTGACTCTACGTCCCACTCTGGCCTTGCACTCCTCCCCTTCACCTGGCCTGGCTTTCATAGAGCAGAGGAAAGAAATAAGGAAAGACACTTTATTTCAGCATTCTCTTATTTATCTTAAAAGAGGCAAAAAGATCTTCATCAGCCTATTTGAAACATTATCTGAAGCAGAACTGGGCTGCAAGGGAATGTCACTTCATCAAAGGCTGTGCAGCAGTCTCCACTGGGGCAGAAGCGTATAGACCGGATGGTTACGTTATAATGTGCAGGATTCCCTTACATCATCTGCTTTTGCTAAATCTCTTTCTTCTGCAAAGCAACACTTTGCTTCCCAGACTCAGCCAGCTATGGCTGAGCACCTAAGTCTGCTGTTTCAGAGCTAACTTCTAACTCAAGATGTAGATGTGTGTATAATCTCTGGAAAGGAGAAATTATTAGTCAAATTTTCCATTTCAGGGAGAGATCATACAAACACTCTGAACATGATTTAGCCACAATTAAGCACTTTTAAGGCTTATAACTTTGGTGGATAGCTCCAAATGCAATTCTCAGCACACATATTGGAAACACTGTCAGAGACAATTAACAGAGCAGAACAGAAATATAGACTGCTTTATTTTGACTACTATGTAAAATAGTTCTGTTAGAACATGGATTTCTTGGGATCAGACCTACATCTAAAAGAGTGTATAAAATACAAACTTAGAAGTCAGACAGCAGAATGTGATAAGGATTGTTCTGTTTTTTTTTCTGTTTGGGGTATATTTTCTCTTCTTACATTCTTTCCACCAAACATCTGGCAGTTTCTCCAATTTTCAGATTACTTTTTGGAAAGGCATCTCCAACACTATATTTATAGGGTCTACAGTGACATTGCTTTGCTTTTGTTGTAATTTATTTTTAAATTACCATTAAAGTATTTATTTATATATCTGAGATATTGTTGTTTCTCTGTTAGGCTAAAATTCTGAAGTCAGCATGGAAGAAGCAAGGAAAGATTGATATACATATACATAGAAAAAAATTGCTTAAAAACAATTCTTCATCATGCTCTTAGGTGATATTTCAACAGATAGATGGATGGATGTTACCATATTGCTATACTCAACAAAGTAAGATATTTTGAAAGTGTGGTTGGTAGAATATGACTCAGATAGCCATCTCAATGAATTAATTTAATCTTACTCTCAGTTGAAATTGCTTGCTCAGACTATTTTAATTTACAATAAACATGCATCTGTGAAGTCTTTGGGGGGTCTCTGAGCTTGTTTGCTTGCAAGTGTTTCATGAAACATCATGAGCTAAATATATTCTCTTCTATTGGAAACATGCATCTAATTGGGATATATGTTTCCTTTCGCGTCTAAAAAATGCTCGCAGAAAAGTTAAGAGGGAATCTGTTTAGGACCAAGCTAAAACACATTTCTTTGATCTCAGTGGAAAAATTATTTAAATATATATACAAAAAGGAAAGCCAAAAGAAAGGATTCTCATATTATTTTTATTTGTATCATGAAGGGAGGTAGTGATATAAAGAATGTACAAACATTAGTCCTCATTCAATGGCCAATTATTAATGCTCACCTTAAGCATGCTTTGGAAAACGTTCAACTACTTTTAGAAGACTTCTATCTAGGCCCCAGCTCACATTTTCCTATTTAAGTAGAAAGGACCAAAAAGTGCTTTAACTGATTGGATTATGTCTCTGTCTTTGAGTCCATCCAATTGAACATATAACAGCAAATACAAAAGATCTGGAAAATGTTTAATTTTATCTTAATTTAGAAAAATGATGGCTGTTATTTTGAAAGTGGAACCTGGCAAGGCAAGTCAGATGCACATCACCACCATCATCAAACAAGGACATGTTTTTCATATTTGGGATTTGTTGCCTGCCAGACACTTGATAACTTTCCTCTTTTCTCTCCAGACCAGGGGTCGGCAACCTTAAACACTCAAAGACCCACAAAGGTCCTAACCAGAAGCCCCCGTTCAATTCTGGAGCCGACCGGAATTCCAGTTCCCCCACCATAGTCTCCTCCTAGCATGCTGTCCTTTTTCCTCTACTTATCCTAACCGAAAGCCCTATCAGTTGTGGAGCTGACCAGTGACAGGGAGCCGCAGCAGAGGAATGAAAGAGCCACATGTGGCTCCAGAGCTGCAGGTTGCTGACCTCTGTTTTAGACAGACAATTGGAAGGCACCAAGTTCAGAAATAGTTGTCCAGGGATTCTTTGCTCTCAGGGACTAATTTCTGCAGGGCAGTGAAGACAGGAATAAGCACTCACCTTCTACTTGATTTTACTTTCTAAGAAAGACACACCATCTCTGTTTGATCTTAATCCTAGTTAAAAAATACCAACTGCTACTTGATCTATGTACATCCACTAAACTAGACCACAGGATTTTCAAGCCCAAGCAAGTACAAATGTAATCTGCATAAATTAAACCAGTCCAAAGCTTTAAAGCAGGGGGACATCCAAACCAACCAAGCAAACAAACTAAAATATCATTCCTTTGAGAAACTGGTCCTGAAGCTTGGGGGTGGGGGGAGGCTGCGGTGATAGATATTCGTTCAAAACCGGTTGTTTTTCTACATATTTATACAGGCCTGCCTGATTCATAGGTCGAGGTCAGAAAATCTTCCTGGCCGCTGCCTGCGGAGCTCTTTTTAAATTGAAATCAAGGAAAAGCTTCCTTTGTTTTCTCTCTCTCTCTCGGCCAGTTTATTCGGGCAACCAAATGGGCTGGATGGGAAACGCACAGGTTCACTTTTGCCGAGGCCTCCTCGCCGTTTCCAGGGGCGCCTACGTGGCTCCAAGGTTATATCTCTTGAATCTTGTATATGTGACGTTGTCGCTGCTATAAAGCCTGTTCTCTACCCGCATGAGGTTATTAGCACAGGCGATCAGGGACCTGCCTCTACCCCGCCCGGAATGACCACCTCGAGGGGGCGGAGGACGAGGGGGGAGTGGCGGCAAACGAGCACCCAGATTCAGTCCAGATTACAAGCCTTGAGTTTTAATTTTACATAGCCCAGGGCGAGAGGAGAAGATTGCTGAACCGTCACATATCTAGGCTAGTAAGTTTTTATCGACATACACGTGTCGTGTTCCAACAAAATGGCGCGAGGAGTGTTCTCGCGGGAAGAATGAACCCCTATTTGCAAACCACTACTGCAGTCATGACGGCGCTGTGGTTCACCTGGCAAAGTTGAAGATGATCACAAGATTTCTCTATAAAGTAATGGCAGGGCTGGCTACAGAATAGTGTGTTTTTATCATCTGCTTACTTTTGCCGTAGAATCTGCTGTAAAGAACCGAATGAGCAGGTGGGGATCGGGGGCGGGTGGGGGGCAGCGTTCCTCGCCAGAGAAGGAGTGAGAGCTTGGGATCCCTTTCCTTAAATCTCTTGCGCTTTCCGCTGGGTCGGATTGTCAGCCGGAAGGAGCCCTAAAGCCAGGCGCAGTCGCACAGGTTAAGTTCAAGGATCCGAAGAGAAATCAAGATCGCCCTTAAAGATGCTACAGGTGCCAGGTGTAGGTCTCTGGCTCCTGGCTACGGTTTATTATATTGCTCCGTTTATTTTAACACTCATACATTTCTTATTCTGTCCCCTGGAAGAAGTTTCATGAGCGTTGTAAAAGGAACCTTTTCCCCTCCCTGGACAGATCATTGATATACTTGGCATCGCTCAATCTAGATTTTATAGATCAGAAGAATGAGAAGCCTGTCAAGAAAGAAGGCAAATATACGTGTCAAGTTGCCAATCTACAGCGAGGTGGAGAAAACGTCTGTCTACAGACGTGAACAAAAGGAAGAGGTCCTAGGCAGGTTCTCGGGAAAGCATCTTTGGTGGGCATTAATGCGCGCTGGAGCCTGAGTGGTAGACATCTCCCAGAGTTTATGTATGGGCCACATTTTAAATCAGGGAGCCCAAATCGACCCAGAGATTCCATCCTCCTTGGCAACAGCAGCTTGCCTGGAGCAGCGGAAGCGTGGCACTGCACGTTCAGAAACCTTTCACAGTTCAAAAATCCATTCATTTATGGTACAGAATCAGATATTTCTTTGGCAAAGGGGTTCTGAACGAAACCGTAAACCAGGGAGCACAATAATCGTGTTTCTTGGGAACGCCACGGGTAATGTAACTACAAGGGCAGGCAGGCAAGAGTGAGAGGGTGCACAATTAGATATATCTGTGTTCATTCTCATTCAATTAATGCAGACACGGAATTTTAGTTCATACGGCCGGAGACAGCGGAGAGCTTTTTTAGCTACCTACCGTCCATTCATTTGACCGGCAGAGACAGGGAGCAAAGTCTACTCAGATTGCCTTCTCTTTGCAGCTTCACAGCGTTCCAAGATGCGAGGAAGGGTCTATGAAGGTGCTGTAGGTTCTTTAATACCCCCCACCCACCCCGCTCCTTCTCGCTATCTCGCCTGCATTTTAAGAATCTCCTCTTTAGTTCTCAGGCACTGACCTGAATTTCGGCCGCCAGGAGGCACTCAGGGAACGGCCGCTCCTACAGCAACGTCAGATAGTGTAGTTACTGGAAGGCAAATTAAAGCCTCAGAAGCTCTGTGTAGTGCGCCCTCTGCCGAATACTACAGTTGATAAAATCAGATTTTTTTTCTTTGCTTTCTCCAGGCAGGTTCAGCGGCGACGAAACTTTGAGAGAAGCTGTTGTTTCTCTGCCTCCCTTTTTTACTTCTTCTCCCATCCCTATTAACGCCCAGGACATCTCAATATAGATCCCAAACACAAGAAAAATTCAGTCTAACCACTGATAGTTCATGCTTTTCACCTATAAATTTCAGGGGTGAAATCCAGCAGGTTCTGACAGGTTCTGGAGAATCGGTAGCAGAAATGTTGAGTAGTTCGGAGAACCGGCAAATACCACCTCTGGATAGCCCCAGAGTGGGGTGGGAATGGGGATTTTGCAATATCCTTCCCCTGCCATGCCAAGCCAAGCCACGCCCACCAAGCCACGCCCACAGAACCAGTAGTAAAAAAAAATGGATTTCACCACCGATAATCTTCTACATCTACTGCATACACGGATATATTAAAAAAGGTAAAGATATTCTTGAGTGGAGCTCATACCCTATTGACCCCCTGAATAAGTCCCTGTAGTTTTCTTCACTAAAAAAGAATTATCATTACCACCTTGAGGGATGTTTTTTTCTGGCTGGTCCACAGTTCTTGAATTTTATGGTGGTCTCCCATCCAAGAACCAGCAAGACAGACCTTGCTTAGGTTTCCAGGATCAAAATGAATGGAAACACCAGGCTGGGTAGAGATGCAGAATTGAATTAGAACATACTCATTTGTAGGGTGAACTTAGCATTTTCCATTAATTGTATACTATTTCTGCACTATAGTTTAGTGAACAGAGTATACTATTGATAAATAGTACCAGGCAAATGCATTAAAAATTACATATTAGGGGAATTAAAGCTAAGTTTGCAGCTTTTGCATTTATCTAGAAATTTTGGCCTTGGAACATGCATGGCCAGATATTGAAACAATATAATAATTGATAAATTTTACATTCTGGAGCATTGAATCAGTCCAAGTTGAGCAAACTGTTTCCAGAAAGATATTCAAGAGTGTGAAACAGAAGAACATTATATGTGATTCTAATTTTTTTCTTATACACACCTAATGGATGTATTACGAAACATGGATAAGATGGGTTTTCTGGGTACTTAAACCAGCTCATTAGCTCACCTCCTCATTAAACCAAATTAAAAATGACAAAAGCCCAAAAATGCAGTGGGGAGTAGTATTCAGCATTCTTCAACAGTTAAAAAAATGCCTCTCACTTCTGAGACCTGTATAAAATTGAGGGAGGATGGATGTCCTTCCTCTAAAGGCAGGCAAGCTAGAAAACAGCAGCTGAAAGACAGAATTGATACATGCTACTGTAATTCATTTGGAGAAAGAGTCCAAATGCTAGTAAATAACTACTAGGGGAATTTATTTCCATAGGCAATGCTATAATTAGAGCATGTGCACCATTTAAGCACATAAGGGTAGAAAATGTTTTAACCTACTCCAAAAAGATATTTTCAGTGGAACTTCCCTGTAGTAAACAGACTGGGATTGCAGTGTTCTAGCTGGTAGAATTATACTGGAACTAGAGATAAATGGTCAGCAACACATTTCATCTTTTATTATAATGGAAAGAAAACAAGCTCTTCCTCAGGTTGCAGAGAGAAGTCCTACAGAGAGTGGCATTTCTGAGTTGGTTGCAATAATTGCTGCTTCCAATCCAGCTCTTGCTAGACATTTCAAAGGGATCTTTAGAAATGTTGTTCAATGGATTCCAGCAGCTATCAAAACAATAGAAGTAACTTTGGACCTTTGGAGGAGGTGAAAATGACAGAGGCCTTGTGATACTTTAAAGATGAGCAAATTTAATCTGATAATAAGTATAAGATCATTGGGATATGTGCAGGTAGCATATACATTTAATATATTATTAATAGTAGGGTTTTTTAAAGAACAGTATCACCCTCATAGCTTTTCAGATATCAATGACACAGTGAAGAACCATCCAGATTTTTCAGATGGATATTTAAAATATTAATTTGGAGAGAAATATAAGACTATCAGAAATCCCTGGTGATGACAAGGATTTTAACATACTTAAATTCTCTATGTATCAAAAAAGAGAAATTATTTCATAAAACCACCAATGCTTTAAAATAAATTGAAAAGAGTTGCTTACTATGCCTTTTCACCAATCTTACTGTAGCTTATCTTGTACTTGAAAGATATCCAGTTCAAAGAAAATAGAATAGATGCTTCCTATCAGCTTTCCCAAGTTTATTTTAGGATATCTTAATTTGCAGAACTGAAAGATGCATAAAACCAGAGTTTAATTATATTTAAATAATCAGGTAAACCACACTTCATAGCAAGCAATATTGGAAATTTTGGAAACTTGATGCCTTTTAATATAATTGGAAAATGTACTGGAAAAAGAATGACCAATAATGTGAAGAGAGACGGTCATTTGCTTTAATAAATGTTCCACCACGTAGCAGTGAAGAATCTAGCAGTTACACACCCAACTCAGAGTCTTAAAGTTTCCTAGCACTGGATCTGGATACTGTCAAAAGAAAGGGGAGGGTGAGAGGGTAGAAGAAAAGAGGCTACTGGGCTCAAGGACTCCTTGGGCTACCTTCAGAACGGAGAGCGATTTACATTCATAAAGGAAGAGCAATATTATCCCCATCTTTCAGTGTGATCTTCCAAACTCAGGGCTCAGTTCAATTAGGCAGCCATCTTCTGAGGAGGAGACAAGGCGAGGCAAGAGACTTCATATATTTCTCTGGGCCGGGTAAGTTTAGCATTACTGTAACGTATTCCTCCGCTCTTGCTGCTTCTCCCTGATTCTAAGCAGAGATCAGATACAGCACCTTTCCTGGCCGAAATTTTTTAACACCCTGGCAGCACCTCCATTCTAGTGAACCTTAACAGCAAGGTATTTGTTTATAAATGGCTATAACAGGACAATGTATTGCAAAAGCGCATATTTCATCATTTGGAAATATTAGCATAGAATAAGGAGCGTCTTCCTCCGGTCAAAACCCGTGAAAAGTTCTCTGTTAAGTAATCGTTTTGTTTGTAGTTTGCGATGGGATAAATCCTACTGCAAATCGATGAAGGCTTGCCGGTCAAATAATTATTACCGTGGCTGCATTCTTGTTATATAGTACTTATTTATTCAGGAGTAATAGGGTTGGTAGGATTTATTTTTTTTAATTAAAAATACACAGGACAGGAGGGTGATCTGATGTCCGCAAAGATTTAAATAATCAGCGATTGTCTTGTGCACCAGATACCCTTTCAAGAAAATCCTGGTACCTGAAACTTACTCGTGAGTGGGAATGTTTTTAGACTTAATATCCATAAAGTGCAACCGATTCACCTCTCACATTTCACTGAGGCGCTTCCTATAGTACAGTATCCAGTGAGAGGAAGTGAAGTTAATCCTAGTCTCTTGAGCCATAAATTAGAGCTGAAGTCGACTAAACCCAGTCGTTTTTACTTTATGGTAGACATGACTGGGACCCACACAGCCCCGGCAGAAAACCACTTTCTGAAGACAATATCCGATATTGGAAAAGCTGCAGAATTCTGATCGTTCATCCACAGTCCCTAACGTTTTGAGGCACGTTTCTTTTGTGTATGTGTGAGCGGGCGCGCACGTGTGTGTGTTGAATAATCGGTTTATACTGACAAAGGAAGGTGGATTGAAGTTCCTCTTTTTAGGCCATAAACGCTGTGGACAGGAGATGAATGGACAAGGACGATCTGAAGTACCGGCTGTCTCGGCGCAGAGGTTAAAAAAAATGCTGCTCGCCACTCTGCGGGGGCTGCCTAGCTGTTTCAGCCGCGGCACCAGCAGGCTGCATATGAACAAGGCTCGGAGAGACCAGCTCTTGCAACTGTTTAGCAACCTAATTCCAACGAAAATATTTCTTTTTGGAAAAGGAGGGGTCTGCATTTCTCTGGAGTTGATTTCGTGTTCAGTACTCCATGGGAGATTACGGTCGCGCAGATTTACTCCGAACCAATTTTCCTTTGCTCCATATGGATTTTATACTCAGAAAAGTCAGATCAGCACGTCAAAAGGAATACCAACATCCACTAAGAGCGCCGTTGGGGGCTTGTTTTGAAATGGAGTTATCCCAAGCCCCATAGTGAATCTCTCCCAAGGAAGGGGGGAGTGGCGATTATTTGCGTTAAGGCGCCTCTTTCAGTTGTATACGAGACAAAACTGGACCAATTCTTTTGACCGCCTCGCTTATCCCCAGTCTGCCCGGTATGGCAGCTCAGTTCCCAACACCTCCGACTGGAAAAATACCTCTGCGCTGCCTTTGCAGCCGAAGAGAAAGGTTCCCAAGAAAAGGCAGAAGGCGACTGCGCCGAAAGCAGAGGTAAGGGGGTACAAAGATGGGCATTTTCGCAGAACTTTTCTTGGTTGTTAGGGAAAGGCTGCTTTTCCAATATGGGAAAAATTACTGGCCTAGAAGACGGCTTGACTCACCACTCCATCTCGTTTCGGTTTTCGTCCTCGCAAAGACAGCTCTACTTTTCAGGGCAGCGCTCCTCTTTAATCCCCAGCGCTTCTTTCTCGGCGGCCTCCGGCTCTGGACTTCTCTCTCGGCTTTAGGGCAGCGTGGCTGTTTAAACTGCTGCTAGTTATCCCTGCATTCTTCCACTAGCACTTTTGGTTTTCTGACTTCTCGGTAAGAACGCAGAAGAATCAGGAAACAAGCAAAGACCAAAGTTAATGCTTTTCTTTCGCCCCCCCCCCCCCACCCTCGCGACCTACCCCTCCCCGCCTTCCTCTCTACATGGGCTCCAGATCTCTGCAGAACTGCCAGCACTGTCTCTGCGAGTGAGCTATTGCGGCTGAACAATGCAATCTATTTCGGGGCTCTGCTTGACCCACCCAGGTGAGGCTCCGGTGGCAAAACTACCCTTAGCAAAAGGATTGTTTGCACTTTCTGCATAGATTTCTTTCAAGCAATCAAAGAGGGGGAAGGCCTTTGGCAAAAAAACATTCGCTGCCTGCAGCCGTCATCCTTTAGGGAACCAGCCTGGGCCCTTGGGGATCCCGGGCCGAGAGTTGTTAAACAGGAACGATTTTCCTTTACCTTTAGAAACGCGAAAATGTCCGCAGGCGGCGACTCTTCTAGGGGCGGCGCTGGCGAACAAGGCGTCTTGGCACCGGCCCCGGGGAAGGCTGGTCAGGGGCGTGAGCTCCCCTCTTCCCCCAGCACCAAAACATTGGGGGGGAGGAGGGGGAGGGAAAAAAGGCAGCGCGCCCCCACGCTTTGCACTCCGGACAATTAGCTGCCCGTGACTGGCTGTGCCCGGCGCGGGACTTAATTGGGGAGCCCCCCTCGGCCCAGCATGCCCTGCCCCGGCTCTGGCCCTTCTGGCTTCTTGGCCTTTTTGGCCCCTGGACTGGCGCTGTTGGCTCACCTCTCTCTCCCCTCTCAGGCCGGGGTGAAGCGCCTTCCCGCCAGGACAAGCCCGCAGGGCACCCCGGGCAGGACGCTCATCCTCCTGGACGTGAGTACCAGGAGCTCCCTCCGTGTCACCAGCGAGAACTTCCTCTCGCTGCAACTGGATCCTTCAATCCTCCACGACGGCTGGCTGGACTTCCTCAGGTAAGGGGCTTTCTCTCCACAAGCCGCCTTTTCTTTAGCTCTTCCAGCCCTCGTGGCTCCCACTGCGGTTAGAGACCGATGCGCCCTCCGGGCTCCCACGGCCCGCAGAGCCGCGGCGAAGAGGCCGGGCCATGGTTCCTATTAAGATGCACATGTTTGTAATGGAGAAAGCATCTCGGAGACGTATCGCTGTTCTGAAAAATTCTGGCTGCTTGTCTTTTCCCCCGCCCCTCTCCGGAGGTTTGCTCGGGCGGATGTCATCCTTAGAGGTCTGCAGGGGGTCTCAAATTGCCTCCTGCGAGGCGCCCCCAGGGCAGTACCCAGGCCCCAGCCAGCCTTCCCGTCTCCTCTGGCGATTTGGATCCGGGAAGAGAAAACGGGAGAGGAGCCTCGGGCGATGCCACAAGTGGCCATGGCGAAGGAACGCTGGAAAAATCTGCCCACCTCCGGCGGCGAAAGAAACGCGGGTCCTTCTGCTTCGCTGGTCAGGACAACACGGGCTTCCCCGCCGACAGCCAATCGCTGCGCCGCCTGTTGTCCCAAGCACGTGGGGAGGGTGTGTGCGTGTGTGTGTGTGTCTGTGTAGGTAGAGAAAGGGACCTCCGCGGAGTCCGAGGAGGTGGCACCCAGGGCAACGCCAGCTCCGTCGGGAAAGCGCAAGTGCCCTTCATGGGCGAAGCGCCGCCGTCCCTTGTGCTTCTCCTGGTGCCCGCATGTGGCGCAGAACCGCCGCCGTCCCTGTGGCAATCTTTGGAGAAGGGATACTTGGCTCTCGGGCGCTTTCCCCCAGCAGCTGGTGCAGGAATTCAAGCCAGTGTACTCGGCTTTTGGGGCCTCTCCCGGAGCTGCGCTGATAGCTTCCGGCTTGGCGAGCCGTTTCTTGACGGGCACCGGAGCCGCGATGGCGCCGCGCCCAGCCCGTCGCAGTCGTGCTCGCCTCGCTCCCTCCTCTTCGTCCTCGCTCATTCAGCCCTTTTCTGTGCAGCTCCCGGCGCTTGGTGACCTTGGCGCGTGGCCTGGCGCCCGCCTTTCTCCGCTTCGCGGGCAAAAGGACCGACTTTTTGCAGTTCCAGAACGTGAAGAACCCAGCCAAGAGCCGTGGTGGACCGGGACCGGATTACTACCTCAAGAACTACGAGGACGGTGAGAATCAGGCCTCGGGGGAAGGGTGGGGAGCCACAGGCAGGAAGGAAGGATGGATCTGGGGAGGAAATCTCAGAGAGTCTGGGAGAGGAGCAAGAAAGACGCCTGGGTCACCAGAGGCCAAGGACAGACATCCTGAGGGAGGCCTCTTGCAAGGGGGGCAACTTTGGCATTGGGGAAGTGCAGGGGTAAAAACTAGTTTGTGGGAAATCTGGATGCTATGACTGAGTTCCCAAGGAGCCCCAAGGAGCTTGTCAATAATAAAAAGCTTCTGTACAAGTGGAAATATAAAGAAATATGCTGCCTTCTTTTGTGGAAGAAGCACAACAGTGTGCTTCCAACATATTGGAAATATCTGGGCTAGATAGACAGTGAAAAGGTTGTATTGACAAAAGTTATTTGTATTTCTGGGGTTAACTACACCAGGCAATTAAGAAGAGAGTGCTGTCCTCACAATAGCTATTTTGTAGAATCAAGGTCCACCTCTTATGTCCCTCATCCAAGGTATTCCAGAGACATGCTGGACGAGGTTGACAACCTAGATTTTTCCTTGTTCTTTTAGTATGTATAGACATACTGGTTCAAACAAGAATGTATAAACGCTTTATTAATGTATTTAATATTTATATTCCATTTCTCAAAGAAAAAAACATTTCTAGATGATGTATAACTTTAAATTCACTATGATTTTGTATAGACCTATTATTCTTTTAAAGTTAATTGCTATTATGAATTATTGACAGTAAGCTGATTGTTTATTTCTGGATCTATGATCAATAATTAATTCAGGTCAGTAAAGGCAAATTATAATTTATGCTTTCTATAGGCATGCAATTAAAGTGTAACTTGAAAGAAAGAGTAACAAATGAGAATTACAAAGGTAGGCATTTTAGGCTCATTACCAATATTCCAATATATGTTAACTCCTCATTAGAACTTTGCCTCAGTGCCTTTCATATTATGTTAGATAACATAACTGCATATGTAGCATTTCTAATCTACTAGAACATATTTGAGAGATTTAAAATAGATATGAATAAACAAATAAGGACATTTTTGAAGATTAAAAATGTGGTAGTTGGGATATGAATGCATATTTTATATGCAGATAATTCTTTCTTACTGGAATGGCAAATCCAAATGTGGATGAGGAGCAGAAATGTGAAAATTAAGATATTAAAAGCCAATATAGTTGTGGCTGACAGAGATAGTGGAATGAACAATTGCCTACATACATGATGAAGAAGCACAAGAATCTTTATACCATGTAGAATGTTTGGTAAAATTCACGAAGAAATATGAAAGAGATGCAAATGTTGATACTAAAGAAGTGGATAGTATGTGGTCTGTTGTGAGGAATGGCTGTTAATTGAAAGAGGTGAAAATAGTTGTTATATAAGTATTTGCTTCTCTCCATTTGTTAGTGGCAGTCTCCAACATTGTCTGCCCCCTGGAAATAGCTGAAGACAGAACTTTCCTGGATCTGATGCCAGATGTTGTGTCTGGGGTTTAATTGCCTTTTGCTTTTATATTGCTTTATATTATTATTGTTTACTTTGTGAGCCACCAAGAGTCCTGTGATTAATAAGTAGGGCATGTCTGAAGACACAGAGAACTAAGTAGAATATAGTAGGTATAAATTGCTTAAGAAAGTGTACAATAAAAGACAAGTATATGTGATCAAGAATGAATGGTGATAATTAAAATGAGGTTGAATACGAAGATGAGTGACCAACTGTCACTTAGAGAATGAATGAAGATTGAACAAACATATGCCAAAAGAATGAATGGGTGGAGAGGATGGGGAAGATGACAGAGTTATAGTTGGAGTTAGCAAGACTTCAAAAGGGATAAAAGTTTAAAGGCTGTGTGAGAATCAAGGCATAGATAAAAGGAAAACAAGGGTGGCTTGCAAGGGTGAAAAGACATGGAGAGGAAAGGTGAATGGCATTGTAGCTTGAGTTATTTTTCCTCTTTTTTCTAATATCAATGTCCTTCACTTACAATTTCATATTCCTTTTTTGTGCTTTACCATTGATTACCCCAAAATGCAATAACACGATGGCTATGTATGGTGGGATGATTTGTTATCAAAGAAAGAAGTGAAATACATACTTTCCAGGAAATAGTCTGTGATATGTTGAATGAAATAATGTCACATGACACAGTCTCTCAGTATGAACTATGATGAGAATAGATGGAGGTTCTGTTAAGGCATCATTGGTGCTATGGATTGTGTACTAAAATCCCCACACATTTATTCTCCTGTTTGGATCATAATGTGCTGTAATCTCTTAGTTTTTTATCCATTCCCCCATAAACACCAACGAGGGAAAGGAAACATGGAAGTCCCAGTGTACCTGACAATGATGGCACCAGAAGAAAAATTATTAGAGAAAACCTACATTTGGCAGTGGTAAAGACACTGTTTCATGTGTTGCCATTTTTTTGAAAGTGAGGTAGTAATATTAATATACCATTATAATAAAGCAGATGTTTTCCATTGAAAATTTATCTGAAAGGAAAATGTTTCAGAATCAAGCAGTGGTTTAATTCCTATTTTGTACTTTAGTTAACATGTTGTACGTAGAATATACTTTACCAGTGGAACTGTAGTGGAATTGAATTGCTTATTTTGGAAGGCACTCAGTCTGCTCATATTTCCATCTGCTGCCACCTATGCTAGTTGAAGGCTGCTATTAATATCAGGAGCTTTTCTTTTTCTGATAACAGAATTGATAAGCATCACTTTCTATATTATCCCTTTTTATACTGTTCTTGGAGAGTGAAAAATGCTACATTAATTACAATCAAACAACCATTTCCTATTTTTCTAAATGCTTCATATTATATAATTTATCTTCACGGAAAGCCTATAAATAGAACAGAACCTGAGGGCATTTCATCTAAAACTGAGAACAGCATCTATTCCTGTCCTAATTGTCATTTTGAAATGGAACAGTTTTGTACTTAAATCAGCAATAAAATTTTGTCACTTCTCCACCCAGACCTCCTTCATTTTTTATTTTTTTCCTACCATATATTGAAGTTACCTTTTCTTTCTAATGATTGAAGAAAATAATTTTCTAAAATCCCCTTCTCTGTTCCAGATATATGGGCTGAGCCCTATGATTTACCATAATGAACTAATGTGTTTTCTACCTATCTAACCGCCATCCATTAGCATCTGTTTGGAGTCAAGACATTACAGCTTTTAAAACGGAAATAAACTGTGCTAAAAAAGTAGTTCTTAAAAGTTTTTCCATGACCCTAACCCTAACCCTAATCATCCCAGTTATGTTCCCTTCATTAGAAGCAGCTTTAGGACCAAACTATATTTGTTACTTTTCTTACCATTTATTTATTTATATTTATTTATTTTCTATCCACAGCTGTATTTGGATGAACTGAAATTCCCTTCCACATGAAGGTGAATTACTCCCCCAACACAAAACTAATGGATTTTTGACAGAATAATAAGATAAGGCCTGTCACATACACTTTTCTCAATGTTGCAGGCATATTTAGGCATATTTAATCATTGATTAAAAGTGTACTTATATGATTAGATTACAGAATTCAAATGACTGGTTCAACTTTTTTTTTACTCTAAATGCATGTTTATGTATCTCCTAATACCAATATCAATTGGTAATTAAAGCAATGTACTATATTTAGGATGTGGATTTTATTAAACTGCTGAATTAAAAATTAAGCAGTTAAATATGAGTCAGTATGTGCTAGTTGATTCCTTGGGATTGAAGATTTGCCTTAATCCCAATAAAATATATTCAAAATTAATTCTGGCTGCAATACTGTAATATTTACTGGCATTTATTGCTTTTTCAGTAACTACCATATTTAAAGAAAGCAATCAAGTTATCAATCTTATCCTTGAGAGTCTTTTGGCAGTCTCATAACCTAGAACCCTGACGGCAAATCTATGGCACATGTGCCCAAAGTGGCACATGAAGCCATGTCGCCTGGCACGCGCGGCCTTCCCTGTTTGTCTTCTGGGTTTCTGGTGTGCATGCGCACATGACGATCAGCTGTCCTTCGCATGTGCAGCAGTGCCGAAAACCCGGGGTGCGCATGCATGCTGGCCAGTTGATTTTTGGGTGTGCATATGCTCCAGAAGCCGGAAGTTCGGCTTTTCCGGAGCGCGGCCCCGACGAGCGCATGTGTGCGTGTGCGACGTTTCCACACGACCTTTTAGGCACTCGGTGCTGAAAAGGTTCGCCATCACTGTCCTACAATAATAGAGCTCTATTTAATTAGTCTAGCACTTCTCCTGCATGATAAATATTGATGTGTCTTCTGATATATTCTCAAATTCACTTCACTTAATGTCCAGAAGAGTGGGCCTAGCTTATGGAACATATCAATGATTTTTTTCATCAAGGACATAGTATTATCTCCTAAATATTAAAAAAGCCTTCATAATAACAGCAATTCTTATAATCCAACATTGTATTATTATTCATACATTATAGCTGGATGGAGGACAGGACTGGGAGATATAAACCCATACTGAGATTTCACTGATAAACCTAAATGTTTTGTAATTACACTCTGGTACTTTGGAAGGCTATGGAACATTAATTTTCAATGTATGAAATAGTTTACTTACTCTGCTATGTTATTGAAGACAGTATATTCTTCCGGATAAAGTTGTAAGAGGTGATCTCTAAATTTTAAATGTTAATCTGAAAGCTATATTCTTTGTACAGATTCTCCGTATCTTTTCATGAGAGTAAACTCCTTTGAGCACATTACTGAATTACTATTAAGTATGTGCAGGATACAAGTTGGAATCTTCAATACATTAAATAATAACTTAATCCAGATCTCAATAAATACAAACTTTTATTCTTAGAAACTTAACATGAATGTCCAAATTAATGCAATTATACCATATATTTTAAATAGACGATCTTTTAAAGAGTTGCTGTGTGCCAACATGGGTGGTTTTATGAATGTCATCTTTGGGATAAACAATGTAATGTATGATTAGAGACAAGCAAGCATGAGTTCAATTTCAAAAGAAAAGTAGTAGACATAGAAACATACCCATCTTCTAGACTTTCTTTGGCTACCTGATCTAGGAGGCTGTTTGGTTTTTTAAAAACCATTACCAGGGAAACCAATTAATCCCAGACAAACTCTGCTGAATAAATTGACAAAAGAGAAAGTATCTTATTTTATTATTTAGTTGCTTACTAAGTATAACTTCTATACCATTTCAGTCTGTCTGACTTTAAGTGGTTTATGGAGATTTTATCTGCTTTTGTCAAACAACTTCAAACTGCCCATGCATACTCCAATTCTATTTCTTTTTTTAATTATAGAAGTTATTTTTAATATTGATATCTTGGTCAGCAAGGGCAGTACAGGCTGAGATTCCTATTGCATGTACCCTCTCAATTTCACCTGATAAAAGAATGTGCGACGTTCTCCACACAGATTTCTGTCTGTTTTATTCCCCCCCCCTTTCCCCCTCCAACTTGTTTTGTTGAAGCTGCTATGGTTTAAAAGTTAAAGGGAAAACTTTCTCTGTAGCATAAAACTTCTTAGACAAGAAACTGAAGTTGATTCATATTAAAGATTCTCAGAAATAAATATTCATTCAGTCCAGAGGTCAATATTTCAACAAGTTTTGGTAGAGAACTTACACTTACTAAATGTCTTCACCCAGATTTCTTTGCTGTTGGGTGACTGTGGCCTTTTGTTTCTTCATTTTTCCTCATGGCAATAAACTTGAAATGTAGCAGCCCTTCAAAATGAAGTTTCTCATAGAAGTTGTAACCATAGGTCTTAACTTTTCATCACTTAAATGTGGAACAGAACCTTAGCAAATGGGGGGGAGGAGGGAGGGGACACATGTGGTGTGTATCAGGAATCAGTGTAAATCAGAAAGGTGTGGTAGGGGGATTTCCTGCCCACAGGCCAAGTTTTCTTACTGGATGTTCTGTACAAAAACCAAGAGTTACAAGCAGGATTTTCCACAGACACAGAATTTGATAATTTTGGAAAATCCTGGGAGTCTTATAACAAAATAACTTATAGACATGAACATATCAGAATCATGTAATAATAAAATGTAGATCAATAGCTGGACTTAGTCTAATATTTAGGTTGCATTCTGCAAGCATGGATCTATTTATCGCTGTTTTCTCTTCCCATGAATGAATAGCGGAAGTGCAGGAAAGATAACATACCCAATATTCTACCATTTTGTTGTCTGGCTATTGCAAATTCTGCTTTCTACTCTTAAACCCATTGTTAAAGTGTGAAGTGTGCATATTATGCTATATATGAATTTGTTGATCAGCTTTTTCCTGGAAATGGCATTAGTAAGGTCAGCTTCTTAAATTTCAAGAGCCAAGTAAAAAAATAAATAAATTATAACATTTTTCTGGAAGCCAGAAGATCTTGGATTATGAACCGTGAGTTCACCAAATTTTAAGCATAACATCCAATGAAAATGTACCTGAATTATTTTGTTGTGCTACTGCTACCTTTCCTGACCTAAGCATTTGAAGTTCTGTATAGTTATCTCTTTGCTTCCTTTTTACTTGTTTATGTAAGTCTGGATGTCTTGTTGCTCCTAAGGTAAGACATTAGTCTGAATTCTCAGACTGAACAAGATCTAGAGATTCTTCCTAGAGTACTGGAAATGCAAGTTTTATGATAGTTTATAATCTATCTTCTGCTGTTTACTATTTTATGAACATTTTATGATTTCTTTATTAAAAAATATTCCTTTCTTTATAGTAAAAAGTATACAGGGAATATATATTGTTGTATGTTTTCTTCTACGAAAAAGAATCTGGATTTTTAAGACATACTGCCACAAGTCCATTGAACTAGTTTAATTTTTAAGTCACTTGATAACATGTTGTCTAGATAGCTTATGAATGTAGTAATACATTAAAAATGAGTAAGAATCATAAGATTAAAAAAATTAAACACATAGTTGGTCAAAATGTATCACAAGTATTGAGAAAAGTTGATTAAAATATACTGTACAAAATGCACATTAAAAAGGAAGAGCAGAGAAATGAGATTCGCCACACTAAAGCAAAATTGTAATGTCATCTAAAAGATATGGGAAAATAAAATTTAAAAGCACCTCTCAGAAATGAGTCTGCAAAGATTTTAATTTGAATTGGAATCCAGTGCAGATATTAAAGTAGTAGTATAATGGGTTACTGTTACTAAATCCTTATTAAAAGTTTTGCAGCTGATTCTGTACCAGCAGATACTTAATACCATTTGGAAAGGCAGTTCCACATACAACACATTTGGCTCCTATTTGCAGAATTCCAAATAGGAGCCAAACAGGGCATAGATATTTGAAACAAGGTAATATTTTGTTCATAGGGCTATAGCTGGCATACCAGTTGGTAAATTATATTTTGAATTATTATTCCATTTGTGCTTGTATTTAGGAAAAGAAATAGGCAAGCTGCAGAAAACAAAGATGAACTTTTAAGAAAGTGCAATGTAAAAGGGATTCAGTTACATCTCAGGGAGAGTGGGCAGCAGTCTGCCTACCTATAAGATAGTAAATGATTTCATATACCAAATTAGCTGTTATATTTTTATGTTAATGGATAAAGAACTTGAGAAAAAAATGGAACTTTGATGCTATATATGCTGACAGCGGCAAGAATGCTCTATGCGCAAAAATGGAAGGATACTTTGATTCCCACAATGGACGAATGGCTGCAAAAGTTGATAGAGTTAGCAGAGATGGCTAAATCAACTGCTTTGATTAAAGAAAAGGATACAATTAATTTTGTTTCTAATTGGAAACTGTTTTAGACTTTGAGTTTGAGGTGGGAAAAAATGAAACTTTGGGTTGTGCTGATTAGATAGGTTTGTTGTTATAGAATTTTGTTATAGAAATAAATGTATATTATTATATAAAAGTAAAAAGTCAAGATTTTGTTATTACCTCATTCTATTGCACAAAAAGGAATCTGAAGTCAATGCTTTTTTCTTTCTTTCCCCCTTTATCCTATATTTTTTTTCCCCATTATCTTTAATTTTTTTATACTTCTGCATTTTATATTTTGATAAACTAATAAAATATTTAATCTGAAACAACTGCAGCGATTCACTTAACAATTGTGACAAGAAAGATCATAAAATGGGGCAAAACTCACTTAACAACTGTCCTGCTCAGCAATGGAATTTTGGGCTCAATTATAAATTGACGACTATTTGTAATCCATTATAATATAACTGCTTTAAAAAACAGGTCAAAATTCCTATCGCGATCTTCTCAATTTAAAATCAATCTGGTATCTTATGTAGGGGCTTTAATTGGTGAAATGATAATTGAAACTGTGGTAGTGGAAATATTATAAGTTCCTTTTGAAAAGGCTAAATATTTGGACGTTGATATTCCCCCCTTTCTTAAAGAGTACTATATTAACTTCCAGTAATGAAAAATCAAATATGTTGATATCTGTTAGGAAAAGTGTTTTACTTTCTATCTCTTATTGATGCTTTTGCCAAGTTTTCATACAAATGATCATACACAATACAATATTTTTATCTGCATTAACACCTTGGATGATTTGTTTAATGGCATATTATAGTGTGACTTTTCTGGTCAAACTTAGATATGATTTATCTAGATCTCTGTCAAAAAGATTTAAATATTTTAAAATCGTTTTCACTGTTTACAAAAAGCACCCAATTAACTGAGTAGCAGATTGTTTAAAATCCTTACAATGACTCAACATCAGCATGAATGCAGTAAGCGCAGTCTAACAATTACTTTTCCATTCTCTCATTCGGAGGTAAGAATGCATCATGTACAATGGAGCTTGTATATGTTTTATTCTTTAGAACTATTCTGATGGAATTGTTAAACCTCATTTACAAAGCTAACTACGAGTTCTGTTGATTGGAAAAGAGACATATGTTCCCATTGATACCCACGGGTTTGAACATATTTGATTCTTGCAAATCCAAAGATTATGCGCTAAAATTAAGTAGTTGTTACTCAGTCAACATTCTGTCTCTTTGCTCCATGCTGGTATTTTTTATTTTTTTTCTGAAAAGTACTGAAAAGGAATTTTTTGAGAAGTTTGAACATTCTCGTAGATAGGAAGTATATGAGGTAAACAAGGCTTGTTTATGAGGTAAACAAGGCTAAAAGTTATTTTTTTAACCCAGTAGATTGCCTGTAGTAGGTCTGATTCATAAGCTACTCTGAGTTGTAACCTTGTGTTGTGATGTCATTTATTAAAAACATTTTTTTCTGAGAGAGCATAGCCATCTTGTCTATTTATTTTGCCTGAAAAGTGTGCAAACGAACAGGCCATTTTTATCCAAAATCAGGAAAGTGTCTTTTGTAAAATATTTGTCTCAAGTTCCATGAATGCAAATATCAACTATAAGCAGATCCATGCTTTCTGCTAATCTCATCACCAGTTCAGGCCACTCATTGATTCCTGAGTGCCGGAATAAATGATGCTATCTTATTCCAAATCACAACTGGTTGAAAATGTATCCCCTTTCTCTGTTTTCCAATTTTGATTTAAAATGGCAATTTTTTGACCTGAGCCATCCTAAACTCTTCAGGATAAATGACGTCCAGGACTCTGTTCCATTCTAGTAGCAGGCCCACCTCCAATTAGCTGCAGTTCTTGCCTATCTTCTCCCAACCAGCAACTGGTCACTGCCCTTACTGCTATGTTCTCTACATTTTTAAAAACAATCTTGTGGTTTATCTAATTATGGCCTCTTAAGTCAGTGAACTATCAACTTTCGAAGCTCATGCTCCATTCAAACCTCTCATCTTCTATTGGGCATCCTTTTGCTTTCTGCTCAGGCTGGGTAAAGTGTTCTATCCTTGCTTTCCCACTGTTTGCACGAAGTACAGCAAAGTTTCTCTCCCTTTCCTTTTGTTTTTAATGTTGCTTTTTTGTTTATATGAAACTGAATTATCAGTCCTTCCTTCTTGCAAAGTTTCCATGGTCCTCGACTAATGATGAATCCACTTAGTAACTGTTCAGAGTTACAACAGATTCTGAAAAAAAGACTTATGATTCAGATTCAAAGTTCTGAGGGCTGGTTTCCGATGCAGTCATGTGACTGTATTTGGCATGCACAGCAATTGGCCTACATTTATGCCCATTTGCTGCATCCAATGACCATGATTTATGATATTTTTTTTCCAGAAACTGGTGTTAGATACTGGCAAAACCTGCCCCATAGCAAACAATTGGTTTGCTTAATGGTTGTGGTATTTACTTAATGTCCACTGAAAAAAATATTGTAAAATTGGGTATGGTCACAATTTACGATTGAAATTATGGGCTTAATTATGGTCATAAATTGAAGACTATCTACACAGGAAAAGATAGGACCCAAAGAACGGCATTTTCCTTGTTGCTTCGATTGTTGAAGCATCAGAGTAAGCAGGGAGACAAAAGTGTGGAATTGCCTGAAGTGCCTCTTGTTCTGTTTCTTCCCCAAAAATGTGAAAAATTTCAAGGAAATATTAATTCCTGAAAATACCTTTATCCATAATGTGCAGATCATTGATATTGATATATTGTGTGATAAAAGTGAATGTGTTATTACTATTCCTGTTAGGGAGCAATGTAGGCAACAATATACAATAAAAGCAATATAATGGCAGGATTTAGATTTATGACCAATAAAATGTTCCATTAATTCTAAAACATACTTTCTAACACATCAGATGTCTGAAAATATTTTAGAGTCATATTTACCTTGCAGATTTTAGTCAGATAAATTTAAATACCGTACATAAAGCTATCTAGCAGTGGAATAATTTACTCCAAAGACTGAATGATACCGGTATCAGTTTTAAAAATCACTCAAGTTTTTATTAGTACTCCAGAATATTCATCCAAAGTTAGGATATATATACATATACACTTAGCATGAAAAAGTAGGATTTTTTTTAAAAAAAGAATACATTTTGAACCAAAAATGTGTTTCCAATAACAGAACTGAACTGAGCTTGTAATCCATTCCACACAAAAATCTACCCCTAGTTACTCTGTTTTCTTGATTTTAGCAATCTAATTAGGTAGAAAAAATCATTTTGTTTTTGCTTTTGTTAAAATAATAGAGTCAGAAATTCTTATAACTGACTGGAATGATCCAGAGATCTGTTAGTTAATCCCAATCTATATTCCACCTCCTGCTTGGCGTACTTGCAAATAGCAGTCAAGAATCTCAGTCAGAAATTTCTTTTGTTCACAGTTGTTAGCTGCCAATTTCTTAAGATATATTGCAGAGATTTGACCTGTAACATTATGCTGACTCTACTATCAAGCTAACCTTTTGTAAATGGATGTTAGGTTTAATATCCCTCGGCTATTGTGAATGAGAAATAGAACTAGAGAATAATATTTTTTAAATATGCAACTTTTTAACAATTATATTTTAAACTAATAAAATTATATTAAAGCATTCATGTGAGAACAGGATCTCTTTCTAAAGAATTCAGAAACTCTAGAGCTTGCAAATGGGAATATTTGGGCAAACCACAATCAAATATGCATATAGACTTCATGGGGCTTGGATAGCAAAAAGAAAAGAAAAGAAAACTATAAGAAATGTTTTATATGTATGCTATTTGGTTGTTGCTCATGGTAGATATTGGATAATCCAAAATTGTGATAATTTAGACAGATACGATATTTTTAAAAAAATTATAGTTGGTTTTCTTATACTAATATTGGCTTCATTACGTTTGGTTTTAATCATGGTTTATTTGGCTTTGGACAGTAGGCTACCACTTTCTCCCATGCAGTACTAGTAATTGCCCTGCTGCTCTGACCTCCCACCTTTCTGTTCTAGAAAGGAAAGCAATGAACAATACGTAGGTAGAATTATAGTTATAAATATATACAAGTAAAATGCAATGTACAGTATAACCTCTGGTCATGAACTCTTCTGACCACGAACAAATTGGGTTCTGACCAAAAAATTCACAACTTTTTTTTCCGCAGCCGATTTCCCCTTCTGCGCCATTTTTTTTGTAAATGCCAAATTTCCAAAATTAGGTTTAGGTCACGACCACATCGGGTTGCTACCAAAGTTATGGAACGAATTATGGTTGTGACCAGAGGTTCTATTGTATATGTAAATGCTGGGCCTCCATACAAAAAAATCATTAGATGTATATATACAAAGTAAATGTCTAAAAATGCATACATGCAGGGACAATAAGCAGTTTATTTCTTTTAAAATTTACCAGCCTACTTTTTTTAAATGTCTTTTAGAATTACCATGGCCTATTAATGTCCTAAAGTCACTCGAATAATGATTATTAGGGATTTTTTTTAAAGCATAGGACAAATAGGAAGCTCAGAGAACGAAAAATAAATAATTAAAATAACAATATTTTTGGCAAGATTCAAAAAATCCCTTGTTTATAAGGAAATAATCATTTTGCCATTTTAGAATTCATTGTAAAAGACAGTTTAAAAACATATTAGAGAACATAGTAAGTGTTAACTCAGTTGAAGTTTCTTTCTTTTGCAAACTAGCCAGGGAACTGCTAAGATTAAGCCCGCAACAAACTGAAACAGGCAGGAACGCTCGGAGGCACCATAACGTGAAAGAGAATACAATGGAAATGGAATTAAAAATGTACTTCAGTTACTTTGATAGTGAGTTGGGGATTAATAGAAGCAATGCCTTCAATTTCTTCCCTCCAACAACAGTTGCCTGGCCATTCTGGCAATGGGGCAATTGAATGGCTCAGATAAGCTTTCAGGGTGCTTATATACACAGTTGTAGTACATTGTGGTTTATGGTACAGTATAGCTTTTTATTTAAATTCAGCCTCTTATGCAAAGGCCGTGTTGATCCAAGAATGTTGCTGCTTTTGAAAGGCCTCAGGATTCCATGGAGTAATGGCTTCCAACAATCCACACACACTGACCCATTTAATTTCCAAAAGTAATTACTTTTAATATTTATTTTCACTATTGTATTGAAATGCTTTGTTCTGTATTTTATATTGTAATTTTTAGCCACCTTGCAATATTTAATTCTGTATAACCAAGCAAACAAATAAATGACTAAATAAGGTATAATATTAAAACTGAATGATAAAATAATAATCTGGATTTAATAATGTTAGCCTTCTTTGGCCATAGCTGTTTATTTAAACTCGGGTTTTCGAAATACATTGAAGATGTAAGCTTTTTAATTTTTAGGGATTTTCATCAGGCATGAAGAAATAAAAATGACGGGGTACAAAATTGTAATTTATTTTGCATCTGAATTCAGCTGCATCTGAATTGGGAAAAAATAGTCTAATGAGACTTCAGGCTAGTCACAATTTTCATACCTGCCTTCTTTATAAATTATCTTGCTAGATGAAGTAGTCTTGAAAATTAAAAAACTTACACACTGTTCTGCAAATCATGAATTACTTCTCTTGATCTTGTCACTACTGTTGATAAATTTTAAGATTGCATTTGGACTGCTTGTTGGTTGATTTGTTTTGCAACTATATCCGGTTGCTGGCTCTTGTAATCCACCAAGACACCCCAGTCTTTTTCCAGATACAAAGTGCTCTGTTATGATGGTTTCTTCTTTCAATATTTTATTGGAAGAAGTTTTTATTTCTGTTTTAATTGTTATATTGCTTTAATCTTTGTAAATTTCCCATGTACTTGTGGATAGTTATAGGAATAGAAGGAAACAAACAAATATACGTACTGCTGATTAATATTGTTCTTCTGTCCATAAAATTATCAGGAGTTGAGTATGACTTGAGGAAAACTTTGCTTGCATTATTAGCATATCAGAAGGTACACTGAACAAAGAAATTGACAAAATATTTAGAAACTGTATGATTGTTATTTTTAAGAAGTCTTTTAATAATGAATATAGGAGAAAGAACTGTTTTTTTATGGGCAAGATAAAACTGACTTACTTTATTCAGGAAAATATTAACTTGCATTAATTCTGGTTTCTAAGCATTTTACATGTTCTAAGATGGGAACATTTACCAAAACAAATATATGCTCCTTATATTAAGATAATTACTATAGCATTACTTAAAGCAAAGAACTCGCATTATCTGATTATTTGCCAAAATCTGAACTCTAACAAAATTGGCCAGGCACATGGGCACAATTGTAGAAACATATTTAATGGCTATAACTTTTTAAACTGGCTATTTCAAAGTTTTATAACTTTCCATTTACTGACCATCTTGTCTGATGACTAAAAGAGTAAGTTTGACCTCAGCTGGATATCTCAGTTCTGGTGTTGCAATAAAATAACTTCCAGTATTTTCATAAGTAGAAAGGTTTCTGATCAATAAGAAAAGTAATTTATATTTCTTTTGGTCATTTGATATTTTTCCTAAAAGATTCAATGAAATGTTCAAGCTGGTTTTTGTGGCAGTTATCATAATTCCTGGAAAATAATTGTAGCCATCCCAAAGGAATGGACAGCTCTGCCTCCAGAGAGCAGTTGTTTTAACAGAATAATGTATTTATCTCAAACTAAATTTTGTTCTGTTCCAACACCAGTTCAAAAAATGTAGATACATTAATGTGGGATGTACTAGAATGAAGTATCTCAGTTGAAAAGGAGATCCTCAAATAAAACATTTTTAGGAAGATATAGAACCGATTCTAGCAAAAGTGCAGAAAATTGTTTATATCACTGCTGAAAATGGACAAAATTTCCAGAGTTTCACTGCGAAGGTCTCAAATGCCAAAGTAATATGAGAAGCTTTGAACAGAATGCCTTACTGTTTTTTCTTATTCTGGCCTTAGAGTTGTACTAGGTAGCCTTTCACTTTTCCAGTTTACGAAGGCTGGGTTTGCATCCTGCAATTAGCCGCAGCTCATCTACCTGCCACATGGGTGTGCTCCCTTCATATTCATCTATGAATCTGCAGTACAAATAGCTTCAGAAGGATGATTGTGCATAGTCTTCCTGACTATTCAAAAGTATAGTAACCAATCCAACAGCAGTGTTCTACAGTCTGGTCTATAGAAGTAAATCCATATTATTTTTCTCAAATTGTTGCATAAGAGGATAATGAGTTCAGGATATTGTGTATGCATTCTAGAGGAGAATGAAAGTATCCATTTTTGGTTTTAAAGGCAAAACTATTGTCTGACACATCCAAACCTGGAAAAGAAATGTTTGGTTTAATTATTGAGAACAAACAAGAACCAAGTTGTGTTTCTGAAATCATTGCTTAAAAGAATGATGTTTTCAAATTTCAGAATCATAAAAATTCAAGAAAAGGGAAGAAAATTTTTTATGTACCACATAAATATGATGCATAGCCTAACCCAAAGCACGATGCATAGAATAACCCAAATATAACCCATATTCCAGAAGAGAGAAGTTCCCTGAGGATGGGCTCCAGCATGAGTCCAAAAACTCAGAAGACTAAACTTCTGATCCTGATGACTGACCCAGATTGGACCTTGCAGCATTATCCTGGGGACACGTATATTTGCCTTCATTTGTGAAGAAAAAATAGACTCAAAGATTTGTATCTTGTTCACAAAGCACCAGAATTAACCTTCAAATGTTGAATTGCAACATGCAGCAGCTCCAGTCAGCAGAGGCATAATGAAAGAGGATGAGAGTTGTAGTTATACAGTTTAAGAAAGCTGTAGTTTGTTCATACTGTAATCCCAAAACATAGTAATCCATGACATATTAACTATTAACTATGATTTATTGATTATGCAAAGACTTTACTAAATCATAATCTGCTATTCACATATTGGATAGATTTATACAACAATCTAAACAAAATGTATATTGGTGTTTATTTTGAGGATTACATGTAACCCTGTAATTAGTTGATAGAGTGAAATTTGACTACCTGATTATTATATCATACTACTGCTATTTCTTCACCATGGGCATTTTATCATGAGTATTTAAAATATTGTTTTTAGAAGAAAGTATAAGCTAAATTCATTTAGCTATACTAGCTTTTTCTGAGCTATTGTCCATCAGATCTGCTGGACTGTAACTTCCATCATCCTTGATAATAGGTATCTAATATATCTGGAGGACAACAGGTTTGCCAAACATGTCTTAGATATTACTCCCATTGGATTGATAATTATCTTTCTCAAACATTTTGGTTGGGTCAAAAATAACTCTAAGGTTATACTGTGAAGAGAGGCATATGGAAATCTCTTCTCATTTGTGCATGATTTGTAGTTCTATTAAAATATGAATGCTTTCTTGTACATATTTTTGTCCATGTGTACAACATTTAAAATAGGGATAGGCAACACAGAATTGGATATGAGAAAACACACATATTAATTTGCTTTCCATTTCTAAATCACATGTTTTTTCTTCTCTTCCTTCTCTTAGCTTTATGTGGAAGTAGAATAATGCACATGTGGGGAAGTTTTGAAGGGAAGGGAAAAGTAGAAATGATATATTCACAACTATTGGGAAGTATGATGTCTTTGAGCATAGGATGAGGTCAAGCATAATTATTTGCATAGCTCTTTCTGATTTTTCTTATGCCAGCACAAATCCCCATGTGACTTTAGGGCATGTTCACAAATCATCAGTTGTTAAGAAAGAGTTATCTATTGTCCAAACTAAGGAACTTACTATAAATTATATATTTTTACTATATGAATAAAGGCCTTGGTCCAGTGCTCCAAAAAGGCAGCTCCTGAAGTTCCCTGTCAGATCAAGATTATGAAGTTGCTTGGAAGATTGGCTGAGGAAAGAAGAAAGAGATGGAAACATTTAATTACAACATATTCCAGTTCCAAATGACAATATGAGCATGAATTGATGCAGTTATGAGTTTTAGATGAAGGGCCTCAGTTTCTGTTAAATGCTGTTCAAAAACTATGGTAGTCTTTCACTTACAACAGTTCATTTAGTGACCATTCAAAGTTACAATGGCACTGAAAAAAGTGACTTATGACCATTTTTCACATTTATGACCATTGCAGTATCCCCATAGTCACATAATCAAAATTCAGATGTTTGGCAATTGGCATGTATTTATGACATTTGCAATGTCCCAGGGTTATGTAATCCTCTTTTGCAACTCTCTGATAAGCAAAGTCAATGGGGAAGCCAGACTCACTTAACAACCATATTATTAAAGTAACAACTGCAGTGATTCACTTAACAGCTGTAGCAAGAAAGATTATAAAATGGGGCAAAATTAATTTAACAAATGTCTTGCTTAGCAACAGAAATTTTGGGCTCAATTGTGGCCATAGGTCAAGGACTACATATAGCAACATGCTGGCAAAACTTTCCATTTTTCACCCCATAGAAAGAAGAAAATAATCTTAAACAAAGATGCTGCTTTGTATGTTGACACAATAAGATTGAAGAAGAAAGATAGTTTAAGGGCCATTATCACCATGATGCGGGCTTGAACTTAAATTCTTCTCTGATCAAATTTGCTTCTAGTCTACTGATTTGGTAAAACAAGACCAGCAAATAAGGAGGCTCTGCTTGTGAAATGCTATGGTTACCTTTGTTTTTCAGACCTGAATTAGGCACTCTTTGAGACTGGCTTTCAGATTACTGGGAAAACCTCCAAATGTTGGAATCCATTTAACCCATAATGGATTTTGCCAGATCAATTTAAAGCAGGGGACCCCAACCTATTTGACTCCATGCATCAGTGGCAGCAAGATTTCATTTAAATGGATGAAGCATTACAGTACAGCAAATTAAAATATTCTTTCACTGGCTTCTAAAACATATTATTTCAATGTGTATTGATTAGATTTATATTCCATTCTTCATCCAAAAGTGAACAATAGCATATCTAACACTCCATTCCTCCTGGTTTTTCTTTCAGTCCTGAGGGATAGTTTGGGCTGACAGATGGTAACTGGCCCAATATCAGCTACTGAGTTTGCATGATTTAGAATAAAATTGAACTTGCCCTCCCAGTCCCAATCCAAGATCTTTATAGAATAGAATTCTTTACTGGCCAAGTGTGATTGGACACCCAAGGAAGTTGTCTTCGATGCATAAGCTCTCAATGTACATAAAAAATACAATCATCAAGAATCATAAGATACAACACTTAGTGATAGTCATAGGATATTAAATAAGCAATCAAAATCATACTAAATAAAACAATATACGGTAATCGTAAAGATACAAGTAACAAGGTTATAGTCATAAGTAGTAGGAGATAGGTAATAGGAAGGATGAGAAGAATAATAGTAATACAGTCTCAGTAAATAGTTTGACAGTGTTGTGGGAATTAATTGTTTAGCAGAGTGATGGCATGTGGGAAAAAACTGTCCTTGTGTCTAGTTGTTCTGGTGTGCAATGCTCTATAACGTCGTTTCAAACTTCAATACTTTAACAGAGGGACCTTTTGAGATGCAGTCATTGGTATATAGAGAGAAGTGGAGAAGTGGATAATCTACAAGTTCATGTCTTGAATATTTTTAAAACCTATTTTGTGACTTATGTTTCTTGCTTTTATAGTTATGCAACAATAGGTCACTGGAAAATTTAACAGGACAGAGTACAGATGTGGAACAGATCATATTAAGAGTTGTTTTAGGCAAACTTTTCATAAGAAAAAAGTCAAGAGTGGCAAGTGGCCAGGTTGTCTTTCATGGAAATAAGTCTAAATAGGCTTAATACAAAAGATTACTTGGAAAGAAACTCAGATGTGCAAGGTGCTATAAGACTAAATTATCCACAGTAATAATATTATCTGGTTTTAGAGTAAATCTTGGCTCCTTTGGTAAGTTTGGAAGTTGACTGTGTGACATATTTTTTCTTTTCACTTGTGCTGCAGACATTATTCGCAGTGATATTGCATTGGATAAACAAAAAGGCTGTAAGATTGCCCAGCATCCTGACATCATGTTGGAATTACAAAGAGAAAAGGCAGCTCAGATGCACCTGGTTCTTCTCAAGGAGCAATTCTCTAACACCTACACAAATCTCACACTTACAGGTAAGGCTGCAAGCTAAGGATCATTATTCCATAGAAACTGTAGTATAATATAAGTGTTCATGTTTCATGACAAAAAGAGAAATAAAATTGTTAATGAAAGCCTATTGATGACAGACTGACATGTAATATCAGAGAACTAGGCTAGATTGGAAAGCTGAAAACTGCTCCAGAAGAAGGCAGTGGCGAACCATTTCTGTTCTGCTGCCAAGAAAACTGAGTGGATCCATCCATAAAGTTAGCAGTAGTTAAGTTTGACTTGAAAGAGAATTTATAGCTTTGGGGCCATGGGAAGATTCTGTATAGATAGCACAAAGCCATCTGGAACGTTGTACACATTAAAATATGGTCTTGAGTTTGCCTCCTTACTTTGCTGGAAACTTGAATATTTCTAAGAGAATATATCCAATATAGTAGAAAATTGATATTAGAAAAGGACATATAAGGAGGCAAATTCTCCTATCTGGAGAAACTCATACATTAGTCATAATAGGCTTGGATGCCTAACAATTTCTCCTGGCATTGTAACAGGAAGATTTGAACTTTGGCTATCACTTGAGTTCCCTTAGTGGAGCCATGATAGGAAGACTTGTTGATCATTATTTAAATATGAAAGCAAAGTATAATTGCACCAGAAATTCAGTTTTATGTTCATATTAAACTTACATATTTTTGGAACTATTATTTATTTTATTAAGTTTCTATGGTGCCTGTCTTGCCAAGGTGACTCTAGTCAGTTTATGGTCATTCAATAAAAATATATAAAACATTAAAACAATATATAAAGACCATGAATTTAAAATTCAGTTAAAATTCAATTGACCAACCTGGAGAGGAAGGAAGCAAAATGCGCCTGGCAAGAAGGTAGAGTCTGTCTAATCCAACTTTAACCAACTCCAGAACACCACTTCCTCATTGGGGCCCCAAGCCAGTTGGCAGAGCCAGCCTTTTCAGAAGGCCTGAAAGGTATATGGACTTCATCTTGGGGGAGCAGGATGTTCCAGGGAGTGGGTGCCCTGGCAGAAAAGGCTCTTCTCCTGCCAGCTGAAATTCCTTTACTGACTGGAAGCTCAGCATGTTTCTTCTGCCAGCCTGGGACAGACTAATTCTCTTGCAATGAGGTGGCTCCTTAGATAACCTAGACCCATCCCATGAAGGGCTATAAAGGTGATAACCAACACATCGAACTTGACCAGGAAGAAAACTGGCAGCCAGTACAGCTCGCAGAACAATGGTGTAATGTGAGCCACCCTAGAAGCCTCCAAAACTGATGATGCAGCTGCATTCTGTATCAGTTGAAGCTTCTGGATATTCTTCAAGGATAGCCAATGTAGAGCACATTGAATAGTCCAGCAGTGAGATGACCGGCGGTTGGAATGGCTGAGCAGAGGGACTCCCGATCCAGGAAAGAGTGCAACTAGTGCACAACATAAAGTTGCACAGAGTCTCCTAGCCATGACTGTCACTTGCTCATCGATTAGGATTCACGAGTCCAGGAGAACCCTCAAGTTATGCACTGGGTCTGCCTGGGTAGTGCAACACCATCCAGAATTAAAGATGTTAAGGTCCTGGAACCTGGGATGCACCCAAACTCACTCAATCTTACCATGGTTCATCCAAAGTCTGATGTCCCACATCCAGACCTCCACAGCCTCTAGGCACCATGAGAGGGCAGTGACAGCATCACAACAGAATGGGACAACTCACCACAGCCAACTCACTGCAGCCAAATCATCATGGCCAGCTCACCGCATGACAACTCATCATGACCAACTCGCCGCGGGACAACTCGCTACAGGACAATTCAACAAATAAAAAAAGATAAATTAATTTCAATAGAACCATGTTCGATAATAATAAAATTAAGTCAATTCAGAAATACAAGAGTTACAATAATTTCAACAAAAATGTGGTCACCAATAATAAAAGTAACTAAATGAAACAATTAATACAGCCTTGAATTGTCCTGTGGTGAGTTGGCCATGGTAAATTGTCCTAGACCTGCATCACCTGGCTCAAGTGATATATTCCAAACACATTTTGGATTTCTATTTTAAAAACCCTTTAATCAATGTTCTGCATTTTGAAGAATTATCCCTTATTTCACATATTTAGATTTAACACAAAAATACATACCTTATTTATTTTCAATGTTGGCTTATTTTCAGAATACAATCTTGGGATAAGTAGATTAGATAACTTATAAATCTAGATGCAGTTAAAACATTTTATCTTATTAATAAATAGAACATTTTTACAGTCACTTGTAAGATGGTAAAAACTTTTGAGATCTGTGTGTGAAGGATAGAGTGACTTTGATTTTCAGTTAATAATCTCTGATATAAATTATTATTTTTAAAAATAATAATTATAGCTATTTTTCAGCATAGTTTTCATGAGAGAGATATCACTGAAATTGCTTCTCTAAAGGGTTAATCATTATTTCTTTTTTTAAAGGGACCGATTGCAGAGACAGAGGATGATTGGTACAATGAAATTTATAGACATTTACATGTGCCTTTGCCTACACAAAGTGAATCAAGGCGGTTTGTAGCATTTTGGCAGTACTGAAAATAGCAGTGCAGAAGGTTTTTTAATTTTTTGTTTTTAAATAAAAGATTCGTCCTCTCTCCCTGCTCTCGTTTGCTTCAACGAAAGAGATGCAGAAATTACTAAATTTGGTGTCCTTGAAGCTAAAGGAGCATGTGCACTTTGTGTGAACCCAGTAAATATTAACGAGCAAATATAAAAGAGATAATGGCCCAGATGGAGCAGAGTGGCTGTTTCTATTATGGGTGTTGTTTGAATTATCCATTAAATCCATGGAATGACTGACAGGCTGTGAAAGAAAGATGCAAGGTGCTTGTAAACTGGATATGTTCTGCCCTGTCAGTGACAGAAGAGAAGGGAAGGATCCAGTTTTCCTATCTCTGGCAAGTGAGTGATACTGAAAAGCCTACCAAGCTGTATCCAGGGCTGTTGTCATTTAGTGGAAGGAATGTTGCATGGATGCTGAATTGTGGTGACATGTACTTTATTCTGATAAACATGGCATCCTACCATGTGGAGAGAAAACAGAAACCACCTGAGGCTAAAGTCTCATATCAGTTTTCTGAGGAAGAGATATAGCTGTGATAGAGGCCTAGACTTGCACCTGGCAGATGTTAGGGCAGGATCTCTTTGAGTCATTTCTCATTCTCATTAGCAAAATCCTCTTGACTGTTTAACTGTACTTGAGCCCTTGGAATCTCCCCTGTCAATTTGCTTATTCTCCAGTAAATAAACTGACCCTCAAAGAGAGAGTTTTTCCCTCCTACACTGTTCTCCAAAGCAGTTTCAAAGAGGCCTAGAACATTGTTCACATTTTTCCTTGGACCTGTTGCCCAAAAGCACCTGGTTATTGGAGTGTCTTGGCCTGTTACACTATGTTAATGGACAAAATGGGAAGTAAAATATAACTTACCCAAAGTTGGGAAATTATATCCCAACTCCTTGAATGGGGCATACATATATAGTCTGATAATGATTAGGAAGTTTAATCTCTGATTTCACAAAAGTATCTGAGCCTTAGTTTCTCAGAAAGTAAAGCATAATATTTATTTCTAACTAGTCAGAGCCATGTAAATATTTCTCTTTCTGATGATGGATTCTATGTATTGGTTGTGTGATGAATTTGAGAGAACTATGCACAAAGACAAATACACCCGAACAAAAACACAAAGGCAACAAAGCAAAACAAAACAAAGAAGGCAAGATAACAATGGTAGATTTTTTTTTCCCTTAAAAGAAGAGGTGGGCAGTGGAGTCCAGGCTTTTTCTTTGCCAAATAAATAAATAGACAAGAAAATAAGAGGGAGAAGGAGGAGATAAGTGGGCTCTAAATTGTTTATGATGATACCTATGTTAAAGAGCAATTCCTGAGTGAAAATTAATTCTCAGGGTATTTCAAGAGTATTAAAATTAGCAATGTTTACCTAATTGTTCCTATATATGGTCTTTCTATAGATCTTTCTCTCTCCCTCTCTCCCTCTCTATCCATCCATCATCTATCTTTATTGTTTGTAATAAAACAATCTTTAATTTTTTTTAAAAATTAAAAAAAAATAAAACTGAAGGAGAAGAGAAAAAATATTTTATATACATACATACATACATACATACATACATACATACATACATATATATATATATATATATATATATATATATATATATATATATAATTTGATTTATATGCCGTCCTTCTCCGGAGACTCAGGGCGGCTTACAATGCGCTAAGCAATAGCCTTCATTCTTTTTGTATATTTATACAAAGTCAGCTTATTGCCCCCACAACTGGGTCCTCAATTTACCTACCTTAGAAAGGATGGAAGGCTGAGTCAATCTTGAGCCTTGGTGAGATTCGAACCTGCAGTAATTGCAGGCAGCTGTTCTTAATAACAGGGTGCTTTAGACCACTGTACTACCAAGGCTCTTATTTATTACATTATTATATTATTTATTATATTATTATATTTATTAATAGTCACCGATTTACTAATGTGTTTTGTACTATAATATGAACAATGCAAGATATTATTGTAAGATATAACAGATCTCTGCTATACTAACACATATTGCTGCATCCTTTGATTAATAGAAAGTATTGGCTTTCTAGTAACAAACAGAACACACATTTCAAATAAACATTCCTTGACATTTCAAATAATTCCACTTTTCCAATTTATTAATATAATTCTTTATGCCATTACCTATGATTGATACAATTACAGTTCCTGATAAAGTCATATTCCGCATCTAATCCAAATATAATTCAATATTACATTAACATATTTAGTATTTAAAGATTTTTAAATATATATTAATACACTATCCCAAACAGCTACTAAATGATCACAAGCCGATATTGTATGGGATTAGTAGCAAATAAAATGATATCTATCCTTTCACCTTTGTTCATATTTTAACACATGAAAAATCATTCCTTTCTGCCCTCTTTTGTAAAATAGGAAGATGGAATTATGACAACTGAATTCTAATAGTACATCTGAAGAGTACCAGTTTTTGAAAAACAAAACTTGAATTAGAACTAACTTGAAGTCCTTTGAAATTACCACATTACTAAGGATTGTTGGAAAAATGCAGCCAAGAATGATATCAGCTGGCACTTTTCCTAATCATGGAAAAGAGTCACTTTGTGGCTTCCAAATTTTGGTTGGTTAAAAACCCTATTATGTATCATTTATCTATTAATAATTTGTAATTTTGGATGCTGTTGTTTTTTATGTCTAGCTATTTATCTATGGTGTGTTCTAGCTTTCTAAAATTTGCAAACCTTGTGGAGCTAAATTGACTGTTTACAGACATGGAGATTCATGAAATTAAGCAGAAAACATGACAAACAAAGGAAAGATGTGCCTTCAAAAGAAGTTTCTTTAAAGGCCCAGATTAGGGAGTAATAGAAAATAGTAATAGATAGGAAAACCAGCATACTGTAGAAAAGGCAAAGTCTTAAATCCAAGTATGTCCTTCCCCAATTCCTTCTGCAATGCTCTCATATCAGCCATCCTGCTGGCTGATAAATTACTGAAAGGAGACAGCAGGAAAGCAGAGAAGTAAACCAGAGGTGGGTTTCAGCAGGTTCTGACTAGTTCTGGAGAACCGGTAGCGGAAATTTTGAGTAGTTTGCAGAACTGGAAAATACCACCTCTGATTGGCCCCGCCCCCATCTATTCTCTGCTTCCTGAGTCCCAGCTGATCGGGAGGAAATGGGAATTTTGCAGTAACCTTCCCCTGGAGGGGGAGGGAATGGAGATTTTACATTATTCTTTCCCTGCCATGCCCACCAAGCACACCCAGTAAGCCATGCCATGCCCACCAAGCCATACCCACAGAACTGGTAGTAAAAAATTTTGAATCCCACCATTGAAGTAAACCAATGTTTTTTACTATATTGAGTGGCACACTTAGGGACCAGGAGTTATTTGACAATGACTCAGACAGATGTAGTAGAGATAAAACTGTGATTGACAGTGACATTGTTTTCTGCTGACTGAAAGCAGATAATATCTTAACTCAGCAATAGGAAAATCCTTAAAGCCTTGCCAAAGTTTCTATTCAAAAGAAGTCAGTTTTAATTGGAGGCACTTTCCTGTAAAATTTCCATTTGTTTCTCTCTCTAATCTGTCACAAAGCAGATTAATATTCACAAACTGCTAAAAATAGGCAAGGAACATCATGAGTCAGTCAGTTATCCCTCCATTTTATGAATAATTAGTTAGTAATTGCTATTGATTTAGGTTTGCCTCTTGGCAACTGCATGAACACTTCATCTTGATTTGTCTCTACTGTAGTAATAACTTTAACTTTCCCAAGAACATTCCAATAATCTCTTTTCCCCATCCATCTACCTTATTGGTTATGTTTTCCTGTCTTGCTCCCTCAAACTTGCCAAGCATAATATTTTCTTCTAGTCCATCATCTGATCAGAACACATGCCCAAAGCATACGAGTTGTTGTTCAGTGCCTCAAAAGAGCAGTTAGCCTTTATTTGGACTAGGACTGATTGATTAGTTCTTGCAGTCTGTGATATTCTTAGCGTCTCTAAATCTGTAATTTGAACTCTTTTCTTATTTTCTCAGTGCACAACTGTCACAGGTACAGTATTCATTACTACTGGGAAGACCATTATTTTAACTAATATTGATATTTGTTATCATTGAAATATAATTTTCATGATTTTATCTAAATGTGTTATTCTACCCTATGAAGAAGACAAAATCCACTACCTTCAGATTTTCACCTAAAACAGGGCTGTCAAACTCGCAGCCCATGGGCCAGATACATCATGCGCTGGCCACACAGCGACGAGGAAAAAAGGTTGCGATACGTCATATGACGACACTGTGACAACGCGAATTTGACACCCCGGACCTAAAAGGTTGTGGGTTTTTTTGAAAAAGGGATTTAAACAGTGTTTCATTTGCTGAACTTTCACAATTCTTGAAGTAACAAAAACCTCCTCAACCATAGACTATTTAAAAGGAAAAGAAAATGAATTCCTAGCCCCTGCCTTTTATGTTTGTAATTCATGTGTGGCATTTGTCTGGCCATTTGCGCATGGGTAAATTGTTAAGAAGGAAGCCATTTGCCAGTGAAGACATTATTCTTTTGCTAGCCATGAGTTGCCAACTAAAAGATTGCATGGTGGTATTTTTTCAATTAGGCAGACACTTTTTATGTTCATGCTAAATGTAGTTATAGATTGCCATCTAGAACTTGGGAGGAGGGACATTGAGTTTGCTGCATGCTGTTTAGTTAAGGGTATGCAAACAAGCTTAAGCAAGCTTAAGAAACTAGTGTTCTGAAAGTGAACCTGACTATAAGGAGTGAAGGGGATTTGCGGATACAATTGCCCTTGGCACAGTTAGCTGCAGTAGATGCTGACCAAGATCTTGTTTGCACTGAGCAACCAAAGCAAAACAGACTGGTCACCAAATCTAGTGTCGGAGGGCGGGGGGAGGGGATGAAGCTTTACTGTGATAAACTGATTCAGAGTCAGAAAAATATCAGCTCAGCTATAGCTGAAGTTATGGTGATGTCTGGAGCTGACCGAGGAACAGCACAGAACATGTCTAAGGAGATTCTAATGCATTCTAGTCTCCTTTAGTAAGCTTTTTTGACTTTATTTAAATCAACCGGCATATTGTTATGAAGTGAGACAAATTGTATAGTTAAGCTTTGTGACATATAATAGTACTGGCTTTCAATAAGGTATATGTGTGATTGTTCTACAAGCACATTAAATTATCTTGTTTAAAAGTTGTTTGAAATGTAAGGAAACATAATGATTCATATACTCATTTCCTGTTTGCCAGGGACCAGCCCCAATGTCAGTCTTTGCAAAATACCAGACTAACAGCAATATTGAAGGAGCTGCTAGTCAGTAGGATATAATTCTATAGTTTTCTCCTAATATTTTGATTTTTTGTCTTTGATAAAGATACATCTTCTAGTCTGTTAATATAGCTATTATGATATCATAATTCATATTTGAATATGCATCACTGTATCATTCAGTATTTAAAATACTAATATTGGACAATATTTTGTAGCTCAGAGTTGAAATGCGGGGTCCTTGATGCTAGTCACTAGCACTGATGATGTTAGCTAGTTTGGGTAATGAAACGTGCAAGAAAGCAACCAAGCTTAGAGAGTACCAAAGCCCCCTCAGTATTTAAAGTCTCCAAGGAATGTCCAAACTGCATAAACAGTGCAAATATTATGTTTGAATTTGCCATAGATAGGACAAAGATTCTCTGTGGTGATTATTCTGGGAAAATGCATGTATAGAATTGGTTGTATGTGCAAATTAGTCTTATAGCTTTGTTAGCTTCTAAACAAAGTTTATTGGGGAAGAAAAAGTACATATACTAAATCCCTAAGCCTCCACTTCAATAATGTCAGTATTGGAAAATATATTTTCCTGAAGCTTTTTTGAGCGTGGAGTGGTTGGGAGGGAACTGATATCAGGCAACAGTGTACTTGAAAGACAAATGGGGAAACAAAGCAACTTCATCATACTTTCATAAGATTGGATAACATTAATATTGTGGGCATCCATGGCTAGTAGGAATAAACAAGATCTTGCCTTGTTGTGGAAGAACATGTGCACTTTCTCCTACCTACTCTTGGCTACTAAAAGATAATGGTTCCCACTTGAGAAATTTAAGGGATTCCATTGCTATGGTAAACGAGAAATAAAATAGACATATCTAGGAAGGATGGGAACCACTTGTTTAGGATTCCTAAATTAAATTCATCTTCATTCATTTTGAATTGTCTTATGTAATTTTCATGGTTATATAACAAAATATTTTTTACTCCATTACAGATAGTCCTCAACTTACAACTAAAATTGAACCCAAAATTTATATTGTTAAATGAGAATTTATTAAGTGAGTTTTGTCCCATTTTATGACATTTCTTGCCACAGTTGTTAAATGAATCACTGCAGTTGATAAATTAGTAAGCCATTAATCTGGCTTTCCCATTGACTTTGCTTGTCAGAAGGTTGCAAAAAATGATCACATGACCCCGGGACACTGCAATAGCCATAGGTATGAGTCAGTTGTCAAGCGTCTGAATTTTGATCACATGATCATGGGGATGCTGCAAAGATTGTAACTGTGAAAAATGGTCGTAAGTCACTTTTTTCAGTGCCATTGTAACTTTGAACAGTAACTAAATGAACTTACGTTTTAAGTTGAGGACTACCTGTATATGCAGTGCTGATGGGAGAAGATGGAGAAATCATACTACACCTGGTAAAATTTCCTCTCTTCTAACATTCTTAAAAGCATTTTTCCTTCTATTATCTGGGCTTAATAATCTTAAGCACTTTTAAGAGAGAGTTTGTAGTGGAAAAAATTACTCTATTTGACAGTGCCAAGGTGAAGTGCTATAAACATTTTAGTGCATGTTTTAGAGTTAAAATAAAAGCAAATTTTCTATTCTGTTATTTTTAATCACTATTCTAAAGAAAAATGAACATTGGAATAGTTCGATTGTTTGACATTTTGATGAATAAAAAGTCATTTTATATGACCATTTCACACTGGCATGATAGAAGCAGAATTATACAACTAGGAGGAGAAGGATTACATTCTAAAAAGGGATTTTATCTGTTACAAATGAAGCAAACATTATAGATGCAGTTTTAAATGATACACAGCATTAAAGGCCTGCTGCTTGGAGTGAAATGGCACAAAACAGTGAGACAAGAATGGTCAACATAAACTCCACAGTTATGTTTACACAATATTCTTAACCAAATCAGTTACAAACCTAGTGGGTTATGGGAGCGACGTGGCGCTCCCATGTGACCCCCCTCCTGCGCGAGCTGCACTGGCTCCCGGTGGTCTTCCGGGTGCTCTTCAAGGTTTTGGTTACCACCTTTAGAGCACTCCATGGCCTAGGACCGGGGTATCTACGAGACCGCCTTCTGCCACCAGTAGCCTCTCACCGACCAGTACGCTCCCATAGAGAGAGGCTTTTTAGGGTGCCGTCCGTCAAACAGTGTCAACTGGCAGCCCCCAGAGGAAGAGCCTTCTCTGTGGGAGCACCTGCCATCTGGAACGAGCTCCCCCTGGAGATACGGAGGATTACAGACCTGCGCGCTTTCCGCCGTGCCCTCAAAACATTCCTATTCCAGCAGGCTGGCCTGGCCTAACCTCTTTTTTAAACTGTTTTTAAATTTTTTAAAATTTAAATTTGTCTTATAAATTTGGGGTGTTTTAAATTTTGTTTTTTGGGCCAAATTATTTAATTGTATTTTAATGGTTTTTTAACATTTGTATTATATGTATTTTATCTTTTGGCTGTTCACCGCCCTGAGTCCTTCAGGAGTAGGGTGGTATACAAATTTAATAAATAATAATAATAATAATAATAATAATAATAATAATAATAATAATAATAATAATGGCTGCATTTATTAGATAATTTTTCTCCTGTAGCTTACTATATAATCTCAGGCCATTTGGTTTATGATTTCAGGGCAGAAAATGAGTTATTTCTGTAAACAGCTAAATCATGTTATGTTACATAAGTCATTCTTTCTAGGTTCCAAGCTACAATATTAGCTTGGATTGTATATGGGAAAAAAAGTGGGATAAAAATCTAAAAACAAACAAGCAAACAAAACCACAATTTATCTGACTATTTTATAAACTCCATTAGTCTTGTTAGGTTCAGCTTGCAGCTTACTCCTAACTTGTTGGTCAGGCAATATATCTGTTTCTTTAAGAAACAACTGAGCCACGTAATCAGGGTTTGCTGAACCCTGTAATTAGGCTACAGTGCATAAATAAGCAGCACAGAGAAGCGTTCGTTCTTCCTGCTTCTTCCTGCTTCTTCCGGATTGATACCTGATTGTATCCTGTTGCTTACTGCGTATGGTACTGTATACCAAGAGTTACTAAAGTCTGTTTGCTTTGGTAAGGGAAGATACTTACTGGACTGATATTACTGTTTATGACCTTGGACTGTTTTACTTACACCGAGACTGTTTGTTATCTATAAAGTATTATTCTCACACAAGCTGGACGTTTATCTCCTTCCCTGTGTGTTTCTGCTCTGCGCGTTGCACAAGCAACAAATACTTTTTACACACACCCTAACATTGGTTATGGTCCCAGAACGTTCCAGGGCTCTTTAATTTGTTTTTGTGGAAGTGAGAAGTGCAGGCAGTGGGTGTAGTAGTCAAGATGATGGCTTTTGAGCAAGGTACGGTTGGATGGTACAAACTATGTTACCTGGTCCACAAAATGCTGTCTACTTTTGCGAAAAGAAGGACTGTGGGACATGGTTAATAATCCACCGGACATAACTGCATTGAATGCTGCTGACGAAGAAGATGTCAAAAAGATAGCGAAGTTTCACAGGGACAACGAGCGTGCTTTATGCATCATTGGCCTGACACTGGGAGACCAGCAACTTGTCCATTTCCGGGGCGAAGAGTCTGCTGCGAGGTGTTGGTCAAAGCTAAAGAAGCTCTACGTTCGTGACTCTGTGGGTGTCCATATCTACTTGACACAGAAACTATTTCGCTTACATCTTCAGAAAGGAGGAGACATGATGGCTCACCTGCAAACCGCTGCAATGGGTTTAAAACAACTAAACCTTTGGAGGTAGTCTTTTTAGACTTAATAGGGCCAAAGAAACCCAGTTTAGGGGGAGCATGCTATATTTTGAGTATAGTTGATCACTTTACTAGATATGGTTTTTGCTACCTTATGAAGTCCAAAAGTGATACGTTTCAATGTATCACAAATTGGCTTCGTTTTGTAGAAAGGAAGCAGAAGTTTAAGGTGAAATGCATTGTTACTGACAATGGAACTGAGTTTACTAACCATCAGTTTGCTAAGTTTTTGAAGGATGCTGGGATACAGCATAAACGTTCTGCCCCTTTTCGGCCAGAACATAATGCATATATTGAACGAAGAGGCCAGACCCTACAAGCTATGACTAGGACTATGCTGGCTGATGCTTGTTTACCTGATAAATTATGGGGAGAAGCAATACTATGTGCCAATCATATTTTAAATAATGTGGTGCACTCCTCTACAGGAAAAATTCCTTTTACTTTATGGCACGGCAGGAAGCCTGATTTAAGTTATATACATACTTTTGGTGCACCAGCCTGGGTGCATATACCAGTTAGTCAGAGAAGGAAGGACCAACAGAGAGCAAAGAGAATGATTTTTGTTGGCTATGAGGCTAACCATAGGTCCTATAGGTTCTGGGAAAACGGAACAACAAAAGTTTTGTGTAGCACTAATGCTAAATTCCTAGAACATGAAGGCTGGGACAGGTTAGAAAAAGCAGACTATGGTTTTACAGATGTGGATGTTAGGATAGACCATATTCCTGATGATAGTTCATCTGAGATGGATGATAAACCATCTATTAAGGTTGAAGAACAGGAACAGGAATTAGGGTTAGGGAGGATGAACCCAATATACCTGATGTTAGTCCTGTTATGCCTAGACGATCTTCCAGGGACCGGCATCCACCAGATCGCTATAAAGCCACAGTGGTTTGCCAAGTAGATATCGAACCATCCAGTTATCATGATATACAATTATATCCAGAAAAGGAGCAAAAAGCTTGGCAAGAGGCAATGGATAGAGAAATTGATTCTTTGAAGAGGCTTGGTGTCTATGAAGTTGTAAGAATACCACCAAATGAGAAACTTATAGGCTGTAGGTGGGTCTATAAGGTAAAGAAAAGTGTAGATGGGGTAGTAACCCATAAAGCTCGGCTTGTTGCACAAGGGTTCTCACAGACAGATAGAGACTATGATGAGGTTTTTGCTCCAAGTTTACGAGCAAGCACTTTGAGAACGATGCTTGTTTGGGCAGCTAGAAATAAATGCTCTATTACTCATATAGATGTCGAGACAGCTTATTTGAACGCTCCGTTGAGGCATACAATATATATGAAGAAACCTCCTGGTTATGATACACAGGATAGAACTGAGTGTTGGAGGCTACAAAAAAGCCTATATGGTTTAAGGCAATCAGGTTACGAGTGGAACCAATGTATAGTGCAGGAATTACATAACATTGGGTTCTATGAGGGCGTAGCAGATAAATGTCTGTTTAAAAAAGAACAGGATGGATGTGTTTCATTCTTGTTACTCTTTACAGACGACGTTGCCATAATTACCAGAACTGATGCTGAGGCCAGAGAGATTATCGGTCAGTTGCAAACAAAATTTAAACTTAGAAATCTAGGACATATACGGCATTATCTAGGGCTGGATATCCTAAAAACATCTAGAGGATTTAAAATATCACAATCTAATAAGATCTGCAAATTGTTGAAAAAATATGGGATGGAATTATGTAAACCTGCCAAGACTCCTATGGCACAGGGATTCCAGCAGGATAGTTTGCAGAGTCCACAGTTCAGTAAAGAACTGTATCAATCATTAATAGGCAGTTTGTCGTATTTGAGCAACTGGACACGGCCTGATATAGCTTTTAGTGTTAATCAACTAGCACAATATAGTTCAGAGCCTACTGATAGGCATTGGCAGGCTGCTAAACGTGTTCTTAGGTATCTTAAAAGAACATTGCATTTTGCTATGTATTTAGAACCAAATGCCAATATGATATTAAAGGCATATGCTGATGCCAGTTTTGCCAGAAAATCTACGTCTGGAATAGCAATCATGTTGGATAACTGCCTGATTGGATGGAAATCAATTCGCCAGAAACACATCAGTTTGTCTACCATGGAAGCGGAGTTTTCTTGTCTATCACTTACATGTACTGAACTGATTTATTATAAACAGTTGATGGAAGATATTGGATTCAAAATGGATTATCCTATTACGGTTTATGAGGATAACCAGGCAGCCATTAAAATGGCAACGAATCTTGTTGTAAAGACAAGGACTAAATACACTGATATACGTTATCTGAATGTTCGGCAATGTGTTAAGGATAACATGATTATATTGGAATATTGCGCATCAGAGGACAATATTGCCGACAACTTTACCAAAGCGCAAGGTGCCATTAAACACACCAATTGTTGTGAAAGATTTGGATTAAGAATCTGAAATGTAACTGATACCACTGTACAATGTATGATTTGGATGTGTATTTTTGTTTCTGTATCTATTGTGTATATTGTCCTGCCCAATGGGGAGAATGTTAGGTTCAGCTTGCAGCTTACTCCTAACTTGTTGGTCAGGCAATATATCTGTTTCTTTAAGAAACAACTGAGCCACGTAATCAGGGTTTGCTGAACCCTGTAATTAGGCTACAGTGCATAAATAAGCAGCACAGAGAAGCGTTCGTTCTTCCTGCTTCTTCCTGCTTCTTCCGGATTGATACCTGATTGTATCCTGTTGCTTACTGCGTATGGTACTGTATACCAAGAGTTACTAAAGTCTGTTTGCTTTGGTAAGGGAAGATACTTACTGGACTGATATTACTGTTTATGACCTTGGACTGTTTTACTTACACCGAGACTGTTTGTTATCTATAAAGTATTATTCTCACACAAGCTGGACGTTTATCTCCTTCCCTGTGTGTTTCTGCTCTGCGCGTTGCACAAGCAACAAATACTTTTTACACACACCCTAACAAGTCTGAGAATCACAAAGGAAATGTAAGATGCTTTGAGTACATTATACTAGAAAAATGTCATTTCTATTTAGTTTTATATAAATAAACAAAATGAATTTTGTTTTCTATTTCCTATGATACAGTTTGGATACTGAATTCAGAAATCATGAATAATACAGCCTTGATATACTACTACTCATAGAGTTTTCAGTCTTGAAATTTAACACATTGTGTCTCTGCTCAATTTAGTGCCATCCAGATATGCTAGAGGGCCATGCTGGCTGAAGATGATGAGAATTCTAGCACATGTGGACAGTGCTGCATTAGAGGAAGTTGACACTGAGGATATCACCCAGCAGGCAATCTTGAAAGATAGGGTTTTGTTAAAAGAAGGGAATAGTGAGCTGCTGTGGAAGTTATACATATATGTGATGCTAAAGATCCTGGGAAGAAAGTTAGAAGGAATGTTGTGGTCAAGTTGCTGATAGGGTCATTGCTCATTCTTTCATCTGTACCTTGAGGGACATGTTCCTGATGACAGATCAATTCTTTATTGCTGGAATAAGATTCCTCTGCAATTTAGAAGCAGCAGCAAAGGAAGACAGAACAGTGGGTGAGTGTACATCTGGATTATTATTTAAGTGGCCCCAAGGGTTGCTCTGATCAGTAGGGGCATGGCCTGCTGTTAGGAATACAATCTGATGCTAGTGCTTAGTTTAACCAAACCACTTCCCCTGTTGATTGCTTGCCTGCAATTCCTCCTGCACTCCTACCACAGTCAATTGAAAACAAGATCCTGATTTAGTGATTGTTAAGGGACAGAGCTTATTTTATTGATATTCCCCCTTTTATCCTTAATTTGGTCAGGATAATAAATAGAATTTCTAGGCAGCTGTGATTCTCTCTGCCCTAAGATTTCAAAGAAATAAACACTACTACATAAGTATAGATTGGACATGTCTTAGAAATCCAGCACATACTTAGAATATACTTGAGTCCTGGTATTATGCTTGTAATGATGAAGGTATGATTATCTATCTATAGCTTGTATTATTCTGAAGTTCTTGAGAAGTGGACAGTACAGAGGCTTGGTCATAAGACTAAACTGTAAGGCAGGCTTCAGTGTAAATAACAAAGAACCTTGTGGCAGACTAGCTTTGTTGAATTTTCAAATGTATTGAGACTGCAATTCCCAAAAGTTGCCAGCACTTCTAGAGGATAATAAACTAGAGAAGCTCTATCTTATGGCATAAGCTCTGGCATAAGCTCATAGTTATACTATAAATATTCTTGGCTGTTTTTTGTTAAAAAAGGATAACATAGCTTCCCTTCTGGGTGTTATTATTATGGCATATGAATTGGGACAGAGTAAAACACTTTGCATACTATTTTTAGATAAATGTGGACTGATATTCAAATTAGTATATGTGTATATGTTTGTGGTGCCGTGTTTCCCCCAAAATAAGACCTTGTCTTATATTTTTTTGAATCCCAAAATAAACGCTTGGCCTTATTTTCAGGGAGGTCTTATTATTTTGGGGTGCCTGGAGCAAGACGGGGCTCCTCTTGCTGTCTTACCTGATTTCCAGTTCTGTCTCCCTAACCCTAACCAGAGGAAATGGCGGGGACCGGCTTTGCATGCGTTTAAATATTTTCAGGGAGGGCTTATTTTCGTGGAGGACTTATTTTAGTGCATGCGCTCAAAAGCCAATTGGGCTTATTATCAGGGGATGTCTTATTTTTGAGGAAACGGGGTATTTCATATACATTTTGGACTTGGATTCTAAATTATATGATCACAACTGTCATATATAGGTAGTCCTCAAATTATGATCCAATTGAGCTCAACATTTGTATTGTTAAGTGAGATGAAGTGATTTTTACCTTTCTTGCCAGAGTTGTTAAGTGAATTGCTGCAGTTGTTAATAACATGTTAAGTGAATCTGGCTTTTTCATTGACTTTACCTGTCAAGACCGCAAAAGGATCACATGACTCCGGACACTGCAGCTGTCATAAATATGAACGAGTTGCCAAGCATCCCAAGTTTTGATCATGTGATCATGGCGATGCTGCAATTGTTGTAAGTATGAAAAATGGTCATAAGTCACTTTTTTCAGTGATGTAACTTCAAATGGTCACTAAACGAACTGTTGTAAGTAGAGGACTACCGGTATTCTAGAACTGCATGGAATGTACTTCTACTAATGAACTGTACAAGCTTTAACAGATATTCACATTCACTAGAAATATATTTAAATAAAACTGAAATGAAATGGATTTGATAAATAGATCAGTTTTATTCCTCTCAGCATTTGGTGGGTTCTTATGTCATGACTTGCACGTTCCGAATTTTTCAGACAAAAATGGGGAAAAACATTTTAGAAATGAAATGTGAACTTGCTGGCAAGGAAGCAAGAACAGCAGATTTGAGGAAACATATTCCATTAAATAAATAGAGCGGGCACTGGAGCTGGATTTGCCTCAATTGCTCCTTTTCTTCATTCTGCTGGACCCTTCTAAAACTGGATTACCTGAGGAAGTTTCTTTAAGGGACTCCAGATGGTGCCTGCAATGCTACCTCCAGCTGTGGCCAATCACTCCTAGCCAGGCAATCTGCCCTTTCTGCTGAGGCCTGCAGCAGCCACACTGCCCATTCGTCACGCTTCTCCAATTGCAGTGCTCTGGATAGCTTCTTTTGGTCTTGACTGTCTCTTCCTCCCTTGTTTTATCATCCACCCCCTCCATGAGCTAATGTAGTAACATCTTTTCATTGGCTATAAATTAGTGACAAGCTATAGATAAAATATGGCTTACAGAGGAATATTTGGAAACATCTGGTTTTTAGCCCTCAGATTCAATCTTCACTTGTCTTGTATGACAATGTCACTATTTGTGCACGTGTTTAAAAAAAAAGTTGATACCTCTGAGCCAGCCCAACTGGAAGACGCAACTGGCAAGCAGAAAGGAGGTGGAAACAGAATAAAAAGTTTTCATGTGGATGTAGAAAGGTTATTTTGAAATGCAGAACAAAGAAATTGTACAAGTTCACTAGCCCAAGATATTGGGTGGTCTAAGCTATCTTTCCTCCATATATTTGGTGAAGAAATAGTTAATGGGACATATCTAAAGCATCACTGATATCTAGTGAGAAATTAATATATATAGATAAATCATTTTTTAAAAAAATTTCCCATTCTCTAGCTCTAGTTCTCTAGCAATATTCAAGAATGGGGAATCAGTTGCAGAATTTTGAGTGCTGCAGTATATTACAATATTTGTTTTTAGAACAGAGGAGTTATCTTAGTGAGCTTGGTGAGAGAGACAGAACTGAGAAACATAGAGTAGGATCAGTAATGTTTTTAGGTTGTGGGCATTGTTATATGTTTTCAACAAAATTATGGGTGCCAGTTTTTAAAAAAATAAAAATTGAAAACATTTTTAAAAGATTACAAAAGATAAAAGCTCATGTAATCTCAGCTGAGAATAAGCATTTTATGATATGTAGATATGAGATTTTGAGCATTTAAAAAATATTTTAAAAATGAATTTTATATTTTTTGGATTTGTCAAATCCTGAAATAAATTCCTATAATGATTCACTTCTTTTTTATTTAAATTTTTAATTGATTCATTTATATATTCAATTTGAAGACCGCTCCTCTTCTAGAAAACAATTCCATAATGATAAATGCTAATATCATGAACACAATATAACCACAATTGAGCCCAAAATTTCCGTTGCTAAGTGAGTTTTACCCAATTTTACAACCTTTCTTGCCACAGATATTAAGTGAATCACTGCAGTTGTTAAGTTCGTAACATGGTTGTTAACTGAATCTGGGTTCCCCATTGACTTTGCTTGTCAGAAGGTTGCAAAAAGTTGATCACCCAGGACACTGCAACTGTCATAAATACATGCCAGTTGCCAAGCATCTGAATTTTGATCATGTGACCATGGGGATGCGGCAACAATAGTAAGTGGGGAAAATGGTAATAAGTCACATTTTTCAGTGCTGTTGTAACTAAACAAATGGTTGTAACTGAGGACTACCTGTATAGTAAGGTAGGTAACTGCCTTTTTCTTTCTTCCTTACATCATAACTAGCTAGTTAGCTAGCTAGCTGACCAGTCAATTTGCCAGTTAGCTTGGTGGAGCAATTATAAAGAATAATTATAAACAGTGAATTCTAGTATTCCCTTGGACACAAAAGCTCACTAGATGACTTTGGGTCAATTACTATCTCTCAGTACTAGACTCAAATATATATAAAAAAAACTCCTCTACCAACCTGCATACACACATCTATGACAAAATGGATGTTGAGTTTTGAACTTGGGCATCTGCACTAATAGAAAGTTTTACTAGAATGAGAAAACATGTAACATGATCCCAGAATGCAAGCTCTACCATATATGTACTTGCATATAACTTCACAACATGAGTATATTATAACAAAAGAATGGTGTTTGTATCATGACATTTCAACACGTTTTATCATTTACCTAATGTGAACACCTGTGGTTTGAACCTTGTGATGTGAATAATATTGACATTATACCAGTGTTTTTCACTATTGGAAAAGTTTTTGACTACATCAGCCTATTTATTCATTTATTCTCCATATATTTAATAGCTGTGGACAGCTCTTTCTGTGTCTGTGAAATGCCCAGTTTATTTATTTATTTTCCTATTATGATTTATAGATCACTTAGTTTTGTTTTTCCATTTAGTGTTGGGCATGTGTAGAAAGTAGCTATCTTTACCATGTAGAACAATATGCCTTGAAACTGGCATTTAAAAATTATTGGTCTCAGACAGTGGTGGGATTCAAGTAATTTAACAACCGATTCTCTGCCCTAATAATTTCTTCCAACAACCAGTTTGCCAAACTGCTCAGAAAGTTAACAACAGGTTCTCCTGAAGTAGTGCGAACTGGTTGAATCCCACCACTGGTCTCAGAGTATCCAATCTTAGAACAGTAGTGAAACAAAAACACATGAACTTTAGCTTGTATATCCTAAGTGAGAATAGAATAGTGTATGGAATATAATATTTCAATCCTATGTATCTCTATTATTAGCATATTTTGTGAGAAACCTATGTGAAATATTTCTCCACAATTTGTATTAATTTGTATACTTTGTACATGACCCTCAAGGTACTATAAAAACTGTCCCCTTTTTTAACATCTTCCCCCTCCCCAATTGATTTTTCTTTTCACTGTTATAATTGTCTATTTTATCATCATCTTCTTTTCAGGCATTATTAGCTGATGAGAATGATCTGTGGTTTTTTTCCTGGAAGGTTCACTCCCTCCTTCTTAATAATAGCTGTTCAGGATTAAGCTATATTCCACTGCCACTTGAAACATAATTCCACCTATCATCTATTGATACACTTATATGTTCTAAATAGAAATTAAAATAATTATAAAGTAATTATAGATTTTCTAGTATTTTTAAATATACGTATACCTCTTAAATTAATTCTTTTCAATGCACATAATATGCTTGTTCTTTTAGGAAAAGATACAACCTTTGGCTGTAATAATACTGTAATAATAACAGTAAGTTACATACATATATTTATAAATAATAAATAAATATATATGTATATGCAGCCTGGCTCCCAGCAATTGTAGGCAGGTAATATTAAACTTGATTCTGAAATTTGTACTTAGCAAAGAATGGCTTGTGGAATGAAAAAGCTAACTACAATTTGGCATGTATTCAAGAATCACTAAGGAAAGCTGCAGCTGACATCATGGTCACATTTTACTTCCTTTTAAAAAGTTGTTTCTCCCACTGTTGGCTGTAGTATATGGAAATGCTAGATGATTTAATTGCATGATCACATCTAGGAGTGTTTAGTCTTAGTATCCAGCAGTTCATTTATGCTTCTTCTGGCTCTGAATTCCCAAGTCCAGGGCTTTTGCAGAAAAAAAAGCCTCCATTTGATGGAATGCCATGGACACAAGCTTTAAAAATAAGCCTCCTGAGCCATTTTGGAGGTGTCTGGCAGCAGGACAAGTCATTAGTCAATCCTGAAATAATCATCAAGCACAGACATAGCTTATTTTATATACTGTTAAACACTTCCCCATATTCTACCATTGATTGGAGCCTTGAATTCTTTCCAAGTGTTTAACCTATAAAGATATTTGAGAACCCCAGGACATAGTAGCTTTCCAAACAATGATAGATTTACTAGAATTTTCACAAATGAAAAACCACAGTTCCCTAAAGTTACAAAGAAGCAGCTGTCACACACCAGGTACCCTGTATGAGAAAACACTTTTTGAAAGCTTTGAGCATTTCCTACTATCTGTAAGCATCTACATTTGTAGGAGAAAAATGCTCTTACCTTCTTACATTTTGTAGAAGAAAATGTTTTTCCTTCTTTCTTTCAGGTATAGTAGCCTGGGGTAATTAGCAGCACCTATTTGGAAATTTCTTCTCATGTTTCCACTTGACAGTCACAAATGCTTGTTAATTTTTTCTCTATAACTCTCAAGTGTCATTGCATGAATCCTGTGATTTTGTAAAATTAGTTGTAAACATTTTTTTTTAAATCATGCTTTCAATGTAATATTTTGGATATGGTGATAATTATAAGTTATACTGATTTCTTTGGAGGTTTCCTTCCAAACATATCTGGAAATTAAAGATCAAGGAAATTCTGAGGTTATTATTTTTTTTCAGAAAGCAGTTAACTTTATATATCTAATATGAAGATAATATTCAAATTAATTTATGAGTCAATTCACTAAAGTAAATGTTTTACTGTAAGATTATTCCTGTTTACAGCAGAAGAAACTGACAGTGCCCTAGTTTCAGACTGTTTCATTCTTCAGATCCTATTTCTGATATACTTTTAATGTACAACATGGCCAGATAGGAACTGATATGATGTAAGGCCATAACTTGGCTTGAGACCAATCTCTTTCACCCATACTACCTAATATGGAAGTGAGGTGAATTTGGCTATGGATCTTCTCTAATGTTTATATGTTATTACTTCCTTCTTTAAGTCAGGGTTGTCAGCTAGACTTTTGCATATGTTGGGAGGCTTTCCTTTTTTCCTGTTAGCGTAGCACTCCTGATAAACAAAGCTTCTTGGGAATTTTGTGTGATCACACTTATGGTGAAATTGAGAGAGAAACTGTAAATTCAAATCCAAATCCAAGGCTGTCCAAGCTGGATTTATATCTAGAACTACTGTCATTCATAATAGACGTGTGTTTTGTTTATTCCTTGCTCTTAGGCAATTCTCCAGTTTTCCTTTTCTTTGACCTCTTGTTTATTTCTGTCTGCTGCTTATCTTGGGAGTCCATAAAGTCTATATTCAATACCCTGCCAAAAAAGATTCTGGTAGTCAGTTCTGCTTCATAAATTACTTTTACCAACAAAGAACGTGCTCTAAAGTTTGGAATAGGCCTGCAATATAGGAAATATGGACAATCTGTTCAAGTGTTCAGCCTTTTGAATGACCTTTAGTGTTCCTGGCAAGGATTTTCCTACAAATCATTTCATTAGGAACTCTATCCTGAAGGAAAGAATAGCGGCCATTAAGTACACAATGCATTAAGTACAGCAAACGCTTAGGCTGTTACCATTACATTGTTTCACTGTGGCTTATTTTATTCTGGTCTGATTCTTGCTCTGAAAAACTTAACAGTATTTTTTTTAGATGTTTCTGAGGAAACTAGTGGTGAAATACCTGCATAGTTTTGCTCAGAGTTGTGTAATTCTTTGGTAGTTATTTTTTTAAAAAGATTTTCTGGTTTTCCTCCATTCTCCATAGCGGTGGGGACAGCAACCAGGAATGGGTTAACTCCTTCTGTCAGCTGATAGGACTGAGTCTGCAAGTTGTGAAAACCACACCTCTTCCCCAGCTTTTAGACTCAGACTAGCTTGGACAAGATGTGATCCTTTGAGTTTAACTATTCCTGACTGCTTAGGAAATTCTGGACATACTTATCTTAAAACTTCAGGATGGTTCCCAGCTCTGCTGGTTGAGCCTCCCTTCTATTCCAGCATGAAGGGTGAGTCAGCCTGAGCCTGCTGAAGGCCACATGGTGGCAGGAAGACTGCTGGCTGGCAGATCTTCCCGGACAGAGCTCACAAGTTTTGCTCCGAACTGCTGACTGACGGAGAGGGGTTTTGAGGCTTCAAACCCATTTGCCCGACATTGAGGAGCTGCTTGATTGCACCGAGGGTGGAGGCAGCGCTCACAAGCTTGCTCTGCAGTGCTAGCCTGCAAGGCGCAGCCAAACAGTTTTGTGCCAATTTGATCGTTGGCGTGCTGCTTGGATACGGTAAGACTGCGCCAACCCGGGAACGCAATAGGAGTGAAAGGCGCCATAGCACAGCAGCTCCCAGCCATTTGGATCAGGCCCAGCATTCATGAGCCTAGTTCCACAACGCTGGGCCCAGAGGCCTGGAGGTTCTAATCACCTCAGGGTGGGGATCGAGAGACCGAGTGACAAATTCCCCCCTATGCTTGAAAGGAGTTTCCTCAGTTGAGGCAATCTTCATGCCCACCGCCGCAGGCCTTTGGCCTGAGCAGCACTGTAACCCACAATTCATGGCCAGCATGGATGCCTTGATCTCCCAGGCTTTTCCTTGAGGCAATAAGGCAGGGCATTGCAGCCAGGTTGCAACAGAGGGCGGCATCAGTATCCTCTGACTACATCAGGCCCCAGAAATATCGTCAAGGGCCACAACTTTTGGGTAATGCCCTAACAACCCAGGATCTGGTCTATTCAGCTTCCTCCTCCAGCCAGGCTTCCTTGTCAGGAAAAGAGATGCAGCAAGATCTAGATTTGTCTGACAACGAAGGCCTTATGCCTGACCAGCCTGTCTTTGTGGGGCTATTTATCCTCAGCTATTTAAATCTTTACTACATAAGGCCAAGACTACTACCTGGCAGGGCACCGTCCAAACAGCTCCAGACACTGTGTTCTGCCCCAGCTACGGACCCCAAAGAATGCAGCACACACAAAATCTATACAAAGCTTATTTTACTCAAATAACTCAGTCTTTTTCAACCAAAGGCTGTTAATAAACTGTCTTGACAGCCTACAAGAATTCTAAAATAAGGTAATCACAGTCTTACTAGGGTTGACATAAAGCCCAGAAGCAATTTTGCAGAGAATCCAGGTGCGAAGGAGAGTGAACTAAAGTTGTTCCCTACAGCTTGCTGCAATCGGCCTTTCTCCTTAAATAGGCTAAGGGAATGGCCAATTAGCCCCAAGCCTTACTCTCGAGGAGACCTCCTCCTGAGGAGCCACTCCTGCCTTTTGACAGCTCTGCGTGCCAGTGCATTGAGAAGAGACTCCTCCTCTTCGTCCTCTTCACTTAAAGGAGCTTCTGGAGGTTCTGAAGGCCCTGGCTGAATCCCTGCCTCTAGCACCACATCTTCTCCAGCCTCCTCACTGTCCGACTCGAGCGCCAGCTGCACAGCCTCCTCGTTGTCGGAATCAGCTACAATCTGCACTGGCCACTGACAGGCCACAACACACTGCAATAGGTCGGCTGATCTTGCAGACCCCCTATTTGCAGAGCCTACTATAGAATCAGAAGAAGTACCAGCTCCCAGGCTTTTCCTGAACATTATGCAGAGTCAGTGGACCTCCCCGGATCAGGGCCAAATCCCAGCAGTCTGGACAGGTGCTTTTACAACATGGGCACAGACCTTGTTAAAGTCCTGCAGGTTCCGACTGTTGACGCCCCGGTGGTGGCCCTGTCCTTGCAGTCGGTCTTAACAGGATCACCAGAGATCGGAGCAGTCGTTGGTAAAGGCCTATCAGGCAGCAGCCTGGGCCATTAAGACATCCTCAGCTGCCTCATTTTTTAATAGAGCTTCACTGCTCTGGCTGTGGCAACTGCAAGAATGACTGCTAGCTACCGATACAAGGTCCCACAAGACCTCAATAAAATAATGGCGGCGATGGAATTCTTAGCGGATGCCATGCTGAATGCATCTAGATTTGTAGCCAAAGCCATCAGCTCCTCAGTAGCAACTTCGCGTCTCTATGGCTATGCCAGTGGCAGGCCAATGCCAGGAATAAGTGGCGACTGGCATCCTCCTCGTATGCTGGGGATAAATTGTTTGGAGACTCCCTGGACCCTATTTTAGTGAAGTCCAGGGACAAACACAAAATGCTGCTAAGCATGTCCCAATGGGCGGAGTCATGCCTGGCACCTTATTTTCGTCCTTTCTCCTTTTGAGGGTCGGACAGTGGATTTGAAATGCCATGTTCACAAAGATCCTTTCCCTCCAGACAAGGGCAACTGCAGGACAGGCAGGGCAGGCAGGAACAAAGGTATCCACCCAAACGGTCCTTTCAGGGTGGGAGGGGTCATTCCTTTCAATGCTCAAAATGACTGCTAGTCCAACCCTCCCATAGGGGGCCGTCTGGCATTATTTGCCGGCCAGTGGGAGGACACCACCTCGGATGCTTGGGTCAGGGAGATGGTGAGGTCAGGCCTCTCCATGGAATTCCTCTCCACCCCCCCCCAAGACTTTTCGTCTGCTGTCCTCTGTCAAGGGATCTCATGGAATCAGCCATAAAGCTGATGGCTTCTCAGGAATCAGCCATAAAGCATCTTCTAGATATTTAGGCCATCCAGACAGTTCCAGGGGAGCAACACGGACAGGGGTTTTATTCCTGACTGTTCGTAATAGAGAAGCCCTCAGGGGGATGGAGGGCAATTCTCAACCTCAAGACTCTGAACCATCACATTGTTTACTGATGGTTCAAGATGCAGTCGCTACCTTAGAGAGAGTCAGAAAGGGTGACTTCCTCACGTCAGTGGACCTGACAGAAGCGTACCTTCATGTCCCCATCCTACCCGCCCACAGACAGTTTCCCTGTTTCCATTATGTGGGGAAACACTACCAGTATCAGGCTTTGCCGTTTGGTCTGTCCTCCGCTTCCAGGGTATTCACCAAGCTGATGGCTGCACTAGCAGGCCATCTCCGGACTCTACCAATAAGGATCCAGTTTTATCTGGATGACATCCTTATTCAGTCCAGTTCGGAAACCAGGCGAGGAAGGACCTGAATACCACAATTTAGGTTCTACAAGACCATGGTTTTTCTATAAATCTGTCCAAAAGCCATTTAGTCCCCATGACTTGACTGTTCCATCTGGGAGCAACCATAGATATGGTGGAGTCCAAGGTATACCTTTCCCAGGAGCGCCAATCCAGTCTGAGAGAATTAGCAAGACGCATCATGACAGAGCGATCTGTACCATTGCTTCTGCTATCTCAGCTGTTCCTTATAGTAATCCATCTTTTTTTATATATTCTTCAGCAATCTTCTGTTCAGACTTTCCATTATTTTTAAAATGAAAATATATAAAATTAGTCAAGGTTTTCTTTCCATAGACTTCCTGTGGTGTTTACTTCAAATAATCTCTATGTAGAAAATACATATTAAAATATTTAATCACAGTTAAAGCAAGTCATGGGGAATGGGACTTGGTTTGGTTATAATGTCTTGCTCATAGACCTGGGACATAATGGGTTATTCACATACTGCATTAGCCCCAAAACAAACAAAACACATTTTTTCTGTTTTAGTAGTATTTAAAACCCAGGCAAATTAATATATTGTTTTTTATTTTATTATTAGCCATCTCCATAGTACATTTTCTGTACTATGTATTGCATCTGTATACATCACAAAAAATGCTACTATTTCATACAACATACATGTTTTTCATACATGGAAATTTCATGCATGCAAGTAAGACAGTGTCACATTTAAAGGAACCCTTGGTATATGGAATATAATACATTGTAAGATATTCTTGTTCTGCTACTGTAACTTGTTGCTGTATCTTTACGATTTATATTGATTGTTTCCTAGTATGATTTAATTGATTATTTGTACCCTATGACTATCATTAAGTGTTGTACCTTATGATTCTTAACGAATGTATCTTTTCTTTTTATGTACATTGAGAGCATATGCACCAAAGACAAATTCCTTGTGTGTCCAATCACATTTGGCCAATAAATAAATAATTCTAATTCTAATTTAGTACTGTTACACTGAGAATATCCGTAGTCCATGAGAATAATAAGAAACTGTGGGTCCTTGGTGTTCTCTGAGGTTGGTTGTTTTCTTGCAGATGTTTCTTTACTAAACTAGGTAACATCACCATCAATTATAAGGAAGTTTTAAAAAGGGGGTGTTCATGCAGGAGTATTGCTTATGAGATTGCTATAGGAACGTTGGAGAAATGCTGCTTTTCCACTGTTTTAAACATTTCTGTGTGATCCAGGATCTTAGATGTTTTCCAAACATTACACTTCATGGAAATACTTTTTTTCTATGAGAAACAGAAATGAAACAGCTGTCTGCTGTTCTCACAGCTTGTTCCTGTGTGGGTTCCCTGTGAATTTATAGCATGATTCAATTGTACGAGTGACCAATGGCCTCCTTTATGGTCATAGTAATTTGTCCAAAAATTGCTACAGTATGTTTATATGCTGTTTATATGTTGCAGAGATCTGGATAGGCTTGATTAATGTTGGCATCAACCAGAAGCCAGCACAAAGAGTAGTGCATCCAGATATATCATTCCAACTTTCAGCACTGACGTTGTTGTTGTTAGTTGTGAAGTTGTGTCCGATCCATCGCGACCCCATGGACAACATTCCTCCAGGCCTTCCTGTCCTCTACCATCCTCTTGAGTACCTTTAAGCTCACGCCTACTGCTTCAGTGACTCCATCCATCCACCTCATTCTCTGTCGTCCCCTTCTTCTTTTGCCCTCAATGTTTCCCAGCATTAGGTTCTTCTCCAGTGAGTCCTTCCTTCTCATTAGGTGGCCAAAGGATTTGAGTTTCATCTTCAGGATCTGGCCTTCTAAAGAACAGTAAGGGTTGATCTTCTCTAGGACTGACCGGTTTGATTGCCTTGCAGTCCAAGGAACTCTCAGGAGTCTTCTCCAGCACCATAGTTCAAAGGCCTCAATTCTTTGGCGCAATAATACACGGGCAAACAATAGATACAAACTCAAGGTAAAGCGCTCCAAACTCAATTGCAGAAAATACGACTTCAGCAACAGAGTGGTCAATGCCTGGAATGCTCTACCTGACTCAGTTGTTACATCCTCTAACCCCCACAGCTTTAACCTTAAACTGTCTACCGAGGACCTCACCACATTCCTAAGAGGTCTGTAAAGGGGGCATGCATAAACACACCATTGTGCCTACCGTCCCTGTCCTACTGTCCCCATTTACTTGTACTCATTCCTAGTTCATGTCCATGTTTATGCTTATACCTGTTATCTAGTACATGTTCGACAAATTGAATAAATGAATGGATGGATGGATGGATGGATGGATGGATGGATGGATGGATGGATGGTATTATAGGGATCCAGCCTTAGATGCTCATGTTATGCACACTCAGGGCTGGATCACTATTCAGGTGTGATAAAAATGGAAGATCAAGAGCATGATCCAGCAAGAGTCCAGCTCAGTCCAGCCCATGGTATGGACATATCAATCTTATAGGGATCCAGCTGAGGGGTACCATAGTGTACATGGTTAGAATTGGATTGCTGTATGGGCATAGTGGTCAGAGACAAGGCTTAGAGTGACATCTTGCAGGAATCCAGCATAGGGATCCTGCCTTAGGCTGTATTGTTGTGGAGAGTGGTGCACGGAGTAGGGCCAAGAATGTGGAAGGTGAAATTTAATTATCAAGGGTGGGTGGTATGTTCATTTCTTTCCTAGTCTTAATTCAAACAAAATTGCTTTGTTTATGGGTTGAATGAATATCACAAGGCTTGATTTACCATTATGAGGCATGGTGGTACCATGACATTTGAGAACCCCTATCCTAGAGGATGGAACTGAGGGATTGTTTTTTAATTTTGCTCTTGACACCAGGCTACAGGATATCCTAGAGGATAAAATTTCAATTCAAAATTACCTCAAGAGATTTGAACATGGAGCATGGTTCAAATAACAATAGGTATTACTTATTGAGGTATTATTCTCAAGGAAAAAAACAGCATTAAGAAGTGCTTTAAAATCTTACCATGCAGGCTTCTGGGATTGCTAGAATGCTGAGGATATCTCTTTACAAGTCAACTTTCAGGATCTGACAAAATCATTATAGATCAGCTCAACTGAACAACAGATGTATAAGAATGGCAAGTGAATCTCTCAGTAGCTCACTATCTTTTTTACCACTGGGGTGAGCCAATAAAAAGCCTTTTTTCAATTCCAATTTTTCTCATCCTCTTACAAATCTTTTTTACAAGGGATGTTTGCCACACACTGTTTGGCAACATTCTTTTGGAAAATCTTTATATTATACCTTTATATTGGAATTTACACAGAATTGGGGAATATGGCTTCTTTTAATATTTGCTGAGTATTATGTATCTTGTTCTTGTGGGCTTTCATAGATAAACACATACAGGATTGCATGTCCAGCATATCACCTATCATTTGGGGTATGTGTATGAGCGAAGCTCCCTGTGGTAACAATAATTGAAGTAAGGAGACAGTAAGGCATAAATAGTCTAACTAAAAACATTTAATCTTTTATTTAAAAACCCTCATTAATAATTAGAAAGACAAAGCTTGGCCATTTACTGCCATAAAAGTGTGGCCAAAGAAGGATATTACCAGAACCAACAAAAAGAGCTGCTTTTTTGTTAGACTATAAGCAATTCAAAGATGTGCACACACAGAAAGAATCTAGTAGTTTAAAAACTCCTAGCACTTCTAACTGGGTACCTATGGACTTTGTGTTTCCGCTCTAATCAAACAACTGTGTTTCGGTTTCCCATCCTTCTGTAGCTGACTTGCAAATCTGGAATTGTAATGACTGTAATTCTGAGTTCTCTAGCATGGGATCTACCCTTTCTGTTAAGAAAATTCTGCAATATGCATTCCGTGGCTTCGCTAGCAAAAGAAGCAGAGCTGAACTTCAGACTTTGCATGATGTGAGGGATGCTTAATCATTCATAATGAAGATAATTTAAGTAAGCTGTGAATTTGATTGGTGCTGTAGAACCATGAACATTAAGACCCATATATTTCTTATCTAGAGATTATTGAATAAAAGCCTTCAAGCATGAGAATGCTGAACTCTAAATTATTTTTGGAGCATCAACTCTCTTCCCTCAAAGTGATTCAAGCATATGTTTGGATAGAATTAATTAAGAGAATGAATACTATGTTCTGTATTCTATTCTAAACTAGAAAATTGTCCCTTTAAAATTTTCCATTACCCAACGAAAAGACAATATAAAATGGTGAGAAGAGACATTAAATGTTCATTTCAAACCTAACCTTAGCTATAATAAGTTAATTGTTTTGAGCTTTCTAAATTTCTGCAGTTTCTGGCCCTAATTACTGTATTCTGTTCTGTCTTTGTATGCATGGATGCATAAATAAATAGCAAAGTAGACCCTTCTCCCACTCCATGATGTAGCCCCAGATTTGGTTAAAGGCCAAATGTATGCCAAAAGAGTACCACACCATTTGTTTGCTTAAAGGAAGTTAAGGCTGACTCCAGGGAATATTTCATAAAGGAGGGGCCACCAGTGAGAATGGTCATCATGGGGTCCACATCACATGAATTTTGCAAGGAAGAAGTTCCCTTAATCCCCCCTCCCAAATGTTCATGCTAGACAAACAGAATCAATTTTGGCAATCATGAATCTGCTAAATGTTATAAAGTCTGAGCCTATTAAGGAGAAATTCCATGAATATTCTTAGATTTGAAATGAACAGTTATCAACCTGCATCATCTTTTTATTTATTTCTTTTCTTCCAGATACCTTGCCAGCTTTCTCCATTTGAAGAAAAATGCTTTCAAGTCAATTGCAGAAGGGACATGCATGTATATATGTGTATAAACTTGCATACACACATACATGTACATATGAAACATTATCTTTCTTTATAGTTATTGTAGATTGTTACTGTCTTCTCCAGATTGCCATTGTGTTAAAGTAGCTACCAGCTTGTGCACATTTTACATATCTGGATCCAATTGAGTATACTTTATTTTCTACCTTTCTTCAAATTTTTATTTTTCATAGCAAAATATTTGTCTATAGTGGTAGCTCAAATCCTTAATTTTTTTGGCTTTGCTTAATACTTTATTTTTTTTAATTCGTAAACAATAAAAAAGAAAAATAAGTAAAAATAAGTAGGAAAGAGATTAGTAAGCATTATAAGATTAAATAAAACTATCAAAGTAAAAATAGTTATATATTAAAGTATCTGTTAAGAACTTAAGAACATCATTGAAACCAATAACCAATAATTAAATAGTATTATATCCATTATAAGTCAAAAGAATTACAGAAATTATGCGGAATTTAAGAATTCTGTTTTTATTTAGCAAACCAACCAAATTCTTAGATGTGAAAAACCTAAACATTGAATGTGGCACACAGTCCATATGTAAAATTGTAAACCTTGAAAAATTTCCAAGTTGAATTGGATTCTGTGTATGTCAGCCTTACAAAGTAGATCAGACCAAGAAACAGATGCCACAAGTACTAAAACTGCCTTTATTAACATTATCTAAAGTAATGGAATCTTGCAAGTCTGAATATGATTCTTCTTTTTTCTTTCTCTTTTCTCTTTTCGTGAATTCGGTATGTGAGTGAGTGAGTGAGTGGGTGGAGAGAGAGAGAGAAAGAGAGGAAGGGGGAGAGAGAGAGAGAGAGAGAGAGAGAGATTTTCAAACCCTTCCCTCCTCATCTGGGCTTAAACAATGTTTACCTACTTGTTGCCTTGCTAAAAGGTCTTCTCTGTTTGTCAAGGTTATCCTCTTGGTATCAGATTTGTTTCAAATATGATATTATTTTTGACATGAAAGTATGTACCTAAAACTTAATTTACCATTCTTCTATGGAGGAAATTACCTGCAATGTCCAATAACAAGCAGAAAATGTTCATATACAAAATCAACTTGGTGTACTTTGTGGGAATTGGTCACAATTAACAAAAATATCACATAAGGAACTCAGGCTTTAGAGTTTGTTTCATTCTGTAATGAATAATTATATGTATATAGTTATTATGTAAAATGATACAGAATGATCATTCTATAGAATGATACAGTAAACAATATTTCAGAACCATTTTTTACAACATTGGCAATGTTTTACAACATTGCCATCATTTATAAAAGATTGTTTCTATTTGATCATTGAATTTACAATTTTTAGAAAATGGGTTTTCTGTATTAGCAATCAACTCTAATACAATTGATCAAATATCTTTAAACAGTTTCCTTTAAGTGTAACATTGACATTGAATTCAATATTTGTCATTGCTATTCCCATTGTATGTCAAATGTCCAATTTAAAATCCGTGTTTATTTAGTCATAAAATAATTAACTTCTGTAGCTTATGAATCATATTTCACCCCAAATTCCAACAAATGTTCCTAATTTTGTGTTGTAAGTTTTTCAAATTCAGTCATGTCTTTTCCATCTTTTATAATTCTTTTAGAAGTACATTATATATGAAACAGAGCTGATTCTGACTAATTCTGAAGAGAAACTCTCAAAAGGTTTCTCTCTCTCTCTTTCTCTGAGTTACTTCTCCACTGATCAGATCTTTTTGTACATTCATCTTCATAAATATAAATATTTAATATTAAAGGAAGAGGCAAAAACATCTGGTTTAATTCTTTTTATATATTTACTTATTCTTTTAATTGAACATAATTTAATTTAATGATCTTTTATATGTTGCCTATTTCTGTTTGCATCTATAGAACAAATCCCTTTCACAAATCTCCTCAATAGTTTAAACTAGAGACGAGCACACAGTAGAGATTGATTGTGACAATATTTAATGTATTGTATTTTTAAGTTTGCAAGAGCAAACTGAAAGAGCAGTAGGATTGTAGCATAGCTACATAAAGTTATGTTAATTATATACATTTTTTACTTTTATTCATTTATTTATATCCAGCCTTGATTATTTTCACAAATAACTCAAGGCAACAAACCACCTTCCTCCTTCTATTTTCCCCACAACAGCAACCCTGTGAGGTAGATTTGGCTGAGTGAGTGGCCCAAGATCACTCAGCTGGTTTTTATGGCTAAGGCAGAATTTGAACTCATGGTCTCTTAACTATTAGACCAAATATTATGATTAGTATAGCAGAATTTTGATACTCAAGTCTCTTAATCAGATATTCTTTCTACAGTTCTAGTGAGCATTCTTCATTGAGGGTTCTGATGTTTGACTTTGATTTGAGGTGCAAGTCTTGAAGAGTATCTTCATTTGTTAAAAGTATTTTTATTTATAAATGTTATGTAATTGTCAATTATTGCTGGGTTGATATTTTTGTGATTTTTCTCAAGTGGATCAATTTTTTCTTAGAAAACACAATAAAACCTTTGTTTAACACACTACATAAGTAAAGGTAAAGGTTTCTCTCGCACATACATGCTAGTCATTCCCGACTCTAGGGGGCGGTGCTCAACTCAGTTTCAAAGCTGAAGAGCCAGCGCTGTCTGAAGACGTCTCCGTGGTCATGTGGCCGGCATGACTAAAATGCCAAAGGCGCATGGAACGCTGTTACCTTCTCACCAAAGATGGTCCCTATTTTTCTACTTGCATTTTTTACGTGCTTTCGAACTGCTAGGTTGGCAGAAGCTGGGACAAGTAACGGGAGCTCACCCCATTACGCGGCACTAGGGATTCGAACCGCTGAACTGCCGACCTTTCGATCGACAAGCTCAGTGTCTTAGCCACTGAGCTACTGCACCCCTTTTATTTAAATTGAGGACTTACTATCTATAAAAGTTTGGATTAGTTCAGGCCTTTCAGTCAGCTTTTCAGGTTACTTTTTCCTTCCTATCTAAGACATTTGTACCAATCTGATACAAAAGATCACAGTGGGAAATAAAATCAGTACCAGAGCAGTTGAAATATGTGTAGGATTTGCAGATACATGATCTAATATTGCCTTACTCTTGAGTTTGACTGGGAAAAATCTTCTGGGAAGCTGGAAAAATCTCACCCTTGTGCTCATTGGAACAGGAGGAAGAAAGGAACGATACTTTTAAAAATATGTACAATTATTATTTATAAAAATTAAAACTATTGTAATATATCAAAGAGTTAGGTGGGCCTGGAGTTTCATCTTAATATGGCTTTGCTGGGAATTTTCAAAGTTTGTTTGCAGGTTTTTTTTGTTTTTTGAAGAAGGGTATTATGCCTAAATTAAGTCTTAAAAATTGTTTAATTATTTGGAAACTGAAAATTCACCTCTCCTCAGTGTTTTGCTGCCAAGCTTTGGTGCCATGACTCATGGGAGTTCAAAGGGCAGAAAAAAGGTTCAACGCATTATGATTATATTGTCTGTGAAGTCCCAGTCAGGTAGAGGGGGGCGAATGGGGGAAAACAGATGGTTCATATTAATATCTTTTGGAACCATCCCTGTTCCTTTTATTTGCCACTTTTTCTGTTAGTCTCTCAAGGCAACAAATATATGCATAGCAACACACAAAAAGTAATTGCTTTTCACTCCTAGTGTAACCTGTAGATAGTTTCTGATGCCAGTTACATATCAGCTGGAGGTGTTTTTCCAGCAGTTCTAAAAATTTTAAATTCCTAGTAGATAAAGCAGTCTACAATTGGAGCAAGCTTATTCTATAAGATCTAATATAGCCCCACTGCTGGTAGAAGCACATCTTGAAGTAATATGTATGGTTTGATGACACCTCCTCAGCACTTAGTAAATCTGACCTCCTCTTTCATCTGTCATTATACTGAAGTACAGGGCTCAGCAAGCATTTAACACATTGCTTTCAAACTTAGCATTTCTGAGCAGCAAACTGACCGATTACATTAAGATTGTTTTAATCCATTTCCTGTAACCTTGAGGTCAGGAAGACAGATAACAGGAAGTCTCCTTATGTTGTAATTGTGCCAAGTCACCATTCCTTAGTGCATACTTATATGCTAGTGCCATCTAATTTAGAAGGAATATCTTTGTAAATATTCCATTATAATGCTTTTTAAAAAAGCACATTCCACCAATATTTTTAAATTTTATTTAAAGAACAGCTTTTCCATTCCAATTTCCAATTATTTTAGTTTTGGCATAAATGCCGACTGTCTAAAAAGTCACTTTTATTAACTTCTCAGTGTCAGGAAAAACAGTCTTTTTTATGTATAATATTTTATTGAAGTTTAAAATACAAAGATAAAAAATACTAAGAAAAATATAAAAAATGTAAAAGTAAAAACTGCAGAGAAAAAAGAGGGGAGGGAGAGAAAGTATATATAAAAATAAAAAAAGGAACAATCATAAAAAGAAATGATTTCCTCCTTCGTCAGGACTTACAATTTTAGTAACTTATCACCATGGTCATATGATCAAAATTCAGATGCTTGACAACTGTCTCATATTTATGATGATTGCAGTGTCCGGGGTCATGTGATCACCTTTTGTGACCTTCAGACAAGTGAAATCAATGGGAAGCAAGATTCACTTAACAACTGTGTTAGTAGCAATTCAACAAGTGCAAGGATTCACTTAACAGCTGTGGCAAGAAAGGTTGTAAAATCCCCCTATTGTCATTTATATCCAAACAAAAAAGTTTTTCTTTTAAGTTCTTAAACATACATAAAACTTATTTTGCTGAGGATTGAAGGAAAATCACCCAGTGTAATAAAACATGTCCTTCTGAAGATTCTTAGTATCCAATAATCAATATACAAGCCATCTTCAATAAGTTATTAAGAGAGGAAGTGAGCAAACCCAGTGAGTGTCCTTTTGAAGGCTCAGAACCACATGTTGGGCAAAGCTAACTCTTCCAATTCCAGAGTTCTAAAACCCAACAGAGGCTGTGTTTAACAATGTCATTGCTGGGAGTACCTATATCTGTGATGGCGAACCTATGGCATGCTGGGAGTACCTATATCTGTGATGGCGAACCTATGGCAACCTATGGCAGAGAGGTGGCACATAGTACCCTCTCTGATGGCACACAAGCCATCGCCCCAGTTCAGCTCTGCTGCACATGGGCTAATACCTCCCACTGGCCAGCTGGTTTTTGGGTCTCTGATGCACATGTGGGGAGTGTATGAGCATGCATGGGGGTGGGGGGCATGGTGCGGGGGCATGTGCATGCGCAGGAGGTGGGGTGGATGCAGGGGGCTGTGCACGCATGTGTGGGGGCGAGGCACATGTGTGGGGCCACATGCACATTGCATTGTGGGGGTTTGGGCACCCGTGCATGCTTTGGGCACTCAGTCCAGAAAAGGTTAGCCATCACTGACCTATATGGAGCATTATGGTATCCCAGGTCCTCTCCTTAATCCAAAGAGGAGTTTGGAGAGCAAATTTATTTACCAGCTATTCCTTCTGCTGCAGTCATTGACTCCACCTTCTTGAAGCTGTCCTCAGTTCACTACTGCTTAACATTTTCTGATCACTGGACAACAAATTTTGCTTCCTGAAAAACTTTTGGTGATTATTTATTTATTTATTTATTATTGAATTTATGATTATGATAGACACTTTCAAACTGAACACAAATATAATTTCAGAATGACTGTATCATGTAGGAATCTTGAGAAATATGAAATACCTATAATATATTTCATTGCATAATGTTTCTGATAACGCTACATGAGTTCAACAGGGCTAAAGGTGTTTTGCTGTGATTTTCATTTGTACTCACTGTCTCATGCATCTTGCTGCAGTGGCCAGAAATAGGCAGTCAGCACTGATGAGTTTCAGTTGCCCTGATACAGTTTTTCTGTTGTGGCAATGTCCTGGTGAAACCTTTCACCATGTTTGTCACTGAGTGCACGTAGATTTCAAGAAAGAAGTCCAATTATAAATGCAGGAAATGAATTTATGGTGATATGTTGCACTTCATGATCTTGTATGCTGTAAGAAGTTTGTCAACTACCTGAATGTAATTTGGTGTCCTGTAGTTGCCAAGAAAATTTTTAATGACATCCTTGAATGCTTTCCAGGCAATTTTCTCTGGCCCCACTAAAAGATCTTTGAAACACTTGTCATTGATGATGTATCTAATCTGTGGACCAACAATAATTCCTTCCTTAATCTTGGCATCGGTTATTCTTGGAAATATCTGTCTCAAATAATGAAAACCTTCACTTTCACTGTTCACTGCTTTCACAAAACTTTTCATCAGTTTGAGTTTTATGTGAAGTGGGAGCAAAAATATTTTGGGTCAACAAGTGGTTCATGTGCCATGCTTTTTCCTGGAACCAAATTCATTTGGATGGTCATTTCTTTTTAATGTAATGCAATTCTCGGTCATGGCTGTTCCATTCACCTATGTAATAAGAGTACTTGGTATATCTAAACTGCATTTCAAGCAGCAGAGCCACTATTTTTAAATGTCCGCAGATACTCCAGTTATATTTGGTGTACTGGATGTGCTTCAACAACAGTTCCATGTTTTCATATGTTTCTTTCATGTGTGCACCATTGCCAATAGTACTGAAGGGTGTATATTGTTATTGTGTAAAAATAGGAGATTTCTATAAAATGGTACATGATAGGTTAAATTACAGGTTATTTTCATGATTAGCAATCGAATCTATAAGATACACCTAAAAGCATTCAGGAAGCAAAATCTTTGTTATCCAATATGATAGATCTGTCAGCTGACGCTGTCTCTCTAATTTTAACAGTATTTCCTTAGCATTTTAATGAAATTATTTGTCATCTAATTTGCCTGATATGTTTAACTTTTCTAAAACTTTATTTCAACCAGATTAGTAATTTGGCCCTTAATTTTGGCATCTGTGACCTATTGAAAACAGTATGATGCATTTGAAAACTTTATAGGGATGTAACTGAATATGCTTTTAAGATCTATAGAGCACTGTTAACATCTAATTGGCTTCTTGTCAAAATAAAATGATTTATTACATTATTTGCTTAATGTGTCTTGGACAAAATTCCCCTATAGCTTTAGGTGATATATTTTCTCCATGGTCTTAAGACATATATTGGAAATATTTCCATGCTTTTTCCAGCGGGAGTAAAAATTTGGATTAGATAGTGTACCATGTTGTGAGTAGATGTAGTCTACTCACAACCTGGGAGTATCTATATGGAGCACTATGTAGTCATAGAAATTTATTGAGAATCTAGGCTTCACTCAGATCAAACTGTATATTTGTTTGCTGCTGATTCAAATAATCTTACTTTCATATGTTATTGATAATGTTTGATAAAAGAATCAGGCAGTATAATGTCACTATTTTCAATTTTTTTTGCTTCCACTACAATTCATTGTTTACAGCTTACAGAGATAATATGAGAGAGAAGAAGAAAGAAAAAGGAAAGGGTAAAAAATCAACATGGCAAAAAAGTATAAAGGAATCCCATGATATATAATGAACTTAAAAGTTGTTGTGTCTAAAAAAGCTGAAAATTATTGTCCTGTAATATACAGCTGTTTATGGAAATAATCTCTGCATGAAAATGCCATGTTCTGATTAGGAATCTGAGAAGCAATTGACCAATCCTGTGGATATCCTTAGAAAAACATTTAATTGAATTCAGGAGCATGGAAAGATTAATAGGCACTTCCTTTTTTTCCCCCTGGAAAAGTGTATAACTAAACTTGTGAGCTTCTACAAGTTATATGTAGGGTGTTTCCATACTAAACATTTTCACTAATTGAAATACCATTCCTTATATTTATTCCTAAAATATAGGCAAATATTCTGTCAAATTAGTTTCACTTTTCAACATAACTAAATGGCACAGCTGTCAAACATCTATTTCTCATCCCATCTAATAGTACTTATGACAATGAAGGGACACAGAGATGGACCTCTAATATTAATGAATATGTATGGGTATGCCCAAGTCATCTACTGGCCATATGGGTACTTTTTGTGTGGGGTTGCAAGCTTCATGAGCCTTCCGAAAGTTACCTCTGAATGTGTATTCAATGTGACAGAAGGAGTGTAACCATATTAACCATATTCACTACAGTAAATAAAGCCAGACATAGATTTTTAACCTAGTGTGTTCACTTATTCATCCTGACTTGTTGGAGTGGCTCGTGTCATGTCACTCACACTCCAAAAGAGATGCACGGTCTGAAAAGAAGTATATAGTTAGTTCTACCACAGCCCTCACACCAAGATATTGGTTTTAATTTTATGTGTCTGATTAAAAGTAGTGAAGTTTTTTTTTAAAGAGTCTATGTGGGTTCTAAGAGTTAAAGAAAATTTAACCAGGAAGGGAAGTCATCTTGTGTTATTTTCAGTGGCATCCACATTCACTTTTACATATATGAGCAACTGTAAATAACATTTTAAACCATGTCTTGATATACAAATTATAATGGTTTAACTCAGTAGTGAAATTCAATTTTTTTTACTACTGGTTCTGTGGGCGTGGCTTGGTGGGCATTTGCAGGGGAAAGATACTGCAAAATCTCCCTTCCTACCCTACTCCAGGGGAAGGATATTGCAAAATCTGCATTCCCACCCCACTCTGAGGCCAGCCAGAGGTGGTAGTTCTCCAAACTACTCAAAATTTCTGCTACCGGTTCTTCAGAACCTGTCAAAACCTGCTGAATTTTACCCCTGGTTTGACTGCACATCTTCAAGCTATAATGGGTGGTTGATATATTACTGTTCATGAGGCCCAAAACATAAACAAATATAAAACTGCCATAATGATGTTCAAATTTTAGGACATGTTTAATGTGTTTCAACTAATATTTTAAATATTAGTTTTTAAAAAATATTTTAAAGATGTGTCATAGAACCATAGTAAATTATATTAGTTGTTTGTTTATTCGTGTCAGAAATATCACAATTAAAATAAGGCTTACTATTTTATATCATATAGGAAGCCTTATTTTAATTGTGATGCTTCTGATACGAATAAACAATCAACTAATATAATTCACTATGATTCTATGATACAATTTATAATGCTCTGATAAACAAACAAAACTCTAGATCCTAATATAGAAATTAAAATGCCAAGTTAAATATACTTAAAGAGTCTTAAGAAATTAGCAGTACATATTTCTGGACTGGGTTCTCTTTTGGAGTATATTTGTGTATATACAGTAATATACAATCTAGCAAATATAAGCAATCCTATATTGTTATCTATTAACTAAAAGTCAATTAGATAGCTGGTATAATTGGCACAAAAATATCAACTTTTAGGATTGTTTAGGCCCATTCCAATATGGTTTAATGTAAAAAGAATGCTATATAAAGGAGATGTTTGGCAGAAGGAATAGTACCATGACAAACAACATTTCAAGAACCACACACATGAAAACAGCAATTACAACAACAATCTCTATGCTATATGATCAGGCTTAAAGTAATAAGATAGTCAGATAGCCCATGGCAGTATTGGCTTCTAAGGGCTTTTTACACAATCAGTATGTTGTGAAATAAATGTACATTTGTTTCTCATTTGTTGTTTTCCCTTACACGAAATGTGCTTCTGTTGCAGAAAGTAGCATTTTTAACTATTCAGTGTAATGTAAAATAACACCAAATGTTGTGCTTTGATATATAGTAATTTTTCCAAATAATTATTTTTCCAACTAATTATTTTTCAAATTATTACTCTTGTTTTTAAAACATCACAGATTCCTAAAGAACATTATTTGTGATAAAGATAATAAGCCACTCCACTTCCATGTTTTCATATATTTATAATTTAATTATTTTCCCACTACCACTATTTTTAATGTAATACTACTAATTTCTCTGTTCCTAGGCTATTCTCTGCCCATTCCTATGTGTGGACTGAATGTTCATTATTGTTATGAAAATGTACTTGCTTAAATTATCATGCAGTGTCAATAATATAACAAATAGTTTACTTGTTGATGGGAAAAGGTTTGAAGAAACTAAACTCCTATGATGAAAAATAAAGGCGTTCCAAATATATCTCATCCTCATGTTAAAGATTTGTGTGATTGTTAATACATAAAGGTAGAAAATATATTCAGATCTATCCTTTGTTCATCTGAATCTTTTCTCAAACCTCACTAGAATTCAAAATACAGAAAAAGCGCACAGCTGTATTCCCAAAGAATATTGGTAAGAATATTGCTCCTAAAAAAAGTGGCTTTATTAGAGTCATGCATGAACATTTGAAATAGAATGCTATATTTAGCAATTTATGAGAGTAGTACACATGATACTATTCTAAAAAAAATGGCAGTCTGCCAAAGTGTCCAAATGGGAATGGTTTGGGCCCCCTACAAATGACACTAGGTTGGAAGGAAGACAAAGACAAGAAAGAAGTTCAATCCTTTATTGAGCTGGCAAAGTACTGGGGATGCTTTATCAAAGACTTTAATGTTTTGATATCCCCTATCACTAATGTATGAAAAAAGGATTTGCGTGATAGATTTTTCAGGGCTGAAAAATGCCAGATGGGATTTGGAGCCATTAGACAAATACTGCTCTAGGTTCAAATGCTTGCAAACTCTGACTTGGATAAAACGTTTGTGGTGAAGACATATGACTCAGACATATTCTTTGACTTCAGATAGTAGGCTACAAACACTCATTTAAGCAAGAACCAGCTGTCTTTATGAAAGAAGGAAAGCAAATAGTTTGGTCTACAAAGATACAACTTTGTATAACAAAAGTTTTGGAATAATTTTGGACTACTTCCCTGTTCATTATATTTGAATAAACAAACAGCTCTAGTGTTAAAGTAGAATATACTATTATGAGTAGACAAAATAGAAAAATCAGAATTAGAATTACCAATTAGAAAATGAACTGGCATTTATGATTTCTAAAACTTTCAATTTGTATGAAAGGTAAGTAAATACATTGAAGGATCAAAATTGAAAATGAAGTATGACATCTTTATAACATGCTTATGTATTTTAAACAATCTATAAAAAGGCAACATTTTTTTGCATTTTCCTTTTTTAAAAAACAACTTATATGTAAAGGCTGGAGAAGTATGAATACTAAAGTCACATTATTATTCACATTGAATAAGTAAGACTATTTTTACTTATGGGATGGCAATGTGTAACAGGGAAAAAAGTACTTAAGTTTTTTAACTCTTATCATGAGAAAAATAGCAGGGGGCTTTTGGGGGGAGCTGTAAGACTGAAACGGGTTTGTAACCTCTGCAATATGGCTTAAATAACTGACACATTTTGTCTCTTAAATCTCAAAAATTCCTCTTAGCATACATATATTTTCTAACTTGCTCCTTTCAGAGGTGCTTGGGGTAGGGGTCACCAAAGAGTGCTGTGGAAATATAGTAGTGCAATGGTCTGTCCACTCTCACTCTAAGGAGATACCAGTTCCTAGATATCCTAGGAGGGAAATTTCAAAGTTGTGATAGTATCATAGGTATCTTCCTATTTTTTCATCTATTACTTGGTCTGTTTTCCACATGTGGTAGAATAAATTGATGATACATATTATTTTAAAGGGCAGATAAAGTTTTTAAAAAAAAATATATTCCCCTTTTAAACAACTCCATGCAAATATAAAACTACTGAGGCCCAAAACAGATATAAGAAATCATGTTTGCTGTTTATGTTAGGATATAGCTTTTAAAACAGGAAATCAGTGCTTTTGAAAGTATTATATTTGATGTTACTTGTGAGTCATATTGGAAAGAAAAATATCTAAACGAAGAAGTGTTTTGAGGCAAGATAGGTGGCACAGTGGTTAAAATGCACTATTGCGAGCAAACTCTGCCCACAACCTGGAGTTCCATCCTGACAGAGCTCAAGGTTGACTCAGCCTTCCATTCTTCCGAGGTCGGTAAAACGAGGAGCCAGATTGTTGGAGGCAATATGCTGACATTGTAAATTGGCCATAGTAAAGCACTATGGGGCAATATATAAGTTTAAATGCTATTGCTATTCTATTACTTATTCTTTTGTTTTTGTTAATCAAAGATGAATAAATGAGAAATAGACTCTCTTGTCTGATCCCTGTGCAGGGTAAGTTACAAAAGGCTCTTTTTCTTCCCTTCCTCTTTTTCTCTCTCTTGTCTTTCTCTCTCTCTCTCTCTCTTGTCTTTCTCTCTCTCTCTCTCTCTTGTCTTTCTCTCTCTCTCTCTCTCTCTCTCTCTCTCTCTCTCTCTGTGTGTGTGTGTGTGTGTGTGTGTTATCAGGGCTAACAAATTTTATCCATCTTGAAGTTGCCCTTAAATAAGAATATATGCTTTATTTATTTGTTTGTTTATTTAGAAAATTTATATTGTCACCTACTCACAACATTGCAACTCAACACAGCTTACAAAGATATAAAAACATCGTATAAAAGAAATAAAAATAATAAAAAGAAAATAATAAAATAATAACCCTGCACTCCCTACCCTGGAGACAACACATATTCATACTAACCATTTAATGGGCTCCATCCCACTCTGGGTTCCCCAGGCCTGCTGACAGAACCATGTCTTCAGGTCCTTTTTAAAAAGTATTGAGTGGGGGCCAGTCTAATCTCTGGGGCAATGATGCTTCAGAGAGAGGGAGCCACCACGGAGAAGGCCCTTCTTCTGGGTCCCACACATGTACAGTGGGGCAAAAAAGTATTTAGTCAGCCACCAATTGTGCAAATTCTCCCACTTAAAAAGATGAGAGAGGCCTGTAATTGTCATCATAGGTAGACCTCAAATATGAGAGACAAAATGAGAAAACAAACCCAGGCAATCACATTGTCTGATTTGGAAAGAATTTATTTGCAAATTATGATGGAAAATAAGTATTTGGTCAATATCAAAAGTTTATCTCAATACTTTGTTATATATCCTTTGTCGGCAATGACAGAGGTCAAACGTTTTCTGTAAGTCTTCACAAGGTTGGCACACACTGTTGCTGGTATGTTGGCCCATTCCTCCATGCAGATCTCCTCTAGAGCAGTGATGTTTTGGGGCTGTCGCTGGGCAACACGGACTTTCAACTCCCTCCAAAAGTTTTCTATGGGGTTGAGATCTGGAGACTGGCTAGGCCACTCCAGGACCTTGAAATGCTTCTTACGAAGCCACTCCTTCGTTGCCCGGGCGGTGTGTTTGGGATCATTGTCATGTTGAAAGACCCAGCCACGTTTCATCTTCAATGCCCTTGCTGATGGAAGGAGGTTTGCACTCAAAATCTCATGATACATGGCCCCATTCATTCTGTCCTGTACACGGATCAGTCGTCCTGGTCCCTTTGCAGAGAAACAGCCCCAAAGCATGATGTTGCCACCCCCATGCTTCACAGTAGGTATGGTGTTCTTTGGATGCAACTCAGCATTCTCTCTCCTCCAAACACGATGAGTTGTGTTTCTACCAAACAGTTCTACTTTGATTTCATCTGACCATATGACATTCTCCCAATCCTCTTCTGGATCATCCAAATGCTCTCTAGCAAACTTCAGACGGGCCCGGACAAGTACTGGCTTAAGCAGGGGGACACGTCTGGCACTGCAGGATCTGAGTTCCTGGCGGTGTAGTGTGTTACTGATGGTAGCCTTTGTTACGTTGGTCCCAGCTCTCTGCAGGTCATTCACTAGGTCCCCCCGTGTGGTTCTGGGATTTTTGCTCACCGTTCTTGTGATCATTTTGACCCCACGGGGTGAGATCTTGCATGGAGCCCCAGATCGAGGGAGATTATCAGTGGTCTTGTATGTCATGTCTTCCATTTTCTAATTATTGCTCCCACAGTTGATTTCTTCACACCAAGCTGCTTGCCTATTGCAGATTCAGTCTTCCCAGCCTGGTGCAGGTCTACAATTTTGTTTCTGGTGTCCTTCAACAGCTCTTTGGTCTTCACCATAGTGGAGTTGGAGTGTGACTGTTTGAGGTTGTAGACAGGTGTCTTTTATACTGATAACAAGTTCAAACATGTGCCATTAATACAGGTAATGAGTGGAGGACACAGGAGCCTCTTAAAGAAGAAGTTACAGGTCTGTGAGAGCCAGAAATCTTGCTTGTTTGTAGGTGACCAAATACTTATTTTCCATCATAATTTGAAAATAAATTCTTTCCAAATCAGACAATGTGATTGTCTGGATTTGTTTTCTCATTTTGTCTCTCATAGTTGAGGTCTACCTATGATGACAATTACAGGCCTCTCTCATCTTTTTAAGTGGGAGAACTTGCACAATTGGTGACTGACTAAATACTTTTTTGCCTCACTGTATCTCCTTAGGGATCCCTAAGGGGTCTACTGCTGCAATGTGAAACTGCTAATTTAACACTGATAAAACTCCAAATAGGCTGAGGATGAGGAACATGTTGCTGGCCATGCTTAGATCATGATTAAATACAAATGAAAAAACCTTGGTTAGAGGTCCATGCATCCATAAACTTGGTCAGAAATTAGGAAACAGCAGTGATTGGCAATAGAGGCAGACAAGGAAGTAGCAATGGGGTCAGCAAATTTCAACCAGTATGATTTTGTTTGCTGATTTAAGCATGGGTGGGTGGCACTTGTGATAGATAGTGGGGAAAGAGCCCACTAAGATGTTTTTGTCTTAAGTGTAGTAACTGTTTTCAGGGCTATAAACAAGTCTATCTGCTTAAATATTAAATTATTAAAGAGTTCTCTGTATTCAATTATACAGTAGCTTATCTCTGAAATATTAACATGTTAAACGCAATATATTTTCATGAATGAAATCTGATCTTAATTGGTCTTGGAGTATTTTATTTTCTAAATTGAACTATGAACTGTTCAGTGTTATTTTTTTCTTCTTCCAAACTAAGGAAAACATTAGATACTCTGTGAATGAACTGCTCAGAAGGACAAGGAATTGACTCTTGCCATTTACCTGTCAATCTTCCACTTTTCAGTCTCTTGCCAAGAAATGAGCAGAGAAATTAATTGACTCCTGTCCTTTGCTGTCTCCTTTTTCCCCCTTTGTCTTCTTTTCATGGTTACTCAAATTAAAGCAAAGATAAAATTCCTGAGGAAGCTGGCATTAATCAAAGTTTAGTTTAAATTGAATTAAGTGTTTTTTATTTAACTCAGCAGTATTAGTTATTAAAACCAGAAGGTTCTTCCGAGGCAATGTTAAAAAAGGCAAACAATGGCTCACACTGTGGCACAGATTTTATTGAGGAATTAATAGGATTGTTTTTTACTATTTTGCCGAAATGTGATTTCAGACAAATCCATATAAACAAGAACAATGACAGAAAACTTCGCAGTTTTTCTTTCACCAGTTCTTGGTAGAATGTTTGGCACTGCTATAAGGACAAGCCATATTATAGATAAGATGGCATCGTTTATGAAGGTTTACCTCTCTGTCCAAAAGTATTCTTGCAAGGTGGTTCAGGAAAGGTTTTGTTGAGCAAATGAAGTATGAGATAGGATTGTTTTTCCTTTGTGGTTTCAAAGTCATTAGGACTCCCCCTTTTCTTTTCCCAGGCTATTTCTGTAGGCTGGTGTAGATTTTTTTGGATGAAAGACAAGATTTTCATGATTTATCATGCAGCTAGTGAAAGATAAATAGGAGAATTAAAGTATATTTGATAACCCCACTTACTGTTTGGTAAATCTGGATAAATTGATCCTGGATTAAAAATCACAATGTAACCTTATCCAAAAGTTAGCCAAAAATAAGAGCACCAATCCTCACCATTTTAAGAATAGAATTTAGACCTGATATAACAGAGGAAAATAAATAATTGATGCTACTGAATAGAACAGTTACCTGTGTGCAAAATACCAAGTACTCTCTTATTCACTGGGGAACACAACCTGCTTCTTTCCAGCACCAAAATTTTGCATCTGTTTTTACACAAAGGGAAAAACAGTCCAATCTATCAAAAACAGTTCAAATCACCAGGACCAGGTGGATACACCCCAAGGTTCTGAAGGAACTGGCAGACGAGATCTCAGAACCACTGAACTATATCTTTCAAAGATCCTGGAGCACCGGGGAACTGCCAGAGGACTGGAAAAGAGCTGATGTAGTTCCCATCTTCAAAAAGGAAAAAAAAATAGATCCAGGAAACTAAAGACCTATCAGCCTGACCTCAATACCAGGGAAGATTCTGGAAAAGATAATCAAGCAATGAATTAGTGTATACCTAGAAGCAAGCAAAGTAATAACCAAAAGTCAACATGGGTTTTTCAAAAACAGATCATGCCAGACTAATCTTATTGCATTCTTTGACAAAGTGTCAAAATTAGTGGACCAGAGGAATGCTGTCGCTATAATTTACTTGGACTTCAGTAAGGCATTTGATAAAGTAGCCTACTACTACTAGATAAAAATAGAAAAATGTGGATTAGCATCCCCACCAGATGGATTCGTAACTGGCTGACCAACCATACTCAATGTGTAGTACTCAATGGAACTGCATCTACATGGAGGGAAGTATGCAGTGGGGTATCCAAAGGCTCTGTTTTAGGCCCAGTACTCTTCAACATCTTCATCAATGATTTGGACGAGGGGATAGATGGGGAACTCATCAAATTTGCAGACGACACCAAGCTAGCAGGAATAGCCAACACTCCGGAAGATAGGCTTAAGATACAGAAGGCTCTTGACAGACTTGAACATTGGGCACTATCTAACAAAATGAAATTCAGTGGTTGAAAAAAGCAAAGTTCTACATTTAGGCAAGAAAAACAAAATGCACAGGTATAGTATATGAGATACCTCACTCAATAGTAGTAATTGTGAGGGATCTTGGAGTCCTAGTGGACAATCATTTAAATATGAGCCAGCAGTGTGCAGCAGCTGCCAAAAAAGGCTGCGTAAACAGAGGGATAGAATCAAAATCATGTGAAGTGTTAATACCACTTTATAATGCCTTGGTAAGGCCACACTTGGAATACTGCATCCGGTTTTGGTTGCCACGATGTAAAAAAGATGTTGAGACTCTAGAAAGCGTGCAGAGAAGAGCAACAAAGATGATTAGGGGACTGGAGGCTAAAACATATGAAGAACAGTTGCAGGAATTGGGTATGTCTAGTTTAAGGAAAAGAAGGACCAGGTTGACATGATAGCACTATTCCAATATCTCAGGGGCTGCCACAAAGAAGAGGGACTCAAGCTATTCCCCAAAGCACCTGAGGGCAAGGGGTGGAAACTAATTAAGGAGAGAAGCAACCTAGAACTAAGGAGAAATTTCCTGACAGTTAGAACAATTAATCAGTGGAACAACTTGCCTCCAGAAGTTGTGAATGCTCCAACATCAAAAGTTTTTAAGAAGATATTGGATAACCATTTGTCTGAAGTGGTGTATGTTTCCTGCTTAGGCGGGGGGTTGGACTGACTAGAAGACCTCTAAAGTCCCTTTTGTTATTCTGTTCTGTTCTGGAGTCAATTAATGAAGAAAAGCATCCATTGGCTGATTTTAAAAAAAGACACCCAAGAACAAGCATAGGTACAAGTTAAAAATTAGAATTTACTGAATGTAGGTAAAGGGGTCGCTGTGGATTTTATTCTACTAGTCATTGCCAACTATGAGGGGCAGTGTTCATCTCTGTTTCACGGGCTATTGAGCCAGCGCTATCTGAAGATATTTCCACGGTCATGTAGCCAGGATGACATCACAGAGCACTAATGTACAGGATAACTGTTTTTGTATAGGATTATGTTGTACAAGATTACTGTTCTTGATTTTGCCCTGATTTATTGCTAATGTAGCACATTTCTCTAGGCCAAATTCCATTGCTATCTGTGCTTAAAATTCTTACAGTGTTTGTCCAAATTCTTGGCTCATAACATACCAAATTTAACTGATTGAAAAGAAGAAAGTGTGGATAATTAATATACAAATAACAGGGCATAGTAGAATAGAAGACAAAGAATTGGAAAAGATCATAAATTATCAAGATCTGAAAATTAAAGTTGAAAGATTATGGCAAAAATCAGCCATGGTGCCATGTACCAGAAAATCTTAGATAGCACTTAGAAAATCCAAACTTTGCCAAAATTTCTATCTCTCAATTATGAAAGCCATACTGTTTGGATCTGCAAGCATATTACATAGATACATTATGACATCCTAGGTACTTGGAAAGAATATGGATACGAAGGCTAAGACCAACTAAAGAACTGGTAGCTATGATTTCACATTGTGCATAGAATAATATGATGAGATAGCAACAATGGTGCATTGGAATATCTGCAAGAAATACCATTTGTTTGCAAGCAAGAATTGGTGAGATCACAAAATAGACAAAATAATAGACAATCAGAAGGTAAAGTGCTCTTGGATTTTAAAATTCAAAAACTCTTGCCATATAACACATCAGACTTAACCATTGTTAATAAGAAAGGCAAAAAAGTCTCGATACTGGATGTTGCAGATTTTTGCAATATCCGGTATTCTATATTCCGAACAGCAATATAGAAGAGAAAGTTCATTGGCATCCTTCAGTCTCAAGAGACTATGGTATCATGCTCTGGAAAGAGGTCCTAAAACAGCATCTAGTGTGGCTAAAAAGGCCAATTCAAGAGTGGCAATCCCTTCCACACTGAGGGCAGATACATTCTGTCCCCTGCCCAGCCCCCAGATTTCGCTGGTTCCGGGATTGCCTCTTTGCCTCAGCCTGCCGAACAAGTGTCTCTTCGAATTGGAGAGGGCCATGCTGCGTCTTTAGCCTCAAAGCTGAACGATCGGAGGTCAAGGTTTCCCAGTTGTTAATGTCCATTCCCAGGGCCTTTAGGTCCCTCTTGCAGATATCCTTATATCGCAGCTGTGGTCTCCCTCTGAGGCGCTTTCCCTGCACTAATTCTCCATACAGGAGATCTTTTGGAATCCCACCATCAGCCATTCTCACGACATGCCCCAGCCAGCGTAGACGTCGCTGTTTCAATAGTGTATACATGCTAGAAAGTCCAGCACGTTTCAAGGCTGCGCTATTTGGAACTTTGTCCTGCCAGGTGATGCCAAGAATTTGTCGGAGACAGCGCATATGAAAGGTGTTCAACTTTCTCTCCTGCCGTGCGTAGAGGGTCCAAGACTTACTGCAGTACAAGAGTGCACTTTGGACGCAGGCTCTATATACCTGGATCTTTGTATGTTCCGTCAGCTTCTTATTAAGCCATACTCTCTTTGTAAGTCTGGAAAATGTGGTGGCCGCTTTACCAATACATTTATTCAGCTCAGTATCTAAAGAGAGAGAAAGAACTGGAGAAAATCTCAAAATACAAAGACCTGCAAGTATATAAAAGTAAAACAACTGTGGCAAAAGAAATCAAAGATAGTACCAATAGTAAGAGGCACCTTGGATGCAAAACATTTGGAGTACCACTTGGACATTTGGACATTGTCGCCATTGACAAAATCACCATCAGTCAATTGTCAAAGGTCTCTACTTCAAACAGCTTACATCCTACAATGATACCTTTAACACCATGAAACAATATCTGCCTATCCCATATCCTTGGGAACGACTTGATAGGTGAACAAAATGCCAATTCCATTCTAATCATCCAGCTGATTGTGCAACCAACCATAATAATAATTAAATTTGTACTCCACCTTTTAAATGTATTTTATTCAAGGTGGCCCACTACTGCAGCATCCCCAATAGCTACTTAATTCCTTCCATAGTTTAGTCCAATATCATCATCAAACTGATCAGTCTGTAGTTACTCAGGACTTCCTTTTTCCCCATTTTGAAAGGTGACTTCTTGGTCAAGACTGTAATTGGTCTGTTCCTGGAGACCTAAATTTATTCTTGATAGTGAAATGCTCTCTAGCTATCCATTTATTTACCTTAGGTTACCACTTTTCCTTTTGCTTAGGTTTATTTGAACATAACTGCATACAATATAACCAATGGTGGCAGAATCAACAACACACAGATGGCAAAACTCTTCTCTTTCTTTATTTAAATTGACCTTGTACACAGCATGTGACTTGTACTTTCTATTTAATAATTTAATCTAATGCTCTTTCAAAAGAGCATTATTCCATTTATACACAGCCTGCATAGCATTTGTGACAGTTCTAACTATGAAAAGTGCCAGTGAAGCATTACACAAGGAAAAGCTTTTTGTAAACTAGGTGTCTCGTCTCTCCTGCACTCTAACCCTAAATGTCCATGGAGGGAGTGCCAAACAATTTATAGGGGAAGAGATGTAACCATAACAACTTGAAGTAATCAGTAAGATCTGGGCAAGTTCCAACCCCTGACCACAAACACATTAATAATACAATGCTAAGTCATATTCACAGTAAATCCTATATTTGGAGATGATGGAAAACAGTACATTGAAACATCAAAAATCAACTTTAAGCTGCTTCAGCTATGAATAAGGGCAACATTATGAGGACAAGGCATAACAGTTTGCTTGATTTCTGCCACAGTTAGGGTACGTGAGGATGTTCCCTCAATGAGCTTGAATGAATATCAGCATTCAAAATAAGAATCCCCAAATGCTGCCTCAAATTTCATTAGGATCAACATGAGACTATCGAATCAAAACTATTAGGTAGGCTGAGGGATTTTACATAATATTGCTTTTTGTCAGAACCTACTTCAGAAAATTGTTGGAAATAATTATTCTGTTATTAATGATGGGACAAAAGGGGAAGTGAACCACACAAATTAATGGGAACCGTGCAATCCTTATTGTCCAGTGAAGGAGTTTGCGTTGTAAATATATTCTAGCACTAGAATATTACTATCAGTATTCTGCCTAAATATTTCTGATATCTTTTTTTAATCTAAAGAGGCAGTTCTAAATATTTTTATGTCAATGTATTATGACATGAAGCATCTGCAGGATCCACTGTTTTTGTTAAGCTGTGCTCCTTTTGTATATGTGTGTGAGATGTCATAATGCACATACAAAAGAAGTGGAACTAGTATCATGTTGGGAGTGTTGCTGCTTCAGGTATTTGTATATAATAATATGGACACCTCTGCCAAAAATAATCTCAAAGAGAGCAATATGCATATGCATCTCATATAGTTGAAACTCTACTTAGCTTAAATTTCCTTCCCAGATCATCTGAAAAAGCCTACAACCTTAATCCATTGATAACATTTGGTGGCAATTTCTCGATACAGAGAAAATGAAATTTTGGGGAGAGTACTTGTTTACTTTGTGGTGTTGCTTGTGCTTTACTATATGTTGTAATCTTGTGCTCTACATCTGTTTTGCTTATTCAATTCATGAACTGTCAGCTCAGCTGTAAATGTTATTAGTATTAATAACATTTATCACACACTATGAAAATATGATACTAAAATGTGTTTTGCTGAGCTGTCAGGGCAATGCATTCCACAGAATGAGTTTAATTACCTGAAGCCAATTTAAGACACTTCCAGATGGCTCTATTTCCATTCCCTAGTCCCTCCAAAGCAATTTGAAGGAGATTTACTGATTATCTTTACTCCAGCTGAGGTAACTGCAAATATGCTAAAGGAAACAGTTCTGTCTAGCTACCAATAAGAGACTGTAAAAGTAATTCAATGAGTGCCATCTTCAAGTGGAAGTTCTGAAAGTGCCATCATATTATCAGTTCTTAAGCAAGACATTTTTCCAAAGCCTTTAACCAGGTTGCAAAGGCAGCTAAATTTTGGGATAGAGAATGATAAATACTAAACAAACTCCATACCCATTAGGGCTGCAGAAACTGGATCTTACTGTAAGAGTATTCCTCTACTGATACTATTTCCATTCTACTGCTACTATTTCCATTCTAACAGTTCAAACCAAAACTATACTACTTTGACCATAGTACAGTTAAATATGACATTAAATCTCAGAGAAAGATATTTTTTTTAGTTCTGTTCCATGTTTGTCCCAGAATAAGCTGCTTGTTTTCTTAGCCTTCAAATAAAGTGAATAGGAGTATTGTTTGGTTATATATATAAAAAGATTTTCTATGTAAAATGCTGATGAAAAAAAAAAAGCAAAAACAACCTATGGAAATTGGATCCAGAAAATGAGGATTAGCAGCAGCATGTTGACAATATAAATCACTATTTTAATTTAAAATTAGAACAAACTTGGACAAACAGAATGGAGTAAAACATATTCACTTCTTGAATCTACTGAAGAATCCAGAATACAAAGTTTTGCAAACCTGGAGAAGGGCTAAATTCTACAAAGTAACAGGACAAAAAAAAAAAAAAGAAAAGAAAAGAAAAAAAAGAAAACAAAAGAAAGTTGTAGCTAGTATAAAAAGACAAATGAAAAAATAGCTTGATGATCTGAAGATAAATGTAATTGGCTTGTAGAGTATATGATAAGAAAATGTAAAAGCAATTTTTGACAGATAGAAATTTGATCTGGCCAAAATTGCGGACAATTACAAGTACATCAACAAGAAATTTAAAGGATTTTCACCTTTTCTAAAAGAACCCAGATGGAGTTTATAAGCAACCTATAAATCCCACAATAACTAAAGCTACTCTGAAAAATAGCATAAATAGCCTAGCCGTACTTATGATCTGGTCCCTCTGTATTACATTAGAATGCTATGGTATTTTTAGATGGGCTGAAAATGATTATTTGTTCAAATCATAATTCTGAGAAGCTAATTGGAATTGGGTGTTGCAAGTGTATTTTATTACCTGAATCATCAAATTATTGTATTTTTTTTGAGCCTGTTTCTGAGCACAATTCAGCATATGTTGATATTTAAATCCTAAATATATCCTAAACCCATACTTGCACCTTCTTCTAAATATGCTAGATTATACTTCTAAATCATTTCCAGGGACTCCTTTCTGAACAAATCTTCAAATGATATGTATGTGCGGGGAAGTAACCAGGAAGATAATTTTCTCAGTGATAACATCCCATTTCTAATTTTTTCCTCACTGTCTAGTGACTTGTCATTATTATTATTATTATTATTATTATTATTATTATTATTATTATTATCATCATTATCATTATCATTATCGTTGTTGTTGTTGTTGTTGTTGTTGTTGTTGTTATTATTATTATTATTATTATTATTATTATTATTTTAGTACCAAGGGAGCATTTTGAGAAAGCCTTTAAATCAAATAAACATTTAGGTCAAAAATTTATTTTGTTTTATGCCACTTTTACTTCTCTTTCACATTCCGCATTATAAGCTTGTTTTATTATGTTCTTTCAAATTAAAATTATGTGACCTACCTTGATAAATTATATTTAAACATATATACCCATATTAATACATGTCTTGATAAGGAATTTCATTCAACCTCAGCAAGTAGGTATGCCAAAAATAGTTGAATATGGGGCATACGCAAGAAATATATTAATAGGGAAATGAAAATATTCTCTATTATGATAGAAAAAGAAACAATAAATAGCTCATTATCTTGATGAGGAAAAAGGGGGAGAGATTCATTACACTGAGCATTGTAGCTTTTGCAGGCATATTGATCTTTAGAGGATTAGGCCATTTCCACCTGTCAATTAAAGTATAATTGGGGTCATTTAGCCATTGATGTGTCAGTATATATTCCAGCAGTGCAGGCAAGCTTTACTGTATATCACCTTAGCAATAATTGGATAATGCTGGAAGATGCTGTGAGCAGCTACTGTAGTAGGAAAGTAACCTCATGCTAAGTACACCCATTCTACATGGGGAGACTGCCAGATTGGGAAAAACTGGTATAAATGCTCTGCAATGAAAAAACAACAACAATGGAACATTGTGCAATTTTCCTAAGATTATAGTACAGAGGTTTCAGTGACAAAGAGGGTAAAAAATAAAACTGTGGACTAGCAGTGGAAAAGATGTGCCAGTAATGACATCTTCTTGTATAATAGATCAATAAATAGAAAACAGTCACATTTTAAATTATTTTCTAGCTCATTTCAACAAACAAGTGAACAAAAAACTGGAAAAAATATAAAGAAAACACAAAAAAGCTTTTTGGGAGAGGACATCGTAAGCATACATTCTCGGATATTCTAAAATGGATAAAATTACATACCACACAGAAGAGTAAAGGAAGGTTTTCTATTTATCTATATCATTCAACAAAACAGACAAAAAAATGTCCCAAACTGCTTTCTATAAAAAAAGTGACGTACGAGATATACTACCAAAATGCCTGCAACATATTACCCCAATTTGATAAATTATTCTCTGGAAGTTTTTCAGAGTACTACTCTGAAAATAGAGAACTATTTCTAGGCTGATGGTAATTGCATTCTTATTACAATCAGATTAGTAGGGTTCTTTTTTGAGGTCTAACACACCAGGGCAGATTGATGTGATTCATGTAGTGTTTTGCCCATTAGAAAATGAAGCTGTTGTTACTTTCTTACTAATGTTACTAATATTTTTTCTAGACTAGTCTCAGATTCTCTCTCCTTATTCTCATCCAATTCTGTCTGTTGTATATTTTAAGAATATTATTACTTCATTTTCCTTTGTAGGTCTTCACAATAATTGATCTAATTCATTTGTTAAATTAGTCTCCACTAAATGTATTAATATTTAGCTGTTCAGTAGCAGGCTGGAAGACATGAAGTGAACTAAATTCCTTTTTTTGAAGAATAATTTACATTGGAATTCAAATTATGGTAGGGAGATAATTGTAATTGGTTTTGGGGTTCTATTATTTTTAGTTTGTTTTAGAATCTTTTGGCTATGTATGTTTCATCCTTCTAGTCTGGGTGAATAATCATATATGTATAAATTTCTCTTATGAACACTTGTTGTCTGCAGAATGCAGAGGATTCCAGGATTCACAGGACTGAAATCCAGTTTGTCACAAAGTAGTTCTGCATTCTGTGTGAAAGCATTTAAAAATCTTTCCTAAGTTAAACAAAAGCAGAAGAGAGAGCAGACATAACCAGAACAGTTGTAATATTTGTTTCTTCTACTAAAATTGGCAATAAAATGGTGTCTATGAAGCAGAAACATTTGCATGACAGAATCCTTGTTGCTTTGTTAAATTGAGGAGGTGGAAGGGTCAAGGCAAGATTTCCAAGCCAACCTAATTCTATAAAGTGAACATAAAAGCCTGGGGTGAATAAGATGGACATTATGTCAGTTTTCTGCTAATATGTTCTTCCATTTTGTGAGACAGAATGTCTTTTCAAAACATTTTGCTTTCTAACCAAGTTAAACTTAATTCTGAGAAAATGCTTTCCAAAGGTCTGTGTATCCTGTAAAATGGAAATGAGTGTGACCTGGCTTGAACAATTAGTTGTCCAGCCCTATCCATTTATTATTGTTTCCAAATGGGAAACTCAAGAATTCTTACTCTTCTACACAAAAATAAATTCAAAATGAATGTTAATTGCAGGAAAACTTCAGCATTTAAACAAAAGAGCTCAACAAGGAAAATAACATTGTTATGCATAGACCTGGTATATATTAAAAGCTGTTTGTAGCACAGATAACTTCTAAATTCTTTTGCCATCTGTAGGCTCAATCCAATTTGGCTTGCCACAAAAAAAAAATCCACTTGGTTTTGGCTCTGTCCCTTTCTTTTGGAGATGGGGAAGTGGCAAATAAATTTATCCTTGTGGCATTTCTAAAGCAACTTTTGGATTGAGTTTCACCCTGTATAATTATGAACTGTAGTACGTTACTTTGTTCTTTTTTCCCCTAAATTTTCATGCTACCTTAATTGTCGATTGTTATTCTATGTATAAATCCTGGCCATTTCAACTTTTCCTAGCTAGTCCTACTTTTTAGAGGTGTGACATTTTCAAAAATATTATCTTTGATTATACGATTATTAGGAAAGTTATTTTATGATATATTTTTATCAGAATGAGTTCTGACTGGCTGAAATAGTTTGCTGCTGATGTATCATGTGGTGGAGAGTGTGTTTGTATATGTGTGTTTGTGTGTACTAATTTCTTTAAATATATAGCCTACTTTTTGGTTCTATTATGTATGTGCTTGTAGATCCACAAGGCTCCATCTTTTCCAGGATGAGGTAACAGAGAAAGTTGACTGCAGAGGAGCAGCTGAAATACTAGCTATGGGCTGTGGGTAATCAGAAGAAAAGCTGAAACTATCTTCCAGAATGTAAACACCCTTATAGCTTAATGGACCTATTTACATTGAAGGAGACCAGGAAATGAAATTTGTTTTGTTGTTCCAAATAAGCCCATGCAGATGGTAAGCAGAACCAGACGAGTCAGTGAGTATGAATGCAATGACTTTTCCTTTGAAAAGTGCTTGATTTTATCAAATTGTTTACTAAACTGTCACAACAAGGCATGAAACCAAGGAACCCTTGTACATGCTCATATTGGCAATATGTTCCTGAAAGTGGGCAGTGATGGAAACATGGCTTAGTTGGCTTCCTGCCCTGAAGTACATGATATAATCAGTTACATTTCTCTGAAGCTATTGAAAGTGGCCTCATACTGTGGGGTAGCTATAGGTGTGGACTGATGGGAATCAGCACTGACTATAGAAAATGGTTTCTTCTTTAGATTTATATTTCATATAATTTGCAGACAGGTTAGATGGGATTTTCTTGTGGCTTTTGAAAAAATAGATCCTTCTTGGTTTATTTTGCATAAACCATGTAGAATTATTTTGCAGTGATCCAGACCAAAGAATATCTGCCCTGGGTTTGAAGAAGATGGGAAAACAACTGCAGCAGGATCCAAAGCAGTTGCACTTTGCCTTTGAACTGGGAGCTAAGAGTGATTGCAACATATTCTGTCTGTTCTTCCCCCACTCCACCCCATCCCATTTTTTAGTCTCTGCGTGTAGATTTAAAATTAAATTGGTTCTGGTTAGCAAATGAGAACAGGACGGTTAAATTGAATTTTCAAAAGAATGTTGTGAATTCTGTGTGAAAAAAAAAGAACACTCCCACATGCCTTTGCTCCTCATCTTATTGCCTGCAGTTTGCTTTTACCCACTATTGGTCAATAAGAGTTCTATTGGAGAACTTTTCTTCTTTCCTTTCATTCAGTGTTCATCTGTTTTTTCTGCAATCCCATATTTCCAACCATTGTTAAACAATTGTGAGATTTTTCTTTCACGCTGATTGTGAACTAAATGGCAGATGTCAACGATTGGACCTCAACTTTTTTATGTTGAATAATATGGCTGAGAAGTAGGCAAAAGTGTGGAGCTGACACTTTTCATCAACTCAAAAACCAAAACATCTTGCAGCTATGTCCTGGGTCTTGATTGATAATGTTTTGAGAGCTTCATGTATCCATTCATGTATTCCTCAAAGAGGGCATTGCTGCATTTGTCAGATATCCTTGCTAGGCTTCTCTTCCCCATTCCTTCTTATTCCATGAAGTTTCTCCAGTTTTGTTTTTCTTTGAATGACTAAATGTTTTCTCTGTCAGTAACAGAAGAAAATGAAGACTTTTCATTTTATGTGTTTTGCATTTGGAAATAAAAATGAAATATTATAATTATAAACTATGACTTAACAAATCTGGCCATTGTTCTGAAAATTTGGAATAATTTGATGCAATATAGGTAGTCCTTGAGTTATGATCATAATTGAGCCCAAAATTTATGTTGCTAAGTGAAGCATTTGTTAAGTGAGTTTTGCCCCATTTCTTACCATATTGCCTACCTTTCTTGCCACAGTTATTGTGATGTCCCAGTGCCTGGAGGCTGTGCGGGCCTGGATGGGGAGAAACAGGCTCCGACTCAACCCTTCCAAGACCGAGTGGCTGTGGCTTCCGGCGTCCTGATATAGCCAGCTGGCGCCATCGCTGGTTATTGGGGGCGAGTCATTGGCCCCCACGGAGAGGGCTCGCAACTTGGGCGTCCTCCTGGATGCATGGCTGTCTTTAGAAGAGCATATGACGGCCGTGGCTAGAGGTGCTTTTTATCAGGTTCGCCTGATACGCCAGTTGCGTCCCTTTCTGAATCGGGACTCCCTACGCACGGTCACTCAGGCACTCGTCACTTCCCGCCTGGACTACTGCAATGCTCTCTACATGGGGCTACCCTTGGGGTGCACCCGGAGGCTCCAACTGGTCCAGAATGCGGCCGCGCGGGGGATTATGGGAGCGACGGGGCGCTCCCATGTGACACCTCTCCTGCGCGAGCTGCACTGGCTCCCGGTGGTCTTCCGGGTGCACTTCAAGGTGTTGGTGACCACCTTTAAAGCGCTTCATGGCTTAGGGCCGGGGTATTTATGAGACCGCCTTCTGCCGCTAATAGCCTCCCACCTGCCAGTGCGCTCACACAGAGAGGGCCTCCTTAGGGTGCCGTCGGCCAGACAATGTCGGCTGGCGACCCTCAGGGGGAGAGCCTTCTCTGTGGTGGTACCTGCTCTCTGGAATGACCTACCCCCAGAGATACGCACGATACCAGACCTCCGGACTTTTCGTCGGGCCCTTAAAACTCATTTATTTCATCTAGCCGGGCTGGCTTGATCCCATCCTTTCAGTTTTAATTTGTAATTGATTTTAATTGGACTGTTTTAAATTGTGGGCCGAAATCATTTAATATCTTTTAAACTGTTTTTACATTTTGTATGTTATGTTTTACCTTGGCTGTTTACCGCCCTGAGTCTTGCTGGAGAAGGGTGGCATAAAAATCAAATAAATAAATAAATAAATAAATAATAATAATAATAACAACAACAACAACAACAACAACAACAACAACAACAACAACAACAACAATAATAATAATTGAGTGAATCTGGCTTCCCCATTGACACAGTTTGTCAGGGTATCACATGATCCCAGGCTACTGCAACCGTCATAAATATGAACCAGTTGCCAAGCATCCAAATGTTCATCATGAGGCCAGGGGGATGTTGCAATGGTTGTAAGTGTGAAAAACAATCATAAATCACTTTTTTCAGTTTCGTCATATCTTTGAACAGTCACTAAAAAAACTGTTGTAAGTTGAGGACTACCTTTATAAATCCTAAACATGAAGTACTAATCTTCCTTTTTGGAACATATTAAAACTATCTGATTTTTTGCTTTGTCAGTGCATATTTATTCATTAATTCACTATTTATTATAAATATTCATCTTGTACCAAACTCTGGGTGGCTTGCAGCCAACAAATAAAACATTCATATAGAATAAAAATATTAAAACCACAAGTATAAAGTCAAAACCAAAATAAAACCTGCTACCATAGCTAAACTTTCACATGCAGCTTAGATGTTCATCTCATCAAACTCACCCTATCCCAGCACTTAAACCAGGTCTTAAGTGCTTTTCAGAAGGTTAAAAGGTGAGGACCTGCCCAATTACTACTTTGCTAATGTGGAGTCAGTATTTCACCATGTTCTGTCCATATTGAGACTTCCTGCTCTCTACATGATTTTCATGTGAGGACAATGAGATATTCTATGTTTCTAAGTATATTCCATGGCTTAATGTGATCAATACAATTGAGGAGTTTTTTTTTATAATTAATGAAGCTCATAGTGACTTCATTTTGTTATTCTTTGGCTTTCCCAATTATTCAGCATGCACCAGCAATAATGTCTTGTGTTCCTCAGCCTTTTTAAAAGACTTTTTGAACATCTGGTATCTCTTCTTTCTTGAGGGTTCTAATCTGCATTAGATGATTCTAAGCATTATTTTTTAGAATGTGAAATTAATGATATTGTTCCATAGTTTATAAAGGTCTCCTTTTTTGGCTATTGAAATGTGGATCAGTGCCTTCCAATCTCTTTGCTTCTGTGTCATTCTCCAGATTTGCTGGCACAGTTTAGTTAGAACCTTTATTGATTTTCCTTCTGTTGTTTGCCATATTTATGAGTCTTCCATCGGTTCCTGTAGCCTTCTAGAGGACTGGAGTGATGATCTAACTCCATCTTCTCATAGTAGAGGTTCTTGTAAATAGTGATTATTGCTAAGAGATCTTGGAGGTGACACCTCTACTGTACAGTAATCCAGTATTCTCCTGCTTTTCTTTAATCTTCTTTGAATCAGTTATTATTTTCTATCCTTTAGAATACCAATTTGAGTTGGAACTTCCTTCAGAGATCTTTTGGAAAACATTCCTTGTTTTTCCACATCATTTCCATCTCATGTGTCTTTATGAAAATTGTTATAACTCTGCTTCTTGTCTTTCCTAACAACTCTGAAATTTTTTTTACGTTCCTTCCAGAAATTTTTTTGTCTTTCTTTGCTTTGCCTTCTTTTCATTTCTTAACAAAATCCAATTTATTCTGACATTCAGTTTGATTTCTTCTGTTTCTTTATTTTTGGTAATCTATTTTGACATTCATCCTTCAAACAGCAACAACAATAACAATAATAACAAAAATAGATAATATCAGTGTTTAGTCTCTCTGGCAGCTATAGCAAAAATGACCGTGAAGGCACAGAGCCCAGCAGCCAGATGGGAAGAGGAAAGCCTGCAGTATGCAAATTGGAAAATTGCTTTAATGTGAACTAGAATGTCAGCATGGGAGGTATTCTGCCAGTTTGGGGTGGAAAACACAAATTTCATCCTGTAATTCAGTTCCTTTCAACAGTAGGCTGCTCTGAGATAGAAACTCAGTTGGCAGGACATTTCCTTGGCAATAGGTATTGGGTGTCTTTGTGCCATGGCAACGAAGGAGTGTGAATGAATGCTCTGTTAGGTTCAAGAGAACATCAGTGGTTTCCTGTTGAAAATTATACAGGCACTCTCATCCAAAATCAAATCATGAGAAGGGCACCCTTATTTAGCACTGACCTGGCATTCCACAACACCCAGAGCCCAGGGCCATTAAGGATCTATTTACAGGGTACAGAGGGCAAATACTTTCAAACAATGCTCTTAGTATCTTCTAATATGGCCCACCCTCACATTTCTGCCATATTTATCTCTGCCCATCATAATTACAATAACGTCACCTTCCTTCTCCTGCATACACTCCCATCCCCAATTCCGCTTCAGACCCAACTATTCAAGTGTTATTATTATATTTTTTATTGTTTTATTGCTTTAATTGAACAAATAAATATTGGTTGCAAAGGTATGGTAGCTGCTTGTTTTCTTGAATTCTAAAGTTTAAAGTTCTTTATTTTCTATTGCTTTGCCTATTTTGTGGTCCCACAGTTCTTGCATGCGGGCAAATGATATTTCTTGTAGATATCCCAATGCACCATTGTTGCTTCTTTGTCATGCCATTTCTTTGTACTGTAGGCAGTCTGTGCAATCTTCTAACCAACTAGGGATAACTTGTTTAATAATACTTTTAATAAGGCTAACTTGTTTCTTCAGATTATTATTATTTTAATTTATACCACTCAATTCCCAGTGCAAATTTGGAAAAATAATTTAGCCTTATATTAATAGTGCTCAAATAGCATTGATTGTGCTTGTAGATGACTTGTGGTGGAATTGGTACAATGATGATACAACTAATCTCATCCTTCTCAATCTCTCAGGAGCTTTCAATACTATTAATCATGAGCATGGGAGCCATGGTGTTATGCTTTTTTAGAACATGTCTCAATCAGTATTGGGGATGAGGATATTACTGTAGGTTCCTCAGGACTCGACACTTTGATATCTCATTTCAATAATTACCTGAATCTGCTGAATGAAGGCATCTGACAACATGGGATCTAGTACCATCAACATGCCAATATTCAGTGGAATATCTTGACTTAAGACCAACCAACCGATGCTATCAAGATTTGTTGCAATGCCTGGGGGCTTTGGGCATCTGAATGACTTGTTTCCAGGGATTTCCCAACTCTGGCTCTGCATGGAATTGCACTTGCCCTTGATGTACAGTTTTGGAATCCTTGTTGTTGAAGAACTGGTGACTTGTGTGCTACTTGTACCCATTCCTGCATCCGTCTTCACAGAGTCATCCATTTTCTTTTATGTTGATCTGGCTTGGTCAAAGTATTTACAGTTTTCCCAAGTGAAATTATGATTGAATTTAGTGTGTTGTAAGATTAAGAGGTTTTCATTCTGTATTCCTATTATCAGTTGATGTTCATAAATGTGTTCTCCCATTTTTGTTGTTTGTTATTTATGGTAGTCTTCACAATTCTTATAGTATAGATATATTTTGTTTTTGTTTTTTGCTGTTGGATTTTGTTTTTGCTTAGAATTCTTTCAATAAATTTGTTGTCTTGACTATCATAAGGCCTAGGGCTTTACCAATAGGTAAATTCAAGAATGTTTTTGATATATAGTAAGAGTTGTAGAACCTTTTTCATGGGTTGTGGAGATTGCAAAGATATTGATTATTGAGAGCCAATAATCTCAGTGGTCCAGTAGTTAAAACACCAGAATAGAAATTGGGAGATTGTGAGAGTTCTAGTTCCACCTTAGGCATGAAAGCCAACTGGGTGACATTGGGCCAGTCACTCTCTCTCAGCCAAATTCACCTCACAAGGTGGTTGTTGTGAGAACAATAGCAGGAGAAGGTGTGTTGGATATGTTTGCTGGATAAATAAACAAAAACAAATAAATAAAATTGGTTGCATGGACAGACATTTCTGTCATAAACCAATTGAATATGTTCGTTTGGAACATCAATGCAGTGTATTTTTGCTCATTGGAAGACAAATCGTATACAGCTTCTTAGTTTCCCAACCTTTCCAGCTTTGTGGACAGGTGAGATGGGGGGAGAAGGATGGTTCCTTGTGAAAGGCTGGCAAGCACATGCACAGGGAGCTCCATTTGTATGAGCGGCAGACACGTGTGCCTGCTGCTTGTGCAAATAGAGCATGCCCGCACATGCCTGCTGCTCATACAAGTGGGGATGCATGTGGGACACAGTAGTGGGTCTCCTGCCATAAGATATTTGAGAACTTAATAGGTTTGGGTTGCTTGTGGTATACTTGGATTTTAATTTGCCATTGTTTTCTCTGCTGATGAGTATGTCCAGGAACGGTAGTCTGTTGTTGTTCTCTTCTTCTCTTGTGAATCTGATTCCATGGAATACGTTGTTGCTAGTTTTATACATATTCTCTACTTAATCTTTTTTAGATAATGATAAAGGCAACATTCACATAATAGATCCATGTTTTAGTTTATATCAGTGGGAATACTATTATTTTCAATCATTGCATTATTGTATTTGCTATGAATACCATGGTTGTTCTCCTGATCTGTTTGTATATTTGTTCATCAAATTGGAGCTAGATGGTGAGGCAGAGGTCTATATATGAAGATTTTCGGAACCTAGCATTATGTGCAGGGGTGAAATCCAAACCCATTTGCTACCGGTTCGCTGGCCGCACATGCGCACTGTGCGTCAAATGCGTGCATGCAAAGTGTGCACCAAACCTGCTTTTCTGCTTTCTAGTAAAGCTAAACTGCACTGCACGGCTGATTCCCCCCCCCCCCCGCTGTTCTACTTACCTTCCCAAGCCTCCTTTTGGTGTATGCTGTGCACATGCATGTGCTCATGCACAGTACACACCAAAAGGAGGCTTGAGAACAGGGATGGGTTCTACTTACCTTTACTACTGGTTCACATCGGGAGTGCACATGGGGAGCGTATGTGCAGATCATCTATGATGATGTCCGGGTCGGTGGGCGGAACCTCCCACCGGTTTTACTACCGGTTCTTGCAAACTAGTCCGAACCGGGGGCAACCTACCACTGCTTGGGAAGGTAAGTAGAACAGCGGGGGGCGGGGAGAATCAGCTGTGCAGCATAGTTTAGTTTTGCTAGAAGCTTTCTAGCAAAGCTAAACCCCACTGCACAGCTGATCATCAGAAATACCAGTTTGGAGGAACTGGTAGAGGTTCGCCTGAACCGGTAGTTTTTATCACTACCGGTTCGCCTGAAGCAGAACAAACTGGTAGCATTTCACCCCTGGTTATATGTATTTCTTATGCTTATATTCATTTTGCCTGTAAAGAAACTGTTTCATATTTCCAAAATTGTAGAAGTTTCCACAGCTGACAGTATATTAATATGGTTTTTATCTATTTATAACATTTATATAGCTACCTATCTTCTAACCAATCAAAATTTAAAATAACATATAAAACCATATTAAAATCATAAAACTAAACACATTAAAACATTAAAAACAACAAAAACCTGGCGCCAAGTCAAAATTCTGATGTGCAGTCATCTAATCCAGCAGTCATCAACTATGGTCTGTGGACCACTGGTGGTCTGCGAGAAAATTTTGGTGGTCCACAGAAAAATTATTTGCATTTTCTATATTGCACTAAATCAGGGATCCTCAAACTATGGGCCCTGGGCCGGATACGTGCAATGAACGTTTGTGTTGCTGCAGAGAGTCTCCTCCTTCTGGGTCTCCGCCTTCTGGGTCGGAGGGGGGCAGAAATTCCAACTTGGGGTCTGCTTCAGCCTCCTGGTGAGGGGCTTTGGGTGAAGGCTGGAGGGCAGTGCCGCTGGTGGTGAAGAGCCAGAGGGTCTTGTTCCAGTGGAGCAGCATCATGGCCTGAAACTGGTTGACCATCTCAGCCTGCTGAGCCTCCAGGCGCTGGTACCTGGCCTCCACTCCTGCAGGTCTTCCCTCTATAATAGGGTCCCTATTACTGTGTGTGCTGCTGCATTCTGGACAGTTGAAGTTTCGGAGTGGTTTTTAAGGGAAGCCCCTTGTGGAGTGCATTGCACTAATCCAAAAAGGAAGTGACCAAGGCATGAGTAGACTGTGAGCAAGACCTCCTAGTCCAGGAAAAGATGCAAATAATGTACTAGATGAATCTTTGCAAAGACCTCTCCCAACCATTGCTGCCATCTGTCACACAAGCAGGAGCCATGAGTCCAGGAGAATTCCCAAATTGGGCATCAGCTAAGTCTGAGAAAATGCCACCTGGTCCAGAATGAAGTATCATCTTAGCCTTTGGGGCAAAAAACCCATAGCCATTCTGGTTTAACAGGTTGAGTCGAAGTCAGTTCCTCTCCATCCAGATCCTTATGGCCTCCAGGCACTCAGTCAGCACTGCCATGGATGATGTCCACTAGCAATTATCTTCTTTGTTAACATTAAGCAATTTTTTTGCAGATTGTACTCATTTTTAATGGATCAAGCCATAAAATAGAATTAATAAGCTAATCCTGATTCGTTATCCATGCAATCTTTTATCTTTATCTTTTATTGATTTTATTACATTTTTTATTTTATTAGCCACACAGAGTTGTTGTGGATGACATACACATTTAATAAATAATTATTATTATGATGGTTAGTTACACAGTTAGACAGATGATTAGGATGGATTTGGTATTTTTATCCACCTATCAAGTCCTTTCCAAAGACCTGGGATAGGCAGACGTCTGATGATATTAAAAGGAATTGTCACAGGACAAGTAAGGCTGCCTGATAGTGATTTTGTTAATGCTAATGGTGTTCAAGTGGTCCAGATGTTTTGGAATTGCACCCAAGGGACCTATTAATATTGGTACTACCTTTGCTTTCTTTTGCCACAGTTATTCTTCTCTATTAGCACTCCTCCCCCTCCTCCTCCTCCTCCTCCTAATATTTTAGTTTAGAGAGTCTATTGTTTATGAGAACAAAAATCAACCTTATATTTTTTTCACCAGTAGTATCCAAATATCTCTACCTGCTTTTAATGCTGGAAATAAAATTTAATTCTAAATAAATTAGAATGAAATAAATGCTAGGATTTTAAATATTCCAGATAGCAAGTCTCCAGTACTGACCATAATTTAGCAGCGTCCATAACACAATTATGATGTTCTACCACAAACACTGTCTCTTTGAGGCATGTGTGCAATATCATGACACATGTAGAAAAGAGATGGGGCATGCAGATATTGCTACAATGCTGCTTTCATCATTATAATTTCCCATACTTCTCTCTGTTGATGCTAGTTACCTTTGCAATCTCATTTTTGTTTTAAAAAATAATAGATGTTACTAGGTAAGCCCAATGGTACAAAAAAAGTCAGGAAAATTAAAGTGTCAATTTACACATGGGAGACAAAAACTAGGACTCTGCCCATTCTACAGAATTGGGCAGGATTGTAATTGTTACTGTATATATTTGTCTAAAGCATCTAAATGGAATTAACATATGCATTCCTTTAAAATATGTATTACTCATTAGGTTGTACTCATTTTTACATTTATTTTTCCCTATATACAATTTCTTGATGCATTCCACATTGCATCATAATTCATGAGGAAATAATTAGAGTTGTCATCACCTAAGCAGAGCCACTACAGCAATTTCAAGATTTTCAGGCTGAAGTTCTAAAATATTCACTAGCAATCTAATACTATCAGAGTTTGAAATTCTTTAATGAAATCAGATTGTGCAGGCTGTATTATTTTTGGTAGCAGGTTCTTTGATCTATGTGCTAAATTTGTAATTAGAAAGTTTGTTACATGTAAAAAAGATACTGGATGATAACTCACACAATCTACAGTGTTTGCCCAGTTTCAAAATTACATTATATAGGCTTCGTAAAATGATATGGTAAGAACTCAAAACATCATTATATATCTGTAATAATATAGGGGCCAAGCTATCTTTATATTTTCCACCATTCTATTGGAAACTCATCTGGCCCAGATTTCATATAATTGATTTCTGTAGAAAACTATCTTCAAATCCTCAGTCTTATATCCTTCGATGATATCATTTTATCTGTGGTGGAATCTGCAGCTGACATGGGAGATGAAATTCATATTTGTCATGGTGATACACAGATATTTTATTTTCTTCTCAATCTTAAAACTTATACTTGTATCTATTTTCATGTTTTTATTAATATTTTCATCTTGTTTGTTGATCATAAAACCTGCTAATGTACCACATTCTTTTAGTTTGCCCATTAATATTTCAATTCCCTTAAAGGATCTTCCAAAACTAAAACCAGGTTATCTGCAAAAACTTTTAACTTTAAAAAGTCTCCTTTTAAATCTTTACCATAAACTTCTCATCTTGCCTTCTATTTCTATTCAGTATTTCAAGAACTAAAATAAACAAAATAGGAGACAGTCAACATTCCTGTCTTATTCCTTTTGTATCTCTCAGGGCTTTGCTAGATCTCCATTAACAATTATTTGTGCTTTTGTGACATATAAACAGATACTATCCATTTTATAAAGTTCTTTCCAAAGCTTATCTCTTCTAAAACTTTGAACAAGAAGTCCCAGTTCAAATTGTCAAAGGCCTTCTTTGCATCTAAGAAAATCAGTGTGGCTTGTTTTTCATTACATTGCTTCAAATATTCCAAAATGTCCAACACATTTCTAATATTCACCTTTAACTCTCTTTTAAGTAAAGAAAAACAAACATTGATCCTTATGAGTAAATTCTTGAAAAATTAATTTCAACCTATCAGATAAAATCTTGTAAACAACTTGTAATCATTATTCAATAACTATGTTAGCGTATAGTTTTTTGTTAAAGTCAGATTTTGTCCCTATTTAGGTATTAATGCTATAGTGACCTTTTCCCAACTCTTTGATATCTTTCTTCCCTATAAAATAGAATTCATCATGTTTTGTAATGGTTGTAAAATTTCATCCTCAAAATAAGAACCTGGTTATTTGTATGGTTTAGGAATCTTTCATGGTTTAATTTTTTTGTAGCTTTACAAACTTCTGTTATTGTTATAGATCCATCATAATTTGCTTCTGTTCCTCTGCAGTCTTTGGTAAATTTTGTTTCTTTAGGTATTAATTTATTTTCTCCATAGAAATGCCTTGTCCTTTATACTAGTTGAAATAATATTAATGAAATACTTTTTGTAAAGCCACATTATCTGTTAATATAACATCTCTCTATTGTATTATTGTTTTCTGTTATTTTTTCATAATGTATATGTCAACCATACATTATGGTTTCCTGGTTTGTTTGCAAATTTAAAGTTTTTATCTTTGCATGACATTAACTGTCATTAGGAAAGCTTAATTGATTGAGATGTACCTTCTCTGGTAATTCCTTTAATTTTCCTTTAATTTTTTTTGTCTCATCCAAAATAGCTTATGTTTTCTCTTACCTATTCTTTTTAAGTTCACTCTTGTGTTGTATAAAATAACCTGTGATAAAAACTTTGCTTCCATCTCAAACCATTTTTAAATCTGTATCTTTATCTAAATTATTTTCAAAGAATTATTTTAATTGTGTTTTTCTGTAGCAACATTTCAGTTAGTCTCAATATAAAAAACTTCAATTTTGTTTTATGAACCAAACTCATAGGATTCTGATCAAAATTGAGGACCCAGTTTGTGTGGGCAATAAGCTGACTTTGTATAAATATACAAAAGTATGAAGGCTATTGCTTAACTCATTGTAAGCCGCCCTGAGTCTCCGGAGAAGGGCGGCATATAAATCAAATTAAAAACAAACAAACAAACAAACAAACAAATAAATAAATAAATAAATAAATAAAAATAAGTTTTTGTTAGTACAAAGGCCCTAAATTTTCCATCAAAACAAAGAAAACATTCCATTCCAAACTCACATTAAACACCAATTTTCATCAGAAAAAAACATTAGTCTCACCATAAATCCTTATAGAACAATTCCACCTTTAATATAGGAGTTCAAGACAGCATCCATTATACTCTCTCTTCCCATTTTTCTCCAGCATTGTGAGATAGATTGAGCTGAGAGACAGTAACTGGCCAAAAGTGATCAGGAATCTTTTGTGACTGAAGCTGGACTAAAATCTGGATTTCCTTAAAGTAATCCAACATCATACCTGCTTTCAACATTAAAGATGTATTGGTTGTGGATAAGAACATGTCTGTACTTCTGTATGCGGACAAGGGAATAGTTTAGCTGAGAAACTTGATGATTTTCAAAGACTGTATGATGAGAGATCTGAAAATTAATTAAGCAAGTAATATATGGCACAGAATGAATGGATGTTGAAAGAAGAGAAAATGGCTATGTATAAATACATGCTTCTGCTACCTACTTATATAGAAATGAAAATATGTCAGGGGAAACATAAAAATAATTGAATACAATGGCAATGAATTATTAAAGAAGTTTGTATTACAAAAGAAGAGATGAGTTCCAGAAAGAATGGATGTTGATTTTTGATTGCTCACATAAGTTAAGTGAGTAGTGTGAAGGAAGTGTGTTGAGGTAATTTAGTGATATAGAGAGAATGAAGACTGAAGTGCAAAATACATGAAAAAAGAATGAATGGGTAGAGGGGAGGAAGAAAACTAAGGTAGTGAGGTTCTGTTGAACTGATGAAAACCTCAGAAAGAGAGAAGTAAGAAATCAGAAGAACAAAAGGCAATCTGTGAATCAGTGTCTGAACGTAGTGGAAATGAGAATAAACAGGTATATTTATAAACTATAATATATATATATATATATATATATATATATATATATATATATATATATATATAAAATAAATATATAAAATTATAAAATAAACACCGGAGGCCAGGCTTTCCTGCAGTGCATCTTCGATCACTGGCAGATTCTCCCCGGGGATCCCTTCGGCAGCACCAGCCGTCCTTGTCAAGTGGTCAGCGAGACACGCAAATGGAAAGGGCTGAAAGAAGGCATTCCCGCATGGATAACTTCCTGGATAAATTGTAAACCAGTTGAATGAAATAATACCGCACCAGATCTTACAAAAAAAGAAGAGTAAATTTTAAAAATTAAAAAAAAAAAAAAGAGAGAAAATAAATAGGTATGAGTGGTATACTTGATGAAGTTTATGTAAACTAGATTTTGATTTCCTTCCCTCCCCCCACTTATGCCATTAATTTCTTTCACCTATACTACTACTTATTCTGTGCTCTGTATAACATTGTTTGCCCAATAGTAAATATCATCATGTGCATCTATGGTATGAATGCATATCTCTTGTATTTGGAATACATTTAAAAAGCCAGAAGAATACTTCATTTTAGTTCTCTTTGCACGATCAAAATATAAGAAAAGTTGATAGAATGATTATCAAAATGAGGTGGTTTGGGTATGCATCATTTCCTAAGTTATAAGGCAGCTGGGGCAGGTCAGCACAGAAGCCACACATTTATGTATCAGAGGCCATCGCTTTAACTCTAGAATGGCATTTTCTTGGCATCGCTCTTCAAACACTGCCTAGGATGTGCAAAAAGACATTTCTTCTTTAACTTTTTTTTTCTTCAAATACTAAGTTAGTATTTAGAACATGTTTTTAATTAAGGATTTCGGATCGAAACATTTCCGGTTTTATGTATGTGTGTGTTTTTCCTAAGGACAGTTTCCAGTTAAAATGTTTTAGAGTTTTGAAAAATACCAGATGCCCCATTTTCAAAGATTGCAAAAGAAATGTAAAAAACCCCCAGCAACATTCTGTGTTGATTCTTGGATAAAATCACGTGTATAATATTGTCAGAATCTGACCAAAAGACAATGACTTAAATGGGAACAATAGTTGGCTCATATTGGCCAGAGTTAGATAGTTTATTATGTTTCCAGTTGCAGAGGAGAATTTTAAAAATTATTTGGGGCAAGCAAGGTATATTTTTAATTTATTTCATGAATATCAAAATTTTAAAATAGCTAGTTATAGATTGTGAGTCAATTTGGTGTTGAGTTTAATGGGTTGGATTAGAAACTAGAAAACCAGAAATTTTAATCCTCACTTAGGCATGCAAATTTAAAGGTGTGACTTTGGACCAATCACTTCTCTCAGCACAACCCACATTACAGAGTTGTTGTGGGGAAAATAGGAGGCAGGAATGTTAGTGGGGCTATGGCAGGAGTCATGATTGTGAGTGCAAAAGTTGTCATAGAATAGCCCCAGTCTTGGGAACTAGTTTTGATAGCAATTTGGTTTTGGATATATTTATTTATTTATTTATTTATTAGTTCAATTTATATGCTGCCCTCCTCCGAAGACTCAGAGTGGCTTACAATGCACCTATAGCAATAGCCTTCATTCTTTTGTATATACCTGCTTATTAGGGCTTTTGGCCCCCCATAAGCAGTGTTTCTACAAAATCAGCTTATTGCCCCCACAATCCGGGTCCTCAGTTTACCTATTTCGGAAGGATGGAAGGCTGAGTCAACCTTGAGCCTGGTGAGATTTGAACTCGCACTAATTGCAGGCAGCTGGCAGCTAAGTGCTACATAACAGCACTTAGTCCACTGCACCACCAAGGCTCTTTGAGCCTGGGTTGCACATGCTGGCTTGCAACAGAATTGTGTTCCCTCTCTGCCTGGTCAACACATCAGCTGACTTCTCCAAACAAAAAATATAAACAATAAACACACCAGAGGCTCAGCCATCTATATCTTTAATGTTAATCTATTCTAATGATAAATAAAGTAGGGAGATGTTCCATAGGGCAGGAACCACAGCAGAGAACGTGGAAAGTATTGACTGAGAGGGCCTGCATGCCCAGCATGCCCAGCCTGCCAGCGTGGGTAGGGCAGTCCAATCCCAGTGGGGTTCCTCAAGTAGCTTGGACCCATGCCATGCAGGGCTTTAAAGGTAATAACCAACACCTTGAATTGCACTCAGAAGCAGAACAGCAGCCAGTGCAGCTCGCAGAGCAGTAGTGTAACATGGGTCATCCTAGAGACCCCAAGAACTGCCCGCGCTGCCACACTCTGCACCAGCTGAAACTTTTGAATGCTCTTGAAGGGTAGCCCCATGTAGAAAGCATTGCTGTAGTCCAGATGTGAGATGACCGTGGCTGTGCAGTGGTTAGAATGCACTATTGCAGGCTGTCTCTGCCCACAGCCTGGACTTCGATCCAGATGGGGCTCAAGGTTGACTCAGTCTTCCATCCTTCCTAAGTCAGTAAAATGAGAACCCAGATTGTTGGGGGCAATATACTGGCGTAAACTGTCCAAAGAGTGCTGTAAAGCACTATGGAGCGGTATATAAGTGCCATTGCTATTGAATGACTGTGCACAGGGACTCTTGATTCAGGAAAGGTCACACCTGGTACATCAACCAAAATTGTGCAACTGCCATCTGCTCTTTGAGCAGGAGTTGTGAGTGCAGTAGACTCCCAACTGCAAGCTGGGTCTGCCTGGAGTAATAGTATCCCATCCCGAACTAAGTTGGGTAAAGTCCTGGATCTTGAGGCTCCATGCACCCAAAGCCATTCAGTCTTGCCAGGGTTCCGCCGCCGTAGCCTATTGTCCCCATGCAGATCCCACAGCCTCCAGGCACCGCGAGAGGGCGGCAATGGCATCACTTTGCTTGTGTGTATGTGTGCGGTGTGTGTGTTTGTGTTTGTTTCTGTTATGTATTTCAGTTGCAATATATTCTGTAATTATTTCCCTGTGGGCAGCAAGACTGGAAGAGAAATGGCCATTTGTATGTGCTAATTTATGGAGGCTGGTGAGTATTTTATTATGATTAAAGAAATTACGCTGGAAATTTTGCAACAGGACTGTAAGTTACAAATCCTTCTTCAATACTGTTGTTGAAGGATTGAACAACGTTTTGCTTAATTTGAAATTTTTAAGATGCTGTTGTTACATAAAAGTTACATAGAATTAAATATATACAAAATGCTTCTGAGACATGAACACTGTGACCTGGAACAGGATGAATTGAAAACAGTTGTGTCCCTTATTTAATGATACATATTATTTTTTTAATTGCATGGAAGAATCAGTGAGGAGACTTTTGTTGCTACTGTGTCATCAATTACTAAGAAGGTATTTTCTTTTCAAATTTAACCATATACTAGAACCTTATTGCATGAGTTGTGATTCAGATTGCTGTGGAATATCTGCATTAGAATTAGAAGATTGTGTCACTCATTCTGGTAGGAAGATGCAGAAAAGTAAAAATTAAGTGACCAATCTGCATAAACATTATCACTCTATGAATGTTATTCACTAAATAATATTGACCTGATATTCAGAAGGTAGCAAGTGTTTCACTGTCATTGCTAAGATCAATATTACAATAAAAAGTCTTTTCATGTATAAGAGAATTTAGCAAATCCTGAATTTAATAATGATTTTGAAGAATTGATATTGATAAGAATTCTTTGCAAATTATGAAGTAGTTTGGTATGGTTTATTTATTTATTTGTTTATTTGTTTATTAGATTTATGTGCTGTCAGTCTCATTTATAGGCCACTTTGGGTGGCTTACAAACATTAAACAGACATTAAAATGATGAAACAATAAATAACAATAATAAAATAAGTACAGTCAAAAGAGGGGGAGAAGGGAAGCATGAAGTAAATGGAGAAAGGTGGAGGGTTTTCTTAGTCCGATAGCCATCTCCAGAATAGTGCACCCCTGCTGGGGCACTAGGTCAACTGGCAGAGCTAGGTCTTCAGGCCCTTATGGAAGGTCAGTAAGATGGACACAAATCTCACCTCAGGGAGAATGATGTTCTAAAGGGCAGGACCCATGGCAGAAAAGGCTCTTCTCCTGGAACTCACTAGTCAAAATCCCTTGACCGATGGGTTCCACAGCATGCCCCTTTTGCTAACAGCCAGCCAATCCCATTGGGGTGAGTCAGTTTTTCTGGAAGAATCTAAAATCCTGGCTTTTCTTTGGGACACTAAGTCAGGTAGCTCTGACCTGGGTATAGGTCTTGATCAAGGGAAGCCTTGGTCCAGAGAAGGCTGTTATTTTCAGATTGTACTTTTATTCCTTATAAATACCTTTATAAGTTTAAGAGCAGATACAATACTTCTTGTGTACTTGGGGATGCTTTTAAACCATTCCAAAAACCATGTTTTCTGAAAGACCAAGGTGCTCAGAAAAGAGCGGCTGATCTAAGCTATATGAGAGTCAGCATAAACTGTAGCACTGCAGTGCCAGCTGTCATTGCTTAGAAACACATAATAGATTTTGCTGCTTTTCAGACAGCAGATCTTACAGCCACATAAACCAGTCATTCTGTAAGAGAGCAAGCGAGCAAACCCTGACATCTTAGAAGTATTGTTTGGTAACTGCATATCTAGAATAATTGTGAATGTAGAGGCAAGAGAGCAGTAGCTTTGCAACACATTATTTCCTAGTCTGGCCTCAGTATAGAGGAAAAACATAGGGAGGTTGTGCAAGAACCTCTTAATCAAATGTTTCGTAGCTTTCTTTAATTAATGGTGATTGGATCTAGTTGAAAATAGATACTTATGCTAAAATCAGAGTTTTGTTATAATTCTATATTTAGTAGGATAAGAATCTTATATCCTGGAACTAGCACATTATGGTAATTTCATTGCTTTTGGTGAACCTATTCTTTTATAGTTCTGAATAATTAGCAGTGATGAATAATAGTGAGTGGTGAGATCAAGCTACTGGAATTATGGATGATGTAATTAATGTAAGCAAAATTAATTACATATTATGTATCTTACTTTCTAATTTCCATTTTTAAAGTTTCTGTGTGATACTTCTCCATTGCCACAGTCATTTCCAGTTGTTCATTTGAAACAACTGTTTATTTGTGCTCCTATTAGGTCTGTGCAAAGCAGTGCAATCTGTCTCAGTCTTCATGTTGAGTGCCAAAATGATGCATTCCTCCTCATGAAGTGTCAAAGCAGGACCAATCCAAAGGGGTTTAAACCATCTCTGTAGTGTAACAACCACTAAAAGAATTGAATCAAAACATACATTCTTCCAAAATGATTCCACAGGAATGCTTCAGACATCATGAAAGCAAATTTAATGAAAGAACTAATTTAAGCTAATAATTAAATCAATGCATCTTTAATGTGATTTTAAAAGCAGATCCGTCTTTTTTCAGGTTTACACATAGTTTGAAAAAAGACATGCATGCTTTAATAAATAGCAGAGAGGTGTTGTGCTCATGTTTGTTTTTGAAGCACTTCCAAATGTGTAATCCTGTGCTTGCAGACAGGAGCAGGAACAGATGCTGAAGTTCAGAGCCAGGATGCTGGTGAGTGAGAAGTTCCCATTAATGGAAAAACAGTCTATATTGTTATAAAGGAAAGGGCAGTTTTGCTCAATTTCAGATAATGTGGAACCAGAAAACTAAGGTTTTGATTTCAAATACAACCGTGTTCTAAGAATGCTGGCATCCAGAGCTACTCTGAATCAATATAAAAAAAGTGAGTGAAAGTGTCCACTATTACATTTGCCAATTCAGCTTCTTAATGGTGAAAAAAATTGATACATTCATATCCTATTCATCCGCATATCAGGTCCTTGAGAAAGTGAGAGAAATATAACTTATTTCTTATTGCCCTTTCGGGTTAGAATCCATTCTGTACTAAGGAACTCCTCCTAAGAAGTGGGTTCAAAGCATACCATTTAGCTCTTTGCATCCAGATATAAAAGGAGAATTGGCTTCTTCTGCTTTTAAGCTATTTTTTCCATTTCCTGTAGAACCCTAGGGCTGAATTAATTCACATATTCATATTTTTCATTCAGGGTTAAAAAGGAAACATCAGAGTAATAACTTTCCTGTGAAGCAGGCATCAGATAAAACACAACAAACAGATTCTATATTTTGACATATCATTGCAAGCACACTATTTTTTAATTAAGCAAAAAATACTGAATGAAACATCCCAGGATATATGGAGGGCAATGACTTTTAGAATCAAGCTTAACATTAAAAAAAATGCACAAGCCTGGATAGCAATGGATAGATCTTCCTACTGAGAGGTACTGCCTTTAAAGAAAGCAAAGCAAGAATTGCCTAAAGCTGTGGTCCTCAATCTTTGCGGCTTGGCTTGGCTGGGGGGGAGATTGGAACCAGGCTGCAGTGGTGGGCAAGTGTGCACATTTGTGTGTGTGCCTGTCAGCCTGCCACTCATGCAAGTTGAGCTATGCGCGCACTCCAGCCAGCCATTCTCAGGGCTCAATTCCGATTAGGCCACAGCCCGGTAATAGTAATAATGTTTTTATAATAGGACCATAATCGCCTTAGATGTGGAATCTATGGCTCTCTCAATAACTTCTCAGATAACATACAAAGATATGTGTATCCAGAAATGTCTATGTCATATTTTATAGTGCATCCTATTTCCTCTACTTGCAGCTTAGATAAGATATTATCTTATTATCAAGAGAGCTATTTAGATATACATCCTAACAATCATGAGATACATGAAAGAAGTAGAATATTCAACTTCAAAATAGTGCAAATGGCTATCAGTCCTCTTATTTCATGAAAATATGGGCAAGTTTATTTTTAAAAAATACAAAAACTGGAGTTTATTTAAAAGAAAAAGTGGGAACGAAACAAGAGAACAATTTAGGTTAAGCTGTATCTTTAAACTACAGAAGTAGAATGGATAAAATCCAGTTTCTAAGGGACGTACAGGTGAATGTTAGTGTTTATTTGGATACAACATTTTTTTCCTGATCCAGCCCCCTGCATATATGTTGTATTCCTCATATCTGGAGGGCACTAGGAAAAGGACAGTATAGGGTTTCATTGCCTTCAGAGAGCTGCATAAAAGGCAGAGGCAGGTTTTCCCAACACAAGAACATAGTGATGGAAAAGCATTTTCTCTTCAGTCGGTATTAAAGACATAAGACTTTTAGGAAAAACTAATCAAACACAATACACTTATGGCATTCAAGATAAATATTTCTTTTAAAAATATTTTACAATATTTATAGACATCCCAATTTCTAACAACTCTGGAAAGGAATAACAAAGTAAAAAAGTATATAAAATACTGTTTATATATGCAGGGACTATCTGGATGTGCTGCACTTGCTCAATGGCTTGCTCCACGACTTGGCCATTGGACTGGGTCATGCCCTGGCTCACCCCAGCCTCATCCCAGGACTGTGATGGCAAACCTATGTCATGCAGTGCCCTCTCTATGGGCACGTGAGCAATCACCCGAGTTCAGCTCTGCCGCGCATGCGTGTGCACTTCCCATTGCTGGTTGTCGGGTCTCAGTTGTGTATGCATGGGGGTGGGCCACGTGCGGGGGCAATGCGTGCTTGTCTGGGGGGGACATTTGTGGGGGCACATGCACATTGCATTTTGGGGGTTTGGGCATGCATGCATGTATTCACGCGCACGCCCGCTTTGGGCACTCAGTCCAGAAAAGGTTAGCCATCACTGCCCTAGGACTTCTAACTTGAGAAGATTCAAACCTAAAGCAAGACAAGGCCTGCTACACTTCACTTGTCCCTTTCTTGAGTTATCCCACATTGAATTGTCCTCCGGTGAGTTGGCTGCAGTGAGACTGCTATGGTGAGTTGGCCAGGGTGAGTTATCCTAGACCCCTTCTCTGAAGGCTATATTTACATTTTTTAACTTTGTTGAGTCACCAAGACTATTCTGATGCAAGCCTTTAGAAGAAAGAAAAACCAGGGTGGAATATGATTAGATGTGACAGAGATAATCCTATTCTAGAAAAGCCCGGTCCCTTCGTATATGTCATTGCTTTACTAATGCTATCTTCAGAAAGCACCAACATAGCATCCAAGGGGAAAAGAACCATCTAAGCTGCATTCAGCTATATTTCTCTATACTATATACATCATCAGCATAAGAATGGAGCAAGTAAAGAAGCTCCATGCTGAACACATACAGCTTCTCCTTGCAACCACTGCTTTTTCTTTCACTATTTCTTTCTTAAGAAATACTGTATAATAGAGATTTCTATGGCAATGTATATTCCCCCAGCACTTAGATGTTCACAGGTGGAATCCTCTGAGCTTCAGAAATGATTCTTGGCCCCAGCAGGTGGAGCCTTGTCATAAAGTGATACAGTTGTTCTTCGACAGAATACTTGGGGTGACTCATTCTGAGCCTGCATTTTTCTTAAAAATGCCATCTTTTGTTCCTATTAGCACTGCCAATGGATGCTGATTTTTCAGCATGTGGCTGGTAATTTAACCCAGCTCAAGGATCTCTGTTCCAGGGACAAAGGACAGGATGTATGATTCCAGAAGGAAAGAGGTTGCTTTGTGTGGGAAGCAGTGGGCTCATCTGCCAGTACCTGTTACACCAAGGACCTTGACATTTTCCAGATGTCCCTGCAGGAAAACAGCACCTGATTCCACTTAAAGCTTGCAGCATCTCTCCTTACTCCCACACCTCACCCCAGAAAATATGAAACTCTCTGAGAAAAATAATGTTTTTGGGCTGGGAAAAATCTTAGTAGGATTTTCTATCAAAAGCTGGAGCTGGCTCTGACTGTACTAAAACATGAGCATATGCAAACAGGAGGCCCCAAGATGCTTACAAAAGTCAAGGTTTCTTCAGAAATTGCATGACCTAAACAGAATGGGGGCTAGTGTAACAAGGAATGACTGAGACCTGAGAGACAACAGATTTCCCCCAGGGGAGAAGACCCAGTCTTTGGCCCCATAAAAAACAAACCACGAGCCGTCTGGGCCTATTTAGCATCCATGACCTTTCATCTTAGAGATCCCCACCCCTCCCATGACTGCCTGCTGTGTGCAAACTTGCTTTTCAGCACAGAAAGACTCTTATGGCTGCTTCTGATATCAGTTTAGCTCCATCAATATCTGCAAATTCATCAAAGAATGACTATATGGACATGTTTCTCTCTGCATGAATTATTTTGGGGGGAGTGGGAGGAGGATTTCTAATACATATTGTAATGTGGTTTCTTCAGTATTCACTAAGTAATCAGTAAGTTTTACTTATCGATATTTAAAAAAAGAAAAAGTTCCACATTATTCACTGGTTAGATCTAAATTCTGTCTAGGTATTTTGTTTTATTTTATTTTATTGGTTTAATCAACACAGTAGGTGAAGCAGCATACTAATTCTATGCCAATCATAATCTTCAAACTGGAAGAATAACTTCTAAAGCAAAGAATTGTTTCTGCAATTAATTCTTAAAATTCAAGTTCTAGAACTGTGTTAAGGTGCTTAGATAGAAATTTCTTATTTTGCACCTCCAACTGAGTGATACTAATGGTGAGTGATACAGATGATTGTGCTTATCCTTACTTTCATCCTTCATAGATTGAATAAATAGAAAAAGTTGAAAGTTTGCAAGACAAGAATTATTGTCATTTTCCTATATAATGTTTTAGGCTCAGATTCTCATCTGCAGCATAGAATAGTGACTTATCCATATTTGTGGATATTTAAAAACAAGAAAAAAATTTCAATAAGCTTTGCAAATAAAAGTACAGTGTTAGTCTCTAAGACAGAGTGACATTGATTTACTTCCTGTAAGTTGAAGTCACTTCTAGAAGAGTTACAGAACAAACTCCACTGGTTCCAAGATTTTACCTATTGTTTTTAGTTTAATAAGTGTTGAAAAAATAGATTATTCAAGTAAGAGCTGTTGAAAAAATAATTTTCAATCTTTAACATTTGTTTTTGAAAAAGGAAAACCTATTTCTCTTTGAAAAATATGACCCTCTGAGGTCACAATGACATATACACTTGGTAATATGTGGAGTCCTTGGTGGTGTCTGAGTTTGGTTGTTTGCTTATAGATGTTTGATTATCTGACTAGGTAATATCATCAGTGCATCTACAGTTCAACTCTGAGCTATGCATATTCTCTTCAATTGGTATTTGGTACTTTGGATCAGAGCCTACAAAGAAAGAAAGCTCTACTGAAAATAAATAGACTATGTCATTATGTAATTCAGTGTCATGGCTTTCTTTAGGAAGCACTCAACTATGAAAGACATTCACACACATTTAGGTCTCTCACATTTTATAATAGTGTAAATGCCCAATCTAACACCAGAAGCATAATAAATAGGATACATTTACAGGAAGGGATATCCTTACTGCTATTTAATTTAAAATATATATCTTTGCAGTATGCCAGTATATATCTTTTCCAATATGGTTTGCAGTATACAGTATATATCTTTTCCAATATGGTTTTATGCCAAGCAAATCAATAATAACATTATTTAATTGTAATAAAAGTAATAAAGCTTTTAAAAAATGAGGAGGAGGGCATATTCAAAGTATGATAAAGAGGCTTTCACAGAAAAAAATTCTCTTATGTACAATGCATCTGAACCGAGTATGGAAGCTTGCATAATAAAACATGTAATATGCTGAGAGAATTCACAACCACTAACTAATAAGGAATCATGAATCTTACTTCATTGTCATTTCCAATTGTTTACAACCCAGTGGTCATCATTTTGCTAGGATCACTTGTCAATAGTTGTTTCTTTGACATCTTATAAATTTATGCATGTATCATAATCCTGTATTACACTGATAGTATCCAGCCACCCCACTGTTGGCCTCTGGTTTGATTGCCTTCCCTTTGTCTAGGCATCAGGGTCTTTTGCCTTCATGTTACATGTTCCTGCCAATCTTATTATTTCTGCCTTCATGTTATATGTCTAAAATCACTAAGCTTTAGCTACATCATTTGAGCTTCCTATGGATAGCTTGGCTTTATTTCATCTAGTATTGAATTTTATGTTCTTTCAATCCAAAATATTTTCAATCAGTTTTGTCAGCACCATAAATCAAAGGCATCAATGCTTCTGATAATTCAGATTTCACAATCACATGTTACAGTTCAGAAAGCCAAAGAGTGATTTCTCTGCACTGTAACTAGATTTCTTATAGTTTTCTGCTCATTGTTACTGTTAGGTGAATTTTGGGGAGGGGGGGGCTAGGGAAATAGTCTGTCACTACTTCAAAATCTTGATAATAATAGAAAGCAAGGGTAGTGCCAATAGTTATAAGCGCCTTGAGTGCAATCTCAGAACAACTGGAGCATCACTTGAACACCATCAGAATTGACAGTCACTAACTCTCAATTGAAAAAGGCAGTTTTACTTGAAACAGCTTACATCTTGCAATACTTTGAACACCATGAAACAACAATATTTATGAACAACAACATTGATGAGACAACAATTATGTCCTATGACAGTACCTTTAATACTATTAAACAACATCTGCCTATCCCCACATCCCTGGGGAGAGCTCAATAGGTTGATAAATATGCCAAATCCAGTCTATATAAACATCTGGCTGACTATGCAACCAATCAAAATAATAATAATAAAATATAAAGACCTGCATATAGAAGTAGAATGTCTGTGGCAAAACAAAAAAAACAAAACAAAACGATAGTATCAATAGTAATTGGCATCTTGGGTGAAATTCCAAATCATGTGGAACTTGAATTCCATCACCACTGGCAAAATTACCATCAGTCAATTGCAAAAGATAACTTTACTTGGAATAGTTTATATCCTGCAGCAATCCCGTTAATATTATCAAACAACATCTGATTATCCCAGGTCCTTGGAAGGACTCAATAAGTAGACAAGTATGCCAAATCTATCCTAAACATCTATGGTTGGCTAGTCAACCAACCATAATAATATTAGCATTTACTGGTCTTTTTTCAACAAGTTTATCTCCCCTCTAAAATTGTACTACTATCATTGCCGCTCTCCTCTTCTAGTAACTAATAACAACTCTTTGGCAAACTGAAGGCTATGAAGGGCTCCGGCATTAGAAAAGCAGAGATGCAAGGAAGATTTACAATAGTAAGGTAGACTCTATGTATCCTTGTGTTTTCCCTCCAACTGCTATAATGAAACAATCATTAGGTGAGTTCCTGAGTATGTCCTTTTATGACAGATCATATCGTTGTATTGAAGGGTTACGTAGTAATGAAACTCTAGAACAACTAGATTTTGAAAAATATGAGGGCTGCATAGTCCTACCGATTGATATAGGCCTACCCCTAGGCATTTTCCAATATAGCCAAGAGGGCTCCTCTTTGCATTTGAGTTTCAGGTTGGATTTGTTTTTTCCCCAGCCAGGTCTCTAGACAAACTTTATAATTTTGCTGACTGCTCTGGCCTGCATCTCATCTTTGCACTAAATGCTTTACGCCGGAATCCCAACAATTCCTGGAACAGCTCCAATGCCCTCAGTCTGCTCAAGTACAGTGCCAGCAAGAAGTACAATATCTCCTGGGAGCTGGGCAATGGTAAGTGAACTTTAAGGATGGGGATTGGGAGAAGGGAAGGGAATGGGAGGACCAAAGAAGCACTACTTTCGGAACTTTTCTCAATGAAGTTTTGTTGTATGGAATCTTAGTGCAACTCATCCCTACAGGGATCCAAATAGAACAAATGAGTTGAATAAAAATAGGTATTCATTAGTGCAATAAATGTGAGACCAAGTATATAAACAAGGTTTGCGAGTACCTAGGGATAAATATATTTACAGTGCAATCTTACATCCTTATATCCAGAATTGAGTTAATTAGATTCATTCCAAGATATAGCTAGATAACTAAGGGATATGCCTTGTAAAGAGATATGTTCCTTATGCATAAAGATAATCCTCAACTAAGTCAGTGAGGTCAAAAAGTGAATCATCATGTGATCAGACCTGATTTTACAACCATTTTTATTGTGGTTACTCCTGTCAATAAGTGAATCCAGCTTCCCCAACTGAAGTTGCTTATCAGAAACCAGCTGGAAAGATTGCAAACCATGATAATGTGACTGCAAGATACTTAAACCGTTTGTAAATGTGTACTGGTTGCCAGGCAACTAAATTGAGGTCATGTGATCATATGGGTGGTGCAACAGACATAACTTTGAGAATGAGTATAAGTGATTTATTCCAAGGCTGTTGTAACTTCAAACCAATGTTAAATGAATGGTCATAAGTCAAGGACTACACATAATGCGTCTAAACTGGTGAAGGTTTATCAGGTGAGTTGTCAAGATGTTGTCAAGGTTGGTTAATGTTTTTTTCTGTTTTCTTACAGAACCAAATAATTACCGAACCCTCACAGGACGAGCAGTGAATGGCACTCAGTTCGGCAAGGACTATACACAGTTGAAGAGACTGCTACAGTTAATCCGCACCTACTCCCGAGCCAGTCTGTATGGGCCCAATATTGGGAGACCTAGAAAAAATGTTGTCACTCTCTTGGATGGGTAAGTGATTATGACAAACAATGCAGAAAGCTAAAAAATAACTATTAACTATCTACTCAGTTTATTATGATCCTCTTTCTATTGTGAGATATAATCTGCACTGGTTCCATTTAGCCTGGGAAGCAATACCTATCTTCAGAATTACTATATAATCTCTTATTTCTTATAATAGGGAAGCTTTGAATTGCTCATTGTAGGCTGAGAGAATAATGCACAGCCTAGTAAAGAGCTCCCTCACCATTAGACATGAGAGATCAGAACCATTCCAAGATATCTTATCGCCAAATGTGAGGGGACTGGCAACTGGTCATGCTTTTCCAACTATTACTCACCCATCCTGAAACAGGAAACTACATTGACATAACATTTGGCGACCTTATTGCCAATTCCTATCCTGCATCATTACTTCTGTTAAAGCTTTCTCGTGTTGGGATATGTTAAGCATAGTGATTGCTTAATATTTCTGGCTTTGATGCCCTGTGTCTTTCTGAACATTACAGGTGGCAGGAAATAATTCACCAATCAAAACACTGATGTAATTTGGGGCAAGGATGGGAAAATTCTGAATTTTAACAAGTGGCTGACTAGCCTCTCCTTTGCTACTGTGTGGTGAAGCAGGAAAAAACAGGCCTCACAAAGTGTCACATCATGCTGATTTCAACTATCACAGACAATGCCCTACTGATCTATGCCCTCCAGGGGACTCTAGACAATGCCGTGTTCAAAGGTAGTATTGGCTAAGAAGGTCCAATAGAACCAAAAGGGATTCACTCCCCCATCGACTTCCATGGCGATCAATTTCAGTAACAATTTGAGAGTAGAAATAAGTTCAGTAATCATTCCTTAAGAAACTCAGGGACCTGTGATACCAACATATGTTCTATGACCTTGCCCCCACAGAGAATTTATCTAGCCTGTTGAATCTAAAGTAGTCTTTTAGTACTACCCTTTTAACATTAGAAATTTTAAATTTATATTTTCTGATCCCTTGGGCATTGCTGTGTTTGCCATATCTGCTTACAAACCACATGTTAAGATGACAGCAAGCACCTGAACTACACAGGGTTTCCTAATAGTATCTAAATAGGAATGTGATATATTTTCTTGTAATAGGAATAAAAGATTAATTATGTCCTTTCTAGTTTTGTGATATATGTTTTAGCAACTAAATCTAAAAGAAAGGAGAACTGCTAGTTTCTGAGTCAAAGCTGATCCTGTGCACCATGTCTCAGAGCTGACGGAAGGACTTATGGGATGATTGAGCACCTATGATTTGGCATAGGTGTTAAGATGTTTCAGTCCCTGTAAAAATGTTCTGGGGCATGGTTAAAGGTCTTATACATGCTATAATCAAGATCATAAGCATAATTTCAGTTTTATTTAGTGAGCACTTCACTAATCACCAAATTGTCATTCCTAATTATGGCCACTAAAAGAGAACTACATATAATTAGTTTTTTCCTCCTCAATATCTTCTGCTTGATGGACAGAATTTTTTTTGTTTTTGCTTTGTTTGGTCCAGACTTTGAAATATATATTGATTTTTACTATTAGGGAATTTTAGAGAAACAGCAACCAGAGATCAAGATAAGAAAAATTGGACACAGATTTTATGAGAATAAGCTCCAACATGTTGCCTGTAAAACTGTTTCCAATCACTAATAATTCTGCTGATTTTTTGAAGAATTGTAGTCCTATTTCAATTTATACTAATAAAGAATAACATGCAGTTAATTTTCTTGCCCATGTATAATTATATTGATACATATCTAAATCATGGAAAGAATCCATTTATTTCACCCCAAAGATTATGAAAAAGGAGAAGAAAGAAGGCTGCATGCTACAGAAAAAAGTACATCAGTGCATTTCATTAAAAAAGGGGGGATCTAGGGAATAAATGTCTTTTTATGTCTAACCATACCCAACAGGCAGCCTAGGTTAAAAACCTGAAATGTGTCTAAACAATGGTGAGTAAAGGTGTTGTTGTTAGTTGCGAAGTCGTGTCCAACCCATCACAACTCCATGGACAATGTTCCTCCAGGCCTTCCTGTCCTCTACCATCCTCTGGAGTCCATTTAAGCTTACACCTACTGCTTCAGTGACTTCATCCAGCCACCTCATTCTCTGTTTTCTCCTTCTTCTTTTGCCCTCAATCTTTCCCAGTCTTCCTTCTCATTAGGTGGCCAAAGTATTTGAGTTTCACCTTCAGGATCTGGCCTTCTAAAGAGCAGTCAGGGTTGATCTCCTCTAGGACTGACTGGTTTGATCGCCTTGCAGTCCAAGGGACTCGCAGGAGTCTTCTCCAGCACCATAGTTCAAAGGCCTCAATTCTTTGGCACTCAGCCTTTCTTAAGGTCCAACTTTCACAGCCATACATTGCAACTGGGAAAGCCATAGCCTTGACTATATGCACTTTTGTTGGCAGGGTGATGTCTCTGCTTTTTAGTATGCTGTCTAGATTTGCCATAACTTTCCTCCCCAGGAGCAAGCATCTTTTAATTTCTTGGCTGCAGTCCCCATCTGCAATGATCTTGGAACCCAGGAAAATAAAATCTGTCACTACCTCCATTTCTTCCCCATCTATTTGCTAGGAATTGAGAGGGCCGGATATCATGATCTTAGTTTTCTTAATGTTGAGTTTCAAGCCAACTTTTGCACTCTCTTCCTTCACCCACATCAAGAGGCTCTATAGTTCCTGTTCACTTTCTGCCATTAGAGTGGTATCATCTGCATATCTGAGGTTGTTGATATTTCTCCTGGCAATCTTAATTCCAGCTTTTGATCCATCTAGCCCCACATTTCTCACAATGTGCTCTGCATATAAGTTAAATAGGCAGGGTGACAGTATACAGCCTTGCCGGACTCCTTTCCCAATTTTGAACCAATCAGTAGTTCCGTGTACAGTTCTCATTGTTGTTTCTTGACCCTCATATAGGTTTCTCAAGAGTCAGATAAGATGGTCTGGTACTCCCACCTCTTTAAGACTTTTAACTTGCCACAATTTGTTGTGATCCACACAATCAAAGGCTTTAGCATAATCAATGAAGCAAAAGTAGATGTTTTTCTGGAACTCCCTAGCTTTCTCCATGATCCAGCATATGTTGGCAATTTGATCTCTAGTTCCTCTGCCTCTTCGAAATCCTGCCTGTACTTCTGGTAGTTTTCGATCCACATACTGCTGGTGATCCACATACTGCTTACTTTTAGAGAATAAAACGTATACTCTCTAAAAAGGACTGGCCATGCTATGTGCCTTATTTAGAGTGACACTGGCTTCAGCTATTTATTTTGTTTATGACAAAAGTATCAATGAATTGAACACCGTATTTTCACTTCTAAACAGATTATTCACTTTGATTTGCAAAGTAAAGTTTGTGCAATTGAATAACTAGTAATTCCTGCCTAACCTTTTTTTTGGGGTGGGGGTGGGGGGAGATTTGGGTTCAAAATTTGAAAAACTGTTAAGATGTTTCAAAGAGCTGAAAGTAGTATATACAGTGTTAGAAGATAACCAGTACAGCACAACTTTGGATTCAGTTGCATCAGTTGAAACAGAAATAGTTTCCTGTAGCTCAAATCTGACAGTGCTGGAAAGCATGCTTGTAAAGTACAAATGTATCTGTATGTGGATGTGGGTGGGTGGGTGGGTGGGAGTGTAAATACAATAAAGAGGCCTATTAAAGTTGCATTTTTTTGCTGGGTCAAATTTCGTTGTATCTAGGTAATTTCTTTACCTATTCTGCTCTATTCTTGGTTTCAGTTGGAACACTTGCACTTGAATAAAAATATAAACCATATTTTGTGGCTGAGAATTTTAAATATGAACAGGCTGTACATTTTAGAAGGAATTGGAAGATTTTGGATTCCTAAACCTTCCCGCCATCACAACAGTCATACACTCTTTGAAATGAGATGTGTTCCAGATTTTTCTCCTTATTTTCTTGTTCTTGTTTTGCTTGTTTTTGTTATTGTGGTAAGATGGTAACCATTTCCTTAATGGTTAAAAAGTTTGTGTGTATGTACACTGTACACCGTATACACATACACAAATACACACACACACACACACACACACTCACACACAGAGTATGTATTTGTATACATACATATGCATACAGTATATATAGTGCATACATATATACACACATACAGTATGTATATATGTGTGTGTGTATGTATTTGTGTGTATACACACACATGCATACAGTATATTCAGTGCATACACACACACACACACACATACAGTGTGTGTGTGTGTGTGTGTGTGTGTGTGTGTGTGTGTGTGTGTGTGTGCGCCCATATATAATGAGAAAGGCTCTTCAGTCAGTTTCTCAGTGAATGTACTTTTTGTAAAATATGTAACATAATGAAGCAAAGTATTCAGCTTGCTGTCACACTGTCTACCCACTTCCTAACTTACGTGTCTGACCTTATAACCAAAAATTCCTTTGAAGTATCTGCATCAAACAGTGGGCTTTCCTACCAACAGAAGTAAAAGTAATAAAAAAAAACTTTAGAAGTGTGAAAATAGGGTGAAGTACATTGCCAACTTTCTTGTGTTATTGATGTTTGACCATATAATAAAGATGAACACATATAAAAAATGGATTTCGAGAGAAAACATTATGCATCCCTGAAATAAGTGTATCATCTTTATAGTTTGTGCTGTCAGATAGGTATGCAGACTACCTTGACAGTTTATTTGATTTAAGTTGCCTCCTTTGAAGGGAATGTTCAGCCTTACAGGTTTATGATCTTTTTTTGCATGCTTTAGAACTGCAGTCCCAATCTCTGTTAAACTGTAGCTATTATCTTACTGACTGGATATCTTATAGCTGAATTCTTCTAAAAGTCACCATATTTAGAAAATTTAACAGATTCCTTTTAATTCAGCTGTGCAAGTGTGCATTTCTGTGGTATCTTGCTATTTTTAATATTTATCAAATAATTCATGTTATATCATATATTGTCACAAATATATCTGCATTAATAAGTATATCTAAGACATATTTTCCCAGCCTTGGGTCCTCCAGATGAATACTTCCAGAATTCTCAAGCAATATTCTCTATGTTATACTCCCATAGTTTGATGGAGAAGTTGGGGAAGACTGCTTTATGGGGAAGTGTTTTTTTCCTTCTCCAGCCAAACGTGGATTTTGAGAATGAAATAATAGAGAGAATTGGGACACGACAGATTGCTGCATCAAAGTGCTATATTTCAGTCTAGAAAAAGTACAAGTGTACAAATAACATACATTTTACTATTGCATTATAGACCTCCATTGTGCATTAAGGCTGGTATCAGCACTCAAAGCCATGGAGTAGACAAAAATGAACCCCCTGTCTAAAATAATAAACACTCCAAAAGACAGCCACATGAAACCCCATGTTGGTAAAAACATATGAAATCCTGTAATGCACACATCAGTGACAAAACAAGCAACACACAATGGTAAAATCTGATTCCCTTTCTTGGGTTAATTCAACAGTCTCTCGTCACAGGACTAATGCTCTTTCAAAACTTTTAAAAACTTACATATTTTAAAAACTTACATAAGGAGCTGGAATAATAGACAAGCACTTTCACAGAAGATAAGAATTCAGTCTCCCCTGTAATTCAAACTAAAAAAGTAGCGTCTAGCAATTAGAGGGATAGGGTCATGCTTGTAGGACAGGTCCCAACCTCTGGTTGAGTCATCAACTACATCAGGGGTGTCAAACTCAAAGCCCAGGGGCTGAATTCAGCCTGTGGGGTACTTAAATCTGGCTCTCAGGGCCACCCTGGAAACAGCAAAGAACTGGACTGCGATGCTTCTGCCAGTGAAAATGGAGCTCGGTAGGGTTGTGTGTGACCTTCCCGAGCTCCATTTTCACTGGCAGAGGGTTGCAGGAGGCCGTCACAGGTGAAAATGGAGCTTTGGAGCCCTTTTTCACTGGCAGAGAGCTTGGGCCACCACCTGCGCCCCTGCCATGAGTGACGTCAAGATGGCCACGCCCACCCTGGCCATGCCTACCCCAGTCCCCCAAGGTCAAACACAACCCTGATGTGGCCCTCAATGAAATTGAGTTTGACACCCCTGAACTACATCATTGATAAAGTGTGCTAAACCATTTAAATGGTAAAAATTGAATTGGAAGAAGAGTAAGAATATTATTTTAAATCTGGAACAGCTGTAGTTGACTTAAACTTATGATTTTAAGTCTCTCTGGGGTAACTAGTTATGTCAGGACTCTCCCCTAAAAAGCCACAACATCATCAACAACAATAAAAGTATTGTAGATTATGCATGTCCTTGGAGCTAGAAACCATTTGCCTCTTGCCCCATAAACACAGAAAATAATTGTAAATCAAAAAGCTTATTTTTAAGCCCCATTCCCCTTAATCTTCATTGGGTATTGTCAGATGGAAGATTACTAATATTACCAATTAAAAGATAAAGTGCAACTATTTCATCTTTTAAGAAAAAAATATGGAGGAAGCAATGGAATCATGAGAGGTTTTAAATAGAAATAATGTCATATGAACCCCCTATAAAATTCCATTAACACAATAGGGGAGTTGCAGAATAACAACAGTAACTAGAACAGGGCTGTCAAACTCACGGGCTGTGGGCCAGATGCATCATGCAGTGGCCATGTCCCTGCCTGGTTTAGCGAAGGGGGAAAATATCCCAATATGTCATGTGACAATGCCATGATGACGCGAATTTGATAGCCCTGAACTAGAAGCACCTATAGTTAAAGAAAAATTAATTTCAGACACAGACCAGTTTATAGACCACACTTTTCCTTCTGTCACACAGAAATAATCCTGTGGCAGTGTTCTAGAGACTTCTGTTTTTATGAATTGCAGGTTGTTTTACCAGATATGAAAAATGAACAGAGATTCCTCATTTAACCTGTATTATGGCTTAGTACTAAATTATTTGCAGGTCTGCATCTCCCCACAGTCAGCCTGACCAATTTGGTTAAGCCAAGCAAAAGCAGCTGGTTGTCCCCAGTTTTGGGAGGTTTGAGAGATTGAAGCCTGGAAATATTTCTATGCGATGGGCCTGGCTTTCTGGAATGGTTTCCCATCTGCCTTTTGGAAAAGTTGAAAACAGAGCTATCCCAGAGTGTCTTTGGGGTCTGATGCCAGGAATTGTTTTGCTTTATTTTGCTGTACTTATAATACGTATTTTTGAATATTATTATATTTTGTGTGTCATTGTGGGCAACCAAAAGAGCAGCATGATATAAATCAGATAGAGAGTTAGAGATAAAAATGTGGTGCTTTTGAACATGCCTAAAATACACGCTCTAAAGCTATGATTTTTTCTAGGAAAGTCCTTTTCATGAACAGTTAAATTTAATAGAAAACAATAAATGAACGCTGTCATCTGTGCATGTTTATTATTCCTATAAGGTGTGAGATTCACTCTTTTTTTCTTTATGTTACATAAAATTGACTCTACCTGTCCTTCATATGAACAAACATTATACTATATAAACATTGCTGATTTGTTTTTTACATATTGCAATTGATATTAGAGGTTGCCATTAATTTCTTTCCCAAGATCTGACTGACACTGCAGACATTCAGATATGTTCTGAGATAGTTCTCTGACCATTCGGTAATTCAGAGCCCATTTTTTATATACTGTATGCTGCAGAATGTTGATATATGACAAACATGGAAGGAAAACAGATGTGGATCAGGAAAGAAAAGCACACATCAAAGAATAACTATCAAATGCTGGAGAAATATCTTGGAGCCCAAGCCATTACTTCTGATTCTTGCAGAAGAAAAAAAAACTCAAAAGACTGGAGAAGGACAAATATGTGACATCTATATTTAAGAAGGAGAAGTTGAGGAGTTATAGACTAGTTAGTTTGACTTTTATACCCTGGAAGTTATTAGAATGAACAATAAATCAATCTTTTTAAGCACCTGTGGGAAAACAGGGTAATTGCTAGTAGCTGGCATAGATTTATGAAAATGACAACAGGTATAACCAATCTAGCAGACTTTTGGCAGGGAATTCTTCAAGTATATCTGGCCAATATCATAGATATCATACACCTTAACTGTAAAAATCATTTTACAGTTCCATGGATCATGGAACAGCAAGAAGAACAAAATAAAAATTGGAAGAATTTCATTTATTTTCTGTCTAAATGAGCCACTCATCTCATAAAGCAAATGACTCTATGCAACGTACAAGACTAAAACAATACATATATAAATCAATTATCATTAACAATTATTTTTTTAAAAATAGAAAAAAAAATTGGAACAAAGAAATACATAGAAGAAGGAATGTTAATAATATGAAGCCACTTCATAAATTCACCTGTTCCCTGGGGAATAACCATATCTTGAGGGATCTTCAGAAGCTTAGAAGCAATGAGGCCATTCTCACATCAGATGGAAGAAGATTCTACAATGCAGGTGTCATAGCAAAAATAGACTGCCACCTAACGCTCACCAGATGGAGCTTCCTAGACAACAAAATCCGTAAAATGACCACTCTGTTGGATCATGTGGAACAGGCAGATGAAATTAGATAGACGCCGTTCCTCAAATAACCTGGTTCCGTGCCATGTAGAGCTTTCAAGATTAAATCGGTGTTGGAAACAAATTGGTAACCAATGTAGTTCATGCAGCACTGATATAATATATACCGTATCTTCTTAATTATAATCAAGGCTTTGAAGGTTTTAACTGATTATAAACCCTTCTCAATATTCTATGATTAACCCATATCTTGAACAGTCTTAGGCTGACTTCTTGTTACTGCTCTTCTGTTTTCTGAGGTTAGAATTGCTGTTTGCACATAGGGAATAATCCTTAAAAACTCTTTTAAGAATTGAAATAATCTCAATTATTGGTGGAGATTGGGTAGCTTTTATCTCAGTACCAGTATTTAAGAACTCTGTTTAACTTCCCTACTTGGCATCTTTTCTTAAGTTTGTCTGCAGTTTTGAGGTTATCTGTGCTTGATTAAAACTAAAAACTGAAATCGGCACATGAAGATTTACAGAGTACTGCACATTTATACTTGGGTGCCAAAGATTATAAATGTAACTGTAGATAAGTCAAATGAAATTAAATCAATTGGCTACATCGTTCTACATAGAAGAAACCCCTGAACCGCAGCACAACCCAAAGCCTCAGTTACTCCTGGAAGCCGCAGCTGCCCTAGCAATATGGCACAAAACCCGCAGCTGCCTCAGGAACCTTCAGCCACCCCAGCACAGTCCAGCCTCCATCTCCCCAGCTACTGACCAATCGTTCCCAGGTCTTGCAAAGAAGAAATTCTTGTGTAACCAGGAGCTGCCTTGGCCTGCTTGATCAGTAGCAGAAGCAAGAAGACTGCAAAGGTCAGTTAGGGAAGAATGCAGGGTGCCAAAAGGGCATAGATGGGGAGAAGATATGTGAGTGGGGGAAGTGAAGTGCTCCTGAAATGTGGGTGAGTTGTCAAGCACCTGAATTTTGATCACATGACTTCAGGAGCACTGCAATGGCTGTAACTTCAAGAACTGGTCATAAATTCCTTAGTTTAGCACCACCTTAACTTCAAACAGTCTCTGAACAAATAGTTGTAAGTCAAGGACTACCTATATCTCATCGGGAAGGATTTCAAGTGGATCTGGCCTATAGATTATCCCAATTTTATAGATTGGTTGGAAGGTACCACTGTTTCTGTAAGTTTGCCAGAAAATAAATGATATAAAATATGCAAGGCAGAAGTGGTATTCAGCAGATTCTGACCAGTTCTGGAGAACCAGTAAATTTTGAGTAGTTCGGAGAACTGGTAAATACCAACTCTGATTGGCCCTGCCCCCATCTATTCTCTGCCTCCTGAGTCCCAGCTGATCGGGAGGAAATGGGATTTTGCAGTAACCTTCCTTGGAGTGGGAGGGAATGGAAATTTTACAGTATTCTTCCCCTGCCATGCCCACCAAGCCATCCATGCCATGCCATGCCACTCCCATCAAGCCACGCCCACAGAACCAGTAGTAAAAAATTTTTGAATCTCACCACTGATGCAAGGTAGATTGTGTTCTTTTTTGAACTGGTGTTCCCTATTTTCTTATAAACTTGCATTACCAAGACTTAGATGAATTAATCACCTAATTCAGTGCTGGTACAATTGGTTCAAGTTGACTATTTGATATGGCTTTCCCCTTCCAAATACTGCTTTTATTATTTTTTAATTTTATAAATGGATTATTATTAGGGAACTTTCCAAAGAGTAAAACATCACTCTTTGGAAAGGGGTACAATGTATAATATGATCCAATGATAATAATATGGTTAATAAATTTGAATGAGCACAGGAAAATATGTGGAAACTCCTGGAACTCTAATTTGATATCGGAAAAAAGCAAAGAAGGGATAGATCTTCTACAGCTCTACTATGATGGACATGCTGCAAAACAGCTGAATGATGGCACTTGGTAACAGCTGAATGAGAATTCCAATTCTACCACTGCTTTGTCTTCACTGCTCCTTCTGCTACCTCTTTTTGTTGATCCAACTCCATGTTTTCCCCAAAATACGACCTACCCCAAAAACAAGCCCTAGCTCGATTTTTATGCCTGTACCTAAAATAAGTCCCACCCCCAAAATAAGGCCTAGTTAAACCTCGTTCACCGTCTGGTTGTATGAGGTGGGGCAGGCATAAAAAAAACCTAGGGCAGGGGTGGGGGATGGAGCAAGAAAAGCAGATGCACTAGAGACCCTGGCTTGTTTCTCTCCCCCAAACTCCGCCAGAAATGGGTCTTCGTGAGGCTCATCACGCCAGTGCAGCCACTTGTGGCAGGACACTGCAAGCCTTGTGTTGGTGCATGTGAGCAGTGGCACTGCTGCAAGGTTCATTGCGCCAATGCTGCCATTTGCAGCAGGACGCCACAAGGTTTGTTATGCTGCTTGCATGTGCAATGGCACAACAAACCTCGCAGCGTCCTGCCAAGAGCAGCGGCACTGCACGATGAGCCTTGCAGAGTCCTGCGAGGTTCATTGCACCAGTGCAGCTGCTTGTGGCAGGACGCCGTAAGGCTTGTTGTGCCAGATCCGCCACTTGCGCACGCAACAGCACAAACAAGGATGGGGGGAAATTAAGACATCCCCCCAAAATAAGGCCTAGCGCTTATTTTGGAGGTTGAAAGAAAATAAGACCGGGTCTTCTTTTTGGGGAAACATGGTACCACTCCAATGTCCAACACTAGAACCAAGGCAATTCCCGCCATTCCATTCTGCAAGATATTTGGAGAAAACTCTTATCATCCGACCACTCACTTAGAGACCTCAAAAATAAGACCAGCAGAAACTGTGTTGGTCTATTGAAGGTTGGGAAACCCCTTCTTTTTTGTCCCAGGACTTGAAACTACCAAACTTTCCAAATCATTGCAACCACCTTTCACAATCCCCTCCATATCCATTGTCATGAATGCCAAAAAAGAAAAATGAAATTTCTCTTAATAATCTGCCTGAATCACTTCATTTTGGGTGTGGTTCTGGTCAGTGTTGATGGGGGAGGCAAGATATGAAATCTACTCTATCTATTCTTGTTTAAAATCTGCATAAAACTGCAGGAAGATACCCATTGATGGCACACAGCACAGTATCATCAATATGAATTAGAATTTAATAGTGATAGGTTGAATGACTGGCATGCCACAAAAGTAAATTATCTACTATCTAAATAACTATTAGCAAAGCTGAAACTATAAATGAGGCAGGATTAGTACTCTTAATATTTTTGTGCTGAATAAATTTATCAATATGATGTTATTGCTGATTCAGGAGAACAATTTTATATCACATTTGGAATGAATAAATGTATGTGTGGTTAGCAAGTCATGTTCAAATTTCCATTGGAACTGGAACATTGTGACTCACAGTATGAGTGCAACTCACTATGGCATGTTTCTTACGTTGTCACTCTCAGTATTCACAGTTACTGAGATTGTATTACATGACTAAACTAATTGAAAGAATTCCCCATGATTAGCTGTGCTTCCAGACTTATTTGTAATTCTATCCATCAGTGCATGTTGTGCAATTGCTCCATCTTTTCTTTCTTAAGGGATTCTTTATAGTGAAAAAAACACTGGTGGATTATAAACAGAAGACAATAACATCTGGATCTCGCTATAAAATTCCATGAACTACATGTTATGATTGCGTAATAAATGGCTTGTCTGGAATCTCTGCAGATTTCCCAACAATTTTTAAATGGAACACAATTGGGAGGGTCTGCCAGTTTAATCCGTGCAGCAGCATTGGGGAAAGAAATGGGAATCTTTTCTTCTGAAACTGTATCTTTTCCCTTCCAAAATTAGACGTTGTAGTTTTGTGATCAGCAAGAGAAAATGCTAGCCCACTTTCAGTTCTAGTTGTGAAATCAAATCATTCCATATATTTTAGATAGTCATGGCGTCATACACTTGTGTACACTTAAGTATTGCACATATTGCTTTTGCCCACTTCATAATCTGATACACATTTCCCAGCCAACTGCTAGAGTTCTGTCTCTCTTGCCTTTCTCTAAAAATAGTGCCTGTTTTAAACTATATTTGGTGGAAATTTGAGGAGTTGCAATTCCAAAATATTCAAAAGAAGCCATGTTCAGAAAACTATTTTAAGAGGTTCAGATCTTTAAATACTATAGCACTAATTGAATCAGGATTACTGTCTTAAATTTATTTAGATTAGATTTTTCTTTCATTGAAAAAGTGCATTCAGAACTGAAGTAAGCATGAATATTTATTCCATACTGCATTTGGCTCGTTTATTTTGAAGCATGGCTCTCACAAAAGTGTAGTCATTTGGTTTATTTGACAGAAAAACTATCACATTCTTGGACTTATTCCATATGTAGGATGTGTGTGTACATGCATGTGCACGTGTACACATGTATGCCTTTCTCTTATGCCCATAAACTTACCAGCTTTCTGTATTTCACAGGTTCATGAAGGTGGCAGGGAACATAGTAGATGCAGTTACCTGGCAACAGTAGGTATTTTTTCCTCTCTTTTTCCTCTTTCAATGTTTATAAAAGGATGATCATAATAAGAAGGTTGGATGCAGGACAAAAGGGAACCTAACATTGACAGGGTCTTCTTCAGACAAGAGAGAACTCAGAAATGTATCCTCATTCTGCTCTTCAGAATTCAGTCTTTTGCATGAAAAAAAGGAAGAGGTACTCTTCTAATTATGTAAAGCCAAAGAAATTCAGCAGGTGACTTCGGATTACATATTCCTGTAGTTTAGCAGAACCTCCTAAACCATAGGTGTAGATCAACCTTGGCATCTTTAAGACATGTGGACCAATTCCCAGAAATTCTGGGAGTTGAAGTCTACATATCTTAAAGTTGCCAAAGCTGAAAAACACTGGTGTAGATAATCTGCAGTCATTAAGCTGAATAATAACTTTCAACCTTTTTTTTCTTTAGTATTGCTAGCTGGGACTGCTGAGCATTGTTATTCAGATATCACCTCTCTTTTAGTGTTTATTTTGACTATAGTGCAAAGAGACTTGACATGAAGTTTAAAACAGGTTATTCTAAAAAAGCCCTAGCAAGCCCTTGGAGTACTTCATATTCAGGTAGGATGGTATTCTGAAGAAAGTTCATATTGGAAGTCAACTTAGTTTCCTGAATAATTAATGGTTTATAGCAGAGTTCCAATCCCTGGTCCATGGACCAACACTGATCCGCAGCATGCCAGCAACTGGCACAAACAAGCGAAGCCCCATCCATGGGATGCAGGCAGCATGGAAAACTATGTCCATGGAAAAATCCTTCTCTACGGAACCAATCCATGGTGCCCAAAAGGTTGGGGGACACTGCTTTATAGGCCAGCAGGTGAGTCACATTTACTTGCTGTTGTAAGGAACAGCTTGCAGGGAACTGACTGAATGTAGAATCAGTGTTGAGCCAGTGGGCTTCAGAAAAAAGCAGATGGAAAGAAGCAATTTCTGCTCTTTGGATTGTTTATCTGAGCAATCAAGTTTCACTATCCAGTGATAACACATGGTATTTTTGGAAACTCTCATGTGCAGCATTTACTAAGACTGAAGGGATTATTGTTACTGAAGAAAGTTTGATTGAATTAGTACATAGTAGAAAGCCTGGCTATAGGAATTTTGCTGTAGCAGTCCTATTAGTTGGGGTAGCTCCCTTGAAAAATAGTTGAGATTAATGTTTGGTGTTTCTTCTGCCTACCAAAATGGCTTTAGTGCCAGTTATAAATTGAATTCTGAAAACTAACAATGGTCATTGATTCTAGGGATTTGGCTGCTAGCATTATTGATATTTTCAGAATGATGAGCACTAAAAAGGTGTTGCCTTGCACATTTTTAATAAATCATGTCCTTCGAGGATTCCATATATGTTTTCTGATGATAGCGAAAATATCATCCATAAATCATAAACTCACTGTATGCCCAGTAGTCATCAACAGGTCTTATACAGAGAAAACAAATACTTTTATTCAAGCAGTGTAATTTTACTTGCAACAAGTCTTGTTGATGATTGTCTTGTGGCTGACAGAAAATAAAGCATAATAAAATCAGGTAGATGGAAGGTGTTCTCAAATCTCATCTAAACTATCACTAGCACAAATGCCAGAATGCTGTTCCAAGGTTATTGCCCTCTGAAGGGAGCATTTTCCAAATAATATCACAGTTATATTCATAACGCACTATGGTAATTTAGGATAATATAGGTTCAGACTCTTGTAGACTATGCAACTCTTTTCATTATGCTACTTTTCTTCCTAACTTTCAGAAATATGGGAATACAGATTACTTTCCCAGAAACAGACAAAGCATCTATATAATGAGAATAAGCCTGGATATAATGAAAATGTCGCTGTTGGCCACATGCTGATTTGTTACTTATTGCGACTATCACATGTTTTATGGTTTATGGTGACTGGCAGAGCATTTGTGAGATATTTGCTCTTGAAATATGTATCATGAATTTTGTAGGTGTTACATTATATCAATGGAATAAGAGATTCCATGGACTGAAATAAAGAAAAAGCAAAATGTGTAATATTCCATATGATGAGTCTGTATGTCAAGGTGGTTTGCAGCCATGACCCTATCACTGAGATCAAAATAATCCAGATATTACAGTCAGTATTTTTTCTCAGGAGCCCAGGTTGGACTAAGGCAGTGGATGCTTCTAGATTAAATATAAACATGAACTTATTTGCTACAATTTTCTACAAATTGTAATCTTAATTAAGTCCTATTTGTATGATATTTATATATAGATTTAGGAAGAAATTTGGTGCAGGGTTGGGGGAGAGCATCTACTTTCTGGAAATTACTACTCCTGTCCTTGCTGGAAAACGATATTCCCATCCATATCCTATCAGAACTTCTGTTGCCGTGGTTTTTGGTGTTGCTGTGTGGTGAAGGCTTTTATTTGAAAATTGTGTATGCATGTATACATGCAGCACATGTTTTCATAATAAATTATTGAGAAAAACAGAAGTCAGAAACTGAAACTGAGCAATTGGAGTTGGTGGATGCATAGCATGTCAGTAATGGTTAATTGTAGTACAATAAAGGCAGGAGAATATCTCAGATAATGCAGAAGAATGCAGTTTGATGCAATTATTTTACAGATCAGCCTTCTTTATGGTGCAAATTCCTATCAGCTCACATGCTAGCCTTCCCTCCCTTCTCTGCCTGGATAACCAAAATGTTACTTTGATGAAGCAAAGTGGAAAATACTAGGTTTAGGCTTACATCTGAGAATTTAGTAACTGATTCACACAAACAGAACTGAAGCACCCAGTTTTGTATAAACATCCCATAAATTAGATCCAGTATCTATATTGAGAAAGGGACAGTGGACCATACAAACAAAAACACAAGACCCAGGCTTGGGGTAAGCTGGAATGGAGAAAGAAAAGGTGATACAGATCTAATTTCAAGCAGACCTCCCTAGAAATTCCTGAGTGTTGGGAAGTGGCCTTAATGCCATTAACTGAAGTAAAAGTTAGGGTCAGATAATGGAGCAAAGTTTCCTCTGCAATAAATTGGAGTAAAATAAAAACAGCTGTGCTGAAGCCATCCAACTTTGTTCATTATATCCTGTCTGAGACTAATGGGTCTGAGCAGCTAATTGTGTATATTGCTGGAAAAATGTATTGAAGATATATTAGTGAAGGAAATGGCTAGTATACAAATCCGCAGAAGAGGCTTCAGTTTGGCTTATGTGGCAATCTAAACTTGGTTATTGTGCATGCATTTAGACAACAAGCACAGTATGGACAGTATATGAGCCAGCTGGGTAATCTTGGGCCAGTCACTCTTTCAGCCCAACTCATCTGAAAGGGTTATTGTAAGGAAAATAGGAGGAAGGAGTTTAGATATATTTGCTATCCTAAGTTCTTCATAAAAATAATAAAGGTGGGATATAAATAAAATAAATAAATCAAATGATACTGTGATATATATTGAGATGGGAGGTAGAAAGCCTCATTTGTTCAGGATGCAACTTGTTTTCTTGCCTTAATGTGGCATTCAGAGTGGAGGCAGAGTCCTTTCAATCAAGCTTAGTGAAAATTGTCTGAATTGCACAGAACTGATTTGATCTTTGTGACAATACTTCCCAAGAGGCATAGGAATCCATTTGCTGCAAATGAAAAGGCGTTCCACCAGCAAGAGCAAAACTGCACTGTCACATCTGTGACAAGTGGGCAAAACAATTTAGATTGAGTTTCAGAGTGTAATTAGTGAGATCAAAGTCTATCTGGTCCAGTCTCCTGACCAAAGATAAAATTGTCAACATTACATATCATGTTAAGCCAATTAGGCCAGAGGGTGCCAAAAGCATAAAAATGATGAACCAGAAAAGAAGGTTGCAGATCATAAGGAAATCACTCTTCAGTGAGGGAGGACTTGATCTCATTCTCTGCCACAAGTGGGGCATGAAGTGTGCTATCACACCCTCTCCTCACTCATCTCTTCCCAAGTCTAAACATCTTCAGCTCCTTTAAATTTGCCTTTATAGGACTTATTGCTATTCCCTTGATTCCTTGTTCCGTTCTCTTGTTCCGTTCTCTGTACCTGTTCCAGTTTATCTACGTCCTTCTTAAAGTATATGTGTGTGTATATGCCTTTAAATTTGTGTAGACTCACAGCAACTGTCTGAGCACATCGCTGCAGTTTTCTCCACAAGATTTGCAGAAATGGTTTTCCATTATCTTCTTCCTGGGATGAGAGGGAATAATTGGCCCAAAGTCATCCAGCTTGTTTTTTACCTGAGGAACTAGAACTCAGAGTTTCCCAGTATCTAACCTGATCCCTTTAACCACTACAGCAAACTGCCTCTCTTTGTTGTACAGTCCCCATAAATTGACAAAATACTCAATATGGTTTCTGAACAAAGTAGAATAATGTGGAATTACAGGTAGTCCTCAATTTACAGCAGTTCATTTAGTGACCGTTCAAATTTACAAAGGCACTGAAAAAAGTGACTTATGACCATTTTTAAAGCTTATGACCTTTGCAGCATCTCCATAATCCTGTGATCAAAATTCAGATGCTTGGCAATTGGGTGATACTTATGACCGTTGCTGTATCCCAAGGTGAACATATCACCTTTTAACAAGCAAAATCAATGGGGAAGCCAGATTCACTTAACAACTGTGTTACTAACTTATCAACTGCAGTGATTTACTTAACAACTTTGGAAGAAAGGTCGTAAAGTGGGGCAAAACTCATTTAACAAATATCTCACTTAAGAACAGAAATTTTGGGCTCAACTGTAGTTGTAAGTTGAGGACTACCTGTACTATTTCCCATAATTTGGAAACTGTACTTTTGTTAATGTAGAGCTTTTTTGGTAGCCAATCATATCACTAGCTCATAGTAAGTTTGCAATTGGTTACTATGCCAAAGATCTTTTTTCAAATAGAATTACCAGACAGCTTTCCCATTCTGGTACCTCCCTTATACAGATATAATTATGTTTCTTTCAGCTTATTTTTCTGAGCTACCAAGCTTGTTTTGAATTTTATCTCTATTAGCTATCTAATTTTGTTGTGGCTAAAAATTTGATAACATACTTTCTATCTCTTCATACACATCATTAATGAAAATACGGAAGGAGGAGAGGGTTAAGAACTAAATCTTGTGATATCTCATCATCTCGCTTGAATTAGATGAGGGACCACTGATGAGCACAGTGTCAAAAGTATTGCTTGGAACCCTGACACACAATTTGAGAATGATTGATTGTCAATTCACTTTATTGTCATGCTATCCATATCACTTTTAATTGACTAATTATTTAGTAGGTTATCAATAATCTGCCCAATTCTTTGCTGAAATCTAGATATCTTATGTCTACAGTATTTCTGCAATCTACTTAGTCATAAAATTAATCTTGCAAGAATTATTCTTTACAAATCCATGCTGATTTCTGGTAATTACCTCATTGTTTTCAAAGTAGTGTTTATCATCTGTTCTAGAATTTCTCCAAGTATAAGTGTTAGACTGACCAGTCTATAATTCCCTAGATCCTTCTTTTTATCTCTTGGGGGACAGAGAAACAACATTTGCTCTCCGTTGTATGGCACTTCAGTTCTCCAACAGCAAACATATTTATCAAAAGAGGCAGGCATATCTGATCTACTGTACTGGGAATGCCTTTTGTTTGTGCCCAATTGGCTTGGATGGGAATTCTACAAAAGCACTGAATTCATTAACTCCTATTGTCTTAAGACTTATGTGAAAATGTTATAAGGCTTAGCAGTAGGTCTCTGAACCTACTGAGAATAGTAATATAATACCTAGTTTAGAAATACAGAACAATAGACTCAACGGCTAAAGTCTTCAGAGAAGATAAACAGAATAGATCAGGAAGGCACTGATCAAGAAACCAAGCATAAATTACCTTACCTCTCCTGGGTTGCTAGACAAGATGTCTGTGGAGCAGCTACTGTAATTAGGTCTATCTACATCCTGAATGACATTCTCCCACTCCCCACTCTGGTTTGTTCCCTATTAGGTTCTCCACCCATTACTATCTGACAATTAGATATTGGCGTGCCTGATAATGTGTTCCAGAGCTCTCATTTGTCAATGCTGCATATCTCCTTGTAGTTTAAGAGAATAGATCTGGTTGACAAACCAATGCTGGATTTATGCATAGTTATATTTAGAATGTGCTGCTGTGAGACAGCTAACATGCTACAGTATGATAGATGTTAAAATCTGGATCTATTATAAACTATTAAGTGCTCACTCAAATTTTACTTGAAACCAAGTTTTTTGAGGTCAAGGTTTTTTAATTAACGCAACATTAATTTAATCTATGCATCTCTTGCGCTTTCTGCTAAGTATTGCTAGATTGCAATATAACATGAGTGTTTTGAGAATATAGGAAAATCACTCTATTAGTAGTATGGTGGTTCTATGATTTTTATAAACCAAGAAATAAAATCTAATTAAAATATTTCAGGAAAAAGAACTGAAAGAACTAAAATAGCAACTTTGAAGCAGTCACACATTCGCTTACAGTGGTTTGGATCTGGTCTTAGCTATACTGAGAGAATCCCTTCTTGAAATCACAGCTATTGTATTGATTTGATTAGATCTTTTCTAAGCTGACTAAGTTTGACTAAGGCTGAACCTAACCCATTAATAATAAAATAAGTATTTCCCTGCCTTTCTTGTATTTATGGCTAGCATTAATGAAGACAACTAGAAGAGTGAACAAGATGTATAACAGATCTATCCCAAAACCCTGTTGGAAAATACAGGCATTAATACCTTGAGGGAACCCTTTCTGATATTATCAGACCAACCTATTGGAAGAAGGCAATAATGAGGACAACCAGATTCTGAGTTGCGAAGGGCTTTAAAAGTGACAACCAGGATTTTTAATTGTATCTACTAGCAAAGTGGTAACCAGTGCAGCTCTGAAAACATGGAAAAATGGAGATGCATCCATAACTATTCAAGCTGTTGCATTCTGGACCAGCTGTGATTTTTGAATTCTCTTCAAAACTAGCCCCATGTTGAATATATTGCAATACTCCAACCAAAAATGACCAAGCCATGAATGACTATGACCAGGTTCTCTCATTCCAAGAAAGGTTCTATATGGAGTTGTGCAAAGGCCCTTATCGCTACTTCCATTTCCTCTTTAAGCAGGAACTGAAAATCAAAAGAAATTATGAACCATGTGGAATGGAGTAAACCTAAGCAAAACTACTTAGTGAATTTCCGTAGAACATTTTGGATGGTTTCCTAATCCATAGCCATTTCATTTTTCTAGGATTGATTTTTAAGCTTGTGTCTCCACATCCGGATAGCAACACAGATATTGTAGCATTACATCTGAATATACTATACATAACTTGTTAATTTACTAACATTGCATTTTACTGTTGACTCCTTCATATTAAATTAGATACAGACAATCCATCAATATATTCCACTTAAAGGTAAGCAGTTTCTAGCTTACCACGAGTCTCTGAGATCCAACTTTATAGCAGGATAACTCTCTTTTACCTGTCTTATATGTACCATCCAGCAAATTATTTATTGATGAACAAAGAATAAGATGAAAGAAAAGAAAATATAAGTTGGAATCAGTTGGTAACGTTTAGGAAGTTGATTCCAAAGTACATAACAGAACCAATATCCTCCCAAGGTTATTTCAGCTATGATCCTGAGCCGACATTGTTATTTTACTTGAGATTGTTGGTTCTGCAGTGAATCTAGCCTAGCTATTATCTCACGTATGTGATTTTTTTTGTATTTACAGTACAGTGCATATCATTACTTGAGAAGATCAAAGTGATTAATTAGTAAGAACTGTTATGATGGCAATTAACATACCAATACAGGACTTCTAAACTTTTGGTTGGATCATACCGTCTTTATTGCTTGCAATGACCAAACATAGGACATCTAAGACAAATAGAGCATGAAATATCTTTCTCCTCTTATTCTCCAACAAATGAATTGCTTTTGTTGTTTAGAATTCTTTTATACTTGGTCTGTCAATTTATTTACAAATCTGATAAATGTTATCTGTCTGGAAAATTGACTGAGGGGACTTCCATACTTTGTAATCAATTATTATTATTACTATTTTATAGACATTATTGTTTATATTTATCATAGTTCTAGACATTATGTAGAAATGTGTTCCTGGCTTGAGGTCTCTCTCTTCATTAAATTGAATAAAGTTATCTAGGACTTACAAATTGCTGCATAAAAGTACAGAAAGGTAAAGTTAGAGTGATTTAAGAAGAAGAATTAAGAAAAAATATCACCATGGAGAAACTTGTAGAAGAATGGGGTTTGGGGCCCAGGGAAAAGCATGTGGCAAAAGCACAGAAAAAGAACAGACGAAAGAAGCAAAGGTCACCAATAGCAGCTGACCTTGTGCAGAACAGAGAGAATATTTGGGGGAAATGTAAATGTGGACAGCAGCGGTCCTTGGTCAAGGTGAGGGAGAGCACATAGTTGCAGCCCCTCTGACTGTTGCCTTCTCATTTTCATTCCAGTTACTACCTTGATGGCCGAGTGGCCAAGGTGACGGACTTCCTGAAAACACGCCTGTTAGACACACTCTCTGACCAGATCAGGAAAATCCAGAAAGTGAGTGAGTGTTGCAAAGGTGGGGAGCTTCAAGTACTTCAGGGTGCTGAGTCTGAATTTGACAAGTGCTCAGTACCAGACGGGTTTAGCAAAGGTTTCTACTTTGCTACTTTAAGACCCTGTAACTTCCAGCAAACTCAAGTCCACTGTAACTTCCAGCAAATTTGACAAATAAGCTAGATAAAATAAGTATAAGAATATTTGAGAGAGATTCTGTGGACAGTGAAATATCCTAAACCCTGTCCTGATAGAGATATTGGGAAAGCTGTTATTGACTGAAATAGTTTAATTTCAGAACCCATGTAAGAATAATACAAAAGTCATTATGCAGGACAGGAAGTGGGGGAGGAGATGCTAGTTTTGGAGAACAAAGGTGATGAATCTTTCCTTCGGCTAATGTATATCAAGGGAAAAGAGGCCACTTCTATGAACTCATTATGCCTAGCTCTATTTCCTGTAAGGTACTTGACTAGAATGTTTGGTCCATTTTTACAGAATGTTTTGACTTACCAAGAAAGCTATAAAAACAGCTTTATTATGGATCATTTTTCTCTCTTAATAGAAAAAGAATTTTTAGCTGCACTGCCAGATAGATCCTAACAGGGGAAGATTTACTTCATTAGAGAACCCAAAGATATCAGCTTACAGATGCCCTAATTAAATTTATTACCTGCTTTCCTATTCTTTGTTTTATAATTTTGAGATGGTTCCTTCAAGTAAGTCTAGTGAATGACCAGACCTTCAGGCACTTGTCAGATTTCTATCCAGAGGTAGCAAGAGTTGTAAACTGACATCATTAGACCTTGTGTTCACTTACATGCGTTTGTTTTTTGGCACCATCACGTCCTTGACATGTCTGTGCTGTCAAGGTTTGTCTTATGTTACAGGGGCTTTCTCACAATGGGGTCTCTAGTGCCATGTACATACTTCTCTTTTATACTTCTTTTTTGCCACTGCAGTTTCATAGGAAAAAGTTAAGCCAGTTTCTGACAAGGTTCTGGGCTTAGTAACATACAGTATGCTCCAAGACATTGATTACTCTCATTAAAGGCACCAGTATAGTTAAAGTAAGAAATAGCTTTGTAACTGCTACTAATGCCTGTTTTTTATTGAAAACTAGCTTAGAGGCCTGCTCGGATTTATAAAGAAACTACCATAGGCTTATATGCTGCTCAAAAAAATAAAGGGAACACAAGCAGAAGACATCCGAGATCTGAATGAATGAAATAGCCTTATTAAATACTTTGTTCTTTACATACAGTAGTTTATACACTGCTCAAACAACTAAAGGGAACACAAAACTACTGTATGTAACGAACAAAGTATTTAATAAGGCTATTTCATTCATTCAGATCTCGGATGTCTTCTGCTGTGTTCCCTTTATTTTTTTGAGCAGTGTATATTAATGTAGATTCTGAACATATCCTGAACAATCAGACATCCAATCTACATGTTAATCTAACAAGCATGTTGTTTCTCATTAGGCTGTATACACTTGCATATATACACAGCTTCCAGTTTTATGGTGCATAAACTGAATCATATATGAAAAGAAGTATTTACTAAAAGAACATATATATTTATAAATGTACATTTTAAATTACAAGTAGTCCTCGACTTTTCCTTAGTGACCATTCAAAGTTACAGTGCCACTGAAAAAAGTGACATGACCATTTTGCACACTTATGACCATTGCAAGATGGTCATATGATCAAAATTCAGATGACTCATATTTATGATGGTTGCAATGTCCTAAGGTCATGTGATCAACTTTTGTGACCTTCTGACAAGCATAGTCAATGGGGAAGCCAGATTAATTTAACAACCGTGTCACTAATTTAACAACTGCAGTGATGCACTTAACAACTGTGTCAAGAAAGGTCATAAAATGGGGCAAAATTCACTTAATAAATGTCTTGCTTAACAACAGAAATGTTGGGCTCAATTGTGATTGTAAGTTGAGGACTACCTGTATATAAAACTATTCAAAACTAGGCAGCGGCAAGCAGTAGTCAAACTACAAAGTGTATATATGTGGAAAAAAATACCATTGTGGAAATTTTAAAAATACTAACTTTTTAAAACCTGAGAATGAGGTCAATTTGTACTTATTTTAAAAACTGAGAATGAGATCTTATACAAAGTTCTGCTGTAAGTAGGAATAAAAAAAGTTAATGGTGTTGCCATATGGTATAGCAGCGTACTGTGATATATGTCTTGGAAAGCAAAATTATAGTATAAGTAAAAAAAAGAATCTTTCCTTACATAAGGGTCTGATCTGGATAATGGAAATATCTTACATTGTGTGAGTAATTTCTGTTTTCATAAAGAAATGAGGCTTTGAAGGCACGGGCAATTTCATTTTGCAAGAGTGAAGTATTTTATTGATTAGCCTGCTGTCTGCTACTTCATGTGAGACACCACAAAGAGACTGAAAGGAATCACTGAATGTACAACAAAACTAAGAGAGCCCACACTGAGGTAAACAAATAGGAAGTCAGCAAAGAGTGATATGGTCCAGGAAAGCAAGATCAGTGATCATAAAAGAAGAAAATAAAGTTTTGTTCAGATTAACATATTTTCCATCCACTTCTTATTTTTGTTTTCCTCATTATTTCAGTGCCCTACTAGTCACTGACAAATCAGTATTATTTATGCTAGCCTGTAATAATACCTGTTTTAAAGTTACCCGCTATAGCCAATTGTTGAACAGCAGGGCTATTCCTATGTTCTTACCACCACTTTTGCTTTCCCCTTCTTTTTTTTTTTTTTGGCTACAGGTGGTCAATGCATACATGCCTGGAAAAAGGATTTGGTTAGAGGGTATCGGGGCTGCTTCTGAAGGAGGCATCACTAATCTCTCAGATTCCTATGCTGCCAGCTTCCTGTAAGTTAATCTAAGGATGGAAGTAGTGATATGTTTATGAGAAAACCAGTAAGTGCACAAAATGGTTAATTGGCTTCTTTATTGTCTATAAAACACACTAATCCCAATTCTAAAATCAAGGATACTGTACTATCATTGGATTAATGGTTATTAGACTTTATCCATCCATTTTTCTGTTTCAATGGGAGACGATATGTATATGTTAGTAATAACATATAAATAAAAGAAGCTATTTCTTTAAGGTAGCAATAGCTAGGTATCTTAAAGTAGTAGCTTCTCCACCTTTATCTATGTATAAACTGGACATACTGTGAGCAGATTAGAAAGGGAACATTTAATTAGCTCTAATGCTTTATCATACCACCGCACAGTCTATGGACCTATAACCACCAGAGAATTTTTACAAGAATTATCTGTCTCAATCTATTGTGAGGGCTGTTCCAGAGATGGGAAGGGAAAGGAAGAGTAGGGAAAGTATTAGATAGGGAGCAAAAATGATATTAGCAAAGACTTTTTGGCTCTGGCCACACTTGTTAAACTTTACCTGTTACTGCCAAATTCCCTAGAGATTAAAATTTATTTATTTATTTATTTATTTATTTATTTATTTATTTATTTATTTATTTATTTATTGTGTGTTTTTATTATTTTTACAAATAACTCAAGGCAGTGAACATATCCACCACATCTTCCTCCTTCTATTTTCTCCACAACAATAACCCTGCTAGGTGAGTTGAGCTGAGAGAGAGCAACTGGCCTAAAATCACCCAACAGGCTTTTATGGCTAAGGTGAGATTTGAACATCCTGCTTTCTAGCCTGGTGCCTTAACCACTAGACCAAACTGGCTCTAAAGGAGTTTGAAAGAGCAAAAGATTTATGCAGAACAGATTTCCTTTTTGTTTCAGCTTTATTTACTTACTTCCTATCGTGAGGACACATTGCTTAAAAATGGTTAGTGAAACAACTAGTGCCAAAACAACAGAGACATGAATCCACAGGTAACGGTAGATAAGAAGTAATATCTGTTGAATTTTCAGATGCCAAAAAAGTGACTGATTAAGATAAGCTAACGAATGGAAAAGAATATTGTGCCTCTCGGAACTCTTTAACACATTATTATAGCAGATTTATTTATACTTTAAGCATAAGTGCATTAGTAGTGGGATTCAAATCCCGTTGCTACTGGTTTGCTCGTGGGCGTGCGTGCACTTGCGCACGCACGCAACACTTGTACACATGCGCAGAGATGTCTGGGCGGGTGGGCAGAGCCTCCTGCTGCCGCTGCCGCTACCGGTTCGCCCAATCTGGGGCTAACTGGTAGCAACCCATCACTGAAATGCAACCATTTTTAGGAGCACAGTGCTAATTAGTTTAAGTTCCCCTTTCCCTCCCTTTCTCTTCCATTTGTCTTTGCTTTAAGTTAATGATTTTTATTTCGTTTTTATGTTATGAAAATACGCAAAATTCATATTTTAGCACAAGGCCCTTGGAAGCTCTGTTTGATCATTTTTAGTAGGTGTCATTAAAATCCATTTTTAAAATTAGTATTTTTCCTCATGGTGTGTGGGAAAGTGATGTCATGGGTTATAGGTCATCCAGGTGGTGGTGGAAAGAACAATCCTGGCAACTTTTCAACTCATTTATAAAAATAAAACAAAGAAATCACATGGGAAATTTCAAGTTATTAAGTTCATAGAAGGTGCTCTATGGAGATCCACATGGTCAAATCAGGTTAATCAACAGAAATTAGTATAGGGGTCCACTTTCTTAAAAAAAGAGTTTGCTTATATACACTGACAGCAGGCGATCAACGTGTTTTGTCTGACTTAGCTAAAAATTGTGCTAGGCAACTTCCCTTCCACTGTTTCTCTCCCCCACTGGAGATAAGAATCTCTGCCCAAAAGAAAATGAGGTAGCCTCAAGCTTTTCTTGGGGTAAAAAAAAAGCAGATGGAAATAAAGTAAGTTTAATGGTTGAAGACTGCTGATAAGATTCCTTTAACCATTTCTATTTGATTGTGTTTTAAATTATTCCATGGGAATTTACATCCTATTTACAGAAGTGTGAAAACAAATAACTATTTATTTATTTATTTGGTTATTTGTTTATTTATTTATTCATTCATTTGTTTATTTCAAGTACACATTTAACTTTTATTATGGTTTTAAAGAAAGTGATAGGCTATGGTATTAAAATTGAAGGAAAGTACTAAACTTGGAAAGGAGTTTAAGAGAAGAGATGAAGAGTTGAAAAATGAGAAAAGTATTTTGACAGCAATATTCTTAGAACTTTCTCTTAAGAGTATCAGTTACTACAACTAGTCTTCAATTTACGACCATAATTAGGATTAGAACTACCATCACTAAGCAAAGTGGTCATTAAATGAGTTGCACCCTATTTTACAACATTTTTGCCACAGACCTTAAGTAAATCCACTTCCCCCATTGATTTTGCTTGTCGGAAGCACCCTGGGATAGCAAACAATAATCACATGACCTCAGGATGTTGCAACCTTCATAAATATATGCCACTTGCCAAGCACCTGAATTTTAAACACATAGTCACACGAACACTGTGATGGTTGTAAATGTAAGGACTCATTGTAAGTCACTTTTTTAACACCACAGTAACTTTGAACTGTTGTTAACAAATAGTCATAAGTCGAGGACTACCTGTATAAGAATCAGTCCGTTTTAGATATGGATTTAAAATTGACAGAGTACAAGAGTTATATTGACAAAGAAATTATACAGGACTTATAAGCGAAACTAGCTGATATTTTAATTTCTAAAATGGACACACAAATAGTAAATCAGAAGAGTGACTGGATGTATATATCTCAACTAAAAGAGTGATTTGGATAGCTTTCTTATTTTGGACATTAAAAAGAGTTGTGTTATTAGGCTATTTCTAAGAAAAGATAAACAAAATAAAAAGAGAATGAAAAGAAGTCATGGTTCCAAAAGGTATTGTTCAAGGACCCAGAGAGTATTAATCCTGTCAGATCAAATCAGCTGAGAAGAGATTATAGGGGAAGGTGTCCTTCAATAACTAGGTCTGTGATAGTGTTTTATAGGTAATAACCAGAATCACATCCAGAAACAAACTGGGAATCAGTATGGCTCATGAACATACCTACACTGCTGTGTTCTGGATCAGTTTGATGCTTCTGGGTGGTCTTCAAGGACATGCAGTAGTAGTCAAGCCATGAAGTGATCAGGGTATAAATGGCTGTCTGAAGGACCTTCCAATTTTAGATAGGGCACAATTGGTGCAGCAGATAAAGTTGCACAGAGGCACTCCTAGCCACAGCGGCTACCTACTCATTGAGCAGATATTAAAATTGCTCATAAATTCAAATCCTTATCAAATGCACTGTTGTGGTGGTGGGCTCATCTCATCACACCTATCAGGACTCCACATTCATCTTGAATATCTCATTAAAATTAAGGGAGAATCATCTCTCTCTTTCTTTCTTGTCTAGTGGTGCCTTATACCTTAACAATAGAAATTCAATTTCCCCCAATATTTCACTCAGTTCTTATAATTATTCCATGGACAATTTATGGAAGTTCTCTTGGGATATTTTCACATAAATCTCCAACTTTTCCCTGTAGAATCTTGGTAATATCATATCCACCTCCTTGCAGGAGAGCTGCCAAGACACCCTTTCAATCAACCGGCTGTCTTAAGTTCAAAAGAATTTAAGTTTTATTCATAATAGACAAATAATGGATTGTCTTGGGTGGGGGAGGGGGAAAGCAGACCTGCTAGAATGTTTTTATTCTCCCTCCCTCCCTCCCTCCCTCCCTCCCTCTCTCTCTCTCTGAACAAAAATAAATTTGTAGTTTTGGTTCATTCAAAATCCACATATGCTAATATTCAAAGTTATCTAATGTACAGAGACAATATAGGGCATTTTGTCCATTGCCCTTGTTGGAAGACAGTAAAAATAATTGTAGAAATATCTTTGACCCTTAGTGTTGAAGTTTTTTTCCATCATAAATTGCTGAAAACATGCTGCATTGTGCACAATAGCAATTTATATCATCTGACTATGCTGGGTTTCAACTTTCAAGTCCAAAAAGTTCCCATAATTTAACTCTGAAATATGTCATTTTTGGAAAAGATCTTGAGTACCTCTTAATTAGAGGCTTCTATGGTGACTGCTAACGCTATTTCTCAGTGAAGTAGCAGAATAATTAATTCATGAACATATCTTACTTGGATGGCAAGTTAATACCTTTCAAAAGAAGAGAATGCACCAGGGACATCTTCCCCCAAACTAGTGGCCTCCAAATGTTTTGGAATATAATTCCAGTCATCTTAAATCACTGACCGCTATGGTGAATTGTGAGGTATCAGTTAGACAAGACAGCTTTGATATATGGAACTAAGGCACAACCTAGATTGAGGAAATCTATCCTGCTATTCTTGGTTAAAAGCTAATCAATTGTCTTCTAAATTGCTAGGTGGCTAAACTCTCTTGGGATGCTAGCGAGCCAGGGCATCGATGTGGTAATGAGACATTCATTCTTTGATCATGGGCACAACCATCTTGTGGACCAGAACTTTAACCCATTGCCGGTAGGTGAATGATACAGTACTGTATCTTCTGAATTTGCATTAACATCCCTCTGTTCTTACTGGTCCTCTGTCCTACATATTATACTGTATATTCTATATGTGTAATGTAACACAGGGCCTTTCTTATATTTTACATTCTTGTATATATACAACCAAACACTGTTTCTCTATCATTGCTTATTTTGTAAGAGTTACTTCAAGGCAGCATTTTTCACCTATTAGTAGAGGTATATAGCATGGTAGCAACCTTATTCACATGCTGTATCTTCATCAACTTCTTTCTGTCATTTCCAGCCAGAATTCTCTCTTCTTTTCGCTCTTACTAGGCACATAGCTCAACAGTAATTCCGTTCATTTCTCACCTCACTTTTCTGCTTGTTTCTTTCTTGTTTGCTCTATATTATCTCTGCTGAATCAGTCTGAATTTCTCTCTTCTTTTCATGTTGCCAGTCAGTAAATCAGAGGATTTGTGCATGACTTTGTACCCTTGACCTGTTCCTCAAATTCTTGGCTTTCACAGACAAGCAGGCACTCATACCCAGATATACTGTGTGTATGTGTGTGTATATATATTTAAGAAAAGATTTTGCACACACAGCTGAAAATCTACTGTTTTTTGTGGCCTGTTTGAACTCGGCTTGAAAATACATTTTTCCAGATTGGTTTCTTTCAATGCTAATAGGAGACATTAGTTAATGTCAAGTACAACATGTTGAAAGCAGATGGGGCAGGGTTACCTCTGGAGCTATAACTTTGTCCACTATGAGAGCCTCAATGGGACCCTTGTGGGTTGCACAAGACCAAGAGAATCAGGGCATTTCTTATGGGAGGGGCATTTAAGCCATAGCAGGGAGGAAGGAGGGGCAGAAGGGGAGTTATAGGTCCTGAAAACATACAATAAAAACAACCAAACCCAAGGCAGCCAGATCCTTAGGGAAAAAGCAAAGTGGCAGGAAAATGGAGCTGAACAAAGTTTAAATTTATAGGAATGAAGGTGAAAGAAGTTCACAATTTCACACAGCAGGGTGGTTCCTTGCAATTTAATGCAAACCCTCTTATTTGCAGTTCTTCAAAAGGACAGAAGTATTCACTGTTGAAAGTGTACAGGGTTCTAATAAGAAAAACATATGTTAATCTTTTAAAATAGCAGGTTTTCTTTTCTTCCATTTCAGTCTAGTAAATTTTACACCTTGTAAGTGAAACTTGGCAGCATCAAAAAGCTCTGAATCTCCATGGCCAGAAATGTACAGGTCTGGTAACATCTGAGGCACTCTACCCATAAGACCCTGGAGTGCAGCATGTAGATTTGGGAAGCAGAAGAGCAGTTACAAAAGCAGAGTAATCCTGTAATGAAGAGGAAATTTTCTGCAATTAGATTCTAGGAAAGCATTGGTTTCTGAAATTTTCTCCTAGCTAAAAATTTGTTGATTCATGATTCTTATGCCTCACATCTCCAGAATAATGTTCACAAAATGTCAGCTTAGGTAACTTCCATATACTAGAAAAAGACAAAGATATGCATGGTCTGTAGTTCTTATGACACAGACAGATTTAAAAAATGATACTTCTTGAATGCTTCTTTTTTTCATAAAGTTAAGGTTTAATTAAAAAAAAAACACTGCTTTATAAATAGACTGATAAGAGAAAAGGGGAGAGGGAGTAGGGATGGATGAAAATGCGGTGTAGATAATTATCAGGCTACTGAAAGACAGAGGCAGAGACACAGACTTATGTTACAATTCCAAGATCTGCTGTTAACTGAGTATCAACATGTAAATACTTTTCTCCAAAGCATTTATACCAAAAAGGCAGTTGGGGGGCCTTAGAAAAATCAAAAATCCTATGCAGAGCTTCCTCTAGGATTTCAAACATTCTAAATTAAGCATACAGAGCTAAGAAAAAAGGACATATTATGCATGCATCTTCTTTTGAGTAAAACTCACTCAGTGCTAATATCTTTCTTCCTATCCAGAACAGGTGATTTTTTTGGGTGGAGAGGTAGAGTCTGTTGAACAGGCAAAAATGGCATCGCTCAGCCGCAGCAGACTCTGAAGCTGGGCTGAGATGCGGTGCCCATTTCTTTTTTCCCGTGGGAGCTATCAGGGAGATGAAAGTGGGTGTTTGAGGCTCTGCAAGACTGCTGGGATGTGAAATTGAATCCTCCCACTAACTCATTGACGAAGACTTGCTATCTTTCCTTTGTGCAAACCCTCCAATGCTGAGAGAAGCCATGCCATCAATCACTGCCTTGGCCTGGCTGCCCATCAGCTGGCGACAAGCTTTGGCTAGGTGCCTTGCAAGAGCTCAATTGCTCTCCTTTCCATGCCATGGCTGATCTAGCCCTAACTCCAGAGATTCTCTGCTGAAGGAAAGACAATTGAGCTGTTGTGGTACCCATGAAAACAGTTCTGAGGTCTAGACTAATTCAGTTTGCCAAAGTGAATGTCTTTCAACTTCTGGAATATTATCCATATCATATATATTATATGATATCTAGCCCTAACTCCAGAGATTCTCTGCTGAAGGAAGGACATATATATTATATGATATTCCAGATATTTTCATCTAGCTAGGTTCTTTATAATTTTTGGAGCATTTTGGCAGATACTGAACTGCTGTTTACAAATAAAGTAAATGGCAGTTCAGTGTGTACTGCCATTTACTTTATTAGATAATAATTTTGGTCCTTACTATTACTTGAAGTAATGCTCAGTTGGAGCAAATTAAAGATTTATTCAAAATCCTAGGCAACTAAGATACAAACATTAAAACATGTAAGAAAACTTCCAAATGATAATAGCATATCTTATGAGATGCTTACAGATTTTTCAGGCTCAGTAGCTACTGGAGAGGATATTCTAAATGTGAGACTTCATGAAAAATATCTAAGAAAGAATTTCTTATCCCCAGATTTTTATAGTCTTTTCTGTAAAACTATGACAGCTCTAAGTTGTACTCTAAAATATTGTGGAATAGGGGCACCAAATTGTGTTTACACCTTAGCTAAGAATAAATACTCTGTCTGCTTTGCACATGAATCCTAAGGGTATATTGTTCTCATACTTGTGGTAAATGGCACCCGTATTGTTCTGCTGCATCTCATTTGACAAACGCGTGTACAATTGTCACTGGAAGGAACAGAACATGAAGTGACGAGAGCAGAACCACAAGTGGCATTTTATGTCCTGGGTTTTACAACAATAACTCTCAGAGAACTGGGAGTAGAAGGTCTATTATACTGCAATTATTTGTCAGGTTACAAGCAGTATTTCTTCACCATGTGGTTAGGGCATAGTTTTAGAGCTCAGATCTGGTTGCAGAGGTCTACGGGGCCCCTGGGAATGTATCCTGTAAGTCTCTGCTAGGAGACAGCCGTGTCTACTTATTAGGATTGTATAAAAGGCCATCTAATTTATGTTTTTTCCAATACCTCCTTTTCTAAACACACCTATATAAGAAACCCCTGGGGTCATGTCACAAACTTTCCATAGAAAAGGAAACTTAAATTCTATAGTAATAGGTTCAGCATTGGATGGAGCTCAAACATTTTTGACAGTTATTCTGAAAGGAAGAATTTGTGCAAGTACTGTTTCTCAACACAAGAAAAACACATATTCCACATTCTCCCATATTGTGTAGTTATTAAAAGTAGAAAAAAAATCTATTTTATATTTTCTGAACATTTTGTTGTTGTTGTTGTTAGTTGCAAAGTCGTGTCCGACCCATTGTGACCTCATGGATAACTCCAGGCTTTCCTCTCCTCTACCATCCTCTGGAGTCCATTTCTGAACATAGAGAAGCATAATTCTTTATGCGTAGCGTTACTCTTGGACTGCAGCAAACTAGAATATGCTTCATAATCCTTTATACTGCCTCTCTGCCCTAGGAATAATCAATCTGGCTTTTTTGACAGGACTACTGGCTCTCACTGCTATATAAGCGACTTGTCGGACCCAGAGTACTTGCTGTTCATGTTGCTGGACTGCAGAGAAAACCTCGCCCTGGCAGGGTGATTCGTGATAAGTTACGGATCTATGCTCACTGCACCAGTTACTACAAGTGAGTTATCTCAGAGCAGGTGCAACTACTGAAGTAAAAAATGGAGATTGGGCACTGAAGACCAGCAGACCCAAATGTGGTTAATCAGTATGAGCTACACCCACAGAAAGAAAATGTTATCTAATTCAGATGAAACTCTATGTTCCAGACTCCCAGAGCTATGTGTCATTATACCTGCTAAAGAACGAGTTTCATTAATTGAACAGTAGTGGACTAGGGGGAAAACCCTATATAAATACATGCATAAGTTTTTGCCTCCTCTTTTTTCCCCCTCTCTGTGTACAACTTGGCAACGTGGCTTTCTCAGATCGTGGAGGGGAGGAACAACGTTGGTGTTGATAGGGAAGCTCACCTATCTCTGGGACTGTGGTGGGAGCCTTTGTGGATGACATCAAGGGAATACAGTTCCCCAAAGGCCCCATAGTTTGGTTTCAGTTCCTTCTCTCCCCCCACTTCCCATTTGGGGCACCTAGCCTAGCTAGAGTTTCTACGATAAGCCTTCAAAGCATCTTAGGAGTGTAGGACCTGGGACTTTCCTAAAGACACAGGTCCCTATTGTTGCTACTTCACATCACCCAGATGCTTTCAGCAAGGCTCCCCCTCCCCCTCCTAGAGGGAACTTTGGCCAACGACTGACAGGTAACTGGCAACAGAAACAGGGAGAGATGGGAAAGGGAGGGTAGGCACAGGCCAGCAGACCCTTGGCTCCTTTCCATGCCCAGGGCAAATACTGTAAATGGGGGCCACCTGTGCAGAAGCTGAAGTTAACTCTCTCCTCTTTGGAGATATTCATGCCTAAGCTTAGTTCAAAAGCAGGAATATTGAAAACCTTATAAATGCTGCCTAAGGAAATAATATGTATAAAGCTTCAGATGCCTTGCATTATCCCATCTGTATAAACATCCTATAATAAAAGAGTGCTGTTAACCACACCATCATCATCATCACCCTTCAGGCAAGAGATGTAGACTGAAAGATTACCAAAGGCCACTAAAACAATTCATCTGGTTAGCTGAGATTTCAACCAGGGACTCCCAACCAGGGACTCTAACAATTCTATTAGCTTTCAAATATTCCCCCCAAAGGACTTTTCTTTAGCATACAGTATAGCTTTCTTCTGACCTATAAAATATTGCTTTTTAGGCAGGTAGCATTTCTACATGTAGTGTACATGATGGCAAATTACAGCTAAATAGGATGATTTTACTTAAACTTGTAAGGGCCTAATCGTCCTATTGCTGCCTGCAACAAATATTAAAAACCTGAAGCCCACTCTCATCCATTCATCACAGATGCAGTAACTGCATCTGTCTCACATGCCAGTTTCCTATTCAGTTTCATAGCCACTTGTAATTAAACAATGGTAGGGTTGGAAGCCTATTCATTTAACTAGACAGAGAACTGCTACATTTACTGCACTAATGGATATTAACTTTTTCCAAGAGAAAATATTGATACTTCAGTTGATGCACACCAGGCTAGATCTTGAAGCAAAAATGTTATCTTGTCCTACCTTACTGGAAACATAGGACCTTAGCTGCTCTGAAAACACATGTCCTTCATTAAGACCAAGGAATTATTGCAGAAAATGTTGGGAGTATCCTTTAGCTAAATCTTTCTTTGCAAAGTGACGAATTGGACAATTGATATGACAGAAGAACATCCTGGATTGAATTGGAGGAAATGCTTCTTGCTGTTAGGCAGTTAAGCTAAATAAGTCCCAAAATGGGGTTCCTATCACTAGAATTTCATGTTGGGATTGGAAAATAATAGTGAAAATCTTTAATTCTAGAGCTAACACATTATTACTAAAAATTATTCAAATGGTTCACCTTTAAGCTCTTATCTTTGTCACAGCCATAATTATGTCCGTGGTTCTATCACAATTTATATTATCAACTTGCATCGGTCACGAAAGAAAATCAAGTTGGTGGGGACCCTTCGGGACAAACTTGTCCATCAGTATGTGCTGCAACCCTATGGTCAGGAAGGACTTCAGTCAAGGTGAGTGCTATTGTCCAGTTCAAGGCCACTATCATGAGAACCCATTAAAGGAACATTTTAGTGACCAAGCATTGATATTAAGCACTGTACTCCATTTATTCATCTGTACATATGGTATGCTACCTGCCATTTAATTTCCATCTTTTTGTTGTCCCAAAATCATGTGAATAACGCTCACTTTTAAGAAACCATGTATTTTTGTGTTGTAAACAAAAAAGGCTACTTTTTTGGAACTTGTCACTGTGTCTAATTCCATCCAGCTTTAAAATACTGATGGAGAATCCAGCAATGTTGTTTTCCCAAAAATTCCACCCACGCTTGATCAGAGGTTTCCAGGCCCCATAAAGAAAACTATCCAGATATACCTTCTTGCTTTATTCTCCATTTATTTATGGTGCTCCACACAAAATCAGATAAAAAGAAGTACAGTATTGTACCAAGGCTTATATGGTCTAACATTCCATTTTCCTAATGGCCAATGAAATGCCTGTGGAAAACCCACAAATGGAATGCAAGCACAGTAGGCCTCTCTCTCTCAGCAAGTAGTATCGAGTCACGTACTGTCTTGGTTTTGGAATTATATTCCAGCATCATGAGTCATAACTAGGTATCAGTTAATGGTATGCTATGAATTTATCCAATCTGCTTTTAAAGTCTTCCAGACTGTTGTTCATCACTGCACCTTGTCATCATGCATGCCCTAGATCAGAGTTCCCCAAACTTTCAGCTTTGCAGACGGGTGGAGGGAAGAGGGGATGGTTCCGTGCAAGTGGTGGGTTGCTCACGCAAGTGGGAATGCATGCGCTCACCTGCCAATTCTGCAGCCCGGTTCCAAACAGCTCAAGGCCCAGTAGTGGGCCATGGCCGAGGTGGCGCAGTGGTTAGAGTGCTGTACTGCAACTACTTCAGCTGACTACTAGTTCAGCAGATCAGCAGATCAAATCTCACCGGCTCAAGGTTGACTCAGCCTTCCATCCTTCCGAGGTGGGTAAAATGATGACCCAGATTGTTGGAGGCAATATGCTATTTAGTATACTGTCGATTGTTGTAAGCTGCCCAGAGTCCTCGGAGAGTGGGCGGCATAAAAATATGAAATAAATAAATAAATAAATAAATAATAAATAATGGCCCAGGGTTGAAAATCCCCGCCCTAGATTAACCATACATTTGTTAAAGGTTTTTATTTGTCCTGAATTCTACACTCTCAGCCCTTCTCACCATCCATGTGATTCTAGTATTGGTATAATTTATCTGACAATGGAGTCACTGTCCTAGCCTCATCCTTCATAGGATCTTTAGGTTCCATAGCAGAGATGTAAAGATAAAGCTAGTGGCCATCTATCTTGAAGTCTTCATAGAAGAACATCTATGCTATCTCTAAATTCTACCTTTCCCCCATTATCTGGAAAGGGGCAGCTTTCTCCTCTACATTTTGACTGAAAAAATGCGTTTGGTCTGTGCAGGTCTGTGCAGCTTAATGGACAGCTCCTCACTATGTTGGATGATGGAACCCTGCCAAATCTGAAGCCTCGTCCCCTTCGTCCTGGACGAACCCTTGTTATTCCACCGCTTACTATGAGCTTCTATGTGGTGAAAAATGTTAATGCCCTGGCATGCCGGTATCGGTAGCTCTACCAAACCCCACTGCCAAGGACAGACCTTGAGACCCTCTTGGGGCACTTCTTGGCAGGGGTGTGCACAGACCACCAGGAAAAGAGGACAGAAGTGCCTCCAGGAAAATGCTGCCTATCCACTGATGTTTCACATGTTCTTATGGTCCTAGCATCCCCACCTGCTATGGTGATTTCCAAATAAGCAGTATTTTAAACCCTTTGCAATTTTCTTATAGACTATCATAGAGTGGGAACTTTGTGCCACCTTGTGGGCAACAAAGAAGCTGTAATATGAAGAACTGTTCCTGGTTTTCTGTGCTCAGCAAGTGGAAAGTCAAGATGCATCCATCACACCAGAGGCTACCAAAAAAGTATCAGCAGAAAGAGGCTTAGAATCTAATATTTCAGTTTTATCCCTGTGGATGGTGTGCCCCCTACTGGCAAGTGGCAACAGAACAAGCAATGTAGCAAGGAAAACGCATCTAGAAGAGCCAGAATTGTATCTTGAAGAATTAAGCACCCAGTTATGCTGCAGAAAACAATCCAGACATGAAATTCTGGAGTGTCTATAACTGCTTGAGCCTATGGCATTGTTGGATGGAAAAGAAGAGGATTGGTCTTGGCCACTGTAAATAATGCTGCCTCTTGGGAGCATTTGTTGTAAATGTTAACTATTAAATTATATTTTCTGAAAAGCTGAAAAAAATATTTGTAAGAACTGAGAAATTGAGGCTTTAAAAAAGTTTTCTACTTCTTGGAGCACAATCAATTGTATCAGGTGGTGCATGAAAGAATGACAGAAAGGCTTGTAAATATTTAAAAACATCTATTATATTTCTGTTTCAATATTCTGAAGCCTCTGCATCGTACTAAGTCTGGGCTGCAAAACTCTGTATGGCAGCAAAGAGCAATAATCTTCTGTGTCTCTTTGCTTTCATGTAGTGGTCATTCAGATTTTTACAAACCAGAACCAGAACCAGTAGCTCTATCCCTGCACTTTCTAAAAGTGGTGTTTATATTAAGTTAGATGTCACAACTATGAGCAACCAGACATCTGTTATGTTATTAATAATCCTGCACACTTTTCCAGTCTGAGGATCCATTCTATTGTTTACACTCCCATGCACAATAGCCTTTTAGATACAGTCCACCCCACATTATTTATCTCTATTCATTTCACCTAACTCAAATGTTACTAAAAGGAGCAAAGATCTATACAGTGTTCTTCAAGATTAAATTAAGTTAGCCTGGGGGGGAAGATAATTCAGATATAAAGTCTTGGGATTTTTTGGTTGACATTAAATGTAAATGATAACGAGATTTAAAATAAAAAATGAAGCTTCCACGATGTTAATATATACTTCTTGTCAAAAGAAAAAGAAGAAGAGAGAGGAACTAGAAGAAATGCAAAAGAAAGAACTTTTCACAAATGCCATCTAATAATAGTACTTGACTCTTTTATACTTTAGTTATCAGTGTTTAAAGTACAGGCCTCACCAAATAACTTGCCTAATTATTTAATGGCCTCTCAAGTTCAAAAATAGTTTTGATATAAATTTAAAGGTTTTATTACAGAACGAAAATTTCTAAACTGGTTTTCTTGAGCCTTTTAGCTCATAATTATTTTGCTATGTACATGATTGATTTAATTTCCCCTAGGACAACATCCAATTACAGGAAAAAAGTGTCAATGTTGTCTTTAGGCATGCAAGGCCAGGAATAAAGCAAACTAAATCCGAATCATATTATTTATGTAATGCTTTAGAGTTTTCAATTACTTTAGGTATGCTATAATTAATACTATTGTTGCTATTATTATTAATCATTACAATAATTGCGGAAGATAGATCAGCATTTTTAGTTCTATATTGCAAAAGAAGTTAAGAAGCAGTAACCTGCCTTGAAAAAACCTGAGTAAATACACAGCAAAGGCAAGAACATGATGGCGAACCTATGGCATCTCTCCAGGCACACGAGCCGTCACCCGTTGCTCTTCTGGGTTCTGGCGTGCTGGCCAGCTGGTCTTCACGTGCACGGGAGTGCCAGAAACTGGAAGAGCAGCCGCCCGGTGCACATGCGCATGCTGGGAAGATAATCTTTCGGTTTCTGGCGTGTGCATGCACCCCGGCCGCCTGGTCTTCTGGTTTCTGGCACGCATGCACACATAAAGACTAGCTGGGTGGTGCGCATGCATGTGCAAGAAACCAGAAGATCATCTTTCCGGTGTGCATGCAGCTGCTCTTCCGGTTTACGGAGCTCCCGTGTGCGTGAAGACCAGCTGGCCATTGGGTGGAACCCAGAAGAGCAACAGGTGATGACTTGCGTGCCCAAAGATGCGGAGAGGGGATCCCGGCAGTTACTTCCTAGGGGAGCAGAGCTGTCGGCCAGGACGGGTGAGGCTTCACTCCCTCCCCACCCGAGGAGGCTTCTTGTGCGGCCCCAGCCCTCCAGCCCACGGCACCGATGCGCATCCATGGTTTGGAGTGCCTGGCCGGTTCAGGTGCCCCAGGAGAGCAGCAGCAGTGGCAGGAGGGACTGGCCGGCCCCTGCAGCCACTCCCCTTCCAGCAAGCCAGGCATTCGGGGCATCTCCTTGTGTGAGGAACTGCACTCTCCTTCAGCCCTCCTGAGGCAGCTCGCCTCCCCGATGGCAGCTCCTGCTCCAGCATGTCCTCCTCCAGCTGGTCTTCGCACACGCATACGCACCAGAAACTGGAAGACCAGGTGGCTGTCGTGCATGTGTGTGTTGGAAACTTGAAGATTGCAGCTGCTCTGTTAAGTGTTAACTAAAGTGATATTAGGTTGGTCAGTGATATGAAGTAAAAGCATCAGAATTCTTGTACATACAGTAATGCAACAGCTAGCATATATGAGTAGCGCAGTTGCAGTAGAATTTGAGCATATTTTCTTGATTTTTCTTCAGCAGAACGGGAATCAACTTCTATTTTAATAAGTCAATTGAAACCCATAGACTCAACTTCTTGTTCTCCAGGTTAACAAGTGAATTTCCATTACTAGACATCAGTATTTTAAGCCTGAGCTGCAAAACTTTTATTTTAAAGCTTATACTTGTCTTATATTTGTTCCCTGGGCAAATATGACAATCTCTTGAATAATTATTTTTTCAATCTCTATATGAAAATTCCAGAGTTGGAATTGGTTAACCTCATAATATGCACATCCTTTGACAGTACACAATATCCCTACTCTAATTAAACTGTACAAAAAGAGTTTGTGGAGAATTTAGGGGTGTTTTTTTAAAAAAATAACAACAAAATAGAATTGTTGAACAGCAAAATGAAATAGCACTGTGTTGTGGCCTGCTCCTGATCACATAAAATCATAGCAATTTGGGAATGTTGGGCCAATATTTTCTATGGGATTCCTCCTGTGGCCCAGGTCCTTTTCTGCACTGGCAGTAGTGCATCAAGATAATTCTATCACTTGCTGCTCCATTTCTTAAGAGATTGTTTTTCTACAGGCATTTCCAGGTTTCTGCTCTGCCATCAGCAGCATCTGCTTGTTAATCGACAGCCATCTGAAGATAAACAGGACTACTTTCTCCATGTAGGTTTTGTATCCAAAGTAGTGCCTCCTTGCTAATCACATCACTTTTTGATATTCAATTATTGTAAAAAATCCACTTTGTTTATCAATTTAAGATTGAATATGGTATAATTGGATTGAGCAGTCTAAATGTTTAGGTGTGAGTTAAATATCACAACTGTGTCCTTACATTGTTCAATGACAGAAACATAACATGGAAAAACCCTTGTTTCTTTCCCCAAAGACAAGTGTTCTTACCACTTCATTTCAGATCACTTATTGTTGAAATGCATTTTATTTTGACTAAATTTTTATAAAATGAAGAATGAGTATAAACACTGTACTAATTCATAATGTGGTTTGTTGGTTCTTGGTTTAACATATTATATGAACTTAGCCATTTTGCTGTATATAGTGAATCATAATTAAACAAACCATGGTGTGTGAACCAATCTAGAAGAGTATAAAAAGTTTAGAAGTATCCAAGTAAAAGATGAAAAATCTTATTTTGATTATTTGACCATCATGCATGGGCCCCAATTCAGTATGTATGAACACAAATATTTTCACTATTTTCTAGATTGTAATTGGGAGGATGCATTATCTTCCAGGTCAGAGGCTTCCATGATCTTGTACCAGAAAGCACAACTGCTTACAGTCCTAGTAATCCTAAGATTTTCTTAAGAAATCCTAGAAATGTGTATGTTATCCAGAATTGCTAGATGACATGGCCTAAAATGTAATTAAATACATTTCATATCTGAGTAATATGTCATGTGTGTCATCACAAAGTAGTGTTATGGAGATATATGCCATTCCCCAAATGTGATGAGCATGGTCACATCCTTATGTCTGCAAAATTATGCTGGTAATATACATGTTGGCAGTGAGGAGACAGAATCACATACACACAATTCCTTGAACTACATTTCTTTCAAGAACATCTCTTGGATTTTCATAGTCTAAGTGCTCATAATACAAAATCTATTTCTCCCATAAATAATCCACTCACCCCCACAATAACTGAACCCCATTCAGGTTCCACTCATTCACTGCTCATTTCTTTCTCAGTTTTGTCCCTCTGCACTGCTTCCTCTTCCCACTGATGGAATAACACTTATATGTTCTTCTCCCTTTAACAAGAACAATGAGGTTGACCACTTTTCTATGTGATTGGAGAGTTATAGCACAACAAAAATATGGCTTTCAGCTGCCACAATATTTATTTCATAAGGATATTTTGGGGTCCCAAAGATGCTTTTTCGAGAGGCAACTGGACTTTGTTTTTTCTTTGAAGACGTTTCGCTTCTCATCCAAGAAGCTTCTTCAGCTCTGACTAGATGGTGGGAAATGGAAGGATTTATACTCAGAATAAACCAGAAAGTCCAGTTGTCTCCTGAAAAAGCACCTTTGGGATAACCATGACCTGGATGACTGAGAATCTCCATAGATGATATTTTGGGGTCTTTTGAAGCCTGGAGATATTCTCCAGTGTAAAAATAGCAGGTGGCTATAGGCCGACTCTTCAGGCTGAAGCACTCCTAGCCACTGTGAAAAAGAAAAGATGGTCTGTAGGAGCAGTGGGAGTTATCTCTTGACATAGCAGTGCCCATGGGCATCATTTATATGTTCCTGTCTCAAGTAAGGATATACGAATTATTGCAGTCAAGAAGTCCTATTGGAACAATAGTGAACTAGAAGTAACTAATACTTGTATATAGACATTAGCTAAATACGGGATGGAGAACTTCTGCACTTCTAACTCTTGTTGATCATCAACTCCCATTATTTCTAATCTGTGATTGTGCTAGCTAGTCTGCTGAGAACTGAAATTTAATAGCCTCTGGATCAATGATTCCCCATCTTTAGTATACAGCAGCTCCAATCTGAGGGAGATAGGTGGATTATAACATGGGTATATGTCTTAATGTGGATGCATATTTAACTAGCAACAGAAAAAAATACAATATAATGATACAGTAATAATAGAAATAAAGAGAAAGCAGCAACAGTTTGAAAATAATGTAATAAACAAACAGCTCGAAAGTCGTGTTCATTTGCAAATGTTGACAAGTAGCATATACTGACACAGTATTAATTCAAGAGCAGGCATAGATTTCCTCTTTCCATGTTTAAAGTCTACATTTCTTATGTCTTGACAAATTCCAAATACCCTGGGAATATAGCCAAGGAGGAGAAAAGCATGCTTACACAGTGATTGATGTGTCTCAACAATTCTGTGACTTTTATCTCAAAATGTGACAACAGAAAGGTATATATTTATATAGATGATAATACTATATGCATTAACATTTTAGTTCCTGAACTGCAAATCCAACAACTAGGCAGTTGCAACAAAGCATATTCAACATTCTGAGTACTAACATGACCTTAACTTAATGTTAAGGTCCAAGGACACTAAATTCTTGTAGCTTTCATGTATGTATGCATGTATGTATGTATGTATGTATGTAGTCCTTAAACTTATAAACTTCAAATCTATAAATCAAATCAATCTGTTTTTAACTCTAAAAAACTTTAAAACACCTTCCAAGAAACTTCATTTACACAATTGATTTATCAACTATTTGTTAACAGTTATTCCAGCATGCCATAATAATAGCAGCTTTATTTCATACTGATAATAATGCATATTTCAAGTTATACAAATAATTAGTCATGCAAAATAAAGTGCAATATACAATTAAAATTACATTATTTTAATTTATAATTTGTAGAAATTGAACTAAGGCCCTCTTCCCTTTTAAAAAATATTTTATTGAAAAATGTAAAAAAAAACAACAGGAAAATAGTAAAAAAGAAATAGTGAAAAAAGAAAACTAAGAAAGAAAAATACAGAATAGAAAATGCAAAAAAAAGGAGAAAAAACATTTAAAGAAATGATTTCTGATCTTCATCACAAGTACAAACTTAGTAATTCTTCACCTCTTGTAAGAATACATGGAAGTAAAACTTTTCATAGTTAAAAGGGGTAAAAATTATATCTGCAACCTAATGTTTTTGATAGATAGACACAGCCAGCCAGCCACAGGTAATTTGTGTGTATTGAAACTGATCCTGCATGAAACAGTATCATTATACCTACCAGAATTTTAATTAGGTAAAAAATCAGCTACGGTATCAACTTAAATCCAAAGAGAAGATGAAAATGTATATTCTAGACAATAACCAAAACTAAAATAAAGGTCAAATTATAAGCCTGAAATTTTGGTATAATAAAGCCACTTTTTGATTCAGTATCATTTATTCAGTATTAATATCTGGTTTAAAACATACTATTCCATTTGTACATTTGCCCCTCATCTTTGTATGTATTCTTTTAATATTTCTAGAATTTCTATTAACACAGACAAAAACTCATCTTAAAAAGAATATAAGAAAGAAGGCATCTTTGATCTGTACCATTTCATGAAGTTTGTTAATTTACAGGTCTAATAAATCACATGAATCCATACTATATAACTCTGGAGAAACCCCAGATAAATCAAAATCTGTCTCAAAAAAATCTCCCTCCTTCTGCCTCTCCTTTTCTCAGTAACCAAAATCTGCCCATTTTGAGTTAGAGGCAAAACACCAGAACTGTCAAAAGCTTGACAGTCTGGTATAAATCCAATCAAACCTGCATGCATAACAATTGGAAAAACAATGTACAAGACAAATTGCTGTTAAAAACCTAGTATCCACATTCATCAAGAAAATATGTCTATAATTAAAACATACAGTATATAATTCCCTACTTGGAAATATCTGTTTTATTTTAGTCATTAAACGTATAGGAATTTATTTGAAAAAGTTTTACTATATACCTCCAAGAAAATAAAAGATATAAACTCGTATATTTTATATCAGTCAATGGGAAAACAATCAAGGCCAGTGGCCAGGAGCTTTTCCTGGTTTTAGATTTAACTGCAGTGACAATTTCTTGAAGTAAAAGTGGTAAAGTAAAATTAATGACCTGGCCCTATAATAACTGCAGTAATCTCACATTGTGTGCGCTTTTTAAAAGAAATCTATTTCATCATTTGTTGATGAATTGGACCTAAACAATTTATAATTTTTAGAAGTGTTGATTGATCTAGAATCTGTATAGTTTCCCATGTGAATAAATGCTACAATACTACATTGCTTAATTTCTGTCTAAAGGCCATTAGCTTATAGATTTTTCTCCTTTCCCAATATTGTTGCCTGGTGCAATGTAATAAAAAATCTGTTTTAGAAGCATAAAGCTTGTGAGACTCCCATTTAGCAGACACCAAAGATTTACATTACTCAGGGTTGAATGAAATCCATAAAGAATTAATAATTCTTTAACTTTTTTCTGAGAGGATTTAACTTTAACTAATTGTTGCTCAATTTTGTAAGAACATTATGCAGTAATTCACTTCAAATAAATGCTTTGGCAATGTCCCATATCAGAGACAGTGATGTAATCTAGTCCCTACCGGTATAACGGGGGGATATAATCTTCTGTTCTACCTGTTCAATTAAACCTTAATGCTTTAACAAAGTTACGCTTAAGGACCACTTAAAAGATATAAGTAATGTATTGTCAAATAAGGTTATAAATTTCACAAAAACATAATTGTACATTAATTTTATCTGATGTATATCTGAAATCGTACATCCTGGCTTAACTTTAAATACCAAGGAATATGAAACAGGAAAAGGGCTAAGAACATCATCTGCTTATCATGATGCAAAGAAGCCTCACATACCATTTTCTGAAGATACAGCCTCAGAAGGGAGTGTCTATCCTGTAGACAACCTGCTATTGAAGGTTCAAGGTGTTCCAGTGAAATCAGTGCTTTCCCAACTCCTGCAGCAGAAGGCCTGCCAAGCGGATATTACAATGGTATGTATCAGGGGAATAGTACCCTAGTGGGAAAGGAATGTAGGTCCTCTATGAAGTTAATATTTCCAGCAGAGCCTCATCTGATAATTTATGTCTTCAATGGGGTGGGGAGGCAGGGGAGAGAAAAAGCTGCAGAGTACAAATGCACCACCAATCATTGCGCCCAGGAGCTACTATTTAATTGTTGTACTCTGTGTGTATAGGCTTATGTGCGAGCCATGGAGTTCTTATGACCCTTCTTTTCTTTGCACAGGGATCAGGGGGCCTGTGGTGCTTTGATGTTGGGCTTTGCCTTTGTCATCTTCTGTTTCTACCTCTCCCTGCCGATATATATTTCATAAGGCACACAGAAATGCCCAGAGGAAAGCAGAATTGAAGCTTCATTACACTTATGTAGATCTTGAGTAAACAGGAGCACAAACGGCCATCTCTAGCACAAAAAACAGTTGAAGCACATGTGATTTTTCTTTGCCAGATTCTTCTAGTTTTGGCAAAGTAAAATTTAAAGATACTTATTTCTATTTATTACATCACACATCTCAGCTCTTGTAGGTGTGTTTTTTAACGGAGTTTTTAATAGTATTTTAAGGCCAGTTCATTTTAATCTTTTAACTATTTTTCACTTGTTTTTATATTTTGTAAGCCACCATGAGTCACCTTGTAGGGGAGATGGGCGGCACAGAAATTTAATTAACAAACAAATGCTACTGTTGCAGGGTAAAAGATTCAAATGGCAATCAAGCACGTTAACAGTATGTAAATGAATGTGTTTAGATGCAATTGTAGACACAACTGTGCATCTATTGAGTACCTGGAGATGTGCTGTGACTACTCCTGCTGCTGTTCCCATGGGTCTAGGATTTTTAGGCTCCTACCATTGGCCACGCTGCTTCTCCTCCAAGGTTCTGCCTCCATGCATTATCCACCAGCTTTTCTCCTTGGCTGGCCCGCCCCCATCCTTTCACCCTAGCCAATGGGGGAGAAGTAGGCGCGGCCAACAGTAGGAGTCTAAAAGTCCCATTCTGTGCTCCCATTCCCCTATGTAGTGTCATTGCAGGAGCAACCCGAGATGTAGCTGTCAGCAAGGAGTAGGATGAAAAGGTCTTACCAGTCGGTGCCTTAAAATTACCAACACTGAGTTGCGTGAAGACAGCCACATTACTGTTCTCATTGCTGAGATATGCATAGTAAAATATAGGCTGAAGAAGAGCAGCAGTCTTTATATCAGTATATTTTCATTTTGTCTCAGAGTAGGAGCAATGCACCTTAAGGATTAAGGTTACACTCAAAAAGTTCTACGTACAGAGAAAACTGAAGCATATTCATGTTGAGAAGGATTAACAGAACTACAACTATCCATTAAAATTCTTACATAATGCTGAAAAAAATCTTACAAAACCAAGGATATAATTGGGAGTATTTGATTTTAAAAGGGTTAAAAATTGTAATGAAACAAAATTACAATTGGAAAACAGAATTATCATTTACCTAGGTCAGGGCTGTCAAAGTCATGGCCCACAGGCCGGATGCGTCATGTGCTGGCCACGCCCATCCCTGGTTTAGCGAAGGGGAAAGAACAGAGGTGGGTTTCAGCAGGTTCTGACCAATTCTGGAGAACCGGTAGTGGAAATTTTGAGTAGTTCGGAGAACTGGTAGCAGAAATTTTGAGTAATTCAGAGAACTGGTAAATACCACCTCTGACTATTCTGAGCCCCCATCTATTCTCTGCCTCTCGAGTCCCAGCTGATCGGGAGGAAATGGGGATTTTGCAGTAACCTTCCCCTGGAGTGGGGAGGGAATGGAGATTTTACAGTATCCTTCTCCTGGAGTGGGATGGGAATGGAGATTTTACTGCCACGCCCACCAAGCCACACCATGCCCACCAAGCCACACCCACAGAACCGGTAGTAAAAAATTTTGAAACCCACTACTGGGAAAGAAGTCCTGATACATTCTGTGACGACGCGAGTTTGGCACTGCTGACCTAGACTTTCCTTCTCAAGCTTTCTATTAGGAGTCTCCTGCAGAAAAGCATGTTCAGTCCACATCTGTTTTAACTTGGCAAACACTATTCTACAGTGTGCTTAATTGGGGGATCCAGCCCTTCAATGATCCTTGTTACGATAGTGAATACCTTGTAGGCAGGCATAATTAAACAATTCTTTAATTAGGATGACATTGAAAAAAACAATCCTGTAGGTAAAAGCACATTAGCAGAACATGGAGTACATGTAAGATCCCCCTCCTCCTCAAGAGGTGGGATGAAATGGATCCTGATTTAGTCTGAAAGACAGTAACTGACCCAAGGTCAACCAGCTGGTTTCTGTGTCAAAGGGATTATTAGAATCTAGGTCTCTGGGCTCCTACTCCAATAGCCCAACCACTGTGCCATGCAGTACAGTTTGGCCCTTGCATCATGCAACAGGTAAAGCAAAATCATTTATAATATAACCCAGTATCACAATAAAACAAAATAATAAAAATAAGATAGCTCTGAGTCCTGATCCAATATAATAATCTTCTTTTGCAATTTCAGTCACATATAAATTGGCCCAGTGAGAGTGGAATTCCAGCAACACTGTTTCACCCTGAAGGATTTTATCAGCTTTCAATAAATCAGTTGCAGACATATCCACAGACTTCCCACAGTCTTCTCATTTAGAGATTCTATTTTCAGCTGGAGATAATCTAGCACTTAGTGTTTATAGTGTCTTTAATCTCTTTTATGTCATCTCCAAAAGAGTGGCCATCACATTTTTTTCACTAGCTGCTGCAGTCTTGCCTTGAAGCCTAGCCATTTGGGAGAAGGGCACTCAGCCTGGGGAAGGCAAGTTTATCTTATGTCCACCAGCTCTATAGTCAAACGTGAAACATGTAGCCAAGTATCACAAGGCTTCCCAGGACAAGGGAGGGAAGGATTCCCAAAAGAAAAGGGGAATTGTTTTCAATTCATGTTCTTGAAGCCTACTACTGGAGTTCTTCACTGAAAGTAATTGTCTGCACATCCTTCAGTCTGTGTCATGGCATGCTGCTTACAGAGCAATTAGCAAATTTGCTGACTGCAGCAAGATCGCTGGCAAGGCTTAAAATTAACATTATTTATATAGCACAATCAGTGGACATGACACTTTGTGGAACAATAACAAGTACAAAACAATATACAGTTACACCCTTGAGTAGTCAGGCTGATGGGAAGTGATGGGAATTGTAAAATGAGATATCTAAAAGATGGGCATGAAAGAAGTCAAATGAGAGGATTGATACAGAAGGTGGGAAAGATCAACAAGAAGCCCAAAGGACACATGAGAAAGATGTGGGGTTAAGGGAGCAATTAGGGCTAGGGAGAAAGAACAACAGCAGTTTTGATATAAATAGAACAAAGTGGTGCCGAAAATGGTTCCTCTATTTTTCATCACCCATATTTATTTTATTTTAATTTTATTTTATTTTGAATTTGTATACCGCCCTTCTCCCTGAGGACTCAGGGCGGTGAACAGCCAAGTAAAAACATCAAGTACAAATATTAAAATACAGTTAAAATATACATATATAAATTTGGCCCCATTAATTAAAAACAATAAACAAAATACTTAAAAACACTTAAAAAAATTAGGCCAGCCCGGCTTGCTGGAAAAGGAAGGTTTTAAGGGCACGGCGGAAGGCACCGAGGTCTTGGATTCTCCTTATCTCTGGAGGCAATTGATTCCAGAGGGTAGGTGCCCCCACAGAGAAGGCCCTCCCCCTGGGGGTCACCAGCCTGCACTGTTTGGCTGATGGCACCCCGAGGAGGCCCTCTCTGTGGAAGCGCATGGGTCGATGGGAGATTGTCGGTGGCAGCAGGCGGTCTCGAAGATAGCTAGGCCCTATGCCATGGAGCGCTTTAAAGGTGATAACCAACACCTTGAAGCGCACCCGGAAGACCACTGGGAGCCAGTGCAGCTCGCGCAGGAGCGGTGTTACATGGGAGCGCCAGGCTGCTCCCGTCACTACCCGCGCTGCTGCATTCTGGACCAGTTGGAGCCTCTGGGTGCTCCTCAAGGGGAGCCCCATGTAGAGAGCGTTGCAGTAGTCAAGGTGAGAGGTGACGAGGGCATGAGTGACTGTGCACAGGGAATCCCGATCAAGAAAGGGCTGCAACTGGCGGATCAGGCGAACCTGACAAAAGGTCCCCCTGGTTACAGCCGTCAGATGTTCCTCCAAGGACAGCTGCCTATCCAGGACTCCCCCCAGATTGCGAGCCCTCTCTGTGGGGGCCAACGACTCGCCCCCAATAGTCAGTGATGGAGTCAACTGACTATATCGGGATGCCGGGAGCCACAGCCACTCAGTCTTGGAAGGGTTGAGCCTGAGCCTGTTCCTCCCCATCCAGATCCGCACAGCCTCCAGGCACTGGGACATCACTTCAAGGGCATCGTTGGGGTGGCCTGGGGTGGAGATGTACAGCTGGGTGTCATCAGCGTACTGGTGGTATCTCATCCCAAAGCCACGGATGATCTCGCCCAGCGGCTTCACATAAATGTTGAACAGGAGGGGCGAGAGGACCGACCCCTGAGGCACTCCACATATAAGAGGCCTTGAGGTCGACCTCTGCCCACCTGCCAACACGAACTGCGACCGGTCGGAGAGAAAGGAGGAGAACCACCGTAATACAGTGCCCCCCATCCCCAACTCTTCCAGCCGGTGCAGCATGATACCATGGTCGATGGTATCAAAAGCCGCTGAGAGGTCTAACAGGACCAGAACAGAGGAACAACCCCTGTCCCGAGCCCTCCAGAGATCATCAACCAACGCGACCAATGCCGTTTCCGTGCTGTGTCCAGGCCTGAAACCCGACTGGAACGGATCTAGATAGGATGTTTCCTCCAAGAATTGTGGATATTCCTGCCCAACCTGAAATTTGGAGGAAAACTCTTTCAAACAACATTAATTAAGAAAATAACAAGTTGCCAGCATCTTTTTCTCTTTTTTTGGGGGGGGGGCTTCAAGTCAGTGTTGATTCCTGGCAACTGCCAAGATAAGTCCCTGCACTTTTCTTGGCAATGTTTATGGAAGTGGTTCGCTACTGCTTCCTTCCTATAACTGAGACAGTGACTGACCCAAACTCACCCAACTGGCTTTTTTCCCAAGGTTGCCCAGTTTCTAGCCTATTGCCTTAGCCACTACACCACTCTCCCTTACACTACACTATGTCATCTTTTTTTACAAAATTGTTATTCAAAATGTGTCCACTTGTCTAGAATAAAAGTAAACAAGATAGCAGAGTACTCTTTAGGTTAGAAGCAGTAAGAAAGAGCAATTTTTTTGGAAAACTATTTACTGTCTCATCACAGCTACCATAGTAGAACTTCTAATAAGGTCCTCTGAGGGAAACTATTACAAATGAGCATGCACAACAAAATTTCAAGATTTCGATTGTGCCACTGTCCAAACAGTTATCTAGGATTAGAAAAAAATGGTAAGGGGAAGAAGTGTACCTGGAGAGCCAGGATATGTGTACACACATACATGCACACACCTGCACACACACTCACAGGTGGGACATTTTTCAATGGAGGGTTGCTCAGAGTTGAAATGGGAGAGCCCTTGGTGCTCTCTTGCTTATTTTCTTGCAGACATTTCATTATCCAAGCTAGGTAATGGCTGCAAGAAAACAAGCAAGCTCAGAGAGCACCAAAGACTCTCCATTTCAACCCTGAATTACAAATATTCTCTTTTATTGGTACCACATTTTTCAATGAAAGGAATAATCACAGCCAAGTTAAATAATATACACCAGTACTTGAGCCAGCATAAAATTATACCAGGATAAACTTTAATTTTCCTACTAGTGATTCCTAACAAATGGTGCTCTCCTTGTTGTGCTGTACAGGGCACATTAAGGATAGATTGTTCCTACAGTGGACTGGGGCTGGAGTTTGGGAGGAGAAGAGGTTGACAGATGACTAGACCAGGAATTTTAGCTAAAAATTCACTGTTTTCTGTGTGCATGCATGGAAGCATGACTATCAGCTGATATATGTTTTTGAATAGCATTAAACTCATGTCCAAAAGGAGCTCTTCCAAGTTTAGTGCTATTCCAGAAGAGTGCCAAACCCACTTTCAGAAGCATCCTGAACACCAGCTGATAAGTGCAGGCTTAGTTGTGCCACAAAGCAGCAGAGAGACAGTTCACTCTAGTTTCAATAAGCAGCCCACTCCCTAACCACATCTCTACTTCTGGTCAGATGCTGATCATTCCTGATGGATTTTCACTACTTAAAGCAAATACTTTGGGAGGCACTGGCTAGGACGCAGAGAGGAGACCTGGCTCCATCAGCCCAAAGTCACCACCACACCTCCTAGAATTCACTTGACAGCACGAAGCTTTGCTTTTCACTTTGGTCAGTGAAGCTTATCAGAGTTTGAATCCATGGCGAAATTTGGTAGGAGAAGAGGGGGGTGGACATTGCTTTGACATCAGTACAGGCTTAAGGCTGCCACGGATACTGGTTGGGGAAGAGATGAAGTCCGCGACATCAACTCACAGCCGAAAAAGGACTTGCTGAGGGAGATCGGGAAGCAGCCGGATGCAAGTGGAAACCCTCCCCAGAAAAAAGGCAGCAGCCGGCCAAACCGTACTGTGCCCCCTTCCTTTGCGGCCCTGCTGGACCGAGGGGTCGCTCGGGGTGCCCTGGCCCTCTTCACCTCGGGTAACCAACTTCCACCTCGCCGTCCTTCGCCAGCACCTTGGCGAAGAGCCCCGCCCTGCCTCCTCTCAAAGGCGGAGCGGCGCGATTCACTGAACCGGCCGAACAGCCAACCGAGTGGTGAGGAAATAGGCCAGGCAATGGCGCTTTCCTTCCTCTCCGCCATCTGCCTAACAGACTCGCCGCCGGCTTGATTCAAACAAAACCCCCGAACCCCTAAACAGCAACGCCCAAAGGGCGGCAACGGCGGGCGGGCGGGCAGGGGGAGCTGATTCCGCGTCTTTTCCCGGGCAGAGTCACGCGCCCGCTCTCCGGCGCGCGGGCTTGTCTTGTCTTGTCTTGCACAAGTCGGTCTGGAGTGGATGAGAGAGAGCCGCTTTTGGGACAGGGCCGCTCCTTCTGCTCGGCTCACGCATTTGAAAAGACCCCGCGGTTCCACGTCCGCAGCCGATCCCTGCCTCGCTTGGAGGCGTGTCCCAGGACGGGAAAGGTAGGGCAGTTCGGCGCAACGGGCCCGTCTTGGCCTGAAAAAAGTTCTCCTCCTTCCGGGGAAATCGCCGTGACATCCTGGCCGCTTAGTCCCGGTGGGTTTCCAGCGGGGTGTTTGGTTGTTGCTTCTTTCCTTCCCTTCTTCCTCTGCCAACTGTAGAAACAAGTTTCATTTCCGCATACGAAGCCGTGGAGAAGAGGCTCTTGGCGCTTCCTTCTTTCTACAAGGCTCCCTTGGAGCACCATCAGCCGATAGCCACGTTATAGATGCTCCTGAGTTTGCTTACTGACCCCATGCTCAGTTCTTCAGTGGTTACCATTTTGACTGTCCCTTTTGTGGATTTAAATTTCTTGCTAGATCCAAAACTGGTCTTTTCTTCTTCTTCTTTGTTTTTCACCACCCCATAAACGGGAACTATATTTAGATAACCACCTTGAAAGCTGAGCGTTTGTATTTCTTTACAGATGAAGTGTGTCCTCATTTCCAGTGAGGGTGCCGAAGTCCTTTTCTACTGGGCAGATCCAGACTTTTTGGCAATCCTACAGCAGCGATTTGGAATCCAGGATCAGAATGGTGATGAAGTAAGATCTGAAGAGAGAATTAGTACAAATGCAGGAGCAGGAGATTGATGCTCTTGGGTTCGGCTCCATTTAGAAATTGTAACTCTTGAAGCATTAGAGCAAGTGTACCTAAGGTTTCTTTGGATGCCAAAATGGCAGTCTGCCAGCTTTTGCAGGCCCCAGAGACCCATGCGAGTAGATGGAGTCAAATATTTTCAGGCCTGTTTCTACAGTATATGTTTTGTAGTTCAGGGGATTAAAGAGCACAATGGGTCCTTTAAGCCTTGCCAAATCACTCAAGAAAGGAGTAGCTGCCCTGTAAACTTTTGATATATTGCTTTTTGGTCTGCTGTGCAAGACTTAATGTGGTTAGGTATGTTAATAGTTACATGTTCCTGTTTCAGAAATCATGTATAACTTCTTGAAAGGATATTGGGTTTCTGCTAGTCCAAGATATGTGTGCTAATTGGAAGACAGGAATATTTGCTGGTTTTCCTTCTTTTCACAGATACCTTCTGTGGAAGACAGTATCAACACATTGTTTGCCCCCATAATCATCTCCTGTGCAACTATGCTAGAAAAGTTAGGAGACACATACACTTGCTTCTCTGCTGAAAATGGCAAGCATCTCTATGTGCTGCATATGGTAACTATTCACTGCTCAGTATTTCAAGTAATTGGTGAACTTCTAACACAAAGGGGATAAATATCTTCTGGATGTGCCACTTGTTTTAGGACAGAAATGAACTGTCCAGTTTTGAAATAATATTTTCTCTCTTCTCCCAAAAGAATTTTGTTTCTAGGCAAAATAGAATCTTCTTTACAACTTTTGACTTTTTAAAAAATCAACAAATAATAATAATAAAATGGTGTTAAACAACATAGCTTAAAACAGCAATAAGTAAAGATTACAATATCTTTCCCTGACCTGGGGGCCTTCTTATGTGAATTGCATTTTAGTTTTCATAAACATTAGTTCACATATCATTTAGCCACAATTAAGGGAGTATTTCAGTCAAAAAGGAGAGCCAACCAGATTTTTTTCTTAAGTTTAGCTGATGAGTCTCTTAATCTTCTCAGTTTTGAGTCTTTCAGTCGCAGGCAGATTTGTATCTGAGGATGTCATAGCCTAATGACTGTGGCCTCAAGCCAATTTGGACTTTTTAATTGATAACTTAGGTACCATGGATATCTAAAGCACATGTATCTATATATGTGCATATGAAATCCCAAGAGAATCATCCTTCAGTATATAGTTCAACTCCTCTTAGATCCAAACTTGAAGGGAGGAGAGGGCTTTCCAAAAGGGATTTCTTGCCTGCAATGCCAGAGAGGTTAATAATTGTTTGCAGAGCAAGTGAAAGGTCTAGGTGGAAGCACTTTAAATAACTTTATTCTAACATCCTGCTTGAAGATCAAATTGGTGTGGGAGGATGTTGAATACATGCTTTCTTAAAGTTGGCTGTCCAGGGCTATTTGCTGTATTTGCTGTTGTTAGGCAAATCTGCATAGTCACAGTGTCCTGTGGTCAGGTGATCATCATTTGCAACCTCCTGCTGACTTCCCCATTGGCTTTGCCAGAAACCAGCAGTAAAGATTGGAAATGGCAATCAAATTACCATGAGATGTGATCACCATAATGTGAGCTGATTGCCAAGTGCCGGTCACGGTCTTATGACCATGGGACATTGCAATGGCTGCACTTATGAGAAACAGTCCTTTCAATGATGTCATAACTTTGAACAGTTGCTAAATGAGTGATCACTGAACTATCTGTATTCTTTTCCTTTTGGTTTCAGTGTTTGAAACTAAACTTGGTTTTTATAAAAATAATTTATAAATGTCATTTTTTTTTTGTCAACCACAAGCCAAATGCACCCTGGAAACAGTATATTGTAGACTGGACACTTTTTGATAAGTCTCAGACAATGTTCTCTAAAGTGACCTCAGTGATTTTAACCATCATCAATGAACTGCCTTTGACTTCAAACATGGTTTATTTAAAAATAAAAATGTGCTTAGAGTTTTGGAGCAGTAAAAAGGGCTTTTAAGTAATGTTAGTTTTATGGTAAATGTTACCAGTAGTATGCTATTGATTTTATTTTCTTGTCCTTGTACCTGATGCAGTTCTGTGGGTGTGTCTTGCTTGTTTTTCAGTTTGGCGAATGCCTGTATATTGCCATGAATGGAGACGGCCGTGAGAGTGAGGATGACTTGCGCCGTCAGCTCTATGTGCTCAGAAGATTAACTGAGGCTCACTTTGGTCTAGTCACACTGGACAGCCACCTCTTCCATCGGGAGTGAGTGACTGGGTGAAGATGGGATTTTTGTTTTGCTGGATTTTTCATTGTGGCCTTTTCTTGCATGGAACATCAACCTTTTTATATGTTGTTGTTCAGCTCTACTAACATTAAGCTCCTCTTTTGTAATTGTGCTAAGTGACACGAGGGCAAGATCTCTTTCATTTTTCTCACTCTTGGAATTTAGACTTGTATACATGTTGTATACATTAGTAATCCTGGCCATACTGCTGTAATATAATGTTCATCAACTTTGGCAACTTTAAGATGGTTGGACTTCAACTATGAAAATTCCCCAGCCAGGAGGCTGGCTAGAGAATTATAGGAATTGAAGTCCATATGTGTTCTGCCCCAGCTACGGATCCCAAAGAACACAGCACACACAAAGTTTGTATAAAACTTAATTTACTAAAATAACTCAGTCTTTTTCAAAACAAAGGCTGTTAAGAAACTTTCTTAATAGCCAACAAGAAACCAAAGATAAAGTAATCACAATCTTACTAAGGTTGGCAGAAAGCCCAGAAGCAATTTGCAGAGAATCTAGACGCGAGTGAGTCAAGTTGTTCCCTACAAATTGCTTCAGTCGGCGTTCCTCCTTAAATAGGCTAAGGGAGTGGCCAATTAGCCCCAAGCCTTACTCTCGAGGAGACCTCCTCCTGAGGAGCCACTCCTGCCTTTTGGCCGCTTTGCGTGCCCGTGCATCTAGAAGAGGCTCCTCCTCTTCGTCCTCTTCACTTAAAGGAGCTTTTGAAGGCCTTGGCTGAATCCCTGCCTCTGGCACCACATCTTCTCCAGCCTCCTCATTGTCTGACTCGGGTGCCAGCTGCACAGGCTGCTGTCGCAACACCACACCAGCCTCCTCGCTGTCAGAATCAGCTACAATCCGCAAAGGCCGCTGACGGGCCACAACAAAATGTCTTGAAGTTGCCATAGTTGAGAACCATTGGTGTAATACAACCATCTAGCCCAGTGGTCCCCAACCTTTTTATCGCCGCGGCCCGCTGAGCGCGCGCAGGGGTGAGGGCACGGCCCAGGAGCTTTTGCGCACGGCCCATTGCGCACGGCCCAGGAGCCTTTGCGCTGCAGTGTTTATGTCCCCCGGCCGCTGCGCGGCCCGGTGCCAGGTACTCCACGGCCCGGCACCGGTCCGCGGACCGGGGGTTGGGGACCACTGATCTAGCCAATGGCAGTTCTAGGCATTGTAATTTTCAGGTACTCCATGTTGGGAATACCAGCTTCATGAAAATCTAATATATTCTCTAATGCATATCACTTATGTGTTAGAAGTTGGTCATAAGAAGAGTTGGTCTCTTTTCTGAGACAGAAAAGTTGGGGTTATTTATAATTGATAGGCAAGGACAGCAACATAAAGACTTGTATGCTTATGGTACTTATCAAGAACTGTTGTATTGCTTGATATATTAAGGAAGACTGAATAGTTGGGTTAAGGATAATGACTCTGGAGTGCAGTAGCATTTTCCACTCTAGATAGAAAGGGGGACCAATGGCAAAGTATGGAGGGGAAGGTGGTGAAAGGGAAAATTAACAGTGGCTGTACTCAGCTGATTGGCTGGGTTTGGTTTTCTTTTAGACTTCGCCCAGTAGAAACTGAACAACGAGCTCACATCTGGGGGCTTTTTCAGAGCTTGCTGCAGACTTATAACCAGCTGCGTGAGGAAGACCAGAGTTTTGCTGTAGAGGTAAAGTAGAGTGGAGTTGTTGAAATGCTTGTGAGATACAACATTTTAAGAATGGAGATGGGATGAAGGAATTTACCCTACATTTGTTTAGAGGAATAGGAATGTACTTTATTCCTATAGGGGAATTCAAAGGCCCACAAGTAGGAGTGGAGAGTCTTTTGAAATATAAATGTCCTTCTGCTCATTTTTATCAGGCTGTAGAGCGGCTGATCCACCCACAGTTGTGTGAACAGTGTATTGAATTCTTGGAGCGCCAAGTTGTACAATACATCAATAGCAACACTGAACGTGCTGGACATGAAGTAGTGCATGCTTTTCTGCTCATACACACTAAACTACTTGCCTTTTACTCCAGGTAAAATCCTAGTTCTCTTCAGTCATCTTCTGTCTAATGCAGGTGCCACTTTTCCCCACAAAATATTTAATGCTTCCCACTATCTGGGCCTCCTCCTCTGATACCTTCCATTGTCTGGGCCTCCAATTTGCTTTTTCTGTCCCTTTGAGAAGTTAGTATATGGCTTCCCTAACAATTACATTCTTTTTCTTGGGGGTGCTTTGTTTCCAGCCGGAATGCCAGCTCTTTGCGACCCGCTGACTTGCTCACTCTGCTCCTGATTGTGCAGGATCTATATCCCAGCTCTTTTAAGGACCAGCCTGTTCCCGAAGTGCTTGCCCAGGTAAAGAAATAACTATTCCATATAAAGGGAATAAGAATCTCTTGGTTTATCACCCTCTTCTTCCCTCTCTCTGTCTGAGAATCCCTTTGACAACTATTTTGGGATGGAATGTCAAAGTAGAATTAGGAAGAAACAGAATTCTGTGATAGGAATCTTGAATTAAGAACTTTTATTCATATAAATATGTATGTGCCAAATATAGAGATATATGCCATTTTTCCTTTGGAGGCTTAAGACAACATGCATAAGCACTCCCTTCTCCAGTTTTTCTCTTAACAATAAAAGGAATTAGGCTGCAAAATAGTGACTGATCAAAAGTCTTTTGGTGAGCTCTTTTGGCTGAGAATGAACTTAAATCAGCTTCTCTTCAATTCTAGTATCTTAATTATTAAACAGCATTGGCTCTATGAGTTTTGCACAAATGCCCGAATGCTCGAGTCTTTCTTGAATGACATTGTTAGTTAATGATTAGACTGTTGAACTAGAATTCAGATTAGTTGAAATCCTCATCATCTGTAAATGTCATTGATATTCACTCAACCTATCTAAAATGAAGTTGAAAGATGTAATCAATATATGTTATCCTAAGCTCTTTAAAAGAAGAATGGGATGAATGTGACAGTTTCTATTTATAGTCTTAGCTTCTGTAAATGCTTATTTTCCCATGTTTTTCTACTATTTTAATTTCCCACAGGGCCACAAAATTAAGTTATGATTAGGTATTGTGAAAAATTAAACACTGGAAAAATAGCTTTTTATAGTGGAACTGGATGCTGATGCCAAACCTGTCTCTTCAGCCTATAGAAGGAGAAATAAGTCTTCAGAGACCTCAAAGCAGTGAGAGTATTCCAGTGAACAGTCCCCTTTACCACAGCACTTCTGAAGAGCAGGTGAGTACTGGCTAGTCTTTGGTCCGATCTTTCAGATCGTGGCTTGGGATTTGGATGCTGGATGTGGACTGGATTTCAAAAATTAGAATAGCTAGAAAACAAGAAAGCTTCTCTGAGGTTTGGGACAAACTGTATGAGATCCATTCTTTGCCCCGACTGGTTAATCTCTGTTGCACACTATAAGAATTTCTTCAGGGTCATATGGGAGGAAGCCATGTTGAACTCTGGCTGAGTCAGTTCCCTTCCGCCTTCCCTCAGATAGCGGATGATCTCTCTATGCCTGAAGAGTTCTTCACCCCCAAGGCTTCCCCTAGCCAACAGAGCACGGGTGAGTTTGGGATCAATTGTGGAGAACATTAAGATGAGATTATGGAGAATGAGGGGCATTCTGTTATGGCTCTGAGGAGGACTCTTTCAGAAGAAGTGGGTTGCATATTACTTGGCTGTAGTAAATGGCAACTGCTATTATCTTGGCTGGCTTGCTTGCTTGCTGGCTTGCTTGCTTGCTTGCTAGGGACAGAGCTCTACTACTATTGTGACATAAGAAAAATAATGTTCTAAAGCTGAGAAAACCTGTGGAAAAAGGGATAGGTATTGTTCCAGATGCTTGGATTAGATAGCGATGGTCAAAATTTCTTGTGCTAGTTGCCGTCTTTTTTACTTCTTTTCCATTCTTGGAGGTAAGGGTATCTTGAGTGCTTATAAGGTCCATCAATCAGTAGTTATTATGCAGCTATTCCACATTTATTTTTAATGGATTTTTGTGGAAAAAAGAAAATATGTGAGAACACAGAGGCTCCAAGTGGAAGATGATTGTGACTGAACATGTCAGTAAAATTTTGTTTTTGAGGCAGGGGCAAAAATATAAGAAGTCTCTGTTTGGAAGCACTCTTAGACTCTCTTTTTCTGCTATCTGAAGGAAGTGCCTGGACTGAGGGTGTGGATTCACAGAGTGATGGAGAGGTAAATTCTGCTGATTTCTTGGTAAGTACTTGGATTAGGGTTGGTAGTGTTATAATACATTTTTGTACTTTCATCTTTTGGGGATTTACTCTTTCCTACACTTTTCTCTAACCTTCACCTATTTTATCACCAAAGCAGAAATGATTTTAGGGTACCACCCATCCACTCACTGCCCTTCTGTGAGCCAAGCCTTTAGCATAGGCTGGCGTTCACCTGTCTCTCTCAAACTCTATAAAACTCCACAAAAGATAAAATGCAGCCATAGAGAAACTCATCAGTAAAAGATGGAGAGAGGCTAGGGACTATTCTATAATGAATCAAAGAGTTCAAGACAGAAGAGCTAACAAGGGATTTTCTTTATAGTAGCTTTTCCAGACCTGGTATCCCCCAGATGCATTACACTGCAATCTCCATAATCTTCAACCAATATAGACAATCCTCCTGGCTAGAGGATTTGGGGAGGCTTGTTCTGTGATACAATACATAACTTCCATTTTGCATAATATAGATGGATAGTCTACCTATCCTGATAAGCATCCTCCAACCTAGTTCTTTTTTGTCCTGGAAGAATCATTTAAGCTTTGAATAAGTTGCCTCATCCTAATTAACAAACAAACAAACTCTGAGTAAGTGTCCTATTCAAGTGTGAGGGAAAGTGTGGGAAAGTTAGCTTCCTAGAACTCAGTTCTGACGAATATGTGCCTCCTTGTGATCTGCTCTCTACATATTCCCTACTTGCTTCTTCAAATTGTCAGTAGTTGGAGCTGTTGCTTTACATTGCCATCACAAATTCAAAGTAATAGCGGATTATCTTGGCACATCCTTAAATCATAATGAAACAAGTCTTGGAACATTAATCTGAATATATACTGCAGTTCATTTTATTTTAATTCCATGACACCTGTACATTTTCTTCCTAGCTGGCTGAGGATATGCTGCATATTGTAGAATCCCCAGAGTCAGAAGCTACAAATCCACGGAGAATATTTCTGGATGTTAACTTGAAAGAAGGCTACTGCCCCATGATGCCACACACAATGCACTGCCTTTCACTCTGGCCAGGCATCTTGCTGGTACTCCTCACAAAGGTGAACAGAGTCCACAGACATTCATTTGATACCCCCCAGACTGGTGGTTTCTGAATGTCCACCCTTTAAATGTCCACCCTCTTTGCCTTCTAGAACCCCAGTTCCCAAGTAGCCCTTTCTCTCTATCAATTGCTGGATGGAATCCTGATGATAGAAAAGAAATTGAAAGAGGGACAGGAGACCCGGCAACCTCTGCGTTCTCAGCCATTATTTTTGGAGCTCCGACATAGAATGGACAAATTTGTCAAGAAGCTGGGTGGACAAGAGTCACAGGTAAAAATTAAGTTCATCTACACAGAAAACAAGTAGTGTTAGTGGATGTTTTTGCTCAATCACCCTGACCACCCTAGGGGTGCCCTTTCTGTGATGTCCCACTGCCTGGAAGCGGTGCGGGTTTGGATGGGGAGGAACAGACTTAGACTCAACCCTTCCAAGACTGAGTGGCTGTGGATGCCGGCATCCTGGGATCTGGAGGTTCCATCTCTAACGATCGGGGGAGAAACTCTTGCTCTCTCTGATAGGGTCCGCAACTTGGGTGTCCTCCTGGATTCTCGGCTGTCCTTAGAGGACCATCTGATGGCCGTAACCAGGGGGGCCTTCGCAGAGGTGCGTCTTGTGCACCAGTTGCGCCCTTTTCTAGACCGGGATGCCCTCGCCACGGTCACTCATGCCCTCGTTACCTCTAGGTTGGACTACTGTAACACCCTCTACATGGGGCTGCCCTTGGGATGCGTCCGGAGGCTCCAGCTAGTCCAGAACGCAGCCGCGCGGGTAGTTACGGGGGCGTCTAGATACTCCCGTGTAACACCTCTCCTGCATGAGTTGCACTGGCTGCCGGTGGCGCTCCGGATACATTTCAAGGTGCTGGTGCTCACCTATAAAGCCCTTCATGGCTTAGGCCCGGGATACTTGCAGGACCATCTCCAGCCGCTCTCCCACCGTCCTGTGCGCTCTCACAGAGTCGGCCTCCTCAGGGTGCCGTCGGCCAAACAATGTCGGCTGATGGCCCCCAGGAGGAGGGCATTCTCTGTGGGAGCCCCGACCCTCTGGAATGGATTGCCCACCGAGCTCAGGATAGCCCCCGACCTTCTTTCCTTCCGTCGCGAGCTAAAGAGGTGGCTCTTTCGTCAACTCAACTGATCCGTTTGGGGATACACTGTCATAATTTTAAACTGTTTTTAATAGGGTTGCTGATTTTAATTTATTTCATTGTGATTTGTATTGGAATTTGTCATTTTGTAAGCCACCTTGAGTCCCTAGGGAGAAAGGCGGCATATAAATCGCAATAATAAATAAATAAAATAAATATGAGGAGGGCTGGGCTAATTACTGATAAAATCTAATCCTTCAGCATGAGATAGAATTGAGTAGACCTTTACCATGGTTGAAATCCCACTTTGCTTTGGGAATGATAATGAGACCTCCTAGATAAGAAAGGAGCTGAACTTTGTTATGCAATGGATTCTGAATGCAGCTTGTTTCTCTATGTCCCTCAGTTGCAGAATACTTGGCAGGAGTTAAAGAACAAAATTTCCTCTCGAAGTGAGCCTGGGACTTCCTTGGAGTGAGTATTAGTCAAAATTATCACATCTGCTGACTGATATGCACAAATAAATTCATCCATTCAAGCAGAATACATTTATGGGATAGCTTAAATTTTGCACCTGTGAGTATTGAGAATAGATATCTTGTTTAAAAGAATTAACAAAGAAGAAACAAAGACGTTCAAAATTATATATAGCATATAGCAAGAACTAAAATGTAAAAGATAGAATAAGCAGGAGTGGGCAACTTGTTGCTTTCAGAGCTCCAACTGATTAAGATTGCTAAAAACTGGAGGGACAGGAGACCATTTCCTGAGGTGGGAAGCAGATGAAAACTAGTTTAAAGCTTAAAATCAGAATGCTATAACTTAAACAAAACAAGAGATTGTTTTGTCCAGTGTCCTCCCTAAAGTTAAAGAGTGCAGTACTTCAGCTAATACTTTCATGCAGAAAATATACAGAAAACATACTCAAATATTAGGAAAAGGAAAGGAAAAGAATTCCATATGGATAATTATTTTTCCTGGGTTGCTGATATGTTCCTTATAAAAAGTAATTGTAGAAAAAAAATGCAAGTCCAAATCAGGTGTGACGTTTAGAGTGAGTGTTCTAAAAACATACTGATATTTATTTTGTTTCAGGCTTTTGCAGGCATTTTGCAACGTCCGGCGGCAGCTCTGTGCTGTATACCGGCTTCTCTTCCTTGGATCTCCAGGGGCCCAAGGCCTGCCTCAGAACTTGCTGGAACGGGTACAGCAATTCACACAGTGAGTGAGAAGGAGCAGAAAGATGAAATTGCAGCTGAGAGTCTGGGGGGGTTGCAGGATTTGTAGGTGCGAAGCACTGTTGTTCATGACTTGTGTGCATAAACAACATTAACATTTTATTTATTTATTTTTCTCCATCTTGTATTGTCAGGGACAAGCTCCAAGACTGGAAAGACTTCTTACTGGTGAAGAGCAAGCGTAATGTCACCATGGTGTCATATCCTTTGATTTTTACCATTTTTCCCCATCTTTCCATTTTGGTGGGGAATGCTGGAAGATCTATAGGAAAATAGAGAGGCTCTAGAGAAGGGAGAGGGAAGCACTGGGCAAAATACTGTTTTGAAACAAGTATGGAAGCAACTTTGACAGAGAAGGAATTTCTTGGGAAAACAGCCTTGAAAACAAGAATTTCTTTTCCATCTTCACATGCACAAAACCTATTTAGTGTTTCCCTTAGGCATGTGGCAGAACAGGAAGAGAAGAGCACAGTTCCTAAATTTCTCAGGTTTTGGAACAGAGCCATAAAAACATTGTGTTGAAGGATAACAGAAATACAGCAAGAAAGTACCCATACTCCTAGACAAACATTAAACTCTAAAGAAATTAAATGATAGCTCTGTTATTCATTCAATTCTATGTTTTAGAAAATAAGGATTGGGCTCTTGACTCCAAAAATTCTATGAAGTGTCTAAATATTGTTGTAGACAGTGAATGTTTAGGTCTACTGTTTGAGCTGGTCATGGTCAAAATGGAAAAGATGCCTATCTTTAACCAAGTTCTTAACTTACTTTCATCCACATATTTGGAAAATTTCCCAGGACTTGTGCATTTCATCTATGTGGATCGTACAGTAGGACAAATGGTGGCTCCATCACTTGGCATATCAGAGGAATCTTCTTCAGAATTAGGCAAAGGACCTCTGCTTGAATTTATAAAGAAGAAGGTAATGATTATGTGTCTGTATTCACATAATTTTAGTGGGAGATTTTGAATTTGAGATTTGAGCTGACTCTTAAGGAAACTTTTACCTTCCTTTTTCTGCCTTTGGTCCACAGGTGTGGTCACTGGTGGCTTTGGCTCGAAGCTACTTGCAGAAGGGCTACACTACACTGATGGTCCGGGATGGAGACTACTATTGTACCTACTTCCTCTGGTTTGAGAATGAGCTGGTAATTGTGGAGGAACCTGGAGCTCAGAGGAGAAGGGTGGGGCAGGATGCTATTTTACAACTTAGTATATAAAAGTGGTTGATACAGAAGACCCTTTCTTCAGAATGTGGTGCAAATGATATACAGAGATTTGCTTTGTTATACCCAAATTAAATTCATAATCCTTCTCCATTAAATCCACAACTGGCTACTCTTAGTTTCTTTTATTTAATTGGTATAATTTATGGCCAGGGAGAGTCTCTTTTTCTCCTGCTGCTGCTTAAACAACTTGGAATCAGAAACCCTTCCTGATTTATTGCAGGTCTTTCAGATACCTACCAGTAAAGCCGGATTTACTCATCTTTGATGAGGTATTGGCCTTTCCCAGCTTTGGGGATGAGCAACTAATGTGGCAATTAAGTACTGACGACAGGAAGATAGTACAGACTGATGTCTAGTCTTTCTGAAGAGTACTAAGATGAGGATGCCTTCTTTAGCCATGAGCTAAAAATACATACATCTGCTTCGGTTCAAAACATCTTTTCCCTGACAATTTCTTTCTGTTTCCATGTAGGGATATAAGCTGGAGGTTATGGAAGTGCCAGTGCTTTCTGATGATTCAGTTCCCATTGGGACACTGGCAGGTGATTATTACAGGTAAGCAAGGTTTCTGACTCCATAGATACTGATGGGTGCAGAAGGGATTTGATTCAAGCTCTGTGATTAGATGAAAAGGACATGTTTACAGCTTAATTAACTGCCTCTTCCTCTTAGCAATGGTATAATTCACAACTTTGAAGTGTGCGACTCCAACATTAGGTCTAAACCTATACTGTAGTTATCTTTGTATAATATGAAGTTGAAAGGTGTTGTAACAATCAGTATTCTTGCAACTTTATCTTTTACTTTGCATAACATTGGGAGAGATCTTTAAATTGCCTAAAATTGTATGGCTATATTTTAAATTTTTGTAAGCCTGTTGATAGTTGAAGTCCAGGGCTTTTGTCTTTTACTGGAAAGACCACTGAGGCTTTGTAGAACTTTCTTAATTTCACTCTTTCACCACCACCCACATTTACCCATTTTCTGACCCTCTCATACAGGAAACTGCTCCGTTATTTCGGCAGGAAACATGCCAATGAAGTGGTGAAGTGCTATGAGCTGCTGACCATCCATCTGGGCATCATGCCAAATGAACTTATGATCCAGCAGGCACGCAGCTTGGCCCAGCAACTGTGGGAGCCAACACGCATCCCCTTGCTTTAGAGGGCTTGACTGGTGCTCAGTGCAATTTGGCTGTTTTCTTCTTTCTGGACTATGTTGCATCTCAGGTTTCTGCTGATTTTACTTCAGTGGGACAGATCTAACTTGGGTAATGTTTTAACTTGACCTCCATTGGATTTTCAGAGCTAGGAGATCAATGTGTTCATTTGTTTTCCTTCACAACATTGAAGAGCTCCGTCTTGGATACCAAAAGCGATTCATGTCAGAGCACAGCTACTGACATAGCATTGGCCCTTGGTGTGAACTTCTGTTGGAGAACTTGCAGTGCAGGACTTCCTTTCTTGTAACTGCACATCAGAATTTTGACTCAGAAGCCCATTAGGCACAGCTTGTAAACTTATATGTTTAGTATATGCCTCATTTTGTTAGGCACTTCATTATCATTAAATATTTATCCTAGACTTGAGAAATGTAATATACAATAACTTAGAGCAGAAAAGATAACATTTTAGGCCTCTTATAAAATACAGAAGTGAACCAAGAGAGTGCTGTCCAACACCCTGGCTAGATCCTAGCTATCAGTCTCTTATCACTCCAATTCAGTTTTTAAAATCCTATTTGTAAGTGTCTACATATCCAATGAGAGTCCTAAATTGCAACCATTCTGGTTTTTTAAGCATTTTTTAAGAATGCCTATGGGGCCCAGACAGCCTTCGATTAATGCTTAAGCAAATTAAGTACATGCTCAGGGTCCCAATGGAAGGGGTGAGTGGGATGCCACAAAGTTTTTTCACCCAGCTATCATGCCCTTAATTCTTTCACTGCCACATTCAATTCAGTGTTTCTTTTTTTTTCCCAATTATCTACCTACCATGTTCAACTTTAATTGTATTATTAAAAATATTTCCTTTTGCATGGTGACTGACTATTGTTAAAAAGTGTCAATCATAACGTAAGTTAAGCAATGGAAGGACTGTAATGCATGTTGGGCTATGCTTAGGGCATCAGTTGGCCTTTACCCCTAAAGGCATAGAAGACCTTGGGGCATATTTAAAAAAAAAATCTCCAGAGGCTTTTTGTGGGTTTTTTGGTCTACGTCTTGCTTTGCAGCATGCTAGCTTCCCATGTATTTATTTTATTCTTTTAAATACAATTTCAAAAAGATGGGCAGGGATTTTTCAGATGTCCAAGAACCACATACACAAGCATCATATTCTCCCTCTTTGGTTTACAAATGTTTGTAAAACTTGTGTGCAAAAAGAGATATGAACATAATTAAAATGATGTCCATAGAAAAAGAGCTAAGGATTCTCAGCTTTAATAGTTTATACCATATCAGCTTTCAGTATTCTAATTGTCCAATAAAGATTGAGGCAACTTGGCAAAGCTGACTGTATTTGTGGTTAAAATCCTCATGCAGCCTCTACTTTACTGTTGTTTCAGTACAGGCCAGTGATATGGAATCAGTTGCAGAAGGCAGAAATATCAAAAAAATTATTTTATTGGCTAGGCGATTATTATAGTTGAAGTTGAGCACATCTGGAACATGGTAAACTGGTTACAATGGAACTTAATTTATTTCAGGTCTGATCGAAAACAGCTATTTGTCGATTCTTAGCCATGTCTGTTGTTGCCATTTTCCGTAGAACACGCTCTTACACTATTTTATAACCAGATAGATGAGTACATTTCTCTGTCTGTGTCTGGTATGAAGATGAAATTTCTACATAATGTGCAGCTATTTTCTTTTGTCTGTTTCATGTTTATCTGGAAACAGTTTTCAGTATGACAGCCTATTTATCCAGAAAAAATGATAATTATACTTATAAGGATTACTGTATAAGAAAGCGAGAACCAAGGTTTATTCATAATTCTTGGCAGGGGATTTCTTTATTAATAATGAAATACTTCTACAGTGCTTTCTCTCACACCTGAATTATTATAGTCACCTGTTCTAGAACTGGCAGAAAACTACTGATATTTAAAAATTCACTATTCCCAACGCTGCCCTGTCTTGTATCTGTTACCTTTAGGTTGGCTTATTGCCAAGCAGTGGTATCCTGATATTGCACATGCAGGTCATATTAAGCCTGGCAAACTAGTGAAATCCTCTGGCTTTCCTGCACACTCATGTTTTGGCAGGAAAGCATTGGCAGGGTGGGGGTTTCAGGAGGTAGCAAATCTTGACCACTGACCCCCGTCTCCTGTTTTATCAACTATGTCATCTAGTTTGCAGGTGACATTGATAACCCAGTCACCTCTTCCTCTCATGTGATAAAGCAGGAGAAGCAGCTTTCTAATAAGCAGTTGCACCCCACAGCTCTGCCAGCCACCAATCAGCTGTCCATGAGCAGAGCTGTAAGTGTGTCCAGTACTTGCTGCCAGGAAATGGAACAAAGGAGTGGTGGCAGAGGAGAAGGCTGGAACCTGAGGGGTTAGGTGGTGACAACTACACAAGCCTGATGTTGCTAATGGGTGTTTGCTACTTCACCCCTTACAATCACCTGACCTGCTGGCAGGATAGTCAGCAAAGCATGTCAGATTTCATACGTCTGGAAACTGCTATAGGTTGAGCACCACTTAATGCTGTCCTGTACATAGGCTGACAATGAGATGAAGGCCATTTGATAGGGGTAGTGCAGAATAAAGTATGTGTCGGTACAAGATGCAAATGAAGAGAGCTGGGCTGTGTAACCAAATGAGTCCCAAGCGAAGTCTAGCAGTAGGGCAAAGGAAACCTGAGGATGTGAATGCAATCTTTAGCAAGAAAAGATCTCAAAAGAAAGTGCCCTCCCCACTCTAAAGAACCCAGGAAGGACAGCACGCTCAGCAGCCTCAACTTAGAACATTCAGTGTGTTGGAAGGAGATGGAATAGTAAATCAGGAGGAAGAGAAAAAAGGGTCTTGTGTGGGGAAATACAGTAACTGGGATTCTGAATGTGATGCAACATTTTGATTCCGGTTTTCCTCCTGAAATATTTATTTATTTCGTCAAGCATGTATTTTATGACAGATGCAAGTGTAAGCATAATTATAAACACATGAAAAGGATAAGAATAAAAGAAAACATTAGGACAGGGACTGCTTATGTAAGTGTGCTGCAGTTAAAAGTTGACAAGAATAAAGCAATGGGATATATTCTGCATTGGCATCTGTGGGTAAACAATCTGTTTTAAACACGGGGAAAAAAGCCCTTTGTGGGTAGATTTTCATTAACGCTGGAAAGCAGAAATATTCCTCTGACCACTTAGAAGAAAGGGTGGGGACTGATAACACAGATGAAGCATGTGAAAGACGGCCAGGCGAGCCGAGTGGAAGATGTAATTATACCAATAGAAATCAGAAGTTAATTATTTCTTTAAACGCTTGACTGGAAGCCCTCTTAATCTCAGCTGCCTGCAAATGTTGGCAATGGCTGTGATTATCCAGCTTGGGGGAGGGCAAGTGATCTGCATTGCTGAGAAACGTAAGAGGGCCGATGCTCCAGTTTTGCCTGGATCAGGTCGTCTTCTGCTTGGTTGCAAGCAAAGGCCTCTCAAAATTTTGATTTCATGTTAATATGTGCATAGTACACCACCTTTTCTGCCACTTAGTTAAGTTTATCCTTAGGGCTTTCTCTGTCCCTTGAAAACAGCCCTTCTTTCAGGTTGTGTGCGCTAGATGGAAAATCTAGGAGCTGAATGGGGCCGAAAGAGAAGGGTCCCAGGTCAAAGAAAACCCCCTGTGTGTGGGTACCTAAAGTGCCCTTGAGAATACACTTTCCAGTTATTTCACATTTCCGGAGCACGTAAGGTGATATGAGGTCTTGGAAAGAGACTCGTTAATTATCCACAATTATTACTATGTAATGCTGGGAGGGGCGAAAGGTGTTTCTGAAATGCTCTGAATCAGGTACCAAACTGATTTGGTGGACTTGATGTGAGTCTCGAGCTGGAAAGCAGCTCTGCTTTGGACTATGTCACAAAACACACCTAGTTTTTGGCCTGTTTTGCTGGGACATCGCGTTGTTGGTGAAGCAAAATAACACGGAAACATTTAAGCAACGAGTCTCCCCTCTCTCTATACTTGTGCATTCGGGACGGTTTCCGGGCACTCCCCCTCCCTCCTCCTCCCCGCCTTCCTGAAAGCTCGTAGGACCTCCCCTGTTCCTTCCCCCGAAAGTGCGATCCCAAATGCAAAGTTCAGTGCGTGTAAAATGGCAAGCAGGCACTGTCGGCGCCTGGGCCCGGCTGGCATTCCCCGGATTTTGCCGGGCTGCAGGGCAAACCATTCGCGGCCTGCAGCCTCGTTGAAGCGGGAGTACGATGCTGTCGTGATCGGGGCAGGTGAGCCTCAGATGAATGAAGCCCATTTAACACATATGGGAGCGAAGGAGGCTCCCCATGGCCAGATAATAGAGATGGCCCACTGCCCAGATAGAATTGCCTTGGTTTGGAATCAGTGTCTATCTTGGCGTCAAGAGTCTTCCTTCACATGCAAAGATCAAGCCTTGAAGTTTTAAATTAAAAACTATTGGCCATGCAGTCCTGTAGCCCTTTAAAAAGTAAAGCTTCCTAGGAGAGTCCTGCAATTTTTTTGAGAACAGTATAAACTTAGTTTGCCAATGTTGCCTTCTAGGATGTTTTTCTACTTCCCAGGTATTTTCTAATAGTGTCCCAACCAAATGTTTGCCAATATTGCATATTTATCTGGAGTTCTGCATTGCCCTTTAGGTATAGCATCTAAGCAACCTTGGCTGATCTCAATTAAGCAGAGTCACTTTTGGTCATTCAAAAGGTCAGGATAGACTGGAATGTTAAAAAGCCACCTCATAGTAGCTAAGAAAACTCTCTGAAAGGGTTAATGCAATCTTAAAAATCAAGCATTGTTTGGAGACATACTCTAATTCTGTGCCAAACATATACAGGGACCTTCAACCTCTGATCATTTAGATCAGTGTTTCTCCAGCATGCTGGCTGGGGAATTCTGGGAGTAAAATCCACTTGTCTTAAAATCGCCAAGATTGAGAAACATTGGTTTAGATACTGCCGAATTATAATTCCCAGCATCTTCATTCCTGACCATGCTGGCTGTGGGTGGCCGGGCATGGCAATCCATTTGCATCTGCAGTCCTTACTGCTGATTTTAAATGTTTTCATATAACCTGTTCTTAATTGTACTATAAATTATAACTTTTCAAATGAATCTTTTTTCCTTGACCCCTTCAGGGTTGAGAAAGGTGACAAAAAATGCCTGTATAAATAAAATATGTGCATCTATATAAGAAGAAGCATATGATGTAGCTTTTCATTCTGGGATATCTCTTTACAGGACACAATGGACTAGTAGCTGTAAGTACTGAGGGTGATGAGAAGAGGTGACACCTTACATCGGCTAGAACAGGTCCCAGGTGCTTAATCTGTACTTGGGGAGAATCTGTTCTTTGCTGGGGATATTTGGTTTTATAATTATGAGGTTCCGCAGCAGGGATTCTTGGAAGGCAGCGGGTGGAACTATTCAGGACCAAGTTAATACTCACTGCATTTCCAGGCTGCTTATCTGCAAAAGGGAGGGTTGAAAACAGTAGTGCTGGAGAGAAGATATGTTGTGGGAGGCGCTGCAGTCACTGAAGAAGTCATCCCAGGTAAGAATTAAACTGATCCAATACTTCCCTTTCCCAAGCATATAAACTTCTGCTCCTTGGTACACCTGATCTCCACTATTCTGCAGGCTTTCACTTCTCCAGAGCCTCTTACCTGCTCAGTCTGCTGAGACCCCAGATTTACACTGAGCTGGAGCTGAAGGTATGGATTGTGCTTTGGGTAGCACCTGGAAATATTTGGTATTGTTCCATATCTTTTTTCCAAATTGTGCTTGTCATTTTTTTCCTGAAACCTGTTATATCCTGATCCCAGATCTGGCATGTTGTGGGTACCATTGACTGGGAACCTTCATTTGGTGGTTCCCAGGAAATGTGCCTTCTCTGCTGTAGCACCTGCCTTATGGAACATTATTCTTCCCCCTGAATTTAGATTAGCTCCATCCCTTTTGACATGTATTTGTTTTATTTTATATTTGTAAAATTTATTGGCCTCCTGTCTTACCTCAATGTAACTGGGAGGTTTACAATCATAAAAGAAAACTATATTAAAATTATATTAAAAACATAAAAAGTTAATACAAAAAGCCAAACACTGCGGCCCAATTAAAAGATAGGGAGGGCAGGAGCAGTATGGGGGGAGATAGGATTTGCTGTTAATCTATCAACCACCTCCATTTTGATGCTCTCCCAATGGAGTTCCAAGCTAACTGGCAGAGCCAGGTCTTTAGGCTCTTATGGAAGGTCGGGAGGATTGGAGCTAACTTCAGGGGGACAGGAGGGAGGCACAATGTTCCAGAGGGCAGGTGCAATGGCAGAGAAGACCCTTTTCCTGGACCCTGCCAGCCTGAATACTCGGGTTGACAGGGTCTGCAGCATGCCTCCTCTGCTGGCATGGGTGGGGCAGGCCAATCCCAGTGGGATGAGATGGTCATTCTGGAAATCCGTCAAGTTTTGACTATTATCAGGCCTGGGTCTCCCAGGCAACTGGAACTTGTTCTGATGACTCTATTATTGAGGTGGCCATTTTTTTTCTTCCCACTCCTGTTATTTGTATTTTTTTCTTTTATGGTATTTGTTAATAAAGTTTTTTATATTGGACATTTTTGTTTTTATTTATTGTTTTATCTGGTTGTTGTTTGCTGCTCAGAGTTGCTTTCTGTGAAATGGGTATGTGTATTTTATTTTATTTTTATTTTATTTTATTTCAAATTTATATACCGCACCTTCTCCCAAGGGACTCAGGGCGGTGTACAGCCAGATAAAAACATATAATACAAACATTAAGAACAATTAACAGAATATATATTAATTTGGCCCCAGTTTAAAATGACAAACCAATTAAAAATTTAAAATTTAAAAATATGTTAAGCCAGCCCGGCTTGATGAAAAAAGAAAGTTTTAAGGGCACGGCGGAAGGCACCGACATCTTGGATTCTATCTATTATACATAGATGTATAATATATAATATATATAAAATAAATACATTTGATTAACATTTCAATAATCAAGGAAGCAAACTCTTGAAATCAGAAACCAACAGATAATAGGTTTAAAAAAGGAGCCTCTTCATATTGAGGAGCTTACCAGGAATTAAGTCCCACTATATTTGATGAAGTTTACTCCACATATAAACGTATTTAAAAGACTGCAGCCTAAATTAGCTGGTGGCCATTTGTACAATTGTTAGTGGTGTAAAGCGATCATTCTTCTATTGTATGCCAGGAAAGAGTAATTCTGGGGCTGTTGTATAACATACGCTTTGGCATAGTCACCTATATGTCTGAGCTCTGTGCACAAATCTCCCTACTGCATGTGTGTGATAATTCTGTCTTGCAGAAACATGGCTTAAAAGTGCTTCTACGTGACCCCCATTCCTTCACTCCAATCCTGGAGGACAGCCAGGGTGGGCAAGTTCCTCGCTCGCTGTTGCTGGGGAACAACATGGCTGAGACACAGAAACAGATTGCCCAGTTCTCCCTAAAGGATGCCCAGGTATTTGGGGAGGACTGATCTTGAAGGCAGAGGGGAAAGGAGCATAGAACATATCACAGTCACATGATACAAGAAATACAGTAATATTTGTGAGTGCTTGGGGTGTTGATTTGTAAGAAAAGGCTTGCTCTAGAAACGAGCTGAATAGCTTCTCTTCCTTTACTTTTGCAGTCTTTTCCCAAGTATGAGGCGTTTATGAACCGCTTGGTGACAGCCATTGACCCTCTACTTGATATCTGTCCAATGGATGTAGCTGCGCTCACCCAGGGCTCCTTGCGCCAGCGATTCAGGGCCTTGGTGGGGTTGAGAGCCCTGTTCCGTGCGGGTGAGAGACGGGTGGCCCAGGCCCCACCATTTGTGATACGTATCCAGATTTCTCTACAGTGGCTGTTGTGGTGAATTACATAGATGATCAGAATCTCACCCAACCACATAGACTTTGTACTTGAATTAACATTCTCTCCTCTTACCTTGCTGTAAGGTAAGAAGGAGTAAATGCAATCCTGGATCAGGGATGGCAAACCTATGGCACGCGTGCCGGAAGTGGCATGCAGAACCATCTCTCCAGGCACGCCAGCCATTGCCTATTGCTCTTCTGGGTTCCAGTGTGGACATGCACGCTGGCCAGCTGGTGTTCGCGTGTGCAGGAGCACAGGAAACCGGAAGAGCAGCTCCCTGGGGCACATACGTGCACCGGGAAGCTGAGCATCTGGTTTCCGGCATGCGCATGTGCGCCAGCCAGCTGGTCTTTGCGCACATATGCATGCCAGAAACCGGAAGACCAGGTGACCGCCGCGCATGTGCACACCGGAAACTGTAAGCTCAGATTCCCGGCACACACATGTACACTGGGGAGCTGCTCTTCCAGTTTCCGGTGTTCCCGTGCATGCACGCACACACTCCCATTTCAGCACTTCATGCTGAAAAGGTTCGCTAACGCTTCCCTAGACTTCTTTTTTGCAGCCCTTAAAGAATTTCTGATCATGTTTACTAAAATTTGGCACCCAGTTTCCAACAATTTTGAGAAGGAAACACGTGGACATTAGCCTTGGCCTTAAAATAAAACCTAGCCTCGCCCACATGTGTAACCTTATCTAGCCCAAAAGCATTTAAACAAAAGATTACTTGTTTCTATCTTGGAACAAGAAAACAACCACTATATCCCTTGGAAACTACATTGGCTGATAAACTGAGGGCTGCACTCATTTGCACACTTAGTTGTACTAATACATGTGTGCACTAATGCCCAAAGAATACACATACAAGAAGAAGACTATGCTAGATCAGTTAAGATTACTTTGCATCTTCCCTAAATTTGATTGTTGAAATCAACATTTTTATAAATTGAAAATTGGCACTAACAGTAATAACCTATGGAGCAGTTTGTGAAGATTTTTTTGCCAAAGGGGTGCTGCTAACCAAGAAATGTGAACTTAAAAGTGTTTAAGCAGCATGCATGGCATATCCCCTGTGTATGAACAGCAGTGGAAGATGAGAGAGAGGGAGGGAGGAAGGAGAGGAATTTTCCTGGTATGATCTTTTTACTGGGGATCTTCTGCAGCTATAAGTCTGTCTTTGTGTGGGATGTTAACTAGAGTAGTTTCCCTTTTGGTTCTATATTTGAAAGGCATGAATCACCTTATTTATTTGTTTATTTATTTTCTATAGCTGTCCATCTCAAACACATGACTCTTGGGGTGGGGTGGGCAAACAATAACCTTGTTTTCTTCTTGCCAGGATTTGCTTTGGGAAAACAACTTCCACAGTATTATGAGGTTCTCACAGCTCCCATTTCCAAGGTGAATGGCCCTGGTCAATCTGAAATAGGGGGATTGTTTGCATAGTCTTTTTATTGTATAACTGTACTATCTCCCTAATTCAGTAGGTGCTCAATAATACATTTTGGATAACTTTAATTTGAACTGTAAAAGGGTCCTAAGGTTAGCCTAGCACCTGTGGGTCAGAGGAAGGCAATGAGTACATAGAATGTATATAGATTCCTTCAGGGTTTACATACAAGGCTTGTTTCTCATTCTCTTCTTGCAGATTTTGGATTTCTGGTTTGAATCAGAGCCCTTAAAAGCAACATTGGCCACAGATGCTGTGATTGGTGCCATGGCTGGTCCACACACACCAGGCAGTGGGTAATAATATTGTTCTTAATTCTTATTGCTGTTTTACAACTTAACCTCTTCCTCCTATCTCTGCACATACATTTCTTTCATCCTTTCATATTCATCCCCAGCCTTTATATCTTGTTGGAAATCAACAGCACTCTATATACCAGCATTGCTGGACTCAAGGAAAATAGCTAGTAAGTTATACCAAGCATCATTACATTTTATTTCTATAATACTCTACATTTTTGTAAGCCCTTGGGAAGTGAAGTGTTATTATTCTAATGCACACAATCACTGTAATGCATACAGTTATAAAGACTAAGTTGTATTTGAGGCAGAAGACTTGTATTGAAAAAGGTATACAGAAAGACAAACCCAAGCTGCTTGCCAGGATCTACATCAGTGTTTCTCAACCTTGACAGTTTGAAGATATGTGGACTTCAACTTCCAGAATTCCCTATCCTGCTATGTTATGCTATGTTGGCTGGGGAATTCTGGGAGTTGGTCCACACAATTTCAAACTGCTAAGGTTGAGAAACACTGATCTACATTAAAAATAAAATTGCAGCCTTCATAATATTACTCGGCAGTCCCTAATTGTTGTCCTTTCTCATAGGTATGTTCTGCTGCACCATGTCATGGGAGGAGTAGAGGGGCGCAAGGGTGCCTGGGGTTATGTGTCTGGTGGCATGGGGGCACTTTCCAGGTCCTTGGCTCATGCTGCAACTACATTTGGGGCTGAGATCTTTACTGATAAGGTGAGTCGATTTATCAAATCTTGATCTGAGGAGTAACAAAAAGGCCTCCAGGAAAGAGGACACTGGCAAAGAACAATGAACCAAGAAAAGAGGCAGCAAATGCAATTGTTTGCTGTTATCTTTGATCCACAGGGCAAGACACAGATATTCAAACTTGGGTTTTTATGGAGGGGACAGCCTGAAGTCAAGATCCCTTCTACCACCAGATTAAGTAGGCAGTTTTTACTAATCACATGAGAACCCATACTTACTTGCTGATTGTTTTGTTTTTCCTCCTCAGGCAGTTTCCCAGATTCTCCTGAGTTCTGATAAGAAGGTTCAAGGAGTTTGTCTCCAGGATGGAACTGAAGTGAAGAGCCGCTTGGTGCTGTCCAATGCATCTCCACATCATACCTTTTTGGAGCTGACTCCACAAGTATGTTTAGCTTTCTGACAAAACAGGGAAGGCCTCAGGGAGACTTGTTAGAAAACCATCACCATTACCCTTATTTTTTTCCTTCTCTTAAAAACCAGGATGCCTAGAACTTGCCCCAAATATTTGATGGGTTTATTTGCATTCTAGTTCTGGTTAAGCAATGTGCATCTCTTGCAACAAGACCCAGAAGAAAGCAAGGACTATAATTTGCCTAGAAGAGAACTGGACTACGGATTCTCAGCCAAATAAGATTGTTGAGAGTTCCTTCAATTGATATAAGAGAAAGACTGATAAATGTTTGGAAAGAGGAAGGCATTCCAAAGGGAAAGGGGGAGAAGACTGAGCCATGTGGTCCCAGTATATGTTTCTCCATCTTCCTGTTCCAGAATTCCTACCTAATGCCAGGCAAATCTAAAAGAGTGCAACTGAGATCTTAAGATTCTTCTAATTCTAGTTTGTATTGATTAATACTTTTTTTCAGAACAGTGGATTGCTTTCATATTAAACACTGAACCTCCAATTGTATTGCATTCCAGAAATGGAGGGTACCATATTCTCTGGCATAAAGTCCTTATTCTGTCAATGAACTGCCCTATCTGAGGTGTGGGTACTAACTGAGATACCTTTTAGTATTTTTAATTCATTTATATATGAAATAATGGTCCTGTGAAACTGGGACTTTTCCCATACAAAATATGTGATATGGCACTTAATCATGATCCTTGATCAACTAGGCTTACTTGATCAACTGCTACCATTAGGACAGTTGTCATACTGTATCCATCTAAATCTGAATTCTTGGCAACTGCATACAGGGGTGAGTGACTGAGAGTGCCAATCATGTATGCATTCTTTACATAGTATAAAATATATGAAGAATGAGAAAAGTGAGTTTGGGCAGTTAAACTCCAAACTATTTTCCAATTTGCTTCAGAACCAAGCATCTGTGTTTCTTCTTTCTAGGAGCATCTGCCCTTGGAGTTTGTACAAAGAATCTCACAGTTTGACACACGTTCTCCAGTCACCAAGATCAATGGTGAGGACTGTAAGGCAGTGAATAGGTGAGAAGCTTCCATGTAAAAGTTCTTAGTGGTACAATAATTTCCATGGTCCTGGGCACAACAGGCAGAGTTCTCCCTATCTAATACTGGGTAAATTTAATAGGGCCAACTGAAACATGACAGAACGGATAACAGATTTCTGTTCTTCAGACTGGATAGTACAAAAGACATGTGAAGAATAGAAAAAGCAAAAAAAAAAAAAAGAGGAATTATCTTTTGTTCTTCCAATTCAATTGCTCAGATAATTGGAAATCTATTTTTATTTGCCCCCCCCACCCCAACTTTAGAGGGCTGGTGATTTAAAGAACAATGTTGACAAAGTGGGGAACCAATGGCTCTCATGCTACACAGAACAGTTTGCGAACACTGATCATATGTCCCAATCTCAAAGCAGAGAAGAAAACAACAATTTTTTTGTAGACTTGAAAAGGTAGGATCAAAAGGCCCAGAATTTAAATCCTAAAATAGAAATTATGTCGGACTTGATTTCTGTTGCAGTAGGTAGGTGTTCTTCATAAGTATGGCTTCCATTTTATCTGCAATAAATGACTTATCTATGTTCTGTTGTGAGCAAATTCCTGAATGCTGTGTTAAGTATCTGGAGAACTGAAATTTATTGTACTGCCTAGCGTTGTTTATAACATCAACTTTTACTACGCATATCCCCAGTGGCTGTGGATCGGTTGCCCAATTTTCTGGCAGTCTCAAACACTACCAGCAACGACCCCTTGCCCCACCATCAATGCTCCATCCATCTCAATTGTGAAAACACTCATGCCTTGCACCAGGCCTTTGAAGATGCTTGCAGTGGGAGGCCCTCGAGAAGGTATGGTCAGCACTTCTGAGTGGCTTCAATAGATTTGAGGTAGTGGTGAAATGTAATATTTGTTACTACCGGTTCTGTGGGCGTGGCTTAGTGGTGGTGGGGTAATGTGACGGTGGGCGTGGCCAATTTTTTTTTAACTTTTTTAAAGCATTTTTTTCAGGTGAATAGGTTGTAAAAAAATGATGTGGCGTGCAATCGTCAGAGCCTTTTTTATACCATTTAAAAGCAGGAAGTAACGACATCTGGGCAGGTGGGCGGAGCCTCTCGCCACCATCACTACCGGTACTCCGAACCACCTGCCACAATTGCTACCGGATTGCCCGATCCGGTCTGAACCAGGAGCATTTCACCCCTGAGTTGGGGATGGAGTGCCCACCCCCAAAAAACCCTGCATATTTCCAGTTAAGTTAGATTTCAGTTCCTATAATTCCCAGCCAACATGGCAAAGAATGGTGATTGAGAATTATGTAAACTGAGGTCCTCTTAGCTTTGAGGGAGACAACCTTTTCCTGTCCTATCAGTTACAGAAGAGAATGAAGTCAACTCAATTCTAATATATGAAATTATATATGCTAATATATGCTACTATTACTTAATACATATTTAAAACTGTTATGGTTGGACCTGCTCCCAGCTATCCTTTTAGGTAGCTGTCCTAGTACTCAACCTGGAAGTGCCCTGCAGTTAAATTTACTATTTTCCTACACTTGAGAGCACAGACTTAAACTGTTAACACAAATTTCACCTCTCCAGAGTTTCTAATCTAAAACCCTTACCATGATCTAATCCTGGTAGCTCATTTTGTAGCAAAGCAAATATTATTTTCTGGTAAGTTATATGACTGTGAATTTCATATGCATCTACACAGTTTCATTAGCTATTTTAGGCACTGCAACATCTGTCAGGCTTTTGTTCCTGTTATGAATGTAGTGCAGAAATTCTAATTTAGATGCACATTCTGCACTGCTGGTTTGATCTTCCAGTGCCATATCTTTGCAACAACAAAGAGTTTGCTGGTGTTTTCTGTTTTTTTCATCTCTCAGTATTATCATTTATTCAACAGTTTTAAGTGCACAATACCATTTAAAATCCAGAATAGTAATTCACCTTGACACTCAATCTGTGCTTTGTGTAGAAAGAAAATTAACAGCCCAATTATATGGTTGTTTACTCACTAGAATTAAGTTCATGAAAATTACTGAGGCCAACTCCCAAATAAATTGTATGTGGAATTGCATTGTTAGGTTAAGGTATACTATTTCAACCCCATAATAAATAAAATTGGAATATTAGGCCTCATGCTGGAAATCATATACTTCAGATAAGATGGTATCTATTATCTATAATGAAAATTGCCTTTTTCAAATTTGTATTTTCTTGGTTTTATGAGAATAGCAAATGGGATCCAGAACCAACAATATCTGGATAGTGCTCTTGACCAATCTTTTCTGTTTAATCTGTCATTTGTCCAATTTCCTTCTGGTTTCCTCTTCTATTGGTCAGAAGAGCTGAATTTGCTACTAGTATTTGCTAGGAATGTTGCTAGCCATGTATTTGCTCCCCATGTTACTGAATTTTAATTCCCAGCAACCCCAACTAGTCTGATTAAAGATGATGCTAGAAGTTGACATTCTGCAAGAACTGGAGTGCTACTTCTTGTTCACCCCTGGATTTATGTGTATTGTTTTCAGCGAGTTTTTGCAAAGTCAGTACATATTACGAAACAAGTAGGACTTTGTCCTGTCACGTTATCCTTCAGCAGACTTTAGGTCTTCTCAAAAGATTTGTTTCAAGGCTTGGGCTATCTTCTTGGCTTGGTGCCAAGTACCTTATTTAGTTCCCTTCTGTTGGAAGCGGTTGGCAGGATTGTATTAGGGCAAGTCCAGTGTGTTAGTATAAAACTGAGACATGATCTTAGCAGCCACAGAAAGAGAACTGTCAGCCAGTGACTCTGGGGATAAAAGTCACAAGCTGCCTTCTTTCTTGTTGTTTAGGCCCATGATTGAGATGTGCATTCCATCGGTCTTGGATCCTACCCTGGCTCCACCAGGCTGCCATGTGATTTCACTTTTTACCCAATACACCCCCTATTTGCTTGCCAAAGAAAAACAGTGGGACTCCCGTGACCGAGAGGACTATGCCAATCAAGGTACAGCCAATGGCTAAACCCTGGCAGGGAATAATCTTGGTATAAAGGGCAAATCTTGCATTTACCTAAGGAGTATCTACCATTTGCAAGACTATCTTTCCCTTTCCACTCATGTATACCTTATCACTTTTCCTTGATAAAATGTTAATTTACTTACTCTTTTAGAAGGATTTATTGCTCTCAGTTGCTGTATCAGTACACAGAGAAAACCTCTGAGAACAGCCAAGTGCATTTCCTGATGATGAACAGGGAAGTTCTTGGAATGAACAGGAGCCTAGCAGCAACTGAAGGATAATTTAATCACAGAGCATCCCTAGCTTTATGTTCTTGAAGGTTTGCATTCCAACCTGTCTAAAAGGTAGATGTTGGGGGGCCACCTAGATAAATAATGATTGATTTGCCTTGAACCAAGAAACAAGTATTTTATTCTATTTGGCCAATGAGAAGACTGCCTCATACTATATCAGACCATGGATCCAACTGTTTAAGTGTCTTCAACAGTAACTGGGAGGAGATTCCAAGATTAAAGATAGAGGCTCTCCAGTTCAACCTGGACATTCCAGAGATTAATGTTGGGAAGTTCTGTTCTACTCCTGATTTACGGTCCCTACCAGATGTCTTCTCTCTCTGTAGTATTTGACAGTGTTGAAGCCTATGCACCTGGGTTCAAGGCATCCATCATTGGCATAGATGTTTTAACACCTCCAGACCTTGAGCAGATCTTTGGCCTACCTGGTGGGGTATGTATTTCCTGAAAATCACCCCTCCCCCCTCAATTTAAGAGACTGTATAGCTTGATCGTTACACAGTAACTTTGTCTAAAACCCACCCACCCACTTACAAATTACCATAAGGATTGTTTTTATTCTTCCGCCTTTGACTGTAAAATAGTCTTGGAAATCTATCCTATATGCTATTCTTAGACTCTGAATGCCACAGGGTAGCCATTCCCTTTCTCTGCCCTGGGAAATGGTCAAGGACCCCTGTCTCTTCAGCAATGTCTCATCTGACACTGCCTCTGACTTTCAGAATATATTCCATGGAGCCATGTCTTTGGATCAGTTATATTTTGCCCGACCAGTGCCAGTTTACTCCAGTTACCAGTCTCCAATCCAAGGCCTATACCTCTGTGGAAGCGGTGCTCATCCTGGTATGTCTGGGAGGGGCGGGGTGAATGATATATGCAAGGCTGCAATTAAAAAAAAAGACATAAAAGGTGTTTGCCCATAGTGTCATTATGGGAACCTTGATTTCTGCAATATAGTCCTGGAAGGGGCTGAAAGAGTTTGGGGTCATTTGTTCAGGCCTACCTGTCAATCACAAATATTTCTAAGAACCATTCCAAGTTACCATTTTACTTTCTGTTGTAGTCAACAGAAATATTTCTAAGAACCGTTCCAAGTTACCATTTTACTTTCTGTTGTAGTCAACAGAAATATTTCTAAGAACCGTTCCAAGTTACCATTTTACTTTCTGTTGTAGTCAAGCCTCTTTCTTCCTTCAATGCCTCAATTTTCTTCCTAGGAGGAGGTGTGATGGGAGCAGTGGGACGCAATGCTGCTAGAGTAGCCTTGGAGGATTTCAAGAATCTCTGAACCAATAAGACGATTTACTGCATTGGCTCAAAAAGAGAGAAATCTGGGCATTCTCCAACCCAAGCCTTTGAAATGAACTCTCTTACCTTAGCATTTGGGGGCCTGTTTTACTAGCGTCCTTTCATATTTTTTCATCACAAATTATTCAATATACCACTACGATACATTTCTCCTGGAGTAGCATGGTCACTAAGCAAGTAAGAGCCACTGCTGTTTCATGTGGGACACAAAACATGCTATGAACACAATGGCTGAGCTTTTCTGGCAAATTTGTTTCAACTTTATAATCAACTAACATGCTTCCCATGTTGTATTATTTAACCAGGAGTTTGTCCCTCTATCTTGTTCAACAACTTATTCATCTTCTTTGGATCATTGAAGGAATGCACACAGCTTATAGTTCTCCTGTAGTTAGAGGAACGCTTAGACCATGCAGGAAGGAGAACCCACGGGGTAGCTTTCTCTCCGGTTGAATAAGCCAATTATACTGAGGTTCGTTTAGTTCAGATTGTCTTGGACTGCTCTTTAGCAATTTCTTTTCTTCCAAAACTCCCAGCGGTGCTATTTATCTTGCTTTTTGCTTCTTGACCTGTGAAAATACGGCCATTCTGAAATGCTGCTCCTGAGAACCAGTTTATAACATAGATGATGAGTCATGTTTTCCAGAAGATCAAAACCAAGGCCAGGTTGTTACAAAATCACCTCAGCAGAGGGTTAAGGAGAGTCTGCTGCCATTCATGTCATCTAACCTTGTGCTCCCCATCCAAAGCCAGATATGCCTGACTGAGCCAGCGTCCCAAAGAGTCATATTTCTCACTAGCAAAAAGCAGCTGCTTGCAAACACCTCTCTGCAATCTGACTGCAAATCCAGTCAGGAAATGGCCAGAAGCCAGCTGCCCTTGCTGATTCGGCCTCGGTTGGATTTTCTGCACCAGCTAATCTCAGTCACAAAGCATGGGAGCCAGAATACTTGGCTGCTATCCGTTCCATTCCATTGAAATCAGTGGGAATAAATCAGTTTAAATCTAATACTCCACCTCAGTTTTCCACATGGATTACAAGCAAAATGTGTTGACACAGTGAGGAATGTCAGTAGCTCCCCTCCCTGTATGTGATGAATGAATTTCATATGAAGAACTGATGATAAAATCATTGCCTACTAGAAAATATCCAGAGATTAATAAAGAGTTTGAAAAACGCCTTCCTTTCTCCAATCATCTTTTGTAGTACTGTAATGTTTCTCTTGTTTTATGGGAGCACATCAGTCACTGGCTGCCGGATTCAAAGCAAGCACAGACAATGCTGGTTGTGGGGTTTGTGGATGGGGGTTGCCATTGGTCTCACACTTTCTCAACTGCAGTTTATGAGCAACAGCCATTCATCTCGATGTGACTTCCTTAGGAACTGGCACAAACATCGACTGACATAAATTGAAATTGTATGCGGCAGTAGGTAGATTTTTCCAAGGAAAAGGAAATTGTCAAAGGCTGACAAAGTAGTTATGTAAAGCCACATAATTTCTGAGACATCATACAAAATGATGAAATATCAGCTTTATTCTTAGGAAACAGGAAGCATGTTACATAAAATAATAGAGCCTTCTACTTCCCAAACATTTGTCAACCCCAAATATCCGGTCTCGGTTGTAATGCAACCCAGGGCAACTAATCCTTATATTATCACCCCTGATGGTTTGCATTGGAAATATTTCCTTGTTAAATCTAAGTTCCCCCCAATGTCCTGTATATCGCAGTAGCTGCAGTTACAGGAATTAGTGCAGGAACAATTTCTTGTTCCTGCACTTTTCTTGATGGTTCATAGTAACATGAGTTTGTAAATATTCATTTATATGAAGATTGTAAAGGGCCCCATTTTATATCGTATCCTGTGGCAATCATCTTGTGTGGTATCTGGTCAAGAGTGGGTGCTTTAGCAGAGGAACTTTTCAGAACTGAATTGAACCAAGAACAAACAGCACAGTGGAAAGAATCAAAAGCTGGGCTTCGTTTTTCTACTAAGTCATGATTAGTTTAACCACAGTTAATTGAATAAACTGAAAGTGGATGGATTCACACAACTTATATGGCACAGCTCCTAAGGTCATTCAGCCTGAAAGTTCATCACTGCTTTACACAAGTTACTATTATTTCATCATAACCCAACAGACCACAGTCTGTGGAACTCCTTTTTTGGCTAGACCAATGATAGCCACAAGAGGGAACTATTGCTGCTTAAATTAAGAGGGTTTAAAAGAGCAAGGGCAGAGTAGCCCTATTTTAATGCAGTTCCATAGTCTTAACTAAGGCAGTTGTATTTTTCATTTGTTGGTGTCATGTTCACATTTTGCACAGCTGTTTTGGTACTACTGGTAGTATCTAGCAGTGCTGTGTCCATGCCATCTAGCTTGCAACATATGAGATTTGGCCTAGCCTGAGCTAAAACATGGGTCATCTGCCATCACCCCTTTTCCATAAACAGAAAATGCTAATAATGGAAACATTTATAATGGAAAATAATAGTTGGTGCTGATGTCCCAAGGAAAAGCAAAATCCAGTTGTCAGTACATTTCCCAGAATATATCTGTTTACATACACTGCTAAGCCATGAGTTGACTAATGACGGCTTAGTAATTACATAACTGGTTAGTGCAGAGTATGATAAACCCCGAGTCATGATTTATAAAGCACAGCAATGTCTGACTTCATTCTCTAAATATATTTTCCTTTTGCCTTCAGTTTTGCCCCATGAAGATGAAAATCTTAATATACTTAGGAAATATACACCAGGTTCAAGTGTCATCCTTCACTTCTTCTGGAAGTAACTCTCCAGGGTTTCTGGCAGAGAACATCTTTTTCATTATCTTTGATTTGATCCCTTTATCTTAGAGATATCAAGAGTTGAATCCAGAACTTCCAGGTCAGCTTTGTTTTTGAGCTATGATCCCTCGTGCTGCTCTTGCCATAAATAGCACAGGTATAAGAGAGGACAAAAACAGGCCTGTGCAAGTCAGTTTCATCAAGGCATGGAGACAGACCTAAGTGCTTTATTAAGGTGTTTCATTTTGCCCTACTTGCCATTGGCATCCCAGGAGAGGGAGAGATGCTGTAATCACATAAACCAGGGGTCTCCAACCTTGGCAACTTTAAGACTTGTGGACTTCAACTCCCAGAGTTCCTCAGCCAGCAAAACTGGCAAAGCTGGCTGAGGAACTCTGGGAATTGAAGTCCACAAGTCTTAAAAGTTGCCAAGGTTGGAGACCCCTGACATAAACCATGGAATTTTCTATTTGCATTCCACACCCTGAGGCAAATATATGTCATATTTGCATCACTGTGCTGCTATTGATGACATGTGGTTTGTTGCATATGCTTTTGTTAAACTGCATTTGCAGAAGCTTCTTAGCTGACTGCTGGAAAGGCTGAAAAAGGCAGCCACAGCAATGCACAGAGCACTCTGCAGGAATTTTCCCTCCCTTTAGAAACAAAAGGCCGTGCTGTTTTCTGAAGAAGCTGCTTAAGAGGGTAGCTGACAGCAGCAATTATTTCCCTGTGCCTTCCCATTCCAAATCAGACTGGGTGATGAAACCCACTGCTGTGTTTGTACAACATGCTTAACCAGGTCTGTTAAAGCTTTAAATAACTGCATTTGCACATCATGTAAAAGCTGGCAAATTTTATCACTGGTTAGGCTTCCTTGTGGCTCAACATGTGTAAATCCAGCCACTTTGGGTAGTTTATATATTGTCCCAACGTATAAAACGAATTCACCAATTTAAGTGAGTTTCATGAGTGCAGCCAGAGTTCCTTGGTCATGTCACCCAGTAGGTTGAAAACAGGAGGCTTTTCCTGATTTTTCATCCCTTTGTGTATTTCTTGAGACTTCTTATTTGCACATGCCATTTAGAGGGGGGGGGCAGTCTCTTTCGCCAGGGACAATGAATAAAAATTAAAAGCAGCACCAGTTCGTTTACTATACACACCAGAGATTATCCATTTTGTTATCTGCCAGGTTTCTTCCAATCTCAAGAGACTGTCCTGGCATTCTGCTTCAGGTTGAAGGGTTTCTCATGTGTTTGACCTCCTCTGATTGCAGTGATGGTGGCAGAGGAGAGTCACAGTGTTAGCACATAAACGTTCAACATTATCCAGAAATGCTTCATGGATAGATGGATATGAATACAGATGGACTATTAATGCGGCATTTCTGGTTGAGAAGTAAGAAGCAGAGACTTAAAGGTTTTTCTTACCCCCAGCTTCTGTTAGGAAGAAAATGATTACTCTGGAGGGAGGAAGTGTCATAATCTTATGACAAAAAGGAGGGTGAAACTACAGCCTAATCTGGCTAATCTGCCTTTTTTGCATCCTTTCGGGCAGTAGGTTGGGCTGCAATTTGATTGGCAGTGTGAGAGGTAGCGTGGAAAGTGTTCTCTTCCGTTAGAAACCACATACTATCTCAAAGTAATATTATAATTTTCAAGCACTTTTCATTAGCGTACAGCACTTAGATTTATATACCGCTTCATAGTGCTTTACAGCCTTCTCTAAGTGGTTTACAGTTTGAGCAGATTAGAGGAATATATGCAGGAATTAAGGAAAAGGGGGAGAGATATAGGCTTTTTATAACGCTCAGTCATAATTTAGAAAGCAGAATTACACCTTAAAAATAAATGCAGGCAGTCCATAACCAATAAATGAAAGTCCTCTTGTAGCATAATAAAACTGTGGAACTCACTGCAATCAGATCTGGTATTGGCTGCTAATATATATTATATATCCCGTTCAAGGGGAACTGGACACATTCCCGGAGGATTGGGCTACTAATCCGAAAGGCCATACACTCGCAGGCAGCACATTTTTAAAACATCCTTTCTGAAACTGACGGCTGGGGAATTCTGGGAGTTGAAGTCCACACATCTAAAAGATGACATGTTCGAGAAGCACTGCGCTAAAAGGCAGCTTTGGAGAGCGGAGGGAAAAAGAGCGGTGTGAGGGGCAGCGTTGGATATGAGCCCCTTCTTGGCTTTTGGCCCTGGGGCTCTTTTGGCCCCCTAGTGCCAATTTCCCCTCCCTCGCCTTCGTCGGCGCCCCACCCTACCTGCGCAAGCGCCCCCCCCCTCGCCCCCTCACTTTTCCCCGCTGCGGCGGCGAAACAGGGGCTCCCACACCTTAGCTCGGCCCCGAAGCCACTTCCGCCGTGTGACGCTCCGGCCCGTCGCCCCCGCCGCTGGAACTCCCACCAGCCCTTAAATAAAAGCTTCCCTGGCGCGAGGTGCTGCACCTGAGACAGCTATATAAATATTGACGGGCTGAGAATAGCTCCCGCCTGAGCTGTTTTTAGCGCCGCCTGAACTGCTCCCCAGGCTTAACCACAGGATGCATCCCGAGCCGAGGGGCTGACACGTGCTCGCCCTGCGCCTGGCGCTCGGAAGGCGGAGGAGCGCCTGCTCCTCTCCCATTGCCACGTCGGCCGGGCGAATGGCCCTGGGTCCAGGCGAGCGCTTCAGGGCAGCCTCCCGCCCCCGCAGGCGGCAGCGGGGCAGGAAGGGCCACGGGCCTGTCGGGGACTGCGCAGAAGAACGGAGAGGCTAGAAACTGTTGCCGGAGGAAAGGAAGAGCAGCTTCGCCCCTGTCGGCGTCTCCCGCCTGCCTGGAAGGGCAAATCCCAGCTTTAAGCTCTGGCTCGACGTTTCCGATCGGAGGGCCGTCCAGGGGCAGTCCTTTCTCCCCTTAAAAGCCTGACAGATGCCGCTATGTGTGGCATAATTGAGCCAGTGAAAAAAATCTCATTAAGCAGGAGGATCGCTTGATCCTCCCAATAGCGCCTGAGTTTGTGTGGAGCAGTGGTGGGATTCAAATAATTTAACAACCGGTTCCCTGCCTTAATGGATTTCTTCCAACAACCAGTTCATCAAACTGCTTTGAAAGTTAACAACCGGTTCTCCCGAAGTGGTGCGAACTGGCTGAATCCCACCACTGGTTTGGAGATTCTAGTTGGGGAGTGCAGCCGAATCAATCCTGGCGATCAATGGGGTGCCGGGTCGCCCATTTGACAAAAAGCGACTTGGGGAGGAAAGAGGCTCGTTTTATACCTTGCCTGAAAAAATTAAGTGGACCAATTCAGTGGGGTGGCAGAACTCCATAGGTTACTTGGGCCCCCAAGATATTTTCTTTGCATGGGCATTGGTGCAGGCATGTCTGCTCTTGATGGATGGGATCAGAGCAGCAAACCTGGCTTGTTTTGGAGGGTAGGGAGGAAGCAAGATTTATTTTTCTTCCTATTGCTTTGATATTCCTCTTGACCAAATTAGAGACATTTTCCCCATTCTGTCCTACCTGTTAATGTTTGATTAATGCTAGTTCACTTCTTCTAAGAAATGAGAGAGAAGGCTGATAGGGATTGATTATGTGATTAATACCTTTATCCTTAGGATACTTCAAGACAGTTAACAATAAAAAGTAAAACAAAGGAAAAGTGTTAAAAACCATTATTCAGGGTATCTTAGAGGGAAGGGACCTGGTTGAAAAGGAGGGTCTTGATTATGGAAGATTTGAAGACCTTTTTTGAAAGCAGACGTGGGAAGGATCTCAACATAACTCCCAGGGAAGGCTTGGGCATAGCAATGTGAGGCACGATGAGTTCGTAAGTGGCTCCCTCATATTCTCAACTAGGACACCTGAGAGAAAGCAGAATGACATCTTTTTTTGGGAAAGATGAGGGATTCAGTTCTGATACTGAAACCAAGTTGCTGATCTGAACCATATACTTGAAACCACCCTTTTATTTATGATACTTGGTGCAGGCCTACTCTTGGTGACCATTTAGTCATAGCCAATATTGTTTTTGGGACATGGCTAAAACGCTGAGCTTGTCAATCGGAAAGGTTGGCGGTTCGAATCCCTAGTGTCACAGTAACCAACCTAGCAGTTCGAAAGCATGTAAAAATGCAAGTAGAAAAATAGGGACTACCTTTGGTGGGAAGGTAACAGCGTTCCGTGCTGTTTGTCATGCCGGCCACATAATCATGCAGACGTCTTCAGACAGCGCTGGCTCTTCGGCTTAAAAACGGAGATGAGCACCGCCCCCTAGAGTCAGGGAATGACTAGCACGTATGTGTGAGGTAAACCTTTACCTTTACCTTTAATATTGTTTTAGAGCACATGACTAAAATGTACAGTATGTTGATACCAGCTCTTAACGTCAAGTCCAAACAAGTCATGATGTGAGTAAATTGATATCTAACCCCCTCCCCCATCTCTTTCCTTGGATGAAAAGAAGCTGTGGGTGAAAGAAGTGATTTGGGGATAGGCTACAGATGAATTCCCACTCTCTTGCCACAACTCCCATGCAGGCCTTATCCCTGGGCTCTTGGCTCTAAGAAGGAAGAAAAGTAGAGCATGGTGAAAGTATTACAGTAATGGATGTTCCCCCAAACAAATAGCATGCGGGAGAGGAATTTGGAATAAGGCATCCACATGGGAAAAAAGATTAATCTCAGCCCCCACCCCAGTTTCCTGCTGCTGCACCATAATTCTTATTTCTAATCACCTCCCCCCCCAACCAAATATGTTTAGTTAAAGAACAAGGTGCTGTGAGATATGCATGGATCTCCAAGACATGAAAAAGAACCACTTTTTCAGAAAAGGACGTCCTTTTAAGTTCAGTGAATACACCTGAACCGAGAAATTATTTCTGTCCCTACTTGTACTTGATAGTCATTCCTTGACAACAATCATTCTCACTCATCCCTACCACGTTGCCTTCATCTTGTTTCCCAGTCCACCAGTGAGGCAGGCTTACGTCCAGCTTCCTCCTCAAGACGTGTTCTTTCTGTTACAATTCTCCAGTTGCAACATGGAAGCAAAGGAAGGTGAAAAGTAGAATAAGTGATCAGAAAGAGCTTATTATCCAGATTGATGCAGGTGCATCCCTTTTCTGCTGGTTCATGGTCAGAGTCTTCTGCCAATCACTCCCTGGACACAAAACATGAAGCCTACTTGATATGTTGCTGCTGCCCAAATAATATAACATGAAATAGTGTAACAGACTGAAATAGGAAGAGTGAAATGCTGCCCTCCCTCTTTCCCCCTTCTGCATTCACTTCCAGAACACAAAGGAACCGTTACTATGTAAAAAAAGGAGAGAAGGGGGAGATAAATTTCAAATGAATGTGATATTCCCTTACAACCTCTGCCAGCAACTTGACTCCATTTGTGATACTTGGTTTGTTTTTTTGATTTTATGATGACAGAATGGAGCTTAGGAGGGAGCAGCAGATGATGCCGTCTGGAGATCCTGGCAAAATCCTGGTGCTGGACCCAGCCAATTTCTGCTGCAGGGCCCTGGGTGGCAGATGTTTTTCCTGTGTGATGGCATATTGAAAAGGAGGATGGCAAAGCTGGAGGAGTTGGCCATAACTATTGCCTGCATTGCATATACATAATCGGGACAGCATTATTTGGAATACATTAGAGGCAGGATAGGGATCAGCAATGGGGTATAATTTTATGCTGGATTTATGCTAGAAACTCAAGGATGGATGGAAAGCAATTTAACTCAGCAGTGGGCAAAATTCCTCTCACTCATTCTAAGGAGAAAAAAAATGCTATATAAACATGTCTTCTTGTAACATTGAATATAATATATTTTGGCATTTTTTTTCTATCTCTGAAATTAATTGTAAGCACAAGTAAACTAAAGTATTTATAATTTTAGATTTTTTTTAATATTCCCAAATAAACATTCCTTTATTTATATTATTCCCTTTGTTTATTCAAAAAAATCTAACTTTTTGGACATACCATCAGGAAAAATATGGCCAAGACTTGAAAGACTATGGATCAAATCTAAAATTACTGTCAAAGCTCTCAATGTAATATTGGACCAGTTAGTTTCACTTAGTGTAACTTGTCTCATAATTTTTTGGGGATAGAGAGAGAACTGAGCTTTGAATTCCTTGAATTGCAAAGCAATGGATACTGTTTGCATTCCTCGATTTTTTCCAAATTTAACTATAACTAAGTTACTAACTTAATTGCGCTAACTCAGCACAGGAATTCTGGGAACTGCAGTCCCATTTGAAAGCTGCTAATTTGGATAAGGTTGTGTTAAACAAATTTTATTTGGATAAATAAGTGATGAAGTGAAAGCAGTTACAGTACATTAAAGTGTCATTTTGAACTTGATTAATCTACTCTATTTTTTCCATACTTCAAATCACACCTAGAGGTTGGGCCTTTGATTATAAGAAATGTGCTGGCTCAGTTCGATCAGGAGAGGGAACCATAATATTTACAAATCTCCATGCGCTGGTTTGCCCTGGCAAATCTCTCCAGAGTTGACATTGTGGCCTGAAAACAAGCTGCCCTTCCAGGGTTCTTGGGAAGGTAACAGCTCTTCTCATGATTCAGTCTGCCCCATCGATCATAATTTGCCTGCTCTGGGTCATAGCAATACATTTGGAAAAATCTGGTACTTTGGCAATTGCTAAGTCCCCTGACATCATTTATTCATAAGCCATGTGCTGGGGAGAGAAGCAGAGAGAGCTCTGTGTGGCTGGGCTCTAGCTTGACAAGAGAAGCCCCCGAGACTTCACCAGGAAAGAAATCAAGAAGTTCCCTGGCCTCATCCTATAAGGCATCTTCGCTCAGCTGGGCCCTGCAGATGGGTGGGGCTAACTCCAATTATGGGAACTCAAGTTGGAAGGCAGAGTTTGGGACTGGTAAAAAATTATTCATCCCGGATGGGTCTTTCCCTGAAAAGAGAGAGAAAAGGACTTGCCAGAATGATGAGCTCAGGGCTATTTTGAGGCTTCCCTCTCTCCGTCCGGCTCTTCATGTCAGCAACCTACTCTTTAATTTCTAAGCAAACAGGCAGTTGCCACTAGCACATTTTTGCCTGGGATGCGGGCTACAGCCAAGGCAACAAGCTTCCTGTTTACTGCTCGTTGCTCCACTGGGCAGTGGGGAGGGAGCAGCTGCTGCCAGGATGAGGCCACAGAATATGAGCCAGTAGCAGGTGTCCAGGAGGTGCTGCGAATGTGTTGCTACTTGGAGGAGTCAGCAGTCCAACAAATCACAGCAAAGGTGGAACTGGATTACAGGGAGCTGTGGGACGAACTCAAGGTCAAGGAATGTGGAGCAAGACTGACTCATCTAGCAGGTTGCAGGTTGAGGGCGGTGTAGTGGCTACAGCCTGATCATTTGCCTGATCCTAAAAAGAGAGAAACCTGGAGAGAATAGGCAGCAATGCCATTAAAGCTAAATGTCAGACCTGAAATTTAGGGCTTCACTCAGCAGGATAACCAGAAAATCCCTCAATGCAAAAAGAACTTAAATGTATCCATGTTTACAGGACACATTTACCCATGGTTAACATTAACTGAGAATAGCTCTCTGAGAATCTGAGAAGAGACTTGAATATGCCTACAAAATTATTATAGAAACTGAACCTGGAATATTCTGCATCCAAAGTTTACATTTTGCCACTGAACCACACATATTCTTAGCATGTTAAAAATATTTGTTGCACCCAATAATACTACCACCTCCAAGAAACTGAAGATTGGGGGAAATTAACCATATTTTCCAGAGACATATTTGCTGTGGGTGGGATAGATATTTTTTAATATACCAATTAAGGAGAATTCCAGTCATCATAGGCAAATCAGTTTATGTTAGCAAAGCATTAAAAAGCTCTGCTTAACGCTAGAATGCATTTGTGACATCTCAGTAACATCATGGAAATATCCAATTATTGCCCATGATACTAACTCAAACACAACCAAAATATCCTGATGGTTGCTTATGACTTTATCTCAGTAAGCCTGCCAAAAAATTGTTGGGTTGCTTATTTTGCTTGGACATCTATTTCAGAGCCCTTTCCTGGTGGTACTATTGGAAAGGATGGCACCAACAGTACATGCACTAAAGGGATGGTAGGCAATCTAGGAGCCTCCAGATGTTTTGGACTATAACTCATGTAATTCCATGAACTGGCCTTTCTGGATAAGGCTGAATGAATATGGGGGCTAAAATATTTGAAGGATAGCATGATGGCCTCTTCTTATCCTAAACAGGTTCTATTTAAGGCAAGACAGGCTCTGATTGGATTGGAGATGACAGAGCTGTCTACATTTTTCTTTCTTCAAGTTTTTCTCAATGCATTTAAAAAGAAACAAGCTTCATCCTGATACAGAACAGATGCCATGGATCATCTTTGCTGGTTTTGGTTGAGAAATGCAAACCATGGTTCAAATGATAGCCACTCCTTTCAGCGGAATAATAATTCTTTTCAAGATTGATTGTAGTACAGATTGTGGTTAATTTTTATTGTTGTTGAAGATGAGTTGTTCATACCAAACAACAGCATAAAGAAGAAAGTTGCTAGCAAGAATTAAACAAAGAATATCAGTGTTCTCAGATCCTTTATTTAGTGGTTCTTAACTGTCTAGTGACCAATCTCCAATTTCCGAAGAAGTACAGCTATCATTGCTATGCTTATGAGTGTGCACATTCGATGTTCAGGATCAAACAAAAACAAATCCATAAGAGTTCACACCTATTTCAAATATATCTATTGTGTGTTAGTTGTGTGACTTCCTCAATTATGGGGCAAGATATAATTTGAAAAGAAAAATCAGTGACAGATGACAGAACTTTCTTTGTTAAGGAGAATAAGTATAGCTGTGTTTACATGAATTCCATGACACTGAATTTATCCAGTAAGTAATAATGTAACAAACAGGCTGAACATTGCACAACATTGTAAGTCACCAGAAAAGCAGGTGGTGGTGATGGTGATGGTGGGGATGGACCACTACAGGTTACTACTACAAACTAAGGACTATATCCATTGAAAAGACCATAGAGCAGTGTTTCTCAACCTTGGCCGCTGGACGATGTGTGGACTCCCCAGCCAGCTCTGCTGGCTGGGGAATTCTGGGAGTTGAAGCCCACACATCGTCCAGCGGCCAAGGTTGAGAAACACTGCCATAGAGGAACAAGACACTCCCACAGGTTTTTGAAAACAACTTTCATCCTCCATTATTGAGTTGAAGTTGGAGATGGAAGTGGAGCTGTTTCAGACCATAATGCAAAGCGCTGGACACTCTTTGGGTGCAAGAGCGTCGCTGAAAAGAAGCACTTCACCGGATCCACCGAATCAGAGACGTAAGGATCCAGATGACCCCTAGGTGGCAGCAAAGAGGTCCAGAAACCACTAGGGTAGTGCTTCATGTCCTCTGGTGGTTATCTAGATTTCCGCAGTTCAGATCTGGTGGCTGCGTCTTGGAAGGCCGTCTCTTCATCTTCTAAACCTTGCCAGAGCCTTTCACCATCCATTTTGTATTTCTGATGGCCTGATCAGCCCATGAGGTCCCCGATTTGAGGGCCACCCATCGGGGAACCTGCATCCTGCAAATCTTCCATCCTTGAAATGTGAACCGTCCCTCCTATCCAACGTTGCTCCTACCCTTTCCTCTTGCAAAATGCCTCTTTGCCCTTCCTGCTGCTAACGTTTTTAAGTACTGCAGAAACCCAACAGGTGAAGCCTGCTGAACCCCCTCCCCCGGTAAAGAGCGATAGGATCGCGTTATTGTTGAGGTTCTGCGGCTCCTTTGGGGAAGGGTGGCGGGGGAAGAGAAGCCTGCCCGGGCATACCCAAAAGCAGAGGGGCCGGGGGCCCCTTTTTCACCCTCTGGGGGAGGCGTCCTTTCGGGTACTGTGAGGCGCTCGCCCGCCCTGCCCAGATTCGTGCAGGAGCCAGAGCCGAAGGGCGGATGCCGCGGATAAAAAGGGTGGGACGGGACGGGCTGCTGGCAAAACTCGCGCTGGCCGCTTTCTTCGCCAGGGTCTCTTGTCAGCCAGAGGGTTTTGTAGCGGGCGACCAGCCTCCCCCTCCCCCTGAGGTCCAGCTCCTGACAAGAAGTTGTCGGGCTCCGGAGAGCAGCTCTTTCCCCACCTTCAGCGGCTGCACGTGAGTAAGTTACTACAAGCCCGACTCTGGATGCTGCTGTCTGGGGGCGCAGGGAGGTGGAATTGGAGAGTGGGGGGCGTCTGCTTTCACATAATCTCTTTAACTTGGAAGGACTGAGTCAAAAGTTGAAGATGGGCTAGAATCGTAAAACAGATACCCCTCCCCTTCCCAAGGGAAAAAAAAAAAACCCGTTTAAAAAAGGCTACTAAATGCTAAATACTGATAAAATACTCTACACCTCTGACTTGCCCTGGTTAAGTGCCCCTGGAGCTCCTCTGGCACTGAATGTAGAGGAAGGGGCCCAGTTTGTCCTTTAGCACAGTCCACAGCAGTGTGGAATGGATAAATCAAATCCCTCAGTGAAGTATGTTAGATTGAGATCAGTGGGCACAGGGAGATGGTGATGGACTTGTGCCTGCATGGCTGTCCCCTCTTCATAAGCTGTGCTTTGCATGGAAAGGCGTCAGTGTGTCCAGGTAGAAATTGGACATCCTCTGCAGCCTCTCAGAAAATCCTGGTCACAAATATAGAAAAGCAACCAATCATTTCACTCTACTGATGTGGCAGGATATTGGAGGAGATGGCAAGGTCCCATCCTACTCTTGTGGGTTGTTGGGCTGCTGTGCTATGCCTTTGGCAGGCTCGTCTATGCCTGCTTCCCCCTTTGTCATTCTCCTTCTGGTGAGGTAGGGGTGGGGGAAGAACCTGGGTCATCTTAAAATGAGTCCACATTGCTAAGTGCTTAATGAATAATTTACAATGCATTATTATTTGCTACTGCTGATTTTTTTTTAAAAAAGAAAACATTTCCTCCTGGTTATTTTTATATTGTTGTTATAAATTGTCTTGTCCATTTAAAAAAAAAAAAGGAATCCTCTGATAAGAAGTGCCACTGACCCTTTCCTTTCCTATATTCCTTTATCAAATTTCCTTGCCTCCCAGGGATCTCCACCAGCACTGGACCAGAGATGCTCCCTCTGCAGGTGTATCCTCTTACCTTCCTCCTCTTCCTCCTCCTATGTCTTCAAGTACCTAGCTGGGCAAAGCACCCCAAAATTAAGCTGCGCTTGGTGGGGCCCAGGAGCCAAGCAGGTGAAGGGCGTCTGGAGGTGCTGTACAAAGGACAGTGGGGCACAGTGTGCGATGATGACTTCAACATCCACGTGGCAAATGTGGCCTGCAGAGAGCTGGGCTATGATCAGGCCATAAACTGGGCTCACAGCGCCAAATATGGCTCAGGAGATGGTAAGGACGGGCAGGAATGGAGAATTCTGTTCATCTCAAGTAGTTTTTAATGCAGACCTGAGTTGCAACACCCATTTTCAGTGCAAGAGCTGGAAACTCACTAATAAAGGTGGTATTTACTATGAAAGCATTCAAATTGTTAGTCTAGGTTTTTAAGCTCTATAGTAGCTTTCAAGTAAGTGGGCTATGTATCTTCCTGTTCTAAATACTGGGATTATGTGAACCAGCCAGATTTTACTTTTCCTTGGCTCAAAACCACCATTAATTGAAAGATGGGGGAGATTGCATCCCACACATTTCACAATAATTCTTCTCTTCCATCAAGAAATAGCAAAACAGTTCTGTATAACAAGTGGGGGTCTTACAATACTGTGGGTACTTTGGGCTATGCTCACTTCAACTTCAGGTGAAAATCTGTAAGTGCCAAACATTGCCAAAAGAAGATAGGGACAAAGTCTAATAAAAAGTAACATGTTGGCCATAGTGAGTTCATCTTAAATTAATGTAAATTAAATTAAATACATTTGTATTTAGGATGAGAATTCATGGAACCAGATTCCCCACATTTGCTGGGCTTTTTTGTCTACCAATCCAGCCTTCCTCAATGTATGCTCTTCAGATACACTGGAATACGAGTGTTATTAGCTGTTCTGATGGGGAATGATGGGGATTGTATTCCACCTGGAGGGTATTTAGTTGGGGAAGACTACTCTAGTCTGATCTCTATCCAGATGTTCCCCATTTTCTTACACTTCTCCTATTCCTCACCAAATATATACCTAACAAGAAGTTCTTTTTGGTGATATAGAAGTAAAATTATTTGTTCTGATGTAACAATATTTGCTTGATTTCTCAAAATGTTCCATGTATATTACAAGTGATGTTTAAATTGAAAGACTAGCAAAGTATAAACAGAAAATAGTATGGTATTTCCTAGGAAAGGCAGTGAGATCAGGCTGGGGAAAATGAAACACTGAAAAGAGCAACCAGGGCTTCTGATCTTATGTATCTACAGGTCCCATCTGGCTGGACAATATGCGCTGCTCAGGTACTGAAAGCTCTCTGGCTGAATGTGCCTCCAATGGTTGGGGGGTGACTGATTGCAACCACAATGAAGATAGCGGCGTGGTGTGCACAGGGCCCCGCCGACTCAATTCTGCTGCTTCACATATCCAGCTGCAGGTGAGGACCTGATTAGAGTCTGGAGCTGTTTCCTTTCTATAATGATAATCTGGAGCATCCTATGTGTGCACATTTGGAAGCCCTGCTGAGATCAATGGCCGTAGGAATGTAATCTTACGGTGAAATGAAGATCAGCCGGTTTTGTCCCTGCGCCGTTGCTGAGCATGTGCATGTGATGATTTCACTTTTCATTAACAGCAATCCCAAAACGGAGTAATATCCATTCTTTCTCTTGGGTAGGGTTCAAAGGTAGAAGAGGTACAAATCAAGCCGATACTGGCCCGGGCCAAATTGAGCTCCCCGGTCACAGAAGGTGCGGTAGAAGTAAAGCTCCAGGGGCGCTGGCGCCAGGTGTGCGATGCTGGCTGGACTCGAAACAATACTCGTGTACTGTGTGGGATGCTGGGATTCCCCTATGACGGACAGGTGGCCACAGGATTCTACAGGTACAAGTGAGAAGTACAAGGGCTATGTGTGCAATGTTATATTTGCGATGAAGAAAGAGATAAATATAAACTGGAGGGTCGACCTTTTAACGGCAGCATAAGGCTCAGCATAAGCATCAGGCCGTTCTTTAGTAAAGAAAACAGGGCTGTTTCTGTTTGTCTTGTCTAAAATTTCCTTTTGTTTCTCATGAAGAGGCCTGTCCCAATTCCTTTTTGTGGGTTCTTTTTCTCTCCACAGACTGGTAGTTCCATGTACTTGTTTCCTTCTGTCCATCTTCTACACTCCACCCACTATTCTCTTGCTAAATACAGTCCTGCAATAAGCAGTTGTGGATGCCAGGGCCATTTTACCATGGGGTCCAGCCAAACCGCAGTGGGGTAATTATATAGTGAAGACTGCGCTTCTCAGAGACTGAGCAGAACCTGCACTTTCTGGCTCTGGCTTATGCCTCAATGCTGTGGGACTAGCACCCCAGGGTCAATGTCTAGACTGTCCTAACTTGGTGCGGTGTCCTCTCAAAGTGTTAGATCACAAGCACAGCCATGTTTGATGGGGCAGTGGCAGAGTGCTCAGGTTGAGGAAGATGAACATGTTCTCTGAATGCCAACAGGATCTGTGGACACATTTTTTTTCTTGACCACATAGGTAAAGATGTACTTAAAGCTCTGGTCTCCATCATCGTCAAGTACTCTCTTTTTTCTATGATGATAGCCATAGCTCTTGCAGTTTATTTATGAGAACATCTGTGCAGGTACTGATTCAGGAGTGGCAGGGGCTTTAGGTAATTTAGTTCTCGTGGATAGTGCTGTCACCTTTCCTAAAAGAACAAATGAGAATACGAAGGACCATAACTTCAGTGTACTTGGTAATTCATGGAAATGAGAGTTCAGAATGAGTTCTTTTAAAATATATATATATCTAAAAATTGTCAACAAAAAAATTGTCAACACGCAGTGAAGGATCTGAGTTATGTATCTACTGTTTCTGCAGTGGAATTTTTAATGCTCCTGCCAAAGTGCATTTATATTAGATAATCTAATTTCTATTTCATCTATTTCAGGAAACTCTGGAATCAGAAACTAAAGGATCCAAGGTCCAGGTAAGGAGTGGGCTCATTTTTTATTGCCTTGAAATAGTCAATATTTGGGAAAAGAGGATTCTGGAGCCTCTAGAATTTATTTGCATGATTGCTTCCTGGGCCTTTAAGCAGTTAATTCACCAAATTTCAAAGCCTTTCCCCATTTGTGCCTAATGATGGTATTTACCTGGCCCTTTTCTGCTGTGTTCCAATAATGTTGCCATCCTTTCTTTACCAACCATGAATGGGACAGGTTGAAGTCATGTGTCAGTTTTAAAGCACTATTTTCTTCCTTATAATGACACCATTGAAGGACCGACTCAAGCTGTATAAATTCTGCCAGGCTTTGTCACCTTGAAGCAAAGTCAGGTGACTCCAGTAACTTGAAACTAAGGCAATAGAAACAGGATAGCAAGTGAGGACAGCAAATTTCACGCTAGTACAGTTTTCTGCGAACTCAAGGATGGGTGGATGGCACTGCAATTCAGCCGTGGAAAAAGCCTTCTGGAGGATTGCCAGAGGGATTATTATCTGACAAAAGACAATAATTTCTTCCCTTGTTTTGCAGCCTAAAAAAACTGAGTAAGAAGAATACCTTCTGGATCCATCAGATTAAATGCCTGGGCACTGAGGTTCACTTGGGTGAATGCAAACTACATGTGCTTCCAAAAGCTCAGAATCAAAGTGCCTGCCCACATGGTATGCATGCCTTGGTCAGCTGTATAGCAGGTCCTGAATTCCAGCCCAAGAAAGCCAAGCTAACCAGCCATAGCAAGCCTAAGCAGGTAAAAAGAAGACAATTTTCCAAAGAATATTAATAGAGGCTCATATATCTTTACAAGTAGGCTCAAAATATTCACAGTGAAGAGCACTGACCATAGCAAAACTGTAGGATCTACTAGGGCAAGGACCAGTCTAATTCTCTGTCAGGATGATTTCAGACAAAGAGTTCATAGTGCTTCACTGAATCAATCCTATATACCATAGTTGTTCCATCCTAGAATAGCAGTGGAAAGACCAAAGGGTTACAGAAAGATATCTGTGTGGCCTTAGAACTTTCATAACAGGTTAAGAATGAAAGAGGAGAACTGCATGTTAAAAACCTTAGATGGAAGCCTACTGGTTTCACTCTTTGCTGTTGACAGAGAACAAAAGTCCATCTTTCATAAATATCACTAACCCACCCTTCTGTTTGTTGGTCCCTAATCTCTATCTCCATTCCAGAAGGAAGCCCAGGTGCGTCTCCGTGCAGGTGCACATATAGGTGAAGGGCGTGTGGAAGTGCTAATAGGTAACCAGTGGGGCACTGTGTGTGATGAAGGCTGGAATCTACCTGCTGCCAGTGTGGTGTGTCGGCAGTTAGGTTATGGCACTGCACGAGAAGCTCTTTCAGGAGCACAGTTGGGCCAAGGTGAGTGGAAGGGATGAGGGAAATCATAAAGTGGGTGACGTAAGGCTTGAATTAGGAAATTTGCATCCTTGATAAATATGAAAGGAGAAGGAAGACTCTGGATAAGTTACTTCTAAGAAACATTTCATGGAGTTTCTCAGAAGCAAACAAAATCCAGAAAGGGTGACAGAGTTCTGCAATAACAGAGATAAATTTCAGGAATAGGAAGAAGAGGATGAATTTGGAGAAGAGTGAGTTGTGGGACTAAAGTAAAAGAATGGAGACTAGGAAGATCCATGTATCCCTAGTGAGAAAGAATCAGACTGATAACTGTGCATGTGGGGAAGAATTTGGGGTGTAGCGTGTGTGACATGCAATGTGATGGGACTCCATCCTATCAAGAATAATTCATGTTACAGGCCTAGGTCCTATCCATTTAACAAGAGTGCGGTGCAGGGGACATGAACGATCACTGATGGACTGCAGGTCCCAAAAAGCAGCTCAGACAGGATGCCGGCATGACAATGATGTTGCTGTCCGCTGCAATGTGCCCCAAACAAATGTCCAACGTCAAGTAAGATCCAGTTCTTTGGCTAAAAACCAAAACCGGGAGAAAAATGAATAATACAAGGAGATGGGCTGCTTTTGCTAAACACCTCAGAAGAGAAAGTGTAACTGACCTAAGAAAGAGTAAACTGGAATGAATAAAGAGTTGTTGGGGCCATGTCTTACTTGGAAAAATATAGGGTACCACAACTTGGCAGGCTGCAAAAAAAAAAAAAAAGCCACTGCCACTTGACCAATCTGAATGGCCTTCATACAATCCATTATGCATTTCTAAGGAAACTTGTATCCAAATTGTCAAAAACTCTAATGATGCCGACATAGTTTTGGATTCATAACATGTAACATGCATTGCATTACATCACTATTCTTCCGTTCTATTAAGTCAGTTTTCATCCATTCAGATCCGTCTGGCTGGTGGACGCACTTCAGAGGAAGGTGTTGTAGAAGTACTGGTGCCCAGAGGAAATGCCTTCCGCTGGGGTGCTGTGTGTGGGGAACACTGGGGACTCAAGGAGGCCATGGTTGTTTGTCGACAGATGGGGCTGGGCTTTGCAAGCCATGCTCTCCAGGTAAGTGATTGCCTATGTTATTGACTCATAATGTTAAGTACTGAGTGCACCAGCACAATTCTGGCTTGCTTACTCAGTTGCAAATATGGTACCTGATGTCCCAAGCTTTCAAGTTAATCATGATTGGGCAAGGGTTTAAAGGCAGCTTGGGAGCTTATGTAGCCCAAGACAAGGATTTCAAATTCAGAGCCTGTATTTACTTGGATCCTACTCCCTTGTTCCTATTCCAGGAAACATGGTACTGGCAGGGCAATACAGATGCTTCTGAGGTGGTGTTGAGTGGTGTGCGCTGTAAAGGCACAGAACTGTCTATTCTACAATGTCAGCACCATGGACCCGTGCATTGCCCAAATGGAGGAGGCCGTTTTGTTGCAGGAGTCACCTGCACCCAGAGTAAGTGGAAATAGGAATGGCCTGGCCTGGCCTGAGGGTGTTTAAAGCTAAGACAATGGGATCACATATAGTAGAGCAGCTACATATACAGGGCCGGATTTTCCTATAGGCTAACTAGGCTTCAGCCTAGGGCCTCAAGATCAAGAGGGGCCTACATTCAAATTGTTAGCAAAATTAAAATTACACTTTCACTATAGGTGAAAGGGCCTCATAAGTGGAATAGCCTAGGGCCTCTTTTCATCTAAATCCGGCCCTGTACATATAGTAGGCATCACAGCAGTTACGAGAGCCACCTTTTTGCCTAGGGCAAAGACAGATTTATTTATTTATTTATTGTTATATTGAGGTTGAAGAAAGAAATGTTGAGAGTGCAAAATATATAGTATGATGTCTATGGAGATTCTCAGTCATCCAGGTCATGGTTGTCCCAAAGGTGCTTTTTCAAGAGGCAAGTGGACTTTCTGGTTTTTCGTTGAAGATGTTTCGCTTCTCATCCAAGAAGCTGAAGAAGTTTCTTGGATGAGAAACGAAATATCTTCAACGAAAAACCAGAAAGTCCACTTGCCTCTTGAAAAAGCACCTTTGGGATATAATATGATAGACAAATCTGGAGAATGTGGTGTAGTTGGACTGGGATATCAACTGCCTATCATTATGGGCCTAGAATTCACACTGTATGGGTTTAAGACTTCATGCTCCACTTGTCTTTTTAGATGCTCCAGATCTAGTAATGAGTGCCCAGCTGGTAGAGGAGACAGCTTATCTTGAGGACCGCCCGTTGAACATGCTGTATTGTGCCCATGAGGAAGGCTGCCTTTCTGCCTCTGCTGACCATATGAACTGGCCAGAGGGGTATCGACGCCTGCTGCGCTTCTCTTCTCAGATTCACAATCTGGGCCGGGCTGACTTCCTTCCAAAAATTGGGCGTCATGCATGGATATGGCATGAATGCCACAGGTAGTTCTTGACACAGCATGGCCAGTAATATGTGCTTCTTTGTCATATGAAGTGCTATTTCTATCTGATGCACTTTGCAACGGAAAGCTGTTGTTAATTCCTGTTGGTATTTTTGTTTATTTTTTTTTTAAAATCACATCCAGACTTTTCCTTTTCTAAACCTAGCCTTTTCATCTCCCTGTAAGTTAAAGCTCACGTATCCCACTGAAAGATATCCACCCTAGCCAGCTCTTTTATGGTGGGAGCTCAGTTTGTTGCATCTGGGAAAATAGCAATGTTTATGCTAAAGCTATCATTATGGTTGAGCATGGATGAAGAGCTATAATAGCAACTGAGCCAAAAGCCCCACTTAATTCGTCTACTTTGCTTTGTTTCATGGCTCAGCAGATCTTTGCTTTTCGTTGCCACAAGTAGCAAGAATGACTGTTTGGCTATTGCCTAGACAAGCCCGTTTCTTCCAAGCCGTAGTTTTATCCTGACCTATTGTAGCTTTCTGATTCCTCATTTTCATCATCCCACAGACATTTCCACAGCATTGAGGTTTTCACACACTATGACTTATTGACACTCAATGGATCCAAGGTGGCTGAGGGACACAAGGCCAGTTTCTGTCTGGAGGACACCAACTGCCCAGAGGGTAAGAGAAAATTCATGACATTCAAAAGGGAACAGTACAAAATACTACAGATGTTCATCAGAAGCCTATTGTGAGAGACACAAGGCCTACTTTCTCCCACTTAGTCTATTCTCTTCCCTATAGGAATGCAGCGGCGTTTTGGCTGTGCTAATTTTGGAGAGCAGGGTGTCAGTGTAGGCTGCTGGGACACATACAGACATGATATTGACTGCCAGTGGATAGATATCACTGATGTGCCCCCTGGGAGTTACATATTCCAGGTAAGTTTGGGTAGGAATCTGACTTGGTCTGAGCACAGAGGTATTAGCAGAAAGGCATAAATTTGGCCCTTGTTGTAAGTTGCTTTGTCATGGATTTTAAAAAAAACTAAAACTGGGAAGGGGCACAGAGAAGATGAGAAGAGAGCAAGCAACCTGAACTACAAGCCATCCTTTCCCCTTCCGCTCTCCCGCTTTTTTTGGCAGGTTATAGTGAACCCTAAGCAGGAGGTAGCAGAGTCTGACTTTTCCAACAATGCCCTTCGCTGTCAGTGCCAGTATGAGGGACAACGTATTTGGTTGCATGGATGCCATACAGGTATAAACACAACAGAAAGCCTTAACTATGGTCAGAAGATAAACTGTGTACCACAGCCTGGAGATATATCCTGCCCTTTGGCATTGCCAGCTGGGTTAATAGCTCTCCTTTCTTCTTCTGTCTTGTTTGTAGGTGACGAGTATGGTGCCAGGATAGAGTGGGATGAGGAAGCACAACGGAGACTGAGCACCAACTTTGTCTAAGGCAAATATTCCAGAAGCAGCTGGAATTCCCAAGGACCTGGATCTAGATCTTCTCATGGCCCAAAGCAACCCAACACGAGCTATGGTAGAATCCAAGCAGCTGCTGGCTAGCACAAGAACTAGATTCTGCAGACAGATTCTTCCAAGACCCTCTTCCCTCCTGGTCATTTGTCCAGGATTTTCACACACAGCGGCACCACATACAGACTTTATGGCCATACTGTGACTATCACTACTTTGCCTTCCATTACACAGTCCAGCTTGTCTGGTCTGCTTTCTCTATTTATTCAGCTTGGCAACTATGGTCAAATATGGGACTGAAATGACCTGATGGGGGACACTACAGTCTTTCTCATGTCCAGCTAAGAGAATAATTCAGAGGCAAAAAGGACCATGCTCTTGCCTTGCTGGCAGAAGGGGTGCGTGAGTAGCACAGCCCAGAAAAACTACCTCAGCCAGCACTATCTGCTGACAAGCTTTTATCTCAGGAGCTGGTTCATCTCAAGACATATATCATTCTTTTCAGCCCCATATCCCCCCTTTGCCACAAAGGCATACACATGCAACATGCCAGTAGGCCCAAGCATCCACACCCACCTTACCTCTGATGCAGAAGAGCTTCGTCCTGCCATGGATGCAGATACCTCCAGATCCAAGAATTCAAGTCAGACCAAAGGATGCAGAAAAGGCACCTATGAGCCCTCCTGTAAGAAGGCATTAGTTGGGCCATGCTATTAGTTTAAATATTGAGAGATTAGGGAAGTGGAACAATATTATTAACTATGGAGTCAGTAATGTGCAATGAACCGTGGTGGCTTTCAGGAAGCGTAAAATACGATTTGGGGATCACTTGCTCAGGGAAGAATCACAAGCCTCTCCCAAGAGAAACAAAAAGTGCCATTTTGTACCACATTTTATAGAGTTTGACCCTGCCAATAAAAGGCTTTTTGAACCACATAATAATATTCATGGTTGAATGAGAGAAATCAGGGGCAGATTCTTGTGCCATCCACTTTTTTGCTACGAGTTCCAATGATGAAGTCCAGCTGAGAAAGCTTGGAAACAGCACACGGCCAGTCTGTTTGTCTGCCCACCTGTGTGGAGCAGGGAAGCATTGCTTCAGAAGCAGCAGCATTAAACTGGCTCAGGATAGCAGAGGATAATGCTAGCAGAGAATGGGTGGAAGCAGTAATGCCTCAAATCCAAAGGGAATACCCACAGATCTCCCAGTAGGAGTGAGGCAAGCCAATGTGCCTATGAGGGAGAAGTCAGGCAGAAAGAGTTGATCATAACAAAATGGCACCTGCCTCCCTCAGCAGCCCCACTGCAGTGTTCATCCAGGCAACAAATAAAGCCTAGCTATAGGCAGGAGCTTGCAATAGATCAGGCACTGTGGAAGGGGGAGGGCATCTCTCAAGCTCACGTCAAGGAAGGAAGAGGAATGGATGGGAGTGATTTATGCCTGCCCCCAGGAAAGCCAAGACTCAACGGCCCCATTGATCTCCAGCACCACAGTAGAGTCGTACTAGAACTGTAATCTCCCCCACCCCAAAGCAAGCTTACTTTTCTCTTACAACTGAGCTCAATTGGAGCACTCACTTCACTGGTAATCCTGCAATGGATTAACAAGCAGCCAGAAATATGTTAATCTGCCTGGCCTTCTTGGTGATGGAGTTTAGCTTATTTCATAATGAATCCAAGGAAACCAGGGGGGAAGAGAAGCATTCTCTCCTTCAAAAGTGGAGGAAGGATGTGGGGTGCAGTGGGAGATAGGAACAGCTTAGCAGAGGCCAACCCCTTTTTCCTCTAATGCCCCATCAGAGGTTCCACTCCTTGGGAAAAGTACCTGGTCACACTGTACCTGCTGATATACAGTTCTTCCAAATTCACAACTAGCAAAAGTGTATTTTAGCTGAAACAGAATCTTCACAACAGTGTGACTCCTCCTCTGGAACAATTCCTTTAAAAATGTTACTGGGCTGGTGGTAATCTATTTTGGGTGAAGTAGGGAGGGTCAGGAGGTTTTTAATTTCTCTGGGACCTGGGACAATTCAGGCAGTGGGACACTGATTCTCATTATCTGAACTCTCAACCGGAGAGAGAACTGATTGGTTCACTGGGTTTTCTGGGGTTCAAGACCAACAGAAGTGAAAAAAAAAAATTAAGGTTGGCTTCAATTTGGGTGTGAAAATGGAGTGGAAAAAATTGTAATAATTTTATTAAATGTTATAATTCAGAAGATAAAAGCTAATACAAACTAAAAAAAAAGATGTAAAAAATAGAAATGTTTTTTAACCTTGACCAAATAAACTAACTTTATATTTATTCTCATGTTTCACAATCTTGTTCTTTAATCTCTTCAAATATGTCCCAGAACTATTTGTGTGTGTGTGTACCAAGGAGCCAAAATGTTCAGCATCAAGGAGTATGAAGACCAGTCTTCTGTTGGGTAGAGGGAGAAATCCATTTCATGTACTTTGACAGGAAGCAGTGGTAAGATGTTATAGAACAGAAGTATGCATTTTTGGTGTCTTTAGAAACTATAGAAGTTGCTGTCACACTGAAGAAATACTTTCTGTATGGAATGGAGAAAAGGGTCATCACGCTCTTCATCTCAAGTAGACTCTTGATATGGTCTTTATTCTTTAGAGTACAGACAAGAATTCTCTTAACTCTGAAGAAGACAGTAAAAAATGAGACCTAAACTCTCTTCCTGGAAAACACGTATATCTTTCCCGTTTTTTTCATGGAGAAATTCCAGGAGTTTCTGGAAAGCAATTTCAACACTTTTGTACACATTATTTTAGCTGTGAGTATAATATAAGTTCAATATTTATTTGTGCGGCCAACAGTGATTACATTCTTAGTAAGCTTCTTCAGCAAATTTTCTCACCAGCTCGCAATTCATGGGGAGAGTCATTTTTCATGAAATATCTTGTATGTACAACTACAGACCTCCATCTTCCAACTCAGTGCTATGCTAACTCTGCAATATGAGACTGATTCTATTTTCTTAGACTCCTCATCTCTTTTGATTTTTTTTCTCCTTGTCATCATTTGTATCAAGTAATTTATGTGATCTTCGCTCTGAAGATTAAATATCTCTGCTAGATGGACCAGACAGGCATAAGGGAAGCAGAAATAACTGAAACATGGGGAACAGGAAAAGCAAAAGAGAAATTGATTGCAATCTGCAGGATAGATTTAACAGAGTGGAAGCTGAAAAGAACCTTCATGGTTTAATGGAGTGCAGAGGCAAGAAGGCAATCATATTTGAGGCTTACATAGAACAGAAAGGGCATGGAAGAACATACGAGTTCGTATTCATTTTATGACATAAAATCCTCATCTATTAATTTAATGCCATTTTTCATGTTGATGTGGGGAAAAAAAGGCTAGCACCTCAAATCTTCACTTGCTCAATATGCTCCTTCCCTAAATTTTCATATGCACCATAATCTCAATAAATTCTCTCTCTTCTTCAGTCATTTCTCCTTCACTTCCAAACTTCTTGCACAGCCTCTTCTTAGTTATATACACTCACATTTACCTTACCCATTTAATTTTCCATTTTAAGGCATTAGACTAGAGTATGCAAAAGATTTCTAGTCTGAATTATTTGTGGTTGAAACACCTCATTTCAGACTCAAAATGGCTGTCCGAATGGCTTCACCGAAGATGTTTGATGCTGCTCTGACCCTTACTGAAGTGTTCAAAAATCAAAATTCTTGTTTCAAAAGTACAAGTTTGTGAGTCTTTTGGTGTCATTAACTTTACACTATGTCACATCTGTGCTGTTTCCAGATACTTCCCAATTTTACCAATCAAGAGATATCATACAGTTATTCCGTCTTTATATATTTTCTGAGGACCAAAACCCACAATTAGTGGAAGACAAGATGTTATTGTCCCATAAAAATTGGAATGTGTGGCAGGCTGATCAGGCAGAAAAATCTCTTCTAGAAGTTCCTATGTGCCTGGTACTTCTGCAAAGAACACTTAGACCAGTGTTTTTAACCTTGTCAGATAGAAAATATGTGGATTTCAACTCCCAGAATTCTGGAAGTTAAAGTCCACACATCTTCAAGTTGCCAAGGTTGAAAAACACTGACTGTTCTTAGGATGGTGAGGCAACTTCCATCCAACTTTCATGCCTCAAAAAGCAATTCCTACACTACTATATGTATATTTGGACAGGAAAGAATACTTATTTTTTCTCAGAAAGAAAGCACTACATTTTAAATAGTTGGAAAATGCACATGTTTTCCCAAGAGAAATGCAACCATGAAAAGACAAGTGAGGATTATATATACAACAGATGAACTAGAAATGGAAATTTATCACGCAACAAACAGGGGGAACTGAAATATACTGGAATGGATTACAATGATTCCTTTAATAGAGGGCAAAAATCCAAACTCTCATTCCAACTAAACTGAATTAAACTGAGGATTTAAGAAATGAAGAAGGAATCAAACATATCACTCCAGAGGATACTTATTTCATAGCCCTTTATGATACTGCTTCAATACTACTTTTGAGTATTAAATGTTTTCAAAATCCCAACAGGGCTGAATTTAGCTAAAACATTATTTCCTGGTAAAGAAGTACGTGAGTCACAATAGGATCACTGCAGAGGGGAATGGGCATGATGCCCAAGCCAGAATTGGCCGGATCAGATTTTCCAAGTTTCTATCTTGAAATGTGCAGTAAACACATTCAATAACTGTATTCTGCAATCAATACGGTCAGGTATTCCTTAGATTACTGCAGTTCTGATATGAAAACACCTAGAAACATTCTGCCATTTTAAAAATTATTCTTGCTTTGAACCAAATTACTGACTCTCTGTTAACACATTTCTGCTCTTCCTCTCTCCACTTCAGGAGGGCTGCAGTGAGGGAATATTCAGCATGTGAAATCTAAATATGGTTACCAATGATCAATGCCCAGAAAAAATAAATCGGCTGCTGGCAGTTTTAGCTTTGTGCCACTGAATCTTGCAAAGGATCCAGAAACCCTCAAGAATCAATGTGGGCTTAAATTTGTGAGAACAGGTATGTAGTCAGAGGAAAGCCTTTGAGGGAGGTTGTATTAAACCATCAGAAGAGACGGAGAGTCAGAGCCCAACAAGTTCCTCTAGCGCTTCCAAGAATGTCCAACTGACCAGCCCATAATTGATATCAGGGATCTCCAACCTATTTGAGTCAGAGCCAGGCATGAGTTTTGTGAGTGCATTGCAAGCATGCACACCACAGGTTGCCGTGAGGGGGAGAAGAGTGGGTGGACTTGACTTTTCCCCAAGTGGCTGTTATAGCAAGCACAAACAGCCCATTACCAGAAGGCAACTCTATAAAATTGCTGATTGTTAACTCCTCCAGCTCCCATGATACTCCTACAGTTCCCAGAGTGTCGGAGATTAGAGTGATTTACAAATATTGCAAAATAAATAAGTAGCTTTTAGCTAGCCTTTTCTCTGGCCAGATAGGCAGCCTTTTAACAAAACATTGGGCTGCAGTAACCCACCACTTGTATTTTCTAAGAATGCCTATGAGGCCCAGAGGAATTATTGTAAATAAAGATGATGCTGGAGGCTGGTACTTTAGAGGGCTCAATGTCTCATGTTTCTTTTTAGCCTGCCAATTCCTCCCCCCCCCTCCACTCCCCATGAGTTTGGATTGTTGCTGTGCGCATACATACTGTTACTCCAATAAGTGGTATCTTTGAATGACTTCTACATAATACTGTATATCTGTGCCATATTTATGTAACAGAGTTGCTGATTAATAAAAATGAGCAGAACCTGTCTTAATTTAGCTACCATTGGTCAGTATAATGGTCACTGACATGTGTTTGAATGTACTGTTCAATTTTTTTGGCTTTGCAAAAGTTTTTGGGACAGAAGATTTTTATCAGTAGCAGAAGACAAAAACAGACAAGAACCAAGCTCCATTTTCTTTTTATTATTTCCAATCCAATGGAAATATTGGAAAGAAATTATGCAGAGGGACCCAGGACCCTACTGCATCTTCTCAGCACAATAATTAACTGAAAACTGAACAGACCAGGGCCAAATTTGGTGCTGGAAATAAAGCAAGCAAAATAATTTGGTGCTGGAAATAAAACATGCGAAGAAAAATTGTGTTCAAGTATGACCCAGATCAAGCCAGGGGCTGCAGAAGAAAAAGAAATCCAGAGGAACACCCCCCCCCCCCCGCCCTGCAACCCCCTGTGGAAAGGCAATTGAGCTTGGAGTGTGTTGTGATCTTCATTTAAAGTCTCACTTTCTGGTCAAATGTCCCAGAGCAGAACTATTTTAATGAGCTTAAAGGATACAAGCATGTTCTGCATGCTTCTTCTAAAATTAAGAGATACTAGAAAAAAATTGAAAGCCAGATGAGGCAGGGAATCTGATATGCCCTGATCATCCACCAGAACATGAGCGCTCACAAATGCTTTTAATGCCTTCTGAAATCAACTTACTCATGTTCTTTCTTGAGCATAGAGATTAGTATGAAAGACCAGGAAAGGACCTTTCTCCTTTAAGGAACTGCTGATAGGGGGGAAGAGGGGTCTCTATGCTAGATCTGAAGCCTCTTTGCATACTGAACACTACACGCTTTTGGTGTTTAGATTTTAAAGCAACATCGAGGAGACAAATCTTAAATCTGTTTCTGGAAATAATTAAAATAGTTCTCAAATTCTGTGGCATGTTTTGCAACAGTGCAATCCTAGCAGAAATGGCAAGAGTACAGGAAAAGAGGCCAATAACGGATCGAAAAGACAAATCCTGTCTGGAATAAGACATGGGACCAGCTAAGCATAGGATCTGGGGTATGCCAATTTAAAGAATGATCTGCATGTTTGCCTTAAAGCCACATTTACAAAAGAATTAAATACAGTTCTTCAATAAGCTTCAATGCAATTGTTCCTAAGTAAATATGAAATTACTTGGATGGCTAGTCTACTCTGATGCAAATGCTGATGGCCTTTCACGCAGGAAGGCTCTGCAAACTGCCAGAAACTATAAATGGGAATGAAACCTAATTTAGCCACTCTGGTGTATCAGATTGGAGAGTATTTAGTTGGATCAAATAGACAGGGCTTGGTTCAGGTATCACTTGCTTGGCAGAGTAGGGAATTAGACTATTAGAACTGCCAGGAAAAGCAGTCACTACCCATCCGCTCCTATTCCAGAATACTGCCCACATCACAGGCAAGCACTCCACCCTGCTCAAATGGAGACACAACCGGTTGCTGTTCCAGGTATGGAGATGGCTGTAAGTATGGCTGGCCAGCAACAGGCAGCTTGCCAGAGCATTCCAGCTCTGAGAGCTGCCTTGGCTTACTCTGTGCGATTTGACCCCAAACAATCTCAAGCGGAATGTCCCATAGAGAGTATCTCCAGTCTCCCTGTGGCTAGATCAATGTGGTATGCCAGGCACACACCCCTAGTGAACTCTGCTTCCCCCCACTTCCAAAATGCCACCTCCAACATGACCTCTGATGCACTGTCTTGACCCACAACTTGGACTAGAACAGATTGTGTTGATCTAGAGTTTGAGCAGCAATTGTGTCTACTGCTGTGCAGTAGCAAGATCAGACTGATGTGTTTGGATCTTGATTTCTGCACCAACTAAGCGGAGACAACCAAAATTCTTGGTCCAAGCTTAGAGGGCTTGACCCCAAACACAGCTGGGAGTGTCTGACCACAGGAATCTCCGGCCCAGCCTGGCAAAGGTGTGTTGTTGATGTACATTTTCAGGAAGCAGCCAATCTGCCTGCTTTTTGGGTGGTGGTAATGCAGCTGCTCAGAACAGAAAGGACCTTGTTTGCCAGTCTTTGAGATACATTCCTGGGGAGTGGGCGGTGGTGGTGGTGGGGAAGGAATGCTTGTAAAGTAAAATCCAACAGGCCAGAGCTGGCTTGCTTTTTACTTGTGCCTGTTTTTACAGGATGTGAGTGACATACTGCAAGGACTGCTGCCAACATATTCCTGCCATAAGGAGGGGAATCCCACACAAGTGCATAGAGCCTCTTAGGAAATGGTTCTGCTAGGAGGTCCAGAATCTGATTGGGTAGCAGGGTCTCCCAGCAGGAGCCTGATTTCCCCGTAGGGGAAAACTTGCTTTCATCTCAACTCTTCAGATGAACTTACGAGGATCCCATCAGGAATGGGTTTGTAAGAGAGAAGCCCCTTTCTTCTGGGCATCTTATGTTGACTTCCATTCTCAAGGATCTGGAAGAGGAAGGTCTGAGTCAAGTCCAACCTTAGTAACTCATTGAGTTGCTGTCATACCTCTGCTTACTTTCCAGTGCTGAAGATTCATAGAGTTACTTGGAGGCAGTAAAGCTGCCTGCATCACACGACACCATATAAAATCAAATCAACTTTAATAGCAAGCTCAGCATTGGGCACCTGGCCATCCTAGCGGGCCTGATCTAAAAGCTATCACGGTTCAGTCCCATCCCACTGAGCACAACATAACTCAGTGACCCAGAGCACAGATAGGCCCTGCATCCAGGCTGCTTTAAACTAATGTGATGAGTGCATTTGGATAACATTCTATGGCATTCAGAACAGCACTGGCAGGACTGTTAACAATACAGCAGCTCTTCCTGTGGTACTGCCAGACTCCAGTCCCGCTCTTTCACAGCCTTCCAGCCAACCCAGTAGCTTGGGTTCACATGACTCACCCTGTCATGTCTGGCTACTCCAATGCACTCCCAACTCCCCATATCTTATTGCTTCCCCCAAAGGGGATGGTAGAGTCTCTCAATGCTGTAAGCACAAGCTGCCATTTGTCAGTTCCACTCCATGAGGTTTTCAAGCAGGCCTGATCAACTTCCCTCTTCTTGTACTGGCTGCTGACTCACTCCCGACCTTCCCAGGCATCTTCCTTTTGCTTGGCCTCCAAGAGCTTCCGCTCTGCAAGACAAAATGTAATTAGGGAAGTAGCGGTCACATGAAACAGAGCTGATCATAGCAGCAACTTCCAGGGCTTTGGTGACCCTTAATGCAGCCTTGGCGTGCATGCATTCTCTCTCGATATCCCTCGTGACATAGGAGGCTGTTGTCTCTGCTTAGTTGGTGCAGAGATCAAGAGCCACCTCAGCAAACTGTGGACATGCTCACATCATTGCACACTGGAAGTGTTCACTCAATTACCCTGCACAGTACGCCTGAATCCTATCCCTTCCTACACATCCATGAAACATATTATGAAGCTGCATTTCACCTGAGATCAGCCTAGAGTATTTGCTTGTAATCTGTTTGAAAGCCTACTCAGCAGAGGAAAGTAGCAAATTACTGAGTTGGTAGCTGCAATTAAATTAAAATAAGCTATTCTTATGCACGGCTTGCTCTCACTGTTTTGAAGCTCAGCCTGGTTCAAGGTTCTGTATTCCGGAGTAGTACTATTGTTCAGTACAGTAAACAGAACTGGAGCACCACCTAGTGTCCACTAGTGAACACTGAAGACCTGACACAATTGCATTTCCCATATATCTTTTTCCTAGAGGGACTGAATATACCACAGCTTTCTTCCCTCAAGGCACTTAATTAGAGCTATAAACTGCTCTTGCTGCTCGGGGGAATCCTTGTTCTCTTCCAATGCCCTTAAAGAAAAAGGATAGGAAAATAAGAATTCCTAGTCCTTGCATGAATTCAAAGAGGCACACCTTAGTAAGTACAATGAAGGCATTCAATTAACAAGGCTACATAAACCTGGACATCACATGCTTAATGTTGATGCTTTCCCCTCCCTAAAATGTGTTTTGCATGGAGCTCATAGTATATCTGATCCCAATATTATTGCTGGAAAAATGGCAGTGATTATTGGATGCATATCCTATTCAAAAAGCCAAACCAGTAGAGAAAAGCAATCTTTAACAGTTAATTACAATAAGAATGTCTAAAAAACTTGAATAATCAATACTTATACTCCAATTTCAAAAGAACAATTGAAGAAGGTCAACAAATACTCTACAAAATAGCTGCTTCAGAATATGCCACAGAAAAATGGGGGAGGGGAGGGACTGTACGGAAAAGGAAAGATAGAGGAGTTGAGTTTACCAGAGAGAAGAGGCAATGTTACAAAATGGAACCACCTGGAGATTTATCATTTGAACTGACAAAAAATTGTCAGCGTATTCCCGAAGTGCAAAGTGTGTTGTTAAAGAAAAATACTACAAATAAAATATTTGCATTGTTAATGACCTGCATTTCTCATCTGATTTTCAATGCTGCCTGAATGATAATGTGAGCTTGAAATATAGCACTTTCATAAAAGATCACAGTGCCGGTAGAACTAACTTCTACCCTTTCTTTTCCAAGAGGGAGTCCATAGCTTCTATATTTAATTTTTTCATCCTCATTTTTTATCATTTCTGGTCCATCTGGACAAGATTCAACTCTGCCTTCCATATCCTCCAGCTCTGGCCAAAAAAAAACCACCCAAACCACCTTCTCAGTGGTTCTATCTAAGACTGCAAAGATCTGGATTCAGGTCACACAATCAAATTTAATTCTCAGTCCAATCTAGCTTGCAGAATTTCTTTTAAAAAAAAACCCAGAAAAGATTTATCCAAGAAAGCTAATTTGAGCCACTATGGAAAAGCTGGACAGAAATCTAACAGATAAATAAAATAAATACATTTCTTCCAAAATCTCAGAAACTCTGGTTAAATTGAAAACAAGTGTACAGGTTGAATTTCTGGTTACATAATTTTCTAGCCCGTGATTATGAGATGGAACAGAGGTTGTTCAGAAGATTTATCATTTCACAAGAGGAAATACACTTCTGATAGCTTTTGTAACTAATACATTTATTATGCTATATTTTCTAGTCATTCAACATGATTTGTCCTTTACATCCCTATGGGCAAAAAGCTGCATTGTCGAACATGTGGGTTCAATCTCAGTTTTGGGCCATCCAGGAGGGTGAGGAGTTGAAGATAAGCTAGGTAGAATCTTTGAAGACTAAAATGCATCCAGATGCCCACCATAAACAGAAGACTGACAGTACCATACACACCGACATCAACTAAAGAGTAAAGTAACCTTTTACTCAAGAGATTACACTACTGCAGGTCGGGGGAATTCATTTCCAAATATCCACAAGCCATTCTGCAGCAAATGGCTGGTTCTCTTTCTTCTTTCTACTTCTACCAGACAAGGGCACAGTAGGAATTTACAGATACTTTGTTGATTTCATTACAATTTCCTAGATAGGATGAAAAACTCTCCTTCCCCCGGCCAGGCCAATAGCTTTATCACTGCTCTCTGGTTGATGCACATGAAGGTTAGGCAGAGAGTGAGGTGCTGTACCTTAGTAACGTTAAAGAAAGGGGACTGAAGTGCAGTTGATTCTTTTTTGTTTATCCCTGTATATTTCAGGAGAGCACAGTTAAGTTTCTCCGCTGAACCCGAGACAGGGAAATCACTGGCCATTGAGAAGTTCCCTAGGGTACTCAGGTTGATCTGGCAGAGTGATAACAAAAATGTTTTGGCTCACTTACCATTCTGCACTGAAGCAGACACTTGGACCAGATTGACTTCCTGAATGTGGATAGTAAATGAGAGCAGGGTAGCTTGAAACCGAGACACAGAGAAATGATGTAATTTTTTTCATTGCTACCTATGATACTTCAGACTGCGTCTTTTTCATCTTAGACACTTGGTACTCCTAGAAGTAGAATAGCCATTCATATCTCTCCCGACTTCTTACACACACACACACACACCTCCAACACCGCAGTGTCTCTGCTCCTTCACGCTTACCTCGAGCTGCTTGTAACTGCTTGCGTTCAGCTTCGCGTTCGGCCTTGCTCTGCTTGCTTCGCACACCAAGGGCACCTGTCACCAGTCTCCTGGCCAGAGCAGCTGAGGTCTCAGGACGCTCTTTGGCAGGTTGCAGGAATTCTAAGAGGAGGGAAAAGCAGATGTCTCAATATCTGGAGTTATTGTTTCCATTGATAGGATGGGAAGACGAGCATATTTAAGTATTAACATATGGCTCCCTTCCCCAGAACACAGGCATTCCTTTCTACTTCAAATAATAACAGGACAGAGTGAAAGATTGGTAGCAACTTTAATAGACCTTCCCATGAAACTAGAAAAAAAAAAAAGAATAATAAAGAGGGCACGTTGCAATGAACTTAAGAAACTACTGGCCAAATATACAACTACTAGCAGAGCTATACATTTGCTGTTTCTTCAGTTCCATTAATTCTATCCCCATTATACTGTATTGAAAACAGATCATGATACATGGCAGTGTTACCATTGTGCTACTCACTTTTCAGTCTCACAGATGTTGGACAACATAGGATTGGAAAACTAAAAAAAATATTTGCTGTGTTTACTACTTAAAACATGCAGCAGCATATCATATTTGCCTGAAAAGAGTCTTGGGAATTAGTTTAACCAACAGCAACTCAAGAGAGGATGACCAGCATTTCATAGGCTTGATCCTTGTTAATGTTACAAAAAGCACTGTTCAATGCTAAGAGAACACCATGAATAGACTGTTAGCGTAGCTCTTTCATTGGAGAAGCGTGCACAGGATTCTAAAAGCTAAGTTTAAGAGGGAATGATGGATATTTCCAATGGAACAGTTTTCTTGATCAGGAGGCATTTTTATCAGCACTGAGAACCAGAGCTAATCAATCTATGACATGTGCAGAGCAAAGGTGGATAGAACAGTTGACGCCTGGTATAAAATCAGATGGTCTCACTTAATACTTACCCGTATTTTCCCAAAAATAAGACCTGTCATATTTTTTTTGCCACCAAAAAAAAGGCACCAGGTCTTATTTTCGGGGGAGATGTCATCCATTGACTCACCTCATGTGCGTGCGATGTCCCGGCCTCCTTTTTGCTGTCAGAGGCCTTTAGTAACTTCTTCTGCAGCTGGTAAGGTTGGCAAAAGGCCGGCAAGGCTTTCCTGAAGGCCTCTGCAGCCAAAAACAGAGCTCCAGATCGATCCGAAGCTGTTATTGGCTACAGAGGCCTCCAGGAAAGCCATGCCGGCTGCAGAAGAAATAGGCCAGCAAGGCAGGTGTCGGGATGTGCGAGGCTTGGCTGCAACTGTCCGAAGGTAAGTAGTAGTAGCAGCAGCTGCACCCCATCTTAATTTTTATCCATGTACCCTGGAGTGGGCAAGGTCTTAATTAGGGGTTATTTTGGGGGTAGGACTTATATTGAGCGCACGTGTAAAAATCAGGCTAGGACTTACTTTCGGGGTAGGTTGTATTTTTGGGGAAACACGGTATAGGAAGACAATATATATTACAAGTATGACTCAGCAGCTAGAAAAAGGTTAACCTGGCCGATTCTTTGAATCTTTCTGGACTTACCTGCATAAGCTCTGGCTTTGGTCCTTGCAGCTCGTGTAGCCTGTGACAGGGGACGGGTTTTCACCATCAGATGTTTGGTATTGAGAGCATCCTGTGCTATGGTGAATAAAGGCAATGTCAGATGAGAAATGAAAGTGAGTGGACAGGAGCCCCGAGTCCCTCCACTCAACAAATGCTGTCATCCAGCATCTTTCATCCAAGGACACACCCAGCAGGTCTGGTTCTCAAAAGCAGGTCATACCTGTGATGGGACTAGAGAAGATACCCAGAGCATGTGTGTCATCTATCCATTTAATGTCAAAGCCTTTTTTCCTGATGAAAGGAAAAAAACAAAGCTGGAAAATTGGCAGTGATCCAAAAAAACAACAACAAAAACCATCAAATTACGTGCAGCTTCAAAGAAAATATACAGTTAGGAAATAGAAGTGTGTTGAATTTCTTGAATTTCTCACTGCAGGGCAGGAAGAATTCTTAGAGGATGGGAGGAATAAAATATTCCCTTGATGAGTGGCAATAACATACCAAACCTGAGCATCATTAGAAAAAGCTGATAATAATGGCCCTGAGGCAGGGGTGGCTGCAATAAAAGCAAGCAAGCAAGCAGTCGGTCAGTGACTTTTAGAGAAGTCATTGAAAGGGTGCAGTTCTAACATGCTACATCCCAGCCACTTCAGCTCAGAGGATAGACTACACTAGAAAACACAAGTGAGAAACAGAACCAAACTGCTTACTGGTAATGGCAGAAGACACACAGCAGATCCTCAGTGCGGAATTCTGGTGGGAAGTCATAGATTTCAATGACATGTGGCAGCTCAGAGTCACTCATGTCCTGATCAGCTGGAGAATAGTTGTAATAATCAAAATGCGGCTCCTGTAGCCTTGTGCCACGGAGAGTGCAGGTAGACAGCTGGAGGGAGGGCAGAGACTAATTATAAGCACGAAGCGCAGGATACACAGCAAAACTGTCTTTTGTTTCAATCCTTTTTTTGAAAGCAAGATTGGCCACAGGTAGATTCCAGATGTCATTTCAGGGATCTACTCCATTGTCCAATTTCATCTCTCAACCCTGAAACGTTAGCCTCTGTCTTGTCTCATCGCAAACCTTTATGTCAGCCTGGGAATGGGTGCACTAGCTGATTGATGGGGCTAGAGACTCGGCTCTGGAAAAGGATTGATTATCCATGGGAGATTGGGAGTTATTGATTAGGTGCCTCCTGCTGCTTGCATGCTCTTTCCCTAGATCTAGGCGGATTTCTCCCTCACTGTTTCCAGAGGAGGAAGCTGGAATGAACATCTGCTTCAGTAAGCATCCATCCGGCAGGAAGGCATTAGTTGCATCCAAACCAATACCTGAGATAGTTGCAAAACGCAGTTAGTAAAGCAACTATGGCAAGCCGCATGGTGACTGGATATGGCTAGAATAGATAGGAGATAAAATGCTAAATAAAGACTGTGGCAAAAGGAGAAAATCTGAGCCCATGTATTCCTTGGAATATGTCCTAGTGAACATCTTTAAATAGATGTGTCCAAATAAATTAACACATTAATGCATTAACAGTTAATGGCAATTACAGCCAGTGGTAATTAAATGTAACACAAGATGTTTATTTTGCAATTGGAAGGTATAGCTATTTAAAAAAAAAAAAAATTCTTGGACCTGCTTTTTTGAAAATATTGTCCTGTTCTTGTTTAAACTCCACTGACTTCTGACTGTTTCTGGTCTAATACAAACTGCTGATTATTATCTTTCAAGTCTAAAATGATTTGGGACCAGAACACTTTGTTATCCTTGCACTTACTTGTCAAGTCCAGTTATTCTGCTGCCAAGAGAGGGCAAATGGTAGAGATGCATTACAAGGTTTTATCAGTGGCAGCACCTGGCTATGGAGCCCACGCCTAATGCAGACTCTTTTTCAAAAAGAGAGTTAAGTTGTCTTTAGTGTTTTAAAATCTTGCCTGCTGCTGTATTTGATCGGCTTTGCTTTACTTTTTTATATGCGCTCTAGTTTCGATCATAGCTAATTTTTGCCTGGTGATCTTCTCAGGACTTAAACGCAATGCAAAATAATGTTTTGTAAATAAATTCATAAAATGATTATATTTCACAAAGAAACCACATGTTTGATATGGTTTTCAACCCTAAATCAGAAAGGTCATCCAAGCCTGACTTTTACTTCTGCGGGGAAGGAAGCAGAGCTTCTACAAACACCTTTGAATTGGCAGGGTTCTTCTTAGGAAATCTTTGATGTGGCCACCAAACCCGCCTCACGGTAACAGAACGGACATTGATCTTGCACCAAATTGCCTTGTTCTGGCCATTCCATTCTATTCCAAAGACATGTCTCTTCCAATAAGGATGCCAAGTCATTTTGGCTGTGTTGTGATTGACAGATGGATGCTGATTACTATTGCTGCTGCTGATCTGTTGACAGAACTCTTGTCCTGGGTTTTTAATGGCATACATCAGCACATACCCTGTTGGCAAGGAAGACTATAACTCAGGCAGGTTTCTGTTTTTGCAAGCATCTGTACCAGGACAAGCCACGATTCCACAGGGAGACTATAAATTCACCTCTCTTGAGTCAATAGAAGACAATAATTCAGATAATTCTTCCTGGAAAGTGGATTTGCAGTAGGAGCAAGTAAGAAAAAGGTGGCAATCCAGAGAGGAAGAGGTGGAACTGTCGCAATAGGAACATAAAGAAGGATGCATCTTGCTGGGTTTAATAAAACTAAGGCATGAACCTGAGCATCCAGAGTTCAAATGAACAACACTACAGCCCAGCAGGATCGGGCCTCAGACATGCTTGATGGAGCAGAGTGCTCATAATATCAAGTGGCATAGAAGATTATCTGAGATTGTGGAATGCATACTGCATGAGCACCCCTGCCCTTCACAAACCACTGGGTGCAAGGAGGATGACAAGTCAAAACAGGACAGTTCACAAAATGCGAAGATTAGAATTTGCCTCCAGGGACCACTGGAAATAGAAGACAAAGTTTCTTAAAACTTTCCATGTGTATAAATTGCAATTTTAATTGCGAAATATGAGCCAGACAGACAGCTGCTCATGCATATGTGCATCAGGTAATGCGGTGTGTGTATATAGCTTTGTATTGTTACAAGTATGTTTAAAAAGCTTCATACATAATGAGAGTGTGAACCCATTAGTGTTGGAACTTCCTATCATGAATTGCAAAAAGAACTGTGAACTTAACTGCGCATAAAGTCAGCCTCAGCTTTTGGTTGAAAGTCTGCTTTCCAAAGAGTACTCATGCCTGTGGCGAGAAAGGTGGATGTTCAGGCAATGAGGGAAAGGAAGGAAGGAAGGAAGGAGGGAGGGAAGGAAGGAAGGAAGGAAGGAAGGAAGGAAGGAAGGAAGGAAGGAAGGAAGGAAGGAAGGAAGGAAAAGGAAGGAAGGAAGGAAGGAAGGAAGGGTAGGGTAAAGAACTGAGTAGCAGAGGCTGCAGAAACCTCACTCTCATTGGGAAATTAAAGATTTTGGTATCACTTGATATAAATTATCTTTCTCGACGGAAAAATGATTTTCTGGCAGCCAAAAGAAACAAGATTAGATTAATTTTCAAATGCAGATTGTAGAATAATAATTTAAAAAATCCACCCAAAACTTTAGAGTTAAGAATCAAGTGGTCTAATATCAGAGCAAAATCCTAATTTTCCTTGCTAAATGAAAACATTTACCAAATGCTAAATTAAGTGAATAAATCTTGTTGCTTTCACCAGACAGATAAGATCACTGCAGCCTTTAAACTCATACATGAGCCGTCCCCACTTTCAGTCCTTTCAATACAGCTACTAAGCAAAGTGGCTTGAAATGATGAGAACTGTGATCCAATACTATAGGAAAGGCTAAGGTTTGAGAAGTACAGGGCACAAATCCTAATTTCACATATATCACCTACACATATACCTCCTGCCTCACTCCAAAGAAAAACACACCTATTTGTGTTCCTTCCTTTGACTTCAATACTCACAAAGATGAAGACTAAGCATGATGCTCCTATCTTCATGTGTAAACATTAGAGCCCTAAGAAACAACCTATAATCACATTAGAAATATTTTCTCTGGAATATGCCAAAATTTCCTCGCTTTTCTCTTTTTCTCATGTCTAACCCTCTCTCCCTAACCTTGCTCTTATATAACAAAATGAGTTAGACTGACCTTAGAAAACTCACTGGGGCAAATAATAGCACAGATCCTGCTTTATTTAGATATGAGTTGTTTGTGAAGAATTGTTTTTTTTTCCATCCTGTTTTTTATCTCACCTTATTCTTTCTTCAGCACAAACAGAAAGATATGAATAAATGCACCTCTGCATTAACAAGGCTACAGCCGCTGCAGAAAAGCCAAATTCTACCTTTTACAGGAAATTTCCATTGGGGATTAAATGAATTGCATTTTAATGTATGCAAAGATCTCATACAGTAACATATGCAAACTCATTTAAAGTAGGGGCGCATCTCACAATGAATATAACACCAAGGTAGTGCTTGCTAGTGTGAACTCTCTTTGCTCAATTAGGTTGCCCTAAGAATTTTTGGAATGCTTGAATACTGATTTTTCCCACACAAACAAGGAATACAGCTCACACACAGCCCAAGATCTGTCACTGTGTGCATCTCAAGTCCTGTTTTATCCACATAAAATCTTGTACCTCATTAAAGTGATACTATGGGTAATTGGTCTCAACAGAAATCTTACACGAACTCGTTTTTCTGGCTATTGTCCCATATTCACTCTTTTTATTAACACAACATTTTTCTTTGTTAAGGTAAATTTGTGGCATTGCACCTTTTTGTGAGGCCCTCTTAAAAGAACCTTTGTAAATCCACCTGCTTCATGATCCTGGAGCCCTGTTATTTCATAAGCCTGATGAAAGGTCCTTTCTGGTAAGCAGAGGGGGAGAGAAATCAAATCTAATAACATGGATTGGGGAAGTGTCTTATTGATGCAATCACACACAGAGCTCCATGTTCATGAAAGGAAATATGAGAATCCCAAACTGCACACACACATACACATGCACACACTTATAGCCTATTTGGTAAGCAAGTAATGGTGGTAGAGACACTCAAAGGAGTGGATCTGGCACAGTGGAACTTACTGCCATATGTATGTGACAAAAATCTTGGTCTGGATAAGCTGCAACCCAAACTTCCAGCAACCAGATGTTTTGGGCTCTACTTCTCCCTCTGCCATTTTTGATGATTGGTCATAGAAAGCTGCAATTCAGAGTTTTGGGGGAAAGCTGCCCTAAATCAGTGACTTCATAAGATTCCCCTATGAGATCTTCCTAACAAAGATCACTGGATTGTTTTCATTTGGATCCTGCCTTCAGGGTTAAAAGATTATGTTCCTGTTTTGGTTTGCTTTTCCTTGAAGTGGCTGTGGCACATGGAACTGCTGGGCCTTTTCTCTTCTGAGTGCAATGGTAGTTACTAGAGTTGAAGAAATCTGTGAGCTATAAGAGGTGCCTACTGAGAAAGGGTCAAGAGCTTGCTTCCTTGACAGGCTATATCGCCCAGTTTTTATCAAAGAATCAAAATATTAAAGAACATTTTACCTCCACTTTCCCAGCTATGGAAGATGCACTTTCTGCCAAGCAAAAAGAAAGATGTAGGAAAAAAGAAACTATCCCTAACTTTAAGATTTAATGCACAATGTGTACTGATATAATTTCTCTTATAAAAGCAGACATAGACTTCGTTCAACCAAGCACAAATATTCTACAATGCTGAATTCATAGTAATGCAAAGTGATCACTAGCTTTGTGGTTGGAGCAAGAGATACCCTTATTGTTCCTGGTTAAGTGTAGACAACAATTTCCTCTGACAAATCCAACAGAGCAGACCAAGCCTTATAGAAAGCAAAGGACATAACCCTAGGAGAGATAATCTAAAATGTTTTTCCTTTTCCAATGCCTACCAGTAGCAATATAATTTTTGAACTGTAAACTGTCCAGAGTCATTGATTGAGATGGGTGGCTATAGTAATTGAATGAATGAATGAATGAACGAACGAACGAATGAATGAATGCAAATAATTCTCCTGCTCATTTTTCAGCCCAAAGCACCAAGCAAGCTATCACAGAAGCTGCAGAAAAAATGTAAATGCGGTAAGATGCTCACTTGCACAAGCATTCATTTGCATTTGCTGGGCATGGGTGAAGGATGCCTTGTGCCTCTGAGGCCTGCCTATATTGTGAAACAGACATCCAGTGCCACTGATCTGTTCACAGCCATTGCATTCCTGTTGCTCTTCCAGTTCTGAGAAAGAAAGACTGCACTTGAGATGCTGTCATGTCTGCTGAAAACATAGGAAGGTAGAGAGCTCTTTTCGGCCATATATGCCACCTGTGTGATCTGGGTTGGTAGGTTACCTGCTTAGTAAGAGAGATTTAATTTCTAGACCGTAAAAAAGTGGAATAAGCAATAGTGAATCCACAGCCATTTCCTGTCAAAGCGGGCCCTGTAGAGTTTTAGCAGGTTCCATTATATGGACGGCCTATGAGCTAAACCTTGGTAATGAGCCTGCTTAGTTAATTTCAGTGGTTTGCAGGAGCTATTAGCAAGCTGAATCAACTCAGATCAACCCTGACTCCTGAGCAGGCTATATGCCGTTTGCAGCAATATTAGGATACTTTGTTACTTTAGGTACCTTTGCGTCACTCCGAAAGTACAAGGCCGTGATATTGATTTAAGCTTTAATAAGGGTCCTCAGCCATCCAGCCAACACAGAGATTTCCTCGTAAACTGACGGCAAGGCAGCGCATTCCCTGGGCTGTGCTTCTCATCGCCACGCACTCAGCACTACCCTTACAGGGCAATATGCTAACAAGCCAAAGCCAATTAAAAAACTGCCATTTTCATGAAGCTTCACAGTCCATCTTTCCATGCCTGGTGTTCATCATGCTGAAGCTGCTCGATGGCAACGCAGGCCCCGCGCACAGCACTTCCTCCTGCTTGATTACATGCATTTTATATACTGTCAATGGAGGACATTTCTTTATTGCGTTCCAGGGCCTGGCCTTGCTGAGCTTTAGCCCACTGCAGGTGTTGGGATTTATAAATAATCATTCACGTTGCTTCTCTTTGTTTTATGATTTCATCGCCAATGTTTGTGCTACAAGCTAGCCATGCAGGAAGCAGAATTTTCTTCCAATTCCCACTGCAGACCATACAGGATCCTCCCTGCAATTTATCAAAGAGAACAGGAAGCACGTCGCGAGAAAATATTATTTAATGCACATCCCTGATAAGAGTTTTTCTGGGTGAACTACTAACCCTCATGGGCAGCGGATGGGGGAAATAATACAAACCTCTACTAAACGTTCAAGAAATAGGGTATATTTTCACCAACAGAGTTGGAGCTTTGCAGTTTTTATTATTTCTGGAATTTCCTTTTGCTTCTTGTAGGTACTGCAGCAGGAGAGCCATGTTAGTATATGACAGCAAACAATCAGGAGTCACCTTTTCCAATTAACATATTTTATTACGAGGCATGAGTCTATGCCTTCTAATAAAGTCTACCAGAAAAGGGGTTATTGGTCTCCGGTTTTGTTTTTTCCTTCCTATGAAGGCAATTGCCAATTTTCCTACCCCCGTATACCATTTTCCAATGGTATCAACTCTTCTTCGCCTCCCAATAACATGCAGATAATGCAAAAATTAAAAAAAAAAAGATTTAGAAACAATATGAAATTACAAAACCATGCATATGTATTTTGAATGGTTTTCCACTTTACTCTGAGCATCACGGTTTGAATTTTTCAGCAGATAATTCAGTGTGTGATGATTATGGTTTGATCTTCCAGGAAAAAGCAGGAAGTGACCAGACTGAGTTAGCTTTGATATAAACAAAGATTCTAGATTCGAGGTGGCCATGTCTCTGACATGCATGCAATTCTTACCATTTTGTTTCAGCTCTGAGGGAAAAAATCCAGAATACTCACCTGCTCCAGTAATTGTGGATCCAAGCAATCCCCATCATCATTAAACAGGGCATCCCAGCTCTCATCTGCCATGTTGTCAGCCTCACTGTGACTTACTGAATCAGTGCTGGTGTTAGTGGTCTCTTCCGAACTAGATGGCACACGATTTGTAGGTGGTTCTTCTCCTTTGCCTTCAGAGGGATAATGCAAGCTTGTACCTAGTTCCCCGAAACCTGGCTTTGTCACTTCTAAGGGTGTTCCTGTTCTCTCCAATATGCTTACTGGACAAGATGCCATCTTCTCAGAGGCAGACTTCAGAGACCAGCTGGCAGTCTCCTTAGAAGGACAAATTGGCTCCACACTACTTCTACTCTCAGGGCTCTGGTCAACCAAGTCCAAAATGCTTTCCTCTGTTGCCAGTGCAGCCTTTGCCTCAAATGTATCAAATTTATACTGGCCTGTCTCATCACACAGGCTTTTGTCCTTATCGTGTTCACTATCACCTGCCTGTAACTTTTCATCACCTGCTATCTTAAAGACACAATTGGGTAGATCATCTATCTTCTCAGAAGTCCTGTCTGAACAACTAAAACTTATAGACACGTTTGAATTATCTGGAAGTTGCTCTGCATTCTCCAAGATGTTATGTGTCTCCACCTGAATTAAAATGTTCTCACGACTATCAGCAGCCACTCCAACCTGATCAGAGTTAACTGAACGGTGGGAGATACAGCTCACATTCTTGTCGCCATAGTCACTTGCTTGTGCTGAAGCAGGAACACTCTCCTTTGCATCTTCAACTCTACTACATTCCTTTGGCTCTACCACAGCACATTCTAAGATGCTATTGTTACTCATTGCTGTTTGACTGGAGTTGTTTTGTTCTATACATTTGCATCTATTATGCATGGTTATCTCCTTAGGAAACAGATTGCTTTTATCAATGTGCTCCAGCAAATCACAGTTACTTATGTGTGCTGAATCAGAGTTTCCTTCCTCTGTGCAGATGGATGAACTACCCTTATATGTCTCTATGTTATCTGGAATCTTCTGGTCTGCAGTTCCAGATATACTGTTCTCACTTATTCCGGTCAATTCTGAACCACCTTTACTATCTTCGCTTAGCATTTTCTGTTCCAAGGAATTCTGCCTACCACCTTGACCTGGTCCTACTGCTTGTGACACAACTGCTGCCCTCTTGGTCCTGCTGGTGACCTGCCTTTCTGATGGGCAGATATGCTCATTTTTCCTTGAGATGTTGATGCTACTAATCTCTGGCTGGAAATCTGCCATTCTTTCCCCTGAGGCAGCAGATTGTACAGTACAGCACTCATATGTCTCTGTTTCGCTCACTCCAGTAAGAGTTGGGTCCGGGAAGCTGGAGGAAGGGAACAAGTGTTGTGATGTGGCCTTCTGATGGAACTTTGGACTCTTCTCTCCCTGAGCCTTTGTCCTTTGGTTTCTTTGGCAGAATGCATCATTATGGCTTGAGTCCTGGGGAAAAGATCTTCTCTCTTTCTGAGGAGACCTCGCATTTTCCTGATCATTCTGAAGCAGCCCTTTCCTAGTTTTAGGGTTTTGTCCTGCCTCACACGCTTTAACACTCTCCTTCTCTGTGGTGGAGCCGTGACTCTCCCTCCCGCATTTGGTGGCCACAGAAGTGCCACTTTTTGAGACTGCCATCTCACGTCTTGCTCTTGGGACATACAGAACCATGTCCGGTTTCCTAACTCGTACCCTGGTTTTGTCTGTATCTGGCTGCATGATGTTATCAATATCTGTAAGAAAGAGAGAGAGAAAGAAAGAGAGAAAGACAATCAGTTCAATGCAGCAGCAGTTATGTAAATTAGCACAATGTACTAATTAAAATAGAATTCATCAGAGCAGATTTGAGGTTGTAGTACTTAAAAAAAATTGTTCTGAGATAAGGAAAACATAGAGAGTAAAGCAGAGCTAGTTGTGCACGATAGTGTACACAAAACAGCATCAGTAACTGACATTCCTCTACAGAAAGCTCTACTGCTTAAATATTTTGACATTTTGATTATTCTTTTGATCAATGAACTACTTGAGCATTTCTTATAGGTCTTGCATCAGATTTTGAGGCCAACAGATCTCCTTTGTGGTTTCTTTCTTTACTGCTAAACATTTTCTGATATTGCTCTCAAGAAAGGAGGATAATCATGCTTAAATAAACCACAGTAATTTTGCACTAGGCACAAAAAGAAAGAGAAAGATATAAATCATGCTCATCCGATGGAACCTAGTATAGCTTGTTATTTTTAAAAACTGGTATAAGTAAGCATCAACCTGCTGCCTCCTGCATCTAATCCCAGCTGCTTCATACTCTAATCAAACTCCTCTCAGGGTTTTTATCAGCTTTGCCACTATCCTGTAGGAAATCACAATGGTGTTTGTCATAAGATCAGCTATCCTTACAATACCCCAAACTCTATCCAAAACCAAAAGTTTCTATGTTGCATTTAAAATACACATTAATACTTTTGTTCAAAAAGATTTTGAGAATAAGACAGTTACAGAAAAGTATGTTTTAGGATAGGTGAAGCAGCAAGTAAAATAGGTATGCAATTTTATTCTATATTGTAATTCTGGTCTCTAGCCTCAAGGCTCAAGCTGCTGCAAATATCATTCAGTGTCTTTGCTCTAGAGTGGGAGGCGAAAATTTTTTTTTAAAAAAAGACCCAGATTTATTAACCTATACTCTGCACAACTGGCAATTCTCTTTATTTAAAGAATATGTGCAAATCTCCAGGATAAAATTCAAGATTCTCTTGAATCTTGAATTCTCTTCTCCAGTCAAGATTCTCTTCTATTAATTAATACACCAATTCTTGCTCATGTATAAGACTTTTTATTTACCCTCTCACATTTTAAATGTGTTGTATATTAACTGACTGGCCAAACTAGTAGATCTGAAGAAAATTGCTTTTATAGATGTATAGACAATTGTATAAATTTTGGAGCAATTAATGAAAGGAAGCAGAACTATCTCTAGAGGGTGATAAGATAATGTTCTGCTGGGTCAGTGAAGGCTGGGGAAGTATTTACCAAATTCTGCATGACACAGAGCACCCACAAAGTTCAGGAACAATAGAGAACCTGCCTTATTATATTTTCTGCCCAAGAGACTAGGGGGCAGACCACAACTCAATGATAGGACTACATGTTTTGCATGCAGAAAGTGATAGGAAAGAGTTCTGCTCTTCTGGTCAAAAGTATCCCTTCAGTTTCAGTGGACAATACTGGCTGGATACAGTGTAAAATGGCCAGGTACAGATTAAATTTCCTGTTTTGCTACTTCTGAAAAGGAAGCAATGGAAGATCCTTGCCCAAGGTTGTTTTTTTTTTAAAAAAAAAAATTGAATCCAGCATTCTTTGGGGAAAACAGGAAACAAGTTATACAAGCGGGATAGTATTGTATAAAAAATTGAAAAAGATATAAGTCTTTGAGTTGAAGGAGGAGTTTTCCATGGCTCGCTTGCCTATTTCATCTGAAGAACTAAGTGTAAGCTTTCGGATGCTGTGTGGATCTAAAAAGAGCACCAGTCTCTAACACATTTTATCCTTTCTGCCTCTAATATGGAGATGAAATGGATACTTATCATACATGAAAACATGGAAAACATACATGGAAACTGTATCCTTACGATTTATATTGATATTGTTCCTGATTGCTTATTTGTACCCTATGACTATCATTAAGTGTTGTACCTTACGATTCTTGATGAACGTATCTTTTCTTTTATGTACACTGAGAGCATATACACCAAGACAAATTCCTTGTGTGTCCAATCACACTTGGCCAATAAAAAATTCTATTCTATTCTATTCTATTCTATTCTATTCTATTCTATTCTATTCTATTCTATTCTATTCTAGTCTAGTCTAGTCTAGTCTAGTCTAGTCTAGTCTAGTCTAGTCTAGTCTAGTCTAGTCTAGTCTAGTCTAGTCTTACTTAAATCTACTAAGCTTTACAAAGGAAAAAGGAATCAGAGTATTCCTTCTCCTCCTCCTTCTCTTCCTCCTTCCCCCTCCCCTCCTCCTCCTCTCCAAATGCCATGGAGGGGATTTTGCTGTGCCCTTTTCTCTTTTGCAATTGCATTCCCCTGGATATGTAAGAAGTACAGTATATATATTCTAATCTGACAGGTTCCTAAGGGACAGATCTAAGCCCCTTAAGCAAAAGATCGACAGACTATAAAATGTCACATGTTCCAAAAATATATAGCATATATGGTATTAAATGATGGTTTACACATTAATAAGGCAAGAGCAAAGATACTGTATTGAACATACCACAGGTATACAAAGAGCTTGGTTTTATGCATTTATCTGTATCTCCTAACAACAGTTATTGAGCGAGACAGGATTTATGGCAGGATGGCGGTATTTACACAATGTGCTTTTCTGGTTCAACAATGGGGTAAGTGTGCTGTGAGAATATTATAGCTCAGAAAGGAGTGGGGCAGGAGGAGATTCATTTTAATCTCTCAAGCCCTGAGTTTATTCTGGTTTAAGCAATTCAAGATGTTGGATTATCACCTGTAAATCCCTATTTGGCATAGGGCTTGGTTATGTGAACACCATAACCCAGTCAAAATGGGGAGGTTTTCTAATCCAACCCAATCAGTCCTCCAAGAAAGAATTGGAGCTCTTTAGAGAATAGTGAAGAACTAATAAAATAAACGAAACCTTGCTTGATTAACTTCTTAGAAAGATCAATGGATATCAATATTATCTAAGATACAATTACCCTTGCACTCGTTTTGTTGACAAAGTTCAGAGTAAACAGGTGGTGATAGTCTAAGCCTACCTTAGTTCATCCCAGCCATACCAACGCAAAACGATATGTCAGATGCAAAAGACCAGGTCCACATTAAACTGAGTATTACTATTCATGCCTATGCACAGGAATCTACTCAACTAATGGTTAGCAATATTTTGGCAGTAGATAAGGGTCAATGGAATTCAAGAGGGGTTGGACTTAGTCCATTTGTGGCTATGTAGCGACTCTAACTTGATTCGTCTTTTGACTCCACCCTCAGATTCTACCATTCCTTCTGCTACATCTGAAGGTTTGGAAACATACACAAATGTTAGAAATACACTCATCATAAAGTGTACACCCACACAGAATCTTGTTCATTTGCCAGCTATCTATAAGAATACCGGATCAAACCCATTTTCAAACAAGGAAGAGAGCAAAGAACTCTGGACATGAAGGGAATTTAATATAAATGCTTTGAAGATTCCCAAAGTATTGGAAATGTAAAGAAAATCTCTTTACATTTCCAAACCAAGAGATTCTAATCTCTTCTTAAAAACTTCCAGTGTTGGAGCACTCCAACTTCTGGAGGCAAGTCATTCCACTGATTAATTGTTCTAACTGTTAGGAAATTTCTCCTCAATTCTAGGTTGGTTTTCTCCTTGATTAGTTTAATCATGGATGAATGGCCAAATTTACATTTGCAGCAGATTACGGCAGGCTGGTTTACCACTCTCGGTTTACCAATCTTGGCTCTTTGTTTTTAAGTTTAAAAAATTTCCCATGATTCAAAGCCAAGAAAAAATGCAAGATACAGTCTCCCTTCATCATAAATCCATATTCCCTTCCAAGACCGAAACAGCTATATTTGCTTCCTCTTATTCAATTCCCCTCAACCTGAAACCTAACCGCTACCCCACAGCCCCAGGTACTTGAAGCCCCCTTCTGCCAGGGGATATTTATTTTTCATAAGCTTTGGCACAAACAGCCAAGGCTGCTCTCTGCTAGGCCCCAGGCCCCTATAAATATGCATCAGGTCACGTTTATAGAGACAGATGGCTTCAGGGTCTGTCCTCTGGTAAAGGTGAAGAAAGAGTTGGAGAAGGGTGTGGCCACATGATTAATCACTGCCCACTTGGTTTAGGGGTATTCATCATGGCCCGCTGTCAGGTAAATCACTGGAAAAAACACCTCTCTAGTAATTAATGGGAAGTGACGGATGGACAGCCCCTGGGTCCATTAATCTGGACTATCAGCAGCACACCAAGATTATGAATGTCAGGATGTATAAACTGTTTACCAATCAATAGCACCAGAAATTCATCCAAGGTTCTCATTTCCGAAGCTCCTCCGGTACATGAGGCTGTTTTTACTTTTTCCACCCAGCTCGTCTCTTTTCATTTCTCCCCATCCTTGATTTGCAATAAAATCACCAGTCAATTCACCCAGAATAACCTAAAGGATGACATGGGGCTTGGAAGAAAAGGCCTGCAGCAAAAGAACTAAGAAAAGCCTTTCGGTGTCACCTAGGCACATAGATGCCCTCAAAAGGTATAGAACAGAGGTGTGAAACTCATCTGGCCCGCAGGGTGTTTAGATCTGGCCCGCAGCGAAGGACTGGCCCGCAGTGCCTCTGCCAGTGAAAACAGGCTCCCTATCTCTGTTTTCGTTTGGGATGCCCTCCTGCAACCCTCTGCCACGAGGCCCTCCTGAGCTCTGTTTTCATTGGCAGAGGGTTGCAGGAGGCCGTCCCAGCCAAAAACAGAGATTGGGAGCCTGTTTTCGCTGGCAGAGCACTCGGGCCACCACAGGCGCCCCTGACATGACTGATGTTAAGATGGCCACACCCACCTTGGCCCCCTGAGGTCAAACACAACCCTGATGTGGCCCTCAATGAAATCAAGTTTGACATCCCTGTATTGAATAGAAGGAAGGCTACTAAATTAACCATGATGCCTACTGAAACAGCATTGCAATCTACCACAGACAGGTAAATGATTAAATATCTAACTGGTTAAAAACATGAAGCTGGGCTGTGTTGTTGGGGAGGAGCCTTTTGTCAGAGTGCCATGGTTAGAAAAGAGCATAAATATAGGGCCAAGAGTTCTACTCATGCTCTCCTCTATAGAGCCCAGCCAATGTTTTGAACTAGAAAAGCATCCTCAAAATAAAATGTTTTATTTGAAGCTCTAAGAAACCATGGTATGCATGGCAAATTTTATAAAGAGTCCACAGACTGTTTCATGACTATGATACAGATAGAACAACTGCATTTTTTTAAATTCTCCAATAAGCTACTTTAACCAACAGAATGATCCCCTTCATCATTATTGACTCAGTGAGAAGAAAAGGTATCATCAAGACAGTTTCAGCCCAAAGGAGTCATTTTTCAGCTCTAAGTATAATCTATTTCTTTCAGAATAGTCACACCCACTGTGAAGGAAGAATTGTGTTCCACAAACTGGGTGCTCTCAAGGTATCTCATGGCAACAACACTAATGACAGCAAACAAAAGCTTCACTCATAATTACTTCTCAAATATCATGTGTGTAACAAGTATAAAGTAGAGCAACACATCACAAATGTTACAATAAAAAGAAGCTGTAAACTCAGCATTATGGTAAACAGCAGTTTCACGAGAAGGAAACAGAATAATACAGAAGTTAAATAGGGACTCCAAGGAGTACCACAAGAACAGGTAGGCTCTCCCAGTGTATCTTTGATGACTCCACAAAAGAGCGTCCCCTAACCTGGCAGCCTACACTTTGATAAGTCAGGTTACCACCTCCATCATTCATAGTCAGCACAGCTATGACAGGTAAGGAAGGAGGAGTTATAGTCCAATGCATCTGGGAGGTGCAAGGTTGGAGAAGACTGCAATAAGCAATTTACGAGAAAATTAGCAGGACTGTGAAGATAATTGGACTGATGTTGGGAAAGCTGAAAATATGCCCTTGCCAGTGTGCCTGCAAAATGAATACATATGTGAGTCTTCCTGAATATCACATTATTAATTAACTGAAAGTCTTAACGTTTGTCATGGATATATCCAGAGCGTTCTATTTCTTCCACTTCAAACTTTTATCAGCTCTAGATCCCTGCATTTCCTTCGTATATTTTCCAGGATTATACAGCCCACTGAGTTTTTCTTCATCCTATCTTCCATAAGGAGTAGTCAGAAAATCAAAATAACCTAATGCTTCAAGTATCAATCTCTTGCAATTAGCAATCCTTTGAGAAGCTTACTATGCATGGAATATATATATTCAGCCTTCTCTGACAAACCTCCAGAGAAGATTCTGCAACTTCCTTTTTCTACAAGAAGCCTCCTTAAAGCACTTCCCATTATGCAACTTACGTCTGTTCTTAAACCTATCATTTGTGCCTCTTCTGCAGTTCCAATGAAATAATGGTTGCCTTCCAGACAAAATTGTAAAAATTTCACCCATAAGTTGCCTTGATCCCTAAAAATGTATATTTGTCCTTAGAAATTAATAGCAGTTATACATTTAAATGAAAATAAACTATAAACATACCCTATTCATCCAGTTGTACTTACTCATCAGTGAAACAGCTAATAAGGCATTTGTTGTTTGGTTAACCAACCTTAGGATATCTGATATGCTCTAAAGAAACAGAACACAACCAGAATAACCAACAAGTTATTCTGGTTGGCTGTATCTGCTCACAAGAATATGTCATCACATTCACTGTTCAGCCACCCTGCACTTAGTTTGATGTATAACTGGTTTTATGCAATTTGGCTTCTAAAAATATAATTGCAATTTTTAGAATTGGAAGTTTACTGAGCTTGATTTCAAGCCAATCAGAGTCCAAAAGCATGATGACAACAATAAATTTAGGGATATTTATTATTGTAAACCTGCTGACATTTGCAGATTTCAGTGCTTCCTTTCAACCACAGTTGCTGAAACAAAGAGGTTCTCAGATTCTGTTCAGTGCTTTTTAGCTCATGATCATATTCAGAGAGGGGGGGAAGGGAGGGAGGGGAGGGGGGAAACTTAAATGAATCTGACTGCTCAAAAATGAATACCAGGGACCCTGGAAAAAACCCCTCAAGTAAACATAAACTACATATTCTACATCTCTGGTTCTGTGTCAGGATTTTAATTAATTTAGGGACAGTTTCTCTTCCAAAAATTGGAGTTAACCCACTGGCAGCCTGAACTGACAAAAAACAAACATTTATTTATTTGTTAGATTTATATAGCCATCAATCCCACACAATGTTATTCTAGGTGGCATATAAACATATTAACATTTAAAACAAAAAAAATTTGAACATATATAAAAAAACACCAAGAATGCAGGAATACAACAATCATTTGACAACATATAACCATCCTGAAACCTCACAATGGGATCCCCAAAGTTGATGGGAAAAAAACCAAGTTTTAAGGACCTTCTGGAAGGCAGAGATGGAACTAGAATTTTTTAAGACCCCAGGAACATTGCCAAAATGGTATTATTTTTTTAAAAAAATTAAAATATAAAAACTTTCAGATGTACTGGTTTCACTGCCAATCTGTCACTCTTAAAATTATTGCATCATCTGATGATGCGTGTGCCATGTTTGTGAAGCCCTCTTTACCAGATGATGTTGATTTAATTGACCAGGCATGAAGAGGCCAAGAAGCCAAATGAGTTAATCATTTGGAATGGACTTCCCAGACTAGAGCCTTCCATTTGTGCAGAACTACAGTCTTCCCAGCTAACATGATCAATCTTTAAATGGAAGCTATATTCCAACTTGATTTGTACACATTACATGAAGACTTAACTCCCTAGAGAAGGACCCTAAGGCTGGAAAAGATGGAAGGAAAGATAACAAGATGACCAGCAGCAAGGTGGAGGACTCAGTTATGCAGCAATGGGTGCACTATTGGAAGATCTGAAAGACCAAGTTAGGGACAGATTGTCATGGAGAAAATCTATACATGTCGCTAAGAGTCCTCACAGTGACTTGATGGTACATAATCAATCATAATCAATTCCAACCTGAATGCAGGGCATTGGCTTGGAAAGGTGAGTCCAGAGAATATAGCCTTAAGGAAAAGAAGTTTCTAGACTCTTGAAGCAACAAGTCCTGTGCTGAGCAAGACTGGATTTGAAAATTATAAGTCTTCCTGAGAACAATTTGTGTGTCCACTCCACCACCCTCCCTTGACAGCCATTCAGCCATCCTTCATCTGTGCCGAGACAATCTTTCCACAATTTGTCATCATGAAGCAGCACAACTTGCACTGTGCCACGGTCTGAAAAGCCACAGCCAGTCACACTTTCTATTAAACCTCTCTTGCTGTCAAAATTTGCAGCCGTTTCAACAACCTCTGATTCTCCTTGCCACCCTTAGAAGATCCATACTTTCTACAGCAAATGCAGTTGTGGCTAGGATGCTGGTGTTCCATGTAAGGTGTGAGCATCAGCTATGTGTGAACATTGTCTACCAGTGTGCGGATATCTAACTCAATCATGTTTTAGACAGGTTCCCATGAATAACACAATATTTACATCTTATAGTTTTATTGTTAAGACTATATAGTATTTAAGCAATATGAACCTAATTGTAAAACATGAAGTATCTCTTATACAAGGATTCAAGGGCAACCCAGTACATAGATGTTTATCTGGGTTACATATAAAAAATGGTACTGCAGGAACGAACAGCAAAAAACAAAATAAAAAACACCCTCACTGATGAGACTTTTAATTTTGAAACAAAATGTTCAAGCAAGGAGCAATTAATGCTCAAATACTCAATTAAAGAGTTTGAAAGTTGCAGAGACGAGGAAAGAATAGACATATTTGATCATAATTAAATTAATTAGCTGCAGATTCAGAACACACTAAAGTTATTTATATCATGCCATTTTATTCATAGAATTCACTGTCACAAGATGTAGCATTCGTCTTTGGCTTTGAAAGACTAAAGCGACCTTTCCCATATAGCTTCTAGATGTCTATGACTGAAGTTCCCATCATTCCCAAACAGCATAACTGGACCAATGGCTGTGGTGGCTAGAGATAATTTAACATATCTCAGATCAAGGATACTGAAAGAGTCAAAAATATTGAACAAGGCAATTTAGAAGATATCAGCTGCTGTAAGTTATAAATAGTGAAAAACTAGTAACTAATGTGTCTCTGAGATTATGTCTGGGAACTGCAAACTACAGACAAGACTAGATGTGCCTTTAGTCTGATCCACTTCTGATATCCTTCAAAAGCTTTATTCTGTGATATCTTAAGTCTAACTAGACTCTAACTACTGCATCGGCCTCTGCAGAGATTTTGGGTTTTTTTTTTTTCAGAACAAGATGCAAAACAAAAAGAACAGGAGGAAGTACAGCTCACAAATTTTATTTCTCAAGATCTTGTATCTCCCTTGTATCCGCAGTCTATTACACACTCCATCAGATGCCTCCCCCCCCCGCCACGCCTCGGCACCAATCCATTTCATGCTTAGAGAATTGAATCAGTGTCCCTTGGCGTGTCTCCTTTTCACACTATGCTGAACAACACAACTTCTAACTTGTTCTCTAACTTCTGTAGTAAGTCCCTTAATCTATACCACAAGACAAGGAAACTGAAAAACAACCCAAGGAATCATCTAACTTCAAAACTAGGCAGGATGTCAAGCCAAAAACAAAAGCCTGGGACTAGAGATCAGTAGATAACAGCTTCTAGAGCAGGGACCTGATATTTAGTTTATTCTGAGGAACACTTTCAATGATTTAATAATGCCAAAGTATGACACAAAGATTTGATTTCAAGTTTAGCTATGTTTTGTGTTCACTATCTATTGGTCCTTCTTCCTCTCTGTATTGTGCAGCAGGCTCTCCTATTCTTCTGCATGTTTATATTTCTTAAACATCTGTTAGCTTTTCTTCTTTTTCTGTTTCAAGGCATGCAGCTCTTTTTGCAGTTTCCCCACATAGCCTCATTTTCTTTCCATTTCTCTCACACCATTTTATCCACTTTTTCTGCACCTGAAATAAAGTTCTAGTGCTCCATATTAATTTTCCCCAAGTCCACAGGATATTCTCTGTCCCCTCATTATTCTTTCTTCTTCTCATTCCTTGTCTGAAAGATGCTTCAGTGGATCCTTCTCTCCCCACCACCATCAAAAGTATGTCTGCTCCCCTCGCCCTGTGTATCTTTATTTCATTGCTTTATTTTATTACATTACCACTTTTCTAGCAATTTATACAATTGAGAAACTGGGTTTGTACAAGATGGTTAAACAGGAAACCTGGCTCATTTGACAGCTGTATTTACATAATATGCTATGCCACCTCCCAAATTAAACCATATTATGGCTTAATGTGATATCGTTCAATGATATATTAAGATAATAACTAGGTTTGCACAAGACAAAGAACTGTAAGTAACTGAGCTCCAATTTCGTCTAGTCTAGCATTTTCTGCAAACCTAGAGACGGTAACAACTCTTCCACATGTTGTTGAATCTACAAAGAAAAGCACAACTTAGATATTCTGCATTTTCACCTCCATCTTAAAGCCTTATTCTAGATGTATCTACAAAAGGTTGGAAAGGACCTTAAGCAAATGAAATCTGAGATCCCTCAGTTAGTCACAAAGGGTCAAAGAGAAGATTGCAATCAGTGCTCAGATCCAGATGTTGCTCTGCCTGATTCAAGAAAAAGTGCAATACAGGGAGCCTACTGAGAAACAAGACCCAGAACAATTATAGTGGCATGATGGTAAAAGATGGGAGGGGGAAATATCCCCAAATTGTGCTAAAAGAGCCAATCCATCAAAATGTAACTTGCCTTTATTTATTTATTTTTATTTTTTTTACTATAACTGCAATTGGGCTCTTCCTATAGACAACTTTAGAATATGTTCCCGTTGGAGCTCTAGTCTTAACAGCCATGTCAAATGAATTGTGTTCACAGGGAAAGGCTTCAGCAATTAGTTATGGGTAAAGTGTCCATTCCTTTAAGGGAAACAGAGTCAAGTGAGATGTCAGAGCGTGAGCTCTAAGAGTTTGTGCCCTAAGAGCACAAAACCCTTCTCCAATAACTGCACAAACACAGCTGCTAGTAGTAAAGGCTGTAGTGGCACCTATGAGCTTCTAGCAGCTGGTATTGCTTCCTGGCAGCAAACTGTATTTTTAGCTTTTGAGGTTTCCGATTCCACTCAATCCATAACTCCATCAATAGCATATTTACCTTAGAGCCTCAGACTTAGGAGAGAAATAACAACCCGTTTAGCTTGACAAAAGCACTAGATCTTTGCCCCACAGTACTGCGTAGGTGGGGCATATGCCAATTTTATTCCTGGCCCTAGGGATTCAGCTTCCACCCTCCCTGGGGTTGGCAGTGACCAAAACCCCATCTCTCCTTCCACCTGCCTCCACTCATTTTGCACAAAGAGAACAGCTCTCAATTGGTGCTTAGGGAGCAGCAAAGTGCCCTTGCATGACAGCACCATGTGTCATTTAGCACTCATACATACGCAATGTCACTCTTTATGGCCTACTGTAGAACTGGAACTTCTTATAAAATAACAGTATTAGTAACAAGAGAGAGGTGCAAGGAGACTCCAAACAACTTGAATTAGAATGGTCTACTCATTTATCTCCAGGCACATGAAAACAGGGCCTCTCCCTCTCTGCAGAGCATCCATAGAAGACTTTGCCAACAGAGATCCAGAATCCATCTGCATTCCCCGCCCCCCACCAAGACACTAAACTGGTACAATATGACTGGGACTGCATGTCTCCCAAATGTCTCTGTTGTTCTCAATAATATATATAGCTCAAAGTAGTAAGTCCCATACCCTACCTCCCCAGACACAGATCCCTCATCTCCTGCAAATTAAGGACTGTTCTCCAAACAGCTACACATCTAAAGTTGGGACAGTGAGCCAAGAATAAGCAACGTATTATAATCAGGGTTTGCAGTTTAATTCTTTTTGACCTCCCAGGGGCATTAGGCATGGGATGGGGGCATGCCTAGATTTTGATTTGATTTTGATTTTATTGGATTTATATACAGCCCTACTCCCGAAGGACTCAGGGCGGTGAACATGTTTTAGAATGGGCAGCAATATGTTCAATTATTTCAGATGGGATCTGTGAGTTGTTACGAGGCAAAAAAGGTATCTTTTCACTCCTAAATCATCCCAAACAGTAAAATATGTTCCAGTTTAGGAGGTAGGGGTATGGTTTTAACCCTAAGATGTAAAAGCAAGGCCAATTATATGCCACTGTACCAGGATGTCGGTAGCTACAGGCATGGATAAAACTCCTGATGCTAAAAAAAAAAGAGATATATAAAGAAATGACTTTCTCTTCATCATGACAAGCATAAGCAATTTTAGTAACATCACTTTCTCTGATATTGCCATAAAAGTTCTCTTCTTCCCATATCTCTTCTTGTCTATAAACAAATTTTTACAGCCTCATCATCCAGGCCTGGTCAATAAAAATCCAATAAAAGTTACCAGAAACAACAATATATATATTTTAATCTTGATCTAATAAATCAACTTTATATTCCTTTCCTTTCCTTTTAACAATCTTGATCTTTAATCTCTTTAAACACTACCCCAAAATTTGATTTATTTTCATTTTCTGTGTCAGCCCATGGTCCTTCTGTCTCTTCTCAGAAGCTGCTTCAAAACTTCAACACATCTCTTGTGTAAAACCAAAAGAAGAAATTGCACCTTAGGCATGCTTGTAACACTTGTCATAAGCCAGTAAATAGCTCTGAATCCAGCCAGGTGGATAGCAAGAAATCCATATCCCACCCTTGCCCTAATCCTCCTTCATCTTTTATAACCATAGAAATTCACATCTATTTGACCAATAACCCCTTCTCCAGTTCAATAACTACAGGATATCAAATTCTACGGCCCCTTCTTGAAAATAAAAAACCTTTTCACACAACATTTTTCTCTCTAATAGAATACAAAGACCTACACAAAGAGCAAGGAATCAACTGCACTTCGAAAGGAAATTCCAAACATGCAAAGATAACACTTTAAAAAAAATATGAACATACAACAGAGGAAACAGTTCATTTTTTCCCATTTCAGTTTCTTTGGAATAAGCACAGCTCCTAACACCAGTTCAATGCCAGGAGGAAGCTTGGAGTCAATGATATTCATTTAAACTTGCATGAAAAAAGACAAGGCAACAAAGAAAAAAAGTGAATTAATGTCTGACCAAAGAACTAAGGGAATTAGGCAGGATTGTATAGATATATCAAGGGCAGAAGCCCTGCTAGAGAGCACATCAATAAATAACAAAAGAGATGAAATTAACAAGGAGTCCAATAGGAATAAGATTATTTAAATCTGTCTTGAAAACCAGGGAAAAAAAGATGAGAGGAATGGCCTTGAGAAAATAGCGCTATATATGTACACGCTACTAAAACTAGCCACTTACAACCATAAGCATTCCAGAGTAAACTAAGCAAGTTTAACTAATTAATATATTGATTCTGAATAATTAATGAATTTTAAAAGACATTGGTGAGGAAAACTTAGCAAAGGGTAGATTTGGTTGCTTTTGTGGCAGCTTGTCCACAAATATGGTCTGATTTCCAGCATTTGTAGCTATGCAAGTTGGAAAGTTTCTCCTGCCAAATTAGGATTGCTATAAAGAAAAAGTATATCAGGAAAAGTGAATATAAGACTGTAAGGTTGCATTCATCCTAGACAGTGAAGGAATCATCTATGATCAGGATTTAAAAAGTATAAGCCTTTATCAAAAACTGCCATCAAATGATGCTGGGGAGAAAAGCAGCATTACAATTCAATGCAACTGATCTTTGAGGTTAGTTTTTCAAATTTTAATTTCCAATGCTTGGCAATTACATTTGCAGATAATACTAAATTTGCATCAAGAACTGAGAGAACAAGAAAATAATTCAAAGAAAGTGAGTGAAGTTAGAAATAAAATACAATTCAGGCAAGCAAGACATAGCTTCTGGAGACAGGAAATGCAGACACTGAACAGGGACAGAAACCTGGAAAGGATGAGAGCAAAGTAGAGATGAGCTGACAATGATGAAAGAGCTGCTACTATTTCAGTCTGCAGAAATATCACGCCCCAAAGGAAGGGGGAATGGCAGACCGGATGCATCCATGATCAGGAAGATCAGTTGCCCAAAGCACCCTGGCTGGAGCTGAGAAAAGATGACATGACACTGGAGTAAAATTAAGTAGAAGCCAAAAGAAGCAGCGTGATCTCTCCCAAACAACTCTTCCTCTAGTCTAGGAAATAATAAACAATACTCTCTGATCGCAATTCCTTCCATTCAATCCAAAGTGGAATTCCACAATCTAGAAAAAAACAAAGGAGACATTTCCTGCCTGTGACAATAACCAACCAATGGAATGACTTGACTTCAGAAGTTGTGGGTGCTCCATCACTGGAGGCTTTCAAAAAGAGACCGGAGAATCATTTATCAGAAATAGTATAGGGTATCCTGCTCAAGCAGGGAGTTGGATTAGACGACTTCCAAGGTCCCTTCCAACTCTATTATTCTATGTTCAATCAAGGTGCTTCAAGAAGAAACCTCCTTGTAAACAGGTCTGTATAAATATCTCAAAACCACAAGCCTAAACAAAAGGCCTCAAACTGGGCAAATAATACAATCAGTAGAAGAGCTTGTGGGGAAAAGAGCCGGCTTTAGAATAAGAGGTAGAATGACTGCATAGCTCTCCTCTCCTCAGTATTAACACTCATAAAAATAATTTATATCCATAAAATAAAAAGAAAGTATTCTTTGCTTTCAATATGCCAAATCCTGGTAGCACATCCTCTTTAAACTTTTCTCAATTATTGGCATTCAAAAAATTCTCTTTAAATAAATGTAGCAGAAAACTGAAAATAGATTCCAACTTCTCCCACTTCACATTTTCCAAAATCTTCCTACTCTCATATCTTTCTCTAATCATGTGAATTCCTCTACTGAAGAAGAATGGCTCTGTTTGCATGACCAATGCATGTGGATGCATAGGATGTGACCTATGATTACACAGCTCAGTCAAGTAGCAAGGACAGGATTAATTTTAATCCCAAACCAACTGTCCCTTAGGTAACCTTGCTGCCAATATGATGACAAAGTGGTCCCACAAAAAAGCCTTCTCTAGGAAGTCTGACTCTGTGTATTTTTTACATTTCAAATCTTCCCTCCATAATTCCGTGCAGGATAGAAAAGTGGAGGAAAGGGGTGGAATTAGATAAGCCTCCTTCCTAAGAGGTGCCTGCTGTGGTATTGTCACCAATATGGATTTTGCAGATTATTTTTCAGAGAGGAGAAGTTAACAACCAGAAAATATTGTTCTCCATCTTCCTCTGCAAGAGCTAGAATGGCTTAAAAAATGGTTACTACTTGGTTAACTGGGTCACCTGGATCGTATGCGGCAAGATGGATAGCAAATTTAATAAAATAATAAAATAAAATAAATAAAATAATAATATAAATATGCTGCTGGTGTAAAAGGAACAGAACATTTTTTTTAAAAAAAATAATAATTTATATGCCGCCCTTCTCCGGAGACTCAGGGCGGCTTACAATGCGTTAAGCAATAGCCTTCATACTTTTGTATATTTATACAAAGTCATCTTATTGCCCCCACAAACTGGGTCCTCATTTCACCTACCTTAGAAAGGATGGAAGGCTGAGTCAACCTTGAGGCTGGTGAGATTCGAACTTACAGTAATTGCAGACAGCTGGTGTTAATCACAATGCTATTAGTCTGCTGAGCCACCAGGCCTGTTTTTTTCAAGTATAGCTATCATTTTACTCCTAATCCTACCCCAAATCCTCTACCCTTCTAAAATCCTAGGACAAATGTTGTTCTTGCTCCAAAGTGAACATCACACTATTGGTCACTAGCAGCAATATGCGCATAGGCAAGGAAATTGAAACAACCGTGATGAAGAATAGCAGCTATGGCATTTTTTGGCAGTAGATAGTGAAAAACATTGCGGGAGGCTGGAAATGAAGGGATATATGTTTAATGAGGCGTCAAGTGCCTGGGACTGCAAGTATGCCAAGAGAGGAAGGAGATGCTGCACAGCACTAGCAAGGGACACCATATAACTTCTCCCCCTGCACGGATTCTGATAAATAGAATCTCTTTGTAATTCAATAAAGTCCCAGCAGTTACTGTGGTTCATCCATCGTACCCAGAAGACTCCAACTGCTGCTCACATAAATTTTCCAGACCAATATGCACAAGTAAAGGACTTACTGGATGGTAGGCACTAGTGATCCTCCCCAAATGCAGCATCAGCTCCCAGATTCTGAGGGCAGCAATAAAGCATTACTGGAATTCAAAGGAAGCCCTCTACATTCTGCCAAATAGTTACAATTTATTTTGTCCTACAAATAATGTTCTATTAGATAGGTTTTGCTTGTCAGTTTTACAAAAAAAAAATGTCTTCTTTATTGAGTGCTATATTTAATCATTTTGTTTTAATTGCTCTAGGCCACATGACATGATGGTCAGGGATGGGAATATAAATTATTTTTACATAACCTGTGATAATAGTTTGATACTGTCTCAGATAAATTAAACTAGGGCAGGGATTAACAATGAGGGACCATGTGGCCCCCTCTGAAATTTTTTGGTAACAAACCATTTGCACCAGTTATGTAAGAGGCACGTTACAGCGTCTAGTTTGTTGGTATTAAGAACTATCAATTTGGTTTCAGGATATTCGTAAGCACAGACTTCACCTGTATATTTTTGCCTGTAATCAATAATCAATTCTGTTCACAAGCAGAGCCAGGACAATTTCACTGCCAGTGCCCACTGTGCAATCCCTTTCTATTAAGGACTTTTAGCAGAGGACCAAGAGAACATTCAGTGCTTCACTTTTTATTGCTCCCTTTCTTAGGATGGCTGTATATGCCAAAGTAATTTCTTAATACAGAATATATCACTATTTTATTTGTTCTGTGCGTATCACTTTGGAATGATTCAATCCTAAAATGCAATTTATAAATAGATTAATTAATTCATGTAATCTTATACTAAACATTTCGTATCCTCTAACAGTTACATAGGTATGGCTTGCAACCAATGAGAAAGTTTTTCTCCCTGTAATGGAATAACAATTCATATTGAGAACTGTTTTATAAATGTTATGAAGGAAGAAAGAAAAAGAAACTTTCCAAATTACTATATTTCTAGGTTGTCTCAACCCTTTCCTCATTAGAACATGTGAAAAGAAGAATCTGTAAAATAACACAAAGATTTTCAACATTTTTTTCAAGATGTAGTTCATTACATCTAATATATTACAAGAGCTGGTCATAGATATTTCTCTTTTCACATCCCACACAAAATGGAACACACAAGGCTGTGGAAATAGCACACCAATCTAAGACTACTAAAATGTGAAGAGAGAATCTTATTTATCTTTCTTATAGAAAATGCATTTATCCAGTGAATCCAGAGTGTGTATGTGTACTTAAATAGAATGAAAAAGTGATTGTTTCAACAAATCAAGTATCACATGCCCAAAAGTAAAGAAAACTGAGCTTGGTTCATATAGTGCATAGTACATGGTTTTATTCCTGAAACTGTTTAGAAGATTCAAGTAAAACTAATTAGGTGATATTACATGTTTACCAGGTACAAATATTGTTCCAGACTGATTTATGCTTATAAGGCCTTTAAAAATTGAGCCCACATCTGCACCTATCTATGCATTATTGCAAATTACCTAAATTGGAAGAAATGCCCATCTGGGTTCAGTTCCAATGGGGAGAAAGACACTGAAAATAGGGAAGCTGCTTGGAAGGATGGTTTAATGGTGAACAGGACCATATGGGTTTGAAGTCCTGGGTAGCTGAGCACATGGAATGGAGATTTATACCCCCTCTTGGGCTTTGAACTTGAGCTTCCTGTTCCTGTGGCAAGGGCATGTATCTTATTGGTTGCAGACTCCCATGTGGAGTCATGTTTGTCTGAATCAACTTTGGTTGAACCTTGCTGGGTGATGTAATGAAGGGGCTTGGTTGTGCCATGTGGTGAGCTAGATAATCCTATTATGTCCTGGAGGGTCATGTCTTAATCCCATCACCCTGGAGCTGAGGTCTTTTGTTTTGTAGATAAACTGGTCCAGTCTTAATGTGCACCAAATATCTGCTGGGGGCAGGGAGCTGCTCTTTCTTCACTCTCCATTAAACAACACAACTGAAGGATGAGCAGATACTTTTGATCCTTTCATCACAACTACAGAATGCCTTTTCACTAGGGACATTATTTCAATGGTATCAAACTAGTGGACTGCTAGATGCAAGAGAGAGAAGTAATTTTACCTGGGTATAGTTTTAACAGGGTATAATTATATTAAGAATATGTGCTGTTTATATAAGAGGAAAGAGTATTAAATAGTATCCCCTTCTTTTTCTAACAATAAACGCAAGCTGGTAGCAGTTCTTGAAGGAAAATTTAAAGAATAGGAGCAGCGAATTAAGGATTTATCAATTCAAAGGCTACAAAAGAAATTGACAGTGGAAACAAATCACCATGAAGAAAACAGCCAAACAGAGGAATAACCTCAATGGATCCGAGCAATAGCAAGAGATATAAAAGATGTACTATTTGCTGGAACTCAGTAACCATTTTCAAATTCTTACAGCTGAAAAAAACACTGAAGAATGGAAGACAGGATGGTGGAAGTTAAAAGGTAGAGAGGACGCAACTGTATCCTGTAAAAAGCCAAACAGAAGACTCAGCACAATAAGTAACTGAAACATATATATGCCAACTGGACCCATCAATTGCCTTGAGTGAGAATCAGTAACTTCCAAGATCTACCAAAAAAATCCCCCAATTATTTTTTTTTTCCTGATAATACACGAGGGGACAAATAATATTGCAAAGAATGGCTTTGAAAACTTTGGAACAAAACTCTGGGAGATGAGGTGGTATTCTCATCTATTTTTCTAGTTCATGGAAAAAAGATGAAAGAGAGAAAGAAAGATACTGCAATTCAATAACTGGCTACACAAATTGGGTCAATGGGAGAGATTTGGTTTCCAGGATGATGGTTTTAGTAATCTAGGTGATGAACCACTGTTACAAGACAAGCTTTATATTTCCAAAGAGTGTTTGTCCAAAGCATGTGAAACTTGATTAGAAGGGTTTTAACTGAATCCTATGGCAAGCAAAAGTAAAAGAACTGGAAAAATGCACTATAGAAAGTGGGAGTGTTTCTGCAATGGAGCCTCTTAAACCATTCAAATAAGTCAGCAAGATCACTGGTTCATGAAGTTCATGACCTTCATTGACTATACACTAATACTCAAAATATAAGATATAAGCAAGGTGAGTATGAACTCTCGATATAGAAAAGCTAATATGCTTTATTAATTTTAATGGAGACCTAGTGGGGTGACTCCCAACTGAAAAAGAGCAGTAAAGAAAACAATTTATTCAAAAGGAATAGAAACTATAGAAAGGGGAGGAGTTCCACTATCTGTTAAAAATGTCAACTTCTGCTCAGAAATCTAAAGAAATCAACTTAACAATGCTGCAGAGAGCATCTAAATTAAAATAACTAATGGAAGAAATAAAAGCAATATTGTTGACATCTGCCATGGGATGGGTCATCCAACCAATTAGGTGCGGATACCTTTCAAAAGCAAACTGTGGCTTTTTTGAAGCAGCAAGAATTCACAAAAATCCAGCAAACTATAGACCAGCTACTTTGAGATTGCTTCCAAAGTTCTTATCTATCAAAGCAATATTACCCAGCTTTCCAGACTAATTTTATCTCATTTTTGAGTGGGTAAGTTCCTTAACAGATTGTGGGATATATTTCTGTGGACATAATACACTGCTCAAAAAACTAAAGGGAACACAAGCAGAAGACATCCGAGATCTGAATGAATGAAATAGCCTTATTAAATACTTTGTTCATTACATACAGTAGTTTTGTGTTTCCTTTAGTTGTTTGAGCAGTGTATAAACTACTGTATGTAAAGAACAAAGTATTTAATAAGGCTATTTCATTCATTCAGATCTCGGATGTCTTCTGCTTGTATTCCCTTTATTTTTTTGAGCAGTATATATCCTGACATCCGAAGTGCATTTGATAAATACTGATTAACAAAGTACTTAAGTGTGGGCTGGATAGCATCACAATTAAATGGGAATGTAGCTGTTTCAAAAGTCATACTCAATAGGGTGTTCATCAAACTGAAGAGAGGTATCAAATAGGATGTCATACGTAACAATTCTGGGCTTTATACTCTTTAATATTTTTATCAATGACATGGAGATCCAAGGAATATTTATTGAATTTTAAAAATGGATGAAATTGCCAATTCCCCAGAAAGCAGAAATAAAATTGAAATTGAATTTAATAGGTTGGAGAAATTAACTGAATAAAATTTAAGAGAGCAGCAAAGTTTTTATTTAGAAAATAAAACATGATATGGGGAACTTAATTTCATATTTATGAAAAAAAATAAAATAGTAATTGATTGCAAAGAACATATAAGTAAACAGTGTGATAAGAGTACAAAATGTTAAGTGCAATTATAGGCTGTATTAAGTTATTGAAAGTAACAGTACTTAACTGGTCAGACCCCACCATGAAGTACTGTGTCTAGTTAACAGTGATCTTTGACACAGAGAAAATCAGAAAAACTGGATTAGGTTCACAGAATGTCAGTGAAGATGGTCAGGGTAATAGAAATTAACCTATATAAAAGGTATTGAATGAGTGGGATACATTTAGTCCTTGGAAAAAGTTAAGGAAATCTGATAGCACTTTCAAAATACCTGAAAGGTACTGAATTTAAGGTGCAGGACCTAGAATAATACGTTTAAGTTGCAGGACCCTTAATAATGCATTAAGAAAGTTTTTAACAATGTTAGAAAATACATCCTCAAAGTAAATGCAATTTGATGTGGGAATCAGTTATCTGGGGAGGTGAAAGTTTTCCTGTCACTGAATGTATTCAAACAGAGGGTGGATAACCATCTGTCTGAAAGTTTTTACCTTGAATATCTGCACTGAGTAGAGTTAGGTTTTATAATACTATTTTCTATTGCCAACATTGCAAAAAAAATTCCCATTTTTAATAAAATGTACACTATTAGTTATTTGAGCTATATTAAGAAAAAAGTGTAATATAATTTCCTTAAATTTGCATTTTAACATTACATGTTTTCACAGCTTTTGAACTTATTAATTAAAAACTCAATAGCACTTGAATACCTGTAATCAATGAAAAGAATTGGAAGTTTTAAGCATTTTAGACTTCTCACATTATTAGTGTTTTACTTGAGTTTGAATTATATATCTTTATTTTTATGTATAAAGTATGTCACCAAGCCTTCAAACCATGGAAAGTTAAAAGTTCATCAAATTTTAAAAGTTGAAGTTTTATCCTTGAACCGTAAGAAAAATTACTCAGTTTCTCTCTAATTCTTGTATAGACTGGTATTTGCAAGGCTCTTTTGGCAACCAAAAGCACTAGTTATGTAGGATAGTATACTAACATTGTGCATTAATACTCTTAAAAATGATATTAAATAATAAAACTAACAATATTTATAATTGTAACAGTAAAGAGTTAGTTTGGGCCTTGAAATGAAATCAGAATGTCAGGATTCATCCCTTAAAAATTGAAACCCTAAAAAAGATATATTTAAGAGCCCTTTGTCTTTCAATATTTTCCCTCAAATATACGGTACTTTTTTTTACTGCTTCATGCAGACTGACAAGCCATGCAACATTTCTGAAGTGGAAAGAAGTTTCCACACAGGATCAAACCATAATATTTTTTCAATTAACTTATATATAATTATAGTTTTAGTTCTACTGAAAGAGGGAAGGAAGATGGTAATTTGTTGATTAAAAAAATGAATCAAAGCAATGTAAATTTTATGCATAATGTGGTTCAGCTAGGAATCCTTAAACAAGCGTTATCCTTCTTGAAGCGTGTCATAAAAATATGTAACAAAAATATTTAAGACTACCCTGAAAAACGTTAGCATTAGAGAAATGCACCCTGTAGGAAAAGGATGAATGTTCCCAAAGTCCAAAAAAATGGAATACCCTCAACAACACAGTGTTAAGGATTCCAAATATTTTTTTTAATTGTACCTTTATTGTACAATATGCTGCATGTTTTCAAAATACAACACATCCGCACTACGAATGTACTTTAGACTGAATTATAGACCAGGGTCGCGCGGAGTTGGAGAAAACTGAGCCTGATTTATGACATGGTTCTTCAGCGTAATCTGACAATGAACTTTAATTTTCTATATTAGAAAATTATATAGCGTCTTTCTTTCCAAAGATCAATTGCTGCCCACCTGTTGCTTGAATGTGAACTACTGTAGCGGTAGCATCGCCAGCCCAAAAAAAGCCATCAGAATTGGTGGGGACCATCAACTATCATACCAACTAATTTGTGGTTATGGGGAACAAGCGAAAAGGAAGAGAACGGCATTAAGGACCCCATAGATCTACCAGAAAAAGAAGGGACGAGGGTGGAAAGCAAAGGAAGAGAGAGAGATCTGCAAAGCCCAACACGGGAAGGGGAGAAAAGAAAGAGTTACCGAGTACAAACAGGACCACTCCACCGCAGCTGCTTCCGCCTTCACTACTTCCGTCCGACCCTATCCTGTTTTATGCGTTCTCGCCGCAAGGGCCGCTGGGAAATGTAGTACCGTGAGTCACCCTCTTAAATTTGGCGTTCCTTCAAATATCTTTCCCCGATCTAGTTGTCCTAAGAAAAGTCACGATTAAGCGCCTGAAGAAATTCTTCTTTTGGATTTGCATAGTCGCTGACGTTCATCCGGTGAATATCGGACATAATCTAACCTTGTTGAAGAAGCGCGCCATGCGACTGCTTAAAGTTTACGGGCTGCTTTTGTCCTTGAATTTTACCAACGTTATGTACTTAGTGGTAGGAATAGAAGCTCTCTGCTCTGCACATGCGCAACAATATAGATAGATAGATAGATAGATAGATAGATAGATAGATAGATAGATAGATAGATATTTGTTTTCTTTTTGTAGGCCTTTATGTGTATTTCTCTTTAGACAGGTTCTTCCTAAGTAAACCAAGATGCATAAAAATCTTGGTTTACGTAGGAAGAACCTGGCTAAAGAGAAATACATACATACATACATACATACACATATACATACATACACACACACACACACACACACACACATATATAACTGAATTGGAAGGAAAAGATCGATTTCTTATTTTGCGCTGATAAAGTGCCACATTCTAAAATCAGCAAACGTATTTTAATTTTGAGAAAATTTGATAGCATGGATGCCATCAACACATTCCGAAGTAGCTCATCTTATCTCCCCATCCATTGTTTGACCCGTGTGAAATAGAAAATACATACAAAAAAATTCTTTGCCTTCCATTTTGAAATGAGTATTGCATGTTCTGTGCATTTTTCTCCTAATAGTTGAACCCAAGCCAAAGTGTAGAATTCAGAATCACAAGCTGAGGAACTCAACAAATTTATTAAAAATTATCAATTGAAAGTTAGCAATTGTTCCTACCTCCTCTTATTCCCCTGCATTTTCTTTGTTTAAGAAACTCACATTATCTTCAGTATGCCCCTAGAACATGGATTCTTAGGGAAGACAGTGGGAGAGTGTTGATCTATCCAACCTCACCAAGAAAGGCCAAATTACCAATGGATGAGAAGCACTGGATCCATCCTCCACACTTCTATAGAGGTCCCAGAATACACAAGCCTGATACATACCTCTCCATCCAATTGTATCATTACCAAGAACCCCTACCTACAACATCACAAAAGAATTAACAAAAAAGCTTGGGCACCTCATAAGAGGAAGCAAACACTTCATCAACTCCCTACTACAGTGCCTTCAAACAGAGACGAAACCATAGTCCCATTTGATGTCATAGCCCTTTTCATTTTCCTAGATCCAGTTAGCCCAGTTAACCCCGTAGTCTATGACTACATTGCTCCACAGCACACTTGACTTAAATCAAAAACATGAAGATTGAAACATTCAGGATTATGGATTTCATAAACCTCTGCCTAACTATGTATATAGTTCCAATTTGACAGACAAACTTACAGACAAATTAAAGATACACCTATGAAGTCACTACTTTCAGGACTTTTTTATTTACCGTATTTATAAAAGTTATAGGCTACCCATCTTACCTCAAGATAACTTATAGTGGAGGTCATTATGCAACATCTAGAAGCCATAGCATTTCCACAAATGCAACCCAAAATACAGATCAGATACGTGGACAACACCTTCACCATAATAAAAAGGACCAATTAGAAAACATTTACAAAACCATCAACAACATCTTTGAAGGAATCCAGTTTATCAGAGAAGAAGAAAACAACAACTCACACCCTTCCTAGACATCCTGATCAGCAGAGACCACAAAGTAGAGACCACAAAGTAGAAACACAAGTGTACCAAGAAGAGGTGCTCTGTAAGAACTTTATTTAAAGAGTATAAACTCACTGCAGTAACTCTGAACAGCAAGAAAAAGAACAGAGCATCTATACAACATCTTCCAACAAAATGGATAACCACACAATTTTATCAAAAGTGCCTGAGCGCTCAACCCAATACAGCACAACCAACACAAGCTCTAAAAAGAATAACACTACAACACATCAAGAATAGCTCAGAAACCACCAACAGACTACTGCAACCACATGGAATCAGCTTATATAGCCACTGTAGGGCAAACAGGCAGAAGACTGGCAGAACACCTCCATGAACACCAACTAGAAGTCAGAAGACATGATGAAAACTCTAATTTCACAATATATGGACAGAGGTAACCATAGTTTCAACTGGGAAACTGTGATCATTGTAGACTAAGTCCAAAAATGCCTGGCACTATGATAAATTAGCTACCCATAGACTCATAAATAATATCCAAATACTATGCAAAAATGACAATCAATAAACCAAAAAGGGAACAAAGCACCTCCCCATCAACAATCAGCACCCAGAAGAGCATACATTAACTCCAAGATTAACATCAGACCAACAATCAAATCAAAAGTACCTCAATCAAGGAACTGCCAAACAGGCAACAGAAAACAGCCCAACTAAAAAACCTCTAAGACCACCCCCACCAGCATTGACAGGCCAAGCAACTATAGTAGAATATATACTGAGAGCAAACTTCACTCCTTACTAGCAATGATGATGTTATCTAGTTTGGGTAATGAAATATCTGGAAGAAAACAGACAAGTTCAGGAATCCCTCATTTCAACTCTGAGCTACAAATATTCTCCTTTATTGGTATCCAAGCTTCACCTCTATTCTTCCCAAGGATTATTGGATGACTTGAGTCATGGAATATAGATGAACTGCTAGATCTTTGCTAGATCTTAAAATGGCATAACAGCTGTGTTTTGTTGAGACAATCTATGCTAAAAAGCTCTCAATATACTCTTATTGTTTGCCTCAATACTTTCCAAATGAACGAAGTGAATATGCTTTTCTGTGATATATCTTTTGCAATGGTTCAAGTTACAGAAGAACGTTTGGTTAATCTGCTCTACACTGAGATTGATGCATTCACATATCGCTCAACTTGATGATTTAGAGACATACCTTTGAATCCTCTTAAGTTCAACAAGCATCTGGGATTACTTTTAGTGATATTGATTATTTTTATGTTCCACCTTGCACTCACAATATAAACCTTTAGTCCTTCTTACTTTTGTTTCCTCCTTATTAAAAAAATAAAATAAAATTCTAAATAATATTTTAAAATGTTAGAAAAACTTCACACTACAGAGCAAGTCAACAGTGGAACAAATTTTCCAAAGAAGGTATGAGTTTTCTTGACTGGAAGTACTGAAGCACAAATTCAGCAGCCATCTGCTGAATTTTTTTAAAATTTATATGATATGTACCTCATATTCATATTCTCTCACTAAACTGAGTTGAACTCAGTGACCAAAGTAAACCATTTTGATTCTGTGATTCTAAGTAATGCATATCCGGCTAAAAAAAATTACACTCAGATATTAATCAATGAATCTTCAAACATAGTTCAGTCCTGCATCTTGCACTCTTCACCATTTTTAATGACTTGTTATTGAAGTTGTACAGTAGACAGATTGCTTATCACATTAGTGTTTGACCCTAATTGGGCAAGATGGCTAGTACCCTGTAAAGTAGAAATAAAATTCAAATTATCTTGATAGGGTAGGCTAGACTTTCAACCTTTCTGTAAGCCTTTACATTTTGTTGGCAAGCAAGATAATAATTATGGTTATATTTATGTATGATTTCTCATTCACTGCATTTTAATGGCTTTTTAAAACTACATTTTATATCATTTTTAAAAAATCCAGGATTAAGAATGTATTTCTCACTTGAATAATTTTATGTACACAATTGTGTATTAACAATTTTTGGAAAAACTTGCTGATCAAGAATATTCTTCAGTGGAAATCTTTCAATAGTGAAGAGCTGGAAATTGAATGGAATGATATCCCACTGAAACTCCTTTTTTGTATATTATTATCACTTCTCTCTTTTGGATATTTGTGTGAGATATCTGTATGAGAAACATCATTTGTTGTAAATTTGTTGATGAACTTGAATTGTAGAACATTTTCATAAAATATGCAGCTTAAAGTTGGTTGCTGAACATGATAAAGTTAATATAACATGGAAGTAAAGCATGCATCAAATTACCTGGAATGCTTAGTGAATGGTTGAACATTGAGCAAATGATAAGACAAGGTTGTTTCCCTATGGTTGTTTAATGTTTTTAGGGATAAATGTATAAGGAAAGTTTGTGTAATGTTAGAGATACATTGTTGGGGACATGAACATGTACATATTTTTGTATACAGATAATGCCATTCCAATGATGCCCTATAACAATCTGAATTATTTGTGGCAAAAGTTGAATAGATTGTATAGTGCAACAAAGAGTATGGATCTGAAAAATGCAATTGCAAGTTATATATGGATGGCAAAAAAAACCCCAATAAGTAGATTAATTTAGTAGAATGCTTACTAAGAATAAAAAAGTGAAAATGCTGATGATAGATAGATAGATAGATAGATAGATAGATAGATAGATAGATAGATATAGTTAGAGATAGTATTACACAGACAGATAGTGAGTACTACACAGTCTATTGCAAGGAAATATGTTGTTGAAAGAAAAATGGCTGGTATTAGAATGTGCTCCTTCCCACTTCATTATATGAAGATGACAGTTGGTATATCAGAAAAATATATAAATATGAGATGGGTACACTGGGAATTGGGTGATGAAGAAGTGTGTCTGACAGAACAAGAAAATATAGAATCAGAAATGGGTGTTGAATGCATGTGGACTAAATACAAAGGTAACTAACCAGGCCAAAAGTATGTTGAGGTAATTTGGTCATGCAGTAGCAAATGAATCTCAGAAGAAATATAGGAAAAAGGGTTGAGAAAAAGGGAAAGACCCAAAAAGTCATTGTTGGAATGAGTTGATTAGATCCTCAAGAAATGTCAAGGTATGAGGTAATGTACGGATATGGTGGAAGCAACATGATATGGAAGTATAGGAATGGAGAGGGATAACAAATATAAACACCATTATATTGGTGTAGTAGGATAGCAATCCTCAAATAACTGAAAGGATGGAATATAGCAAACGGAAATCTGTTCCACATAATTCCAGAATTCAGGATATGGAATAATGGAGAAGTTAAAGGAAAGGTGGAATAATAAGGGGAAAAAACTTCCTAATAATGAGAGAATTTGGTAGTGAACTACTTACACAAGGAAATGCTGCTTCTCCTTCACAAAAGTGTTCTCTTATAATCAGGCAGCATATGTCTGAGAGATTTTAATTTGGATGCTGGAGTTGAGTAGTGACTTTGACTTTATATGTCAAAGACTGGTGTTCTGTCTTTCGCAGGCAATCAGTCTAGATAGTTTCATGATAGTGCATAGGTGATAGAAACCAGGATATAAAAGATTGACCCAGCTGGGTTATTAAATCCCTAGGTATTCATGTTCAGAAGAGGAGCTCTGTCTGGACTTCTTTTCTGTCTGAATGTGTCTGTTTGATGCTGCTTATCTGATTGTGATGAGAGTATTCATGTGGTACTGAAGAATGGCAGTACCACATTGCAATGTCAGAAATACCAACCAGCAGGATCTCTTGAGAAATGCCAATGCTAGAAGGCTGGTGCTGATAACAAGACACTGACCGAATTGAAAATGCACATATTTTGAGTAAAGCTAGAACTAATGGGGAGGAAAGATAAAGAAATAATGTCTGGTAAAAATTTGCTGTCAGGGTCTTACTATAGTTAGGGTTCTGGGTAGAAGATTTTTGTCATTAAGTCAGTAGAAAGTTGCCATATAATTTTCCCAGAAATTCTGGGAGTTATAAATAACAATGTTAAAACTGTTAGTCTCATACTCTAATTTGCTTATCCAGTATATGTATAGACGATTGGCTATTCTGAAAACTATGTAAATACATCTGATCAAATGTCCATAGACAGTTAATTGGTGAACACTTAATTTGGGAACACAAGTAGCAAAATCTTTTCCCGTAGAATTTGGGATAATCAACATGAGCTTTTTCCTTCATTGCTATAACATGGCATGTATTTTGTATCCACACAGAGATAACTGTTGTGTTTCTGCAATATCCAAATACCTGGGTTTATCAGTATACCGCATGTTCCGCCCAGTTGATGAGATGTGCACAATACAGTAAAGCATAGTGTTTAGGTTAAAGATGTTAGTTTGAACAGAATAATGTGAAGTTCCTTAGCGTAAAACTGGACCTTCGTTGCATTTCTGCCATATTAGTCAAAATGTTCCAGTATCTGATTGGGTATTATGATCTAGGCATGACAAAGCTGTAATTTTATTTACTTTTTACATAGTTTAATAAAAAGAATTATGTTAACAAAAGCTATAATTTGTGGTAATAGTCAAGATCTATGGGCTTATCCAGTGACAAGCATGATGTTTGGAAAATTATGACTTAAAATAGCAAATGATAAAAAGGGAAGGGAAGGGAATAGCTGTTTATGAAACTAAAAGGCCATTTTATACAGGGTTGTGTTGTGTTGAAGCATTAAAACAATTGTTTGTACGTATCTCCTTTCCATACATTTGATATCCATCATTATCTTCTTCATTAGAAAAATTCCAGAATAAAATCCCATTATTTTCAAATTCTATATGAATTTTATTGACTTGGTTCGTTCATTTAGGTGGTCTAGAAATTTCATTACCTTCTTTTTTTCATGTTGTCAGACAATGAAAGTATCATCTATGTATCACAGTAAGCCAATAATACGACTTACATTACATTCCAAGCCAACTGTTCAAAATCTTCTATAAAGGCATTGGTAGTCTGGTGAAAACAGCATTCCCACAACTGTTCTAGATTTTTGTTCATAACGTTTTTCACATCCAAGGGAAATGTGTTATTTTACCAGTGTGTGATATCTTTGTTATGTGTATATCTGGTGGCTCAGGGATTTTAAATCTGCTGATAAATAAGAATGTAAACCACACCAGACTGTCATTTTCAGTTTTATAAAGACATAGCTGAAATGCTTTGAGGTTGGTTAGTTATTCTTTTTAACAAGCAGGGCTATTTTCCAAATAGATATTAGTTTCTCAATATACAGTGATGTCTATAGATGGGTGATTTGATGTTGCTGACAATGAGCACAATGGAAAAGGTAGATTTATGAATCTTAGGATTCTTGTTGATTTGGGTGATGTAGATAGAGGAGCTTACTGTTCATTTCTTGGAAATATGTGAACAGTTGATAATGCTTGTTCCTCAGTTTTTGAAATGGGTTGTAGGAATCCTTTGAGAAGGGGGTGATTATGTCATGCTTTAGAAGTAGGAGCCCGTGTGGCACAGTGGTTAGAATACAGTATTACAGGCTAAGTCTGCCCACAGTTGGGAGTTCGATCCTGAGCAGTTCAAGGTTGACTCAGCCTTCCAGTCTTCTGAGGTTGGTAAAATGAGGACGCAGATTGTTGGGGGCAATATGCTGATCTTGTAAACCATTCATAGAGTGCTATAAAGGACTATTGAGATGTATCTAAATCTAAGTGCTATTGCTATTGTTATTCTGAATGTTTTCATTGTAGTTGGCTGTATATATTATGACTTGCATTTGAGAATAAGTAATGTAGCTATCAAACCAAAAGAAATTCAACACCTGTATAATGCCCTTATAAATAATGAATACACTTAAAAACATTATTAGAGCAAGAAAAATATCAGACTAGCCAAAGAAGTATGAACAGCATGCAAACTATTCACACATCTCAGATGTGTTTAACTTGATTAGAAATGTTATACAAAAAAGTATAGCAATAGGATTTGGGTTGATGGGCAAGCTATAACAACAGTTATCTCTAATAAAGATAAATTGTCATCTAAGAACTGAGAGAGTATATAAAATAAATTGGTCAGTGTAGGAACACTTACATTGGACAAATGAGACTTAAAGAGTTAAAGAACATGAGAGGACATTTGACTTAATGAACAAGAGCCAAATCCAAAATAGATTTTGTGAATGTCAGCATCTTGGCACACTGTAACAAATCTGCATAATTATTAGAAAGGCAATAGAAATGCATAAAGAGCCAAATAATTTAAATATGGAAAACAATTATCAACTATTATTTATATGGTGGTTAGCAAATGATTATTGATTGTGGACCATATATTACACTGCTAAGTTCAGTTTCAGATCTGCTTTTAAAATAGTAGCAGCATGGCTAGTAAGATTTCAGCACATGTTCATTATCTCACATGGCTTTACCTGAAAGTAATTTCACCGATATGGTGGAAGGCAGGAATTGATTTAAATATGCCTGAGAATGGTATGAGCCGCATCATTGAGCAAAGTTTGGGACGTTCATTGTAGCTAAATGGCAAGCTGGGGTATAGACTAGTTTTTTGCTCTTCTGCTGCTCATTAAGAAACTTGTGAATATAAGAAAGACATTCCATTGTATATCCATTTCTGTGAAGAAAATGTATGCTTAACTAAATAGGCTTGAATTATGGAATATTTTGCATGAAGATAAAGTTAAAGGTTGGTTGCAGAATTTGATAAGAATGCTATAGAGTGGAAGTAAATCATGCACAAAAATAAGTAGCATGCATAGCAAATGGTTCATATGGAGCATCCCTGTTTGTTAAATGTATTTATGGATAAATGAATAAAAAATATTGTGATGACATTAGAAATGTTTTGAATGGAGAGATGAACACACACACACACTTACAGAAATACTGTATGTGGATAGATAACATAGTGGTTAGAGTACAAGGGGACGGATTCAAATTCTAGTTGGCACCTACCTTATCACTAGAAGCCCTTGAGTAAAGATGACCTAACACTTTACCTGCCTTTCTCAAATATAAGTGATACAATTAGGAGAGTCATATTGACTCAGACATCACCCAAATTAACAAGTATCGTATTAGATATCGGGGAACTATGATAATCTGATGATAAGTGCACTACTTGAGTAGACCACACATGGACAAGACAAGAGAACCTGGAATTTATGGAATGCTACCACAACAGCAGACCTAACAAGAGGAGATATATGAAATGTATGAAGGAACTATGCATGGACAGAAGACCTGCATCCACACTAACTGAGAAACAGCTAGTTATCTAATGCTTCAACATCGTGAAAAGGAAGCTGCTCTCACAACTTGAGATAGACCAACTACACATTACATCCCATATTCAAGAAGATCCAGAAGGATAACTAGATGTACAGCCAGCCCCTGAAGCTGGACAATCACTATTATCCTCTCCATTATAGAGCACAGATGACATGGGACATAAATTCATGGATAAACTAGCTAAAATCAACTCTCGAGACAGGTTACCAAGGTTCAGTGGAGAAGTACCATCAGATAGTATGCTAGTTGATATCAGTAGGGGGCCTCATGACAATCTCTACTACCACCATAACTCAAATCAATGAACTGGTATACAGTACAGTTGCTGTTATTCTGGAGATGGTTGGCTACCCAATCAATAGAAACAGCAATACGTACCCTCCCCAGAAAATGAGTTTAGAGATTAAGTTGAAGGCAACTTGGAGAGAGGTTAATCAGATGGTGGAATTATAGAAGAGTGTGAAGATTAAGGATAAGACTCAGCTACTGAAAAAAAATCCTTGACTCCACCTGAACCCTAGAGTCTGCTAAATAAAGACAGCACAGCTATGAGCTAAGGAAATACACTAGAGAGGCAGGGGCCAGGAAGATAAATGCCCTGTTTCCCAAAGGTGTACTCCCAAGTGCAGTACAACAACACAGAGTCACCAACAGCAGGCACTGAAAAGTACCGAAAAATCATAGGAGAAACAGAAGACACATAACACCAATACAAAGTGTCTGCAGATCCTGAGAGGAGACTACAACAATCTCGCAGAACAGGAACCAGTCACCTTCACAGTAGCAGACATCCAAGAGCAGATTAAGAACATAAAGATCTGGACAGCATGGCCTGGACATTATTCACATCTACTGGATAAAGAAGCTAGTAGCACAAATGCACAAATGCCTAGAAGCAAAGATGAACCTGTGCTAGAGCAGGTTCCTACCCAGACTGGTTAATCCAATGAAGGATAGAGCTGATTATTAAAGCCCCTCCCCCAAGAGAACAGCATCACCCATCTATTGGCCAATAACTTGCCTCCCCTCAATATGGTAAGTCCTATCAGGCATCATAGTGGCCAAGCTTTAGGACTACATGGGCCAGTATAAGCTCAAAATGGAATTGAGAACACACCAGAGGCTCAAAATACTAGCTCCTCATAGATAAAGTAGTTGCCTAAGACTCAACCTCAACCCAACGAGATTTTAGAAAAAATGCTTTTGAAAGTAAAAAAAAAAGCCTCTGATGATCGCGCGGCTCAGTTGGGCATGGGGGGCCCAGGGATTTTTGCTACCAATTCTCCGACCCGCCGCTATCGCTACTGGATCGGACGATCCGGTCCGAATCGGGAGCATTTCACCCCTGGCTGTGATCCTGTGAAAATTGCAGATCCAGAAGGCTTGGCAAATTAGCAATATATCATGGTAGTAGACAAAGAGCAGAAGACTGTGGTGATGATAGATGTAGCAATGCCAAGTGACAGCAAGATCAGGAAGTAGGAGCACTTGGGGCTATGATTCATAAGATGGGAGAGTGACTCCAACACATTCCTGGAACCACATGAGAGGTCGCTGTCCAGCAGAGTGCAATGATAGGAACAGCTAAGCTATGGCATAGAACTGTCAAACTCCCAGACCTCTGGTAGAAGACCTGAGACTAAGGAAGACATATAGTACCCATAGGGGCGAGCAGGAAATTTTATTGTTATTATTATCTGAGAACCTCAATGATTTGTAACAAATGTATAATAGCAATAACAATAGCAATAGCACTTAGACTTATATACCACTTCACAGTGCTTTATAGCCCTCTCTAAGTGGTTTACAGAGTCAGCATATTGCCCCCAACAATCTGGATCCTCATTTTACTGACCTTGGAAGGATGGAAGGCTGAGTCATCTTTGAGTCGTTTAGGACTGAACCCCTGGCAGTCACCAGAATTAGCCTTCAATACAGCATTCTAGCCACTGCGCCACACGGCTTTTGCAAGCAGAACGATGAATCTGAACATTAACCTATCAAAGACCAAGGTAGTTTTGTTTTACTAGAAAATGCAAATAATAATTAAATGTTATATAATAGTGCCAAAAAGAACAAGAGCAAATTGCTGAAATTGTGCACCAGAGTACAATATGAAATAAATATGGGAAAACTGACAAAGAAATTTTAAGATATGCAAATAGTGATGGAATGGCAATCATAGAAGTTCATCTGTTGCAAAGATTTAGTTGAAGGAAGTAAAAATCAGTGTCATTAAGAACATGCAGCTAATTGTACTGTATACCAATGGAATGACAGCAAATCAAGGAATTTGATTAATTCAGCCCAGTACAAAGCAGAAACTATGTTGCACTTACGGCAAAAGAAGTGACAGCAACTGGTTGATCTTCCCTGGGTTCAGAAGTTGGGGCTTGCCTGGTAGCAGTTGAAGAAGGAAGTCAAAATAATTCTAGGGCTGCAGCTAGATTGGGAAGTAAAAAAAAATCCAGATGCAGGAAATGGAAATCCATTTCTGGATTGTTTGCAAGAAAACTGTCTGCTTGTGTCCATAGGGTTGCTAGGAGTTGAATTCAACTTAAGAACAACTCTCTTTTGTCTGTGAAAAGATGTAACAGCATAACAAGCACTGGTCTTGAATTTTGCTTGTTCACATCAGTGGTGGGATTCAAATAATTTAACAACCAGTTCTGTGCCCTAATGACCAGCTGGGTAGGCGTGGCTCGGTGGTCATGTGGCCATGTAGGTGTGGACTACGCAAGGTGCTTCGCCTAGCAATTACAATGTTATAAGGGTTAACCAGAGAGGCAGTTTCTGTAAGCAGGGCAATAAAGATTAGGCTAGAAAAAACACCAGAATGTTTCCTTCCTGCCTTCCTTACAGGATTAGCCCTGTAAAGTGGATATAAACAAAATAAGATTTCTTCCAACAACCGGTTCTCTGAACTGCTTAGAAAGTTAACAACCAGTTTTCCCGAATAGGTGCGAACTGGCTGAATCCCACCACTGGTTCACATGTATACATAACAACAATCCTAGTTCTCATCATGGTATAAGAATCTCTATAATTTGTGGCCAAAAAAAAATGGTAATAAGTATGAAGTCCTAAATTTCAAACTAATTGACATTTCCACTTAATGGTTAAGGTGAAAATTAAACAAAAATCTCTGTGTTAGGATGTTGGTGAACATAAATCAATTTATGGGCAATATTGGTTTGCCATTAGATTGAACATGATCTATTTGACTGTATTTTGTATTGCCACCTCCCATTTCTGCCTTATTGTCAGGAGCCAGCCCTGTCTTAGGCCTCTATTCTTGAATCACTGTCAGACTGTTGTTTCTGAAGAGATTGACTCTCTGGCATGTTCATCAAAAATATCACAAAGAGAAGGCAATAAAACTGTCATTATATCATAATTCATTAACTTTCTGGCAGGCAGCATCCTGGTCTAATGCCTGCCTTAGCTGATGCCCTGATGGGTTATTTTCTTTTCCAGAGACTCAGATGCCTCTAGAAAGAAGCCAACATGCATTGGGATATCTTCTGAAACCTAAGCTTTTTTTACCCTAACCTTTCTCCATCACAACCACTTCTAAAAGTTTATAAATATATTAATTGTCCTATTGCCAATCTCCTGAGGCATCATGCAATAGCAACAGATTTTTATAATTTGCAGTTCCCTTTATCATAATGAGCATCACAAAAACATATGCCTTTTAATAAATTGTGTTAATCGGAAAAGATGTTAACAGGCTTGTCCTGAATTCTTGCTTCTAAATTCATCCTGCCATTAGACAAAGTGAAACTATTGCTTCAGGCGGCAGATATTGGAGGACAACAATGAAATCCACGGAGGTGATTCTTCTGTGGCCTCTCTGTGGTCTTAGGCCATTTTCATCTCTTGGATCACCAAGCAGTGTATGCCCCATGGTCTAGCCTTCATCCCCTAAAATAGCCTGCTGTCATTGTCAGATGTGGGGAATGATCCGTTTCTTTTGTTAGAGTTGAACTCTGATTGAGCTGCCAGTGTCGTTGTCTCCTGGAAATGGAATCGAAGGACAGAAAATCATCTTGTCCTTTCCTCTGGCAGCCATGTCTTGGGTCAACCTTTGTTTGTGTCTCACAGAATCTGGAGTCAGGCTAATGAATACTAGAGGAAGGTCAGTAGTGACTTATTTGTGCTAGTCGAGGGAGCAATGAGACTCACCTGAAGCTAAGAAATGGAAGGCTGTACTATGGGTAACATTTACAAATCCAGGGATGATATTTCAATTGAAAACAAAAGCCTGGTTAAAAGCCCTGTATGCTTTCCAATGATGGAACAGAAGTGCAGTGAAGTAGGCATCTACAGCATGAGAAATTCAAGCTTTCACTGTTTTCTCTGTCAGCAGACCAGAAGATTTGCATACTTGTCCCATTCTGGATTTTTATTTCATTCTACATTGCAACTTAATGTTGGTTTTCTCTTATCCTATCCAATTACATTTTCTATCATCAGTAAACTAATTTTAAATTACCATAATTGGAAACAAGTGGTACATCATTTGAGGGTGAGTTGTAGATTTGGAATACAAATTATGCAGGGAAGGAAAAACTTGGCTCTCCAAAAAAACAAAAACAAAAGAACAACTTGCAGCTCAGATTGAAACAGGGCTGGGAAACCTGTGCCCTACAATTATTGTTAATCTATGATTCCCACCAACTTCAGCCTTTAGGACCAATAATTAGGGTTTTAGAGGATTCATAGGTAGCCCACCTCTCAGCTAGAGCAATTAATAAAAGCATAATAATATTAGGAACAGTGAGGGTAAATATGATGTAGAGCAATGAAGACTATTAAGGCAACACAATGAGCGGTAGTAGCTACCATTCTACCCACCCTTTCTCCCCCTCCTGCTTCTGCTTCTTCTTCTCTTTTTCTCTACCCAAAATATGTTGATATTTCAGTCAGAAGGATTGAATGCCAATAAATAGAGATTAAGTTCAGCTTTCCTTTATAATAAAATATCTAATTGTCATGATCTCTGTCTGAACTGGAGACTAGGATACATTACAGTGCAACACAAATAACTTTATTGACAGCCCTAGAGGCAAATACAGGCTTAAAGAGAAGCGGAGTGACAGTCCTTCCTTACAATCTTATGTAAATTAGAATATACATGTGATTGAGCAATAGAGCAAACTGGAATTTCATTGGGCAACGCGTATCATTTGAGGCTATTAGGTATAACTATGAGATAATGGGGTAAACTACAAAGGCACTGCAGCTTTGAAAGAACACAGAAGTAGTATATCATGAACATAGTTTACTTCCGGGAAGTTACTTTCTTCTGCTTTCCCAGAACTTTGTTCCCCTTACAAGGGGATAATCTTTTCCAAGTTTATCAGCATATTTTGGTCTTCTAAATATTCTATGACTGAACTAAGTTTCAGTTTCCTCTGAGAAATGTTTGTAGAGGGGGTAGTTGCCTAACTTAACACTGCATAGCTCAGGGGTCAGCAACCTATGGCTCCGGAGCCACATGTGGCTCTTTGGACCTTCTGCTGTGGCTCCCTGTCAAGTGATCCCAACACTGGCTGACCCCGCTGCCCCACCCCTCGCCCTCCCATCCCCTCCCAATCACTCTTCACCTGGCCTGAGAAGGTAAGGGCAACGGCGGGGGATGGAGAAGCAGCCAGGGCAGAGACAGAGAGATACAGAGAGGGGGGGAGAGAGAGATATATAGAGAGATTCAGGGAGAGAGGGGAGGAGAGAGGGAGGGAGGGGAGAAAGAGATATGTCAAAAGGATTTTGTGGTTACCGGTGTTTTTTAACAATTGGTTCTCTGCCCTAATGACCGGCTGGGTAGGTGTGGCTACAGGGTCATGTGACCGGTGGAAGTGAGTGACATCGAGTTGGCCACCCCCACCCAGGTTTTGTGGCTCCCGGTGTTTTTTTTTCTGTGGGAAATGGGTCCAAATGGCTCTTTGAGACTTTAAGTTGCAGACCCCTGGTATAGCTGAACCTGGCTTTTAACCTGGCTCTATAAGATCTCATATACGTTTACAAGAAGAGCTTTGTGGAAAAGGTTTCAGATAAATTCTCAGTATTCAGCAGGGTATTCTAGCCAACCCCAGTGTATGCCACTTTCATTAATTTGAAGGCAGTCTTTAGCTAAATAGCTACAGAGAACGTATGGTTGAAATTGGCAGAAAGAACTGTAATGTTATATACCGTAAAGTACCGTGGTTTACATGCAGGTTAGAAGCACCCCTTTGGCAGGTTTGGCAATACCGACTGGAAAAGTTATTAAGGATATGCTTGATCTCCTTTTTCAACTTTCTATCAATTCTATCCTTCAAGCTCTGTCTAAAACCAAGTTTCCCTATCACTGACTCCTTTCTCTGGAACTTCATTTCTCTACCTTATTGGTTTCTCGCAAAGTCATTAAGGCCTGTTTTAGCAGACCTTTTGGGGCTCTAGGAATCATTTTAGTCCTTCTTGTTACTTGGCAAGTAAGTTGTTATTTATTATCCTGTTATATTATTAGATTGCTATGCTTATATTGCTAATTTTAATTGTAACCTTATCATTTTGGAAGGCTGTAAGGTGTCCAGAATCAGTCATGGCACACTACAGTCAATCAACATTGTAAGATGCCTGGAGTCACCTATGTGTGAGTTGGGCAGCTATATGAATTTGTTAAATAAATAAATGATAAATTTCACCGGAAGTTAGAAAATAAACTGCTAACTCTCTTTCTCTATGCTGATGATGCAGGCATCTTATCCCTGACACACAAGAGTCTCAGCCACAGCTTGTCTTGCAACCTTGGCAACAATTTGCAATGAAGAAAAATTGACCACCCACTTTCAGAAGAAGTTTTGTTCAAACTTCAAAATCAAGCTAGCTGCTTTTACAAGTGCACCAGTGGTGGGTCGCTCCTGGTTCACCCCAGTTTGGGTGAACTGGTAGTGGCTGCGGTGGTGTGAGGCTCCGCCCGCCCACCCAGACATCATCAAAAACACTCTGCACATGCACAGAAGCACTGCATGCTCGCACGCTACCAATAGCAAACCAGTAGCGCCAGGATTTGAAATCCACTACTGAAGTACACATAATAGTATCTGAACTGAACAAGTCAAAGATTTGTCAAATATCTAGATACCTTCATCTAAACATCCTCAACTTTGAAGAAACCAAAACTGTCTAGGTCCACAATAGTTCAAGCCCCAAGATCTGGAATGCCATAACTCAGTTTGTTAGCTGTAGTGGGTATCATTCTGAAATCAAAATGTTCAGATGTAAGATGTTGAGCCTTATGCTCTGTGCAGTGTAGTCCTGCTTTTATAATGATAATGACATGAGAGCCTTAGAGGTAATTCAATCCACAAGAACTGTGTTATGTATCTCCCCAATATATGTTAAGTGCTCTTTTGCACTTGCAATTTGGCTTTTCCTCTGTGGACACTTATAAAAGATCTTGCCAGTTAAAGTATGGAGTAAACCTTTATAGAGGAATCTTTAGCCCAGCTAGTCCTATCTGATAAATGTGTTTCTTCTTAGAAGCAAAGCATGACTATGGTATATAGCCTAGTCCTTGATGATACTGAAGTTTGAGGGAGCTTGTTTAGAGACCAGAAACAAGTTCTTGGCCTAGATTTACAGTGAAAGAGAAGGAAAGTTCTTGCACTTGAAATGGCAGCCTATGGGGTAGATCTATCACATTGCCTGTTTACACTGATTACACATCAATGATTGGGGAGATACTTAGCTGACAAGGGAGATACCATGAACAAGAAGGGGTTTTTTTTCTCCATTTGAGACTCATTCATTACAATGTGGGTGTGCCGACCCATGTTATTTCTCCAAATGTGAAAAAACTTGACTACATAATTTATGGTAATGGGGGACTGTGTTCATGCCTACTCCTGAAAAAAATAAAATAAAAATGGTTTGGAGAGGGAGTTATGTAACATTCTATCTCAAGTTTGCCTATCTCCCTTTGGATTAAGACAATTGATACCATATATGTTGTTCTCTGTATCAAGCCTAGTACTCTGAATTAATGACCTCTGTGCTAGCCAATCATTTAGTTGGTCAGAAAAAGCAAAAATTTCTTCTTGTTAGTGGAACCATCTTCAGAAATGTGCAGGAGGGTTGCCAAGGTTTGTGTGATTGTAATAGCCACAAGAAGGTTTCGGGTTTAATACTGGAAATCATTGATTTATTCATTTTCTAATTTTATTCATTTTACTAATTGTTTGGCTCTTATTCTATTAACTTCTTGTTTGGTGTTATACAATTCTGATTTTATTAATTTTAACTGTAAATTAATCACAACTATAGAACAGTATTTAGCCTCAGTGAAATGGTGCCAACAAGATCACATCAGAACTAATAAGGAAAGGATGGTGGCATGGTGGAGAAAGAGATATTATCTTGTCCTAAGCAAAATGTAGGGCTGCTGCTATATGATTATGTCTGATAGTCTCTAGTGCCCAGGATTCCATAAAGTCCTAATGCTCCTTGAAACCAGCATGAATTGGCTCCACCTATGCTTAATTACTGGACCTATTCCTGTGTTACAAGAATAATCTTGTATCATGTTGTTGATTCATCGACCAGAGGCAATTGCAAGACAGTAGCTAAGGTCAAAAATCATTAAATTGTAAAATGTTATTCCCTGTTCCCCTTTCTCATCAGAGAGGATAGACAAGTACAACTCCACTTCTTTGTTATTACAAGTCCTTTAGTATTCTAATGTCAGGTCCCAAAACTGTTCAGTCCAGTTACACAACAGTGTTAAAAAAAAATGAACTGGATCACTGAAATCGAAGGATCTATTGATAAGAAGATGTGTACATATTAGTTTTCCTGGAGGCAGTAAAGTTAATTAATCTGTCTCTCAGGTAATGAAAGAGTAATTATCACAGTCCTGAGCATGCCCCATGTATCCAACACCGTTCAATACTTTTCTGCAACTGTACTTCAATTCACTTTTCTATCAGGAATGTTGCCAATTATTTATTCTGGATATGAATTAAAGTAAAACTGGAGATGGTGCAGCCTATATTATATAATATTTTTAATTTCATATGCTAGCAAAATAGTGCTTAGGATCATCCAACATAGATTAGAGGAGGAAATGGGAATAGAGATGCCAGATGTTCAAGTTGGCTTTAGAAAAGGCCAAGGGACACTTTATTGCCGATGCATGGGGATAATTGAGAAAGCCGAAGAATGCCAAAAAGAAGTCATTAATCACAGAAAGGCCCTTGATTGTGCCAGTCACAGAAAAATGGGAATCCCAGTACATCTCATTGTCCTCATGAGAAATATATATATATATTTATATATATATATATAAATATGTAGGTCTTTGGTTATTCGGGTCTTCTCCCACGTAGAATTGGAAGTGTCTTGGCGACGTTTCGACGAAGTCTCATTCGTCATCTTCAGGCTGGTGTTCTCGGCTTCGTGCTTCCAGGAGCAATGTGAGATCTCAGCTGTCTCTTCCTTTTAACTGCTAGTGGGGGTGTGAGCTGATTGGGTGGGGACTTGGCTGTGTTCTGATTGGGTGGAAGTGTGTTCTGATTGGTTAGGGGCTTGGCTGTGCTCTGATTGGATGGGGGGTTGGTTGTGCTCTGATTGGCTGGGGGTGTGTTCTGTTTGGGTGGGGGCTTGGTTGTGCTCAGCTTAGTCTGAGTTGCAGGGGGATTTGAGCTGGTGAGCTGCGTTGTTGTTGTTTGGCTTCGTGTTTGTGGCCGTGCGAGCTCTTCATGGTGGGTGTCAGTCTGCTTCATGTATGGATTGGAGGGGTTTAAAGTGGCTAATGATGCAGCTGCGGTCTGGCTTCTGGTCCTTGGTCGTGGCTCATTATCAGTGTGGGTTTGAGTCTGCTTTCTGCGTGGATGTGTGGTGGTGACATCCTGTGTGGCTCTCGTGAGTGTGGGTCTGGTGTCATTTGTCGTGTTAGGGACTCGTTTGTCAATAAGGGCGGGTTTCCAAATGGCTGGTAGGCGGGAGGTATCGTCTCGTTTGTTCATGCTGTGTGGGCGTTTTTCTATCTCGATGGCTTCTCTGATTATTCTGTTGTTAAAGTGTTCAGTTTTGGCGATAGTTCTGGTCTTTTTAAAGTCAATATCATGTCCTGTGGCTTTAAGGTGTTGGACCAGGGAAGAAGTTGGTTCCTCTTTTCTGACTGAGTTCTTGTGTTCTTCTATGCGTGCACTTATTCGTCTGTTGGTTTGTCCGATGTATGTAGTGGGGCAGGCGGTGCATGGGATTTCATATACTCCTTGATTTTCTAACTCAATTTTGTCTTTGGGGTTCCTTAGGATGGTGGATATTTTATGTTGTTTCTTCTGAGACTTATGGGAGACTGGGATAGCACTATTTCGGCCTTCTTGGACCTCTTCAGCCAGACACACCCATATTTTATGACTCCTCCCTGTAGAGGTCAAATATTTATTTCTTTTAATTCATAGGTATAAATGTGCGATATTTTTGCAATCAGGGTTTTGTCATAAATTAAATTTTTTTGTCATTTTTGTCATAAATTAAATTAAATAAATTAAAATTCAGGGAAAACATGGTGAAATAGACTGGATCCAGGTTGGCAAAGAGGTGTGATAAGACTGCAGACTTGCCATTATTTATTCAATCTCTATAATGAATATATATTAAGGAAAGCTGGATTGGAGAAGATGAGAAGAAAATTGGAGGAAGAAACATCAATAATCTGTGCTGTGCTGATGATACTGTATTGATAGCCAAAAATTCAAAGGATCTGCAAGCTCTAGTAATAAAAATCAAGAAGCAAAGTGAAATAAATGGGACTTAAATTCAATATAAAGAAGACCAAACTAATGACAATAGGTAGAAGAACTAGTGTTAGTATTGATAATGAAGATGTCAGTGTGGTGTATAACCCAAATGTGCTTTTTCAGGAGGCAACTGGACTTTCTTGTTTTTTCTTTGAAGACGTTTCGCTTCTCATCCAAGAAGCTTCTTCAGCTCTGACTGGATAGTGTGGAAGAAATTTCTTGGCTGAGAAGTGAAAAGTCTTCAAAGAAAAAATAAGAAAGTCCAGTTGTCTCCTGAAAAAGCACTTTTGGGATAACCATGACCTGGATGACTGAGAATCGCTACAGGCATGTGGTGTATAGCTGCTGCCTTTTAAGACCAATCACCAATAAGGAAAGAACAAGCAGCCAAGAAATACACCACAGATTAGCACTTGGTAAAGCAGTCATGAAGGCCTTGGAAAAGACATTCAAATGTTGTGATATGTCTAAACTTACAAAGATCAGAATTGTGCAAACTATGGTGTCCCCTGAGGCACACTATAGAAATGAATAAAGAAATAGGATAGGAACAATATTGACATTTTGAACTTTGGGATTGGAGAAGACTCCTGAGAATACAGTTGGACAGTCAAGAAAACAAACAAATGAACCATCAAACAAATCAACTCACAGTTCTCACTGGAGGCACAAATGACCAAGTTCAAATTACCTTCCTTTAGACCAGTGTTTCTCAACCTTGGTAGCTTGAAGATGGGTGGACTTCAACTCCCAGAATCCCCCAGCCAGCAGCGCTGGCTGGGGGATTCTGGGAATTGAAGTCCACCCATCTTCAAGCTTCCAAAGTTGAGAAACACTGCTTTAGATACATGGTACATACACTTAGCTCTCTGGGGAAGGCTCTAACGCTGGGAATGGTGAAAGGAAAGACAAGAGAATGACCAGCAGCAAGCTGGGTGGATTCAGTTACAGAGGTATTAGGTGCACTGTTAGGAAGACCTAAAAGACCAGATTAGGGACAGGTCATTATGAAGAGAATCTATCTATATGGATGCTAAAAATTAAAAATGACTTGCTGGCACATAATCAATTTATCAAAGCTGGAGATATTCACCTGCCCTATTTTTTGATAAGGATAGGCAGAATGCCTCCAAGAATTTCGCTTTGGTGGGACAAACAAGTCTTAAGTAGGCAACTAGCTGAGACAACAAAGACAGCATCATTATGATGGATTCAATTATTTCTTTTGAATTGCCAATCTAACACTCCTTTATATTATTGGAGGATATACAGAATATGCACAATAGGAGAAAAAAGCTTCACTCTGGGCACACAGCAGTAGGTACCAGGTGCTGTGCCTTATATTTTGGCAGGAGCCAGCACAGGCGATATTAGCTGGTGTGTTGCTCTCTGCTGTGTTTAATTTACTAAGCAGGGAAGTTTTACTGATGCCTATTCTTCTAGGCCAGGGAAGATGTAATAACAGTAACAATTCCTGCTCTTCACTCCTGGAAGATGAATATACTTCCTATTCTTTGTAACTTTGCATTTTCAAATGCTTGTCAGGACACAAGGATACATGGATGCATTCCTACAAGGGGAAGAGGAGAACTGACAGAGGGAAAGAAAATATTCTGGTCACCCCTGTTCATTTCAAATTCACTTTTTATCCTGGCTTCCATTGTGGTTAAATTCTGCACTAATTCGAATGAGTCTGAAACTGAACTGCTGAATGTCTGATTTGGAGTTTCTGGTTCTCTGGGAAGAAATTGGCAAAAATGAATGGTCCACTTTCAGTCCGTATCATTCTGCTAGTTGTTAAACAATAAACAACCTTAACCACAGCTCCCAAACAGCAGCAGTCAGACAGGCACTTTCTATGCTCAAAAACCAGGCTAAGTTTATAAAGTAGGAGGTGGGCTGAGTAAAGAGAACCTAGCTCCTTACTTTGGCCAGGATTGCAGAATTACTATCTACCCTGCAATTGGAGCTTTGTGCCTCCAAAAAGGCAGAAACACCTGTTAGTGCTACCCCCTCAAATATACATCCCTGGGTATAATTTAGGATGGCATCCACCATTTAACAGGTGATGGTAAACGGGAAAAAAGTTGCATTTAAAATAATGATAAACGGGTACATGTTTTTTTGCTTTGTACCTCATTGTTCACAGTTTTGAAGGGGTGGTACTACATGAACATCCAGCTAGTCATGGGATACAAAACTTGGCACAGCTTGAAACACACAGCACCTGGCCCCTCTAGCTCCCTTGGCAGGGCCCAACAAACGCTACTTGTGTCTTGCACTTGCAACAGAGGGAACCCTGCTGTTGCTGGGATTGATTTTCCCATTACCTTTTAATGTTGCATATTAAAGGTATAGAGATTCACTCGGTTACTCTCCTGCTTTATTAGTTTCCGGCAGGGCTGAAGTGACATTGCTGCAATTTTCTAGGGCTCTGGACTTGGGCTGGAAGGGTAGGGGGGAGAGCCCTCTGCTAAGTAATGAAAGAGTCTATGCATGGCTGCACTCAGAGGCACCCAGACCGGGATGCTGGGACAAATAGATTGAACACTGGGGCCACAACCAAAAAAATGTGGCAGCAGATGCTGCTGAATTTTCACAAAGCAGGAAGTGGAGGATTCAAAGCACAACATGAGCAGGTGTGTATGCATGTAACCTCTCCACCCCCATAATCACATCTCTCTTTCTTTTCAATCTCCTTTTGAAATTATTTTAGCCATTAATGACTGAAAATAACTAGCTTCAGGAAAGAAAAAGCAATTTAAGGGAAAAGGCCCAGGTAGAGCTCCACGCATACCTGCCCACCCATTCTCTGCTTTAAATCTCTCCCTTCCCACTTGTCCTTTTGCATAACCCTGTAGAGGGACCAAATTAAATGGGATAAGGGTACTCATCTGCTTTAAAATTTATATAACTACTCCATTTGGGTGTATTTCGATGTTTTTTTATCTGCAACAACTTTTGCTTCAATACAATATTAGGTGTGGAGGGGGTGGATGGGATGAAGATTGCCTGGAACAACTAAGGAAACATAGTGGTCGTATATATGCCTGACACTTTTATCCAATTAACCCAAGAAATAAAAGAGGGACATCTCTAAATCCAAACTTTAGTCAATGTGAATGGATCAATTAAGACAGGCTAAGGTGGAACAAACAACAACAACAAAAGAAAGATAGGGTGGGAGGAGAATAGTTAAAAGCAGTGTTACAGTACTACACATTTACACCAGCACTGTACCCTCTTCCTAAGAGTAATGCCAGAGTGCATGCGTAATGTGGATTATTTACTCCAAGGCCACCAGAACACGTATTGGGGCACACCCAGAATATGTTGGGACATTGTAGCTCCATAGAGAATATTTATTTGTGAATCCATAGGATATGGAACGGAGGAGATTATCTGATCATCTCCCCTGAAAATTCTAAAATTATGGTTAGTACATAATTGCCTGTTGAATCTGCTACTGTTGGATGCTGCAAAGGAAATAAGAAAATGTGTAAAAAAAGACAGAAACAGTCAATGAAGTAACTGTCCATGGCTGCCGTCTTCTAAGCACACTTTTTGTGGAAGTGCATTATAATGAGATCAATAGAATATGCCACTTGGTGTGCATTTTTCAAATGATTCTCGCTTTCTCAAGGATCTTAATCCTAGCTTCTTGAAGCATACATCTCTTGTATCTTGCTTTGTGCTTGTCTTGTGCTCATGCATGTGTGTGCACAAAGGATGAATTCTGCTGAGGAACCAACTTTAGACCATATCTTTGCAGAAACTGTAAGCATGCGGTTGCTCTGTTGATTTATTATAAAGATTCTGATGCTTTAAGGTTAGCAAAGACTTTGGAATAGGATAGGGGACTGGAAATTCCTCTGCCATGCACTATCCTATTAGCCAGCACTTTTTATGGAACCACCAATTCTCAATTACTATTAAAGGAGCATAGGGGCAAGGAGGTTTAAAATAAGTGAGGTGAGATTGTGGAGGGTTCTGTTCTATTGTCCATTCTTACTACCAGGTCACAACATGTGAGGATCTGAAGTACAATAATAAGCAACGATGCTATTGGCCATGGGCAGAATTATTTTTCCATCATGAATAAGAAGCCACACAGCCCTCAAGCACATGGGATTAAAGGGCAAAGTAGGTGTTTATTTCCAAACAAAAGGAGGCCCTGGTAGCACCCACTTCACAAGCCTCAAATTCAAGCTAAAGAAAAACCTGCAAAACAGCTTAATTTGAAAAGCTTTCTGCAAGAATTTTAGACTTCCAGCAAAAGATGGAGCAAAGGATAGAAAGAAAAAGGGTGGGCACAATTACTTCAATCATGACCTCTCCTAGTCCTCATTATGGCCCCACAACTAATGCACACATCCCATCCCAACTCCCAATGGAAGGTTCCTACCCAAAATATAAATTTGGGGCAAAGGCATCTCTCATGACAAATATTTACCAAAATAAAATGTCGAGAAAACCAGAAATGCAAGATCTTTTCTTGCCACAATTCCCTTGGACATCCACTTTTTTTTCCTTACAGGAGAATCTTGTGACCTTAAACAGCACATGCCTAGAGAGTTGCAAGTGTGTCCCTGGTCTAGCAAGATCTGTCTCCTCTGTCTTCCCCACACACCTGCCAGCAGTACTGCAAGATGAGCTGGAACATGAATCGTGGGTAAGAGCCCCTCTGCACAGGTAATCAATAGAGGGAGCCCCAATCACTCCAAGAGGGATTATTATTTTCTTATGCATGTGTGCATGAGAGATTTATCGCTGAGGCTGCTACTGCAAAATCAATTATTCATGTTATAAATTAGAAAATGATTTATGGAGGTTAAGGGAGTGGCTGGAAGCCTGGTCTTGTGCAAGATGCATGAAGTTTAGACACATTTGTGCTTCCATGCTCCTTCTGCTAGGAATTGTCCTCTGTCCTTTGCTTCATGCATGGCCTCTAACCTCTGGCCCTTATGCCAGGAATAAACCCTTCCTGTCATTAAAAAGATGGAATTGCAGTTCCTTTTCTCTGTGAGACCTCATAATAGATGTCAGAGATAGAAGAAATCTTATCTTAGTGGGACAGCATTCAAACAATATTTGTTTAAATCAGGTTGTATCATCTCTTTGTGCTAACATTAGCATGTTGGGGATTTATAATTTGGATGATGTGAATGCAGGTTACCAGAGAAGTGAAAGGGCTGATCTTAAATTGATAATTAGTTTAATGGGCTGCTGTATAAATGTTCCCTTCAAAGATGCCCTCCCATCACATTTAAATCTGACCTGCCATTTGAAGGTAGAAACATCGAAGATATGCAATGGGTGAGGCCATAGAGACTTTCTTCTAGCATCAACGTTGTCTCACATGTGAACAGAAATGCATATTTCAGCAGCAGCTTCTGGTGGATTCCCTCATATCGTCCTGTAAGGAAATACTACTCTTTCAATCATATTCCTTTATCAAGATTGCCTGACTTCCTCTTCTATAAACACTTCTGGCCAGAAATGGTACTGTAGTTCTTACATTAGGAACATTGTGGAAGACTGCTGGGAAAAGAGTGAAAATTTTTGTATTGATAGAGCCACATATTAACATTTTTGAAAGCAAATACCTGATCAAATACAGCGATGCAACAAAAGCAAATACCTGATCAAAACAAAATTTGATCAGGTATTTGATCAACTACCTGATCAAATATCTGAAAGCAAATATAGCGATGCAACAAAAGTGGATTTGAGTAGGCAATGATTGAGGGGTTTTTTTCCCCCTCTCCTTATAGTTTTGGGAGGGGGAATTTGGGAATTTTAACAATGTTATTTATGTTAAACATTTCTCTAGTATTTTATTTATTTATTTGTATCCCACCTTTATTATTTTTTACAAACAGCCCAAAGAAGCTAATGTATCAAACACATCTTCCTCCTCCTATTTTCTCCATCCCCACAAAAACCCTGTGAAGTGGATTGGATTGAGAGAGAGTGATTGACCCAAAGTCACCCAGATGGCTTTTATGACTAAGGTGGGACTTGAACTCATGTCTCCCACTTTCTAATCTGCTGCCTTAACCACTAGAGCAAATGGCCTCTTTTAAGTCCTCTTTTAGGATTTGCTTTACATTTTTCATGTTCAAAAACAAAATGGCAGGAAACCATGTTCTTGATTTTTAGCAATTGCCACTAGACGTGGCTACAAAACTGCAAGAAAAAAAAAAGATTTTGTAGCTATAGGCCAGTGATGGTTAACCTTTTTGGTGCCGAGTGCCCAAAGTACATGCGCATGCATACCCGGACCCCCAAAATGCAATGTGAGCAGCCCCATGCATGCGCCCCTGTGCATGCGTGCATGTGCCCCGCCCCCGTGCCCCCCCGTGCTCTGTTTTGGCTTCCTTGTTGGTGCAGGAGGCTTTACAGGCCCAAAATGGGAGCCAGGGGGGACCTTGCGCGGTGCCCCCGTGCCCTGTTTTGGCTTCCAAGTTGGTGCGGGCAGCAGAAATGGAGTAGAAAGGTAGGGCGCACTGTGGGGAACCTGGGGAGATCAGGGAAGGCACAAGCGGCAGAAATGGAGGAGAAAGGTAGGGCGTGCTGGGGGGAACCTGCGGAGATTGGGGAAGCCCCCCCCCCGGGCATGCGTGGCAGAGACCTGAAGACCAGCTAGCTGGCGGGAGGTGTGCGCACATGCATGGTGAAGCTGGACTGGGGCGACAGCTGGTGTGCCCGCAGAGAGGGTTCTGTGTGCCACCTATGACACGCGTGCCATAGGTTCGCCATCACAGCTATAGGCCATCATCAGCCTTGCTCTAACATCAATACTGTAGGGAATGAACTTGGTAAATTGAAAAGTAGGAAATATTAGGGTTTACTCTTAGCATCACCCTATTGCTATGCAGGACAACCTGGTATGTTAGAGAAAAGCTTGAATTAATATTTACCAGAGCTCTCAAAGCCCTCAACAGACCCGGGCAATTCAGCCTACACTGTGGGGTCCCCTGTCAGTCCAACTATGGACATTATTCTGATTTTAGCTGCTGTTTCCATAGCAGCAGTAGCAGAATAACTGTTTACTACCAAGTTTCTAATGCAGATTCTCCCCTCCCCTCCCTCACATTTCTTAACACCACTGTAGCATCCTGAGTGCTAAACAGCTAGAGAGGGGGGCAATTATACTGCTATTCAATCCTTCTTCAATCTACACAGGCCATTGTCCTCTTTCCGTGATCCATGCACGCTCACAGGAAACCTTTTGCTTCTACAGAATCTCCAGAAAACTTAAAAATTCATTGGCATCCAGGCACAAAGGAGGGTGAGGAGCCTGAAGCATGAGAATTTTTTAAATAAAATGATCGCTTGGGTAAAGGATGATGCCGTAAATCTGACCACTTTTGGTACTTGATAGGAAAGGCCTATTAAGCGGAAGACACTGCAGAAGGGAGGGTTGATGCCAGTTTCAACTCTTTTTCTATCCTCATGGATCCTGGAGAAAACTCTGCTTGGATTTATGTAGCTATTTCAGCCCAGCAACAGAATCTCCTGCGGCAAGTAAGGCCTTGAATGAGGAAGGGGGAATGATATTCCCCATTCTATCAGCAGAGTTGCCAAATCCATCCACTAAGAAGACACCTATCCTTTTAGGAGTTGCACAGAACTGAGAATTCAGTCTAATATAGCTTCCCTATCAGTGGACTGTCATGATGTTTCAGAGAAGAGGATGTCCTTTTTTAAGGCAAAAACTGATCCTAATATGCTTCCTCAGATTCAATTATTTCTAATATATTTCTATAAAACAGCCATCCAGTTGTTCCAACAGCTTCTCCCAGAATTCCCAGCTGGAATGCAGTCAAGAACATCTGGAAAGCATTAGACTGGAACAGTATGCAACAAAGCATATTTAAAATAATAGTTTAGGAGACCTCTTGGCTTCTGCCCCTGGAAATCCAGTTTTCTGCCCCTGGAAATCTAGAGCTTATGCACTGGAGACAAATGCCTTGTGTGTCCAATTACTCTTGGCCAATAACAAAATCCTATCCTATCCTATCCTATCCTATCCTATCCTATCCTATCCTATCCTATCCTATCCTATCCTATCCTATCCACATCCATTGGCCACAGTACCTAATTTCTTAAATCCTATCTGTGGTGGTAGGAATGTTCCTCAGCCACTGCATGCCAACCTTTTTGAGTGTCTCTTATAGGGCTTGTGCATTCTTCTCTAGTGTCCTCTTGATTCAGTTCTGATGACGTTTCTATGTCTGCTGGCTGTTATCTCTCTCATTATCTGCTGATCTGTAACTGAAAGGATGAGCACTCATGAGGAAGGAGCTATCAGTCTTGCTATGCTGTTTGAGAAGGCCTTTTAGGGCCATCAACCATTGCCCCACAATGCAACAGGAGCCCTTGGTTTTTTGGAAAAGGAGCAACCACCAGATAGCCAAATCAAAAGTGCTCTAAGTTGAGAACATCTACAGCATTGTACAGGGCAGTTTCAATGAGGAGGAAGTGCCTTAAAATAAAAATTAAAAAACTGTTTAAATATAATGTAACAATCATTTTGTATGGCAAGAAAAATGTCATTTTTTTTTGAAGGAACTATACAGTAGGTAGTCCTCAACTTGCAACCATTTGTTTAGTGACTGTTCAAAGTTACAACAGCATTGGAAAAAGTGACTGCTTTCATACCTAAGACTGTGACTCTATGGTCACATGATCAAATTTTGATTGCTTGGGAACTGATTCATATTTATGATGGTTCCAATGTCCCAATGTCATGCCGACAAGCAAAGTCAATGGGGAAGCCAGATTCACTTAACAACCATATTACTAACTTAACAACTGCAGTGGTTCACTTAACAACTGTGGCAAGTAAGGTTGTAAAATGGTGCAAAACTCACTTAACCACTGTCTCACTTAGCAACAGAAATTTTGGGTTCAGTTGTGGTCATATGTCGAGGATTACCTGCATCTGGTGAAATTAAGGTCATTCCTTAAAATAGAAAACATCTCATAATTTCCATGTTTAGACTCAGGACATGTTTATTCCTCCACTAGTCTGATTGCTCGAAGCCTTTCTTCTCATTGGCTTCCTGTCAAGTTCCCTTGGATCCTCAGAAGCAGCATCACAGGAAAGTGCAACTTTTAAGATTTTAGTCAGAACACAGCACTGTCCATCATCTGCACTACTGTATCTGATGAAGTGAGTATAGCTCATGACCCAGTAAATCTAATATCATTAAGGAGCTACAGAACTGACAATTTTTCATCATCTATATGAAATTTTGGATTTCAAAAAATCATAGTATTTGTTTATCTATATATACTAAAACTTTTGTTGTCATGACATTTAACTGGGCAAAATGGTGCATCACAGAGGAACAATTTGAACCAAGGAATTTCAAGTGGTCTAATTTACAGAACGTGTCCAAAATCCAGGACCCATGATTTCTGAGAAAATAACATTTGGGGAAGTCCTTCAATATTACGGGCTGCTGCTGTGCAGCTGGACTGCTGCTGTGTTCATTTGGTCTCCATTTTCAAAATTCCATGAAAGTTTTCCAGCAATCCCACACTCTCTCCTTCACTCAGCAGCAGCCACTTATCTGCCTGCTGAGAAAAGAAAGGAAAGGAAAGAAAGAGGATATTTCCAATGCTCTCTGCCAGATTCCCACAAGGAAATTCAATGGGGAAGCTGGCAGGAAGTCTGAAGCCACTGCCTTTTTGATTGCCAGTGGTCATTCCGTTTCTCTGTTTAAGTAAGAAAATGTCTTTGGTTTTTTTGGTTTTTTAAAAAAATAGTATTTATTGAATTTTCCAGCATTTAAAACACAAAAACACATATTTACACTTATAACAGCTTTTCCATTTCGGTGTCAATAACTTTTGTAACAATCATATTTACAAAAATTCTATTTATATACATCACTATCTTATGTTATATCCTTATTTAAATTATAATATTATCTACTCACAAATCAATATCATATATTTCTTATAAATTTTACATTCTATATATTATATTTTTTACAACTTATACCTTAAGTTTTACATTTACTCTCAAGCCAGGAATACCATCTATTCCAGATTTTGTAGTACTCGGTTTCTTCCTTCTCTTTCATTTCCATAGATAGTCTATCCATTTCTGCACATTCATAAACTTTCCTTATTATCATGTGGTTTGGAGGAGTGTCAGTCTGTTTCCAATTCTGTGCTATTCTACTTGCCGTTAATATATGTAATGTTATGTATTGTAATTTTTCCCTCATTTTCCCATCAAAAATACTCAGGAGAAACAATTCTGGCTTCAACTCTACCCTCTGTTCAGTTATCGCTTCCAGCCACTTTCTTATCCTATGCCAATACTTTCTGGCCTTGGGGCAGGTCCACCACATGTGGTAGAACGTTCCCTGCTTGTAGCCACATCTCCAGCACTCAGGCGATGTGGTTTGGTTTGCAAACATCTTGGCCAATCTGGCTGGTGGTAGGTGCCAGTGGTAAAACATTTTATAGAGGTTCTCCTTATAAGCAGCTGACATTGTTAGTTTGTAGTTTCTCTCCCATAATTTATCCCAATGCTCTAATTGAATACTATGTCCAAAATTTCTTGTGCAACTAATCATTATTTATTTGTATCCCACCTTTATTATTTTTTACAAACAGCCCAAGGCAGCTAATGTATTTTACTTTTTTCATCTCTTGAAATAGATCTGAATTTTCTTATTTCAAAGTACCTCAGATTAGGCAGCTGAATTCCATCCCTTGATTCTGTAATACAATTGCACTCTTTTATTTTGTTTAAGCAAATGTTAATTTTTTAAAAAATGCATTTCATCTGGAGCTGGCAAATTTAGACCACTTTCAACAAGGATAAAATAAAAGAACAACTAATTATGAGCAAGGTCTACAGGGATTAATCTGCCAAGATTTGTTGTAACACAAAGGCCTCCAATTAATGTTCATTGTTACATTGATGCTCTGATCATGGCTTTTGATAAAGCAATATAAAGAAAGACAGCTCCTTGTCTCGGGATGGCTCCAATCTAACTTCCAAAGATGAAAGCAAAAGCAGAAGAGTAATTTCCCTAAGTAAATTGATAATAGATCTAGAATGAAAAGCTGAACTTCCAGTTACTAGGAATGGCCCCAGTCATTTTGTTGTTGGTGTCAAAAATGGTGCCTATTTCCCATCTCACATGAAGATATTGGTGAGACTGGTATCAGCAAAGGAGTGAAATTCACAATTGTGCTTGAAACAGTGGTATGGTTTAGAGGGCTCAGAGCAAGATGTATGGCAGGGGTCATCAACCATTCGGACCTCAGGGATCACTAAATTCATAATTTTAAATCCCGCAGACCACTAATATGATCTGCCTAATATGATCGGCTGGGTGGGCGTGGCTAGGTGGTCATGTGACTAGGTGGGTGTGGCCAACTCGGTGTCATTTATGTCAAGGGGTGCCTCGTCAGCCTCTACACGCCCCTCCCCTCCCAGCCACTCCTCACCTGCCCGCCCGGGCTCTTTAGGGCTCCAACAGGAAGCAGTTGTTGGAGCTAAGCAGCCACCATGAGAAAGAGTTGGCAAAACAGCTGGCATACTTCAAATTGGATCTGACCGAGAAGGAGGCTGAGCAGAAGCACTTCACTGAGGACTACAAGCATAGGCTTTCCAAGTAAAGGGAAGACCTGCGGGAGTGCAAGGCCAGGTACCGGCGCCTGGAGCTCAGCGGGCTGAGATGGCCAGCCAGTTCCAGGCCATGATGCAGTCCCACTAGAACAAGGCCTTCTGGCTCTTCACCACCAGCGGCACTTCCCTCCAACCTTCACCCAAAGCCCCACACCAGGAGGCTGAAGCAGATCACAAGTCGGAATTTCTCCCCCTCCCCGACCCACACAAAAAGACCCCGATGGGGGAGACTCTCTGTAGCAAAACAAATGTTCATTGCATGTATCTGTCCCAGGGGCTGTAGTTTGAGGACTGTTATGGATCCTCTGTCTACAGCAGCAATCACCAACTGATGGTCCGCAGAAAAATTATTTGCATTTTTTATATTGCACTAAAAATACAAATAATTTTTCTGTGGACCACCAAAATTTTCTTGTGGACCATCAGTTGGTGACCATTGATATATGGCATATATAACTGTGTTCAACAAAGAAAACATCATAGAAACAGCTAGGAACCTGTCATGACTGCTCTCTAGCACTCAATGGTCATCTCATTGTGTTTAATAATAAGGCCTCGTATGTTTCTGGGTATATGGGAGGTGTCATGCCTTTAAACAGCACTATCACTTTATATTCCTTATAAAATACTTTTTTAAAAAAAGTCATAGAATGGTCTCAAACATAGTTGTTGCTGTTATTCACCATGACTGTAAAGAGCCATTCATCCTTCTGTTAGTACAAACCCTGACACTTAGCTCTTATTTCTTCTTTAGCAAAGAGTTTCCCTTTTTGGACTCCTGGGGTAGGTACCAACTGGTGGAGCTTGAGCAGATTCTATGAGCAAGGCTAATTATCACTGTCTCCAAGTAACATCACGGCCAGTACATCCCTGGAGCATCTTGGTGGATACAGACGTGATGCTGTCAAGCAAATTCAAATTGTGTTTGTGACCTTGCTGCAGAAAGGGTTAACTCCCAAGCTCCTAGCACATGAGGAGATGAGAGCAGCAGCTGTGTAGAATGACACAAAAGGATGTATTTAGCCTCTCTGAATTTAGGTTTCAAGTCTCAGAGCTGTTCTCATATGTGGATGGGCTGGGCTGGGCTGTGATGGAGAAATAACAACAGGATCTTAAAATACACTAATAGTGACAAAGCAACTCTATACCAAGGACTACACAGACCACTAGCATGAGAAATGCAGAACTTGTGGGCTTTCATCTAGGCAAGATCTAAAGCTAGGACCAGTAAATATATTTGTACTTGGAAACTGGGCTTTAGGGAATGACTTCTCTACCTGGAAAAAAATGATGCAGTCACACAAATTCAGATTGTGCTTGTGACCTTGCTGCAAAAAGGGTTAACAAGTGCGATTCGACTAGCAACCATTTATGAGACTAGACATTACTGATGTAGCCCAGATCTTTGGACTCTACTTTTGGGAGGGGATACGTTAGAGTGTTACAATGCATTATGCCTAGTATCTGGCTGCACTCATTTCAGTCCAGATAGTGGTAAAAAGATGCTCCTTATCAGTGTGCACCGGCCCTGACTGGGAGGGACGGTTATGTCAGGTAGCATCTATTTGAAATCCAAAAATTATTGGTAGACAATAATTGGAAATGATTCATCAACATGATCTGTCGTATGCTAATCCATCTTTCATGAGGATCGGTAAAGGGGAGCTGAGTGAGTAGGTCTTTTCTTTCATGGTAACTCATGTGTCTTCTAGCTATGCCATTTTCCAAAGGTTTCTGTAAGCATATGCAATTCAATTCCTGGATTTCTGTTTCATGCCACAAGCTATTCTGGCTTCTCCATGAATAAAGAAATTATTACTATTAGAAGTTGACGTCAGAAGCAGTTGAAAACACAACTTTGGCTTGCTTTCTTTATAGCTTCTTCCTAGAAGTTATAGTGAAAAACAGATTTCAAGACACCAAGCTTAATTTGCAAAAGCCTATAATACCTTGATAAACGTGACAAACACTGATGCGCTTCTTACTCCCAAGATCACATTTCTTTAGCCATAGAGTACCAAGATGCTTTACTGAATCTCATTTATTGAATGAAATGCCAAACATGAGAAGAGCTAGCCATGATGCAGCATCGCAGCACACATAACATGTATTTTGGCAAAAATGTCCTGCAGTGGGCTCCAAATTCTCTGAAGCTTGATGGGATTATGAACACTGATCCAATGCTGATTCTGAAACAACAGCTTGCCTCTAGCTGCCCCCTATTCCTAGTGTCCTGGAATGAATTTGCTACCTCTGGCATCAACTCACCACACACACTCCCATCATTTCCTGATAAAAAGACTCTTGATGAAACAGTAGTCTTCATCAGTTCATTTTCTTTGCCCTTTGGGAGAATCCCATTTTTAATCACTTTAAGAACCATTTAATATAGTAGAGCTCTATTTATATTTTGGGCATAGGAATCAGGCCATCTGGTAGTATAGAGAAGTCAGTGAGCACTGAACTTTGTGACAATATATGTATATCTGAAGAAGAGGTAAATGCATCGCCTCTTCTAATATCTCCAATGGCAGTTCTTACCCTTGTTCTGTTCACATGGAACAAGGGGGGGGATTCTTAAGGAGAAAATATGCTCCTATTCTCAGAATATAAAAAATCAGGGTGAAAAAAGGGCAAAAAAATAATAATTATCTAACTACAATATTACTTGACCTGAATATGACATAAAAAGGAATCATTATGTATTTAGATGTTACATTAATGTGTACATAACCCACATCTATTTGCTTGCTGCTTATACATGCCAGGTGATTCTCATTCCTCATTACCTGTACAGTCATTTATCATGCATTCAGTCCACATAACTGTACATGTTAACACTGCAGCAGAGATCAGGCTAAAGGAAGCATTGAAGAAATGCTACAAAATGCTAATCGCCAAACAACACACAGCAAATAGACAAATGGCACTTCTTAGGCAATAACTTCATATAAAAATACCTCATCTTTAGTTGTTTCTATCACTGTGTGTATCACAGATGGGACAATCTATGGCCCCAAATGGACTCCAAACATCTTTTGTGCGCCTCTCTGGGCATAATTATTGAAACTCAGGGCATGGTTTCTGATATTTTGAGGAAGAAAACAGAAGAAAACTTCAATGTTTTTAATATGGTTTATAAAACAAAGACCCACTCCCAAACTCTATCCCAATGTATGAGAAAGAAACAAAAGCCTGGCCTCATTGCCTCAGCCAGTGTGGCCTTTAGTTCCTCTCCTCCTGCATATACTAACCCTCTAGCATGAATGGCAATGGAATGAGAAAGTGAATAGGTCCCCATATTTATTTGGACACTTCCTAAAAATTTGAGAGTTGGGCTTTAGCATATCTGATTCTTAAGACCATTTCCAAGTACTTATGGATAGAATCTGCACAACACATAACTAAGGCAGGATATCAGCAGGCAGCCAGAATCTGCAAAGACAAAGTCAGGAAAGCAAAGGCTCAGAATGAACAAAGATTTGCAACAAAAGTCAAAGATAACAAAAAAAGTTCTTCCAACGTATAAATAACAAGAAAAAAAATCAAGGAAACAGTCTGTCCACTGAGAGAGAGAGAAAACGGCAAGGAAGTAATAGGCAACAGAGGGAAAGCAGAGCTGCTTAACTCATTCTCACACAAAAAGAAACTATAGCCCAACCTACCAGAAACATAACTGTAAAGAACAGACTGGAAATAAAAGTTAAAATAAGCAAAAAAATAGTAAGAGAACACCTGTCAGATTTTGATGAATACAAATCACCAGGACCTGATGGATTACACCCCAGAGTTCTAAAGGAGCTGGCAGATGTCATCTCAGAACCATTGCACCACATCTTTCAAAAATCCTGGAACACTGGGGAACTACCAGAGGACTGGAAAAGAGCTGATGTGGTTCCCATCTTCAAAAAAAAAAAGTGGGGGGGAAACAGACCCAGGAAACTACAGACCAATCAGCCTAACATCAATACCTGGGAAGATACTGGAAAAGATAATTAAAAAACAGATCTGCCAACACCTAGAAACGAGTAAAGTAATAACTAGCAGTCAGCATGGGTTTGTTAAAAACAGATCATGCCAAACCAATCTTATTTCATTCTTCAATATAGTGACTAACTTAGTAGACCAGCGAAATACTGTGGGCATAATATACTTAGACTTCAGCAAGGCATTCAACCAAGTAGACCACAACCTACTTCTTTGTAAGCTAGAAAAAAGTGGGATAGATAGCTTCACCACCAGTTGGATTTGCAACTGGCTGACAAACGAACAGTCCTTAATGGGTCTAAGTCTACATGGAGGGAAGTAAGCAGTGGGGTGCCACAAGATTCTGTCTGAGGCCCAGTACTCTTCAATATCTTCATAAACAACTTAGATGAGGGAATAGAAGGGGAACTCACCAAATTTGCAGATGATACTAAGCTGGCAGGAATAGCTAACACCCTTGAAGATAGGCTCAAGATCCAGAAGGACCTTGACAGACTTGAACACTGGGCCCTATCTAACAAAATGAAATTCAATGTAGAGAAAAGTAAAGTCCTACACTTAAGTAAGAAAAACCAAAAGCACACATATAAACTGGGGGAAACCAGGCTTAATAGCAGTTACTGTGAGAGGGATCTTGGAGTCTTAGTGGACAACCAGCTAAATATGAGCCAGCAGTGTGCAGCAGCAGCCAAAAAAGCCAATGCAATCCTAAATTGCATTAACAGAGGGATACAATCAAGATCAAATGAAGTACTAATACCACTCTATAAAGCCCTAGTAAGACCACACCTAGAGTACTGCACCCAGTTTTGGTCACCACACTATTAAAAAAATGTTGATACATACAGTGCAGAGGAGAGCAACCAGGATGATTAGGGGACTGGAGACTAAAACATATGAAAAATGGTTACAGGAACTGGGCATGGCTAGTCTAGTGAAGAGAAGGACCAGGGGAAACATAATAGCCATCTTCCAAAACTTGAGGGGCTGCCACAAGAGAGGAGGGGGTCAAGCTGTTTTCCAAAGCACCTGAAGGCCAGACAAGGAATAATGGATCAAAACTGACCAAAGAGAGATTCAACCTAGAAAAGAGGAGGAACTTTCTGACAGTGAGACCAATCAACCAATGGAACAGCTTGCCTTCGGAAATTGTGGGAGCTTCATCACTTGAGACTTTCAAGAAAAGATTGGACTGCCATTTGTCAGAAATAGTGTAGGGTCTCCAGCTTGAGCGAGGGTTGGACTAGATGACCTATAAGGTCCCTTCCAACTCTGTTAATCTGTCTGTCTCCCAGCTTTGGAAATACTATATAGACCAGGAGTGTCAAACTGTCAGCCCATGGGCCAGAAGCGTCACGCACAGGCCACGCCCACCCCAGCTCTGCAAAGGCAAACAATATCACGATATGTCACGATACGCCATGTGACGCGATCAAGTTTGACACCTGTGATATAGACTATGACATATTTAAAGGGCAGCTGCACAGTGTTCCTCAGTTCTTCCCAATTTGCCTTATATTGCTGCTGCTTCAGCAATGTTACTAATGTTGTCAACAACCACTTTTTTTCAGTTAATATTATAATTGGCATTTAGCAATACCCACTCCAATGCGCTGCAGGATAGAGGAAGAGCAGGGCTGTTTCATGCCATCTTCCCTCCTCACTGCTACCAGGCAGCAACCTTTATTTCTGTTGGTTAATTGACTATAACTTTAAGCGTATTGTGCATATGAGCAAGGAGCCTTGGTGGCGCAGCGGACTAAAGTGCTGTTAAGTAGCACTTAGCTGCCAGCTGCCTGCAATTACTACAAGTTCAAATCTCACCAGGCTCAAGGTTGACTCAGCCTTCCATCTCCGAGGTAGGTAAAATGAGGACCCGGATTGGGAGGCAATAAGCTGACTTTGTGTAAAAAGAACACCGCTTGGGGGGGGGCACAGCCCTACTAAGCAGGTATATACAAAAAAGGTATGAAGGCTATTGCTTAACGCATTGTAAACCGCCCTAAGTGTCCGGAGAAGGGCGGCATATATATCGAACCAATAAATAAATAAATAAATAAATAAATAAATAAATAAATAAATTTCATCTTGTTTTCAGTGATGAGAAAATAAGGTTTTACACTTAAGCAAGCTGGTTTTCTTGCTACTTACTCCGCATCCCTTTTTCATTGTGCGCCATGGCTTTTAGAGTAAAAGACTAAAGGAAATAACTTACTATTGATCTGGATAAGCTGTTCTAAAAATCTTTTTTTTTGCTCAAGTGTAGTAGGCATACACAAACAAATATAGGATCCTTGGTGCTCTCAGAGAGCACCAAAGACCCCACAGCTCGACTCTGAGTTACAAATATTCTCTTCTATAGGTACAAACAAATATTTTAAGCAAACTTTCTTAGTTTCGTAGGTGAAGCCATCCCAAAATTTAGCATGTGCAGAAGTTATAGGAAAACTTCTATATGAGAAGTTATTAAACTTCTCATATAGATAGAAGGAGACAATTTTGCCTCTAGTGGCAAAACAACAAAAACAAAAAAACAACCCCTGGGTGTCTAGGAGCACCTTTTCCAAGTAGCGTGATCTTTTGCGCATTTAAACCTTTTAATAAAGCTCATTAGTTGGAAAAGGTGCTATCAGACTGCTGATCGTATGCAGAAGTTTGACTATTTTAAGATCATAATCCAGGCTGATTTTATCATGGTATAATGGTAAGATGATAGGGGCTGATCAGAAGCAATAAAACAGAGTTGGAAAGGACATTGGAGGCCTTCTAGTCCAATCCCCCTACTCAAGTACGAGACTTTATACCAATGGTAGACAAACTTGGCTCTTTCACACCCTGTGGACTTCAATTCCCAGAATTCCTAAGACAGCTCCTAAGACAGCCAAGCTGTTTTAGGAATTCTGGGAATTGAAGTCCACAGGGTGTGAAAGAGCCAAGTTTGCCTACCACTGCTTTATACCATTCCAGACAAATAGTTGTCCAATTTCTTCTTAAGTTATTTCACTGATTAATTGATCTCACTGTCAGGAAATTTCTCCTTGGTTCTAGGTTGGATCTCTCTTTGATTAGTTTCCAACTGTTACTTCTTATCCAGCCCTCAGGTGCTTTGGAGAATATATCAACCCCCTCCTCTCTGTGGTACCCCTTCAAATATTGGAAGACTGCTATCAAGTCACCCGTAGCCCTTCTCTTCATTAGACTAAGCATGCCCAGGTCATGTAACCATTCTTCATGTTTTATCCCCCAGTCCCCTAATCATCTTTGTTGCTCTTCTCTGTACTCTTTCTAGAGTCTCAACATATTTTTTTTTGTATTGTGGTGATCAAAACTGGATGCAGTATTCCAAGTGTAGCTTTACAAATGCAGTATAATGTGGTACTAGCACTTCATGTAATCCTACTCCTATCCCTCTGTTGATGCAGCCTAGGACTGCTTTGGTCTTTTTGGCAGCTGTAGCACACTGCTGGCTCATACATACTGTAAATGGTTGTTCACTAGGACTGTTTTTTTTTTAAATTTAATTTAATTTTTTTTTTTTTTAATTTGATTTATATGCCGCCCTGCTCCGGAGACTCAGGGCGGCTTACAATGCGTTAAGTAATAGCCTTCATACTTTTGTATATTTATACAAAGTCAGTTTATTGCCCCCATAATCTGGGTCCTCATTTTACCTACCTTAGAAAGGATGGAAGGTGAGTCAACCTTGAGCCTGGTGAGATTTGAACTTGCAGTAATTGCAGGCAGCAGATGTAAGTGGATGTTAATTAGTCTGCTGAGCCACCAGAGCTCTCTGGTGAGAGAGCTCTCTGTTAGAACCCTCTCACAGTTACTCCTGTTGAACTAGGTGCCACCTATTCTATACCTGTGCATTTGTAAGTTCACTGTGGTCTATTTTGTCAAATGCCTTATTAAGTATACAAATGTCTACAGCATTTCATTGGTCCACACTTTGGAACTTTTGAGGAAAATTCTTCATGATGGCACCCATCATGGAAAAGGCATTCCATTTAATGACCCATGCCTTCCTGAGAGATAGAGTTTCTTGCTACTGTCTAGGAAATTCCTGGGAAGTCAACAATCACCTTGAAGATAACTAGGCAAATGTACACCTTGGTGCCTGGCCAGATACTCCCAGCACCCCCCCCATGACTGTTAGCTGGTGGGGAGGTGACCACAGAAAAAGGGACTGTGTGGCAGTAGCTCCGGTTACACAGCAATAGCAAATACTCAAGAAAAGCAAGACAGCAAAAAGGGCTTTTAGTGAGAATGAATAATTCACATTTTGAGCAATGTCCTAGTGAGTGGCGACAGGAAGATTTCAAATAGCTCCCCAGGGCATAGCCCACCAAGGGAACAGTGGGGAGACAAGTCATGAGGAATGGGCAGCATGGCGGAGAAAGCAGAAGAATAAAATGGGAGAGAAGCAAGCTGGGGTAGCATTAGTGGAGAGAGCAAGCCTGTAATAGTTGCTAAAAAGAGATACATTTAGTGAACAGGATTTCTCATTGTGCTGCAGAACTATCTAAGAGGCACCTATCCTGGATAATACTCTTTTAGCTGATTGAAAAAAAATCCTGTATTGTGCTGGAGCTGGTTACCTAAACCTTGGTCAAGGTATGCCATGTCAACAGAACAAAGCAGGAGAAATCAAAGAGTACTGGCAAAGTACTCAGCCTCCTATACACACAGCAAGGTTTTGGATTCGTTGAGAGGAAAGTCTCTTTGATAGCAATTTTGGGAAACTTCGGTTAGATCCCTTTCTCCTCTTGATCATGAATGTTACTGGTATTAATGCAAACGATATGCATAACCTCCTTCCACGGGTTAAATGTCTTTCTGAGTTGCTTTTCTTGTTCAAGAACATCTGTGCAATACAGTAACTGAAAAACATTAAAAATAAGACATCCTGGGTAGAGAGGAGAAAACATGTTATGCAGTTTAATATTAATGTGCATTATGGGGAAAATAGCAGATGAGAAACTGAGTTCTATTTTATCCAATGCCTCTTATGAATCTCTCACTATGAATAACATCTGGACTATAGTGATACAATGCAGAAGTATATCATTTTAAAATATAAAGGGGGAGGCAGGCAATGCAGCACCCTCCAGATGTTTTGGACTACAGCTCTTCTAGTCCCTTGCCATGGCCAATCGGCTGGGACTGATGGGAGTTGGTTCAGCACATTTGGAGTAGCCTGCAGCTTGGATTTCTACTATGTCTTTTGAATCTTGGGGCAGAGAGATAAAATAACAAGCTAATCCAAAAGGGAAAGAGGTCTTTGTTTGCTCCTTTTCTGTTCAAGCTGAGATTTCTTTCAACTTGGGTCACTCTCCAGTACCCAAACCTTCAGTTTATTCAGAGTATGAAAGGTAGCATTTAGAACAAGTGACTTTTTATTTTTTTTAAAAAAAATACCCAACACAGAAATGATTATTAGGTCAGTTTATTTTAAAATCATAAGATGAATTGGTAAGGTAAAGTCATTTTAAATTTTGGACAAATGGTCCTGTTTTGAACGAAATAATGTCTAAAGTATCACAAGCTTGGAATATTCATTGCACTAATTTGCACTTACAGAAAGAAAACAGCGGAGCAATTTAAATTGACAAACTATCGCAAACTTAATATTTATACTTTGAAGAATCTTTCCCACTGCCATAATGTGATGAAGTGAGAATGCTTTTAAGAGGAAACCACAAGTCCCAGCTGCCATTCCACAGTGTTTTTATCTTTGAGTCACAATTAAATCATACAAAGCTCCTAACATTTCTACAGTTCTTAACAATTTGTCAGTGTTGATGTATGCAGCCTTTCAATACACTTGCCATATTTGGACTGACAGCAAAACACAAACTCTCCCCCTCCCCACCACTTACACCACCTTTCCAGCAGGCTCTACCAGGCCTTTCACCACCATATCTGACTGCCAGCTCAACTCTAATATCCTGTTCATTGTTCCCAGCTCCCTGGTCTGCACCTCCATTGTCTCAATGCCTTCACAAAAGTCACGCATTTCCATTTACTGCCCTCTGACATTTGCTACACTTTCTATCGTCACCCCTCTCTCTCCTTGCTGTACTTTCTGCTGTTCTGACACCTCCCAATTTAGTATAAACTGCCAATATCATTAGCACTGTTTATTCTTCTATGTTTTTAATGTGAATTTAGAACCCAAATAAGAGGCTTTTCAGGGCATTCTTCACCAGATCCCAGACCCTGCCTGTCATTGCTCAGCAATGCTCCTAATTCAGTAAAAATGCATTTATGAAAGAATAAGTCACTAGGCCCTAGCTGAGAGCCAAGAACAATTTCTATGAAGTAAGATCTTTTTTTGGTGCAAGTAGGTTTAAAATAAATACCTGCATGAGAGCAATTTGTTAATTTCTGTATAGGGATACTGTAGCATTGGAAACATTCCTTGTCCCGTTTACAGGAAGTTTAGGAATGTTCGATTATACCTGAATTGGAAAAGAAATAAGAAATTATATTAGAATTATAAAATTATAAAAGAAGCAATTTGTAAACATCTTGAAGAAAATGTCTTGATTCCAAAGAGTCAGCATGGGTTTTCTTCTTTAAAAAGGTAGCTACTTTAGTGAACTAGGGAAATGTTTTGCATGTGATCTTCCTCAACTTTAGCCAAACCTTTGACAGGATTCCACATGACATTCTCCTTTACAAGTTGTTAAATTGTGGCTGCGATGACTCTACAGTTGGTTGACTAACCACACTCAAATGGATTACATCAGGCTGGACAGCAATAACTAGTGTGATCCTGCAAGGTTATGTCTTAAGTCCAGTATTATTCAATTTTTTAATTGACAATTTAGATAACAAAATTCATGGGTTGCTTATCAAATTTGTGGATGACACACAATTGAGAAATCTGGCCAATATCCAGGATGACAGATCAAGATGGCAATCTCATTTGGATAGGCTGGAAGACTGAGATAAGAGGAATAAGATGTCCTTCAACAGGGAGACGTCTAAGCTATTACAATTAGAGAGGGCAAACTATAGCACACACATATAAGATGAAGATTCATGGCTTGGAAGCACTATTCTGAGAAGGATTTGAGTATGGTTAAGAACAACAAACTGAGCATGAGTTGGAAGTGTGAGACAGCTGCTAGAAGGGCTAATGCAGTTTTGGGTTGAATTAGGATTTGTTTCAAAGAAAGAGAAGCCCTTATTCCCCTCTATTCTGCATGGATGAGACCATGCCAGAATACTGTTTATGACTCCAGATACTACAGTTTCAAAAGGATATTGATAAATAAGAACAAGTTCAGAGGAAGGCAATGAAGATGATACAGGGACTTGATGACATGCCCTATGAGGACAGGATGAAAGAACTTACAAGCTATCCAGAACTTCCAATAGTCAATCAGTAGAAAAGAAGATTGAGCAGACAAGTGGTATCATTGTCCAAGTACCTTTTAAAGTCCATAGGGAACAAGGAGAGGAAATCAGAGTAAATCTGATGGATTAGGGGCTATACTGGACTCTATGTGGCACATTAAGGGCTGCACTCCAGCAATGCAAAGAGCCATTTTGTATTTAACTTTAGTTTTTACTTATTTTATTTATTTTGGAAATGCTTTAAAAAGTATGCTCCCACCCAAGTTGCAGTTTTGTTTTTCATCTGTAGACGGCAAAATAACACAACTCCTTTTTTTCAAGGTCATAGATCTCATTGCTGATAAATTAAAAAGTTTTTTTTTTAAACAGATGACAGAAGAAACTAGCAGAAGAAACTATGTATATAACACTGGAATCAATAGGGCTAAAATGTTCCCCCGCATTTGGGGTATGTTTTGGAGATTTAAATATTTACTCTTTTTGGAATTATGAAGTTGAGAAATTCACCTAACTCCATGTCCACTAACCAAAGTTGGTGAAAGAAAATACACAATCTTTTGGGGAGTTCCTTTGATTTATTCTTTCTGTGATTTGAGTAAACTGTGAGAAGAGTCATTCACTCTACAGAAGCTTGTGCACTTCCAGATTTCCAAAGGATTTGTGCTTGTGTCACATTTTCTTTTCTACCCCATTCCATTATATTCAAGTCCTTTGTAACTCTCCTTAAGTGTCCCCAAAAGATAAGTTGCTTACATCATATTGTAAACCTCTCATCCACTGACCACATCCTCTGACTGAAAAGTAATAAGAGCCAATTGCAGCATATAAGAATTACCCCTAGTTCAATATAGTCAAATGAAATGGTGATGAAAACAGCAGAATATGAATATGAGATTGATTAAAATCACAGTCTGTAGGGCTCTTCCACACCCCAACTGCTTTTATTTCTCCAACCTCAGAAAATTTTCTATGATTACCTTAAAACCTGTTGCCAACCACAAAATGCTTGGAACAACTACGATAGCAACAAACACTCTATCTTCTCTTGCCATCAGTTTAATAGCATCACAAATGCTTCCCCTATCCAACTCCATAGAAAAGGAGAATGAAAATAATCATTTGTATATTACCCCAATAATACCCTTTCTTCATTTTTCAAACATTTATCTAGTTATATACAACCCTCCCCAACCAAACAGCTGTCTTATAGCAATAGACATAGCACTTAGACTTATATACCACTTCACAGTGCTTTACAGCCCTCTCTAAGCAGTTTACAGAGTCAGCATATTTCCTCCAACAATCTGGATCCTCATTTTACCAACCTCAGAAGGATGGAAGGCTGAGTCAGCCATGTGTCGGTGAGAATTGAACTGCCGAAACTGCTGGCAGCCAGCAGTCAGCAGAAATAGCCTGCAGTACTTCATTCTAACCACTGCACTACCATGGCTCCTCATGAGAGGACTTGAAAAGGCTCCAAACCATTTTATTCTTGAAAGACCTGATCTGGGAGGTGTTCTGAGTCAGGGAAATGGGCTATACAGATAGACAGATGATGGTGATAATGGTGGCAGTGGTGGTGATGATAGTTTCAAATACACCATAACTGAGAGAGAAATAATTCAGCTCAGCTCTTGAACACAGTTGACATTGATTAACAGAGGTCTGGAGTTGCCTTTGAACTGGTGTGTTATCCTTAACTTTTGAAATAATAATAAAAAAAACTAGCGCACAACATTTATTCCTAATATGCTAGTTTTCTTGTTCTTTTTTATTCCATTCAAACATACCTGATTTTTGAAGGCTGCCTGAGCAAGTCCGTGCAATTTTCTTCGCAGGGTTTTTCAAAAGTGGTTTGCCATGGCCTTCTTCCCAGGGCTGAGAGAAAGACTAGCTCAAGGTCACCCAACTGGCTCTGCTTAAATGTGGGATTAGAACTCATACTCTGCTGCTTTTTAGCCTGTTGCCTTAACCACTACACCAAGTTGACTTCCTACTTGCATTCAAATATGGAGAATTGGGGGGTGGGGGGTGGAAATGATGTTCTGAACTTTTATAGTCAAGTTTTTCCCATCACAGATGACTTCAATTATTCCTATAAGTTGTATATAATGCCATCTGTGTTACATAAGGGTATTCTTTCAAGGCTTTAAACGAATCACCTTTTCTGCTTTCAAAGCAAATAAGGTGCTATATGAACCACAACTTTTAACAAATGCATTTTTCTACTTGGAAATAATTATTAGATAAGTCTAGAGATGGTGAAAATGCTTTGTGCAATTCAGCAGATATGCCTATTTGGCCAGTGTAAGTATGGTCTATTCCCTTACATGGGCATGTGTTTGCACATGTGCATGTATCTTATGTCTGTTTATTATCTTATTTACCTCAAACTCCTCTACTTCTTTGGAAGAAATTCTACCTTGTATAAAACAGCCCAAAATTTCTCAAGAATCATCACTGTGTTTGTATTCTAGTTAGCTGAGAGGAAGGAGTTCATAAATTTGTCCCTTAAAACCAGCTGTTTGACATACTAGAGAAAAATTCCATCTTCTACTAGCTCTGGTAAAAGAGAGTAGTTCGTTATGTTTGCAACTCAGCTTATAAGCACAGAAAACATGAGAAGCAAATGTTTCCATTTCACCACCCATTGAATATCAACCACAGCTGAGCTTATACAGTTTTCAGGCTTTAGTTTCCACCAACAGTTGTATTAATGGTTATTTCTAATCCAACGAAATCATTAAAATTTTCCTGTAACTTTGAAGGAGTAAACATTCCACACATCCAGCCCCTAACTGTCAACAAAATTCACACAGATTTCATACATATTGATACCGTCTAAAATTTTCAAGACTAACATACTACAACATAAGGTTTCTCATAATGTCTACTTTGTTAGATACATGTTATCAGAAATCTATTCTTAATTATTATGTCTCTGCATGTAACAGCATGACATACAGTTTTATTTCTCTAGAGTCGTGCATCTGATGAAGTGGACTGCAGTCAATTAAATAAAGCTAACACTACAATACTATTGTTTTTGCTACAGCAGATTAATGAGCTAACCCCTTGGTAATCACATATTTTTATCATAATATATAAGAGTGAAATGTTTGATGGCTAGATTAGAAGTGGGGGAAGATCAGTGACTCTGCATATGGTTAAAACTGCAGGGATATATTTGAAAGGGCATATTATTATCTGGTGCTTATGATTGTAAATTTACATAGCATGCTTGTAAGCAGAGAAGCAAATTTGGGTAAATTAGCATTGGCAGCTGACTGGACTACTTGAAAATGGAACTGTATTACAAAAGAGATACTAGTTATATTTCACTCAAAGCTTCCAATGTGATTACTTCAGAAATGAATGATCTGTTACTATTTCCATTGCATGTATTCAGCCATATTACACATCTGGTCAATGTATTTCTAATGTAAAAAAGAAAAAGAATTCTTATGCTGTACTTGAATCATCCTAACATAAAGATGCTTTCTTTCTAACAGGCACTATGTGTATGTGGGAAATTATAATACGTGAGGCATTATATTAAGGTGTCTAATGTGACTGAAAAAAGCAGTAGTTAATTTTGCTATTCTATTGATATTAGAGATGTGGGGTGTTGTCCCCCATTAAACTCCATATTTGGTTAAGAAGAAGCTGCAGTGCAATTAATGAGTTAGGTAGCAAACCAAGCTTCTAAGGATCAGGGATCTGTTCTCGTGTTTTTATATCATGGCTATTTTCTTAGTTGATTTGTTTCTTCTGTAAAGTGCACTGGTATTCAAAAGAGACTTCACACGGCACTGGTTGGACACATAATTCCGTAGAGGCATTCATTCTTCTCCCCAAAGTTCCTCTAGCAACAGAGTTGTAGTACAGCCAATGCCCACATCAACTGGAACTGAAGGCAGCCATAATTCAACACATCTAGTGATGCCAGGTTAGGAAAAGCTTTTCAATGGTAGCCGTATATGTGGCCTCAAAGAATCCCTTCAAACACTCTTTTAACCCAATGCGGTCTCCGGGAATGCTTGCTGCTTTTTGGCATCAGGAGACAATTTCAAAAACTCAAGATGAAAATGTTCCTATTCACCAGTTGCACATTGGGAAGAGGGAAGTGTGTTTCCAATAGTGACCATTTCTACTTCATGAACAGCAAACTATGGAGATCATAGAAAAACTGCGCTTCCAGCATCCTTAACCTAGCCATGTCACAGTATGGTGCAGAGGCATTGAATAATATGCCCTCCAACACAGAAAATCAAAACTAATGTGCTTAGGCTGCCCAAACAGCAAAGCCAAAAATAAACGAACTGAATATTTGCCTGGTTACTGGGCATGGTGGGCACAGTGCTGAGAACTTGGATATCAAAGGCTTCCTTGCCAAAGGAAGCAAGGACTCAGGAAGAAGAGAGGCATCTCCCCTTCTGGCCCTCAAGATGAAATTTATACAGAGCCTGTTGCTTAAGGAAATCTCGGAGTAGCTGGGACGGGAAAAGTGGAAACTTCAGCCAGCTCCACGGTCCTGTCTTCCACCTTTTCCCTTGTCTCTCGCTAACAGAGGAGAAGCCAGGTTTTCCCATCTTCAACCAAACTTGTGAGGCAGTGGAGACACACGGCAACAGGTCAGGGGTGGCGAAGATCATTAGGGGCATAAAGAGAGGTGTTAGGATCAATGGAAAACGGGGCGGCGAGAGCAAATGTCTGGAGACTTTGGGCACAGCGGAGGGTACTGCCTGGGAGTCGGGGAAGGGGAGGAGAGGGTTGTTACTGGAGGAGGCGCCAGCGCTGTTTCCCAAGGCCACAGCCCTCTTGGCAAGCCCACCCCACTCATCCATCCTTGGGTTGCGAGGGTCCCCGGCTTTACTTCGTTCATCTTTGCACACAGCTTCTCCACTTTCCAGCCAGTGCACTTTTCCTCTGATCTTTTTCTTCACCTAAAAGAAACGGGATAGAAGATAGTCCCGTCAAAATTGGCTTCAAGGAGGCGCAGGACAGGTGGCACCTGCGATACCCACGCCCACTCTGCTCTTCTTTGTGGCCAAGGGTGGTGTCGTCGGAGCAGTATTGCTCCCTTACAAAGGTTACACGCCTGCTCTTGAAAGCTGCTTCCCCCACCCCACCCACCCACCCACCCACCCACCCACACACACACACACACACACACACACACACAAACCAGCTTCACCGCCCGTCACAGTTTGGCTCCGTATTGATCGGCGCTGCCTGGCCGCGCTTCCCCTGCAATTCCAGGTAGTAAATCAGTGCCAGGCGACTCCACCTCCCGGCGTTGCCATTGGGTGCCTGCTGTGCTCGGGTCGCCGTGATTGGTCGCCTCGCGGGCACAAGCCTTTACATAAGAAGGCGCTCGCTCTGCTGACTTGATAGAGCCGGAGAGATACACATTCACGCACGCCGAGACCGAAAGAGCGGTGGCCAGAGAGCGGACACTAACACGACAAGCACCCGCACGTGAACAGGGCAGTCCGCCCGCCTGCCCGCTCCGGATGCTTCGCGGCCAGCTGGTAGGCATGGAGCTGCCCCGGCAACCCACTTGCCCGGTGAGTACAACTGTTTCCTGCCCTGCTGAGCCCAAGCCGACCGGGGCAAAGTTTTCCAAATTCCCAAAGAGATGGAGACTTTGGGTGGGAAGAAAAGTTGCAGTTGGCGAACGATGCGGGGCGGGAGGAGGCTATGGAAGCGTAGTCGAGGGCCACGTGAGACTGGCGGGCGGAATTTGGGGTTGAGGGGTGGGCTTCTGGGAGAGAGCGGTGGGGAGGGGCCGTGTGAAAAAGCCCGGGCTTCGGAAACCAGGGAGTAAGAAGTGGAATTGAAGGTTTGAGAGAAGCGATGGGGACGGGGAAGCACTTTTGTGCGCTGGGGATGTGCTGAAGAGCCGCTGTGGAGACAGCTATCGGCTGTCCAATGGCACGCTGGATCTTCCTGAGCAGGGAGCCGTTTCTTGGAGTGCTCGCCTCCGGCAGCGAGCAAAAACTGAGTGCCAAGGTGACTGCTGCTCTCCAGATTGCACTAATGCTGCTGGTGGCGGCAGCTGCTAGTAGTGGCAATGCCAGTGTTGAGGTTGGCTTGATACCCTGCAGTTTGACATGGCCGAGGAAAGGCATGGTTCCAACTCTGAAGTGTAACTCTATGGGCCCGGGAGTTCTGGCTGCTTCCTGAAGATCTGATAGGTCTGGTTCCAAATTCTTTGATTTTGTGGGGGAAAAGACTATCCCTTGCCTGCAGTATTAATGCAGGATCTGGGCTGGGAATAGCAAACTCTGGAAAGACAGCAATGCAGACAAAGCCAGTAGCTTTTTCTTGTTAGTGGCTTCAGAAAGGAAAAAAACAAAAAAACAAAATTTGGAACCAGAAACAATACTTGCTCATTACTGAAGCTCAAACCTGAATTTTATGATGTCAATTCTTTTGATTGGTTGAACCCGTTTGCCCTCCTACACTTTGAACAAGAACCTGGTGGGTTGGCATCTTGTGACATTTCTTAACTAGGTTGATATCAGCACACGTCATTGGCTGAACAGACATGATGTCACAGAGAAGGATACAGGAATCCATTTGGACAACAACTCTGTGAACGAGTGATGTCACTAGTCTACAATGAGACAGAAAACCCTGTGTCACTGTGAGGCTTTTGGAAAAGCATCTATATTATATTGGTGATGTGGTTCTATAGGAGTTCAACTATCATTTAGGAAAATTGCAGAAAGTATGGAGTAGAAACTGCTTGCTAATGCGGAACAGCGGTCCACTTAAAAGTTTGGTTCTGCTATGGCCACTCATTTGAAAGTACAGGATTTGCCAGGAGAATGTATCAACTGAGAAAATTGCATACAATTTCTTCTCCCTTCCTCTGAACAATGGCAAGAAATCAAAGCATGCATTTATTAGGGGATTATTGCATAGTGTTAGAATGTTATGCAAATCCCAATTTCTTTCCGACAGAAGAAATCTGTTGTCACCAACCCTACTGGTTTCTGCATATATGGGTACAAATAGCAGTATGATCAGCCACGCCCTAATAGATCATGAAAGTCATGGAAATATGCAGCTGCAGACATACCCTCTTGAAGCGCCTTCTCTCTAGTTTGACAATACACATCCCTGTTCCAAACACTATTCTTTTAGAAGCTTTTCATCCAGTCAGCATTTGGAATCACATGACTAGAAAACTAGAAGACAACTACAAAAAGCGGGATTATTATCACAGTCTTGTGATTTGGGGCAAATTTGCTGCAGCAGGGGTTCAGAATGCGCATTTTGTCCATACAGCATTCTCTGTGTTAAGAGCAGACCCCTGGTATAATAAAAGATCATAAGGTATAGGGCATGAAGTCATGCAGATGATTTCCATCAATGTCCACAGCAAGAACAAAATGGCGTCCACTATTTTTTTTTCCAGCTGCCAAGGACATGGAAAACCATATCTGTCCCTTTTAATCCTAACAGACACCTAAGACTGTTTCTGATCTTGGTTTGGTTCAAGAAGTAAGTGGATTCAATCTTGAATCCTCTTAACCTATCCGTATCTTCCACTTACAGAGCCGACTTGAAGAGGCAAAGGGAAGCGATCAAAAACAATGTAGGAGGTAGCACATGAATGCCTTGCTTCAGTCCATTGCTTTTCTATACAATCCTGTTTGAACATGGGGATGGAGAGATTCTCCTTGCTTTTCCTTTATTGTGGCATCCTGCATCTTGAGACTTTCCATGGGCATCCAATAGTGACTTTTGCAGGCATATTGGCAGGGATTGCTGAATTGCCACCCCCAACCCATGAAGTAAAATCTCAAAACCCGGGAACAAAACAGGGATAGGCAACCTTTGGAATCCAGTAGACACATTGGGAATTTTGAGTCATGTCATGAACAATATCACAAAATGGCTTCCATAGTCACAAAACTGTCAATTTTTAAAAAGACAAATGTGAAATTGATCCTCACCACTCCCTTTGGCTTCAGCTTCCAATCCAAAATACTCTGTTCCACGCCCAGCTTTACTTTTGTTTTGAGATTATTTTGGAGGTCCAGGAAGTCCCTTTCTAAACAAAGCCTTGAGCTGCTACCACCTACCATTTTTGTTTTCTAAGTAAGTCCGAAAATTGTAGGTGACTTAGAGGTGCTCATAAGAATGATGCTGGAGGCTGTTATCTTGCTTTGCTATATGCCAACTTCTTGGTTCAATTTTTCACTTGAAAAAGAAATAGTAGTATCCACTGAGTTAGGGGACTCAGTAGCACCGAAGGGAGCCTTCACCAGTTTGTTGGTGTACAGGTAGTCCTCAACTTACAACAGTTCATTTAGTGACCATTCGAAGTTACAATGTCATTGAAAAAAGTGTCTTATGACCATTTTTCACAAACATTGCAGCATCCCCATGCTCATATGATCAAAATTCAGATGCTTGACAACTGACTCATACTTATGACAGTTGCAGTATCTCAGGATCATGTGATCCCCTTTAATGACCTTCTGACAAGCAAAATCAATGGGGAAGTCAGATTCACTTAACAGTCATGTTACCAACTTAACAACTGCAGGGATTCACTTAACAACTGTGGCAAAAAGGTCGTAAAATGTCTCAGCAACAGAAATATTGGGTTCAACGGAGGTCGTAAGTCGAGGACCTGTACTTGGATGTCATTTTGTTCACCCGGGACTAGAAACTTCACCAGCTGACTTGGGACTACCGGTAGATCATGTATGGATTTAGATAGAGATAATAACAATTACACTATCTTTCCCCTATCTGACACTCTTATGATATATTTGGGTCCAAATTCCAGTCATCCCAATCTAGTGAGATGTGCTGGCTAAGGTTAATAAGAATTATGTTCCAATATTTGGGAGGAGCTAAGCTATGCAAATGCCACAAAATTGAATAGATTTGTATTAGAATCTCTAGGAAAGTTGTGTATAAATTATAATGCAGGTCCAATGCAAAAATGAAATTTGGGGCTGCGGGTACGATTAATATTTAATCTGTATGTCTTTTCCTGTGAAATACTTTATAGTGGCTATAACGTATGATGAAATATAGGATCCTGGTTCCTAATCAGTTTTCCTCAATAACTATTGGAAACTGTTCAAAATAAGCCTAAATGGAACTATTTTCCATAAAAGGATTTTGTAATGTGTTCAGCAACTTTATCTGACAGCGCTAGGAGCATAAAAACCAGGTCTTCCAAGGTCCAAGGGGAAAGCTGAAATCCCAGAAGAGGAAGAGCAGGGGTTACAAGGATCAAGTACATTTTCTTCACTGCCTGCGCACAGGTGCAAGCTCTGAGTGCATGTTTGTGCGTGTTTAGGAAGGCAACTTAATTAATGGCCATTTCCCTAATGATCTATCTGGAAATGCACACTGATGTATGAGTTTAATTAGCTCAAGCCAAATGCTGGGAGCGCGACAGAAGAACACGTTGTCTTTGTCACCAGGCGCCTGTTACTATCCTATGTTTATGGAAACTTATTTAATGAAGAGTTAATCTGTGCCTAAACTGGAGGATAGTACCAGCTACTGGCCTTGTATGATGGATTGTTTTGCTGTGGAAGAACACAAGAAAGATGCATGTGCTCTTGTACTTACTACCTGGTCATTTGATCTATAGATACCTATGAATGGCTCCTTCATTGTTTCTAAACCGAATAGGTAGAGTTTTTCCTGAAGAGGACCAAACCTGATAGCTCCTGATATTATCACATTATAACTATTCATAGTAATCATTATTAATTGCAATTATATGCACCCGGGGCCTCCTCTCTTATATAACGGGAATAACCAAGTTTACTGAGACTTTTCAGTTTTTGTTTTTGGTAGGTTTCTTATATTTCAGGCCACATCATGAATTCTGCAGCCCTAAATTCTACTGCAAAGCATAATGAAATAGATAAATTTCATCAACTGCCTCTTCAGAGAATAATTTTGAGCATATGGTGATTTCAATGAAGTCATGGAAAGTCTTAGAGGCTTGCTGATCTTCAAGCAGGAGGCGAAAAGGCTTAGGACATGCCTAGTTATAGTACCATCTGCCTATCAGTGTAGGTAGAGTGGATACTCACAATTGTTCAAGACCACCTCTGGGTTTGGATACAGCAGGAAGATTTGCAAGAGCTTACCTTGAGATCTGTTTTGTAGAATCCTGTTTGAACATGGGGATGGAAGTAGAAGTGTTAATACCACAGGGTACTTCTAAGAGGGGTTAGGACAGTCCCAAAAGGCCAATAATAGAGCTAATGAGTTATTATCTGTAGAAATGTTCACAAGACAGATTACCTATTCCATAATGCATTTTGACAGCCTTCTTATTCACACAATCAGGATGGATAAAACATGATGAAACGATGGGCTTCTCCCCCTTCACACTTTCATTCCAAGGGACTTTAAAGGAACTATTGATTCTAACCTACAATACTGATTATAAGAATACTCCAAACTGACAGCCCTGGCTGGGAGAGGAAAGATAGTTATTAACATAAAATATAAGACTTTTCATATGCGGATACTGACAGAATGAAGAAGTGCCTTTTTTCTTGCTAAGCTTTAACTACTCTTGTTGTGTTTACAAATGAGGGAAGAGATGTTCATCTATTTTAAGGATTAACGAATCTCATTGCAAAATTGCCTTCTCAGAAAGTAAAAGAGGCTATCCTATCTCAGAGTCTACCTTGAACTGAAAGGTGATTTCTGGCAAAAAGATGCTTTATTTGCTGCCATCTTCTTTTTTTGCATGGACTTCTCCATAGGAGAGATCAACAGACATTCTGTGGAAGTGCTTTAATTTGGAGAAGATCCTGCCTCAAGAAGCAGACTGGATGGCTCTCAGGATTGTCTGATTTTCATCAGAGTTACTGGAAAGTTATGAAGCAGAGTGTGATCAACTTAAAACAGAAATGTGATGTTATTAAAATACTTGCTCACATCACTGCATTTGGGTTTAAATCTACACTGTTGCCTGGTGCTTTTTTATAGATTCTTTCTCTGCCATCTTCTAGCTCAGGGTAGCCACAAAATCAAATCCTACCCTTTGGGACATTCTTCTTGAAGGAATGAATTAAGGTGATTTCTCTTCCTTTTAATTCTGATGAATGAATGCGAGATTTAATGGTCTAACCTAGTATATATTTTTTCTCTTCAGCAGGGATGTGGAATTCTGAAGCTAATATGGTTTCACATCCCAGAGTGAATTCTGAGACAGCTGAATTGACTTTCAGTCCTGAAACTAGATGTTTGGTACGAACTATTGTGTCAGCACATCCTGCTCTTCACAACAGCTGAAATTTTCCATAGATCTAGCATGCCAATGCTTCCCCCCTAAAGTTCAGAAGATTAAGAAACAGAAGTTTCCTGCCCACAATAAAGTAAAAAAAAACATCTCTATTGGTACTTGAGCATTAGGCAATTGCTGACCAATCCAGAACCAAACCAAAGTCTCTAAAACTGCTTGCCCAATTATGCAATGCTACCCCTAAGAATTTATCAGGATGGTTATATCGGATCCCTACCAATGCTTATCTGCATGGTTAAGTAGCAATGAAATGAGCAAAGCGAGCTAGATTTTGAGCCATGCTGGCACAGTGATTAGAATGTTGTACAGCAGGCAAATTCTGCCCACAGCCTGGAGTTCGATCCTGACCGTCTTAATATTGATTCAGCCTTCCATCCTTCCGAGGTTGGTAACATGAGAACCCAGATTGTTGGGAGCAATATGCCAACATTTGTAAACAAACCAGAGAGTGCTGTAAAGCAGTATGGAGCAATATATAAGTCTAAGTGCTATTGCTATTTTCCATAGTTTTATAACTATCTGTTACAGAATTCCTGCATTAAGAAAAAAAATTCCCAGCTACTAAGTGAATGGGTGATGTAGCCACATGCTTGTCTTTATAGGTGCCAAGGTTGCTGCTACTGCTGTTGTGGAGCCTGGTTCTGCCTTGGCCTGGTGAAGGATCCCAGCGCAGTAAACCCATGTTCACAGCAATCACGGATCAAATCCTTCCTCCTGACTATGACAGCAACCCGACTCAGCTCAACTATGGTGTGGCTGTGACCGATGTAGACCAGGATGGAGACTTTGAGATTGTCGTTGCTGGGTGGGTACCAAGAAAAATGCTAAGTATTGCTAGGTGCATGGGAAGTTGTGGGGGGGAGGGGCTGCCACCCCACAAGGAGGCATATTTGAGGAAAAGAATAGTCTAGAGCAGTGGTTCTCAACCTGTGGGTCGGGACCCCTTTGGGGTGGAACAACCTTTTCACAGGTGTCGCCTAAGACCATCAGAAAACACATATTTTCAATGGTTTTAGGAATAATTTTATGGTTGGGGGTCACCACAACATGAGGAACTGTATTAAAGAGTCGTGGCATTAGGAAGGTTGAGACTCACTGGTCTAGAGTTAACAGGATGCAAGGAAGATGGTTACATCCCAAAAGCTGGTCTCATACAGAAGGTAAAAAACACAATGTATATTATTATTATTATTATTATTATTATTATTAAATTTCTATATTGCCTTCCTCACAATCTCAAGCACCTCTGGGCAGGTTTGGCTAACTGCCATACAGTATATGAATTAGTATGTGTATTGCCATACAGTAAGAATCAAATATATAGATTTGTTTGTAAGCCATGACCCAACTATTATTTATTTTCATCATGGTATATTGAACAAGCTATAATGGTCCAATTCACATATAAGAAAAGCCTTAAATCACCTTATAATCACGATGGCTGGATGCATATATTGTATTAATTCAAAACTAAACAAATCACATTAAAGTTTAATACAGTGTATGAATTCAGACCCTGTTTCTCAGAAGAACTTGGCCACTGCTATGTTTGTGGGGTTTTATAAATGTTCTGGACTAAAACTAACATTCCCAGTTAGTGGGATCTGGTTTTGCTGGTTGAGGCCTATGAGAAATGTCTTTGAAAATCCCTGAAGGGCATTAAATTGGTGAAGGCTGTAAAAAGAAGGAAAAGTATACATGTTTATACTCTGCTTTGCTCTTAGGACATGTAAAGATTGATATGGATCCTCTGGAATAAGCCAAAAATAACATCTGTGCAATGATTCAATTCCAGATGTGTGTGTGGAACTACTGTGTATGTCTATGTGGAACTACTGTACAGTTGCATCCTCAAAGCTTACAGCTCAACTGTCTCCCACATGATCACTTCCCTGATTAACTGCCTCTGCCAGTAGCCTTCTCAGCTCCCACCCCAACTTCCCCAACCTGTCCAGGCTGCAATCATGACCTAGAAGTAGGGGCCAGAGAGGACTGTCTCTTTATAGCTGGCCACTGCTTGTATAACTTGGACTAACATAAAACATGTCTCAGTTGCACTGAGCTGGAAAGAACATATATTCATTGAAAAGCTCTTCTGTCTAGGATTTCCTAGAAAACAGAGAAATTGTTTCTGTAACCACATTCATTTCACTGAGCCTTCGCAATCTCTTCTTGGCCTTGATTTTTCCTAGCTCTTGCTAAATTGTTTTCCATCTATTCATACCATCCCTATAGCAGGAAGAGAGGATAGCAAGTCTGCTTTAAACACATGGACTACTAGGGCCATAGTTTTAGAGGCCCACATTTTTCTCTTTCATCCCCACTGGGCTGCCAGGGACCTCAGTTGCCCTGAAGTTGCATTCAGTCTCAGTGGTCTCCCAGGATCTTTCACTAACAGATTCACATCTTCATGGCTAGCAATTTTTCATTTGGATTCATCTGTATGTAGCCTCTTCAAAGGTTGCTCATATCAGTAAAACATTAAACTGCTCCACAAGCTGTAGTCCCCGTGCTGCTACACAGGCTCTATGGAATAGTGACTATGGAAGAGCAGTCTTCAGCTTTACTGAATGATCACAGAGAAGAAGCCACCCAGACTGGATGGGGAAGCTGTTCTAGACCAGGGCAAAGCATGCAAAAAAGCCTGCCTTCAAACATCCATTTTTTTCATGTCCTGGGGGGATATGCAGCATATAATTTAACAATTGCTGTGATTCACTTAACAACTGTGGCAAGAAAGATAACGAAATGGGGCAAAATCCACTTAACAAATGTTTCACTTACCGGCAGAAATTTTTGGCTCAATTGAAGTTGTAATTCGAGGACTACCTGTAATTGGAACCTAGTTCTAGCCTCTAACCATCAGGTCAAAGCTGTTACTATATCTCCTTGGCTGAAGTGGAGCCATACAGTCATAGGCGTACTGATAACATCCCACCCTAAACTAAAGAATGGCCTCTCTTGATAGTTTCATATATGTGTTAAAAGGAATGCAAGATAAGACTTGACCTCTTCTCCCCCATCAACACTGATTTCTCCAATTTGATTCTCCACTGATTCCCCCTCTCTCTGTATGTGTATATGTGTGTGTGTGTGTATATACACATATACATATACATATACATATACACATACACATACACATACACATACACATGTTTTTCTCTCGAAGCACCTGGTCTACCCCAATATGGGAGGGAGCATACTGCTTCCCTTTAGCCTTTATTTCTTTATCAGCAAATATAAATTTTATACACACACACATACTTTCAGGTTGGGGAACTTTTTCCCTTCAATTCTTCATGCTGACCTTCCCCAATCTGATGCCCTCCAGTTGTGTTGTAATGATAGCTTCTAGAATTTTCCTGCCTGGAAATTCTGGGAATTGTAATCCCAATGTAACTGGAAAACTTGTTTGGGAAATGCTGCTTTATACAAAGACTGTGATCTTTGGAGCCCAGATTATCTTATTAAGTCTAGAAAACTGTTGAGAGACAGGTCTTTCTCATAGGTGAGGAAAAGTTTAGGCAAGTCAAGACAAGTGGAAAAGTGCCCTGGTTTGACCTGAAGGAAAACAAACTTTCTCTCACTCTGAGGAGAGGCAACCTTCTCTCTCGCTCTTCTGACAGCCTCAATGTGCACCTTGACATTGTGTTAATTGGCTGCAGCAGAGTGAGAGAGTGCTTCATCGCATTATTGACAGTGTGCTTGCCTTGAGTTGGTGCACAGGAGTGAGCAGGCATTCAGCTGTGTGCTCCTTGCATCCCTAATCTGACAGTCCCTTGAAGAGGAAGGATAGAAGGAAATGGAAACCAGCCTGGCCAGCTGCTCAAAGAGGAACAGCATGTTTTGCCTTTAGGGTGATCATGTTGGACATACCTTGACAAATATGCATATGGAGAAGTTGAAGTTTCCCATGAATGAACAATCAGGAATGTGTTCATACTTGCCAGGGCTACTTTAATGTATCATTAAGAAGAGGCAAGTTATCACACAGGAAACAATACCTTATTTATTTATCACATTTTTAAACCTCACATCTCCCTCACAAAAGAACTCTATGTTAGAACGGTATGAGTCCAGCTCTTAAAAGATCCTCATAATCTCTATCTAGGAATTCTATAATCCTGTCAAGAACAAATAAGTATCAGATAATGAACTGACTATTCTGACTAGGCTGTTGTCACAGGTAGACTTCAGCTCACTGGTTTCCCCAACCTGCTGCCCCTCCACTTGTTGGGCTGTAGTGCCTCACCCCTAACTCTTATCTAGTAGTTAGGAATGATAAGGGCTCCAAATTTGGAGAAATCAATTCTAATTCTCAAATACTACAAAAAGAAATTGATGGTCCCTTCTGAATGATTGTAAGTGATGCATTAACACAAGGAGACTAAATACTGGGCTGCACATCTCATATTTAATAATATTACAATTACTTAAAATAATGATGATGGATAATCCTTGTAAATGATATAAAATTCTAAGTGTGGGAATCAGCACTTCTCCCAATTTTACTGACTACAAAGTCACATTTCCTTAGATTTGTAGGCTTCATTACAGGATATCTACCCTACAGCTTTCCTTAATTTAGCTCCCTCTAGATATTTCAAATAATAAATCCATAAGACCCATTCAACGTATGATTGGAAAATATAGGGAAGTTAGTTCAAAACATCTTGAGAGTGCTCAAATGGGAAAGGTTGTAGCTTTTCCCCAAAATTGCTAGCCAGAATGCTAATTCAACCAATTTCACTGGGAATGCTGGAAGTGATCATTCACTTGAAGGGGGAGGAGGACTTTTTACAATAAGATATTCCTCTGGGTAAGAATTATATTCAACCTGTTCCTGATTAATCCCTGATTGCTTCCATTTCTTAGAAGGCAACTTTACCCGGCAAACTTAACTCATTAATCTATGTGTTCACCTGAATCCATCCATCCTTTTTATTCCCGTCATTCCTCTGACCTTCCTTCATGGATGTGCATTCCAGACGCGACATCTCCATCACTCTGTCCTAAACTGTCACCACGTTGTTAGTATTCTTACTAAAGTAGAAACATTGTGCTAGTTCTTTAGTTATGGCCTTAACAGAGGCAAGCAGAGCAATTGGACCCTCCTTCTGAGATATGATTTATTTGTAGCCTGAAAAGGACTTACTTCTGCTTTTGCTATACTTCTTCACATTTATTCTGAGATGCACTGTAATTGTCTGTCCGTCCATTCCCACCCCCCACCCCCAAACATGCATCTTTAGGGCACAATAGTGACTTGTTTGGTATTTAAACTTAAAGCCCTTTGACAGAATTGGAATGGAATACAATGAAAACAAAAGAAAATGTTATCATAATATATTTAAAAGGCAATACATTAAAAAACAATAACAGTAATAAAGAAGTCACCTAAATTCCTGTGAGGGCAAAAAAAATGTAATCCGGCAGTGAAAAGATACAATAATGTCACTTTTGTGGAAGGGACATTTGATCATAGCAGAGGAGATCTTAGTACTGAATAGTACCTTGGCAGGCCGGCACACAGGAGGCCCTACAAGCAGTAGCAGCATATTCCCTTGACAGGGCACTCAAAACCCATACCTTGGATTTCACAGTTTAAGAGTGAGAAATATATTAGAACTGCTGCCACCAGAAGACGGTCTATGCAAAGTTTGCAAGTATCATTTGCAGATCTAATATACCCGGTATTTCTAATTTCCTTTTGATATTGCTCTTAATAAAGAATAACAAAGCATCTCATTCAGCCATGGGCTGCAGCTGCCCATATTTAGACAACTTTGCATCTCAGAGTGCAACCTTTTGCAGGAAGATTCCCACCCTAAGATTGCCAGTGCTATGCTTTCTAATATAGTGCATTTCAAATCTTGCAATGATTAAATAAATTAAAGAATATGATTCTGAAAGAGATAGTGGAACAACATGTTAAAATAAAAGCCAGACATGTGGCTTTTATTACATGTAAGTTTCTTTCCCTCTGATCTTTCTAGAAGAAGACTATGGGAGATCTTGAAGTTAGTCAAGTAGTTGAAAGATTCCAAGAGGCAGATTATTAAATCAGCCATAATATAAACTACAGTTTTTTCTGAATCTATTTTTATTAAAAGCTGAAGAATCTGAAAATATATATATTGCACCACATGTGAACAAGACACACATCTTAAAATAGAGGATTACCATGTTTTCTGAAGGCAGTTTTTCCTACTTCAGATTACAAAGTCCTCACTTCAAAATACACTTGGAATAGTAGCCAAAATGTGTTACTAGGCATTTCATAGACCCACTGACACATAAAATTCAGCCTCTGATGCAGGCTTGGCCCTTTGCATTAATTGGTTTCTTGAAAGGCTCCCTTCTTGATCTCCTTTGAGGACAAGATATTTTCCCTTGGGTTTTCAAATATTGCCCTCAAGGTTTTATCAAATTCTATATTTATTACTAGCTACTAGGGCTCCCTCCCTGCCCTCCTCCTCTGTTGTATTTTCTCTCTATGCTGTACATTTTCAGCCTTAGCAAACTCTATGCTAACCACATTAGAGTCACACATCATTAGCTGCCAGATGAAACCACTCAGGCGTTTCTGCAACTTTGCATTGTGTGATGTTAACATGGATGGATGTCTCAAAGAATTCAGAACTCTCCCTTAATCAAACAAGCAGAATTCTACACAACTAGAGGAAGGGTATACTTTGGCCAAATCCATTAATAAGACAGATAAGTACTCTATAAAAGCAGTATTCTTGATCTGATACTGTAGTAATTTAGGTTTTTGTCAGTGCTGTATCAGAGATCTTCCCAGTGTCTCTTCCTGACAAGGGCTTTAGGTCAAACCCATGTAATATGCCTTTTAACAATACAGTCCCAGATAAATCCTGATTCCTGAATAGGAGGGGAAACTTCTATTTGCATCTTGCATACATTAGATGTCTGAAATAAGATAAGAAAGAAATTTCTTTTGGGTCTTTACCATTTGGTTTCCATTTTCCTGAGGAGCCCCAGTGGTGCCTGCCTTAATCCCCAAATCCTTCAGCATGTCAGAAAAGATTTAGAAAAAGAACTCTTGTCTATAAATATAGGAAACACAAAATCCAGCCCTTCTTCTTTAACCTATTTTTCCAAATGAATCTCACTGATCTGAAGAAGGAAGAATGGAACAATATAAGCTACGTGGTAAATCAAAATGATTTAAACATGCTTAACTATAAGTGGCATAACATTTTTATGTGCATTTATCTTACATTGGATGAAAAAATAGACTTTCCTAATATTTTTTAAAAATATAATCCTAAACTCCATAAGCATCAGTCCTCCTGAACTTTGTCCTTTGTCCTATGAAGGGTTTTAATCAACTCTGGTTAATTATGTGTCTCGAAATCTTACCAGATTAATGTATTAAATCTGTACTTCAAAGCATTTTCATAAATGTGTGATGTGTTCAGCAGACATGAGGAAAACAATGGCTCTATTCCTTTTTCTCTGTTGACTTTTTCTCACAAAATAGGACAGTTTTTTGGAAAGGTAGCTGTGGCAGTTGCTGAGAGCCGTGTGACTCATTAAAATCTAACAAATCCATTATGGCAGAAAAGAGGCAGGGAGGTGATTAATCCAGTGTGCTAGAACTCAGGCTGAGTTACTGGCTTCTTAATAAGGCGGAGCGGTGCAAACGATGAAAAAATATGGAAAGCATATTGGTTCCCACCACTGTTCTCTTCATTAAAGTCCATTCCTTTCCCTTCTCCAAGAAGATATTGGGAATGCTTGGTTGCCTAATTGAGGAAGTACATTAGCAGCAATAGAAAACTTCACTTTGATAGGAAAAAAAAAAGAGAAAAACTATTGAGAAGTCCTAATATCTGAAACCATTCTTGTTCACTCTTGCTTCATTTCTTACTCTCTGTTCCTTTAGGTACAATGGACCCAACCTGGTGCTGAAGTACGACAAGGCACGGGGCCGGCTGTTAAATCTTGCAGTGGATGAACACAGCTCCCCCTACTATGCACTGAGGGATCGCCAGGGCAATGCAATTGGTGTGACAGCCTGTGACATTGATGGAGATGGATGGGAGGAAATTTACTTCCTAAACACCAATAATGCCTTTTCTGGTGTGTGTCAAAGTCACCCATCCCTGGCATTTAATTTACCACTGATAACCAAATTAACGCATCAAACCTTTTGAATGGTCTTTGCATTTCCCTTCATCTTCTGATATCCATCCAACTATGATATACAACATACTATATGCCTGGAAATCATCCCATTGTAGCAGCTTAACCAGTGCTGACTAGTTCCAGGATCCATTTAACCTGCCCAAAAGAGGTGACAGAAACTAGAAGTGATTCTCAGAGGGGACACATAGTGATGTGGCTGGATGAAGACCAGGAGTCTGTTCAGCCATCTTTCTTTCTTGTTTGTGGTGTCCTGAAGGCTGCCCTCTGCATAGTTTACTCTGGGACCTCCTCTGCTAGCCTTGTACCAATGGCGTTCATTTCCTGACCTTCACTGGCCACCAGGGTGGGATGTTTCAAGCCTGGAGTTAATTTCCCAGCTGAGTGATTTTGTCGATTCTCTGGCAGCAGTGGGGCTGGCAGAAGGGGGGTGGGAGGAGGTGTAGAGAGACTTAGCTGCTGACTCAGGGTTTTGCCAGATCTCTAGTTGCCAGAAGTGACTGCAGCTCTTGAGGGCTTAAAATTGCAGGGGATGAAGGAGCGCCTCTGGGACAATGTTCCTTGAGGTGAATAGGACAGAGGGAAAATGGCAAACCTCTGAAGCATCTAGGCCTCTGTGGCTCCACTGTTGTTATTGTTTTCCTTTGGGAGGACGAGTATCTAACTGCTAGGCTGGCACTAGACTCCTTTACGATACGGTCTTGCCAAAGTCACATATGTAGCACTAGTCCACGTCTGTACCCTGCCAGCGTAATCTTTATGGCCTAGCCCTTGCTTAATAGAAATTGCAGTTAGAATAACAGGCCACTTTTCTTTTCTGAGCTTCAGATGGGCTTGTGGGATTTTCTGGGAAATGCTGCTTGACCATTGGCTTTTCTGTTAAGATTCCATGCTGGATTTTGGCTGCTTCTAGATTCTTTCTGAATAGCTTGTGGCAACCCTGGAACGACGATTGCTTTCCTCCCACTTGGTCAAAGTCCCTCTTTAGATCTCTGTGGCCCTTTCCCTAGAAAAAACACCATCAAGCCCCTGCTCCTTCCAGAGTTGGGCTGGGCCCATTACCTGCCTCATCGATCTACTCTTGGTTCTGCTTATCTGTCTTCCTGACACACCTAATTATAGCTTTGCAGCTACCAAAGACTCCCACTCTTTAGATCAGCCAATCACATTACTCCCGGCATCAGGGTCTGGCCATCGATTTTTTGTTTTCCCTTTTCCCTTTATGATGTACATGGCTCCGTGCTGCTTTGGCACATTTTTCCTTAATGAATGTATTCTTCTGGACCTCCCTTACCAACACTTAAGCTTTGTTGGAGTTTCTGCATTCACAGCAGTGCAGTCCCAGTCAAAGCCCTGCATACTAGCTAGCAGTTAGAGACTCACTGAGAGTGGGTATTGGAGTGGAGAAGCTTTAAAGCCTGACAATCAGGAACTAGGTGCTCAAAGTGGACAAGAAAAAAAAGGATTCAGTTTGTAGTGATAAGGTGGGATTGTTTGATGGTCACATACACAATCTGCACGTACGTACAAATTTCAGATCTGCATAGTGCAATTGTGTTGTTTCAGGATGGGTTTATGCCAAATCTTTCCACCTCTGATCGCTGGAATCTTGGAGCCCTTTTTCCAAAGGACTCAGCTGAGGTTCTAAAGAAAACACAGCTCTGCCTGGTTCCCCATCTTTGACAGGAGAAAGAATGTACTGAGATGGAGTACAGCCTGAAGCCATAAGATGCTTGATGTCTTCTCTCTCTTTCCCAGGTGTAGCCACCTATACAGATAAACTATTCAAGTTCCGCAATGGGCGCTGGGAGGACATCTTGAGCGATGAGGTGAACCGGGGTGTAGCAAGCCGGTTTGCTGGGCGTTCTGTGGCTTGCGTAGACAGGCTGGTGAGTGCATGAGTTTGGCTCACGGGGGCTATCATCTCAGAATCGCTGATCTCTGGCATATATGCGGAAGAAAGAAATTGGAACCAAAGAAGCATAATCTAAACTGCATAAAGAGAAAAAATGTTTTTGGAGAGGCCTTGTTCTCCACCCAGCCTCCCTATGACCAGGCTCTGCCCCCTCCTCCACAGCTGTCAGGACTCCCATCAGGGGCTGCAGTGCCAGGCGAGTGCCGTGCTGCTGATAAACACCGCCTGTCTGGGTGATTTATGCCCCTGTCACCTGCATTTTCTTCTCTCTCTACCATGCGTGGTTTGTTTTCCAATGATTATTGCTAAATCAGGGTGCCATGGGAGAACAAAAGGGGGCAGATGGCAGCTGACAAAGAAGCCTGGGGCAAACATGGGCACGTGAAGACCTGGCATGTTCCTTTTGGAAGCCCCCTAGCAAGGATAAGAAAACAACCATCTCTGAGTAGACTGTTTTTGCTTGTATGTTCAAGGGTCTGGCATGGCATTTTCTTTACCAGACTTATCCTTCTCACGGCTGTGGAACTGCGACCCACTGGAGGCACCCAATATGCTAGACCATAGCTTCAATATTTTGTGGCTCATTGTGTTTTGGAAACTCAGCCATTTCATTATATTATCAGATTATTGTGTTACACCATCACAGTTTACATTTGGGCATAAGATAAGAACCTAGGAATTGTGTTTTGTTCCTCTGGTTTGATGGGTTCACATGTTATGTGAATCTAGCTATTCTATCCAACATGTGGGGAATGGATGGGAATGCTTCATTGGAGCGCTGGTTCTCAGAGGTTCTACTCCCTTCCTTCCTGCAGGGGTCTGGCCGCTATTCCATTTACATAGCTAACTATGCCAATGGAAGAGTTGGTCCTCATGCTCTCATTGAGATGGACACAGCTGCCAGTGACCTAGAGCATGGTATTGTGGCACTGAATGATGTGGCTGCAGAAGCTGGAGTCAATAAATTCACAGGTATGAGGGAAGCAGAAAGTTGCTAAATTGCTGAAGAAGACCTGAGGATATAAACTGGGGAGACCTTTGATCAGAATGAACTCCAGGTTTGAAGTAACTCTTACAAAATGTCCTCCATGGGGTTTTCCTTTGTTGTGTTGCCCTAAGGTTCAGAATAAATTTACCTTTTAGTGCCATAGAATGTATAGTAATTGATGTTTTTTTTTCCATGTTAGCATTTCCTCTGAACAGCAGCCTATATTTTTTTCCTGAAATTCTCCATTCCATAATGCATTGTGGGGGGGGGAATAAAATATTCCATTGGTCCCTTCTTAAAATCCTACACTACCCAAGCATAGCAGCACATCTGGAGCTTTAGGGCAACACAACTGTAGCCACCAACCGAGTTGTGGCTGCCAGAAACAGACTTCTGAGATGGAGGGGGAACTTGCCTCACACGATGCTGGACCAGTCTCTGACTCTAGTTCCATTCATCTTCAGAGGTCTTGGCTCAGCATTCAGTCTCAAAGGCCCTGAATTCTTACCAAATATTTTTGTGGGTATTATGGAACTTCAAGGTAAAATAGGGATCCTCACAATGAATTTCAGTGTTTTATCAATTCGTAGGATTCACTGTAGACAGAGATGGGAAATAGGAGAATGAATCCATGGTTGGGGTTTTGGTCTTATATTCAGGCTAGGATTTATTTCCAGTGCAGTTACTGCTTCACGGGGAGCAGGTGATTGGGAGTGCTCTGGAGCTTTCACTCCTCTTGTTCCCAGGGGGTCGGGGCATAGCGGTGGGTCCCATTCTCAGTGAAGCTGCCTCTGACATATTTTGTGATAATGAGAACGGAGCCAACTTCCTCTTTCAGAACCAGGGCGACGGTACCTTCATAGATGTAGCACCCAGCACTGGTGAGTATGCAGCCTGGGCAAGGGTTTTGGGGGCGGCATGTCTTATAAAATTAAAATGATTTATGTAGTTGCTGGACACTTGAAATCCTACTAGAATTGAGATTTTTTTTTCCCTATCCCAGCCTCCCTACTTCTGGGGAAGGAGGGGGTTATAAGTGCACCCAGGCTCAACCACCAGTTATTTAACGTCTGGCTGATGATCACTGGAGTTTAACGAAATGTCAGGCTGGCATCCATCACAACTGTGCTGCTGATGACACCTATTCTCTTTAGAAACATTCCTTCCATGTCATCAAGGGAATAGGAACACATTGGCGAGAAGGAGCTTGGGCGGGGGGGGAGGTGAAAAGCAGATTGCCAGCCCCTCACATGCCTACTCAACTAAACTAGCTGCCAGAAAATCCGCTTCTGTCCTCCGCCACCATGGAGCCTAAATTCCTTGAGGTCCAAAACAGCATAAGATTCAGTTCAGTATAGTACATGGGAATGTTCATCCAGCTGATTTCCCTGTCATCCTCTGTAGGGTTGGATGATCCCTACCAACATGGTCGTGGAGTGGCTCTAGCTGACTTCAATCGTGATGGCAAAGTTGACCTAATCTATGGTAACTGGAATGGACCACACCGGCTCTATCTGCAGGTTAACGCAGGTGGGCGTATCCGCTTCCGAGTAAGTGCTATCTGAAAAAGGGAGGTCCAACACTGGCATATGCCTGGAATGTCCTGGGCTGTGAGCAGGGAAAGGGGATGTGGGGACTCTGGTAGTAAAGTAATGTAAGAAAGAATGGAGCACATAGATTAGGTCCAATCACCAAAGAGACTGATGTCTATACCACAATTGGATGACCAGAAATTCCTTTTTTTAAGGATTATCTCCCAGCTCAAGAATGTTCCTTATTCTTGCAATGTAGATTTGGCAGCATTTTCCTCATCTTGCTTTCTATCCATCAGGAGAACACTCCTTCATGAAACTATATAGACTTTTGATATTGCCTGCTGCAATTAGCTTCCTACTTTTCAGCCCAGTAACAAAGTCTCCAACCACCTAAATCTATTCCTAATCTTTACTTCCTCTTGGTCCTGCTCAAGACCAAGCCCTGCCCCACTAATCCCCGTCCTTCCCCCAGGACATTGCCACGCCCAAACTGTCCATGCCATCACCTGTCCGCACCGTCATCGCTGCTGATTTTGACAATGACCAGGAATTGGAGGTCTTCTTCAACAACATCGCGTATCGTGGCTCGTCTGCCAACCGCCTCTTCCGGTGGGTGAGAGCCACATGGCCACCAGAGGCTAGGGCAGTGGGCTCCCTATCTTGCTTGGCCCTGGATACTGCAAGAAAGGTTTCCCAGCAGAGTCTGGTGGAAATCATTCTGTCTTTAAAAAGCTGTGCATGCAAACTGAGAACATGAGAGGAGACAGCTGGGAGGGGTAATTCTTGATCCATTGTACAGTGGCATTTACTCTCCTGTGTCATAATCCACAGGAGTGAGGTGGTTCCACCAGAATGGAAAGGGTCCCATTTAGTTCCAGCCACTCTTTATACAATTGACAATGTTGTGACTATCTCACTACTGATACAACAGTCTGTTCTGCCTAGACCAATCCCTGGAGATTCTGGCTTTCACTAATTAGCACTTATGCACAGTTCTCATTAATTGTAGGCAATCAATGGCTTGTTAAACAGAGTTGCTTACATTTCTCTGACTAATAAAGTGATAGCAGCAGCATATGGCAAGTCTAGGGAGTCCGTGCCAAATTTATCATTTTGCAAATGTGCAAGGTCTCTTCCAGAGAAAAGAACAGTGGCAAAAGCAGATACAGCCTAGAGATCTAGTCTGTAGATACAGGGTGGTGATCACCAGAAATAGACTTTCAAAATTAAGGTCCTGTTCAGGGAGGACAACATTCATTACTGCAGTCCTTTTCTGCTGCAGGGTTATCCGCCGAGAACATGCCGACCCAGCTATTGAAGAACTAAACCCTGGCGATGCTGTGGAACCAGAGGGGCGTGGCACAGGTGAATCATTGTCATGTCTTTTGTGGAGCATGATTATCATGCATCACTTAGCAAGAATAAAACAGATATAAAAGAGGTTGCTGTAACCTATTGGCAATGGTTGGGACAGACCTTCTGCCAGTGATGAATTGTGTACCAGTGACCCCTCTCTGTGCCAGGAAAATCTAGATATCTGGCAGTGGGCACAGTTAGGAAATGTCAAATTGTGAGTGTAATGGTTTCAAATAATAGTGTATTTATATGATAAGTTTGCATTAAATCTGTGTTTTGTAAACACTCAATGAATAGATGCAAATACTGCAGGTGTTTGAGGGAGAAAGGGAGAGATCGGCAAATCTTCATCTGGGTCCTGTGATGCATCATAACAAGAGCATAATTATTTGTATTAGGCTCAGAGACAAAACATCCATGTGGCCTGACCCCATGGTCTATGGGTTGTTCCCATGACTGGCTGCCTCTTAAAGCATATGAAGGAAGAGAAGAATGACCTTTGTGTGTGATGCCTATCAACAGCCAGGAGACTTAATTCCTGAATATCAGGAGCAGAAAGGGCTCTTATTAATAGAGGATTTGGCACTAGGAAAAATAGTATCTGTGGAGTAGAGAGCACAACAAATACCACTGCAGGGAAACTGAATGGAATCAAACGCAGAGAAGAAGAAACTGTATTCTGATTTTCTCATGTTGGGCATTATATCATTCAATATCGCTGTTAAGTAATGTGGCCCTTTCACAAAAGTGATGAGCAAAGATACATTTCCTTACTGAAATTATATCATTTTAGGAGGAGCGGTGGTAGATTTTGATGGTGATGGGAAGCTGGATTTAATTCTTTCACATGGTGAATCCATGGCACAACCACTCTCAGTCTTCAAAGTCAATGAGGTAGGTTTAGAAAGTTTCCTCTCTTAATGTGTTTAAAATCAAATCTATATGTCAACAAGCATGAAAGTCCTTCCTCGGTTCCATGACCACTTCATCCTTTGGCTGAGTCTGTCTGTCCATCTCCACAGGGTGCTGGCAACAACTGGCTGCGGGTGATTCCACGTACACGCTTTGGGGCATTTGCTCGCGGTGCTAAAGTGGTGCTGTTCACACGGCACAGTGGTGCCCATCTGCGCATCATTGATGGAGGGTCTGGGTACTTGTGTGAGATGGAGCCTGTTGCCCATTTCGGCTTGGGTGAGTGAGGAGGAGTAGAGGCAGGGCTTGGAATGCAGAGTGGTGTGTGGACCCAAGTCTCTTTTGCCCCAGCCATCTGCCTACTAGTCCAATGCAGGTAGTCCTTGACTTACAACTATTTGTTTAGTGACCATTCAAAATTGCAATGGCACTGAAAAAAATGATTCATGACTGTTTGTCACATTTACGACCTAGGATCAGGTGATTAAAATTCAGACACTTGGCAAACGGCATGTATTTATGATGATTGCAGGGCCCCGGGATCATGTGATCCCCTTTTGTGACCATCTGTCAAGCAAAGTCACTGGGAAAGCCAGGTTCACTTAACAAGTGTGTTACTATCTTAACAACTGCAGTGATTCACTTAACAACTGTGGCAAGAAATGTAGTAAAACGTGGCGTAACAACTGTCTTGTTTAGCAACAGAAATTTTGGATTCAATTGTGGTCGTAAGCTATGGGCTACCTGTAATATATAGTACTAGTTATTACTTATTTCTTCTTCCAAATCAAATTTGAGAGAGAGAAACCTGGTGCAACCTAACACCACCTCTGAATTTGATAGGGTCATATGCCGACAGATAGTGCTCTATGACCCTGAAATTGTTGCAAAAATGGGTCAATTATTAACAAACTTCAACTAACATTTCCCCACTCTGTTCCACACTGCTTTTTTTTATTTTTGAATTAGAGTTCTTGAAAACTCAAAAGCTTGCATGCTATTTTCTAAACCCTAACTTAAGACAGGCATTGCCTTAATATGGACTTCGATTTTGTTTTCTTGTGACCGGTTTAGGTTCTTTGGGGTTTTTTTTATAGATCTTCCTTGTCTCTCATCCTTCCTAAATACTCACCAAACACTGCAAACTAGAAGTCTGTAGAGATTCTCAGTCATCCAGGTCATGGTTGTCCCAAAGGTGCTTTTTCAGGAGGCAACTGGACTTTCTGGTTTTTTCTTTTGAAGACGTTTCGCTTCTCATCCAAGAAGCTTCTTCTTCCCCATTCCTGCCAGAGCTGAAGAAGCTTCTTGGATGAAGAAGCAAAACATCTTCAAAAGAAAAAGCAAGAAAGCCCAGTTGCCTCCTGAAAAAGCACCTTTGGGACTGCAAATTAGATTAAACATTAGGTCTGTCCTTTCACTAACTTATATCCTTATCTTTCTATTCCTTCAAAATGTTTTAGTTCAGAGCCTCATCCCTACATTCCTTCAATTCTACTAAGGTCGAGCAAGCATACTGAAGAATCTTCATTATAATACATTTCATACTTTTAAATGTTTTCCCAAGTCTGCCAATTCAGCAGCAAATTTTTTAAGAGCTCTAGCAGCTCCCTACTTTATGGGGGATCCACGGATACTAAACTACTGCTGCAATAAAGCCTATTACCCAATCATAATCCTTTTCTTTGAAAATATTTAGCAAGTTAATGTTATTATCTTATGTATTAATGATAGCTAATTCATCCTCAGGAGAATAAAGGGTGTTCACAGTAATTTGCATTCTCAGAGAGTAGACTATTTGTATTAACAGTGAAGCCCTGATTTGCTCCTTCAGCTGTTTTTTTGCAGAAGGCACTGCATTTCTTCACACCTCATTACTCTTCTGCATCCTTGAGGTGGCTTGGTTTAGTGGGGCATTGCCAGGTTAGATTGCGCTGTAAGTGAAACCAAGTGGCTCAGAAATTCAAGGAGCCTATATGCCCAAATATTCCACATCCCTGCTGGTCTTGGCACAGAGTAGTTGATGGAACAACACAACCCCATCACATTGCAAGTTCTTTCATCTCTGTTGGGAACAGCTATTGAAATTTGGGAGGAGGAAAACTAAGCATGAATCTGAAGGAAGGGTAGTTTTTAACAACCATTCCTCTTTCTATGGTGCCTGCAATTTTCTCCATTATTCAACAATTCCCTGTGCTTTTTCCTTGTAGGACAGGATGAACCCAGCAGCCTGGAAGTGACTTGGCCAGATGGCAAGTTTATCAGCAGAGCTGTAGTGAGCACTGAGATCAATTCTGTTCTGGAGATTCTCTATCCCAAAGACACACCAGGGCCACCCACCGTTTTAGTTCCTCTTGAGGTAAGCTTCACAATTAAGCCAATTTAAGTTAGGTTTCAGTGTAAAGAATGTGAAGTTATTTTCTCCATAATGAAAGCAATGAAACTAAATGGGTCCCAAGAACCAAGATACCAATATCATGCTTGTTTAGTAGAAGTATTACAATAATTTTAAAATAAGATAAAAGGGAGTGATTTTCCACCCAATTTTACCTTCCAAAAATATGTAAATAAGATATCCAGTGACCCAGGATTGTGAAATATGGACTCCTGGTGGCAAAAGAAAAAGAGCCAGAAACATAGGGGCAGAAAAGGTGGGGGTGTTGGTTTGTATGATTTTTTTACAAGGTCTTCCCTTGAGGTCTAGATCTCAAGGGAAGGTGTGCCTGGATGAACAAGAGCTGCTCCCAACAAGAAGGGAAGGTATTTGGATAAAAGAAAGGCAGATCTCAGAGGATGCATCCAAATTTTATCATACACTAAATATGAATCTTAAATATATGTAGCTACAATATCATTCTAGGAAGGTTGTACCTGAAAATGTGATGCTTCCATAAGGACTGCCAGGCTGATCTAATAAATTTCTGTTAGAGCTCCTTCTTTGGTTTCCCTTGCTCTTTTCCATCACCTCCTTTTCCAAAGTTTTTGACATCTGTTCTCTTTCAGTGGCCCAGTTTCTCTAGTCTCATAGAAGAGAATATATTTGGTTTAGGGTTCTTGGTGCTTTCTCAGCTTGGTTGTTTGCTTGCAGACATTTCATTACCCAACTATGTAACATCATCAGTGCAAATCTAATGACTCTTTGAATTGTGATAGCTACATTAAAAGGGAACAGAGAAGATAAAGGGTCTAATACAACTAAAGTGGCTGTAATAAAGGTGACACTGCTGCAAAATTTGCTATTGTCAGCAAAGTGACTTCCAATGTAAAAAATCTACTAGCACGAGGTAAGGAATGGCCAAGTTGTCAGGGTAAGAAAGCTATGTGATAGTAAATTTAAAGTGCTAGTTATTACCTATAAAGCCCTTCATGCCACCAGGGTCTGGTTTATCTGCAGAACTGCCTTGTCACCAATCATTTCTGCCTGCCTGGTATGTTCAGACAAAGTGGGTGCAGTCCAGGTCCCTTCAATTAAATAGACTATGTCTTCTATGTTCCTGCCCCTGATGTCTGGAGAAGGATCCTCCTAAAGGTGGCACCTACCCTCTTAGGTTTAATATGTTAGTGGAGTCCCTGTCCAAACAGTTTTGTACTGTTATAGCTGTTTTGCCTGAGCTGTTATGTGTTTTGTTTTGATGGTTTCAAATTGGATGTTGACTATAATGGGATAATGGGGTTTACTAAAAAAAGATTGCTGAAATTTGGAAACAGAATTTGAACATGCCATCTCTATACTAAAAAGATTGGGCATGAATCTGTAAAGGCTTTACTTGGAGCAGCTTATATCCTGTGACAATACCTTTAATATTATTGAACAATGACATCTGCTACCCTAGGCATTTGGGAAGGACTTGATAGGTAGGCAAAAAGGCCAAACTGAGTCTACACATCTGGCTGAATGTACAACCAAGCATAACAATACAATAACACAACCTTCCCATTTGCAAATACTGGTTTGTGAGTTCTCAACTACGTTCACAATAAAGAGTGAAGATGTTCAAATTTGCACTGACTGATATTTACCCAGTGCAGATTATTTTCCTTGCTGCTCCTTCTTATCCAGAAAATCTACTATGTGCCCTGATTTCCATATGAAGTTTTTGCTGCCAAATAGGAAGCACTGGCTTCTACATTTATTGTACAAGAGAATCAGAAGGGATATATACAAAAGTACCCCTCTAGATTGGGAGCTATATACAAATAGTCCTCGACTTATGACCCCAGTTGAGTCCAAAATTCCCATTGTTAAGCAAAACAGTTAAGTGAGTTTTGCCTCATTTGCAACCTTTTGCTATAGTTGTTAAGTGAATCATTGCAGTTATTAAGTGAATTTAGTTTCCTGCATTGATTTTGCTTGTCAGAAGTTGGCGGGGAAGGTTACAAATGGTGATCATCCTGGGTCAGTGCCGCGATGATCACCATTTGTAACCTTCCCAGACAACTTCTGACAAGAAGCAAAATCAATGCAGGAAGCTAGATTAACTTAATAACTGCATGATTTACTTAAAAACTTCAGTGAGTCATTCAACAAATACATGCCAGTTGCCAAGTGCCCAAATTTTGAGCATATGACCATGGGGATGCTGCAATGGTTGTAAGCATGAAAACCAGTCGTGAGTCACTTTTTTCAGTGCTCTTGTAAGTTTGAATCAGGGGTGGTATTCACTTACCTTCGCTACCAGTTCACAAATGGGAGTGTACATATCAGTGGTGGGTTGCCCGCAGTTCGCACCGGTTCTATAGAACCAGTAGTAAAACCGGAGGGAGGCTCCGCCCACCGACCCCAATGTCATCAAAATGGTTCTGCGCATGCGCAGAAGCTTCTGTACTTGCGCAGAAGAGCATGCAAGGCCCCGCTGCAAACCAGTAGTAAAGGTAAGTAGAACCCATCCCTGGTACATATTACCTCCGCGCATGCGCAGAGCGCCAAAAGCGGGACGTGATGACTTCCGAGTGGGTGGGCAGAGCCTCCCTCAGCCACCACTACCGGTTCACCTAAACCGGATAGAACTGGCTGAATAGCACCACTTGTTTGAATGGTCACTAAACAAAATGGTTGTAAGTCAAGGACTACCTGTATTAGATAGTATATGGTCTGAGGCAGAAACTGCAACTACACAAATTCAGGAATAAATCCCTCAAAATACATATGACAAAAATGAGATTAAAGATCAATGGTTTCCTGATGATCTGTTCTTCCTTTTTTCCCTCATAGTGTGGCCAAGGATTCTCTCAGCACAAGAATGGGCGTTGTGTTGGTGAGTCACCTGCCAAGAGAAAATCAGCAAATGCTCCTGGGATGACATTTCTTGATTCCCACAGCCGGGTTTCCCTGAAGTAGAATGACACTCTTTGGTATCCAAACCCACCAGTGTGGCTGATTTCTGAGACTGCCGGCACTGAGTCTGTCTTTTATTATTTCCCATGCTTTCTCTCTCTCTCTCCTCTCTCTCACTTCCTTTCTTCCCAGACATGGATGAGTGTGCAGAATTTCCTTTTGTGTGTCCAAGAGGCAGGCCCATCTGCATCAACACATATGGTGGGTACCGTTGCCGCAGCAACAAGCGCTGTAACCGGGGCTTTGAACCCAATGAGGACGGCACTGCTTGTGTTGGTGAGTGATGACATGGGCAGAAGGGAATAATACCCTTTGGAGCTACTTCCCAAAGTCAGCTAGGAAATTCATAAGAAGCTATCAGGCAGTGAAGCCTGAAATCCTTTGTTAGATGGGAAGGAATGCTTGGAGCGGGAAGCAGATTAACTAACAAGCTCCTAAATTCATCCTGATTAATAACAAATTATTGCAGAGGGCAACACTTCCTGCTCTGTACCCTTGTTAAGCTGAAGAGAAGAATGATAGATACTTTTCCCAGGTGAGGTAAATTTGGTATCAAACATTCTGGAAACTACTAATCATTGCTGAGCAGCTACTCACCAATTGTGGTTTGCCAGAGGGAAATGGCAGGTGGAGACAAGGGTGCTTGTTTTCCTTCTACCTGTTACTTCCCAGCTATCACCGGCAGTTCCATGGCTAGAAGATGGTGGCTGGGATTTTTGGACTTCTCTAAGTAGCCCTGCATCCTTTCCCCTAAAGGCCGTCTCCTTGCTAAGTGCCACTAACAAGTGTTCTGTCCTTTCTGCTTCTTTTTCTCTTTTTCTCTGTGTGTAGCTCAAGTGGCCTTTTTCGGTGGATATCCTTCTTCAGGGAGCTGGCTGGGCTCGACCTTGCCATCAGCCCCTCTCCTTTCACTTTGCCTTGGACTCTGCTTTTACTCCTATGCACTTTAAGCCTTGCCAATAAAGGACAGAAGCAGCCTTTATGGATGACTTAGTCTCCCCTCTCCTCCTTCCCTCCATATCCTCTCATCCAGTTTTCTCATGGTGGTCACTGGAAACATAAACTGAGGTGGGAGCATCCATTATGTAGCCCAGCTGATGATACTGGCACTACCAATATACCCTTTGCATGTTTTCTGGGAAAACAGAGAGGGCAGAGGCCCCACTAATGCTTGTCACCTCTGTATGGTGGCCATTTTCTTAGGAGGAGCTTGCCTATAACCAAGACGGTAGCTCTTGCTGGTAGTTGCTTGCTTGGTTAAATCAATAGAGTTACTCTGTGCCTGCTGGTTTGGCCTATGACACAATTGCTTCCTGTCCTTCCTTGTGCTCCTTCTTTTCCTCCTCTCTAGCCCAATACAAACCTGGATCTTGATTGGTCTGCAATTGAAATAAACAATCTTTCAGCTGGAGAATTGCTCTCCCTTAACAGCCCCCCACCAATAAACTCTACACTGTCAACAAGCATCTACTTGCAACTGTGCTTGGGATGTGGGTGAAATTGGGGGCAATAGCTAATATTCAGAAGAAAATAGGCCACAAAATGAGATTAGTGATAAGCTATGTGCCTGTTTCCTTTATGGCAGGCTTAGAGCAGTTGCATAAGCAGACGTAAGTTGCTTGGTTTTATTTCATTTTAAAACATGTAGCAGCCATTCCTGCTGAATTCTGCTCTCCAGTGCCCAGCACATCTGACCAGAAGTCTTCTCCCGGTAGCATCTCTGATTGAAGTTGCTTCCATTCTGCAGCTATACATTTCCCACTTGACCTTTCAACATTCCTACTATAGATGCCTTTTTTTTACTTCTTTACCACATTCTTCCCAATCAAAGTCCCTTCCAGATGTATAAATGACAAATCCTTAGCAAAGATAAACCTGATTTAGAAATCTGGAATTGAAATCCGTGCATTTGGAAGATTGCTTTACCATGTGCTAGTGAATCTGACCCAATCCTGTGTCAGTGTAATGGCTAAGGTGTTGGACTAGGACCAGAGAGACCCTGGGGGTCCATCCACTTTCAAATAAAGTTCATTGGGTGACTTTAGTCCAGTCTCAGTTTCTCAGCCCAGCCTGCTTCAGGAGGTTGAGAGTAGGGGGTAGAATTGGAGGAGGGATGCGATGCATGCTGCTTTGAGCTCCTGGAGGAAAGGCAGGATATAAATCTAATAAACGGATACAGGCAACTTATGGACCAGATGCAGCCTTTAATCCTTCTTCTGCAGCCAATAGAGTTCCACTCGCTTTGCTAGGCCACGTATGGGAATAATCATTAGCTGAATGGCAAGAAGTGTGTGTGTGTGTGTGTGTGTGTGTGTGTGTGTGTGTGTGTTTATAGGAATTGAAGTCTTGCCTCTGAGCAAGCTTGTTCCAGATAGTTTTTTTTTTCCATCTGCCGATGGCAGCAAATTATAACAGGTTCATGTTGGAAGAAGGGCTAAAACTTCTCTGGTGAATGAAGTTCACCATTTGGGAAGTGTATAACTGAACTCCTGCTGTGTAAACATAAATGGAAATGAGACAGCAGGAGTGACTATGCTCTCTACACGTGTGATATATCTCTGTGTATTGTGATTCTATCTTCAAATTTTGTCTACTTATGCAACTTAGATATGTGGGGGCCAAATCATTCTTGCTATCCATGATTTTAGAAGTTTATTATATTGTTGCAAGCACAAACTAGATGTCAGCAAGACACTTTCTTTTTTTACTAAATATTTTGATTATAAATAAAATAAGCCATGGTGGTGCAATGGTTAGAATGCAGTATTGCAGGCTAACTATGCTCACCAACAGGAGTTCGATCCTGACCTGCTCAAGGTTGACTCAGCCTTCCATCCTTGCAAGGTGGGTAAAATGAGGACCCAGATTGTTGGGGGCAAAATGCTGACTCTGTAAACCACTCGGAGTACATAGGGTAAAGCACTATGGAGCGGTATACAAGTCTAAGTGCTAATGCTAGTACTAAAGGAGGAGATATTATGAGCATATCTTCTATTTGTTACACAGTAAACACTATCACTTTGTATGGGACCTGTGTTGTGAACACACAAAGCACATGTGCCAAGGGAGTTGCAATAGACCACGGATTGTGCTCTTTGTCTACAAGTGTGTATTCCATTTAGTAATTTTGCTCCTGACTTAGATCCACTGAAACCATGACTGCTGTGTAAAGGGTGAGGTGGAGAAAGGCCAGAAGGCAAACAATGCAGGTCAGAAGAAAAAGAGCAGAGAGGTAACCATTCTACAAGTGTCAACCAGGGGTGAAATGCTCCCTGTTCGGACCGGCTCAGGCGAGTAGGTAGTGATGGCGGTGGGCAGTTCGTAGAACCAGTAGCAAAAATCCATGCCCCTGCCCCCCATGCCCAGCTGAGCTGCGCAATCATCAGAGGCTTTTTTTTCTTTTAAATGGCTCTGACGATCCAAGCTCTGACGATTCCAGCTGAGTTGCCTAATCGGCAGAGGGTTTTTTAAAAACCCTCTGATGATTAGGCAACTCAGCTGGGATCGTCAGAGCCTTTTGAAAGCATTTTTTACATGGTTTTACATGTAAAAAATGGTTTTAAAAGTAAAAAAAAAAATGACCACGCCCACCCAGTCACATTACCCCCCCCCCAAACCAAGTCACGCCCATAGAACCGGTAGTAACAAATTTTAGATTTCACCACTGGTGTCAACCAATGTGAACAGATGCCTGGGAATTCCGTCCCAAATTCTGAAATGGATCAGTTAGTCCCTACTGAAAGAAAAGACTGTCATTTATTTTTGTAGGGGACAATTATGATTATTTAATTAGTAAAATCAATAGTGATCCAGATATTATATAACTTCAAGTTGAAACACAAATCCAGATGGACTCTTGTATTTCATATTGTAATGAGACAAATATCATATTCTGCCAGTTTTTCCTCTGGCTTAGAATAAATAAGAAGCCAGAGAGAATATGAATTCTCTCTCCCCCACCACTACCCCCCACATCTCTCTTACAAGCCTCTATATTGGTGTTTCTCAACCTTAGAAACTTTAAGCCAGAGGAGAATTCTAGGTCCAAACATCTTAAAGTTGCCAAAGTTGAGAAACACTGATCCATATCCTCCAACCAGACAGAGGCCTGTGAAAGAGAGCTTCCTTTTCTACCTGCTGTGGATAAAGGACTGGTGATGGGTTCAGAGCTTCTTACTGTTCCAAGCCTCAGTTGCAACTGGGAGAAAGTTTTAATAGTGGATTGAGAATATTTGAGGGGGGGGTTGCTTCTGAATCTAACAGGAACAAGTTTGTCTATCCTTAAATAAAAGGATATGTAAAAAGAGGAAGAGCTCAAAACTTCAAAGAAGATGCCATTCTTTTCTGAGCAAATGTGCCATTCTGGAAAAACAAAATCCATTATTTAAATTTTATATACATGTATTTGGTGTTCTCTTTTTACCAACTTTCAATACATCTGGAAAGAGTCATTTTGACTAATGTTACTGTTAACTCTCTTACCTATAGTGGGGGTTTTCATTTATATTTTCATGTCTTGAATTCACATAAATCTTCATTTTTCCTGTGCACTAAATAGGCTAGTGGGCAGTACAGATTAATTTGCTTTTTTATTTTTTTTTTTTGAATTTTCTCTTCATAGCAATGTAAAATCGGATCAAAATATTTGAATATCCTTGGTGCAACTCTAGAAGATTTTCTGTTAACCCATCTCTGCTTGCAGCCTTGAATAGGTGACACATTGTTTGCACACCTCACATCACCTTGTTGGAAAATAGTCTCACCCTGCAGTGCAAGCTACATCCTAAGAACTAGAGGTGCTTTCTTTCTGTATACGTTTCTGATGCACAAAATGTAAAGGATGGTTATTAAAGGATCATGAAACAGTGTTGAAGGAGCATATATTGCTACTACCAACTACACCAGCCTTTCCAGAGTTGCTGAGAATTCTGGAAGTTGGGTCACACAGTTGGAGTGTACCGGGTTGTAAAAGACTGGATGGACCATTTCACATGACTGTTATGACTGAATATGTACAATGAAGTCTGCATGGTTAGAAAACTCACCTGAGGAACCACTGCCATACTGGGTAGACAATCTTGACAAAATGAGATCCGTTGCATACTGAAGAGTCAGTAGCGACTAAATGACCGAATAAAAACGCTGAACTGAAGGAACCTTTGCTCAACTTTAATATTAGGTAGCTTTCTAAGTTTCTGGATCTGTGGGATGAATTTGTATGAACAATAATAAAACAGCCATTTGCAGTTTTAAGATATCTGGTTCCCTGGAATGCTAGCACTTTCTTAGGTTCCAAGGCGAAAGTACAGGGAACTGGGATACAAAAGTGCTTTTACAGCTGTTCTGTCACTTATAGTTGAATGACTTCATTCCTGCTATGTGATTAAAAAGATCTGTTATTGCATAAATGATGAATCTGTCTTATCACACAGCTGTCTCTTAATAACAGAAAAGACCTGAAACAGAGAGAGACCATTTAAGAACCGAGCTACACATGATTAAAAGGAACATTTTTAATGTTCTTCAGAGAAGTGTAAATTGTAGTAGCTTAGAAAATTTCAAATATATTTTGAGCATGTAGAAATGGTAGCCTGGATAGAACCTTTCATCAATGCTTTAAAGGTAGGATGTTGAGCTGGAAAGTTAGCTGAGAAGAGGCATGGGCAACCAGTTTGTTCAAGATATTTTTGGCAGCTGAGTCAAGGGCCACAGAATCTTGACAGTATCATAATAATATGAGTGAAGGCTACTAAGATAGACTTTTCAGCCCTTCTCATTCTGGTCTGTTGAGATAGGAAGTTAAATAAAATGGGTGCTTTAAACCTATCAGAGGCTAGTATTTACATTTTATTTGGCAAGTAAATTTAGAAAACATATTGCCATTATAAGGAAGTTTGTTGTTGATTTTAGGGAATGTTAGAGATTACAAGGGCCTGGCAGTCACATACCACCCCAAAATTCCAGGTTGTCCATCTCTGATTTAGAACCAGATGGCCGTCTAGCAGCCAGTCTATCTCCTTACTAAATGGAAAGAGGACTCATTCAAAATTCATAATTATTTCCCCTGGCATCTTAGTGATAACCCACCACTCTCTCATTTTGGAGAGAAAGGGTCCCTGCTAGAGTAGAAACAATGCAACCCACTCCCCCATTTTTTTAAAGGGGTACTGGCTAAGTAGCATGTAAAGGGTTAAGTTGCTGTTTCAAACCAGGCTAATGAAAATCCGAGCACAAAATGCTACTTTTCAGATAAACTCTCAGGGACAAGTTAGCAAAGCCATTCAAAGCCACAATGAAATAATCAAAGACGCTGGGCTCTGTGCAAAAGCTTCAGTAGAGAATATCAAGGTTTCTTCTGAGGTTGAAACAATTGGCGTTTAGATGATCCATTGGATGTCTATGATTCTGTGCTTCTGCCCAAAATTTAGTACTTGATAGGAGGACTGCTTTTGTGTTTCATGAACGGAAAATAGCTGTAAGTAGTGATATTTTATGGCAAGGTATTGGAAATTCACCAAATCACGCTAGCTAAAACGAAAGCAAATACACATGTCAAACACATTCATAGTAGTACACATAGTCCTCGACTTATAACAGTTCATTGAATGACTGTTTGAAGTTACAACAGCACTGAAAAAGTGACTTATGACCATTTTTCACATTTACAACCATTATAGCATCCCCAACTCATGTGATCAAAATTCAGATGCTTGGCAACTGACCCGGGGGTCATGTGATCCCCTTTTGTGACCTTCTGACATGCAAAAAAAATGGGGAAGCCAGGTTCACTTAATTTAAAAAGTCCAGTCATTCACTTAACAACTGTGGCAAGAAAGGTCATAAAATGGGCAAAACTCACTTTAAAAATGTCTCACTTAGCAACAGAAATTTTGGGCTTAGTTGTGGTCGTAAGTTGAGGACTACCTGTACTAAAGGGAAAGAATTATGTACAAATAATTACAAATTGTAAGGAATGCTGGGTGAAAGAGGGAAGTGTCAAGTAAATCATAAACAACAAATGAGTTGTTGGGGACAGCTTCCATTTCCTCCTAGCCTGGTTTAGCAGTGGTTCTGAGACGCTGCTTCAGCTAATAGTGGCTGAATTCCTTGCCTGCCACATCATGTTGCTCAGCTGTGTAAGATACCTGGCATGTGATTTCATCCGACTTCCATGAAAGAAAAATAAAGAGACAGGTTACATGGCCCACTAAGTCCAGAAGCTTAGAAATAATTACTGAGTATTTCCCCCTCCCAATGCATAATATCATTAGTGAATTGTAACAACAGTTATGAGGCTAGTGCCCTCTAGAGGACAGAAGCAAAATCAAAACAACAAATGGTTTGAAGCTTCAGGCTGAAGAATGAGAAAAAAGCTTTCAGACGGAGTGGCAGACATGTCTTCCGAGTGTTAATTCATACCAGCCTGCCTAACAGAGGTGATAAAATGTAGGAGACAACAAATTTCCCATCCTTTCGCGACTAGTCTAGATTTTTGAAAAGGGACCGAGAAAAATAGAGTTCATTACAGTGTATTCCATTAGCCATCTTGAACTGCTATGTAGTTATATAGCACTATAAGCCCATGCACTATAAGTCATTCCCTCAGGCTGCCCTGAGGGAATGACTGGGATTCTGTACTCCTTGCTCAAAGAATTGGGATGTTTGCTCAGCCTGCTTGCTGCTAAACATTTTCCACATAACTTATTTGCATATAATTACAGTCCTGGCCAAGTTTCCACTAGCATACTTCAGAAAGAGATTGTGGGTCTTTTCAACACACATTTGTAAATACTGTAAAAGACCTCTTGGTCCCTCTCCCTGCCCAGGTATTAATGATTTGGGATGAATAACTGCGGGTACCTCTGTGTCAAGACCTAGGATGGGTACTCCTTTACTACTACTCTACCAGGTTGATGGCACGTAAACAGCATTGGCTTAGCAAAGAAATAACATTCAGTGCTTTCAAACAAAAATTAGAGCTGTGGACCAGAATCTCCTTTAAATCATCCTGAGATGTCTCTTAACACAAATGTATATATAGGAGTGGTTTGAAAACAGTCCTTTACAGACTGGATTAGAATACTATTTTGTCCAAAAGGTGTGGAGCAGTGGTGGGTTGCCCCCGGTTCAAACCAGTTCTATAGAACCAGTAGTAAAACCAGCAGGAGACTTTGCCCACTGACCCCGACAGCATCAGGAAGCTTCTACACATGTGCAGAAGCGCGCACAAGCGTGCGGCCCTATTGCGAACTGGTAGTAAAGGTAAGTAGAACCCACCCCTGGTGTGGAGGCTCATTAAGAAGCTCATGATCTCTTCCACCATTAGACTGAGGACGTTGCCTCAAGCAATGGAGCAGATAATGCTTAATTATCACTATACCTCTCTGTTGAGTTTGTGCAATGGAAGAGACAACCTCGTCACCATTATGAAAGAGAAATTCAGTTATGAATCCAGTTGGCATATGAATCAGAGGGAGTACAATCTTGTACTCATCTCCAGATAGCAAAACTCTTAAAGCAGCCCTAATTAGATGTAACTTTTAATTATGTTTAATTTGTGTATGGTTATGACCAAGGAGATTATTTTCTTTGCCAAGCCACGTAAATCTTACTGCTCACAGTAGGTGACATTCCCATTGTTGTCCAAATGCGGGTGAGAGAGATCAGCCCATGGGTTCTTGAATTGAACTGATACCTTTCCTTGCCGCTGCCTGCAAGGTTTCTCCTTGGAAACAGATTCCAGTGTCTGCAGAAGTGATCAATGCAATAAGCTTCCTTAGTGAATACTGGCTTTTACTCTGCCTGAAAAGTGCATAGCATGCATTAGCTCATGTAACCCCTTCATACGGCAGGTAAACTGTCCCCATAGTTAAATGGTACAGGCAATCATTTCTCTCTCCCAATTTAAGATAGTCTTTCCTCTTCCATCAGAGGTACAGTTTAAATGAATGAGATATTCTTTTTACTTGAACCCAAAATAAATACTTGCTTACTCACTCCATGACCTTCATTGGGAATGTGGTAGTTTGCACCCCTTGGGTGTTGCCTGTTTCTTCTCTTTTTTCTTGGTGATGCAACAAAGGAGAAGAAAGTTCTGTTACCCCAAAGAAGTATTTTTCTAGGCATGAACACCAAGCAAGATGAGATCAATTTACCACTTTTGAGCTGATAATTTCTCAGTCGACAAATGCCACACGACATAGGGTAGTATTGCAATATAAAATGTTATGCAGGAAATCTAAGATCAATTATATTAACAGGAATATTTACAGTAGGTAGTAAATCCAGGTCTATAGAAGAGCTGGGCAAAATCCTATCCTCATCCCCATTGCGAATCTTGTGATGTTTAATATACCACAACATCACTTCCAGGAACATGTTTTTCAAGCAGAAAGAGTGATCCACATTTTACTTATGTTTTTATTTTGATTGCTACTGTGATTTTATTCTGAATTACACAAAAGCTTATGGCTTTGCTCCAAGCCAACTTAAAATTAATGTTTATTTTATAATCAAATAGGAAATTATTTTAGCAGCACACATAACCTATTGAAATTTATAGGGTAGGGAATGTCTTCTTATATTTGAGTTAAGCCCCACTTTCTAATACAATCTACTTGCACATTTAAGTTCATTTGGTTATATGGTAGGACAAAGTAAAAGTCAATGAACTAAGAAATGGATTATTTAAGAATAAGCTAAAGGAAGAAAAATATTCCTTTACAAGGAGATCTATTTATAGGAGTATTTTATAGGCGAGACAAGGGAAAAAGAATTTTACTTCTTAATTCTAAATTCTACCTGCAGAGAAATATTATTAAAACATTATTGTAGCACTCTTTGATGTAAACCTCACAAAGATTATCTCAGTAATCCTTTTTGTGTAATCATACATGGGAACCTGCAGAGTATATTTTCCTGTTCCCTAAAATGAGTCTGTTCAGAACTCTATCAGCATAATAAACAGGAGCCTAGCAGGATAGGCTGAATGGATAGTAGTTTATCTAAGAGCAATGGCTGAGGTTATTATCAAGGAGAGATTGGAATAGGGAGCTTCCTAGATCACCCTCACACTAAAAAGATTTAATTACCTCTAAAATTTAATTATCCATCTTTAAATTTCTCATCCTAGCCTCTGGTACTTATCATTACAGTACCAATTCCCCCACCTACTGCTTGTTTTTTTATTGGAGTGAGAAGAAAACCTCGAAGGAGTTTCTATTGGGCAAAAGAACATTAGTTTTTGGGAGGAAAAAGCAACCTGGCACTCTGTTGTTGCAAGGTTGTATTTTAGGAGAAATTCAAAGTGATGTCAGCATAAAGTTTCAGAATGCTTGTTTATGGCCTGTACCAGTAGTGGTGCATGCTTCAGCAGAGATAGGTATTCTGCTGTGAGGCTGACTCCATCTTTGCATTACCCAATAGCCTGCCTTGATTGTTGGACTCTGCTCTGGTTTCTGCAAATTTCCTGACATTTTGCTCAACAGACTTCATTTCATCCAGCCAGGATTTACAAGTTCACCTGACCACTAGTTCAGTAGTGGGTTTTAAATCCCATTGCTACTGGTTCGTTTGTGGATGCACACACACTCGCCCACTGGCACAATGCTTCTGTGCATGCGCAGAGACATCCGGGTGGGTGGGCAGAGCCTCCCACCACCGTCGCTACCAGTTTGCCTGATCTGGGATGAACCAGTAGCAAACCACCACTGCACTAGTTGCTAATTAGAAGACCATTATATAATCTTCTCCATTCTCTTCCTTTATAACATTAGTGCTAAAAGCAGAGGAAGGAAGCAGTTGAAAAGACTGGAAGGAAGCAGTTGAAAAGACTGGTCAAGGAACCTACCCTTCCCAATTCCACATGGCCAGCAAATGGATTTAGGTAGCCAGAGAAGGAAGAAAACTGTACATAAAACAAGCAAGGGAGAATATCCATGTGCACTAACTTCCATTAGCACAGGTCTAAACTATAAAATACTCAACATGTTTTTTAAAAACTATAACTGGCTTTGAAAAATTAAGACACCAGTCTTTCATGTATTGTATCAGGTTTCAGAACCTGTCATGATGTAAAAAATGTAATGGTTATCACACATATCTAAGGCAAAAAACTTGGATTTAATCTGGTGTCAGTCATCACATAAAATCAGTGTGAAGCTGATTTTGATCTAATTGGGATAAGTGATCTAATTCTCAACTCAGATAGTTTATCTGCAAGCTTATAGTGCTTATATTTTTTTTTCAGCGATGCCACATAATCTTATAGCTTTAATTTAGTGTCTTAGAGTTGGGAGCATTAAATATTGTACTGTGTTTACAAAATGACAGGGTCATTTGTTATCTTATGCTTGTCCAAGGTACCTATCTCATGTATTATATTTCATTTCATCAGTGTGAAATGTTGAAGGATGTATTGTATCACCGGAAAGGTTTTGATTATATATCAATTGCCTAAAAATTACATGTTGATGTTAGATGTGCTTCCTTTCCTTAAAGTTTCAAAAACGCACTACTCCCACAATTTCCTGTGATCTTATCTGAAGGGCTTAATGAGGACTGCTAGTTTTCTCTTATCCAACCAGCAGCAACCAAGGAATAGAGCAATAATTGCAACCAGAAGAGTCTTCCAAACCAAAGGAGATTACAATACACATCAGTTAAATCAAAAACATTGTCATAAGACAAAAAAAAGAATGCCAGCAAGCCCAGCTCGGGCACTTACAACTTGTAGATATTATTTCCAACACTAGCTTCTTTTGAAATTCCAGAAGCTATAATCATCCACCCATTTGATCAGCATCTATTCCTTCCAACATGAAAGTCCACTCAATTATAGCTCCTTTTGATTCTCTACCTAGTGATGCTTTCACTCTTGTAGCCCAGAAATTCTTCAGAGACTTTCTGCTCAAAATCTGGAGCAACAGATCCTGTACTCATGGGGACAACTATCTGCCTTATGTGCTGGGCCCAGATTTCATTTAAAAGTTTGAAATTTTCTCATGATAGTGGCAGAGGGAAGTTACTAGTAGACTGCCTGAATAAACATGCAAACTGAATCCAGTGAGTTTTAGAACTTGGCTAATTACTTGATTCAAAAACAAATAGGAGCCATGGATTCAAAACAAAAGGTCAATTTAACAGTTCTCTGGAAGTGTAGCAAAACAGATCCAAAGCAAAAATGCCCTCTATATGTACACTTTATGCACTAAGAAAAGCCCAGGTCAAAAAGATGCTTCTTTAGCTCTACCTGGTTGCTATGCAACTTGTAATGAGTACAGTTCAATTAGGTCTTCACTCTGCATCATTCTTGCCATGATGCAAAATCTAAATGCCTTTAAAAATAAAACCCAGAAACACCTTTTTTTTCCCAGTTGTGCAGGTCTAGTTTAAGAGGTAATCACATCATATTCAACTGCATTGAGCCTCAGGAATGGGGTGGCCTTCTAAGGCACAGGTGTCAAACTCATGGCATCACGTTACCGTCACGTGACGTTTTTCGCCTCTGCGGAACTGGGATGGGTGTGGCCTGTGTGTGATGCATCCGGTCTGCGGGCCACCAGTTTGACACCCCTGCACAGTGTAAGGCTAAGCAAAATTGCTGATGAAGCAGCCTATAGAAAGAAATGGAACAATAATAAAGAGAGTATTGCACAGATGCCTGCCTCTGTTACTCCAAACCTTGGAAAACACCTCCTCTTTGCATCGGTTTTAAGTGGGCCAGTCTCGCCTTTAGCTGATGCAGCTCCATGTTAAGCAAGAGCTGAATCAGGCTAATGGAAATTGATGGTAGCATGAAGATAAAAATGAAAGAGGAGGAAATAAAGAGGTCTTCAGGAAGGAAGGGTTTTCTTACCGAAAATCTAACTTTTACAACACCAGCTTCCTATGTTAACAACCAGAGAAGTGCAAATAAAATGAACTTCACAAAATAGAAGAATTTTGAGTTAGCAAATGAGCTGAGGAAATGGTTACCATGTAAACTGAGAAAAGAAAGTGAGAAGAAAATAATATTAAATTTATAAAATGAGAATGATATGGTAACAGATAATGCAAATATGCTTAGAATACTCCCCCAGTATTATACAAAGCTCTGTAAAGAAGAAATTTCCCCAGCAAAAATGGATACTTAATTTTTTTTAATCAAAGATAATGGATAAACAAAAACAAATGATAAATGGAACTACAACAACAAGGACAGTCTGTGATGTTATAACAAAAGGAGTAAGAAAGGAAAAACCCCTGGCCAAGTCAGACTGCTAGTCCCCTAATATAAATATTTTGAAGATAACTGTTACAACCTCTTCAAAAATGATTAATTTCATTCTGGATAATGAAGGGTACCAGAAAGTTAGACACAAATAAGGCATTAATTCCTAAAGAAGGTCAGGATTTAACTTTGTCAAAAAATTACTGACCAATGCCAACGATGAAATTGAGCAATGTTATAAAATATTTAGAATGGTTTTAGCTAAAAGAATGAAAAGTATCTTGCAAGAGTTTATACAATGTGGCTTTTTCTCAAGACAATGTAGAAACAATAAAGGCAGTCCTAGACTTAGAATTGTAATGGAGCCTACCCATTATGGTTGCAAATAATGATGGTTGTTAAGCAAGGTACCCATGTGATTACCTTGCTTAATGACCCCAATCCCTGCTCTCCTGTTGCAGTTGTTAAGTGACCATGCAGGTTGTTAAGCGGGGTACCTCAGGGATGAGAGAGGTCTTCGGAGGCCTAGCATAGGCCCCGGCCTACATGATACCACCTCCCCAACTCACATGTGGCGCGGGGGCTCCCTCACCCCGATACATCTGGTTCTGCTTCCTCTTTTCCCAGTTTACCAGAGCTTTATAAAAACATGTCTTATTTTAGCCTTCAGCAAACAAACCAAATTTTCCTTTCTTTTACATCTAACATTCTTCATTTTTAATTCATTTAAATGTTGACTTTCTTTTTCCTATCTTCTTCAAGGCTTTAACTGACCTCTTGTGAAATCTAGTGGAAAGTCATTACCAAGCTCATCTTTTGTCTTTTCCCTTTGATTTTCAAAGCCTTAGCCCAATTCTTTTTTTGTATCAATAAAAAGTCTGTACCAGGGTAGTTCTCCCGGCTTTTCTCTATCTTGTAGCCCACAGTTTTCCTGAAATTTGTATTTTCAATGTCAATGCCTTGTCTACTTTGTAATCCACACTTTTTTATTCACTGTTTCTGATTCCACTATTTCTGCATTAAATTTATTTCACATCTGTCATTCCTTCATTAACATCTTTAGATACAGCCTATCCATAGAACCAGATTTTGTTAATGATCTTGTTGATATAATTGCTACTAATTTCTGGCCCCGTTCTTTGAAAATCTCCTTTAATATGTCATATGTTATATATTTTGTGTCATTTTGTAAATCGCCAGCCTAAAGAATTTTCGCCTGGACTTTAGTTCCCTCTAGTGTCCAATTTTGACATCTTGACATGGTATGATAAATTTAATGTGGATTTCAAAATCATTATGTAAGAATATGGAACAAATTGTGTCCCAAAATACCTTAGCACAAAAAGTATTTTATAGAAAAGAAACATCAGGCAAAGAGAAATAGTTAACATATCAAGACTTATTAATATAGGGATAGATTAAGATGAAGTCAAGAGAACAATTAACTGCAGAGATTTAATTTTGAATGGTTTTAATAGGCACAATTATGAGAAAGATTTAATAAATTCAAAAAGATAGTGGGAACTGAATAGCATAAGATGGAGTTTGAAAATGAATTGTGTACAAATGATGAACATCTGGTTGCAAAAAATGTATAAATATTGGTTGAGAGTTGAAACAGAAGAGGAATAAGTTAAAGATTGCATGTTAAAATGGACTAAGAATTTTGATTAAAATATATAGAAAGCAATGGGAGACAATGTGGATAAAAATCTGGACTGAAATTCACATTGTGTTACAATTTAAAGATTTTTTTTTTCAAAATGAGCTACCATTGTCATATGAGATGACATCAAAGAAATTATCTGAGATGTATAAAGGTGTTTCTAATCAATATTGGAAAATATATCCACAAAGACAAATATTGAAATGCCCACAATGGAAGAATGGATTATGAAGATGACAAAGCTAACAGAGATGACACAATTCACCTGTTTGATCAGGGACAAAACAATAAGCACTTTTTAATTTAAAAAATTGGAAACATTTTATGGACTTTTTGCTGAAAATGGAAAAATGTTAAATTGTGATTTCTGGATTTAATGATTTTAAAAAAGATTGAAGGAGGGGCTGAAGGGGTTATTGTTATGTTAAAAGAGGTAAGGGGGATGATGAGTTTGTAACTGCTGTACAATAAAGAAGAATAGAAATATTTTTTCCAACTATTCTTTTTTCTCTTTGTATTCTTTCCTATACCTTTTCTTTTCTCCTTTTCTCTTTTCTCTTTTTCTTATATACTTTTAGCTATAGAAAGAAGAATATAGAATTCTTTATTGGCCAAGTACGATTGGACACAAAAGGAATTTATCTCCCATGCATAAGCTCTCAGTGTACATATAGGCAACAAGTGATAAATCATGATTATACTAATAATTTTTAATAAAGACTGTTTTAAAAAGAAATTGGTGGCAGCTAAGATTTAGTCAATTTGAGGTCAGCAAGATCATAAGTGAGATTTTTTAAAACCAGTAGGATTCTACTAGGTACATCTTTAATTTTTAGTTCAGTGTTCTGTGAGTATTTCATTTTGAATATATAATTTTAACAATCCATTTGCAGAATTAATCTACAGCTTTGAGATGGAATGCTATAAACCTGATGTTGATTGGGTCCCCCTTCTCCTTAAACCAGAGTTGCTACTATGTCTGTGTAACGTTGCCATCATTTTATACCCAGCCAATGATAAGAAAGGCTTGTAATGTAATACCTAGATGCATTGGTGTCAAAACTAAATGACACTACAAGGTCAGATACAAGAAGTATAAAATCTGATGTTCTCCTCCAGCCATTAAATTGGAAGTGAAACAGATGAAACAAAGAAACACAATGGTTTTTTGAGGATGAAGGAGGCACATCCCTTCCCTCCATCCCTGGTCAGTCTTTCCTGCCCCTTTTTCTGAAGCACTGGAACCAGGATAAAGCAGGGAAAATACTACCTGCTGAAGTTTGAAATGTATTTTTTAAAATGTATTTTTATTTAGTTTATTTAGTTTATCAAACATGTATGAGATAACAAGTGTAAGTATAAACATGGACACGAGCACACGAAATGAGTACAAATAAATGGGGACAGTAGAACAGGGACAGTAAGCACACAGGTGTGCTTATGCACACCCCCTTACACACCTCTTAGGAATGGGGTGAGGTCCATGGTCGACAGTTTAAGGTTAAAGCTATGGGGGTTTGAGGAAGTAACAACAGAGTCAGGTAGAGCATTCCAGGCATTGACCACTCTATTGCTGAAGCCGTATTTTCTGCAGTCGAGTTTGGAGCAGTTTACCTTGAGTTTGTATCTATTGTTTGCCTGTGTATTATTGCGGTTGTAGCTAAAGTAGTCATTGACAGATAGGATGTTATAGCAGACAATAGTACACAATTTTGTGTACTATGTACTATGCTTAGGTCAGACCATAGGTGGCATAGTTCAAGGTTGTCCAAGCCCAAAATTTCAAGCCTGGTGAGCAGAGTATTCAGTATTACCCTATAATACATAAAGAAAGGAAAGAAGGGAAAGGAAATCCTAAAGAAAAGTGCTCTTTGTGACCCTGCTCCTTTCATGACTCTGATTTGTTTTGGGTTTTAACTTTATTCAGCTTAGTAAAAGTAAAGAAGTAAAAAAATGAAGTGAAAGAGGAGGAGCACAGGAAGAAGTTTAGAGGTGACCTACCCTGGAATGCCATATTGCTATCAGGAGGTGACATTTATTTATTTTATTTATTTAAGATATGTACATGACTGTCCAATTAGCAAAGCACTCTGGGCAGCAAACAAATAAAAACAAAAATCACAATCCATAACAGTAGAAAATGGCATAAAAATGAAGTAGCATGAGCAGTTGAGGCCATTAAAACATCTCACAAAATAAAGCAGAGAAATCTGCAACCACCTCAAAGGTCCATTAACACTGTGACTCCAGGCCCTGGCGGAATAGCCAAATCTTTACAGCACTGAGGAAGGCCAGCAAGTGTAGGACCATCCGTATCTCAAGATGAAGCCTGTTCCACAATACAGGTGCCCTGACCGAGAAGGCAATGCTTCCAAGAACAACTATGAGGTATTGCTTCACTAACAGGACTCAGACCATACCTACTTTGCTTGATTTACACAGATGGGTAGACACGTTCAGGGAGGTGGAACCTGCAAGTAACCTAGTCCCATGCCATGTAGGGTTTTAAAGGTGACAACCACCACATTGTGCCTCAAAACCTACTGAGACATCCAGAAACTCCTGAAGCCACAATGATACCTGAGGGTGCTGTGGGAAATTGAGTACTTCCTGTGCCACTGCATTCTGGATCACTTGAAGCTTCTGAATACTGTTCAAACATAAAGCATGTTGCAATAATCCATCTGAGGAGTGACTACAGCATTTGTGATCAAAATCAGTGCCTCCCAATATAGGAATGAGTGCAACTGTTGTATAAGGTATAATTGGGGAAAGGGCGTCCAAGGCATGGCCCAGACTCCATCAGCCATCTACTATGAACTGTTCAAATAGGTATTTTAGCTTTGCAGTGGCAGGGTGGGGGTGGGGGTAGGGGTGGGGGGTGGGGGCAGTCCTCAAAACTGCCAAGGTTAACGGGAAGTTATCTATGATAAGGACTGTTGACAATGCCCCGAACTCCAATTCACATTGCCACTGTTCCAGGGGTGAAATGCTCCCGGTTCAGACCAGCTTGGGCAAGAAGGTAGCGATGGCGGCGGGCAGTTCGGAGAACCTGTAGCAAAAATCCCTGCCCCCACTCCCCATGCCCAGCTGAGCTGCGCGATCATCAGAGGCTTTTTTACTTCTGATCAGGCAACTCAGCTTGGATCATCAGAGCCATTTAAAAGAAAAAAAGTTTTTTTCTTTTAAATGGCTCTGACATCCAAGCTCTGACCATCCCAACTGAGTTGCCTGATCGGCAGAGGGTTTTTTAAAAACCTTCTGACGATCAGGCAACTCAGCTGGGATCGTCAGAGCCTTTTGAAAGCATTTTTTTACATGATTTTACATGTAAAAAATGGTTTTAAAAGTAAAAAAAAAATGGCCACGCCCACCCAGTCACATTACCCCCCCCACCAAGCCACGCCCACAGAATCGGTAGTAACAAATTTTAGATTTCACCACTGCACTGTTCCAAGACAAAAACCAGATCTAATGCATGACCCCAATTGAGAAACATACCATCAGTGCAGCAAGAGCAGAGTAAAGTCAAGAGAGACAACCAATTGCTTTACTTGTCATTCAAATAATCAGAACAGCACCATTCAGCATACAGTAGAGTCAGAACAGAGACTATAAAGATATAATAGAAATTCGAAATGGGGGCAGCAAATTTCAGGTTGGAGTTTTCTGTGATTCAGGGATGGGTGGATAGCACTTCAATACATCAGAGGGGAAAGGGGTAAATAACTCTTAATTCATGTTGGGTCTCCTGCCAGCATTCCGGCAACAGTATGTATGTATGTATGTACGTATCAGTGGTGGGTTTTAAATTTTTTTACTACTGGTTCTGTGGGTGTGGCTTGGTGGGTGTGGGGTGGCTTGGTGGGCATGGCAGGGGAAGGATACTGTAAAATCTCCATTCCTACCCCACTCCAGGGGAAGGATACTACAAAATCCCCATTTCCTTCCGATCAGCTGGGACTTGGGAGGCAGAGAATAGATGAGGGTGGGGCCAGTCAGAATTTTTACTACCGGTTCTCCGAACTACTCAAAATTTTCACTACCCATTCTCCAGAACTGGTCAAAACCTGCTGAAACCCACCTCTGGTATGTATGTATGTATGTATGTATGTATGTATGTATGTATGTATGTGTATTTGTTTGCAACCCATCTTGCTTTTGTGCTAGGTGTAATGAGTCTCAAACGCCAAGTCCCACCCAATCCTTCCCTTTCTCTGCAAGGGATAATCATACAGACATCTGTTTTCTTCCAACTTCTAAATATGCCATGGCATTCTTTAAATATCAAAATAACTTTCCTTAGCAGATGGCACCAAAAATTGAATCTGAAGAGAGAACCAAAGATTCCTTTAGATGTTCTTCTAGCTAATTAGGAAGATTCTGCACTAGTCTCTATTTGAAGTAAAGCCAGACTTCTGTAACACTACAGGCATCACTGATGAGGCTTCAAATCTGCTTGAAAGGCAAATTAAGCTTCCAAGGATATTGCTGGGCAATTTCCATCATGAGAAGTCTGAGGTTCTTCCTGCTACAGTAGCAAGGCTGTGTGAAAACAGAAGTTCTCCTTCATTCCATGCTACTAAAGATATTTAGATTTCTCCTTGGTTTCGCAGATTCTGAGAGGTAGATATTTTCTCATTGCAAATACAACAATGTGTGATTATGAGGGAATGCTATTCTATGCCCATTACAGCAGATTGCAGAAATCCTACATATTACCTACCGTAATTCTGGTTATCAGTTATATTGACCATCAGGAAACACCACCTGGCCAGATTTTCTGGAATCCATCAGACATATGAAGCAAGTTGTTATTCTATGGAGTTCAAACTGTGTTCAAAAGTGACCTTCACACTTCAGATGACCATAAACAGTATGATGCAGATGGAGTTTTGGGCATCACTTAATGTAACATAATATATTATGGCCTGAACTTTTCAAAATATCATCTAGGTATATATGCTTGATGAATCCCCAAAGGATGAAATTGGTGCCTCCTAGTAGTTAATGTAAATGAAATCACTACACAGGATATACACACTGTATAAAATTAGAGACATTTCATACACATACACACACACCAAGGAGGAAAGTGGAAGACCCTGTATGCAGGGGCATGACATAATCTAAAACCACTTATCTTTCTGCTTTGAGAGTTTAAGGGAAGGTAGACTGTCTATTCCATTCTAGTTATACCGATAGTTGTTTCATCACTTGAACATTTGGGAGTGCTGTTTACACAATTATGAATCTAAAAAGATCATAGAGATTTATAATCACAGACATCTATTTTTGTTTGTTTTTACAGGAATGTTTAAATTTACCTTCAGATTGTTTCTACTTTGGTATAATCCAGGGGTGAAATCTACTTACCTTCCCTACCGGTTCGGAAGTGCGCGCTCTATGCACTATTTTGGACCCTCTGCGCATGCGCAGAGGGTCTAAAATAGGTTACTTCCTGGTTAAAACCAGGAAGTAATGACATCCAGGAGGGTGGGCAGAGCTTCATGCTGCCGCTGCTACCAGTTCACCTGAACCAGTGAGAACCAGTAGCATTTCACCCCTGGTATAATCTATGTCTCAATAGAGAACCGATCCCCATTTTTCATGTGTGTTATAGAGGCTGGAAGGTAGCAACTCCATGAACACACTCTCCATAGTCAATGCTACCAGTTTACTATTCATTTCTTGGGGGGAAACAAAGCATCTTAAATTCCTTCAGACGTGTCCCCATACAAGTAATCCATAATGCTCATGCCTCATTTTATTAAATGAAATCTGCACAATCCACTCCATTAATTAAAATACTTCTTTCATAACTTTCATGGTCCAACTAATTGTCACCAAATGTAAGAGGAGAAGCAGACAGCAGAAGAACCCATCTTCACTTTTTTTCTGGTTTACTTCACAGCTTCAAGAAAACTGAAGTAAGAAAATTGAGGGAAGCTGAGAGGATGGGAGGATAAAGCAGGAGTTGCAAATATTGGAGGGCAAAATAGATTAACAGATTTCAACCCCTCCCCCTGAAGTTCTGATCACCTCTGAAAAAAATTACCAAGTATAATCTAAACTAATTTATAATTTTTAGATTAATCTGAAATGAGATTCAGATAAATATGAATTTGTGCTTCTGAGATAGGTTGCATCTTTTGTGTATATGCAAGTTACATTGTTGAGACAATTTCCATGTGGAAGATGATTTTCCTTCCTGGAATAATGACCTGGTTAGCTACACACCATCCAGGCAATTTGGACTGAAAGTTAAGAGAATATTGGATTATTAAGTTTTATGAAGCATTTTCTTCAATTGATTTACATAGCCCTGTATATTAATTGAACTGTTTAAGTAATCAGTCATGCACACATTTGAAACTATGATTCAGAATGATTATGCATGAAACAACTAGCCATAGAGGTGGGAACTAATATGCTGTTTCTAAAGGTGATGGATAAAAAGAACAAAACACAGATAATTTCTCACTTGCCATTTATTGTTAGAAATTGCCATGTAGAGACATATTGGGTTGAGTAATGACCAAATTCATGTGGCAAAAATGATACCCAACATATGGCATGAGGAGCAGCTGCTCAAGGCATCTGGGTACATCTGGCCTAATGTCTATCCATCTGCCATAGCCTCTGCAGTTCCAGTCCCAGAGAACAAGGTTTGGTCAATCTCCAATTCTTTTCTCACTTTCAGGGAAATCCAATTCTGAAATCAAGGTGATCTCCTGTTATTAGTGAACCCTTAACATGGTTGCTGCTGAAGAAACCCTGTTCCATCTGGGAATCCTGTAGCCACATCTCCTACAACTTCTATTACTGCAATCTCTATAAGGTGCCCCACTGCTGGCTACTTATTGCCCCTTCCAATCCCTTATGTCTCCTTCACTCTTGTGCCTCATGAGTATTTACAATAAGTATGAAAGTTAATGTGGCATCTTTCTGTCCCATCCTGTAACATGTATTTTTTCCTTATTTTTAAAGGTCCACATAAGCTATTCTCTCCGTTTTTTTGTTCTCTCCCCCAACTTTTAGGAGAAGCTATAGGCCTGGCCTTAATCATCATTCTACAGTGTATCCGTAAGTGCCATACCTAGAGAGGAATGGCCAACAGAAATGATAGCAAGCAGTCATAGTTGGCATGGCTCAGACTTTAGTAGGAATGTGGGAAGCAGGTTCACCAAGTCAAGGAAGGGTGAGAGTCACAAGGGGAATAATGGATAGAAACAGTGGAAAAACAGTTATTGATGCAGCAAGAACTATCCTACAGAAGCACCAGACAGGGGACTGATGCCTGCTATGGCATGATTGGCAATGTATCTTTATTAGCACCAGGGCTTTCAGCAGATGCCCCACCATGCCCCTGAGTAATGACAATGAGTTGCAGCAGAGTTTCTCAGGCCAGGCATTCAGTGAATAATAATGCCCTAGTGTGCACTCAACTTAAGACTCCCCCATCCTTAGACATGTGTACAATTTTATTCTTTGAGGCTTTCAGCATGCATATGCCTACAATACAGAGAGACAGATGTGTAATATGTGAAAAATCTGAAGTATTTAAGGATCTATTGTTTGTTGTTGGAGGTAGTGACAAACTTCATCCATGATTTGAATACTGATTCATTGGACAACCTGGCATCCTCTTCTTTTGATCTATCTTGTTTCACAGAGTGGCACCAAGGAACTCAGAGAAGTGGCACTGAAGCACCAATATCTAGAGTTTCTTAAATATTTGTAGGACCCAAACAGCTATAAACAGGATGAGAAAACATACCACAAGGAACAACTTGTGCATACAAGTGATAAGGTGATGTTGCAAAACACCAGTGTTGGGAAGTAAGTTAAAAGCTGTAGAGAAAAACACTTACTCTATTAGCCTTGGGGAAATATTCTTTCTTGTGACTTTGTGTACCAACTCGGAGGCAGAGGCAGGATGAAGTCTAGATAGTTAGAGCTATAGTAGATATTTACATACATACTTAAAATATACTTCTTGGGCTGGACTAAGTTAAGCAATAAATAAACCATTATCCCACCCCTCTACCCACAATGCACCTTTAAAGCCTCAGAATACCTTTAGTGCTCTCCATGACCCCAGAATTGTACTGAAATCTTTTGGAGTTGGCCAGAGTCAATGAGGTGCAGACTTCCAAATTTGGAAGAAGTTATAGTCTTCAGTAGTATTCATGCTACTGTCCCAAACTAAGGAGCAGTTCCATTCTGTGGCTCTATATTCTTTTCTAGTGCCCTGAAAGAAATAGAGCATAAGGCATGTTCTATGGTTTCCAAGAATAGAAGACATCCTAGCATCTGTGAAGACATGTTTTGGAAGTACCAGCACTAGAGGTATAGGAGAGAATGCAGGCAATTGAAGTGGAAGAACTATGGACACTGAATATTCAAAGCATAAGCATGCCTGAAGTTCAGGAAAGGAATATACATAGCACCCAAAGGCAGGAGCTAAGGTAGCCTATTAAGGAACAAGGCAGGAACTCTCAGTCATGGGATTATAACCTGGTTTTTTAAAAAATCTCCTGTTTCTTCAGCCTACCCCATCCCAGCTCGCTATGCTGGGTTGCTATTTGCTGATCACTTGACTTCAGCTAGCAGTTGTAGCCAGTTCAGGTAATAAACCCATAGATTGAGGACAGAATTGGAGTAATAATCTATCTGGGAAAATCAGGTGCCATCATGTCTGCAGGAACTCACAGGAAGTGCCAATATTTCAAGATATAATGAATTCGGCCACAGAAATTGAGTTCCTTCAGGGATAACAGCCACTCAAGTCAAAGTCAGGAATCCTCTGGGATCCAGGATTTCACTGACCATTGTAAATCTCAGAGGTGTCATGATACTCCTTGCTGGCATCCTGACCCCCCTGGGGGAGCTCAGAAACGGGTGCTCTGATAGCGCAGCCTGCGAATCTCAGAGACTCCATCGTCCCGGCAGTACAAGTCCCTGCCGGGACTTTGTGCCAGTCACCGGCCCCCTGTTCCCCCACCTCCCCCAGCAGTGCTGCTGGTGCTGCTGGTACTGCCTGAGCTGGAACTGCTGCAACGATCTTCATAGATAGAAATCTCAATCTGAAAGCAAGATGATAAGGACACCAAACAAATGCATGAAAATCCTGCTCCACCCCACACTCAGCTAAGGAGACTCTCTCTCAAATATACTTTCTCTACTGGAACTCAGCAGGTCAGATTGTTGTTGGCTAAGCAGGTATGGAGACATTATGTCATTCATGCAACTATGCTCTTTTTCCTCCCATGCACACACACACCTTTTTGCTTTTTCAGAGAGAGGGGGGGAAAGAAAGAAAGAAAGAAAGAAAGAAAGAAAGAAAGAAAGAAAGAAAGAAAGAAAGAAAGAAAGAAAGAAAGAAAGAGCAGATCACTTTACCTCCCAAGCCAAGCTACTGGTTTCTGTGATACACATCACAGCCAAATCCCAAGTTGGCAAGCCAGTGCATAGTTAAGTCTTCAGTCAATGTGGAGTCCATCTTCCTTTGCACAGCTCTTCTACAGGGCAGAAAATCAGGAAGAGCTACAGCACTACTGTAGTTTGTCCACCTCCTAAGAACTCAACTTCTGGATTCATATAACATTCTTGGAATCTTAGCAGTTGCATGCACAGAGTATGCTAACCTTAGCTTTAATTTTATTGCAATCTCTGAAAATGGCTTAACTTCAACAACCAATTTTAACATTTTGCATGGGAGAGATGAGCCAACTTGGGGTAACAATAGTGAACTCAAAAGATGTGCCTCTGAAAGATGCTGAATTTATTTAACACTTCATTTCCCTTCATGGTAAAGTTAGGTAATAGCTACCCAGATCAACTGTGCATTGTGTAAAAATGTACAGTGTATGTTTTATCTGGCATCTATTGTTAAAGGTGGACTTGAACCAACGGCTCCCCATTCCTAGACCATTACATCATTGTTGCGCTCATGAAGCCATCTAATGTATCCTATTGTGAATGTGAGACCTTTTGGGAATCACTATCATTATCATTTACAAAAATCGAAAAATAAATAATATCCACATGGTTCCAAATCTCAGTAGGGATAGGAAAATAATAGCACAGGTTATAAGGAGTGTCTGTAGCATAAATCAGAGTTAGCTACCTAGTTTTAGGCAGTAATGTATTCTATTTTCATCCCTGACCTCAGTCAAGAAGGATACAACTCTCATGCCCCGCTCCACCGGGTCAGTCAGCAGAAGCCCTCGTGGAGCATAAATCTTCTCATTCTGCTCCTGGATATACTTGGAGATCTTCTTCAGAACCTGAAGAAATAATTAGTGAACCAATCAGAATCAAATGAGTACCCATTTCATGTTCCCAGATAATATATAGTACAAAGTTGAGAAGAAAGTTATTAAACAAGTTCCAAGTTTTCTTAGAAATTGTGCACTATTATAAAAATTAACAAAAAAATAATAATCCTGGCTCACTGTTAATTGCATGTATTTATCCATCATATTTTATGTTCATATTCACTATTTTAGGACTTTCCTTGGTTCACCCAACCCTCCCTTCCTCCTCTTCTGCTTCATAGTGCAGTTCTTTCCATGCCTTGTCAGATGACAGTCATCCTCCTTCCGAACATGGGTTTGGTACTATCCCAAAAATAATATCATTTTGGAATCCTATTAAAATGTATTCAAAATAGCACTAAAACATATATCAATATTATCCTCTGAAAATTGTAGCTTTTGTCACACTGTTTTTTCCCCCCAAGGTTGACTTAAAGTGCTACCATCCAGACCTGTGCAAAACACAAATCCAGAGTGAGATAGGATAGATTCATCATCTACTGAAGCTCACCTCTCCTTCCAGCCACCTTGCATTTGTGGGGTCTAAGTCAACCAAAGCCCATGGAACCCATATCTATTCTCCTTAACATACTCTGTGGATCATAGATAAGGGTAATCTTCTTTGCCAGCATTTTGCCTGTGGCAGGATTGTATAAAATTGATTTTATACTAATGTAGACTTCAATCAGGGATTTAACATCTGGACAATATAAATGGATTCTCTGGGCTCTTACTATGGCTAAAGACTGATCTTGCAGCATTGGAGAATTAAATGAATGGCTCTGTTTATTCAATGAATTGAAGATCTGGTTGCACTTGCCACTTATGAGTGGATTGCATATAGATGTAAACCTTGTATAGACAAGTATGATTATATAATGGGACCCATTTATACAGAATACAGTAGGTTAAAAAAACAGCTGTATAAATGTATTAGAAATATATACATATTTGCAGGATCCAATCTGGATCAGTTACCAGAACCAAAGGTTTAGTCTTCCAAGCTTTCGGACTTGTGCTGGAGCCCATCCTTAGAGACCTTTTTTCTCACCAGAATGTATATACTGTACATATTTCAATATTTGCATTAGATAAGTATATATAAAATTGTAATTGTGTATTGTTATTATGATATATCATTTTCTCTTTCATATTTCTTTCCCTTTTATTAGAGCACTTTTTATATATGTAACTCCATTAATTTTATCCTTGTGTTTGGCTCTTTTTTCCTTTTAATTAAAAAGCAATAAAACAAAAAATTTTAAAAGCCTTTAAACAGAACTCTGAGTTATATAATTAGAAAGAGATTACATGGTACGCAGTGCAAATGAGGGCAAATTGCTTGGCCACTGCACACTATTTATTTCAATAACTTGTAAAATTAAAATAGTTATCTTGATATTGTTTCCCTACTTTGCGAGCCCTTAATTCAGCATAATAAACACCTATGATATTAACTATTGTAAATCTTCTCTTATGTCTCCAAACCTTCTCATAGTGGGTCTCCATGCAAAGGAAGATGAAATAGGCTGTGGCGCAGGCCAGACATCCCTCCAAATAAGAGCTGCCCCCAATTTTCTCAGCCTCTGCATAGAAGTTGTTCAGTGTCTTCACTGTTTCCTCAAAAAATTGCCGCTCAATCTTTGGGAGGGGAAAAGAAAGGAAATGACATAACATTTTTGTTTGAAAGAAATCATTCTGCTACTGTGTAGTTAATGTGTGATTGCTTTGGTTAACGGGTTAGGAAAAATCCTTCAAAGTGTCAGATTTATTCACAACTCTTCAGATACTCAACCCCACCCCTTTGCACTCTATTACTAGCTAACAGCAGAACCTCAAGGACTCAATGCGGTTAGGTAAGAACATTTTTACACAGTCTGTCTATGCAAAAGAACAACTATGACAGAATTGAGAAATCCAACCTTGTATGAATGTGTGGGTGAATATCAGGGGTGAAATCCAGCAGGTTCTGACAGGTTCTGGACAACCAGTAGCGGAAATTTTGAGTAGTTCGGAGAACCGGCAAATACCACCTCTGGCTGGTCCCAGAGTGAGGTGGGAATGGAGATTTTGCAATATCCTTCCCCCAGGAGTGGGGAGGGAATGGGGATTTTGCAATATCCTTCCCCTGCCACACCCACCAAGCCACACCACGTCCACCAAGCCACGCCCACAGAACCAGTAGTACAAAAATTTGGATTTCACCATTGATGTATATGCGGCCGCGCGGGTAGTTATGGGAGCAGCATGGCGCTCCCATGTGGCTCCCCTCCTGCGCGAGCTGCACTGGCTCCCTGTGGTCTTCCGGGTGCGCTTCAAAGTCTTAGTTACCACCTTTAGAGCGCTCCATGGCTTAAGACCGGGGTACTTACGAGACCGCCTTCTGCCACCAATAGCCTCTCACTGCCCAGTACACTCCCATAGAGAGGGGCTTCTCAGGGTGCCGTCAGCCAAACAGTGTCGACTGGCGGCCCCCAGGGGGAGAGCCTTTTCTGTGAGGGCACCCACCATCTGGAACGAGCTCCCCACAGAGATACAGAAGATTCCGGATCTGCGCACTTTCCACCGTGCCCTCAAAACATTCCTGTTTCAGCAGGCCGGCCTGGCCTAACTTTCCCTTTATATTGCTTTTGATTTTATTTTAAACTGGGATGTCTTGAATTATCTAGGACCAGAGTGTTTAGTATATTTTAATTGTTTAATTGTAACGTTTGTATTACATGTATTTTTATCGTTCGCTGTTCACCGCCCTGAGTCCCTCAGGTATAGGGCGGTATATAAATTTAATAAATAAATAAATAAATAAATAAATAAATAAATAAATAAATAAATAAATAAATAAATAAATAAAATAAAATAAAATAAAATAAATAAATAAATATATGCCCAGGGATTAAATCCTAGGACTCTTTTGTGGCAACAGACATTTTGTTGTTCTTTTTCTCAGACAGGAATGTGGAGGACAGTTGCCTCCTATTTACATAACTGTCCTGTCTAGTCTGAAATTCTTTGGTTCCTACTTTGCTACTTCAGCCCTTCCACAAAAAAGTACACCTACAGTAAATTCAGTGGGGCCTGGAGGTTTGCCTTCGTTGGAGCTGCTCCAGTCCTTTGCAACAGCTTCCCAACTGAAATTGGGGGAGGGGAAGTAGCACCCTAGTAGCTTTCCAGAAGGCCCTGAAGAGCTGTCTCTTCCCTCAAGTGTTGGGGTAGGGTAGAGTTAATTCAAGTGGTTAATTTTATAGGTGATTATGGCCCCTTGGTGAGAAAAAATATAATGTGCTTTAATGGGGTGAGGTGCCTAGGTGAAGTAGCAGCATGTAAATTCTTTAAATAAATAAAATAAGGAAGTCACTGAAACATTCATAGAATGTTAATGGGACATCATAGCTTAATCTGAGCTCCAATCTACTCATTTGAAGGCCGTACGGATCTGGATGGGGAGGAACAGGCTCAGGCTCAACCCATCCAAGACCGAGTGGCTGTGGTTTCCGACGTCCCGATATAGCCAGTTGACGCCATCACTGACTATTGGGGGCGAATCATTGGCCCCCACGGAGAGGGCTCGCAACTTGGGCGTCCTCCTGGATTCACGGCTGTCTTTAGAAGAGCACTTGACGGCCGTGACCGGGAGGATTTTTTATCAGGTCTGCCTGATTCGCCAGTTGCGTCCCTTTCTGGATCGGGACTCGTTACGCACGGTCACTCATGCCCTCGTCACCTCCCGCCTGGACTATTGTAATGCTCTCTACATGGGGCTCCCCTTGAGGAGCACCCGGAGGCTCCAACTGGCGCAGAGTGCGGCCGCGCGGGTGGTAATGGGAGCGACATGGCGCTCCCATGTAACACCTCTCCTGCGCGAGCTGCACTGGCTCCCGGTGGTCTTCCGGGTGCGCTTCAAGGTTTTGGTTACCACCTTTAAAGCGCTCCATGGCTTAGGGCCTGGTTATTTACGGGACCGCCTACTACCACCAATAGCCTCCCACCGGCCAGTACGCTCTCATAGAGAGGGACTCCTCCGGGTGCCGTCAGCCAAACAGTGTCGACTGGCGGCCCCTAGGGGGAGAGCCTTCTCTGTGGGGGCACCTACCATCTGGAATGAGCTCCCCCCAGAGATACGGAGGATCCCGGATCTGCGCTCCTTCCGCCGTGCTGTGAAGACCTTTTTATTCCATCAAGCGGGCTTGGCCTGATCTCTTCCCTTTTTAAATATGTAAATTTTAATCTGTTTTTAAATTATTGGGGTATTTTAATTTGTCTGGGCCAAAAAGTTTAATTTGATTTTATCGGGTTTTTAAATTTTGTGTATTTATGTATTTTATTGTTGGCTGTTCACCGCCCTGAGTCCTTCGGGAGTAGGGCAGTATACATATCAAATAAATAAATAAATAAATAAATTTGGTTTGATATAAAAGTTTGCTATAGTGTGTGAGCCAGGAGAACCATAACAGATTGTACCCGACTGTCCAGTTCAGGAGGGAATTTGGTCTGGAATTGACAGATAGTCCCATCACTATAGTCTCGCTGTATAAAAACCTTGGTAGCCAATGAAGCGCTCCTCCGCAGTTCTTGGAGATTGTGGACCTGAAGAAAATTGAAATCAGGAAGTTACAACATGGGAAAGTCTTCCTATACAGTAGAACTGGTGGGAGCTCACACTGTATCCTGATACTTGCAGATCAAATGCATGGATTTTTTTCATTCCTTGATTGCTCTATGCTTCACTTTGTATTTTTCTTCATTTTCATTCAGAGACAACACATAATTCTCCCTTAATCACATTGCAGACTAAAGTTCTCCCCAAAATAAATTATACACTGATAGGTTGTTTTGTTTGCTGTCTTGGGGTGGAAATGTTAAAGAGTAAGTATACAGGTCCAAAGCAAACAAGCTGTTCTATAACATAGTAAGAGAGCAAATGCAATGCACTCAGCATTCACAAAAGAGTATCGTTATTTGTTCTTGAAGGCACTGGAAAGCTACTTAATTATCAGGATTGTTTTTTAAAAATATAAATGGCCTAACTAAGTAGACTCAATTATTTCTGCTTCTATGGAGCACCACTCCGGTAGATGATCATTCAACTATGTATGTACATAGTTATTGATCATTGCATATACTGTAATAGGAACAATTGGAACTATCACTAATATCTGCATTAAAATGCATACTAATGGGATATGGATAGAATGCTGAAATTGTTTTTAGATAATGTTTCATGAGTTATTTTGGCACCATCTTCAGAGTGGCATTTATTTTCGTATAAGCTTTTTGGGCGAATATATACAGGTGCTTCTAAGTATACTGTATACTTCAGTTAAAAATTTGAATTTGTGCATTTTAAATGAAAAATATTACTTTATTACCTAATTATTTAGATAAAAATCTTCTTAATTAGTCAAAATATAATTAAAATAGCCTAACAGATTAATTATACATTCTCATGCTACACCCTCCCAAAGCATTAAAGGATCTTTTATGAGTTGAATACAGAAAACCAATATTCCACTATTTAATTCTAGTTTTTTCCCCATTCAAATAGCAGACAGAGATGGTCCAATTTCAGTTCTGACTGGGATCCTCAGAACTTGGTTCTCATTCTAATCATAGAGCATGTCAAGCTGAAAGACTATGTTTTCCTCAAGTCACCCAGTAAGCATCATGGTTAAATGGTGATACATCTGGATCTCAATCTCAATTATTTATATTTGAGTCCAATGTAAAGATCATGTTCTCACAACACACTGAAATATGCATTAGCTATCTACATTTAAACTAGTATATAGTTATTAAAATAAGAGGGGGTTCTTTTGTTAACTAAGGTCACAAAATAGAAAATAATTTAAATTAGCAAGCTGAATGAAGATGTTCAAGCATGTTATTGGATATTTCACATTATATATATATATATATATATATATATATATATATATATATATATATATATATTTGTTTATATATATATATATATTTGTTTATATATTTGTACATATAATAGCCTTCAAGTGAGTACAACTTGCTGAAATACAATCAGAATTAAACAGGACAAGCCTAAATTAATAAGGATTATTTCCTTTTCCCATCCATAGAGGGAAACCTCTGCATTGTAAGAGCTTAATAACCATCTCCTTATAAGACTCAATTTCTTAGCCTGTGGTTGCATTAAAAGCATTGAGTTGGCTAAGGTTGTGGATGTTATAAAACTTGCAGCAGATGCAATATGATTTGAAAATAGGATGCATTGAATTTTATATGAATTTTATGTAAAATTCATTAGCATTATCATCACATGATGGCTTTTAATCAATTCATAGTGGGCAGTTTAAGAAATATTAGTGTTGAAGACTCAGTGCTGCTGCCTTTAAGTTTATTTTTCACATTATATGTTGCTTGGCCCTAGGAGTTGAAGTGGTTCAAAGTGAAATAAGAGGTTACGACATCATAATGTTAGACAAAAATGGGCCAGGAAAGCTATTTTTATGTTTTTAAAGGTCCAACAAGTTTTATTAGTTTAAATATGAGATCATCCAGTTCAATAAAACTTCCTAAATATTTAGAAAATTAACAGATGTACTGAATTTGAAAGTAACCCTGATTTCCCTCAATAGAAATTGGACACAATATTTATCTTATTCTGTGTTTAAATGGAAATCTTCCAAGATCAAAAGTCCCAAAGATGCTTTTTCAAGAGGCAACTGGACTTTCTGGTGTCCAGTTGCCTCTTGAAAAAACACCTTTGAGACAACCATGGCCTGGATGACTGAGAATCTCCATAGACATTCAAGAGCAGAAATTGAAGATTGAAATTAATTACTTTAGGAGTGGAAGAAAGTTGACGTTAGATAACTATAAAAACAACTAACTATTATTTTGTCAATGTCTGTGTGTGTGTGTGTGTGTGTGTGAGAGAGAGAGAGAGAGAGAGAGAGAGAGGGAGAGGGAAGGAGGGAAGGAGGGAAAGAGAGAGAGAGAGAGAATTTGTATACTTATCTACTTTCTTTATTTCATGGTCTAAGGATATCTCACTGAGTCTTTAACAAGTCCTTTGTGCTTCCTGCCACCCGCCCTTCCATGCCCTCAGGAACTGCTGCCCTTCCCCTAGCAACAAGCAAGCTTTTAGCTATTTGTGATCTGACTCAGATTAATTCTCCTGTTCAGGGACACATCTTTTATTGACAAACATGATTTTACTAGATGAAATGGAAACATGGGAAATATGGGACAAGAGCAATAATGATTGTGAAAAAAATCACTGAATGATGGGATTCTTGATACGGACTGACTTCAAAAGAGTTTTGAAACCAGAATATAGCACCATTAGAGAAAACACTTCATAATCTCTTTCCCTTCTACTCCTACTGCATTTTTAACCTTATCTTAACAAAAAAAAATCATATTATGGACCTGCCTCTGAGTCCATAATTGATTAATCTGAATAATGGAGCTTCCATTTATTCTAGAAAAGCATAGCTCTTGTATCTCTTTTTTCCCTGTTCACAAAAGGTACAACTGAAACTAAATGCAAAGCATCATAAGGCAGTCTTACCCAACCTTGTTCCCTCCAGGTTCATAACACCACAATAACTATCATCCTACAAGCATGGCTATTGACTGAGCTGCTAGCACAGCCCAACTGAGGAGTGCTCCCCTGGGCTCCTGGTTTTCTGTCTATGGGTGTCTCCCATGTGTTCAGGGAAATCCATTGATTCACAGCTGAGCAAAGGGCCACTTGCTCCTCTTAACAACTGCCTGCCTTGGGAGCGGGGTTTGGAAATAAGGCAATTAAACTTTGGAGTGAGTGTTGGTATTCTTAGCCCTCAAAGACCATCAGGTTTTTTTTTTACTTCCTTTCTTTATTTAACCCATACAATTGCTGCAAAAAAACAGAAACTCAGGAAATACAAGCAACCCTCAGCACAACAAACCAAAGAACATGACGCTACGACAACCAATAACAGCTAACATTAGGGTGCCTGGTTTAAAGCTTCCTGCAGCATCAGAGAGAACAAGCACAACCCAGGAAAATCTGACTGCAGCTCCAACGATTCGGCAGAGCCACAGCCTCCAGAACATGTGTGTTCTACCTTGCCGGTGTTGCTCACCTCAGTTGCCATGTTTCACCAACGTGGCTCAGTGCTGTTCCTCCACACGGGAGACTGAAGCTGTGACGATAGCAATTTGGTGAGGAAGACGACTGCTTTCCCAGAAAAGGCGCTGTCCCTGGTGTTGTAGTCAGAGGAAGCGCTCAAATCTCGAAGCTGCTGCCAGCGGGGGCGGAATTCAGTCTGCTGCGTTGAGGTGGCGCCTGCGGTGGGAAATAGACGCAGAGCGGGTGGTTGCTATCCTTGGTCCTGAAACTTGCTATTTGAAAAACAGGAACTGGAGGCCAGCATCTCATCTAGCGTTGACGACCCATTTCCCAAGCTGATCCCTCAGTTGGTAGCTCAGTTTCGTTGCACAGGCTGGCTCAGTTAGTGGCATCATAAGGGGAGGGGATCAACAGCTTTAAGTGGGAGCTGTTCCCCCCTCCCCTACATCCCCATGTTGGAGGGACAAGATCCAGCTCGAACTCAGGGGAGGGACTGTGAGAGGCGGAGCTGCCAGAGCTAGGAAAAGAACTCAGCTGACGTTCATTTCCTGCTTGTCTTTTGCAGGAGCTTGTAAGCAAGCAAGCAAGCTATTTGACAGCACTTTTCACCCTTATATTTCTGAGGCTTTGGATTGCAGTGTTTCTCTGGAAAGTGCAGAGACTGCTCCCACTTCCAGAATTCTTTTTTGGTCTGGTGAAAGCCCAATAGCAGCTGTCGCATAGCTGCCCTCGGGGCCAAAGAAAAAACTGGTTTTTAAAAAAAGTCAGATTGATTAATTTGCTGTGCTAATGTAAATTTAAGATATGGTTTCTAAGTTTACAGAGAAACAGTAAAGAGACCCACATTCCATTGCACAAGGTGATTAACTCCACAGTCTATATATTAATTAATCAAATTTAGTTATTTAATACCTTTGCTTAGTTTGCATAATTCTGCAGAGAGTGGAATGGAATAACAGTTGTGTATGATAGTGTAGACTCTTTTCCTTCAACTTCATTGTAACCTCCATATGGCTTTGGAATTCTCATTGGATATCTGTTGTTTTCTATGTCTTATTTTCACATGAAAAGGATTTTTTTTCTCCTGTTTGAACATGAAAACTGAAGTTCTCAGGAAACAGAAATCTGCATTCAACCTCATACTTATCCCCTGCAATTGTTTAGTGTCAAAAGCTTTACATACTTCTATTTTCATTTTCTGTCTAGCTAAGCAATTCATTTTGTTCCTTCAGAGTCACTGAACTGTTTAAATTATTGTGACCTCTGTTATGAAAAGAGAGGATGATCTTGAAAGTTCTAAAATCTCATAGTTGTTTGACTAATTATGATTGGGCATCGCATTATTAATATATAAGCTAGACAGACATCTCATTAGGAGTTCTGCTTCCATCTTGTCTAGCAAGTGAATGGTGCCAAAGAAAAGCTTTAGAATTTTCTATGCCTGGAGGCTTCTTTCAACATTTGTGAGGAGGAGGAAGGGAGAACAACAATAGGCAGGGCAGAGGGAGACTTTACTGCATATGTCAATAAGGCTTGGATTTTCTGTTTTTCTCTAGATGAAAAAGAAGCATTGCTTATTTTTAATCTGTTAAACTTAATTTAGAGGTATGCTATTTTTTTAATGCCTGTCCTGCCTTAAAACAGCAGAAAATAGAGGTTCTGATCTGTAGCAATTATAGTCAAGGAACTCAAAATAGGGACCAATAAGCTGCTTATGGCCCTGGGCCACAAGTTGCTTACAGTGAGTTTTATCTATTGGGTATGTTATTTTTAACTTTCTTTTATTTTTATTTATTTTCATTTAACTTTTATTTGCTGTGCTGAGAACTTTGCTCTAAAACTGCTTTTCTATTTCTTTTGTTTCATTGGTCCTATTTTATAAAAGACTATCAAGTTATGGTAGACCTGTAGGCTAGTCTGGGAAGTAAAGGCAATGTTCCTTGCTGTTGCCAAGAAAACTGCAGAAGAAATAAGTCTGGACTTTAAAAACATATTCAGGTATCACAATTTGGAAACAAAGAGATAGGATGGTTGGGACTGCCTGAGCTAGGGAAGGTGCATAGTAGAAATTACAGTGATGTCATGTGCAGCATGACATCCCTGCACAATGACATGAATAATGTAATTTATGTCAGTCATATCATGGTGCAAAGTGTCAGCTGTAATTTCTGTGAATTGTATGACGACATTATGATGCACATTACATCCCTCACATTCCTTATCCCTATGAATGCTCCTAGAAAAAATCAGGTCTGGGAACAGCACAGGGAAAGGATGTGTGTTTTAATTATGAAGCAATGATTAAATACTTTGCTGTAATAGACCCTGTGGACAGTGTACACTGAATAGGAATGTAGAACGAGAAAGGAAAATTCTTATATTAATTGTGATCTTTATATCTTAAATCATTGTGTTATAGTTTGGTAAGAAGTAAATCTTTCTGCAGCTCAGATTACAAAGCTGAACGCAGAGGACTTTTCCTTGGCTCCTACCATTTTCCTAAAGATGTGACTTTTTAAAAACAAGTTTCACTGTACAACATAAGCTGCCTTTGGGAAGAAAATATGCCTCACAAATCAGTGGCCCTATGTGAAAAAGGAAATCTACCAGCAACAGTGTCTTATAGCACAAAGTTATGCCTACTTTCTGGGCTCAAGCTACACTGTTTAGTTTATAGATGCTACTACAAGACATATTTCATTGCAGCTACTCTTATAGAATGTAGAGAAGGAATTCTTACATAGCTCAAGAATAACCAACAATGCAGCAGTCGTTGGAATTCTAGTAAAGAAAAAGAATAAGGGCAATGAGCTTTGCTACTTTGTAAAATGTGATTGGCTGGTATGTGCTTCCATGTGTTCTAGAAACTGAAATAATTGGATTACTTTGGATACCCTGGTTTAATCAGCATGTTGTGCCAATGCAGCCACCAGAAGCTACTGGGTCCCTCCTTTTCTCTTTCTGCAGCTATCTCATAGACCAACTGAGTACATCTATTCCTGTCTGTCTGTCATGTCTGTCATTCCATCCATGTTGTTAACCACAAGTCTTCTCCAGCTAGCAGAAAGGGATATGATGTGGTTTCTATAGCAACACTTCTGCCTTTGGATCCATGAATAAGAGATTCCCATTAACAAATTTACCATGGTCTGCCACTCCTTTCTTGAAGCAGAAATTTGGTTCTGTCATTCTATTTCTGAGATTTTATTTTTCTCCAGGAGGAAAAATGACTTGTACAAAACACTATGCCCCAGGTATCTACTTCCGTAACCCCTTACTTGTTATAGTGAAACTTCATTACAGGGAGAAAAAAGGGGGAGCCTATTCGTTATGGTTAAAAGCTGCATAGTATCCAGGACTTTATTGCTATCTCAGCACTATCCTCCCCATCCAAACATAACATTTGGCAATGTGCCAAATGAAACATCTCATCAGCAAGATGGAATTTCTATAGTTTATGGTCACTCCAATTCACACTTTTCACTTTCAGCCTGTTATACTATAAAATAACTCAGAAGACAAATCTGGCAGAGTTGAACTCTAACCTTTTCTTTCAAGCAGATATCCAAAATACACACCGGATAAGCATTCAGGATTAAATGTTGGACAAAGTATGTTTACCAGCAACTGACCTGTTTTTTAAGTTGGACAAGCCATAATCATTGTCACCCTGACTTCTTCGATTAGGCTATAACCTGAAAGGAAGCTTAGTCATTGATCTACTTCTCTTTTTTTCCATGGCCCAAGATGTATTTTCTTGTTTATTTAGAAACTTATATATCTGTCCATCGTACACATGATTATCCTATGCAGCTCACAATAATAAACAAAAAAGCAGAATAAAACCAACCAAATCATATTTCACTATCACCGTGCTGCAATATTCCATAAACTCTACACAGACTTATATTTGCTAGGTTCTAGGAACTAGCCTAGTTTCAATCCTGGACCAAAAACCAGGTCTTCACAGCCCTTTGGCAGGCTAATAAAGTGACTTCTCTGAATCTCAAAGACGAGCCTATTCCAAAGGGTAGAGGCAACCATGTAAAAGGCATCTCTCTAATGGCACACCAAATGGCAACATTTAAGGGAAGGGATCTGTAGTGTGCTCACTCCACCTAACCTGGTGGAATGGGCAGTCACCCTCAGGGGGAGGCTGTTCCACAAACAACCAGGCCCCATGTCCTATTTATTTAAATATTTATATATACATAAGCCTACAATAATACAAAAAGGGATTCCTCCCCATTATTATTATTGTTGTTATATTATTTTTGCTCAGTTCTTTGTTAATTTGTATTCTAACTTTAACATTTAATAAAGTTGTCTTAACAAAACAGCCTTGGTACTACAGTGGTTTAAAGCACCCTGTTATTAACACAGCTGCCTGCAATTTACTGCTGGTTCGAATCTCTCCAAGGCTCAAGGTTGACTCAGCCTTCCATCCTTTCTAAGGTAGGTTAAATGAGGACCCAGTTTGTGGGGGCAATAAGCTGACTTTGTATAAATATACAAAAGTATGAAGGCTATTGCTTAACGCACTGTAAGCCTCCCTGAGTCTCCGGAGAAGGGCGGCATATAAATCAAATTAAAAAAAAACAAAAACACAAACATTCAAAGTAGGATACACTTAACCCCAAGACCACCGAGAGGGGCAGTTTTTTTCTGGAGCAAAATTTTGGCAGCCAGCCCACCAGGGATGAGCTCTTGAGCTCAAGCAACTGATGCAATTCTGAGTAATCCTCTGCTGGAGGCCTCAGTGTGTGAGGAAACTATTTTTCTGCAGATAGCAAGCAGGGCAGGCAGATGGTAGAGTGCCTTTCATTCTCTCTCACCATCTAGTTGGGCCAAGTAGTGATCTCAGCCTCTACTGGGGAGAGATGCTAGAACTGCATCTGAGCCGATCGAGCTCACTGTGTCAAGTTCAGACTGCTGGGCTATTTAGACTAGTATTATCTATTCAGAGACAGAGGCCTCCTAGTTCTTTTGAAGGAGAATTCAAAAAACCTTAGTGTCTTCTAAGTACAAGGCAATATACTGATGTATGATCTTGCCATTATTTGGACTTCTCACATAAGAAACAACTCACAATTCTTCCAAATAAAAAACTTGAGAATGAGTGTGTATGAGAACAGTAGCAAAATAATCATTGTTTTGCTTCCTAAAAGCTTTATCAGCATCCCGCCCTGCTCCCCCACCATCCAAAAAAAAAACTGGAAGCTGAACTGGTGGGAATCTATTTAGCCACACTGAATAATTAGTTCTTGTCTAAAAGAGATGCAATCTGTTGAGAGAGGATACTTTCTCGAAGCAATGGATCTAATTATGCATTGTGAAAAATACAGAATATTTATCCATGAATTGCCCTAAACTAAAAGCTCTTCTGGAAACTTTTGTATCCTAATCAGAGTTATTGTTCATTTCCTTATTCCATCCATCACTTATTATACATTAGCAACTACAAAGTAAGCATAAGTTAAACCATCTATAGGGCTAGAAAAGAAAGAGTTGTATAATTGTGTATATGCATGTACATATTTCACCATTAATTCTAGTACTATTCTGATTATATAATCATTTTTCAAATAGCAGAATTGGGTAGATTAATGTAAAAATAAATCACGCAGAAGTGAACTCTGTAGACATAGCCAGGGTATCAATGCATTGTAAGAATCATTTATCAGGAACACAAAGAAATTATGGTAAGATCTCGAACAGCAGATGGATTTAAAGCATTTTGAATAATTATTTTGTCCATATCCATCTGCTGTTGTCAGACAAATATGAACCCCAATGCAAATATTGTTTTCATGTAATGTGCCTCTCACATCATGCCAATAATGCCCACCAACCTCCATTATTTGAACCTGCCACAATATTCAGAAGAAATGAATGAATCAAATCCAAAGTAACACAAATATGCCAGGTAAAGCTAGATGTCTAGGCCTTTCCTGACTTGCATTTCACCATGAACAAGCATCTCCTGGCAACCTTTTGTTACTGTTATATCTTCATCTCATCCCGAGCCCATAGTTGAGGCAGTTTAAAATTATCTATTTCAGTGTTAATGTTTTCTCCTTTTAACAGATAAGTCATGCCAATGTTGCCATATTATGCCAGAATATGTTGTATTCACTGATCTTTTAGTCCGTTTCACAGTCATGATATGGCTCAGAGCCAGGGTATCTTCGAGACCGCCTTCTACCGCATAACTCCCAACGACCGGTAAGATCCCACAGAGTTGGTCTGCTCCAGGTCCCATCAGCTAAACAATGCTGGCTGGTGGGCCCGTGGGGGAGAGCCTTCTCTGTGGCTGCCCCAGCTCTCTAGAACCAGTTACCTCCTGAGGTCCGGACCATCCCCACCCTATTGGCCTTCCAAAAAGCGGTGAAGACCTGGCTTTTCCGGCAGGCCTGGGACCGTTGATCTCGCTCTTGCGATCCGGCAAGATCCAGCCATGAATGGTGTAAATGAGTTTTAATGTTTTTAATGTTTTTAATTTTTAAATGTTTTTTATAATGATTTTAAATGCATTGTGAGCCGGCCTGAGTCTTCGGAGAGGGGCGGCATACAAATTGAATTAATAAATAATAAATAATAATAATAAATAAATAGTGTTGGTCTAATTTAATCATCCAGAGGAAAAAGGTTGTCCAATAAAGCAGGATAACTTTGACTGCCTTCTCAGACACAGATGCTACCTGCTCTTTGTGAATTTTACCCTAGGTCCCAAAAATCCCTCATGTTTAAGGCTAACTGGAAAATGGCCACAAAATGGCACTGTCTTGCTGCATTTATGTGGAATATAGCTCTGTAAATTGAAGGCAGGGGCTAAAAGTTAAAAGCAAATACCACTTCACCTCCTTACACTCACTAAAATTCATGAAATATTTGGAAATACACAAATGATCACCTATACTGGAAGCAGTATATTTATATTCTAAAACTCTGATATATTTATATAGCTAAAGCATCCAAGTAAGACCTAAAGTATACCTCATAAACTAAAAGAGGATGAAGCTTTATGTGGGAAGTTCCTTTTGAAGGGCAGGCAGCTCACCAGGCCCAGATGAAATGGTCATGGAGGGCAATGACCAGTGACTAGAGGGGAGGAAGTATGCACACTACAACATCTATTAAGTAATTGAAGTGGCAGAATTGCCACAAGCATCAAATGTACAGATAGAAGTCATTTTTGATGAGAAGCAAGAAAAGACAGAAGGGCAGGTTGAGGATAATGTTCATACCTCCACAAATGGTTCCTGGGGCATCTTTGATCCTGAAGAAGCAGGATGTGCTGATTCTTTAAACACACATCTTGACACAGCTACCTAAAACCCTTTTATTCATATTGTTTTTAAGTCACCTAAAACAAGTGATTATCCTCTCTCAATATGGAGCACAGCCCTTTCTAATATCTACTGTGATTCATTCAAGTGCTTCTTTTCCCTGTACTTTCCATGGTTAGATTTTTTTGCCTTGTACTTTTTCACTTCAAATCTAGAAATCTGTCCATTTTTGACAAAACTGGCATCTTTACCTAGAAAGTGAGGTATTCAACTGAACTGCCAAATAATGATTTATGGTATAGCATGGTATAACTAATTGAGGGCTTACTCAATAAACCAGAACTTAATATAATATGCTGTCTCTTTCTGTAACTGACAATGCAGTGTTTTGTTAGAATTAGGGAAAATTTAGACTGCTTCCACAATCTCAGTAGTCTACTGTCAAGCAAGTCATTACTCAAGGACTGATTATTCCAGTTCCTGCTGTGCAGCTTTTCCTATCAGTGTCTAAATTGACAATATAAACCCTACAGGTAACCCCTGGACCCTGTGTGACTCCAACATGTTTTTCTCACCCTGACTCTAAATAACAGGGAAAAAATGATAAGGTTCTGCTGTTAGCACTGTAGAAATACTCTTGATCAAAATCAATTTCATTGGCTCATAGCACAATGACAATGGTTGAAGATAATGGAAATTTCACTCTTGACATAGAAATTGTAATTATTACCAGTAGTGCATTAGGATTATATCAGTTTCTTAAAATGATCAGTGGAGTCTTATTTTATGCATATTAGGTAATCTGTGCCATAACCTAATGTCTCTTGAGATTTATTTATCTGTTTAATTCCAATTCAGATAAGTGCAGCTGAGTAGCATACATCAATAAAGAATAACCAAAAATTAAATTACAATTCAAACTACAATTGTAAAAGCTGAGAACCAGTTTGGTGTAGTTGTTAAGATGCTGATCTAGAAACCAGGAGATTGTGAGTTCTAGTCCCCCTTGGACATGAAAAACCACTTGTGTGACTTTTGGCCAATCACTTTATCTTAGCCCAAGTCACCTCACAGAGATGTTGAGCGGGAAAATAAGAGGAGTAGGGAAATATTGTTATGTTTGCTGATTGACTTGAATATGAAAAAAGATGGGATAAAATCTAAAAAAAATAGAAAATTGGGAACACCTTGCAAGGTGGGATCTCCTAAGATCCTGGCACTAGCACCCTAAGACCCTGGCCCTAGCATCCAGGGGAAAAACCAAGTTCTTAATGCCTTCCTAAAAGTTAACAGGATTGGGATCAATCAGGGGAATGAGGGCTATCATTCCAGAGGGCAGTCATTGCAAAGAAAATGCTTGCCTTCTGAGTCCCATCAGGTGATTTTGCTTTAAGGGACAATGGAAGGATATGCGTCCCCTATTAGAATGTGGAAAAGGCAAAAATAATTTGAAAAAGGTAGTCCTATATGTGCAGTTTTATAGGAACAACTTTGAATTGAACCCAGAAGTCTATTGGGAGCTAGAGCAGCTCATGAATTCTCATACTGAAATCATATACATGTTTATATCTCACATAATTTGAGGGGAAAATACAGTGAGGAAAAAAGCTTCAATTTGTATATACTGTACTAATCTGGGGTTTACTTCACTGAATACAATGAGACTTCCCTCCGAGTAATCAAGTAGATTTTCACTCTTAAACCTCCACATTAATCACATGCAATGAAGGAATACTTGTATTTATCATCTTTGTATTTTCAGAGAAGAAAATTAGAGAAATTACAACTTCAGATGTCTTAGAGGAACTAGACTATAGGTGTTATATCACAAGTGAGGTGCTAGTTATGAACTCTGTCACATGCAAAAATTAATGACAGAGGTGATATATAAATGTCTGGCATACAGTTGGTATATGATGACTCATAACTGAAATATGAATAGCTCTAGATGTTAATATCATTTCTCATTCTACACAGCATTTTCTAGATGCTGCTGTCATACAAAGAACTGAAAAGAAATGGTATCTGAGTGGGTTTGTTTAATTGTGCATATTTCCAAGACAGGAGAAAAGAATTGGTGCAGCACAGAATAGAAAGCATTTTACTGAGTGTAGGCACGTTTGAAGAGAAATGCATATTAAGGTTAAACCATCCATCAACATAGATCTATATATCAGTATGATGATACCAAACGATACATCTTAGTCCTGAGTTGAACAGGTGATGCTGTTGCAGTACTTAAGAGGCTATCAAGATCTGGATGGGGAGGAATAATCTTAGGCTCACTCCCAAAAAGGTAGAGGCATATTCCAGGGTTATTCTATCTCTGCTGGTTTTGGACAAAGTTGTGTTCTCTCAAACTGAACTAGATTATCACTTGAGGCTCTTCCTAGACTCACAGCTCCTGATCAAAGAACAGATAGCACTGTGGCTGAAAAAACCTTTGCACAGCTCACCTGGTATGCCAATTGTTCTTTCCTGGAGCAGCATGCTTTTTTCAAGGTATCTCCTGCTTCACTCTTCTCCTATCTGGACTGTTACAATGCAATCCATGGGATTGCCCTCAAAGATAATCCAAAAAGCTATAGCTGGTCCAAAATATATCATCTCAAGTAATTATATATATGTTGCAGTTCATCCATGTAAAACTGCACTAGTAATCAGTTGGTTTATGGGTTCATCTTGCTCAGGACAGGAATCCAAAGCAAAGCTCCCCTAAAAGAGAACATTTTAACCTCTGCTTCAGTGGTGGGTTCCTCCCGGTTCGGTCCGATTCGGCCGAGCCGGTAGCGGTGACGATATGACGCCACCGAACCGGTTCTCCCCCCCCGCCCGCCCACCCCCCCACGTTATTCTTACCTTTTATTTGGTCCCACCCCCAATCTATTGCTGCCTCCTGAGTCCCAGCTGATGACTAGAGGGGAAAAAATTGTTTAAACTCTTGCCGCAGGGCTTCAAAGGGCCGTCCTACAGCTGATCAGTGTTAAAAGCAAACAAATGAGTCGGGTCGTAAGTGCGAGGACTGGTCGTAAGTGCAAGGAACTTCCAGAAATGACTCTGACCAGCTAGCCATGCCCACCTAGTCACATGACTTCCAAGCCACACCCACAAAATAAGCCACGCCCACAGAACCGGTAGTAAAAAAATTTAGAACCCACCCCTGCTCTGCTTCAATATATCAGGTGAAAAGGAATCCATCATCTCCATAACTGATAATTGTTGTCCCCTTGAAACACCATTGTGGCTTCTCATCATCTCCTTTTAATCCTTCTGAAGCATCCAGACCTCAGGAGAGGGGAAGAATTAAGGAGAAATTCCCAACATTCCCATGAGAGCGTGGCAGTGATAATGCTGTAGGGACTTTCAGGCAGCAAACCTTCTGGGATTCCCTATTGTAGGTTTTCCATTCATATTTCATATCTTGCTGCCAGCCAACCAGCCCTGCTAGACAGGGAGACATTATAAATGTAACGAAGCAGAAAAGACATCAGAACAGTTTATACCCCCAAAGCACTGCAAAGATCTCCTGCTAATCAAGGCCCTGATCCAACATTTTCTAGGGAAAAGGATTCAGGCCATGGAGGTGCAAAGGCAGCAAGCATATCGTCAACCCACCTACCAATCAGGAAGGATGTATTAGTAGCTGAAGCTGAAGCACAACACAAGACTGAGCAATCCCCAGGTGCAGTTTAGTCCTTCACAGCTGAGGTGAGTTCTAATTAAAAACATAATTTCGGAGCTTCAGAAACAAGAGTTTGTATATGCATCATAGAGATAAGGCAGGTTAATAAGCCAAAAGTAATGTAAGGCTAGTAGAATTAGAATGTGGGCATCCCTAAAGGGTCCTATGAAAAGCACCACTTCTCTGTTATGTGCTTCACTAACAGCTGGTGCTGTCATGGATTGGTTGGAAGAGCTTCAGCCAATGATTCCTTTCTATGTATCTATGTGGCCCAAGTCTGATGGCCACATTCAAAAAAGGCAATTTCCTATCATCACACAGTTTTTTCAGTTTATCATCTAGGCTCCCAATACTTCTCTGTATGTATCCTTCATTGCCTTACCAAAGTATTTCATCATTTCCTTTACAATCATCTTCAGACTTTTTCACCATTTCCTGTGATTTAAATAGCTGGTTATAACTAACAACTTCCTACAAGAACATGGAGCTGCTGGAGATACAGAGCAAATCAAAACAGACCTGCGACTGGACCAAGAATTCTTTGGACCTAGGACTGTTCATCTAAGTCAGTGTTCTTCGAAGTGTGGTCTGAGGAACTCTGAGGTTCCCCAAAATCTTTTCTGGGGGGTGCATGAAATCAAATAAATAATATTTTAGCATTTCTAATTCAGTACAAATAAATATATACATATAGCTCCCACAAACCAAAGGTCTTTGGGGCTTTCAATCATTTTTAAGAATGTAAAGGGGTCCAGAGATCAAAATATTGGAGAACCATTGATTTAGGTGAACAGCCCACCAGGACAGCCTTGCAGTGAACAGAACATCAATAAGAAGGATAAACCCTGTTCCATGATAGCCTTAGATCTGAAATCATAGCCTTACAAAAGAAAGGACTTATAGTGTGGCAATTAATAATTTTGTTGTGAGCGGCTTACTAATCAGAACAAAATGTTATTCCCATACCTGCAATGCAACAGTTGTCTGGTCCTAGATGAGGGTATCAATTTTCAGATAAACTTTGAGCCTGTACAGATCTGCGGTAAACACAGGATTCTTCCTGTCTCCCACACTGCTCTGCTGAAAGGTTGGGCTAACCCCAGCATATCACTGACAGGCACAGGTGCACCACAGGCCCCGTGAATTTGCAAAGCAGTTATTCACTCTCTGAGCCAGCTTCCTCTGCAAAGCCAGAGGAAGCTATAACTGGAAAGCAGTCATAAAACAAGAAAAAATGGTAAAGGGGTTCTAATGGCTTGGTTCCTCACATCAAAGCTTTAGCTCTACAAATTCATATCCATGGAAGAACATTTTTTACAAAGTTGAGGAACTGAAGGAACTGAAAAGGCATAAGACACTGAACACTTATGTTTTCTACATAAAAGACAGGGGGGCTTTATAAAATAGGGGAGGGGAAGCAGAAATTAAATGTGCAGAGTATAAATTACCTGGGCATAAGAAAGCAGCCCAATCCAGTCAGTCAGAGTCATGTAGCAGGAATTTGCTGCATTAATCTTTCTTCTTTTCCAAAGATCAATAGCACTGAAGTCCCCTAAGCTAGAAGATCAGAGAGGTAGTAATGAGGGTGTCTTGACAGACAGGAGTATCTCTCCAGATGGCTTTAAGCCTTTCCTGCACAGGCCTTTCATCAACCCTTGAACAGAAAGGTAATTCTGTGGCCTTTTAAGTTTATTTTTACTAGACTCTGTGCTGACATCTGGGAAAAGGCCATCTCAAGACATTTTGCTGTCTATAGGAAGAGATGGCACCTGGATTGGCAACTTTAGCATTAAGTTCAGATAGTAGACTACTGCACTCTAATTTAGGAGGCCTTAAACAAACAAACTAGAAACATCACTAGAAGCCAAAATCACAAGACGTCTGATTTACATTAGCCATGTCATGTGTGCAAATTAATTGGAGAAATCAACGATGCTAGGATTGGTTAGTGAATCAAGAAGAAGAGGTAAGCAAAGAACTCGCTGGCTTGATACCACCATAGCTGATAGAAAGCATGAACATTCATCAGCTGACAGTAACTGGGCTTGATAGAGTAGCATGGAGAGCACTTGCCTATAAAATCACCAAGAGTTGGGTATGACTGAATGGTTAAAACTAACTAAACAAACTGTAGCACAGTTAAGCCTAATTTAGGATAACAATTGGATGCTTGAAGAAAAACAGGATACTATTCTAATTCTAGCAGCTGTATCCTAAATTGGTCAATCATTCCAATTTGCATAAAAGTAGAGCCAACAGAACCATGAAATCATGGGAATTTGAACAAGATGGTGGTAATACTTAGGAGCAGAATACAGGCTTTCATATGACCATGATTTAGGGTCAAGAATTCTGAGATCAGGAATCTAAATAAGCAAAACCATATATGTCGCTTTGGGCCTATGTGTCAAGTCACTTAGGAAAAGTAGTACATACCTCCACCTGCAGACACTAAAATGGAAAATATATTTTTGTACACATTACTCTGCGCTGAGCCTTCTCCTAATCCACAATATTTGTAAAATTAAAGTTCAATAACAAAACCAGGCTGGAAACATAGCAAAGGGCAGTTAAACATCAAGACTTGTTTTGAACTCTGTAGCAGTGTTCACATAAGCCAGCTGACACTGTCTGCTGCTACCTCAGAATAAACACTAATACCCACGAGCCAGTAGCAGGCAACTCAGATGACTTGGTCTAAAACAGTGTTTCTCAACCTTGGAAGCTTGAAAATGGGTGGACTTCAACTCCCAGAATGGGAGTTGAATTCCACCCATCTTCAAGCTACCAAGGTTGAGAAACACTGGTCTAAAAGGAACACTGATCTTCTTGACAGGAAAGCCAACTACTCACTACAAAGAAAACTGAGTTAGTTAAAATCTCTCTTCCTCCCTTCCTCCCTCCCTCCCTCCCTATCTGGGAAAAGAAAAAGACCCATAGTGGCTTTACTGCAATCAAAGCAGACAGTGTTATAGGAGACTTAGACAGTCCCATCCCTTTTTGTGTGGTGGGGGTCATTAAAACGATCAGACAATGGGAGTTTCTGGAGAAGGCCCCATATTTGTGAGGCTTCTTCACAATTCACTTTTGTTCCAGCAGCAAAAAGAGAGGGTTAATTCTCTGTTAATCTTTTCTTGTGTTTACATAATGCAGCTGTTTAGGGGAAATTAGTTTATCCCAAAACAAACCTAGGATTGTATCTTCTGTCACACTAGCTGTGTGATCTTTCACCAATACACAATCATTCTTACAAGAGGAAAATATTGGGGGATTTAATTTTAGTAGGATCATTTTTTTTAAAAAAAAATGGGATTTTATTTTTAAACCTGTTAAATTATCATAGTTATTTCTCACACCCTCCATCAACCATTTCTTTGCTGGAGCACCGAAGTTTGTAATATGTACTAAATATCATACACAGTAAAATTCAACAAGAGGGAAAGTACTGTATAAAGTAAAATTTGACCAGAGACAACTCGATCAAGAGTCATAGAGAAAATGTGGGACATCTTTGTGCCATCCAGACATCATCCAGACTCTTTTACAGAAAAGCAAGTGAAAGCAGGAAATACTATGTTTAGGATCAGACTTCCTCAACTAGATGCCCTCCACATGCATAGGACTGCAGCTTCTGTAATCCTTGGCCAGCACAACAATGGAATCTAAGGATTATGGGAGTTGAAGTTCAACATCTGGCGCATGAGGTTGGGGAAGATAAAGGTATTTAACATCTCAAAATTTGGGTAGAATGCTCAGGGGGAAAAAAAATACCCCATGTCTTTATATATGCAGAAGGCAACACTGGATCACTTCAACATATAAACTGAGAGAAGGCTAAGATAAAGCAAATCCTGGAGAAAGCAATTAAACTGAGTTAAGCTGTTCACAGCCAATAATATTAATATGTTGTGGCTGTCTGTGCTAAAGGCACAAATGGTATGTGTTGCTGTAGTTTTCCGAGGAGAAAAGCTTTTGCAGAAACTCCAGGCATGGCTCAATTTTGATGGACAGAGGACAGATTGTAACAGGAGGCAGCAGGCAGACTATGCTATAAAGGAGAAGAGAGAAAGCAATAAAGACACACTTAATGCCTGGACAAGCTTGCTCTCATAATCAACATGGCAGACCAGGCAGCAAGGAGAGTTGTGATATTTTTATAGATGAACCATAATGTGTTTTTCTGCAAACCGCATTCAACAGATGGTCCATTTTCCCCAACAGAAGTATAGATGATCATCAGTACAGCTGGATAAGGCAAAAAAAAAAGTCTGCTAAGAAAACAAAGAGCAATCTTAGAAACAAAACAACCTAAAACACCTCCAAACCAGCTGATTTTCCCAAAATGAAACTACTACAGCTTTTCAGAAAAGACTTTCAAATGTTTTTCCTAAAATGTATTGTGCCACAAATTATTTTTAAAAATCCAGAGGAGTAGTTAGCCCTTTGCTCTAATGTTAATTGGATCCCTTTCTGTGTGTCTATATTCCATTATCCTGATCCAATCAACCTCCACATTATCAGAAAATGGTATCATGGTATCAGTATTCTCTTCTATTTGTTTAGGTTGCCTAGCTCTTTTGTCTTTTTATGTCTCACACTCAAAACCAATCGTCATCCCCATTCGCTTTCCATTGAACTGTTCCCAACCATCTATGACCTTATGAAAGGAAGAGACCACAGACCCACACTTGGAGTTTGAAGAATATATTTTCAGCATACGCCTATTTTGTTATTTTGCTTCTGGTTCTCAAGGTTTAGTAAACTTTGCAGGAGATCCTGAAATCTGCTACTCAACAGAATTTTAGAAATATTTGTAATTCTGTAATCCTGGAATAATTAGTCTCTGGGCTGATTTTCCCAGCTAAGTTATTCTAAGCAGCTCTTGGTCAAATATAACTGCACCATTTGACCTGATTAGGTCCATGTTTACAAAAATGTAGTATCCAAAGGCATCACTAATTTGCCTGTACATCAAAATGTAAAGAATGTAAAGAAAAAATGTAAAGAAAAAAAGACATTTACACTCTTGAGGTGCTGAGAGAAAATAGATTATATATGTGTCTAAGTTCTCCAAATTTAGGGGAGTAGCTAGAACACAATACCATTTAACAAGAGAAAAAGATCTCAATCCAGTTCCCCATGTGATTATAATTACTCTGCAAACAGCCATATTAGCAGGACAATGATGAAAGACCCAGGTCAGAGGAGGTGAAATCACACAGAAAATGCACGAGAGGGGTTTTTTAATCACATATTTCAGTAACTACGCAAAATGTCCATCTAGACATTCCCTAGCTAATAACTTGTAGGAAGTTGTCAATCTACATGGTAAGCATATCTACCTAGTAATCTACAATCAGTAGAGACTGCCACACCTTCCACCCTTATTACCAATACCTGGTATTCTCTCTGTTTTCCTTTCTACAGCAATACCTCAACTCTCTCTACTCATTTTCAGAGTGGCGTCATCCTGTCTCACCATAATGTCTCTCAGTGAAAAGACCAAACAAAAAGACCCCACAGGGAAATTGATTTGCCCCTCCCAACCGGCCTTTGAGCATAGCTCCCTGTCCCCCAGCTAAAGCGTGGATTTAACCCGTGCTTTCCAACACTTTGATCAGAATTAACCCCTTCCTTCCTTGACCTAGCCATTTCTCTGGACTCCAGCGGCCTGTATATCTCAATCACTAAATTGCAATAGTAAATAAATCTTCATTTTCAAATTTAGGACAAGTGTCGCCATACATCTTGAGGCAAGCAGAACAAGAAATTATAAGTAGGCTGTATAGACTATAAAGAAGCCATTAAAAAGGCTAAAAAACCAATAATACCTGCTACACTTCCGTCATAAGAGAATGAAAAATCCTCTTAGTACCATGCTTAAATAGTATTAGACATACTGATTGGGTTCATACAACTCAACACAGATTAACAAAGCACAACTGCTATGTTCATATAAAATGATGCAGCAATAGAAATAAACCATTTTATGGTTTAATGAAATTACATTGTTTGCTCTACATGCCAGAACAATGGCTGAATTCTCACAATAGGCAGAACCACAAGTTAACCTCATTTTAGGCTGAACTAGACTCTTGTATAAATATAGCTACAAACTCTTACCTGAATCTTCAAGGTTGTTGCCTCCAAGAGGAATAAAATTGCAGGATAACAATCCAGAATTAAGTAAATCACCTTTTGGTTTGATTGGGATTATTCTTAACCCCTATATTTCCAGATTGATCATTCCAAAATAGCAATCCCTTACATTTGTCATGTAGTCACTCTCAGCAGTTTCCCCCAAAATATCCATCTCACCTGCTCTAGGCATTTATACAACACACTCATGTAGTGATTGGATCCACCAAATATGCTAGTTTGATTTGTATTGTGAGAACCCAATATGTTAAATGTGTTTGGCCAAATAATGGATGAATGTACCATATGAATTCAGGCAATCAGTTTTATGATTCAGTTAAGATTAACTTGGCTCAATAAATCTCAATTTACTTTGGTGTAACACAATAATACATCTATTTTTTTTTCTCTCTCTCTCTAGAACTCAGAGCGATGGTGAATCCTCTAGTTTCAGTTATTGTATCTTGAATGTTCTATACATATTTAGGACATTAGGAGAGGAAATATAAGACATGGCACATCTGAAGAGCATGAGGTCAATGGGCTGAATAGCCAGAAACCATTTGCTTGTGATTCTGTTTATAACTAAAAGCTGTGGAAACATTTGTTTTCAATTCTCTCTTTTTCTACTGGCTGTGTCAACAATCAGGGTAGTCAAGATATTCCATCAGGGTTAATGCAAATGCATGTACAAGTGGGAAGGAGGCCTTAGGTGGAGCAGCTCTGTCACATACTTTAGCTGGAGTTTGTTAAGCTGTGTTCCAAGGACCTGACAGGACAGCTTGTTTCTGGATCCTTCATCCTCCCCGTTCTTGGCCCAGGCTTACTAGACTTCTTTCACAGTAGTCTACCATTTGGGAATGATTATATCTAGAAAAAGAAACAGACCATATGAAGGAAGATGCCTGAAGAAGTGCTTCTGTATATTTGGGGCACTTTCTGAACAAAAATGATCTTGAGAATTTGGCAGGCAGGATTTTATTGCCATTCATAAAAAAGACAAATAAGTGGCCCAGCCATCTTTTCTAAGTGGGTGTACAGTCGTTTCAGGCTAACAGTTCCTTCAAGCAAACGAGAAATAAAATTCACTCCTTCCTTAAAAATAACATAATAGAAACCAGCAGTTAGCCCCAAATCACCCCAAATGGCTGATTCATACACTGTTTTGTTTTCACACTCCTATAAATTCCCATACAGTCTCACCTTGTGATACTCACACTCCAAAGCCTGTCATTCTCCCCCCTCTACATACTGTTCATTAGCAACATCAAAACAGCACATTCATCAGAAGCCAGTGATTTTCTGTCAGTGCCAGAGAGCTTATCTTGTTCTTAGCTGGGATAACTGGGGCCCTGAAGCCATCCCCTTCACTCAAGTCAGTGGGTTTGATAAAGCCATGTCTCTATCTTATCTGAACTCCAGCAGCAGCCACCAATTAATATGCTTGAGAGAGGGTGTCTCTCCACTTCAACTAAAAAAAAAACAAAGCTGGATCCCACCTGGAATCTATGTACCCAAAAAGTTATCTTTGCACTGAGTAGTATATGTGAAACTGGATGACAGCACCTGATGATGACCATATAACACATACAAGCTACGAGAAATAGCAAGATTAGCCAAAAGGTTTTATTTGAAATGCATTTTAAAAATATTTCTGTCATGTTAAACATTTTCCAACTATAAAAATGTTAAGTCTTTTAGCCATAAGTCTAGATCTATTTACCTGGGAGGAAAGTTTACTGAACCTTATTTTGGGGTGGATATATATTTCAGTTGTGATATCAAGTATTATGAAGGATAGTAGGATGTTACTCACTGTCAATCCTTTGAGGCACTCAAGGTCAAGAAACAGGAACAATGTGGTTTTCAAGAATGACCTATTGTTGTAGGATATAATAAAGCTTGAAAGCTTCTAAGAATTTCTCTCTACTACTTCTTTTACCAAACAATGTCAAGGTGAGATTCTGTTGAATGTCCTTCTCATGCTTTCTTCTTTCCCAGAACTGAGTAATCTTTTTGAAACACTTTCCTTAACTTGGTTCATTCCTGCCTCGTGGGAGGAAAGTGGGTTCAAAAGCCCATTTGTGTTGTGTGTGACTCTTGATGCAATGACATATAGTGGCCCTATTTCAGAGCTAGGCTCTCTTCATTGAGAATGGTTTCTGAGAATATCAAAGGGTCTTTGACATATTTTCATATAATAATAATAATAATAATAATAATAATAATAATAATAATAATAATAATAATAATTAATAATAATAATAATTTTATTTCTATACCGCCCATAATAACCAGGTTATTATTTAGACATTTTCTGTTGTGCACTTTACCAAATTGCTAATTTATAACATTTTGCCACAATTGGGCAGTGATGCTTTTAATAGCTATTGAGCAGAGTTCATTTAATTAGAAGAAGTTCTAATGACTGATTAGATTCACTGCTTAGATTCAGTGTTAGAAAAAGGAATCTTGGTTAGTTTGGTCTATTTAAAGCACAAGTTTTTCACATAAAATGAACGGGTGATAAACCTAATAAATTGCTTAAATTGTACTTTTAAATTTGCTAAAAGTACATCCATTCAATATTTGGAAGAAAATCTACATTAACTCTACACATTTCACTGCAGAGTGGTAGCATATCTATTCTCCCAAATAATGTTATTTGGTGGTTTTCTCGCTTCATTTTGCTTTTATTCTGACCTTTGAAGTAATTCTCTAGTGATGTTGGCTGCAACATAAATTCTCACAAGATATATAAAACATTGTTATATTTAATAAGTAGCTAGGCTTCCCTCATTATAATGGGCTCCAGTATCTATCCCAACCCCAACTTTTTCAGGGCAGACTGTCTCATTAAAAGTAAAGAGAATCTTTCTTTAACTTAGGGTTACGTATAAGATTTGGACTGCAAAAATAACCACTAGATAGATACAAGAAAAGAGATGTTTGTGTATTAGCTAATATTTATCTGTAATCCAGAACTTTGCAGTTCTTTTTCACAACCTTCTTAATCACAAACATGAGTGACACTACCGTATATCTAATCCACTTATTTAATGAAAATGGTCTTGTGAATTTAAAGTATTTAACAGCAATCAAATCATTCAACAGCAATGGAGAAAACTACACCGACTGAATTTCTGCTGATCTCAAAATTCTTGTTACAACATAATGGCAATTTCAACATAATATAAAGCACGTTTGCTTCCTCTTTTATTCTATTTACTGTATGTATATTTATATCAAGGGCTACCAGATCTGGGCTGGAAAAATACAGATAGCCAATAGATAGAAGAAAACAGGTACACCATCCCCCCCCCCCAAAAAAACCCCACCGCCATCTAACTCTGTGCTATCATTTCACAGCTGGCCCAAGTAATGGAGTCCAGGTGTGGTGGATATATTAGCAAAGACTCCAGCTAATAGCTAAGTTTTGTTTTTTTCCAGATGTTGGACTGCAACTCCCCTCATCCTCAAATTTATCTAAGAATTATGCTGGCTAGAGATGTTGTGCATTGTAATCCTACATATTCAAAGACAGTGCAAGCAGATCTAAGTTGCAGAAATCCAACTACCACTAAATGGCAATACAGGGACACAGAAATGTTGTGTCTTTGCTGCCAACTAGATTCAATAACACTTCCTAAAAAACAGGAGTAGTTTAACACATCCCATCAAAATGAATACATGCCACATTCAATAAGATTCAATGCTGCCTTCTAGCCGCATTCACAATCAGCAAAGGCACAACCTTCTGCCCCTTAGCTCAAGTAGATGTTTGGTTTCAGTCTCAATTACAGATGTAGCTCTGCATCATCACTTACATCAGTGGCTAGAGAATTCTGGGAGTTGAAGTCTACACACCTTAAAGTGGCCAAGTTTAAGAAACACTGACCTACATGGAATTTACAAGAAGAGCAGACGGACATTCAAACCCATCTGTTTTTTGTTTTATTTCAAACACAACCTAGCTGGAACACAGACTAGGTAAGGAACATGTCAGGGTTTATCACAAGCCCTGTAGTGTTATCTTTATACATCACAGCTTTTGTGAAATATTAGGCAAACTATTAGAAATCTTAACAGGCTTTATTCTAGCTATCTTGCCACAAAAGAATTGTGATTGGTTTTAGCTATGATATGTTTTAAGCACAGTTTTCTGAATCAGAACTGACCGAGTTATTCATTAAGCCAAGGGGGGAGGTGATGGGGATTATCAAAGCCTTTTCTCCAGAATTCTCCCTTCTCTGCTACAAGGCCATTAGTGTCAACTGCCCTGGGGAAGGGGTTTGGAAAAAATGTTTATGTTTGCTTGTTTGTTTAAGAATGTTTTATTTTTAATTCAGAATTATCTATGTTGCTTGAAAACTACTTGGATAGAACTGGGACTGGAAATGGAGAATATAAATAATAGTAATAAATTAGTACACAAACATTTGTGCTTTCAATTTTTTTTGTTTTGTTTTTATTTATTCTATAGTCACCCTGACTCACCCCAATAAAGGAATTAAAGGGTTGTAAAAAGAAAAAAATATATTCTATATTTTACTGTCCATTAAATACCACACTGTAGTTACTGTTTTAACTGTAACACTAAATGTTTTTGCTAAGCAGAAAGGTGGCATAGAGATTATCATCAATTATAGTAGAAAAACCTAGTCAGTGTGGTTAATTTAGAGTTTAATGTATTGTGCAAACTCCAGCAATCAGGATAATTCGGTTAATCACGGGTTTTCATAGTGTAACAGCACAACTAATATGTGAGGCTGGTGATTTATTTTAGCACCAGTCCTTTATATGGGAGCAGCTGTACATCCCACAAATGACAGACCTAGCAGTCAGAGACTCATTTGTTTGCCACCCAGAATGCTTTGGTGAATGGACAGTCATATAAGTATATTACATAAAATATATGAGCATATACCTTTTGCAAAGAGTTTTCACATTCTGTCTAGTGCAGGGATGGGCAACTGTGGCCCTTTTACAACCTGTGGACTTCAACTCCCAGAATTCTTGAACTAGCTTGGCTGTCTCAGGAATTCTGGGAGTTGAAGTCCATAGGTTGTAAAAGGGCCACAGTTGCCCACCCCTGGTCTAGTGAATAATACTTTAGACATTTATTCATCTGACAACAACAATAGTTCTTTCAAAAGTCTCCCATATGCTCCCCATGATAATTTCTGGTAGCCTACATGGTTCATCTTCTTGTTTTCCAGGAAGCATACATATCACCTATTTACTTATCTGGTGTAGGGAGAAGGTGGAGGAAGAGGATGCTTCTTTTCATTCTGAGTGATCATCCTGACAAGATCCCCTCATTGTTAACTTTACTAAAACAGACACAGATTTGCTCTCCTTTGTCTCTCTCAAAAAATACTGTAAAAGGGGTGACAGTATTTCCTGCCACCCTCACCAAAACTTTTACCTATAATAATCTCTACAGGAAAAAGTCAGAATGTGATTGTTTCATTGTTTAACTAGTAGGCTAAACATTTGTCTCAATACATTAGAGAGACTGCTAATCAAAACAGACAGGTTTTTCATGGTCTTATCAGGACTAACATATTTTGCACCTGAAATAGGAGGGGAGAATGAAAGCCGCTTTAAACTAATCTGCTCATTTTTAATGCACTCCAGAAATGAAGCCTGGGGACAGAAAATCTGCTGCCTAACGATAGCTGCTTTGTAGTATTTCAAGGCAATGGCAGCTGGAGACTGATGCCATGCATCTTATGGAAAAGAACAAGGCTGTTGTGAAAGGCATACGAACAACCCAGATGGTCCAGGGCAGGGAAGGAAGAGGAGGGGGGGGAAGACTGAGGGTGGAGGAGCAGCCCAGAGTTAGAGGTGGGGACATCTTCATGGCTGGCACCCAAGTCAGACTTGGGAGGAGGGAAGCTTGCTAGTGAAGATTGGCTGCTGGCTACCCCCAAGAGGCTCCTTCACAAACTTAGAAGGGGTGGTGCTAAATAGCCTGGAGCAGAGGCTTTACATGAATCCAGCTTCAGCTCCTTCCATCCCACTGATAGTGACAAATATAAAGAGCCACTTGGAGAGCAGAGATTTGCTTTTCTGGGCATAGGTACCTGGTTTCCATAGCAGGTACTGGCAGTTCAATTTGGCTGGGATTAGAACAGAGCAGTAAAGTTAATTGCCAGTGGCACCTGCAGCAACTCACTTGCCTCTTTTCCAGCAGAAACAGCGTTATTTCTGGACCATGATCTTTCTCTGTCGGTGGAATGTCCTGGATGCACTAATAATGGTTCTGTTGCAAGGCTGGGTGCAGTCCATTAGTCAGGAGTATGATTACTACAGCTGGCCTTCAGATAACTTTCAGCATGGACGCTTCTATGCCAAGCAATCACAGTGTATGGACATCCCAGCTGATCTGCAGCTCTGCCATAATGTGGGTTACAAACGTATGCGCTTACCTAATCTGCTGGAGCATGAATCTATGCCTGAGGTCAAGCAACAAGCCAGCAGCTGGGTACCTCTCCTGGCCAAGAGATGCCACTCAGACACACAAGTTTTCCTCTGCTCTCTATTTACACCTGTCTGCCTGGACCAGCCCATCTATCCATGCCGTTCCTTATGTGAAGTTGTGCGTGATTCATGTGCGCCTGTCATGGAATCCTATGGCTTCCCCTGGCCTGATATGCTCAACTGCAACAAATTTCCCTTTGACAACGACCTCTGCATCACAGTGCAGTTTGGAAACAACCAAGTTACTCAGCCACCAGGTAACAGCATGGAGGGCAGGGAAGGTGGGGGGAAAATTAATATAGCTATTTCTTATACCATTCCTATAGAACCCCACTTTACAATGCTCCCTGGACTTTGGTTCCTAGAAATGAATCTTATGCATGCTTCTGTCTATATTAGTGTTTCCTGGTGTCAGTGCTTCCAGATGTTTGGATTTCTATTATAAGTAGTCTTTGATTTATGAATTTTGATCACATGACCATGGGGATGCTGGGACAATTGTAAGTGCAAGGACTGGTTGTGACTTTTTTCAGTACTGTTGTAACTTCTAATGGTTGTTAAAAGAATTGTTGTCATTCAAGGACTAGGCTTGAAGTCAATACACTTAGTAGTTGTCTTAGATTGAAAACACTAGTCTGGACTCCTACCCTCTTTTACAAGTTCTACATATTAGGCAATTTGTACAGACATTTGCCACACAACATTGTACCAATATCAATGTTTTTCTTCTCTGTATTATAAGAGCAGGACATTACCTTCTGCTTCATTATCCTCCTACTTGAAGGACACTGGGGCTTTTGTTCTCTCTTACTGTCTATACATCCCAGTACCTTGTAAATAACATGTGTGTTACTATTAGTGCAAATTACAGTCTCTGAGTAGCCTCATATAATTTGATCCTTCTAATGATTTCAGGATTGCTGTACACAGAGTTTCTTTTGCTCTGGAATATTACTTCCAAGCCCAATTACAAAAGCAGTAGCATTCATATAGGATGAAACATCCAACATAATGTGACGTTTTCTCTAGTATGCTTCTTTTAGGAGTGCAAGCTACTTCACATACTGTAATGAACCCTGAAGGAGCTCATCCTTTCAGGCATGCAATCAGGGAGAGGTGGATACAGAGAGATTTTAGAACCAAAACCAACAAACGTTTGCCCTCACATAGGCATGCTCATCTGCTATCTACAAGCAGTTGTTTGCAAATTCTTTGGCACAGCAGCCAGCTGGAGGCACTGTTTGATCAAAAGAGAACCCAGACTAATTTCAGAGGTATTCCGATCATAGAGCAAGCTGGAAAAAGAACACAGAAACTCTTTTTTTCTACACCTGGGCTTGGTGAGCACCAAATCTGGACTTGGTATGAACCAGTCTACATCTGGGATCTGGGAAGCACCATTTTCAACAAAGAGGCTTCTGAATGTAATCAACAGTACTTATGGAGCGGAGAGCTGAAGAAGCTTCTTGGATGATAAGTGAAACGTCTTTAAAAAACAACCACCAGAAAGTCCAGTTCCCTCTTGAAAAAGCACCTTTGGGACAACCATAACCTGGATGACTGAGAATCTCTATAGATAGATATGGAGGCAAAGCATATTATTTTCACCCCAAACACCATAGCATTCAGAGCAATTTTTATGAAATCTTTTCCTTGGACAAGAAGCAGATATAGCCAAGTTATTTCCATAACCCAGGCCTTAGAAGCCAAAGTCCAGCAAACTCCAGCACATCATGTTTCTCAACCTTGACTATTATGGGAGTTGAAGTCCACATCTCTTCAAGTTGCCATGGCTGAGAAATACTGCCAGCACAGCTTTTAGCTCCAGGTCCTTTCATTTCAGAATTGCTCTGGTGTAAAAGCTGTGTCTGGTCCTTAAGACAGCCAGAATGATTCAGAGTGCTTCCATCAACAAACTTTTATTTTCCCTCTTTCATTTTTTTAATAGCAAGAGGGGAAAAAAACCAGCAGGAAAATAAAGGAATATTAAAATGGATGATTTTGAAACATCAGCACTAATCTGTCTCTCATGCACATTACCAGTCCTATTCACTCAACTTGCTAGATTGAATCAAGACATTAGCATATGTAAATACCTAAACCTTGTCACTGGGTACGAAAGAATTTTTTGTGTAAGACAACCCTGAAGCAACTTCTTCCTGAGCTCACCTCACCCACTTACCCCAGTCCCCATCAGCTGTGTCCTCTAAACAAGATTGCAAGAATTATTTCTCTGGCTTGAGGAAGAGTCTCAAAATCATTGTCCACAAAATTAAGTTTCCCTAGGTATACTCTCTGTCTTTTCATTTTCTGTCTCATATATCCAGAGATACCACAGCCATTTAGGAATGTTTGGTTAAGTTCCTCCACCCAACTCACTCTAAAGACACTAATCCCAATCAGTCATGTAGAATTTTAACAACCATCCACAAGAAGCAACTTCCCCCTTGCCTATTTTGTGGTGGCTGAAGGATGTCTCTATAAAAGACAATATTTGTAGCTCAGGGTTGAACTGTGGAATCCTTGGTGCTCTCTGAGCTTGGTTGTTTTCTTGTAGACATTTCATTACACAATAAGGTAACAAAGTCAGTATCACTATGTTACCTAGTTGTGTGAAACATCTACAAGAAAACAATCAAGCTTGGAGCTCCAATGGGGGAGTATCATGCTGGATGTGATTGATTTTGCTTCCTTCCTCCCCATCTTAATTACCATAATTTTAAGTATGGTGCATGCGCTTCCGAACCAGTAAGGAAGTTAAGTAGATTTCACCCCTGGCTCACATTCGTTTTTTCTATCTTACAGTGTCAAAGATTTGCACCCAGTGTGAGATGGAACATAAAGCGGATGGCATAATGGAGCAGATGTGTTCCAGTGACTTTGGTAAATCATACACACAAGGCAGCAGTGGGAATCTGGGACAAGCAGCTATTGGGAATACATCAAATATTTGTTACTCTTACTTCCCTTTCCCTGCTTGAACTCCACCTATTTTCAATCAGATCCTTCAGCAGCTTCCAGCAGCTTGTTTCTGGGACCAAATCAATGTGATTTTTTTTTTGACTCACAGTAGCCCAAAATTCATACTCCAGGAAAAAAACCTTTGTCTGAACCCATCTCATCTCTAATATTTTCTCACATTTCTAAGCAGGCCTGTCACTTACCCTGTTCCCCCCAAAATAAGACATCCCCTGATAATAAGCCCAATCGGGCTTTTGAGCGCATGGCAATAAGGCCAAGCGCTTATTTCATGGGTCAAAAAAATATAAGACAGGGTCTTATTTTCGGGGAAACATAGTAGGTCTGCTTGATCTATATCTTCCAACACCCTTCAATATTCTCACTTTTGAAAAACAAAGTTTTAATAACAGCCTGATCATAGAATTCATTTTTGAAGACAATCTCCAGGCACTAATAATAATATTCATCCCCTATAATTATTAGAATTTTGAGTAGTTTTCTTTTCTTTTGTTAATTTTGTGGTGCTCCATTTAAAAGGGGATATCATTTATTTGCTGCCTTGAATAGTCCTTATAGAAAAGCCAAGGCATATATTTTCAAAATAATCATAATAAAGTATTTATGTAGTTATAGTTCAGTCCTTCAAAAGATGAGATCAACCAAATATTCAATATAATCAATCTAGGCAAACAGAAGACTGAAAATAGCTGTGGTTAAAGATGGCAGATTTTTCCTTAGCAAAGAACTACTGTGTAGGAGACATGATGATACCAGCAGCAGAACAGTTTACTCCGATGCAGAACATGATACATTTCACGTACATTTTCACACCCTCAGAGAAGCTAGACCTACCCAAGCTAAGGCAACTGCTTCATGAGGGTAATTGTGTGCCATGAAAGGAAAGAAGGTTATTACCACAGGCGAAGGTGGAGATAGAGAGGGGCTTGCAGGGTATTCTACTTCTGCTGTCACATTAAGGTTGTCAATCTTGAATTCTACTTCATTTAATTCAGGGATGAGCACCAGTTTCTTTTTCCCCCAAACTGAAATAGCTTTTTTTTAATATTTCACTTCAAAAACACAATTTATAGCATTCCCTTAAATTTTTCCCAGGGTTTTCCCCAAAAGTTGTCATAAATCAATACCTGAGCTTCCTTTATTTCCAGACTGTACATGGGAACAAGCTCCTCCCAAGATTTCCCCCCACATAACCAAATATAAATTTGCTCATTCACTTTGGATGATCGAGTTATTGTGCCTTTTAGAAGGTCTGTTCATATGTGTATTCTATTAGAAATGATCTGTGCTAAGTCACCCAAAGAATTTCCTCACATGGGAAAATCAAAAGATGAAATTGGTGGTATATCGCTATAACTTCAGTAATTCCCATAAATGCTATACCTGCATTCAATGCTGTTGTGCTCTATAAACTTTTTAACAATCCAAAAAAATGTTACAACGCATTGCAAGCCGCCTTGAGTCTCCGGAGAAGGGCGGCATATAAATTAAAGCAAAAAAAAAACAAAAACAAACAAGCCCTAAATTCAGTCTGTAAAATAAAATTGGATGATCTGTACCTTTTCCAGATACCCTCACTACTGAAACAATAATGGACTTCAGGGATAACCAATGTGACATAGCTAAAATTCTGGTAGCTGGGCCTTGAGACAAAATAGACTTCTGTCATGTGCAAAAAAGTAGCCAGTAGGAAAATGTGGCAAGGGATGAGTAAATCACTCCCATTTATTCATGCAGCTTCAACTTGTCTGCCATCTATCTTTGGTTTTCCTCTGCCAGCATTTTAAAGGTCAATTTTGAAACTTAAAATCAAAGGAACTATACTCATCAACTCCACAATTTGCATACTTACAATTCTATCTACTTCTCTACTTCTCCCTTCACTGACTTCCCTCCTTAAGTTGTAATGTTTTCAGGCAATTTATGATCTATCCTCTCTTCCACAGTGGTGAAGATGCGCATCAAGGAGATCAAAAAGGAAAATGGGGAGAGGCGATTAGTGGCCACTCAAAAGAAAAAAAAACTGCTCAAAGTGGGGCCATTGAAACACAAGGATACCAAAAAGCTGGTACTGTATATGAAGAATGCAGGCACCTGTCCTTGCCCTCAGCTTGATGACCTCAGTGGCAGCTTTCTCGTTATGGGCCGCAAAGTGGGTGGGAGACTGCTAGTCTTGGCCATTTACCGCTGGGAGAAGAAGAACAAGGAAATGAAATTTGCAGTTAAATTCATGTTCTCTTATCCATGTTCCTTGCACTATCCATTCTTTTATGGATCAGACCCACACTGAAAGGGCCACACACAAATATCCTTTTTTTGTGGGCAGGCTGACATCAAGATACAAGCTGTTAGAGCCCATTTTTCCGAGGATTCTGTTTTCCATAGGATAATTGAGTTTGATTAAAAATATTCTGAAGAATCCTGCACGTTGTTGATACTCATATGACTTCAGAGATCTTACAGAAATTCTTCCTTATCCTTGATATACCATCAGCTGCCAAATAAGAAAAGTCTTTGTGGCTTTGAATAATAACATCATCACACTCAGTGTATCCTCCTTTCATCTGAATTGCTCAGTGTTTTAATGGAAACATATAATTAAACTGGAACATTTGAAATAAATTTCTCCATTTTCATTTCATTCTAATAAAAAGTCTTAAAATACATAAAGATTAAGAGCAGGAAATCCACGTTTAATGAACCATTAATTTATACATTCTTTTAAACCTCTCTAAAGCGATTTATTACATTATTTTTTTAACAATAGTCCAGGAATCAGGTTCCAAGTATGGCTGATCACCATATTCTCATGTGCTTGAAGAAATACATGTTGCTCAAACTAGGACTCTACTGGGTCTGACCAAATTTTGGGTTTTCTTATTTCCAACTCAAACAAATAAGAATTTCAAGCAAAGATTGAGCAATTTTTTGAGATGGTGCTAAAAGGCAGTCATTAGTTTTGAGCAAAAGGGATTCTTTACCTATAATTTCACTTACATACATCCCTGCCATAAGCAGCTCTACCTTGAAACATGTGGGCATATTTTAAGGCCAAGTTGCTGGATAAGTGTTGAAACTATTTCTAATATTGTTGTGGATGCTGGCAATGTGTCAGAGTATCAGTATTCCTGTGTTTGCCTTCAAGGAAGGATGCCAAACCAACCAGGCCTTCCAGGTGGCTATTCACCATGCAAGATGCCAGACCACCAAGAGGATGGATGCCAGCCAGATGGCAAACAGGGTGAAGTTGCTTTGTCTCCTACAGCTGGGCACACAAATGCATGTATAGCATTAGCATGGCTGGGAGACAGGAAAACTGCCTAAGACAAAGAAAATGGAAAGGAATAATCCTGCTTGCACACAGATACATTTTTCATAGGGACTTATTCCTAGCCAAAACTTTGAGAGAAAAAAAGTGGATGAGAAGAAATATCTTTTCCAAACGGGATAAAAGCTTTTTAGACACTTTTAACACTGTATCTCACCCTGGCAAGTCTAAGATATGTGGACTTTGAGTTGTGGGAGTTTTCAAAATTTACATATTTTATTTTATTTTTAATCCCACCTTTATTATTTTGTAAATAACTCAAGGTGGCAAATAGATGTAATACTCCTTCGTCCTATTTTCCCAAAACAATCCTATAAGGCAGGTTGGGCCAGAGTGATTGGCCCAAAGTCACATGCCTAAGGTGGGACTAGAACTCACTCTCCTGGTTTCTAGCATTGTGCCTTAACCACTAGAGCAAACAGTCTTACATGACACACATACACTGGGGATATCAAGATTGCTTCTGACATCATTGTTGCCACAACTCTTTTAAATATTTGTCTACAACAAGTGAATTTTCATAGATGAAAAAATGGACATTTCTGAAGTTTTAGAACAAAAATGGGTGGCAGGGGAAGAGGGAAGAAAAAAACTGATAGGTAGGTGATTTGCACCAGATAGAATTTGAAAAAAGGAGCACTTTGAAAGTTGTCTCTTAAGAATCAGTTATGTAGAAAAAAAGCATTATATCGCACTGGCCCTGAATATTTTCTCATAGACTCTCTGAATTTATATTTTAATTTGCTATCCATCTATTTCTTTTCTTTTACTTTTCCCCCCTAAAAGTATTTTTCTTTGGGGTTATATGATGACATTGCAAGCAACAGTATCAACAGCATTGGTGGCTTAGTTTCAATTCTCTATCCTCCACTGTATTCCAGACCTTATGTTGTGCCAAAATCTGTGGGATTGCCACCAAAGTTATAATATTTTGGAGTAATGAGAACTTTTAGTTCCTAAATCTCCAGGTTTAATTACTTCTAATGTAATCTGTACTTTTCCTTGCAAGAAGATTACCTATTTGCTAATTAAATAAAATGAAAATAGACCGTTAAAAACTGACAAAAGACATTTCTCCAATTAAGCTTCACAACTATTGCATTGTGTGCCCCTTACAGACATAGATCAAGTATTTTCCTCATAAAATCATCTCAAAACACACACACACACACACAAATGCAGTTTTGAAAGTTGGAAGCATAAATGTGTCGCTGACACAAGGAAATTGACCAGTTCTGGGATTCCGTTTATTCAACTTTCCCTATCAATTGCTACCTTTGTCTCACCCTTCCTCAAAACATCCTCTGAAATTACTTTCATGATAGAACTTTTGTCTATTCTTATAAACAAAACCTCCTCGTTCTGCTCTCAGACTAATACAACCCAAACTCATTTAAAATGTTAGGGTTCTCCCTCTCCAAAGATAAGCTGTAGAAAAAACATTCTCCATGGGGTTTTTTTTCACACAAACTCCACCAACATTATCCTGAAGAACAAGTTTAAAGTTAACCATCAGGAAACAGAACTTTGTCAGTGAAATCTTAGCACTCCCATAAATTGTATCTTTTGATTTATAGTTCGTCAACATCATTTTATATCTATTAAATCTGCCAATGTGAGACCCACCTTTGCTCAAATACTTCCTGGGGAAAAAATCATTTGCAGTTACCCTATTTTCTTCTTAATTCAAGGGAGAAGAAAGACAGGCTTCATCAAGCTAATTTACTTTCCAAATGATCCTTTACATTTTTAACTTGAAAGCCATAAACAAAATGACACAAATTTTTAATGTAGAAAAGCTATTAAGCTGCACATAAAATGACCTGGGGCTGGCTGAGACCTCAGGGTCTCACTTTATAACAGTCCTGACCTGACCCCTGCCCCATTCAGCATCTGGCATGACTAGTTTCTTTGCAAGTCCTCTGACTCTGTGGGGAGGCCAGCAGCAGCAGAGGCACGGTTTTCTTATATTTCCAATAAAATGGCAATTAATAAATACAGTAATAAAAGCTTTACATTATCTTAGAAGAGGATTTGGCAAAAACTATCAGGATAAATTGATCTATCCCAGTGCAATTATGTATGTGCAGTTTGGGGGAGGGGGACAGGAATTCCTCATTTGGTCAGTTTTTAAAAAATCATACTGCACCAGTTATAAGGGAAATTATTAGAAACATTGTATGAGTAGTGTACAAAATCTGAAGTAATATATTATTACTGCTGAATTGTTACTTACATAGGCCTCCTTTCCCCAGCAGCTGACTAGGTTTTAAATGCTTATAGGTGGATGGGATGAACAGATCTACCGTATTTTTCAGAGTATAAGATGCACCTTTTTCCGTCTGCCTCCCAGCAGTTTACCTCCTTGCAGCAAGCAGCAAGAAGAAACAGCTCGTTTCAGCTTCAGCACAGCCTAATTAGCACAAGTTGATTGGATCGACCTCCTGACTCTCAGCTGTTTTGTTCTCAGCTGTTTTGCGCAGGCCTCTGCTGCTTGCTGCAAGGAGGTAAATTGCTGGGAGTAGATTTTTTTTTCTTGTGCTAATCAAGCTATGCTGAAAACGAAAATGAAAGTAAAGCAGGTTATTTGCTGTTTGCTACAATGAGGCAAAATTGCTGGGAGGCAGATTTCTTTTTCTTGTTTTCCTCACCAAAAAAGGTAGGTGCGTCTTATAGTCCAGAGCGTCGTATACTCCGAAAAATACGTTATTTACCTCTTCTATGAATTAACAACTTTGAAGCCTAATTGAAGCTATTGTTGGTGAGAGTATTATACAGTATGTCTTTTACAGACATAGAGTGGCCGTGGATCAGACATGACTGAATGGCTGCTGATGACGTTTTTCAGACACCAAAGTCTCCATTGTTTTTGACATTTTAAAAAACAGCAGGAAGTAAAGAAGAAGTTTTATCTTTTTTCTAATTTATAAGCCATGTTTCTCATGGGACCTCCCATCTTTCCACAGAGACTCCTTTCATAGAAGCTAGTAGGCTCCTGGTTTCACCACAGATTACATATTAAAAAATAATGCATTACAACCATTGGGAAGCTGGCATAAAGAAAAATGCCAACCTTCAGCATCATCTTTATGATACTGTACTTCAAAACTTCACCTGGAAATAGCCACCTATCCAGAAAAAGAACAAAGCTTAGTAGAAGTAGCAGTGAACTAGGGGTGCTTGGAGAAACAGGGGTGGTAGTTGCTGGTGGTAGTATTCTAATAGTCTGGACTCTGGAGCAAAGAATAGCAGCCATTCTGTCAGTAGAAAATCCTCTTTGCCCCAACAGTCATTTTGTGAGCATCCACAAAATGTTTCTCAAATGAAACAAGCAACTCAAAAATGTTGTGGGTGCCTGGCATACTGTGAAGATTTATAAAATGTCACTTCATGTCTTAAAGTAAGACTCCATCTAGTCCTGCAATATATTTTTAGCACTGGAAAACCAAATGCCTTTGATGACATGTACAACTGTCTACAGTCAGAAATGGGGAGATTTAGTTCATCTATTAAGTCAAAAGCATAGTGTTCCGAATCTATTTTCAGCCAGGCTTTGTATTTATGTTTCTAATGTCCCCAAAGCAAAAGGCATTCTCAGTTACATTCCCATCAGGCATACCCAATACTTCACCATGGTTGAGTCTCAAAGGGACTGTCTGAGATACTGTCAGCTCCACACAAAAAAAGATTTCCTTTTGGCATTTAGGATTACATATATTATCCTCCATCTCATATCCCACATGTGTCAGCACATTATAGACACAATATGTCTGTTTTTGCAGAAACCCACCATATCCTGTATTGTCCCAAAGAACTGCTCCATTCTCTTATGCCCTACTATGCATCCTATGTTCCACTGTTCTATCTGCCTAATGATGCTCTTCTTCCAGAAATATTTATCCATAGCAGGGACCTTTTAGTCCTCACAGCAATAAAAATTACCTCAGACTCTGAAAATGTTGCCTTCACACCCAAGGATATTGTTTATTGGTAGGATATATATTACTCTGCAATAGTCCAATAATGTCCCACTTCTGCAGAAGTGGTCTACCTCCTAAGGAAGCTCCCTGACTTTCAGCTAGGCTTTGCTATTAGCAAAAACCCCAGTTAACTGCAGCAACTTCTGCCTTCTAACAATGCAGGGATGAAACACACACATTTTCCAGATCCTAGTCTGACCATGATAAAAGGGGCTTTAGAGGAAAACTAACAAAATAAAGTCAATGGCATGGAAGTGGAAAAGGGAGAGAAACACTATCCTCACCTGAAATAGGCAGAAAAAGTAGATCCAGCTACCTCACCAGTTGGACAACCAGTTGATCCTCTTGGCCCTGCAAAGCCTGCTCTCAGAGCCAACTATAACTATCATCTGAACAAAGACCCAGCCTTCATTTCAGAACACACAAACACACAGAAAGAGAGGGGTCGCACCTCAGCAATAGTAAAACACTTTGAGAGGTTTGAGGAGTCCAAGTGCCAAGAGTGACCTTTCAAAAATGAGGACAGCCAACCTCCTGACAGCCAAACTGCAGGGGGGAAAAATGGGGCCACAGACTAGAAATGAAATAATATTTGCTCTTGGAATTGGGAGAAGGGAAGGAAGCCTACAGTAGTTTAGTGCATGAAGAATCCTCCATACAACCAGGATTGCAGGAATCTCCTCAGTTGCTTTCAAGAAAGAGAGCATGAGCACGTAGAGCAGTCAGCAGGTTAGATGTGCTAGCCCTCCTTTTTTTTACAAGTAGAGGGAGGAAGAAAAGAAGCAGTGCTGTTGCTTGTCTCCCTTCAAGTAGCAGCTAGTGTAGTGTAAGATCCCCAGCAGATTCATCTGAAGATTGGATTCCGTATGGGCTCCTCACTTGGTGAGTGCTTGGTTACACTGCCCACATACAAAGACAGTCTCCCGCTGGGCATCTGGAGCTGCAATTAGAAACACCAATCAGAATTTCAGGACTAACCAAAGTTTATGCAGTTTCCCACTCACTACAAGTAGTCCTCCACTTACAACAATTCATTTAGTGATCGTTCAAAGTTACAATGGCATGGAAAAAAAGTGACTTATGACTGTTCTTCACACGACTGTTGTAGCATCCCTATGGTCACACAATCAAAATTCAGACATTTGTCAATTGACTCATACTTATGACGGCTGCAGTGTCCTGGCCAGTGGTGGGTTCCTCCCAGTTCGGCCCGGTTCCGCCGAGCTGGTAGCGGTGATCATATGACATCACCGAACCAGTTCTGCTCCCCCCGCCCCCCCTGCATTATTCTTACCTTTTATTTGGCCCCACCCCCAATCTGTTGCTGCCTTCTGAGTCCCAACTGATTGGCTAGAAGGAAAAAAACTGTTTAAACTCTTGCCGCCGGGCTTCAAAGAGTCGCCCTACAGCTGATCAGTGTTAAAAGGCAGTGTTAAAAGGCAGACCAGTGCCTGCAAAAATAAATGGGTAGACCAGTGCCTCCAAAAACAAATGAGTAGACTGGTGCCTGCAAAAATAAATGGGTAGACCAGTGCCTCCAAAAACAAATGAGTAGACTGGTGCCTGCAAAAATAAATGGGTAGACCAGTGCCTCCAAAAACAAATGAGTAGACCGGTGCCTGCAAAAATAAATGGGTAAACCAGTGCCTCCAAAAACAAATGAGTAGACTAGTGCCTCCAAAAACAAATGAGTAGACCGGTACAGCTCTGCAAGCAGTTAAAAGCCTGGTAGACCAGTAGCTCTGCTAAATCCTAAAGAATTGTCACATGACCATCAAGCCATGCCCACAAAATAAGCCACACCCACAGAACCGGTAGTAAAAAAATTTAGAACCCACCCCTGGTCCTGGCGTCATGTAATCACCTTTTGCGAACCTCTGACAAACAAAGTCGATGGGGAAACCAGAATCACCTAACAACTGCAGTGATTCACTTAACAACTGTGGCAAGAAAGGTTGCAAACTGGGCAAAATTCACTTAACAACTGTCTCGCTTAGTAACAGAAAATTTAGGCTCCATTGTGGTCTTAAGTCGAGGACTACCGGTACCCCTTTCCAGGCATATCACATCTTCAGAACATCTATTATCTCCCACCATAGCAGGTCACAATTTCCCCTGCCCTCCATTGGGAAAGGAAAATACCCACCTACAGGACTTTTACCTAAACGATTCTTCCCTCTGTCCCATCTCATTTTTTGTTATTCACTTACCTGTAGCCCCCATGTAGCTCTTGGGAATTTTGAAAGAACAGCACCTGGAGCAAAAACTGTTCCCACAGTTACTGCAGCTTCGCTAGAGAAGGAAAAGATGCAAGGAGATGAGTGAGTAAGCAGGCTGCAGAGTTCAGTCTGAGATCCACAAGAAGTTGATGAAGCAGGGAAAGAAGAAAATGGAACAGGCCAGGTGGGGAGTTGGTGGGCTGGAGAAAAGACTCACCCTCTTCTTCAAGACAGAGAAAGTGGCAGAACAACTTGCACAGTTTCCTGCAACAGAGCAGAAGGATACAAGTAACTATCACACCTAATCACCGCTTTTCTTCTTTTAGTAAGCAAAACCAAAATCCTGGCCTTCCTTTCTTTTTCCAACCACTGAGTAAAGTCTTTGTTCATCTACAGTTCCATCATGCCATTGATGGCTGGATTCATACATAACTCACAAAAATCAAGTCCGGTTCACATTCAACCAGACTAGTTTGGAGTCAGTTTGTACCAAGAAATTAAGAATGAGAATCTCATGCAAGAATCTGAATATGATAAAATTTGGATTCAGCAAAAACAAAACACTGAACAAATATGCTCCTTCTTTGGGGAGAAACCAATTCTAAAACTTGAAATCTTGAATCAGGTGCAGAAATGTAAAAATTCTATATACACATGGAAATTAGCATTGGGTGAAATACACCCCCCCCCCGGTGCCTTAAAACTGTCAGGAGGAACCAAAGATGTAGTGGACATTAGCTCTTAACAGATGAAATAAAGGAAGACTGGTAGAAAATGTCTCACCTTACTGAGTGATTCTGGTCAAATTGTTTTCTCAGAACATGATTAAGTATAAATGCATTAAATATAATTAATTATCATTAATTTTAATTTAATTTAAAATCAAATTATGTTTGATTTTAAAAATCAATTTTATGCCGATTCCCTTCGTTATCTTACATCCACACATTTTTGGACCCAGCCCCCAGACTCTTTTTGTACCCTAAGTTTCTAATACAGTGTTGGTGAAATTTAGTGGTACAACTTTTTTTTAAAGAAATAACTAGTAAAGCAGGTGAACTCAGAAGAGATTAAGTTGGATGCAGTAGAAATTGATAAATTAAAGAGAGTTAAAGTAACTTTTTTGTTTTAAAACATAACCAGACACATACTTTAAAGCAGGTAAAAGCTAAACATATTTTCTTGTGGCTGTTGGGAACCAATAAAACCAGGAAGAGGCAATAAAAGATTGCCCACCTCTATACCAAACAACACTGAAGATGATTTTTTTCTTGGCCCTGATATTTTTGTATACATAGTTGTGGTCAGGATGGTATTTTTCTGTCATGACCCTGACAGCATTACTCAGTGCTAATTTCCTCTGCAATAGTTTTTGGATCAAGCCTCCTCTTCTGCCAATACTCTTGAATAATCCTGCTTCATTCCCAACAATAACCCTCTACCACTTCCCCTTTCAGTCTGGTACCAAGGTTGTTGGTTGGATAGCGTTTGCGCAGTCGTTCTGTCAACCGTGACACCCTGCTACGAATCACTTCATTCTTGCTCATAAAGGGACTGTCAGGAAGGCCAAGGTCAAACTCTCCTGAACCCTGAGAGATGTCATCTTCCTCCTAGGCAGAAAGAGAGGTTATGAGGAATGCGGTATACATATTGTGTGGGAAAAACTCTAAGGCATAAAGATAATGACATCCTGGAAAGTACAATCCAGAAGAACAGTTCCAAACACTAGGAAAAGCTGGGCCAAGCTTGGAGAAGGGACAGGATGGCAGAAAAACTTTAAAGGTAATCCTCAAATGAATGATGGGAAATATATGTCCCTCAGGGTAATATTGCAGGATCCAATCTGGGTTGGTCACTGGGACCAGAGGTTTAGTCTTCTGAGCTTTTGGACTCATGCTGGAGCCCATTCTCAGGGAACTTCTCTCTCACCAGAACTTTCTCACACATCTTGTGAAAGAGAAGTACTCTGAGGATGGGATTCAAAACAAGTCCAAAAGCTCAGAAGACTAAACTTCTGGTCCTGGTAACCAACTTAGATTGGATCCTGTAATCCTTCAACTTGGAAGAATAGATAAGGAGATGGGATATGATCCAGACAAAAAGTATAGGATAGACTGATTCTTAAGATGTTAGGATTCACAAACAACAAAACAAAAAGGGAATTCAAACTCAGGACAGAGCAGCCCAGTTCTTGCACTCACCATTACAAGCAGCTGAGTCTCCTGTTCTTGCAGCAAAGACAAAAGACAAGAGAAGATGGCCAAAAGACAGAAAACAGTACAGCCCAATCCCAGTATCATGTCTTTAAATGTATTCCTTTCTATTTATAGGGCAGTATATTATTTAAAGGTCCCTTTTATTTCTTGCATTTTTTATTTACATCATAGGTAAAGAACTTGACCTAACTTGAACGTCTCACTAACCTTAGAACAAAAATGGTGAATCTATTTATTTTAGCACTTTTTATAGCCATTCATTTATCTACCTCAATTTTGAGAACTAATGAAAAATTAAAACCAAAGCAACAAAGAATCCCAAATTAATTTGAAAAAGAAATTTCAACAACACTCAATTAATATGTGCTGAGGGTTCAAATGGATAATGCCATCTTAATCAATGAGAAGCATCAACAAACCAACCAATAAGTCTCACCTAATACCCTGGTCCAAATGCCACATTTAATCCACTGGTTTATCAATATTTTCTTATTCCAGTCTTTCCCAACCTGGTATTCTCCAGAGACATTGGACTATAATATCCACAACTTACATACAGCACGGCCAAGAACTTGGAGTTAAAAGTCCAACATCTCTGGAGAGCATTGGGCAGGGATAAACTGATTTATTTGTCTCAGGACAGACCAATATAGATTCTCAAACTACAGACCTCAATTGCATCCTTAAATTCATCATCAGGTTCTGCTTCCTCTGCTTCCTCCACACTGCCAGGAGTTAGGTCCTATAAAAAAAGTTTGAAGTTATTGTTAAAGGAGCAGGAGTTCAGGAATAAACTTAGAAAATTAGTAAAGTAATAGGACTAAGGTGAAAAAGTATAGTAGAACAGAGAAATTAACAATTCATTGTCTTTAGATGTAAACCAGCATTGTTCCTGCCTAATAACCAGCTGGGACTTAAAAAGTCCAGAAAGGAGAAGGAAAGAAAAAGATGGCAACTCTCCCAGAATAATAATCCTACAGCAGGCTGTCAAACTGGCAGTCCGTGGGCCGGATGCGTCATACGCAGGCCCCACTCACCTTGGCTCCAGAAAGGCAAAAAACATCACGATACATCGCTATATGTCACGTGACATGATCACATTTGACACCAGTGTCCTACAGGCAATCCTTAGGTCACCAGATTTTTATGCCAGGATAGATAAAATCTTACGAAGGGGATTTCAGAATGTACAGATTTAATTATTTCTCTGCTTTGCTCCTTCCACCAAGTCTTACCTCAGTCCCAGTCAGGGTAGGTGTCCAATCTGACAAGACAGTAGCTTCCACTTCTCCAAGATCCAGCTCTTCAGGCTCTGGAGCCACAGGGATGGATTTGAAACCCAAGCGTTGCTCTACAGCTGATTTTAGGTCCAGCATCACTGGAAAGAGAAAAAGAAATAGCTAGACATCCTCCAGAAGCTCAAGAGAACTTCTCAACAGACCAGTTCAAGCTTCTGACATAGGCAGAGCAGCAAGTCATTCACTCACATCACCAGCCCAAATGCCAAAAAATCAAGTACAGGCAGAAGAGCAACCACTGTCTGAGTTAATCACAAAAGATGAACTCACATGCTACATTAGGCCAGGACAGGGATCACTGAGCCCGACTACTGTGTTATGTAAAAATATTATTTTTGTTATATGTAACCCAAGTTACTATGATTTATTGAAAAAACCATGGATAAAACAAAGCAATACTGAAAGTGATGTGTGAATCTATCTATGTTTAGAATGAAGTAACACCATGGGTCCTTACTGACCATTACACTGCCTGCCATCACATAGAAAAAAATAATAAACCAGAAAAGCCAAATATGGTTTGAATGCATTTTCCAGAATGCACTTCCAGCACAAAACCTGAACGCTGTAATGCCATTCAGTCAAGGTTTATTTTCCTCCACACTAATTTTCTGCTATCCACTAATAAGAGGTCTAAATTAATTTCTTCCAGATTTTTGGTGCACAATTCACCTCAGGAAATTGGCCTAAGAACTCTGCTTGCTTTGTAAAGTGGAGAAACAAATATTTCTGGAGGGGAGAGTTTCCTAAATTTTATATGGGACAAAGTACGCAACAGGGCTTTCAGTCGATTACACACCAAAAATGGACCTCTGCAGTATATTTTCTCCTGAAAATCTACTCTATCAAGTTATAGAAGAAAATGCAATTGGAATAATGAGACAGCATCACTTTCTCAATACAACTCCCACCACAGGACTTTCTTTCTGAAGATGGATATCCCCTTAGTGGCCTCATCACTGAAATGGTACATAAGTCACACACCGCTGAAACCTGGGGAAATCGATCACGTCTCAATTTTCAACTGTGTGAAGGATATAATTATCGCCTACTTCCCAAACAAATGTAAAAAAAAAAACAAAAAAAAACCCCAGGTTCCAAATCTGAGCACCATTATTGTAGCGATCTACGATTCTGACAAGTGAAAAAAAAAAAAGCAGTAAGAGAACAGCAATTAGAGGTGAGTTTCAATGAAATAGCTAAGTTCTGAAGAGGTTTTCCTCCATAAAATTAACTATTTCATGGGTGCATTAAATATCTGCAGATCATTGCTCTCCCATTTTTATTAAGACCCAAATGCTCAGTTATCCTACTTCTTGTTCTCTGCCAGCGTGTTCCACAAGAAACTGCAAACTGAGCTTCTTCGAGTAGAAGGTCTTGCAATAACAAGGCTTCCAGCATTATCAGAGTTACATTGCAGGAAATGGCATTGCCACCTGGCTGATATGAGCACCAAAGGATGTAATATGGGACTGAGGAAGCAAAAAAAAGAAAACGACTCTTGCTCTCTCCACCCGTTCCCTGACCTAAAATGTTTTATTAGTCCCACTTACATTAAGAGTCAGCCACAGAATATGATACAATCATTTACAGATAACCCATTTCCCAAAGGACTCGGTGCTATGTAATGAAATTACAATTTAAAAAATCCTCAACAATCTGACTAGAGAAGCCTAGGACCCAAATGCTACACATAATAAAAATGTTTTTAAGATCTTCCTAAAATCCAGGAGATTGGTTTTTAGGAAATAGCTTTGAGGGACTGGACAAAGAACCACCATCAAGGCAACAATCAAATAATATTATGAGTCCAGAGCCAAAAAAGTAATATGAGTAAACATCTCAGATAACTCCTCCCCCACCAGTTCTCACAAAGAAAAAGGGAAACGGGAGGGGGGAATAGAGCAGATCCCGACTTGCAAAATTCTGTTGCTATAGCTTTATAATAAAGTAGCATTGACCTACATGATACTGGTCATCTAATTTGGTCTACCATGAAGGACTGACAGGGACATTTCTTAGGGGGCATAATATTCTAAAAGGCATGGGATGAGAATTCTTAGTATCCTTCTCTTAAAAGAACCTGGGGTCTAAACCATGTGGGGTTTCAAAGATAGCAGCCACTACTTTCAACTGGACATGGACACCAACTGGCAGCCAGTCCATGATCCAATACAGGTGTTATGCTGTTAAATCAACTGTGTCCAGTTAACTGACAAACCACTGCACTTTGGTCTAGATCAGTGTTTCTCAACCTTGGAAGCTTGAAGATGGGTGGACTTCAACTCCCAGAATCCCCCAGCCAGCACTGCTGGCTAGGGGATTCTGGGAGTTGAAGTCCACCCATCTTCAAGCTACCAAGGTTGGGAAACACTGGTCTAGATGAAGCTTGCAAGTCAAAGGCTGCCTTATAGAGAGTGTGTTATCATCTTGGATAACTTACCTTGATAAAATGCCCCATTGCCCAAGAAAAGGGCACTATTAAGAAGAACAAAGATCCAGCAGAGGGGCAGCAGGTAAAGGGCACAAACTGAACCCATCAGCATCCCATAAAACCTAGGGAGTAGAGGAGAAAAATGGAGAAGACGACACATAACATACCTGAACATCAGAATGACACTTAGATACCAGTGACTGAGAAGTGGGGGTGCGGGTTTAGGAGGCAAGTTAAAAGCTCCCTAACTCAAATACAACTTCCCAAGGAAAATGAAAACATTGGCTCCACTGTGTGGTGTCAAATTGGGCCACTTCCTCCTTTACAAATACTTGTCTTTGCATTGTTTTCATCTGTTTTCCCTGATCTTGCTGCATCCAGGGGCTATACTAGCTCCACAGTCCTAACTTTCCCTCTCCTTTGAATTAGCACACTAATAACATTTTTTAAACTCTAATTTCTTTTAACAATATTGTTCAAGTGTAAAATGCTGATGCATTTTTTTTAGTCACTTTCCCCCCCCCCCATGTTGTTTTTTTTCTCACTCTTGATTTCAGAAGTTTTGGTAAAATACATATACTTACATATATTTCATGTTTAATGAAATAAACCTAGGCAAAGGAAATTTGTATGTGGGTGAGTTGAGTGTTAACGGTCAGATTTTTAACTATGGTTATAAAAACAAGGTTAGACATATTTTTGTGTATGTTTTAATTTTTTAATTGTGTATTATCTTACAACCATAATCAGAATCAGAATTTTGGTCATAAACCATTAAATAGAGGCAACCACATGAACAAATCTGATTTTACAACCATTTTTATGATAGTTGTTAAGCAAATCGCATGGTCGTTAAGCAAAACACACTCGTAAGTACAAATCCATTCCCTCCAAAAGGTATTTTTTGCAAGAAATTAGTAGAAAATGATGGGAACTGGCAAAAAAACATTATAAATCACAGCCATGTGACCACAGGATCTGCAGTTGTAAATGTAAGCCAGTTGCCAAGCACATGAAATTCAGTCATATGACCTGGGGGGGGGGCAGTGTGACATTTTATGATGACTGGAAGTATTTTATGAATTATAAAACACACTTTGTGAGGCTCCAAATGATCACTCCAAATGGTCATTAAATAATCAATCGTAAGCCAACATAACTCAATTACCTTCATTAAGTAATATTTATTAAATAATTTATTTATTAAATTGTTTTATATAATGCTGAATTTAAATATTTGTAACTTGCTTTTGAGCCTTTTTGCATAAATGAACTTGATTTTTAAATTATTATCATCAACTGTCAATATAGGGTTGCTAGTTAATTAGACAGCTGTAATGCTTTTTAAAGTCTGACTACGTTTATTTGTGTGTACAAAGAACATGAAAAAAAACCTAGTTTCTGAGATGGAAGGGAACAGTTGAAGTTATATATCTGAGAACATTTTGAACGCCAAAGAGTGCCAAAAAAACTAGGAAAAGATCCTGGGAGGTGAGCAGAGCTCCAGAAAAGCAGAAGTAATTTTCTGGAAGTAAATTATGTTCTTGAAACACTGCCTCTTTGTCTTTACAGTCCCGGCCCATTACTTCATAATTACACCTAATGGCCTTGCTGACCTCAGCAGGCAAACAATGTGTTGTATTCAATGAAATGTTCTATCCAATTATATCCAATCATATGCATATTCTAATTTGCCTGAGTCTATATCCAACTTCTAAGAAAGGCAAGACCAGCAGTGATGTATCAATTTTCATGAAGAGCACCCAACCTTTTCTTGCCCAATGCTTCAGTCGCTAAACCACAATTTGGTGAACTGCAAGATGATATATTTGGACTGATGAAAAAAAGACTCAAGGAAAAACAACTTAAAACAATTTATCTCAGGGAAGAGGCAAAAGCAAACAATGTACAGCTTGTTCTGAGCTGAAAGGGTTGCCCACCATTGTTCTAAGCCAACACTTACTGGGACGAGACAGTAGAGTTCTCCCAGAAGAAGACACGGTAAGCTGCTTCACAGCCACCACAGAGCCTGTTCAGGAGCGCTTCTAATCGGATCAGGCTGAAAAGAAAGGACAACAATTTTAAATATAACTGTGCTGTCTAGCTCACAGCCAAATAGTGACTGCAGTCACTGAAGTCAGTGACTGCAATATAGAGACTTCAACAACCTAACCTCACAGATAAAGCTTTCCCCGGCCCTTTATTTATTCCAGGATAATCATAGAAAGCAGCAACACTCAGAAAGCAGACCCCTTGTCCACACATAGAAGAAGCTAGGATTAATGTTGCCACCACTATTTAAATTTAGTCAGGTCTGATAAGTTTTTATTTTTTTTAAAGCACAAGTCCAAAGCATTCCAGAAAAAATTAATACTTTTGTAACTCAAACCAAGATGGGATAAGTTAATACGTACTTTTGCCACATGTCCATTTAGCATGCCTAGGTATCATATTTCTCCTACTTTTGCACATGCTTCAATGCTGTGAAACAAGGCATGTATTGTAACAGGATAGAAAAATGTGCTGTCACAAGACTTTATCTTATGACCTGCTGGATGGGGATAAATATATTGCACATGCCAGCAAAAACCGGATGCAGAAAGTTGTGGATTATTTATGTGTTGAGAACTTTTGTCCAAATTTTTAACACTGGATTAGTAATTGGGTGAGTAAAATATCAATTACGACATGCTAAGCTCACCCATCATGAGTTGGGGGAGACTTGCGGGAGCTTCTTATGCCAGCTAGCCCTAGATTGGCAGGCAGAGATGGAGGCAAAAAGCAACTGTATCAGTTTCCCAGACTAGATGAGAGTCAGCATGATCCATTACAACATGTGATGTATTCCAACCCGGATTGCTGAATCCTTGCTGAACCATGAAACTTTATTGGGCAATCCTGAACAAGCATCTGCCGTAAACAGAAATTCCTTAGAGGTAACAATGGGAAACAAATTTGCAGAACCTCTTTGAAGCTAACAATTCCATTCTACACATGCCTACCCAAACGTAAATCATTCAGACACTTGTAAATAAGTGTATGTGGTATTTTAGCATGATTACAACATGCACTTAAAAGTCACTATTCAAAGAAAGACACAAAGTGATTAGTTTTATCATTATAGAAGGTAAAAGGGCAGTTGGTATTTAGAGAAGAAATGTGCATAAATAAAATATTCCATGCAAAGTACTTAAAGATGCATTTTTATTGATTTCACAGCACAAATTTTATATTTGGCAAGATGATAATGCTGACACCTGGCCAAATTAGTTCCTTATCTAAGAAATGTCCTGACCAACTGCACCGGCAAAAGCATGTATCCTTGCCAACCTCTACTATTCATTATGGCTACGAATTACCTGTACTGCTCTCCTATCCTAATTGTGAATTTCTCCCCAATCATTGTGGGAACACAACATTGGGCATGGTCTCATTCTGATCCAGCACATGGGGGGGATGAAAATAAGGATCATTAAAAGATAGTAGGAAGTAAAAATACTAAAGTAGAAAGGCAAGATAAAAGCTAAACTCTAATGCAACTATACAATCATATGAAAGTCAATTGATGTGCTAAATCTATAGTAATTGCTGTATAGAGTTGTAAACATATCAAAAAGTTTATTAAAATCAATGATTTAAAAATGTGTCTTTTTCTTTAGTAACTGAAATCAATCCACTATTCTGGACTATAAATATAATATAAAATCATTATATGATTATATAATATAAAATCATTTATATTACCAATAACTCTCCATCCAAGACAGAGTTACAAAGTAATGATATATGATATCCCCAGTGGGTGAAATGATGTAATGCTTCTTACAAACAGCTAATCTATGGGGGGAATCCTTAGAGCGGCAGTGCAAGTAAACATGTAATGATCGTCAAATGTTTCTTAAGAGAGAAATTCTTCACACATGCATCATTATTGGGTTATATTCAGTATTGCACAAGTCTTGTTTACATCATATCACAAACAGTAAAGTGTGGGACCTACAGCAAGTCATGTGGCATTTGTGATGTCATATTAGTTTTCTTCAAACACAAGCAGTCCCTTACCAAACTCTTGGAAGACTGGAACAGCATGTAAACCAGTCAACCAATCAGTCAGTAACCTCTCAAATTTGATGCAAATGCAACTGTTGGCCTCTAAATTATGCCACTAAAAGAGTGAATTTATTGGAATAAGGGACAGATTGGAGGGTGGAACACCAATGTGTCTTCTCCACCCTGCCTCCTGTAATAAATATGAACATACACATATAGACCAGTTTATAATGTGGTTAATTTTTCCTTGAGTGAGAAGGCTGTTCCTCAACCTCTTCAGGAAGTGCTGGTTCACCCTCTCCTCAAAAAACTGGATCCCACTATACTGGACAGTGTTTGTTGAATATCTAACCTCTCCTTTTGGGGAAAAGTGGCAGAGAAGGCAGTCATGTAGTCACTTTAGAGGAGCCTGGATGAAGTGGATTATCCAGATCCCTTTCAGTCAGGATGCAGACCTGAACATGGGATGGAGACGGCATTGGTCGCACTTTTAGATAATCTCTGGTGAAAGCAGAATGGGGGTTGTGTGTCTGTCCTTGCTGTACTTGACCCCTCAGTGGCTTTCAATATATTATATCCTTCTAGATACCCTCCAGGGATTGGGAATGGGCAACACTGCATTTTGGTGGTTCTCTTCCTTTCTTCAGGGTTGCTTCCAGTCATGTTGATTGGAAGTGAATGATCTTAACCTCTTCCTCATGTGGTACTGTGCGTTTCAGTGTCCTATTTAACTTCTACATGAAGCTGTTGAATGAGATCCTCTGTCACCAAATGGTGAAGCATCATCAATATGTTGATTATGCCCAATTATACATCTCTACCCATGATGAATTAAGTGATGTTGTTGATGCCTTATCTCAGTTCCTGGGGGCTGTGGGGGCTTGGATGGGGAAAAACAAGCTCTGACTAAACCCTGGCAAGACTAAGTGGCTTTGGGGCCTTCTGATTCTAGGATTTTGCCACATTTGGTACTAGATGAGGTTGCACTGCCACAAACAGACCCAATGCACAACCTCCTAGATTCGCAACTACTCAAAAAACATTTAAAAAATTTAAAAGTTATTATAGTGGACTCAGCCTATAGCATTTCCTAATAAAAAAAAAATTCTGCCTTTCTTCCAGGAGCTCAAGCCAGTACAAAACATTCCCGCTCCAGCCTTATTAGCTCAACAAGCAACTTATATCAAGCAACGGCCCTTCAATTCCATGCTCAAACAATGCCCAACCCCGTCACTCCCAAGCAGACTTACAAGCCCTTAACTTCAGCCACAGCCTCATTTCGAGAAAGTTGAACTTTTCTCACATCTTCTCGCCGCACACTGTGATACCTACGGCGTGCCAGCTGCTCTTCAGTAAGACGGATGCGGCATGTTTCCTGTAGATAGCCGAGCATGGCAGGCACTGAGATTAGCAGGGCACACAGCCCATACCAAGCAGCTACAATGCAAGATGGAATAGATGCAGAGTTTATTAAGCCACCCACAGTTTATCTAATCAGCAGTCGTTTTACTGCCCCCCTAACATACTGCCTCATCATAGGAAGTTTCAATACCAGCTGTCAGTGCAATTTTCCCACCATACATGATGACAAGCTCCTGCCAGCCTTCCTAAATGTTTTCTGAACAAAATCATATTCTACACTCCTCCCATTAACTCAATCCATTTCATGATTTCTGGGAAAACAGGTCCCAGAATTGCCCAGCATATCCATCCAATACTTCTCACCTTCACTCAGAGTAAGCAGAAGAAAGTTGAGGCCCAAACAAGTAAGGAGAGAGCAGAAGGGCATCTGCCAGCTGTGGAGTAGAAGCAATCAAAAATTTACAATCTGAAAAGGATGCTATTTATTAGTTATTAATTAGGAAGACCACTGAGGAAAAGTGAGTAAAAATAAAGATTTAGAAAGGATCTAGTATCACATATTTTTTTCTGCGATTTGAACCAATCCAAAAAAAAATTTTAAAGTATGTGAAACATTTAACCTTATGTTACAAATCCCTTCTGTTTCCAACATCAATAGGGCAGAAGTTGATTACCAGCAACTGTTTCATCATAGTTTAAAAGCAATGTGAAAAGGACCCTAAGAGCTAAGAAAAGAAGGTACAGGAGCTACATGCAATCTCAGAATCACAGCAATTATGATCCTTAAAAATTGTATTTGCATAGGAGACTGATATGGGAAAGAATGCTAAGTTAGATAAGCCTTTTTATGGTCTAACAAAGCTTCTTTCTACGGTCTTAAAATGAAATGAACTAACACCAGAACAATAAGACAAAGGAAAGGTAATGATCATAAGGTATTGTACATCCTCTGATTTAAACATTTAGGCCAGAAAGGCTTCCCTTTTTCCCACTAGAAAAAGCAAATCTTACAAAAAGAATTTATTCCTCTATTCTCAAGAATGACAACAGGCATAGATTTTGCTGAACTATGATCTATGAACTATGATAGATCTATGATAGTTCTACGAACTATGAAAAAGTAGCTATATAGAAAAGCACCAACCTGAGGAGGAACCACACTCCTTCAGCAACATCCTGCAGTGGTTCCAGGTACAGCTCTAGTTGCTTATAGGATACCACCAGATTAAAGAGGTCCAAGGAAGGAGGCTTAGGTTGAGAGGGCGAAACTTGCTGGGCATCAGATGCTGTGGCACTGTCTAATCCATTCCCTGTGGACACTCCACCATCACGTTCTGATACCTGCATACTGTAAATATGCATTTGTGATTTAACTTAATTTTTTATTTATTTCACTGAAGGGAAAATTAAGGTGAACAAAGATAAACATTTCTGAAATAACACTGTTTTGAAACATAAAATTATCTATTAAAACCTAAAATTCATAGCCTGTTAAATAGTGGAAATTGTAAACACAAAAATTAATAAGTAAACAACAAAATAAACTAGCAGCACATTTAATTTCTGTGCCATTGAAGTGAAACATAAATTACCATGGGCTTCATACTTCTAAGGCTATAGAAAATTATATTTCCCATTCAGACAATAATGAACAGAGATTGCATGAAGAAGTTGCATGAAAACCCAGTGGAAAGTGCATTGCAAACAAAATAAATGCATAAAATTGTTATATTTACACAGGGACTCCTTGTGCACGGTCACTCATGCCTTCGTCACATCACGCCTGGACTACTGCAACGCTCTCTACATGGGGCTCCCCTTGAGGAGCACCCGGAGGCTCCAGCTGGTGCAGAATGCGGCCGCGCGGGTGATTATGGGAGCGACGTGGTGCTCCCATGTAACACCTCTCCTGCGTGAGCTGCATTGGCTCCCAGTGGTCTTCCGGGTGCGCTTTAAGGTATTGGTTCTCATCTTTAAAGCGCTCCATGGCTTAGGGCCAGGATATTTGCGAGACCGCCTGCTGCTACTGATAACCTCCCACCGGCCAATACGCTCTCACAGAGAGGGCCTCCTCAGGGTGCCGTCGGTCAGGCAATGTCGGCTGGCGGCCCCCAGGGGGAGAGCCTTCTCTGTGTGGGCACCCGCCCTGTGGAACGAGCTGCCTCCTGGAATACGGCTGATCCCGGACCTCCAGACCTTCCGTAAGGCCCTGAAGACTTATTTATTCCACCAAGCCGGCCTAGCCTAAATGGCTCTTAATTGGGATTTTAAATTTTATGGACTTGGGGGTTTTAAATTGGGAAGCCAATAATTTAATTGTTTTTAATTATCTTAACTTTTGTATTTGTATGTTTTTTAATTTTGGCTGTTCACTGCCCTGAGTCCCTTCTGGGAGAAGGGCGGTATACAAATTAAATAAATAAATAAATAAATAAATAAATAAATATTTACATGTTTTAATTTACCCCAATTATCACTGTTTCCTTATGAACAAAATCTCTCTTCATAAATATTGATTACACAGAGGGGAAAGCTAGAAAGAAAATGACCCAGTGTATCATTATTTAACCAATATGCTGACAAGCGCTAACAAGTCCTTAACCTATGCTCTTTATCAAAAGTTGAGAGGTGCATCTGTGGTAGAAAAAAAGACCAGATCACATTCTGCATTATAATCTAACTGGGCAATCCTATTACCTGAACCAAACAAACACACACACACACAAAAACCATGACAGTTGCTCTCTTTCATCTTCTCAATACACATAACAAAAAGGACCTTAAATCCTTTTCCAGAAATGAAGAAAGTTTTCAATTTATTCATAGATGAAGAAATCTGTCATTAGTAACTATCAGATACAAAGAGATCCAGCATCTGCATTCTCTCCATCCCCGAGTCTGCAAGCCTCATCAAACCGCATTTCCCCTTCACCAGCATGAGCCTCCTTTCAGGAAGGAAACCACAAAAACCCACAATTTAAGTCTTAGAGCTCTGAAACCAAGATGAAGCAAACGTTCCCTGCATGGCATCTTTTCCCACCTGGCGCCGTCCAGATGCACTGAATTACAACTGCCAGCACCGCATCCAAACACGTCCTTGCCGCGCTGGCCAGAACTATAGGAATTCATGGCATCTAGAGGGTTCAAGGTTGGAGAAGTTTGCTTCCTGGGAGAAGGAAGGCACCGATTCCCTGGACCACATCATGGAGACCTACCGGATACCAAAGCCTCACCTCGATCCTGCTCCGCTCGGTTCCACACTCACCCCAATCTCAAATCAGGAGAAGGGGCGGAGCCTCCCCAGCGGCTCTGTTCAACTCGACCCTCCCGTAGCCGCCCGCACTTCCTACCAAGAGAGACCCGGCTGTGCCTAAGCTTCGCTACTCGGCGTAAGCTTCGGGAAAGCGTCGGCCGTACCCGCCTATCAGAGGCAGCGAGCCAATCAGAGGCAGCGACACAATCTGAAGGGCGTGAAGGGTCACACCGGCGGATGGTCTCCCCGGAAAAGCTCACCTCCTATTGGTTAAAAGCCTCTGGTCCTCAGCCTATAAGAGTTGGATTTCTTGCTCGCGGTACTGGCAAGCTGAGGCTAGAGTTCCTGAAACTGGACTCGGTGGTTGCGGCCTGAGCATGCTCCGGCTGTCTGACTCTGCACCCTGTGCCAAAGTTAGCCGTTGGTCATCCAGGTTTCTTTGGGAGCGTCTTTGCCCCAAAGCAGAAAAGTAACATAACATAAATGAAAGGTTGCGTTCTGGAAACTACCAAAGCATTTTTCATTCAAGGTTCCTAAAATCGCCAAGATTGATTTCATGATGAGTTAGTTGGCCATTAAAGACTTATTACGCGTTAAGCATAATTTTTTAATATTTTTCAAATTTCAAAGAAACACAAGTTTCTCCTGTTATAACTGAAGTCACAAACAACGGAGCTAAGGCATAATGTGGTTTGCTTATTTGGGACCTAGCAGTTGGACCAGCAAGGTCCCGCTTTTGGGAAAGACACAAAATTATCCTCCTAGAAGGTAAAAGGGCAGTTGCTATTTTGGGAAAGGAATTCAGGCCCTTTCTGACCACAGAAACCAGAAAGTGGTCCTGGTTTCCAAGTGCTCCAAAAAGAATAACAAGAACAGAAGGAATAGCTAGGAAGCCACAGCGACTTTAATTGCAGGAAAGGAACTGCCTCCCTCATTTCGTTGCTCGTTGAACTTGCGCAAGTATTTTGGGTCGAGTGGGCAGCACAGGAAGAGAAGTAAGCCACAAAAACAGTTTTAAGTAAACAGGCTGTCATCAGAGTGCCTGGGTTTTCTGTCACTTATGGTGCAGGCTGTGGAACGAACTTCTGGATGGAATGAAATATAAGTTTAAAAGAAAATATACTGCTCAAAAAAATAAAGGGAACACAAGCAGAAGACATCCAAGATCTGAACGAATGAAATAGCCTTATTAAATACTTTGTTCTTTACATACAGTAGTTTATACACTGCTCAAACAACTAAAGGGAACACAAAACTACTGTATGTAACGAACAAAGTATTTAATAAAGCTGTTTCATTCATTCAGATTTCAGATGTCTTCTGCTTGTGTTCCCTTTATTTTTTTGAGCAGTGTATTTAGATTACTCCATTTATGTTCCATGCACCTTGTGTAAAGCTGCTTCTTTGAAAGTAGGTATTTGCTATTAAAAACCGTTGTAAATAAAGATAATTCAGAATAAATGCGAGCTACAGTCATCTGGCCAAAACTTTTTTTAAAATTTAAGTTCTGTGGTCAAGGTTATTAGAACTGAAATTAGAGTTGACAATGAAGATATCCAAGTAATGGTTGACTTCTGGCTTTTAGGATCAACTATCAACAGTAAAAAAATAAGCAGTCAAGAAATATGCTGCAGTCTAGCACTCAGCAGAGCAATCATGAAGGCCTTAGAAAAGACTTTCAAATGCTATGATGTGGACTGTTTTCCTTGAGGAAGAAGTTTCACTTCTCATCCAAGAAGCTTCATCAGTTCTGGCAGGATGGTGGGGATGATGGAAGGATTTGTTCTGACAGGATGGGGGGGGAGGTTGGAAGGATCATATCTATTTGTAGTCATCTGGTGGTTAGCACACTCCCTGAGAGCTCTTGAGGTCACTTGGGGTTTTATCAGAAAAGTATTGATCCATTTGAACATCAGTGTTAGAAAAAACTCCTAAAAATATCATTGGCAGCCAAGGAGACAAACCAGATCAACCCAAAGTTCCCTCTCAAGACACAAATGACCAGGCTCAATTTATCTTACTTCAGACACATTATGCAAAGACCCAGCTCTCTGGAAAAGATTCTAGTACTGGGAAATGTGGGAAAAGGACAACCAGCAGCAAGGGGGGTGGACTTAGTGTGGCAATGAGTGTACCAGTGAGAGACTTGGAAAAAACAGATAGATCATCATGGAGAAAATCTATGTGGTTGCTAGGAGCTATAAACAATTTTTGGAACAAAGTCAAAAATACTCTGAACAGTATATTGATACAACTTTTTAAAATTTGTTTTTCTTTGTACAAAAAAACACTGCAATTCTGTTCATGAAAACAACTTGGTATAATAGAAATGCCTCCTAAATGCAATATTTATTTAGTGAAGAACTGCAAAAAAATAAAGAGCTCCATCTGTAGACACATTTTCTTACATTATAATGCACAACTAGCATTTTGGTCAAGTGGACTAAAATTCTTTAGAATTCATTATACATTTTTTAATTAATGTCATACAAAGACTAAAGTTCCAGTTATAAATATATTTGCATTGCTTGCCACAGATTTAAAAACCACCATGGAAAATTGATTATGTACTAATTACATACAGTATTAATGTGTTCTATTTGAGCTTCAATAAAAGTTAATGCCCATAGTAATCTTTAAATATAAGAATTGTAGTAAAATTGTTGCCATGTTAAGTGAAATTTCTACCATGTTATATGGAAACGCTGTTGCTAAATTAAGTTCACAAATAACTGAAATGGTTGGATTTTTGGCTAACAGCAGAAATAGTAACTTTTGTGGCATAAGAGAAGGAAATCAAAATATTTTCTACAGATTGAAAGAACCAGGCTCTGAAAATGTTAATTTGAACATAATGTGCAGGGTTTGCATTTGCATTATTATTGTTGATAATTTATCCCTTAAATTAGTCTTTTGTTATCAAATATTGGTTCCATATTTATGCTGTTACAACCATAACTTTGAAATATTATTTTATTGATTTGGAATGTCAGCTACTTCTCAACAAAAGCAATGTTCATTGACTTTTTTAATGTCTATTGTCTAGCATGTTATATGAATTCAGCCATTGTGTTTGTAAATCATAGGGTAGGGCTTTGGCTGTTTTACTCTCTTTTGCTCTCAGGTTTTGTGAATCTGAACACTGGTATGTGTTGACCACATGTCACATTTTGGTTTTGTGTGCTGGCAGATAATAAGTATCCAACATGCTGCTAATACTGTAGTGAATGGTAAAACTTAGCATTCACAAGAAAGCCACTAGGTGGTGGTAGAAAACAGGCTTTAAACCTTGTAGGGTTTGGAAAGATAGGAAGAACAGCAGTTTCCTTTCTCAGTAATTATCTGGTTTTTTAAAAACATCCAAAATCCATAATGAAGAATTTACTGGAAGAACCAAAATGTCAAAAAATATAGACAAACTTTTGCAATTATAAAAAAAAAAAACTCTCTACAGTTCTGAGATGAGACCCACCGAAACCTCTTCTACAGATAAACTGCCTCAAACCTTTTCTTTACTTGTCCCAGATTGTCACATGTACAATTTGAGCCAATTCATATGTATAAATGACACAAATAGAATTTGATTTTATAAACATCAACATTTTAAATGTTTTAGTACTTGGGCCAGGCACTATTAAGACCAATCATTATTAAAATTTATATCCTCCCAGCTCCAGAAACTCTGGGTGGCTGACATCCAGATAAAAACTCATTACACTTACCATTGTAAACAATAATATAAAACTAAACAAAACATATGAGAGTTACAAGCCAATCCATGCAGATGCTTTTAATCCCCAAGTTCTCATTCCAACAATAAGGATGTGAGTGACTGTTAATAAGACTATCTGCTCTAGCTAGAGATACAATTTACAGTCAAGGCTGGACAAAGCCCCCACCCTCTAGCAAGCTCTGGCTTCTTGCACATACTTTTCAGGGGAGTGCAACTACATCCAGAGTTGGTACAAGCTGCTGGAGAATCACTTGATACACAAATAAATAACCATTCTGTCTTGGTATATTCTGTTTCAGTCTGTTCTGTCCCATCCAGATGCGTACAGCTTCCAAGTTTAGAATGTACACAGTATTTTCTGCCCAGCTACAGTAGAGACGTGTAGTTGGGTAATATCAGCATATATTCATATTCGTTCCAAATCAGATTGTCTTTCCCTGAGTTTCATATAAATGATAAATAAAATAACAAAATACAAACCCTATGGGACTCCATACGGGAGCAGTGACATGCTTAAATACTCTTCCTTTAATATAATTATTTTAGCCCGTTTTGGAAGGAACAAAATCCCTGTGAAACAGTGCCTCCAGCTCCCCACGTTGCAGGTTACCAGAAACTATGGCAATGGTATTACATATTGAGATACCAGAATCAGGAGAGCTGCACTACTTCTAGATCCCATGGAAGTCATCTAAGTAAAAGACTGTGAGGAACAGGTGTGAGTTCAGTTGGTATAAGGACAGGCAGCCCACCCCAGGTGAGACACTAGGGGAAGGAAACATTTCAAAAAGGCTAGGCCTGAATTTATTTGCTGTAGGGCTGCCTGGAGATTTTTACAGTTGTCAGAAATGTATTTCACTCCTGACTAGAATTAAATGTACCTTTCTGAATTCTATGAGTTCTTGTTTCTTGGGCTTGCCAGTTATATGGACCTGAGCTATTGCAAGAGTTACCAAGCAGTTTCTATTTCATATCTAAGCTTGAATACTAATTCTAGAAGATTCATTTTTTGTCCAAACTATCTCAGATGTCACGCATCAGAGGTATGACTTGAATAGGCTATTCAGTAAATAGGGTCTTAGATTTTACAGGAAGTCATAGTAAGATTATTAAGCAGTTGGTATATGAGCCTTTAGAAAAGAACACAGCATGCCAGCATGAGTTTATCAAGAATAAATTATGTCAAACCAACCTAAATTTCTCTTTGATTCAGTGGCCAATTAAGAGTATAGTACACACAGTATATCTATTTAGCAAAACATTTGATAAAATATTCCATGAGATTTCAGTAGACAATATGACAAATATGAGTTGGACTACACTATTGTTAGATGGATATATAGTTGGTTCAATAATCATAACTCAAAAGCATGTTAATCCTCAGCATCAAGCTGGAACAAAGTGTTGAATGACAAACTTCTGTTTTAAGTCCTGAGCTATTCAACATCCTAAAAAAATGACTTGCACAGGGAATTAGAAAATACAATTATCAAATTTACAGAAGATACAAAGAAGTGAGAAAGCAAATAGCTCAAAAGACTAATTCAGACTAGTTCAGAATAATTTTTGAAAACTGAAATAATGGATAGAAAGCAGCAAGTCGCCTCTAGACAATGGATCAAATAAATTTCAAGGGACAAATGCAAAATCCTACATATGGGATGAAAAATCAAAGACACAATTATAGAATAAAAGAAGCATAATAAGCAGCAGTACATCAAAAAGGATTGGGATATTTTGGTAGATCACAAGATGAATATGAACCAGTAGTGTAATAGAGCTGCAAAACAAACCCCAAATTTAATCTTAGCCTACATATACTATAATTAAAGAAACCAGATGAAAAGTTGCCATTGTTCCTCTGTTTTGCATTAATCAGACTGCACCTAGAATAGAACATAAAGTTCTGAGTATTGTATTTTCGGAAGAACATTGATAAACTGTAGGGGGTCAATAATAGATCTATCAAAATGTAAGGGACCTGGAAGGAAAAAATAGGAATAGTAGGATGCAATGGTTATGTTTTGCTTTGAAAAACAGGGTAGCTCTCTTCAAGTCCTTGAAAGCTATCATGGAGAGACTGGGGCACTGCTTAGTTCCAAAAGACTGGATAAAGAAGCATGTTAACATTACAAGGAAGGAGAGTTAACAGTATGATTTTTTTAACAGACTGCTTTGGATGGTGACCTGCCCCTCGCTGGATGGCCATCTATAAAAAATGCTGTTGAGGTCAATGTCTGCATTATATTGACTCTAGATGATCTTTTTAGCCCCTTCCAACCATAATTACACAATTCATCCCCTCCAATATTTTTTTTTCAGTTACCAGTTATTTATCTGCAATAAATTAGGCCACTAAATTAGAAACAAGCTAGGTGACTAGATTTAGGTCCTAGACTGGAAAGTTGATAAACATTTATCTACCAACTCAGAGGGGGCTGGCATTATAGAGTTCGATCAGTAATGTTCAATGTAGAGACCTTTAATCTATATAGTGGATTAATTCAGAATCCTTCTCTTTTTCTAGCTGCAGGATCTTAACATATTCTGCCCTAATAATTTACATTTAGTAAAGCATTCTGTTATTTTTATGAGAACTAGCTATGAATTTTGTTTGAGATTTGCTGTCCCTTACTTTACTGTATGGTGTTATTGTTGCTGACAGAACCCTGAAAAGTAACTTCTGTGCCCTGCAATGAGTTTCAGCATTTCCTCATAATGGTTCAAGTACATTCTTTCTGTAGTGGTCTCTTCCACTGAGTTATTCCATGGTTTTAGTCAATTCCTTTTTCCTTGCATGAAAGCTCTTCTTGTGCAAAAAAACAATTATTTCAGCTTTGTCCAGGATGTCTTGATGCTCTTTCATGCTTGGATTTCCTGCTTGAATCTTTCATTCTGCCTATAGAAGCTCACTTCCCACTGACTGTCAGGAAGTGATGCAGTCTGAGTCTCATTCCTTCCTTCGCTGTCTGGGCTTGTCTACTGATCAAAAACAATGGTTTGGACAGGCTGCTTCAGGTTTAAAATAATACTCTGATGGAAGATCTGAAGCTTGAATAATTATGGCTGCCTTCACAATGACATAGTGTTATAATTTGGAATGCTCTCATTATAGAATACTTCCATGAGTGTGTACACAAAACATAAATCTACGGAGATTCTTAATCACCTTGGTCATAGTTGTCTCAAATGTGCTTTTCAAAAGGCAACTGGACTTTCTTAGTTTTTTTCTTGAAAACATTTCACTTCTCATCCATTTCGCTTCTTGGATGAGAAGTGAAACGTTTTCAAGAAAAAACTAAGAAAGTCCAGTTGCCTTTTGAAAAGCACCTTTGGGATACACAGAGCAATAGTACACTCACTCTGATCAATAAGACTGTAGTTGCCTGTTTCTCTTTGCATAAATTCATGTGATAAAATATGAAGATTTAACAGCTAAAATGTGTTATTTTAATTAGAAATGTAAAAAATCTCACGAGTTGTGGTACGTACAAAAACATTATTCAGAAGGAAGAATTCACTCTGCTTGAATATTTCCCTCGTTCTCTGACTGCCCTGTGTTATCTACTCACAAACAATGATCACAACTGATCTTTGGAAAAAATGATCTTGTTATTACAACATAATTACTTCCTTGAGTAAAATGGAACTCATCAATTACCCTAGTGCTCCTGAAAATGATCTCACTTTCATTGCTCTGAAAAAGGCTTGAACTGTAAATTCCACTTTCTGTCACCATCTAACCATGATGGCTTGATCAAAATAGGGTTACCACCATTTTATTCTTGCATTATTACATATTAACTGGTTCCTATAATAAATGAGGAGTATAAATATTCATCAGTATGCAAGCTGTACTGGTGATGCTTACATTCTGAGCAAGTATTGGTAGATTTGCTTCAAATTATTATGCTTTTGCTGCTCAAAGTATTCATCCAATTTAAAGCAGATCTGTCCAGTATCATAGTCCAACATATTTATAATGATAGAAAATAACTTCCCATCTCTGCTTTTCCTCATTACTAATGTCTACAATCTTTACTGCAACTTAACTAATTTCTACAATTAGAACTGTTTTCAGCAAAACTTTTCCTTTAAAAAAAAAAGTCACTGAATACCCTGAATGTTTAAAGTAATATATATATAGATTCATCTCTATCTAGCAGTCAATAATTTCATTTATATCCCACCTTTATTATTTTTATAAACACCGTTTATATTCCATTCTCCTATTTCTCCACAACAACAACCTAGTTATCTGGCTGCAGTCAGTTACATCTGTGACATACGATGTTCTATTAAGTCAGTTTCTTGCTGACTTAATAGTAAAGTAAATAGGAGGAAAAACCAATTTCTCTGAGTAAATTAGTAACATGAAGGTTGTGAAAGCTGTTGTGGCATTTTTCCAGTTTTGTCTGTGATGTTTCGAACAGCTTTGGGGCCAAAATCAATAAAAATTATAAATGTCAAGGATCTTTCTTTCCTGGTTATTTATTTATTTATTTATTTATTGCGATTTATATGCCGCCTTTCTCCCTAGGGACTCAAGGCGGCTTACACAATGACAACTTCAATACAAATCACAATACAATACCAAATTAAAATCAGTAACCCAATTAAAAACGATTTAAAATTATACCAGTGTACCCCCAACCGGATCAGTTTAATTGGCGGAAGAGCCACGTCTTCAGCTCGCGACGGAAGGAAAGAAGGTCGGGGGCTGTCCTGAGCTCAGTGGGCAATCCATTCCAGAGGGTCGGGGCTCCCACAGAGAACGCCCTCCCCCTGGGGGTCGTCAGCCGACATTGTTTGGCCGACGGCACCCTGAGGAGGCCGACTCTGTGAGAGCGCACAGGACGATGGGAGAACGGCTGGAGATGGTCCTGCAAGTACCCCGGGCCTAAGCCATGAAGGGCTTTATAGGTGAGCACCAGCACCTTGAAATGTATCCGGAGTGCCACCGGTAGCCAGTGCAGCTCACGCAGGAGAGGTGTTACACGGGAGTATCTAGACGCCCCCGTAACTACCCGCGCGGCTGCATTTTGGACTAGCTGAAGCCTCCGGACACATCCCAAGGGCAGCCCCATGTAGAGGGTGTTACAGTAGTCCAACCTAGAGGTAACAAGGGCGTGAGTGACCGTGGCGAGGGCATCCCGGTCTAGGAACGGGCGCAACTGGCGCACAAGACGGACCTGTGCGAAGGCCCCCCTGGTTACGGCCGTCAGATGGTCATCTAAAGACAGCCGAGAATCCAGGAGGACACCCAAGTTGCGGACCCTGTCGGAGGGAGCAAGGGTTTCACCTCCGATCATTAAGGATGGAACCTCCAGATCCCGGGATGCCGGCATCCACAGCCACTCAGTCTTGGAAGGGTTGAGTCTAAGCCTGTTCCTCCCCATCCAAACCCGCACCGCTTCCAGGCAGTGGGACATCACGGAAAGGGCATCCCTAGGGTGGTCAGGGGTGGAGATGTTATGATCAAGTGTGAGTCAAAAGCAATATATTTAATTCCATCCACATCAATTATTTACACATTTTTCTTTCTAAAAAACAAACGTTATGCAATGGCAGATGATCCGTCTATTAGTAACATCCAATCATCTTTTATTTCAAAAATAAAGTACTATCTGGAAGACCATACTATAGGTGTTAATACTTAGTTGCAGGACTTACTTGTGCAAGGAGGATTTAAGAGGTTAAGATAACAGTTGATGACAGTCATGCATACACAGAGAAAAATTATCACATAATCATTAATCTCATGAAAGAAATATGTACATTGTTCATGCAATCTCCAAATCAGATTTCTTCCTTTATAACTTACCAGTATCTGGTACCACCCACCTTGCAGGAATAAGGCACAGGGGCAGTCCTAGCATTAAGTAAGGCAGAAATCTCAGGCAGTATATGTGGAATTTAGCAAATTCTAAGTTATTTAATCTGTAATTGCTATTTTTTTACAGCCAAAGATGAATGAGTTGCTTTTTACCTATTATTACCCATATTTCCCCCATCTCTCTCTCATTTTCCTTGTTGTTTCTCCTTTTTTTCTCTTTCCTGGCTGCATTTAGAGGGGGAAATGCATATATGTTTAAAACACAGCTATTTAACATACTATGCTTATTATACACAATTTTATTCAGAATCTGAGATAATTACAGAATTAAGGATCCGGAATATAATCTTTATCAAGACAGAACATATCTAGAATTTGTTGCAGAAACAGAAATCTGTGTCTAATAACCAAAGTGGAACTTTTGGAAAGTAAAGGGAAATGATCCAAATATCCCTAAATGTTTAATCTATTTTATACTGCTTGCTTTGCAACTCCTCCTACTAAGAAAGCCTTTTTTCAGATTTTATGTTCAAGAATAATCTATAGTGGCCGAGATGCTCCAAACTTAATGGATGTTATAGCCATTCCCAGATATATTACACATTGTTTAGAACATGTTAACAGTAGCTAAAAGTAGCAACAACACTTCCCCTTGCTCTTCCCATCTCTAGTAGGTAGGATGGCATAGCAATCCTCCACTGATGAGCTACCTGTAGCATAGAGCCAAATTGCCCTTAGATTCAGCATGCCTGAAGGTTTTTATCTCCTTATATTTATCCTCCTCCTCCTAGAACACTTTCAGACTGCCATGCCCTACCATAATTCTTGACTAAACTGTCTTGGCATGGGCATTTGGTTCTTTCCCAATAGCTAATCAATTTCACCTTGCGTGAAGACAGGTAGTCTCCCATTCTCCTTTCTTCTCCCTCCATTGCTGCATAACAGCAAGACTATTATATGAAACTAACAGCCTATCCAAGATCAAGGATGAACCTAAACAGCTGGCTTTGGGCAGAATTTTTCTTCTACAAAAACCATATAGGATAATATTTAAGGTATTGAATTTAGATTGAGGAGACCCAGTTTCACGTTGAGACGCAACCATGTTAATTCATTAAATTACAGATAGTCCTTAACCTATCAGCTATTTGTTTAGTGACTGTTCAAAGTTACCCAGGCCTGAAAATAGTGGCTTATGACCAGTTTTCACACCTACAGCCATTGCAGCATCCTCATGGTCATGTGATCAAAATTTGGGAGCTTGGCAAGTGGCATGTATTTATGACAGTTGCACTATCCCAGGGTCATGTGATCACTATTTGTAACTTTCCCAACCAGTGTCTGACAAGTAAAGCTAATGGGGAGAGCCAGATTTGCTTAACCACCACATGACTTACCCTCATCTCTTAACAACTATGGCAAAAAAGGTCACAAAATGAGACACAATTCACTTACAAATTGCTTTGCTTAGCAATGAAATTTTGGGCTTAATTGTGATTGCACATAGAGGACTGCCTGTATTATCCAGTCAGATCACCCTACCTCATAGGCTATCTAGTTGCTGTGTGGATATAATGAAGCCATCTTGAGCTCTTGAAAGAAATATGGAATATAAATCTAACAAATGTTTTATCCTGATATCAGCTGGGAGACAAACTCTGCAGCAAGTGAGAGATCGAATAGATTCTTAACTAACTTAGCTGACAACTTTGTCTTCCAAAAGGTAGGGGTGGGAACTAGAAGAAACTAGAGGAAAAACTATACTGGACCTAATTCTTACTAATAGAGAAGTGTTAGAGGGAGTTGAAGTTCTTATTAATTACTAATTAAGTATTTACTAATTCTTACTAATAGAGAATAAGTGATAGAGGAAGTTGAAGTTGCTGGAACCTTGGGCGAGAATGACATCATACTGGAATTCAATAGCTGATTTTAACAAACTCAGAGACAGCCTAAGCAAAATTTCATGGATAAAAATCCTAAAGGGGAAAACAACTCAAGAAATGTGGGAAACATTGAAAAATATGATCCAACACAATACCACTGAAAAAGAAAAACAAGAAATCCAAAAGGAAACCAGCATGGTTGCACAAAGATCTCTCTGATAAACTGAAAGACAACAAGGATAAGTACAAAAAATGGAAAGAGTGACACATAACTAAGGCAGAATATCAGCAGATAGCCCGATTCTGCAAAGATGAAGTCAGGAAAGCAGGCTCAGAAGGAATAAAGACTTGCAGCAAAAGTCAAAGATAATTTTTAAAAAGTATATTTCAATATATAAATAACAAAAAAAAAGTCAAGGAAACAGTTGATCCACTAAAGAGAAGGTAGTAGCAGGCAGTAGAGAGAAAGCAGAACTGCTTAATTCATTCTTTGCGTGAGTCTTCACACAAAAAGAAACCAAAGCCCAACCTACCAAAAGCATAACTGTAAAAGACGGGATAGAAATAAATATTAAAATAAGCAAGAAAATGGTACCAGACAGAGCACCTGTCTGACCTTGATGAATATAAATCACCAGGACATGATGGATTAGGCCCAGGCAACCGGGACCACCTGCAACCAGCGTCAACTTCCCATCGCCCGGTGCCCTCTCACAAAGAGGGCCTACTCAGGGTGTCATCGGCTAGACAATGTCGGCTGGCGACCCCCAGGGGTAGAGCTTTCTCTGTGAGCGCCCCCAACCTTTGGAATCAACTTCCCTTGGGGCTCCGGTTGGCCCCTGATCTTCGCACCTTCCGCCGTGAATTGAAAACCTGGCTATTTACGTCTCCCAGCCTGGACTGATGGGGTAGTATATTTTAAAAATGTTTAAACTTTTTATATTTTTGTGTATATTTGTTGATTTTAACAGTTGCTTGGTCGATTGTTGTTGGGAGCCGCCCTGAGTCCTTGAAGATAGGGCGGCATACAAATTTTATAAATAAATAAATAAATAAATAAATAAATAAATAAATAAATAAATAAATAAATTACATCCCAGAGTTCTGAAGAAGCTGACAGATGTTATCTCAGAACCATTGTATCACCTCTTTAAAAAAATCTTGGCACACCGGGGAATTACCAGAGGATTGGAAAAGACCTGATGTGGTACCCATCTTAAAAAAGGGGGGAAAACAGACCCAGGAAACTACAGACCAATCAGCCAACATCAATACCTGGGAAGATACTGAAAAAAATCATTAAAAAACAGATCTGTGAACATCTAGAAACAAATAAGCTGTACCTGTACTAAAAGACCTCCAAGGTCCCTTCCAGCTCTGATTCCTTCATGTTCCAATATGGGTACACTCAGGTATGTTTTATTGAACATGATAAAAGAAATGATGTAGTTGTCCAGCGCTACCATTTCTCCATGAAATTCTGAATTAATCCATGCTGTTTTCAATACTATCAGGAGCTTTCTGAATTATGTAAATTGCTGTTTAAGGATTCTTGTTACTATGATTTCCCACTCTCTTTCTTTTGACCAAATTCTGAAATATTGAAATACTATGGCTGGTTTTTACATTTATATTCAGACTTTCTCAGGCACTATAAAATTCTACTTTCACTTGCCTCAAGTTGAATGTTTTATGCAAAATAAATTGCAAATGCTTCCAGATTATAACAACAGAAGTTATAGTGCACTTTCATCACAGGAGCTATACCACAGTTATAACCTGGAAAATAGCTCTATCCCTTGCTACATAGTTAGATACCTTCTTTATTAAGTTCCAAATTCTCAGTATTTTTAGAAAGTCTGAATAAAACAGAGGTTTCAGGGAGTAAACTTGGAAAGCTTTATTTCCTGTCTTTGAAAAATATCCTGCATAAACTTAAGGCCTACTGTAGAAGGTGTTAACTAGAGAAAATTTATAATTCACTCTAATTCCAAATGTAACTTTAGCTAATTATCAGTAAACCCTTTCCATTTCTAGGTGAAGCCTCCACTTACTATCTTTTGTCCCATCACTGATGAACATTACCTCTTATTGGTTCGCTGTAAAAGGCCTCCCAAATCTGCTACTCTCAAGAACATTGGACACAAATATTTCTATAATTCTCTTCAGATGGTAAATAGAATCCCAAACATCTGAAGGAAACAATTTTAGAGAAGGCTACTTTAATGCAGGATATGGACTGAGATTTCATCAAATTGAAATAATACAGCAACATTTATGGGCAAGATGACAAAGTTTTATTTCAGGGATTCTTTTGTGAATTGAAACCCTTAAGATTGGAATTCATTCATGGAGGCAGAGCTTAGTTCTGGGATATATTAAACAGTACTGTACCCATACAGAAAAATAATTTCTGAGCATATTCAACATGTACTATTTTTCTTAATTTAATTAGCATACATCTGGAATTAAAATCAGCTCTTTCAATTAGAGAGTGCAGTTTCAGATGGCAGGAGCCTTTAACCCTCTGTTTTCTGAAAAACACGTTACCATAATAATGCTACAAATACTATCGGGTGTATTCAAAAGTTTTTAAATTTACAGTAAATAATTATGTATAAATATCTGTTTAAAACAGAATATTCCTGTGTAAAACAAACAAACAAAAAACTCTCAAGAAACCCATATGGTATAAAATCTGAACATTTCATTTCTAAGATCCAAACAGGATAGCATGAATAATAAAACCAATATTGTATACCAGAAGGTGATAATACCGAAACCTTCCTACAGCAATCAGATATATTGGAAGTACAGATCAGGTCAAAACTTCCCAGACCCATAGAAATCCTCCTGCCAAAATGAAAGAAGACAAGAGAAAGAAAGAGAGAGACAGAGAAATGAATCCACGATCTGGTTTCCAGGTGTTCCTCCTAAGATGCATCATTTTTAGCTTCTGGTTCATGACAGCATGCGTCCATCTGTGGATGAAAAGTTCAGACATCTGGAGGTAAGAGCATTCATAACTGTCAGAAAAAATAGGATATGCATCAGGTTTTCCTCAGAAAGGTGACAGCATCTGGAGCAAGGGATCTATAGGCTAATTGTATGCTAGATTTATCCATCTATTTGAATAAAGTCTGTACTTCTTGAGCTTCTTGCATCTCTCAGATGATATCATGGTGCCCCTGGAAACGCCGTACCAAGCAGTAGAGTCCGGAGAGCAAGTACAGGAAGGCAGTTTTACCAGCAAAGATAGCAGCGACTAAATAGGCAGTATAACTGCAGGGCTGGCTGTAACCTCGCAGGGTACAATAGCTGATGCTCCGCGCCTTGTAGCCTATGATGGCTGCAGAAGCCGTGAAGAAAATAACTCCAAGCAACAGGTCATGCAGAATGTTTGTTAGTAGCCAGCGGGTCCCCACCACAGGAATCAGAGCCCATCGGCCCAATAAACTGAGTCCAAAAAGAACCAAGGTAAGAAGCCACACCAGGACTGCTGCAAAGACTGCAAAGTAGGTTGCTCCTTCATACTTGTGTGCAGCTAAAGTTATCCAGCAGACAGCACCCAACAGCAGCTGTGCTATACGCAGCACTCCTAACAGGCTTCGTAGGAAGGGCCTGTTCAGGCTCAGAGATTCTCTAGATGCTGGACACGGGGGTGGAGGTGAGGAAGGGGGTGGTGGAAGAGGCATGTTATATCACTAGGTCCTCCGCAGCTCCTGTCTCCTCTAGTGCCTTCTTCTGCCCAGCAAATCTCACTCCCCTCTTAGGCACTTCCTCTGTCTGCAGCTGCCAAACATCTGCAGCTTAGCAGTTGTTCCTGCACTAGGGCCTCTCAATTTCCTGTTCTAGCCCTCCCTTTCCCACCCTTGCCCCTCCTTTTTTTGGAACTCATTTCATTTCTCCTTCGTCTTACTAATAACTCTCTCCCTCTCTCCATTGCCCCTGTAGCTCTAGCCAAGAACTTAAAATAATTTCTGAATGCTGCCTTCTTTAGAATCATAGTTTCCTTAGTTCTGTTACTACTTGGGCCAACAAGGCTCTGCCAAACCAAAAAGATTGACTAAAGAAAACATGGACTCTGCAAACATCAAGTTCAGTTCCTCCCTTCTGCATGGAAAAAGGCCAAGTGATTGTCACTCATTAAACTCCCTAGAAGGAAGAACTTGAAAGATGTAAACCTAAATGTACAAATAGTTTCTTCATTTGTTGCTCTGGCATTTAAATTCTGTTGCATTCTTTAGATTGCCGAGAGGCAACTTTTGATTTTGAACAAGCATAATCTCTAGAGGATCTTTTCAGCCTTCCGTTTTTGCTGCAAGCAAAACTTTTTATCAACCTCAAACTGAAGCTGATCTAATCACATCCATAAATCATTTTAAAACCACACCCTCTGTGTTAAATTAAGAAGCTAGAGCATGAGGGACTTGGAGCTGTCCACCAAGGCATATTGTAACTGCAATGAGTGGAATAAAGTTTGGATTTATAGTCCAATGCAAGTTACCCTTTGAGTGTGGGAAATAAATGTTCTGCATAGCAACTTTGAATTTTGGTCAACAAATTTCAGATGGCAGGATTTAATGTATATATGGTATTTTTATTGAATAACTAAGTCGCCTAGATACACTTTGGTGGGATGGGTAGTATAGCAGTTTAATAAATAAAATGAATCCCAGATGCATTCCAATCCAATGGAACTCCTTTTTTTCTGTAAATTTCATAATCTGTCTCCTATGATGCATTTTAAGTTCTACTTTACTTTTAGCTCATCTCCACAACTGAATCTTTCAGAATTGTTGTTGGTCATTCTTTGTGTCATTCTAACTTAATTTTGGTTTTTATATGCTCTTGCAAACAAAAAAAATTCTATGTGCTGCATGTGTATTATAGGTCATGACTGAATATGTACCATCAAATCTCTGCTGACTCTTAGTGACTATCGGTATATAGATAGATTTTCTCTATGACTATCTGTCCCTAACTGGAGCTTTCAGGTTTTACTGTCAAGATAAGTCACTTACTTTTGGTATTTTCCACGTGTATATATGGGTATATAAAACATGTATCAAGTCAAATAGCACAAAAATGCTAGGGAACGCCTGGAAGCCTGTCATTCAGACAAATCAATCATCAACAGGCACATAGAGATAAACAATGTACATACTACTCAAAAGAGACAATCAAAAAGCCAAAAAAGAAACAAAAACATCAAAACACCTCCCAACCAGCAAACAACACCCATAAAAACAGAGATTAACATCAAAATTAACACCAGACCAACAGTCAGGAAGTAAACAATACCCCAATGAAGGAATTACAAATGCAGAAAAACAAGCTAATGGTAAACAGCCTAATGAAGGAACCAAAAGATTACTCCCACCAACACTAACAGGACACGCCACTAGTACATAAAAATAAGACCAAATCCCACTCCCTATTACCACTGATAACATTACCTAATTGGGTAATGAAACGTCCGTAAGGAAATTACCAAACTAGGAGAGCACGAAGGACCCCACAGTTCAACCCTGAGCTACAAATATTTTCTTCTGTAGGTATGGGAAGAATCAAGCTATCATGGTGCTGCTTTAGCCAGACTTCAGCATATAAACTATTGCTGGTAACCTTGTTGTGTGAAAATAGCAGAAGGGCTTTAACACAAGCCAATGGACAGCAACTGCAAGGAAGCCGAGAAGCGGTGGGGGAGAAAAATGGTAAACTAACCAAAGTTGCTTTCCATAGCGGGATGGGCGGCATATAAATTTAATAAATGAATAAATAAATAAAAATCGACTGTGACACTATACAGTTACAGGCCGTCTATTTATATTGGATGGTGGCCCGCATATGAATGTCTGTGCAGGAGCTGAACACAAAACCACGCGCCCCGCCGAAAGCAAACTTCTAGACAACGACGTCCTTTTGCCCTGCAGGCTAAACACTCCCTTCTGACGTCAATAATCCTGCCTGCCACGTGTTCCCAAACGAGACCTCGCCGTCCCGCCCTCGTCCTCAACTGATTGGCTAGTTTACAGCATTCTCTTCGGCATTTGGAGAAGAGAGCAGCGGAAGGGGATTGGCTGAGATGTTTATTGTCATTTCTCAAACGCATCTTCTTAGGAGCCGAGTATGAATGGCCGGAGGTCGGTTTGAGAAGGGAAGGTAAAGCTTCCCTGAGCTCGGGCAACTCTGGCGGATCTTCGAGAGCCTTTGAGGGGCCGGCGACCCCCAGCAGGACGGCAGACGCCAGGTCCGTGAGTGTCTGCAGAGCTTGAGGGTCTCGGCTTCAGCCTCGATCGCCGTTCTAAAATTCTGGACGGGATGGGATGGGGAAGGGAGGGGGGAGAGGTGATTCCTTATGGCCGCTCAAAAGCCGTCCGAAGATTTTCTAGCAATAATTCAGACAAATCCCCTTTGTCTGCTGAAATTCATTTTAGTTAGGCGGCATCCTGCTGCTGCGTATCTTCAAAGAATCCAAAGTGATTGGGTGGGGTGGGGTGGGCTTCTCTGAAACGAGGGACTTGCCCTATATTACTCCGTGTATTTAATGACTCGCAGGGAGGACTTCTTATATAATATTAATGGTAGCCGACAGTTGCGAATATCGGAGAGCATTCAGTTAATGGCTCATTCGACTGAGAGCCTACCCGTTAGTGTATATTTCAAACCTCTCTCTCTCTCTTTGGAATTCAGGACCCTTCTAAATACGAGCGTCCTCAAACTCCGATATTGTAGTATAAATAAGTGTTCGGTATTGTGTTGTAAAAGGAGGCGCTTTTACCCTCCTGAGAAGTGAGACATTAGTACCAATAAAGGAGAATATTTGTAGCTCAGGGATGAAACGAGGGGTCCTTGGTGCTTTCTGAGTTTGCCTGTTTTCTCGCAGACGTTTCATTACCCTAACTAGGTAACATTATCAGTGCTAGTAAGGGAACTTACTAGCACTGATGATGTTACCTAGTTAGGGTAATGAAACGCCTATGAGAAAACAGGCAAACTCAGAAAGCACCAAGGACCCCCCACTCCCCTGAGACATTAGTATTAGCCCTCTCACTCCTCCCCCCCCCCCCCCGCCTTTCAGCCAGATTGGTGGATTAATCGAGGTGGCTCATTGACATAATCTGCCAGTTTAGCCAATACAACCCCAGTTCAAATTGTTGCTGGTCCATGGTGTGTGTTGCTCACTTTTCTTACCTACTTTTTGGGGCATTTGGATAGGTAGGGTTTTCATAGGAAATTGTAGCTATTGTTACTAGGCTTTGTCAAACACAAGGCATGTCAGAACCTGAAAGGCTGACTGGGGAAAAATTGTCCTGTGGTTGACTGAGAAAACTTCCCACCCCAAATGGATCCACCCTGGTACTCATACCAGTTTAGGTGGAATAACCTAGAGCTCATATTTCCTGCTAATTGAGTAAATGTGCAAGTCCTGACTTGACAATACATATTCTATCTACTACTATATATGAATTACCATACAGTTTTCACATTAAGCTGCAATATCTGAATGTCAGTGCCTTAAGTCTTAGGCAATGAAAAGCTCTGAATAAACATTCTTGAAATATTGCATACCTGAATAACCACAATGGTAGAGAAAGGAGTCTGCCATAGATATTTTAATTTGGATTCTTGCACAGAGCAGAGTTAAGACGTAATGACTTAAATGATTCCTCTCTGTTCTGAGGAGTCATCTTCTGGGAGGAATTAGGATGAACTATGTTATAAGGAAACTTAGTTCTGACCTGTGATCCCAAAATATTGGTACCTCAGATTAAGGCTATTAAACATCTATGCATGTGTCCACTTAGACCCAGGTTATGATAGGAAAGAGGAACGGCTGTCAGGACCAGTTAACTAATCTGCTTCTTCCTGGTTTCATCTTTTCTACAGAACCACCATTAACTACAATATGGAGAGATCCTAGCACCATGGGAACTCCAGCCTCTATTATCTGTGACTTGCCACAGAATCAAATCGCTAAATCATGTACTAGAAAGAGAGCATCTGCCAATATTTTCCAGGGGGTGGGGTTACTGCAGTTACGTCGCCTCTTCCGTAGCAGTGGGGATATGCAAGCAGAAGAACGAGCCCAGCTAATTTGGGAGCGTGCAGAAAGCCAATGCATTACTCGGGCCTTACAACAGCTCCACAGAAGGCAGAGGAAACTGAAGCTGCAAGCCAATGGGAGGCCTCTATCTGGAAAGGGCAGCAGTACCAGGCTGCTAGAGCTACAGCACTTCAGTCACTTACGGTATGATTTTGAAATTTGCTCTTACACCGCTTTTTAATTTTACTTAAGATTGTTGGTACTAGAAGCAGAATTTGTAGGCTCTATTCCCTCCCCCAGAAACATCTTCAGTTACTTTCAACTAAGAGTATGAACATATTTTTATTCCTATTCACAGTTGATTAATGTACTGTATATCTTTCTTTAGGAAGGAAGGTAAGGATTTATTTAGCTTGGGTTTTTTTAATTGAAAATGTTTTTCTGGCATGTATTTAGAAAGTAAAACCTTAGTTAGCTGCTGCACTATTTAATTGTGAACTGTGAACCATTCAACTGGAATATATTTCCAATACAATTGGTATTGTATAGTTATTAAACAGTAATAAAAGCATGTATTGGGAAGAGTTTCTTTAAATAGGTGTCCAATCTTGAAGCATGTTAAATTATATTCATAGATATTACAATATAACCAAATTGATGTAGAATTGATTTTTATAGAGCTTTCAGAAAGGGAAAATAGATTTTAGCTCATATAGCCGAATAGGTAGTTGAATAATTTAGAATATTGCAGATCAGAAGAGACAAAGTTATAGGAAACTGCAGTGGGAGAGAAGATGAAATGATAAAATGCATCATGATATTTCAAGATAACCTCTACCTTTTGGAAGTGATATGCAATTATGTAAGGGGCAGAGCTTGCATCATAACATCACAAGAAACATTTAATTTTCTCATTTTGTTGCCATCTGGTCTTGCTATAGGCAACCCTGGGCAAATTCTTTCTTCTCCCTTCCTATTGTTAGGGGTTGTTAAAGCACAGAATATATCCATCATGGCTAAACAACATGCTGAAATCAACAGTAAACTGACATTGTGAGATTATTTGGATTTTATTTTCCATCAGTTCTAACCACCATGATCCATGGCAAATTATGGATGTCTAAAACATCTGGAGAATAATATAAGTATTTTTCTGCTAACATAGCAAGAGGATATTGAGTTGAAGAGCAGCTGTATAATTTTTTGTTACATTAGCAAACCAGCATCACAATGCTTTGCTCCCTATTCCTTATCTTGATTGTCTGCTTCTAAGAAAAAGGGAGTATAAGGCAATTCTTAATGAGACTTTTATTGACCCACAGGATTGAAGATTGTAATACATCTGCTGCTGCTGCTGCTGATGGTGACAGTAGGAAGAAAGAGATAGAGACAGCAGATGGAAGTGGCCACTACATTGCTTCCCAATATAGGAAGAAAGAAAAAGAGATGAGTGTGGCTACGTACACAATGAAAAATGATTGTGATCTTATGCCAATGGTTGTGGCCGAGTGTAATCAGACTAGCCTGGAGAAGCCTCAAAGGGAGAATGTCTGACAAATGATTGCAGGTAACAGCAGAAAAAAATCGAAAAATTCTTTTGCTGTCAAGCACTTTGGTTTGCTAATTTAGACTTGATTAGTTTATGTCAAAGCACAAACACTACGTATTTTGACTATTTATGGTTTATATTTAATAAAGCTTCTTGTCTAAAGACGTCTCTGAATGTAAGAGTCCAAATGTCTCTCTAGTCCAGAACTTCTTTCTCCTAAGAGATCTTTGGGAAATTTACAATCAGAATCCAGAAGAAATTATTTTCCTCATTATTCCACGTATGCAAACTTACCGCTGTTCAGAGGTAGTGTATATAAACACTCAGTTAATAACTACTTCTATATTTATCTTCCATCTGATCTGCTTTAACAAATTGTTTCAGAGAAACCAATTTGGTCATTATGCATTGTGTGATTAAGTATATTTTGTCTAGCCTATGAAAACATATAAGCCTTAGCATAACAGCTTTGTGATATCATGATGTAGGAGGCCACATTCCCTCACATCACCAGCTTCATCAGTTTTTGTTCAGCAGAGTGCCAGAGAAAGAACCTGCCCTACCAAAGGTCTGGAATCATTTGCTGCAGTATGCCATATGAAAATACACCAAGCACTACGTCAATTTTAGAACTGCAGGCTGCTTACCTTTGCCTTAAACAACATCGAACTGGCAAGGTTTATTTAAATAAAAGGTTTTAGTGAGTACGGCAAGTTCTGAACATATTTGCTAATTCATTGCAGATAGAACTAAATGCTTTCCCACTGCCACAAATGCACACAAATATTCTAAAGGCAAGTACCTTTTCTCTACAATTGCAAAAAAAGCACCACAGAAAGTCTATTAAATCCACATCTATATTCATATGCTCATAATATGTATAAGATATATAAAAATAAGGTCTTTGGCAAGAGAGACCCCATTGCTTCATTCAATCTTGTCTGTCAATCTTGCCATCTTTTATCAATTGTACTGTAAGTTTTTTAATTGTTAGCCATTTAGACTCATTGGGAGTCAGGCAGAACACAACTTTGATAAATTATTACCTTCTCCAACTAAGTCTTAGGGAATCATTTGGCCTTGTATGTAATTAGTTTCACTCAATATATTAACCCAGATTATTATCAACCTGGCACATAAAAAGATAATTCAGTTTCTGTAGCCTGTTTGAACTACTAAGGATCCAACCATATTTTAGCCTAGAGCAGTGCCCTGCCAATTTTTTTTCTTTCATTACCCAAAACTGTTTATCGGAGAATCCTTTTTATCCAAAGTAGGTAAATACTTTGTCAATTTAAATGTCTCTGTTGTGATTAGGTAATAGGTTTATGTCATTACCCAAAGAAAAACTACATTTACCCAATTTTGGATAATTTGCTCAAGTCTGAGAAGTGCTGGCCTAGAGTAATATATGAACCAGTTATAAGCAGCTGCAGGACAGCATGATACACTTAACTGTTTTTTCACTTCATGGATCTGATTGACAACTGCCAAGGAACAATTATGTCATATTGCCATTCAAGCACTGATAGGCAGGTCTGACTTCCAATGGGTAAAAAGTTACATTACTACTTACTTTACCTCTGCAACCTTTTCTGAACATTACTAAATAATCAACATTTGGAAGTGTGTCAAGGCCAAATTAAACAGCAGCATAGGAAAAAATAAGGCACCACAGTTTCCAGGAGACAATATACAATTTTGTATCACCCTAAGCCTAAATGTAATGGTTTCCCTACAACTCTGGAATATAATCCTGTAAATCCACTCCATATTTAATACTGAATTTGAAAAATTGATTTTCAGTCACTACACACATGCAATGCTATCAGAATAGAACATGTAATAATTAAGTATCAGTTCTAATCGGGAAGCAACGATAAATGATTAAAATACAGGAATAATTTATCCATGTTGTAGCAGCTCCAACATAAACCAGGTCCTGCAATCATACTTTACAAATAAAACAAGAACAATAAGGAGGGACTTTCTGATAATGCAGGTATTGTAGTCTAAAATAATCTGTATGGTAAATAAAAGTCAATCATTATGTCAAGGCACAGTTGCAGCTCTATTGCATGGTGTGAGGCTAGTGAAGGGGGAAGATCCAGTTCTTATTAACTCCAGAAGACAAACACACACAAGAGACTTGACTCTGTAACAGCAGATCTGTTATGAAGAGACTTGCATTGATTTAAATATATTACATACATTTCTATAGTGCATAAGAACAATACATTTCAGTTCGGACTGGCAAAAATGTAAAGTATTTCCAAGTGCCAGCTTCTGCCTGCCACCTCTAGCAAAATGCAGGAAGCTGTCTCCAGAGAAAAAGAGGTCCTACATTCAGCGTATCAGGATTTTATTAAGAGGCAGGAAGCTGGAATTAGTAAAAGGTCTCTTCTTGTAGGTCTGGGAAGCAGCCAAGTAGCCAACTGGGAAACTTATATATAAAATTTCAAATAAGTTCTTGTTGCCAGAGGTTTAGTACAGTAGCCTATGAGAAGCAGCAAATCCACTGTACATAGAACATCATCTTGATATGGTAGAAATTCTACCTTCCTCTTACAATTCTCTACAGCCCTGTAGAAGATATCTCCCCATGTCAGCATCCCACAGAGAATTTCCCTCCCCACTTCCCTCCCGCTACAGATTGTCAATGCTCAAACCAGCCCAATAGAACTCCCACTCTGTAGGACAATGCACACATTGCCTCTGGAATAGCCTCTCTTATCTCCTAAATCAGCCAGCATTTCTAGAGATGAGAGACAGCTATTGCTTACTCTTGGGAATACTAGAAATGTGTCTAAAATGCTAACCAAGGTAATAGTGGTAGGTATATAACCTCTTATTCGCTTGCTCTAGGACTATGTGGAGCATGAATGTATGAGCATGGGATGGATAATTTAAAACCAAATTAAAAACTAGTATTTGAGGCCCTTGGTCCTAGCCACATATGAGGAATGGGAAGCACACTAGTTAATTTTTGCTCTATGGTTGTCTTGCAGAATCCGTCTGCCCTATTATTTATCCTAAGTGGAATTGAAGCTGTTACAATTGGCTTTGGCCCAATCCTCAATAAATTACTTTATATCAGATTAAATTCTGATTATAGCCACATTTCCTATTGAACAGCTCCAAGGCATACACCCTAGGAGCTTCTCCATAGGACAAGAGAAACAGCAAATCCAGTGGGGCAGGAAAACCTGCTTTCAACAGGAATAACAAATGTGCAACAAGGAAGGAAGGAACAACAAGGCTGGCAGTTATAGACAGTGAAGTGCTTCCATCCAATTTGGATTATCCCCTCACCATCAGCCCTTCCTTGTAGGAGACCTTATGAGATGTCCATCCAAATGAACATTAGAAGGATATCTTGAAACAAAAGGGCATGGCATGCAGGCTCCCGCTAGGAAATGCTGTCATGCTTGGGCTGATGATAGGACCTGTCCAGCCCAAAGAGAAGGCAATCAGACCAATGAACATCCCTTGTTTCTCACAGGGAACGTGCAGAGTTGAGACTGACCCTGCTTAAATTCCCGACCATCTACAGCAGACAACCTCAGTCTGGAGGGTTGATTGCTTGCTCTCAAATGATGCCCCCTCTAAAGTTCTTCACTGAGAATAGAGGCAACTGCTACCACCAGGTAAAGAAGGGCCTGCGGCTCTGGAAGCTTTGTGTATATGATTCACTGGCAGAGCGTTGATGGGAGCGAGCAGTCTCTACAATAACAGGAGGCATCTGGACCAAGTTAAGAGGGCTCTTCCCATCCTTCAGGGCTTGCATCAAGTTTAGGATCTAGGAATAGAAGAAAGACAACTGAATACTAAACTAATGTATAAATGGTAAAAATTGCCCAATGCCCAACACAGGTTCCATCTCTCCAGTGGGACGAAGTACATACCTGACCACGCATTACTGCAATCTGCTTATGAAATTGGCCTCGGTCAAAACCTGGATCTTTCTATAAAATAAATAGTATATCTAATTAGGATGGGTATGACATCTACATCACTGCTCCTAAGGGTACCTAATATTCCGATATTAACTTGTTCTTGTGGTTACCTTGAAGAGTTCATAGAGATCTTCTTCTAGATCCTTGACAAAATTAGGGTCTGAAATCTTTGGCAGGATAAGATCCTTGATCTCTTGAGAAAATGGCACTTTCGCCTGTGGCAGCCATGCCCAATAGAAAGGATCTTGTGAAGAAAGAACAAACAGAAGGCAAATATTAGGCTCGTAAAGCCAGACTTAGCAATAAGGGTAGCATAAATTCAAATACAAAGGAAATACTTCAGGACTTAACACCCTGGATTTATTAAAGGAACATCAAGAAATTAGCCCTTCACAAACATCCATACTGAGAAAAAAAATACAATGAACTCATATGGCTTCTCTTATTTGGAGTACTTACATGCTCTCCAAGAGTCTGGATGCTTAAGAGGGAAAGCCAAACCATTGTCAATGGCTGCCAGTTTAATTATAGGCTCCTTGACTACAACCCATTCTGAGTCCTACAAGGAAACGGAAAATGTTGCATCAGGAAATGATACAAATCCCAGCAATCATTGCCCATTAGTTGAAGAGATAATGTATAATTCCAGAAGACTCATTGCCCCAAAGCCAACCCAATGGAATGCTGACCATAGCAATAGCAATAGCACTTAAGACTTATATATCGCTTCACAGTACTCTCTAAGCCCTCTCTAAGCAATTTACAGAGTCGGCATATTGTCCCCAACAATCTGGGTCCACATTTTACTGACCTCAGAAGGATGGATGGTTCAGTCAATCTTGAGCTGGTGAAAATTGAACTGCCAAACTACTGGCAGTCAGCAGAAGTAGCCTGCAGTACTGCATTCTAACCACTGCACCGCCATAGCTCTTAAACCATGTCAACATAGTTTAACCTACCTCTGTTTTACATCCCCTCTGCAAAGGTGCAAAAGGAAACCAGGCACTGCTATGTTTGGACTCCATGGTGTTACAGACATTATTAATGCACTTTCATATGTTGCCCCCTATAAAACCAAGATGCCACAAAGAAATTGCCTAAGAAGGGTCTAGCAAATCCTAGATCTCTACATCTATTCCATATACTTTAAGCTAACTCTAATATTTCTATACAGTTCACATGACATATCTAAGTATTTTTATCATATGTACACCTCTAGTATATATGATTAATCTGGATCTCTAGTGTTTGAGCCACTTCCCTAGATCTGTTCCATGCAGGACATTATATGCAAGTCTCTGAGAGCCCCTTATTTTCTGTATCATATACTCATATGGAGTTGTCAGAGCCCCACTGGGCCCTACTCACCTGCATACTTGTACTGTCCAGGGGGCAATCACACTTGATCAGCCAGTTGTCATTACCCCTATCTATAAAGAAATCGAAATGCACAGATGGAAAACAGAGAAGTATCTCACCACACATAACAAACCTCACATCCCAATATTATGGGAGGAAAAAATTACTGGAATATGGCATGACTGGAATATGAAGTAGGAAGGAGGTCCTATACTTTCCAGCCAAACCTTATGACCTTCAGAAATGGCTGGAAAAGAGTCCTGTTTGAAATTCTGGGAAGCTGTCGCTAATTCATTTCAGCAATATTGAGACATATGGAACAATGCCTTGATTTGACAAAAAATTAAGTAGGCATACTGGAGAAGCTAAACAAGCATTTTCAATATGAATAACCTCAATCAGCATTCCATGTCAAGAGCAAGGAAAAGGCAGAACCTACCAGTATTGCGTATAATATAGTCCAGCACCACCAATCTCTCAAACTGTAGCAACAATTGATGGTTACTCTTTTCTGGAAGAGGCTCAGACTCAAAGCGCCGCAACCAGTAATCTGCATCCTTATAGCCTTCCACAAAAAGCTGGAATGAACCCACCTGAGAAGAAGAAGCAAATATCTTAACAAGAGCAACATACCAAAGAACTATATTGAATGCCTTACTCTTTATCAATATCCCCTACCTTTGGTGGAAGACCAATTCGATGAAACCTCTGCCCAACCTTTGGCACTTTTTCCAAGGCCAGACGCTTGCCCCGGGACTTCACTCTGTCAATGGCGCTGTAGTTAAATGTTTCACTGGCCAAGTACACCACCTTGAAGAAATTATAAGTTCATAATCAGTTTCTGTCTCGTCTATACTAGCAATCCAGCCATCCCCATTTACAGAATAAAGTCATAACTGCATAAATCTAAGCATATCCAGGCCTGTCTGTCTAGAACAAGTTCTAATCATCTGACTGAACGTAGAATTTAAATGGCTTGAAAAACAAATCATAACAATAATGGAGAATAATGAGAAATTAGAGATTGGTGTCAAGTGTGCATACTATAAAACATATGCCAGCTCTGAAAGATAGACCAGATCAAGAAACCAATGCCATATGAGCCTAAATCTTAAAAGTCTGAACGTGCTTCTCCCCTCCCTCAATTTATTTTGTGTGAACTAAGGAGTGGCCTGTTTGAGATTTCAGGCAAGGACTCAAGCCCTACTTTCCCAATTGTTACATGTGCCTTACTCTCAAAGTAAGATCAAATCTATTTTTCTTTTTTAAAAAAACGTAACTACAATTATTCTCGCATTACTACCAATTATTTCCTGTCTGCAGTGCCTTTTTTTAAAAGAACAGGTACTTTTTTAAAAGTACCCGTTGTTTCTAACCAAATATAATGGAGATTCATAAATATTCACTGGGCTAGGAATAAGTGACATGAAATGTAAAAGGAGAGCGAGAGGAAGAATGTCATTGTTGGAAGATGTGACGTACTGGTGATCTCAAATGCAGTAATGGGAAATCAATCTTTCAGGTATTTTCAAAATGCAACTTCCATAAGTCTGAGTCACAGGGCCAATAGGCAAGCAAAGTAGGAGCTGAAGTTGAATGCAATCCAAAAGCCCCTGGGGTTTTCTGTACCTGGCATGTAGGGAAATATGGTCCTATTCCAAGCCTCATGATCCACAGTTTAATCCCATTTGATTATGTCTCTCCTATGAATGGGCTCACCATTGTGCGAGGTACAATGTTCAATTCCAGCTTTTGGTCAACAAGGCTTGCACCAGCTTCAGACAGATATCCTTGGTTGAGAACTAAACAATCTCTTCCAAAACAGCAGGGACAGCAAAGTTTTTGCAGCCATTTTGTCCACTTTGGGTTCAGATGCCCATAGGGTTCTTCATTCTTCGGTTTGAACACACCAATGATTTTCTGAAAGGGACAGAAGAGTGGATATTGCTAATATAGGCTGGATAAAGCAAAGGCAATTAATCATCCCAGCTTGGTGATAACCCTGTAGCTCCAAGATATGTGACTAAGGAATTTAATTCCTCTTTCCCTCTTTCTTTGTAGGAGATAAGGGTTTTTTAAGAGGCAAAGGCTTTAAGTAGAATATGGAGGTTAAATAACATGTGATGTTGAGTATGGTTTAAGCATAAATAAAATCACAAGATTAAAGCACAGGCTGTTGAAAACCGTGACTCCAGTAAAAGACACAGTCACCATAATAAAGGGAAAAAAATCTGAAAAGAACCTCCCATAGAAAAATACACAGGATAATAATATAGGGCTCTGAGCACATCACAAGACAGTATTGATCTCATCTACTAAACAACTGTGACATAAAAAATTGTCTAAAACGTTGAGAGGCTGTATAGAGAAAATAGTCACCAGAGGAAAAAACAAAAAGCAAGCATAAACACACATAACCAGATTTAAAACAATCTTGTGCAATACATATTCCTAACTAATGATTTTTAAATCTATCTTTCAAAGATAGCTCTTTTTACAGAAACAATATATTCTTCCTAGACTCCTGGCTGATATTTCAAAATTCTGGTCAATATATTCTGCTCCAGAATTGGAGGATCCCTTGTTTCACTCAGCCTTGGTTTCCAACTTCTGCTTTTGTTTTAAAAGGGCAGTGTATTTCATTTTCTATTTCAGTGTATTTCAACGAGAAAGAAGTTTGGATAATCTGACTTTCCCATGTGATCCAGGGAATGCAACTGCACATAGGAAGATTACAGATCTGAGATGTGAGAATACAACACAAACTAAAACTACATCTGATTTTTTTTTTAGTGAATATGGGGCGACAGCCTGCCTGCTTTCCTATTTACTACAAAAGAAGCAAGGTATTAAAAACAACAAAGCAATCTTTAGTCAAGGGATTTCCACTCCCTCCTGCTCTTTAACTCTGTGAAGTAGTAGACCAGTAACTCCAGTAGATGAACATAGATCAGGATAAAACCAATTTAGTCATCCCTCCTCTCATGTCTCTTCCCAAATTTATGAAGTCTTCTAGAATGCTAATATAAAAAGAAGCAGTCTTGAGTGTGCTTGCCAGGGGAAGGGGGAATCTAGACTTAAATAGCAACTGATTTTATTTTCACAAAAGACTTCTGTTTTATAAAAAGTTCACTGGGTCTCATGATTTGTTGAACCCCTGAAAAATGCACAGATAATTTTGCTAAACCTTGGATATAGCATAGTGATTAAGGCTTTAAGCCTGAAGCTCTACCTTCAGCCTTTTTATTCCCATTTCTGTGAAACAGTAGAAACAATTTACAAATAAAATGCAGGGGAGAAAATAAAGGATAGGCTGTCTGATTTACCTGACTTATATATACTAGTAATAATAAATGTTAGCACAACACATTTTGTCCATCAGATAAAATCAATGTTTTTATCAAAACGAGAGCAAAAAATTGAAGTTGAGAACATCATTACTATCACAAAATCTCTTTAAGGAATATTTTTACATAGAAACTTAATTCAAATAGGTTGCCAAGAACCATATATTGAAACCATACATTGAAGATTCAGCATACTCAGGTGGAATATTCTGAAAATATTTACCAAAATTAGTCCTTTCCTTGCACTATCTGATCTGACTGCCTCTGAAATACAACTTATTAGCAGAAGCATTTCTGATAAAACAAAACTTTCCATATTGTCACTTCAGTGTTAGATACTGTACTAGCTAAATCACTTCTTCTAATCAAGTAGAAAAGCATATTCCTAAATCAATCTTTCCCAATTTAGCAATGATCAGATATACTGAACTGCTGTACAAGTCCCATTTCTTCCAGTCAGCATAATTTACTGATCATTCTGTGGAGATTATGGTAGCTGTAGTCCAGCATATTTGAGGGCACCAGATTTGGAAGTTGCCCTAAGCCAGATGGGAGAACCAGTTTGGTGTAGAGGTTAAAGTTGTGGCCTAGAAACTAGAAGACTCTGAATTCTAGATCCTCCTTAGGCATGAAAGCCAGCTGGATGACTTTAGGCCAGTCTTACTTTCTCAGCACAACCCACTGCACAGATTTTTTTTGTTATGGGGAAATAGGAGGCAGGAGTATTAGGCATGTTCACTGCCTTGAGTAAAATATATATAAGGTGGGACAAAAATATAATAATAGTTTAGGATTAAAAACATTCAAACATAGAAATCTTTGCAATAGAAATTATTGCCCCTTTGGGGCAATAATTAAGTCAATCCAACTAAACACACAGACTTTTCATTGTGAAGATAAAAGAGGAAAAGAGAATAATAGATATGACATTCTAATATTTGGGGGGGAAAGATAGAACACACAACTAATAAATAAGTAAATAAATACAACAACATAGCTGTAGCCCCACACATGCAGCAAACATAACCAAATTCCACAGCAAAATCTTACAGTTTTCACTGACCTAATCTTGCAAGGCTAACTGGGAGCAGATAACCCAGATACCAAGTCCTAAATTCCAAGACTTAATTCTTTTATAGTGATATATAGTGAATCAACACAAAAGTTTGATTCATCTCAGCTGCATCTCACAAATCCAACAAGAAAGGAAATTAAGCAGAAAAGAAGAGCCTGGATTCCTAGCAATGGAAAGATTTGTAATGCTATATGATTTCATGCATGTTGGGAATGCAGAATAAAGGAGCCAAATTAATTTAGTTAGATATAATAGGTCACAAGGAGAATCATCAGGCTACAAACACAGTCAGCTCTATACAAACATGGGGAAACTCGTCATCCCATTCTCCATGTGATAAATTGTTCCTCTTATTTCAATACATTATGATACAGCATGTAAAACTGAACCATAGACTGAAACGTCCAGTTTCCTAAAGGTGGAGAAACAGTAATGCAAACAGAAGCAGCAACCACCACCAAAGCCTCAAAGATATTCTAAACTAAAAAAACTACCCTATGCAAGCTTCAACCTGAGAATTGGAGAGCAAGAGAATTTAAAACCTCTTTCAGTTGCAAATACAGAAGCACAAATGGAGACAAATCTTCTCTTCATGTAATCTTTACCCAAATCGATTTTAAACTTTGAGTGATGCCAATTCCAGTGACACCTTGGGGAATTATCCTCCTGCCAAGAACTCTCATAGCAGTAAAAATAACAAAAAATATGCTTATTGTCTTCTCCAATGCTTTTGATAGAACTATGTATCATTGTCCAGCTGCCTGCCTCCAAACAAGCTTACACTCTAAAATAGCTACAAAAGGATCAATGTGTCATAGAATTTTAACCCCTTTTCTAAAAAGCTGGGTTTCAAAAGGGAAAAAAAAGATTGTAGTCTAATTGCCATCAATGACCAATGGGGAAAAAAACAAGAATAAGCTGCATTGGTTTTTGAAAGCTGGTTGAGTAAACAATGGCAAAAGTTGTTTGGAAAGCAAAGGGCAAATGGTAACCTGCTTCAGTTTAAAGCTGAAAAGGAGAACAATGAGCAATTCATAAAAGTTTTTCTACAAATCAAATTTGTCTGATTCTTTCAGCTTTCTTTTCCAAATGTACTCTGTATTGCCCAAAGTATGAAGGGCAGAGATTATTTTCAATACTGTATGCAGAATTAACCCAAATCAAATTTTGAAGATTTGATTTGCTTTGTTCAAAAGATCAGAAAACTTAGGAAAGAAGGGGTTGTTCTCAGGGCTAGCAGTTATTTTCCTCCACAGCAATGTTTTGCTATAAGGCAGCCATCAGATTTATAAGAATCTAAAATAATTCAAAGGAATGTATCTGGACTGTATTCCTACTGACTGACTAACATTCAAATTGATCATCTTCATGTGTAACTTGTAAAATAGAACCAAAAGCTAGCAGCAGTATTACTTGAATAAGACTGCACTACAGGACTATTAGAAAGCTTCCACTTCTGATCCAACATAAAGACTTAAGTATAAGAAATTAAATAATACCACTTTATAATGCCTCGATAAGACCACACTCGGAATACTGCATCCAGCTTTGATTGCCACAATGTAAAACATTTGTTGAGACTCTAGAAAGAGTGCAAAGAAGAGCAACAAAGATGATTAGGGGACTGGAGGCTAAAAAAAAATAAAGAACGGTTGCTGGAACTGGGTATGTCTAGTCTGATGAAAAGAAGGACTAGGGGTGACATAATAGCAGTGTTCCAATATCTCAGGGGTTGCCACAAAGAAGAGGGAGTCAAGCTATTCTCCAAAGCACCTGAGGGTAGGACAAGAAGCAATGGGTGGAAATTAATCAAGGAGAGAAGCAACCTAGAACTAAGGAGAAATTTCCTGACAGTTAGAACAATTAATCAGTGGAATGACTTGCCTCCAGAAGTTGTGAATGCTCCAACACTGGAAGTTTTTAAGAAGACACTGGCCAACCATTTGTCTGAAATGGTATACAAATGGTATTTGTCTGAAATGGTTTTCCTGCCTCAGCAAGGGGTTGGATTAAAAGGCCCCCAAGGTTCCTTCCAACTCTTAATTGATCATGTCAACCAAAAATATACATTAGCATCAAAATATCCTTTCCCGTAAGTTAATTGTTTTATTACATTATAAAATGTGTGTAATATATATTGAATAAAGGTGATAGGAACTACGGTGGTGTTTATGCAATAAAAACTAGGAATTGTCAACACTATGATAAGGTAAACTAAACTTTTAAAGATGAGGGAGAAAGTATATATCAATGGTAAATATAATTTCTAAATTGTTAACATAGGGCTCAGAACTGTTCAAAAGACATTTCACCCTGATAACCAAAAATTTACATCACCAAACATTTAATATTATTGATTGTAAATTCATTGATACCTCAGCATAATTCACAAAATTTCTGGGCCAAACAGAAACTATGTCGCTATGCAACAACGTTGTTTCACTAAACATCATTATCTATGTTCCTCAATATGGTCTCATTAATTCAATAAAATCTTCCATAACGACAAAGGCATATGGTGTGTCATTTTTTTTATGCATCAGAAGAAGCAATTCCAGTATTATATCTCATTCTGAAGACCTAGCTTAGAAGAAAAAAGTGAGCAAAAGTCAATACGGCATTGGGGAGGGGCTGAGAAAAGTAGCAACTACAAATATCCCGCAACCCTTGCATCCTCTCTCCAGCCCTCCAGTTATTTTAAAATTTCAACCAACCCCGTCCTGTTCTTTTTCCCCTTGTCCCGTGATCTGAATACTTTTCCCGAGCCCCGATCTCTCACCCCCTGCGGATCCTTGACGAAATAGCTGCCGCTAGAACCTTGGTAGATGCGCTCAGGGTAGATTCCGCGTTCGCTCGCCAGCTCTGCCAGTCGCACCACCTCGGCGAATTCTGGGTCATCGGGAAATTCATTCCGGTGCTCCCGTTCACCTCGACCCGCGGCGATCCCTACTCCGACCCCCACTTGAGGCTGAGTCTGGGTCGCCCCGGCTGTTGCTACAGTCCCCCGCGTGGCTCCACGCTCCGACCCACCAGCCCGATCCAACAGTGGCTGGCGCTCCCGGTCGCGGCCACCTGCGGGGGATCCCGGTGGGGAAGGACAGGGACACGGTCCAGCGGGAGTAGTAGGGGCAGCGGGGCAGGGCGGGGAGCGCACGGCACCCCCAGGCAGCCCATACCCCGGGGCCGGACCGCGCTCTGGAGATACCAGCGGGCTCGTTTCATCCATAGGCCGAGCCGGTCCGAGGCGCTGATCTAACCCCGGATGGGCGCTTGCACGCATAAACCACGGCCCCGCGGTCTCAGACTCAACGCCGCTCAGTTCGGATCACCTGACGCCGGCCCGCGGCCACTGCCGTTTCCGCCAGAGTAGCATCAGCGAATCACAGTGCGGCCACGCCCCCTGTTTACAGGGTGCCCGGAAGCCACGCCTATTAGAGAGCCCATCGTCCATTCGCAAAGCTTGTCCCGCCCAGTGCACGCCCCTTCGTTATGTAGAGTTCCGCCTCCCCCTTCCTAGCTAAGTCATGCCTTTTGAATGGAGCATGAATATAGATCCATTCCTTACTTTTCAATCCGTGCTTTTTTTTTTTTTTTTCACCTAGGCCCCTAATGCCACAATTCCGTTTCTTGAGCAGAGCGCCGCCCGCATTCTGTATTACATGTACATCTTACTGTATACTGTATCGCCTCCTGATTATGCTGAAGACATTCTATGTCATCTAGGCTCCGTTGCTAAATCACACCTACGTATTCTGCGCCGATTGCAAAGACCATTTGTCAATGTGCTACACACAATTCTTTTCGCTATGTCAATGTACGGTATACATCCCGTACGTATAACAACCGCTTTGGAATGTCATACGATCTTATTGTAAATCCTTTCAAAAAAATTATATAACCAACTGCCCGGGCTGCAGAAAGGCTGGCACTGCAATTGTACTGGGCGGACTGCGTGGATTTTAAGGGACTTAAAACTTGTAGCGGGAAATAACAAATTATCCCATAGCCTTTAATCTCAATAATAAGTCTCTAAAGACTCCCTTTTCTTAGGAAATGGCTGCCTGTACTCTCTGGATATTTATGATCTTGTTCGTTTCTCAGAATTTTCTACACACCCCCATTCACTTTCATCATGGGAACCAGACAACACTGTCACTGAATGGTGGAGTCACTGGACAGCTTTCTTGATTTGTCTTCCTCCTACCCAAGAGCGAGTGGTTTAGTGCTGAAGAAACCAAGGCACTGTGAATTCTAGTTCCGCTTTAAGACATGAAAGTCGTCTAGGTGACTTTTGGACCCAACTAGGATTGTTGTTGTTGTTGGGATAATAGGAAGGAGTATTATGTATGCTTACTACCCTGAATTACTTATAAAGTTTAAAGGCAGAATAAAAATCTAGTAAATAAATCCTGTTAGAACTCATCTGTTTTAATTATCTGCTTCCCTGGTTGTTTTGTTTCAGTTATTCTAATGTTGAGAAATTTTGTGGTTGTTCTGAGATAAAAATGTTGGAGAACAATCGCAACTCCTACATCCCCAACTCCATTTCAACTAGTTTCAGCACGGCATGCACACTTGGCAATTCCTGCCCTCCTCGCCCCACCGCCAACGCTGCGTTGCAAACACTGTACTTTCCCTCTTCAAAGTGACAGTTCCTATTTAATGAGGGGGGAAGGGAGAATGTTTTGCTTAAACTATTGAAAATTTAACCCCCTTCCCACTTCCTTAACAGCCTTAGTGTGCTTCTCAGAAATCATCAGCTATTGGACATTATTACATGTTTTATTTCATTCTTTTCATTCAGAATTACTTAGCACAAGGATTGTATAATATATTGAATATAATGAAAGCGTCTTCTAGCAAAACAATTGTATTTCTCAAGTGCTTGTATGTCACCAAAACTGTTAATATCAATGCAATTCACTATCATATTTATACCAATGCATGCTAGCTGTGTCATGTCTGAAATCTTTCTAGAAGAATCATAGGGATATCAGCAGCGGTGAAATCCAGCCGGATCTATCCGGCTCGCACAAACCAGTAGGGCTGGCGGCAGGAGGCTCTGCCCACCCACCAGGATGTCATTACATCCCATTTCTGCGCATGCGCAGAAGGGGCGCGCACAAGCGTAGCGAGAGTACACACGTCACATTTCCAAACCGGTAGCAAAGGTAAGTGCATTTCACCGCTGGATATCAGATATTGGTCCATTATTTCATTATTCAATGAAATGAAAAAAAAAATTGAACTACTATTGTAGTACTCAAGTTTACATTTTTAAAACTAGATTCTTCCATTTATCTGTTCATTAGAATGTCTTGATTCAAGCAATACATAGGGAATCATTTCATTTGTTTGCTTTTGCATTAGCATACTCTAGTTTTAAAACTGTAGTTTATGCTTCAATGCATTGTATAAACCCAGTTTAATATGATTTATTTACTAAAGCATAGTTAAACAAATGATTACTATCCAATTAAATTTCACTTAGCTATCATAGAATAAGAATTTGAGTGATCTCATATAATACAAAAAAATAACATTTTCACAGTGGAGAAAAATGTAAACTGCCAGATCAGTTTATATTATAAACTGTTTTAACCAACCCTTACTAAAATATCAGTTAGGATACCTTATGTAGGACACATAAGTAAGAAAGAGAAAAAGAAATATTGCAGTTATTGGTGTTTTTAATGAACGTGTAGCTTGACCTGCAGGAATCTTATAGTACCTTTTTAATATATTCATGACTTATTTGGAATTAAGAATGAGAATTGACATGTCCATGTTTTCAGATTATTTTACATGATTTACATTAATCAAGAGTAATTTATTTCCAAAAGTTTTTAGAGAATAGGAAAATAATGCTTTTGAGGCTAATTATTATTTATTATTATAAATAATGTTACTTCTCTTATTTAAATTCTGTTTTTCTGTTATATGGTCAATCACGCTTTCTCATCAGATGGCAATATTTTAGAGGAAGAATTAGGAGCGTGCCACACTATCTGACCTAATAGGATGAGTCATGGTGGTATAGTGGTTAGAGTGCAGTACTGCAAGCTACTTCTGCTGCCTGCCAGCTGCCTGCAATTTGGCAGTTCAAATGTCACCAGGCTCAAGGTTGACTCGGCCTTCCATCCTTCTCAGGTCGGTAAAATGAGGACCCAGATTGTTAGGGGCAATATGCTGATTCTGTAAACTACTTAGAGAGGGCTGTAAAGCACAATGAAACAGTATATAAGTCTAAGTGATATTGCTATTGCTATGAGTAAATGTTAGGGAAAAGCAGTCCCACAGATAACATGGACCTGGGCTAATTGTGATGACCACCAGTTCACACAACAGAGGTGTTACATGAGAAAACCTAGGGACCCAATTACTGTGCATGCTCTGCATTCTGAACCAGTTGAAGTTTCCTGGTGGACTTTGGGGAAAGATTCATTTAAAGTACATTGTAATAATCCAAACAGGCAGTGACCAAGGCACGAGTGACCATGAGCAAGGTGAGGAAAGGGAACAATTGGCAACTAGACAAATCTGTACAAAAGTCCCTTCCAGCTCAGTTTTGGTGGAGTGCCATTCCATCCAGAGTCAAAGATGAAGTATCATTTAGGCCTGGAGGGGAACCCATAGCCACTCATCTTGCCAGGATTGAGTTGAAAGTTCCTCCCCATCCAGAGATATATAATTAGGTATTGTTAGCATACTGATGATACTAAATTCCATACCAACAAATGCCAAAAGACCTAGCAGCTTCATGTAGCTGTTAAAAGGGAGTGGTGAAAGCTCAAGCACTGGGACCCCACATTGCTTAACTTTTCAACTTCTACCAACACTGAATGGAACAGGCCATGGAAGAAGAAGGAGAACCACTACAACACAGTGCCTCTCATTCCTAAGCCTCAAAGCCAGTCCAGAAGGTGACTGTGGGCAATGGTATTGAATAGCCAGAGAGGCCCAGGAAGACCAGAATGGTCACACCACCTCCATCCCATGTTCTCCAAAGGTACAGTCAAAGCACAAGTCTAAGTCAGTAAAGCAGAAGTCTTCTGATATTTGTCTAGCCTCTATGCTAAAACACCATAGGTTTTCCAGTCATAATCTATACACTCTCATGTTTGGATGTAGCCCAAACCCAAATGGGCTAACTTACAGAACATGTCCAAAATCCAAAATATGTGACTCCCACAGAAATGAAATTTGACAAATTCTATAAATACTTTGAAACATAAAAATTATCATAAAACATTTTATGACATAATACAAAATGTCATAAAAAATTCTTCTTGTTTGATTATGCTACATAGAGTTCACCATGGTTATTTTCATGGCAGATACATCTCTGGATATCTCGTTCCCTCCCTTTTCCAATGAAGGCAGTATATTAGAAGCTCGTTCATTGTTAAAGGCCTTGAGGGTAAGGAAATATCTCTGAAAAGATGACCAAGTGAGTCACAGTTGTTTAGTATAACTCCTCTAACATCATTTCATTTTATTTTGTTCAAGTGGCTGTTGTCACCAACTGTCATGTCATAAATTAAAATAAGTCAGAACATCTTTTTGTTTTGTCTATTTTCAGTTAGTTTGAATGTTTCTGGCAATAAAAAGGGTCATATTCAATGCACGACTTATATCCTCCAGGTTCCTTGAAATTGGTGACCTTTTTTTTTAAATTGGCTTTGTCTAAATCCCTTAACACATGAAGGGATTTTGAAACTGCCCAGAAGCCTAAGACTCAGGGCATTATACAAGCTTTTTTTTTTTAATTTTTTTTAATTTTGATTTATATGCCGCCCTTCTCCGGAGACTCAGGGCGGCTTACAGTGCGTTAAGCAATAGTCTTCATACTTTTGTATATTTATACAAAGTCAGCTTATTGCCCCCACAAACTGGGTCCTCATTTAACCTACCTTAGAAAGGATGGAAGGCTGAGTCAACCTTGAGCCTTGGAGAGATTCGAACCAGCAGTAAATAGCAGGCAGCTGTGTTAATAACAGGGTGCTTTAAACCACTGTAGTACCAAGGCTCTTATAAATTGTAGCTATTAGTATTAATGGAATTGCTTCAAACATATGTGTAGTTGAAATGAAATACTCATTTCCTTGTTGTGGATTACTATCACTTTTTGGGAGGAGGAGCTAAGATTTTAACAGCCAGTTTAAAGAAAACTTCTATGCATAAATATCATTCAACGAAATTCAGCCACCCGAAATTATCCAGTAGCCATAAAGAAACATTCACTGCATTTCTTACTGAACAAAACAAAAACAAAAGCCAAGCACTTGAAAACAGTTTTATTGTTTCATAAAAGCCCCTCTTTGATCTTCTTCTTCAAGGGCACTGCCTATTTGCTTTAGCATCCTTTCCCGAATTTTGTCTCTTGGGAGCCGCAGCAGGTATCTCTTCCCGCAGATGAAGGGAGCTCTGGAGAGCCTCAGTATGGCAGCCTCTCGCTTCTGTGGAGAGGAAAGCCTTGTCTTTTTGCTCCCTCAGAAATATGGCCGTTCCGTGAAAATTTCCTTGCCCTTCACAAAGAAGGCCATGGAGGGAAGGGAGAATTAACCGGAAGGCTGGGCAATAGAGGGGCGCGTTACTACCGGTTGTCTAGGAAACCACCAACAGCGTGAGCGGATAATTCCTAGTGGGCGAGTGCCCTGAGAGATGGATGGGGGGAAGCCTGGCATAGCGGAGGGAGGGAGGGAGGCGATAGCCCATGGGGGAGAGCAAAGGGGCGTGCGGCTGGTGGCAGCTGTTACAAAGCTTGCATCCAGGTGAGGGGCGCGGTCATTGTTGGTGCAATGAATAGATAAAAGCATAGGAATGACGTGGTCGGGAATACTGCGTGGAATCCGGGCGGATAGGAAGGCTTTGGGGGTAGGAAACTGCAACGCGAAGAAAGGCTGAGTGGAAAGCAGCAGAGATAGCAGCAGCAGCAGCAGCGACCCATAAAGCGGGGCGCAGAGCCGTTGTAGTCTACTAGATGGGCGTGGTTCCGGGCTGCAGGGCATGATTTAAGGATGCTGGGTTCGGTCGCGGAGCTGTCAAAAGAGACTTTGCAGTGAGCAGTTTTGATTCCACTACTGAGGGATGCTGCCTGGGGGTAAGTGATGACTCAGGACTGTTAACATTGCCTGAAAGATTGTGGTTTAGGAAAAACTAAAACAGAGGAGTATAGTAGTATACTATAGGAGTATCTTTGATTGCTGGCTTTTTGTTCATTGAATCAGATTCTGCTGATGTGTATGGAAATGTCCCCAGAAATTGGGAAACTGCTACCCGCATGGTTTGCTGCTGAGCAACTGCAGTTGCTCTGCTCCGTTAAACAGCTGTAATTATTTCCAGGGAAGCAGCAGTCATTGTACTGTAAGATCCCTGAAAGGACAAGCAGGTCTCTGATTCTTTCTGTCTAGCCCTTTAGCCAGCTTTAATCATTCATTACAATTTTTTTTCTTCAGAGGAAAGCAAATGTGTTTTTTCACAGCAGCAAGTTTTTAAAAATGTGATTCTGACTGGCATTTGAGAAAAGACTGACACAATGTATTTTGCTCCTTTGTACTAGCCTTATCCAACCTAGCATATTCCAGATATATTGAATGTTCAGTCTTACTTTCTTCAGCCAGCATAGATACACTGACTGGATGAATATGGAAGTTGTCATCCAACACATCTGGAGAAAATCAAGTTATGGAACATTCCTTTATACTTTCTCCTGTGAGATGGATTGGTTTGTGTACAGTATTGTGTAGCTTGAATCTGAGATTAGTTTTGAAATCTTGGTTCACTTTGCAGTTATTATGCTGCTAGTTTTCCCATTTAATATAATAAGTAAGCACTCCTATTTTTATAATCTTGGCTTTATTAGCTATGGACAAAAAAGGATATATTTTTTTCTAAATTGACCCCTACAAATCAAAAAGAAATTTAAAATGAATTGGATATGTTATCAAGAAAATAGAACATAACATCTTTTGTGGTTGCTCATTGTACATGTGATTATTGCTCTGGAACCCCTTGGTTTTACACTTGGAATTACTGTCTTTGTGTACTATAAACCAGTATGAGAAATGATGTCCATATTTAACAGCTTATCCAGTGGTGTATGAGAATGACTCTAACAGAGGATTCAGGATAAGTGTATAGCACTAGTATGCTGAATAGATAATCCACTAATAGGAGACGTTTGAGGAATATGGCCACCGCCGAGACTGAGAAGTGAGCATTTTTCCCATATACTGTTACTGCTTACCAATCATTTGTGACTTGTTCTTCCTCAAAGGATTACAGCCAGAACATATAGAGTAAAGCAACAGAAATGTAGGCAGAATATTAGTGCATTTCCCTGTACTGGATAGATGAATACCTGAAAAATATAATTATCTTTGTAGTTGATGTATCTCCGAACATTGCCCCTGAAGAATTAACAATAAAGACAACTTGGGCATGCAGGATGAAATAAAGCATAAGTAGTAATAGCTTTTTTAAATATGTAAATCTAACTATTGTCACTTCAGAAAACATTAATGTTTTTTGTAATGTTTAATGTTCCAGCAGTCTTTGGCTTTTCTTTTCTCTCCAGAAGCAATCACATAGCCATTCATTTCTTACAAAGGAAAGGATGGTTCTCATCATGCCAACCTTAAGTAATTCCTATAGCAGCAACAATTATCAGTAAGGAATCAGTTTCCTTATGTCCACTTTTTCTTTCCTAGTCTTTAGTGACTTTCAGCATTTAATACATAGGAATATAACAGATGGAACAATACCCAACTCAGGCTATTGAAGCTGTGATGGACAAAGCAACTCAGAACTACAGAAGCCTTGTGAAGTCAGAGAAGCTGATAGAATTTCAGAGACATGAGACTGTTAGAATCTATTCCACAGTTGATACAATTCAATAAACCATGTAAATGTTCCAACTGTTTGAAAGAAAGGCAATAACTCTAACACTTCACTGCTATTAGTATTCAATTCAAATTACTTCCATCTGATTACCTGCTGTGGAAGGGTGGTCTGCATCTTTGAATTGATCCAGCTGCACTCTTTTTTTGATAGAGACCACCCAGGTTGTGTCCACAGTTATTCCAGATAAATTGCAGTCATGAATGTTTCATAAGTGGAGCCCTTTTGCTCAAGCTACATTTAAATCTAGTCCAATGAAATAAAACTAATAAATTGTAAGATATAAGACTTAAATTTGTTGTGTAAGGATTGGATATGCTTTCTAGTGAAAGTACGAAGTTGCTCTATATACAACTGGCATTGGGAAATACCTGTAGAATGAAAGTCAGTCTGTGATGTGAGAATTCTACTACTATATCAATACCATTTGAGGGAGGATCCTATAAAAGTAGCCTATCACAATCTATGTTTAAGAGGTTTATTCTTATATGTTTAGGATATAGGGGAATGGTTGAACTGGAAGTGATCTAGTTCAATACTGCATTGAAGTTCATATGAATAAAATTGCAGAATATTAATGGAAACAGTGGTTTTCATTCATTATGACAAACTCTGAAATGCAATGGGTGGCATTGTCCATTCATATTCTTTTAATTTAAGGTATCATGGTATATTATACCATATCATGGTATAGCACATAAGTGATGCTTGAGCAGATTCCGCAGGATTGTCTGGGGCACTACACACCCTCTTCATGACCTGTTTTCCTTGTTACCTTCTGGGAGGAGGCTTCATGGTGTACAAAGCAAAACATCTACATTCAATAATAATTTTGTTCCATATAGCATCAACCTCCTGAACTCTCAGGTTTTCCGCTACATATTCAAAATGGACAGTGATTAATATATATGTATGGTGTAATGTATATGTGTGGTGCAGGTATATATTTATCTATGTATATAGCATGTGTATATTTGTGTTATATATGTGTTTGGGTAGATATACACTTTCTCTTGAGGGCAGGCAACAGAATTTCATTTTTAATGTGGCCGGTGTGCTCGCAGTAAAAAAAAAATAATAATAAAGTTATGTGTGCAGAAAAGGGGAGGTAAGGAAAGACGGGATTAAAATTTACTTTTATCACTCTGAGGGGAACTGTCTGATTTGAGGCCACTATCTGCAGTATGCTACTATTAGTATTTTAGAAGTAATTCTCACATCATAAATCACTATATTGTTTTAGAACAGGGCTGTCAAACTCCCAACCCATGGCCAGATGTGTCACCCTCTGGCCACGGCCATGTCCAGTTTAGTGAAGGGGGGGAAAGTCCCAATATGCCACGTGATGACGCCGTGACGACATGAGTTTGACACCCCTGTTTTAAAAGCTCTTAAGTGACATCAATATGAAAATACAAAGATTGCCTGGCGTTTTGTTAATGTTTCAAAGAGAATTTTCATATGCCATTTTAAGGAATATACATTAGAATAAGCTGAACCGTAGGGTGATATCTGACTAGCTGGAATCTGGACAGCAGCACTCTCCAGTGCTATATTTTGTTTCAACCCTAAATACATTATTTTAGTATTTCACTAACCCATTCTTATTTTGTCAGAAGAACATTTGAAAGTAATGAGCCAGTCATCAAAACAATGTGTCCGTTAGATGTATCCATATAACATATGCTGTCAATTTGGTCATTAAAATTCTTAGTCTTCAATACCATAAAAATATTAATAGTATTAATACACAGTTAGCTAATAATTTAATGAGAAAATACATAGCTCTTTCTTGGTTTGGGATTAAATTACTTCCTATATTGTCCTTAGGCTAATTAGGCATTCCAAGCCATGAATGTACTAACTACATAATTGCAATACTTTCTAAAATATATTGTGATATTTGCTAATATCATGCATGAAATGAATATTATGATTTTGTGATGTCTGTGTAGCACCAGAAATTGTGTTTAGCTTACTATTAAGCTCACACATGGTGTGCAGATGATATTTCGTATGAAACCTAATAAAATATGGTTGCTCTGATTTTCGTGATATAGTTAGATTACTTTGGACAATGGATTTACAAGAGGCCCTTTTATATGGTAATTACTTGCTTATTTCAAAATAGGGCAAGCTAAGTCTGCTGTAGTAAGAAACAATGTGCCCCACCCTTTCTCTTGACAATACCCATTGTCTACCTTTTCCATTCGTAGTGCCACAGTTTTGTAAATGTAAACTCCATTCCCTCCTAGCACTGATGAAGTTACCTAGTTTGGTAATAAAACATCTACAAGAAAACTATGAAGCCCAGAGAGCACCGAGGATCCCACAGCTTTGTAAATGTTTCTTCTCCCCTTTCATTCTTGTCTTATGCTGCTTTCATTTTCCTGAACTTTCTGTTGCAGCTGCTATCCTGTCTTCCTGAAAGTTAGTATCATGACCTTGACTAAGGGCTCATTCACTTACTCCAGTGGAGAGGAATACTGTGGGGAATGGAAGGAAGGTAAGTGAATTTTTCATAGGTGCAGTACCATCAGTTTTACTTGTACGACCCTACTTGGGAAAGATACATACTATTTTTATTACTATGGAGAATTAAGCCAGGGGATTTTTTCTATTGTCATTATGAAATAGAATAAATTGTTTTGAAATTGGTTAAATCAGGAACTCTATTAAGATGAAGTTATGAAAATGACCATAGAACAAGTAAAGAGTCAGTGTAAAAGAAGGGGAACACTCTCAATATTTGTCTCAACAGAGCAAAAAGAAAGAGCTTATTATTTATTTTAAACATATATTAGATGCACAAGTATATAGGAAAGGTACTTCAAATCTGTACATATCTGTAAACAGAAAATTGGATTGAAAACAAAGCAATTGGAACCGACAATTACAATGCTAATAGTCATCCAATAAATAGTATTTATACTACTTCTTTTCTCAGAAACAAGAAATATGTACCTTGTGTTCATACTGCATTTCTAAAATTGGAGAATTATGCTATACTTAAAAACAATTGCTAGGATAGTTATAGCTGATGAAAGGAATCCATGCTCTTGCCAGGATACCCCTGATTTCTTTCATAAAAGGAGCTTGCAATAATAAGGAACTACAGATGACTAGAAATGTTTAATCCCATTTAACAAAGAAGATGCTTGCATAGCTTTTAGAAAAGGATGGCTATAAACTCTTTATTTCAACTTTGCAGTAGCTTCTACAAGAAGCTATGTTGACTATTGCAAAGAATGGCTCTATTAGGATAAGCAACAAAGAACATAAGCTTCATCCTGGTGAGAGAAGAGGTTCTAAATCTAGTTTTGCAAATAGGTTTTCTTTGAAAAGATGTCTAAGAGTAATATGGTCTCTGCCCTCCTCACCCAGATACCTTTATTAGGAGATGGAGATGACCCCCTTCATGATCCCATACAGTTTACTATTGGTTACTAATGATGGGCCGGAGTACATCAATGTACTTAATAGGATCATGTGGGATTTGCAAATCATACAATATGTAAATCTAGGCAGCAATAGGATTATTGTTTTGAGTTAAACTAATGTTCTCCAGTCACTTGTGTTATCTGACAAGAAATAGGACAGTTAATAAAGGTTAGCCTTTTCCTACTGCCAGCACAGAAACAAAATCCTAGAATGGCTCTTCAAAAGTGGAGCAACTTTAGGAATTATGATTTGGTGTAACTTTTACTCTCACCTTATGACTATATGAAGAGTAAAGCCTGGAAAGAAAGGACTGAGGTAAATAAACCTATTCAGTGTTGTCCACATTGGTAATGACCAACTATATAGTTCTCTGTTGCACTTTTATTTTATGTATGCGATATCTATTATTCGTTATGTCCAATGTATAGAGCTACTGGCATACCTTCTCCCATCTAGCACTGATCACTGCTCTCCACACTTATTTTGGGACATCTGTCTCTGGTGGGGGGGGGGCGAGGAACTAAATACTGAAACGTCCAGTACTTTGAGAGGTACAATAGTTTATGCACATTGCTATCTTTGATAATTGGTGCTCTAAAGCACCCGTTCACTCATTCCTATGTATGTTGTTGTTGTTAGTTGCAAATTCATGTCCAAACCATCGCAACCCCATGGACAATGTTCCTCCAGGCCTTCCTGTCCTCTACCACCCTTTGGAGTCCATTTAAGTTCATGCCTACTGTTTCAGTAATTCCAGCCAGCCACCTCATTCTGTGTCGTCCCATTCTTCTTTTGCCCTCAATCTTTCCCAGCATTAGGCTCTTCTCCAGTGAGTCCTTCCTTCTCATTAGGTGGCCAAAGTATTTAAGTTTCATCTTCAGGATCTGGCCTTTTAAAGAGCAGTCAGGGTTGATCTCTTCTAGGACTGACCGGTTTGATCGCCTTGCAGTCCAAGGGACTCGCAGGAGTCTTCTCCATCACCATAGTTCATTCCTATGTATATGCATCTACAATAGACACACCAAAAATGTGAAGGACAAACAACAGCTGGTCACTAAACTTTTTCACCTCTTTTTCAGTACATCGGTGATATGCTGGACTTTTTTCTTCTTTTTTTTTTGCTTTTAAGTTTACTGCAGAAGTGATGAAAGCAATTGGGGAAAGCGTTTCTTTCATTTTTAAAAACTCAATTGTAATTCACAAGAGTTCTGCCAGTTACTCTTTCTACTCCAAATGACAGAAAGGAAGGTGTTTTCTCCCCACCATCTGCCCTGAAAAAGTACATCAGATAGAAAGATTATTATTATTATTTATTAATAAATAATTCATTATTTATGTATTATTTATCAAATTTCATTTTATTTCTAGCTTACCAAATTATAAGAGTCAACTGAGTGTTTTATGTGACATACCAAAGATCTATCAATGAAAATCACATGCTCTCAAAGACCTACCTCGAGAAAAGAAAGCAATTAATGCTTGTTTTTATACCAGTCGGGACCATAGTAACCAGAATACCTGGCCAACATCATTATCAAATCTGAAAAATGGATTGAAAACTGGACAGCAATTTCTTAAGTCCACTTCATTTCCAGCCAGTTTCAACATAGGGCCCAGCTGGAAAAAAATTGTTCTTTACAGATATACATTTGAATCAGTATTGTATATGAGAGCCTTTTATGGTAGTAACAGCGGCTACGCAGTCAAATCTAGAAAACTAATCCTGTTCCTTGAGATCCACCTACATATCTTTTTTAAAAGAGTGCTGTGAACCTGGGCATGATATAATGCATGGAATAATGCAGCCCACACATTTTATAAATAATGATTGGTAAAAGGAACAAACAAGAGGTTCTTTCCATTCTTGATTTGCCTACCAGATTATCTGGCATGGACTCTTGTTATTGTTTCTTTTCATTTTGAAACTAATATAAAGTAAGATGTCATTACAGTGATTGATAGAAAAGTAATGCTGCTCATTTTCTTCTATTAGGACGTCGACATGGTATTGGACAATTGACTTTTGCTGATGGCAGCATTTACATAGGACATTTTGAAAATGGTCTCTTCAATGGATATGGAGTGCTCAATTTTGCAGACGGTTCCAGGTGAGTACTGGATTATGAGTTCAGTAGCACTATGCTAGCTAGTTCAAAGAGAGGATCCGCATGTATGATCTGAGTCATTTTCAGAAAATAAGAATAAATATGTAGTACATATTGCCCATGGTATGATAAAGAATTTTATAGAGTGACTGTGTTGCTTCTTTTTGCGTGCATGAATTTTCTTTTAATACAAGTGTGCAACAAAAATATCCCATATTTGTTGTCATATACTTTTTCAGTGTAGATCATTGGTAGGCTGTAGAATGACCATTGAACGTTTTAAGATATTCCATTAATACTTCTATGGCCCTTTTCCTTTCATTTAGTACTGATGTTTTAAGAACTTTATTATAGTGATTGCAAAAGAAATAGCAGTGTCCAATCAGACACACTCCTGTTATTGTTGCAGATATGAAGGGGAATTTGTGCAGGGAAAATTCAACGGTGTTGGAGTCTTCACACGCTATGACAACATGATCTTCGAGGGAGAATTCAAGGGTGGACGGGTTGATGGTTTTGGTGAGTGATAAGGATACGTCCTGTGGGTGTAACTAAGCAGCAAAGCTAATAATCTTGGATTAAATCTATTTAGGGAACTCTGATGCAACATGGAACAGGGCATAAGTGAGAGTTCGTTCAAAAATACCATCCTCTGAGATATATGCAGTCATATTTCACAGCACTGCATGCACAAATCAACTTTCCTACTGAACAATGATGCTCTATTTTCTCCCACAGGACTTTTGACTTTTCCTGATGGCTCTCATGGGATACCCCGTAATGAAGGCTTTTTTGAAAACAACAAACTCTTGCGACGGGAAAAGTGCCAGACAGTGGTCCAACGTGCACAGAGTGCCTCCAAGATGGCACACAGCTTGACAGCATAAGGGGTATAAATTTTACCATAACACAGGGCTTTCTTATGACTGGCAGCCTAACCCAGAGGTTGGTAAGAGTGTGGAGTACAAGATTCACAGAGGCAAATACCATCTCTAGGATGCAAACTATTATAACTGAACCCTGCTTGCCTTTATCATTTCCTTAAGCAGCTTGGCCCCTATAATGTGAACTGGTGCCAAAACTCAGCTATGAAGCCTATGTCTCCTGTCAGTATCACATCCAAGAACATAGCAATTCCTTTGTCAAAAGCATTCTCCATTAGACAGATTGCTAATTTTATAACCCCACAACTGAGTTGGGCACAATGGGTATCCCAATTACTGGGGCTCGTTAATATACAATCCATCTTTCTTGCCACAAACCTAACACAGCTGGAATGTTGTCGTTATATGATCAGTTGAGTTGGTTTCCAGTGGTCAAAGGAGGATTAACGAACTTGCATTTAGCTTACTTTTCTATCTTCTTATATGTCCCTAAACCTCTAATTGATTCCTCACTGCTCAGTCTTCCTTTCTTTATAAAAATTAAATGAATAAATATAGATGAATAAATACAAAAAGCAAAGAATTAACATATTGAGTGGCATTAAGAATTCTAGACTTTCTGAATGTGACTTTTAACAATTTTGCAGATCAGCATAATAAGAATGTCTGAGTTCTGCTACACTTTATGCTTTAGGCTCCAGAATAGATCCAGGATCTCTTTCCACTCGTTATTCTAGCCTTGTGTTTTACACAATTTGCTAAGGCCGTTTTCACTGTGAGCTTCTTGTGTGACAGACAGCATTTCACAATTATCCCTTCCTTACATGAGATGCAGGTCACTTAACTAAGGGCCATAGTAGGAAGAGATTCACTAAGCTCCAGAGATGTTACATGGTTTTCATCTACCATAGTGCCATATACATACAGTTGTATCGTTTTACAAATGTTAAAAAGGGAATATCATTACTTTTTAAAGCCTTGCCTCTGCTAGGCATAGGACAAGGCAAAGTTTTGCAAATTCCTTCCTACTTCAAAACTGGAAGTTCTTTGCACACAAATACTCCTAGTCTCCACCCACACTTCCCTCTTTTGGCTTCTGAAATTTTACCACACATTCCATTAATGTTTCAAGCCTGACTTTGCTGCCTTAATGGCTAGACATTTGCTTTAAAATAAAAATGAATCTCAGGATGCTGATCACTAGTCAAATATATTATAATATCATAGAATAATGGCATGCATAGCCCTATGTGTATCCAAAATAAGCAACAGCATCTTTTATACAATGCTGTAAAGCTAAAGAGACAGCTGTTCCCAGATATTGCCATACTGTATATCTTTATAGAACAGTGTTTCTCTATCTTGGCAACTTTACGATATGTGGACTTCAACTCCCAGAAGTTGTCAGAAAGGTGCCAAGGTTGAGAAATACCATTGTAGAAAATGCATTACATAACACTGGAACCTAGCACAACAGCTTATAATAACTTATAAATGTGGAGATTGCAGGGCATTCTTAATATACAGTATAGTACAGATAGATGGGCAATGATATGGAAGGGTTAACTGGTTCCTTGCTAGAGATGCAGGCTAAATGAAAATACCAGGCTGGTGGAATAGAAGTTAAATTTTTTAGAGTTGATAGCAAATCCCTCAGTGGGGTAACAATTGAGTTAAAATGGGTCAATAAAGAATAACTTTATTATCTGTCAACCATTTTATGTTTCTGTGCACTAAAATTAAACATGGGATTGTTTAAAACAGGGGGGTGTTCTTAAGTCAAGCATTGACCCACGTAATGTGTGTTCCTAAGTGCCATGCTGGAGCCCTTGTAACCAGCCTATCTCCACACTGAATGTCTGTGTGTCAATGCTACCCTCGTGCCTTTGTGTCTTTGCCCATCTAAGGGCCTTGGCCAAATAAAGAGTTGCTGAAGCTCAACTTTGGTGTATTATTTTTCTCCAGTACTGAGGCAAGTGGATTAACCTTATTCAATTATGCAGATCCAGAATGGATCTTGTGTTTATTCTGGCCTAATATACAGTAGTGCCAAGCATCTGAATTTTGATCACATGACTATGGGGATGCTGCAATGGTCATAAATGTGAAAAATGATCTTGTCACTTTTTTCAGTGCTGTTGTAACTTTGAACAGACACTAAACATACTGTTGTAAATTGAGGACTACCTGTATGTAGGTTTTGATAATTTTCTTTAAACCAATGTATTTTGTTACATACAGTAAAATATATTTTATTCATTTGTTTAATTGGGTTCTTTATCTAGTTTTAGAACTCATGGGGCGAGATCATATAGAAAATGTAAAAGGGTTCACAAACTTTTCAGCATTACTATACAGGCTCCACTCACTATTTCCATCACTCACTCATTCATTCCTTGAAAGATTCAATGGGAACTAATCTGAAAAGCTTCCCCACCATTGCAATGAGAATATCTGTTTAGGCTGAATATAAAAACAGGACAAATCATTATCTAACCACTGCAATGTTGGAATATAAACTTTGCTGTTTTTTTAAAAAAAGACAATATTTTGCATATGTAGGTAATGATAGACATTTATATACTACTATAACTCTTATTTTTGATTGTAATGTTCAATTGGATGAAATGGTACATTATAGGGCAACAATTTTTGAATCAAGATACCTCAGATGGGCTAACTTATAGAATGTGTACAAAATCTGGAACCCATGACTCCCATGGATTGAAATTTGGGGAAGTTGTGGCAACTGGTGCAGTCATGTGATCATTAATACTCCCTGCCAGCTTCCTACAAAAAAAAAAAAGCCAATAAGAAAGCCCACAGGAAGATGGAAGTTGCTTCTGCTCCCACTGCTTTTTTCCTCCTGTGGTCATTCAGTTCAGTTTAATAAGAAACATATCTGAAACATTGACCCAAACATTGATGGGTTGTCTAGTTATTTTAAAAGGTGTACTTCCAACATCTTTAATGGACCATCTTTGAATATATGAATTTGCTTTAAATGGTAGGTTCAAACAACACTTAGACAAGATGCCATTTTGTTTGCTTGTGCCTGAGCAAATGTCTGAATTCAGCTGCTGTAATTTATCCAATTAAGATTAAATCATAGCTTAGCAGAATGTGTTGAATGCAGCCAATGAGTTATAGATAATGATAAGCTACTCCAATATTTTCCGATGTTATTCTATTCCTTTCCGTTTTTCCTTTGTTCCTTTGACCTACAACTCTCAAAACTGCTCCCTTGAGCAACCTTCATCTGATGCTGGTCTTTGTATTTGTAACTACCTACAATGCTGGCAAAATGTTAAGTCCTTTACTTTTTTCATGTCTATGTTTTTTAAAGAAAATTTTGACACAATTAGTTAGCTTCCACTAACTGGTTCAACTAAACTTAAGTACCTGTAAGGAAGCAATGCATTTTCTTATTTACAACTTCAATTTCTCCCCCAACTATTTCCACTTAAAGAAGAGATTTTTCATAACAATTTTGTTTCCATGCGTGCTGCTGGAATTGTATAAAATATTTTATGAAACAGCTTGATTAAATCTGATGCTCCAGTCTCACTAATCTGCAGTCATATAGTTATTGGGGTTGGGGCCAGTGGTGGACTGCTTCCAGTTTGGACTGGTTCTAGCAAACAGGTAGTTCTGACCATCAGCTGGCCCTGCCCATCTGTCCCCGCCCTATCCTATCCTATATTTCTTTCTTTCTGGCTCAGCTGATTTGCGCGGCACAACTGATTTCCATGCCTCCGCTGTTCTACTGACCGGGGCTGCTTTAGAAGATAAGCAGCTGAGCTTCAAATTGCTGTATTTTGAATGCTGCGTACATGTTAAGTGTGCAAGCACACAAAGCACGCACTCACAGAACTGGTTGTTAAACCAGTTGCAGCCCACCACTGGTTGGGGCTGTGAGTATAAAGGCACAATTATCCACTTCTAGTCATTTTGGATCTGGGTGTACTGCAAGAAGTTGTGCCATCAATTAGCCTTAGTGTGTATATGCTTTAGCTAAAAATATAGTCATCAGAAAAACTATTGAACGATTCTCCATTTCTTTTTCCAAATATAATGCACCATTATTAGACAGCAGAAAAAGGACAATAATAGAAGCATAATTATCTTGAAGGATGTATTTATATACCATACTATAACACTTCTGCCCTTGAGGACTATGAGCAAGACTCAGACCTATGCAGCAATGTTATGAAATATTTTTTAAAAAACGCTTATATTTTACTGATCTAGCTTTAGTGAATACTATAAATATATACTGTAGATAGCAGTTAGGGATAGATTGTAATGGAGAAAATTTATGTAGTCACTAAAAATCAAAAATGACCTGATGGCACATTCACTAATTGCACATTCTTATACCATCTCAAGAATGTTCAATTTTTCAGTGAATCACACAACTATTCAACAAACTCAATTTACTGTGCATGAGGTAGCAGTGCAAATGGTATTTTGACCTAGTAAATCATAAAAATGAATGAAATGTCATCTTTTACACAGGACATTAAAATTACGCACATCTGATTTCCAAACCCAGAGAATTAGCCTTTCACCATTCTATGATTCCAGAACTAGTCAGGGTATAGGAAAATGCGGAAAAGAATAGAAGATAGATAAGACCATATCCTAGACATAGGTGTGCTATGTAGAATCGAGAAATTTTAAGTGGCAAAGGAATGTTGGCCTTCTAATCAATCATGAGATGCAGATACAGCATTTTCTCATCTAAAGCTCCATTCTGAAGATTTTACTCCATTGTTTTGTTGCTATAGCAATGCTCCAATAAGTACATTATGAGTTGAATGAGCTGCATGCGTTTAAGTAAATTGCAAGACATGTGAGCCTTTCCCAATTAGATAGTAATTGGCTGCAGCAAGATTCCAGGCATTGCTAGAACTCCTCTGTCTTTCAGAGCCAGCCATTGGAGGTGAAATTATGGCGTAGTTCCATTAATTGTATCTCAGTTAATGGGAGCAAAGGGGCACGGCAAAAGCCTCCTTTATAGCCAAACCACTCCATCGCCTGCTTGAGACCTGGGACTCCAAATTTCCGGGTGACCTGTTGGAACACAAACAATATAAAATTCTAAAGGCTAATATCAGACTAATATTGCAGAATAACTGTTTACAAATTTCTTTTCATGCAAGCACCACTTTGATAACAGAAAGTGGCACAGATTGAAGACGTGTACTATCTAAGGATTGGTAATGACAATTATTTCTCTGCAATTTTTCCTAAACCTAAGTAAGGAATTCATATCTGTATCATTTCAGCATTTTGAGTCAATATAGTCTCCTTGAAACTATGTAGATTATTATTTTTGGGGGAAATGTTTATTTTTTTACTTACAGTAGGTAACATAAGATCTGGAGTTAATATAAATCTACTACTAATTCAGGCCAATGGTTTAAATTTACATTTTCCTCTATGTTAACTGACAGATGCAAGGTTGATTCCCAATGTTTCTGTCCAATATCTTTTAACAAGAGATATCACAAATTTATTTTAATACCTTAGACACAGCCAGAATATTTTAGCACTGAACTATGAAAAACAGAAAGACTAGGAAAATTAGTAAAGGTTCATTAAAATTAAAATAGCCAGGATTTTAAATTAAAAGTCCTGGCTATTTTTTTTAATATTGTGCCTAAAATTAATCTGAAAGTAGTATTTCAAAATTCGTAATTGTAATAATTTGGAGGGGCGGAGAGAGACTCATTTTGGAAACACACCATGTCAATGAAACACAGGCTTTTCAAATGTTGTGATCTTTTCTTCTAAATGTGTGGTGGTGTTTTTTAAAAAAAAGCATAATAGAAATTTTAAATGTGGTAAATTCGAATTATTGGAATGAAAGCAGGAGATCAGTAGACAATGATTTAGCAGAATTGCTTTATCATTGTATGTGACAGTATGGGGCACGCAGCCTCCAGTTCAAAGTAGGTTACTTTGACAAGTGGATAGGATTGGACATCAGGCTGATTCCTGGCTGCGAGAATGCCACAAAAATATTGGGTTTTTAAAATTATTCTAACCTTCTTTCCCAAAACTTGCCAACAAGGATAGTTCCACTTTTGAATGTTTACATTCCCCCAGATTTAAGGGCTCTTACTGCAATATTTGGCTCAATCAATCGGTGCTGTAGTTCACGGGCTTCATTCCAGTTTCCACCACGGCAAAGATCATCAAGCTGACAGACAGGACTGCCTAGTACATTGGCAAGGGCACAGACTCCTCCTGTAGCACCTACAGCAGAGCTCAGAGTCAACAGAAATAGCTTATAAACTATTCATCTTCCCATATATACTTCATCCACCCCAACAGCCTTTCTTGCATATTCTAGAGCATACTAACTTAATAACTGCTTCTTAGCAATCGGGTACATTATCATAAAACTATTAAATATTTTTAAAAATATTACAATAGCTGCTTTCCTATTCTGTATTACTTCCCCATATCTTGAAACATTTATCCTACAACCTACCTACAATATAGCTGGCTAGCAAAAAACCAGCTGATCCTGCCAGTACCTGGAAGTCTTCATTCTGTGTCTTGTGGACAAGCAGCCCCAGGCGTGTAATCTGGTAAAAGATAGATTGGTTTGATATAGCAGGAGATAGCACTAATCACCGAAATGCCAAAATGTGCCATTAGCAAAAACACAGGGCGCTCATGATGATACTGCACTCATAAGTACACATGCCAAGGAAGTCATAAATACAAGGCACCTTAATGAACATTTTAAAATTGTCTGTTCATGTCACTTGTTTTTGCTAAAGAAACCTTTTACAATGTGGATCTCTCCAGATGTTTTGTCCTAAAAAATCCCAGCAGCTCCAGTCTGCATATCCAAAATGGTAATGGGAATTAGAGGCAAAACATCTGGAGAAGGCTACTCTAAGAAGGTTTGTTATCTTTTTAAAGTTTCCTATTTTTCCACTTTGTATTATTTATTATTCATTTCATTTCATTTCATTTCATTTCATTTCATTTCATTTCATTTCATTTCATTTCATTATTTTATTTTATTTTATTTTATTTTATTTTATTTTATTTTATTTTATTTTATTTTATTTTATTTTATTTTATTTTATTTTATTTTTTTATTTTATTTTATTTTATTTTATTTTATTTATTTTATTTGTATACCACCCTTCTCCTGCTGGACTCAGGGCGGTGCACAGCCAAAATAAAAAACATCCCAATACAAAATTTAAAATTTGTTAAAAGAATTACACAACTTTGGCCCAAAATTTAAAACATCCCAACTAAAACCCATAGACAATTAAAAATCGAACATCTCAAAAGGGGGGGGGGTTACGCCAGCCCTGCTTGGTGGAAAAGAAAAGTTTTTAGGGCACGGCGAAAAGCCTGGAGATCTGGTATCATGCGTATCTCCGGGGGCAAATCGTTCCAGAGGGCAGGTGCTGCCACAGAGAAGGCCCTCCCCCTGGGGGTCGCCAGCCGAGACTGCCTGGCTGATGGCATCCTGAGGAGTCTCTCTCTGTGGGAGCGTACTGGCCGATGGGAGGCTATCGGTGGCAGAAGGCGGTCCCGCAAATACCCAGGCCTATGCCATGGAGCGCTTTAAAGGTGGTAACCAACATCTTGAAGTGCATCCGGAAGACCACCGGAAGCCAATACAGCTCACGCAGGAGAGGCGTCACATGGGAGCACCCCCTTGCTCCCATAATCCCCCGCGCGGCCGCATTCTGCACCAGTTGGAGCCTCCGGGTGCTCCTCAAGGGGAGCCCCATGTAGAGAGCATTGCAGTAGTCCAGGCGGGAAGTGACGAGTGCCTGAGTGACTGTGCGTAAGGAGTCCCGATTTTTACAAATCAGCCTGGGGATTACCATGTTTATTCTTACCCGTAAGTAAAATAAACTTTGTCTGTTATCACCCAGTGAGCTTTTTGGTGAAACAGAGATCTGAACTTGAATCTTCACAATCTAGATATGGTATAGTGCCCTCTATAAAACAGTAATGTGAACTTTAACAAAGTACCTGCTTTGTTGTTCTACTCTTAGTTTAATGTTCAAGTGATAATCAAATATATGGGAAACTGCCATCTGGCTGTGCTAAAAATGTTTTTAAAGTATTTTCTTCGAGAATTTAAACATTAATTCTTCATAGGAGGAAAGAACAATTCACAGATCTTCAGGTCTCTTAAGAGAAAATGTGTACAACAGCTTTCATTCCTTAACATCAAAAGATGCCCAACATGTAAATTCTCATAACACTAAGAAGTATTGCTTCTTGGTGAAGAAGAATCCCCTAAGGGGATCACATTAGAGCACCACCTGGTTGTCATATTTCACTCACATTGCCATCACTGTCCTTGATCCCCACTATGTTAGGATGTTGTGCGAGGCTGACCACTGCCTCATTGGGCAGTTCCAAGCCTGTGTTGGCTGGAACACTGTACAGTATCACAGGGATTGGAGATGCATCAGCAACCTGGGAACATAAAGTAGTAAAGCATGTGGGCATACAGGGAAACAATCTACCAGTGAACTACAACCTGCTTTTTCAATATCAATCTTCAGCAAGGTCCCCTCACCTATGTCTAGGCAATACAAGGCAATCTCCAATTATTGCAGAGCCAGGATGGTTCTTTTCAAAGACAAGGTTACCATCCTAAAGTCTTTAGTTGGTATGCTAAGGGCTGTATTTAAACAGTTGGCAGGGCCAAAATAAAAGCTACATTGAATTTAATTGACTAAATATAATTAAATTAAATTAACTAATTAATAGTATTTATCTCAGCTGTCAAAATAAACACTATACTTTGATGCCAACTTCTGGAGGATGTCTGAGGCTTTCAGAGAAACATACATTCTTGGGGTCACAAATTATGTACCTATGCTGCATGGATATTGCAATTGCATCTGTCTTGAATTTTATTCAGCTTATTATTGCACTTTAGTATTTAGAATCTGGACAACTGAACTGTAACATGCATTTCCTCAGTAGAATGTGGATAATCAGAATATAATATTTTGGTGAATTGTGATACATCCATTCTTTCACCACAGCACACTTCAGAATTGTAGTCCTTCTATGGCAATTAGCATGGCTTCAAGAATACCTTGTGATCCACCAATTGTTTAACTCAGCCTGTTCTAAAATGGCATCTTTCAAATATGTTGGAATTATAGTTCCCAGTATTCCCAGCCAACATGGCCAAATCTTATATGCAGCAATTCCAACAAATGTGGAGGACACAGATATAGAAAGGCTTTTTCAACTACTTGTGAAATTCTGTGTCTTGAGAATGAATAATGAGAAGTTAATCACAACTCTATAATGAAAAAGAATGGAGGATGCAAATTCCCATTATTCACTTTCTGTTCAATTCTCAGTCTTCAAGTAAAAGAATTCAAGACAAAGTACTTCTATCTGTAATCAGCCACTAAATAATGTAAGAAATTTCACCTGAATTAAGTTTTTTAAATAGCTGAATTTCTATTGTGTTTGAATTCTAAAACACCTTGAAGTTCAAACAACATGTTGGAATGTTGTTTGAACTTCATTTATTTATTTATTTATTTATTTATTAAATTTATTAAATCATAAGGAAGGAATACATAACCTTTCCATCACTGTTCCTAGCATCGTCTTACCACACCTTCAAAAACTTTATTTAGTACCAATCATCTGATCTGGTTTATATACAATACTAAGCCATAATGTCAGCTTTACTTTTTTGGCTCAAGGTGTAATGTGATACCTTTGAGACCACTTCAGTCATCTCTAATAAATATAAACCAGAGAATATCGTGACCCACTTCTTTACCTGGGTGTAATGATGGATCAAGGCAGCACTGGTCATGCTTCCACGGAAGTAGCAAGGAGTCACCACAAGAGCAGCATCAGCACCCTTGTCAGCCATTTGTTTTGTTTTCTCAATGGTGCAGTGAGTTGCTAAGGGAAGAAATATAGGTGACTCAAAGGACAGCTCTTGAGATACTAGGAGCTTCTTGAGGGCCAAATAAGGCACCAGATATAGAATCCTTATATAAGGTATGGTCAGCTAGAGGCCAACTCCTCTAGTCTACCTTTTTATTGCTCACATTCACATCCTGACCCAACCAGCAGAAGCTTTTCCTTAGGCACAGCTTGGTTCACCCGCATCACTATTTCCAGGCATTCCTCCTGTGTCAAATAGGGAGCTTCCCCATTGGAACCATGTACTACAAAACCTAGAGAAATAAGAAGATAACACTGAGTAGCTATTTATGTTTCCATCAAGCAAAATATCCCACTACTATGGTTTTATTTTAAGTATGCATACAGGTAGTCCTCGACCTACAGCCATTCGTTTAGTGACCATTTGAAGTTACATCATTACTGAAAAAAATGATTTATGGCCATTTTTCATCCTTACAACCGTTGCAGCATCTCCACGGTTTTGTGATCAAAATTCAGACGCTTGGCAACTGGCATGCATTTATGACAGTTGCAATATCCTGGGGTCATATGATCACCTTTTGTGACCTTCTGACAAGGACAGTCAATGGAGAAGCTAGATTCACTTAACAACTGCAATCACTCACAACAACTGTGGCAAGAAAGGTCATAAAGTAGGGCAAAGCTCACTTAACTGTCTTGCTTAACAGCAGAAATTTTGGGCTCAATTGTGCTTGTAAGTCGAGGATTACTATATTTTTAAACTAAAATTCTCCAAAGCAACATACTGTCATTAATGAATCAAATAATTAACATTATGGAACTATAAGATGAATAAACAATAGAGAAAGCCCCACAGAAGAAGATGTGGCAAGCCTGAAGGCCCAAATGTAAAAGATGGTTTACAACTTGATTGTGCAGAAATGGATAGATTGGCATTGAAAATTAAACAGAAAGAGGATGTAGAATATTATCAAACATAGAATTTATTTTACCAATGGTTGGAAAAAAGGGGTGGAGATTAAGAATGTAATTTGTATTGTTAAGCAAATTAAATGCCCAGACAACACGATGTTTATTAAGCACTAAGAAATGTATTGAATAGAAAATCAATAAAATAAAAATAAAAAAAGAAGCACACAAGCTGTTATTGATATAATATGGTCATCTGCTAGTTAATGTTAGTAGAACATTACCCAGGGATAGGAAAAATTTGCTATCCAGTGCATGTTCCTCCGTTTTCCATTTACAGTAGGCTAGGTCCAAAGTCTGGGTGGGCAACTATGCTTGTCCTTGAAGACAAAATAATTTGGCTGTGCTTCTCCTTTCTATACTTTTGAAAGCACTAATAACGTAAGAAGAGTTAGTTTCTTTTTTACCTAATCTTTCTTAAAGTAATAACACTAGAAAAAGTGGAGCAAAAGGAGAAGGGTAAGGATGAGATGGTTAATAATGTCATCGATGAAATGACCATGAATTTGGATAAACTCCAAGAGGCAGTGGAAGACATTAGACCCTTGGAGTCCATGGTGTTGCGAAGAGTTGGACACAATTTAGCAACTGAACAACAACAAAAAATTCTGGATAATATTCAGCCATAACGGGTGTATGCCTTCCTGTTACAATTTACTGGTGGCACTTTCTCCACAGTGAAACATGTTGGTTTCTTGCCCAAAACTGAACATTTTCCATGCCAGAAATGTGCTTTTAACAGATGTCTGTCCAGATGGCCTGAGTTCACTATTTATGAACAAGTTAATATATCATGCTTTACTAAACTAGAATTTGAATTTACTGAATAAACCATAACTAGTTGGGCTCATAACCACAATGTCTCAGGTCACACAACCTTTTATATACAGTGAGTGACCCAGAGGCTTAATGTGGTAGTAAACTCTGTTCATAGACACATCATTAGCTGTACAAAAAGGAAAAGAAATGCAAGGTGGTTGGTTGCTTTTAGACAGGCAAAAGCAAGCATACTGGAAACTCTACGACTTTTTCTCCTCTTTCCGCAGGATTCATAGAACACATTCAGCCACAAAAGCTAGATAAGTAACGAATTCCACAGAACTTGGCCAAGTAAAGTAAGGCAGAGTGGCACCCAAGCCAGGATCGCCCCAGGTGGCTCTCGCCTCCCCCCCGCGTCTCCTTCTCCCCTCAAGAGTCCAAACATTACCTCGGAAGGGAATTTCGGCGTAGAGGCGCAGATTCTCCTGCAACCAGGCGTAATCTACACGGCCTTGAGACGTGAAAGGGGTGACGAGGGGCGGATAGATACCCCGCAGGTCTAGGCGGCGAGCAGGTGCCGCTGCAGCCAAGAACCTTCGGAGAACACCTCCCGCAGCCACCCGCGCGGGGCTCGCGCAAGGGGTCCGCGGCCAAAAGGGGCACAGAAAGCGCGGGGCTAGGGTCGCCCTGGCCATCCCGCTGTTGCCTGCTGCGAATGCTCTGCCGCTCCGGCCCCCGGATCCCTTGAAGAAGGCGGGGGAAAAGGTCCCCCGAACCGCCCGCGGGGCGGGAAGTCAGACCACACCAGCTCAGAGACAGCTGGCTGAACTCCCTTTAGGACAGAGTTCTCCAACCTTGGCAACTTTAAGACTTGTGGACTTCAACTCCCAGAATTCCTCAGCCAGCTTTGCTGCCTGAGGAATTCTGGGAGTTGAAGTCTACAAGTCTTAAAGTTGCCAGGGTTGGAGACCCCTGCTTTAGGAGACCTGAAAGCAGAAAGCAAGCGCTGCTTTTCCTTCCCTTCGTTTCTTTTACAACTTTCAGGCTGGGCCTGTTCCTATACGAAAGTAGGCCAAACTCCCTCTGAGTCTAGGCTTTCCTTATCTATTTATGAATTTATAAACCGCTTCACTTGGTGCTATTCTAAGCGGTGTTCAAAAGGAAGTCTTTAAGGGTTGACTTTGCTACAATCCATGAACAAGAAAGGCGGTTGTGGAGAAGAGGAAGAAGAGGGGAAAGCCAGAGGTTAGGGTGAAAAACAAAACAAGAAAGAGCCTTTCTTGAGAGGTCACCACCACCAGCATAAAAGACCTTGGCAGGCAAAAAGACAGAGCAAAATGGCAATTGCGCTATATAATGATATGGGTTATTTGATTTTGCTTAGCTAAATTGGCTTAGACAAATGTGGCTTATTCAATAATCCATAGTTAAGCAAAGAGGTTGCTGGGAGAATGGGTTTATTTGCTTTGATATAAATTAGGCTTTTATGGCCTTTTCTCACTACAAAGTAGAAACATCTGCCCATCCCTTGAGCTTGTTTATTTATGGGATTTATAGCTGTTCCAGTCTGATACTACCTATAAATTCATTAATAAGCATCTGGCATCTGTTGGCTGTTTCAGATCAATTCAGTCATTAAAATTCCCCACCAGCCAGCCACCTCACACTAGATGAGCAGTGACAAACCCTAACGTATTTTATAAAGTTTGAGGTTGCTCTTGGGGATTACAGGTTTTTCCCCATTCTTCACTTAACCATGCCACAAATATGTCCTGGCCAGTGGTGGGTTTCAATTTTTTTTACTACTAGTTTTGTGGGTGTGGCTTGATGGGCGTGGCATGGCTTGGTTGGCATGGCTTGGAGGGCATGGCAGGGGAAGGATACTGTAAAATCTCCATTCCCTCCCCAATATAGGGGAAGGTTACTGCAAAATCTCCATTTCCTCCCAATCAGCTAGGACCTGGGAGGCAGAGAATAGATGGGGGCAGGGCCAGTCAGAATTTTTACTACCGGTTCTCCGAACTACTCAAAATTTCTGCTACCGGTTCTCCAGAACTGGTCAGAACCTGCTGAAATCCACCTCTGGTCCTGGCCATCTTTGGGGGGCATTTCATGATACGGTCTTCAGCATGCCCTTAGCCCTTCAGAGAGACATGCTTAAGTATGCCTTAGCTGTACCAGTACTTTCCCTCCTTATCGACACCATCCAAATTTAAGCAATGCAATTATCCAAGGGTGTTAGTGCTTTTAATGGGCAAAAAATAGTGACTGTTATTTTGCATGCTGAACAACAGATCTGATCTCCATTTATTAACCCAATTTGGCCTTGTCTGCCCTGCAATATTGAAACCACATTTCTGCCAAAGAAGCAAAGGTTGTCCTATGTCCTCAAGTGAATTGTTCTTAAGTGAATATGCAACTTGGAAAGTAAAACCAGCAGACAAGCGCATGGCAGCCATCCAATTGATACTTGGGTTCACACTCTAGAAAGAATGTGATAGGTTCTCCAGGTTGTCAGACTTTGCAGTACTGTTAATGTATGCATAGACACCCTCTGCACATGAATTAAATTAATATTTAGGGTGTGCATTGCTGTCATTGGTAGATAATTTTAACAGATGGCTGGATCCATATTACATTTTTTTGTACTCTGTTTTAAATGTAATGTTGTCTTTTTGTTCACCTTCTAGCCTATGTTTGTGTCTTTTCAACTTTAGTGTTCTGTATCTAAATTGACTATAGGGTTGTGTTTTTACATGATGTTTTACACTTCCTTTGTGGAATGTTTTTTTTTTTTTTGCTCTGTACTCAGAAAGGCTGTTGTTTCTCAAGCTGTGAGTCTCTCTTGCTATTCACTACTTGGTCAGTTTTAGAAGATATTCATGTCCTTATTAGCTGCACCTGCAAGCAGTCCCACAGAAATCACATTTGAAACTGTGTCATATCTGACTAATTATCATGCAGCTGTTTGAAACTTGTGGGAATTATCAATAGCTTAGTGCAATTTGACTCAGTGGATATCAGAATTGCGGTTGTTTATCAGACTTTTAACAACTGTGTGACAAGCAGAAATTTCACAATGCCTGTTTGAGAAAAATGGAAAGTTCTCAGCTATTGAATTTAATCTCATCATGCAATTGCCAAAGATAAAATAGCATTATGATTGACTAAACAAAACATTAGAAATAGCTGTTTTTTCACTGTTTTTTGGCTTTGTTTTGCTTTGATTGCATCTTTATTGGGGTTTTGTGACCTCATTTGTTTAATCTCAAACCATTCTTGCTTCGAATTGCAGGTGTCTGCTTTGTTCATCCAACTACGGTTCATGTTGGCATTTCTGTTGTGTTTGGCTCTTTCTTTTCCAGCACTTCCCGTGTATCTGCCTGCCATAACTGCACCAGATCTGCAGGAGTTTTGCCAGCCTGTGTAGGAGAAACAGAGATAAGAAAGTTTGGCAAACTCCAAACTGACATGAAAACATTCCATTACTTCAAAACATGGGTATGCATTTGTTGGTTTATTAAATATTAGTCGACAGCATCTGAAAAAGAAACCACATTTCTTTTGCTATTATTTTTGTTACTATTGATTTATTTGCAGATGTTACCCACTGTATAGGCCACAGTGAGTAAAAACTTACCAAATTTTTGGCCAACATATCTGCCCCATGCAAAATCAACATCTTAATTATCTTGTAGCGATTGAGGCGTACAGCATCGTGCAGGGCACTGTCTCCCTCCTGCAGTAGAGAGATGACAATACCACACAATTCACATATAATGCTAATATTTTTAATCAGTTTGTTGAATAACTTAATGACTTATTCATGGATAATGCTAGTCAACTGTAGTAAAATTCATAAATTACATGGTCAAAAATAAACAAACTGCACAACAACTGTGTTATATGGGAATTAGATCTATATGTAAGTTTGGTAGTCAAAATAAATTTGCTTATCGTACCCAAACAGGTGAAATAGAAGCAAATAAACAACTAGATTTTTAAAAATGCATTAAAAATTAGCCTGGATCCACTGAATATAGCTTTCTGAGTCAGCTATAACAAGAAATAGGCAAATACTGTCAGCTGAATAATGTCTATCTGTGATAGATAAAATTGCAGGTTTGCTATTATTATAGGTGAATATTATTAGCACTAGGAATCAGAAAGTAGAAATAGAGTATTTCATTTTGTGTTTTGTAGGTTGAAAATATCTAAGACGATATGAAAAGTTACAATAGAGAATTCCTTGACTACCTTGACAAGAAAAAGAAGCATATTAAGATTGAGAATTTGAAATTAAACTTCAAAAGGAAGATGTTTAAATCCTAAAACCATAGCACATCTTTCTCAAGCTTAGTTTTCTGTTCATTTTGTTTCATTTGTGAGTTTGAGTGCAAATATTTGCATGAACTTCATATTACATTTATATTTCACTTGTACAAAAAAATCTGGGTAGTATGATTCTTACAAAATCCTTTGCATATATATAATTGTGGTCATTTACCTTAAAAAGTGGATTAAGATGCAAGTTACATGTTAAGAAAACAAGCAGTCAGAAAAAGGTATTTCTTACACGGTCACGGGAATTGACATCCACACCATTGTTTATCAGATGCTCCACAACGTCTGCGACACCAGTGCGAGTGGCCACATGTAAAGGAGTACTAAGAAGCTGAGTTCAAACAGACAATAAAGTAATGTAAAAAGGAAAAGCAGAGAAGGATAAATATGATTCCTTGTTACCTATTTTTTTCTTGAAAGGTAGTTAATTTAAGTGAGTCTATTTGGTGTCATAATGAATGTTGAAATTAAAAACAAGGTGACTTGGGTTTTTTTTTTCCAGCCATGGAAATCAGGCGGGTCAGTCATTCTCTCAACCCAACCTACTGCAATGAGGGTAAGAGAAGGCAGGCCTTATATTTAAGATGCTGGCTTAGAAATCAGGAGATTGTGAGTTCTGGACCTCTTTTAGACATGAAAAGTAGCTGAGTGACTTTGAGTCAGTTGCGCTCTTAGCCCAACTAATCTCAAAAGGTTGCTGGGGGGAGGAATAAGGAAGGAGGCTGTTCATCACTTTGAGTTATTTCTATATTTTAAAAAGGTAGTATAGAAAGTTAATAAAGTGCTCTGGGACGTTAGAATTCAAAAAGACAAGCACCTGCCACATAACATTCCAGACTTAACAATTGTCAATAAGGAAGACAAAAAAATCTGTATAGTGGACGTGGCAGAATTTGCACAGCAGAATTAGAAGAGTAAGATCTGGAGAAAATCACAAAATACAAGATCCTGCAAATAAAAGTAGAATAATTGTTGCAAGAGAAAGCAAAAATAGTATCAATAGTAATAAGCACCTCGGTGCAATCCCAAAACATCTGGGCACCACTTGAACATCACTGGCATTAACAAAATCCCCATCAGTCAAAGGGCAACTTTACTTGGAACAGCTTACATCCTCAAACGGTTTTTTTGATGCCATCAGATAATATCTATCTTAGGTTCTTGTGAAGGACTCAATAGGTGGATAAAAATGCCAAATCCAGTCTTAACATGTGGCTGACTGTATAACCAACAATAAAACTAGAGATTTAGATGTAAGTACATCCCAAATAAAATACTTACAGTAGATTCAGAAAACCTTATTTTTCAATTCTTCTAGAAAGCCCAGTTATATTCCTGAATCTTGAAAGTAGGGAGATGAAGATTTGTATCTTCACTTGTGATTAATGTACTTGGATGAGACTAGTGTATTTGGAAAGTGGGCATCCTAGACAGAACTAATTTAATTTCATTAATTGCAGTCATATATTTGATAAGTTTCTTCTTTTGTCACATGAAATATTATAGTTGGGTTTTGGAGACAATCTACTGGATCACCTAAGGCTTTGAGAGAAGTACTAGTTGTGTACTTTGCCTTAATATTAGAATCTTCCTATTTCCTTAAAGTTTTTTTCAAATTTCCTGTGTGACACTGATCTCTTTCTTTGAATCAGCTCTCAACTCACCTTGTCCTTCAACTTTAGATTAGCCCCATTTTCCTGCAAGAGCTTCACAACAGTCAGGTGTCCACCACGACAGGCCCAGTGCATAGCTGTGCAATCCAACTGTCAACAAAAACCATGACGTCAGGAGACAACTGTTCCAGTCTCCTTCCAAGGCTATCTCCAGTATTCTTTGGGGTCCCCTTTTTGAGTCCAAATAATTATAACTCTCAGCCCAAAACAAACAAACAAATAGATCTGAGCACAATATTGTACCCAGAATATTCCATATATTGTATATTTCCATTGTGCTTTAGAGGAATTTGGTGGCAATAATGCATAAATAGCCCATGCAGAAAAAGGGTGGCAATCTCAAGAGACACAGAGAAGTATCTTACGCGATCTCTGAAGTCAATAGTGGCACCTTGGTCCAAAAGCTTCTGTACGATTTCTGTGTGTCCTTCCAGGGAGGAACGGTGCAAAGCTGTCCTGTGGAACTAAGAAGGGCAGAATTAGTCTTCTGTAAATGGTAGGCTAAAAAGAGAAAAGGCCATGTCCAAAGGTGATTTTCTAACATTCATGGGCCCTTTCCTTTTTAAAAATCCTTGCCAATACCAGATTTTCCATAGTTGCTCATAACAAATCAATATGCGTGACTCCTCCATATGCTGTTTTAAACCAAATTTTACCCCCTCCCTATTTTTGTAGGAATATATTGAAAAGAGCAGATGTGCTATTGGAATGACGTTTCTATTAATAAAGGAAAATGTTTCAAGGTTGAAATGAGGAGTCCTTGGTGCTCTTTGAGCTTGCTTGTTTTCTTGCGGACATTTCATTACCCAAACTAGGTAACATTCATCAGTGGTCTATTTCTATTTTCCACTTCCATTTTCCAAACATTTTTACTCTTGAAGTGGACATGAGCAAGCATACAGATAATCCTCAATTTATAACAGTTCATTTAGTGACCATTTGAATTTACAATGGCTGAAAAAAGTGACTTATGACCATTTTTCACCCTTATGACCATTGCAGTATCCCCATGGCCGGATAATCAAAATTTAGACACTTGGCAACTGATTTATACTTATGACAGTTGCAGTGTTCCAGAGTCATATGATCACCTTTTGCAACTTTCTGACAAGCAAAGTCTTGGAGAAGCTAGATTCACTTAACAACTATGTTACTAACTTAACAAAATGGGCCAACATTCACTTAACAACTGTCTTGCTTAGCAACATAAATTTTGGGTTCAATTGTGGTCGTATGCCGAGGATTACCTGTACTTGAAATCAAAGATGTTAAATCCAGGAGCAGTCTACAAGCTACTCATCTGCTCCTCTCTTTTATGCATATTTTTGGATATTTTTTTTTTTCAAAAGAAAGAAAATAACAAATTTGGGGTAACTTATTCCAATTTTAACATTACTTTTATTAGCGAACAAGAGCCTTTTCTCCCATTGGAGTTTGTATCAATTTAAAAACAGATTGTGTCCAAAAAAAAAAATCCCCTCGATGAGAAGTTTACATATTGGATTCTACTTGGAGTAACAGAAGCAGCAAAGAACACCCTATGCCAAGCATAGAGCTCAATCAATAAATATTTGAATATGTATCTTTATGGAATGTGAAAAATAGTCCTGAGGAAAATACACTTCCGTGGTCTTACTTCATCGCAGGTGTTTGGGGAGCCTCCATCTACCAGGAACTTCTCCACTACTTGTATCCTGCCCTGCACAGCAGCTTTCAAAAAATCCTCCGCTGCCACAGGCCCCGTCTGTAAGCATTTTTTTAAAAGAAGGATGACAATATTTTAACTTTTATATAAAAAGTTATATGAAAAGTATTTGACAGGAAAAGATAAATATGAATCCCACCATGACATTATGCACTGGATTTTTAAAAAAACACTCAGTCTCCTAGATTCTAGCCTGATGCTTTAACCACTGCCCCAAACTGGCACTTGGAAGATACTAAAATTCTCAATAATAATCATGTTGGCTCTTGAATTCTGGGAGCTGAAATTCATATCTTTGTATCGCCTCAAACCTCGGCAAATAAATTTGATAATTCTCTCTCTTTCTCAACAGCCAATTTGTAGAAGATTGTTCTCTGCCATTTTGCTCTGCTTCTCAAGATCTACTCAGAATAAATATTGATCTTTCTCCCTTTTTCTCCAGTATTTTCTTTTTCTCTTCTCCTACAATTTCCTCTGGTTCAGGCTCTGGTTTCTCCTCCTTCTTTTTTTCTTTTTTGTGTAGTTTGAAGAGGTATTCGGTGCCACCAACTTCAAGGATCTCCTTTCTTAAGTCCACAGAACTCTTCCGCACCCTTTCTTGTCCCTATAGGAAGAGAAACATATACAAAAAAACTTACAATTTTCAAAAATTGTCTAGGATCTATTAGTTGTCTGATTTGCTAAGTAATATCACGGAAAAGTCTTTGGCCTGTTACATCAGCCTTTCCTTCCCGGTCAGGCAGGGGAAGGTATGTTGCGGATCCTGTCAACCAAAGAATTCCAACAGGTACGATCCAGGAAGAGAGCCTTCTTGCCATTACCCCCATCCTGTGAAACATTCTGCCCCAAAAGTGAGGTGGGCCACCATTCTCCTGGCCTTCAGGAAAGGCATAAAAGCATGGCTCTATCCCCTTGCTTGGGACCAGTGGTGGGTTTTTCCCGGTTTGGACCAGTTCTCAAGAACTGGTAGTAAAACTGGTGGGAGGCCCCGTCCACCGCCCCGGATGTCATCATCGGCGATCTGTGCATGTGCAGAAGCTTCTGCACATGTGCAGAAGCAAGACGCCTGCGTGCGATCCCATTGCGAACTGGTAGTAAAGGTAAGTAGAACCCACCCCTGCTTGGGACGCACAAAAAAGCATGAAGGCATGAGGCTGATTAGCGCCCTGAAGCCCTCCCCCTGTCTTTTAATTAATTTTAACAACTCTTACCTCTTTTAAATATTATACACTGTTTTTATGCTTTTAATATTTTATTATTTTATTTTATGAGACTGCCCAAAGTCTTTTAGTGAGAGAGATGGGTGGTTCTTAAATATAACAAATAAAAATAAATAAATACATAAATATAGCAATCTTTAATTCTTTATTCCTCCAATTTTTTAGCATCTTCATAGCAAATTGATATTTTTATAACAAATGTCTAGAAACTAACAATAGATTTTTAATTCTAAAGGATTTAACAAGTAACTTAGGGGTTTCAGAAGCTGAAAATGCTGCTGATCCAACCTTGTTAACTAGTGTTGTAACTATAAATATTGCTATTGAGTTACACTGGTACAGGATATTTCTCTCTTAACACAGAGTATGTTAAGTTGATCCAAAGTCAATGATCATATTTCCATTCAATTTTTCCATATCATCATCCTTTTCCTAATTTTTAAAGTTGAGTTTCCCAATATAGCACTGGAAAAGGATCAAATCGTTTTTGATTAAATATTCCATTCCATTTTTAACTGACTTAATTGTTTCCAGGTTTACTAGAGTTTTTGCATATAAATTGTCCAAATGAAAAATTAACACCATCTATATTGGCTTTCAGTACTTAATATCTGACAATAGGCAAGCATGACAATATAACTCCAGATTCAGAAAACCAATCCCTCTCTTATTAATTAGTAATTGCATTTTCTGTGAGGATATTCTTGGAATCTAACAATCTCACAGTAATTTTCTAAAGAAACAGTATTTTCTGAAAATGTTTTCCAGAAATATGAACTGGAATTCCTCTCAGAATATAAATTAATTTGGGAATAATATTCATTTTGAGAGCATTCACTTTTCCCCAAAGTGTAAGGATTAATGACTCCCATCTATCAATATCTGAAGAAACCTCTCTTGTATTTATATTACAGGTTATGAATCAAGTTATGTCCTTTGGTATAGACATACCTGGATATTTAATGGATTCAGCACAAATATAGAATTTATATTCCTTAAATAAATGGGTAATCAAATGAAGTATTCTGCTATTTTATTAAAGACATCCATTTGTGCATCCATTCTGAGATACTAGCATGTAGTTCAGAAATAAACAAAATAATTTCATATGCAAATGAAACAAATTTGTGTTCAACTAAGTTATGTTACCACTCCTGGAGTGGTGAAAAGCTAGTGACTAATAAATAGAGAACATTTTACCCAATGAAATATGTTCTGGGTGTGGATTTTGTTGGTAGAATAGGTAAAATAGGATATAAGAGTCCCACTCACCTTAAGACTTGCAATATCCTTGTTAACAGGTCCATGTTTTTTCCCCTTCTCCAGATGTGGATTATCCAACTGGACCCCTTCTGGTAGCATTGCGGAGGAGCGTTTTTTCTGGGTTAAAAAAATAGAGAAAGTGTCCAAGCCTGAGGCATCTGCTCTCTGCTTTTTTTTCTTTTCTTTTCTAATTTATGGTGCATTCTACTTTTGAGGATTTTATTAGATTCATCTAAATTTTTTCTTCTAAATAATTTTATTAAAGTTTATAAATAGAAAGCTAAGCTAACAAGTAATATCAATTAAGAAAAATATAAAAAGTCAATAAACGATAATCTCTTGATGCTCCAGGGTAACCTGATAGTTATTTTGAAACCTAATTTTTACCACCAAGATATCCAGATCCAATACAAGAATGAGGCTTTCTCTCTTAATAAGTAGAGTTTGGGATTATTTTGGTTTTTTGGGTGACCTTGATATACTATACTCTGATAAAACAGCAACATATTTCATTCCCCCTTTTTTAATCATAAAATTAAAACTGGAGGTCAAAACATGGCTTCCCCTCTAAATCTGCTTCCTGAACCAATTAACAAAACTCTCTGATAAAACAGCTGTGGCTATCAAGAATATTTTGCTTGACTTATGCCAACATCTTCCACCCATAGATTAATATTCCAGTAAACTTCCAAGTCCCATCTTTTGCATCTTCAAGACCCAAGTAACCAGCCTTATTTGGCTTTAGATACTCACTTGCTGCTGTTCATCTTCCAATTTCAGCTTCTTTTCAATCAGCTCCGTTGCCCATTTTATCTTATTGTCCATATCCATCTTTATTTGTCCTGGAAATCTGAATATTCTCACCTAGTCCTCAGATCCTGACTCAACTTCCCAATCTTTTATACTATGTACTTTCTGACATCTCCTCTTGCAGTCACTGGTATTAAGACCAGTCCTGCCCCCGGGTGCCTTTGTCATGAGCTCAGTCTGTCAAACTCTCTTCATAAATCATATATCTAGTGATCCTTTAATAGTCACATATCTCTAGCCAATCAGGAAGTAAACACAGAATTCCCTGAACTACTGAGGGATACAAGATTTTGGCAGAATTCCTTTAGTCCCATAGGTGGTTGGGCTTCCCTAGTTAGATTATGGGTGGAGTTTATGGCTCCATGTCTGGACAGAGTTCTCCGTAACTACTTATGAATTATTATGATGCTTGGTAGAATTATCTAATATATAATCATAGAAGTGATCCTAACTTGGTGCCCTCCAGATGTGTTGGGTTACATACCTGAGCACACCAGTTGATAACAGTAGATTTATAATCCAACACATCTGAAGAGTACCAAATTAGGAAGCTCTCTATTTATTTTAAAATGCTACCTGCTATGGGAAAGTGCTACATACCAGCCCATGGGATTTGCCAGAAAGGTTTGCCAACCTGCCAGGCATCTAACTTAGTCACAAAGCCTGGAATAGTGAGCATGGGATACTATGAATAATAATGGGTGAAACAGGGGCAGATGAGATGACATTAGGAAGAACTGAGATGAGAACTATTTATAGTGGACAGAGTCTCTGTGCTCCTCCCCTCCTTTAAATTATGACAGCAATGTTGCTCAACTAATGGGATGTTCCTGCATACACAAAATGTAAATCCTTTCCCTAATAATCATTCAGAATTTATTTGGATAACTTTCTTTCCAACAATAGACATTTGCTTACATAGGGATGCAGGACAGAATGAGCTACTGGGAAGAGAACAGACTGATTGACCAAACATATTTTGGCTCATTTTACAATAAGGTTTGAATTTGCTTAGCATCCTTTTTCCTACTATCCCCGTTTCCTGAGACAAAATAATGGTTCTAACCACAATCAGCCTATATTTCCTAATTCCTATGTGCATGATAAAAACAAGACCTGCATATACTGTGTATTTTTATAAGTGGATTAAACATGTGGTAACTCTTTCAGTTCCAGAGAATGAATTTATCATCCCTTAAATTCTTTATAACTTGTAATCTTGCATTCGAGGTATTTTTTTAAAAAGAAGTTTAAAATGTTGAAAATGTAACTTTTAACATCAATATGAAACAGAAGCAAAGCAACTCTGCTACTAATTATGTTGATGACAGTTCATGGCCACAAGTTTTGCAAAAGTGCAAAATGTCTGTACAGTTTTGTCACATCCAAATATTAACAACTAATGTGAGTTTCTAGGGTCCAGGAGGTATAGTCTATGTAAAATTGCCATATTAAGAATGCCGGGTAGCATCATATAAGTTGGTACATGTTTGATTGTTCATCAATCAGCTAATTTGACCTCTGAAAAATGAACAAGTTGATTTGTAATTCAGAGTTCACTCTTTGTTATCCCCTCCTTATTTGTACTTAGCAGATGAGCAATGTAAATATGTGTACTGAACACAAAATGAGTCATTAACATACATTATTAATTCTGACTTGAAAAAATGTAATTAAATCTTCACTGAAACAGGCACATGGATAGTTGGAAAAAGATTTTATTGATAAATTACACTGGGACCCATAAACACAATCCAGTCTCCACATACCACACCTTATCTGGATGAGGGGTTGTCCGTAGAACTAGGATGAGCTGATTTGTAGTACAGTCATCCTTGATGCCAACCTCAGTATAAGCAACAGTCTAGATATGAAAGAATTAGCCCTGGCCATTGATTTATTTATTTTGGGCCTAAGGCATTAGTCTCTCATGTGAGAGACACTTTGGTCTCATGCTTTCTCTAAAAGCTTTTCAGTACTCAAATGGGAGCTACACTGAGTCCCTGAAAAGGACTAGACCCACAACCCATCATTTCAGGCTTACAGTCCCAATGTGGGCAATTCCAACTGGACTAGAATTGAAGGGAAAGAAAGGAGGCATTTTTTCGGTGCCAGCCGAGCCTAGAAATGGGTGAGGTAACTAATTCTTTGGAGTTTGGGGAAGGTAAAAATCTAGCCCAGATAGTAATGAGAAGCAAACCATTGGGAGAAACAGAGACCACTTTGAACATTGCACATCCGTACTACTGCTCAGCTTGCTGACTGTGCCCTGCAGTGAGACAGCATGTGCAACTCTTCAAAGGCTTTGGCTTTGATTTTGCCAGTCTGCTTTTAAGTGCACTATCTGTTTCTCTAGATGCATAGGACAGACACCTGCTCACACAGGCTTCTGCTCAGTCTCTGGGTCAAACTGGGAGTCACACCAACTATCTCTAGCTCAGTTCCTTAGTGCAGAGGGCTGATTGACAATTACTTGAATTACAAAGTCTTTCTGGATTTTAGTCTCTTGCAGGCGGGTCCTATCTGTCAGCAACTTGCCAGAAAAAAACCAACGTTGCCATGAAGGCTCCAGTCCTTCCTGGGCGTAGAGTTGCTTCTTAAGTTGTCCAATTGTGTCTGTCATGCTGGCATTCAGACGTAGATCCTTGCCAGACGAGAGGCGCACTTTCAGTGGGAATTCACGGCGGGTATTGGGTGCCGGCTCTGGAGGTTCTGCACCCTCCTCTTCACTCCACTCCATAATCAAGTTAATAGGTGGTGCCAGGCAATACACAGGAAGTTGGTATCGGTTACCCAATTCATCATAGCACTCAGTAAGTGAGCCTGTAGAGGAATGAATATACCATTAGAGGGCGTGAGAAGCTTAAGGAAAAAGAAATCACAAAATTATTTTGAGAACATCTTAATTCTAAAATAAAACTTTCAAGTGTAAGCTTTTAGTTTTCCTCTCTATAACTTGGCTTCTTTCCGGATGCTGTTCAAACATAACCATGGACTCCTGTGTCAATCTTCCAGTTCTATAGTATGTTCCAGTTTTATCACAAAGTCCTAAAATCTCCTAAATCTTGAAATTAGATGTGCAGCCCACCAGCCATCTGTGGACACAAAGTCCACTTTCATTTAAAGTTGCTATTCTATGGTATATATGAGGTTGACCAATCTCTAGCTTGAAATATCACCTCTTGTTTTAGAAGCAAGTACAAAAAGACCAGCCTCATGGACCATTGATGAAACTTCTCCATTACGAATGAAAGATCTGCCTCATCACCCAAGAGCCTTGGTACTACAGTGGTTTAAAGCACCCTGTTATTAACACAGCTGCCTGCAATTTACTGCTGGTTCGAATCTCTCCAAGGCTCAAGGTTGACTCAGCCTTCCATCCTTTCTAAGGTAGGTTAAATGAGGACCCAGTTTGTGGGGGCAATAAGCTGACTTTGTATAAATATACAAAAGTATGAAGGCTATTGCTTAACGCACTGTAAGCCGCCCTGAGTCTCCGGAGAAGGGGGGCATATAAATCAAATTTAAAAAAAAAAAAAAAAAAGATATACCCATCCTTGGGAATTCTGTATGTGAAAGGAAATGGGGAAAAAATGAAAAAAGCTACTCTAACATTCTGCAGAAGTCAGTCAAACAATGACTGTCCAATGAAGATAGACTGAAACTTAACAGTTGTCTTTGCTGTTGAAGCTGATGTGACAAATAAAAATGTACCTATGTACTCAGGTCCTAGTACCAGTGAACTATTATCCTTGTATCAGGAGTAATTGTGATGCAGAGAATTATAAAAGAAGCAAAATATCTCTAAACTCTCAAAATTAACAATTTTGTATCAGCAAGCCTATTTATTTTTTGTTTGGTTGGTTGGTTTGTTTGATTATTTTTCACACTTTTGAACTGCCCATTTCCTTCAGAGAGGGACTCTGGGCAGTGTACATCAAATATTAAAACATAAGAACAATAAATAAAATTTTAAAAATGTAGAAAGAGGTAAGGATGATAAAATACTGTTAAAATTAATTAAAAGGCACAGGGAGGACTTTCAGGGTATTGCCAGCCCCATAGCTACATGCTTCTTTGGGCTTCCCATTCAAGGCTATAGAACCATGTTTTGATTCTTTTTTGGAAGGCCAGGGAAGTGGGGACCTGCCGTACCTCTGGGTGGTGGATATTCCAGAGGGTGTGGGCAATGGCATAGAAGGCTCTTTTACTGGACCTCACCAAAGTTCTTTAACTGTCATACCTGCTTTGCCTGACTGGGTGGGATGGATGATATAAGGAAACAAAGCCCATTCCATAGATAGCCTGGCCCCATGCTGTGCAGGGCTTTATCGGTCATAACCAACACCTTGAATTGGACCCAGAAGCAAACTGACATGCGGTGATGTTTTCAGAGCAAAGCCCTTCTTTGGACACCCAAAATTGCTCATGTGGCCACATTCTGCACCAGCTGAAGCTTCCAGATACTTTTTAAGGGTTGCCCCAGGTAGAGCGCATTGCAACAATCCAAATGGGAAATAGCCAGGTCATGAGAACCTCCCTATCCAGGAAAGGGTGCAACTGGTATACAACACAAAGTTGATCAAAGACTCTCCTAGTCATGGCTGCCACCTGCTTTTGGAACAGGAGCTGTGAGTTCTGGAGAATCTGCAGACTATGTATCAGGTTCGCCTGTGGTAGTGCAATCCTCTCCAGGACCAAAGATGATAAGGATCCTGGATACAGAGAGGCCCACTCACAGCCACTCCTGCTTACCAGGTTAAGTTGGATTCTGTCGTTCCCCATCCAGGCTCACACAGTCTCCAGGCATCACAAAAGAACATCCATTGCATCACTCGCTTTACCCAGGACGGAGATATTTAACTGGCTATCATCAGCATACTGGCGATACCTCATCCTGTGATGGCGGATGATCTCACCCAGTGGTTTCATGTAGATATGGAGACAGCACTGAACTCTATGGCACCCTGAAAATCAGGGGCTGGGAGCTGGACCTCCCACTCACTATACACAACTTATAGCAAAGAGAAAGCCAATTCTGCTTACTCCTATAACCACAGTTAAGAGCATGGATTTGCTCCATAGACATGTTATGGTTGTAAATGCAAGCTTTTTTTTTTATTTTAGTAGAATGAAAGAGAGTTGATCTGAGGTGCAACATCCTTCAAGTTCTAACAAGTTAGCACACCATTTCTATTATGCACTGAGGGACATACCATGAGGCAAGGTAACTCCAGCACCATCAATAATGGCTTGTGCTAGCCCATGATCATTTGCCTCCACAGCATAGGCAGCAGCTTTGAGTGCATCCCAAATCTCCTTGCGTCCCTCAAAGGCAGGGGCTGTATCCCAAAATTCATCCCGCTTGCTTCTTAGTTGCCCATCTGTCATTGGGTAATCACTTTTCCATTTGGGGCGATCCTTTTTTAGAGGTTCATTACGACCTGCAAAGAGATAGGGGACATTTTAAAAGCAGGAAACTTCAAAACCTCTAACTACATCTTCTTACAACCACTGCTTCATCTTTTTACATCAAATGCTGGCAAGTTGCACTACTCCTTGAGCTTGTGATAGCTTTTCCTAGTTAATTTATCACTACTTTATCAGAGATAGGATTAATTAAACCCTGACTGAGATTTTTCATGTATATGTAATCACACACTCCTTTTATGAACAAGGAAAGCCTTAATATTTTTTAAGACTTCCCATGTTTTGATCTGAACATACCAATTTTCTTCAACTCCCATCTCTATATAAATCTTACAGACTTCATCTTACATTTTTAAAATTCTGCTTAAAAACTATTTCTGCTTTTTTCTTTCTTAGCTGCGTCAACCAAAAACTGCTGAACGGTTTAATAGAGGAACAACTAATAGAAAACAGAATGCTACACATTCTGAGAAAGATGAGATCATCACTGAACTGAGAAGCATTAAGGATGACAATATTTGCCTTTGTTGCTTAAAGCAATGAATGCAGCATACATCAATTTTGTAGCAATTATAGCATCTGACGTTACCAAAAACACTGTAAAGGAAAAATTAAATCAGCCTTCTCCTAGCCTGTACTTTCCATGTCTGCTGGATTTTTTTTCTCCCATAATTCTCATCCAATATTATGGGGCTTACGGTAGTTAAAATCCAACACATGTGAAAGACATCAAGTTGGAGAAAACAGGACTAAATTTTCTGTAAGATTCTGTTAAAAAGGAGAGCTGTGATAAGAACAAAGTCAGTGACATTTAAATAAGACATAATAGCCTCCAATCTAGATCATCCAAACAGACTGGGGGGGAGGCAATCTGGATATTGTAATCTAACCCATCTAAAAGACACTAATTTAAGTAAGACTACATAAAATGTTTAGCTCAAGAAAGACTGAATAATGCACACATGGATATGAACAAAATAGTTAAGACAGATGTGGACACACTTTAGAGTTATAGCATCATTTTTTTTTTTAGAAAACAAAGCAAAACACCAGAACACTGAAATCTATTAGCTATAGGCAGACAAAAAACCCCCAGGAGCTCATAAGTAGAATCAGTTATTTATTGCAGTGCAATCATGTAATGATGTGTGTGTGTGTGTGAGTGAGAGAAAGAGAGAGAGGGGGGGGGGGGGAGAGAGAGAGAGATAATTAATATTTTCAGGAATGAGAATTCTTTTAATATTACACCAAATCCTGGTCAAAAGCAACAAATAAATATCCTATTTCAGAGATAGAGATTGCTGAGACTGAAGTAAAAAATAAATGCCAGGGTCAACAGGATTTAAAAACAGAATGCTGTGTGTTAAAAAAAGAAGGTGCTACTCACATTCCTTTCTCGGCAAGAGAGAACTAGATGCTGAAAACTAACAGTTCAGGTATGAAAAATACAATTACTGAGAAAGGGATAAAAAATTCACTGCTATGTATAGAATACTGAAAGACAGAGCTTTAAAAAGCCAAATCATGTGATGGTATCACTCAGGACAAGTCATAAAGATACTCCTTAAGTCAACCCTAGTCTGGCATTTTTAAAATTTTCTTTTAAAATTAAAATTAATTTTGAATTAAATCTTTTAAAATTAATTATTTTTTATCAAAATAGTTCCAAAGTGGCTCTTTCAGAACAATTCCACTTTAGCGGCAATTTCCTTTTAGGTGATAATTTCCCAAACCTTTAAGATTTTAGCTGACAGAATTTCTAGCCAGTGGATGTTTCAAGGGTGTTTTTCCCCGCCCTGTTCGATCATGCAATTTTTACAGACTACCCGGACATGTCCCTGCAGTTTTCTAGGAAAGGCTTTTCACAAGTGGTTTGCCATTGCCTCGTCACCAAGGCTGAGAGAAAGTAACTGGCCCAAGGTCACTCAGCGTCAGAATTAGAACTCACAGTCTCCTGGTTTCTAGCCTGATGATTTAACCAGTACACAAAAATTTCAAGTTTAGCCTAACATATATGGAGGGCATTAGACTGGAGAAGTCTAGTTTATGAGGAACCAGGTAAAAATGGGTAGAGAAGGGTGTCAGGGATTGCTCCGGCAACTTGGCTGTAATTTACAATTGGTAAACTTAATTAAAGGAGCATCATGGGTACAACAGAGTTGCTACAGTGGGGAGAGGGGTTCTGCCACTGCCTTTGCTTGCCATCCCTTCTCTCCCGCCATCCCAACTCCTTGCTGGATTCCACAGGCTGCTGTCCCTGTGATAAGAGAGAGGCTAACTGAATGGATTAAAGAATAGGGCATGTGATGCACGTCTTCCTTGACCTCGGTCTCCTCCTCGTCCTCTCACACAGGGCTCTTGTTCTTCCATGGCTGCTGCAGTGGGGGAGGGGCCCCGGTACAGTAATTGCTCTGAAGATTGCTAGCTAAGGAGACCAGGGATGCAATGACAGCCAGCTGCAAACAGAGGGGAAAACCAAAGGCTGCCTATTGCCTGCATTTGTTTCCAAACAAACATACCTATTATCTACAGAAGGTGGTGAAAAAAAGAGGCACTAGGATCAAATGTCTGACACTCTATGGAGCCCAGCTGAGCTGGAACAGAAACAGTTAAGGTTCCTTGAAGTGTAGCTCCAATGAAAATTGGGCCTTGGCATGTTTGATAATAGATTCACAAAAAACAAAGAAACAAACCTGATGAGTTTCCAAGTCATGTGCTTATTATCCATGTCATTTAGCCAGTAAGGGGGAGGCATGTAGAAAATATTAAATTATGGAGCAATGGCTTGGTTCACTCTAAAGCATCACCACCAAAATCCCCAGCTGTCATCAACACAATCCTACTTGCCAAGTACTTTACTGTACTTTTTATCATTTTGCAATGCTCAACCTCTAAGACAGGATCAAATGTTAAAGAGATAGTGCAGGAAGACACTGATCTGATCTGATCTGATTAATTCTGATCTGATCAACCCCCACTAACTGCAGTCAGTCGAAATTCTGCAAGGATATAAATAATTAGCAGTAGCTTCTGTTTCATGGAAGCCATGAGAAAACTATGTTCTCCCTCCTTTACAATATCCACAAATCCCAAACAGTCTATAGTTAAAAGCTTTGCTTACAAACATCAGGCCAGTAAAATCACATGATGTTGGACAAATAACTGCACTTCATCACCACAAAACAGAGTCATCAACCTGACTCAGGGAATTAGGGTGTAGTGCTGACCACTAAGCTCCTGGGACCAGTTAGCTTTTCTGACCTGGATGTACATGCACAAAAAAGGGCTTGGGGCAAGACTATCAGAGAGCAAAATTCAAAGACAGCAACTGTTGCATAGAACTCATCAGAACAGACATTAACCTGCACTTCTAATAAGGGTACCTCCTTACCCTGCCCATCCTGTTACCCACTCGCTTCCATAAAGGACAGTACATAGCAGAATTGATCCCCTTGTGCTCTTATCAGGCACTACATTTCACAGGAGAGGTCCTCACTGGCTCTCAAGGCACCATCTCCTTCAAAAGAGATTACACCCACTCAATTGTATCAGAGAATCAACACTATCTGATAGCAACAACCTCTTTGGCACTCACAGATCAAAAACATGAACGTGCATATTCCTGCAGCAAGGTGATCCAAAGTCAGTGACACAAATGAATTAAGGAAATCATTCAACTTTTCCATTCCTTGTTTTGAAAAAGGCTACAGTATTAACAATAGTTTTGAGGATTGGGAAGAAAGAACCTAAGACATAGTGTACATAAAGGATGGCCAGAAAGCTCTTCTTGCTCCATTAGCTGGATTTCATGCAATCATCTAGGACATCATTGGCCTTGTATTTCAGCTTTTGTTCCAGCTATGGCAGCTAGAAAAGCATTATTTTAAAATGAAAGCAGAAGATCTGTGGATGCCAAATTCTGTAATTATTAAACTCCAGACAAAAAATAAACATATTCCTACTCCATCATCATTCAGTCTTTTGCCCAGCAAGATTATCTCCTTCAAGATAGGGTGGGGTTTTCCCTATAGTGCAGGCATATTCTCTCTCTGGAAAGAACGCAAGAAAAAGTCAGATTCCTCAACTGATCCTATCTAAACTGCCTACGCAAGGAGTCTGAATTTCAAGCCAGCTGTATAAGAAGCCTGTGTTGCAGATTAAATCTAAACAGGATGGTAAATTGAGGGAAAGCATATTCTCAAGACAAACTGTAATGGCAAAAATAATAATAATAATAATAATAATCTCAGGCTCAAGCTCAGTCTGCTTTTCCCTAAGCCTCCAAAGTGATAATTTCATTATGGATAATGACTGTGTAGCTCTTGTGGGTTTTATGCCTGCCCTGGCAGGGAGAGAAGAAATACTGCCCTGAATAGGGTATTATTTACTGCCTAGTATTAAAGCTGACCTATAAATAAAAAATAAATCCTGAACTAATGGCAAAAAACACCCAGGCCAGTTTAAAGTCAGTTAAGTAACAATTTTAGGTGAAACTTCTGTATCAAGAGATGGGAATGTCAGTAAGCAACTAAAACTAATTAAATTCCAAATTCTAACTCCCAATTTGCTAAGCTTCAATGCCAAAGTGTGCCTGCCTGACAAACAGGGAGAACTCAGATTATTCTCTCTACCACTTCAAGATCCTGGAAAAAGAAATTATATGGACATGTTTTCTTGCCATAGCTGCATACTCTAGCTAGCTCCCCAGCCCAGTGACTTCCAGATGTACAGAATTCGAACTTCCAAAAACGTGCAGCCATTATGAGCTAAGTCGCTAAGCAGAATCAAGTATTTTTACTGGAATGCTACCTCCCCCTTTCAGGACTAGATTCTCAGATCTGGGGCAGAAGCAACTACAGGAAGTCCTCAATTTACAACAGTTCATTTAGTGACCATTCAAAATTACAATGGCACAAAAAAAAATGACTTATGACCATTGTTCACATGACCATTGAGGCATCCCATGGTCACATGATCAAAATTTAGATGCTTGGCAACTGATTCATATTTATGCTGGCTGCAGTGTCCTAGGATCATGAGATCCCCTTTTGCGACAAGCAAATTCAATGGGGATTCACTTAACAACTATGTTGCTAACTTAACCACTGCAGTGATTCACTTAATAACTGTGGTGAGAAAAGGATGTAAAATGAGGCAAAATTCACTTAATATTCACTTAATATCTCACTTAGCAACATAAATTTTGGGCTCAATTGTAGTCGTAAGTCAAGGATTACCTGTAAAAGCACTTACAATCAGAGTGGATAAAAATCAATGATTTAAAAAAAAAAATCAAAAAAATCAGATTTTTTTTATTTAAATCGGATTTTCTTGATTTTTATCGAATTTATTTTAATAAAAAACTTTTGGGGTAAAAATCTATCGTAAGATAGTTTTCTGTTTAAGATACATAAATAATTTAGTTTATTCAGCATGAAATGGAGCTTAGTTATATAGCATGAGGCTGTATATTCTGCAACACTGGGACTATCAGTGGGTCAAAGGAGTAGCAGAGATGACAGTTGCTCTTTAAAAATTATGATTTAAATCGAGTTGATTTAAATCAAGCCTTTTTACTAGTGATTTAAATCATGATTTAAATTGTGATTTAAATCAACTCGATTTAAATCAAATCCACCCTGCTTACAATCCTTTTACTGTATGACAAATTTCAACTTGTAAACTTATGAATAGGAAGTAGAAAAAAGGTGTCAACGTATTAGTAAACTATTTATCCTAAAAAAACAAGGTCTGGGCTACAATGTTCATTGATATTGCCACTGAAGCTAGTCCGTTATGACAGTTTTTCCAACCTTTTCACCCTGTAGCAATCTATTCTTTATGCATCACACAATGCCCGCCCTCAAAATGCTACAATTAGCTAAGTTAGGCCATATGTTTTGACCTTCTGATTGAATCGAATGTGATAAAAGAAGAACCAACCTTGACAAGCCTTTGGAAAAAATACAGTCAGTCATTGACTTAACAACCATTTGTTTAGTGACCATTGGAAATTACAACAGCACTGAAAAAAATGATTTACAACCAGTGCTCACGCTTACGACTGTCACAGCATCCCTACAGTCATGCGATCACAATTTGGATGCTTGGCCAATAGTAGATATTTACAGTTGCAATATGCCAGGGTCATGTGATTGCCATTTGCAAACTTCCCATTCAGCTTCTGAGAAGCAAAGTTAGTGGGGGAAGCCAGATTCATTTAATAATCACATAATTCACATACTGTTAGCAACCCACCACTGGTGTCTACCCTATGTAGTTAAGGGATGTGGTGGCTCAGTGGCTAAGATGCTGAGCTTGTCGATCAGAAGGTCGGCAGTTCAGCGGTTTGAATCCCTAGTGCCGCATAACAGAGTGAGCTCCTGTTACTTGTCCAAGCTTCTGCCAACCTAGCAGTTCAAAAGCACGTAAAAAAATGCAAGTAGAAAAATAGGGACCACTTGGTGGGAAGGTAACAGCGCTCCGTGCGGCTTTGGTGTTTAGTCATGCTGGCCACATGACCACGGAGACATCTTTGGACAGCGCTGGCTCTTTGGCTTAGAAACGGAGATGAGCACCGCCCCTAGAGCTGGAAACAACTAACACGCATGTGCAGGGGAACATTTACCTTTACCTTACCCTATGTAGACAAGCCTGCTTTTTCAGTGTAAATTTCAGGAAGGCCTAAATATCATTCCTACATTATGTTATATAGTTCAACTGCCCTTCCAGAAAACAGTCATGCTTCCTTACAAATCACAATGACTGGATTCATGTAACGTGATAGATAGATAGATAGATAGATAGATAGATAGATAGATAGATAGATAGATAGATGATAGATAGTTTAATGCAAGTGTGATATAAGGGTATATAGCCACAGCATAATTTGTTTGGATGCTATATATAAAATATTTAGAGCGCTACAAAAAAGAATAGGCCAATACCTCAAGGCCAGCGGTGAAATCCAGCCGGATCTATCCAGCTTCTGTGAACCGGTAATACCAGCAGCGGGAGGCTCCGCCCACCCGCAGGGACATCATTATGTCCCATTTTTGACCATCTGTGCATGTGCAGAAGGCTCTGTGCATGCACAGAAGAGACGTGTGCACTTACATTCCCGATAACCCAAGAGTGAGGAATGTCGGCGCAACGATGCATGAAAATGGTTGAGTATATGGTACATGCAGTGGTGGGATTTAAATAAATTAACAACTGGTTCTCTGCCCTAATGACTGGCTGGATGGGCGTGGCCATGCTGGGCATGGCCAGGGGGTGTAACAGGAAGCACTCAGCCTCCTGCACCCCCCCCTTGGAGCAAAACCGGGCCACAGGGGGGCACCTTCCCCCCTCACCCCATTTTGGACCTAGTAGGCCTCCCTGCAGCCTGCTGGGAGCAAAAATGGGCTGTGGAGGACCTGTTTTCCACTTTTCCGGGCTCCGGACGCTTTCTGGAGGCTGGAAATAGGCCCATTTTTGTGCTCTATGGGCCTCTGGGAGGCCCATTTTCCACCTCCCTGGGCTCCACGTACCTCCTGCCCTTACCTTGGATCCAAAATGGGCCATGTGGGGACTCCTGGGAGAGGAGGGGCAGAGTGGGGCGGGGCCAGCTGGTTGCTGGAACTACCAGTTCGCCGAACCGGATGTAAAATTAACATCCGGTTCGCCCAAATCGGTCTGAACCGGCTGAATCCCACCTCTGGGTACATTGATTATAGTGATATATGTACCGTAGTGCAAAAACAAATAACGGCATCTCTTACAGCAGGGTCTCCAACCTTGGCAACTTTAAGCTTGGAAAAGCTGGCTGGGGAATTCTGGGAGTTGAACTCCGCCTGGCTTAAAGTTGCCAAGTTTGGAGATCTCTGTCTTACAGCACTCAGAGTTTGAGAAATGTAAAACAAAAGCTGCAGCAAGGGAATAAAAGCTAACATTTGTATAGATTAAATACCAAGAATCGCATAGAATTTAACAGAATAAATGTAAAACATAAAATCATGGAATTTATAGAATAAAAATATTTTTAAAATAGGATAAATATCTACCGGTAATATTAAATATCTAATTTCCAAAGAATAAGGAAACACAACCTACGCAAGCAAAATTTTCATATGTGTGTGAAAAGAAGACAGGTTTCATTTCAAGTTGCTAGACTGGTTTAACCATAACATTACAAAAATACTTCAGATGCTTTTTTGGAACAAGAAGAATTACAGTAGCTTGTTACTTGATAAGGTGTACTTTGTGAGGTTTTCAAAGAATTAAACAATTTGATTGTGTATTGTTAGAGCAGCCATTGAATTGGATATTTGGAATTGCTTCATAAAGGTAACATGCAAGCAAAATAAAAGGTGCAATAAAGATTACTGGCATAAGAGACACTTTTAAAGGACTCCCTGGTGAAGGAAAACCAAGACTAAAAGGTAATAAGAGAGAATTAAGGGAGAAGAAATAAGTGTCTATGGTATCTTGAAATGCTGTAATTTCACATAATAATTATTTAAATAAATTTGTACCTATTGTTGTCAACAATAGAATCTGCAGAAAAGAAAACACATAAGGGGACTATAGTAATGACATCTGTGGAGTACCTTTCCTGAGTCTATCCAATCTCCATTTCTTCACTTACAGGATAGAGCAGAGCAGAGCTCCCTAACCATTTTGGATCTAGACATATCTGGAAAGTTGAAAGGATGTTATGGTCTCTCCCACAGGATATTTTGATGTTAGCCAAGGCTAATTACAAACACCCATTTCCCAGAATGCAAACTGATACACTCGTTCCACAGCATCTTCTAACCAGGATGCACTCTAAATGCTCAACTGGTGGGCAAACTTTTTAACCTAAGCACTGGGATGTTGTTCCCCTTTTTATCTTATCTTCTAAAACATTTTCAGTGCATACATAACATTAATAGCAATCAAGATTAAGGTTTAAGATTAGCTCACCCTTTACTCTGAATCATCCTCCATCCTAATTTTAAAACATATAAAATGAGGTGGGGTATGAATCTAGGAGATAGATACAAATGAGGCAATCTTAAACTCATGGACCTAAGTGGGGCATTAGATAATTTTTTAAAAAATTATGTTGAAAACATTTTTATTCTTTGAACTACCGTACACAGACTGAATTTCACAAACAGAGAACCAGTTGATATGAACCCACCACCTTTAAATCTTGCTTCTAGACTTCCTCTACGTGTCATAGATTCAAAAACAAAATACAGGTAGTCCTCAACTGATGACCACAACTGAGCCCAAACTTTCTATTGTTAAGTGAGACATTTGTTAAGAGAGTTTTGCCGCATTTTATGATTTTTCTTGCCACGGCTGTTAGTGAATCACTGTGCTAAGTTAGTAACATGGTTGTTTAGTGAATCTGGTTTTCCCATAGTCTTGGCTTGTGAAAAGTTCACAAAAGGAAAGTTCACATGACCCTGGAACACTGCAATCGTCATAAATATGAGTCGGTGGCCAAGTGTCTGAATTTTGATCACATGACCATGGAGATGCTGCAATGGTCATTAGTGTGAAAAAAGGTCATAAATCACTTTTTTCATCGCCATTGTAACTTTAAACAGTCACTAAATGAACTGTTGTAAGTTGAGGTCTACTTGTACTGCACCAGAGAGGCTTTTCTTCTCATTAAATATAGCTTTTATTATGTTCTTACAACACTGATTTGGTAAAAATGCATATGAAGTTGAATTTATAAAATGTGCATAAATGTTGGTTTGCATATTTGGAGCTCATGAATATATCAGTCAAAGCCAGTAGAAGGACAAACACGTAAAGAGGAAACAGAGCAATTTTTCCACCCAAAGAACAGGGAAAGGGGAGGCATATACATTCACAAACTGTCCATTCAAGTTCCCTAAGCAGGTTTCCCTGCAAAATATGACCACAAAAGTGCAATTTAGGAACTTGGACCACTTCTCATGTGATATACGTAACCAACAGAAGGGTTATGTATTCAAGAGTTCCAAATCCCAAAGATATTTTTGTTTTAAGATTAGCAAACCATAACAATTGCCCTTCATCAGGAAACCGATTACATAAGTATAGCAACAAATATTCATAAATATTAAAAAGGTAATTGTGATACTATATACAGGTAGTCAACTTACAACAGTTCATTCAGTGACCATTGGACGTTACAACGGCACTGGGGAAAAAAGTGACTTATGACAGTTTGTCACACTTATGGCCATGGCAGCATTCCCAAGGTCATGTGATCAAAATTCAGGTGTTTGGCAACTGGTTCATATTTATAACGGTTGCAGTGTGTCTGGCATCATGTGATCCCTTTTTGCAACCATCTGACAAACAAAGTCAATGGAGGAGCCAGAGTCATTTAATAACTGTATTACTAATTTAACAACCGTAGTGATTCACTTAACAACTGTGGCAAGAAAGGATGTAAAATGGAACAAAACTCACTTAAGAAATGTCTCACTTAGTAACAGAAATGTTGGGCTCAATTGTGGTCATAAATCAAGGCCTGCCTGTACAGAACTAAAGAGAAGTCATTGTGCTGTCCCATTCACTCACACCCACATGTAAAGGTGGGCTAGTGGGTTTATTAAAATTCCCCAGCAATTCCCTTTACTAAAAACCCAGAACTGTCCCAATCAAGTTCAGCCAAAAGCAGACCAAAGCTAGTCCACAAGGTACTTGAAAGTTACCAAAATTAAATCCACAATACAAGAGGGTGCATGAGGCAAGAAAAGTCCAGAGTTCACAAATCACTATCCAAGGCGAGAATTGAATCACAATGTTCAGCTAGGAAATGTACACATTATTCCCAGTATCATCTGCATCTGTCTGCTATGTTAAATAGCTTCTGGTGCAGCTCATCAAAAGGGACAAAGCTGCCTCCTCCTGAATAATCAGGCTGACCTTCACTGCTCCTGCCTTTTCTTTGCCCTGCAAGTTCTCAGATTAGGAGAAGGGCGGTATACAAATTGAATAAAATAAATAAATAAAATAAATAGGTGCAGAAGGCAGTTCCTCATCATCATTACTAACTGGCTGCAGCTTAATGCTTTCTTCACCTGAAACCTCAAGGCTGTCCTGCTGCAGCTATGCTTCAGCCAAATCACTCTCGGTTGGATGCTCAAAGCCCCTGACCAACTCCTCTCCTAGTTTATCCTCCTCTGAACTAACATCTAGAGAGGCATCTGGAGGAATCATCAGTCATACTATAATATAAATGCAACCTCTTCGGTATGGAAAGGGAGAATGTATACTACATTTTACTTGTCTTGCTTGAAACAAGATGCTGTGTGTGCTATATAAATTCTATTCCACAGCTTCTTGCCCAGACATGTCCTTTGCACACAGCTGTGCCCACTTTCTCCTTCCTCCTGCCCTGTAGGAATCCATGGAAGACAAATTACTTTGCATAAAAGAGACATTCTGCAAGAAAATAGACAGATCAGCCTTTTTTTGTTGAAAGAGCACTTCTTGAAGCTGTAAATGATTGATGATTTATCCAAGAACTACCCTGTCCATTAAATGATGGTAGCTCTACGGTGTTGGGAACTGTCAAGACTACCTGCGTGACAATCTACTCTGTGCTGTACTATGTCATACGGAATATTTCTTCTCTTCAGCTCCAATTATCTTTAGGCTTAACTGAGTAAAACTGGAGCAGACCAGCCACAACACTGCCAAACAGATTTAGCATTAAGCAGCACGAGAATGAAAATACTCTGCTGAAAAAGCTTCATCAACCTAAGCCTTGCTACCATTGCTTCTCTTATGATGCTTGGCTCTAACTATGGAGAAAACCACATGGTTAATTCAGTACAGAAGAGATAGGAGCCAATGTCATCATATTTTGCCATCTAGGATGGAACTCCTATTCTACCATTTCATACAGTAGAACAGAAAATTTTGATCAGTGTTATTTCTCAGCTCGGCTGAATGATGACATGACCAGCTGCAATTGAAACAAATTTTTTTACATGACTATCGAAGATGCACAACACTCATCTTAATTTGCTTCTGACAGTTTGGAGTAACAATTATAGGTAATTCTATTCTGCAAAAAGACCAAGAATATGGCAAAATAAGAGCACTGCATTAAAAAGTTCTTCACTGGACACTGGAATAAGATACACTGATCCTTTTAGTTGCTAAACTATGAACATAAATTCTTCTCTACTGAATTTGTGAACCATGCCTTCAAGCAGCACAATCTAAATTTAGGGCCCCAGGTGAGACTGCTACCTTGGATCCCATATGGGAAGACAGCTGGGTAATACCTTCTGAGCAAAACAAACAACAGGCCTGGGAGCTGGGGATTGGGAATTAATTGATGACTGTTATAGGTGAGAAGAAGTAGATTCTTATCAGTACTTCTAAGACATTGGCTTATGAAGAAGTAAATCCAGCCTAATGAGGTTTATATGGCATGCAAAAAGGAGACAAAGACCAGTCTTACTATGCCACGAAACCTATTTCTACTCTAACATCAGAGTAAAATCAGGATTAGCCAAAGCATGCATACAAAATTAGCCAAAGCACGCATACAAAAAAGTATACATGTGCATAAAAAGAAACCAGGAGAGGAAACTTCAGTAACGTTACTGCAACTGTCAAATAAGATATTTTAGAAATTGAATACAAATTACTTTCAAAAATTGACATGAATTGCTAATTGATATGCATATCCATATAATTTTGTTACCAATACAGTATTGATATAGCCTGTCTAGTGCCTAGACTGAAATAATAAAAAATAAAGGTGAAAGGAGAAACTGAAAATTTCTACTTTTCCCAACTGTCATTTTACAAATTTAATCCAGGCCCACTATTCCTATGTCTTCCTGATTTATTTTATTCAGAGTTCTTTGACTAGTCATAGTGCGTGCTTTTTAAACTGGAAGATATGGAATATTTAAAGATGACAATTTTCAAAACCAATTATGTGTTTTTCCAGTTTAATGTGCTTTTACATCAAAGGTTATAACTATTGCACATTTTTAAATATATTAACAGCCTTGTGAATGTTTCTTCACAAGATGGGGATCCGAGTGTGAAAAGGTTCTAACTTCCTAACTCACTGGACCTGTATGGTTGAGACAGAAGCTTTACACCAGGAGAGGGAATATCAGAGTTAGGAGGGAGAATGTAGGAGCCAGAAAACAGGGTAAAAGAAAGGATCTGAGAAGCTGAAGAAACAACATCACTGGTACACAAGGAAATTTGTTGCACGTGTTGCAATTTAAATGTCTTTATATTAAGGCCAATGAAAACTCCATGTGGGCAAGACAGCATGAGTTTATATTCATGATATGGCTAATAAAACCCAGTAAGGTATATTTTACTCAATTTAAGCAACAGTAAGCTATAGGCATACAAGACCACTTATCCCAACTGGCACTACTCATATTGCCTGTATGCCTGCAAAAATAAATCTAATGCTGAAACTACAATTCTTGGACAGGATGTCCAGATCAATTATGCATAGGTTTCCTGCCCCTAGAGATTAGGGCATCTTCTACCAGGAACTGAAGACATTTACTTTCAAATAAGCATTTGACTCTATTGTTATTTATGTTAGTTATTGATTCTGGCTCAGTTGTTTTTATCTTTATTGTTATTTTCGGCGTTTTGCAACTGCGTTTTAATGATTTGCCATTGTCTTTATGTTTTTATATTTGTAAATTGCTGCACTGACTATTTTTTGAAAAGGTAAAAGATCCATCTAAATTGAGCTTAACTCTATTAATGGTATTTTTAAACTACTCAGTCTGGCCAACCTCTCTGATATTCCCAGATAATCACCAGTCAAGTACCAACAAAGACAAATGTTCCCTTAGCTTCCAAATTGGCTAATGTTGTTACATACTGCTTACTTTATGTTGCTGTCTGTGACTACTTTCTGGAAATCAAATACAGGGCATAATTTCTGAAATATTAAGGCATTAAACATTACCAACATTGGAAGGATCTACTTAAGTTGATGTTGCTGCTTTTATTTCTACCAGACGAGAACAATATTCTAATATGGGAGAATAATATGGGAGAATGAGAAATCTTAGTTAAGAAATGCCTCCCTCCCCACCTACATTATATTTACAAGCATCTGATGAGAGGTAATCAGCCTCCTTTTTGGAAAAATATAGCTTACAAGGGTTTCTCTTTACCCACTTACTCACCCCTCCTACTTCCTGTTTCTCATTTTTGCCTCCTACAAAATAGTAATTATTACTGGAAGCAAGAGACATGCAATTGCTATCAGTAGCTATATGAGCAAAGCAAAGGCATGAGTCAGTTCCACAGTCCTTTGGTGGGGCCAGTTTCTTGTTTAAACAGGGTGTACTCCAGAATCACACTGTTCAAAGAGAATAAACACATCAATCATATCGTATAGCACCCAAACTAGATAACAAACTACTTTTAGACTAGGTATGTATGTATGCTTTGCTTGTAGCATTCTAGAACTTAATATGAGTTTATGGTTCATGATATGTAAATTAGTAACAGATGCAGCTGACTCACCAACAGATCTATGAAATCCAGAATTCCCACTCAAGGAATTTCACAAACCTATCAGTACATCAAATCCATATGTTAACCATTTGCACATTGTTTATCCATCTATGTAGACACAAGAATGGTTTTTTATTTATTCCAATTTATTATAGCCAATGGATTCAGAATTTGCAGGAGCATTGTCAAAATAGTTTGGGCCCAAACAATGCTATTGGATGGAGACTGAATTATCATTCCACCCATAACACCAATGCAGTCATCTCTGGGGTGGAGCACATGATTTTCTAACAACAATGGACCCATAATTTAGGACCGGAAAGCAGAATAATAGCCTTTGACACTTGGATAATTAGAGTGTAAAAATGCCTTAGCTCTAAATTCCATAGAACTTCAATGTTCTTAAATAATTAGACTATTTTATTTCATACTTACTGGAAAAAAGGGGGAAAAACTATCCTGCCACTCTCTGAAATTTCACTATAAACCATACTCCACCGTATTTTAAATATCTTTTTCTTAGTCCAAAAATGTCATTTTACTTAGTAGTTTCTAGCTAATACTTTTTAAAACATTACTGGGGATGTATTTGTGATATGTATTTGATATTCATCTAATCTCATATTTGCAAAATACCAGCAATACATACTTGGAGTGCCATCCTATAAGAAGTCAAAGTTACTCAGCTTTCTATGTCAGCAAGTGTATTATTTAGCATCACAATCTTAACTTTTGACCTCACATTAAGACTCAACTTATTAGGTTCAATAATGCTAGTGTTGCAGTTTAAAGCAAATAAGTTGAAATGCTGATAAAATTAATGCACAAAAGGATTAATTCTTCAGGCCAATAATAATACGTTTTTCTTCTGGAAAAGTGTAACTTCTCACAATACTTCCTTCTTGTATCAGAAAATCATTAGATACTGTCTAATTAACAGTAAAAATTCTTAACATTGGAAGGAAATATATTAAGGAATACAAAAAACCCAAAGATTATTGGAACCATCTAAGTTCAATATTAACTATACAATAGCAACTTGTCAGACTTTGAATCTTGAAAAATCTGCATTAAAAATACCTTGGGATCTTGTACACTGAAAGCCTACATCCATGACCAAGCTACAGACTTTCCTATTTCTCACAATCTAGCTATTAGTGATAGATATTTCAGTGATCCCTGTGAAGAAAATTAGATGTTCTTGCCCAAGATTTGCAAACTATGCCAAGAAGTTTACTTCTCATTTTAAAGTGCACTCTCAGATCTTCCAAAAAAAGTAAGGAAATCTTAGTCTTCCACACAAGAATTTTAAAAGAAATACCATTGATACTACATTGTTCTTCTTTACAGTAAGCAATATTATAGCATGTACAATAATCAAGAGACAACAGTAAACCAAAGAAATTTATGGCATGGAGTAAATAGAAAAAAAGGGGGGAATATAGTTAAATCTAGTTTTATGCTATCATTATTCAATACATTTCTCCACATCTTCCTATCGTTATATTTTTGCTTCTGAAATGCCTGTACATTGCTTCATACATTGTTGTGCCATCTGCTTTTTAAACATCTCACTTCTCTTTTTTGAGGATCACATCAACTCGATCCAACTATGAATTGCTCAGTTTCCCTTTCCTCTTGGCCCATTCATTCTTTTCTGATATGTTGCAATTTAATCTTCATTATCTCCAATAGTTTTGTACTGATCACCATTTTGTGTTCCTACACCCGTTCAGCACTCATTCATTCTTGATCTTATCTCTTATGTGACCACACACATTTCTTAAATACCCCATTCTCAGGGCATTCAATTTATTTTTATGTTTCTTCTAATGTAGCTAAGTCTCACAAGCATATAACAAAGTAGATAGAAGCATGCTCTTATACATAACAATTTTCACTTCATTCAACAACATTCATTCTTTCTAACAATTCACATAATATCTAGTACTATTCTACCAGCATTTGCATGCATTATAACATTTCTTCATGTGGGTTTGCTTACTTAATATTCTATCAAGATACAATTTACTTGCTCTAATTGTTCACTATTTGGGTATAACTTGCAATTGTTCATTCCATTTTCCTTGTCAAGAAAAGCTACTTTGGTCTTTGGTACATCAATTTTCAGTTCCATACTCCCTTTTACATCATACAGTGTGAATCACTCAGGTTTTCATAACACTGTCTGCCTAAAAGTATACACCATTTCACACCCAATCCAGATAAGTCTTAATGTTACCACAAGCATTCCTTAAACATTTAACCATCTCTACATTAAACAACCAAGGAAATATCACACACATTTGTAATATTTCCTGCTCAATGCTGAATAGATAAATGCATTCCATTTATCACACATGCTTTACTGCCATCAGTGGGCCTTCTCAGGGTACCGTCACTAAAGCAATGTCGACTGGTGATTCCCAGGGGGAGAGCCTTCTCTGTGGGGGCACCTACCCTTTGGAACAGGATACTCCCAGGGATACGAATGATCCCAGATCTTCGTACTTTCCATCGTCCACTTAAGACCTTTCTGTTTCACCAAGCCGGGCTGGCATAATTTTTTTCTAATTGTCTAAATTTTATTCTGAAGATCTTAACTTAACTGATGAGCCAAATTGGCTTAATTATTTTAAATAGCTTCTATTTCACATTTTTATATATATGTTATTTTGACTGTTCACCGCCCTGAGTCCTTCGGGAGAAGGGCGGTATAAAAAATTAAATAAATAAATAAATAAATAAATAAATAAATAAATAAACAAACAAACAAACAAACAAACAAACCAACCATTCATATCATTTTCAGCAATCCAACTTCCTATTCACCCAAAAATTTTCTGCAAAAAAAATCTACATTGCATGTCAACATGCAATATAGTTTATTTTTCACATTCATATACATCTCAATGACTTGTGGAACTACAAATTCTGATCTACATAGCTCTTGTCCAACATAAAGCAAGCCTAGATTTTTGGCTATACCCTTTCAGTCAAAATTATGCTAAGTATTTCCCCACAAAACTGTAGCTTCTGCATTTACTCATGCTATCTTTCCCTCTGTATATAGGAACAACATATTCTTTTAATTGTCTGGCAAAGATGCAATTTCACACACAATTTACACAAGTCATGTAATCACTCAATATTTAAATCACATCTATAAATTAGTATTTCTCGTTACACTATCTACACTGACAGACTTATTTTTCAATATGATCAATATGATTTTTTTTCTTAGATACTGTTTATAGCATTTGTTTCAATTCTACTGTTTGATAAATCACAATCTTTCATACTCCTCTAAGCTTTTGGTCACTTTAATTTCATCCCAAATCACAATATCAGATCTATTTTTAGTTCTATTCACTCTGCTTGAGGCTGTTAGTTCATTTCTTTTCTCCATCAAAACTGTTCTGCATTTTCTCTGCCTTTTTAAAGAATAACTGTTCCCTGTTCTCTTTGACTACATCCTCAATTATGGTATCTTTTTTCTCTATACAATTATACAATATTTTTACATTCTCATTTTTTAAACAATCATTCTCTTATATGTATTTTTCTTATGCACAATCACTTTCATCATTTTTCGTACTCCCTGTTAGCATAACTCCACATATGTTTGTGACAGTCTGTATCATTATTCTTTTCACTCTGTTCCAAGTAGCTACAAACAAGCCTTAGCCCTCCAGAGACTGGTTCTTCTGTTTTACAAGATCAGTTTTGTTAAAAAAGAGAGGCAAAAATAGCAGGAATCAGAGTACAATACTGTATGTGACCAATGGTATCAGTCTCCCCGCAACTCTCAACAAAGTCTGAGGTCTTACTCTATCTTGGAGGGGCATCTTAGGACAAGCTGTTTAATGAAAGCAGAATAGCAGCTGTAAATCTCCTGGTTTGAAACCCAAAAATAATCCTTCTCACAATAGAGTTCCCTGAAGCAGAAAATACCAAGGGTTAATTGGTCATTCCCCCCTTTTTTATCTGCTGTTTAAAAGCATATGGGGAGATTAATCTGCAGCTTTAAAAACAAATTTTAATCTTGAACAGTGAAGCACGGAAACTAAATTTTCCATCCTCCTCTGATTATTTAATTATTGAGGCATCTCTTTTGCTGAAGTCAGGACTCCTCCATCCTCAAAAATCCTTTATCAGTATTTATGTACCACAATGTTTGGAGTGTCAAATACTGCTGATGAGATTGTTAGGTTAGAACTGCTTCTGCTATCGATCCAACTAATGCAACTACAGCAGAGTGAGGCAAATCTTAGCAGTCTAGAAAGGGAATAATAATGCTATCGACTGACATGGACTAAAGAATCAGGGCAGGTCTTATGCACATGGCTTTACATCACAAAGGATCACATGCATGCATTCAAGCAGCACTGATTCTGTGTCCCAACTTGCAAGAATTTACACAGGAACTTTGAACATGGAAACAGACAAGGATTTCTGATCCAAATATTGGTGAAGGCCATACTCCTTTAGTGTAGCAAATACAGTAGTTCTCTAATATGTGTTTTGAGGGTTCCCATATTCTGGGGTGCATAAAAATCAGACAGCAAAGCCAAATCTGTGTTTCTGGCAGGATGAAACCACAAATCATTGTGATTTGTCTCTAAGGAGTACATTTTGATCGAGCATGTGTGCTGAAACCCTGCTAGCCCCAAATCAGTCCTTAACCCAGCTAGCATGTCTGCATTAGTGAGAAGAGGAGGCACAGCAGTTTCCACTTCAACCTGGTGAGACGGGCTGGACTGGCTCTTACATAAAGTGAGTAGGCAAGTTTCCAAATCATCCCAAATTCCTAGACAAGGAATTCAAGGGATCTGTTAAAACTGGGATTGCTCCAAAAGCTTTGCACTCATAATGGGGAATAACGGAGTAACGAAATAAATCTACAGAACTCTATAACCCGGGAGGATAACTTCTCTATTTCCAGCAAGAGGGACCGTATAGGGAGAGATATGCCCGCTTCATTGCACGCTCATCAGAGCCACACACCTGGGCAGGAAAAGAGGGCGGAGGCACCCTTTCGCAGGCTTGGGACGGGTCGCGCTGGGTGCCCGCTTAGAGCAAGGATCGTGGTTCCCCCTTTAGGCCTTAAGGAGAGGGGCTGTACGGAGACCGGCTCTCAGTATTTGCAGAGTCTGAGCTACCCTTCCCGCGGTCGCCTGGACGGTTTAGTTGGGGAGCTCACCTGCTCGCTTGCGCGGGTTTCCCGGGGTGATCGGCCCCTCTCTGCGCTGTCTTCCCACGCAGCTGCCCATGACCGAAGTCCCAGGGTGCAACTTCAAAGGACCTACGTGCCTGAGCCCGGCTCAGGGCTCTCTCGCTCCGCATGAGGCAAGATCCCAGTTCGCCCTACGGACGCACAAACTTTGAGAGACGCGGTTGGGGGTTTTCTCCTCCGCGCTTCAGATCCTCGGGTTTTCCTTGCAAAAAAGGGGGAAAAAAGGAAGCCCGCAAGGAGGCTCCGTAGTGCCGAAGCGAGATCCGCACCAGGCAGGCCCGGGGATCGGTCGTTACAGCGCTACAACCGCCACCCCATAGAGACCTGGAGCTCTGAGCCGGGATGAGTCCCGCGGCCCTGGGAGACACTTCTGGGCTCCTCCCACTCCAGGTGAGCATGTGACTCGGCGGCCGGAGCTCAAGCCCCGCCCCGCCTCCTCTCCGCCAGGAAGCGGATAGTCCGTGACCCTGGCCTTAATTCCAGCGGCGAAGGAACGGGCGAGAAAGGATGGCAACGGTGGAGGCTTAGCTCCAAAGCAGGGTGACTAGTTATCAACGGCATCCTTCCAAACTCCTCTTAGAGGACTTTTTTTTTTTTACCCCCGAATGAGAATACAGACGAGTTAAGGTGAAATAGGCATTTCCCCCTCCCAAATGCCAAAATACTCATTGGAAACGTGATTTCCCGAAACTACGAGACGCACCGAATCACCAGCTTCATTTTAACTTATACAATAATGTTACAGTCAGCCTATATGGCTACTCAATGTGTCTTGTGCAAATCAATAACATTGCTTTGAATAAACAATTCAATTTTCAGCAGGGGGCAGCAGCTGGCTGATTTGTTTGAATTGGGAAGCTAAACCAAACCCAGTCTGGTTAGCGCTTGGCTGGGAGATTATTGGAGAATTCCAGGTTGGTAGGTCAACGGCCTGAGAGAAAACAACAGCAAACCACTTCCATACAGTTGCTAAGAAAATCCCATCACTGTGCAAGTTCACTTATGGTTCAGCTAATAATGTATAAATACATAATTCACATAAGAAACCATACATGATAGTGAAAGGGCTCCAACTGTCTCCTTTGTATCTGTTCCTTTTATGCATGGAATTTTGTCTGGTAACTGTTTCCCAACCTTTATAACTTTAAAATGTGTGGACTTTCCATTGGCTGGGGAATTCTAGAAGTTGAAGTCCACACATCTTAGTTGTGAAAGTTGGCAAACGGTGATCTAATCGATGCCACAGTTCTTTCATCTTTCAAATCTTTTTTTTAAAAAGAAAAATGTTTTATGAGATATTTAACTCTGTAGTTGGTTATCTTCCTATGTTTACAATGAACAGCAAACAGTGCCCATGGAAGCTTAGGTCCATCTAATTCAATACTATTGGTTCTACCAATTTGCATTGTGTCTCCTGAATTTCAGAATGAATTTTTGCCCATTGTTTTTTGTTTCCAAAACAAAACATACATATGCATACGTTCAATTTAAGCAATTAACTGAGAATAAAATTGTAAAAATATTCTGGTAGAAGACACTCATCGGAGCCACTCTTGGGTATTGCACCCAAGACAACTGCATGAATATATTCATGAAATCACCAGGAATCAAGCACAATTCAAAGACGGTGCTTTCTTTTTCTTGCCCTTTTTAAAATGTTCAGCAATCCCCATCTACAAATGACCAAGCATTATTTTGAGGGGGAAGCGGGGGGAGTGTGTCATGCGTAAGTCTTAATAGTATGGAATTAATTTGTTCTTTGGGGATATTTTTTTCAGCTTCTCTAATTAGTTTACAGCCCCCAGATTTCCTGGTGAATTCCCAAGAACAAAGCTATCCCTACTGAGCTTTAGAGGCCAAAGTTGATCCAATGTTAGCAGATGCTGACGAATCATGGCTTACTCAAATCACTTTTATTAGTTTGCATGATACACCGAAACCAATGGGCTGGGTACATGATGCCAAAATGTGGTTGGCAAGTTCTTCAAGAATAGCCAAATGTTGTTTGAGCTGGGTCAGTGATCCAAGTTTTGGGGGACTATCAAAAGCAATTTTGTCTATTTCCCAGTTTTGATTAAAACACAGGCTTGTCTTACATTTTGAGCTATTCAACATGAAAAAAAATAGTCATTATTTCTTAGCCCTGTACAACCACTTCTAACAACAAAATCATATAGCATATTTCTTGTTTATATTTTAGATTGACAAGCGAACAGAGAGACACGGGTCGTCTGGGTATTCTGAAATGACTTTTGATTTTTCTACACAGCTTCCCAACTTGTTCCAAAATCAGTATCGTAGGAAATAAAATATCTATGGTTTGCACATTATTTGCATACTTAAGCAAGAGGATAAGCTTCTTACCCTCCATAACCTTAACCTTAACGCCTACTCTGCCCTTCAGCTTCGTTGGCACAACCTTGGCCGGCAGATCCGCCTAGAAACTCGCGCCGCTATTTTTGCCAATCGCTGGAGGGAGTTCTTTTAACGTGATATAAGTTTACCTCCGTACACGTGATAGGGAGACGCGCACGCGCGGTTGCTGCTTCTTGCCCTCCCCCTTTTTTTCCTCTCAGGTTATCATGGCGGCCGGAGGGGCTCACGTTGCCATAGGAAAACCTGCCTCCCTGTTACAGGACTGGGAATGGGAAAACGCGGCCAGGCAGGCGGGTGAAGGTATGGTCAGGGAATGGGTGTGAATAGAAATGGCATGGAAATGAACTCGCGTGTTTCTGCACTGCATGCAGAAAACGAGGTTTGTAGGGCAAGAAGGACTACTCGGGGCTTTGAAATAAATGGTGAATAAAATGGAGAGGAAGGCAAGACGATCAGGCTTACATCAGGAGAAAAGGAGAAATGCTGAAGTTAGGTGTGTGGGTGAAGAGCCTTCTTGGGAAATTATGCTCAGTAGTGTAATTCAATGGTATCCTTAAGAATAAATTAATCCTGGGGTTTATAGAGTGGCTTTCTCCCATCTCTAGTAAAGGCGTTTTATCCGCCTCTGTATGGGACTCCAGCAATTATAATGGGTTGAAGTTGGGCACAAGCAAGGTGTTCGTTCATCAGGTGGAGCAATGAGTCTTGCAGGGTATGGCACGTGTTGTTTTTGGTAAAGGAAAAAAAAACAACCGAATAAGAGTTTTTCGTTCAAATAACCTTTCCCCCACTTGGTTTTCTTTGGAACTATATATGAACTGGGGGGATGTGGTTTGAAAAAAAAGGATAACAAAGACTCATGTAAATATTGTTGACATATTATTATAAAGCTGTTCGTTAGGAAAAAATGGTTTCATTTTCATGAGGTGTAGCATCCTCTGAAATACATAACGGAAAAGAGATTGCATGAAGGATTCTTTTTAGCATTTGGCCAAGTGGACAGATGCGTTCCATGGTGTACTTTTTTGTTTAGGTAAGACTGGAAGAATAGTTTTCCTAGCTACAGAGTCATTTATAGCAACCAGTCATTTTATGGGTATTGGTTGCAGCCTAGATCAAGTTATAGAGGTACTATGATATTCTAACCTTAACTTGGTTTTTTTTTTCATTTTGCAAGCAGTTATTTGATCTCACTTTTTATTTACTAAAGAGACTGCATCGAAGGATAATTAGCATCCCAATTCAGGAAGAGTTTTCTTAATGTCAACTGTGTTTAGAAACTATGAAAAATATATGCTTGTTTTGGTTTAATACATTGGATTTTGTTTTCCAATCTGAATTGGAACTTTTTCTCACTTTACTTAGGAAAAGGATCAATTGATTGTGAGATTTTATCATGGGTTTTGGTGCTCATTACCAATAAATAACAACAGGGCTGAAAAGTGCTGTTGGAAACTAGCAATTGTATTTTTCAAAGAGACATGCTTTAGAATCAAACCTTGTTCTTTTCATAGTAAACTTTGTATTAATAAAATGGGTAAAATGCAAAAATTACAACGAACTATTTAGCAGCCTATTAACTAGTTAATGAATTCAATGCTGGAATAGATTTTGAAAAAATTCCATACAATATTTATTTTCCTATTGTAATTAGACAATAAATGTTATTTATAAACTTGTTTACTTTTTTCCATGTACAAGTTTCCCCACTGCTAGTAAGATAATGCAGTTGTTCAATAAAGATTGTGGATACTCTGACATTTTTGGTATCAATATATATTTTTTCTGATTTTACATTTGAAAATGTAATATACTCAAATATACTGTAAACAAGTCATGCCACAAAGATAACAAGTATATATTGAATGTAAAAATAATTATACTGCAGGCATAAGTTCCAATATTCCTTTTGCCTGAAATGCAAACCTGCATAATCATTACAAAATAGGGTTCATAGTGAATTTTCAAGTCTAATTCTAAAATAATGGTGCTGTGACTTAACTCCCTATTTCATGAGGAGCTGAAAGCCAAGTCCTTCTATTATTACTAATATTGTAGAAACACAATAATAACATTTGGATGTATGATCTTTTGGGAATTAAAGAGTTAAGGATATTTATTAGAGGAACTGTTTTGAACTTGGCTAATTAGAAAATGTATTTTTTTTTTCTTTAGATGCCTTTTTTTGTACATATACAACAAAATATATTGTCATGAAAATGTCACATTTAAGAAAAGTGCTAGGGTTAGTGTTAATATTATAATACTTTTTCATTCTAGATGAAAAGCTGAAGAAATTTAGTGAACTTTGTCCACTATAAGAGTTGCTGATGTTTCTGTTCACTATCATGATGGCTTCTGTAACCCTTTTTTAATATGTTTTTAAAGAGGCAATATAAGTACCTAATTGGTTTGTTAAAGTCTTAACAGGTGTGCATGGTTTCTCAGACTATGCATGATTTCTCAGATCATACATGTAGGCTGAAAATGCCAACTGTGTAGCTTATTCTTACAATCAGGTCACATTAAAGATAGGTGGGAATATATACAGTACTATATACCAACATAGTCCTCCATTTGGTTCTTGTTAGTGTCAAATGATTTCTGCAAAGACAGTTTTTTTTTTGCTGCTGAACTTGACAGTATGTTTAGCAATATACAATAGTTAATCTTGATGGCTTGAAAGCATTTTGGAGATAACCCCGGATCCTTTCTAGTGTCAAATGATATAAAATACATTAAAGTGATTGCTTTTACCTGAGACAATGCATTATGGCAAAAAATTAAGAATTAGTCTTGTGTTAAGCACTGGTGTGATCCTAAATAGCATAGCACCTAGACTTATATACTGCTTCACAGTGCTTCACAGTCCTCTCTCGGTAGTTTACAGAGTCAGCATATTGCCCCCAACAATCTGGGTCCTGATCAGGAATTGTACAGGCAAGGTGCTAGACCTAGAACAGAGATATGAGATTCTTTGCCTCTTCTTTATGCTCAGCACAGAAAAGAAGCTAAAAGTATAGGAAGGTGCCTCTTTTAGGAAAAACCTACATTCTTAGCATAGTGTAAATGTTCAACTTGTCATGGTATAATGCTATATTCCCACAACTAGAATGATCCATTTTTTGTCTCCCACAGTCACCTGACTCATCTTTGAATGTCAATAACATATAACACCAGCAAGTCTTTGATTCCCTAGTACAGGGGTGTCTCATGTTGTCGCGTCGTCACGTGATGTATCGTGACTTTTTTCCCTTTGCTATAATGAGGTGGGCGTGGCCAGTGTGTGATGCATCCAGCCTGCGGGCTGCAAGTTTGACACCCCTGCCCTAATAGGTAGCTTGCAGATATAATACAAGTTAGGTTAACTGAAAGCAAGATTGAGTTAGTTGGGTGCAAAATCTAAGCCCATCTTAGTTAATTAAGTGGAATATTTATGCAGTAGAGAGAGAATATAACCTGCCTGTCTTTTTGCATGTCGCAATTAAACATATCATGATATTTGGACCAGTAAGACAGACTATGCTTCATGAGACATATTGTCTTAATTGTTAATTGAAGCACTGTGACAAGTTAACATTGGGATTTAAAGTACATACTGTATATTCTCATTTTTTCCCTGTGTAAAAATTGAACTAGAAATTAACAATTTCAATTCCTTTTTTTCTTAGGAGTGAAGACTGGAACATGCTCCATCTTAGATGTTGTGGAAATCTTGGGGTAAGTAGATCATTGCGACAATCTCTGTTCCAAATAGTTACATCTTGTCCAGCATGTCTGTGTACTATATTGGAGCAACGGAGAAACATAAAGAAGAATATCAAAATTTTATTAAAATTTTAAGACATTAGTCTGATTAAATGAAATTACTGAATGTTTGAAGGTATGTTTGAATCAGAAGTAGCTCTAAGGATAACATAACAAAAGCTCTAAGGATAACATAACAAAAAAGTCAACATTGCCCATTTCCTTTTGTATTTAAATCATTAAATTTATTTTTAACTTCATATTGTAATTTTTCCTTTCAGTTTCTTCTGCAATCTTTTTACCACTAGTGTATACTATGCTAACCAAAGTAAGGAAATATGAAGGGCACATAAATCTTCACAAGATTTAATTCATGTAATATGCACAACGAGATTAGATCTAATAATCTCTTTGTACATATACATTCTGTAGTAAAGAACTAGTTTGAGTAGAATTAAAAGGATTGTGATTTTGAGGTAGAATAAAGGACAAGTGGATGTGGGGGTGGGAAGGAAGATGGAAGATTAGATGAGTTTAGGTGGGTATTCTGCAATTGAATTCAAGTGGAAGATTTGGCTGATGGACTGACACATATGTCATACTGAGTGTGCCTCTTAAGATCTCTCTACATTTGTTGCAACCAAAAGCCAGATCACACTAAATGACTTGATCATGACCTGCTGGAATGGTTTGGCCAAATCACTCAGATATAGTGTGTTTAGTCTATGTAAAATACATTTTTCTTTATGAGAACTGTTAATGATAAATATATTTCATAAAGTTATTCTTATTGAATGGCTAGCTTCTGGATTTTAAGATTTATCTCACATCAGAGGTCCCCAACCCCCAGGCTGTGGCCCATTACTGGGCCTTAAGCCTTTCAGAACCGGGCCATAGAAGTGGCGAGCGTGCATGTGTGCACATTCCCTATTGTGCGAGCAGTGTGTGTATGTGCCTGCCGCTCGTGCAAATGAAGCTGCTTGCGCTTCCCCATGTACGTGGGAAGCCATCCCCTCTTCTCCTGCCCCTGGTCTGCAAAGCCAAAAAGATTGGGGAAGTTTGCTTTTTGTGATACCCTGTTCTTTTCATTAATAGAAATGTTTTTTGTGCTTTCTGCATTATTTGAAAAAGGCAGGATCATATAGATATTTCTTCATTACTGAATGAAACACAGAGATATATTTAGTGGCATATCCTTTACTTTTTTCATACTGTCACCTGTGATTGCTATTATGAGGCACGTGGAATTTTTTGGAAATTATACAAAGTGTAATTCATTGCATATCAGTCTGAAAACCTGTCTTCTACTCTGCTCCACGTACCTAAAAATAATTACTCCCTAACTTCATAGGATTACTTTTATAACAAATATGCATAAAATGACTGTTCTTGTCTAAACTTAGCATACAAAAAAACCTGTAGAGAGAGAATGTAAGGAAAACAATATAATGGCACATAATTTGATCATGCTAATTAATGTAATTTCTCAGGGGGAAGAAGGATATATAATTATCAAACTTCCAAAACTCCCAGATTGAGGTTGGGCTGGATTCTGACTATACAAAAAATATTTTAAAATCCTGTTTAACACAGCTATTTGTCATAAATTTTTGACACATAGAAATCTCTATTCTGGGAGCAGAAAATGTAAGTTCTTTAAATCTGAGACAAAACAGGAGAAGGAAATTGAGATAGTTGTTTCTGAGCTAATGTTAAAGAGAGAAAGGATTATTATAGCATTATTCCCTCAGAGCCTAAGGTTAAAGTTAGAATTTTCAGATAAAGAATAGAATAGAATAGAATAATTTTGCTTCTATACCGCCCTTCTCCCCAAGGACTCAGGGCAGTGTACAGCCTATTAAAAACACAAAACAAACATCAATTAAAATAATTTAAAATTATTAAATAATTCGGCTCAATTTAAAACCCCAGAAATTTAACACACCCAATTTAAAATTATTATGTTGATAGCCTGGCCTGGCGGAACAACAGGGTCTTGAGTGCACAGCGAAATGCCCGGAGGTCAGAGATCTTACGCACTTCCAGGGGCAGTTCATTCCACAGGACTGGGGCTCCCACAGAGAAGGCCCTCCCCCTGGGTGTCGCCAGCCGACATAACTTGGCCGATGGCACCCTGAGGAGACCCTCTCTGCGGTAGCGAACTGGCCGGTGAGAGGCTATTGGTGGCAGAAGTCGGTCTCGAAGGTACCCAGGTCCTATGCCATGGAGCGCTTTAAAGGTAGTGACCAACACCTTGAATTGCACCTGGAAGACCACTGGGAGCCAATGCAGCTCGTGCAGGAGGGGTGTCAGGTGGGCACAATGAGTTGCGCCCATAACCACCCGTGCGGCCGCATTCTGGACCAGCTGGAGCCTCCGAGTGCTCTTCAAGGGGAGCCCCATGTAGAGAGCATTAGAATAGTCCAGCCGGGAGGTGACAAGGGTATGAGTGACCGTGCGCAAGGCGTCCCGGTCCAGAAAGGGCTGCAACTGGCGGATCAGGCGAACCTGATAAAAGGCCCCCCTGGCCACGGCCATATGCTCTTCAAAAGACAGCCGTGCGTCCAGGAGGACACCCAGATTGCGAGCCCTCTCTGTGGGGGGCAAAGATTCACCCCCAATAGTCAGCGATGGCACCTGCTGACTACATCGGGATGCCGGAAGCCACAGCCACTCAGTCTTGGAAGGGTTGAATCTGAGCCTGTTCCTCCCCATCCAGACCCGCACGGCCTCCAGGCAGCGAGACATCATATCAAGGACATCGTTGGGGTGGTCTGGGGTGGAGATGTACAGCTGAGTATAAAAGGAAGCAGGAAATAAATGCTTTAAGAAAAAAATGTTATTTTGTTCTTTTTTAATGGATACACATCTGAGCCAGCATTTTCTTTTTTCTTTTTTTCTTTATTTTTTAATTGGTTCGATTTATATGCCGTCCTTCTCCGGAGACTCAAGGCGGCTTACAATGCATTAAGCAATAGCCTTCATAATTTTGTATATACCTGCTTAGTAGTGGTACCTATTTATCTACTCGCATTTGCATGCTTTCGAACTGCTAGGTTGGCAGGACCTGGGACGAGGACGGGAGCTCACCCTGTTGTGTGGCGCCTGGGTCTCAAACCTAGGCTGCTGGCTTTCCAGCTGACAAGCCCAGTGTCTTAATCACTGAGCTACCCCCCCCCTCCATACTTTTGGATAGGCCCCAGAAATACTCTGAATTAGTCAAAGAATGTAGTAAGGACATCTCAAAGAACATTTCTTGTCTGAAAAGAATAAAAAAAGAATGGCAGTTGGAGGTTCAGAAAAATATATGCATATATTAACGATAATTTATCAGAGCAATTTTCTGATGCAATATAATTTAAATTGTGATTGAGCAAGTAAGAGAAATCTCACTCCAACTCCTTCCTGGTAATACAATATTTTTCTCTTTACTTGCATGGTTCTTAAACGTTTAACTCTTATTTTTTCTTTCTAATGCAGAACTCCTCTGAAGAATGAAGATTCTCAAGTGCGGGCACAGGGCATTCAAGTACTCTCTGAGGTCCTCCTACAGTGTTATCCCCTCCTCCAAGAGCAGGAAGGTGGGACAAAACATAATTCTCACAGTGAGCTAAATCTCCTTACCAGGCCCAAAACTGCCCTCAGTTTTTATTCAGTATTATTCAGTGATCAGGAGCATATGTGTAGGCAAATATAATTCAATGACTTGGTAGCCTTTGATATTTGCATCCTTGTGAGGCAAAACTGGACTGTATGATCACATATACAACTATTTTACATTTTGTGATACAGATAGCCCTCAAACAGGAAATCCCAGCCTAGCCACTCTCATTGTCCTGCATTCTGCCACACCAGCTGACTTTCACTGTCTTCATCCTGGGTTTGCACAAAGCTGCTTCCCACATCTTTGCAAGGTCTCTCATGCCATTTTCCAAATAGTGCACAGACCTGTCCAAATAGCACGTATCCTCACAAGGATTTGGAAGGCTTCAAAATTTCACAAGAAAGCCACACACAATTTGGACTAGACTGCATGCATTCTCTGGCGAGCTGCTACTTTGAAAAAGTTCCAGCCTGGCCTGCTTAGTCAGCAGTAGGCATAAGAAAATAGCAAAGGGCAGCAAGGGCTGCAAAGCACAGGGGGACAAAAGAACAAGGAGTAGAGATAGGCAGGTGGAGGGAGTTGAAACATCCCTCTGATCATAAATGCAGACTGGCTGCTACATGGCCATATTTTGATCACCTGGCCATGTATGGCTATAACTTTGGTCATGGGTTGTAAGTCCAATTTTTTAACACTGTCGTAATTTTGAATGGTCACAGAACAAATGGTCATAAATTGAGGACTACCAGATTTTGTGTGTGTGTGTGTGTGTGTGTGTGTGTGTGTGTGTGTGTGTGTGTGTAAGTAAAATTTATAATGTTTTAATTTTATGTGTTACTTCCTCATCTTTACAAATATTTAAACTGCAATGTGATTTACCTTTGTGGCAGTTTTGAGTGCCTGAAGGCATTTATATGTACTGTGCCACTATTAACTAGTGCATATGTGACAATTATGTTTATTTGGAGACGACGAGAAGCATCTTAATATTAAACAATATCTCATATGTTCAGCCAAAGAGTAGACTATGCAACTTCTTGGATTTGAAGGCAAATCCACTTTGGATTGAGAGCAGAGTACTATTGTGAGATAGTTACGATAGGCCGCTGCACAATCCCTGAAAAAATTGTATTGCTGTAATAGTTTGTGCACTTGCAAGAAGGCAGCCGACATTGTGGTGAAGCAGTACAGACAAGCGGTAGCTCCACAAAGTCCCGCCGAATTATTCTAGCCAGGAGGCTCTGCGGGGCTGAAAATTCCCTGTAGGGGTGATGAAGACAGAGGGGATGCTTCGGTAGTCGCGAGGAGAGTGCAGTCTCCTCGTTTGACCTGAAGAAAGCCCCTTTAACTGGGGGAAGAGAAGATGGCCATTATGGCTGAACTGAAGCCATGACAACTGAAACGGAAGAAAAGAAAGGAAAGATCCTGTAACAGTGTGCTCAGTCTGAGTAAGAACTTTCTGACATTTGCTGTGAAATTTCCCCCCAAAAAACACCCCCTTTGGAAAGTGGGACTCAATTGAGGTAAATAGCGGCGACTAAAACCTGGAGCTACTGTCAGATTTGGAAAAGAAAGAAAAGAAACTGCAGACAGAAACAACCTTAAAGATAAAGGATAGACTGGATTGGCTAGTTTTTAGCAATTTAAATTGTTTTAAAATATTGGATTATACTTTTATTGCCACCTTGATTTGAAGGACTTCGGAAAATTATTGGAAAATATTTTTGGAGATATTTTATTCGCAGCAAAAGTGGAGAAAAAAAGTAAGAGTGACACCTGCTTGCCTGGGAAGACATCATAGAGCTGAAAAAAGTGGAAGAAGGCGTGAAAGTTGTTTAGTCTACAAATTAGCTGGAATACACTAAACAACACCTGCAAATTGATTGTACTTGGTGTTTGGAAATCTAAAGCACTGCATGCTCCTAGTAAAAAAGAGAGGTGAATAATTTGTAAATTTAACAGGGAAGCGAACTGTACCAGTAGTAACACAAAAAGAAGAGGGATTGATTGAATTGTTTGGCTGTTCCTGGATTGAGAATCCATTATGAATTTTGGCATTTTTGATTTAATTTGTGAACATGTAATACTATCCATAAATTGACATCATCCCTGACAGTGCTCATCACTGAGTATTTTCTCAGGGCCTCCACTTCTTAATGTGGCTTACAGCTGTCTCGAGAGAACATTCCTCTCAGTGTTTGCCATGCTAAGAACAAATGATTGGAACTGTGATTCTGCACTGAGAAGCACTGAGAAGCGTGCTTTGTGATAAGTGGTTGATTATGTGCAGTTTGCCTTCTGGAAATTTTTCCTTGTTATAGAAACTCTTATTTATCATCAACCAAATGTTTCGATGAATGTGGGACTACCCAAGAAATCTGTGATACTTCTTTATTACCCATTTTTGTTCTGTAGTTCCAAGCCTGACCAAGATATCAGTTTGTTACATTTAATTCCTAATGTGTGATTTGAAAACTTGCTTACTAATATAGCACAGTGACTAATAATGTTTTTATTGCTAATTATAGTAATATTAATGTTTTTTATTCCAGTGAACCACCTTGTCTTGTTCTACGAGAACCGTCTAAAAGACAATCACCTTGTCATTCCTTCTGTGCTGCAGGGACTGAACGCTCTGGTGAGAATTTACTATCAATGATACATACATAGTTCATTTTGTAAAATTTCCAGGATCTAAATGACAGTGGCAATCTTTTGGTGTGTTTCGTGTGTTTCTGTATCTTCCCCCCCCCCCTGTATTTTCTTTTTCTCTTGATTTTTTTCTATTTTTCTTAGTTTATATTAGTTTTTTTATCTTTGTAAAATTATAAGTAAAAAAATGTACACCTTTTCTATAAAAATAAATAGCAGAATCTTCCTAACAGAGATGAATGACTTAACCATGATTTGAATTAAATCTACTTTGCTGAGGTTCTGATTCTGTTCAGGGAAGCTACTGCAGATAGCCATCTCTTAATGCAGATGGACATTTATCAGAATTTTTTTTTTCCTTTTTAGAGCAAATGTGTAGTGTTAGCTCCAGGACTGGCAGTGTCTGTTCTCAAAGCTATCTTCCAGGAAGTTCACGTTCAGGTGAGCATGGAAATCCTTTACATTCTGTATATATGATTCAACATTCCTTCCAACAGTCATTATTATTGCACTGGTTATACTGTATAGCATCTTATGCCTGCAGTGACTCAACATTAATACGTAGCTAGGGCCTTTCCTTTGGTTTGGTGTCAGAGTCTAAATATGTCACATTCTGCTAAAGAATCTTTATAATCCTATACTTCACAAGTTGAAATCATGTTCTGATTCACTGATACTATTATTATAGAAAGAATGGTCTCCGTGGTCTGGTCAACGTGGTATATATAGATACTACATTAAATGTCTTGACTTATTATGGTAGATTCTACATTAAATGTCATTTCAAATCAGTTTTCTCTATAAACTTTCTTAGTTGCTTCTTTCTTTACATTCTATTTTTTGAATGATGTCCTTATGTGATAGCATAATTAAAACAGGGACAAAGTGAGGCTGGATAACTGACCTTTGAGATTAAATCTAAAACTATTAGTATTATAGGTCTTACTCTTGTATATACAGATATGGCCACAATTGAGCCCAAAATTTCTGTTGCTAAGAGAGACAGTTGTTAAGTGAATTTTGCCCCATTTTATGATCTTTCTTGCCACAATTGTTAAGTGAATCACTGTGGTTGTTAAGTTAGTAACATGGTTGTTAAGTGTATCTGGCTTCCCTATTAACTTTGCTTGTCAGAAGGTCGCAAAAGGTGATCACATGAACCTGGGACATTGCAGCCATGATAAATCTCCACTGCAATATCCAATTGCCAAGCAACCAAATTTTAATTAGGTTGTAAGTGTGAAAAACGTCACACATAAATGACTTCTTTCAGTGACATTGTAACTTTGAATGGTCGCTGAATGAATTGTAAGTTGAGAACTACCTGAAATGTGTGAATGGAAATTCTTATGTGCATTACACTTATATTGGAACTAAAATATCTTGGGGTTCGCAAGAGGCAGCAAAGTATATAGAGCTGCACTGGGACTAAACATGAGACAAAAAATGGAATGAAGAAAAGTTTTGACCATCTCCGCATTAATACAGATTGTAGGCATAAGCTTTAATTTACATTTAATTAATCTGAATTGTCCTCTGTGCCAATAGATAAAGTATAAATAAATTTACCTTAGAAGAAATATGATTTTAAGAATATGTGAATAATAATTATTTTAATAGCCATGCTTTTCTTTTCTTTTCTTTTAGTCTATGCTACAGTTAAATCGTCATACTGTCTATAGTATCATCACTAATTTCATGAGCAACCGAGAGGCAGGTAAGAAGAGTATTTTTGGAAGTAATTGAATCAGATGTCCAACTTGAAAACTGTGGGATCTTATTTGCTGCTTTTTTTCCACAGAGCTAAAAAGTTTAGGTGCTGATTTCACCTTGGGCTTTATTCAGGTGATGGATGGAGAGAAAGACCCACGCAACCTGTTAATAGCTTTCCAGATTGTTCGAGACATCATTGTAAAGGGCTATGCACTAGGTAAATTCGCCTCAAAGTGAAGTTAATCATCCAAGGAAAAGCTTGCATTACCATTATAGCAAGTGCAAAATGATCCAGGAATGAACTGATCGGAGAACTCCATATTCAGTTTCTTTCCAGATCATCTCATTGGAGGTGAACAGGATCACTGGTTTCCAGAAGCATGTCCTTCAAACCAGAAGCTGTTTTGGGGTGTTCAAAATGAAATGAGGGTATTTCAACCAGTTTACCCCTCAAAATATCTCAAGCAACTTCCAGTTTGGATTATTTGTTTGTGAAAATTGTCAATCAACCCTCTGGAATGGCCTAGTCCAAATGGAAACAGAATGTTCTGGAACTATCTGACAAGAGTTATATCCAGATTGGAAGATTTTAGAAATCTGTAGTTCTACCCTCTTAGTTATGAGAATTTATTCTAGTAAGGAGGGATATTGAACATGGAAAATAGCTAAAATACACTTAAAGTAAAAAACATTGAATCAAAGTTGTAGATTGTCTTGTGTTAAACTCTAAGACAAATCTCCCGAGTTGTGGATGATAACAGTTATGTCACTAGGTGAATTTCAAATATAGATCCTGTCTAGAATTTGAGCCTCTGTAATTTGCAATGGCTTAATACGAAATTGTAACTATGTATACTCAGATGCCATACTATTATGTTTATAATTTTCAGGGCCTTTTGCAGAAGAGCTGTTTGAGGTGACTTCCTGCTACTTCCCTATTGACTTTACTCCTGTGAGTGAATTGTTCAGATGACAAGTTTGTCTTATAACTAGTTCTCAAACTGAAATATGGGTGCTGAAATAACAATATCTGTTATGAAGGATATTTTTTCTGAAGAGGTTTATTCAGCATACCCAGGGTGGGTGACTGAACAAGGTGACTTTCATAATGTTTTCAATCTTTGATTTTGTTCTAGCCCTCCAATGATCCTCATGGAATCCAGAGAGAAGACCTGATTTTCAGTCTGCGGGCAGTGCTGACCTCTACCCCTGTTTTTGCTGAAGTACGACAGTTTTATTCAGCAATTGGTGCAGTATTGGTTAACATGAAAAGGGACATGAATTTTCACGACACTGTTTTTCACTTATAGTTAAACGTATTGTTACAGTGCTTTTCAAATTAATTGTAATTGTTGTCTCCCCTTGATTCATACAGGTGTTCCTTATTACAATTTTGATATGCTGACTCTAGTAGACAGCTTTTTGTTTATTGGGCTTGTTTTTACACTAGAGACAAAGGAAGAAAGAGAAAATTACTCTCTTCTGAGCCTTTTGGGATTCCAGCACATTAGTGAGGCTGTTTCTTTCCTAATACAGCAGCCTTTTACACCAATTAGTTTTGTCCTACTTGAGCTTCAGCTTCAGCTTCTTCCTTCAACTTCTATATACTTGGATTCACAGAATAGAAATACAGCACCTTCAACATCCAAGAGTCTCTACCATTGTCTAAGAGATCTGCCCTTTTATACATTGCTCACAGGTGCCCAAATTAGGCAAGAAGCTTCTCAGTGTTTACATATTACTTTACGCACAGAAAAAGGCCCTCAATTATAGATTGGGATCAATCTATAATATATAGATTATATCATTCAGATCATATCCTGCCATAAGAGGTTGAAAATAAATCCATCAACACTGATATTTGGGAAAGATTTCTGATTTGTTAATAGTAAGGGAAATTGATCCTAGTACATTCAACTTCAATCCTAACTTCTGGTAACTTCCCTGGATGCATCCATGTGGTTTTCTTGGCATGATACAAAAGTGGTTTAACATTGTGTTCTTCTAGAAGGTGTGTGTGTGTGTGTGTGTGTGTGTGTGTGTGTGTGTGTGTGTGTGTGAGAGAGAGAGAGAGAGAGAGAGAGAGAGAGGAAATTTTTCCCATCCAAAATGTGCTTTTTATTACTTTTTCCTCCTACAGTTCCTACTTCCATTGCTCATTGAGAAAATAGACTCAGATGTACAAAGTGCCAAACTGGATTCCCTGCAAACCCTGGTGAGAGCACTCAGTAGTGATAATTAAATTTGCCTGAGCCATGGGAATTAGTTTTACTTTATGCCCAAATGGTACAATGTATTGGCAGTGGGGCTGCTTGTTATTTGGCAATTAAGACACACAGCTAATTATTTCTGTATATCTCCTTACAGATTGCTGCATGCAAGATCTATGGGCATAAAGAATTGAAAGAATTCCTCCCTAGCCTTTGGTCATCCTTGCGCACTGAAGTAAGAGGAAGTAGTGTATTTTTTGGGTGGGTGGGGAAATAGACTGAATTTTTGGGGATCCGTGCATTCTGAATTTTCCCACTCTGCCTTTCTGAGGTTCTACCGCACCTGACTTTATACAGTTTTACAGTGAATAGTTTAAAGAAGCTATAGAGATAAATGGAAGAAATAGATTAAGAAATAGATTAAGCTTGCTTTTTAAAGATGTCTGTAATACTAGCTAAATATACCCACCATAGCAAAAACAAGAAGATCTGACTCCACCTTTTTAATAGGTGTTCCAGACAGCAAGTGAGAAGATAGAAGCAGAATGCTTGTCTGCTTTGCGAGCTCTGTCAGCATGTCTGTCCCGTTTGGTGCTCGGAGCTGATGATGAGGATCTTCTGGATTTCTTTCTTAGAGGAGTTCTGCAAGGTAAGCCCTGAAGAGCTCTTACGTTGGTTTTTTTGGTCCTATGATAGGTATTCTGTTGTTTTTCCTTGACGTGCTGTTAAAAGAAGTAAACACCTTGAGGAAAAGATAGTTCATTTTAATGTTACAGTCATGATTTTGCTCTAGCACTCAAGGAGAAGGTATCAGGAAATAAGATGCAGAGAACAATTTTTTAAATTAAACTTTAATGCTGTTGGCAATCATTACTCTAGTGGAATAAATGCAATATTGGTGCTGCTTTGTAAGGCATGCTATTACTGTTAAGCAATCTTGTTTATTTTAGATTGCAGACACCATCTATGTGAACCTGACATGAAACTGGTGTGGCCAAGCGCTAAGCTCTTGCAGGCAGCTGCAGGAGCTTCTTTGCGGGCTTATTACCAGATCACAAGTAGTGTACTTCCTTTGCTGTTGGAACAGTATACCAAGCATGAGCAGGTGAGAAGAAATTGGGGCAGAAAACATTCTATTGAAGCAGGGTTAAAAAGTCATGTAACTCCAGACTCAATATAGTTTGTGGCAGTTCTGTCATATGCCCTAGGCTTATAATTCGGTTGGACTCCAATTTAGAGCAAAAGTCTGCATATTTTATCTTTTCCTCTATCTAGGGAAGTTTCTCCAATCCATCCTGTGTCCTCTTGATCTCTTGTAGAGTAGTCAGCACAGGACAGTCTTGGAGGTGTTGCTTGGTTTCTTGGAGTTACGGCAAATGTGGGATCCTGAGGAGGAAGGTGAGTTGCTGCTTAGTTACCTTCTAGGACAGAATTTTCTTTTACTTAAGTGTTTTGCTAACAAGACTGTTCTTAACAGCTTCCTTATATTAATGTGCTTCTGTGTTACCCAGAGGTGTGTTCTGCAGAGATAAATGATTTTCATCCATAGGGCCAGAGCAATAGTCTGAGAGGGAAAGCGGAGAGACAGGGAAATTTTTATCCTTTGTAATAGTTGAGGTAAATTCTGGAAAACTCTTTTTCTTACAAACCTAATTCTAAATTTCTAAGACTGCCTTGGTGTGATTTATCATGCATAAAGGAACCATTCCTGCTTGAATTTAGCCAAACTTTTCTTATAAATATATGTAATCAGTTTTGCCAAAGCTGCATATTTCCTCATTTTAGTCTCAGGTTCTTGATTCTGCATAAGTTTCAAATTCTGTTATCTTTCTCAAGATACTTCCTCCTTTCTGGAGCTCATTTTTTATTCTTCCAGGAATTTGTAGGTAAGGTGGTATTGTATCACCTAGAGCTTTAGATGGTTTTCACTCCTTTAAAATTATAATTTTTCTGCAACCTTCACAGACCACTGGTTCAACACTGAAGGATATTATTATAGTAGCAATGCTAGCATAAACCTTGTTGTTTCTAGTTTTGAATATCTGATATACTCAAGATTATTTCATTAGATAATGAAATTATCCTCCCTCTTTCTGCCTCCTTTACAGACAAAAGTCCACTGCTTTCTTGCAAAGATGCTCTGTGTTCTATAGTATTCTCTGTCTTAGCTGAGCCCAATATTCAACTCCAATTGGTTGGGATCCAGATTCTGACATTTCTAGCATCTCGTCAAGGTATGTGTTATTCTTTGGTTTGAAATGGCATTCCTTGGAGGTAGAGGAAAGATCATATACTTTTTTCTCTTGAGTGCATTTTTATTTTTTTATATATTTTTTAATGTTTTATTTTATTTTATTGGAAAGACAGTGTCATGTCAGGATAATAATGCAAATAAAGCAGAGCCAGAGAGAGATCAATGGTAAATCTTAACATACATGCTAATAACTATAACTGTACTATGTTAACAGTAATTACAGCAATACAACCAAAAAGAAAAGAAAACTTCAACTAAGTTTCTACTTGCATTAACTTATTTACAAATTTTTCCATATTATATCCATAGTTTTATACATCTTTGTTGTACTGACATTCATAAACTTCCCTCTCATTTCTACCTCTTGTCTTTATCCATTCATAAAATTTATTCCATGTCCTGTAATATTTCGAGTCTTCTTTATCTTTAATCTTTAATCTGTCCATTTCAGTACAATCCCAAATTTTCCTAATTATGTCATCGTCCGATGGGGTGTTCACATTTTTTCAATATTTAGCATATGTAATTCTAGCTGCTGTCAATATATGTAACACTAAGTAAATGGTTGCTTTGTCATAACTTTCCGACAATATACCTAAGAGGCATGTTTCTGGTTTGAACTCAATATGTTGCTCAGTTATCATTTCTTGCCATTTATGAATTTTCTCCCAGTAACTCCTTGCTTTCTTAAAAGTCCACCACATGTGGTAGTATATTCCTGGAGTCTGGTTGCATTTCCAATAATTGGCGGAGGAGTTCTTATACATTTTGGCCAATCTTGATGGCGGCAAGTGTCACCTATAAAACAATTTGTAAAGGTTTTCTTTATAGGATGTGGCCATCGTCAATTTGTAGTTTCTCTCCCAAACTTTTAACCATTTTTCTAATTTTATGTTGTATCCGAAATTCTTTGCCCAGGAAATAATTGTTTCTTTAACTATCTCTTCCTCCATTTTATAGTTCAGTAAACAATTATATATATATATATTAATCAATTTTTCATCCATCCCCATTAAATTTTGTCCAATGCTGTTTGTTCTTTGTTTACACCCCATAATTTAACATCTTTTGCATGCCTTGCTTGGATCTGCAAATACAGCCACCAAGATAAGTCCAACCCCTGCTTCTGCAACTGTTGTCTGGATTTAAGATCACCCCTTTCATCTAAAATATCCTTGTAACATACAATTTTTCCCCAATTATAAGATTTAAATATATTATTGCCTCCATTGGAGAGAGCCAGACTGGTACTTTCCTACAGTGTTGCAGTTTAATTTTTTCCCAAATGTTTAAGTAACGTGTTCCTCACATAATACCTCTGGAGATATTTGTGTGCTGTTTTTCTGCCATACCAAGGAGAGGTGTGTCAGCCTAATTGCAAGTTGTGCCCTTCTAGTAATAATAGTCTTTCATTATTTAAGTTTACCCAATCTTTTAGCCACTTGGCTAAAAGATGGAGTGCATTTTTAGATGCTAGTGGGTATATATGTGTCTGGTATGCTGGTTAGCATGTTTCCTAGCCTTAACAGCTGAGCTTCCAGCAAATTGATCATTTTAATGACTTTGTATATGCTGTGATTACTTCACAAGAAGTAGGATATAATATAGCAATTTTTTTCCGTTTTAGAGCTCCTGGATCTTGCAGATGTGGAAAAGCTTGCAGATCAATTTGCACAGTTCATCCTGAATGAAAAGGATTCCCAAATCAGGTCAGAACAATCCTCCTGATCAAACAAACAAACCATTGAGAATTTCTGAAAAAGCATTTTTCCTTTTTGTAATATTGGGTATTTCATTAGTAATTTGCTTGCAAATAGTAAAAAGAATTCCACCAATTAATGCATAACAGTAAATTCTTCAATTTCAGATTTCCATATCTTGAACTAAGATTTTTACATGTTAATTAATAGAAAAGGGCATTTCTAATACTGCTGTTGTGATCCCATTTGATTCCTCATGTTTGGTTTGTACTGCCATCCTTTTGATATAAATTTGTAATACTCTAGGCTGGGTTCACATAACAAGATAATGCTCAAAGAAATAAGCTATGTTATGGCTCAGCGTGAAGTCCTAGATCTCATATCATACTAAAATAAAGTTTTTTTTAAAAAAGTAAAGGTCTAACCACAGACCTACTTTCACCTAGATTAGCATTTCCAGATTAATATTTTATGGAATTGGACCAGTAGTGTTGATAATTTTTCCATAGAAGTACCAGTTAATTCAGTTAAGTTTTCAATTGCTCAAGCTACCATTTAACCACAGTTCAAAGCCTGTCAGATTATTTGATAATACGTCTAGTGAGAATCCCTATCCTCTACTACCAGATTTTAGCCTAACACTTCTGGATGGAATTTAGCAAAATCTAGGCATTTGGTATCAAATGTGTTTATAAACTAACATTTATAAAACCTCACATATAGAATATATGGTATTGCAGTTTCAAAAATTTGATCCCCACAGAATGATCTGTGTGTTTCATTATGGCAGTTCATTCTTACTTTTTCTATATCTTCTTAGTTTGGCAGCTATGGATGCTGCTGGCACCCTTGCTCCTGTCTACCCAGAAATCTTCAGCAAGTGTTTGGTTCAGAAGCTTTCAAAAGGACTGGAGTCAGGTAGAATCTTTCCAGTGGATACCTTTCTTAATAGTTGCACAGAAGTACTAATTCCCTGTCTGAATTTCTCAGTAGTCATAAATGCATTGTAAATAGATTTATTGTAAATAAACTTAACCTGCATATGAAAGATTGCTATTCTATCCTGAGAAAGTTTGGTAGTAACCAAACTAATTATATGATTGATATGTTTCAGAACTTCAGGACAGCACTTCAGCCCATCAGAAACATCTACAAGCTCTGGCAGCAGTATCCACCCATCCTAGTATTGTAAGGCAAACTGTTCCTATCCTCTTGCAACATCTTCAGCAGATTCAAAAAGGTAATGTTTTAAATGACAGTACTGGAATTTTGAGAAGGGGAACGCTATCTGATGTTTGAGATTGTATTAGAAAGACCCAGATCACAATGGTGATCTGAAAGATGGAAAGGTATAGTGGAATCTTTCCACAGGAACAGCACTGAACTCTAAATTTTTAATGTCTTCTACTACAGACAGTAAATCATTGTTCTATAATTACATATAGCAGGACTTTAAAGCTTGGACTAATTAATGAAATCATGTACTGAGGGAGATGTGCTGTCAGGGTATTTGTTGTAGCCTATTATTGTCATGGTGTAGTGTCTTTGAAGAGATTACTATCTCATTTATTAAGCTGAGAAATCATTTTTAAGACTGTGTGCACCGTCTCCAAATGGTAGTATAACATTGGAAGTATGAAATAAAACAAATCTGTTTTGAAAGTTTGGTTTTGAGGTCAGTACAGATTTAAAATCTGTTTTGGGCAGATTCATTTTATAGAAATTATAGGCTTTCTGGTTTGATTGCTCACTTGCAGTGGAGAGGAGCAAAATGATTGCATGTGGAACCGCTTTGCAAATGATGCACTTCTAATCATTATGCCACAGGGTGATAATTCAATCACAGACAATGTAATGATCATTTTTCAAATATGTGAATTATCAATAAGTACAAGTTCTTTTTTTAATACTATGAGTTGTGGGTTTTAAAATTCCTCTTGTTTTTGCAGGCAAAATGCCAGCAAGTAATAATTCAGTGGTATCTGTGTGCCACAGCTTGCAACAAGTCGCCCTTCAGTGCCAGCAAAATGCTCAGACATACTGGTATTTCCATCAGGTGGTGGTGCCCTGCTTGCTAGGCTTAGCAGTGCAAGCTGCTTTGGAAGGTAGGATGGCAGAAATACTCACTCTTTTACACCCTCTCAACTAAATTTTAGCAGTACCTGCAGTTAAGGTTGGATTGTTCTTTTTTCCAATCCTATATTGACTAATAAAATAATTTTCTTTGTACTTCTGAGTTCTGAGCAAGAAGAGAGATAAAGTTTTGTGTGTTTAAATTCATGTGTTGGGCTGGCTTTTATTCCTCCTTCATCTGTTCAGAGCTGCTTCTTCTGTTATAATTTCTTCTCTGTGAAACAGCCATTAACAGGCAATACATTGGAAGGACCCCTGAAAAGAACTAATAAGAACAAACATCTCAATTTCTATTACCACTTTCAGAAAATTCTCAAACAACACTTGACAAAGTTCTGCTAACAGAAGAAGCTTTATCATCCATGGTGTTAGTCATCAGTGCGGCCTGCATGCACTTAAGCCCAGAGTGAGTAACAGGTCCCTTCCTGTGGTTTCTGATGCTATACAATTTAATATTTCATTTGGATAAGACTGGGTTTCTGTCTGACATAAATCCAATATTAGGAAAGGTGTTGGTAATCTCTTTCTCCTGACATTTCTGTGCGTTAATATAGTGTCAATTGTTATATTATGGCAGGTTGGCTTCCCAGAGTGTGTCCAAAGTGGTACCTCTCTTCCTGGATGGAGAACTTTCCTTCTTGCCTGGAAACAACTATCCCAGCCCTTTTCATCCCTTTCAGGTATTTGAGCTTAATCTCTGCCAGCTATTTATTTGATGCAATTCAAGGTGGTGTACTTAGGACTTCCTCCTTCTATTTTCCCCATATCACCAATTCCCTGAAGTAAGTTGAGCTGAGAGTGAATGACAGTCTCAGAATCACCCAACCAGCTTCTGTGCCTAAGGAAGGACTAGAACTCATGATCTCCTGGTTTCTAGTCTAGCACCTTAAGCACTATACCAAAAATGGCTCTCTGTATGGAAAAGCATTCCTAGATAGTTCTGGATAGCCTGCATAGTAAAAATGATGTCTTTTCTACAGGATGGGCCATGTCCAACAGCAGCCCCAAGAAGACTGGTTGCTCTCCTTATGGCCTTCGTATGTTCACTGCCAAGAACAGTGAGTCCTGGGGAGAATTTTCAGTGGTGTTTTAGAGAATGGGATGGGATAATTTATAGTCTTTCAAACATCCACACATCAACTTCCATCATTCTAATCAACATTGCTGGTGGTGAGGATTGTGGACATTGTAGGTCAGGAACATTTGGAAATTTACTTGAGAATAGATCAGCACTATGTGATGCCAAGGTGAGAAGCCTTGTGGGAAGTTTTCTGTTACCTTTCTTCTTCTGCAGTGTCTGTTTTCCTTGCAGGTGGCAATTCCTCAGCAGGATCGGTTGTTGCATGAGCTTCTAGCTCTTAGCTGTTCCTGTGACTGCCCATTCACTGCTACTGCTGCTGCCAAATGCTTTGCAGGACTGATTAACAAATACCCAGAAGGTAATAAATGAAAGCCTTAGAATCAGGGTAATACTCTCATGCTACTGAAACTCTAAAACTGGATTGTGCTACATATTATGTCAGATGTAAATGCCTTATTCTCTAATGTGTAAATAGTATATGAACGGGGTATCAGGGGTTAACTTATTCTTCACTTCTTAATGTATTCATAATTCACCACTCCCATATCTAGCTCCACCCATTGTATATATAAGAAGCTGTATGCACCCACTTCCTTGCTTCTATCTGTGAATATTCAGTGAATATAGAATGCCTAATGTGAATAAAAGAAGATATATTTAAATCTTTAACTCTTGCTAAATTTATTGAGTCTGATCCTGAAAATATTGCAACAAGCTGGTAGCAGAGGATGGTTAATTGACTCAATAAATACTTAAAAATGTCTAAGAAAGATAGGCCCAACACCAGGGCATACAGCAAAGAAATGGAAACAGAACAAGAAATAATCAACGAATCCACAAACGCGATTTCGAGAGAATCCGAAGAATACACCACTGAAGACGAAGAAATAATAGATGAAAATGATTATCAGGAGGAAATCGAAATAGAGAATAACGAACTCAGGTCAGAGATATTAAAACTATTGAAGAGTCAGAAGAATGATGAAAGCCTCATCGCGAAACTCCAAGACATGCTGAAGAACAGCGGAGCAGCGAGAGAGATGCACATCACTAATGAAAAATCAAAAGACCCAAAAATAGTGAGTGATATGACTGCAGAAAAAATTATTGTGAAGAAGAAAAACGGTGATCCCGCGCGAAATTTTGAATGGCAGCCATCTTGGTTTCAACAGACCTCCAGGGTGAGCGAAGCAGAGCCAATCAGAAGACTCAATTCAAAATTTCTGGCACGAAAAACATTATCAGACAACGAAAACGAAAAAGAAGATTCAAACACCTCAGAAGAATCAGAATCAGAAAGTGAAGGTGATTCAACAAACGATCAAATAAAATCAGCAATGAAAATGCTTTTTGCTGCATTTGGGCCAAAACTAAGAATTACTAAAAAACTAACGAAGAAGCGAACGAGCAAGCCAATGACTCAAGACCTGCCCGCTCCCATTCTGACTACGAGAGCGCCGACGCCCGAACCCAGAGAGCCCTGCCGATACCATCCCACGCCACAGACCGAAGCAAGCACCAACGCACTCAAAAGAAGAGGAAGAGCAGCCGCCATCGCCAGGACTCCCAAGATCGAGCCAGAGACCGATTCGTCTGAGGAGGAGCAGAGCGAGCGAGCCGCAACGAGGAGAACCTCTCACGACGACTCCAGGGAAGAAATGGACAACCCGCATGCGCAAGACTACGCAGACGCTCCGGGAAGACATGAACTGACGAGAAGACCATGCAGGCTCGTTGCGAGCATCCCCACGCCGTTTTGTGACTTTCTACATTTACGAGACCACGGACTGCCTCAGGTCGTAAGTAATGGACCTAATAATGTCGGAAATTTACCCAGTGACTTCCCAAAGCTAAGGATAGATGGCATTAATTTACAAGAATGGTATCAGCAGCTCCAGGTTGTCTTTATGAAGGAAAACTTACTATTTTTTATCACTAGTCCCCCAAAAAGACCTTGGACTCTAAAAATAGACTGTTTACATCATAGAGCATTTTTCTTATTAATATCTAGTGTATCTCCTGCAATGTATCACAGCATTAAGCAAAATCTGACTGTTTCAGAAATTATTCAATGCATGTTCAATTTGTTTCACAGTGACAGTGTAGCTACCACCACAAGGATGTCTAAAGATTTCTTTTCATCTAGGATAAAACCAGGGGTTTCCATAAGTGAGCACTTAATATCTTTAAACAAAATAAGAGCTGAACTGCATTTAAGAGGGGAGGTGATTTCAGACCAAACAATGAAAAGTGTTATTATCAACTCACTTGATCCATCATGGGACAATTATATGTCACATTTAGACACAATCAATCTAGGATACTTATCCATAGAAAGTCTATCCAATAAATTAATAGCAGAAGACAATTCAAGAAGGGATCGTTCTAACAAACACATAGAACACAAACCATATAGGAAAGTAGCTTTCCAAGAAAAATATAATGAAACATTTAAATGTCATAACTGTGGATCCAGGGAACACAATAGAAGAGATTGTCCTAAAACTTCAAAAGAAAGACATAGGTCTGAATATAGAAACAAATACAATTATAGACAGTCTTCCATGGATAGACATAGATATAGAAGCCCACCAAATTACAAAGAGAATAGAGGGGGCAGAGATAATTCAAAGGATAGAAAATCTGGTTCACTGAATGGACTAAATAAACAAGACAACATTAACATACAGCAGAACGAGAACAATAATTGGCTTATTGATTCTGGAGCAACTAATCACACCACTAATAACAAAAATATATTGTCTTCATTTGTAGAAGATAAATTTGTAATAAAGGTAGCTAACCAAGAAAAGGTTCAAGTATTAGGTAGAGGGAATGTAACCTTACCTGGTCTAGGAAAAATAGAGGGGGTATTGCTAATACCTGAAATACCTCATAACATACTAAGTGCCATAAAACTAAGTAGAGATTCTGATATTAACATTGTTTTTTCTAAAGGAAAGGCGACTCTGGAGAAAAATAAAATAGATATAGGCACTGTGATGATTAAAGGAGGCCTACCTTATCTGATAACAAAAGAAAAATGGTTGCATAACATTGACTCAAATATGGAAGATTGTATTGAAGTAGATGATGAAAACATTAGCAACAGTGACAATGATGAATGTAAAATATCTCATGATCACAAAGATGCACACAATGAAAAAAAACCAAAAATAGGTAAGCCAATTCATGATGAGTGTGCTCACATCTTACATAGGAAGTTAGGACATGCCAGTTTTCCTGTAGTACAAAAAATGACTGAACACGCAGAAGGTGTTAAAATAAAAAATTGTGAAAACTATTTGGAATGCTCAGTATGTAAATCCACAAAACTAAAAACTAGCCCCAGGCCAAGAAAATCTACTAGATCAACCAACAAAATTTTTGATTTGGTACACATGGACTTAGTTGGTCCACTAACTCCATCAATCACTTATAGAAAACGTTACTTCTTGACCATAGTAGACGATTATAGCCGCTATGGATTTGTTTATACATTAAAACACAAAGATGAAACCTTTCAAAAATTTAAAGAATTTTATAAACGCATAGAAACACAACACAATATCAAAATAAAACAAATCATGACAGATAGGGGATGTGAATTCATGTCCAAGGAATTCTCCCAATGGTTAAAGGACAGAGGAATGTTACATTACACGTCTAGCCCTTTTTCTGCGTTCCAGAACGGGATTGCAGAGAGAAAGAACTCAACATTACAAACCATGATTAGATGCACATTGGAAGATGCTGGCTTAAGCAAACAATTCTGGTCAGAAGCCCTACATTATTCCAATTACACACAGAATAGAACCTGGTCCAGCATTGTAAATAAGACACCATATGAAGTGATGTATAATAGGAAACCAAAATTGGCACACATGCACATATTCGGAGTCACTGCAGACGTACACATACCTAAGCAATTAAGAAGAAAGGGAGAGAACGTGTCCAGGAGACTCAGATTTATGGGATATGAGACAGGCACTAAAGGGTACAGATTCATTGATAATAATAACAAATTTATAGTCTCCAGAACAGCTGTATTCCATGAACAGGCCAACTGGTCTAAAATACATCTTAATGAAATATTTCCAAGTAAAGACAAAGATACAAAATCTCAAGAGAAAGGGACTATAGAAAAGCAAGATATCAACAAATATAAAAACAAAACCAAAACATGGATAAATAGCCAACACAAAATAAAGACAGACACACTAACAAAAAAGGAAGCAAGATATTTGCATGATAACAATAGTAAACCTGAAAAAATAATTAGAAACACCAGAAATCAGATGCCTAGCAATTACAAGGATTAAATGTATTTACACCTGCAGTTGCACCAAAGGATAAAACAATTATTGGTACCAGGTGGATATATAAAATTAAGAACTTAGAGGGAGGCAATACCCTATACAAAGCTAGACTAGTTGCACAAGGTTATGCACAGAAATATCCGGAGGACTATACTGACACGTATTCCCCCACAGTAAGAACTGAAAGTGTCAAAACAGCTCTAGTGGTAGCATCAGCACTTAATCTAGATGTATTCCAATATGACATACAGACTGCGTATCTACACGCAAAACTAGATAAGGAAATATATGTAAGAGCACCTCACAGTCAATACACAAACAAGAATGAGACTTGGTTGTTAAACAAGAGTTTATACGGGTTAAAACAATCTGGTAAACGATGGTATGATTGTTTAGTAAAAGTACTCAAAACCATGGACTTTAATGCCACCACTGCTGATAACTGTTTCTTTGTTAAAAAGGATGATGATTACATAGAATTTGTATTGATCTATGTGGATGACATTTTATACATAGGAAAACATAAAGAGAGAAGAGAAGCTTTTGTGACTAAGCTAAGTGAACATTTCTCATTGAAATCTTTAGGCAAAGTAAACAAATATCTTGGTGTTCAAATTAATAAGACTAAAAGAGGATTCAAACTTACTCAGAGAGATAAGATCATAGACCTCTTGAACAAATGCAATCTGAGTGATGCCAAACCTTGTGATACTCCTATGCAGACTGATTTTCTAAGAAATGCTGATGAATCATCCCCTGAATTCAAAGATAATACATTTTATAGATCAGTCATAGGTTCACTTCTTTATATATCTAACTGGACAAGACCAGATATCGCTTTACCTCTCAATTTATTATCCAGACATGTCAGCAAGCCAACAATGTACCACTGGGAAGCTGTTAAAAGAATATTAAGATATCTGAAAAATACATTAGACTTTTGTTTAATGTTGGAACCCAAAGATAGTAAAGAACCAAAGCTCACATGTTACGCAGATGCGGACTGGGCTGGAGACATCTCATGTAGAAAGAGTACATCTGGTTATATATTTCTCTTAAATGACTGTCCAGTTTACTGGTACACTGGTAAACAAGAATTAGTGGCCACTTCAACGACTGAAGCGGAATATGTTTGTTTATCTAAAGCTGCAAATAACCTTGTATGGTTTAATGATTTGATTTCAGATGTCTGGAAAAAACCTGCTTTGCCTTTTGTTATGCATGAAGACAATAAGGCAGCTATTGAAATATCTAGATCTGACGCCATTGGACAAAGGTCCAGACACATAGATATAAAATTTAAACATGTGAGACAATTATCTCAGGATGGATTTATAAAAGCAGTACATTGTGAAACTTCAGAACAATTAGCTGACATATTGACAAAACCTTTACCTTCTAAACAGCATAAATATTTAACTTCTAGGTTATATGTTTTGTACTGTCCTGAATCTGAATGTAATTGGTGTTGCATAACGAATCGGCATTTAGAGGGGGATTTGTCAGATGTAAATGCCTTATTCTCTAATGTGTAAATAGTATATGAACGGGGTATCAGGGGTTAACTTATTCTTCACTTCTTAATGTATTCATAATTCACCATTCCCATATCTAGCTCCACCCATTGTATATATAAGGAGCTGTATGCACCCACTTCCTTGCTTCTATCTGTGAATATTCAGTGAATATAGAATGCCTAATGTGAATAAAAGAAGATATATTTAAATCTTTAACTCTTGCTAAATTTATTGAGTCTGATCCTGAAAATATTGCAACATATTACTTAGTTTAACTATTAGAAAATAGGTGTAACAGTTGCTCACTATGTTTCTACTGTTTTCAGGGTCACACTTAGATCAGCTCTTGGAAATGGCCATAAAAACGTTGGAACAAGGCTTGAATGAAGATCCCTATCAACGCCAGGCCCTTACTCTGCTGTTGTGGGTAAGTTTGCATAATGCTGTATGCACACTCATCCTTCCTCCATTCTAGTTTCAGAGTTTATTGTATCTTTTTGTCCTTGCAGGTGAGTAAAGCGTTGTTGCTTCGCTACCACCCATTAATCAAACAGCTGACTGACAAGGTGAGCTCCAGAGAAAAGCTGGGATTCTCATAAAGGCCTAATACTTTGACCTCTTCCTTAAACATGTCCTCCCGTTGTTTGCTCTACAGCTACTCCAACTTTTGGGGGACTCCATTCTTGGCTCTGCAGTGGGCGATGGCTTTGCCTTGCTCATGGCCGATTCTACTGATGTATTGGGCAAGAGCTGTCATGCTGAGGTGCGTCTCATGTTCCGCCAGCGTTTCTTCACAGATTGTGTGCCACAGTTGGTGCAAAGTTTCCACACATCCACTCCTGGTAAGAAATCTCATATTTCATTAAAAAGCATTTCCTGGGCAGTATATTCTCTGCACAGGAGAAAAGGAACGTTATGCTCTTTCCTGCTTTATTTCTTGCAAGGTTTGGGCTTTCTATTATTGCTTGAGGGGCAGACAGGAGAATTTGCAGCCTTAATTGTCCAGCTCCATGATTAGAGAAAAAATTGAGACATAGAAGAATGACATGGCTTTCTCTTTACTGCCAACAAGTGTTTTCACTATGGGCCTCGGTCTGTGGCTGTCGGAATCTCTTGCAAATGGATGTTGCGATGATATTTTTCTAGAAAAATCTTAACTGGATTGCCTTTTTCCTCCTAGATGTGAAACCAAATTACCTGAAAGGCCTGTCTCACATATTAAATCACTTGCCCAAGCCAGTGCTAGTGACAGAGCTGCCTACAGTGAGTATGAAATAATGGCCAAGGTTCTCTTTACCTGTTGGAGGTTCCTTAAATCCAAATGTATAATAGTAAAGGAAATGTGACCCTTTCCTTTTCTTCTTTCCCCATCCCCACAGTTGCTGCCTCTGTTGCTAGAATCTCTGTCATGTTCTGACCATGTGGTGCAGCTTTCAACTTTACGTTGCATACAGCCATTGCTACTTGATGCACCTCATGTTATGCATCTCCACATCGACACACTTGTGGGCAAGTTTCTTAACCTAACAGACAATTCTGCCATGGTGAGGAGAGTAGTATTTCCTTTCTAAGATTATTCTCTCCTTTTCTATCTGGAAGAAGCTTAGAAAGTTAATTTCCTGCCTTTTATGCGTTGCAGGCAATCCGTATTGCTGCACTTCAGTGCCTCCATGCACTTGCCTCCTTACCTACCCCAGTGGTAAGTGGTGAAAGCAAATGTGGCTGGTAATTTGGCAGTTCATCTCCCTCATTTGTTTATAAGTGGGGCTTTAGTTGAGTCCTCATTAAAGTGGTGCTTTCCAATTCATGACAGGTGATCCCATTCAAGCCACGAGTCATTCGAGCATTGGCCAAGCCTTTGGATGACAAGAAGCGCCTTGTACGTAAAGAAGCTGTCATAGCACGAGGAGAATGGTAAGGTTTACATAGTACTGTTTCTTTCATTTTTAATAGCAGCCCTGATCAACTAGGTCTCCTTGATATTAGCTGTTTAAAAAGCCTCTGTAATGAAACTAGTCATACAATGCTTAAATGAATAATTTGACTTTTTTTTTTTTTTGCTTTAATTTATATGCCGCCCTTCTCCAGAGACTCAGGGCGGCTTACAATGCGTTAAGCAATAGCCTTCATACTTTTGTATATTTATACAAAGTCAGCTTATTGCCCCCACAATCTGGGTCCTCATTTCACCTACCTTTGAAAGGATGGAACGCTGAGTCAACCTTGAGCCTGGTGAGATTTGAACTTGCAGTAATTGCAAGCAGCAGTTGTTAATAACAGTGCTTTAGTCCACTGTACTACAGGCTCTTTGATAGTAAGCTTTGGGAAGCATGGTTTGCAGTGTGTATCCTTTCTTTTTCTCATCTAAATCTGTCATCTATTTTTTACAGGTTTCTGCTTGGGACCCCAGGCAGGTGAAACATCACTCTGTGAATCCTGACTGACAATCTTTTGTGCTGTTGGCCTTGAACCACTTTTCTTGCAGTTCAGCAAAGCTTTGGACAAAAATGGAGAGGTTTCCTTCCTTTTTAGGGGTGGACTGCCTTTTCTATAGGCTGCTGGAATCCTAATCACAATGGATACAACCCTCAAGCCTCACTTTTTACTGCAGTGCAGTACAGCACAGAGGTAGCAGAATCTCCTGCGTGCAATATATGGGGTTAGATAAATAACCCATTTGTTGAAAGCTTCTGGAGAAGATGCCTCTTAAGAGAAAGACATCGAACTGAGCATAGCAAGTTCAGTTCTGCTATTCTTCATCATGTTGCTGGAATGCTACATTCTTATATTCGTCATTTAGTGGTATAAAAATTAACCACTATAAACCATAGCTATCTACTAGAGGAATTCAAACAATTTTCATTTATAGTAATTTTGCATACATGAAACACATGTAGTCATAAACAAAATAAATTATTACAATTTGGGATAATTATAAAGTTCAGAATTCTAAATACAAATGGCAAGAACTATGGAAAGGGTTACTTAGTTGTTTAGCTATCTTGGGTAGCTATGTTTGAGAAAATATAAATTGGTGAAAGCATAAGGCTCATTTAGAGTGCTGAGAATATGTTATAATATGGTTGACAACAGGAATGTGGAATTCTATAAAACACCAATTTACCAACAATAGGTTGCCACTTTCTGTCCCTGCTTATCTTTGAGGGACGGGGTAAGTTGGATACTTCGAGAAACAAAAGTGCTGGGCTGAAACTACTCATAATTTTCTCTAAGAATACCTTCGGAGCTGCAAAATGATATTGGAAATAAAAATGGTGAAGGCTGGTTCTTTGCTGTAAACTAGTCTCCCATTTATCTTAATAAAAATTTCCTGAAATAATTGAAATGAAGCAAGAGAGGATGGTAAGGACAGTGTGCTGATTTGAACAGCTCCAAGCTAGTTTAGTGTTTAGAACATCAGGATGAAACTGTTGTTTAGATGTAAAATTGGCAATATCTAATTCCTTTCTTATATTCTTTATTAGTGCTGTTTTTATAAAGTATGAATATAGTATTCTACCTAGATTTTTATGAAGCATTTCCTATTCAATCTAATTTTGAAAAGCCTTAACAGTGGGATACTCATTTGCTGTAAAAGACACTATAAAGAAACAGAAGGTTTCCTTCATTTAATAATGTCGAAGGACATCTCATTAATGAATATAGCAGAATTGCAACAAAGTGGATAAGAATAGATCACTGCACAGTGATCATGATAGTGTATACTACTGTGAATATTAGGAAAAAGCTGCACTTCACAAGAGTAAAAGTTGTTGAAATATAAAGCTGGGAAGGACTGCTGAAAAGTTCTGTTTAAAAGACCATACCATTTCAACTTTTTTTTTTTACATAAAATAAATTTTGGATGTTCTGTTCATTGAACATAGAATAATTAATAAACTGGGGGCTCCAGGCTTAAGTGCTTGACTATTTGGTTTCAATACTGTGCATGACAGCTTATCCGGTGCATTAATGATAAATAGCTGGAGAAACGCAAGGCCATTCTGGCTAACGGGGGGTGTAATTTTCGCTACAAAAAGAGTTGGGATACTAGCCAATTGTGCCATGTTCTGATTATTACTTTACTATATCGGTGAAGGTTTAACTAGGTCATACCCAGTACAGATTTCTGCCTGTTGGGGAAGGGATAACGCTAGACTCCTGTCTCTTTAAATAACCTTGTTAAGTGTGTTATAAAAACATACCATACATGTTCTAGAGCTGCAGCTAAATTGTAGCTGTTGAAACATTAATTTGTCCCATTGACTGGAAAAACAACTTGTTGAATATAGCCTGGATAGAGATTGGTAATGGACATGTTGCTTAGTATCAATGCTATTTGTTGCTTGAAATAACCATTGAATCACAAATCAGTATTAAAAGTAAAGAATTACTATTTTTTAAAAAGAAAAATAGTCTACTCCTGTTAGTTATGAATCAACAGTTTGTATTCAAATCTTTTCACTGCTCCTTTTCCCACTAAAGAGGAGATGATTGTTTATATATATTTATTTTTATGGTAAAAAATCTGTCCTTACAGGAAGAGCAACAAGACCTAATATGCCACATTCCTTGAGTTAGGGAAAGAACTAGTTGCCTCTTCTCAAAATCGACAATACTTTGCTCCAGCCCCATTGGACTATGTGCAAAACAAAACAGAGACAGGCAATAGATCCCCGATTGCAGCTGGAGGTTCTCCATTCTCCTGTGGGATGAGCAATTCATTGCAGATATGCCACTGTGATGTTAGCCTGCCAGTTTAGGGACTGTGTCTTCTGTTATGCTTCCCAATGAAAGAAGCCTGTGGTTTCAAGTCTTCCATCGGCTGGGACACTTTGTTCTTCATCCAATCAAATTGCCAAAAGAGGGGTCTTCTGTTGAGCAACATACGGAGGAGTTTCCCAACTCAAGCCAGATCCATAAGGGGGATGTGGGGAAGGTAGTAGAACTCGAGTGATCCAGTGTCTGGAAAAAAAAGCAAGGCTTCAGTAAGAAATGTGTACAAGTAGTCCTCAATTTATGAGTGGTCACTTAATGACCGTTTGAAGTTATAATATATTCAAAAGTTACTTATGACCCATTGAAGTTATGGTTGCCATCCCACCCCTATGGTCACATGACCACATTTTGGTTGCTTGGCAACCAGCTCACATTTATACTGGGTTGCGGCATCCAACACTTTTCCCCCATTTTCCGGCAAAAATAGATAAAATGGGTTCACATTTAATGACCACATGGTTTGCTTAAGGAACGTGGTGACTTGCTTGACCATCATAAAAAGTCATAAAATTAAGTCTGGTAATGTGGCACCTTGACTTTTGACCAAAATTTTAGTCCCAATTGTGGTTGTAAATCAAGAACTAGCTATAACGCAGGAAGACATGGAAGTCTTTTTTAATATTGCTTCCGTTAGCATTTTCTAATTGCAGATACTTAGAATATGACTATATTATGAGTCTAAGTAATTCCAGTTATGATAATTTGTTTCCTCAATTGGAATGCTATTCTAATATATGTAGTATATGCACATCTGTTACCTCTGTCTTTCGACACCCAGGAAAACCTTCCAGTTGCCCAATGGACCAAAGCTGTATGGATTTCGAAATATCTAGAGCCAAGAGAAAAAGGGAATGAAATGCAAATTCAGTTATTTTGATTCTAACTCAAGTATTCTTCCTCTATAGAGGAGAAAAGGTGTATATGTATTTCAGTGTGATTGGCAAGGACTTCAGATATTTAACAACAAAACTGCGTACAAGACATCTTTAAAATGTACAATAAAGAAAGCTCATGGTAATTGGCATTGAATTTTTGTACTAGAAGTGTCAACCATAGTAAAAGAAAATGCTCTTGAAATAATTTTTTTGTCCTCAAAATTCCCTGTATCTGAGCTTTACTTGATAAATTCTAAATTGCTAGTAAAGAAAGGCCTATAATTTATCTGTGATACACAGACCTTATAGGAGGAAAAAATCAGTTAAACCCTTTACTAGATGATGATAATGCATCTATAGAATTCTAAACGTATTAAAATAACCCAAATAAAGTAGCATAAAATTTAAAGCTATGATGAACTGCAGTGTAAAAAATGCCTTCCTAAAAGACAGAAAAGTTAAACAGGCAAATCTAAAAGATTTGTAGGTTTTAAAAGGCATGCTAGAAAGAACTTTTGGTCAGCAGCTGAGTGGGTCTGTCCCCCTTTTTCTTTCTCCCTTTTGGAAATTCAGCCTCTTCCCTTACCTTGCTCTTTTTCTGTAGCCTCTTTTTTTCTTTGCGATTGATATGTCGTTCGATGCTGGTCTCGCCACGGGTAATGAGGGCTGAGTGCCAGAGCATGAGGGCACCCAATGCCAATGCTACTGAACTGAAAGTTTAAAAAACAAGGATGTCAAACTGTTCTGAGAGGATACTTGTAAAAATGAGTGGTAGAGCATCATGCAAACTCCAAGATTGACTTGGAAGCACTCTGAAAGTTTCTTGAAGTAGCTTTTTTCCCTCCCAATACTTTTCACCAAAGAACTAGATCAGTTACCTGCAGAGGACCCAGGCGTACACAATGCTCTTGTGGAAAGCTCGCTGGCGGAAGGAAAAGGTGGGTGGTGGTGTCTGAGAGTAAGTCTGCAAGTAAGAGCAAATGTTGCCACAATTGGAAGTAAGAATGCAGGAAAGAGAAAGCAGTGGCCCAAGCCAGAAGTTGCCAAGGGCTTTCTAGGACGAACAAATGAAATGGAAAGCACAACAAGCAAGCCTGATACATGTTTAAGACACAAAGACTATGGTCATGAGAGAGATGGGCAGAGCACTGGGACCCAGGACGCATTTTCCTTACTCCCGATTAGCATTTGTCTTTCAAAAGCAGACAAAACATCTGGTTTGGGAAATATTCCCTCCATGTATAGGGACAAAATGCCAGTTGAATGGTGTTCCATAGCTCCCTTATGAGGAAGAATGGAAGGAGTGTCTGCCCAGGAAATTAAAAGTGAATTGTTGTGACAATCACTTCTGTAGAATCAGAATGGAACTAAAATGGTAAACTCCCATTATATGCCCTGTCCTGTCCTTGACTTGAACAGCTGATGAGCAGATACACCACCTGATTGGCTGTCACGTGCAGTTTCTCCTTGTCAAGTAGTTTCATTTTCTATCGGATGGAAAAAAGGCCACCAGTTACCCTCATTTAATTCTTGGCCTATATGCACCCCTGCTGCATAGGGCAGCACTTCTGCAAGTTTCAAGGCCTTTCCCCTAAAGAAAACAGTCTGCCTCCTGTGCTCACCTCAATGGCAGCATAAGCTTCCCAGAACATGTCCCAGCCACTGATACTGCTGTAGATGCAGCCCATGGTCATGAAAAGCATGAAGGAGAAGAAATAGCGATGGTTGTAGTGTCCCACACAGTTGTTAAGCCATGCTGTCTCTTCAGGTTAAAGATCTTTAACTCCAGGGAGAAAGCCAACCTTTTCCCATTTACAACAGCCCAGCCCAACCTACGAACGTTGCTCACACAGCATTCTTTTGGACCTTCAATGTGAACCACTTGTATTAAAAAGAGAAGGCGTCAAACCTTTTCCTGATAAATCACTTGCTTTGGACAATTATTTTCAAGAGATTCCATTCTGTTTTGGGAACAGAATCACTTAAGATTTCTTCAACAAACAATCCACCTGAACCTGATCCTTTACCCTTAGTCCTATTACAGACCTGCAAAAGGATACGGCAGTGATGGTCCATCTTCAACACACACCTGTGGGAGGGAAACAGCATTAATTTTAATCACAAAAGGGTTGTTGATATGCAGCATAACTATTAACAAAGGAACAGTTCAGCCATAGAGGTGAAAAACAAAATAAACCAGAGGCTGAGTTGCTTTTTACCCTTTAGTAGAGACTTAATGGACTATGAACATTATTTCCCAGTCTTGGGAATAATAATTAAGCTTGTGTGCTACCCTAATCTCAATAACTTTGATTAGCTTGTAACAATCAAGGAAATTATAATAAAATCAAGAAAATGAAAGAAAGATAAAAAAATGACAGGTGTGATGGTCAGAGGTCTCATTCTGCCTGGGTAAAGAACCAGATCTTCATGGCTCTTCTAAAGACCCCAGCAGAATTGGGGTCATCCAAATCTCAGGGGGAACCTCTTCCAGAGTGCAGTTGCTGCTATCGAAAAGTCATCCTTCTCAGGTCCCGAGAAACGATCTCAAAGAAATTTGAGAAACTGCAGGATTGAACTAACCAGGCAGCAGTGATAGGACACAGCCAGTCGTTCAAGTAACCCAGCCCTATGCCATGCATGCTTTATAGTTAACAACCAGCACCCTAAATTGCATCCAGAAGCAAACTGGAAATCAGTGCAGCTGGCATATTATGATTAATAACAAAGTGTATTGATTTTATTGATTACTTCATAATTATTAATATTAATATTAATATTACAGAAGCTAATGTTAAGTTTCTGTGCCCAAAGATAAGACTGTGTGTACTCTAAAGATGCATAATCACAAATAAAACGTACAGTGTTAGTTGTTTGAAAAGGCTAACTTCTCATTTCTAAAAACTGAAAGCAAATGTTTGGCCTTTATTGCTTTAGGTGATAAAATTAAATATTTTTTAATTGCTGAAGAGTACAAAAAATTCAAATTCACCAAAAGGAAGAGAAGTAGTTTTAGATTTATAGCTCTATTTGTAATCCCAGCGGTAACAGAATTTATACAAGATCAATACCTAGGAACCTATCAGGTTTGTGTAATTTTTTTCTCTTCTTACAAACAACCCTGTTTTATGTGTCAGTACAAATTTCACTTTGGAAAAAAAATTACCCTAAATTTTTATAATGCAGCTGAAACACAATATAGGGAACATTAGACTGTGCTGATGATGTTACCTAGCTGGATAATGAAATGTCTGCAAGAAACACCCAAGCTCAGTGAGCACTCAGGACTCCACAGTCCAACTCTGAGATACAAATACTCTCTTCTAAAATTAGACTTGTACTCATGCACAACAAAACAAAAGCCCACAGTTTATAACCAGTCAGTCCTACTGTTGAGGAAATTATGAGATTAAAAAATGCCACCATTAACACTTCACTTCTACCTCAGAGAAACTTTGCACCATATAAATGCATGCATTGGTGCTCACATATTATTCTAAGTCAATGATTTGAGCAGTTGATTAAAATATAACAAGCAGGAATATACTGAAGGAAAACTAGCAATCAGAATGAAGACTAACAGATTCTTAAGAACTTCTGCTAGGCAAGAGTTGTATGCCTAATATTTCATGTTCACAGATTTGCAGACACAAACCTAATTAATAATTTTCATAATATGAGAGGAAACAGCAAGAAATGAAACTTGCAGAACCTCATATGTGGTCACTGTACGCCTTGCAACAAAAGAGGCCAAGACTAGAGCTTTTCAAAGGTTTTCAAATAACAAGGATGACCCACCCCCAAAAAAGCACAGACGGCAGGGAAGAATGAAAGAAATGAAATATAGGTTTGACACGATGATGGCTCACCTGTTGCAAATGCTACAGTGGTGGGTCCGGGCAGGTTTGGGGGCAATACATTTCCTGCATATTGACACAGCAGCAAGATCATTCTTTGGGTGCTGTAGAAGGAAAAAGCAGCAGTTTTTGAGGATGGTGGAACATTGCTTCTCAGACTTGGCTAAAATCAATTGTAAGTATTGTTTGAGTAGCAAAGATGTTGCCTTTTCATTCTTACCAAAGATAATGATCAGAAGCTCTCTGGGGCAGTGCTTCTGAACTCTGGCATACTGGGGGGGGGGGGGGGGGGTTGTTCACAGCATGTGAACAACTCCAGCTGGTTTTGGTCCATGATATTTCATAATAAAACGACTAGTGGTCGGGTTTCCACAGCATATTTATCCATAGTTAACTGAGCCCAATGTTCTGGATTTACACAACACACTGAATCATAAATTAACCATATGGTTTGCAGAACACATAAGGCTGAAATGTGGTTGACTGGAAGATAGTTCAGTAAATTGTGTGAACCCAGGAAGACAGAAAAAAGGCTGGAAACCACGCTGAGCAGCCCTGCTTATGAATGTAAAGAAATATTAAACACTAAAAGAAGTCCAAATATAAATATTAAAGCCTCAGTCCTACCTGTGGTGGATAACCAGGCTGAGTAGTGATAGCCATGTAGTAATGGAAAACAATCATGACAAGGTTCCAATGCCCATAGATAACATGCCAGAAGATCCAGGGAATGGGATAGGTCTGGAGAATCATGGGAAGGAGGCAAATGTACACTATGCCCACCACAGAAGTCGTCAATGTTATCACCAGACCCACAAACACCTGTTGAAGGGATAAAGGAATTAGAGCTAGCAAGACACTATATTCCAAGTCAGCCCTTTGGAAGAGAAAGGGTGTGTGGCAGATACATTCCCTTATTAAGCCCTTCTTGTTTTCTGGGAAGCCAAAATAGATAATAGTTAACAGATTCTATGAAGTCCTAATGCTACGTCGTCCTGCAACTTCAGTTCTTTTTTTAATCTCCTCGCTTTACTTAGCAATTTGAAATACCTATGTATGTAGCTTGAAAACTGGAGCTGTAACTTTATTAATACAGAAAATATCTCTCCTTAAGCTCCCAATTTTGTTTTGTTTTTCTAAGTACTCACCACTCCAAACCAACGAGTGACATGATCTACCAGCCAGTATATAGGCTCAAAGAGGGCATCAAGAGCTGTGTCGCTATCAGCAAAAGAGTTGTAAAACAAAGAGCGCAAACAGAGATGTCCATATAGCCACAGTTGTTCCACTTGCTGGGTCAGCCAGAACCGGCGCCGCTGACCTATCCGCAAACACTTCAGGAAGAGACGCATGACAGCGGAATACATCCGCCGGCGACTCCTCATCCCTGCAGCTCAAAACCTGGGAAGAAAGGAGGAAGTGTCAGAAAGTATTTGACAGGGCTTGGTGAGGAAAATGTTTGCACCAGACATTCAGAGCACTGCTCTGGCACTGCTCCATCATCATCTTGTTAGGTAATGCCCCACTGTGAGTAGGTGGAGAAATCTTTGCAGCCATGGTTAGCATTGTGGCTGAGGAATCACTCACTTTGGATGTATCCAGTGCATCATTAATGGAAGAGTTATGCCCTATTCCATAATACCAATGAGGATAATAACACAGTAATAAAGGTTGTGACTTTGCTGATGCTTCTGCTTACTTTCCTAGGCTGAACAGCAAGATACCTTGTGTGACCACATGCATATTGTATTCAAAATGCAGGAGGTGCTCAGAGCTTGCTCTACAATTGCCCGAAGAGCACATCTTTTATGATTATGTTTGGGTTTCTTTTTCCCCTGCATAACTGCAGAGAACCATAATAAAGGGAGAAAAAGGACTAACTCGGAAGGAACCAAAAATATATCAAATAGTGAGGATATTAGAGCTGATGAAACTGGCATGGTCTGGAATTGTAATCCAGGATTAGGCACCTCTCTGAGATATTGGACATCCGTTCTCCATAATCTCTAGCCAACACGAACATCATTTAAACTGCTAAGGAATAACTAGAATTTAGCCCAATACTCTTGAATAGGATACACTATATAGAACACTTCTAGATTTAAGGACAAGTAATATAGCTTGATTTTTTTCTAAAACATCATTGCTTTCATTCCTCATTCATGCTTTTATCTCTCTCTTTTCTAAATAACAATGTATTCCATAATCACTAATCCCTCTCAAAACTAATCTCTTCCTTGGCATCTCTGCCTCACTTGAGCCAATCATCCCACTTAGATTAGTCTATGGCCAGCAAGGAAGTCCAAATGTTTAAAATATGACTTTTACCTGTTTGTAAAACTCCAGCATCAAGCAGCTGCTAATCAAAAAACAAGAAGGAACTTGAGCTGGATCAGCTCTGGAGAAAACTGATCTTGGCCAATTAATATTAAGTGAGAATGACCCTGGGAAGTCCTCTGTGGGAGCCAAAAGCATCCTGGTAAGGTGATGCTATGGCAGATCAAATTAAATTTTAGCCAATGTAAAATTAGACCTACATGTTTCTTTCTAAAACTGCAGCAACTGTTACTGGTTTTATGCCAACAAAATCTTAATATCTCTCTTCTCCCATTTTATTTCAAATAAGAGTTGTGCTATAGTCAATAGAAAGCATGTTATTTATTCTTAATGTTATCCCTGCATATGGAGTGGAATTCTTTCTTTGGTATTGAGGAACCTCATTCAGAAGTTTGATGATAATTCACCAAATGCAGGAGTGTGGCTTCCTGTTAAGTTTCAGAAACAACCAAACAAATTATGTGGAAAGCTTTGCAAAATCAACCTGAAAATTATAAACAATAAAGATCTACTATCTTGAAAAATCTAAACCAGTCTGCTTGCATTCCATCATTGCCTCAAATTCTCTGGCCTTCCACTATCAATTTTAAATACAATAATGCCCTCCTCCAAGTATTAAAAGAGGACCCACCCTTTGTAAAGAGACAATACGACTACACAGATTATGACTGCACAGATTAAGCAGGGATATGTTTCTCACATAAAAATATTTCACAATGAGTCAAGAATTACCTGAATCCACTTCATTTGGCAGCTGTGGGAAGTGTAATATTGTAGCACAGTTCTTGTTTTCCAAAATATTATGCACTAAAAAGCAATGTTGTCAGATCGTTGTATAATCGCTGTATAATATTCACAAAGAAAAGATCTCAATTACCGGTAGTTTTCTTGGGGTAGGAAATTTAGAGGGAAGATCAGAAGACCCTGGTAATTCTTGCAGGACAAAATGCTTACATTAATTCATTAAGCACGAGTAGGCTACAGAAAAAAATAATGTAAGCATATACTGAATATTTACTAACACACTTAAGTATTTTGTCTTCCCGTCATTGTCTTTTGCCAATCAAATTTACACCAAGACACCCACGACGTAACGGAACCCGCGAAGCAGAGCCAATGGACCGCTTTCTAAAGGTTGTAACACTTGGAAGTTGAGCAAGGTGTGCTCGGGCTGTAACTCCGCCTCTGTGCAAAGCTCAGCTACTTAGGCACACATATGACTTTGGCAATAAAAATCTCAGATGGGGAAGGAGAAAGAAAGGAATTGTCGCATCTCTTCATCGGAATCTTTGGAGAAGGCCAAGGCTTAAAAAAATAGAAGCACGTCTGCTTCTGCCAATCGTCCTTTCAAGACGCGAGAAAACAAAAGCATCCTGAAGAGGTCTTGCCCGCATGCATTTCAAAGAGGAGGCTAGGCAATTCTTCGGCCAATGAAGGAGACTTCATCCCCGCTTCGTTTCACAGCAACAAGCAACATCAACGCCAAGAGGAAGGGGACGATCAGAGACTTGAGCAAGAAGGCTAAGCCCTAAACAGCAATGCAGGAACTTCTGGAGGAGCCAGCCGGGGGAACCCAAAGACGCAGAAAAACGCCGTTTATCAACATCAACATCACTGTAAAATCGGTTTCCTTCCAACTCTTTCACGCTTACCTGGAGCTGCCATTTTTGGGGCTCAATCAACCCCGCTCTATAGACCTCTCCTCGACAATTGCAGCCTTCCCGGCATCATTTTTTTTTTCCTCCTCCTTATCCTTATTCGCACATGCGCGACTACACGTTGGCTAAGCTAAATGAAACTACACTTCCCGTCATTCAAAGCGCTCCAAGGGCCATTCTTTTCCGCCGGCCTCCTAGTTACAATTACTCTGCTGCAACATCCAAGGTTCGGTCGTGGGCTGCTATTCAGAAGAACGCGTGCTTGGAGGAAGTCATGTGAGCGTGGAATCGCCCAATGGAAATTCCAGCCACTCGCGGGGAAGAGGCGGCCTAGCGCGAAGTCCTTTCCGTCGCCCGGCATGGCTTCTGCACGCTACTGTGTTCCTGGTGGGTGACCGGGAGAGGGCGGGATGGGAGCCGCTCTAAGAGGGACCGTTCCTGGCTTGAGCGCTAATTTCCTGGGCTCAGCTCCAGAGAGCCTTGTGGGTAAAATGTCTGGCATTCGATTCAGCCCCAAAGCGAGAAGAGGCTGAATTTGGGGACTCTGTGAGTTGGTTTGTAGGACACGGATGGCCGTGATCATTAGTTCATAGAATATATCTACGAATGTAACTGGAAGGGATCTGATACAGATAGATCATCCAGACCAACCTTCTGTTCAATAGAGGATTCCTCTATTTTCCCCAACAAATGGTCATTCGATCTTGTCTAGCAAAATAACATTTCACGGTTCTAATCTAGGCAGAATATTATGCATTTTATCGGTCCTCGCCATCTAATCTAGCAGCCTTCCAGTGGTTTAGATAGATGCTTCAGAAAAGCTTTCAACCAGAGCAGTTTGCGTACTTGGATTTTCAAAAAACCTTTATAGTTCTTCAACGGCTTTTGAATAAAATTAGCAGCCATGGAATAAGAGGACCTATTCCTACAGGATTGCAAATTACTTAAAAAATTAGAAATAAATTGGAATATTTTTCTGTGAAGGGAAGTAAGAAGTGAATTCTCCAAGATCCCATGCGAGGACCAGTGCTTTTAAGCTTAACCATTAATAATCTTAAACATAAGTACGGAGCTGCCCAAGTTTACAGGTGATACTAAAATACTTAGAATAGTTGAAACCAAAACTGATTATGAAAACCTCCAGAAGAATCTGTTTAAAATTGGTGAATATCTAATCAAGTGTGATTCAATTTAAATCACTTTTAGGCAAAATACCATAACTGTACATATACAAGAAAGAAATCCCAGTTGACACTAATTTTGGAATCACAGTGGATAACTCAGTGAAGATATTAACTCTTTAGAACTGACAAAATAAAGCATTTTTCTACATACTGCGAAATTATTTTGTGGAATTAATTACTGGATGTGACAAAAATAATTTATTTGGATGTTTTAATGGGATTAGATAAATTCATGGATGACATCAGTCAAAGGCTTTCAGTCTTGAGATGTATTGTCACCTCCCGATTAGGGATTACGTGCCTATAGGTATAATACCATCGGTTTGAAAACACTTCAGAGATTTCTCCTTGGTCATGGTGAGAAACAAACTGTTGGATTAATGGTTGGCCTGATCCAGTTGGTTTTTTCTTGTGTTTTTATGTTTTTCTTTACTCATTTATTCTATCTATGGTATCTATTTTTGTTGCACATAAACTCATGCACGTGTTACAGAGGAAGTTCTAGTGAGAGTAATCAGACATGAGTATTTAGAATAGGTGTCAAACTCATATCGTCACGTGACGTGACGTATCATGACTTTTTCCTTCACTAAAACGGGTGGCCCATGGGCTGCAAGTTTGACACTCCTGATTAAGAACATGAGAAGATGTGGCAGTAGGAAAATAAGATGTTTTGGCTTGTGTTCTATTTCACAGGAGAGCGACTCTGCAGTTTAGAGGAAGGAACCCCTGGGAACGGTACCTACACACGCCATGGTTCCATCTTTGCCTCTTTGGCTGGTTGTTTCATAAAGAAAAGTGAGAATGGCATGGTGAGAATCAAGTATTTCTGCATTCTTAACTTCTCAGTTGTGTCTGGGATTTCAGTTGTAAGTCGTGCACCCATGTCAGTGGACCTGATTTTATTACAGCAGTCATTAAGCTAATCATGTAATTGTAAGTCCAAATCACATGTTTGTTAAATGAATCATGCGGTTATAAGTCTGAATCCAGAAACAACAAAAGATATTGGAAACCAGAAAAATTTACATTGCAAATTGTGATCACATGAGTGCAGGGCACTGCAACCAGTTGTAAATTTGATCCTGTTGCCAAGTGTACAAAATGAAGTAATATGACTGGGGGGGTGGGGGGGCGGGAATGCAACATTTTACAATAGCCAGAAGTATTTTATGGGTTGTAAAGCACCCTTTCCAAGTCCATTATAATTTATGAAACATCATTAAACAAGGACTGCATGTAGCAGTATGTGCTATGGATAAGTGGGAGGGATAATGATAAGGATTCCGTGCCTTGAATGACTTGACATACTGGCAATCCAGAAAGGGTTGGACTTCAACCTATCTCTTGGTGGTAGCTCAATACTCAATGCCTGGTTGAATCATGCTGGTTTTGCACCCTTCCTACAGCTCCCAGTAATCACTGTGATGAGAGATGTGGAATCTCAGCTACTGCCTGATGTGGGAGCCACAGTGACCTGCAAGGTAGCCTCAGCAGATCTACCTAATAATTTCATTGTTATTTTTAATCCAGGTATTAGTGTCAAAATAAAAGGTAATACAAATAGATAGAATGCTATATTTACTCATAAGTGAAGAGTTGGATTTTTTCCGTGCAGATCATTCATCTTTGGAACCTCATGTTAGATTTGCTAATAGTGTGATGAATGAAGCAAATTAAGTTTTTGTCTAATCTCTCTCTGAATTAAATATGGGATCACTTCCCCTACAATAAAGTGAGTATGTGAAACCTAGATCCCAATTATAATCATAATATATTGCCAGTGTTGTGTCTGCATTTATTTTTTACATGTTTTTTAGTTGTTTAATCCCTGCATTCAATATTTAGCAGGCCCACTGTGATGTTGCAGAAAGAGAAATATATATATCCCAGCTTGGAGATTAGTTTGGTTATTTTCACTATGTAGAACTCTGAAGTATTATCAATTATAATCCTGAAGTTATAAGAGAGAACAGATTGTTACTAAAAGTTGCTTTCTCTCTTCCTCTTTTCCTCTTCAGGTTTGCAGTATTAATTCTCGTTTTGCCAAGGTGCATATTTTGTATGTTGGTTCTACACCATTAAAATCCCCATTCCGTGGAACAATACGGTATGAAGAAAACTTGTAGGCATCTTTTGAAGGTGGCATTAGAATAAGCCAACTACAGTGTGTTAATACTCCATCTCATTCTCATTATTGATGTTTGAGTGATAATGAGAATTGGAAATATTGTTGGTTCTAAAGCTCTGCTGATTATAATCTTTTCATATAATTAGCTAATTCTTCTTTCTAAATTACATTATTACACCAAATATGTTTTTTTACTTATTTATTTATTAAATTTATTGGTGCTCACCTTACCACAAGGGTAACTCTGGGTGGTTTACAATATTAGAAGATAAAATATTACAAAGCCTATATACAGTACAAATATAAACACTCCACTATAACTAAAAGTTGGAAAAGGAGGGAGTAGGATACATGGGAAGGGGAGATAAAGTCACTTGTTCTGTAAGATTAGTTGAAGAGGTAACAGAAGAAAATGGCAAAATTATTATTTCATCTTCTCTTCCATTATAGGAGAGAAGATATCCGAGCTACAGAAAAAGACAAGGTCAGATGGTTTTATATTTGGTTATATCAAATGAAGCACTTTTTTTTTTACATTAATGTGTATAAACATACAGAGATGTTCAATCATTTTATTCCACATGTATTGGTATAGTTTTCAGACAATGGCTAAAACTTGCTAGGAACAAAAATTAATGCAGTTGCATATCTGGGGTAGTGATTTGATTCCTAGGGTAAGAATATAAGTGGTTAACAACCACTCATTCAGCAACCATCTAAATTTATAGTGGCATTGAACAAGCAATACTTTATGACCAGTCCTCAAAATTCCATCTGTTTCAGCCCCCCCACCCCACCCCACCCCACCCCACCCTGCTTACATAGTCATGATCTGGTCACTTGGCAAATGGCCTGGATTTCAGACCATTTATCTTGATTTGCAACCATCCCTGCTGGTTTCCCCTAAGCAAAGTCAATGGGGAAGCTGGCAGGAAGCCTGGATCACATGAGGTCCTGGCTTAACCACCCACAATAATTTGCTTAATGACAATAACTGGAGACTTCTGGGAATTCCATTGCTAGAGTGTGGTCACATGACATTGTGCTTTGCTTTGCTTAGCGATGGAAATTCCAGTCTCAATTATTGTGGTTAAGTGAGGGCCACCTGTATCTTACTTCAGAATTTTTTTTAAAATGTCATAATTATTTCAAACTTCTCTATCCAAGCTTCATTGCTCTATTTGCCAGAGACATTTGTCCCTTGAAATTGTCCTCGCATTTTGACATTTGCTTTCTCTTTCTTCCTACTTTATGTGTTGACAGATAGAGGTTTACAAGAGTTTCCGCCCAGGAGATATTGTTTTGGCCAAAGTTGTATCCTTTTTCTGTTATCTTTATGCTTGCTTTTCTGATTTTTTGTGGAGATTTCCAGACATTTTCCCTTAACCTGTGGGATTAGATCTCTTTAGGAGATGCACAATCAAATTATTTGCTGACCACAGCAGAAAATGAACTGGGGGTAGTGGTGGCTCATAGTGAAGCAGGTAAGAACAATTATCTTCTGAATAAACTGAAAAAAACTGTAGCTTAAATGTGATTTTGTAGGAAATATCAGACATGCCATGTCACTATGTCTAAATGGGAAAATTTAGAATTATATCCAGTCCACATAAATAGCTGTTTTTCAGTATTAAGATGAAAGCTATGCATCATGGGAGAGTAATTTTGAACTGGAATTACAGATAGTCTTCAACTTACGACCACAATTGAGCCCAAAAGTTATGTTAAGTGAGAATTTATTAAGTGAGTTTGCTCCATTTTACGACTTTTCTGGCCATATTTGTTAAGTGAATCACTACAGTTCTTAAATTAGTAACAGTTGTTTAAGTGAATTTGGTTTCCCCATTGACTTTGCTCGTCAGAAGGGCGCAAGAGGATCACATGACTCCGGGATGCTGCAACCATCTTAAATCTGAGTCAGTTGTCAGGCATCCGAATGTAAATCATGTATCTGATCATAGGGATGCTGCAATGGTGAAAAATGTTCATAAATCATTTTTTTCAGTGCCGGTGTAACTTTGAACAGTCACTAAATGAATTGTTGTAAATCAAGGACTACCTGTACTGAATTTAAAGATAGGTTGTGACAACATCAGAAATTGCAGGGTAATTTTCAAAGCAAATGACTTTCTTTTTTCCTCAAGAGGGTATATCTATATAAATATTGACTTTTTTTTTAATTTCAGGTTTACAGATGGTGCCAATCAGCTGGTGTGAAATGCAGTGTCCCAGTACACATGGCAAGGAACTCCGCAAAGTAGCCCGGGTTCAGCCTCAATTTCTGCAGACATAGTGAAAAATGCATACACCAAAACATATGACTGGTAGCAGAAAAGATTAATCCTAGGAGAAGAACCAGAGGAACTTGAAAGAAAAGAAAAGAAAGCAACTTCAAGAATGCAGCAGAGCTTTTTAGTGAAGGACATCATGATTACAACTTTTTACTTTCAATTTTGTAACCTAATTTTATTGTTTTGTAATTCAGAAAACTTCCTACTCTGATTTCTGCCTTCAACTGAAACAGCTAAACTCTGCTTTAGCAAAGCAAAAGGACAACAAGAAAACAATCCACAAAGACTGTTTGGCTGCCTGCATTTTTCCCTTATAAATTACAAGTCATTGGCCTGTCCAGGAAGTAAGCCTAAATCAATATCCATTTCTCTTCAAATATACTTTAATTGAAAGCCCTTTTGAATCTCAAATTGTCTCAGTGTCGCAACAAAAGATGGGATAAAAACTAGGAACTTGATGAAAAAAATGTTAAAATTATATTTTGGCTTAGATTTAATTTAATATTTTGGGGAGAAGTAGACTTTCCTGCCAAACTACTGAGGCAATCTATACAGTGGCACTCAGTCAGTCTCTGGCATATAAAGTTATGCAACTCTGCATCTTTTGACAGTATATATGATAGCGAGATATGCAGTCTCAAATTCAGCATCCTTCCAGTGCTCAAACTTTGGAATTGTTTCCTGGAGTGAATACAAAACACATATTCTTGACCATGATTTTTTTTTTCAATAAAATCCCACATCAAAAATGTTTTCTTCCACCTAACCATGTCCTTGTATTTCCTGTACATATTTTCTTATTTTTGACATCACCTGCGATGCACAATATTTTTCAGTCAAAGTGTGTACAGCCTTGGAGTGGCTTTTGAGGAACCACACAAATGAATCCCCCCCCATATTTATTCTGGTCTTGTTTTTTGGGAGTGTGGCCTCTGACATGTATAATCATGCATCCTGGTTTGAGTATCTCACACACATGCACGAGATTTGTTTCACTTAAAATTGGCAACCCAGGTGAATAGTTCACTGGAATAGTTACATATTTCTTAATACTATATTAATAAGCCACTTTTACAAGTAATACAGACACAGCAGCTATTGCACATAATTCCTTTATTTTACTGAGACTAGGGCAAATTCAGCCATTGTACAGTGAAATTAGCTCTAGTGTAAATCTGCCATCCATAAGGCAGAGACAACCACACAGACTATGGGGTAGAAAAGCAACGTGATGATACACAGTATCAGGGTTTACTGGCACTACACAAAGTTATTGGATCACAGGTGGAAATTCCAGAGTGGGAGCTAGTCCTTCTAGTCTCACCCTTCCTTCCTACATTCAGAAGGCAATGAAATAAGAATTGGCTTTTCATCTAGCTTAAATGAAATGGTGTGTTGCTTATGCAAAAATTTTTAAAAAAACGTAATTAAAAAATGGTCCTTGCAACTGTCCTGAAAGGCAAAACCAAATGAAGCAATACTTGACTAACTGGAGTTCTCACATAAAGACAGCAAAGATTCCCTTGAGAAAACCTTGGTCTCTCCTTCATTTCAGCAGCACTGAATTTCATTGCTTTGGAATTTGTTTCTGTCAGTAACCCTGCTGATCTATGGTCCACACCTCTAAAATATCTAGCCAGATCCTGCTGGAGAAATGTGAATGTTAAAGGATAAGCCATGGCTCTCATAAACTTCACCATCTCTGGCTCTTCAGCCCTGTCCCTTGAGGCATGTGCTAGGAAGGGGAAAGGGGTTATACTACTGATTACTTTGCCTGCCCTCATTTCTTAACTTTGCCCTGAGCTGCCACAGCTTCCATAGCTTTGCGGACAGTCTCCTCATCTCCCAGGAATTGCATTGGCTTGATAGGCTTCAAATTTTTGTCCAGCTCATAGACTATTGGTATTCCAGTGGGCAGATTGAGTTCCATGATTGCTGCCTCAGACATTCCTGCAAAGAATAACATACATGAAAATATATGAAAAGGTAAAAAGCTTGATTGTATTATCCCATTCAGGACCAATTACCAAAGAACTTTGGTTCAACTAACTTTTTAGACTGAGTCAGGCTTAATCAGTTTTTGTTCCCAAGTTACAAACAGAATACTCACCTTCTAGATGTTTCACAATGCCTCGGAGACTGTTACCATGGGCTGCAATGAGCACTCGCTTGCCTTCCTTGATCTGAGGAACAATTTCTTCATTCCAGAAAGGCAGTGCCCGGGCAATAGTATCTTTCAAACTCTCACATGTAGGTAGCTGATCTTCAGTAAGGTCAGCATAGCGGCGATCCTAGAGAAGGAAAGGCAGCGGCAACTTAATCACAGAGATTGATTTATGTCTTCTCAAGACTTGCTAAAGATTGCTGTACTTCATTTCAAAAAATGCTTTAGAAAAATTGTGCCTGAAGCTACCTGTTTGCTTGACACATGTTAGGTACTTAAGTGCTTGTATAGGCTACTGTAATTTTTTTGTAATTCCTGCTCAATGACATTTTTAGATCTGTGCTATTGCCAGCCATATGTTAGGCAATGAATAATTTTAAGGTCTCTAATGAAGTTTTAAAACATTAAATGACGCCTTAACTTTTTACCATCTTCAAGCACTGAAAAACTGCCTTCAGTATCATTCACTCATTATTGGATTCATACCTAAACTTATCTGGATTGGTTGCCTCTTTAGTAGCTCTATTCACAGTTTAACTCTACTATGGTGAACTAGTCTTTAAATATTTAAAATAGTATCCTACATTAATTATATTACCACAGTACATAAAAACCTACTACAGTTTAAAACGGCATGTGAGGCCAATGCTCTAGCTATTTCTTAATCCATTAACAAATATTGCATAGGTGGAAAATTCTGCCAATTTAAGAATAGCCTTGACTGTTCCCATCCATAGAATACAAACATTCATGAGAGACCAATGTCAATTATTAATTGCATGAAAGCAATCTGTATTCTAAAATTCTGCTCAAAAAAAAAACCACAGCAATGTAATCATATCGCATATGGCTGCCCAAAACAGTGGGCCAGTGAGAATATTGTATGAATAGAGGTCAAACGAGATAAAAGTGAACTACAATGGAACTATTGTTTGAGTCAGAAATCAACAAAGCAAAAAGCAAATGAAATTACACAGTAATTATATCCTAATCCCAGCATGACAATTACTTTAAAATAGCCTCAAAGAAACAGCCATTTCCATCAGATTAATAATTAGTACTTCATCTTACCTTGCTAATGGTGCTATAGAAAGGGTGATCAGGCTCCATTGGAGGTGGAGGGATGTCAAAGGAACGCCTCCATATCTTGACCTGGGCTTCACCATGTTTAGCAGCTGTCTCAGCCTTGTTAAGGCCTGTTAGACCACCATAATGCCTTTCATTAAGACGCCAGGTCCTCACTACTGGTAACCACATTTGGTCAAGAATATCCAGCACAGTCCAGAGGGTCCGAATGGCCCTCTTCTGCACAGATGTGAAGCAGATGTCAAACTCATATTTAGCATCTGGAAGAGCCCAGAAAGAATACTGTAACTCATTATCTTTACCACAATTATTGCTGACATACAGTTAATCCATTTCCCTGTATGAAAATTAAATAATTTTGCAAAAGATAAAAGAAAATAAAAAATCTCACAACAAAAGAGGATGCTAATGTGCTATAACTAAATATCTTGGGAGAGAGGCGGTTTTAACAGTATTTATCAGATCTTCATAATCATCTTGTGCTCCCTTGTTTCCTATTGCTCTAAAGTGCACAAAAATTTGATAGTGCAATAATGCAAACTAATGCCATGGTGGAGAAAGCAACAGTTGTGCAACACAGAAGAATCAATGAAAACATACAAGCACGAATAATACTTGTCAGAATCTCCTAAAATGAAAGGTGTAATTTTAAAAAATAACTTATTTATACAGTACAACATGCACACATCAACAATATTAGAACTGTTGAATGAACTTTTTATTCCTTGGATACTATAACACTGATTTCAAATAATCTTGCTTTAAATAGTATTCCTAGAAAAAGATCAAACTTACAGTTTACATTCTATTCAGATGGGCTCTCAAGTCCATTAACAAATTAAAAATATAATTTTAATATTCACAACTTTAATGCATTAACAAAAACTTTCTACAGATTTTACAATTGGCTGGAGCGAAATCAGATGAAACTTTGGAGATTGCACAGCTGTGGATAATGCAAAGTTGTCTTCATCCTCTGAGGACTTGGGCTCTCTTTCAGGCTTTAAAGTAAGTAAACTAAAGAGCGGGATTAGGCTGTTTCTTGAATCTGCAGAGGTACAAGTTTTAAATGTTTCCTGCCCCTCACCACCCGACTTCCTGCATTGAGAACAAACTTCTCCTTTCTCTGTTGCAGTACTGAATGACTCAGCTTCTACTACATTTCCTTAACAAATTATCACCCAATTGCCAATGCATCTTTACAGTCTCACTGGTGGATGCTTTCCTTGCAAATAAGTAAGATATCGTGTCCTCACGGGCAGATGGAAAAATAACGTAACTCAAGGAGACTGCCAAACATGCACAGCTTGGGAGGGAGAGGAACTCTTTAAAAAAAAAAGTCACCTACTTAAATTAAAACGTCCCTTTTTTTAATGCAGAATAGGGCATTTTTTTAAACAATCAGAACAGTTTCTTCTGTTATCCTGGCGTTGAATGTCAGGTAGCCATAGCGAAATCACCAAAGGGCTCGATGCTTGGCAAAGGGCTTGCCGGAATGACTGAACTCCGAAAGGGGAAAAGGACCGGGATCCGGCTAGTGGGAGACTCCTCCCTTTCGCCTCCGGCAGGAAGGCCATCTCTCGCGTTCCTCCGCCGAGAGGGACGAGGCTGATCGCACGTGCCCAGGCAAAAATCACGGTCTTTTGTCCTCTTAAGCAAATTCCGGCGGTCGCAGCAGAACCTGCGGGCGCCCCGGGACCATTTTAACTAAAAGCCCATCTTTTAAACTACTTCGGTCTCCCATTCGCCACTCTTAGCGTGGGATAAGGGAGCATCTTTGCTTTCGAAGGCCAATTTTACGCAAAAGAACCCAAACCCAATTTCCATCTAATTCAATGACACTGGGGACACACTGGTGGGAATATGAATTACCTTCCAAGGCAAAAGCTTGGACCCCGCGGAGAGGAATGTTTTTTAAAAATCCACATCAGATGGTTGAAGTTAAAATAATTCTCCATCTCCCGTTATTAAAAGTTGCATTTATGACCTTTATAAAACAATCCACAATTATCCACCCACCCCATTTCAGGATAATCAGTTCCTCCGTTAGTTCCCCCCCCCTCCCGTCCCAATTTTCTCGGAGTGAAAAATGAGCAGAGGCGGCCCGGATAGCCGAACATCAACGTGCCCGTCGCTCCCTCCATCCTGCCCGCTTTCCTCCCGCATCTTCACCTTTCAGCGCTTCGCCGCCGCGCCGCGCTTCTTCCTGCCCGGCTGGGCTCAAATCCGCATCGTACCAGCCACTGAACCGATTCTCTAGGTTCCAGGCGCTCTCCCCGTGCCGAACCAAGACGAGCCTGTAGGCAGCCGCCATGCTCTGAATGGAAGAGACTGAACCGGAGCGAGACGCAAGAAAATCAACCTTCCTCTCACTCCCGCAACCAAGGAGACTCTTTACCGGCTAGTGCGCATGTGCCGAAAGTGGAGCCTCCTCTGTCTGTAGGACGCAGGCGTCCCCGCAATCTTCCAATCTGTAGACTCGCGCAGATTGTAGGCTACCCAGATTGCGGGTTAATTTGGGTGACTCCCACTTAATAAGGGAGGGGAAGAAGGTACTTCGTTAAATTTACTCTCGATGCAGTGCTTGTGGGCCAGGCACAGAAAGAGCTATTTGCATTATTGTCGTTAAGACTATAAAATGCGTTTAGGAGGTATAGCCGCGTATCATCCGTCCCTCTCATTCATTGCTCATGAAGCGCATGTAAAAAATGGCGTGGCGTCAGCTGATGAGCCGCGATTGTCTCATTTTGCTCTGAAAATTTCCTAAGGGATCGGAATGTACCACACAGGCAGAAATAATAAAAGATCGGAGCAACAGAGCATCCTATAGACTGGTGAATGTCAGCTACATAAAATCCATATGTTGCAAAAAAAAAAAAATAGCCATCAAAGGTTATAAGAGACAACAGAAATATTTTAACTTTGATCAAATAAACCAAGTTTATATTCCTTCCTTTTATGTCTAACAATTTTGGTCTGTAGTATCCTCATACCCTGAAACTTGATTTCTTTTTATTTTTAATTTGTCCCTCCTCGCAAGCTTCTTTAAAGCCTTATCAAGAAGCCTCTTTTGCAAATTCAAATAGGAAAATTATCCAAATCACTTTCTGCATAATCAAATATAATCAGCGATTGGACTTCTGTAACACGTTCTACATGGGACTGCCCTGAAGACCAACTGGTGCAGAATGCAGTTGGTAAATAGTACAGATACCCTTGACTTACGATTGTTTAATGACCATTTAAACTAGGCATTGAAAATGTAACTTATGACCATTTTTCACACTTTCATCTGCTGCAGCATACCCATGGTCGTGTGACTAAAACTTTTGCAGTGTTCCAGGTCATATGATCCCCTTTTGTGACCTTCTGACAAGCAAAGTCAATGGGGAAGCCGGATTCACTTAACAATCATATTACTAACTTAACTGCAGTAATTCACTTACCAATTGTGCCAAGTAGAACTCACTTAACAACTGCCAAGCTTAGCAAACATATTTTGGGCCCAATTGTGGTCGTAAATTGAGGACTACCTGTAAAAAGTGCCAGATATATAGGACACAAAACACCACTCCTGCATAAGCTGTACAGGTTAGCATTGTGTTGCTAGGTTCCATTCAAGGTGCTGGTTGTTACGTATAAATTTCTACATGGCTTGGAACTGGGGTACCTCAGGATTGCCTTTTTTCAAGAGTCTCTACCTGTCCAACTAGGTTGGGTGTTGGCAATGTGCGGCTCCTGAGCCACATGCGGTTCTTTCGTCCCCCTGCTGTGGCTCCCTGCTGGCTGGCTGGCCCCACCCTTCACCCTCCCCTCCCAGTAACTACTCGCCTGAGAAGGTAAGGGTGACGGCAGGGATGAAGACTCGCTCCATATTCCAGAGCGGGAGGGAAGCATCCCTGTACTTGCCTCTTATCTTGCGGGCGCTTCTTCCGGCGCTTCTTGATGCTGCTCACACCTCGATCGCTTGGGGAGACGTTCTCTCCACCTCGAGACACTAGCCCTGTCTGGCTGCAGCCGATGCTCCACATCGTAATGGGCTCCAGAAGGGGATGCTTTCTCCCCCATTGTGAAGTGAGCTAAATTTGTGTTGTTCAAGGTGGTGCGAGAGCAGCAAGCAGGCTATGGAGGTGGCAAGAGCAAGTTGAAGTCTGGTCTGGCCTGGCTGCGGCTGCCGCCACTGCTCTTGCAGCCTCATGGCCTGCTCACTGTTCTCGCAGAGCCTTGCACAGCACACTTAAATTTAGCGTGCTTCACAATTGGGGAGACGGCATCCCCTCCTCCTCCTGGAACCCATTACGACGCAGAGCATCGGCCACAGCCGGGCCGGGCCAGTGTCTCGGGGCAGAGAGAAAGTCGTGCGTCTCCCCGAGCAACCAAGGTGCGCGCAGCACCAAGAAGTGCTGGAATAAGTGCCCGCAAGATGAGAGGCAAGTACAAGGGTGCTTCCCTCCCGCTCTGGAATATGGAGCGAGTCTTCATCCCTGCCATTGCCCTTACCTTCTCAGGCCACAAGAGGAGTGACTGGAAGGGGAGGGCAAGGAGCAGGGCGAGCCAGCCAGTAGGGAGCCACAGCAGGGGGACCAAAGAACTTCATTTATCTGGGAACCTGAAATGACTCTTGATTTAAATCATATGGTAGAAAGCATCCAAAGAAGAAGAAAGAATATCAGAAACAACAAACCCAACCCTCGCCTGTTTTTGGAAATGGTTCAAGAGGGAACACACACAAACACACACACACACACACACACACACACAGGAAAGAGAGAGAGAGAGAAAGAGGGGGGGAAGAGAGCGGGAGGGAGGGAGGGGGGAAGAGAGAGAGGGAGGGAAAGAGATGAGAGAGAGAAAAGGAAAAGAGATAAATGAGAAAATGATGGAGGGAGAGAATGAGAGAGGAAAAGGAGAGAAACGAGAGAGAGAAGGGCGAGAGAGAGAGGGAGAAAGACACAGAAATGAGAGAGCTGGAGGGAGAGAATGAGAAGGAAAAGAGGGAAAGAGAGAAGGGAGAGAAAGAAAGGAAAGAAAGAAAAGAAAGGGAGGGAGCGAGAGGGACGGAGAGGAAAAAGAGAAAAATAAGACGGAGGGTGGGAGGGAGAGACCAAGAGAGAGAGAGAAGAGAGAGAGAGAGAGAGAGAGAGAGAGATCAATTTCCCACAGAAAAAAAAAACTGGGGGCCACAAAACCCAGGTAGGTATGGCTGGGGGGTGTCATGTGTCTGGGTGGGAGTGACATTGAGTTGGCCACGCCCACCCAGGTTTTGTGACTCCCAGTGTTTCCTTTTCTGTGGGAAACAGGTCCAAATGGCTCTTTGAGTGTTTAAGGTTCCAGACCCCTGAACTAGGTCAAGCAGAATGGGCATGCTGCAGATCTCATCAGCCAAAGAATGTTGACTGGGAGGTTTAGGTGAGCTTTTTCTGAGTGGCCCCTGCTCTATGGAACATTCTCAGGAGATCAGAATGGGCCCAACCCTACTAATCTTTAAAATTTTAAATATCTTTTAGTATTTATATATTCAATTTTAAATTGGTTTTAAAAGTTTGGGGTTTTAAATTTGTCGGGGCCAAAATTATTTAATTTGATTTTATTCTATTTTTAAATTTTGTATTGTATGTGTTTTTATTGTTTGGCTGTGCACCGCCCTGAGTCCTTCGGGAGTAGGGCGGTATAGAAATCTAATAAAATGTAAATGTAAATGTAATCTTTCATAAGGCCCTAAAACCCTGGCTATGGTCCCAAGACTGGACTGCTGAATGTATCAAGGGCCCTATATCCTGGCTAAATTGCTAACTGGCCAAATATCTTGATCTTGTGTATGCTGAATTGGATGTTTTTAATGTGTTTTTTTTTTTTTGTTGGCTATACTGTTTTTATTGTTTAAAATGTTGTTTAATATTTTAATTATAAGCCACCCAGAGTCACTGACTAAAGTAGGTGGCCATAGAAATTGAACAAATTAATAAATAATTCAGATCACTGCACCGATGACCTCCTCTGCATATATATTTCAATGTAGTTACTAGGAATCAAGGTTCATGTGACAGCATCATTAACTTTTTAGTATTATCACTGTCTGCAGGCAATGGCAAGCATTTTTTATTTTTTTTATTTATTTTTTTTTAATTTGATTTATATGCCGCCCTTCTCCGGAGACTCAGGGCGGCTTACAATGCGTTAAATTTAAATTTAAATTTAAATGGCACAGAAATAGGACTTTTTGTTGTTTTTTTTAAAAAATGATTATATCCACCACTCAGAAAAATAGGGTTAGTCCTATTAGAGTCAAGATGATCGTCTTATATATTCATAATGGGTAATGGAACTCAGTTATTGTTTTTATTATGCTTAGTCAGCCAGATGTTTAGACTGGATTTGACATTTTTATTCACTTATCTAGTCTTTCCCAAGGACCTGGGATAGGCAGATGATGTTGTTTGATGGTATTAAAGGTTATTATTAATATTACCATCAGAGAGAAGTGTTTTGGGGATTCTCTTGAATATCAAAATAAATTATTTGCCTGACTTTAAATACAGTACTGTGTCCCTTTAAGTTTCCCCAAAAAACCATTTGGGAGAAAAATTTTGGTTCCCCCCCTCCCTTCAATCACCTTTCCAGACAATTATTACAACCTTGCATATCCCTCAGAACTTCACATCTGCATATTAGCAATGCTACCTTGGTTGTGTTCTTAAGACAAATTCTATTCCGAACAGCCAACGTAGATGTGGAATCAATCAGAAAACTTCAGAATTCTGTGTTAAGATTTCAAAAAAATTGAGAAAAAATAAGCTTCTTTCTCTGCCTGTTTTATTTACATCTGTGTGGATGGACTTCATCTCCCAGAATCTCTTAAATTACTTTAAGATGTGTGGACTTCAACTTCCAGAATTCCTCAGCAACAATGCTGGCTGGAGAATTCTGGGAGTTGAAGTCCACAATCTTAAAATTGCTAACTTTGAAAAACATTGATTTACATCAGAGGTCTTCAAACGTGGCAGCTTTAAGACTTGTGGACTTCAACTCCCAGAATTCTCCAGCCAGCATAGCTGGGAGTTGAAGTCCACAAGTCTTAAAGCTGCCACGTTTGAAGACCTCTGATTCACATGAACGTACAGGCCACGGTTAGAAGGGTGTGTGCAGGACCAGAAGGAATAATAATCCAAGTCGGAAAAGAATAAAGTGGTCGGAGCTCACGGCTTTGCCTTCTGCTTTTTTAAGTAGCTTGCAAAATGGAAGAATCGGAAGTTGGTGTTCGGTACGGAAGTGGATAACCGGAATTACTTAAAATAGAGTGAAAGTAGACGCGGCACGTGGTTTGGGTCTTTTGCTTTGGCGAGCCGTGGCGAGAACCGAGCGATATGGGTCGTTCGGGCAAGTTGCGGTCCGGTACAGCCGGCAAACTTAAGCGTTGGCGCAAAGGGCACAGCAGCGATAGCAATCCGGAGGGACGACGTTACCGCCAGGCCGCCCGTGGTCGTTTACTCGCTCCCCGGTCAGGTATGTAAAGGAAAAAGCCGCCGCCGCAAGAGCTACGGAGGCGATGGCTTTAATTCAGTTGCGGTGGCCGAGTCTTTTCAGTTTTAAATGCTGATCAGCGGCAACTGCAGCTCCTTGAGCGTTAATGAGGAATTACTATTCCACGCAGGAATGTTCTATGAATTTTGAGTAAAAATAGATCAGCCATGTCTGTTTGCTGATGAAACACCTACATCTTGAAGCTACAATAACTTCATCATAGAATCATAGCGTTAGAAAGTACCTAGTCTAGGAGATCATGTACACCAGTGGTCTGTTGACTCAAGGATCCGCTAAAAGTTTCCAAGGTTGGACAAGTGTTTTAGACAAATGGCTGTACCATCTGTTTGAAGATCTCCCATGAAGGGGAATATACCACTTTTTGAGGAAATCTGTTCCACTGTAGTTGAGAACTATTGCTGTTTAAGATCCCCCCCCCCTTAAGATCTGCCCTGAATTTTCTTTTCAGTCTTATTTAGACTACAGGGCTCAGAACTGGACTCAGTATTCTAAGTCTGACCAAACCAAGGCAAAATAGATGGGATGGTACAGCCTTTGATCTGGACTTTCTATTCTTACAAATAGGTCCCCCAAAAGTGTGTGTCTCTAGCAGTTTTACTGCCATATCAAACCCTGTTCAGTATGGATCTGCTTGGGCTTGTAAATACCCAAATTCTTCCATAGATACTTAAACCCTCATCCTATACTTTTGCCCTTTATTTTTTCCCCATAAGTGTGACTTTATATTTTTCCCTGTAAAACTTTGTCCTGTTTCAGTCCACTGTCCAACCTAGATCTTTTTGAATCTTGTCTTTATGTACAAATCTGATAAAAATGTATCCTCAAACCATTCATGTCATTAATAAAATTATGTAGTCATTTAGCCAGTTTTGAATCCATTTAATAGTTTTTCATCTACCTCATATTTTAACCATTTTTTTAATGAGAGTATCATGAAAGATTTTATCAACTGCTGAGATCAAGAGTGTGATCTATCAAAATCTTCAATAGATCACACATCCTTCTCAATGTCATTCCCCCAATCTATTCAGCTCTCTTAATAAAAGTGGAAAATTATTTTGTTGTATTTATTTTATTTCGCCTTCATTTTTATAAATAACTCAAGGCAGTATACATCCCAGTACTTCTCCCTCCTCCTATTTTCCCCACAACTCTGTGATGTGAGTTGGGCTGAGAGAGTGACTGGCCCAAAGTGCTGGTTCTTGTTAATTGCTGCATTCCTATTCAAATACATACAAATATACTATTTAATCTTATGTTAGGGTATGGTTTTGAAAAGCCATGTGTAAATTTCTATTTTGTATCCCTTTAGGCAGCTTGGCTTATTATTTATGAATTTCTTTGCATAGATTATCTGATAGTGATGCTTCAAGAGTTAGCTCAGTGTTTGCCTTTCTCACAGAAAACAGTAACCTGACTGTGGATGCCCTGAAACTACATAATGAACTGCAGTCATCAGGACCTGTGCCTAGAGAGAATGCAAAGTCTTTTATGGTGGAAGATAACAGTGAATCTGCTAAGACTCACAAATCATCTGCAACTTTCCTGAGTGGCTTAACTGACTGTACTAATCTCACCTTCAGCGCAGTACAGCGTCTTTGGGAATCCAATTCTGCTGCCCATAAGGAGGTATGTGGCTGCCAATTCTTACAAAAACCAACAAATGTTGTGATTAACAAGATTTTCATTATTTTTCCGCAAAAGGCTAACTTGATTACATTTCTGCAAAGAACATAGAATGTATAATAGGGGCGTAAAATACTAGCAAAGAGCAAGAGGAGTTCTTAATGCTTGATAAAAGCTTAGATTCTCAATACCTCAACAGCCTAATTTTGTGCAGAGTAGACATTCTGACTATGTAAATATTCTGAACAAAATATACAGAGTATGAGTTTTAAAATTCAAATACTTGATTAGATAATAAAAATTATAGGGAAGATCACAATCCATATATCTATATAGATTATGCCAGTGACTTCATCTCTCCAGCCACTAACTGTATGGCCCTAACATCTGTAGTTATGAAGACCTTTGAAAGACTAGTGCTCGGCCACCTGAGAACAGTCACGGATCTGCTGTTAGACCCCTTGCAATTTGCCTACCAAGCAAATAGATTGACAGATGATGCTGTTAATATGACTCTGCACTACATCCTACAACATCTTGAATCTCCAAAGACGTATGCAAGGGTCCTTTTTGTAGACTTCAGCTCAGCATGCAATACCATCATTTCAAATATTCTAACTAAGCTAAATCAGCTAGCTGTACCTGACTACACTTGTAAATGGATCATAAGCTTCCTAACAGGCAGGAAGCAACAGGTGAAGCTAGGCAAAATCACATCAGATACCTGCACAGTTAGCACAGGAGCCCGCCCCCCCGCCCCCCGGCTGAGTGCTCTCTCCACTATTCTTTTCTCTATACACCAATGACTGCATCTCAAAAGATCACTCTGTTAAAATACCTGCATACAGATGGGAGGTTGAATAACTAGCCTTGTGGTGCAACCAGAACAATTTTTCTTGTACTAATTACACTCAAAACTCAGAAACCTCAAACTGCCCAAAGAACTGCTGATCCAGTTCTACAGAGAAATTATTGAGTCTGTCATCTGCACCTCCATAACTGTCTGTTTGGCTCTGCAACCAAACAAGACAAACACAGATTTCAACAGATAATTAGAACTGCAGAAAAAGCAATTGCTACCAACCTGCCATCCATTGAGGATCTGTATACTGCACGAGTCAAAATGAAGGCTGTGAAAATGTCTATAGACCCCTCACATCCTGGACATAAGTTGTTTCAACTTCTACCCTCAGAACGACGCTATAGGGCACTGCACACCAGAATAACTAGACACAAGGACAGTTTTTTCCCGAATGCCATCACTCTGCTTAACAACTAATTCCCACAACACTGTCAAATAATTCACTAAGACTGTTATATTATTCTCTTCCTTACTAGTATTTATCTCTCCCCATTTATTACTATAACCATGTTGTTTGTATCTTTCAATTTATATTGTTTTTATTTGTTTCCTAGTACGATTTGGTAGTTTATTAGTAACCTTGACTATTATAAGTGTTGTATCTTTTTATTCTTGATGAACATATTTTATTCTCCTTACGTACACTGAGAGTAAACAAACGAAGACAAATTCCTTGTGTGTCCAATCACACTTGGCCAATAAAGAATTCTATTCTATTCTAAAAAAAACCCTAGAAATCTGGAGGGATAATCCTAATTGATTTTGTAATTCTTTTATCAATAAGTACCGTGTTTTCCTGAAAATAAGACCCTGTCTTATATTTTTTTGAAACCTGAAATAAGCCTTGGCCTTATTTTTGAGGGGTCTATTATTTTGGGGTACGTGGAACAAAACGGGGCCCCTCTTGCCATCTTACCTGATTTCCAGATCTGCCTCCCTAACCCTAACCAGAGGAAATGGCGGGGACCAGTTGTACATGTGTTTAAATATTTTCGGGGAGGGCCTATTTTCAGGGTGGGAGTATTTTAGCACATGCATTCAAAAGCCTGATTGGGCTTATTATCCGGGGAGGTCTTATTTTTGGGGAAACGGGTAAGTAATGCAATGATATGAGAAATCTGTAGTGGTGCACTGAAATCTGAGAAATTGAGTTCAAGAATATTCTTGGAAGAGCATACATTTTTGAATACAAATTACAGAAATAAATGTTTATTAAGTAATAGCTGGACATTTTCCACTATTCTTCTATTACCATGGAAGAAAGGAATAGAAGATACCCAAGGCTTGGATTTTCTTTAGTGTCTCATCTTTGATACACTGAGTAATAAATGCTGCTTTGTTCACAGCAGTTGGATGAGCTTAGTGAAAGGATCAGCAGGTTTTGTGTATAAACTGAGAAGTATTTTACAAGGAGTTTTAATTGGGTGAATAGAGTTTTTGACTCCTTAATTTGGATTTCTTATAGATATGTGCAGTATTGGCTGCAGTCACAGAGGTAATCCGAACACAGGGTGGTACCGAAAGTGAGACAGAGTATTTTGGTGTATTGGTAAGTATCAAAGGAAATATATCCAAATGATAGCCTGGCAATTCCAGAACACTGAAATATAAAAAGCAATATGTTTACTAAAAACAGAATAATGAGAATCTAAAAATATCTGAAAAGCCACATATTCCCTCCTTATGATACAAGTTTTCATTTTGCTCCTGTGTATATTCTGTAGTCAGCTTATTTTTTTTTAAAGTACCCTTCCTTTCACATTTTGAACTCAGAGATTTTCATTGGACACTATAAATGTCAAGTGATCTGATTACTGATCTGAAGCTGGAGAGCAAACATCTCCATGCTTTTGTCTGCTGGATGGGGCAAGGAGAGGCATGGAGAACCAGCAAGTATCAAAGAACAGTGTATAGATAGGCTAATGTAGAGATCAGTTTCTTTCAGGATAAAGTCACATGCATCCACCCTTTCTCTGCTTTCCTGAGCTATGTTATGTCTCCTTAGATGACTACTCTGGAAGCTGTGGAATCTCCTGAATCCTTGGCTGCTGTTGCTTATCTGTTAAGTTTAGTGTTGAAGCGGTGAGTTCTAGGAACACAACAAGCATTTTTGATGAATTTGCGGATGCACTTTAGTATAATTCAGAGAAGAAATTAAAAGGAATCAAGGAGGACAGTATAAAATTCTGTTCTGCAACTCTGTGCAACAAAGTTGGTTTCTTGGACAAAGATCCTACTACAAATTAGATTCTAGATCTTGCAAAGAGTCAGTGATAGATAATCCTTTTTAAACTTACTTAAAGGAAATATCTTAGACATATATTCTTTTTTATGTAAAACATTTTGAAACTATTAGTCATTTCTTCTACTATGCTCCCTTATCACTGTAACTTGTGTCCAGTTTGCTTCCTCCTTGAATTTATTCATGTAGATGGATGAGGGATGATTAAAAGTGCACTGTATGCTGTCTCTGTATGTGTCCTTGTTTTATATTAACAACGGGCGTACTACTTATGCCTTACAAGAAGGTAGTCTGTGTTGTCATTGCCTGTGCATCTTATAAGTGGGATTGCAGATGTAGAAATGTGGAGTGCCAAAAGTGAGTTTAGTTGCCTAAGAATGAAATCACTGAATGCAAAAGGCAGTGGAATGCATGTTACTCATTCCTCTTATTGATGCCTCTCATTTTCTGAATCTTCCCCAGGGTACCCAGCCCTGTGCTGATCAAAAAGTTTTCTGATACTTCCAAGGCTTTTATGGGAATTCTGGGCTCACAAGCTTGCGGAGACTCTACTTTGGCTCTACGATGGGTAAGTACATCAAAGAGGCCAACTGTGCATTATCTAAATATTACGTATGGGATGCTCTTGTTAATAATAGAATGTTTCCTGGAATGTTCTATATATTTTAAGAGAGAACAAATCTGTTAGAAGCCCTTTGCTCAGCATTTTGAATTGTACTGTAACAAGTATGTGAAGAAATGCTGGATTGAATTAAGCCTATTATTGGATTTAAAAGAACATGATTTTGCTTGATACCTGTTGTCGGGTACATTAAATTTAAAACTGAACTCCTGGCTTAAGTGTTTTACAGATATGTCAGGAAAGATGCTTCTTGATATCTAGTATTCATAGGACAATCCCTCATTTCTATCCTTTATCTTTTTATCAGATCCTCTCTTGCCTAGCTACATTGCTACGAAGACAAAACTTGATAACATGGAATTACCCTGTGACAATGCAAGTTTTCCATGGTCTTCTTAGCTTCACTGTCCATGTCAAGCCCAAGGTGAGTTCATATATTTTATATGGTTCATGGTTCACAATTTTAAAAGTCTGATTGTTAAATGTCCAATATAATATGGCTTGAAGCTGGGCAAACATTTTAGCCTTGCTTGCAGCCTCTCCTATTTTTCTTGTCTCCTTCAGGTCCGCAAGGCTGCTCAGCATGGTGTTTGCTCTATCCTCAGGGGTAGTGAGTTCCTATTTGGAGATGGAGCTCCTTTATATCACCCAGCTGCAATTTCTACTGCTAAGTTCTGTGTTCAAGAAATTGAGAAATCTGGAGGTATCTAATTCATGTGATAAGAAGCTGTTCCATTTATCTTTGTTTGGCCCTAATTGTGATCCCTACATATTGTTCCTCTGAATTCCTCCTGAAACTATGTATTCTGGTTTCAAAAACAAAAATAAAAATAGCAACTCTTTAGCAGTAGAGCTGTGGCTATGATTCAGAAACTGGTTGAAAGGGCAAGAGGCAGGAGAATTGCAGGTATTCTGCAGTAGGACAACTCTGCAACCCATGCAGAACTCCTGGATAAGTGATTTGAAACTAGTCAATTCCTCTTTTTATGTTCTAAAGCAAATTTGCTGAAAGGCCAACTTGTTTTTCCTAGAAATATTTTCCCATTTTAATTTATATCTAATCATCCTTTTCCGAGGAAGGATCATTTTAATTCAAACTTTTCAAGTAAATATAACACTTGTTCCTAAAAAAATTCTTATGTGATTTTGTTTAATACAGGATTTTAATATTATATATTTATTCCACAATTTTGCACAATCTCAAGATGTTTGTAAAATTAGCTTGAAGAATGGAATGCAAACTTTGCAAGGAGCAATAGAAAATATGTTGTGTGTTGCAAGAATAGTAGGACTAATATTTGCTTGGCTCCTCAGGTGCTAAGGAAGCCACAACAACTTTGCATATGCTGACTCTGCTGCGTGATTTATTGCCCTGTTTTCCTGCTCCAGCTGTCAAATCTTGCTGTGAAACCTTGCTTCGAGTTATGACCCTCAGCCATGTAGTAAGTATTTGTCCTCTTTTTAGGTGGACTTTGTGCTGCCTTGTCTTTTGAATGCAGTATAGTCAAAAGACTCACAACTGCGTAAGCCAGTTGGAGGACCAGAGAGCTTCAGTGGGAGTGAACAACAAAGATGGACTATCTCTATCTACTCCCCTTAATACTTTGGCTTAGCCTAGTTGCAAACCCAAATGCCTCTCTTGTCGGAAATGGATGGGTTGCATTATACTTGATTTTCTAGTTACAGGGATGGGAAAAGAGAAAAAGGAAGAGCAATGATTTTTCTATTAAGTTTAATTGTTACTCATTTTTCTTCTCTCCGTCACTGCCCAGATAGTGACAGCATGTGCTATGAAAGCTTTTCATGGCCTCTTTGCTGCCCAGTCATCTCCAATGTGTCTGTCAGCTGAACTTAATGCCCAGATTATCATGGTAAGTAGTGCAGTGATTGAGTGAAGGATGCACAGCCAGCCTTGGATGTTTGAGTAACACTTTCTGTTGTTCTGCACCACCAGGCTCTTTATGACTATGTACCCAATGAGAATGACTTGCAGCCTCTGTTGGCCTGGCTGGCTGTCATGGAACGTGCACATGTTAACCTAGCAAAGTAAGGATGAGATAGTAATGGGGCAGATTTATGTGGAGATTGGGAAATGCTGTTCAGATAGTCAGATATAACCTTTCTTTTGATTTTAGGCTGCAGTGGGATCTGTGCTGGGCTCATCTTCCTCGTCTCTTCAGCATAGCTATGAACTGTTTCCTGTCTCCCCACAGCCAGGTGGTGGATGCTGCTGCCCAGACCTTAATGGTATTACATTGCTGTTACTTCTAGATGTAGAGTGCTAAGCTGGCAGGAACTATATTTCAGTAACTTTGGTTAACGTAAGAATTGTGGGGCATTTCCATGTGCAGTTTTGTGATGAAGCATTTCCTGCATTGTCATTGCTGGCTTATGTGCTCTTGATCTTGAGAGAATGTGGGCTGATGCAAATGTGAATTTGTACGATTCAGGTTTTGCTCAATGAATGTGTGGCCCCTCATGTGAAAGAACTAGGACTTGTTTCATCTGCAACTCCCTCTGGATCCGCTGCTCACATTTGCAAGATGTTCAGGTACAGGAAATAGCTTGGTTGGCTGCAGGAGTTTAAACCTCCTATTTATGGTTTATTACACAGAATGTTGAGATTCTTTTTTTTTTTTTATTTGCCAATGGATGTTTTTTTCAGAGCAGTGGAAGAAGGTCTGACATACCAGTACCACGCAGCTTGGGCCTCGGTGCTGCAAGTGCTGAGGGTTTTCTTTGAAGCATGTGGGCAGCAGTGTCATCCTATAATGCAAAAGGTAAAGGAATGCTGTAGGTCATTAACATTTATGGCACATGAAGCAAGCAAGACATTCCCAAGTATCCAGATTAAGAATCTGTAGAGAGTAAAGCCTTCAGGTTATTGGTTGTTGTTATCTGGATTTAAGAACCTAGATAAGGAGACAAAATGTGAGTTAGTATAGGAAGGCTAGTGATTTGAGCCAGTACAGGGAGAGATTTTTTAGAATGATTTTTCCCCGCTGGATATGAAGGCGCTGCAGTTGGAATTTCTGCAGGCACACAGCTGAAAGAAGTGAGTGCCTCCAGAGCCAGGCACAATTCATGTTTTCCAGGGGAGAAGACTCCAACAAACAAGACAATTTATGAATAAACAGGCTTTGGACTTCCCTTGTTAATCTTTTGATCTTAATTTTGTTAAACATGTTCCAAACTGTGCTTCTTTTTTCAAAAGAAAAAAATGATTTATCTTTGGGAGTTGTACTGGTGAAATTCAGCTAAGAGACTCCAAAACCCATTAGTTGCCAGTTATGCTTAGAGGATATTAAAAATTGTGGTGCTCTTTCCTATGTGATCTTTTCTTATTTCCCTTTTGCTGCAGTGTCTACAGTCGCTAGCTGATCTGCGAAGTTCCTCACACTTTCCCCATGCTGTGTTGCTTGATCAGACTCTGGGAGCTGCAGTGGCCACTATGGGCCCTGAGGTGGTGCTGGAGGCTGTTCCCCTAGATATTGATGGCACAGAGTGAGTACAGTTTCCATCTTCGTATTTGCAAGGCCAGTGCATGTGATGTTTCTGAATTATCGTTCTGTCTTCTGAACTAATTTCAGAATTACCCCTAGCTTTCAAATTATAGAAGAAGGAGCAATATGACTTGTAATTCCATTGATTTTGCAAAGATTCTGAAAGCCACTTGGTTCTTCAAAGCAATGCCCCCATTTACCCTTATTCACAGAGGGTTTTCTTTGCAGTTGCACAAGGCATTAAGACAGCATCTGCTGATTAGTTTAGACATAAACCAGAACCTGCCAATTACTTAATCAAAAATCAAAATTAATGAATTCAGCAAAGAAAAAAAAATCCCTTTCGAATTATTTTAGCTATCATTCTTATCTGGTTTGTAAGTTTTGATTGTGCTTTTAGTTGCTTTTAAAGACTTAGCAGTGAAAAAGAGAAATATGCATTGAAATAAGTACATAGGTTGAAGGGACAAATAAGAAATACAAATAAGTGTATTTATTTGTAAATTATTAAATAATAAATAATTTACAAATAAATTTATTTGTAAAGGTTTTTTTGCATGGTTGTTTTGGTTTTCTTAACTGAGCTTCTCTTTCATCTGTATATTCTGTGAATACTAATTTTTATAAGGAATATCAAATGTTATCCTTTCTAGACTCAGATTTCTGATCCATCTATAGTAGTTTAATATTATTGGCATGGATTGGCAGCAATTTTCAAGAATTTCAGGGAGGAGTTTTATCAGACATACATGGTAGGACTTTTACGTGCTAAACATGTCTTTTACACTTAGCTGTGGCTATAAACTGTAGCTTATTCCTTTATCAGTTTATTTTTATATAGTTACCTTGGTATCACTGGGCATCTAACTGGGACAAAAAATGTGACTCTCAGAATAAGCATCTCTTATGCTTTATGTGGAATTTTTGAAATCCTACCGTCAAATAAAGCCAAGATAGGTGGAATGGACCTGTTAGCACGCAGGTCACTTGCCATGTTTCATGCTCCACAACTTAATTTTAGTATTATTAATTTAAGCTTAATAGAGCAGGGTGTCAATCACTAGAGGTATTTGAGGGGTCATTGGATTGAGAAGGAGTCGTCTTGTGGTTTGAGTATATGACAGTGTAGATTTGAAAGAGCTCCCTACTGACCCATGCCTGTTTGAATATCAGCAGCTGAAATTTGCATTGGCAGAGGGAGAAGAAGCACAAGTTCTTGGCAAGTGTGAACTTCAGTTGCCAAAATTCAAGCAGCCACAGAGGTCAAAATCCCTCTCTCCCCTCCTTTGAGGAGTTCTCTGCAGAGGTGGGAAGAGAAGAATTCAAAGCTATGCATGTGCTTGGATTTTGTATTTATTTATTTATAAAATTCATAGGTCCCCCCATCTTACCTCAAGGTAACTCTGGGCAACTTACAATCATAAATCTGAAATCTCAGATCCACTTTGGATATCTGAAACCCAAGCATGCATGGAACCCAAAATGCATCTCTCCCTATCTCCTTGTCCTTTCCTTGCTCTGCCTCCCTGCCTGAGAGGGTATGTGTGGGGAGGATCTCAGGTCCACACTGAGCTGAGATTTCGTCCTGGCAGATAGTCCTTTCACTTCATTGGCTTAACAAGCCAGGAGATTGCTTAATGACCACAACCAGGAGTGCCAAGATTGCAGTCATTGAATGAAGTGATCATGTGGGCATTTTGCTTAACAGCCTCTTCATCAATGACGACTATTCTCCTCCCAATTTTGGTCATAAATTGAGGATTATCTGTATGTTCAAGAGAAACTAGGAAACCGTCTGACAAGCACGCTAAATTGTCCCTTTGTATTCTATGGTTCTGTGACATTTTTGTGGCTAGAAACAGAAAGCCTTGAGGAAAGCATATTGGCACCCAAATCAAATATATTCACTGGTGGTATTTCCCATCTCCTCTTAATTTTGTACCATTATATTATCTACAGGGAGACACTGGATTTTCCTCACAGTTGGCTCCTTCCTGTGCTCCGAGACCACATCCAAAGTGCACCACTTGCCTTTTTCTCCAGTCATTTCCTGCCACTTGCTGCTTCTTTAAAAAACAAAGGTAATCCAAGTAGGACAAGCCATATTTCTTCCAAGTTTTGGACATCAAAAATCATATGACAAAATAAACCTGGAGAATCCATCATCTTTACAATGGAGGTTTCCAAAAATAAAACTTAGTTTCATAAAGGTGATTTTTTTTTTTCTAGGAGATTACAATTTGGACTACTTGGTATATATAATTTTATAAAAATTGAGATTTAAAATAGGTTAATTGCATTTTTTTCTCTTCTCTACATTATGAAAAGTTTTGGAAGGTATTCCATAAACAATTTATTGATTACTGACCAAATGTAAACAAATACATGTTAAATTTCTTGTGATAATTTCCTGATCCTCTGTGATATTGCAGTGGTATGTATATTTCTGATACTTTGCAGACCCAACAGTGTCAAGTTATTTTTCCAGATTAACTGTCATGCAAGGATGGAGGTGTGTTGCGGAATTAGCGACCAGCAATACAGCTATTATAGTCATGAACAATGAAGCAACTGGCAGATACAGTTCAGTAGCTTTTGGAGAGCCATCTGTTCCTCATTCCTATCCCTGTGCCTATTAAAACACAATTACAAATAGATCTCTCTCTTTTTGCAACCACAGAGCTTGCCCAGGCAGGTCAGGAGTTAGAAGCTAAGATCTACAATACACTCCAGTGGCAAGTGAGGACTTTTGTTTTTGGGTTGGTTGGTTTTTTGGGGGGTGGGGGGTTGGATAGCTAGTATAAAGCATATTATGATTTTGACATAGGAAATATCAGTGAAGGTAAAAGATGTTGACCTTGCCTTTTTTGTCTTTCAGATCTGGACCTTGCTGCCTAGTTTCTGCAACCATGCTACAGATGTGGTACTCTCATTCAAAGGACTGGCTCGCACTCTAGGCACGGCCATTAATGACTGTTCTGAACTGCGGCAGATAGTGTGCCAAGCTTTGCGCAGGCTAATTAATAAGGGCTGCCAAACAGGTAAATATGACTTGTTAATTGCCATATTGGCAACATCTTCACCTCATTTCCATTTTGTTCCTAGACTTAGGAATAAAGGATTATGATGTAATCTTCCCAAAGTTTGTCTGGGGTGGAAAGGCCTGACAAGAGTCCTTGTTAAACTGGCTGAAAATCCTTGCACTCACAATAACACTTTCTTCGTTCCATTTCTCTGCTTCCATTTGCAGAGGCTGAACGTGCTGAGGTTGGACGCTTTGCAAAGAACTTTCTGCCCATCATGTTCAATGTATACAGCCAAGAGGGTGATGATAGTGAGAGCTCAGTGCACCGGCGCTCTTTGCTGGACACCATCCGGTCTTACTTGACAATTACTGAAGCAAGGGTAAGCAGCAATCTTTGGGGAAAAAATATCGGTCTCCAAATTCACCACTTGCTAGAATACTAAAACAGGAAGACACCTGAAGCTAAATTGATTTTGGAATTTATGGTGGTGTGTACTGCTGGTATTGGAAAAAGATCCCTCTATATAGATTTTTTTTCTTTTATCTTTCACTGCAGCTGGTGAATTCCTTCCTGGAGAAAGCTTGTGAGAAACTGACCAGTTCTGATAGTTCAGAATTCACTAGGTAAGGTTTATTTATTTATTAGATTTGTGTGCCTCCCATCCTGCCTAGGTGTAAAATTACCAGAGAGATAGGCTTTATCTTGTGGTGTTTTCATCTGTGCTTCAAGTGGATATGCTCAGCATCTACCTTATATTTGCTCCAGAAGATAGGACATATATCAGAGTTACCTATATTGGTCTGTGAAACATTTCCAAAATCTTTTATTTTTGATCCTGTTGTCTTCTGTAAAAATTTGGGGGATTTTGTCCCATTCCATTGGATAAGGTGAGAAGGAAACAAGGGATAAAATAAATTTCAGGGTGAGCTACATAGTCTTTTCATTGCTAATTCTAGTCTAGACCTGGTAGCTTTATGCCTTTATAAGAAGAAGAGTTAGTCTTCTATTCTGAAAGAGTTCAAATTCATAATGATTATTAGGTTTGTGTTCTTTTAACTCTGTCTTCCTTGCTGCAGGCTTTCCATTTTAGATTTAGTGGTGGCTATGGCTCCCTATGCTGATGAATCATCTCTGCATGCTCTGTATGGCAGCATCCACTCCTCCCTGCAAGTGAGTTACTGTTCAGCTGTTGGGTTCTATGTTGTGACACTTCACACTGTGACCCTGCTGCTTTTGATCAATGAGGCTATCAAATTGAAGGAAGAATTCTAGATAACACATTCATTTTTTTGAAGAAGCTTGCAATTAAAACTTTGTTCAGCAAGTACAAACAAAGTGGTGTGAATTTACCCACGTTAATAGTCACAATCCTATTATTTAGAGTTTTGTTGATCTAATGAAAATTCTTAAATAAGCTCCACTGCTGCCCTTTACAATTAAAAAACCAAGGGGCATGACTACATGTAATCCTTATTTCATGGGGCTAGTGAAAATATGTTTCATTAACTGAGGGAGCCGTTTATTTTTAATTTTTTGTACTGATAGGAAAGACATTATTTGAATTCTGTTGATTTTGTGGGAAAGATCCATATCTGTTTACATTTTTATTTAAACATCCTCTCAGCCACTTGAAATTGGTCATTTATAAGCTTTTTCCACATAGTTTAGGCCAGGCCAAGACAGTATAGCAATGGCCACTTATTTGATTGTAGGTATTTCTTGAATTTATTTGTCTTGTATTCTGCTAAATCTTTCAAGACTCCAGAGACCTTATAAGAAGGTCTTGATATTGAACAATTTATATATCCAAAATAATTGCTTCAGAACACTTCACTCACCCCAAACAATAAAATACAAGCTAAATAAATTAAAAGCATTAAAATGCCCCAAATTCAAAGGTCCACCAAGATAAAGATTACATTATTTTTGGCAATTGGGCACCCCCTGGGCAACAGTGTTATCACCAGCAAATCCTTTCAATCCAAAAGCCCTCTACAATTAGCTCTGTAAGTGCTTCTGACAAGAAAACTGACAGACCAGTTTTCAGAAGACCATTGCCAAAGAAGCCCCTGTCCCTTCTACAAGGAGGATAGGGGTAAGATAATTGAACAGTTACATTTTGGGGTCTTAACCCCTCTTACCTCATGAAAATGAGGCACCACTTGCAGTTTCTCTCAGGGCTTGTCTCAGGTAGTTGAGTCTGGGTGGAGACCTTTATAAAGGTCATGTAGGCCTTTATAATCCAAAAGTAGCAGTTTGCACCCAGAAACCTAGTTGCTACTCTGCAGCCTTACAAAATAGGTATAATATTCTCAAAGTAACAAGCACCAGTCAATAAGCAGATCACTGATTATGAACCAACTGCACTTTCCAGATGGTCTTTAGAAGTGGTGCCCAAAATACCACTGGGGTGTGGGGTCATCAGGATATAGTGTCTCCCTTTCAAGGTTATGAGGGTTGAGTCTCTGTGCTTTTTATATATGCACATTATATATTTTGAATAATCTATTTGATCTGATTATCCTAGAACAAAGATCATAGAATACAGAAAAAGATTTATCGGGTGCTAGAGGAAGTGTGTGCCTCTGACCAACCTGCGTGTCATAATTTTGTGCAAAGTCATTTGGAGGAACTGAAGAGTGCTCTGTTGGACTCCCTAACCAGTGCAACTTCACCTGCCAAGAGAGTAAGGAAAAATCTTTTTACCAACCAAAGTAGATAAGATGCAAACTGTGATGGGTATCAAAAGAGTGATGGCTGGGAATGCTGTGTATATTTCCATATCACTTTTTTTTTTTTTTGTTCTTAGCCCCGGCTGAAGTGCCTCTTCCATGTTATCAAACAGCTGACAGTGGAACATGAAGATTTTGTCACAGCTCTGGTGCCAGAGGTGAGAGAACACAGGAAAAGAGAGGCTAGCACAGCCCTGAAGAAACTGGAAATTTGAGCGTAGAACTATGTTGTCAGAAGATGGAGAAAAATTAAGTGCATGGAATGAAGTATTCATTATTTTATTCATTTATAAAATGTCAAATCAGCTTTTCATTATAAAACCATCCCTGATCTTTGGCCATGATATTTGAATAAGTTTAAAACAACCTCAAATTTGAAATGCAACAAGTTCACAGTAAAAGATCTCTGAAAATATTGTAAAACTATAAAACTATTTAAACTATTTAAACCAAATAGAATAGACTACTTGGCCAAGTGTAATTAGACAAACAAGGAATTTGTCTCCAGTGCAAAAGGGGTAGTAAAGAAGATGGAAAGGATAATAAAAATATAGCTGTACAACATGAGTAATATGCTTAGACATAAGACATAAAACATCAGTAACAAATCAAAAAGTGTAATATAAACTTGGATGAAAGCTTGTAAAGCTCTTAGCAAACTTGTAAAAGAAGGAAAAGAGACCATATCACTTTTGCTTCTACATTGTTTTCTCTTTTTTGCAAACTTTAGGTCTTTCCCTAAGCAGGGTTGTATTTCTGTTCAGCACTCTTGTAATGGAGTTAGCATCAGAGTATCCTGGAATGTGTTACTACTACCATTTGCAGGGGTTATGCAAATTAAAAATAGCAACTTCCTCCTTTACAGTTGGAAGAGTAACTTCATTCAGTGTTCAGTCTGCTTATTTTGCAATAAACGTTGCTAAGGAGTTAATGGATCTGTGTTTAAGTTTAAATAACACTTCAGCAATAATTTAAAATATTTTCTTATTAATTAGTCGATATTAGAAAGGAATTATACATTCCTCAAAGTTAAGGAAATTGCTTACTCTACTGAAAAAACTTTAGCCATCTAGTTCAATCTTTCTTGAAAAATAATTACTGCAGTAGGAAATTTCTAAATTAGCTTAGTTTTGTTACTATTATTGTAACTGTAAGCTTTAGAATAATGGTTGGAATTCTAGTCTCTTAGTTTTTCTCCCCTCTCTTTTTAATATATAATTAAATTATCTGAATTTAACTATATATAATTAGTTATCTGAATTATAACTAATGCAGATAATTAAAATTAGGGTGGAAGCAACAGGTAAGTGATCAGACTGTTGACCATATCTTTGCTCTCTCCAGGTGATCCTCTGCACCAAAGAAGTTTCTGTGGGTGCCCGCAAAAATGCTTACAATCTGCTGGTAGAAATTGGTCACACTTTTATGCGCTTTGGTCTCACTCCAAATGGTGAGTCCCAGTTTCTTTATGTGGGGCTTTGCATGAAAAGGTTGGTTCTCTTTGTCTTTCATTGCCAAGCTTGGTGTCAGGGTTCCAAGTAACACCCACAACGAGTCATCGTTCGTTGGGGATTTTATTTGGAACCCTGACACTTTGTCTTCTCTGTCTCCTTTCTCATTTAGATAACATTGCATCCCTTTTCATCTTGAGTACTTCATTTTTTTCCATGATTACCACTGAACTTCTTCCTATTGCTAGCCTGTACAGGTAGTCCTCGACTTCCAACCATTTGTTTAGTGACCTTCAAAGTTACAACAGCACTGAAAAAGGTGACTTTTGACTGTTTTTCACACTTATGACAGTTGCAGCATCCCCAGAGTCATGTGATCAAAATCCGATGCTTGGCAACTGGCATGGTATTTAGGATGGTTGCAGTGTCCCAGGATCATGTGATCACCTTTTGTGACCACCTGACAAGCAAAGTCAATGGGGATGTCAGATTCACTTAACAACCGTGTTACTAGCTTAACAATTGCAGTGATTCATTTAAAAACTGTGGCAAGAAAGGTCATAAAATGGCGTAACTGTCTTGCTTAACAGCGGAAATTTTGGGCTCAATTGTGGTTGTAAGTCAAGGACTACCTATATAGTAAAATGTTCCTCATTAAACCATAATGCAGCGTTTCTTTTAATCGTGTGTGTGAATCATGCTAATTATAATTCCTTCAACAAGCCCTGCTTAAAATAAGTCTGGTCCAGTATAATCTTTGAATACATTTAATGTTCCTATTTACGCATCGGATTGCAGAATTCTAAAATGTTGATTAATTTTTGCAAATGAATAAATCCAGGTGTCTCTGGTTATCATGCACAATGTTGTTTAGCTATCATAGCCCCATACTTGCATGTATAGAAAATTGAAAGCCAAAATAGGGATGTGCCAGATGAAAAGGTCCACCAATAGCAAGTCCTTTTTTTCTCTTGGAGTGAATCAGTCTAAGAATTTCCTACTTGCTTAAAAAAAGAAAAGAAAAAAGAAACTGAGTTATGGAACAAACCAATCTCTGTAGAGGCCTGAATTCCAACCTAAGAAGTATTTCGTCCCTTTTCCGCAACTCCAGTCTCCATTGGCACTATCTCTTCATTTCTTAGATTTTCCTCACTTCCTAAAGGGCATCAAATTCTGTGTCTGAGATTATATAACCATGACTAAAAGTCTGCACTCATCAACTCAGCTTCAGATATTCAATGTTTCCCATCATTTTCCCTTTGTTGCCTGTCTGTTGTTAATACCTGTGTTCTCATCTTAGAATGCTGTCTTTCATTAGGTCAGATCATGATCCATCCACCTTAATGGCTCCTCAGGGTTTCATTTTTATTATTAAAATATGACAAAGTTCAATTGAGCTATGACCGTTATCATTTAGAGGTGGGTGAAAGCTGATATCCCAAGATAACTTGCTTTGAGGTTTTAACATTATCTCCACAGTTTTTTTTTTTCTTGTACAAATTTCTGTTCAATTATTGGTGTTCTTGTGAGGCTTTCCATTAGTCTTGTTATAAATTGTGTTCTTGAGTACCTGATATATAATTACAATACAAATTCTTGCATGTGTCCTTTCAGAGGGAATGCAGCGTTATCTCCTCCTGATCTATGCTGGCTTAACTGGTTCTGTCACTATGATCAGCTGCACTGTGCTTGCTCTTACCCGTCTACTCTATGAGTTCAAAGGTGAGAAAATAGAGGCTGTCAATTGGATTAAGTAAGAGTTTATACCAGCAACAGTTCAAAGCAGAATCTCTTCCTTATACTGGCAATTGCTTTAAGATAAAAAAAAAAACTAATTAAATTTTTTGGGGCTGCTTTTAAACTGAGCTGGGTTGAACATTTGTATAGATATATCTAAGATGGTGTTTCTGATATACTGACTGTCTTGAATAAAGAACTGTAAATCTGAAGTTTCCCAACACAGTACCTGTTGTTGGCACTATGAGTCATAGTAGGTTACTACTTAGCTGCAGAATTACTTGTGTCTGGTAGCAACTGGAAGGATTCTTTCGTTTTCCTAAGACCTGAAGAGAATCTGATGAATTGAAGTTTATATTTCTAATATAATCCATTTTATTGCAGAACATATTGGGTCAGATGCTCTGGAGCAGCTGGTGAAACATGTTTGCCTCATGGTAGGCTCGCGGACTCGGGATGTTGTCAAATCAGCTCTGGGATTCCTTAAAGTGACAGTGCTACTCTTGGACACAACATTGCTGGGTCGGCACTTGGAGACTATGGTGAGAATGGGGAAGCACACTGAGGGATCAGTATCTTAGGAATGAAGTTGGCCCTAGTTTACATAATTAAAAAAGAAGAATATGGAAATGCATTTGAATCCTTAGAACCTGTCCTGCCATAAGGCACTCTTCAGTTCCTTGTTGTCTGTTGAAGTCCATTAATTCATCTTTTGTCCAGCTCTTTGTGGTATTCTTTCTTTCCTATTGCAATTGGGAAGTAGCAAGATACCAGTCCAAGGTATCAATGTATGTCAGCGGGGATTGACAGGAATGGCTTATGGGGAGGTGACATGTACAGAGTGGCCAAATTTTAAAAGTTTGTGTTTTTCTACAGTTAGAAGCCATTGGAGGATTGACAGAAGACATGAGGCGCCACTTCCGTATGAAGCTGCGAAATCTCCTTTCCAAATTGATCCGGAAATTTGGGTTAGTGCTGAATTTAAAGAGGAAGGGGCTAATATTGTGATCAGAGAGATAAAAAAATCCATCTCATTACATTCTAGAAATATAGCTCACCCAGAGCCTTGCTATCTTGATTGGCTGGACTTGAGGCAGCCCATTTTAGATGCAGGAGTATGTGTATGTGTATAAATAAACGCATATATACACAAATAAAAGTTTGCAATGGAAAATGAGGCACCGAGGTTTGCAGGTATTTCAGGGGGATCTGGTCATTTTTGTCTAGCTTCTTCCCCTGAAAGTACTTTTTAGTCTAATCCCAGATAAGATAATAACTCTCTGTGGTCCTTTCCATTCTCATCACTGCATGCAGAGAGAGAGGAAATAACACTTATAGATGACCAGGCTGACCCTGAAATCTCCTGATTTCTCCAGCGCTGAACACACTTAGGAATTAATCTGGAACCTGAAATATTACTGAAGAGTTGCTGCTAGGCGTTATCAAAGTCTCACCTTTTTTCTAGCAAAGATCAGATAGATTTTTAAAAACTCAGGTGTTTTAACGCAAACAGTAGGATCAGTCAGTATAATGAGATTTGTAATTCGTCAAGTACGGTATGTCCTTTGAAGCTGGATTTTCCTTTATAAATTCTAGATTTGCAGATTATATCATTTATAAGATATGGATGAACCTTTATGAATAAATTCTTTGGTAAACGTTTCCTAAATACAATTTATAATTCAAGAGAAAAGATAAAGTACTGTAAAATTAGATTATCCACATTCTTAGAATTTATGCCAAATGTATTTACAAAGATCCAGTGCATGCGATTAATTTATTGCTTGTTTTATAATTCAATTATGATATTCAGACAAATAGAACCACAAGTGTTCTTTTATCTCAGTCACTTCGTCTCCCTTCATGTTCAGAGAGTTAAGGGAAAGAGTACCAACCATGTTTGTGGAAGCCTGCTTTTAATTGGTATTTTTAACCTGTTTTTTTGAAATCAATTTGCTTTCAGTCTCTTTTTGACCACTATTTGCACACTTGAAAGATTATTGAATTTGGCTGACAATTTAACAGCTCTTACATGAAACTATCCAAGTTTGGATATTTGACTAAATTCCATGATTGAGGGTGAAGTTTATGAAATAAATTGATTTCCATGATTTTAGATTATTATTTTCCCACCCTAGGTTCGAGCCCTTGCAGGCTCTGCTTCCTGAATCATATCGCAAAGTACTGCTTAATATCCGTAAGGCAGAATCAAGGAACCGCAAGCGACAAGCTGTGAAAAGGGCTGCAGCCACCTCTGCAGAAGAAGGAACATTAGCACCACCTAAGGGCGACAGGTATGAATGAGGTGCATGCTCAGAATCTTCATGTCATACTAGAAGGGAGATTAAGAATATTTTTAAGACTGATTCCAAGTGCTTTGGAACCTGAAATGATCTATAGACTCTCCATTAATGAGCCTGTATTATTTCTATGCCCTTGATTGTAGCATTGAGGATATTTTGGCAGACTCAGATTCTGATCTAGAAGATGAGACAGACAAACAAAAAGGAAGAGCGACCAGGAAAGTGTTAAGGCAACAAAACCAAGCTTGGCTTAAGGAAGGAGAAAGTGATGAACCTCTCAACTTCTTGGATCCAAATGTGGCACACAGGGTTTTAGGTAAGATGAATTTTTAAGATGGTCCATTCTAAGTTCATAGTATTTACTACTTCAGTTTGATGGGGAAGATGAGAGATCAGTATCTCCAGAATCAGACATATTTTTTCATAAGTTTCTTGTGCTGTTCTATCATGTAGCTACCAGGCCAGGCACTGCCCAAACTGGAAAAGTTAAACATGATTTCAACTTATCAGCTGATGGTCGCTTAATCATATGCGAAGAGGAAGAAGAACCTGCAGGTACAAATATTCAGCAGTTGATTAAATTTACATCAAATAACTATCCAGTGATCATTCCACAATTCTAGTTTCCATTATCAGTTGATTACAGAAATAACCAAAGCTATTTAAACAGAATGAGCTATACAAGGAAGCATTTTAGATTTATATATCTAGAATATCTTTATTTTTTATTTTTTTTAAAAAAAATAATTTTTATTGAGTATGTATCTAGAATATCTTTAATGTAATACCTTGGAGCTTAAGGGATATAGAACTCCATAGCTTCTCAGTACAGAATTGAGATTATTTTTAATGCAGGCGTTAAAAAAATACTGGACAGTGTGCAGAGAAAAGCAACAAAGATGATAAAGGGTCTGGAGTATGACTAAATTGTATGACAAATGGTTGAGGGAGCCAAATACAGTATGTCTAGCCTATCGAAGAGAAAGATTAGCGGACACAAGATAGCTGTCTTCCAGTACTTGAGGGGCTGTCACAAAGAAGAGAGGATTCAGTTATTTTCTAGGAGCAGGACAAGAAGTAATTTGTGGAAGATTGTTAAAAGAGAGATCCAACTTAGAAATAAGGATTTTTTTTCTGACAGTGAAAGCAGTTAATGAGTGTTCCTGGGGGTTGTGGGTGCTCCATCACTGGACGTTTTCAAAAATAGATCGGACAATCATTTGACTAAGATGATATAAGGCTCCTGCCTTGAGCAGGAGATTTGACTAGAAGACATCCAAGGTTGCTTCCAGCCATTCTTCTACTCTTTTTTCTATCCATAAGTTTTATGAAAAGGATTTGGCTTAAAAAACTATGGTACATATTTTGTGCTGTCTCTGATCTCTGTTATGCTGTCTACCACAGGGCTGAATGAGGACTCAGCAGATTTAATGCAGGAAGTTGGAATCAAGAATGTAAGTGAAGAAGGGGAGGAACAAGAATTATTGGCATTCTCTTTAAATATTAAGAAGCGTTTATACCAATACTATATACTTTGTTTAAGAGTTGAGGTTGAGTGGCATGTTGGAGACCATCTGAACCAACTCAAAGTACTAAATTTGATTTTATTAAAATTAAATGACATTGAAATGATTATTGTAGTCACATATTTTTTTCCCCCTTATGTTACATTCCTGGTAATTTTGGCAACAACTTTGGTAGATGTCAGGACTGAATGCAACTGTGGGTTCGCAAGTTGTGTGTCTCTACTTTGCCCCTTAGGGTTGTAATGGCTGGATCTCAGACATTTGGAGACAATTACATTTGACTTATCATGATAGATTACCTGTTGCCATTAAATAATGCAGGAAAGAAGAAGGCACAGAAATCTATAAAGAAGATGGTGGATCTTACCAAGTGCTGCTTTGATGCATGTCCTCTCTCTTGCAGAAGAAGGCTCGGAAACGTCGATTTCGGGAAGAGGCAGATGATGAAGGGCTTCCTGCTGATACACAGCCACAATACAAAGGTTAGGATGTTCCTTGGGGGCTGTTATGGAGTGAGCCACCACTGCATGGATTCTAGTGTACTTTGACATGGGGGACGGGTAAAATAGTTACCTAGAAATAAGGCCTTGACTAAAATCAGTTGTGTGTACATATCTATATGATAATCAGTTGAAAGAACCTCAGTGTCGCCTCCCTCTGCTTCCATTCTAATCTTGATGAATTGAGCCAAATCTTAAGTAAAAGGTACTGATTATTCTCTCAGGATATTGATTTTTAATTGATTCTTAAGTGTATAGTTTTTATTTATTGTTCTAAGGTTTTATATCATATTTTAATTATATGACTGTGAGCCACCTACAGTCACCTTAGTGAGAAGGTGGCATAAAATTTTAATAAAAAATAAATAAATTCCAAGGAGTGAACAAGGTGGTTCTCCTTTTTCAAGCCTGAAATTCTTTGTAAGAATCCTAATCTAACTTGTACTTGAGGGTTTAGTTATCCTGCTCCTGTTTGTTTATTCTTTATAGCGGGGGGCAAAGGAATTCATCGGCCTGTTAGCAAGAAGGCAGCACCTGGGGCAGAATACAAAGCAAAGGTAAGATCATAAGGTGATTGATTGGGGCCCAAATCTGACATAGGTATAGGAAATTGCTTGCTTTCCTATTGTAGAATCATGTGTTATAATCTTGTCAATTGAAGCATGGGTTTAGGATAACTTCACCTTTTTTGTAACAGAAAAATCTATATCTTTATTTAGGGGCATATTCTTTAGGCATAATTTAAAACAGGTGTAGGGAATTCCACTTTAGGAATTGAGGTCTGAGATGCTCGTTTATGACTTTTCCTTCATACTCTTTCCCACCTACTCCTCTACGTTGTTGAAGCAACTTCCAAAGTTTCTTCTTCAACAATTCCTCAAAGCTCTCATATCTTTTTAGCAATCTAAAAAGATACTGGGGGGAGGGGGGAAAGGGGATGGTGGGGAAAAAATAGGCCCAAGCCAGATCAGATTTGGTATCGATAGTTCTGAATAACTGACATATCAATAACTGAAATATCAAGTCTTTTGGAAAACTAGTGGAGGAATGGATTAGGAGATTTAGGGCTGTTACCATGTACTTTGCTAGATTGCCTATCACTGAGCATAAATTCTATTGTTTCTTATAGAAAGGCAAAGGTGACATCAAGAAAAAGGGTGGGCTAGATCCTTATGCATACATCCCACTGAACAGAGCAAAACTAAACAGGAGGTAAGAATGGTGAAGAAGCATGAAAAAGGTTGCTAGAAACCCAGCAGCCAGTGATAACGTCCAAGTATAGAAAAATCCAAACTCAAAAAGTATTGTTCACTATAATCCATATATTTTATCTTCAAATATATAAATTCCTTTTTTACTCCGTTAAACATTTACCTGCCTAAATGTAGGCAATAGTGATTAGCCTCAGTACTGATTATCATCTATTCTCTCTGGTAGGAAAAAAGCCAAACTTCAAGGACAGTACACGAATCTGATGAAGGGGGCTCAGCGTGGTGCCCAAGCAGGCAAGAGACTCTTCAAAAAGCAGACCCATACCTGAAGGAGAAAAGACCACGCAGAAGTTATCTGGAAATCAGTCCCTTTAGGTCATTGAACTGTGGGTCTTGTTGCTGCTATTCCACAGTCAGAGTTATTTCTAATGAGTTTGCTCATTATTCCTGCATATTGGCAATACCTATTGTTTTCAGCGGAAAGAATAGTAAAAAATGTATACATCCTCCCGTTCGTTATTTATGGATCCTTGTAATAGGGGTTTTCATGCCAGTTGTTACTCTAATTTCTTCCACAGCTATGAGCAGTGTGAGCAAAACTAGAACTTTGGGTAAGAGATTGATTATTGCTTCCTAATGAACACTTGAGCAATACATAATATAATAAATTCTGTTTCTTCAGTATAATATAGGCACTGGTCCTGTGAAACCTTTTTTTCCTTTCTCTGTTTGAAGCAACTTGCTATTTTTATTTGGCAACTACTACAGATTCTCCAAGAATTTAGATTTATTTGGTAGTAGGTAAGAACAGAGGTAAAGGTAATAAAAATAAAATAATTATTATTTCCAAGGACAAATTAGAGTTGTGATCTTAGCTTCTGAATAAAATGGTACTTTTATTGCTACTGTCAGACTAGACTAGACTAATTAGAAAACACTGATCATAGCCCCAGATCTGAGAATAAGTACTGTCATGTGGAAAAGCTAACTTTTACAACCAAATGTGTGATTTAGGTTTTGCACACATTTTTTGACTTGCTGTATGCAAGAAAAACCCTGCCTCCCAAATATGAAAACAGTCATCAGTGGCAATAATTTTGTTCTATGTAAAATTCCATCATTGATTTTCCATTTTCATTTAAAGACATTGAGATGACTGAAGCTGTTCACTGGCAGGCTTAAACTCTTCCAGCTATTTCACTGATCTAAGATGCCTTCTTGTAGACACGAGACCTAGAATAGAAATATGCTAGTAATGGACCACAGCATATCTTGGTTGCACTATTGCAAGAGACAAGAATCAAAGTTTAGAAATTCTCTCAACCAGAGACTAATGGTACATTGGATGTAGAACCTTATTTTTCCTGAGAAAAGCACACCTTGGATATAGGACTATGCTGGACATTGTTTTGGGTAGTATTGAAGATGCATGAGCTAATTTACCTCCTCCTAGTGGCTATGCTACACAACTGAGGTATCAAGGAGAGAAATTTAACCCTTTCACTCATAATTTTTTCCCCAAAATCTCTTGTTAGTCTCAGATACATATATGTCCACAGATAGCTGTTAGCCACAGAGAAAGGTATAGGCATCTGTGTTGAGCCTATATGTTTCTTCTGTGTTGAACTACAGAGAAATGATGGTTCTGGATCAAAACTATAATGCATAAAAGGGGCAGATTTACAATAACCCTCTAGTTTGTGGGAACAATAAAGAGGTTAAAAGATACCTCCACATATAGGATTTCAGCTGTTGTTTGAGCGTGCTTGGAATTATTTGAACAGCTGCTTCTGATTCACTCTCTGCTTGCTATGGAAACCTTACCTTTGAGAGGATATTTTTCGTTGGAGTACATCCCTTTGGTTAAAAGGCTTAATATAAAACTGAATAACAGCTTGCATGGCAGCTGTGCACTTGTTATTTTCAGATTGAGTTAGTTGGCACTGATTTCATAGGGAGAAGGCCAATGAAAGGTGGAATAGCAAAGAAGTTGCCTGTTATCAGAAAAAGTAAAGTAACAAGGACATAATGACTGGAAATTATTTTTTCTGTTCCTCTAATTCCTTGATACTAAGATCTATATATACAGAAGAAATGTCTTTCTACTGAGATCACAAACATTGAAAAGATTTTTTAAGAGGTGGAACTAATTTAAAAAATGATAAAGCTACAATATTTTAACATTCAGAAATTACAGATTTTTGGAGTGATACAGAATGAATACTGGATTGCTGATGAGTATCACTGCTGGTATTGATGCCACCATCCAAACAAGAATAGGAATGGAACTCTGCAGACCGTTCACATCTTCTAAAATTTACACTTGCCTCTTTAGACTTTGACTAAATAATTATTCCCATTTATGGAACAAAGAAACTTGGCAAAAGTTGATGAAACATTAAGGGCTGACTGAAATATAATGTGTCTTGCTGTTTTGAGAAGTTATCATAATAAAGTGTTCCGTTCATGAAAATGCTATGTAGATTATGTTCTTTAGATCTTCCTCAATTGTTTTCAAGGAAACAAAAGTTAGAATGCAAGGGTATATATTTTGCAATTTTGAATTATCAGAAGTTTTGGGCGGCAGCACTTTGCTTCCCCCATAAGAGTAAAATCTGCACATTTATCCATCTGCTTGTGTTTTTCTTAATTAAGCTTGGAAGCAATCAAGCTTTTTATTTTCTTAATTGAATCTGACTATACTCCAAACAGAAGCTGCTTCCAATTTTGTTTAAAGCAAAAACTTGCTGGAATAGAGCCTAGATGTTTCCATTTCCCTATAGAGAAAATTATTTGATAAATGTGAATCCTGCATATGAATAAAACACTGTAATTAAAACTTGTAAGCATTCTCTATTCCATCCCTCATGTAAGGTATTTACTAGATCTGCTTATGTGCTTTTAAAAACTAGACACTCGAAGCTCGTGCCATTCCTGTTCCTATCTGGACTTCTAAGCCATCTCTTTCCATTGTGACTAATTTTAGGGAAGTTTACAAGAAAGTTCAGAAATAATAGGGTGACTAAGGAAGGGGCAATTTTTTCAGCTGATTTTTAGATTTTATGTTCTGCAAGGCTTTGCAAACTTTGTACTATTGGACCCTTTCTAATAAGATTTTGGTGAATGCATTGTACATTTTTCTTGTCTTTCCAAAGAAATGTCTTTGCAGGGCATCTAATTTAATAAGTGGCACTTAACATACATCCTTTTTTGGATGTATTTCAATTGCTTGGGACAAAAATGGTAATTAGTAGCCTCCACATATTACTACTATAACTCTTACAATCCCTCACTATTAGTCATGCTTGTTAGGCATTGTAATGCCACAATTGAATAAATGAGCACATAGAAGACCACAGGTTCTCCATTCTGTCTTAGAAATACATTTAGTGTAGAAAGAATTCTACAGATAGCAGTCATTTTAATGGTATGTGAACCTGCCTGACAGGTATGTTAAAATATTCAGGTTCAACTTTATTATACCATAGTTACTGAACAATACTCCAGTTCATGCTTGCAATAGACAACACAACTCTGGACAGCCCACTCCCAACTTACATTTTCCAATGTAATTACAGTTATACTGTTCCAACATGTGTTTAGCTCAAACTCTTAGCTGTATATGAGGATACTCCTCATATACAGTAATGTAATGGTTTGATTTTGGTACTATTATTCATATTTTGCTTTGTAATTTGCAATCCAGAGTGACCAGGGTGGCCTGCATTATTGCATAAATAAATACAATTAAAACATTCAAATAAAGTAACATAAGCCTTACTAAGTGCACATGGACCATTCCGTTAACAATTAATCCAGTGCACTGTTTTGGGGCAATTTTCTCTCTTCCTTTAGATTGTTGAGGGAAGGACATTAAAAGCTCTATTACAGTATGCTATAAGGCAGCGGCACCAGGGCCCAGTTCCATGGAGAGAGACTTTTCTATGGACCGGAGGGGGTGTGGTTTTGTGTGCTGCCTGCATCCCACGGATGGGGCTTCACTTGTTTGTGTGGTCTGGTTTCTGGCATACTACCGACCGCTGCTGGTACATGGATTGGGCATTGAGGACTCCTGCTATAAGGGATACTCTAAATATGTCTGGGGTTTGTACATCCAGTTTTCAAAGGTTACATTTGCAGAATATCAGAATTATTTTCTGTTTTAGCATTGCCTACCCTTTGTCATTTCAATCCATAGGGGCATCTGATAAACCAGCCAGAATCCACACCTCTGAAGCTTGAAAGTGATCTACAAGTGGACTAGATTTTATGGCCAGAAGCTTAAATTAAGCCAGTAATTAATTCTTAATCATGCTCTGGAGTCCAGCTTTATCACTCCTGTTTCTGAAAATCTAAGTGCTACATTCAGGAAGCAATTTGACACCTGAAATATTTCTTTTACAGACTAGGATTGAATAGTCTTTATTGATTCTTAAAATATATATTAGGAAAATTGAGGTATCAGTATAGTTGGAGGGAGATAGATAGGTAGGAATTTATTTATGTTGGTTACCTAACTCCAGTGTTAATTTTTGCAGCAGAAAAAAAGGTTATCTGAAACATTGAAGTACAGGAATTTAATAAATCTATTCTGGCTAATTTAAGATACCCTTCCCCCAAAAGCCAGAAAGAAATGCTTGTCATTAATTAACATACCAAAAACTCAAAAACAATTTATCAGTATGGAATTACCATCTGCTAAGCGGGCAGACATGCCCATGGAAGTTTGATTTCTCAAAATCACTTCTTGTACTGTCAGTTAAAAATGATTTTCAAATGGAATGTTCAATGGTTTTCTTAAGCAGTTTTAAAAAAAGATGCAAAATGAAATAATGTGAATATGGTGCTAAATTGCTGCCTAGTTTAAAATTTATTTCTCACTGAGATTTACTTCTGCTCTCACTAAAGGCCTGTGGAAACAACCTATATTTTTTTCTTGAAATATTTTCATTTTTTTCTCTGAAAAATTAAAGGTTATGAAAATTTCCTAAGATATTATTTTGAAATAATGTAAATGTTTAAGATGTGAACAATGGTCTAGAAATAATTTCGTAAAAGGCAAATATGGTACTGAAACAAAGCTTCAGTTTACAGAGTCCCTGAAAACTATCAAAATAGAAGCTGCTGATGATAAGCTGGGCAAATCAATGCAAAACATGTTCAGCTTTATTCTGAAAAGTAGTGCTTTCTGTAGATATGTTTGATGTATTGGTGGAAAAATCTAGAATTTTTCCACCATAATTTTCCATAATTTTCTTTATTTTACTACAGAGTTGATGATTTTGTTTTGTTTTTGGCCCACATTCCTACAAAGCAGATAAACATGAGATGTTACATTCTTGGGATTCAACAGTTTGTAATTCCATTTTAAATAATTGCCTGAACAAAATATGCTTTTCAATTTTATATACTAACTATACTTTTATAAAGCAACCAAATAATAAATAATATATTTTATAAATTAATGCATTTTATAAAGAAAAAGTGTTAAACTGCACATATTTAATTTTTCTACATTTTAATAATAATAATAACTTTATTGTCATTGTACATATATACACAGTATACCCATACAACGAAATTTACTTAACACCCAAAGATCAGGTCCAACACACATAACAATCCCCAAACACACTCCCACCCACTGCAATTCTCCACCCCTAAACCACCCAAACATCCACACAACAGCTCACTGATGGTGGCCCTTTAGTTCATTGTTGAGTGCAATTATAGTTCTGGGATAAAAACTATTCAGAAAACATGTGGTACTAGTTTTAATTGTTCTGTATCTTCTGCCATTTTCATTTTCACCTTTCAATTTTTCTTGTTCCTTTAAAATTTCTAAAAAGGTTAAATTTCTAATTATTCAAACACCATACCATAAAACTCATGTGTTTATTAAAACAGAAGCCATACTTCTAGTTTTCAGTTTATTTACCCAGAATGTCATAATTTTTGCCATACTGTATTCTTATCAAAACAATGTTCAATATGGTACATTAAAAAGTTACCTAATCTGCATAATTCTTCTGCCACGTTGTTTACTTTGTTTTAAACTTTCAGCTGGATGATCTGCAGGTCTTTCATTCTTTATGTAGTTTCTGCAGATTGAAATATGATCTGTACTATTTTAAATTTAAAGCACTGAATTAACCAACCAGGCAGTTGATTTATATTCTTGTTACTTCATTTCCATTTCATATAAAATTGTCAATTGCTTTGCATAAATTATTTATTCATTGTGTTTCCATTGCCAGATCAATAAAGGCTCATTGCAGGTGAATAGTAAAATTCATGGTAAAAGTTAAGAAATCAATAATTTCATACAGTAAAATATATAGTAATCAATAGACAAAATTATGCAAGTAAAATAACAAAAGCCCAAAAAAATCAATTAAGTTAATTTATTCAGTCTTAAGTAACTTCTGAAATATTAAAAGGGATAGAACAATCCTTAATTTTAACTAGACATTGCTCCATAACTTTTGTAATGGTTTGTGGGCAATACAAATCCTATATCCTAACTTTGGGCATAGGGTGCTCCTATGTCCCAAATATTTCTAGGGACCTAAATTCAGCATATAAAACTTTCACGTGAGTCCTGTCATCGCAGATGTCCACCTCATTAAAAAATGCAACAGCCACCTCTATCGATTCCAAAGTCACCTCAAAACTACAAATCCCAGGAAACTTAGCGCAATGCAGTTCCTTACCTCTCCTTTCTTATCGGTTTTCCTATTAGTCCGCGACAAATCGTTAAACGGTTGCCACGTTCGAACAGACCAATGGGTGCATGAAGAAAAGGTGGGGGCCAACAAGCTGCTCTGGAAATAGCCAATTGACTCTTGCGATTGAACGGCCTATGGGAAAGCAAAGCGGCAGATATGAAATGGCGACGGAATCGACTGGGAGGAAAAGTGCAGCTGGGCAAACCTATAGGTACGACAAGAGAGCGCCCATCGCAGATTAAGGCGGCGTCCGGGAAAGGGCCGGGGGCGCTGAAGATTGACGAGAAAGCTGTTTGGTAGTGTTTGTTGTAGGAGCACGGTAGGGCAGCTGGAAAGGATGTTGAGAGTCGGGTTCCGAATGGACGAATAGACGTGTCCTGCGCGGTTGTTTTAGTGGTGAATTAAAGCAGCAGTACATTTTCTACTTGGTCCCTGCCATAAGTCACTATATTTCAGTAATCGCAAAGGTGCTTTTTGAAGAGGCAACTGGACTTTCTGGTTTTTCTTTGAAGACGTTTTGCTTCTCCTCCAAGAAGCTACTTCAGCTCCAAAGAAGTTTCTTGGATGAGAAACGAAACGACTTCAAAGAAAAGCCAGAAAGTCCAGTTACCTCTTCAAAAAGCACCTTTGGGATTCCACTATGATCTGGATGACTGAGAATCTCCATAGACATATATTTCAGTAATAAAGTAAATGAGTTGTGTGCAAGAAGCGCTAGGTGATCCCTGGGGTCTTCAGATAAGGTTAAAATATTCTTTAATCAGAGAATTGCTAGTCAATGACTGCGGTGGTACCAATACAACTCTAGGTAAAATGTAGTTTATGGCTCAGTGTGTTGCATGAGCCAACTTTATGATTCAGTATGTTCAACAATTACACCCCTCTTTCATTAGAGTACTGTATGGCTTTATTCTCCCCAATAAGCTGGGCTGTTGCAGTGGTTGCACAATCCACTACAATGCAAGCTACCCTATTATACAGGATGAACCCAGATGATGTGTTAGTTTGTCTTTACTTGTGTCATAGAAATCCAGAACCCAGAGATAAATGGGTAAATCATAATTTGATGGATTGATAAAATGTGCAATGTTAGCTAGTTTTTCTCAAGGAAAGGAATTAGATGATTTGCCAATGCATTTTTTTTTTAATAAAACAATTTCCTGTGTGGCAGTTGAATTATTACTTATAAAGTTCTGTTTTATAATTATGCTGCTTCCCTGAGAATAGGTTCATTATTTTGAGACACAAACTTGCTATATCAAAGGGGGCAGGGAAGAAGGTGGAAATATTTTTCTTCTATTGTCTTGATCACCCTTTCCCAGCCAGTTACCCTCAAAATATGCTACATGATCTTAACCTCAGCCAATGTGGTGCTTGAGTATAATAAGAATCATATATGAATAGGTCAGAAAAGGAAAATTGCTAGGGTTTCAGATAATTTTGGGTGATCACTAGATTGGGGATATGGAGAGAAAGATTCTGAGGGGTTCAAGATAGCAATATCATTAGCACTTAGACTTATTTACCATTTCATAGTGATTTACAGCTCCTTTTAAGCAGTTTACAGAGTGTGTATATTGCCCTCAACAATTTGAATTGTCATTTTACCTACCTTGAAAGGATGGAAGGCTGAATCAGCCTTGAGCTGGTGAGAATTGAACTCTGGCAGTTGGCAGAATTAGCTTGCAATACTGCATTCTAAACACTGCGCCACCATGGCCTGTTGGTGGGGTAGGTCAGGTAGGATTATAGTTCTAGCAGAGCAAGTGCAAAATGCAGGTATAAAGATGTTAATTGTACTTCAAAAGTCAAAATAGTGCTATTATAAGAAACATATTTAGATAAGTTTTATTTGTGTAGCTTGAGAATCCCTCAATTAAAATGATAAAACAGAAAATAAAAAGGTATGAGTTCGCCTATATTTAGTTATTTCATTAACCATGGCATAAAAACTAGTGCCGTAGCCATTTTTAAAAGACATATTCTTATGACTGTCTTGACTTTATTATCAGCCTATTGTTTGTTGTTTGTGTCAGAAGCATCACAATTAAAATAAGGATACTATATGACATAAAATTTAAAATATAAAATACAAGATTAAAATATATACAAATTAAACAGATCTTGCCCAGAAACTAGCAACATTAATTCTCAGATGGATTAATGTAGTGTAGGATTGCCCTTAAAGAGCATTTGGAAGCTGCAGCTGGTTCAAAATACAGCAGTTCTAGGCATTTTTGGATATTTTTTATACATACATATAACGTCTGTTTGCAAGCTGCACTGGCTCCCAGTGGAGTTTTTTGTGCATTTCAAGGTGCTGGCTGTCGTCTATAAAGCTTTACATGGCATTGGGTCACAATATTTGCAGGACCATCTGTCACCTATCATTTCTGCTCAGCTTATCAGAACTGGCAGGATTGGCATGTTCCAGGTCTCTTCTATTAGGAAATGTCATCTTCTGGGACTTGGGAATTGTGCCTTCTCTGTCAACGTTTGCTCTATGGAACAGCATCCCATCAGAGATCCGGATGGCCCCAACCCTTCATAAGGCATTAAAAACCTAGATATTCTCTCAGGTTCTGGGGCCAGGCAGTTAAACCAGCCCTATATAGAACATTTCAGGTGTTTGTGGGCTACTTTTTAAAACACATTTTGCATTCTTTCAGAAGAAAGTTATATACATTTTAAACAGTTCTACAAAATAAAATTATATTTAATTTCTATAAAATTATAAATTGTAAGGTAGTGGGAACGAGTTGATGTCATCTGATACCTAGGCTCCCTTTGAATGCACCAATGGAAAATGCTCCATAAAACCAGAACAAAGGTTGCCACCTCCTCAACATTGCTCTCTGTTAAAGAGAATGGTTGGTTATAGCTTGTTCTATAAATTATTAAAAGACATCTAGTTATGAAGCCAATCTAATCTGGTTTTTGTTCATTTGTCCTTGAAGTTGGTTTCCTTTCTCTATCTGATAGGATTCTACTGTATATCCTTGAGGATTTTACTCGAAGGCCATCTTCTTGATAACTTGAGGAAATCCTTAGCTTGCTAATTCTTTAGTCAAACATGTCTATGAAAGCAAATATAGAGTTGTTTATCTTTCTTCTGCTTCCCATTTCTTTCTTTTTAGTATGCAAATAGGAATGGGCAACTCTCATTCTTTCTTACCTTTAGATAGTGTGTGACTGAATTGTTGGAAAAGAGTTCTGACTTTCATTAGTGTTAGTAATAACCAAGCATATTTTTGTGCGAGGGAGTGTTGCTGATAAAGTGACCTTTCAAAATTACAAAGCCTAGTAATGTTTAGCACGGAATTTAGTAGAGAGTTAGGGGCTGCTCATATTGTGAAATTATTCACCATAAAACAGGAATGAGATTATAAAAGCAGACGGCAATGCACCATAATCCAGTTTATTATACGTGATTGACATTTTCAAACAACAAAAAACTCTGAAGATTAATTAGGCTGAAAACATATAAGAGGTGAAAAAGAGGTGAAAACTTACACCTCTTTTTATACATCAAGAAAAATGAGAAATAATAAGGAAATATTTTTAAAGGAAAACCTTATAAGATTTGGCTTCATAAACTAGATATCAAATGAGGAAGTAATGAAATAAGATTTTAAAAGAGAAGATAAAACCAAGGCAATATATAGAAATCTTGGGTTAAGCATTAAGCATTAATAAATCTTGGGTTAAGCTTTAAGAGCTTAATACTAGATTCTCCCAAATAAATTGGACAATTGAAATGATAACCTCTTCAAGGATGCGGTCTACTCTCTAGTATTCCGTAAAGTTGGTTGATCTGAGTTCTGCTCTGACGCTAATGAAAGTTGATTATTTGTTAGAAGAAGGCCAACAAATGAGTCTTTGTCTTGTTTATTGTGTGTGGAATTTGCATAGGATGCGTTGGAGCAGGCAGTTCTATTTCTGAAAACAAGGAATGAGTTCTTCTCATTACATCTCTGCTTCCCAATGCCGCGCCAGAAACTTTCAGCACTTGTGTAAGAGATTTGTCTTTTCTATTATTTCAGAAACGGTTGCTTTAAGATTTCCTGGAAATTAAGAATTGAAAGTCCTCAAATAGGCAGACATATACTAGCTATTAACTTGAAAATTGGTTAGGAAATTCTAGAACATGGGGAATGAGAGTTTGAATAGGTGACACAGATGTTATGCAGACTTAGCAGTTTTATTGGGGCAAGACATTAACATCACATTAGTCTTCCTTAGAAGGACATGTTGGGTCTATGATTAGCTTATAAGTCATATTTACATTGTCCTGTCTGACTAGCATATGTTAAAACAGTGCAATGGAGAAAAGTATAAGGTCAATCAACATTCATCCCCAGCTGCTTGAACTGAAGGGCTCCATCTTGTTTTCAGCTTCTTAAACATATCAAACAGCAGGGTTTCTTATGAAGCAGTGCTAGAATTAGATTATTCTTGGCAGCTTACTTGTTCAGGGATGAAGAGAACTGTTCTTTTCTGTGGCTTACTGTTTTTGGAGTGATTTTGACAACTTCATTGCTTGGATGATTTCAGATTTAATTAGCCACTTCAATCCCAGGCTGGGACTGCAAAAGGTTATCTATTGCGATTTTCCACAGTGGCAAATATTGTCTATCTAGGGTAGTTCTGAATAATTTTGATAAAAATATTCCACTATGTTGAACTATTGGAATTCTCAAAAAAGGGGTAAATTCAATCGACAGCTTTTTCTTTATGCATTGTATATTTCAGAAATCTTTTAATTTTTATACAGCATGTAACCTAATAAATCATACATAATTTTCCTCTAAGAAAAGAACTGAATTATATTTCTACTATATGCTTCCCTAATATTACGCCCAGTAAGAGCAGAAAATGTCATTTGCTGTCCACAGGATGATATACTGTACTTTGGATGTATAGTAACTTCCACGCTAACTCTGTTCTGAATAATTTCCAAATGTTTGTACTGTTTTAGAACATTATTCTTGTTAAAAATGTTTCTATGCTTATATCATAAAAAAATTGTTAAAAGCTGAATGAATGCCTTTTTAAAGAATAACTCTTAAATTTAATTTTCTCTATGTCAGTTGACTTATATGACCTATAATTGCCCAAGATGGATCAATTGCAGTTTGTTGTTTAGCTTGAACAGAGAATGTGTATTTCTTTGGGCAGTATAACATGCAAATCACTGTAGTTTCTCTCTTATGCAACCAGCATGATTAGTATTCTGATATGTTGCATATTGCAGAAATGGGTGGAATGGTATCCTTAAAAGACATGTAGATTATATTAAAACATTATCTCTACAATTTAAAGTAACCCATTTTAGTTTGATTGCCTGCATGGCTAAAGATTATTGCTATATTGTATACGCATGTCTCTCTCAAAGTAATGCTTGACTGTCTTCCCCAGTGATGCCATTTGCAGTTTTGTTATCTGCAATGAGTCTTCCCTTCAGCGGCATCAAATCATCTTTAATCCAGACTTCTTTGTGGAGAAGCTGAAACATGAGAAGCCTGAAGCATTCACAGAACTTGTGGTCAGCAACATTACCCGATTGATTGACTTGCCTGGAGCAGAACTTGCTCAACTGATGGGTGAGGAAGAGCCCCAGTTGCCTGGTGGGCCTAGCATTTCCTCAGGTTTTTTCCGTTCCTTGATGTCTCTTAAACGCAAAGGTAAATATGATGTGTTTGCTAGTGCTTTCTATTGGCTTTCAATGATAATATGATATCATGGACTCACTTCTCTATTGGCAGTGTTTCCAAAGAAATGGATACTATTACTAGAGTTGTATCAGGAGGGCTGAAATGCTTCCAGACTGAAAGGATTGAATGGGGACATCACAGTTGCCTAAGGGATGCCCAGTTGGGCACTCCTTTCACATCCCTGTTAAATTGCCCACCAATGTGGTACCCATTTATCTACTCATGGTTACCTGTTTTTAAACTGCTGAGTTGGCAAGAGCTGAAACATGTGACGGGAGCTCACCCCATCCTGCGGCAGCAACTGGGCCTCGAACACCAATCATCAGCCCAGCATCCTAACCTCGTGGGCCACCACAGTCAAAGAAATTGATGAAATAGTATTTCCCCAAGTATTCATACGGCTGCTACTTTGACCTAAAACTGGCTCTTCTGTTACAGCAAAACCCACAACTTTATTAATAAGCTTCCAAATTAAAAATTAGGAAAGCAGTGTTACAAAGGTATCTATCAATACAACCAATCCTTAGTTTTCACTATAGAAATTAAAGAATGGTAATATTTCTTTTTAATATCAAATGGCACAATTGGGAAAAAATAGTCAATATTGAAGGTGCTTCTAGGAGAAAAGCTATCCTGTTTCTTATATTCTTAGAACAGGAGATCTCTAGTTCAGTAATACAACAACTATTTTAAATATATAAAAGTTCAAAGAAGATAATAGGCTAGATCAGTGTTGGCGAACCTTTTCGGCACTGAGTGTTGAAATGGGAGTGCGGTTGGGGGAGCACTGGAAACAGGAAGAGCAGTTCCCTGGCATGCATGAGTGCACCGGGAAGCTGACCTTCCGGTTTCCAGTGTGTGCATGTGCGTCATTCACTTGGTCTTCCGGTTTCTGGAATGCATGAAGACCAGCTGGCCGGCGCGCATTGGCACACCGGAACCCAGAACAGCAACAGGCGATGGCTGGCGTGCCCGGAGAGATGGCTTTGCATGCCACTTCTGACACATGTGCCAGAGGTTCACCATCACAGGGCTAGACGGACAAAATTACAACCCAACAGCTTTCATAGAAAGCAATACTTTCTATCATAGGTAGGTATATTCATTCTACCTGCTATCCCATCGGGCTGCTTAAGAATCTGGGATGTTTCCTGAATTACTAGGTTTGGAAAAATGTCCAGATCTCAGACTGAGTTGTAAAACATTTTTGAATCTTGGACAAAGTAGCATTCTATAGCTTTGAAGCTGACTTCTAATTGCTAACTTCTTGTACTGTTTCTTATATCTTCTTTTTCATATAGTATCTTAGAGAAATGTTTCTGATGATTTAGAAAACGAGTTCTGCATTCTTATCCTGCCTTATGGTTTGCTATGTTTATGGAATCACATTGTAATCTAATTAGACTTCTTTCCAAACTGAATTCAAATATGCATCAATCTCTTCTTGCAGTGTAATTAGAAGTTCCATTCTGTTCTCTCTCATAATATAATGACAGTCACATTTAAGAAATGACATTTTAGATTGCTTAAGTGATTTTTGAATAGTCACAATATGCCTACAAATACTAACTAGAAAAATCTTAATTTAGTTTTATATTGTAACAGTAATTTCTTGGACTAAACTACTTTACATGGGAATGCTATTAAAAACCATCCAATAAGTAGTAGAAAATGCAGTGGCCTAGTTACTGGTAATATTACCAGTATTATATTATGCCTGTGTTTCTTACCCACATCTGGTTATTGACAGGTTTTCGGGTCTAATTCAGAGTACTGATTTTGACAGACACCAAGTCATAAAGTGCTTTATTAGTACCTACAGGACTAGTTACTGCTATTTTTATCAGCCTGCCTGTATGTTCTGCCTTGGATAAGCTTTGATCATGCCTCACTTTCTTGAAGAAATGGGAAATGGAGGCCTGGAACTGCAGTTTGTTCATTGTTGTTCTGGGCTTGTAGAATAGACTTTCCTGAGAATTAAGATTTGTTCCTTTCCTTCTAATGTTCCAGAAGTGATTGAAAGAGGAAGTTTTCTGATTAAAGAGCTTGTAATTGCTATGTTTTATTTCAAAAAACATTTTTATCAGGAGTTGAACTCAACTGGAGTATGTGTGTATGTAGTTTCAGCAGCAGGCGGCAGCACCTGCTCAACCTTGTCTAGAATCCAAGCCAAGTAGTTCAGGCAGGGTTAGATAATCAGAAGGTGAAAACTGGCTGTGAAGTTGAAAAACATCCCAGAAAAGTGCCAACCATTCCATATTGATGCTAAGGAAATTACATATGTCTATGAAGTCATCAGAAGTTACAGTTGATTGGAAGATGGCAGTACAAATTTATTTTCATGATACAAAATGGTAGGCTGGAATATATCTCAGTAACAACTACTGGAACTAGCATGGATACAAAATGTGAAGTATTTGGGGATAATGAAACGACTTAAAGGCAGAAGTAAATGGAATATTTAGGAAAAGAGTGCTGAAAAGAAGAGAATATATGTTAGCTGAAGGTTGAAATGAATAAACTGCACAGATGGATGGAAAATAGCTCAACAAAAAACCCCAACATGCCCAACAGGGCACGTTATTGTACATAAACAGAGAACAAATCCATACCCTTCTAACACTGAAGATATTGGCTAGTCTGGTAATGAAATAAGTGCAAGCAAATAATCAAGCTCAAAGAGCACCCAGAGCTCTAAGGAGCGTGCACCTGAAATACATTTGTAACTATAAGTTATTGTGAATAGTAACATATAATAGAATCACGGCTAGTATGTACTAAAGATAAAAAAATAAGTGAGATAAGAGTGAAAGTACGTAATATGGCAAAGAAGAATTGAATGAGAAATCATTTGTCAAGCTAGCTCAAGTATTTATTGTACTTAGCAGCTTGACATATATTTATATTTCAACAATGTGATTCTCCCAGGATCTTTGAAGTATATAATAATGATTATACTTACTTTTATTATATAGTTCAGTGTGCTAACATTTGAAATAGTTTTTTAATCAAGGTAGATTCTATCATATTTACACACATACACGCATATCTTGAAAGCTCAAAATAACTTCATAATTCTCTTAACAACTGTAGGAGAGTCATATCATCCGCATGTACATGCTTGTTTATGTTTATTTACATAATCATTGGACATACATACAAGAGCCATGGTGACGCAGTGGTTAGAATGCAGTCCCAAAGGTGTTTTTTCAAGAGGCAACTGGACTTTCTGGTTTTTGTTTGAAGACATTTAGCTTCTCATCCAAGAAGCTGAAGCATCTTTGGGACAACCATGACCTGGATGACTGAGAATCTCCATAGACAGTTAGAGTGCAGTATTGCAGGCTAGTTCTGCTGACTGCCAGGAGTTTGATTCTGAGTCAGCTTTCCATTCTTCTGAAGTTGGTACCCAGGACTCAGGTTGTTGGGAGCAATATGCTGTCTCTGTAAACAGCTTAGAGAGGGTTGTAAAGCACAATGAAGCTGCATATAAATCTAAGTGCTAGTGCTATGCTTCTTTGGTACCAATAGCAATCTTTGCCAAAACACATCATTTTCTATGTTTTATAGAAAAAAAACAATAAAAACTAAAATAAAAAGCTTAAACATCATCATCTTTTTAAATTGCCTTGCTTCCTATAATTTCAGTACTTCACAATACAGCCAAGAAATTGATTAGATTTAGTTTTGTTTAATAGCAGCAAATTATTCCTATAATATTCATTGGTTTAAGTAAGAAGAATATGTGTTTTGTAACCAGAGCTACAAAGCACTGTTGTGGTACATTAAATATAGTAGCAAAATATTATGACAAGTTGTTTTGCTTTTCTGTGGTATCAGCACATACCCTTATGTGGTGAATGTTGGTTTCTACAGATATTATTTTAAGATTGTTCTTGTTCAAAATAATAAATTGGTTGGATGCAGGGAACTTATATGAGATTGCCAGAGCATTTTCTATTACACTATATATATCAGGATACTCTTTTCTTCTTCATCAGTTTCAAAATATTACATATGATCTAATCCTTAAGATTTTGGTCTAATGGATCGACCTAATCTTGACTCTGTCTCTGAACATGCAGAAGCTGTTGGGGTGATAAACCTTGTGGACCATTTCAAATAATCTAGTCAAGGAAGTTAGTTAGTTTACTTTATTGTCATTGCACCCCATACAACGAAATTAAATGCCATCTTCAGTGTACATTATACATCAAAAATAAAACAAAAACACACATCCTTCACATTCTATACAATTGAATTGAAAACCCCTGATATTGCATTAATATTGCACTATACAGTAGAATTCAATATAGTTACTGCTCTGGGATAGAAGCTAGGGTGGTGGAGGTGGTGAGAATGATATAGATTACAATTCATACCTGGGTAACCAAAGTATTATTCCTAGCTATGATGCTTTTAGCAGATGACTAAGAATCAAGACCTGACCAAAAGTAAGCAAGATACCAGTTTTTTCAAGTATACTACAATTTCAATTAGTTAAAATACTGAAAGTTGACCTAGAACGGGAAAGCATCTCTTATATACAGATGCAGTGTTTCTATGAATCCCGGGTGCTGTGAACTAATGTTCTATATATATCAGTACACAGAAATACCGAATCTTAGGTATTTGGTATTTCTGAATGTTAGATTAGATACCGTTTTTCCCTGAAAATAAGACAGGGTCTTATTTTCTTTTGAACCCCGAAATAAGGGCTTGGCCTTATTATTGGGGTGGGTGGGTGGAGGCGACGTCGAGCGTGGGACTGGATGTCCCGTCGTTGCTGCCGCCTCCCCTCCCTGTTCTTCGCGCTGGCCGAGTGGCTGGCCGCCGCTGCCCTGACGTCCTGCCGCTGCCCTGACATGTCCTGCCGCTGCCCTAACGTGTCCTGCCGCCGTCACTACCTTGTGGAGCAGGACTCTGCAAGGCTTGTTGTGCCATTGCACGCACGAACTGCAGCACCACCGCAAGCTTCATCATACTGGCATAGCTGACATCCTGCCGCTCGCGGCTGCGCCAGTATGTCAAACCTTGCGGCAGGGCTGCCATTCGTGCATGCAATGGCACAAGCCTTGCAGAGTCCTGCTCCACGAGGCGGCAGTGATGCAATGAGTCTCACAAAGATTCATTTCTGACAGGTGGGGCAGGGGAGAAGTGAGATGCGTGGAGCAAGACATGGCTCCCCTTGCTGTTTCTTCCCCCACCCCCTCGCCAGGCATGGCAGGGCTCCTGCCCCTTGCTTAGCCACCCGTCCCCTTTAAGGATGCAATTTGGGGGTGGCAAGTGGGGCGGTCGAGAAGCGGGATGCGCCTCTTACCTTTCCAGCTTCGTTGCATTCCTCGCCTTTGTGTCCAGGGAAACACGTTGTAAAAAAAAAAAACTTCATTGAACTCGCGAGAAGGGGTTTTGTGTTGTTTGTGTGGCAAGCAACCAGAGGAAATGGCCGGCTGCACATGCATATAAGTAGTTGGTGGGAGGGCTTATTTTAACTCATGCGTTGAAAAGCCCAATTGGACTTATTATCCGGAGAGGTGTTAGTTTCGGGGAAACACAGTAGATGTTTATCTTAATTAGAAAAAAATATGTTGCTGATATTCCTTCATAAACTACACAATGTGAATACTACAGTATGAACAAGACCCAGGCATAAATATAGATTAAAAATATCTATTTTGTGACATAGCTTCCTTTATAGAAAACAAACAGTATCTCTTTTCCAACCTGATGACTTTTGCACTAATAATAAGAGTAAGGTTTTATTTATTTTTTTGAAAATGGATACTGAATGAACATATATTCTGGTCCAGGTTTTACTTCTGACATTTTGAGATAGTGAATAAACCAATCTGAGTTTCAATAAAACAGTTAATATTCTCTTTGATCATGTCCTTGTTGCTTTTTTGAATTTATAGAGAAAGGGGTGGTATTTGGAGCACCACTGACTGAAGAAGGCATTGCTCAAATATCTCAACTCGTTGAGTATTTGCATAAGAGTAAGTAATTTTGGAGCTCTTTCTATATTTCTTAAATTAGCAATTGTGGAATAATCTGAGGCAAAAATTTGATTTATAAAAACTTTCTACATATGCTTCTAGATCTGAACATTTTCTTCTCTCCTTCTGAAAATAGTTTTTATTTTATGTTTCTTTTGTTCTGGTAAACTAATAGTCATCACTAGAAAAGAACACAATCTGAAAATAAATTTAAATGACCATTCTGTGATATAACATGAGAACATATCAGCTCAGCCACAAAAATGTATATAAATGAGATATGACAAAAGTATATAAAAGGTAAACTATGATTCTGTGTTGGCTAATAACAAGTTGGAAGGCGTAAATATTTTAAAACAACTTTTCATAATTTTCAGGACTGCTTCTTTCAAGTGCCATTGGAATAATAGAATTCAAGTAAACTCCACCCAAATGTTTGCACTCAAGAAACACACTCTTGTTTTGTAAATCAAGTCTTGAACTAGACTTTAAAAAATTCCTTTCATTGCATTCAATAGTTCCTATTGCCCTCTGTCCTTGGTAATCTTGAACCCACAAAAGATAACCAGATTGTTTCTATTTGATTTTGTGCAAGTCATTGACTCTTCTATTAGGGCTCTGAAGAGATTTAAGAAGAAGAAGAAACATGTGAAAAGGGCCATCATATCTTAGACTGCAAAAATCCGGACAATCACTTGATCTAGAATCTAGCTCAAGATCTAGATTCAAAATTAAATCTAGATTCAAAATTAAGAATGGTAGCAGTTACTGTATTTGGCATATGTTTAATACCTCTCCTATCACGGTGCAGATTTGCGGACAGAAGGCTTGTTCCGAGTGCCTGGAAACAGTACTAGGCAACAGAACCTGAAAGAAGCTTTGAATAGTGGAACAGAAATTGACCTGGATTCAGGCGAATTTCATTCCAATGATGTGGCCACTTTGTTGAAGATGTTCCTGGGAGAATTACCAGAGCCTTTGCTGACTCACAAACACTTCCATGCACATCTTAAAATTTCAGGTAATCAACATTAACTAGGCGATTTTATCAGTTATATATTCTTTCCTGCAGGCACTTTTGAAAGAGATCCATCTTTCAAAATATCCATCTTTCTAATTCATCTGGTCATTGGAGGCACAATGGTCAGAGGCTTAATGATGCTGGAAATGGTCTCAGCTCCAAGCACTGTGTGGCAGCAGAGCTCCTGTCACTCACCTCAGCTTCTGTCCATCTCACAGTTCGAAAGCATGTCCTATGCAAGTAGATAGATAGGTACCTCTTCAGTAGTGAGACAGGCTGGTGTTCTATGCAGGCAGTCAGATTCTTGATGGCTGTGAACCTTCCAGTTTGCAGCACCCATTTGCGGGGCAGTTACAGGAAGGGCCTTGAGTAACACTGCAAGAAGAGCCACTTGTTTTTCTCTCTGGCACAAAGCCTCCTGTGACATACCTTGGGAATTGTGCAAGCTTCTCCTATAACAAGATTGGTACTTTTGCGAGCCAAACTACTACTCTGCAATATCACTGTGGTTTTCTGGCCATTGTAACAATGCCATATGCTAATAATAATAATCTGCTTTAAAAAGTTTGGAGACCTCGATATTTCCCTGTTCAAACCAATGGCAAGGATATTTAAATATGAAGTTTTGAGGATTCTTAAAAGAGTAATCACAAGTTGAAAATAAATAGTTTTATTTGGATAGAATTACTGATGCTACTGAGATTTCTTTTAGCCAGCCATGCTTAACATATATTTTCTTGATTCCTGGTTAATAGACCTGATGCAGTTTGATGACAAGGGCAACAAGACCAACAATCCAGATAAACAGCGTCAGATTGAAGCACTGCAATTGCTCTTCTTGATCTTACCAGCTGCCAATCGCAATCTGCTCAAATTGCTACTGGATCTGCTCTATCAAACAGCCAAGAAACAGGACAGGAACAAGATGTCAGCACATAACCTTGCTCTTATGTTTTCACCTCATATTTTGTGGCCCCGAAATGTAAGTATTCTGTTTCATATAACAGTAAAAAGGGGAGCGTGGGGCAAGCTAGGAAGGATGGAATTGCTCAATAGTTTGAGTGCTGTAGTTCACCTATTAAAATACGCTTGCCTCTGTGATTTTACAACTCACTTAACCTGTTCTCATTCTGCATCTGTTGCTAGGTGACTGCCAGCGATCTGCAAGAAAACATTAACAAACTGAATAATGGAATGGCTTTCATGATCAAGCACTCACAAAAACTCTTCAAAGTAAGATCACATAAGAGAGAGGAACTAATCTCCAACTCTGTTGCCCTATTGTCTGAGGACATTACACATTGGGGGAAAGTGTGTGCTATGAACGAACTATGAGATGCTCTGCTTTTTTAGAAGTGCTGCTTTGGAGGTGTTACTTATTTCTGTTGCTGGGCTCGCTGGCATTTACCTATTTTTACAAAATTATCTTTCACATGTGGAAGTTTTTTAAAAATATTTTCTACATGTACACCTACATGTAGGTGATATTTAATGTTATTAAGGGTTTTGATGAACCTAAACTCTGTATTTACTAAGCAGTTCTGTTACATCTTTTTCTTATCAGTTATTGATTTGGTTATTAGACCTTTAAAGACTTTTCTGTTTTCTTTGGGATTATGTATGCATAATGTATGATGTCTTTAGTTAGGCTAAAGTTTCTTAAGAAATGAACATTCTTTTATCAAAGTCAGCATCTGATAGTATACAATATATCTGAGAGTTCAACACAGATCTGAACTCTTCAAGAAATTTACTTTCTAGTATTATATGCTCAAAAGTAGAAGTTTGACATTACCCACAAGAGAGCAATAATGGGTAAGATAACTGAACTTGAAGTGATAGCTAAATTAAGCTATTTGATTAGAAAAATTGAACTATGGACACTGTGCTTTGGCATGGACATTTATGGCTGACTTATAGACTTTTTACCTAAAATGAAAAATGCACTTATGACTTGAGGTTTTGATGATTAAAAAAAAACTGAATAGAAAAGAGTGAAAGTTTGCTATAAAAAGGATTGCTACAAAAAAGATTGGAAACTGTTTTCTATTTCTTTCTATTCTTTTTTTCCTGTTTTCTTTCTTTACTATGTTTACTCTTTATTACAGATAGTCCTTGACTTACAACCATTTAAGACCATTTGAAGTTATGATGGTGTTGAAAGGGACTTACAACCAGTCCTTGCACTTAACAATTGTTGCAGCATCCCTACAGTCAACTGATCAAAATTCAGGGGTTTGGCAATCACCATACATTTACAATAGCTGTGGCATCCTGGGGTCACATAATTGTCATTTATGATCTTCCTAGGAGACTTTGGACAAACAAAATTGGTGGAAGAGTCTGATTAGGCATGATTCACTTAATAACTGTGGCAAAAAGTTCATAAAATCAGGCATGACTCAGCTAATGATAGATTGCTAGCAATAAAAGTTCTGATCCGAATTGTAGTCATAAGTCAAGGACTACATGTAGTTTGTGTTAGTTTTAATGTTCTTTGTAAAACTTTCAATAGAAATTTAATAAAGAAAAACATTAGTTTTCTATGCATGAAGTAAGGATGGGCAACGGTTTCCAGATTCATCTGTAGTTATATTTGCTGCAAAGGGATTTTGGCATCCCTACTTTATGGATAGAAAGTATTACTTTATGAGTGGAAAATGTAAATTGTCATAGGTGTGTATATCATCTTTCATGTGCAATTTCCCACATATAGTCATCAAAATCACCTTCAATTCTCATTTTCCCCTCACTTTGGAAAAGTTTTATATTGAGGAAAATAACTATTTCTAAAGCTAATGGGAGCAATCAGATATGGCAGCGTGAAGGATGAAGAAGATATTAATTTAACTGCCAACCATTTCTTAAAATTGGTAACCTCACATAACATTTCTGCTTATAAAAAATTAAGTTCTGATTTGCAGTTAGAAAGAAAGGCCACTTTTTTTCTAAACCCAATTGCTATACTAGCGGAAATAAAGTGAAGGAGAGAAGGTTTCAGATGAGCTCCAAAGGCTCATGCATTGTATGTGACCTATGGGTCAGAGAATCCCTAACTTGAATTCCATACTGGAATTATGTCAAAACTGATCTTCTCTTTGTGAAGAACTAATTGGAACCATCTCTGATACCTCTTTCAAGGAAAAGGTAACCAGAAGAAGGATCCCTGGAAATTCCTGATCAGTTCCTGTAAACCTATGTGTGTCTCTTGAGTATCAAGAGCATTTTGATTCATCTTTCTACTTTTCCTTCCCATTTTCACTGTAAGGCTCCAGTATATATCCGGGAATATGCCAGGATACATTATTTGGACTCCAGAACTCATGCCTCAAAGGTAAGAAGTTGTGCCATCTTTTACAGAAGGAAGGATAGAATTTAGGCATAGCCTGGACAGCAAACTGCAATCTGAAACGGGCTTCTTAATGAAAACTAATAGGAAATATTGAAGATGGAATCTTGTGGAGATCCATGTTTGCATTAAAAAAAGGAATGGCAGAATTAAATTTTAGATTAAGCATTTAGTTTATTATATACGCTTACAAATTATGATATGATGGATGACATTTTTTAATGGGTGACCTTCTATCTGCATTTGGTGCTAGATTAAATATGAGAGATACAATATACACATGACATCCATCAATCATGTATGTATGACAGCCTAGACAGTCTTTATAGGTTTGAGCCAATTTAGTGTAATGATTAAGGGGCTTCACTAAAACCAGGATGGCATATATTGTATTATCTAGTCATGGAGGCTGGCTGGGTGATTTTGGATCAGTCATAAATCCTGCACCAATCCTAACCAATCTCATAGAGTCATGAGAAAATAGAAGGAGGGAGCATTATGTACAGTGCCTGGAATTGTACAAAATAAAGACAAGATATAAATCTAATAAATATATGCATTTGGATTCCTCATTGGGAAGTAATTAGACCTTGATGGCCTAAATAACCAATGGCGACTCTATGATAGGATGCTGGAATTATGGAGTGGGTGAGGGATGGCATCTGCTGAAAACCATTCTGGGGATTTTGGAGTATTCTCTATCCGTGGGCTGGGAAAAATGCATATCTTTTTATTCAACTGTCAACAAAATAATAAGTCCATTTTAGACAGTTCGGTTACAATGCACAATATTTGAACAGAGGAGAAGGGAAGATCAGGCCCCACATGGGACAGGCAGATATTGTTCTATTACTGGATCTAAGGTTCAAATTGGAAATATTCTCATGGAAGACTTTCACTGGAATAATAACCAGCTTTAGAGAATCAAGCGAGTTAGAACCAACAGCTTAATGGTCTGTTTGAATTTCTAAAGGATGACCTGGATTTGCCAATGCCCCAAAATTTCAAAGACATTCAGCTTCTCAAATTCAAGAAACGAGGGCTCTTAGATCCTTCTGCCCATTTGGAAGACACACAGCACCATACAGAAGAAGCACTGAAAGAGCTTTTCTGCCATGTTCATAATATGCCAGACTCTGCCAAGAAAAAGAAGCTTATTCAGCAGGTATGATTATTATTTTTGATATTGATATTTAGATTATGGCTCACCTCACAAAATAAAGATGATGTTAAAGCACCATATCATGAAAGAGAAAATGCAACGGAAAAGGTCCCAGGAAAGAAAGAGAGCCATCAAAGCAGTTTTACAGTAATAATAGGCTATATTGTACCGTGGTTCCAAATAACGAAGATCACAGCTTTATTAAAAGACCCGAAGGCATCACCTAATATCAAATTGATCATATAGGATGAGCCTCCCAAGAAAGGCATTTCACAGCAACTTTTACATCCATCCAGTGAGCCATTTGGCAGTTATTTATCTTGGTCCTCTTGGCAGCAGATTTCAAAAGGAATATTTCAGGCTCAAGTTAGGTAGATAACCATGAGTGGGAGAAAGCAATCTTTAGATATCCTTGTCTCAATGAGAGAGATTAAAGCATGGGAATCTTTGTAAAAGTAGGTGTTGGGGCAAAAAGGCATGAGTGGAAAGTAGAACTGGGCTTTGGCGTAGACACTGGACAACTGGACAACATCATGGAATGAACTGAGCTCTTAAGTTTTCTTCTCCTAGTTTCAAAAGCATCCTGAAGCCCTTACTCCTCAGACAGCTATGTCCACACAGATTCAGAAACGTGCCCGAACTCGTTCCTTCAGCGGCCTAATCAAGGTAAAATCCATTCTACTGTCACCAAAATTTTCTGATGTAAAGGAAGGCATTGCATGAAATGTGTCTTAGATACCTTAGATAATGGGTGTCCAACATTTTGGGGCTTGCTTGGGCCATATTGAGTGAAGAGGAATTGTATTGGGCCACATATATATAATATGTTAATGTATATAAAGAACAAACTTCCTTTAACATTTTACGATCTTGTGGGATCGTATTGCAAGGTCTCCAAGGTTGTATGCACAGCTTGTGGGGCACAGGTTGGACACATCTGCCTTAGATGCTGCTCCATTAAGGGCACTTATGAAAGTTGAAAATATTTTCTTCCATCTCATTTTATTATGTCTTTTCCCACGTCTTCTACATCTTCCTCAGAAATAATAGGATTTCATTTTAATAAGCTTGCAATGGTGTAAGAGAGACAGTATAAGACTTCTTGCAGAAAGGAAATATATTGCTTGGTCAAATGTGGGATCCAGAATCGAAACATCTCTGCAGAAAATATAGGGAAAGTACAGGGAAAAACTCCCTGGCTTTTCACCCAGAGAAACGTATCTCTCATTATGCTGGAAATTTCCAGGAATAAATATTGTTCCATTACTTTCCTGCTCCCTATCACAGTTCAGAATAATTTTCTTTTCCAAATGCAGCGTAAAGTATTGGGAAGTCAAGTGATTTTGGACAAAAAGAAAAATGATACTGTTACAGAATCTGTAAGCACTAAGGATTCAAAGCATGGCAGCAAGGAGAATATCAGCATGGTAAGGTTTGCTGGAAGAAGGGTCTCTCCTATATTAACCAACGGAATTTATTTGGCAAGGGGAAATTTGTTTAAAAAAACTATAGGAAGTCCTCATTTAGTGACCAACAATTGAGATTGGCAACTCAGTCACTAAGCAAAACAGCAGCTGTGCTCATGATCTTACCTCAGCTTTTCTTGTTTTAAAAACCTGTGAAAGTTATAACTGTGACAATTAGTTACAAAGTTACTTTTTCATCACAGTTGCAATTGATTGGCTGCTAAATGAGGCAGTTCTAGATGAGGATTTCTCTATATGGCATATGATCTTACTAACATTTCCAATGTGTATCTACATTATTCTGTTTCCCCAATTTGTCTTGAGAATGAGAGTCTAGAATCAGGGCTACCGTATTTTTTTAGGACTCTTGTTTGCATAAATAAATTATACACCAATTAATCCTGTACTTCCGTTATACTGGAGCTGGAAGTGCACCCATAAAATAGCTTCCATATCCAGATTGTGCTCAGCCAATACTGGAGAAGGAAATGTAGCGGAAAGGAAAGAATACCAGTAATCCTCACTTAATGACCATAACCGGGATTGGCAATTCCATTGCTAAGTGATACAATGTGATTTCACATGAATGCAGCATACTTACGATCTCATTTTCACTACAGTTGTTAAATAAATCTCTGCGATCATTAAGTGAGACATCACATGAGCACAATTTGCATCTTGCAACCTCAAGATGCAAGTTTGGGGGATGCTACGGTAGAATAAACTTGATTACGTTTCCTCAGAGGATTTAATTTCTCAGATGCTTGTGGGATTGATATGACCACAATTTGTTGTGTTAACCAATGTAACAGCTAAATTAATGTCAAAAGCTTAGAACTGCTTTGACAACTAAGGGAACTAATAAATTGATTAAATGAGTTAATTTAAATTAGGATAATTGAGGAGACTCTAAAACTGTTTTAGTTTTAAAGGTCATAGTGAAGTTCAAAGAGTCTCAGTTTGCATCTTATTTAATTGCAGACACCAGCTTCTTCTCCAGCAATTAATGCGATAAGAGCTAAGCTGAAATCTCTTGAACACAGGAAAGAGGTGAGAGTTTTAATATATGTAAAGGAGCTGTATGCATATTCATATTTATAACAAGTGTCCTGGATAGATTGATCTCTTGTAATTGCATGTTCTTTGCCACGATCTCTATGAACTTCTATCATACAACTAAAAGTTAAATGTATATGATTGCATTTGTGCCCACCCCCTACCCCCAATTTACAATAGGAAGTAAAAGCTAACTCATCAGGGTGTTTTTATTATGTGTGTCTGTGGTCTCTTGAACCATGGGACAGATGATTAATTTTTTTTTCTTCTGATTTAGGATGCCTCTAAAAATACTTGATTTCATGGAACTTCAAGAGTATTCCACTTGAGCTGATGGTGTACAGTATATATCTAACTTCACTTACTGGAGTTTACAGCTATGTGCCTTCCAGAATAACAAGACTTTCCCTTTTATAAGGACATTTCTGTCTGTCCCTTTGTTGATGCACTGGATGATATTTGCAGTGTAGCCTGTCTTCGAAGAGGTTATTATTTAGTATTATTTTTGTTCCCAACTGTTTACTATTTTGACAACTGTTTGAGACTTGGTTTGCATCCTCTGTCTATGCTCATGTTTACTGGTGAAGTTTTGTTTTTAGCAAGACTGTGTCTTTTTTTTAACCTGGCAGTTCCCATTAGCATCCATCACAGTTAATTCTTGTTTGAAGCTACGCTCCTCTTATGATCTTTGGAAATGGCAGTTCTATGATTATGACTAAAATTGGAAGAGGAGTATTACATTTAACTATCTCCCACAGGTTGCTGGGGCCACTCTCACACCAATTTTTCAATCCCTGAGCTAATCTTGACACATTTTTAGATCAAGAGTGTGGAGAAATTGTGCTATGCACAATCTCCAGAAAGTGTCTCACTAACAAAATGTAGCAGGCTTCTTTATTAAAATTCTACTTAGTGTTCGGAATCAGTTACATCTTTCTCCTTTCACAGGACTAGTGATTCCATTGCTAAATGTACTTCTCCTGAGAATGCCATTCTTATTTTCTCCTCAGTGCTGCGAAAACATTTTGGATGAAGCTCCCCAGCACCACCATTACATTTCCATTGTTTGTAATCCAGGCTCTGACTCACATTTTTCAGGCAGGGCCAAGGAGCTGACAGTTTAATGACTAACAATCTACTGGAAGAATACTAAAAGGCAGAAGAGCTTGTTAATGTGGAAGGCAGCTGACTTGCTCATTGGGAAGGCGGGAAGGCTGTCAAATTACTAAAAGAAATGTTTCCTTTTTCTTTTGTCAATAACAGACAAACACATGTGGGAAGAGGATGCACTGATACAGCAGTGCTGCTGTTTGAGTAAAAAAAAAAAAAGACTACAGCAATATTGCTAAGCAATACTGGTTGAAACTGCTAAGTTTCTTCCTTCTCTTGAAGAATCAGAAATCAGCACTGAGCTAGGTGAACATTTTTGCCATCTTTCCAGAAAACACATTGCTGTCTGAAAGATTTGTAACATGAGTTTCATTACCACCATCACCCCAAAGAAAAGTCTATATGTTGTCTTTTGTTTCATGTTGAGGTTTTATTTTGTTTTTAAATTTCAGACTATATTTTCAAAAAAACTGAAGTAATATGGAACAAAGCCTGGTTTGATTTTTTTAAGGATTAGGAGGCTATTTGGGTTCCTTAAATATAAGGACTGATATTTTCCTCCTCTTTTAAAGGAGTAGGCTTCTAAATCTGATATATACAAGGTGTTCTCTAGCAGGCTGCAAATACCCACAAATCTACTTGTCAATATTTTGAGCCAAGCAATAAAATGGTTGCTAACATTGTGAAGTCATAGGTTAGGCTGAGAGTATGCAAAAACAACTGAGGTAGGGAAAACAGTAGAAAGAAACTCTCTTTAAGTTCTCATTCTTACCTTGATTTGGTCATGTTTTACTACACTGAGAAGAATCTGACAGGAAGATGTCCAAAATCCCATTCAAATCTTGAAAGCGAAGCTTTCTTGTGTACCATGGACAAATCACTGTCATATTTTATGTAATACCAAGCCATTATTTGGTATTGTGTTCTTATACTTAACTATAATCCTTTTTATGCATTCTTTCCAAATAAGTGATTACATTGTGGCAAACCATTTTTTTAACTGCCATTCAAACTGGCAAAGTCTAGTTGGTATCTTCCCCTTCATATCAGAATTGCAAACTCTTTTGGAGGGAAAAATGCAAACTGTACCTCAATAGTTCAGATATAATTGTAAAGTGTAGTCCTGTACAAGCCATGAAATAATTAAGCATGCTGTGCAGGAGGAGAAAGTGAATGTGCAGTTTATTAGTTAGTGTGATATGTGAATTGCTCTATCACACGCAAGGAATTCACTATTTGAGACTGCCCCAAAAAGCATTGCCTAAATGCTTAAATATATTAAGCTCATTAGTAATTCAGATCTTTGAACTTAGAGTTGGCAATTCTAGAACAAATCTAGAATAATTGCCTCCAAGAACTGTTACATTTTATTCTAAACTTCATCTGTGCTATGGAGAAGTTTCACTTACCAATGCAATGTAATATTGTAAATAATACTTTTTTAATGTTGTCCTATCTGTTAATGTGAAATTTCTACATTAAATAATTCTTGGTGTTGGATCCTTGTTAACAAATTTCTCCATTTTTGTTCCTTCAATTCTGGTTTGTAGCACCAAATGTGTGTCTGGGAGGTTTATAACATATTTAGATTGAGTTTTAAAAGATTGCGTCTCGAACTGAATTCCAAACAGAAAATTTCTAAGTATTAAAAGTCATTGTTTTTCCAGTGTAAAGAATGTTCAAGTTTCGGGAAAGATATATTCCAATGGAAGATAATATCTATAACTTGGGGCTGGACGATGGAATTCTTGGTGCTCTGTGAGCTTGATTGTTTGTTTGGAGATATTTAATTACCTAACTAGGTAACATCAGTGCCACTCAGAGAGCATCTGAGAATAACTATTGGATTGTATATTACCTTATTTATGGATAAATGTGTGTCAAATTGTACTATAGATTGCATTCATGTTCTTGAGAGTGCTGTCTCAATTCGGTTTCAGAACTATGTTTAAAAAATCTGATTTAATCAATTTTAGGTTAAAAAATTGGGTTGACTTTTTCTATTTGTTAATTGGCTCAGGGAAAAAAGGTGCTGTGCATATGCCTCAGAAATATGTCTCTTCTTAAATTTTTCATTGTATTATCCTGATCTAATAAAATAAATTTATTTTTTATACAAATGGTGAAGTGAGAGGAAGAGAATAACATAGACTCCATCAATGTCTAATTGTAATTAGAATGCTCAGGATACCATTCCAGAAGAAAAAGACATTTTAAGAAGGAATTCATGAAGGATTTCTGGCTAGTTTGACCAGCAAGAAGCTTTTCAAAGTGTCATGAAATACCTGAAATGCTTTTTTTCCAATGTCTGGAGAAAAAAAAAAGAACTTTTGAGTAAATAAAGCATGAAAGAGAAGGCAAGACCCCTTTGGGGGGTCATAAAATTCAAAGCAATAGAGAAAGGTGTGCCAAAAATCATTCACCTTTTCCAGGCAGAATGTTACTTGCAGTGCTTCAGATATGTTTTTGTTCACATGCATGTTTCTGATGTGGATCTGGAACAGTATATATGTAAAAGCAGAGGGGTAATAATTTCCTTTCTTCATTATTCATGTAAATCCCAGCCTGAAATTTAACCATGGCAATGACAGTACAGGGCAGACATAAAGTAATGAGGCTGGCCAGCAACTTTGAAATAACTGCTTTAATTTTAAGAGATATAAAACAAACCCAAAAGCTTAAACAAAATTGCACATCTAATTAATTAACATGTCCACTGCTCTTGGTTTTTTAAAATCAGTTTATGGGTTCTGTGGAGAAATACTTTTGCTTATGTTTTAGAAAGAAATGATATATTCACAACTTTACTGTTAAATAATATTTTATTACTAAATGAAGAGCCCATGTTGTATCATTATTTGATGATTTATTGAGGTGAAATAGTATTTTATGATGGCATTTTAATGTACATTTTGCAAAAGGTGAATAGAAGCAAGGCTTCCTTTAACAATTTGTAAAATATGCTGTCAAATGAAAAAATGAAGAGTGAACAAAGGCAAAGAAGTGAAAGAAAATTAAAAAGCAAAAGACTCAGGAGCTGGTATAAGGACATTAAGTGCAAAGAAGTGGATGATTTATAGGATGAGATCAGTGATAGGGAAGAGGAGATGATATAAGTTTTAAGGAACTGAAAATAAATGGTTATTAGTGAAATAACCACTTAAATAAATGGCTGTTAGTTAAGCAAATAAATATTGTTGAAAAGTTTGACTCCTTAGCTTAATCGTAGCTATAGGGTTTTGAGGTAAGGAAATATTTGATTTCTTTTGCAGAGTTGACTTGTTTTTCTTAGGAAGATATATTCTTTTGGGGATAGGAAATGATTGTAGGTCAAATGTCTTCCTTTTCCTAGAAAAAAAAAGATGACTTCTCCAAAACTATCTTTTGCGATCTGAATTCTGATTACTTTACCATGCATGCCACCATTCTGTATACTGTTTTACTTGATGTTTAGACTGTCTATAAAGCAGTTTGAATTACCCAAAATGGGCCATTTGCTGATTCCAAATATAAAACTATAATAAGATTATCCTTGGAACCACAAGAGGGAGTTAGTTGTCCATCCTTGTTTTAAACCATGTGCTTATATGCCCAGTCTGCTGTTTTCATGCACTTGGCAAGCAAAGAGAAATTGTGAGAGGGGAAGTGACTACTGTCTTTTGAAAAATTACTGCAAGAAATATTAACATATTCTGGTTTTGGTAAGGCCCAATCTGTCCCTTTACTGGGTGAGTCCTGAGATTTAAGAACTTTACTGTCTTCAGTTATTCATTTTTATAAACTGTGAATAGGCCCAAATCCTTTACCGAAATAAAAGCTATTCCACAAATCAACATTGTCACAGGCTATATACTGAAACTAGTAAGTGGCAAATCAGGATCAGAACTTACTTCATTCTAAATATAAAAAGACAACTTCTTGGCACTTCCTTGAATTAAGAAAGATGGAGCTATTGTATTTCCACCACTTCTTTAACTAAAAGAAGAATTTGATGGTCTATGCAAAAGAAAGTTAAATGGAATGAAGAATAGCAGTGAGTAGTTCTTCCTAGTGCACATCTTTAGAAATCTTTTTGGCTATTCTAGAAGCTAAGGCAGTCAGGAGAAGCCCTTGGGAATCTAAATACTCTTTAACTAGGATGTGTTTATTGTAGTAAAACTGCAGTGCTTGACACTGGAGAATTATCTGAGGAATACTTGGCAATAGCAATGGAAAGTTAGCCTAGTAAGCAGTAAATTATCCTAGCTTTTCGGCAAAGGTTAATGATTTTCACAAAATAAGGAGAATGAAAGAAAGAATTGTTAATATGATAAATGCTATAAAGAAGAATAACCAAATGTTCACAAATTTGTCAAATGTCTAGACGTAACCTGACCTATTTTTGTGCATACTGTGGCTAGAGTGCCTTGGGGGTAGGCTCAGTAGCGTATCTTTCAGTCTGTGTAGGAATCATAGAACTTTAAACAATAATCTCAAATTGGTACACCTGCAAACAAATATTTGTGTGGTAAAATTATTTTACTATGTGGTAAAAATCATTTTTCTTATTCTAAAGAACAAATTGATATATTTAAGTTTAAAAAGAAATGTTTCTCTGATACATTCCGAAAGCCGGCCTCAATTAATTATCAAAATAACCCATGAGAACCTCTGGTCAGGTGACATTAAATATGCCAGAAGCTATGACAAAAGTGGCTCTACATTGTAGTAGATATGTTCTATATTGTACATTTTAAAATCTGAAACTCATAGAGGGAGGAGGTGTATGCATTAACATTAAATACACAAACAAGCTAAAAATGGTGGGCATATAAATACGTAGCAAATTGAGCAAGTCAAGCTGTTCTTGACTAATACTTTCAGACAATTCATTTCTGGTTCAATTATCACAATTCTTTTTCTCTTTACAAGGAATGTCTGAAACAATCTGGACAGCATTCAGGACAGCTCTTACAGTTTTGCAAACAAGTAAACATAACCCCTGCTATACACAGAATTAGCCATCTTTTTCTTATAGAAGACAAAGAAATAGTTCATTGCTCACAAATTGCTCTGCAGTTTCCAAGCTTCTTGTTCAATAAACATTTTTTTGATCCCTTCAGCTCATCCTCTAAAAATAAAAATAAAAAACTTTGGCTATAATTATCACCTGTTTCAGTATCAAAAAGAAATTGAGGAGGAATAAAACAAAATATAATTTGGACAAGAAAATTTGGTCCAAGCATTTGAAGAGCTTAGGAATAATGTTAATAATATAGGAAATAAAGGATAAATAAAATAATGTAAGTGTAAATGTAAGTGTCTAAAATCTGGAGATGGGAAGAGATAATTGCTGTTATTGAAATATGAGGTAAGGTACAACAGAAGCTGTGATACATATACATCCATCACAAGCTGGGCATATACAAAAAATGATGGTGGAATCTCTGCTCTTCAGGCTATGTGCTCTGCCATAGAATTCCAGGTGAAGACTAAGGCACATAAACATGAAAGTGCACTATTGCATAACTGGAAATGCTCAGCTTCTCCAATCGCCAACTTCAATGTATTCTTCAAGATGAGGGCCCTGTAGTACCAAAGCATATTATAGAAGCATCCCCATCAGTGGTGAAATGTAAAATTTGTTACTACTGGTTCTGTGGGCGTGGCTTGGTGGTGGTGGGGATAATGTGACTGGGTGGGCGTGGCCAACTTTTTTTCTTTTCTTTTAAAAGCATTTTTTCTACAACCTCTTCAGCCAAAGAAGTTGTAGAAAAAATGCTTTTAAAAGGCTCTGACAATCCCAGCTGAGCCGTGCGATCATCAGAGGCTTTTTTTTAAACTTTTAAAAGCATTTTTTCAGCCGAAGAGGTTGTAGAAAAAATGCTTTTAAAAGTTTAAAAAACAGCCTCTGATGATTGTGTGGCTCAGCTGGGCATGGGGGGGGGGGGGCACAGGGATTTTTGCTACCAGTTCTCTGAACCACTGCCACCATCGCTACCGGATCAGGCGATCCGGTCCGAACCGGGAGCATTTCATTCCGATTCCCCATGGTCAGGAAGGCATTACTACAGTATTGCTTCAAGCAAGACTTTGTTGAGATACTCAAGGGTATCTCAAGGGTCGGTCCCCTCGCCCCTCCTGTTCAACATTTATGTGAAGCCGCTGGGCGAGATCATCTGTGATTTCGGGGTGAAGTACCACCAGTACGCTGATGACACCCAGCTGTACATCTCCACCCCAGATCACCCCAACGATGCCCTTGAGGTGATGTCCCAGTGCCTGGAGGCCGTGCAGACCTGGATGGGGAGGAATAGGCTCAGGCTCAACCCGTCCAAGACCGAGTGGCTGTGGTTTCTGACATCCCGATATAGTCAGTTGGTGCCATCACTGACTATTGGGGGCGAATCATTGGCCCCCATGGAGAGAGTTCGCAACTTGGGCGTCCTCCTGGATTCACGGCTGTCTTTAGAAGAGCATTTGACGGCCGTGACCAGGAGGATTTTTCATCAGGTTCGCCTGATTCGCCAGTTGCATCCCTTTCTGGATTGGGACTCCTTACGCACGGTCACTCATGCCCTCATCACTTCCCGCCTGGACTATTGTAACGCTCTCTACATGGGGCTCCCCTTGAGGAGCACCCGGAGACTCCAACTGGCGCAGAGTGTGGCCGCGCGGGTGGTAATGGGAGCGACATGGCGTTCCCATGTAACACCTCTCCTGTGCGAGCTGCACTGGTTCCCAGTGGTCTTCCAGGTGCGCTTCAAGGTTTTGGTTACCACCTTTAGAGCTCTGTATGGCTTAGGACCTGGTTGACTACGGGACCGCCTACTACCACAAATAGCCTCCCACCGGCTGGTACGCTCTCATAGAGAGGGGCTCCTCCGGGTGCCGTCAGCCAATGTTGACTGGCAGCCCCTAGGGGGGGAGCCTTCTCTGTGGGGGCACCTACTATCTGGAATGAGCTCCCCCCGGAGATACGGAGGATCCCGGATCTGCACACCTTCCACCGCGCTTTGAAGACCTTTTTATTCCACCAGGCGGGCCTGGCCTAATCTTTTCCCTCTTTTCTTTTTAATATGCAAATTTTAATCTGTTTTTTAAATGATTGGGGTGTTTTAATTTGCCTGGGCCAAATTGTTTAATTTGATTTTATCCTGTTTTTAAATTTTGTATTTATGTATTTTACTGTTTGGCTGTTCACCGCCCTGAGTCCTTTGGGAGTAGGGCAGTATACAAATCAAATAAAGAAAGAAAAAAGAAAGATACTCTTCAACTAATACAGTAATTGATCATTTGGTAAAACATGTATGCTAACATGTATGGATAAGTACCCTGTCCACCATCTCACAAGTTGGAGAAGGAAGGCATTTTGGGTGCATTTCTTCACCAGGGATGTGATCACATTTAGAAATCCTTTTTTCTGTCCTCCATCTGCATGCTCCATTTGCATGCCAGAGACAAAAGACATATCAATATTATTATTGTAATGGGGCTCAGAGGGGAATATGCATGTTCAAGGGTATGCAACAGAAAAGGTGGAAATTACATTCTCCAGTTTGCAGGAATTGAGATGATTTCCATGGAAAGTAGAATTTTGACAGCCCAAACAGCATAAATCAGAAATGTATGTTCAGAAAGTGATATAATTTAAAGACTTTGATTCAAGAATTTTGGTAGGTGGTCCTAGGGGCCAAAGTAAAGACTTCCAGATGTAGCTTTGTTGTGATAATTATATTACTTAGTATCCAAATATTTTTTCCTCCTGGAGACTCACTGCAGTATCAGTCATGAAAAGCCTAGGACATCCATTTTTCACACACTTTTTCTTCCGAAGTCTGTTTCTTTTTTTGTCCCTTAGGAATTGAGGAAAATTCATGCTAGTTGAGCAAATGTGTATGGAGATAGACTGCCTTGTTTTTTACTGGTTGCTCAGTTGAAATTACTATTACTGTACATCTCCATCCATTGATACTTTGAAATATTTCAATGAAAATAACAGCTTATCTTAATTACTTCTACGGTAAAATTTCATTTCTTTGGCATAGCTTGTTCAATATTATGAGAACTATATGAAATTATATTTTGAACTTGCACTAATTAATTCAAATTAATTGACCATTGGTTTAATAACTGCAGCTATATGTAAGAACAAAAGATACCAGCTCACCACAAGAAGCCTGTTGGTCTTAGCTCTGGCAAAGAATGATATGTATGCAAACACATTCTTTCTAATATGCAAAAATGTAAAAGTAGAACAAAATTTAGAAGTACCTACTAGAACAAAGGGTTTAAGGCACCCTGTTATTAAGCTGTTTAAGACCAGCTGCCTGCAATTACTGCAGGGTTCGAATCTCACCAAGGCTCAAGGTTGACTCAGCCTTCCATCCTTTCTAAGGTAGGTGAAATGAGGACCCAGTTTGTGGGGGCAATAAGCTGACTTTGTATAAATATACAAAAGGATGAAGGCTATTGCTGAGCACATTGTAAGCCGCCCTGAGTCTTCGGAGAAGGGCAGCATATAAATCAAATTAAAAAAAAAATAAAAAAAATCATTCTTTGACAATTTCAAATCATTACATCAGTGAATGGATTATCCTGGGTAACAATCATTGAGTCTTTTTTACAGGTGAGAAAGTGAATAAATCTTTCAATTTCTCCATCTCCTGCTCCTGAACTATTTTTACAAAGTTGTCAGGCCATATTTACTTCTGAAGTCTGGCAATCAGTACCACATTTTTTCCAAAGGCAACTGGAAGTATCGTAGCTGAAGTTAAGACTTTATGAACAAAACACAAATTGTTAACTAAAAACAGATTTTCTCCATGTACTACTTTTGTATAATTGCCATATATTATTCTCTTTTATCCTTTCAATTCTGATTAAACTGCTAACTCATATTTATATTTATACACCAGATGATAATTGTTTTGTTCCTCTCATGTGACTTTCCCCTTCTTAATGCCTTTAGAAGTATCCAACTATAACCCCTATTGTATCAAATCACCTTGATTGAGGACTGATGGGAATTATAGCTTAATATGTCTGGAGTAGAATGCTATAGAACTTTATTGTGGACCTTGGGATTTGTATCTCCTTGAAGATTCCAGAATTCAATAAAGTCATACACTTTGCCACAGCATAATACTGAAACTTCGGAAAGGATCATAACAGTGCTCACCCCTGCCACACACACTTTCTTTCCCATATTTGGCAAATTGAACTGATTTCTGATTTAAGGCCCTTTGACCCAGTTTATTGTCTTGTCTTCAAGGTGAAATGATTTTATGATCCTAAGAAACCTTCTCATCAACTTCCTCAACAAGTCTGCAGGCTTCCAAGATCTAGTCCATAAAAGCATCCAATCTTATTCTAATATGATTTAGTATCTGAAGCTTTCAAAACCCGTGAGTTATATTTAGCAACCAAGATGAAAACAGATTGGTGTCTACTGCTCCACTTCAAATGCTGAATGGATCAGCAGCTGTATCAGTATTACTTCAATACTAGTTACAGGATAGCGTCCTCCTATATATAGGTTCTCTGGTACCCACAGTTCTCTGTTTCACTACCTTATTGCCACTGCATATCATCCAGCATCTGCTACCTGCTTGATTCCCTTAGTTATACAGCTAGTTTTATCACTAGAGTTTGAGCCATCAATTGTGAAAATGTGCTTTTAATTCTTGAATATATATATACAACTTTTCAGCACACAACACTGCAGAGTACTGTACAGTTTAAGCAATTGTTTTAATTGGATGTGTGTTTATTTGCAGAAATCCATGATTAGAACATTGCAAATATACAGATGGAGCAACAGTGGTTTAAAGCCCACACAAGACTGATGGTGGCCTTCTGCCTCATCTGCAGTGTTTTGCCTATTTGCTAATTATTACTGCTGATTCACATATCACATCTTATTTTTGTTTCCCTCCCCCTTAAAAGATCCTAAAAATATTGTCTCCATTTTGATGGATTCTGTTAGGTTCAGCTTGTATCTTACTCCTAACTTGTTGGTCAGGCAATATATCTGTTTCTTTAAGAAACAACTGAGCCACGTAATCAGGGTTTGCTGAACCCTGCAATTAGGCTACAGTGCATAAATAAGCAGCGCAGAGAAGCATTCCTTGTTCTTGATTGATCCTGTTGCTGTAGCTTCCTGCGTCTTTCTGCTGATTGGTGTTAGACTGGATTGGTATATGGTACTGTATACCGAGAGTTTGCTTTGGTAAGGGAAGATACTTACTGGACTGATATTACTGTTTATGGCCTTGGACTGTTTTACTTACACCGAAACTGCTTCTTATTTTGTATATAAAGTTTTCTTCTCACACGAGCTGCACGTTTATCTCCTTCCCTGTGTGTTTCTGCTCTGCTCGTTGCACAAGCAACAAATACTTTTTACACACACCCTAACAGATTCCTAAAATACAGATGCTTGGGCTGATTACCATTTAAAAATTCAGGCTAGTACCACCAAAGTTGACTTTGATTCTTTCTTTTCACTTTTCTTTGTGTGCCCAGAAACTTGGCATTACTGAAGAAAACAATTGAAAATGGGTTTTGGTATCTTGCTTGTGTCTGAGATATAGCTGACTAATTTATGTTGGATTATAAGAACTTGGCTTTCTGTCTATCCTTGGGGACATGGTATAAATCACATGGTGATATATTTCTGCAATGATAACTACCCAGCAAACCATGATATCTCTACAAGAGATTACAGCATGGATTTTGCTTCTAAGGTTAGATTAAATAAAATAATTCGAATTTGTAGATGGGAAACTTTTATTTAACAGTAGATTAACTATTGTTGAATGGAAATTCATTTAAGTACTCATTAGAAGATAGCTTTGACAAAAAAAACATTACATGTTGTCTTAAATGAAGCATAGAACTTCTATTTGCGCAATCTTCACCCACCTACAGTTATTAATATATTTAGTACCAATACATGAAGCTTGGGCAAATATCTTTTTTTAAAGATGTGATTTCTGGCAGCAAATCTATCAATATTTAATTATGGGGGTTTTTTTGCTCTAAATTCATTATCCTTTCAGAATACATATCAGTATATTTTGCTCAAAATCTGGTATCTTATATGACCAGCAAAATGAACAGACTTGATGAAAGAATCTGGAAATAATAAATAAATGATGAGGCTTAGCAAAACCTATATTACATCTCCTTTTTCAGACTGTACAGTCTCGAGATTAAAAATACATGTGTTTTTGTCCAAAAGAACTAATTTTAATATCATGGTAATCAGTTCATTCTAAAAAAGATGCAGAGGTTAATCACTAAATTTAACAGAGAATTTTTAATTTGACCTGAATGATAATATAATCAAAATAAATTAAGATAATGGTTAAAATGAACTAAAATTGAAGAGAAAAAGGAGCCATATAATATTACTATAGAACTAAATCAATTCTTTAACATAATGCATCTAAACCAAATGTATGTTTTAAACATATTGCTTCATCTCCCATTTTTACAATATGTAAACATTTCAAAAATTAGTAAACCTGAAATATATTGTACAGAATTTTTATTCAAACTAACAGGTACTTTTGCACTAGAATCCAGCCTCAAATATCCCAGCCCATACCATGAAACCTTTAATGATAAAAACTGGCACCTTGAATTGGCCCGAAAAGCAAACTAGCAACCAATGCAGGTTGCAGAGGAGATGTGTAAAGTGTGTCATTCTACGAGCACACATAATTGCCCATGAGTAACCATGACCAGAGCCTTCTGATCCAGGAATGGGTGCAATTGTTGCACAACACAAAGCTATGCAAAAACCCTCTTAGCCATTACTGCCACATACTTTTTGATCAGGAGTCACAAGTCTAAGAGGACCTTCAAGTTGCTTACAGGGTTGCTCGGAGCAGTGCAATCTATTCAGTACAAGAGATAGTGCAGTTCTAGAATTAGAAGCTCTCCAAACCCAGAGCCCCCAGTATTACAAGCTTCAACTGAAGCCTGTTGTTCGCAATCCAGATCCCAACAGCCTCCAAGCACCTGGATAGAACATCAACAGTGTGTTTAATTTGCTAGGAGCAGAGGTTGTATAATTGGGTATCATCAGCATATTGATCATACCTCACTCATAGTGACAAATAAAGTTACCCAGTGGCTTCATGTTGATCTTAAAAAGGAATGGAAAAAGCACTGAATCCTGAGGCATTCTCCTCCTCAATTGCCGACTGGTAACAACTCTGAAGACAAGAGGAAACCTGCACAATTCCTGGAGCTGGTCCAGAAGGATACCATGGTCAATGGTATCAAAGGCCATTGAGAAGTAAAACAGAGCGAGGATGGATGTCCAACACCTAAAAACCAGCACCCCAAAAGTATCCACCCAAGGTTATTTTATTCCTCTTTATTTTTCACAATAAAAAACCATTGTGCTCTTTATTCTCCACAATAAAAAAATGTTTTGAAGTTGGATCCATTTTGAGTTCATCATTTAGTTTTGAGGTTTTTCAAACTTCATTGTTTTCTTGTTTCTTTCTCCTCTATATGTTGCTTCTTCTTCTGCTGGAATGTCTCCCACAAGGAAGTCTTGCACAGAGTTCTTTTACTGATTAATAGCCTAACTTTCGACTAGTGGCTGCCAAAATTGCCCGCTGCATTTCTTCATACTGTCACTTTCTATGTTGCCTTCAGGATAAAAATGATTGCAGCTTGCACCTACTGAACCTATGCAGTGTGAGTGACAAGTGTGATTAACGTCTGAATCACAAGATTAGAGTGAAAAGCTGTGTACATCATCATCAATTTTATGGAAGAAAGATGCTATGACAATTTGGCCTCTTTGTTTCCTGAATCTGACATAGTAGTTCTGAAATGGTCCAGAGCCCTCTGGGGTTTCATGTGTCATGGAAATCCTGCCAAAAATAAATCCATTGGGGTTGCAGGGTGGGGTAAGGTATATGTCCATATAAATTGTTCTTTGTAAATTCACAACTTCCAGACTTGTGTAATCACAGCAAGGGTATAATAATACTTGTGTAGTTTTCACATATTAAAAACATAGGATTCATCTGTTTGTTTATGTTTGTTTGTTTATGTTTTATTAAATTTGTATACCGCCCTACTCCCGAAGGACTCAGGGCGGTGAACAGGCACAGAATAAAACACAGAAATACAAAAGTTAGAAACAATTTAAAACCAAATTAAATAATTTAGCCCAAGACAATTAAAAATCCCAATAATCTCTGTACAAAACATCAGTTCATTTTTATAAGGGGCTCAGATTATAGTCCTGACCCAAAAGAATTCATCCTAATTGTTGTCACTAAAACTGCATGGACAATATTCAGGACCAAACTTTTATCCTCTGTAATCATGTAATGTCTTTAAGGGTTTTTACCATTCTTGACTTCTGGTTGCAACTGGACAGTTCTACTTCTCTCACCCAATCCATCTCATAATTGGGGAAAGAACTGGCTCATCCAGGACTATATCAGCTACAGTGAGATGAGTAATGAGGAAAGAAAGATGCCTGTACTTTCAGGGGGTTTTTTTGAGCTTTTTCTTTAAAAAAAAAGGTTTTTGTTCCCAATGATTCTGCATTGGGAGTCACTAAGTGAAATGGGGACTATAGTAAAGTGATGGATGGATGAAATAAACAAACAAACACATAACCTTTTATCAGGTTCACCTGATTCGCCAGTTGCAGCCCTTTCTGGATCGGGACGCCTTGTGCACGGTCACGCACGCCCTTGTCACCTCCCGGCTGGACTATTGTAATGCTCTCTACATGGGGCTCCCCTTGAAGAGCACTCGGAGGCTCCAGCTGGTCCAGAATGCGGCCGCGCGGGTGGTTATGGGCGCAACCCATTGTGCACACCTGACACCCCTCCTGCGCGAGCTGCACTGGCTCCCAGTGGTCTTCCAGGTGCGATTCAAGGTGTTGGTTACCACCTTTAAAGCGCTCCATGGCATGGGACCCGGGTACCTTCGAGACCGACTTCTGCCACCAATAGTCTCCCACCGGCCAGTTCACTCCCACAGAGAGGGTCTCCTCAGGGTGCCATCGGCTAAGCTATGTCGGCTGGCGACACCCAGGGGGAGGGCCTTCTCTGTGGGAGCCCCAGCCCTGTGGAATGAACTGCCCCCGGAAATACGTAAGATCTCCGACCTCCGGGTATTTCGTTGTGCACTCAAGACCCTGTTGTTCCGCCAGGCTGGGCTATCAACATAACAATTTTAAATTGGGTTTTAAATTCTTGGGGTTTTAAACTGAGCCAAATTCATTTAATAATTTTAAATTATTTTAATTGATGTTGTCTTGTGTTTTTAATAGACTGTACACCGCCCTGAGTCCTTTGGGAGAAGGGAGTTATAGAAATAAATTTATTATTTATTTATTTATTTTATTTTATTTATAAATAAGATAATTTATTGCACTTACTTTATTTACTTTTAGGCTTTAGAGAAGGAAACCTATGGGGTTTTGAATCTTTCAGATCCTGAACCCCTCTCTTTCAACACACCCTTTGGGAATTTTTGAGGTTGACATTTCTGAACCCTAGAAAGAAAGTAACAGTTGTAGGGGGTAATTGAAGGTATTTTTCTTCTAAGGATATCTCTTTCTTATATTGGAGCAACAATCTAATAATTTTATGTTCTTGGGTGTGATATGAAGAAGCACAGAACATAACTTTCATCTGTTACTCAGATCTATTTATTTAATCATCATTAGTAGTCTCCAATGAAAACAATACTGCACCATTCTGTTTTACAAGAAAATGCATTACCGGTAATTCTAACTTCATCTTGAAGACCCAGATATTAAGGTCTTTTCTAAAATAGTATATAACTTAATGTTGCATATGAACTGATAGGGCAAATGCGATAATTTTAAAGAAAGTTTTTGTTGAAATGAATTACTTTGGTATGAAACAAGCAGGAATGTATTGCAGTGCAAACAATCACTTAGGCTGATCCATTTTTTCTGCTTGAACCATGTTCAAATTTTACAGGTATTATTGCCCATAATTTAAGAAATACAAATCCAAACAGGACTGACTATTTAATTTTATTCATTAAATAATATTATTTAATACCAAATAATTGGAATTGTTCCAGTCAAACAATATGTCTGATATAAAGGCATCAAGATAAAAGTAAGTTGTATGTCAGATACAATATATATAAAAAGACAAACAATCATATAATACTTCCAAATGACTACTTGTCCTTAATAGTTTGGGGCTATCCACATATTTCTTGGTACTTGTTCATATAAGCATAGCCATGTTTAGTTTGAATAATAGGTTCATTATGAAATCACATTTGATTGACTGACACTGACATCAAGTTAATGTTAATTCTTAGTGGCCACATTGATAGGATGATCTCTAGGATGATCTGTCCACTTCAGGTCCTCCAATGGTGCATCTATTGCTTCTGAAATCAACTACAGGTAGTCCTCAATTTATGACCCAAACAATTGAGCCCAAAATTTATGTTGCTAAGTGAGAAATTTGTTAAGCAAGTTTTGTCCCATTTTATGACTTTTCTTGCCACACTTGTTAAGTGAATCACTGCAGTTGTTAAATTAGTAACATGGTTGTAAAGTGACTTTCCCATTGACTTTGCTTGTCAGAAGGTTGCAAAAGGTGATCACATGACCCTAGGACACTGCAACCGTCATAAATGTGAGTCAGTTGTCAAGCATCCGAATGTAAATCATATAACCACACGGATACTGCAATGGTCATAAGTCTGAAAAATGGTCATAAATCACTTTTTCAGTGCCATTGTAACTTCAAACAGTCACTAAGTGAACTGTTGTAATTCAAGGACTACCTATACATTCATCTTGATGCTGGTTGTCTGTGCACCATCTCTACATCTTCTCCTATCTTCTACCTCTCCCAGCATTATGGATTTCATAAGGAAGGCAAATCTTTACATAATTTAAACCTGGTCATTTGTGCCTGTGTGAAAACTCAATTGATTTGATTTATAATTTATTTGGTTGTTTTGGTGCTATCCATGGTATTTTTAAGAGTCTTCTCCAACACCAAAGTTTAGAACTTTCAATTCTCTTCTTATCTGGCTTCTTCAACTTTCACTTCCATGAAGCATCATAGGGAAAAAATTGCCTCCATGATTCTGATTTTTTTTTATAGGTTTAACACATCACAGCATTTGAATATCTTTTCCAAGACTTCCACTGCTACTCTGCCAAATGCTGGTCTGCGATGTATTTCTTTTTAAAAAATATTTAAAATGGGTGGGGTTTTTTTCAAAACGGGGGAAAATACACAAGAGTGGGGGAGGGAGAGAAAAAAAATGTTGATGCAGAGAAAATATAGGTAGACAAAAGAAGTTACCAAAATCATACCATCACTGCTCAGGATATTATGTCTCCTCTGGAAGGAAGCTGGTACTGTGGTGATTCTGTGTGGCTATGTGGATGCCTGCATCAGCGCTCACTCCTGTACAGGTCTGCCTTATGTTTGCCGTCTGCAAGAGTTTTACTCTGCGCATCCCTTTTCCTGGTCCCGTTCTCCTCACTGTTTGTTGTGGGTGGGTGGGGGGTTGCATCTCTGCGCCCGAGGCGAGTGCAGAGAGTGAGCTAAGGAGGGGGTGGGAGAGGTGGAGCCAAGGCTGCTCCTGCCATCTGGGATTGATGGATGAGTGCTCCTTCTGTGTGTGTGTGTGCCTGCGTGTGTGTGTGTGCGTGTATTTGAGCGAGAGAGAGGGGAAGGGAGAACCCGTTCGCCCGTGCCCCGAGTTCCGCGTTCCGGACGCGCAAAGGCGCGACAGAACCTGGCATTCTTCGCTTGCGTCAGACACAACGAGCTGCTCCACGCCGCGCCAGCCCAACGCGCCGCTGCGAGATAATGTGCGGGGCAGCTCCTCGTTAGCAGGCTTGCCCAGGCAGGCGGCATGGCTCCGAAGCGGCGAGCGGGGTCCGGCGGCGTGTGGCTGCGCCTCTTGGCCTGGGCGGCCGTTTGCCGCGTCCGGGCGAGCGCTTGCCCCACACCGTGCGCCTGCAGCGGCACCACGGTAGACTGTCACGGGCTGGGGCTCCGCGCTATTCCTAAGAACATCCCGAGGAGCGCAGAGAGGCTGTAAGTGTCGCCGGACTGAGGGGACGCGCCGCCGCACTGGGAATGCTTGCGGCTTTTCGGGGCCCCGAAGGGCCACTTGGGAGGCGTGTGGTTGGCGCGTTTCGCCGGCGCCCGCGGGATCTCCTCAAACGCTGGTCGTCGCGCTTCCCCTCCCGCCCCTGACAAAGGAGCCCAGCCGCACTCGGACGCTTAGGACGCCTCGCTCCGGGACGCGCTCTCACGGTCCCGGAGGCGGCCGAGACAAAGGTCCCTCTGGGGAAGTCGGAATGCGGGGTGGAAGTTGAGCCAGACTCGGGCAAGCGTCCGATTCCGAGCGTTCCTCTGAGGCTTCGGGAACAATCCCTCGGTTTGCCTTTGTTAGGCAGCCGTGGCGCGCTCCCGTGCGGCTATGCCCCCCTCTCAAACCTCCGGGTCTGCACGAAGCAGGAGCCTCCCGCCCTCCCCTTCGGCAGCCGCGGGGCAGCGGGTCGGGTCGGCTGAGGAGCAGCGGCTCCCGCTGGGCGCAGACTCGGGATCGCGTTTCCCTCCGCGGCGAATAGCGCAGAGATCCCCCGCTAGGCAACTTTCTTGTCCCTCCAGCTTGGTTGTTCGGGGATATTTTGCGTGTGTTTGTGTGTAGGAGGGGGCGTGTGTGTGTGTGTGCTAGGTTGTGCGTTCGCAAGGCGGGTGTGAACCTTCTGGGGGCCGGCTGGGGCTGGTTATTTCCCAGAGCTTTCCACGAAAACTGTTGTCTGGCGCTACCTCAGATGTGTGGAGCTCCAATGGGGATAAATGGAGCTTTTCACCCAATGCACCCAAAGGGCACCAGGCTGGGGAAAACGGAGCTGCAGAGATAACCTGCTTTGGAAGGAGGGTGGGAATGGGGAGATTTTGTGGAAATGGGAGAGGAGGAGGAGGATTTGAAGCCGGCGTTTACATGGCTGGAACTGGCTGCCGTCATCCTACCGTTCTCTGCCCTTTTGTAAATATCCTTTCTGAGTTGGTTGCAAACCTCTTCGGCAGGCAAACGTATGGCTAGAATGTATCTGGGTTGTATGGAGACTGCAGCAAATACGCAGGGGCTCAAAACTAAATGGTTGTTGTGGGACGGGCGCTTCTCCTTCCTAATGAGCCTGCAAGGCTTAAGGGCACTACCCTCCACACAGTCCCAGTTAGCTCCTTTCCCCCTCCTTTCAGCAGTTTAACTAGGGCTGTAGGAAAGCAAGAGGAAACTAATTGGGGAGATAACTAATTCTGTGGCTCAATGAACCCATTTCGGCTTCTTACTAGTTGCCTGAAGTATTAGCAAATAAAGGAGAAATCAGGTGGGCATCTTTGATCTCTGTTGCTTGTGAAATTCTTCAGAATAAGTTAGTGATGATAGAACTATTAAGGCTCATTCATAGCAGCCTCATTTGCTCTGCTGATTAGAATGACCCCTATGTTTCTGCAGCTTGAAGGTGACCGCTACTTTGGAGGGGGCGCAAAGGGAAGTAAAGGTGGAAGGCATATTAAATAATTCATTAGAAAGTGCAACGCTGGATTGTGCAGTTTAGGCAGGGGAGGAGGACAAGTGGGCAAGGTGGAGTCACTGCTACTGTGCAGAATATTGCCTCTCATACTTCTTGTGGTTTCTGTTTGAGAACTAGTTGAAACTCTATGGATGGTTAATGATTAAAGTCTGGTAGAAAGAACTGATACCCCTTTCAGACCCCCCCAAGCTCCATGTTGTCTGTTCTTCACTTCCTGCCAGTTCTGCATCCATCCCTGGGTCTCAAAGCTTCAATCCACCACTCTTCCAAAGTCTCCTGCTCCCCCACCCTCTGCGTGTCCTGAAGCCAGATAGATGGTATGCTGCTTGGTGCAATGGATATACTTTTATAGATTTAAGCATAAGGTAACCTAGTAGAGAATGAAAATGGGCTTAAAATATTCCAAGGCAAGGTTTGTATGAGCAAAAAGTGAAGCAGATGCAAAGGGGAGGGACTCCCCTTGCTGGGCAGAGCAACGGTTACACCTGACGTGAATGATACAAACAGCAGCGCAATGAACATTTCATTTGATATGGTAGCATTGCGGCATTCTGGTGAGATTTATACTTTGGAAAGTGACTAAGGGTGGACTTTCACAGCAAGCAGGTGACTTTCCTCCCTTTAGCTGCTTACTTCCTAGCTTGAGCTTTGTTCCCTCTGTGCTCATCAAAGCCAGATGTGGGGGTATAATCCATCCTTCTGGAGACTGAAATGAGACAGTCCAGTGACAGTTACAGCCTCCCCTACCAGGACTTACAGCTGCTATGGGCTGGAAGTAGCCATATTCTAGGCTTTGAGGATGCCTGGCCTGTTGTGCATCTGGAGGATCATGTACAGGGCGACCCACCCCTCCTATTGTTGTTCCTCCTACAAACCAATTAATGTTCTCAGATTAAGCCTAATTAGGTCATACGCCCATGGACACCTCTGTGCACAACAAAGCAGTCTTGGTGAACTCTCCTAGCAGCCCTGCGTGATGTCTTCTTTAATGGCATTTCCTTCTTTGGCACCTTAATTGCCCTCACTGAAGTCATTATTATGCCTGAGCCATAAGGAGCTGCTTGGGGAGCATAGATGAATGGAATCTGCCCATCACCTGGCATGTGCGGGATCCTCACATACAAGATTCTGCTCTTAAATGGCATAATTCCAAGAATGGGTACCATGCTGTGCTGACAAGAGGCATCTAGTTTGTTACTTATAGTTGCAATGCTGTCATTTCTTGCAACTCTTGCTTGCTCACGTCAAAACTGGCAGAGGAGGAATGCAATGGTTTCAGGACTCCTTTCTGAATTTATGGATAATATGAACACAATCCTCCTCCTCCTCCTCCTCCTCTGTATCCTGAGACATACAGGGATTGATAGCATATGTTATATAGATCTTCTTGTTTAAAGGGGAATTGTTTTCAGGAAAAATTACTCCTACTCCTATATCTATTCCTACTAATATAGAAAGTACTGTACAGGTTTTAAAATGCTCCCATCATCTGACCAATTAAAGTCCAAGCACTCGTTTAGTTAACCATGGGTACTAATTCTGTTGGTCCAACAATCAAAATATGTGAGAGGAAAATAATCTATTATAGCTGTTTATTATGCTGCACTCTTTATTTTTAGACTTCCAAAGAACCTTTAGCACAGTGCAGTTCATGGAGTGATACACAGCTATCTGTACAGATATGTTTTACTTTATTATTTTAAGCAAAAGCAAATATAAGAAGGAGTCAGGTTGCTAGACTGCTAATTCTGTTAGGGCTGTTTCACATTTTATATATGGAAATGGGATGGCTGATGTAAATTATGAATTTGGTGATCATACATATAGCCAGAAGCAATTCTTGGGATGATAGTGACAGTTTCCTGGCTGCAGTAATTGATGCTGGTTGTATCTGCAAATGCTTGCTTGGAAAGTTATAACTTCTATATAAATTCATATAGTACTTGGGAAGAATACAGATGTTCATATATATCAGAAAATGTGCTATGGAAATTGGTTTTGCTCTGATGCTTAATGCCTTGCTAAGAATAAAATAATGCCTCAATTCAGACTTTATGCTTAATGAAAATCAATGTTTAAAATGATGTCCAAACTATGGAATCCTTGATGCTCTCCCAACTTGGTTGTATGCTTGGAGACATTTCATTACTGAAGTAGATAACATCATCAGTGCGAGTGAGTGTGGTGTTTACTCTCTGTTTATATAGAGTACTTGCCCTGCCTGTTTTAGTGGGGGTGTGGTTTTCTCCTCGGTAGTTTCTTGATTAGGGTTTTATTTTCCACCTGATTGTTTGCTTGACGTTAATCCCTGCTTATCTGGGTATTGGCTATCGGATGGGATGTGTTCCAGTTTTTTTTTTTTTCTGAGCGTTTATATTGTCTGTTTTGAATTGAATGCAAATACAGTTTATTTCTGTATGTCAATTGTTGGCTGATTTGTCTGAATACCAAACTTCCAGGAATTCCCCAGCATTTTTATTTATTTATTTAGCTTGGTCTAGGATGCTCACCATTTTCCAGTTAAATTAAGGTTGAGTCTGCTTATCTATTGTGAGACTAAGGAGTTTTCATTGTGTCTTTTGACTGTTAGCTGGTGTTCATGGATGCATTCTACTAGTCTTCTGCCTTTTATTGGATGTCTTCTTTTCTAGTCTTTTCTTCTATTAGATGTTCAAACTGAAAACCATTTATTTTTAATTGTCTACCAAGGCACAAGAAGAAATAATGTACTAATAGAATTTGATAAGATATCCAAATAAGCAAATCATACCTAAATGATATTTGTATGCTGCTCTATGGAGACAAGAGTGAGTCAGGAATTTATGAGGCAATCATTGTAAAAACAGAAAAAAACGTTCTTACTCTTTCTGCATGTTTGATGTTCAAAACAGTGATTTGAATTCTAAATGATAGCACGTTTGTGTAATACCTGAATTGATCCAACGTATCTTTCTAACCCTGCGGCAAGGTTAGGGTTAGGGTAAGCTGCAAGTAGGACTAACTTGAGATATTTTATGTGAAGCAAACAGCAAATGATAAGCATTTTGAAGCCAAGTACAGAGTATCCAGCTCAGGTTAAATTAGTGTGAAACCTTTAGCAGTAAATTCTACAAGTATCTCTTTCCCTCTCTAGTATTTTCTTCTTCTTCTTCTTCTTAGTGTTTTTCCTACGAGTGCAGGGTTCACATTTTTTTGCAGGAAGGTATGAAATCAACCATGTGTTCATCCATTGGTTGCCCCAGGAGTTGACTGATTGGCTTGTCACCAAGCCTGACATTGTGTGCTGAGACAGAGTGATTAGCCCAAAGACATCCAGCTGGCTTTTATGCTTAAGGCACGACTAGTGCTCACAGTCTTCCAGTTTCTAGCTTGATGCCTTAACTACTAGACCATACTGGCTCCCATTCCCTCTCTAATAATAGAAAGCAATAATACAGTAACTAAAAAAAAAGTTTTTATTATTTCCAAAAATCAGGTTTTCATGCCTAAAGGTAGACCAGCACTGCATTCTCATAAGCTGAGATGATACAATAAAAGGAGTACATAATATCCTTAAGGTAACTGCATTTTGCTCTAAAATGTGCACTGAACCTTTTCCAAAGACTTTCCAAAATTTAATATCTTCCCCCTGCCCCTGCTTCACACTTTTCCTGTATTTCAGGGTACCACAGTTCTGTGGTTCTTTGAGCAGATGCTATTCTTGTTTCCTTTAGTATCACTAAGGAAGTTAGCTAGCCAAGTAAACTTTGTTTATAGATGTGAGCTTTGTTTTTCTTTGGCAAATCTGGGGGAGGCAATATGTTAGGAGATAGAGCAAGAGCTGTTCCGATGCTTTTTTGACTGCCTTTCACCAAATATATGGGCCTCTTTCTTTAACAAATAGGTCCCCTGGTGTCCTAGCTTCAGAAATAAATACCAAGCTGGAACAGTTCATGGATAGTTCTTTCTAAAGAAAGGCACCGAGAGAGCATTTGGTGAGCAACTAACATTGCAGACAGATTGCTAGATACCACTCGCTATTCTTAATGGCATTCTGCAAGATACTAAAATAAAAATGTAACTGTTAAAACAAAATCATATGAATGCATCTGAAATAAACGCTAATAAAGTCAAGGCAGCAGTTACTACTATAAGAACCCGGGAAGTGGGGGAATCAATGTATAAATTCTAGGTAGAAATACAGCCAACATCATGTCGCTGGCCTTAAGCAGATGACATATGGTCAGCTGACAATCAACCCGAAGACAAGCATTTGTTGCAAAGACAACAACATCTCTTGTATGAAAGAGTTGGGTGACCTCACAGGTCCAACTCTGAATGGGTAGGAGCTCTTGCATTGTGGCTGTTTCCCATGCTGCTTTGGTAAGGCTGAAAAGGAAGCAATCAGGCCAACCGGCATGGTGATTTTTCATTGCAGTGTCACCAGCAAAGCAGTGCTGGGATGGGAAGCAGCCATTTCAGTCACATTCAGCCTGTGCATTTCCTTTTCTTTACACAGTGCTAGATAGATATGGGGAGAAGCCTTGCTATAGTGCGCCCTACCTTATTGTTAAGATAAGCATATCAATTGAGCCATAGCTTCTTCCAGAATAGCCAATTGCATCTCTTTTTTATAAAGTTTCTGAGTTACAGGAACTATATCAGCTGTATTGCCATGGTGTTCTAATGATAGTCTTTCTTTTCAAAATAAGAAACTTTTCACACCTCACTTATTTTTATGACATGGAAGAACCTGATTCAGATTATTTAAGTGATATCTTTTCTTGATTTTTCTTAAGACCATTCTATTCTGTAGATTAAGGATGTGCAAAATGTTTTGAATCTAAAATGTTTTCAGTTGCAAGTGAGTTGCTCCTTTCAGTTTTAAAGCACAGTACCTTGAACTTAAAGTTTAGTTTATTTGATTTGTTTATTTGATTTGTATACCACCCTACTCCCGAAGGACTCAGTAATCCTGGACTACATTTAATCTTTTGAACAACCGCTTTAAACTTGAAACAAATCTTCCAAGCTCCAATGTTTCAAATTCAAAAAAGTTTTCTATAACCCTGCTGTAGTTCTTCATGGGAAATTTGCGTGTTCCAGTATGTGAAGGTCCAAATATTTTTTTATAATTGTAAATTACATGTTTCTCTTTAAGAAATTAAAAGTTAGTTTTCAAGTAACATATAGAACAAAGAACAAAATATGTCATTATAAACCAAGTAGGTATCAAATATGTGGAAAAATATTTTTTGGGGATGTGGGGGAGAGAATACCAAAATCGGTATACTCAAGGTGAAAGGAACACTTTTATGTCACAATCCCTTAAAGAAAGAGAAGACCCTACTGAAATCCAGTTTGGTCATGTCCAGATAATTGTTTGCTGTGATAGAGGTAAAAAACAAAGAAACCTCAGGATGAGAACCACAAGCATGCAGCCAACAAGAAAAAAGGGTGGGGCTTTGATCTCATGCTTATGGCTGTCATCTTGACTTTTTTGACCTCTTCCCTATGGATGCATCTGTTCCTTTACATTTTACCAACTGCTATTGTGAACCTATCCTTCTAGGAAAGAATAAGATAGCTCCAGTTAACCATCCTGACCTTCCAATTATTTATTTATTTGTAAAATTTATTGGCTGCCCATCTTACCTCAAGGTAACTCTGGGCGGTTTACAATTGTAAAAGATAAAAATTATATAAACTAAAAACATAAATAAGTTAACACAAAAAAAATCAAACAGTGTGGCTCAATTAAAAGATGTGGAAGGCAGGAGCAGGATGGTGGGGAGTTGGGATCTGTTCAGTGGTGGGTTTCTACTGGCTCGCACCGGTTCAGGTGAATCGGTAGTGGTAATTTGGCCTGGGTCACCGAATCGTTAGCGACTGCTGGATGGCCACGCCCCTGAACCGGTAGCCTGGTTGCCGCTCACTTGCCCCGCCCACCTGCCCAATGGCTCTCAAAGTGGCTGGGAGGCTTCTCGCAGTCACATTGAAAAAGCAAAAGCCTCCCTTTGAGAGCCACTAAGTGGCTGTGGTGGCTGGCCGCAGGCCATCGAAAGCTACCGAAAGTTGCCGAAAAACGGCAACTCATATCCCATTGCCTGCTGGGTCAGTCCGAGCACAACGCAGCAGACAATGGGATACACATACGCAGCCAGCGTGAAGAACAGAGTGCTGATGGCAGCAGCTTTTTTGGTAGGTTTTGACGGCCTGCGGCCAGCCACTGCCTCTTTGAGAGCTGTTTCCTGGCAGTGGCAGCTGGCTGGAGGCCACCAAAAACTACTGGAGGTCAGCTTGCCTTCCGGAGTCCAGATCAGCCACCACGGGAGGAAGGTAAGGAGCCTGGAGAAAGAGGTGCGGGTGGGGGGAGGAAACGGGAGTAGGGCTGAGGCCACTGAAGGAGGGGAAATGGGGTGACGTGTATGACTGATGAAGGGAGTGCAGGGTGGCATGCAGGAGGAGGTCTTTGATAGATTATGGCCTGGGCAGAAAATAAGTAGATAGGTAGAAATTCAAAAAAATTTCCTACCTTTTTCTTTGGGTGTGGCTAGGTTGGGTGGTCATGTGACTGAGTGGCCGTGGCTGTGACTGACATCAAGTTGTCCATGCCCACTCATTCACATGACCACCAAGCCATGCCCACCAAACAAGCCAAGCCCACAGAACCAGTAGTACAAAAATATGAAACCCACCACTGGATCTGTTGTTAATAAATGCTCAATTTGTGGCTGGGTTGAACCATAGCACTTCTAGACTCCATTGCACTATCTTCACATGAGCGTGCTTTGCAGTTTCAATGCCCTTTATGCCTTTTTTTTAAAAAAAACACCAAGTTCATAGTATATTGTCTCTGTGGCTTAGTCAACACAGTAGAATTATTAAATGAGCTATATAGCAATTACAACAGAAATACAGATAAGACTACCTATATAGTATGTATTTCAGCCCTGCAGAAGTCATATGTTTTCTCCAAAGGAACATCTAAACCTTGGGTATCAAACTCAATCACATCACATGTGATGTGTATATTGTGACGTGTTGCAATGTTTTTTGCCCTTGTGAAGCCAGGGTGGGCGTGGCCTGTGTGTGACGCATCTGGCTTGCGGGCCACCAGTTTGACAGGCCTTACCTAGACTGTGCTGATGTTCCAGATTGCTCTTAAAATAATAGAAGCTCTTTCTGTTGACTCTCCTAAGATCTCTCTTTAACCCTGATTTTCTTTTAATGGGTCTCAACACACCCATAAATTGGAATATGTCTCCACCTAGACTAAATTATGCTGAGGTGGTTTATGATTTTGCTCCTCCTGTTACAAGAATCCTTTCCTTTTCTGCTTTATTGTATTGCAGTTTTGTTTGGGTGTTACTACCATGTTTCCTCAAAAATAAGACCCTGCCTTATATTTTTTTGAATCCCAAAATAAACGCTTGGCCTTATTTTCAGGGAGGTCTTATTATTTTGGGGTGCATGGAGCAAGATGGGGCTCCTCTTGCTATCTTACCTGATTTCCAGCTTTGCATTTAAATATTTTTTGGGGGAGGCTTATTTTAGCGCATGCGCTCAAAAGCCCTATTGGGTTTATTATCAGGGGATGTCTTATTTTTGGGGAAATAGGGTACAACCACTGCTGAATTGGATGGTTTTAGAAATTTAAATTGCAACTAAATAAATTGTACATAATTTTGTATCCCAGAATGAATCACATAATTCATTCATCACAGAATAATTCTGAGAGAAACTTTAGTGTTTCTTTTTAGTCAGTAGGCAGAAGTGCATCCTTTCAATGTCAAGAGCTACATATGTGGTTCCTGAAAGGCTTGGGTAAGCCCACCCCCATCCCCCAGAGATTTTCACCCATTATTATCCAGTTGGGAAATTGTTAAATAGATGAGTGTAATCACTTACTACTTTTTGAAGTGTGGTACTAGGCAAATCACTCAAAACCTTTTGCCTAGAAAAATTGTTGCCATATGTGCTTTGGGAAAATACGGATATACATCAGATCTTATTTTGGAATAAATGGGAAGTAGTGAAGCCACTTTATTCCTTTTTAATAGCCAGATGTTGTAAGGGACAAACGAGCTAATAATTCTAGATGGAATATGCATATATCTATTTTGAAAGTTTCAGATACATTTAGCTAATATGAGAGTTAAGTTGCTACTGGAGAGTTCACTGTTTTGGCACAAGACAAGATTCCTTATGGAAGTAGCATTATAGGCTTGTGATAGATCACAATGGCAGTCATGTTTCATTTCATTTCCTTCAGATCCTTGCCTGGGTGGTGGGGAATTTGCAATTCTATTCCAATTTCTCCCTTCAGCTACTTCCCAAGCAGATGCTGTCAGTATATTGCCATGGAAACACTGAGTTCGCCTCTCCATGGAATTGTGTGCTGAAAAAATATTAGTTTAAAAACTCTGCAGTGTTTGTATTGATGGAGCTGAGGTTGTTAACCAGGATGGATTGCCCCAGGGATGGAAAAAAAAAAAACACTAATAGGCAGTAAGGCTGCAGAATTTGCCTTCAGAGAACATTTTTCAATAAAATACAATAGATTTCCTACAAATTCTTATTGCCTTGTGTTTATTATGCCTTATATACGCTTGCTTTTAATCTATTATAGTGGCTTCTGAAATGTGCAGATAGTTTGAGGAAAACTATATGTTTATATCTCCAGGAAATCAGAACAGAATTTTAGCTTCACAACAAACCTTTAAGATAGACAAGTTTGATAGAAATTTGACAATAGACTATGACCTATTTGGCTGCTTCTTAGTCTTAGAAGGTTGGCAGAGAACATTTAAGCAGTCTGGTAATGATGACTAGACATGGATAGTTTCTAAATGGACCATACCTATGGAAGAAGAACTGCCCACGTATGGATGGAATATAATTAGGAAATCAACAACATATGATAACCGAGAGCTCAAAGAACAATAGGAAGAAAATGCAGATGCCACTGATATTTTAATTAGAAAAAGAAATCAGGTGAGTGGATCAGGCTGTTGTTAATCATAGTATCTATATATAATTTCTAATATCAAAGACAGTGGCTGTGTTCTTATTACAGAGCTACTCATGGTTAACCTAACTAAAGCTTGCTTAGTTTATCCAATTCTCAGAGTTCATATGACACAATGATCCAACATAGGCTGGATTTGCCCACCATTCTAAGTGAAAGTGTGGCACTGTGATTCAACGTGTGTGCAAATACAACCACACTGTCTGAACACCAGGTGCTGGGGAACATAAATGGGAGGGACGACTATACTACAGTTCTTCTGTAGGCTTCTGATTGGCTATAATGGCAATAGTGCTGTGTTAGACAGGTCATGAACCTGGTACAGTGGCCTTTTTCTTACTTCTTTTGTGCTTGGAATTTTTAGACCTAGTGTCACCAGTAATTGCTACTTTGCACTTTGCTTATGATGCTTCAGTGCTTTTTGAAAAGCCTTTGCCCTTTTAAAATATGCTTTTTATACTCCAGTTCATCATAAATAAAATGCTTTTGATCCAAGAGTAGAAAGTGGGTAAGATTCTTCCTTTAGTTTGAATTGTGTCTTTTTTAAGAGTGAGAATTGTCTCTGTATTATGAAGGACTGTTAAAGTAGTGTTAATCAAACCAGTTGATGGTAGATCAGATTCAGAGATATTAGCTTTGAATGGAGTGTCATAATCTGTGTGTTGTGCATTTGTATGTATAATTTCATGTTATGGTTGGAATGACCGAAGGTAAAAAAGCAGTAGAGTTGAGATAACTTCTGATGACTATAGACATTCAATTTTCTTGGCAGTGCAATAGAAAGGATTTGCCATGGTCTTCTTTCAGAATGCCTTTTTTCATTAATAAGAAACCTTGTATTTATAATCAAATCTATGTTATTATACCTGTGGCTCAATTGAACCTTTCCTTTATTCAAATAAGCTCTTGCATATAATTTGCTGCTCTCCCCACAAAGATCGGGTCCTGTGATTTTCAGGCCCAGCAGTCATGATTCTTCTGCAGGGAAGGAAAGCAACACATCTTAGGAAGAGATATTTCTCTAATGATTTTGAGCTTTAAGAGGAATAGATTCCAGCTGATGCTTGCAGTGTAAATGCTAAGTTGCAGAACATCACAACAATTTCTTCACTATGCCTGTAGGTCTTGTATACTTTCTTGAAGAGCACCAACTGTGCATTGACTGAGTTTACTTCAAAAGTTGGAAGGAAGACTTGACTGCAGCCCATTGAATTATAGCATAACTGCATCTTCCTTCAACTTAATATATATCCTCCCAAAGTGATGAGTTTCTTATTGGCCACTAAAGGCAATTCAATGCATGTGTTAAACTGAGAAGGCGCATAGCTCCCATACTAAAAGTAATAACCAGAATGGCCTTATGTTCCTTGTTCTCCCAAATCGGGATCAGATCCATTTCCCTTCGTTCTCATCTGCTGATTACTCCTGCTGCTATATAGCTTGTTTTTCCCTTTGTGTTACACTTTGGTTTTTCTTTTTCTACTATGAACTTTTTCTACTATGAGATGGAAATTCTCTTGATAAAGATTTCATTGTTGGTTTTAATAGCTGTAGGTTATTGTGGCCTTGCAGACAAAGTTAGGAAACTTTGTAATGTTGACTCAGACAAAACATATAGAAAGTCAGTGGCAGATTAATAGGAACCTGATTCTGGTAGAGTGACAAACAGCACTGTAACATCTTAAGGTTCTTTGTTGTTGAACTGAAAAGCTGAACAGAACATTGTTTCCCTGGGCAACACATATGAAGAGACCTTAACCAATTTATATTTCAGTATTTGAAAGATTCAGATAGAAAAATATGTTAAACCAATGCAATAACAGAAATATATTAAACTAAAACAAGTTATGCCCGTATTTACTTTAAAAGGCTATTGCTGAGCACATTGTAAGCCGCCCTAAGTCTCCGGAGAAGGGCGGCATATAAATCAAATTAAAAAAAAAAAAAAAGACAATCTGCCAAAGACACCAAGAGAGGCAGGCAGACAGACAGAGAAGAAAAAATACATTAACTTGAGATGCAGTGGAATGAAAATCCTCTGCATGTGTGCCGGGGCAAGAGAGTACAAGGAACATTGTCCCCCTGGTCTCTTCAAGTCTTCAAAAGACCTGACCTTGAACTGATATATCCCGTAACCTAGAGAACGGTATTTGGTTTAAATAAAAGCATCCTGCCGACGTCCTCACTTGTGATTTATCAAAGAACCTGTGTGTCACAGTGTAAAAAACAGAGATCTCCATAAGATCTCACTACTCCACCACTGCTTTAGGGTACATAAAATCCTACAGTGTCTATTGTGAACATGACCAGCGATGTGTTTGGGGCGTATGGAAGGCTTGGCTCACCCTCACCTCTTGTCTCTAACTTGCTTCCACCTCTGCTTGCTCTCCCACCATAGGCCCTCTTCGTTACTACTATTTCCTGAGTTCCTTGCATACCCAGTCATCTCCACCAGTTTTTCTCCAGCTGTCAACATGAATGAAGACAGGACTCCATTGGAAGGGCGGGAGGAGAAGAAGGGACATATTTGGAAACACTGTTTTAACAATACTCTGAATGGCCAGTGTCACTTTTTTTTTTTGAGAAGGAGAGGCGATACATTTGTGTCATTCTGCTTAATGTGGCATGGTTTTTAAGGTGTTGAACTGAAAAAGGGACACCCAGTTGTAGTCCATCCTTAGTCACAGCAGCCATTGAGTGACTTCTTCCCAGTTATTCTATCCTCACATGGAGGTTGTTGTGGGGTTGAATGAAACACAGGTTTTTTTTAATGTATTTAATTAGTTATTATATTTGCATCCTCCCATCTCATCTTCAAGTAATTTAAAACTACTCAATCAGGAATCTTTGTTGCTTATTTCATAATTTAGTTATAATTTGTCAGTTTCAGTCCCTTCCTCCACCTCCCAAGAGAACAGTTGTCTAGCATCAGTTGCGTGTAGGCTGCCCTACAGGACCTTGCTACACTCATGGCTGGATCTGCCTCCTTCCTCCCTGAGAAATTCAATTATTTAGTATCTTTAGTATATATATTTTTTTCATACTATTTTCACTTGGGAGGCTCAAATGGTATGTGCAGGAGTGGTAGGCAAACCTGCCTAGAGTATCCGAGGCAGACCTAAGGCAGACCCACCCCATTCCTTCTGCGGTGCCTTCCCCTGGTGGTATTTGAGGGGCTGAAGTAGGGAGGGGGTTGTAAAGCCAGAGAAAGAAACCAGCCTCTGCCTATAACAAGGGGCAGATCCCCAGCTCATTTAGCAGTGGCAGAGAAAAATATTACAGCTGCCAATGTGGATAATGAACAAACGTTATGCTGGCATTTGTTTGATCAAAGAGGAATTGGTAGCAGGGAAAGGAAAAGGCACACAATTACCGGTATGTGTCAAAAAAAGAGAACAGTTACATTAGGTTCTGTAAGAGGCAGTAAATAGAAGTAGTGCACATAAGTAAGAAGGCAAATATATTTTCAGATGTCTTGACACAGAGTCTCTTTCTGGACAGCAAAATGATCTCCATTATATTTAGTTAATTCTTTTTTTTTTCAGCACTTCAGAAGATTAGCTCTTTTAGCCATTGTATCAGAAGCCTGATTAAACCTGAATCATTTAAATTTAAAGTTGAAAAGCACCTTTTTTCAGGCAGTCAGAAAGAAGTCAAGTTTCATTTAACAGATGAAGAAGTGAAAATTAATTCTAAGCTTTGCGAGTGGAGAGCAACAGAAGTGGAATTTACTATTCTCCACAAAATTTCCTGAGGTGAACAATATACTGTATATTTTAAAGAGAAGATACAACTGAGATCCTGTTGTACCTTACAGCAAGAATTGATGACATTCTAATGCTGGAAAAGTGGCTGTTCTGTTTTGAAGGAAGAGCTACTGGAACTTTTCTTGTGTCTCTGAGACAGAAGAGGGAGAAAGTCAGATTCCAGATCAGATCTTTTACATAAATCTGCAAGGCCCAAGGGTTAAGGAATGGGATAATTGCTATATTGGAGAAAACATACAAGTATCATACAAAGCTTCTCCCCACAGGACTTCATATTCTATGAACAGAACAAAGCCACAAGGACAGAGTAGAACTGCTATTAATTTCCCAAACTAAAATCTAATTTCAAATGATGCATCGTGTTCATTGGCATCATTATATATGTAAAGGCTAAGGTATTAGACATTCCTTCTTGATCCAAATGGCTTCATAGAGTTGCTGCTATGGTAAAATGAGGGGAGATCCTCATATCCATCCTGATTAACCATTAAGCAAAAAAGGGGCATCAACAGAGGTAGGGTAACACAGAGGTTTTCCCTCCCAGCTATCATGCCCTTGAATCTTTCACTGCCACACTCAGTTCTAGTTTTCAGCACTTATTAAGTCTTAATGTATTTTCAGTTAAGCCATGGAAAGGCCAAGGGGCACCAATCTTGATCTGTGTTTAGCGTATGAGCTGGCTGGTAATCCAGTCCTGACACTGCCTTTAACCACTTGGAAAAAATGTGGGATATAAATAAATAAACAAGATGGATGCACTTTATAATGCTTCACAGATTCTGCTCTTGGAAAAAAACCCTTTTATCTTATGCTTAATATTTGTTCAGGCATTTTCAGTTACTCCCTAATGATGAGATCGAGAAGACAACCCATTCTGATATACTCTTATTTAATCTCTTTGACTGGATTGAGTTTTCCTGGTGATGCAGAAGGGAACAATAGCTTTTGTTAACACCTTTTGTGTACTCTCTGGACTTGTTAAGGAAAAACACGAAAGAGCTTAGGAGAAAGAAAGGGTGTTGCATTTTAAAACAACACCTAACTCTTTTAGTGTGCATTCCTTGCCTTGTACAGCTGGATGAGTGTATGTGTGCACATATGTGTGTAAGGAGAGAAGAAGGGTAGGAAGGGTTATGCTGATTTTATTGTAGAGAAGAAATACCTCTACTAACCTTGTCCAGAATATTTAGGTACTTGGAATTAGATGTGATTTAGCAGCATTGTTTTTTGGTTCACAAGAATCTTATGGACAGCTCCAAGTTGAAAAAGTACAAAATTGGATTCTGAATATCAAGAGTAAGGGTAGACAATATGAATACCTCCACTTGTCTTGGGACTATGGTTCCCATCATTCACCTCCAGTAGCCAAATTCCTAGCCTAGAAGGAATGTCTAACGGGGAGTCCTGGATGAATTTCAGCATGAAGATCAGATTGGAATGTCAGGTGATTTCTAATAATTGTTCACATCACTCAGTACATCAGGTTTTGTAAAAATTGGGATAAACTGACCCTACCAGATTCTTAGCTTTTAAGCCTGAAATTGAAAGTTGCAAAATCTATCCAAAGTAATGTACCATAACTATGACAGATCACTGGTTTGAACTTCTTAGTGTGCTTGTAATGTCAGAACTAGATATTACTTAGGAGGAAATTGGGCATGTATTTTCTCTTAGGACAAACGAAATAAGAGAAGTGATTAAGATAGAATTCAGATTGGGGAATTGATCTTTCTTTGGTATTTATTTATTTATTTATTTATTTATTTCCCATCTTTGTTATTTTTAGAAATAACTCAAGGCTGCAAACTAAAACTCATATAGCTCTCATGTTGAACCCACACCTCTGACATACATCATTTAAAAAGAGATAGAGGGGAAAAAATGGAAATATCCAGTTATATATATCCAGTTAATCAACAAACGTTGATTAGTGAATTCTAATAGCATGATATGATATCCAGTTATGGATATTTCACATCATAGTATTAGAATTCACTAATCAACAAGATTTAATCAGTATATGTGATGCTTTTGACAAGAAATCATGATTCACAAAAAGAAATATTCCGCAACCTGTTGTTCTCCATATAGGATCTCATTCTTCAGTTGTTCAATCACTGTCTCTCAGCAATTGTTTCTTTGAATTCCTCCTGTGTGTGTTAACAATGATAATACTGTATCCAGACATCTTATCCCCCATCAGCTTCTTCTGATTGCCTTCGATTTTTCTAAGTCATTGATTTCGCTAGTAACTCTGGCTTTTGCATTATGTGTCTGAAATATTTAAGCTTTACTTTCATAATGATCAGTGTTTCTAGTGAGCAGCCTGGTTTTACTTCTAGTATTGAATAATTTGTTTTTTCCTGGAGTCCTAGATAATCATAACAATTTTCTCCACCACATTTCAAAGGAATAGAGTTGTCTCATTCAGCCTTTCTGATTGTCAGCTTTCACAGGCATATCTGGGAGATACAGCACTGACAGTATGAACCACTTAGTAAGTTTATGGCTCTCCACTTTGCTAGTTTGTCTAGATCTGTCTCATAGCCTTTTCCCCAACTAGCAGAACTCTCTGTTTTCCTGACTCGCTGCTCAGACATTCCTACGTCTGGGTTATCTTCACTCTGATTTGTTCCACTGAGTGCCAATCATTCCCTCTGAAGCTGGTCACGCCGTCCCTTCCAGCTTTCCATCAGTCTTTTTCACTCAGTGAAAGGTTTCAGACTCGAGTGCCTTTCTCTAGTACATTTTCTCTACTTGAGCAATTTCTGATCTCTAATTTTGGACGTGGGGCTGCGCGACGTGGGATTTCATCTCCCAGTGGCTTGACGCGTGAGTAGGCGATTCGGGGCTCCGGACGCCGCTCCACGCTGTTTGCTTTGCCACGTTTGAGGCGGTTACATTTTGCCGCCATTTTGCCTCATTTGCGATCGCAGCTTCGGCTGTTTAGGTTTTTTCGATCGCCCGTCAGCAATTACTAGCGGCAATTTGAATTCCTGCCGGCTGGCATATTCTAGTTACAGGGAAGTGCCTTGCGGAGGCTGCGGTATCCCGCCTCCGCATTTTCGGCCCTGCCGTTGTCTAATTTGCCGCTTGCCCTCACCGTCTCATTAGCGGCATTGGTGTCCCTGCCGGCTGGCATACTCTTCCTTCAGGGGCGCGCCTGGCGGAGGCTGCGGTTCCCTGCCTTCAGCATTTTCGCCTGACCAGTTTCCTGATTGTCGCCATCTCCTCTTTGGCTCTGCATCCAGCGCTTGGCTGCTGCTGTCATTCTGCGGAGGTTCCCGAGCCGCCATTTTGCCGCCACTACCCGCCTGCCATTTTCTTGTGGATTGGCGCGGTTTGACATTCACGCCCTGGGCTTTGGTTCTCTAGGGCACAGAGAAAGTCTGCAGGCTTTGGACGCTGTCCATTTAGACCTGCTTCCAGATCTGCCCTGGTCATCGTGCTACTCTGTATTAGTAGTAAACGGGGATAAGAAAAAGGTCTTACCTTCTGCATTTCGACGTCCAGATAGACGATACTCCCCTTACCTGAGGCAGTCCTTTCGTCCTGACCAGGGAACCAGCGGTTCCTTATATCATCACTCCACGCCGTTCTCCTACCAGCCTGCTTCCGTCCGGGCTTCCTCTCGGGACCATGGCAGACGTCAATCCAGTTTCTGCCGTCCGTTCAGAGGTTCTTCTGCCCGCTATTCCCATCGAGGCAAGTGACTCGTGGCTCCTGACTCCCATTGGAGGCAAGCTGCAAGCCTTCTACCATAGTGGGAGACTACCACCTCGGATGCATGGATCCTTCACACAGTTACCAGCGGCCTGCTCTTAGAGTTCACCTCCACTCCCCCGAACCATTTCCTCCAGTGTCCTTGGCCCTCCCAACCAGCCAAGCGACAGCTCTTGACTCTAGAAATACAACATCTTCTTCAAATAGAGGCCATAGAGCCAGTTCCGGATGGTCAAGCGGGGACTGGGTTTTATTCAACCTTGTTTCTTGTTCCGAAAAGTTCCGGGAGTTGGAGAGGAATTCTGAACTTGAAGCAACTGAACAGGCATGTATTGTATCACCGCTTCAAGATGCATTCCCTCAAATCTCTCCTGGGATGCATCCACCAAGGAGACTTCATGCAATCGATCGATTTGAAGGAAGCTTATCTTCATGTGCCCATACATCCAGCACACAGACGTTTTCTGAGATTCGCTTTTGCCACCAACCACTTCCAATACAAAGCGATGCCGTTTGGGCTCTCGTCGGTGCCACGAACCTTTACAAAGATCTTAGCGGCTCTAGCTGCATCGCTCCGGGAGGTGCCAGTCCGTCTGGTTTGCTATCTAGATGATATTTTGATTCTTTAGTCCTCGCTCTCTCAGGCAGACATGGACAGACAACTTGTGATTCGGTCTCTGCAACGCCACGGCTTCACCCTGAATCTCAACAAAAGCCACCTATGTCCCACGATGAGAATTTTACATCTCAGAGCGGTAATAGACTCTGCTCAAGGCCTGGTCTCCTTGTCTCCCGACCGTCAGTCCAGCATTCGGGACCTGGTGACTCAGGTGTTGACGCACAAGAAATTGCCCTTGCTCCTGCTTTCCCAGCTTCTGGGGAAGCTCATCTCATGCATTGCAGTAGTTCCGTGGGTGCGTTACCATTTACGACATCTTCAGTGGTTCCTTCTCCTGTTCCAATGACAGGGGCGAGGGGAGTCTCTCTCCAAGGTCAAAGTGCCGGCACGAGTACGTCTCTCTCTCCGTTGGTGGCTCTCTCTGGCTCTTCAGCAGGGTTCTCTCTTCCTGGAACCGGAGCGGGTCGTCTTGACGATGGATGCCAGTCTGTACGGCTGGGGGGCCCATCTACAATCCCACCTTGCATAGGGCACTTGGTCTCCCGTGGAAAAACTTCACAGCATCAACTGGTTGGAGTTACGGGCAGTACGACTGGCGTTGGTTCATTTTCATCAACTAGTGCTGCACAAACACGTTCCTGATAACATGGCCACGAAGACCCATGTCAACTGTCAAGGGGGCACGCGTTCCTTGTTGCTGATGGAGGAGACGGAAAGGTTGATGTCGTGGGCCGAGTGTCATGTTCTCTCATTGAAGGCGGAGCATATTTCTGGAAAAATCAACCACGAGGCGGATTTGCTCAGCCGGGGCCTGTTGGATCACTCGGAGTGGAGATTGGATCCTCGTCTGTTTCGAGAGCTGTCTCGTCGGTTCGGGAACCCAGTACTGGATCTTTTTGCAACTCCACGCAACACACAGCTGTCGAGGTTCTTTTCCCACTTTCCAATGCTGAGTGCAGAAGGGCACGACGCTCTTCAATCCCCGTGGCCTCGGGGGCTCCTCTACGCCTTCCCTCCGATACTGATCATTCCGAACCTGATTCGGAAGGTGATCAGGGAGCAAGCGGATCTCCTGCTGGTGGCACCACATTGGCCTCAGTGGGCGTGGTTCGCCGATCTGTCCCTATCCGTCGAGAAACTGTGGCGAATTCCACCCAATCAGAGGGTGCTGTACAACATCCAGAGCCGGAATGGCTTCGATTGACTGTCTGGTGCTTGAAAGGATACGGCTGACTAAGAGTCACCTGTCAAGTGAAGTTATCTCTATCATCCAAGCAGCCAGACGGCCATCGACTGTCCACATATACAATGAGTCTTGGAAGGCCTTTGCCAAGTGGTGTGCTCTTCATCATGTAGATCCAACTTCGGCTTCGGTTCCAGATGTCCTTCAATTTCTCCATTCGGGCTTCGCTGACAGTCTAGCTCCTTCAACGCTCAGAAGACAGGTTGCCGCATTGGCTACGGTTCTCGTTGGAGACAACCAGCAGTCCTTGTCTCATGATCCTCGGATCAAATCCTTTCTGCAAGGTGCGTCGAACCTCCTACCTCCTACAATACATAGGTATCCCACATGGGACCTGATACTTGTCCTGCAGACATTGACATCGGCTCCATTTGAACCTCTCCGTACGGTTATTCTACGTTACCTCACCTTAAAAATGGCCTTCTTGTTGGCAATTACATCTGCTCGTAGGGTCTCTGAGATTGCGGCTCTTTCTATTAGAAGTGACCTTTATGTGTTTTATCAGGACCGTGTGGTTCTCTGATTGGACCCGGCATTTATCCCCAAAATTAACACTCATTTCCATCGAGCGCAGGACATCGTGTTTCCAAATTTCTGCCCGGATCCCCATCCCCCTTCAGAAAAACTTTGACACACGTTGGACGTGCGTAGGACCTTGAAGCGCTATATTAGTATTACTGCCTCCTTTAGGAAGACTGAGGCATTGTTAGTGTCCTTCCTGCCTTCTTCTCTAGGACAGAAGGTTTCTTCTGTGACTGTGGGCAAATGGCTTAAAGCCAGTATTTCTAAGGCTTACAAATTACGGGGTGACCCTGTTCCAGGACGAATCCTGCCTCATTCTACACGTAGTGCCGCTACTTCGGCAGCCTGGGCCACTGAGGCATCTATTGATGACATTTGTCGTGCGGCCACTTGCGGTCTTCGATTTCTTCATTTGTTAGACATTACCGTTTAGATGTTTATGCTTCTGCTGATGCCACTTTCAGCAGACGTGTCTTACAATCAGTAATTTTACCCAGGGCCAGGAAGGGGCTTCGATCCCCGCCCCGAGTACTTGAGCTTGGGTATATCCCAGACGTAGGAATGTCTGAGCGAGTCAGGAAAACAGATGTTGCTTACCTGAACGTCCCTTTTATGCTTGCTGCAAAGACATTCCGTCCCGCCTGTGATCTCGCCTTGTCCTGGCCTTGGGGGGGGGTTCTTTCTTGTTTCCCTCTGCAGCTGGTGTCCCTACAACATTCAAGCCATTATACAAGCCACTCTTGTCTATGATAATCACCTTCGCGAACAAGACTGATGGAAAGCTGGAAGGGATGGCATGACCAGCTTCAGAGGGAATGATTGGCACTTAGTGGAACGAATCAGAGTGAAGATAACCCAGACGTAGGAATGTCTTCGCAGCGAGCATAAAAGGGACGTTCAGGTAAGCAACGTCCGTTTCATGGCACAGACACAGGCACTATCCTGGTACAGTTTTTGAGCCTTTTTTGAGATAAAGTCTGTTGACCACCACAACTTCTTCTTCACTGTTTGCATTGGGTTGAAATTGTCTATTGACATAACCTTAGTTCTTTTTAAAAAAATTGAGCAGCAGACAATTTTTGCACTTTTTCACCTCAGCAAGAAACTTCTTAAGTCTTCCTCATTTCTACCAAAATGATATCATCAATATATCTGAGGCTGTTGAGGTTGATGAAATTGTAAAAGGGGAGTTAAGGGGTCTTGGGAGTTATTAAATCTTGCAGTTAGCTAGTTTATTTTAGTGAATGTTTGGTGAAATCTATGCCCTGTTTTTGTTCTGGGAAGTCGGGGGTGGGGGGCGGTGAGGAGGGGTTGAAGATTGAGTTTACCAAAGACTGATTTTTTTTTCTTTTTCTTGATGATAGTTTGAATGATTGTTTATATTGTATACCTGTTTGATCAGAAAATAAAAACTTTTTTATTAAAAAAATATATATATATATCTGAGGCTGTTGATATTTCTTTCAACAATTTTAATTCCAGTATCTATTTTTCCTAGTTTGGCATTTTTCTCTAATAGTTTGCTTTTAATTTATCAAATAAATAAGGCGATAATATAACATTCCCTATTCTGAACCTTTAGTTACTCCATATTCTGTTTAAACTCTTGCCTCTTGTCATCACACATAATTTACAATATTTACAAGTGGCACATTATCCCTATTTTTCTAATTTTTTATGGTCCAGACATTAAAAGCGATTGTATAATTAATGCAGTAAAATATGTCTTTTTAAAATGTTCTTTTCCATTTCTGTTGGATGTTAGCAATCTGTTCTGCCCCAGCTAGGGATCCCAAAGAACACAGCACACACAAACTCTGAACAAAACTTAGTTTACTCAAATAACGCAGTTTTAGCAAATGCCGACTGTTAATAAGCATTCTTAACAGCCTGCCAGAATTCCACAGATAAGATAGTCAGAGTCTTACTGGAGTTGGCAGAAAGCCCAGAAGCAAGGTTGCAGAGAAATCCCAACGCGATGATTAGCGAACTAAAGTTGTTTCCTGCAGCTTGTTGCAAGCTGGTTCTTTCTTTCTTTTTTTTTTTATTGAAAAAGTTTTCAAATACAAATTTCCCCCCCATTTTTCTCCCCCCTCCTCCCTAACCCCCCCTCACCACCCATCCCCCCCTGTGACTTCTTCACAACAAAAACCTAATTCATAACAGATTATATAATATTTTACCATCCCCTTACTCCCTCCTCTAAATACTGACCCTTACTTGCTAATAATATTATTAATATTGTTAATTCCCCCTTTTACCATACATTTCAAAAAAAAAACATTCTACTATAACATTGTATGATAACTTCTAATTTAGCATAATATTATTATAACTCCCAATTTAGTAATAATCTGCCCTTTTTCTCCTCCCCCAAACTTATATCTGTATATTATCACAACATTTCAAAACAACCTTCCACTTTAAAACTATATAAATCCTACTTTAACATTTAATCTTTTGTGTATATTAATATAACATTTCAAAGCAGCCTTCCCCATAAATCCTAATTTAACATTTATTCAACTCTATTCCTCCACTCCCCTAAATATATCACTTAAACATCCCTTTTCTTAAACTAATCAATCAGTAAACTAACCTATTTCCACCCACTTTCCTACAAAATTGCCATGCACAACAATTCTTAATATCTTTAATCCACTGCCCACTCTGCTAAAATATATATATATATATGTATATATTCCGTTATATATAAAAAAAGACAATAACTTTAAATTTATAATCCATATAATATCTTCTTTGATGTCTTTCCACTGGATTGTTGGGTCCATCATCCATAATAGGGTAGCATAGCTTCCTGATGCAACAGTTTGTTCAAAATCTTCAATCATCATCTGCCCCCATCAGTAGTAAATATCCTCATATATATATAACAGTAAAAACAACCACCCGAGTGACATTATGATTGTATTCCATATAGTTGTAACTGTGGCTTTCATCAGGATTAATAATTCCCATCATCCTAGTGGGTAACAACCAGATCTTCTGCATGCCCCAGCGTAACTCTCTTGCCTTGTAGCTCAGGATAGTTATAATATATTTATCGATACAAGAAAGAAATCCAAAGTAGATAATTCAAATCCAACAATTTAAGGCTCTTTTCACATCCCAAAATTACGGCATTGCAGAGGTCTGTCACTGTCCTCAAGATAATATTAACCAATACTTCGCCTCCACTATCTTTTCGCATATTCATTTTTTTTTTAATCACTGGCTTCACTGTTGCTTGATTTAGAAATTTCTATTTTTGTGAGACCTATTTCTTTTTTTCTTTTCTTTTTGTGGGTTTAATTTCCATCCTGGTTTCCTTTCTACAAGTTGTATATCAACTGATCGGTTTTCATTCTGCTTTATAAGTTGGTCTTGTTGATTTTGCTTTTGTATCTCATATTTCTTCTTTGCCAAATGTATATCAGCTAATTGATTTCCATACTTGTCTTTGACTTGATGAATCATCACGTTGAAGTCAGATGCCGCTTCTCTCATATTTGTAGATAATCCAGCTGGGGTATCTAAAGAATCCAAAGGCAATTTGTCTACCACAACTTCTGTAATTCGATGTTTTCCCATTTATTTCCAACTCCTTCTGCTTATCCTGTATTATGCCTAAAGATGTTAAGTTCATTTTCAAAATTTTTTGATAAAATTCTTCCGCTCTTTCAACAGTATTTAGTTGGTATCTTTCTCCTTGATATCTCAATATTATACCAACTGGGGCATCCCACCTAAATGGAATATCTCTTTTTTTTAACTCAGTCACCAGAAAACCAAATTTCTTCCTTTCCGTTAACATCTTGGGTGGGAGCTCTTTGTAGATCCAAATCTTTCTTCCATACAATTGCAAATTAGAATTAAAGGAATTTTGCACAATATTATTCCTAATTTCTTTATCTGTAAAATAGATCACCACATCTCTAGGCAATTGCCTTTGCTTTGCAATCCAGGAGTTTATTCTATAAACTCTGTCAATCCTACAAAACACTTCCTCAGGTTGAACCTTTAAAATCCCAGCCAGAATTTCAGAAGATATTTTCCTTAAATCAAAGCTGGTTCTTTCTTAAATAGGCTAAGGGAGTGGCCAATTAGCCCCAAGCCTTACTCTCGAGGAGACCTCCTCCTGAGGAACCACTCCTGCCTTTTGGCAGCTCTGCGTGCCCGTGCATTGAGAAGAGGCTCCTTCTCTTCATCCTCTTCACTTAAAGGAGCCTCTAGAGGTTCTGAAGGCTCTGACTGAATCCCTGCCTCTGGCACCACATCTTCTTCAGCCTCCTCGCTGTCCAACTCGAATGCTGGCTGCACAGGCTGCTGGTGCAGCACCATACCAGCCTCCTTGTCATCAGGATCAGCAACAATCTGCACAGGCCGCTGGCGGGCCACAACACAATGCAATCTTGAGGGCCCTTATTTCTTCGATGCTTCTGTTGTATGTAATGTTGAAATCTGGATTGAAAAATCTTGAGCATTATCCTACCAGTATGTGAAATAAGTACAATTATTCGGTATTTTGGATATTCTGTAGCACTGCCTTGTTTCGTCCTGGAATATAAAAGTCTCTAGGCTTGTGTTTTGTTTCCATATCCATGTAGTATTGTTACTGCCTCATTGTATAAGATTTTAAAAAGTTTTGCCTGGCATGTCAAGTTCTGCAGCTTTATTATTAGTAATACTTTTGAAGACATTTCTCTTCACTTTGCAGAATGTCTGGTTCTAGGTTAGTGACTAAGTCATAATATATATACATATATATTCTCCTTTATATTTTCTTACTCCCGTAGATTTGTCTCATCTTTAATCATGCTTACTTCTGGGTAAATTATTTTTATTTTTTATTTTTGTTAATTTTCTTAATGCTTGCTATTTTTTTTTTTTTGTTCTATTTGATTATTATCCTTAATTTCCTTGCACTGCCTATTTAAATATAACTCTTCATATCTTCTTGGTCTTTTCTGAAACTCAGTATTTGCTTGGGTAATTTTTTTCTCCTGTCTGTTGCTTTCTGCTTTTCTTCAGCTATTTTCAACATGACAGCAGGCAACCATTTCACTTTGTTTTGTTTCTTGTTAGTCTGATGATTTTGTTTTCTTCAAGCTGTAATTCTGCAAGGAGTTTATTGTCTGTGCAGCAATCAGTACAAGTTCTATTTGTGTAACCAATTAGGGCTTATAAGTGTCATGGCTTGCAGAATATAGAGAATCTGATGTACTAACACTGATAACCTTTTAACAACAGAGGCCACTTTCATCTTCTTATATTTTTATGTTTTATGTTATATTTTATGTTGCCCATAATGGAAGATATTCCTCACATTCCCATTCCAATACATTTCAATTTGTGGATTCCTAGAACAGTAGCATTAGGTCTTGACATTTCATAATCTGACATTATTACATTCTCCTTGGAGCAAGATTCTAACATAACCATATACCAATAGCAATACATTTCTGAGCACATCAATATCTAGGTATCCTATTGGCTTTAATCCAGCCACAGGGAAAGCACCAGTATTATTCAAACCCACTGCTCTCCTCTAATAGTTCAATGGATACCTTTCTACTTGGGGAATCATCTTCCATTATTACTGTTTGTGTACATTTGTTTCTTGATAAAAAATATTGGAGTGGTTGTCATTTCCTTTTTCACACTTCATCTGACTCCTTATAGTAGGCCACCTTTCTGGGATTTGCCACATATTGGAACTATGTGCAGTATTACTCAGTGGTTACTGATTAGCATTTGCTGACCTGTTGTCACTCACAGTTAGAAAAGGTAGTTTTTTCACAATGTAGAGAAATAGTTAGGTATTATATTTAGGGATTCTTTGCAGTCAAATGGGGAAAGTGAATTCCTGATGTGAAACACCAAAACCTCTTGCATGTGACAGATTTTTCACAGTCTCATACATGCATGTCTGATTCTCATTAGCATAGTATTATTTACAGCTTGCACTCTTCCAAGAATATATTTTTGTTTTTTATTTAATTAAACATTGCTGGGTGCAGGAACAATTTGGGGATGTGACAGTTTTAACTAGTGAGGTATGATTAGTATGATTTTATTCTGAAAGAACACATCCACTTGTGTCCTGTGTAATTTATTTTACTTTTTAAAGACACACCTGTAACCTTCTCATTTATTTAATTGATGTTTTGCTCTGTGTGTAGTTGATTTCTCCATCTACGGTATATTTAAAATACCTAAATAATGTTAAACAGCAAATGGGCTTTATTATTATATCTGATTGAAATAAGCCGGAAATGGAACTTGAGCTTCCATCAGAAATAACCAGGCTTCTCTGCAGAATGAATAGGTGGGAATGATCCTAGCAGCACAGAAAGGATAACTTTCCCAAAATGGCTATTGTTACTTTATTTTCTTGAGCAGTATCAAGAATATCACTATAGATTTTTCACACATCACTGTTACAGCCATATCATCAAGGCTTTGGGCTAAGAATAATACTACATTAAAAAAAAATCAGTATGAGATTTGCCTTGGATAGAACTCATAGAAGTCATGGGGCAAATTTCTATTGCATACTGGACCTCCATTACAACTAGCCAGTTGTCCTTTGTAGAGAATCCAGTCAGACAGATAAGGTTAGGATTAGAGTTAACATGGTATCCTGAGTAATTTTGATTCTTGTTATTGACTGTATTCATACAGCATGCTTAATATGTTTATTGAGTTAACCAATTTTTCTGAGTTTGCATAATATATTGAACCACAGACTACCAAATGAACTTGGTTCATACAATATATTAAGCTATTTAAAAAACCCTACAAAATACTGCAATACACTAAGCTTGTTTAACACTAAACAAGCTTAGTGTATTGTCGGAAGTAAACAATGAGATTCACTCATGAAAAATTCAATTAGCTATTTTATTGTTCATGCCTATAACACAGGAGTCTTCTCAGACTACTGATTTGCATCTGAGCCAAACTAGATAAGGTTCAATAGCATTCAAGAGGGGTCGGACTTTGCCCTCTTGTGACTATGTAGAGATTCCAGGCTAATTCCCTCTTGATTCCTCCCCTGGATCTGCTAGTCTCTTTCTGACATGTGTTATATAAATGAAGTTTCTAGCTCTATAGCTTAACAAGTTAAGTTTTTTGGGTGAAAATTGCCTTTGTCTTTCATCATATATAGACAGAATGGGTGAATATTTTTCCAGTCATTAAGATGCTGATGATTTTCAAAGTCCAGATATCTGTAAAAAAATTGCTATTTTTATCTAGGATGTTTTTTGCTACTTAAAATTTATCTCCCATATAGGCCAGTATTATTAAGAACAGTGTTTCTTATCACCATTCTGTCTTTGTTAACTTTAGGGCAAATTGATTACAAGCCTGAGTCTGTAAGATAGCATGTTCCAATATCAGAGAGGAAATAATGTGAAATGTACATATCAATCCATATTTTTTAAGCAATAGCTTGATGAAGAAACCATAGTAACTTGGTTCACACATAATGCAAATTCCCAAATGCAAGCCATAATAGCTAGGTTCACAAATCACATTATGTCACAAGGAGACAAGGAACAAAGATACTATTTAAGCCTGGTTTTGGTAGAAGATTAGTTTTGGCAGACAATAATTAATACCTGGAGAATGGATGGAGACTTGGAAGTGGAAGGACTACTGTAGAGTCAAGTAGATTCACTGCAAATGATTTTTCACCAGCTGTTATTTCCATTCTTGCTTATCATTGTCCCTCATTCTTCTGAACACGGAGGCAGTAGCTTTCCTATGGCATAGCACAAATTATAGACATATACTGTGGGAAAGGGTATGAGCAAAAAAAGGGAAAATGTTAATCATTTGGATTAAATCAAAATATCCATATTCCTACAGATTTATGCAGAGGGACTTTGGCCCCCAATGTGGTTTCATGGATGCTAGTCTATCAGCAACACTTCCCTTGGTATCCCCAGTTCATTGCTCTACTTGATTTTAATTTTTTAAAAAAATATTTTAATTTTTAAAAATAAAAGGACAGTTACTGTACTGCCGTGCAAAATGCTGGGATTCAGAATGTCACTGGGTAGCCTACTGATCCCAGAGGTATAATTAGGAACACTTCAGTGATTCATTTGAAAAGTGCCCAAAATTTGAAGTTGAAAAGAGTTAGAAAGTATGGCGGGGTATAGTCTCATCAATTTACCTTTAGGTTACTTGGGATTTTGACTGATTACACTTTTCAAGTCAATCTATCATATAGCGGTTGGGAGCAGTAACATATATTATGTATACCCTTAATTGATATCTAGTCTGCATATATAGTTGTGGTAAAACCCATTTGATCATTCTCTTCTGGCTAAAGTAATGGAAGTAAGGGCACAATCAAAGGCCCACTCTTTTAATATGTTTCAGGAAACACAATTTTAAAGGCGGGGAGGGTCTTCATCACTCTGTCATAGCCAATATCTTGCCCTTTTTTTACTTCCCCTTCCCCTGCTTCCCCACTCCCAGCAGATGCCTCTGATTGGGAGAGCAATTTTCTTTCATTTATTCCACGCAACACCCAGGGTGACTCTCTAGATATGATTATAGTTGCTAGCACCTCATGGAACCAGGAAAACCTTGGTCAATGCAGCCAACACTCAAAGCTGTTCATTTTAAAGTACACAAAAAAGCAGCAAGCAAAACATTCACTCTTGGAGCTGGATTCTCTCTCCACTATCATGCTAAAAATCAGGAATACCACTGCATTTACTTGGCAGGGTCACTACCAAGTGCTTTTCAGAGAGATGCACTCTAGTTACTATATTGAAATGAGCAAGCGGTGGATGTGTGTATGCGTCAAGCCTTCACAATGGTTCCACTATATTAGGAATTTATTGATCTCCTTCTAACATTGATTATGTCAGGGTTCCAAGTAACAACACCAAAGCAATCAAAACTCTTGAGCCCTAGAGTTTCCTCAAAGTATAAAGCCCAGAGCCCAATGATTGTACTTCCATAATTGAATATGTAAATTCCTGTGGCACTGGGGCATTTGAGTGACAGTGCTTTTGCTTCACACTGGTACCCAAGACAATAGGCCAATCTCTAAGATGGTCTCCAGATACCACAAGCAATATAAATGGCAATTTGCTGTGGAAGTCATTTTCTTGAAGCTGACTGGGTTATACCCCAGAAACACATCATGAGCCTGAGCTGGCGGCTGGCAGCGGCTGCTGCTGCTGCTCCTCCTCCTCCTCTGTCTGATGAGTGCAGTTTGCCAACACCTGCTGAGGTGCATAAATGTTGAACCAGTGTTAGCAGCTGTGACAAACTCTTTCCAGCAGTTGTCTTTACAGAACTCTGATGACGTTCTCTCAAAGGTCCTTGTCAATTCTCATTCTCTAGAGGTTCTGAACTTGTTGGCAGGGCTTAAATTTCTCTTCACAACATGCCAGTAAAGAGAGAATCACTATTATTATGATTGTATCCGGCTGAGGATAAAATTACTTTGGCAGTTTTTCCTGCCTTACAATTTTATCCAGGGGCTTTGCTGTTTTTTTTTAAATGTCATTAAATGAGTGGCTGTCCTCCTTTCTTTTGCTAACTAATTGCCTTTAACTTGCTATTATCATTCACAGCAAATATAGCCCAATTTCTCAAAGAGTTAGGAGATATGATCCATTCCTAGTATTGATGTGAAGCAACATTTAACAGGCTTCCTATCACTGCTATGCAGTGTTGAGAGAAGTTGCACACCTGTTACTAGTTTGCATCTGAACTTTTAAAGAGTAGAAAAGCAATTGCTGCATTATTAGCCAATCTGTAGGTGGGTTAGTTGACTTTGAAATCAGAAACTATTAGTAGTGCAGTTTTTCTTGTGCAAATTTCTGTTCCTCTCAGAATATAAAATCATTTTGCACACTTCCTTCAGGAATTCAAATAATTAACAAAATTGTGCCTTTTCTAGTCATTGGACTTCAGCTCTAATACTAGCAAGTATTGCCAAAAGAGCTGAAATCCAACACATGTGGACAGCCCCTGGTTGGGAAATGCTGGTATAGACATTCTTTCCAATGGGTTCCCTCTATCATATTCCTTTCCATTCTCTTGTGAGTCTTAATCATCTCAAATTCAAGCATGTACAAAAATATCTATCACTGCTACATTCTGAATAGCACACGTAAATATGTATATATTCAAATTTTATTTTTTATTAATTTCAGTTTCCATCTAATGCCTCTGATACATGCAGACCTAAATTCTTTGTTTTTCTGCTCTCCCTTGGTGAACTTTACAAATCCTTCCACTTTTTACTAATTTCTTAATTACAATAATTTGAACCTGTATGGTGGTAGCAGTCTTGATAGAACAGGAATTCTGAAAGGTGCTCATTTTAAAAATACCTCTTGATTATGAAATGCATTTCATAAGGGACTAATACAGAGCACTGACTGGCAAGAGAATGAGATAAACAATTTAATGAAGAAACAGGAGAGTAGGCTGCTTCCAAAAATGTCATAGTCCAGGAAGAACCTTTAGTTTATGAACTAGCTCAATAAATAATCTATACAAAAACTGGAATGACTTTATGCTTTATGGATGAACTGCTATATAATAGTTTTCCCCAGCTTGGTGCCTCCAGTTTCTATAGCTAACCTTCAACAAATCTGTAGCCAAAACATTTTGAAAACATCAGGTGGGGAGCGTGTGCTGGGGATTGTGGACTTGCATATCTCTTCATTGTTGATGTTTCCTTCTTTTTCACAGGGAACTGAATGGAAACAATATCACTCGGATCAGTAAACATGACTTTGCTGGGCTGAAGCAGCTGAGAGTTCTGTGAGTGATTTTTCATAATAAAACATAATCACCTTGCTCCCTTCTCTGTCTCAATATCACTCCAATTTTATGCCAGGTGTTCCCTTTAGTTGACAATGGATCTAGTCCCATAAGAGGATGGGTCCCTGTCTCAAGGAAGATGCATGCTCCTATACAAAGTCAAGAAACATGACTTCCACTTACTAGGGTAATAAGTGTGCCCTTTGTCCTCCTGTTTGCCCCTTTAGATATCCAAGTTCTGATTCTTGTTTCATTCTTATAGGCAGCTGATGGAAAACCAGATCAACATGGTGGAACGAGGAGCGTTTGACGACATGAAAGAACTAGAGCGACTGTGAGTGTCTCAGGGCTCTGGATGTGGTATGAAAGCTGGTGGTGGGGAAAATGCCAGAGAATGAAAAAGAGATGCAATTTCCTAATAGATACCTCCAGTTTTTCTTCTCAACTAAACCATGCATTCACAAGCATGAGTTTGGGTTCCCTTTGGACTTCCTGTTCCTTGATAGATTAGAAGTGGAATTAAGCAGGGATAGGAAGAACACACCTTATGGTCAAAGGCAATCGATTCCATTACCTAGATCAAGAATAATTTCTCTCTGCCCCCACCCTCCTGCTCATATGAGCAGATGGTGCAAGATCTATGTGATTTTACACTCATCTTGAACAGCTTGGCTGGCATTTATACCCAGATGCTTCTCAATCTGTTTGCCATTCTTTTCAGGTCCAAAATAATTTTCAGCAAGAAGCATCGAATCAGGAACAGTGCACAGACCTGTCTCAGCAACATCTGCATGTTTTCTTCATAGCAACTGTAAAAAACACCACTTAAACACTTGCTGCTTCTCTTCTTAAACAGTTACCCAACTCTGCCACGCTCAGAAAGATAAAACATTCCCAGTGCAATGTTGACTAATGTCCAATATCCTTAGAACCTGTCACCATTTAAGTTGGCATTTCTTGTAATAGAGATATGCCATCTATAAAGTGCCACACACAATGAAAGCTTTCTGTTTACTTCTGGGTGTATTTTCTGTGTCACATTAGCCTTTTCCCCTATGTCTGTACTCTTCCACCACCATCCCCATCCTCTAGAACAGGGGTGTCAAACTCACGCCGTGACATTGTCATCATGTGACATATCGCGACTTTTCCCCCCTTTGCTAAACCAGGGGCGGGCATGGCCAGCTGCGAGTTTGACACTCCTGCTCTAGAAAAAAAATCTGCCTCCATGGTGCTATTCTATGACTGAGTACCTTATTTGCTCTTGCATCTTTAATATTCTTTGCTATTCAGTGGTGGGTCTTATCCGGGAGGACAATGAAGATACTTATAGGGAAGAGGTGAAGGCTCTGGTGGACTGATGCAATAAAAGTAACCTGGTTCTAAATGTTAATAAAACAAAGGAGATCATTGTAGATTTAAGAAACAGTTGGCATGGTCATACTTCACTCAGTATCAAGGATGCAGCTATAGAGGTGGTTAACAGTATTAAGTATCTGGGGGAGCAGATATGGTAACTAACGATCTGAACTGCTTTCTCCACACATCATCCGTAGTGAAGCATGCAAACCAGTGTCTGCATTTCCTGCATTGGATGAGGAGAGCACATCTTTCTGCTTCTGTCCTGGCCACTTTTTATAGAGGCACGATTGAGACCGTTTTAACAAACTGCATCACTGTTTGGTTTGGTGGCTGCAGTGCCTCAGAGAGAAAGTCCAGAGAGTGGTACAGACAGCCAAGAAGATTATAGGAAGCTCGTTTCCTGTCATTCAGGATACTGCTTATAAGCCCTATGTGCTTAGAGCTCAAAGAATTGTGAGAGATCCCACACACCCACTTTACGGTCTGTTTCTGTTGCTGTACCACTACCAGTAGCTTTGATGGCATGGGATATGTTGAAGGTTATACTGCGTCACTGGTAAACTAGAATATTTCATTGTAGACATTTTACAGGGTTTGTGTTGGTAATCCTTGCCTAATGTTCATGTTTTACTGCACATATCTATGTCCATTTGCATAGAGAGATTAATAAATATGGACTAGGAAAATTATTTTTTAAGAGCAGGGAAGCATTATTCCATTCTAGCCATAACATTTTGAAGATATCTTGCAGAAAACTGACAAAAATAATTGAATTGCCACATATAGTAGTCAGCACTATAATATCCCTAGGCTGAGGAAGTCCACCTGCTTCTAAATGTATCTAAGAATGCTTATGATGATTTCTTTCTCCACCCTCCATTTCTCTAGACGGCTAAATAGGAACCAGCTACACACTTTGCCAGAGCTCCTCTTCCAGAATAACCAAGCATTGTCACGACTGTAAGTAATGTACTGCATTTTGTTCATTGCTTGTTATGTAATATTTTGCAACTTGTTCTCCTGAAAAATGATTGTGAATTGGTGCTGCCATTCATTCAGGCATTTAAAAGCATTTAAAGTGCTGGAAATAGGCGTCAGTACCATGACTCAGATGAATCATGCAAGCAAGTATACCAGGGGTGTCAAACAGGCACAGTGGTGGGATTCAAATTTTTTTACTACCGGTTCTGTGGGCGTGGCTTGGTGGGTGTGGCATGGTTTGGTGGGCATGGCTTGGGTGTAGTAGGGGAAGGATAGTATAAAATCTCCATTCCCTCCCCACTCCAGAGGAAAGTTACTGCAAAATCCCCATTTCCTCCCGATCAGCTGGAACTCAGGAGGCAGAGAATAGATGGGGATGGGGCCAGTCAGAGGTGGTATTTACTGATTCTCCGAACTACCCAAAATTTCTGCTACCGGTTCTCCAAAACTGGTCAGAACTTGCTGAATACAACCTCTGAACTGGCGGCCCATGACCCAGATACATCATGCAGAGGCCATGCCCACCCTAGCTCCGTGAAGGGGAAAATTTCATGAAACATCACGTGACAGCAACGTGACGCCATGAGTTTGATACCCGTGAAGTATACTAATGCAGCGTAAATCCTTGGGGGTGACTTTGTTTTGTAGTTGTTCAATAAGAAACAGATAAAATTTGTTCAGTCTTTACCTATAGATGTTGTACTACCTTAATATCATGGGTACCAGATCAATACAAACCAATGTTTTTGCTTCCCTGTGCTCCTAAGATCCTTCTATGTTTTAAGGAAGTCAAAAGCTATTTTCTATATTGTGTATATCAGAACTTATGCATTGTATATGCTAAGGTGAACATATTATAGTTCATATGTAAATACTGGTACTAGATGTGCTGAATTCTACCAAATGACATTTTAGGATAATAGCTGAGATATGAAACTTGATTGGTAATCAGCTACTCATAGTGTTGATTGTTCAGTTGGCTGTACTTCTACAGGAATTTTTGGTGCAGTCTGGTTGGTCTCCAAGTTAGGCATAGAGTAAGTATGACAATTGGGACAGGCAGAGTGCTAGCTACAAAGGAGCTCCATTGCATATCCAGATCCAGATACTCAAGTAGTGAAAAGTACAAAGAAAGGAATAACTTCACATGCTGCACAGATGTACCTGGGTTGAAAGGATATTACAATTATACCTCTTGCTAAATTGATATTGATACATTTTAATAGCATAGTATACATGTATGACTCTTTGTGTACATTCATGTGAAGTATTTTCCAAATTGTTTCAGATGAGAAATTCATGAATGAGAACTGGATTTCTATCTTACAGAATTAAATGCTAATTTAAATATTTTATGTTTCTCATTAAGCAGATATATAATTATTTGTTTTCATTTTTAATTGTCAGGAGTTAGAAAAGATAAGGGGATTATACCCTTTAAAAAAACTGTAAATAAATTAAAGGCAAAATGTACAAATGTAAAAAAAAAAATCCCTTTTACATTTGTATCCCAAATTGCTTGTCCTAAAATATTTAAACTTCAATTTGTTGATAAAGCATCTTAATAATTATTGTGTTTCTGTATAGCTTTTCTAAATGCAAATGTAGCAATAAGTTAGATAATATGTTTCCTTCTATGATTGTTAACTATTAGCAAAACATAACATCATGTGAGAGGGGAGCACCTGCTGAGGCTCATTATCACATATTGGAAGGATGTGAAAAGAGCTTCTGGAAAAGCTTTTGAATCAGAAAACCTTCTTACATAATTAGTGAGTGCATGCTTTTCCAGTTAATGAAGGTAAGAGCACAAGTAGAAATTTTAAGTAGTATTGAACCTGAAGTGGATGCAAAAAGGTGACATCAGCTATACATCAGCTTTGGATTTTTGAGAATTTCAAGAGTGGCTGCCTGCAGTGGCTGTGTTTGTATAGCATGCCAGACTAGTCTGTTAGGTAATTGACTTATCTGGGGATACACCAGCAAATCATCAGCGGATCTCAGCTGCATTTCCTTAACATGTTAATGAAAAACTGAAAATTCCACAGTGAGCTCATTGTGGTCTGAAGCATCACAGAGAGATAGCACTTAGTTTCCAGGTTCTTTTTGACTCATTTTTTGTTGGATTTGCATCCTTTATCAAAGAACTCAGGGAACTTTATACATTCCTTTCCTCACAACAATTTAGTGGGGTACATGGTCTGTAATGGGAGAAACAGGTTGAAAATGAATTCCTATGCATCTGAGGGAAGGGGATCAAAAATAAATCCACTAGATATGGTGTCCTTAGAGAAGTCCTAGTCTTCAGGGTTGCTTTTGGTTTGCATTTCAGTGAAGGCAGGCAGAAGTATCTCAAGTAAACTAGGATCACCATAGTTAGGCTACAGAAATCTCTATCACCACAGAAAAAAAGGTATGGAGAGTCTCTTTCTTTGCTGCTATTTTATGGTTGTCCAGATTTCTACAGGCCAGATGTGGTAACCCAAATTTAACTCCAAACAATTTTGTGTCCAGTTTGAGTTAAAATGCTACGTTGTTGACTGGATTTTCATGTTTGTATAATACAGTAGCCCTAGTTTGAATCAGCACATCATTTGAATCCAGCTGATAAAATAATTTCATTTTTTCCTGTTTCCTTTCTTCCTTCCCATTTCATCATCTCTTCTGTGCTATGTTTTATTTTCCACAATATATACTTGAATAAAGAGTATTATTTGTACCTTAGGATGGGATAGGAGTTTTTATAAGTAAAATTGATGCTTTAAATGATTTGTAACTTGCCCAATGACATGTTTATAATGTTTCCAAGGCCATATTTAAGTTTTATCAGAAAAAAAGTTTATTGAAATCAGAAGTGACTATTGATACATTTTATTTTCAATACATTTTTATTATCTGAAAATGTTTATAAAAATTGAATATCAAAGTTGTTTACATAGCATTTATGGTGTCAAAGTGCCCATAAATATTTTCCTGATTTTTACAAATGTAATTATTAAAGACAAATATTTTACAAGTGCATAATATTTAGTTCTGATATTACCTCTGAAGCTCATAATGGTAACAGAGACATTCTTGGGAAATAAATATGCTGCACCCCAGGCCTTTGAGTCTAAGTGTGGTCATCTTTCCAGAAAAATAGAAAAACTTTGGCTAAGGTAATAGAAATCATATGGAGTAGGAGGAGTAGAGGGAATAATAGGACACAGCCTGACTAGTTTGCCTTCTAAGAAATGGTTATGACTGGGTTTGTCCATCCTGGTGATATTTTTGTGGGACAGTAGCCATGGGAGGATCTCACAATTCCAAATAGATATAAAGCTCACCTCCCCCTCCAATTTTTTTTTCAAATTATGAGCTAATACAAATTAAAATGTATTAGGGACTTTTTTGTGCCTTGCATACCTGAATGGTACAGTTCTGAACACTGTGAATATGTGACAAATTGTCTACTAGTGTCTAAAGCCCATTCAAAGCTAAGAAAGAATAAATTGGTAGTCCAACATAATATGGTAATTTTATAGTTTATCTACACAAGCCAGTTTTTGTAGTGGAAAGAGGCAGAAAGCCCAGTTTTCTTTATCATACATTTTTGGGTAGTCTAATAATGAAGGAATCCAGCAGTCTCAACCAGTGGGTGGCATTCTCCCACCAAGGAAGGGCAGAGCTGAAGAAAGAAAACCAAGCTATCAAGGAGAGATTTGCTCTCCCCCATTTTCCCTTTTAAGAAACCCATTTCCCTCTTTTAAGAAACCAAGTTGATTCCTATGGAATGCCAATTTGGCTTGGTAATAGGGGCTTCAATCTCAGGGACAACTGGGGGATGGGGGATGGGGGAGAGATGTGCAATCTGTTTCCCACTGCAGTCCAGGACTTGCTTCTCATCTAGATGGAAGATCTTAGGAATGAGAATGAAAGGAAGTACCAAGGAGATGGTTTCCTCTGTTTTGTAAGGAATAATATAAAAGGACAAGAGCAAGGGTAGGTCTGTGCTAACTCTCTAAAAAGCATGGTTTCTGAGGCAGCCGTTGCCAAGGTAGCTGATTACTTGATCTGGCTCACTGCCATTGGCCAATGACTTTCCTCCTTCAAGTTTTTAGACAGTTGCCCACTGTTGTTGGACAGTATCCCTCTCATAAATAAAACCATAGCCGTTTCTAGATTTATGAGGGATCAGTACATGTACATGTTGTGAATGGATTAAGCCCTTCCACACAAATCTATGTGTCCAAGTCCTCCTCTCTGTTCTAGCTGGATCTAGGTGGCTTTCAGCTTTCTTTTCATGTTAGAATACATCTTTCAAACTAGATTATATGTTACATTGTCTTATATGTTTCTAAACTGCATTATGTCTTCAAGGATTTTTGGAGAATACAAAATATAAATCAAAGCTACAGAGGATTGTATTGTATTTAAGTGGATTTTTCTGTCTTCTATTTGTTGTAATGGTGCATATGTTTGCTCTGAACCTAAAACTTAGGGGAATGCAAATGGCTATATGAGCTAAGGACATGCATGCATTATTTCTTGTACTGCATTGTATTTTTAAATGTCATGGAATTTTGCATACCTTAAATTTCTTTTCAATGCATTGAAGCACAGTATTTTGTTTGTTTATAGGTTACCCATTTCATTTTGAAAATGAGCAGCATGGAGCCACTGAGGTTTAGCATGATAGGCAATTTTATTATTTATTGCTATAGAACAACTGTAAATTTCAATGGTCTTTATGTTCAATTTATTTATAATAAGACACAGAAATTAGATCAGAAAGAAACATCACACAAAAATTGCTATAGATCCAAGATACCTCTCCTGTCTGGAATTCTGAAAAATAGGTTGATGTTTCAATTATTTGTGGTGTTAGCAGTTATATCAAATGTTTTGTGGATTTTCTACTCCCTTTTATTTAGCTTTAACTTGAATTAAAATTTTAATTTGATAAGAGGCTGTCAAATAAAAATAATATTGTATAAACATCTAACTTTAAGGAACTTATAGAACAGCAGACTAACTTGAGTTGCCTGGATGAGTTTTCCTAGGCTGTCTTAGTGTCATTTTGTACTCTAATGAAAATATTGTTATAGCCAATTTATTTCTATTTCATTTCAAAGCAGAGGAAGGGGTGAGGCATCCTAAACTAGCAAGTAATCCATGGTGTCAATTAGCATGCAAATAATTTTTTTCTCAGTTTATCCTAAATATTTTTGTGTACTTTTTGGTTATTATATTTATCTGCATTAACAAATTAATGAAATAGAAACAAGTTCTGCAGGCAGGAAATTCTATTTATAGGCACTTTTGTTAAGGACTTAGTCTGCTTTTGAACAAGCACAGAGTTACTTTTTAAGCACATTCTCATTTTTCTTTGCATTGCTGTCCTATAATAAGTCTATGTGGTCACTAAGAGTTGACACCAACTTGACAGCATGTAATCAATCAACCTAAAATAAGAAAGATAGGCAAAGCTTCTAGAATGTGGACGAGATATGTGAGCGTAAGACATTTTACAGTGTCGCCTTTGTCGTTTATTTTGTAACAGAAGTAGTCATTATTAAAAACTTCCTTTTTCTGTGGATATGGCTCAATAGATAATTAAACAATTAATTGATGCTGCCCAGACTCCAACAATTGTTTGTCTTTATATTGTTTGAAGCCATGAATATTTTTCACATTTTTACTGAAGAGTTTGAAAGGTTTTGTTTCTAATATGGAAATTATCTATGAGACATATTCTTATAACCGGGTGGGGATGAACCATTTACTTGTGTTGACAGTAGTAAATAGGATGAAGTTAGCCATGATTTTGATGAAGTAATTGCAGCTATATTGCAGCTTCATCAGTAATACGATATAAAAGAATATAATATGTCTGCATTATAATATTTGCCAAGAAGAGATAGGGAAACTACTAAAACAGGCAAATTATTACTGCTTCTACTAATAATAGTAATAACAACACAAAAATTATAATACACAATTGATGGAAAATATGTTGCAATAATGGAATCATACAGTATACATGAGGGGCATTGTTGAGCTCAAAACCTAGAACTGGCTTTTTTTAACTTTCCAGATTTGAGAGTAGCACAGTTATCTGCTTCTCCTCCGGCCCTTTTTTTAATGGAGTACATAAGCCTTAATATCCAATTCTGACCAGAATCACCTCGAACTCTGAGTTGGGAGGCAAATAAACGAACAAACAAGCAAACAAATAAGGAAAGAAAGAATAGTCAACATAATGAAATATTGACATTCTGTCATTGTACTTTGCCATTTTCATGATGGAATGGAATACGGCAAAGTCCAGTTTGAGCACAAAGAGGAATTGCAGCCAAATCACTGTCACCCTTAACTTGGCTGTGTGTAAAACACTGTGAGGGCAGTTAAATGTTGTGTCATTCGAACAACTAGCTGTCACTGTGCCTTTTATTAGACTTTATTTAACCCTTTGCAAAGCTGACTTGGAAACTTCTCAAGTCAGTTCAAAGGACAAGCAGATACTGGTTTAACTGTTAACAGTTTCTGCCAAGAAACCTCTCAGATGGGTGGGAAGGGATTCCTAGCATCTCTGTGACATTACTTTCCATAGATGTAACCATGACAACCTGGTTTGTAACTTGTTTGATATTCATTATATAGTCTCAGTGATGCTTTGAGTATCAATGCAAGACATAGAGAGAGAACTCCCATTAATTGATGTCTATTTCGTTCTGCTGTATGACTTTTTGTTGCAGACAGGTGAAGGAGAAAAGTAAGGAATTTATTTCTGTCAGGAAAACTATTTTATAAAAGGACTAAAGGAAAAATGGACTAGTGGTCAAGACAAAAATATATAGATCATGAATAATAATGTACATTTCAGATCATCTACTTTGTTGAGGGAGTTTGTGGATAAACAGTTTTTTCCTCAAAATATATTGCTTTGCTAAATAAAGTTGTGTTTCAAAGCACTATGACCATTTTTGTTTCTCTTCATGTAAGCAATTAAGAGACATAGTTGTGTGCTTCTAACTGCTGCAGCATTCCTAAGTTACAGTATTTTCATGGTGTATGTATATGTGGTATAGATATTCTTATGTATATACATTTTTAAGGCATTCAAAATAGTAAAGAACTCTATTCCTTTTTAGCTTCTTAGTTGATCTGCATGGAATGTGGGAAGCTCTGATTTGCTGAACATCACCTGGTCAGCTTCTCAGCTACTCAAGACAGACCTCTCTGTTGTCCCATGCTACAATTTGTCTCTATAATGGGCGCACACTCAGAGGTCTTATGGTATATGCAGTTTCCAGAGCTCCTCCAAAAATTGCCATAAGCATGTTATTTTTAATGTGGCAATGGCAGATTATTAAATAAACTGGAAGTAATCATATTCTATTTAATGTAATTTAATTTGAGTTAATATTAAATCAAATTAAATCGATTTTTGAAGTGGGCTCCTGGTATGCCACTGAAAGGCCAAATGTGGCATTCAGCTTCCCCAAAGGTTGCACATCTCTGCACTATTGTAGATCATATGCAGTGTTGTGTACATTCCCTGGATGGGAATAATCGAAAGACAATTATATTGGGATGGAGAAATACATGTCCTTAAATCCCTCTTCCCATTAATGAACGTTCAGAGCCAGGAAATGGTGCTTGTCTGATAGTTTGCTGGAGAAGACCCAACCCTTCTGACCTTATTTCAAATGGGGTTCAATTAAATTGTCAGCCTTGGACAGATGAACAAAAGGCCAGGTCTTTCCTGCTCCTTTCCTGCATCTCGCATTTGCAAGAGGACCAGTCTCACTGTGAAAATGAAGAACTGTTCAGTTGTCAAGGTCACCTTTGCTTTGGTAATCATGAGCTAAATACATTTTCATCATTCTTCCCTTGCTAGAAGTATAGCTTCATGACCCACATGGGCAGTGACCTTTGTTATTATCTAAGAAAACATATGGCAGGGGACTGTAGTGAGAGGGAGAGCAAATGTTCCTTTTTTCATAGCATCTAGCATTAAATTAAAGTATAAATAATTGCTTTCTTTCTTTCTACGTGTTTGTGATTGCATGCATCTTCAGCCATGATGAGGATTCTATATTATTCCTGGTTTTTTTTTTAATGCGAATGTATTTTTTTAAAAATGCAAATTCTTATGGCATTTCTGGACCTTTGCACAAGTGGATTGCTGCTTCCTTGTCTAATAGACTTCAGAAAGTCAAAATGGGGAACTCGCTGTCTAATCCTGCATCAGTTAACAGTGATGTTCCACAAGGAGCGTTTTAGATCCCACACTTTTCTTGCTCTATATCAACGATCTATGTGATCAACTTAAAAGCAATTGCGTCCTTTTTGCCAATGACGTAAAATTATTTAATACTACAGATAATTCTGTTATTTTGCAAAGTGATCTCGACTATGTGTCTGAATGGATATCCATTTGTCAACTTCAAATTTCGATTAATAAATGCTCTGTCTTACATATTGGTAAACGTAATCAGAATGTCAAGTATAAGCTGGGTGGTATTGATCTAGCAGATGACCCTCACTTTGTTGGGTTTTTTTTAATTTGTTTTATTTTTTAAAACAAACAAACATTTAATACATCAGTCATTCCTTCCATGTGACATCTCGGTGTTGTCTTCAATCGTTCTTCTTTTTGTTATTTCTTCTGTCTTTGTTCTCATCGAATCAATTACAACAATTCATCACTAACAAAATATTCTGATTATGGCATTTTTATATATAATTATTAATTTACTTATTTATATCTCTTTTCTAACCAATAGTAAAATTGATTCCATATCTTAAAGTATTCTGAATCTTCTTTCTTTAATCATCAAAGTCAAATCTATTCATTTCTGCATAATCTAATTTTTTTTAATTAGTTCTTCTTCCAAAGGTATTCTCTCTGCTTTCCAGTATTGTGCATAAACAATCCTTGCAGCTATTATTACATGTATAATCAAATAGATATTTTCTTTGTAATTTTTTCTGGTAGGATACCCAATAGGAACAGTTCTGGTTTTAAATCAATACGTTGTTGTATCATTTCTTCCAGTCATATCTTAATTGTATTCCAATAATTTTTTGCTTCTCCACATATGGCAATAAGAACCTGGTAACTGGTGACATTTCCAACATTTAGCTGACTTATCTTTAAACATTTTTGCCAGTTTCTGAGAGGGCATATGCCATCTATAAAACATTTTATATTGATTTTCCTTATATGCAGTGGACATTATTAATTTATAATTCTTTTCCCATAACTGTTGCCATTTATCTAGATCTATTGAATGTCCAAAATTCTTTGCCCAGGCTATTATTGTTTCCTTTACCTGCTCTTCCTCCAGTTTGATGCTTAATAAAAAATTATATATCTTTTTAATTAATTTATCCACTGTTCCCATGAGTATACCATCCAACTCTGTTTTTTCTAAGTGAAAACCATATAGTTTAGCATCTTTTTCATATCTTGTTTGTGTCTGCATGTACATATACCAATCCATCTCAATCCCCTGTTCTTCCAGCTCTCGTTTCCTTTTCAAATCCCCCTTATCTGTTAGTAAGTCTTTATATCTAACAATATTTCCAACATTAAAAACATTTGGGTGTATCACAGCTTCCATTGTTGATAACCATATTGGTATTTTCAGATAATATTTATCTCTGACCTTCTCCCATACCAATAGCAATGCATTCCTTATATAATGTCTATGAAAGTATGGATGTATCTTATTTCTACCATACCATAAAAATGCATGCCATCCCAATTGTAGATCATGACCTACATGATCTACAATACATTAATAATCTTGTATTTCTTAGACCCTCACTTTGTTAAGTACCTAGGTGTATTTATCTCTGACGATCTATACTCCAAAGTTCACTGTAACAGCATTGCTAAAAAAGCACTAAGAGGTTGTAAACTTAATTCTACGAAGCTTCTTTTCTGGAAACATTGTATTGCTAACTTGGGCTTATAAAACTTACAGTAGACCAATCTTAAGAGTACTGTTCAACTGTTTGGAATCCCTACCATAGAATAGAATAGAATAGAATAGAATAGAATAGAATAGAATAGAATAGAATAGAATAGAATAGAATAGAATAGAATTCTTTATTGGCCAAGTGTGATTGGACACACAAGGAATTTGTCGGTGCACTTGCTTTCAGTGTACATAAAAGAAAAGATACGTTTATCAAGAATCATAAGGTACAACACTTAATGATAGTCATAGGGTACAAATAAGCAATCAGGAAACAATATCAATATAAATCGTAAGGATACAAGTAACAAAATTACAGTCATACAGTCATAAGTGGAAGGAGATGGGTGGTGGGATCGATGAGAAGATTAATAGTAGTGCAGACTTAGTAAATAGTTTGACAGTATTGAGGGAATTATTTGTTTAGCAGAGTGATGGCATTCAGGAAAACACTGTTCTTGTGTCTAGTTGTTCTGGTGTGCACTGCTCTATAGCATCGTTTTGAGGATAGGAGTTGAAACAGTTTATGTCCAGGATGTGAGGGGTCTGTAAATATTTTCACAGCCCTCTTTTTGACTCATGCAGTATACCGGTCCTCAATGGAAGGCACGTTGGTAGCAGTTGTTTTTTCTGCAGTTCTAATTATCCTCTGAAGTCTGTGTTTGTCTTGTTGGGTTGCAGAGCCAAACCAGACAGTTATAGAGGTGCAGATGACAGACTCAATAATTCCTCTGTAGAACTGTATCAGCAGCTCCTTGGGCAGTTTGAGCTTTCTGAATTGGCACAGAAAGAACATTCTTTGTTGTGCTTTTTTGATGATGTTTTTGATGTTAGCTATTCATTTTAGATCTTGTGATATGGTAGAACCTAGAAATTTGAAGGTCTCTACTGTTGATACTGTGCTGTCCCTTCTGGGAGAAGGGCGGTATACAAATTAAATTAATAAATAAATTAATAAATAAAATAATGTCTAGTATTGTGAGAGATGGAAGTATGGAAGGGTTTCTCCTATCACCATTTCTATGGTTTTGAGTGTGTTCAGTTCCAGATTGTTCCGGTCACACCATGAGGCTAGTTGTTCAACCTCCCGTCTGTATGCGGATTCATCATTGTCTCGAATGAGACCGATCACTGTTGTGTCATCTGTGAACTTCAGTAGTTTAACAGATGGATCGTTAGAGATGCAGTCATTGGTATACAGAGAGAAGAGAAGTGGGGAGAGCACACAGCCTTGGAAGGCCCCTGTGCTAATTGTATAGGTATCTGATGCGATTCTGCTTAGCTTCACCTGCTGCTTCCTTGACATAAGTACAATCAAGCAGGTTCAGAAGTACTTTACAAGAAAAGTCTTGCATTCTTCTGTACTTTAATTCCTTATGCTACTAGGCTCGAAAGTCTTGGTTTGGATAACTTGGAACTGCGTCACTTGTGGTCAGACTTAGGTATTGCATACAAAATTGCACCTAGTAATGTTTTACCTGTAAATGACTTTTTCTGTTTTAATCGCAATAATACGCGCATGAACAACTGTTTTAAACTCAATATAAATTGTTCTAAACTTGACTGTAAAAAATATGATTTTTTGTAATAGAGTTGTCAAAGTCTGGATTACTCTATCTGATTCAGTTGTCTCAGCTACAAATTTTCACAGTTTTAGTCACAAATTGACTTCCGTGGACCTCACTCCATACTTAAGAGGTCCGTAGAGTGGGCGTGCATAAGCGCACTAATGTGCCTATCCTCCCTGTCATTGTATTTTTATATTATTCCTGTTTTTGTTTCTGTTTGAAACAATAAATTACAATAAATAAATAAATAAATAAAATAAATGTATTTTATTACTTGAGGTTGACTTCACTCTCCAAGGGAAAATGCCATGCAGTGGGAAACTAAGGACTTTTTCTCACTGCTGAGTAAAAGCACTCTCTACTCTGTGCTCAATATACACATTTTAACTATTTCAGATTCTTTGAGTCCGTGAAATCTATACCAGCCTAATATTTGTTGTCCCATTGTCAAGGTTTGTACTGCTCCTATTCTGACTCACTGCAAAATGACACTGCCTTAAGTACACCGAAAAAGTCCTCAGAGCAAAGGTGGGTGCATACGTTGTCCCAATCGGTCTCTCATTTAAAAAAAGCTGCAACTTTTTCTTGGTTGCATAATAGCCTCTTATAATCACAGGAAAATATTATTTTAATATGTAGTGAATGAAAGCAAAAGCATATGATTGAGGCCTATAGTTTTCCAGCAATCATCCATAGGGCCATTTTCATCCTACATCCATTTGGTCCTAAATCAAGTGGAGGATAACCTATGACAAGACTGAGATGGGGTGCTGTGTTCATTCTGGCCTGCCTTGATCAACATAACAAACTAATAACATAACAAACTAATACAAAATAAAGAGAACAAAGAGAACAAAGAGAGAAAGAGATAAGGAAAAAAAGACATGCAGAAAGAAAGAAGCTTCTATTTTCCTTAATAGCAAATACAAGTACAAAATTATCCTTATGATAACAATTTGTAATTATTCTTATGAATACAAAAAAGTTCACTTTATACACACACACACACACACATAAAGTAAACAAAGTTAATTTAACCATTACTGCAAGTTCCATCATTTTCACCAACCATTCCTTTATTGTGGGTACTGTTGAACCTTTCCATTTTTGAGCATATAGTAATTTTGCTACGGTAGTCATATATATATATAAACAAAATTCCACTACTTTGCTTTTAGTTATTTGTCCGTTAGTGCTAAAAAAAAAAGCCATGGGATTTGAGAGTATTTGCTCACTTCAGCCTGTAATGCAACACTCTGATCCCTTTGATGTGTCCTTGACTTTGTAATGGGTTGAAAAGTGGAACAAATTTTGTACTTTTATTCTCCTTATAGCTGTTATTGGATGCTTTTGCCTTAGGAGGAAAACATTATTTAATGTTAGTACATTATTTAAATTGTCCTTAAGGACAACTTAAGTCTATTTCACTCAGGACAAAGTTAAAATATTAACATAACCTAACATAGCAAATATCTCAAGGTGGGTAAAATACTTAATACTCTTTTCTCCTTCTATTTTCCCATAACACCCTATGAGGTGGATGAGAAAGAGTGACCGACCCAAAATCATCCAGCCAATTTTCATGCCTAAGTTGGGACCACAGCCGGGGAAGTCTGTGCTGTGATTAGATGCAAAGCACAATTTTCATTCTATATTACAGGTAGTCCTCAACTTACAACCATTCGTTTAGTGACCATTCAAAGTTACAATGGCATTGAAAAAAGTGACTTGTGACCAGTTTTCACACTTACAACCATTGCAATAGCCCGTCATATGACCAAAATTTCAGGTGCTTGGCAACTGGCATGTATTTATGACAGTTGCACTTTCCCAGGGTGCTTTTCTTGCTCTTTGAGACACAGTGCGTAACTCACAGTAGTGTAGAGTGCACACTGAAGCCTCTCTGCAGCCACTTTGGATTAACTGTCTCTCTACACTCTCTGTTTCCTATTCTTATCATTGTAACATTATTTAATTCCAAACAAATTGAGAAAATAATCATTTAGTTCACCGTCTGAATGCAAATATAATGCTTTGTTTTTAAGTAAGGAGATTGTTTATGAATGTTCCATGCCATTATACCATTATAACCAGTACAATATTAGGTTCCAGTATCACAAGTTCAATACAAAAGCTTTCTCCTCTTCAGGCAACATTCAGATTAGGGAAGTGCTTCCTTAGAAGTTTCCTGGTATAAATACAGAATTGAGATAATGTCAGACGACGTGTAATAAATAACCCTACTTCTCTATAATCACTTACATTGACCACTAGGAGGCACTGCATCACCAGTTTCAGCTTTAGCAGGACTCCTTAGATACGAGTAGTTCTCTAGTCAGAAATTATTCTATGAAGTTTAAACCTTCTGCCAGGAATTGATCTCACAGATTTTCATATTTTAGTTGACTACATAGAGCGCATTAGCTTTAGAAACTATCCAGCTTCTGGCACTCAGTGTTGCATCGCAAGGATATCTAGAGATATCTTGAAGCTATCAGGAAGATAAATACACACCACATACAGAGCGTCCCTGAAGCTCTGAGAGCAGAGAAATACCAACGTTATTGATTATATCATGTTCCTGTGTATGAAATTGTTTCTATAGCCACTTAGTTCTCCTGTTAAGATGGTGAACAACATTTTTCTGTTTTAGCCAGTTCCCTCTATGAATTAGAAATACTACCTTTTTGTCATGCTCATCAGCCCTTTTAATGACTAGATATGGTGGGTCACATCTGAAAAGTAAAATTGTCAATATAGAGTGGGGAATTAAAATAAACTGTACATTAAAATTGGATGCCAGTAAGACATGCAATATTTGATTCATGTAGTTCCCATCTTTTCCAAGGTACAAGCTTTATTATTACTCATTTCCATATTTGTGTTTGAAATTAGCTTCTTATTCTGCATTTAGAATTTGCAAATATATTCATTTTGAATAGACTTTCTAACTATTGAGAATGATTGTCATTTATTTTATCTTTTAAAGTTACATCCTTTTGATGTAACTTTACACCAAAATTCAAGCCCAGACTAAGATGTCATCTGCAACATGTTATGGGTACCTAGATGACCTAGTGCCACACACAAAACATCTAACTATGTCTTACACAACAAATAATGTTACAAATAACCATTGTTTGTTGCCATGTGCAAATCAAGCAATCTGTTTTAGAAGGTGGATCTAGTAAGTAAAAGGAGAAATGTGTGGTGTGTTAAGTATCCTAATCATTAACTGAGTAGTTCAATTATTAATAAAGAATGTAAGAATTTAATCATTCATACTAAGGGATTCTTGATGAGAACCAATGTGTTCTCTCTCTTTTTTTTTTTATTTGATTTATATGCCGCCCCTCTCCGGAGACTCAGGGCGGCTTACAATGCGTTAAGCAATAGCCTTCATACTTTTGTATATTTATACAAAGTCAGCTTATTGCCCCCACAAACTGGGTCCTCAATTGGGCCAAAATCTGAATGAAAACGTGATCGAGGTTTCTAGCTGTCTAGTTGTGGGTGGAAAGAAGTCATGTATCAACAGTGGGTTGAAAAAAATACACTAAAGGCAGAACAGGAATCCTTTTAATAGGCATGCAAATTTCATGGTGATACCATTTTCTCCTGGCATAAATCAGCAGAGCAGGAAAAACCCTTACTTCGGTTTGCCGTGAAACTTGCACTGTTTGTTAGGAAGCACGCTCTGGCCGGTTTTTTAACAGGGCAACTGGAAGAATAAAATAGAATAATATTTATGTGTCAGATTAAATTTCTTGAAGAAAAACAGGATATTTACTTCATAACGACATTGTTAAACTGGTGCCTCTTTGGTGCTTCTCAAAGGCTCTGAAACTGCCAGAAAAAGGATCCCTTGATTTAGTCTTTAGACAGACTCGGTCTAGAGAAGATATTCAAATCATTTCTGATTTAAACAGGATGTTGTTAGAGCTCAGGGCCTTAAAGTAATAAGAAGTTTTTGTATCACAATCCATCTCAGCAAATAAGAAACATTTGCCTATGTTCCAGCACCAAACTCCTTTCTATTCTAGCAATATAGCAAAACATAATTTTTTCCCTTGATGCTTGGCCTACAGTCGTGGCTTAAATTATTTCTGTGCACCTGGATCAATGTTGCAAACTGCAACTCTTCAAGTGTCAATTTAGTGAATTATTTAAATACTGCTTCTGTTGGCTAAACTGGCAGGAAATTTGTGCACATTTAGAATTATAACATTTCTCTTAAATGAACACTGTATTTAAAACAATGAAAAGTTAATAAAGTAATATATTTTTGCATGGAACAAAAGGAGAAAAGCCTACCACTCTCTCCTTAAGAATAGTTTGTATTCCAAAATTAACATTCTCATTATAAACAAGAAACTAGCCAAATGATAAACTTAATTTTATAGAAGGATGCACAGGGAATTGCCCATTTTAGGACTTAGACGCTATTAGCAGAAAGAAAACACCATCTTCCTAATGCAGTTTAGTTCAATCAATATAATAAGAATAACTCAAAGTAATTATCAAAAGTAAATAACCTTATCAACTGTTCACCAAGCAGGCCAGTTTAGGATAATTTGATTTGTGGAAAAGAAAAAGGTTAAAAAATATTACCTTGGGACTTCTGGTTTGCTGCTTGTCGCTGCCAGACGTTCCTTTGGGATCGTCAGCTTCCATCGCCTGTCAGAGCCGCCTTCACAACGGAATGGCGGCTCGAAAAAACCCCGTTTCCATGAGGAAACGGAGATAGAGCCGGCAGGGGTGGGTAGAACTCTCTGCGGAGTCCCAAAAGTTTTTCCTTTACTTTTGGGACGGAGCGGATGAGATGCCCCGTATCCCCAGCCGCTGCTCTGGGCTTTGGGAGACCTCTGCTGATGCAGAGCCAGGCGTCAAAAGCAAGCCTGCAAATTTAACAGACTACTCAAAGAAAATGTGAGCTGGACCTGTAATACTGAACCGCAAGTATTTTACTGATTTTTTAAAAGAAATTACTTAAGAGAGAGGAGGAAAAGAAAGAGGAAAAAAAGCCTTTTAAAATGGCGTCGGCTGGAGGAGAGGCTGAAAGGGAAAGTCCTTCCGTTTTTTATTACTACAATGTAGCGGAATAAATACCACTGGCTACATTTGTAGACAAAACTTCGCTCCTGTGTCTTTTTCTCTTTTTCTTTCCCTTGGAGACCTGATATTGTTGTTGATTGGAAAGAAGTCTTTCTTGCTTCTTTTTAACAAAGCCTGCCTGGGTGGAAACATGGCACTGAGATTTATAAAGTCAGATAAACAAGAAGGGGGGGGATTCCCCCACCAACAACTTAAAGGAACAAGTCTTAACTCTTCAGTCTGAGAAACCTGATTTTAATATAACAGAATTTTTTATACAAGAGATTGAAAGAAGGGAGGAGATTGTGAATCAGCAATTTGAAAAATTTAAGCAGGAAATTAAAGAATTGGTGAAATCTAAGTTTGATTTTTTGGAGAAAAAACTCTCAAAAATGGCTAATGGTTTTAGAGAATTTATGATACAGTTGGACACAAATACTAATGTACTAGAGTCTAAAATGGAAGAAACTCAAGATAAATTGGACAATAGAATTCAAAAAATTGAAAATGACTTGATAAACATTCAGGATAATAGCTTAGAAGAAAAACCTAAAATGGATGCTGATCAAAAGTATGGTAATGCAGAAAATCTGCAACAGAAGATTGAAAAAGAGATTTTAATGGTACAATATAATTTTACAGAATATGCGATAAGATTAAGAGGTTTGCAGGAAAATAATAGAGATGATTTAAGGAAAATATCTTCTGAATTTCTAGCTGGGATTCTAAAGGTTCAACCTGACGAAGTGTTTTGTAGGATTGACAGAGTTTATCGAATCAACTCCTGGACTGCCAAGCAAAGGCATTTGCCTAGAGATGTGGTGATTTATTTTACAGATAAAGAAATTAGGAATAATATCGTGCAAAATTCCTTCAATTCTAATTTGCAATTGCATGGAAGAAAGATTTGGATTTACAAGGAACTCCCACCTAAGATATTGATGGAAAGGAAGAAATTTGGTTTTCTGGTGAATGAGTTAAAAAAGAGAAATATCTCATTCAGGTGGGACGCCCCAGTTGGTATTATATTTAGATATCAAGGAGAAAGATATCAGTTAAATACTGTTGAAAGAGCGGAAGAATTTTATCAAAATAGGTTGAAAATGAACTTAACATCTTCAGGTATAATACAGGATAAGCAGAAGGAGCCGGAAATAAAAGTAAAATATCGAAATATAGAGACTGTACCAGATGAATTGCCTTTGGATTCATTGGATACCCCAGCTGGACTATCTACAAATCTGAGAGAAGGGGCATCTAACCTTAATGTGATGACTTATCAAGGCAAGGATAAGCATGGAAACCAATTAGGGGAAATACAAGGGATAAAAAAGAAATATGAGATACAAAAACAAAACCAACAAGACCAATCTACAAAGCAGAACAAAATCTGACCAGATGATACACAATTTGTAGAAAAGAAACCAGGATGGAAACCAAACCCACAAAAAGAAAAGAAAAAAAAGAAATAGGTGGCATAAAAATAGAAATTTCTAAATCAGGCAACAGTGAAGCCAGTGACTTTAAAATATGAATGATTATGTGTAAATACAGAAGAGGCGACGTATTGGTTAATATCATCCTGAAGATTGTGGCAGATTTCTGCATGGCCGTAATTTGGGGACGTGAAATGAGCCTTAAACTGATGGATTTGAATTATCCATTTTGGAATTTTTTTTTTTTGTGTGTTGATAAACATATTATATTATTTTGAATTACAAGGCAAGAGAATTATGCTGGGGCATGCAGAAGATCGGGTTGTTACCCACTACGATGATGGGAATTAATAATCCTGATGAAACCCACAATTATTACCATATGGAATAATTATAATGTCACTCGGGTGGTTGTTTTTACTTTTATACATATAAGAAGATATTTACTACTGATGGGGGCAGATATGATTGAAGATCCTGAATAAACTGTTGCACCAGTAAGCTATGTTACCCGATTATGGATGTTGGTTCTACCAATCCAGTGGAAAGACCTTAAAGAAGATACTATATGGATTATAAATTTAAAGTCATTGTCTTTTCTTTTTTTTTATTTAGATATAATGGAAAATATAGACATATATTTTTAAGTAGTGTGGGCAGTGAATCAAAGATATTAAGAAATGTTGTGTATGGTAATTTTGCATGATAGTGGGTGAATAAGCTAGTTAGTAGATTGATTAGTCTAAGAAAAGGGATTTTTAAGTGATATATTTAGGGGAGTGGAGGAAATGGACAGAGTGGAATAAATGTTAAACTAGATTTTATGGGGAAGGCTGCTTTGAAATGTTATAGTAATATACATAGAAGATTAAATGTTAAAGTAGGACTTATTGTATAGTTTTAAAGTGGAGAAGTTATTTTATAATGTCATAGTATAATGTCTTTTTTTTTCCTTTTTTTCCTTTCTTTTCTCTTTTCTGAAATGTATGGATAAAGGGGGATGTTATAATATTAATAATATTTTTAGTAAGTAAAGGTCAATATCTAGAGGAGGGAGTAAGTAATCTGTTATGAATTAGGTTTTTTTTTTTTATGAAGAAGTCACAGGGGGGGATGGGTGGGGTGGGGAGGGGGGGGTTAGGGAGGGGGAGGGAGAGGGGGAAAAAAAAGGGGGAAAAATTTGTATTTGAAAACTTTTTCAATAAAAAAAAAATTACCTTAAATTGGGGTTATTGAAAGTGACTAGAGATATGAAGCAGGGATGAAATCCAGCAGGTTCTGACAGGTTCTAGAGAACTGGTAACGAAAATTTTGAGTAGTTCGGAGAACCAGCAAATACCCCCTCTGGCTGACCCCAGAGTGGGGTGGGAATGGAGATTTTGCAATATCCTTCCCCCAGGAGTGGGGAAGGAATGGGGATTTTCCAGTATCCTTCCGCTGCCACGCCCACCAAGCCACACCATGCCCACCAAGCCACACCCACAGAACTGGTAGTAATAAAATTTGGATTTCACCACTGATATGAAGCCTCTGGAGTTGACAGATTGCCCTATAGCAGAGTAATGTAATTGCATTTACTGGGGACATTTGCCTTATTTTGGTTTTCTTCCAGTCCATTGGTTTCTTTTTGCTGGATTTCTCTGCTGAACAAAACATATGACTCCTTTTGTTCTGTAATTGCCTGAATAACAACTCCTATTTAAATTCCCTTTTGTTTACATTTTGTCTTTTTCTGTATATCTTGTTGCTGACATGCTTCCATACTGTTTGGAAATGATAGATAAAGATAAATTTACTGGCAGAATGTATCTGTTTAGACATGAGCTCATCGCAAATGGTTATATAGCTAATTTGAGCCCCAGAAAGTGAGAGCTGGATAGAATTGAATATAAGGTCTTTTAATATATATATATAAAATAATAGATTTAGTTTATGCTTAATAAGAACACTGTGTCTTCTTGTGAAATATGTTAATTAGCTGAATGTCAGAAAATATTAGAGATAGTTTAGATTTTTATTGGCTATGTATCCAGGATATTCACATAATGTGTGGTAATAAAACGCTTCCAAGAAATATGATGGCATCTGAATTGGTTCACACAGCATGCTAAGACAATGGCTAAATTGCCAAGCCATATTAAATCTTCATCTTGTGGATGTGAAGCTAGATGTTATTCTTTGTAGGATTTGGATTTAATTCTGCTGCCTCTCCATATATCTATCTGTAAATATTGTTGTCATCAAAGTTCCCCAAAAGTTATTATTATTTTGTGGAAGATGCTTTTCTTCTCTTTAGATGGGAATCATAACATGTCTGCCTTTTCCATTGTCATTGCTCCTTGTCACCAAGCTGGCAGGCTGCCCACTGTAGTATTTTATATGGACTTGGTTCCAACCTTCCTTGTATTTCTTCCTTTCCCAAAAGATTTTCTTTCATACATAGGCAATACACAAATATATTACATGAATTTTTAGTGATTTAGACTTGTTGAAGTCAATGGCAGTTTTATTTGTCCATCCATCCATCTGTTATGGCCCGTCAGCGGCCTGCACGGATTGTGGCTGATCCCAATGACAAGGAGGCTGGTGTGGTGTCGCGCCAGCAGCCTCTGCAGCCGGCGCTCGAGTCGGACAGCGAGGAGGCTAAAGAGGATGTGGTGCCAGAGGCAGAGACTCAGCCAGGGCCTTCAGAACCTCCAGAGGCTCCTTTAAGTGAAGAGAGTGACGTGGAGGAGCCTCTTCTCAATGCTCGAGCATGCAGGGCTGCCAAAAGGCAGGAGTGGCTACTTAGAAGGAGGTCTCCTCAAGATTAAGGCTTGGAGTTAATTGGCCACTCCCTTAGCCTATTTAATTCGCACATAGATAGCAAACGTTGCTGGAAACAACGTTTGGTCCTACGCAGAGCATTTTGAGAGTGAGTTTTTTTGTTACAACTTGGTTTCTGGGCTGATTGTCAACCCTTGTCAGACTTTGTTTAATCTCTGTAATTAATAGCAGGCTGATACGGACATTTGTGGTTAAAGACTGCATTTTGAAAGGGGTCTGTTTGTATTAAACGGAGTTTTTGGAGCTGTGTGTGTATGCTATACTTCTTGGGACCCGTAGCTGGGGCAGAACACCATCCATCCATCGATCCATCGATCGATCGATCCATCCATCCATCCATCTTTCCATCTATCTATCTATCTATCTATCTATCTATCTATCTATCTATCTATCTATCTATCTATCGGCTATCTTGCTGTGGGGCTACTCCAGGTGGCTTAAAACAGTAAAAGCAGAGAAATGAAAAGAAGTGTAAACATAACAGTAGCAAAATAACGAAACAATAAAATAAACAATGAAAATGTAGTAATATGAGATTAAAAGATGGGTGAAGGGAAGCAGGGAATGAGGGAGGGGAGGTGGAGTTTACTATCAATCTACCAGTAGTAGCCACCAGTAGTGTGGGACTCCCCCACTGGATCCCTAGGGCAATTGGCAGAGCCAGCTCTTCAGGCTCTTGGGAAGGATAGGAGGGTGGGGGCAGATCTTATTCGGGGAGTTGTAGGGTGTTCCAAAGGTGGGTGCTACAGCAGAGAGGGATCCTGACAGCTGGAGTCCTTTAACTGATGGGATCTGAAGAAGGCCCTCTCTGTCAGCATGAGTGACCTAGTGGGACAAGATGCTTTATCAGGTAGCCTGGACCCAGAGCTTTAAAGGTCATAACCAACACCTTGAACTGCACTCAGAAGCAGACCAGCAGCCAGTGCAATTCACAGAGCAGAGGTGTAACATAGGCCATTCTAGGGGCCCCAAAGACTGCTCACGCTGCTGTACTTTATATCAGCTGAAACATCCTAATGGATTTTAGGAGTAGCCCCATGTAGAGTGCATTGCAGTAGTCCAGATGAGAGATGACTAGGGCTTGAATGACTAAGTGCAGGGAGTCCAGATCCAGGAAAATTCACAGCTGTTGCATGAACAAAAGCTGTGCAAAACTCTCCCTGTCACACCTATCACCTGCTCTTTGAGCAGGAGTCATGAGTCTAGGACAGTGATGGCTAACCTTTTTGCCATCGCGTGCCAGGAAGGGGGGGCAGGGGAGGTTCACGCATGCACGTGCCCACTCCCATAATTCTATGCACCCCGCCCCACGCATGCGTGCGCGACTCCCCCTCCTCCCTGCTCCTAGCATGCGATGGCCCTGTAGGCCTGTTTTTCTTTCTCACCTGGCTCCAGATCCTCTCTATGCATCTGGGGAGGGTGAAAACAGCCTTTCTCACCCCCTCAGAGCCCCTCCGGAGGCCTGAAGCAGCCTGTTTTTCAATTTTCAGTTGGACAGGAAGTGACGTTTTTTGCTGTCCCCAGCCTCCAGAGACTCCTAGGAGTGGAGAGAATACTGAGCCCTGTGTAATGCTGCAGATGAGTGGCTAGGTGCTGGATCTCTCAGTCCCTATCAACATCAGTTGGGACTGGTCTTAGAGAAAGAGGTTGGATCAGTGTAAAACTGTGCTGCCTAGCCTGTGGCCAGCCCAAAAGAATACCATGATTGATGTATTGAAGGATGCTGAGAGGTCAAGGAGCACAGGAATGGTTGCACTTCCCCCATCCCACTTTTGTCAGACATCATCCATAAGTCCATGGATGAATGATCCATAAATCATTCTTTTGGGAATTCTTTAAATGTAAGTTCCTTGATTGCTGGTTATAAATACTCTGATGTGACTATCTTACTTTAGGAATATATGTTCACTTTGATATGGGATGGGTATGGATGATTAGAGGGATGCCGAATGAATTGGCAATGGTTGAGCCTTGCCTCTTCTGATACTCAGGCATGGTCTTCCTGAGTGGCATCAGATGAGATGCACACAGCTATTAGATATGCTGCATCAGCTTTTGCTTCTTGTAAAGGTCTTGGTTTGTTTTGATCCTTAAGGTGTGATTTCAAATACCTTGTGCTAATATAATGAGATTACAAGAAACTGAAAAAAAAGATTACATGAGAAAGTTATTGCTTTTTTTATCAATTCTGCTTAATAAGATATATACATTTTACCAAAAGTCAAGGCCCATAAACAAATTATCTTATAAATTGCATTAAATGTTTGAACTGGCTTTTCCTTGTTAGTTTGATCATGACCCTTGAACATTCCTAAGTACAGTAAACTTATCTCTAAAAAATAATTAATAAAACATACTGTGATAGGCTATGGGACCTGACTTTTGGTATACCCTGTATACTATATGTATGCAGGCATAAACACTCATCCTATCTTTAATAACATCCTAAATTCATCTGTTTTGGAAAAATAAGACTCATATATCTTGTCTGTTAAACTAATTACAATTCCAAACTTACCTGCTGTTAGGTACCTAACCTGACATGACCTTTGTCTAAACTGTCCTATTGAGCAATTAAACAGGTTTTGGATTAACATTTCTCAATGTTTGCCTTCTGCTCCAACCCAAATCCCTTGGAGGCTCCAATCTCATTTTACACACGTTTTTCCTAAAGACAAGGAAAGCTGGATTAATTTTTACTGTGCCCAAGGGAACTATTTGCAATTAAAGATGTCCCGGTCACTGACTGTGACCGGGTGGTAGGAAATAACACTAAAGAAAGTTTGCAGGATATTTCTTTCTCATCTACTACTTATCTACTTCAGCATCTGATCGAGAAAAAATTGAGAGACGAGAATAATATTTCACTTTTATAATAAGGAGTAAACTCCAATTCTGCTATGGCATCTTTCATCCTAATTCCAGGAGTATTTATAATTTTTCAAATTTCTTCCCTTGTACTGGAAAACAGGCTTTTCCAACTTAGTACACCCAGGTGTATTAAAAGTCCACAATAGAAAATCAAGAGCCTTGGTGGTACAGCGGACTAAAGTGCTGTTAAGTAGCACTTAGCTGCCAGCTGCCTGCAGTTACTGCAAGTTCAAATCTCACCAGGCTCAAGGTTGACTCAGCCTTCCATCCTTCCGAGGTAGGTAAAATGAGGACCCGGATTGTGGGGGCAATAAGCTGACTTTGTATAAAAAAGAACACCGCTTAGGGGGTAAGGGCGAAAGCCCTACTAAGTAGGTATATACAAAAGTATGAAGGCTATTGCTTAACAAATTGTAAGCTGCCCTGAGTCTCTGGAGAAGGGCGGCATATAAATCGAACCAATAAATAAATAAATAAATAAATAAGTTGTCTGGGAATAGGTTTTATAAATTTCTTGTATGGGATACTTGTTCAACTATATTATATGGAGTGAAATGTATATTGAATTCTGTTCATTTAGAAAAGAAACACACTGTCTAGCAGCCGTTCCCAACCTTTCTGGCTCCGTAAACCGCAGCAGTGGTGGTGGGGAGAGGGGATGGTTTTGTGCATGCACCCACCGCTTTCCCAAATGGAGCGTCATGCGCTCATGGACTCACCCGCTGTTTGCACAGCCTGGTTCCCAACAAGCCACGGCTTGGTACCGAGTTGCAGTCTGGAGTTTGGGGACCCCTGCTGTATAGAATTGAAAGTATTTCAGTTTATGGTTCATTTAGGAATATGGCATTTGCATGAACATTGTAGGTTCACTTTAGCTGATTATGTCTGGCTCAAATCTGACATCGTTTATATAAATTATGTCTATTTTTAATATTTCATTCTCAAGTCTTTTCCATAAACTTAAAATAGAAGTCACAGATGATGAACAGAAAGTTGGAAAGAGAGTTTAATATTTTTCTTACTCTGCTGTGCCAAAAAATGGAGCTGTTATTTTATATGGGAGAAAGTGTCTGCCACTAGTGACAACTAGTTTCTTCGCCAAATCCTGAAGAATATACCATTCTAAATTTTATGTTACTATATCAATACAATTCAACCAAATGCTAATGGGAAAATAAATAATGCTAAGAGAGACTGGAAGCTTCTGCGGATCTTGACAAATAACTAAATAATGATTATGGTGACAAAATCTATTACTTAAAACAACAATATGCAGAGTTCTTGATGCACTCTGAGGTTGGTTGTTGCTTGCAGCATCTCTCGGGTCACATGATCGCAGTTTGAGTGCTTGGCAAATTGCTCAGCTTGCAATTATGGTCACAGCATCCTGCAGGCACATTATAACCATTTTCTAAATTCACTGCCAGCTTCCAACAGGCAGTCAATGGAGAAACCGGTAGAAGGTCACAAATTGTGATCACATGACCACAGGACGCTGCAACTGCCTAACAATAGCAACTGAAACTGTTGCAACTGCTGTTGTAAATAGGTCCGGTCACATGATGTCATACTTTATGACAGCTTTGTTGAGGGACAGAGTTGTTGGTCCCAATTACTATAGTTAAGTAAGACAAACCTTTAGGGTATAAAAAAAAACAGGATGCTGAATGAATTATTAATGAATGTGGATTGAATACAAAAGTCAGTCATACCAATCAACCAATAGGAAGGTACCACATAAATACGACTTACAGAGTAACTCAAAGCATATATTCCAGAGGCAGACATTCCCGGAAGATGGGCTCCAGCATGAATCTAAAAGCTCGGAAGAGTTAAACCTCTTCTGGTGACCAACCCTGATTCGATTTTGCAACAAAAGTCAGAGACCAGTATGAAAGAAGAATGTTGAGTATTTGATAATGAATAAGTAAAAATGATTAAGGATAACATTGCAAAAACCAATATATGAAAAAGGAACAAATGGACTAAGAGGAAGACTGAGTAAGCCATAGTTGGATGGAGTTGTTAAAATCTTCAAAAAAAAAAGGAAAGGTGATAAGTTTAAAGAACAAAAGGCAAATAAATTATAGTGGAAGCAAAATTAATTTTGTAAGGATAGAGTGATGGGGGTACACATTCCCATGAATACTACCTTTAGTTGTGTTTCCTTTCCTTTTTTATTGTTCCTTTCCTTTATTTTGTTTATTATTTTATTTCTTCTTTGTGCTTTCTATATTATTTAAAAGGGAATAGTATGGTGTTTGTTACAGCTGAAATGTCCAAGTGATGTTTACAAAAGGCTTCAGTATAGTAATTTGGCAAACAAGAGTCTATCCTTCCCTCACTAAGCTCAAGGATATTTCTAAGTATTGTTCCCCCTTGCTTAAATAGATTTTCCCTTCACTATAATTCTGTTGTAAGTGCTTTTGCTTCTTCGACTGTAAGAAGACAGAGAATGGTGAGAGTCCAGGTTGGTAACAAATGCCATTCCCCCCCCTCCCCCATTTCTACCTATGTTACAGCTGGGATTTTATGAAAAGGAAAATATTTACAAAGTTGCTGAGTGTGTGCAGTGGTTTGCTCTGCTAGCTTTTCTCAAAGGTACATTAAGTGCAAGAAATAGAAGGCCTGATGCCTCACCTGACTCCTTCTCCAGCCCCTTAATCAGAAATAGTATTAACTCATTGTTTTCCCTTTCCAAATTTAGGGAATTAGAAATCCTGGCTCTCTGCCTGCAATTGCTAAGACACAGTGCTGCAAGTGCATTGTATGGTTTACCCAGCAATAAGTTCATTCAGCCCGCAGAGACCTGGCATTTGGCTGCTAGATAAATGAAAGAACATATTTGACTCTCTAGGCCCCTCAAGAGGGGATTAGCTTTTCCAACTGGAGCTGAATTGGGAAGGGAGGAGGAACTGAAGACTTATGGAATAACATTCCTAGGAAGAGCCTAAAGATCGGTTAGGGAACTGCTCCTGGTTTATTCAGCACAGGACAGTGCCAGGCCCTCAGGATCCCATTATTTGCCAGCAGGGATTCTGAGCCAGTTCAGGACCCAGCTGCATGTGTTTTTCCCAGGGGCTATTGTTCCAGGTTGCTAGGAAACATGGCCCTTCAGGTGTCGCTAGGGAGACAAGGGCCTGGGTATTTGGTTTTAGGTCAGCCACAATAAAAGCTGCAGAACTGCCTGGGCGTCCTGGGTCCTCCTCTGTCATTTGTCAGCTGCTCCTCCTTCCCTGTGGTGTGTGTGTGTAGAAAAAGAGTGGGAGTGTAGGCTGCCGAACAACATAGGACCGATGCCAGTTTGGTGATCCACCTGACATCTTCGTAACAACGTAGTACTTTGCAGAGATGCTTCAGGCCCATGGCTGATGCCTTCTTGGGAATCCATTTCCTTGGTCTTCTGCATCCTGAAAAACATTTAAATCATCCCTGGCAGTTGTCAGTTCCTTTCTCCACCACCATGGCTTTCCTGGTTTGGAAGGACAAATCCTTTCCTCTGCCTCTAAGTCCTTTCTTTGGAACAGATGGTGGCAGGAGTGGGGTAGGGGTTGGGAGTTCATCCTCCATCAAAGGAATGGTGCTTTCTGCCTCCTGTAGAGGTGTCAGTCCATTGCTATTGTGTGGCTCCCTGTATGAGGGGAACCACTCATTCAAGACAAATGGAAGCAATCCCTCCCCCCCTTCACTTCACTGTCTTTGAAATACAAGTTCAAGAGCTATGAAATTGGTTCCAGTGGCTGTATGAGAAGGAAGAATATACGTCAACCTTGCTGGTTTTTCTGACTGTAATCATCCACATGCCATTTTTTTTCTCCTCCAAATCTTCCTCCAGATGGCACAGATCAAATGCATATACAATATTCTTGAAATTAGATTTGTCGGTGGATGAATAAAGGATGCGAGTATATTTAGATGTTTATTCCATTGCAATACATATTATATAGTGCATTGTCTGATTTAAGGATTTGGTACTAATAAGATAAACACACTCATTTTAGATTTACAGACCAAACTACCTTCTCTCTCACTGTGGATTGTGTGGACATGGTCTTCCTAAATTCTTATCCTTGAATGTGGAGCCCTGAGACATTCCAGCTCCCACACAGTCTAGTGGAATTTGGTGCTTTCGTAGCTCATTACTATGCACATGATTTTCTGCAGCATGTTTGTTTAGCCATTTGCTTAATGGCTGCATGTTAATGTAAGTGGAGCAGGTGTAAGTGCAGACACTGACCATTTAATATGGAGATTTAAAACAGTTAATCAGTTCCAGTTTTGCCTCTCTACAGAGGTCAATAACTGATTTTGGTACAAAGAAGAGTAGTGTCTACAGGAAATTATTTTTTGCTTCATATACATCTAAGATAAAAAAAAGTTGTACTCTACGGAGTATCAGTTTGAGAATATTGTTTATTGATAAGCTGTTCGCATGATTCTGTATTTCCATGAGACTTCCTTTTGCTTTGCCTTTCTGTCCTTTGTTTCCTTGCTACAAATGGTTGCCTTACTGCTTACCAAGTTACAAATTCCTTTCATTAACCATATTCTAGTTGCTGTTCTGTATTGATTTATTTTTTAAGTGCTCAGCTTCCTCCAGATGGCACAGATCAAATGCATATACCATATTAGCTTTGAGTAGGCTCTTGACTGACTCTGGTATCCTCTGGTACGATAAGGTTCAACTCTCAGAAAAGCCATGATGTTATATACCTACCATAGTAAGAATACCCAGTTGGGTAAAAAGACTCTTGTTAACCAACTACCATAATGAGGAAGAAGTCTTTCTTTTTCCTATTCCTGAAATCAATCAGATTTTTATAAGCTCAGACTAGTAGTGGCCACTGTCATTGTAAATATTCATTTAGGGTTGGACTTTCATAACTCAAGGCACCTCATAACCTACATAGAAAAGATAAAATCTGGCATATATGTTTTTCATTATTCTTATTTCTAAGAAGAATGTTAGTGCCTAAGATATAATTAAGAGTAGTGAATGTGACAAAATTTTAGGTGAATGTCACAAAATATAATTTAAAATTTTAATTTAATTTAAAATTTTGATCAGACAGGGCAATAATTAAGGGAATACCCAAGTTTAGCTGAAAGTTTTGGGCACTGGGTTTCTTTCTAGGGACCTGGATTGTTATTTGAATTTGGTTGCATATTATCAGTGCCTTCCTATTTGATTTTGAGCCATCAGAGTTGCTACCTTCCCTCTCATTCTTGGAGATCGGATGGCTAGATACATACTTCTTTCCTTTAAAATAGAGACGCACAATCTTTTTTCAGGCCAAGAGTTGGAAGTTACCAGCACGTTTCTCTGTTCCCAGCCCAGCAGGGTTGGGTCACAGATTCTACAAGTTCTTTTCGATTTGGGAGCAATGACCCCATCAATATGAACAGGGGACTTTTATTCCAAGCCAGTATTTAAAAATCAAATCAAAGAATCAGAGACAGAAATCAAAGAATATACAGGAATATGGAAACTATAACATTACCCAATATATTAAGAAATATCAATTCAAGACAGCAAGTAAAAGCATTCAAGATTACAACATGACGAGAAAGTAAAACTTTATACCCTTTCTGCTAGCTAGGAACCCCAGAAAGTTGGTGATAGTTACATTCTTTCAAAGTCAGCAACTATGCATCAGCACTCAGGTAGGTCAGCACTGAAGTTCCATTCTATGAGATTTTTAAATTAACTTATATAAGCCCTGAACCCTAATTAAGCACACCTGCTTTTCAATTGGCTCATCTCACTGGATTTTAACAAGGACAAAGAGAAAAGGTCGACCTTATCTTGGAACACTTCGTTGCTTTGCCAAGAGTGGAACCATCACAATTCAAAACTAAGCAGTCCTGCCAAGAATGAGACCATCAAGGCTAAGGAGACTTTGTTTATAACAGGTGGTGATGAGAACATCTCAAAATTAAAAAGTATCTGTTTCTCAGGGTTTATTGGATTGAAGATGAGAAAGATCGTAGGTTTACATAGATTTCTCACTGAGGACAGGGCAGAACAAAACAAGACCTAAGTATGACCCATTACTGAATAGAATAAATACTTGCTTAATTCTGCATTATATGGAAATATAAAGTCACATTAACTTCTATTGGTGAGGAGGAATTGGCAAGGAAGAACTGAGTAGTGGCATGTGTGATGCACGTAAAGGAAAGAGGTATATACTAGTAATTCAAGTTCTCCAAACCAATTATCTGTGGAACTACCAGGATCCCAAATGTAGGTTCCTGCTTTAAATAAAATTGCTTTTAGTATATTTTGTATTGAATAAGGTGCAGTATGGAGATCCTATGTTCATGGGTGAGTAAGGGGAAGAAAACCTAGTTAAAGAAAGTACATTAAAATGGATCATTTTGATGATATATTCTTTCTCAGTTTTAGTGTCAGCGAGACTGAGGGAGGCCCACCTGTTGGCCTTTTCCAGACATTCTGTCTCTGAGCTGCCTCCTTATTGCTTGGATTCATGTTTCTTCCTTCTCTCATTTCCTTCCACAAATAATGAAAAAAATAAATAGTGCAGAATTCAAGAGCAGGGATTCAGGGACTGGGGAGAAGACTGATGTGCAGGATAGATTGCCAGTCTCCTGTAGAGCATTTTTCTCTCCTTTTCCACAGGTGCTGACCCTTGACATTCCACAGCAGCCTGGGTCACTAATTTGAGATAAAGCAAACATTAGCCCTCCCCTGAGTCTTAGTTGTGGGGTCTAGACGTCTTGCCTGCATTTACATTGCACTTGTGGCTGCAGGATGTGTGGTCTTCATAAAAATTAGTCATCCTATTCTTAACCATAGGCAAGCTTCTCTATCAGCCCTGTCCTAAAGGTCTAGTCTGGGGATATCTGGATTCAATGAAGAGTAGAGATTCCACATAGAACATCATAGATAATGCACTTAAACTTTGATTTAAAGATCCTTAAAGCTGTTATATATATGCTTTCCTTAGCCTTTTAATAGATTTGCAAGTTCTCTATTTTGTTCTATAGAGAGATAGCTTTACTGATACAGATAATATTGTAGGGTTTCTCTTATAAGGAACTGGACAATGAAAGCTTGATTGATGATTAAGTTGTCTTTTCTGTATCCTTTTCTGTTCCTGATAGCTCTGTATGTAAATCTTTTTTTTCTCCAATGAAAAGTATAGGTTTTCACTAGGCGGATAAATGGGTCTGTTTACATGCTAAGAAAGTAACCAGATAGGGGTAAGACTTCACTCCTACTCAGTTTTACAATATATTTTTAACTATCTATTAGCTTTCAAATTATATTGTGTAACAGATATAGAATTTACTTAGTAGCTACTGGTGAAAGTCTGATGGATGAAGATCTCACCTATTTTGTAAAAATAGTAAATCATGCAATCTGTAACTAATACAAGACTTGGACATGAAACAAATCTCCAGTTCAATAAATTCTTTCTTTCCCATCCTGCAGATGGGACATTTCATAGACATTTATGAAAGCTAGATGTATTACAATAAAATATAGTAATAATATGCCCATCTTCAAATGTCTATAATCTTCTTTTGAGTCCACAATTTATATTAACTATCTTTGCTTAAACAACTTATATTAGCTGTTTTTGTTTTTGTGTTTTTCCTAGCATGCCACTCAACAGATCAGCATGTAAGGATTAAGTTCATAATACTCAGTGTTAATCAACAGCATAGAAAAACAATACATTCTGAATAAGAAGAAATGAAAAAAAAAACTGTTCACATAAATTAGGAGGTTAAATGAGTACATGGACAGCTAAAGAGAAGAACTGCAATTTCTCTCTGCTTATTAAATTTATTAAACTTAATCTAAATTTTAGGTTCATATACTAGTGAAATATGGTCAATGACTTTGTACTGATCTTCCAGATATTTCTCAAATATTTATGGATGAATTCCTCTTCTGTTTGTTCTCCTCTTGATACGTTAAATAACAACAAACTTGATTCCTAGCACATCGTTCTTAAGTGTCAGAATAACACAAATGTAAATGTCAGATATTCTTGAGAGTTCATGGCCAAACTGTTGATGATAGAGGAGAAGATATGAAGTAGCTCAAATTTAACTTAAATGTGCTTAGGCTAAATCAGACTTCCAGTCCAGAGAATGTCCTCCGGCTATCTCATTGTAATTGCAAAGGGCATGGTAGCTTCAATAAAAGTAAAAGTCACACTAGGGCATTATTGCATCACCCTTCAAACTCTTTTCAAAATAGCCCTACTGGAAAACTAGTTACGGACCAAACCACCAATCAATCAACCAGAATAGAGCTGGAAGGGACCTTGGAGATCTTCCATTCCAACCCCTTGCTCAAGTGGGAGACCGGCCGTCCAGTCTCTTCTTAAAAACCTTCAGTGATGAAGCACCCACAACGAAGGTCAAGCTGTTCGACTGTAATTGTCTTCACTATTAGGAAGTTTCTCCTTAGTTCTAGGTTGTTTCTCTCTTTGATTAGTTTCCATCCATTGTTTCTTCTCTTGCCTATAGGACAAGAAATCATCTTCTTCATTTTCAGAAGTGCCTAACAGATGTTTCTGAGAGATTTATAAGCAGGGCACTGTGGTGTTGGGTGGCTTGTGCACGGCTGCTAGACTAGCAGGAATGAAGTGAGATGACAAATAAATTCCACTGTTGTGCTGTAACTGTGTTGTAAAAAATTCTGTAAGTATCCAGGTATTAAGATTCTGGGAGGGAAAGCCATAAACTGCCCATAGTCATTGGATAGCAGCAAATAAATTTCACAATAAATAAATAGATAATAAATGAATAAAATTTAAAAAGAGATGCAGTTTGCAGATTAAGGCTGCTAGGTTAAAAATTGTAGTAGTCCTCAAATTATGACCACAATTGTCCCCAAAATTTCTATACCTAAGTAAGACATTCGTTAAGTGAATTTTCCCCCATTTTACGACCTTTCTTGCCACAGTTGTTAAGCGAATCTCTGCACTTGTTAAGTTAGTAACATGGCTGTTAAGTGAATCTGGTTTCCCCACTGATTGTGCTTGTCAGAAGGTTGCAAAAAGTGATCACATGACCCCAGAACACTGCAACCGTCATAAATATGAGTCCGTTGCCAAGGGGCTGAATTTTGATCACGTGATCATAGGGATGCTGCAAAGGTCGAAAGGGTGAAAAATGGTGATAAGTAATTTTTTTCAGGCTGTTGTAACTTCGAATGGTCACCAAACAAACAGTAGTAAGTTGAGGACTATTGTTAGTGTGCTAAGTTCTTTCCCTACCTAATGATAGAGTTGGCCAGGACTAGTGCCTACATATTAGTATCACTGCATATTTTTGTGTGAGTGTACACACACTTCTTCACAGTCTCTCTCTCCACTGGTAGCTTTTGTATTTGATGATAGGCATTTTCTTTAGGTTTCCATTAACAAATACCCCTGTTTTCTTGCCCGGTATAAGAAATTTATATGGAAAACCTAGTCTTTTCACTCTAAGAGGAATTAGCCCTTACTCTGTGTGCAAGAAGGTCACAGGAACTGGAGCATGCAACTTTATTATGTGCCTTTTGTACTGTAAATCTTTGTTAGAATAAACTGTCCCTGGCCACCTACCCCAGTTAAAGGGCATAGGCTTTGGTGACAGGAGCAGTCTGTCATTATTAGCATTCTCTTTCTGGCATGAAACCTCTTTTGCTACCAGTCTGCTTACAACTCTCTCATCCTGCAGATGATTACAGATATTGGGAGAGAATGCTAACTATCAGTCTTGCTTTCTTTCAAAGTCGACATTAGCTTGTGGCAATCTTTGTCTTAGAACCGTATGTCTATGACCTCTGAACATCAAGTAGGCTGTGATGAATTGTTATCAGCCTTGGATGCACATGTGTGCACTCACCAATAAGGTCTTGACAAAGTACAAATTTAAGCTATCTTCCTCTGAAAATTGCAACCATTTCCCCCCCAGAATATGAATACCTAAGATATTTATGGAAGTTCTTATAACATGGTTATAGCATGATCATGGATCCAGTCTGTCAGTTTAACTGTATATAAGTATAAACACAGCAATATTAAGAAGATATGAAAAATGTAAGGGTTCATGACTTGAATGAGTTCTATTATAGCCTTTGTTTTGAATAGTAGCATTCTATTCTCATAGAATAATAGCATTCAATGTTTTCATGGGATTTCTCACAGAGATATTAGGTGATTTCGTGTTTGGTCATTTTGGTCATTTTGTGAAGTTGGAAAAAAGTTGCAAATTGTTTTGAGTATTTTCCTTCAAGCAAATTTAACCCAATGAGTAAAATGTGGCACCCTGATGGTAAACTCTTCATTGGGAAAGAATTCAAGCTACAAAAGGAAACTCATTCTTTATCTAATGGTAGGGTTTTTTCACACCATGGCTGTTGGAGTGTGATCTCTTATAGCATATTTAAAATGGCTAGGCAGAGGGCTTTTTGCCACACCTGACTGTTAGCATCTATTGTTGTATATCAAGAAATCGGCTATACTAGCATCCAAAAGAGAATGGCTTCCCTTATAGTAGCACACAAAAGCATTATTTCAAGTAAAACCAATCTGCTTATATTTGGTATTCTCTCAAAAGCATGCCAGGTGTTCTTTCATATAATATATAGCAATTTGCTTTCATGCCCCAGATGGACTTCAACAATAAACTAATTCAATCCTGTTTTTTTCTCTAGAGAATCTCTCCTATTGTAGCAATAGTGGGTGACTGATTAATGAAATGTAAAAGAGAAATTAAGGTTTGTATCATATTAAGAAAGGACAGCTGTCTAAATGGAAGCATAGTAATAGAGTATTCTACTTAATGCAGCCAAAATCCATGTAATTATTTGAAGGTAAGGGGATAAATTAAATGCCTTTGTTTTCTAGTTTTATGCTATCATGTGAATTTTAAAAAGCATTGGTTGGTTAATGAATGACATAGCATATATAAATGTATTGTCTTTGTTGTTATTTCTTGTATTGTGTTATCCCTATAAAAAGAGCATTGAAATTATTCAAGCATGCCTATTTTTTAAAAAATTGTATGACTATATATAGTATCTTAACATTAAACTTCATGCAACTATTTGCAACTAAATAAAACATGCTAATAAGACTCATAGACCAAGGAACTCTTTTGTCTTTCTGGTGCTACTACAAATCTGACTATCTGAAAAACTGTTCCCATTATTGCTCACACTGATGACTCTTCAGAAGCTGTATTGCCTCAGTATTGTGTTCATGTTCAAAATGGAATTGTGGACATTTACTTGGTGGCATGTTGTTGAATATTTCTCCCTAGGGTTGAACTTGCTCACCTTCCCAAATTCATTCCACAGATAATTTTTAAAAATTCTCCTCTGGACAGCAATCCCAGACAGTAGTTAAAGTTTTTATTTCTGCCTGTAAATTATTGATAAGTTACCAGACAATAGTTTGTCATGTGTGATGAAATCATAGGCTGCCCCTAGGCTGACAGGTGAAGAGCAATGGTGAAGGCCAGAGGTGAAGGGCCCAAATAAGCCTTCTCTTTTCACATTTATAATTAGAGCATACCAAACCATTGAGTGCCATATTTTAGCATTCAAAAATGAAGACAATTGGAAAAGAAGAATTAGTTGTTTATATCGTGTGCCACACATGTCACATAATTTTAAAAATATTTATACATGTAATTTTATTTTGTAGTATGTTTTATTAGTTTTTACTTCATTACAGTGAAATTGCAAGTGACTCATAAAATCAGTTAAAATCCTTTTGCTTCCACCTAAACTAATTATACCATAGATATTCCTTTTAAAAAGTTGCCTTCTAACCTACTATCTGTTAATGACAATAAGAAATCTCTGTCATTTATATATTATGGTTTGTGGTATGAAATGAAATGCAATTTCTGACATTTGAAGTGATGCTTGCATAACCTCCTTGAAACAACAATCCTAATTATCCAAACCTCAGGCTGAACCTTCTGGGACCTGCAGTAACACTTCTGTTAACATGCTTATAGCTTCTCTTTTACATATCAGGAGCAGCAAGAGCAAAGCATCTGTCCTAGAGACTATAACCGAGAAGTACCACCCTTGTCCCTCCTGAGTGACTATTGTGAGTGATGCTACCATCTGTCTTAATTGCTTCAGTTGTAGACATTTTGGGATAGGCTCTTTTCCCCAGTCAGATGGAGGAGAACAGTTGTGGAAAATAGATGTGTTCAATGAGATCTGAATGTAGGGTAATCTCAATTGAAATCTCCCTTTGTTAGAATCAAATATCATAATTGGCTGGATTCAAATTCCCATTAAATCAAGAAATTCTCTCGAATACCTTTTGGGGATTATCAACTGTATGATGAATTTATTTCAGAAGGATGTTATAAGGATAAACAGGATGTGGATGAGGATAAAGCTCTAAGAATTTAAACAAAAAAGCAGGCTTCTATATATAGATTCAGAGATTCACAAATATCAGCCGTAAGGATCTGTAGGATGATTATGTTTTATGGATAGGTTGTAGGGAGGTGGAGGGTAGAATGAATCTGACACAAGAACTAGGATAAATTCTGCCCAGCCTCCTCAGACTGGATGTGGGCATAAGCAATTCAAGTCGATAAGGAAGGACACTGCATTTTAGATGCTGCTAACTCAAATATCTTGATAATATTCTCTTGGGTCATTTCTCATTAGGTAACCAAAGCAGAGTTATTGGTTGCAAGTGCCGATGAGTGGAGGAGGCTTACTTGAAGCCTTATAAGTGGCATTGGCTGAGCCACATTAGACCAATGGATGTTGGGTTACTCATCATGGTTTTGACAGTCTGATTTGAACATATGTACCCCAAACCCATGTCTCAGATGAGATAAAAGGATTTTTATACAAAAATTCTAAGCTAGTAGGAAAGTAGCTCTAGATTTTTGCATTCCCATGGCATCAAAAATATTGTAGAACTGAGGTGACTTATTTCTGAGAAAGCTACGAAGAAGATTAAAGGATGTGAAATCAAAGATTTTTAGTGGGTTTAAAAACTACAGTTGTGTTTCCATGTTAGAGACAAATTCTTGCCTTGTGCCTTCAGCTCCTGAATTTCAGGGCTTTTGTCATGACATGACATGTACATTATTTGATTAAAAATCAGGTCATGAATGGTTGAAAAAAGATTAGCAGACATCTAAACATTACTCAAGTAGTCTGGAAAATGGACAGCCCGCCCCTCTTTTAGAAATGGAATTTTAGAAAGAAATTGAAGATTTTCTATCCTAATGAAGATCAACTGTGCTCTAGAATGAAAGCAACACAGTTGTTATAAATTCTGTACTATAATCTTTTTTCCAGTTAGTAAATCTTGAAGCAGTCTCAGTGGGAAACTTGTTTTCAATGAAGCAGATTGCGAAAAGTCTTACAGCTTTAAAATCTCAGCAGTTTCTGAAGCCAGGAGTGAAAGTGACAAGAATGTGATCTTCAATATACCCAGCTGGACTTTAAAGTCTTTGGCTGCATATCTTTTCTTCTTCTCTTTGTGTGGAGTGACTACGAGAGATCTTCATTGCTGCAGGTTCTGTATCAACCTGGGGCCTGGCAATGATTTTTAGTCCTTGTTCTCAGCATTTCAAGTCATCCAATTTAAAAAACATTCTCTGTTCTCCTCACAATGCAGTAGGCATTTCACTGATCGTGGGTCAGTTCATATGTGCTTGCTTTAATTGATTAGGGGTCAATGGAAAGGTAGAGTGTCTTACCTCTGCTTTAAGGCTTGAAGCTTCACATGTGTTGTTTTTGCCCACATTTTTACTAAATATTTCAACTTCTATAAAAGTTAAATATTACTAGTTCCATTAAGTGACTGGCTATTGCATGACTCAATCAAGCAACTGAGTATTCAAGCCTGTAATTGAAACTATTTGAACATTATCATATATATCATACTACATGAACTATGGTTTGATATATATAATGATACTCAAACTGTAGCCCACTAGTTCTACCTACAGGGTGAAAACAGAAAGGCCAAGAATAGATTCATGCTCATAAAAACACCTATCTTTTCAGCTTTCTAGAAAATATTCCTGAAATATTCCAAAATCCATCTGAAATTGTCAGCTTATAGATAGATCAGATACTACAATTTCTATGAATGGTGTAGTGGCCCCAGTGGTGGGATTCAAGCAATTTAACAACCGGTTCTCTGCCCTAATAATTTCTTCCAACAACCAGTTTACCAAACAGCTCAGAAACTTAACAACTGGTTCTCCCGAAGTGGTGCGAACTGGCTGAATCCCACCACTGAGTGGCCCTGATTTATGGTGACATTTTCGAAAGGAAGGACTTGGAAAAATTAGTTGAATGCATAAGAGAAAAGAGCTAGACTTGTTTTAGTGCATGTTCATGCTGAGCCTGTTTCTGCAGAAGAACCAATTTCATGTGCTGAAAGTCCTATTCTGTAGAGACGAACCGCAGAATCTAAACCACCTTATGTAGTTTAGTTCTTGAATATCTATGTGCAAATCTTATCATTCTTAAATAATACAAGAGATCCTAAATATTTAAATATATATAACATCTCTTGTGCACTGAAGTATATAAAAACTCAACACTAACAGCATCTCTACCACCCTAGACTCAGTGAGCTACAAAAAGACAGTTCATGAAGAAGAATATACATTTTGAAGGCAGCACGGAGCTCTGAATGTTTTTTAAAATGCTAATTCCAAAGGGTTATATGCACACACATTTGAAGTAGTGTATGGGCATTCCTCAAAAAAAAAAAAAATGCTAGTCACTAACACTGTTGCAGACAGCCATAGCTCAGTGACAAGAGCATAAACTGCACACACAGTAATGATCTAGTTCGCCCTCGCCCTCCCCCAGCATAGAAAAGCTGCCTGAACCCATAGGTAGCCGCTGCTAATACGTGTTGACAATATTGGATTCTGCAAATCAATACAAAACAGTAGCCCTTATTTATATAGTTTGTTTTAGTGAACATTATAACACTAAAACTCCAATCATTCCTGATCACTGGCAATGTGGACTGTGGCTGATATGATATATGGAGAGTCACACATTCCCCACTTCTGCTCTAGTTATATGATGCTAACTGACTGAGATGGTGTGCATGAGCTTTATAGAAAAGCCTTTCTTATGTGCATTTCTTGGTGTAAAGTTATGAAAGCAAAAGAACGAATTCATTCCCCCCCCCCCCCATGCCTTCAAGTTGTGTTGATTCCTAGTGAATGGCTGGACAAGTTCCTACATTTTCTTGGCAGGATTTTGGAAGTAAATCCAAATCCAATGGCAATCGTCTGCCATTGCCTACTTCCTAGGGCTGAGCAAGGATAACTAATGTCATGCAGTTGGCTTTGTGCTTAAGGCGGGACTAGAACTCATGGTCTCCCAGTTTCTAGTCTGGTGCCTCTAATCACTATACCAAACTGGTGCTCTCAACTCAAATTTCAGCATTGTGAAATCTTAGATAACTCAGTATTCTGTTGAAATCAGTAAAACTTAAATGTATGGCTACACATTGTAAGCAGCAGCTCATTAATAGATATGCTATCTTTTCCTAGTGACAAACATAGATTATAGTATTGAATAATATTTACCATGCGGTGGCCTTTGTTTTGAATTCTTAGCCATCAGCTAACAAAAATGGTACCAGCTTGGTTAGTAGAGACTCTTAGATGTATTTTGTTCTCCTACATACATCAATATATAAATGCATTACTGTTTTGAACTTGATATCAGGATTCCAACTCAGGCAGTCAACAGAATATATTTCCTAACACACTAAGTCAGGGTTTCTGACCAGAGTTTTAGCCAGCATGGAGAATAAATGAACCACAGATGGCCCCCTTGTACCCTGTATGAAAAATGAATAAAGATTGCTCATCAAGTAAAAAAAAAATTCCTTGCTACTTTATGGCCAGAAACATTCATTGGATAGCTTGCCTTAGCTAATGTAGTATGAGAAATAATTTTAAAATTACAATAATAACATTAAATAACACAGTAGAATAAGTCCTGTAGTGAGCCTCAGAAGTCCTTGAGGAATCAACAATGTACAGTATTTGAAGGCAACAGGTTCCATGAATATCCAATGCTATACTAGGTCTCAGATTAGATTTTTTAGTAGCTCATCACATACGGAATAATTCTATAGTCTTACAACTTGGAAAATCAGGCACCTAATGACACAAAGGGGCTCTCTAGTAGAGTAGCCCTATTGCAACCACTTTTTATATAGAAAGGGCAAAACATTGGAGATTAACATTATGGTTTTTTGCCATTCTTCCTGCTTTTTTTCTGGTTTTCCTGGTTTTCTGTGGAATGTTGAGTCTGTAAGTCACAGAATTTTTCCATAATGCATGGAAATTCACAAAGTTGCAGTTTCAAACATCTGGGGAGGGGCAGTTTGTAGAAGGCAGCTTAAAGAAGGCTATTGTGCATTTGAGATTATTTTGTCCTGTATTTCTTTTATTGCGCTGTTCAGGGCCACTTGAGAAACAAAATAGGAGGAAGAAAGCTTTATGGGCTACTTTTTGTAATAAAGGCAAATGGGTTTTGTGATTATTTTAGTGCAGCAAAATGATGTATGTCTCACAGTGGGGGAGGAATTATCCAGAAATGTTTCAATCATTATGTGACTAAAGGTTTGAGGAGGCAGCTGCCTGGCTGTGACTGGGAACTAATAGGACATGCTAATACCAAGATCTGAACTATTGCCAGCTAGTCAATGTCAGGAGACTGTGGTGTCAGACTCAAAGAAAAGATGCTGGTCTTGCCAATTGCTGTATGCTTGGCAAAAAGGCAGTGCCAACTCTTGTTCAATTGCCAAGTGCTGCCAAGTTCAGCAGGGAGACAAAGTGGGGGTCCTGGTCTTTATCTGGGAAGCTAGTCATGTTCCACTAAGATGTATTTGGAAGAGTGCGGTTTTGTGGCAAAAACACTAAAGCAGGGCTTCATAACCTTTTTTGTGCCATGGAGACCTTTGAGAGTCTACTGAAACAGAGGGGCCCCCTTTCAGAAAAAGAATGTAAATGCATAAAATAAATAAAATAAAATAAGCAGATATATAGATTGTATTATGAAAGCAACTACAGACCGTCACTTCAAAACCACCTCTCAGAGCTCCAAAAACCAGGAAAAACAAAACAAAACAGAAGGTAGTTTCCATAGAACAGTATCTTCTTTTGTCCCCTATCTTCATTCACATTTCAGATGTCTTCCAAACTGGTACTTTGGAAATGTCAAACAAACACACAGCAACTTCATAATATATTTTCTTGTCATGTAAGAATCTGAAAGCATGTTGGTTTGGTGCATTTAATATTAGCTTTTGCAAGCCAAACCTACAAATCCTATCATTTATGGTCATCTTGGTGGAGGTAGATCAATGGGAAAGGAATATACTGTAAATGTCAAGAAAAGAAAAGAAAAGTGAGAGGGGTGGGGGGAAAGCCCATTTTCTTTTCCTTTCTCAGGGTATTCAGACTGAACAAATGTTTCTTCCTTGTTACCACTGACAATCCTAGTGTCATTTCTGCTGGTGTATGTTTTTGCAAACGGTGAATTGTTGTATCTCCACCCCATTGCTTCCCAAAGCTGTCCTTATTTGCAGGGTGGCAGGGGCTTCCCATTTTGACACCCACCCGACTCGCTTCCCATCCGGTGCAGACTCGCCATCGCCACCCTCCTCTGACAGCTCACTGGCTGGCCTCCTGGCCAGCCGGCCGGCTCTCCATCCAGCACCCTCAGCGAGTTGTCCCCACAGCGAATTTACGGTGTTGCGATGTCCTGCAAAGAGATGGCGGCAGCGAGTTGGCATCAAGGAGACAGCAGTGGCGTGAAGGCCGCCCCCTGCTGGCTGCGTTGAGCTAGCGGTGTCGAGTCGTCATAGACCCTTCCTTATATGCTGTCTTTCCTTATTCAATATGAGATGGCTGAAATGTATACCAATCATAGGGTCATTTATGCAATAATTATAGTGGCTTAATCAGAGGAAAATATGAGAAAAGCATTATGGAAGGCTGCAACTTTCTGTATTGATAAAAACAATATTTTGGTAATATTTTGGCATTGTCATGTTGTAGTTGAAGTGTGCTACTTGGGCTTTGGGGTAACTCATGATACCCCCCAGTTTAAAATTGTAGAGCTTTAAGCAAGGCAGAGTATTATTTATTTGATTGACTGATTGAGAGATTGATTTTTAATCTTACCTGTACAAGTAACTCAAGGTAACAAACATACATAATATGTCTCTCTCCTCCTATTTTCCAAACAATGCTATTTTATTTATTTATTTATTTATTTATTTATTAAATTTCTATACCGCCCCCTCTCCCGAAGGACTCGGGGCGGTGAACAGCCAAAATTAAAAAACATACAATATAAACATTAAAATACTATAAAAAACAAAATTAAATTTATATTTTATTTATTTATTTATTTATTTATTTATTTATTTATTTATTTATTTATTTATTTATTAATTATATTTCTATACCGCCTTTCTCCCGTAGGACTCAAGGCAGTGTACAGTCAAGAAAAAATATAGATACACAAACATCATAAAATTGCTAATTAAAATTGTTATTATAACATAGTTTGGCCCAATTAAACAGAACCTAAAATTAGATAACATTTTAAAAACATTCACATGTTCATATGTTTAGCCCCGCCTGTTGGAACATCAGGGTTTTGAGGGCACGGCGGAAAGCACGGAGATCAGGGATATTTCGTATCTCAGGGGGCAGTTCATTCCAAAGGGTTGGAGCCCTCACAGAGAAGGCCCTCTCCCTGGGAGTTGCCAGTCAGCATAATTTGACTGATGGTACCCTGAGTAGTCCCTCCCTGTGAGAACGAACTGGTCGGTGGGAGGCTATTGGTGGCAAAAGACGGTCTCGTAGGTACCCAGGTCCTAAGCCATGGAGCGCTTTAAAGGTGATATGAGCTGTGTTGGGATGAAAGTGGCTGGCCCAAAGTCAATCCTGAGTTATCTGACTGTATAATGATTAACACTGACCTTTAATTTGAAAGAAATAATTATACTGGATATTTAACAATGATACTCAACACATAGTGCTGTTGAATATATAAGGGCATTATATTTATTTGACAAATATCTTGCTGAGTCTTACTGCACAGCATTTTCTGCGTAGTGATTATGAGAAAGTGTAACTTGCAAGGGACCAAATACATAAATCGTCAATAATCTAACTCCGTGATGGCGAACCTATGGCATGCGTGCCAAAAGTGCAAAGCCATCTCTTCAGGCATGCCAGCCATTGCCCGTTGCTCTTCCGGGTTCCGCCGCGCATGCTGGCCAGCTAGTCTTCGCACACACATGCGTGCCAGAAACTGGAAGACCAGGTAACTAGTGCGCATGCGCACACCAGAAACCAGAAGCTCAGCTTCCCAGGATGCACATGTGTGCAGGGGAACTGCTCTTCCGGTTTCCGGCGCTCCCGCACGTGTGCATCAGGGAGCTGCTCTTCCAGTTTCCTATGCTCCCCCATGCGCACGCGCTCCTGTTTCGGCACTCGGTGCCAAAAAGGTTCACCAGCACTTCATCATATTGTTAGAAATTTCAGTATAATTTTCTTCTATGTGATCTATTGATTAGCAAGAGGAATGCCTGGTCCAATGAGGTGATATTATTTATCCTTCCATTAACCAATCCAAAGATGAGAATCAAAACCAGTCCTAACAACTATTTTTCTTCTCAGAAATCTCCGTTGTGTCCAATTTATTTATGACAAAATATAATTTTTATATATAATATAAAGTATTTTATAATTGTATGATGGTTCTTATAACCAGTGTCTTCTAACAATCCTATCTAGTCTATCACATTCCCAGTGTTTATATTTAAACTAATACATCTGTATACATTTTTTGCTGAAATCTCATTAGTTTTTTTTATTTGACTTTTCATCACCTTCAAAATACAGAATAAATTAGTATTTTAATACAAATACGGTATATCGTAACACACTGACTAGACTATTTCAAAGTCAGTGATTGAGGCGTGTACCTGAATTGTAACTTTATACAATTGGAACTTGGTTCTGAGTTTTCTCTGCTTCATCTTTTCCTTTCTCAGACCTGGGTAGGTGAGAATATCTAGTTCACACTTATTAGTGAAGTAAAATCACAGCAGGAAATAATAGAAACTCTAAGCACATCATCATGCAGTGTCCTTGGCAGCACAGCCCTCGGTAGAAATAAGTAACAACTTGAAAGAGAAAGAGAGTGTTTTTTCCCCTCATTTTCACTTTGGAGAAATGTCTAGAAAGAAGAAGGAATCCCATGCTGATAGGGCATGGATTGAGGGCATCAGCTGGTGATAGATATCCCATTAGCTGAATAGAGAAGTGTAATTATTATATAACTTATAGCAGGCATAGAATGATTTTTGGATCTTCTTGTGACAGAATGCCTCTTAGAGTCTATCCTTGCAGCAGATCAGCTTATTATCTCCTCATCACTGTTGGGGGATGGCCAGGCGCTTCAAAGATATCTCATATGATCCATAGCCGAGAGTCTTACTTTATATTTGAATAAGGGCAAGAACTTATTAAGCCAAATTAAAAGAAAGAGAGAAAAGAGGCACATTTGAAATGTCCTACAGTATATATTCAACCAGTGAGATGGCATACTTTTAATAATCACTCATGACTTAGAGGGTTGAAATGCACCCATTAAACTTTGGGGAAATCCAAAGTAAATTAAAAATTGTCTCTAACATTTCTAAGAAATCATCCAAAGAAATTATGTCATATGAATTCTATCTTTATTGAGTTAAAGCAGGAACATTGTGCATCAAAGAGAAAAAGTCTGACCAGGCATGAGGTCTTATCTCTCTTCTGCAAGGCCTCTGACACTCTCCAACATTTTGATCCCTGCTTTCCTGCCATGGCACAACTGCTTTGTAGTACTTCCACTGCCACCAGTGGAAGTCCAGGGAGGCAATTTATTTGAAATGATTCCTCAGTTGTAACACCTTCAAGGCATGGATTTTAAAATAATATCTTTTAATTCGTGAGAGAGGGTTGGTTAAATTGCAGGCACAAACATTTTCAGAAACTTCATGGTTCCATATAAATCGAACTTGAGCTGGGTATACAATAGTGAGAAGATCAAGCTATAACCTTCTGTCCAAGGTAGCTGTTAAAATCTTAGTAAACTGCAGTTACCAAGGGAAAAAAATTACAGTATAATCACAACACAAAAATGTAATTTACTTCATTAAATTTATTTGGAAAAGGTATTTATTAAATAATTTATTAGAAAAAAACCATTTTAATTTTTGTTAAATATGATTTTATCTTTTTCCTTTAACCTGTAAATAAATGTATGTAAAGCAATTTATAATACAGACTTCAATATGAAGCAATCAGCTCAAGACTGAAACCTACATTCTTTAACAAACATTTTGAAATAATCTGCAGCAGTTTCTCCTTTTTAATTGTTTTTTTTATTTAAAAAAATGATTTGAACCTGGGTTCGAATCACAGGATATGGCTAGATGATGAGAGGTAAATAGGTTGAAATAGATCTATACTAGTCTCCATTTCTTTCTTTGTTGGTAAATATAAATTTAACATCTTTTTAATGTTAGTTTTGTATGAAAAAGTCAATTTTATGCTTGTAATATCAATATTCTAAATTGTTACTAATATTGATAGGCTATTTTGTACAGCATATTGAGGCAAGCTAAACAAACCACATTATGGTTTAATGCAATGTGTAAACACAATTTAACTGGACAAAGAATAAATCAAATACCAAACCTTTCTATTTTTACTTGAGTAATGCCATATGCTGCATTTCTCTTGGTTCTGCCAATAGTAACAGTGTGCAATATTATTTAATTTTGAGCAGTGAGATAAGGACATAGCTTGATCTACATATGCAGAAAAATGTGGTAGAAATGAGGAGAAAGTTGTAAAGCAATAAAGAAGTTATGCTAAGTGGGTGATACCTTTTAAAAACCCATATATGTGTATGTATATACGTAATCTTTGCTTACAGAAACCTCTCATAGCAGAAACAAAGTGAGGGTTTTTTTATCCGTAGACCTTTTTTTTTGTTCCTCAAATTCACTGCAGGGATTTTTTTTCCCCTACCTTGGAGAGCAAAATGATATCCCTACTTGTAACTTTAAATGACAGGATTCTTACATTTATACAGTACCACCTTCTTATCTTAAGCTCTTCTGAATGTGGTTTTTACACCTAGAACAAAGCGGCTGAAAGATGTGTAGGAAGTTAGCCATTTTCAAATAGTGCAAGAGAGACCATACTATCTAAGCTGATTCAGAACAGTTAAATAGCAGTTCCTAAGATATTTAGAGGAAGGGATAATTAGTTAATTAGCAGCAACACCAATCAGAGGCAGAAAGCACAACAGCTTTGGGAATTACCCACCCACTTTTTTCTGTAACAAGCACAGCTCAGAGTGAAAATCTTATGTAGCCATTCCATAATGATGATGTTATCCTTTCTAAAAACTCATCCCAAGTATATCTTCATCATTGGCATAATGTGTGGTATGCAGTCTACAAATCCTGGATGGCTCTCACTGCTTTCATCTGATTTTTTCCCCCAATTTGTATCTCTAATGGGTAAAAAAGCTCAGTTGAGTCAGCAGCTGTCAATGCTTGGTGCTGGGAGCCAAATTGTCACAGCCCAATGCAAGCTGCCAGGGCTGCAGAGTCAGGGTTGTAATGAGACCTTAATAGTGCAATTACCACCCATTGATTTACCCAGCACATAATTGGCAGTGGCAGCAGCTGCCTTGTAATAGATGGCTGTGATTATTGGCAATGAGGAGCCTGGTATAGGCAGCCCTGAATTTTTGTGGGCCCAAAGATCAAATGCATGTCTTGCATACAGAAAGTCATACACTCACTCTTGTGGCTCTTCGGTAAAAATATTGCAGGTTAGACATTTTGGGGTAGGGGTTAGAGAGTCAGGCTAGAAACAAGGTGACCGGTAGTTCTAGTCTTGCCTTGGGCACAAAGCCAGTTGAATGACTTTGGGCCAGTCACTTTATCTCAGCCCTAGGAAGGAGGCAATGGCAAACCACTGCTAAAAATCCTTGCCAATAAAATTGCAAGGACTTGTCCAGACAGCCTCTAAAAATTGGACACAATTGAATGGAAGACAACAAAAGGATTTCAGAAAGTGGTTTCAACAGGTATTCTACAAAAAAGTAAGGTAGGTGGAGGTGCATTTGTAGAGGCAGAACCTGCCTTAAGAAATACAGTGAAGGGAGCAAGAAATGGAAAGGAAGAAAGAGGAAGAAACACTTTATTGCAGCCTGCATTGCTCACCATTTAAAATGTTATTCTATCATTGAGTGTCCAACTAAGTGTCCATTGAGTGTCCAACTAAGAATATTTCTAGCCACATGGAGTTGGAAGGGATCACAAAGATAATCTAGACCAAATCCTCTGCAATGTATAGGAAAAGCAATGAAACATCCTTGAGAGTTGACTCTTCTCAAAAAAACTTCACAGATGGGAACTCATAATCTGCCACTTTCTCTTCATATTTCACAGATCAGCCAGATTACTGACAATATCACTGAGGACAATGTGCAAAATTTCCTTCACACATGTAACAGATTTATCTGGATCCCTTAGGTATCTGGGACAGATCATTTTCACTGGCTCATGGTTTCAAATGTCAGCTTTCTGTCAAAAGTGATCTGTCCATGATAACAGAGTCAAGTTCTTCCACATTCTAATTTCCATGTTTTGGAAAATCAGCTAAAATCATCTTAGGTAGCTAAGAAAATTTGTTAGAAATTGATGTGAGCAGAACCTCAGCACCATCCTAGTCACTTTAACAACATCTACTGTATTCGGATCTGTCAGATGGAGTACTTAATCAGCAGGATGGAATTTTTAAAGTTACTCTGATCTTAGTCAGCTGCATCATGAAAACCCAGCAGAGGGTGGTGGAAGTTTTTTTTTTATTATCCCATTTTTCATGACAGTATGTTACTTCAGCTCTATAAAACAAGATTCATTCTGGGATAATATATGTTTTGTCAGCAATTGATCTGGCATTCAAGAACAGGATGTTTAAATTGGAAGAACTACCATATTGCTATTGATTTCCTTGGCTGCATCCTTGAAGGGTGGCCAGAGGTTGCACCTACCCACCATATCTTCTCCAGACATTTATTACTTAATGTTTCTGGCCAGACTAATATTTATTTCTCACTCATCTATATTCTGCAACTGCCTGACTTAATACCAGGCTACAACCAATCATCAGTCCACATTCATTCCCTGACCTTGGTGTTCACATAAGCATACAGAAATAAAAACAGAGCAACTTTGGCCTCCCTAATGGGCTCTTGCTAGAATACAGAAGCTGATCTCAATCCAGTTTCTCAGGGATATATTCACTTAGGGAGTTTGTAAATGAAAAATACATAGGCTTTTCATGTTGTTTCTTGAATTATTTATGATATAACATTGGTAATAACCCCTTTAGCTTTAACAAAATGATGTTGACTTGAACAATTCCATGACTAAATCAGTCATTTCATTAAAAGCAATGTTCTACATCTTTCTCTCTCAGTAAAAGTTGCCACATTTTACTACTGTCTTATTATATATATGGATCTTTTATTTTGATGCTAGCGAGCCACCTTACATTAAGTCTGTTGTGTATCTTTATTACACGGAGTCAAGAATTGAAGTTTTGGAAAGGACCATTTACAGCATTGAGTCCAATTCCCTGCATAGTCCTGAGATCCAAATGAAAGCCGACTGAGACAGAGGGCTATTTAGCATCCACATCCAATGAAAAAACCATATCACCACTCTTAGCAATTGGTTCTAAGCAGCTCCTACTGTGAGGAAGGTTTTTTTTTTTATATAACATTGAATTGGAATCTGTCCTCTTGTGATTTAATTCATTATTGTATGTCTTGGACTCTGGAATAAGATATAGTTTCTAATATTTGTAAAACACTATTATATCCTCCCCTTGGTTGTCTTTTCTCAAAGTTAAACATATCCATCTCCTCCAATCTGTTTAGTAGCGCTAACAGCCCAACTTTCTAATACTATTTGTTTGCTCTCCTGTTTATTTAGCAAATTTATTTAGCAAAGAATTGTTCCAGTTCTTCTAGATCATTGGACATAATACTTGAACAGGGTCTGGTCAAAACAAAATGGAATGAAATAGTGACTGCCTGTCATTTGTTAGTTACCATTCTAATGATACAACCTAAAATTGCATTTACCTTCTTTGCAGTCATGTCAGACTGCTCATTCATTCTCAAATTATAATTAACTAGTTTTCCAAGATCTGTTGCTCAAGTACTATTGCCTTGTCAGTCTCATCCTATATCTATGTATGTAATTTCTACAATGTTTATGGATTAAAGTTAACCTCATAACTAAACAACGTAACATTTGTAAGCAAATCATAAATGTGATTCAACTTTAGAGATATGCTTGTTTCTGATATTAATATGAAATCAGTCCGATTTCAAAAGTTCACTCACTCAAACATTACAATATTTCAGTTTTCTTTCAAGCCGACAAGATAAGTGGTTCATTCTGAACTACCAAGAAAATCAATGGCCTGTGATATTTTTTGAAATCTTGTAAAATCATTCAATCAGTCTCAATATAATCAATGAAATTCCTGGTAATTTGTTTCCTATATGCATTTTCTTAATAAGCTACCTGAATAAAATATTTGTATGAAATTAACAGTCTGGAAAGGACCCTTTTTGGGAAAAGTAGTACAGCATCTCCTCTGTTGCATTCATCGTCATGAATAAGACTGTTTGAAACAGGAGCAAATCACTGTTCTTTGACAATACCTTTCATTTGCACAATTCATATATTAACAAAAAAACTTACTAAATGTATTGCACTTTTGTTGTTGGAAGTTCTGTGCCAAGATTGTAGGCTTTCCTCTCCTTTTCTCCCTTTTTAAAGAAACAGATCAACTCAGACTTTTTGGTAGGACTTTTAGTCTATTTAGTCTATTGGCTCTGTTCAGTGAGAATTGGGTTCAGCAACTTGTAGTGCAGCCTTCTCCAATTTGCCATCATTCAGGTATGTTGAAATTGCAACTCCCAGAATTCCTAGACACAATATTGTGATATGTGGCAGAATGTCCCCAAGAAACAGTTAAAATTGTCCAGGAGAAAAAGATCAGTGATTTATACTTTTATCTGATCATAAATAGAATCTAAATCTTTTCTTAAGAGAAAACATATTGTCTCCTCTTTTGCAAGCTACTCATAAAGTAAATGGAAAATTTGAAGATTGTATTAAAAGTATTATGGGTGCAAGAATGCCCACTCAAAAAAAGCAGCAAATGGCGCTGTTCCTGTTCTTTCTAGTTTAAACTTTTATCAGTCAAACATTTGTTTCTAAATTATTATTTTAATTTTCAACTTTGAAAAGACAAATCAAATTTATAAAAATTCCAGTGTATTCACAGCCCGGAAAAATCTTATGATAGTCACATCCACAAGTTTAGCATCATGGATTTGGTGGCAACTTATCCTATATCACATATACTTTGCAAACTGTGAACATCTGAAAATCCCTGTTGAAATCTTATAAATGCACAGGAAAAAAACAACCCACTGAAAGATATCCTTAGTGTATGGAGCGTTCTTGAAGCTCTTCATCTATAATGCAAGCCTGGATGCACTATTGATTTCCTTCACCAAAGGCACTCTTTTTTATCCTTAGATTTTTTATTTTTTTTTATAATTTCATGTCCTGGGTAATGTAACTGAATGTTGAGGAATAGAAGTCATGCATTCAAGATAAAGGAAATAAGTAAAATTCCTGTAAAATATTTTTATGCATTTCCAGGTTGCATTTATAAGAGATCTAAAACATTTGGCTGCCTTAGTCAAAAGTAAGATGGCTACCAGTTATTATTACATATAACAAAGGCAGTTGGACTGGCAGTTGGATAATGTCATCTGTCCAGCACCTGAGTCAGTAGACAAGCTAGGTCCAAGACAATATTGTCCTCCAATACACTGGAACAGCTGGAAGGCTCCCATCACATGCAATGGGCACTAATTAAGTTAGACCTGGTTGAGTAGTATGGATTGCATATTATTGTGGTACCTATGCATGATATTCCATATGTTTCAAGGGCTTAAGGTGGCCTCTTGGGGCTACTGACATTGGTTCTTTCTTGCATTCATGGAAGCAGTTACCACTTGGTCAGCTTCTCAGAGCTGCAAGATGAAGCTGCTGTGTAACATCTGACCTGATGCTATTCAGTATCCAGCTAGCTGCAGGAGTTTTTATTTTATTAGTGCACTAATACTTTGGATAGAACTTTTTAAAGAAAGACTATAGCTTGAAGACAAAGCCATTTAGGAATCCTAGTCCTTTTGCTCTGGCGTCTAAAATTATCAAATCAGAAATTCAGTTTGAGAGTGCTGGGTGTTAATTGCAGCCCTATGTGGAGAGGATATACTTTGTGACTGACAGTTAAGGTGGATTACTATAATATGCCCTAAATCAGGGGTGTCAAACTCGATTTCATTGAGGGCCACATCAGGTTTGTGTTTGACCTCTGGGGGCTGGGGTGGGTGTGGCCAGCATGTTGGGGGTGCTTGTGGTGGCATGAGTGTTCTGCCAGCAAAATGGGCTCCTGAGCTCCGTTTTTGGCTGCCATGGCCTCCTGCAACCTTCTGCCAGTGAAAACGGATCTTGGGAGGGCTGCACACGGCCCTCCCAAGCTCCATTTTCTCTAGTAGAGGATTGCAGGAGGCTGTGGCAGCCAAAAATGGAGCTCAGGAGCCCGTTTTTGCTGGCAGAAGCACCGTAGGCCAGTCCTTCGCTGTTTCCAGGGCAGCCCCGCGGGCCAGATCTAAGTACCCCAGGCTTTGAGTTTGACATCCCTGCCCTAAATGGAGCTCCTCTTGACAAAAACTTCAATGGATGCAGAATTCAACTGTCTGTACATTAGTGGAAATAAGGCAGTTTCGTCTCATCTCTCAATATTCAGTGAGAGTTAATAATTATCCTGTGATTTTATTGACCAATAATAAAGTGGTGCTCATCCATTTCAAATGATAAAAAATATAAAATAGATGTAATTTGATATGTAGATTTGATCAAAGCTGGAAATAAGGAAATATATAACATTATAATTCCTTGCAGTATCCTGCCTGCCCAGAAGTTCTGAACTGATTAGAATCATGGCCAAAGGCAAATTGTGAATTTCCTGCTGTAGAAATTCCAGAGGAATTCTTAGTTATTCTTAGTTTATCCATGGCAAAACCTTTCCAGGACTTCATGTGATTATCCTATTATCAAAAATAATTTCAGATTAAGATATAAAACAGTTACATTTTTCCACAATTTATTTGCAGAATCTGCTGTCCTAAATTACAAAATTCAAAGGTTTTTTCCCATCATCCTTCTAACAAAGACAATTTCCTCTTGTTAACAGTGTCTCTTCTCTTCAGTGTCTGTCTACATGTGGCTTTGCTAAGAAAGCCCCTGACTTTGTTTTGCAGATTAGAAGTAATGGCAAATGCAGTTCTTTGCAGCTTATTCCAGTGCTTAAATTAATTCATTCATACTCATTGTTGTTCCATAGTGGAATGTGTCATGCTTCACCTCCCAGCTGTCAGTTCATGTTGTGTCTCTTTTGCTCTTTAGTGCTCAATTTCTTCTCCCTGGGAAGGTATCTGTCAATGCACCAATTCCATTGTACCTTTATTTTTAAAAGATGAAACAGATGCGAGGCAGATACCTCCCATCGACTTTCTTGGATTTGAACATATGCTTGTATATGTGCAGGGACATATAAGATATATATGGATGGCGGACTAAGGAGCCTTTCATAATATGCCCCTCTCCAGGCACTGAATTGGCCCAAGCATCTCATTTACATGCAGGGGTCTAAATACTCTTCAGATTTGTGGTCACAGCAGGAGAGGAAGGAAGCCACTGCTCCTGCAGTAAATTACATTTGAATTTGCAAGTGCCTAACTGCTAATTGGACAGTTTTAAATTTGTTTTGGGAGCCAGAGAGAAATGGATTTTTGGAGAACTGATCAGAATACTATAAACCCTAGAGGCTTTTGATCAGAGATGGCTTTAAATGTTGCCATGACAATTCCAGAGACTGTCTATTGCCTCCTGCCCAGTACGGTGGACGGTGCCATCCTTGTCCTTCTCTCCAGAAGTGGTACCTATTTTATAATCTGCTACCATAAATGTATTAATGTTGATTCTGTTACTTTTTATATTTTAATCCTAACCAGAGCTATAATTATAATTTTAGGACCTGGCCCTTTGCTGCAGCAACAGAAAGCTTTTATTAAACAAAGCTGCAAAGTATGCTTCCTTTTGACACAATACAAATATCGCTTGAGGAAACATCTTTTACTCTGGCTAATTCTACCTGTCTGCTGTCTGTTGTCTGCATGCTTCCAGCAGACAAGAGCCAAACCAGCAGCTGTGAAAGCATCAGTCCCAGGGGCTGAATCAGAGGCGACTTTTGTGCTAATTACTATGTCCATCATGCGGGGAGAGATGAGATGGAAGGTTTCAAGGCTGCCTGCTGTTTTGGTGGTGCTGGTGACCAGCTGGATGGGAGGAGTTGTGAAACCTCTTAAAATTTTGGCTCCATAGGGATTTCTTCATTCCTGTCCCCGACAGTGACAGGAGAATGCATTGCATTATAGGGTGTTATGAGTTTTCCAGAGCAGGAGGTGGGATACTGGCAGATCTTGGAGGGGACTTGAGAGGAATGGTAGCAGGTGCTTTAGCAGCTTTCAAACAGGCCTAATGTCCCATAGGAATGGAAGTCATGTGCTTAGTACCAGGAAACATCTATTTTCTAAGAAAAGATTAGCATTACACTAGCAATATATACAGTACTTTAACCAGCCAATATACCAAGGCTTTTCTGGCAGAAAGGAACACAAACAAAGATACTGTGATATGAAAGCCTTTAAAAGCCTTATTCCCACTTGCATTACTCATTCATGCCTTGACATAATTTCCCTCCTTGCCTCCATGATTTAGCCTTTATCTCATCCCTTCCCACGAAAGAGACGGGCTTAAGTCATCCTCAGCCCTATTAGTCTTAGATGTCATTCCTGTACTCTAGTATCATCCAAAGCTGAGCATGAAGATGTGGAAAATCAGTTGCATTTTACCATCCATTATTGTGGTGGTAAAGTCAGGTCAACATTAGGAAGCATGAACAGAAGCAAGTTTTGGGAGTGTTGAGAGGCATAAACATGTCTCTTTTCTCATCGCTAGCAATCCTTCACTTCAGTTATTTGTCTCAGTCTCTGTTCTCTCCATCACAATATTTCCTGAGTTCCTTCAGATCTGCCAGCTCCCTGGTTGGCCCCACCTTCTCTCAACAGGCTTCCAATAAGGTTGGAACAAACCTCCATTATTTCATCTGAGGAAGCAGAGGAATACCTTTTTGCTTATTTGTTAGTTTCCCATTGAGGAACAGAAACATTTACTTAAAAAAACATTGGCAGACCTCTAGAACTATCCTCCCCCTTCCTGCTACAGTGCTCTGCTTGAGGGGATGTTTTCTCGACTGGCTAATAAAAAGCTGCAGAAGAACAGCAAAGTAGAAAACCAAGTAGAAAAGCTGCAAAAGAAAACCAAACTAGAAATGGTAGAAAAACCATTGCCTTTGGCATATTCACCACACAAGACACTGTTGGGCAGTGGCTTGGAGTAGATGAATAAAAAATGGAGATTGGCTCTTTAATTTTATAATAGATAAAAAGGGTCTAGGTTGCACCAATCTAGTTAAGTGGAAAGATAGCTCAGCATAAGCTAAGTCATGCCCAGCATGGAAAAGGGAAATAAGTTAATAGAATTAGAAGACCCCTTCAGGACTCTGAGTACAACCCAGTGGTGGGTTGCTCCCGGTTCGGACCGGTTCGCAAGAACCAGTAGTAAAACCGGCAGGAGGCCCTGCCCACCACCACAGATGTCATCGGCGAACTGTGCATGAGCAGAAGCTTCTGTGCATGCGCAGAAGCAAGGCACACGTGCGAACAAAGTGTGCGTGTGCAATCCCGTTGCAAACCAGTAGTAAAGGTAAGTAGAACCCACCCCTAGTACAGCCCCTGCTCAGTGCAGGAATCCAACAAATGTGGTGAGTGAAATGAAAGGGAGCCCTCTGAGTATTTGATTGTACTCTTGAACTGCTTTTATTGTTAGGAAGCTTTTCCTAACAATTTCAATCCCTTTCCTGTAACTTAAATCCATTACTCAATTTCTCTAACTCTGGAATGATAGCAAGCATCACTGGAGCTATTTCTGTGTGACAGCCTTTCAAGTATTTGAAAGTAATTCTCCTCAGTGTTCTCAAGGTTAACATGCCCAGCTCTTAAAGACTCTCTTCAGTACTTAGTTTCCAGTCCCTTGATCATCCTCATTGCTTTAGCCGAATCATTTACTTTCTCTGAATTCTTGAAGTCTGATGGCCAGAACAGGAGCCCGTATTCAAGACTGGTTCTAACAAAAATAAGCTGAAGCACTTCCTCCCATGATTTCAAAACAGCTTAAAATTGCATTCCTTGTTTTGGAGTCAATTATACTTCTGATTCATATTTAGTTTGCAATCAAGAATTATTCCATTGAGAAAAAGATAATGTTACTACTTTTGACATCCTCCATGCTATAGAACAGGGCAGGGGTGAAATCTACTTACCTTCCCTACCGGTTCGGAAGTGCATGCGCCACGCGTGCTTGCTCTACTCGCACATGCGCACAGATCACATGCAAGCGTGGACCCTCTGTGCATGCGCAAACCCTTCTGCGCATGCACAGAGGGTAAAAAACAGGTTCCTTCCTGATTAAAACCAGGAAGTAATGACGACTGGGCGGGTGGGCGGAGCCTCGCACTGCCGTCGCTACCAGTTCTCTGAACCACCCGCCACCATCGCTACCGGTTTGGCTGAACCAGTAGCATTTCACCCCTGGAATAGGGGTCTCCAACCTTGGGAACTTTAAGCCTGGCGGACTTCAACTCTCAGGAGTTTAACTTCTGGGAGTTGAAGTCCTCCAGGCTTAAAGTTGCCATGGTTGGAGACCCCTGCTATTGAATACATTTTATTCTATCACTTGCAGCCTTTGTCTGTAAGCCAGAAACATTGCTTTGAAATCTATTTCTTTCTAAGGCATTAACTCAGCTTCATGTAAGGTGCAGATTTGATAAATATTCTTTTTGCATCTTCATTCAAATCAAGAATAGAAGGCCCAAATATGTTTTTCCAACTGAATGAGAAAGCATTTATAAACAGTTTTAAATGCAGTTTTGAAGAAAAATACGTATCAATTTAATTGTCATGCTATCCAATTGATACTTCAGCATTTTCACCAAAATGTTAAAGGGTAGTTTATCAGATACTTAGTTGATCTCCAGGTTTATTTTGTCTATCGCATTTCCATAATCTGTTGAGGAAGTTACCCAATCAAAACATAAAGTAATTTTAATTTTAATTTAATTCTTTACCAATCTATTCAGATTGCTGGTAAACACTGCATTATTTTCAAACTGCATACAGATCTTTTTGTATAGAAGATTTTTTTATGATCTTCTCAGGAATCTTCCCAGGTTTCAGGTTCAGACAAAATGAACTGAATTTGCACGTTTTTCCTTTTTCCCCATTTGAAGATAGGGACTTCCCAGTGTGTTAGTACTTCATCAGTGCTCCAGGATTTCTTGGTTGTTCTATATAAGGATTTATTCTCCTAGGATAAAATTCATCTGGTCTTGGAGAGTCAAAGTAAATAGGTCTTCCATTACCACATTTCTGTCAAGCTCATGTTCCAGCCAGTGGTGGTATTCAATTTTTTTTACTACCGGTTCTAAGGGTGTGGCTTGTTTGGTGGGCGTTGCTTTGTGGTCATGTGACTGTGTGGGCGTGGCTTGGTGGTCATGTGACTGGGAGTGGCTTGGTGGTCATGTGACTGGGTGGCGTGGCTAGGTGGTCATGTGACTTGGTGGCCGTGGCTAGATGGTCACGATTGTAGTTCCCCCTACGAGGATTCCTGCATCCAGACCTTTTGCAATCCCCCAAAGGGTCAGATTCCATACAGCTCTGAACCCTTAAGGCAAACCAAATACAAGTGGTCCTCGCTTAATGGCCGGTTGCTTAGCAAGTTTACGACTGACCTCCCCAGAGCTACTTGATCTGTTTTTGAAGTTTTGACAGCCATGCACACACACACACATTTATGACCAGTTGCAACATCCCATACAATCATGTGACTGAGGGTTTCTATGTTTTTTGCCAGTTTCCAACAATTTCTTCTGGTTTCCATTTAAAAATGCCCATTGGGGAAAATGGACTTGTTTAACAATCACAGTGTTCACTTAATGACTACAAGGTTCACTTAACAACCATGGTGTTTGCCTAACTCAGGGGTCTGCAACCTTAAACACTCAAAGAGCCATTTTTCTATTTTCTCTCTGTCTCTCTCTTTCTCCCTCTCTCTGTTTCATCTCCTCTCTCTCTTTTTCTCTCATTCCTCTCTCATCTCTTTCTCTTTCTTTCTCCCTATCTTTCTCTCATCTCTTTATTTCTTTCTCTCTCTGTTTCTCATCTCTCCCTCTCTCTCTCTCTCTCTTTCTCTCTCTCATTCCTCTCACTCATCTCTCTCTCATCTCCTTCTCTGTGTGTGTGCATGTGTGCACCTTGTCTCTCTCTCCCTCCCCTCTCATCTCTCTCTTTCCCTCCTCCGTCTCTCTCTGTTTCTGTCTCTCTTTCCCTCCTCCCACCCTCCCTCTCTCTCTCTCTCTGTCCATGTGGGCTGGGGGAACTGACGTCCAGAGGCTGAACTCTGAACTGGTGCTGGGTGGTGGGAATCTGATGTCCGGAGGCTGACTAGCCAGGTACTGAAGACCAGATGGGGCAATCCCGCAGTCTCCCCAAAAATAACACATGTCTTGTCACTTGGGAGCATTTCTGGTGATGAGGAAGAGAAGCACAGTGGGAGGAGGCTTGACAGGTGTCTAAGGGGTGGTGAGTGCTTCGCGGCTCCTAAAGGCATTGCTGGCAGCCGCTTCCTGTGTCAAGAGGCCCGTGCGCTTCTTGCTGCTGCTCGGCCTCCTCAATGCACGGAGGCAGGAGGCGGTGGTTTCTTTTGAGCTTGACCCCCCCCCCTTAGGAGCCTCAGTTTACTCGTGAGCACCATTGGCCTTTCTCCCTGCCTCTCCTGGCCAATGTTGTTCATGAGTAAAGTGCAGCTACCATGTTTCCCCCCAAATAAGACCCTGGCTTATATTTTTTTGAACCCTGAAATAAGCACTTGGCCTTATTGCCATGTGCTGAAAAGCCTGATTGGGCTTATTATCAGGGGATGTCTTATTTTGGGGGAAACAGGGTAGGATCTCCCTCGTGCTTCCCTCGCAGGCCAGGCCGGCTGGGGGAAACACATGGGAAGGGCTCCGGTGCCACGATCTGCCGTGTGCTTCCCTCGCAGACCAGGCTGGCTGGAGGAGACACATGGGAAGGGGTCTGGTGCTGCGATCTCCCACGTACTTCCCTCACAGGCCAGGCTGGCTTGGGGAAACACACGGGAAGAGCTCTGGTGCTGCGATCTCCCGTGTGCTCCCCTCCTTCCCCACACGCATCGGTCCACCCGCCGCTGGTATCACCCCTCCGCCAGCTCTCCGTCCCCTGCCTACCTGCTTGCCTGTGTCCTTCAGCCTTACCTTTGCCAGCAGCAGTGAGCAGAAATATGCGCCTAGATTCTGCAAGTAGTGGCTGGGCAAGGCAGGGTGGGCAGGCAGGCAGGCAGGGTGAGTGTCGAGCAGGTGTGCGGGGTGAACGAGTGGGGATCGGGCAATTGGTTCGGGGACATGGCCAGCCAGAGATCACTACCGGTTCGGCAAACCACACCAAATTTCCACTAACATTTGCCTGAACCGGTGCGAACCAGCTGAATATCACCTCTGGCTCCAGCCTTGCCTTTTCATCTTGCTTTTCATAACTAACTCATGGAACACACCTTAGTTTTTTGGGGGGCAAATTAAACCAAAGTAATAGGTGAATTGTTGTTGTTACCTGATAGCCTTTTATCAGGCTAACCATTGAGCAATTGAGCAACTGTTGTAATGATTATTATATTTTGGTTAACTTTTTGTTGTTTTACATCCTTTGCCAAACTTAACCTATTCCTATTCCTTAGCCTATAATTTTGATCATCATTTCTACTGTTCTGGGCTACTAGTACATATTATTCCTCAATGACTTGGCTGGTTTTCCAACTCCTATATGTGTCCTTTTTTATTCTGAGGTAGAGAAAGATGAACTAAACTTCATATTTTATTAGTCTTTAAAGTATATCAAGATTCCTGCTTGCTTATATAACTAATGGCATAAGTGTAGTGAAAATTTGAGAAGGGAACACCACAACTGCAAGTTGATTGTTTCACTGATAGCAATTGTGCATTGGAAATAGAATGGTTGATCTGAGGCAGTAAGAAGCAATTATCATCCTGCTGTGTCCAGCCCTAATCCTCTCAGCACAAGGAACTGGCAAGCCAAACATGCTTCAATCAGGTTAAAGTGTGAAGTTGGGATTAGCCAAGAGAATGAAAGGTACATAATACCATTGCATCCCCTTATTGCATCAGGCTCAGCCTGGCCCGTAGGGCAGGAGATTAAATGCTTGGCTTACTTGTCTGAGCGAGCACCCCACTGAGAAAACTGTGCCCTATGGTTGTCAGATAGTTTGGCTTCAGTTCCTTGCTGAATGCTGGCCAGCACATTGGGAGACCTTGCTTTCAGTCAAAACACCCATCCCAGATAGGTCTTATAGATGACATGTCCAAAACATATACGGCATGATGTAAGAGACAAAGACAACAGGCATTGGGTGCCGAGGCAGACACATGTTCCTATGCAATTCTCTGTGTGCCATAAATATGTGGTGGGATGAGATAACAACTAAGTTAGAAATTTTGTTAGATTGGTCTTAAAGTCAAGGTCATTCCATCAGAGTGGAGTTTTACTTTCCAGGCATTAAATCATATGGTCACATGCTAAGTATAATATAGGGCATTTCTTGATACAGTCACTATTACATGTTTGACAGAATCCTGATGGTTTGTGAAGATTGAGTGGAGTCTGCAAATGTCAGTTCTGGAAAAATTTGGTACTATGTTGGATGGAAGCTGCTGAGGTCAAGTCACCCAAGAAGTGATGGGAGAATTGCATTATCTTCAATTCATAAACACCTGCCCCTTGATTATCAATGCTTTTCATCAGAGCCAGGGAATCATAGTACCCCTGCCTTTCTCCTCTTTTGAATAGTTGTCAGGAGAGACAAGAGGAGGGAAAGAGAATGCAAAAACTGAGTCATGACTTGTATGTATGAGGACACGGAACCTGTGCCTAATAGTTGTACTAAATTGTAGTGTAATTTCATGCTTTTATTTATTGCAAATCTCATTGAGTTTGATCTTCTGTTTATAGATTACAAATAGGTCTAGATTACTCCTTTTAATACTTTATCATTTATTTATCTTATTAAACACATTTTGCCCCATTTTTGCACCAGTTTGTGATTTTTTTAAAAAATCTGCATAAATATTTGTATGTATTTTCATAATTATCATGTGCATTTTATTTATTTATTTATTCAATTGCTATAGTTGCCCTACTCAGCTAAGTGACTCAGCTAAGTGACGCTTCATCTCTTTCTCTAAAGTTACAATATGATTCTTTTCTTTCTACGTACTCTTTCTGTCTATCCTGTGTAAACTTTTCAAACCATAAATTATACATTCATTTTTTTTTTTGTTTACCATAAAAAAGTGTATACAAGTGGTCTTTGACCATAACTGGGCTTTCAATTTCAGACATAAATTGTGAAAGTCATAAAGCAATTCACCCCATGACTATACCTGTTTTTATTATGTTTTTGCTGTGGTCATTAAGCAAACGCCACAGTCATTAAGTGATTTCCACAATTGTTAAACAAACACCATGGTAATTAAGCAAACACTATGATCGATAAGCAAACCCAATGTAAGCTATGGGGTGGGTTTTTTCGGAAACCTGAAGTAAATACCAGTTTCTAACAAAAATGCCATAAATCACAGTCACATGGCCACAGGATGCTGCAAGTGGCCATAAATGCAGGCCAGTTGGCAACACCTAAAATGTGGTTACATGACTGCCAAGGAGGGCAGAGACATCAGAACTTGGCATCCTGGGTTGTATGTAGGTTTTTCGGAGTCTGTTGTAATTTTGAAAATTTGCTAAGCGGTGATTGTGAATCTGTAAAGGATTTCCAGTCAGCAATAAATGCAGATATTATCTTTTCTCCAATGAAAGAAATCAATTTGGAAATCTCAGTGAGTTTCATCATCTTCACCAACCATTCCTCCCTTGTATTTTGTGCTGACTTGTTCCATCTTTTGTGCATAAATAATCTCACTGCAGTTGTCATATAGATCACATGAATCACTGTATGTATTTGAATCCAAATTTTTCTAGCTTTTTTACATGTCCACCAAACATGATCAAATATACCTTCTTGTTTGCATTTCCTATATGAATTTGAGGTACCATTATTAACATTCTTGACAATTTCTCTGATGACAATTTTATAAAAATTATCTTTATGACTATAACATAGTGTAACTCTTAACCGTTCAATCACATTTTCCAGTTGTTCCATATGTATATTATAACCAAAAATGTTAGACCACTTTATCATACATTCTTTCATTTGTTCTGTTTTAAATTTCGAACAACAAATTTTGAAATTCATTCATTTTAGCAATTACATATTTATCATTTGTACATAATTCAGTTTTCAAATTCAGTTTTACAGTGTTCAAAATCATAAACCCTATTGTCTAAATTTTTATACTGTGATATTCTCTAATTAAATATAGAGGGGAGGATAGAGGGAGTATTAGAAATTGAAACTTTAAAATAATGATACATAATCATATGTAATTAGAAAGAATATATGATTTTGTGTAATATTTTTAGAATTTTATTAATCCAATCTTTGCCCCCCCCCCCCCCCCCCCCGGATACATTTAGCCATTTTTTGAATCAGAAGTTTATCACAAGACTTGAAGAAATGTGAAAAAATTAAAAAAATAATTAATTCCCAGATACAGCATTGAGGAATGCAAATTAGGTCAGTTCATATTAAAATCCAAACCAAAAAATATTTTTTTTTGCTTATCCTTAGTTAAATAACAAATAATAAAGGAGCATAAAATTGGAGATGAATAGAATAGGGCCTCAATGTGATTCAGTTGTGTAGGCCAGTATTTGCATTGCCAGGAATATGCTTGGTGAGGCAGACGGGTCGAACCACATGCTCAGCTAGTTTCCCACTCATTGCTGGGTAGTGATCTCTTATTCTGTAATAAAGCTGCTCGTCTTTGGATATCCATTTATCTGACTCAGCATGAATGGATGGCTGGATGAGGGAAATAGCGGCCAGGTTATTCTTCTAAAGTCAGACAGAGTTCTTGCTCCAAACTGTTATTCATCAACATTGGAGCAGTTCATGTCTGGGAAAGTGGCAGCTTAATGTTCCTTGGAAAAGCCATGAAACTGAAATCAAAGTTGTACAAAGGAACCCCTTCCTTTCCTTCAGGAAAACGATCCTGAAGGAAGCTGTCTCTGGAAGAGAAGATCTCTAAAGGTCAGACACTTCATCTTTCTTCCTAGCCCTGCAATCCCACAGTTCTGTGGCAGTTTTATAGAGGTCTTGACTAACGACAGAAGAGAGGCAACAATCCAAAAGTGAATAAAAATTCTCAATAGGAAGGAGTGTATGAGCTTAGCTGATACGTCTTCAGGGATCTATTAAATCTATAAATGTCCCATTTTTATAATAAAGCAATTTATATAGTTCAAGAAATTGGAATAAAATACTTAAGTTGTGGGGAAAATAGTTCTTTTGAAGATTGTCCCTACAGAGAATTTGATTCTTTCATGCTTTCATGTTTGTGTTGCTACTGAAAAGCACAGGTTGGTGGAACAGAATTGACAGAAGCTCCTTGGTTTTTTGAGAGAGCAATGATCCCTATGAAAGCTTTGTTTTGGTCGCCAGGGTGTTTAATAGTAATACTCCGTGAATTAGTATATACTGCCATAATAGCGGACTAGAGTGTGTGCACTACTAATCATTGCCTAAGGCAACATTCTGAACTAGGGAGAAGAAGGAGGCAAAAGAATTTCTGCCTTATGTAAAGCAGTCCTGAGGTAATGAAGGCAGGTGTTTTCAAGGCAATACTTGCTCTCCATGAGCAGAAAATGCACAATGTAATTTGTGCAGCAAGATATGAAACTAGTTCTGTCTTTCCTAAGGCTAACAGATCTGTTTTGCAAAATTCCAGACACCCACTAGATGGCAGAGTTGCTTGGATTTTTACAAACCAGATCTGATAGCGGTAGCTTTCACCAGCACAAATGCTCTAGTTTACAAAGCATTGCATATCTATTATAAAATAAATGTTTCTATTATGGCATGAATCACTTATGATTGGTTACTTGGCACAAAATGTGCAGTAATCAGGACTTCCCCAGTTTACATGTCAAATCCAGATGTTCAATCTCAAAGATCTTAGAAACAAGACACTAAACAGAATGGAGGGAATATGCCCAATGTCAATTAAAAGCCTATTCTGCCCCCTGCTGGAATCTAGTTCAACATATTGTCATTCAATTATTTGCAAACTGTTGAACAATGTAGTATGCTTGTGTGTGTGTGTGTGTGTGTGTGTGTGTGTGTGTGTGTGTGAGAGAGAGAGAGAGAGAGAGAGAGAGAGAGAGAGAGAGAGAGAGAGTGAGTTTTATACATTGTAATCCACTAATATAAACCATTCTTATCTTGGTAGCTTTTATTTATGCTGTGAAATACACAGTTCACCAACTTCAAACAAACTAGCCACATAGCAATAAAAGAATTACTGTACAAAAGAAAGAACTCTGAAAGATATAACTGAATTCCACATCTATTGAATATCCTTAGGCACAGTTTTAAATTATTAGTAAAGTATGATTCAGATTGTGAAAAAGTTAAAGATTGTATGTCAAATGGATGAAGAATTTGAATATTTAGGGTAGAGGTACAAAGTGGGAATTTGAACAGAAGAGCGTCAAATATTTTGAAAACTATACTTAGAATTGTTTTATTTTTGGTATGATGTTCCAGTTTTGTTTTCTAAAATGAACAATGCTTTTTCCCAAAAATGTTGGGGGGAAAAGGTTTTAGAGATTGGACCATTTTTCTTTTTTCAAGTGTAGCAATGTTGCATAGTACAACAGTACTGGAAATGTTTAAAAGTAGAATGGAAAAAAATTGGAAAGTTGTAATTCTGTTACAACCTGAATATTCTTATTAAATTGTGCTTAACCATATATCCCTTCAATAGATCCTATGTAATTTTTAGTGGAAACATTCTTTGATTCATTCTTTGGAAGAAAGGCTAACTAAACTGTGAAAGTGTTCTTAAATAATATCCTAATTGAAAAATAAATCTGATTTAAAATTTAATTGTAATTGGAATCTGTTCTTGGACTATAATGTTCTATAAGAGCCATCTAAATATCTTGATTTGAGGATGTTTCAAGTTATACTATCAGTATAACTTATAGTATTGATTTTATACTATTGTTTACGGACTGATTTCTGTTGTGTTAACCATTTAGTTTTAAGTCCCATGGGGATATTTGAATGCTGTTGAAACATCATCAGTTTTATAAGTCTTTAGTGACATATATGTTACTTTATTATCTTAGATTTTTTTTGTTTGCTCCGCTGTACTTTGTGCCATATTTCTTGTTCATACATATTTTTCTATATTTCTATATATTTTGCTATTATTTTCTATAATAGCAAATTATTCATTTAGTATTTCAAAAATACTAACTAAATTAAGAAAAAGTGGACAAGGCAAGCTGAAAGAAAAGGACAGAGCACATATTTTAGATCTGTGGATCAGGATTTCAGTGTGGCTCACCCAAATCCAAGGATACATACTTTTTATTTTTTAAAAAAGTTAAAATATAAACATATAAGATTTTTCAAAAAATGCAAGAAGAGTTCCTTGAACTTCTTAAAACCAAATTAGTTATAGAAATAGGCCACAAAACATCTTGCTATTGCAAAGTTACCCAAAGTAACAATTATTGAAAAGAACCAACAATGTGGAATCTGTATTTCCAGAGCTCATTCTTGATTTGGTGCCATCAAATCAGTGTTGACTTATGGCATCTTATGGATAAATTCTGGTGTGCGTAACAATAGTAAAGGTGACCGTGCACCTGGGCTCCACCAGTCCTTGTCTCCTATTGCCTTATCAGCCTCTTCCTCTTAATTGATAAGTTCTTTTTTTTCAAATTTATCTTTTGCAGAGACCTGAGTGAGAACCTTCTTCAGGCTGTGCCCAGAAAGGCATTCCGTGGAGCCACTGATCTCAAGAATTTGTGAGTGACCATGGTAGATAGGATAGTGTGCCACTGCATCATGCTGTTGATTTTATCATTGATTATGTGCCATCAAATCACTTTTGCCTCTTAGTGCCCACCCAGGGAGATCTTTTTTTCAAATAACAGTATAACAGAGTTTGAAAAGATCTCAGAGGTCTTCTAGTCTAACCCTCTACTCAAGCAGGAAACCCTATAACATTTTAGACAAATGGTTGTCCAATCTCTTCTTAAAAACCTTCAGAGTTGGAGCATCCACAACTTCTGGAAGTAAGTCGTTCCATTGATTAATTGTTCTAACTGGCAGGAAATTTCTCCTTAGTTTCAGGTTTGTCAGGATGGGGTTGAGGGTTGTCCCCGAACCGTGAACCAGCTCACAAGCAAACACACTAGGACTGACATAAAATTAGTAGAGGAGTCTTGTATAAAAATATACTTTACTTCAAAATGTTTAAAAAACACTATATCTTTAAAAAGGCACATTAATAACAAAGTCTTATCTTGGTTAAATGAAGCCAGGCCATCTCCCTAAATTCCTCTCCACAATACCGAAACAGTCCATAAGAAAAAACTAACATGACATTAAACAGCTTCGGTGTCGATACATCATCGAGGTGGTAGAAGGGCAGCAGCGTAGGCTTCACAGCTAAAAGTCACCTGTGAAAAACAATTCAATCAACAAACGTGGCTTGAAGCTCCTGGGAGGGAAACTGTCCAGCAGCAACAGTTCAGATGTTGGCTTGCGTGCTTCAACTCAGCAAAAGGCAAGCCAAAATTGGAGACTTCAAAAGGTTCCCAGCTATCTCAACTCACAGTTGCAGCTAGCTCCGTGGGAGTATCTTTACACAGCTCTTCGACTCCTTTTCTGCTGCTATCTCTGCTGCAGCCGTCAGGACTCCTTATCTGAGTTCTCCTCCCTTCTGCAGCTCTGCTCTGGGTCCAGGTGCTTCAGCACTGGCTCTGCATCTAGGCCTAAACAGGCCCAAGTAGCAAGCAGAAAGGTCCGTGCTTATATGGGGAGTTAACCTGCAATTAACTAGGGCGGGGAAGGCTTGCAGTTAATTGCAAACAGGAGATGGCTTGATTGGATCCATACTGTTTGTAACTGATCAAGTAGCTACAGCAATTCTGAAAACACTCGTGACAAGGTTGCTTTTCTCTTTGATAAGTTTCCACCCACTGCTTCTTGTCCTGCTTTCAGATGTTTTGGAGAATATAGATTGACCCCCTAAAATTTTTAAAAACAATTTTTAATTTTTAATTAAAGATTACACATAGAAAGAATGAAAACTGTACAATCTAAAAAAAAATAAGAATGAAAAGAAAAAGAGAAAAAGAGGTAACTTCCCTATTCATCCCAATAAGTACAATGTAAATAATTCATCATCTTACAGCATATACTCTCCTCACCTCATATCTCAACTATTAACTAAAATCAAAACCCAAATTCTTGTCATTTGTTCTTTATCAGAAAGAAATCTATAAGGGGTGCCAAATATAACTAATTAACTATGTTAAAGTTGATCAGATAAGCCAATCTTATATTTCTTTTCTTTGCAGCTTCGGATTTTGTTTTCCTGCATGGAAACAGTGACAACTAGACATCCCAAAGAGTTTAATCTAGCCACTTCATAAACACACACCCATAATTAATACTCTGAAAGATCCCGGGTTCTTCTTGAATAACATGTCAAGTGCTATCAAACAGGAGGGAATCATCATCCGATACTATATTGTCAATACAGTTTTATTATCTATTCATGTGGTTTTCTTGGTAAAATAGAGAAGTGGCTTATCATTGCCTTTCTCATATAGTATGAAAGGATGGCTGTGCCATCCTCAGTAACCTCTCCAGCTCTTCTTATATCACTGCTGCTCAACATAAATACCCTGTTTCCCCCAAAATAAGACATCCCCTGATAATAAACCCAATCGGGCTTATGAGCGCATGGCAATAAGACCAAGCGCTTATTTCAGGGTTCAAAAAAATATAACAGAGTCTTATTTTGGGGGAAACACAGTACTTAACTTGCTTTAAATGGGCAGCCAAGTGACCTTCATGACGTGGTGGGAGTATGTACTCTTGGCATACGTATTGTTTACTCGCCCCTCCCAGAAACCTACCACTGAAATGAGGCAGCATAACAAGATGAGGCAGTTGATGATTTCATAAGCCTATGCAAAGGAAGATAAATAGGTTAAAAAAAAATGTCTGCCACTTATTATGCAATATTTGTGGATACTGTTCCACTCCAAATCATAATCTCCCCAATCAAACCTTCCCATCATCGGTTCTCTCTAATGCTCATTTCTGATCACAGGTTTCTTGTGTTCCTTCGCTTCTCATCTACTAAAGCTGTGCTGATATATGGAACATCTTCCATCCTGATATATTGTACAATACATCTAGAATAGGTAGCACTTTTATCCTGTCTTTCTTCAAACAGGCAGCTGGACAAGAACCATATAAGTTGCATTGAAGAAGGGGCCTTTCGTGCTCTCCGTGGGCTGGAAGTATTGTAAGTATCTCTCTTAAGGAAATATACAAGCGTTGTCTTCATAGTCTTCCCCAATCTCAGGATCTTCTAAATCTGTGGATTCCAAATCCCCGAATTATTAGTAGTAGTTATGCTGTTTGCAGAATTTTGGAGTTGAATTCCAAATTCATCCAAGATGAAAAAGCTGTTTTTATCTTTTGCATCCCAGATTGAGCTACAGATTTAGAAGCTCATGGGCAATGTCCGTGATCACCCCCTTTGAAAGAGGATTTTGTAAGAGAATTCATAGAACCCATGACTTCCCTTCCATTTGTGGAGAATCATTTAGTAGATAAATAAATGGTTATGAAACTGAGAAGGGATCCCCCATGTGTGATTAATAGGAATTTGTGTTTCTACTTAACACTTAATCTGATAGTTTAAAATGGCTCAAGGTGCCCAGCTTCCCCTCCCAGGTGTGGCTGATAAGGACAGCAATTGCTTCCTAGTTTGGGAATTGAGAGGTTTGGATACAGGGATGGGACTGCTGTTGGGGGAATGGGAGAGTATTGTGATGGTGATGGGGGTGGGGGCAGAGGTGGTATTCCGCAGGTTCTGACCAGTTCTGGAGAACCAGTAGCGGAAATTTTGAGTGGTTCAGAGAACCGGTAAATACCACCTCTGACTGGCCCCGCCCCCATCTATTCTCTGCCTCCCAAGTCCCAGCTGATCGGGAGGAAATGGGGATTTTGCAATAACCTTCCCCTGGAGTGGGGAGGGAATGGAGATTTTACAGTATCCTTCCCCTGCCACGCCCACCAAGCCACGCCCACAGAACCAGTAGTAAAAAAATTTGAATCCCACCACTGCATGGGGGAATATGGTGAGAGTCAGAGAGTCGGTTATTTCCAGGGATCATGAGACTGATGTTTCTTTCTGGTCTTGTGGTCAGCTCCTCAGTCTAAGCCCTGGTATCCTGTCAGCAGATTTTCAGAGGCTTTTAGCTGCTGCTTCTGAATGCAAATTTGGTTTGTAAGAAGACCTCCCTTATGAGTAATTTAGTTACTGTTGAGGGGGCTGACTGGGCGTGTATCATTTCCGGAGCTATATCCAGTTAGGTTTTGAGTCTGGCATCAGCTGAGATCCTGGGGCAGGGTGGAGCTGTGGTAATTGTCATGTGGGATGTCATATGGCTTTCAGAGCACTGTACATGTCATTGGTTATGATGAGGCCCTGCTCATTAAGCTGAGCTGTAGGGATCAGTTCTTATACCATTCTCCCTGCTGCACAGTTCTTTGCCTGAACTCTGTGACACCATTTCTGGATTGGGAATGGAATTCCCCAGACTCAGGACCTTTTGATATCTGACAAACCACCTATGCCTTCCCCATTAGTCTGGCAGAGAATACTTGCTGTAGGTTCTGTCTGCCAGGGAATTACATTTGGTGGGTCCCAGGAGGTGGGCCTTCTCTGCCATGGGGCCCACCTTGTAGAATCTTTTTCCTTGAGATTTTTCAAACAATTTTTTTAATTGTGACTGTTTTAATGTATTTGTTTTTAATTAGGTTTAAAGTCACTTTCTTGTGAAATGGACTACTATACAAATATAATAAATAATACTGTAGATGATAGATAGAAATAGATAGATAGATAGATAGATAGATAGATAGATAGATAGATAGATAGATAGATAGATAGAATAAGACATTGCATGCATTTCAAGTATTAAGTGATGCTCTTCCTTTTTCTCATTCCTGCAGGACTTTGAACAACAACAATATCAGCTCCATTCCCATCTCCAGCTTCAACCATATGCCCAAACTGCGTACTTTGTGAGCACATAAGGAAATGGCTTCTGGGCATGACAGGGTGGGGGAGGCAGAAGATAACTGACGGTATCATATATATCATAAGGAACCAGAAATTAATAAATATAAGAGGTTCTGATGGAAATGCTTATTGACAATTTTAGATTCTGCAGATTACCTTTAGGATTAATGTGTTCACAGTATGAAACACTCCCAACATGCTGGGTCTTATATGTGGACCTCTAGCCAAACTAAGGTACTTTGGAAAACTAAAGAGGGATAATACTGGTAGTTCTTGGATAGAAGAACACCAGAAAATCTCAGGGCTATTGGCTGGAACCGAAAGCAAAAAAACAAAAGCAAAAACTTGGTGAAATCATGAACCAATTCTTACTGTTGCTATAAAAACTACTTGTACAAATCCAGGTAGACACTAAAGCTTGACTTGTGAGACACCATAATAACATGGGAAGATCTTTAAAAGTTTAGTTGTGTGCCCAAGGACATCTAATTCAGTCAATCACAAAACCAGTGAAATCTCTTTATTGGATGTTCAGGCAACATATACTAAAAAAATTACCCTTTGGGAAACATAGAATCCCACCCAATTTCAGAAAGTATCTAGTATCCCACAAGATCTAGCAAGACATCTATCATCAGTAGCCTCTCCCCCATTGGCTTCGCCACTGTTGCCAATCAATGCTTGAGAGAGATGTTCTATGCTGCTCAGCTTTAGCGGTAACATCTCTAATGAAGATACTTGCTTCTTTGGCTAATTTTTCTGCAATTCTTTTTCTTTGAAGACTTGATATACAAAACTGGACAATTGATTGGGGTTATGATTCTTACCATACAACAGACTGAATGGAATTAATTAACCTGGACATGACTCAGTCTGAGGTTGCTTAGTGGATTAGTTGACTATCTCAGATGGCCTTTTTTTTGAGTGCCTTCCAGGAACAGTGTGGGTGGGTGAATGTCATCATTGAAGAGGCAAACAGAAATCTGGGTAACCATTTCAATCCACTTCTTAATGCAGGATTCATTCCTAATCCTATAGAATCAGAATCTCCTTTCCAGAAAATGTCCCCAAGTTATCAGTCAAATTCATTAGGTTTATCCTATTCTCTAGAACTGGCTTTGTAAATTAGAAGTATCAAGCAAAAGGTGCTTTTTTTTCTTTCTTTCCTCCCACACCTTTACTTTGTCTCTGCAGCCGCTTGCACTCCAATCAGCTGATCTGTGATTGTCATTTGGGTTGGCTTTCCCAGTGGCTCCGCCAGCGACCTACTATTGGGCTCTTCACACAGTGTGCTGGTCCTCCATCCCTTCGTGGTCTAAATGTTGCAGAAATCCAAAAGAATGAATTCAGCTGCTCAGGTCAGTGGCATCAGCGAAGTGCTAGGAGCTTTCTCTGTGGAAGCAAAAAATATGAATTTTCCTCCAAGCTTTGGAAGAAAACCCTCTTAGGATCCCCCAAAAAATCAGGAGGAGGGTCTTGTCTGCTTTCAGGTTTAATACAGACTAGCTAGCATTTGTACCAAAGAGTCAATGGTTAAGCCTGCCAATTTCCCTTCTACATATAACTACTCTTTCTTTTACGATAATATGATCTCAGGGAGCATTCCTATTTCTATTTTTAGTTAATGAACAGCAGAAATTGTTTCATGCTGCAACAATTACCTGTGGTTTTGAAGAGAATTCTGTTTGTCATGGGTTCTCTGGATTGATCAAATATAGCATACAAGGATCTTCATGTGAACCCAGTCCATTTAAAAATATTATTATTGTTTGAGGCATACCAAGGATAGAAATACATTTATTTCTCTGTAAGATTTACTCCTTCAGCCAGATAATTATCCAAGTGACATTCAACTAAAGCATGCATCAGAGCTTCACAACTACTTGTCCCTCCCCCTACCTTCTGGCATCTGCCTTCAAAGAAGGAGCGAATGTAGCAAATTGTTTTATGACCTAATTACTCTACCATTCCAAGGTGAAATATCTTCCTGCCTTCAATAATATTGTTTCTGTTAACATAGTAGCATGCATGTCATAAGCTGTAGCAGGGCATAGAATTATTACTAAATTCTCCAAAGAGTTAAGCAAAGGCTTCAGGTAAAAACTTAACTGGCAACCTCTTGCAGCTAACACATTGTTAATGCTTTTGAATGGTTTCTTCCCTTTGGGTGTCTGCACCAGACAGATAGGTCTCATGTCATGCTGTCTTCCTTCTTCCACAGAAATGTTTATTCTATTTCCTCTTCAGTGATTTTCGATTACACTGTAACTTGCATCTCTTCAGGAGACAGCATAATATCTTCATTCGCTAGCTATCCTTTTTCTTTAAGACATCTCTATTGTTTCTACTAGCTTCCTACCACTTCCACTACCACTTCCAATTTCAACTTTTTCTTTCTGTAAAAGACGTGTGTGTGTGTGTGTGTGTGTGTGTGTGTGTGTGTGTGTGTGTGTGTGTATTAAATCTTTTCTTATTTTTCCCCATCTTTTTTTCAGTCTCAGATTATCCCTACCAATACAGCTTCTATGTCTGGGAGATCATAAAATGATATAAGGTGTTACATTCTCTGTTCTGTCACATTGCTAACCTGCTTTTTCCATTCTCTGCAGTTTCTTTACTCATTGTACACTCAGCCTTGTTAAAAGGCATATTTGCTCCTTGCTTTTTACAGTTGGTATACTTGCTGTCCCTCAACGTTTGAACTCAGTATTGGTTCTGGTTGACCAAAATGAATATGAGAGGTATCAGTTCCAGTAGGCAATGTTTTCTTGAAGTCTTAAATCAAATATGGACTTACTATATTTAGAAATTTACATATTTCTAGTCCATACTCTCTCCAGCTTGCAGAGGGAAAAGGTTTAAAAGTGGTACAACTATTATATTTTTATTTTGCATTTGAAGAGTTTACACAAATTTAACTATTGTCTATACTGTGACCCAGTGTTGAAAGATGTTGCTCAAAAACTGTCAGTTAATTGATTAAATTTCTTTGCTTAGGTCAAGCCAAATTTTCCCCACATTATAACATAATATCTGCTCACAAAGATTAAGTGCATATACAAAAGTCCGTCTCTTGTGTGCACTGCAGAAGCATTCATCTTTGCTCCTCTTGTATAGAGAATTCAATAACTTTCTCCTTTTCTTTCTCCAGGCCAAGATGATGCTACCAGAACTCATATCTGCAGTTTTTCATCTGGGTCCTGTCCTGCCATGTGTACTTGTAGCAATGGCATTGTAGATTGTCGTGGTAAAGGTCTAACAGCTATCCCTGCCAACTTACCAGAAACCATGACAGAGATGTGAGTAGGAACATATTGGTAGGGAATAATTATGTGACCTAGTAGTAAGGGTGAAATCCAGAAGGTTCTGACAGGTTCTGGAGAATCAGTAGCAGAAATTTTGAGTACTTCGGAGAACCGGAAAATACCACCTCTGGCTGGCCCCAGAGTGGGATGGGAATGGAAATTTTGCAATATCCTTCCCCCAGGAGTGGGGGAATGGGGATTTTGCAGTATCCTTCCCCTGCCATGCCCACCAAGCCATGTCACATCTACCAAGCCATGCCCACAGAACCGGTAATTTTATCCAGGAGGTTTTTTTTAATTTTTGGCTCTAAAGGGGGCTGCACTGCCCAGATCAGACTTGAACGCAATCTGATGGTCCTTCTGCACTTACAGCTTTCACTTGAGAAGCAGTTAAGGAATGTTGATTGGAAGGGACCTATTTCTGTACCCGTATCTGGATTAGAAGACCCTATTCATAGTCACTGATGACTAGGTAACCTCTAACATGGGTTACTGGCACATGCTCTGCATGGGTTTGCCTTTGAAGAGCACTTGAAAGCTACAGCTGATCCAGAATACAACTGGCACTGGCTGCCAGTTGGCTTCTAAATGCAATTCAAGGTGCTAGTTGTCCGCTATAGAGCCATTCACAGCATAGAGCAGGACCACCTATCTTTGATTATGTCTCCCCATTGCAAATACTGATGGGACACAAGATAATGCTTTCTCTGTCACCACATCTATCCTATAAATAGCATCGTCGCCCAAGATCCAGATGTTCTCTATCCTGCCTGCCTTGCAAAATTTTCAAAGACTTAGCTCTCCCCAAGGGAGTGTTGGGCCAGGCAGCTTTATAAACTTGTTTTAATAGTTCTGGTTATTTGAATCACTTATTGGTTTTAGTTCATTTTATTTTGTCACATGTTATTTCTTGGTTTTAATTTGGTAGAGCATCTTAAGTTTTGTATGGCATGGACAGCCATATAAATTGCATGAATGAATAAATGAATGGTTGTCTGAATCCAACTTTTGTTTGTTTAAGTGAAGAAAGTGGAATATTGATGTATTCAAATGTATGAACTTCTTTAAAAAATAACTTATTCTTGTGCTTCCTTCATTTATTAAATCACCCCTGAAATTCTATTATGCAGACAAAATATGAGAACTACCCTAAGTAATAAGTTTTAAATAGTCATTTCATGAATATTTTATCTAGGCTTAAATATAATTTGTAACTAATTCATGCATTATATCCAAGTAAATATACTAGGAAAATGAATTATGTAGATTTGCAGATTGAGATAATTGAGAAATTGTTTACTGTGTGATCATGTGATTACATCCACATAAGTAGCTTGCAAATGAATGTACAATGTGCTGAATAGCAAAGTGTGTATATGATTATACCACTTCACTAAATGTAAAACTCTGCATGGATTTCCAAAATATATACTATATCAATTTAATTGTATAAAAATATTATTAATCTGCAAGCTGAGCTGAAAGTCATATTAGTTTGACTCATGTACAGATAGGCAGAACTCTCCTTTCTCTTACGATTCTGTTTGCTCTCTAAAGTGCCCCTATTGAATAATATAGTATTTCATCTATTTTTATTGGTGTACCCCAGTTGTTTTCTTTCTAATGTTTGGCTTATAACACAGACGTCTGGAACTCAATGGCATCAAGTCCATCCCCCCTGGAGCCTTCTCATCGTACAAGAAACTACGTAGGATGTGAGTGTCTTGATACAGATGATTTCCATCCAATCATTCAGTTTCTATCAATTACATTTCTCACCACTTTGGGTTTAGTCTATGCTTCTTTGGCTTTGTGCAATCTTTGCTCATTATACAATTAACTCTTCATTCATGATATCTATCTATTATCCAGCAAGGAAAAGATAAACTGAACGGCAAATTAGACCTAGATCAGAGACAAGGCATTTGAAATCCACAGGTATGGCTAGCTATCCTTAAACAGAAAGAATGAATCCAGCTCTGAATCTCAGAAGGGTGGTGCAAAATTATATTATGTTATGTGGGTAAAGAATGGAAGAAACGAGGAATAGGCCAAGAGTTATATATTTCTTCAGCTTTCCAACGTTATCAAGTGGTCCCTTTGCTGTCCATCATTGTCACAGAAAATATCTACTTATGGTTATCTATAATTCAAGACTTTTAAGCTTGAAATGGCAAATAGACTCTTTGGGGGAAGAGTTTACAGGGAAGAAAAGTGACAAGGCTTTTGAGTGTTTGTGAATGTTGATTTTGTCCTATATGTTCTAGAGACCTCAGCAACAATCAGATTTCAGAAATTGCACCTGATGCCTTCCAAGGCCTTCGTTCACTCAACTCTCTGTGAGTAGTCAGTGGGGGAAACATATGAAATATATTACTATAGTTATGGATGCAAAATCCTGCCTGCATGTTGAGAAAGAATGTTCTTCTTTCATGACTCCACTTGCACAACTTAACTGATGCCAGCCAGAGTAATGCTTACAATATCCTGAAAATTCCAAGCTGGAACTCCCTGAAGATGCCAGTCTTTGTTCCCTGTTTCTTTGACCAATATTTTCTATAGCTATTTCAGTTTCTAGATACTACCAAATCTCTGTCCTTATAAATTCATTTGCCTCATCTCCTAAATATAATGTGTAGAATAGTTACCTCATAATTCATTTTCATAGTTAGTTAATTTCAGAGAGAAAATATTTCTGTGAATGAGGTTTTCATGCCATTATGCTGATTAATTACACTACAGTATTGCAATTCTTCCCTTCAGGGAGTTTGCAGTGGAATGTTTGAAAACTGTTGCTTTATAGAGTTTTAGCTATTTGTCTGATTTAAGCAGCTACATATTTTGGGTATATTGGATACAGTACTTATAGGAACCCAGATTTTAATCTTTTTAAATGCTAAAACATTGCTGTTGTGTGTGATATAAGGAAACTGTGTATTAAAAAGTGAGCCTAATATTGAATAATACATGATAGCCTCCTTTCTCAATACACTATATAGGGCATCACTAATCTAAGGACTGGTTTTATTTCTTTTCCAGAGTCTTGTATGGGAACAAGATCACAGAGTTGCCCAAAGGAGTATTTGGGGGCCTCTATGCACTACAACTACTGTAAGCACCAATAAGAAAGATGGCTTAATGGCTATCTGGATATCAGCATAGTAGGAGACCCTTAGATACCTCTGTTACAGTCATCTAGAACTTCATTTCCAGCGACATAGTTATTATTTATTTTCAGAAACTAACAGCCTCCCCAGTTGCTTAAAAACTGAAGATACTGTACTCTATTTTCCACACTGCCTGCCTTACTCATTTATATTTTTTCCACATTTTCACACCTAGTTGCTCTCATTTCATTTCCAACATCAGCTTTTGCATCTCTTCTTAGCCTATCTTTATTCCCCTTCCATCTGCATTATTCCAGACGGAAACGTTATTTGTTTTTATCCCTATAAATCTTCCCTGTGGACTTTTCTCCCTATCCCTTTACTTGGCTTGAATTAGGGCTGGATAAATAGCTATATACATTTTTGTCATTTTTTCCAACCTTAAATGAATGGCATCTCATTTTTGCATCAGTTCACCATTAAAAGCAACTATGTGAAAAGTCATACAGATTATCCTGTGCATTTCATTGTTTTATATATATTACTCTTTCTTCTACAGTTTTACAAGCAGTTTCCATGACTCAATTAAATGTGGTACATTATTCCTACTGAGATGTGCATTTTTATGTGAATATAGCTAATCATACCACTTGAAAGATGCAAATATTATTTATTTATTTATTTATAAAATTTATTGGGTGCTTGAAAGGTGCAAATGTTAAAGAATAACTTTGTCTAATTTTCATATTGACTTGGAAGTATGCATTAGATGACTTCAGATTAAAACGCAGGTTTAATTTATTTCTTTGCCTGAGCTTTGCTAGTAACTTGGTGGGGTGCACCTGGGTAGGTCCTTTGCATAATGAGCAAATACAGTAATTTTGTCTAGTATCCAGTACTGTTATCACAGCATGTGCACACATTACTATAGTATGATTGCTCCATCACTCCAGGCTACTGAATGCCAACAAGATTAACTGCATTCGGGCAGATGCCTTTGCTGACCTGCAGAACCTCTCACTGCTCTCTCTTTATGACAACAAGATCCAGACCCTGGCCAAAGGCACTTTTGCCACCCTGCGTGCCATCCAGACACTGTGAGTGCCGGCTTCTGTACAGATTTGTCCAGTGATGATATGGGGTGGTAGGAGGATGGTAGAAGATTTGAATTATAGAGTGCCGAGGGGAAGGCAGGCCAGAGTCTGAGGGAAAAGAACCAGGAGATTACAACAGAAATGTCATGTAAAAAGGAACAAGAAGTCCTGCTCTCATTGGAAGATACTGACTCAATACTCATTGAGCCAATGTAGTGCTTTGATTAATGTATTGGGCTATAACTGGGCAGACTCAGATTCATGCCCATCTTCAATCTCAGAAGCTCATTAGGCAATGATGCGTCATCTCTCAGCAAAACCCATCCCATGGAGTTGGTGTGAGGAAAAAGAAATGGAGGACAAAGTGCTCCATATACTGCCTTGAGCTCCTGGACGAAAGGCAGGTTATAAACTTAATGAATACATAAATCATGAATAAATAAAATAAAATAAACTCCTAGAGGATGTGTTCCAGAGCCATTGGCATGCCTCCATGATCTTTGAGATCTGCCAAAGAGAGGGGCTACTGAAAAAGCATTCAGCTTTGCACTGGCTAGAAGCACCATCTTAGCAGCCACACATGGCTCTCAGATCAACCACCTGAGCTGCCCACAGATTCCTGAATGGTTATGCTCAGTTGTTCCTTTTTCTTTCCTACTGCAGCCATCTGGCCCAGAACCCCTTTATTTGCGACTGCAACCTGAAGTGGCTGGCAGACTTCTTGCGTGCCAATCCTATTGAGACAAGTGGTGCTCGTTGTGCCAGTCCCCGGCGTTTGGCCAACAAGCGCATTGGACAGATCAAGAGCAAGAAATTCCGCTGTTCCCGTATGAGCTGCTTTCCTGCTATAGGGTTCCTTTTGAATTTGGGTCCAGGAGAGTAATGATGGGTGCCCTTTGCATGTTCTAGCATATCTTTGAAGAAATTTTGTCTCAACACACAAATAGACTATAAAGAACATGTAGAAATGTTCTCCCATCCCTTCCTTCCTTCCTTCCTTTCTTCCTTCCTTCCTTCCTTCCTTCCTTCCTTCCTTCCTTCCTTCCTTCCTTCCTTCCTTCCTTCGTTCCTTCACATAATACCTCCTTTGCATTTTATGCATTTTGCATTGTACCCCCCATTTTTAAATTTTCTTGTGCCCAGAGGTCTAAGGAATCAGGATACATATAAACCATAAACCATCTTACACTCTGAAAGTGAACAACAGGAATGGCTTGGTTGAAATGACCAAGTAGTTTGCAATTTAATCTCTTATTTAATGTCTAGAACACAGAGATAGATCTGTTTACTGTAAATTGGTTGACTAAGTGTTACATTAATACTCTTTGCCCACCTTTCTTTACAGCTAAGGAACAATACTTCATTCCAGGTAAAAGGAAAATATTATAATGGGATATGATGGGATTAATGTATTGATTGAATGCATATACCTTTCTTTGCTGGGCAGAAATTTCAGAATTTCCCTTTAAGATGAATGGTTTATGTTAAAACTTCCAAGTGCAATTGAATGGCTTATGTTTAAATAACTTATGTTAAAACTTCCAGGTGTAGCTCAAGCTACTGGTTACTACCTGTAAAACCTTTTGTGGCATAAGCCTTGTTATCTAAAGGATCATCAGTCTTCTTTAGTTTTTGCCTTTCGTGCATGTTTGTCCAAACTTGGTGTAGTCCAGGATCCATCTATTAAACAGTATCATCTGATGGGATCTAGAAAACGTGCCTTCACTGTTCATGTGCCCCCTGGGACAACATTGTCTCCCTCTTCCCCAACCATGTTTAAAACAATCCTTAAAAACGTAGTCTTTCCTTGGTTTAGAATGGATTACATGTGGGGTAATACAGGTAGCCCTAAACAACAGTTTGTTTAGTGACCATTTGAAGTTACAATGGTACTGAAAAAAGTGACTTATAACCATTTTTCACAGTTACATCCATTGCAGCATCTCCATGGTCAAAATTCAGATGTTAGGTAACTAACTCATATTTATGACAGTTGCAGTGTCCCGGGGTCATGTGATCAACTTTTGTGACCTTCTGACAAACAAAGTCAATGAGGAAGCCAGATTCCCTTAACAGCAGTGTTACTAACTTAACAACTGCAGTGATATGCTTAACAAGTGTGGCAAGGAAGTTCTCAAAATGAGGCATAATTCACTTAACAAATATTTCACTTAGCAACAGAAATTTTGGGCTCAATTGTGGTTGTAAGTTACAGACTACTGTAATTATGCAACCAGGTACTTTCCCCCAATAACAGTGGCCTTGGTTGTATGTTGCTACAACAGCTCCAAAAACAGAACCCCCACTTCTGAGGCAGATGGAGAGAGCAATGGGTAGCCTGACGTTAGTTAGAAGATGAACTAGAAATCCCAATGGGAAATTGGTTTTCAGAGCAGAATTATAACTAGAGTTAACTTTTAAAAGCAAGCATCGTGAGATCAGTCCAGATCCTGATCTGATGAAGTGACATAAAACACTTATGTGGAAGTCCTTTTATTCCTGAATATGAAATGCCAGAGTACAGTTGGAAGGCTAACCAATGGAAAATTTAGTTTAAGATTCTTGCAGATTGATCTATCAAACTCTTTTTATAGAGAGCACAGGGGTAGAGAAAGGAAATTTTTTTGCTTTTGCAGATGATCCCTGCTCTCCACTGTTATGTGCAGAGAAGTGACAATGATTATACCTAAGTGTAGAGAGTAGTAAGGGACATTTTCTTGTCTTCTAGAAGAAGGTTCCCTAGCAGTACAGCTATCTTTAACTCACACTTAACTCACACTTCATTTTTCTGGCAGGTACAGAGGATTATCATTTGAACAGTGAATGCCATAGTGATGTGGTTTGCCCGGCCAAGTGCCGCTGTGAAGCTAATGTGGTGGAGTGTTCCAATCTGAGGCTGACAAAGATCCCAGAGCGCCTCCCACAGGCTACTGCTGAATTGTAAGATCTGAACTTGCCCTGCCCATCATTGAGCATCCATTCATGTCTTTTCACAATCCAAATGGAGTGCTCTTTGCTTCTTTGTTTTTCCTGTGGCTCCTTCAAACAATGAGTTGTGAAGTGTCATTATTTTTAGGATGTGTTCTGCCACTGTTCCTTAATAAGATAAAGTGAGAAGAGTACTAGGCTCAGTACTCTTCAATATCTTCATAAACGACTTAGATGAGGGAATAGAAGGGGCATTTACCAAATTTGCAGATTATAGTAAACTGGCAGGGATAACAAACACCCTAGGTGATAGGCTCAAGATCTATCTGGATCTTGACAGACTTGAACACTGGGCCCTATCTAACAAAATGAAATTCAATGTAGAGAAAAGTAAAGTCTTATACTTAGGCAAAAAACCCCAAAAGTACACATATAGACTGGGTGAAACCAGGCTTAATAGCAGTAATTGTGAGAGGGATCTTGGAGTCTTAGTGGACAACCAATTAAATATGAGCCAATAGTGTGCGGCAGCAGCCAAAAAAGCCAATGCAATCCTAAATTGCATTAATAGTCAATATTAAGTGAGGTACTAATACCACTCTATAAAGCCTTAGTAAAACCACACCTAGACTACTGCATCCAGTTTTGGTCACCACACTATAAAAAAGATGTTGAGACTCTAGAAAGAGTGCAGAGAACAACCAAGATGATTAGGGGACTGGAGGCCAAAACATACGATGAACGTATGCAGGAACTGGGAATGGCTAGTCTAGTAACGAGAAGGAGCAGGGGAGACACGATAACAGTGTTCCAATATTTGAGGGGCTGCCACAGAGAGGAGGGGGGTCAAGTTAATTTCCAGAATACCTGAAGGCCAGACAAGGAATAATGGATGGAAACTAAACAAGAAGAGATTCAACCTGGAAATAAGGAGAAATTTTCTGACAGTGAGAACAATCAATCAATGGAACAGCTTGCCTTCAGAAGTTGTGGGAGCTTCATCACTGGAAGCTTTCAAGAAGAGACTGGACTGCCGTATGTCAAAAATGGTGTAGGGCCTGCTTGGGGGGTGAGGGGGTGGACTAGATGACCTACAAGGTCCCTTCCAACTCTGTATCTGAGATGCAATACCTATTCCACATGCAGCCTCTTTGGAAAACTCTGTACAAATGCTCATGTCCTTCTCAGGAAATCCCCAAGCTTTCCACTGTGCCACTCACTTCATTTTTTCCTTATTCTGGACGGTTTTTGTATAAGAAAGCATGGATATTATATTGTTCATGCAGCGTAAATCTTTGCTCTCAGGCTTGCATGTTTGTTTTACTTTCTTTCCCGTGCAGACGCCTGAATAACAATGAAATCACAGTGGTGGAGGCGACTGGTATCTTCAAGAAACTTCCACACTTAAAGAAAATGTGAGTTATATGGATGACAGCTTCTAGGAACACATTCCTCCTTAGATAGGATTTTGGAGTGGGCTTTACAGCATAGCAATATTTTAAAAAGATGTGGCAGCATAAGAGCTGTCAGAGTTCCTACAGGCATTGGTATAAATGGAAATAAAGAACTATGCTGAATCCATCTGCTATCTCCTTGCATATATATGAAATCCACAACAAGCACCCTCCTCCTCCTCACATTGCCTACCAATTTTAGGAGGCATATTCCTTCTGATAGTGGAAATAATACATAACTATTTTAACTATTGTTATTCTTCAGGAAACAGATGCAAAAATGCCTAGACTCTGATTACTCTCTCAGCAACCTGCTTGAGGTTACAAAATTAGGCCTGAAATTATGACAGATGTTCAAGTGAGTGCAGAAGTAATCTAGGGGGAGAATTGAAAGCTGCTAAATGAAACACACTTCCACCATTGGATCTATCGGAATTAGTCTTCTTTTGTTACCGTTGAAGTAACAGAGACTGGCAGACTGTGAAGTAAGATGCAACCCTTCCTATATTGACTTCCTGTTCCTTGCTTTCCTAGAAATTTGAGCAACAACAAACTCTCAGAGATCGAGGATGGGGCCTTTGAGGGGGCAGCCTCAGTGAGCGAGTTACATTTGACTGCTAACCAGCTAGAGTCAGTGCGCAGCTCCATGTTCCGGGGCTTGGATGGGCTGCGGACATTGTAAGTCACCCCTAACTGGGAATAGTAGGAGGGAGGAGCACCATTTTGCAGAATATCGATGCTTCTTGCTGACAACTTACTGCAAAATGGCTTCTTCCCATCTTCTCTTTTCTCCCCAGGATGTTGAGGAACAATCGCATCAACTGTATTCACAATGACAGTTTCACTGGGCTGCGCAATGTGCGCCTTCTTTCCTTGTATGACAATCAGATCAGCATTATTTCACCGGGGGCTTTTGATACACTGCAGTCACTCTCTACTCTGTGAGTTGTAAGAAAGGGAAATGTTAGTTTAATATAACACAGGTCTTTTCTCTTGGATTTTTATGTTATTTTTCCTTTCAAAACTATTCTCTGGTCTCAGAATTGCTTCCATCATGAACTGATCCAGGTTCTGGGGTGTTCCCATTTTAAACTTAGTATAGTTATCAGAGAACTGTTTGCAAAGAGCCACATCTCTCGAGTCATGACTAGACAAGAGGAAATTTTCGTTTGCGAGAATGGCCCTCTTCACTTTCAGCTGGGGGCCATGGTTGAAATGCTGTAGTTGCTAAAATAGGCATTTATCACTGTTTCAAACCATGGGATGTTGCTAAGAAACTATTTTGCATATTGGTAATATTTGATTTTATCTCTCAATTTTGTAAATCTCTTTATGGGGAGTAAAGCTATTAAAAATACACAAATGGTAACAAATGAATATTTATACCATTTGCTTGAGTCAAAATACTACTTCATCTTATCTTCTAAGCTTGCTCTTGCTCTTTACAGTTACTGGGGAAGCACTGAGGTACAAGTACACAATTTGCCTAAGGCAATTTAATGAGTTTATATTTCAGAGGAAAGACTTGTGCAAGATTTCTTAACTCAGAACTCCTTGATTCAGTTCATGATCTCCCCAAATGAAAGATGCTCCTCTAAGTAGGGTTGGGAAAGACAAGAGAACAGAACAGTTCCGCTGAATTGGATCATGCATGTTGCCCAGCATTCTGTTCCCACAATGGCCAACTAGAAGCCAACAGGAAGTCCACAGGCAGAACACCAGTATAGTTACTTGTGTTCTCATTGCAGGAGGAGAACTATGTTAGAAGCCTTTATGAATAAATTAATTTTTTTTAAAAAAACATATAGGTTGGTAGCCAATCTGAAAGCTCTGCAATTGGTCTATTCTTGAAACCTTGAAGAATTCATGGTAATCAATGAAGACCAATCTTAATTACCAGCAGCTCCCCAATCCTCCTGGAGAGCTGCTGGTAATTCCTACAGGCTGTAATTATAAAATGATGGTGTAACATTGTCTTAACATCCATGTTTGGGAAATATAAACAATGCTAGACTAGGTGGCTAATAGTTCAACTCGACAACACGTAAAGTAGGTTTATATTATCAATATATAATTAGGTGTTTACCAGATATGAGAAAGGTGATTGGGTTTAAAAGAGGTCAGGAAATTTCATTCCAACTGCGGGAAGTTAAAATTTCCATCAACAGTGGTATTATTTATCTTCTTTACATAACCTTTGAACCCAGGAACCTACTGGCTAACCCCTTCAATTGCAATTGCCATCTGGCCTGGCTGGGTGATTGGCTTCGCAAGAGGAAGATTGTGACTGGGAATCCACGCTGCCACAATCCAGATTTTCTGCGTCAAATCCCACTGCAGGATGTTGCCTTCCCCGACTTCAGGTGTGAGGAAGGTAACTTATGGGCGCTCAGTTTTTGGGTAATAGCAAGGACAACAAAGCAAATATACAAGCTTTACACAGTGAGGTTTCTTATATATGTGCGCCAAATCATTTTGTGTCTTCTAAAAGAGCAGTATAATCCAGATTCATAAAGAATCATGCTTAAACATGATGCAAAGCTCTAATTGACTTCTTTATTCCATTTCTCTGAATGAATTGAAAATAATTCAACATTGTTTTGTTGTAAATCTAAAAATAGCATAGGGTACTCACATAAACAGACACTGCAAAATTATGTACAGTCTCATTCTATATTTCAACACATTTTGCTTAGATTTTTACTTTGAATCATAGTTCAGTTCCATGTATATATCAATTTGCACATTTTGATGCACAAAGCTAAATAATATATATATCTATTGCTCAGTCTACTCATTTTTGCAAGTGTTTTCTTTTAATATGCATATATCAGTGATGGTTAACCTTTTTGCCATTGTGTGCCAGGAAGGAGGGGCGGGGGAGGTTCGCGTGCACGTGTGCCCACACCCATAATTCTATGCACCCCGCCCTGTGCATGCAACCCCCCTTCCTCCCGCTCCTAGCACACGATGGACTGGTAGGCCCATTTTTCTTTCTCACCTGATCCTCTCTATGCATCTGGGGAGGGCGACGGCCTTCCCCATCCCCTCGGAGGCCCGAAATGGCCCGTTTCCCAACTTCTGGTTGGACAGGAAGTGACTTTTTTGCTGTCCCCAGCCTCCAGATACTCTGACGCATGTGCACCGGAGCTGAGCTGGCGTGCCAGGGGACATGGCTCCATGTGTCGCCTGTGGGAAGCATGCCATAGGTTCGCCATCACGGGCATATATCATGCAACTTTTACCAATATACACATTTTTGTGTGCCTTTTCCTGCCTTTCTTTCCAGATTTTTTAACCTGTCCCAATCAGTGAACTATTTTTGAATGAATGTTTTCTTCAGAAAATTACATCAGAGTAACAGGAAAATTATAAATATCAAATAATGACAACTGCATTTTTGTCTGCATATAGATTAGGAAAACTTGAATTTTGCATTGAAATTATAACTGAATTAGCTTTTCCTTCACTTTTAATGTGCCAGACCTCTAGTGGTCTAACTTGGGCAAGTCATTCCAAAGGTTCAAAAACAATTGACACTTTGCAATGACTGAAATGGGGAGACCATAAAAGGCTATGATGAAAACCACAAAAAACTACATGTGAAAAATGAGGTGAGGAATAGAGTGGAGTTACATGCAATGATTCACTTCAAATTCCTTTGGGCACTTTGTGGAGAAATTCTGAGAGCTGCAATTTGTGGGACAATTGTACAGTTTTCTGTGCTCTTCCTACTCTTTGGATGGAAATTACCATATTTCAGTTTTGACCTTGGCTTTCTCAGTTACAAATACATGGGCATAACCAACTAGTCTAATATGATATACACAACTCTGTGCCATTTAGATATATAGAAACTAAGTATTGAAGGGTAGCACCAAAGTAGAGAAAACCAATTAGTATCCTCAAGCCACAAATTAGCCGAAACGTAATTTTTGCTAAACATGCATGGATTTCTAATTATTAATGGTTCCTAGAGTTATGTCTACTGATTTTAAGCATTCTTTTTTAAGCTTGAAAAGTTGGTTAAAGACAAAGCAATTTAATTAGCTATGGTGTTTAACCATCCAGATTAAGTAAGTGAAATATCTTGATGCAAAAAATATTTTACAATAATACTGATTCACTAAACGAATAAATCATGTGAATTTGGCAAGCATGTGTACGTCATTGGCCTTGATCCAATGCAGTAGCTGCTTTCAATGTAGCCTTTGTGTGGAGAATTGGTAGGGATGGCTATGACCCAGAAAAAATTAATCACAGTAAGTTAGCTTTTTGAGTGCACTCCTCTGCCTTGAAACCTTCTTGTAAATCAATACAAAGGCACCGTTTCAAAATGGAACCTTTCCATCACTTCCCATAAAAACCTACATTGTTATTTCTAATGAATTAATCACATCAGTTGATTAACATCCCGAGTTCTAATTGTTCTTGATATTTCTGACTCTTGAAGACCTACATACTAATAGAAAACCCAGAATTTCTTGCAAAGATTTGAGACAAAGTTTATATCTGGAGTGTCATATTGCATTCTTCTTGGCTTCTTCCTTGGCAGGTCAGGAGGAGACCATCTGTTTCCCACGTCCACAGTGCCCCCAGGAGTGCACCTGCCTAGACACAGTAGTTCGCTGCAGCAATAAGCACCTGAAAAGCCTTCCAAAAGGGATACCCAAGAATGTTACTGAGCTGTGAGTATAGATATATAGGATATCTGCTGGAAGGAGCATTATGAGAACTGACACTTTGTATCCATGGATGAAAAATGGTTAGCACAGCCTTTTTAGGCTAACAACCACACTTGGTTTTGAGGTGGTGCTAGGGACTGGACTGGAGTCCCCAAAAGTAGAACAAAAATATGGGTGGAATCAGTACAAAAACAAATTTCTTTTAGAAGACATTATATTAATTAAATCCATTTAATATGATTGTTTTCCATATATTTAATAGTTTTTTTTAATCACATTAAAAATAACACGTGACTAGCAAATTTTGGAAGAGCTAGTGGGGTTGTACCAGGGGTGAAATGCTCCCGGTTCAGACCGGATCACCCGATCCGGTAGCGATGGTGGCGGGTGGTTCGGATACCGGTAGCAAAAATCCCTGCCCCCTCCCCATGCCCAGCTGAGCCGCGCAATCATCAGAGGCTTTTTTTATTTATTTATTTTTAAAAGCATTTTTTCTACAACCTCTTCAGCCGAAAAAATTCTTTTAAAAGTTTTTTAAAAAAGCCTCTGATGATTGCACGGCTCAGCTGGGATGGTTAGAGGCTTTTAAAAGCATTTTTTTCTACAACCTCTTCGAGGTTGTAGAAAAAAATGTTTTTAAAAGCTTGTAACGATCCCAGCTGAGTTGCCTGATCGTCAGAGGCTTTTAAAAGCATTTTTTTCTGCAACCTCTTATGGTTGTAGAAAAAATGCTTTTAAAAGTAAAAAAAAAAAAAAGTTGGCCACACCCACCCAGTCACATTAACCCGCCCACCAAACTACGCGCACAGAACCAGTAGTAACAAATTTTACATTTCACCACTGGGTTGTACCCATATTTTTAGGAGCTGGCTGGGTCTCAGGTTGTACTCTCTGGATTTGGAGCAGCAAACTGACTAATGCACCTAGTCTCTTGAGCTACACAATATTTGCAATTTTGCTGCCATTTGTATGAAGAAAGATTAAAAAATATTTTCGGATATTTTGAACTATTATTCCTGTGTGGCAAATGTATTTATTGGGGTATTAAGTTTGTTGTTATGGTTTATCATCCACAAATAGTGAATCTGTGGTATGCAGAAAGGGCCACAGTTATCAATATGTTGCTTTGTAATGTTAATTAACCATCTGCATAGCAGTAACAGTAAAGAAGACAAGGTGATAAACTGTACCTTCATATTATACATTTTGCACACGGAGATCTTGAACTTTGCTCTTTTAGCAGTTCAGTTGTAATATCTGATGCATATTTTTACTATTCTTGCAGCTATTTGGATGGCAACCAATTCATCCTTATTCCAGGACAACTCTCCACCTTCCGTTACTTGCAGCTGGTGTAAGTGTCCGAGAAGCTCTAAGAAGTTACTCATCTGATGAAACCTACAGTGGTCTTTCCTGGAGATGGTAGATTAAATATAAGGATCATAACACCCTCTAGGATGTTCTGAAAACTGCTAAGATCTTCACCATAATCTAGATCCATTTTCTCCAACTTGCTGACTCAAGATGAGTAGGTGTGACCTGGATTCCTTTGCTGCATATCTAATTGGACAAAGAATAAATAGGAAGAGACATCAGTGTTTGTTAATTGATGTAGTGCTACAAATTAAAGCTGGTGCAGAAGATAAGGGGGTCTATAGCAGCTCTTAGTAGAAGCAGATGGTCATGATGTAACTAATATGCAGTGAAGCTTCACATTGTTATAAACAAAAGTAAAACATAAGGCCAGGCTGCCCTGTACAACCCAGTGATTTATTTTTCATATTCTTTTTTTCAGTAATTAGCAAAAAGCACTGTTTCATTAAAAGCATAGAATGCCATAGAATTATGTATATTGAAACAGAAGGGGATCAGAGAAGACCAAGAAATAGTCAAGAGAGGTAGTCTCCTCTTATCTTCTGTACTCTCCATAAGAAAACATCTGAGAAGAGAAATAGAAACATTTGCATCATACAAAATGATGCTTAAAGCAGAAAATGGAAAAATCTTAAGGAAAAAAAATATTAAGAAACATTTTTAGATTCAATTTTCCTATTAGTCTTCTTAATTTAGTCTTCTTAATATGACACCCTCTTAAAGCAAATAAAGTTGCAGGGTTCTTACAAGAAAAATTCAGCCATTTTGAATAGGATACAGCTAATTTGAGGTAGAATAATGGATTGCATCATACAATCGTCATGCAGAAAGTTGCATAAAAGTGCTGATAAACCATAAAGCGGATTTATCAGTATATATATATGTATACTGGCACTGCAATTGCAAAGGATTGTAGATTTTTGCTTGAGAAATGAGAGGAAGGAAGAAAGATTATGTTAAAAGTGATATTAGAACCTGTATCATGCTTCTGTTTTGCAGAGACCTGAGCAACAATAAGATCAGCTTCCTCAGCAACAATTCCTTCACCAATATGAGCCAACTGACCACTTTGTGAGTGTTTTCCAACAGAGCTGAATCTAAAAGAGTCATCCTACTTCAGATTGCAGGGACAGATATTATTGGGTTCCTGTGGTGAAAACCTGGGCAAAGGCCACATCCACTCAGCTCTTTTGCTATGTTCCCCTTCTACCTTAAAGCTAGCAGGAAATCCATATTTTTGCTGCCTCTGTAGCACATTCTTACCAGGTACCTGGAAGAGGCCCAAACTGAGCTGCTTTCTATCCACGTTTAGCACAAAATGACCCAAGGCCAGTGATTTGGCTATAATTCCAGCCCTGCCCACCATCATCTAGCATTTGAAAAGCCTATTCCATTTATAATGCATAATGCTCTAATAACTCCATGCAGATTTTTTCTTTTCCTAGTGGCCTATTTTTTAAAAACAAACAAATGTGGTTTGTTTTGTGGACCACTATTTGGCAGAAGGGAGTATCAAGTGAGGCATGAGCTTGTCAGTTTCAGGACTTCTCCCTATCTAGCTGGACCTGCCCACCCACCCATTTTTCCAAACAACAAAAAAGCGGCAAAAATTGGAGTTCCAGTTTCCCTTACAACCGAAAGAAGACTTAGAGAGGATAAAGAGATCAGGGACCGAAGAGACTGGTCCCACAGGAAACTAGCAGAAGTAATTGAAGCCACAAAGTTGCTATCACAAAGCATGTCAGGCCACCTTCTGAATGCCCATTAATGCACTCTACATTGCCAGCATACAGTGTCCTAAGTGGGATATTAGGGTAAGCACAGTATCTTAAAGAATCCTTAAACCCGCTGTGGGAGTCACTGAGATGCAGGCAGATGCATAAGGTTATGTTGTCAGGAAAGTCTTAGCGTGCCTTCCTTGTGCCAAGGCAAGAAGGTTGTATGGATTTATTTAGAGACCTTATAAAGATATCTGCTATATGGCTTTTTATTGTGCAAAGCAGGTTTCCTTTATAGTTGCGATTTATATCCTGTCCAAAATGAGATTGATTAGGAGAGAGATTCTGATTCAAAATATTTAAGATTTTTCTATGAGTTACCTATTAGTGCATCTTACAAAATACTGCAGAGAGGAATACAGTCAATGTATGGGATATAAATACACAACATATGATTGTTTAAATTGTTTCTGCCTCTCTCCAATTTCATGTAGGATCCTCAGCTACAATGCACTGCAGTGTATCCCCTCACTAGCCTTTGAAGGTCTCCATTCACTACGGCTGCTGTATGTATCTTGTCTTTTGCACCCAATTCATATCACCTGTCCTTCCTTATTCATTTCTCTGAGGAATCTCCTGTTTGTGGTTTACTGGAGAATGAATTTTGCCTGGTCATTATTTTGTTTTAATGGATAGCAACCAGGCAAAGATATGGCACATTGGGAATTTGGGGGTGGGTGAACAGGTTGAGAAAATGACTTCCATTTTAAAGGACCAATCATAAATCACACATTTACTATAAGGCAAATTTATGATGCATCTCTCCATCATTACCCTAGCCTAGCCTCCCGAATACTTTCTACTACCTCAGTCAAAATCAACTTTGTTTTTTACTGGGCAGGAGGGCAGATTACCAAATAAAGCTGTATATTGCTTAAATAAAGAGAATATTAGAGGCTGGATCTTTACTTTGCTGCAGGCCAAGTTCCGTTTTATGTTTAAACTAAAAGATGCTTTAAATAAAAAAGTCAGGTGAAACAGAATGTTTGGAGGAGTCAAAAGAAATGGCCATGGGGAGTAGAGGTGCCCTTGGGTCCTATTTTCCCTTATTGTGGGGTGCTCAAGAGAAAATTGATTAATTTCCTATGACCTGAGAGCACAGGTGGTTTTCAGGAGATTGTGACAAGTTCTGGAGAACTGGTAGCGGAAATTTTGAGTAGTTCTGAGAACCGGTAAATACCACCTCTGACTGGCCTCACCCCCATCTATTCTTTGCCTCCTGAGTCCCAGCTGATTGGGAGGAAATGGGGATTTTTGCAGTATCCTTCCCCTGGAGTGGGGAAGGAATGGAGATTTTACAGTATCCTTCCCCTGCCACGTCCACCAAGCCACACCCACAAACCGGTAGTAAAAATTTTTGAATCCCACCACTGCCTGAGAGACCTTTCCTTCATATAGTCCATGTTTGTATGTAAGGTATATGTACAACTATTATCTTGCATTATTGTCCATTACTTACTCGTGTTACCTGCCTAGGAAAAAATACCCTTGTATGAGTTCATTTAATAATGGAGACCAGAATACCCATCCCATAGAAGCATAAATTGCCATTCATTTTGATTTACTGGAGACTAGAAATGGCCTAATGGCAGAGAAAGCAACCCCTTGATTTCTATATAACCCCTTGCTTATATAGATTTATATAAGTTAGAATATACTTGTAAGTTATGGTGTCAGAGATAGCGAAGTAATGAAGGTCGAACTAAAGCAAAACAAAGGTTTATTGAGAATACAGAAACCATGTGTTATAATAGTAATAAATATCTGGTGTTTCTCTTTCTTTTCTTATCTCCCTTGTCCTTGCTTCCCATAGTTTTCCTGGCCTCTAAATATTCATTCTCCTTGTGATCAACGTTTCTTTGCCTTCCTATTTATGGCTTTACTAGCATTTTTATTGCTTCTCTAAGGGGCCCAGGAGAGGTGAATGGACTGGGGTGGTTATGGGTGATCTGCTTAGACTCTAGCTAATACCATTTTTTATACTTCAATCCCTCCTTTTGGAGTTCAGACTGTACTGCATCTCTGTAAACTCCACTCATGTGAACCCTTATAATTCAATTTCTTGTTCCTTCATTTCTAAATTGTGCTTTGAAATCCAGTGCTTGACTGGTAGAAAAGATGGCATGCTGATGGAGGAATGCAATGAGCAATAGGCATATTCTGCAAGAGGCAGTACAGGTAGTCCTTGATTTACAACAGTTCATTTAGTGACCATTCAAAGTTACAATGGCACTGAAAATTTTTCCACACCTATGACCCTTGGAGCATCCCTATGGTCACATGATGAAAATTCAGATGCTTGGCAATTGACTCATCTTTATGATGGTTGCAGTATCCAGGTGTCATGTGATAACCTTTAGCGATCTTTTGACAAGCAAAGTCAATGGGGAAGTTGGATTCATTTAACAACTTTGCCACTAACTTAAAAACTGGAGTGATTCACTTAACGGTGGCAAGAAAGGTCATAAACTGGGGCAAAACTCACTTAACAAATATTTCACTTAGCAACAGAAATTTTGGGCTCAATTGTGGTCACAATAAGTTGAGGACTACCTGTAATTTAATTATTCTGTAGTGTAAATACAAGTAGTTCTCGAGTTATGAGCATAATTAAACTGTGCAATTATAATCAGTCATAAGTTGTGATGGTTGTAAAGCAGACCATCACATAATCATCAGACCCGCTTTTATTACCCTTTTTGGAGCAGTGATTAAGTGAATGCAATGGTCGTAAAGCAAGTGCAACTCATTGTTTGTTATGGGGTATTATTTTCTCACAGGGCACTGCAAATAGCCATAAATGCAGGTTGGTTGCCAAGTGCCCAAAATATGGTCATGTGACCATGAAGGGGAACTTGAATATTGGAACTTTGGAACCAGGTCAAAAGTAGTTTTTGGGGGAAGGGGGTCCATTGTAACTTCAAACTGTTGCTAAGTGACTGGTTGTAAATTGAGAACTATTAGTAAATAGTAAATGTCTATGTTTTCCAGTTATCCATTAGATTATGAATGATGAGATTAGCACCAAAAAGGTCGTGTTACTTTTTTTACAGCACAAAGATCAATAATAAAATCCAGGGAAACTATATCCCATAGTGTAGGATGGAAGGGGAGCAGCTGGAACAAACTAGCTGACTTACTAAGCCCAGTCTTTGCCCAGCCGCAGGCATGACAGGATGAAGCATTGTCTTTGACATTTGACTCTTTCATTCGGATTCTAATGCAATGTTTTGAACACTCACCACACCTACCACAGCTTTATTATCATGGTAAAGTTGTAATATTTATTCCTTGAGAGGAAGAGGAAGATATAAAAGAGCGTTGTGAAAGGAGTATCCATCAGTCAGATCATGGTGGCAGAGATGACCAGGGAATATCATATTTAATCTTGCATGAGAGTGCACGTAACAGCTTTTTATATGAACTAGAAACACAGTTGACCCAAAAAATGGGGAGAAAATATGTGCGCCTGATCTGACATGGAGCAAGTGTCTGAGCCTTCTGCAGTTGCTCCACACTCTTGGTGGCCTGCTCCCTCCAAGAAATACCTCCACTGTTGGAATATTGGTTTTGTGGCCCACAGATCTTTACTTGAAAATATCATTGTTTCTTTCAGTCAGGAAGAATAAGGTGAACGGTAAAAAAAAAAAAAATTCCTCCCCTTCCTTTGTCAAAACCTGCAAGAGAACAGCTCTCGAAGCCGATTCTAAGGCATCAATTTCCACAGCTAAGGAGTGGGTGGGTTCTGGATGCCTGAGTAGCGCTAGGGATCAAAAGAGATTTTTCAGGGTGCTCTTGAGTACAGCATTTAAATTTCTTTCTTCAAAAGTTGATTGGTGTTAGAGTGGGTCTTCTGAAAAAAAATCAGGATGTCATCTGAATTTTAACAGGAAAACAGCTGTTAAATTTCCATGGCCCTCTTCCATTCAGATCAAACTGTAATCTCCTCTTAAGTCCAATTTAGTGAAAATGCCTGCCTTCCGAGAGTGATTCGGCAGATCTGAAATAAGAGGCATTGCATAGTGGTTGCTAATGGTTACAGAATTCAGAAGTCTGTAATTGTGTACAATTCTCAAGGAATTATCTTTTTATAAGAAACATTGGCAGACGTTGGATATGTAGAAGGGTAAATAAATCCTTTCTTCAGATTTTCACCCAGAGACTGTTCTAAAGTGATTAACTCTTTCATAGACAGAGGCTATTATCTTTTGTGGGGCATCTGCCATCTTGTGGGGCATCAGGTTTTAAGTTGACGCTACAGTCACACACCCAATGAGGAGGCAAGGCAGCTACTTCCTCTTTCACCAAAACAACAAGAAAATCAGGTACTTTTCTGGGAAGGGAGGCAATTCAGGCTGGCATAGGAGGGAGAGAAGGAAAAGAGTGGCATGTCTGTAAATGGGACTGTTGATACTTGTGAGAGAGGAGAGAAATTGCTTCCTGCATCTAATGGATAGTTGGATTTTGAATTATAGCCAGTCTATGCTGAGTATAGGAACATGTAAGGAAAATGTGATATAGAGTGGCAAAAATTCTGTATTATTATTTATTTTCAATTTGAGAATACTACACCTAAAAGAAATTGTCCTTCAATTGTCTCAACTAAAAGGGCTTTAGTACAACTCAGCACAGCCAGTTTGGCACAGTCAGCTCATTCTGTCAGCTCACCATCACCAAGTCACTTCTGCCAAATCACTGCCGTCAAGTCACAGCAGGACAATAACGGAGGTGACCCATTTTCACACACACGCACCACTGCCTGTCTTGGCCACCACCACTGTTGTCCCTAGTCTCTTTGGCCTGGAGTTCAGAATGGTTGCAGGCACAGCGTCAGGGAAGAGGGGTTGTATGTGAAAATTGGACACACACACCCCAGCTGCCGTCACCTTCCTGCCAACTGCCTGTCACCCCTGTCCCCGGCCTCTTTGGGCCAGATCTTGGTGTAGTGGTAGTGGTGGTGATGAAAGGTGTGTGTGTGAAAATGGGAAGCCTCCAGCCACCACTGCCGCTCTGCTCTCTGCCCACCAAATGGCTCTCCCTCTGGCCAGCCATGGTGGTTGTCCCCACAGAGAGTTGGCCGTATGGAGTTGTCCTGCAGTGAATTGGCGGTGGCAAGCTGCTGGTGGTGTGTTGGCCGTATCAAGCTGGCCATGCGGAGTTTTCCCATTCTGACTAACAAAGGGTTCTGTAATAACTACACGGGAAATGCAAATTAACACATTGTAGTGTCATCTATGAAGTTAGTTGTGCCGAAGTCTAAAGTGTAAAATTGTATTTCTGCATCAGCAAACAAAACAAAACAAAAAACAACAACATAGGAATATTATCTGCTGTTATTTGCCATATAAACTCTTCTTAATTTTTTTTCAGGGGCCCTGTTAAGCATCTGTCTTTCTGATGAGAGAGAAAGGCTTTCAAGATTGCCAGGCCTTTAAAGAAGACAAGATCAATTAATTGGGCACAGAAGAGATTCCAGGAATTCATATAATACTGTAGGGTAAAATAGCAGAATCTTGAAAGCCTCTCGGTTTCTCTGTGCCCCATCTTACACAAACAAGATCAAGCTATTTTGAGAGTTGGGTTATTTATGCTCTCCTTTTTTCTCAGGGCTGATTAATCTTTTCTGAAAGTTCCTTGGTGGTTTAGTCATTGTTTCTCCATTCTCAAGGCCAAGTTTACATTTCTTCTTAATAGAAACTCAATATTATGAGTTTTCAGAGTAGGTATCATTTTAAGAAATTTCCCATATTGAGGATACATCCAGAAATTAGCTGTCAGATAGGATCACACCAGAGTAAGTAACACAAACTCACAATTCTCCTTCCATCTTGGGATAATGATTCATGTGTGTGCTTTCTGCAAATAAGGAGCCTAGGTGTGCATATCTGTAAAGTCAGTACTAACATCCTAGTGGTATAAACAGATATAGCTCCATTACCAATTGCAGTAAAACAAAGCAATACATGAATTCCCCAAGGGACAAGAGGGCAGAATCAATTAAGCTAGTAATCTTATAAACCTGTTTCTATTGTGCAAAATGAGACCGAATTCTTGAGAAAAATTCTTGGCAGCCTTGGGAAGTGTTGGAGGCTCTGAATTCAATGCAGAAAGTGTCATTCAGAGGAGAGGAATGGAGGATATAAATCTCATCTTCACCTAGCTTGATCATTTTCCCAGCAAGGGTTGTGTACACCCTTCACATTTCACACTTTATGACCTTAAGAGTTGTTGGGGGGGGGGCTGTTAGTACCTGGAAAGAACTGGCACTGGATAGTTATTTTCTTTGAGATTCATGGATGGTGGATGTGATCGCCAGATTTCAGCAAATGGGCAAGCAACTCCAATGTTGCCTTAGCCTAGGTAAAAATGGGCTAACATTGTTTGATTAAAGATAATGTTGGCCCATCTTCCAGGTAGACCTAGAAGCCATTCCATACCAGAGACACAATCCTCTCTTGGAATATAAGTGACTGAGGGTCATGGGAAAGTAATCAGTGTGATATCAAAGCTCAGGAGTGTCTAAAAATTATAAAACAACATGGCAAACTTTAACTATAAATTAAATACAATTAACAGAAAGAAAAAAAGGATAGGTAAAGGCTTCTCTCTCCTTGAACAGTTCCTAAAAGGACATTGGGTATAGGAGAAACTGGTCATACACCTTGATTAAAATCACAAACAGCATGTTAAAAGAAGCTGGGGTGCAGTAGTTAGTAGGTTGGGGCTTTTGCAGGAAGTGGGAGTAGCAGCAAAAGGCAAATGCCCAAGGAGAAATGGCAAGCATTGGGAGGCCTGTGAGACATGGTGAGGTTATGATTGGAATGAGGGAGGACTGTGGACTGAGCAATTGGCAGCTGGAGTGGCGGAGTTGATCACAGCTGGGATATCTGAGGCAGGACCCTGTGGGAACTGGCTGAATGGGGATCCCATGCGAGCATAATTCAACCTGAGAGACCCATTGGTGTGGCAGGGTTGGTCTTCCTCTGGTATGGGTGAGAGCCAGTGGAGGATTGACCTGCCTGTAGAACAGAACAGAACAGAACAGAACAGAACAGAACAGAACAGAACAGAACAGAACAGAACAGAACAGAACAGTATTTTGGGAACTGGGTCTAGCTAATTTTTTTCTTTTTCTTCTTCTTCCTCTTCTTCCTTCCTTCCTTCCTTCCTTCCTTCCTTCCTTCCTTCCTTCCTTCCTTCCTTCCTTCCTTCCTTCCTTTGTCTTTCTTTGAGGTTTACAGAGTCAGCATATTGCCCCCAACTATATGGGTTCTCATTTTACTGAGCTCAAAAGCATGAAAGGCTGAATCAACCTTCAGCTGGTCAGGATCAAACTCCTGGAAGTGAACAGAATCAGCCTACAATACTGCATTCTAACCACTGCACCACCACAGCTTATGTGTCTAGGAATCCTGAATTCTTAGCATCCCATTAGTTTTACTATGACTAATTGCACAAAATGTAGCCTTCTAAAGATAGTAGACAACGGAAAATCACAACATGAAAAATTAGGCTCTATTTCTTCCTCTCCATAATTGGAGCTTTTGTTTGAGCATAAGAACAATTGTCTGTATTTTCATTCAGGTCTCTTCATGGAAATGATATCTCCACGCTCCCTGAAGGGATCTTTGCTGATGTTACCTCCCTATCTCATCTGTGAGTATCTGTATCATTAATGTAAGCATTTGTTCCTTTTATTCCAAATAGGGTTTTTTAGCATTTTTTTAGGATGGTGCTTGGAGATACAAAGAAGAAAGCACCATTTATTTATTTTTGTTCATTCAGCTGTGCAAAGATGCTAGGCACATGTCTTAGGTAATAACTTTCCTGGACAAAGTACTTCCAGAAATTTTGTAGGTAGCAGTGTTCTCATTAGTTCTGTAGTGATAAGAAGTGTGCTTTGCTGAAATGCGTTGAAGTTCCTTCTGGCATCTGGCATAATCAGTTAGCAGCTTAACTTAATACTCCATTGTGTGCTTACAAGGAAAATTAGCCCTTGAACCCTCTTTCCTCCCAAGAAATTGGAATGTGTATGAAGTCTTCTGCTGCAGTTCAGAAGAATAAAAGACAAAGACTTCTAGATTGAGGCCGGGTTAACACATGACTTAGCAAACTGTGATTTATAAGTTAGAACTTAGTGTGTTGAGAGAAGCCAAGCAAGTGTGTTTATTCAGTAAGACATCACTTAAGTGTGTTGGTTGAACATACCTCAAAACTTTAAAGTACCACAATAGTCCCAATTACAAAGGTTAATACAACTGGCAATGATCTTAATCTTGAGTTCATAGGGTTTTTTTCTGGTAATTGGCTAGGATATTATTCCTTAAGAATGTATATATCTTTTTAGACATATTTATGAGCGCTATCTTTGGAGGAGGAGAAAATTCTACACACACTCTCAATTTACATTCATTGCACAGTATCTGTAACGTCAGAGTATGAGTGAAATGAGCATGCAATATTTTACTTGGGGAATTTACAGTAGCAGATTTAGCATCAAGTATTAAGACATCAAATAAAATGCTGAAAATAGAGACTATTCGAAATGCAACAATGTTGCATTTAAAAACAAATGGAAGTAAAAATTGGATTATTAATCAGTTCTAGGACATCTAGAGGCATTTCTGCAGAGTGACCAGATAAAAGGTACTTGTACTTGGTTCTTGTACTTTGAATAATTATATAGACTTTATGATTCTTTCCGCTGTGCAGAGCAATTGGTGCCAACCCCCTGTATTGTGATTGCCACATGCGCTGGCTCTCAAGCTGGGTCAAAACTGGCTACAAAGAACCTGGCATTGCCCGTTGTGCTGGTCCTGCGGATATGGAAGGCAAACTTCTGCTCACAACTCCAGCTAAGAAGTTTGAATGCCAGGGTAAGATACAGAAGCCTTATAGATATAATGAGATTATAATTTCCAGAATCCCTAACATAACATAACATAAGTTATGTTATCTCATAACAGGCCTAGAGTCTGAGCCCTTTCTTCAGTGTATGTCACACCAATGTAGAATTCTTTGAAAAGTTCTTTTACTTTTTCCTGTGAAAACTATTCCTATGAAAGAAATTGGGGGGGGGGGACCCTGCTTGCTTTGCAGAAAATTAAACTATTTTAACACCAGGACTCAGTATTATGCCTAGGAATAGGTGAATGGGTGTTCTTTTCAGCCATTATCCACTTTTTAATGTATATACCCTGTTTTCCCCAAAATAAGACATCCCCTGATAATAAGCCCAATCGGGCTTTTGAGCGCATGGCAATTAGGCCAAGAACTTATTTCAGGGTTCAAAAAAAATATAAGACAGGGCCTTATTTTCAGGGAAACATGGTATATACACAAATTTGTCAGAGACCCCATGGTTTCAGCTGTTGGGAAAACGGCAATTCCTTTGAAGAGATACTGATCAGGAAGCACACAATCTTTATAGTCAGATATAAGAAATGTGTCTTTAGTTATTTCAGCTATATTTCCTTAGTCTTATTCATGCAATGTCTTTTTCCATCTATGTAGGGCCTCCCTTACCGGTCATCCAGGCCAAGTGTAACCCCTGTCTCTCCAATCCCTGCCAAAACAGGGGCAGTTGTCAAAGAGATCCTCTGGGCTCCTATCACTGTGTCTGTCCCAGTGGTTATAAGGTAAGTATGGTGAAAGGCAGGTGGGTGGGTCACCTAGGAAAAAAAGGGAGTGGGTTTGCTGCCTATTTAAAGTCATATCTTGCCAAGCCTCAGACAGCTGACAAATTTAAGAAGTGAAACCTACATGGATTCAAAAAGATATATATAAAATGTTAGACTGGGTGGTAAACTTCTACATGGGAAATGCTGTGTTCCCACAACACTTTTAACCAGGTTAATGAAAGACATAAGTTCATTCATACAAAATGCTGAGGTTTGCCTTTTTGTGGCTTTGAATGTTGTGCAATACTCTGGATTATTTTATGTTTCAGTGTAGATTGTCCTCGATTTACAACAGTTTGTTTGGTGACTGTTCGAAGTTACAACAGCACTGAAAAAGGCAATTTATGTTCACTTTCCACACCTTCAGCTGTTGCAGCTTGCCCGTGGTCATGTGATCAAAATTCAGATCTTGGCAACTGATTCATATTTATGACAGTTATAGTGTTCCAGGTTATGTAATAATCTTTTATGACTCAACAAGAAAAGTCAATGGGGAAACCAGATTCACTTAACAGCCATGCTACCAACAACTGCAGTGACTCACTTAACAACTGTGGCAATAAAGATCGTAAAATGGGGCAACATTCACTTAATAACTGTCTCGCTTAGCAACAGAAATGTTGGGCTCAATTGTGGTCATAAATTGAGGTCTACCTGCATTGTACAAACTCAGAAAATGGGTCAGTTCAGTAGTGAAGTTAAACATGTTCTGTGAACACAACCAATTGTTCCTTTGACATTGAGCAAAAAAACAAAAAAAGAAGAAGAAAGAAACGAGGAGAGCTATTTCTGTTAAGAAAAATAATTTAAAAATTCAGGAAATTTTATATATAACAAGTTAGTCTTGTTTCACTGTACATAGATGGTTGGTGAGCAAGTAATTGGTTTTCAGAACTTGTTTTGGGCAGAACTTTTCCATTTAAAGCAGGGGTTTCCAACCTTGGCAACTTTAAGACTTGTGGACTTCAACTCCCAGAGTTCCTCAGCCAGCAATGGGAGTTGAAGTCCAGAAGTCTTAAAGTTGCCAAGGTTGGAGATTTAAAGTGTGATTGTTTCATTTTATTTCCTTATCTCAGGGCAAATACTGCGACCTATCTGTTGATGGTTGCTCCGACAGACCCTGTGAGAATGGTGGGACCTGCCTGTCTCAAGAAGGAGATGGAGCCAGCTTTAAGTGAGTGGTGGCAGTTCAAGATTTCAGAAAGAGTCTCTGACCTAAAATGGGAAAAAAAAAAAATCTTGGTTAGCTGCAATACATTATCTGCCAAGAACCCTGGCAGAAACCTATTACAAAATTGCCAGATGTCAAACTAAAATAAATCCAGTTCCATTTTCTCCCTTAAGCCAGAAATAGACCCTGAAAAGTATTGGGAAGTGTTTATTCAGTGTTAATCATATATACTTGCACTCCATGACTTAGGGGACAGGAGAGGTTATTGGTACATGGTCTGATTCTGTAGGCAATTTATTTCTATAACTATGGCTTGGGATTTGGGAGAAAAGCCACTGGAATACATGTATCCCAATGGATTACCAACTGTTTCAGTTTTTTGATACTCTGAACCTTGATGTGTACCCTCCCATTCTCCTCCTCAGAATACAGTGTGGGTGGCTTTCTGGGAAACATACCATAATTAGTAGCTTGAAATAAACTGCATGCAGCAGAGAAAAAATGGGGGCCCTATCCGATCTGTACATTCAATTTGCTAAACTGCTAAATGGCTTTTCATCATATCACCATATCAACATAGCATCTTTAAAAGCCAGCACATAATGTCCCTTGGGAATAACAAAGATTTTTCCCTACACATGCCACTCGTTATTATCCCTTTGTAGAAAGATAGCAAGAAGGAACATGAATGTTTTGATCAAGGGCATCAGAGCTGACAACTCCCTGCCTTTGTTAGGCAAGGTCATCAGTTTTTTTCTGTCTTTGCTTCTTCCTCTAAAGTCCATGCAATAGAAATGCAAATGCCACCATATTATGCAACTCACAATATCTCACAACCTTCATCTACAATATTCTCCTCTACTTTACATGAATGTGTATCTGTTTGAAGGTGTCTCATATATAAATTAGTGTATTCTATGAATTTCCATTATTATACGTGTGGTTCAAATAGGATTGCCTCAAGAAGTACCACGTATAGTCCTCAAACACAGCTACGGAGGTTGCTTTGAAAACTTAAGAAATAGTTAAAATAATAATCTACAACTTCCCCTGCGTTGGAATAGATTTAAGGAAGTTAACTGAATAATAATTTATTATTATTATTATTTTTATTAGTCATATTTCTATGCCGCCCACTCTCCGAGGACTCTGGGTGGCTTACACCAAAGACAGTATACTAAATAGCATATTGCCCCATAACAATCTGGGTCCTCATTTTACCCACCTTGGAAGGATGGAAGGCTGAGTCAACCTTGAGCTGGTGAGATTTGATCCGCTGATCTGTTGAACTAGCAGTCAGCTGAAGTAGCTGCAGTACTGCACTCTAACCACTGCGCCACCTCGGATAATAATAACAACAACAACAACAACAACAACTTTATTGTCATTGTACGTGTATACACAGTATACCCATACAACGAAATTCGCTTAACATCCAAAGACCAGGTCCAACACACATAACAATTCCCAAACACACTCCCACCCTCCACAAATTCCCCACCGCTAAACCATCCAAACATCCACACAACAGACCCAAGTAATCCGTGGGTGAGGCGTCAGAGGTGGCTCGGCAGTTCATGGCTTCCATGATGGCCATGGACCTGACCCAATTAGTTCAAGGCCCCACTCACATAGGGGGACACACTCTGGACTTGATTTTTGTCTCTGGTCAGTGGTTGAATGATCTTGGTAGAGGGGAACTAGACATTAAACCCTTGTCATGGACAGATCATTCGCTCCTTCGCTTGGATTTTCCTATCGCTTCCCCCCGCCGCAGGGAGACGGAACCGACCAGATGGTTCCGTCCCAGGCACCTGATGGATCCCGAAAGGTTCCTGACAGAGCTTGGGCCATTTCCTGAGACTCTGACACACGACTCGACTGAAGAGCTGGTGGCCGCCTGGGAGAGTGCGGCCGCTGGAGCTTTGGATCGCGTCGTGCCTTTGTGGCCTCTGACCCAGTGCCGATCTCAATTGGCTCCTTGGTTCTCTGAGGAGCTGAGACAGATGAAGCATCGGAAAAGGCCCCCAGAGAGCATTTGGAGGACTAGTCAATCCGATTCCGACCGGACACAGGTGAGGTCTTATATCAAGACCTACCTAATGGTGATAAAAGCGGCAAAATCTAACCATTTTTCCGCTCTTATCGCATCTGCAGAGAACCGCCCAGCCACCCTGTTTAGGGTGACCCACTCCCTTCTTCGGGGGGGGAGTGTGGGAAGATCCCTTGCAGGGTCTTGCTGAGGATTTTGTGCAATTCCTGCATGATAAAGTCGCTCGGATTCGGGATGGCTTGGACTCCGATTGGATGAGTCCAGGGGAGGAGACGAGGATAGGTCTTGAGAATATTATCTGGGAGGAGTTTGATCCTGTGGCTCCCAAGGATGTGGACAGGGTTCTGGGTAAGATTAGTGCCGCCATGTGTTTATTGGACCGTGTCCCTCCTGCTTGGTACTGGCCTCCCAGGAGGTTACACGAGGCTGGCTCCCGGGGATTATAACTGCTTCTTTGAGTGAGGGTGCCTTTCCTGCCGCCTTGAAAGAGACGGTGGTGAGGCCCCTCCTCAAGAAGCCTTCCCTGGACCCGGCTGAATTAGCCAACTACCGTCCGGTCTCCAACCTTCGTTTTGTGGCGAAGGTTGTTGAGAGCATGGTGGCACGACAGCTTCCCCGACACCTGGATGAAGCTATCTATCTGGACCCGTGCCAGTCAGGTTTCAGGCAGGGGTACAGCACAGAAACGGCATTGGTCGCGTTGGTGGATGATCTCTGGAGGGCTCGGGACAGGGGTTGCTCCTCTGTCCTAGTCCTATTAGATCTCTCAGCGGCTTTTGATACCATCGACCATGGTATCATGCTGCAGCGGTTGAGGGGGTTAGGAATAGGGGGCACCGTTTTGCGGTGGTTCTCCTTCCTCTCCAACTGCTCGCAGTTTGTGTTGGCAGGGGGGCAGAGGTCGACCTCGAGGCACCTCGCATGGGGAGTGCTGCAAGGGTCGGTCCTCTCGCCCCTTCTGTTCAACATTTATGTGAAGCCGCTGGGTGAGATCATCCATGGTTTTGGGGTGAAGTGTCATCTGTACGCTGATGATACTCAGCGGTACATCTCCACCCCAGACCACCCTAACTATGCCCTTAATGTGATGTCTCGCTGCCTGGAGGCTGTGCGGGTCTGGATGGGAAGGAACAGACTCAGACTCAACCCCTCCAAGACTGAGTGGCTGTGGCTTCCGGCGTCCCGATATAGTCAGCAGGTGCCATCGCTGACTATTGGGGGTGAATCTTTGCCCCCCACAGAGAGGGCTCGCAATCTGGGTGTCCTCCTGGATGCACGGCTGTCTTTAGAAGAGCATATGACGGCCGTGGCCAGGGGGGCCTTTTATCAGGTTTGCCTGATTCGCCAGTTGAAGCCCTTTCTGGACCGGGATGCCTTGCGCACGGTCACTCACGCCCTTGTCACCTCCCGGCTGGACTATTGTAATGCTCTCTACATGGGGCTCCCCTTGAAGAGCACTCAGAGGCTCCAACTGGTCCAGAATGCGGCCGCGTGGGTGGTTATGGGCGCAACTCGTTGTGCCCATGTGACACCCCTCCTGCGCGAGCTGCACTGGCTCCCAGTGGTCTTCCGGGTGCGATTCAAGGTGCTGGTTACCACCTTTAAAGCGCTCCATGGCATAGGACCCGGCTACCTTCGAGAGCGACTTCTGCCACCAATAGCCTCCCACCGGCCAGTTCGCTCCCACAGAGAGGGTCTCCTCAGGGTGCCATCAGCCAAGTTATGTCGGCTGGCGACACCCAGGGGGAGAGCCTTCTCTGTGGGAGCCCCAGCCCTGTGGAATGAACTGCCCCCGGAAATACGTAAGATCCCCGACCTCCGGGTATTTCGCTGTGTACTGAAGACCCTGTTGTTCCGCCAGGCCGGGCTATCGACATGATAATTTTAAATTGGGGTATTTTAAATTTCTGGGGTTTTAAATGGAGCCAAATTTATTTAATAATTTTAAATTTTAAATTGATGTTTGTCTTGTGTTTTTAAATAAGCTGTACACCGCCCTGAGTCCTTCGGGAGAAGGGCGGTATAGAAATAAAGTTGTTGTTGTTGTTGTTGTTGTTGTTGTTGTTGTTGTTGTTATTATTATTATTATTATTATTATTATTATTATTATTATTCTGTCCAACAGCTCATTGATGGTGGCCCTTGAGTTCATTGTTGAGTGCAATTATAGCTCTGGGATAAAAACTATTCAGAAAACATGTGGTCCAAGTTTTAATTGTAATTGAAAAATAACTCAGGATCAGGATTCTCACATTTGTGCTTTTCTCTAGTTCTTTCCAAAGGCTCTGCTTTTTCTTTTTGGTGCTAACATCGAAGACCGCAGTAGGATGCCATTCCATCTGTCCCAGTACTTAAAGCAGCTTTAGCTCGTTTTCAGTTCAGGGCCTTCTGGAGTGGTGCAACTATCTCCTGCAGTTGGAGGCCAAAATGCTTGGTGCATAAGATGGATAACAAGATGGAACACTGAGAATTATGAAGATACTGAACCCAGTTTCAAAAAAGAAGTAGCATCCCTATTTTTCATCTTTCTTAAAATTTAGATAAGGGTATAAATTCTAGAAAAGCCTAAAAGAAAATGTTTCAAAGTATCAAATAGCTCTTATTTTCCTTATTAATAGATGTGCTTGTGTAGATGGATTTGAAGGTCCAAGATGTAATCTGAAGACGAATAGTTGCGACAACAGTTGCAAGAATGGGGGCACATGTGTTAATGGGTCCTCTAACCACACATGCTTGTGCCTACCCTTCTATACAGGTATGACTTCAATTGTAAGCTACTGCTTATAGTGGGGGAGGAGGGGTTACAGAGCTTCTGCTTTTATTTCTGAAGAGAGCAAAATTGTCATAGTGTCTAAAGTAACCTTATATGGTGTTGGGAATGGGGAGGTCCATATCCAGACTACTAATATGATTTTATTATCCATCCCTTCATACTAATATGATTTTATTATCCAGCCCTTCTTATAAATTGAGAGGATTATATTGGATAATTATGTTAAATGTATCCTATTTTGGCAAATGTTTGTTTTTACCTTTTCTTAAGTGCAGAAAACAGCTAGTGAAAAGATAAGCTGCTTCATTCTCCTCATGATTAATTCTTCAGAATTGCTATAGACAGTGGAGATATTTTCTGTTGGCTGGTATCTTACTAAATTTGACATTTGGAAGAGGAAGGGAAAGGAGTGAGTAGGCTTTCTGGCCTAATAGTCAAAATACTTATGTATAATGTGTAGCTCCTTGCATGACCTCAAAAAGTTGAATGGTTTCTGCATAATAGAAAAAAAAAACATCTGTTTATTTTAATGTCACAGAATTTACTTATTGTGCATAGCTATCCTGAAAAAAAATGCAAGTCCTGAATTGGCTAACATAAGAAGGATCAGGGATATTTCAGCTTTTGAATGACTGAATGTTTCCATCTCATAGGTCCAAAAGGCAAACATTTTAGCAATATTTTAGCATGTTTTTGTTCACTAATGCTATAATGCAAATAGGGATTCTTGAGGTCAAATATGGGCTTTCCTCCTTTCTATGTACCATTTCTTTGGGGCAGAATGAGGCAAATTCAAGGAGAGACACTATTTGTTATGCTTCTACCTTATCTCTGTATTTTTCCCACAGGGACATATTGTGAACAGCCGATGGATGTATGTTCCCCTGAGCTCAGCCCCTGCCAGCATAATGCCATATGTAGAGTCTCCCTTGATGGACCCAAGTGAGTGAGGGAAAGAGTGGAGTTTGGGGAGAAGAAAAAGATTTAAAAACAAGTGGAGGACATGAATGTGTATCAAATAATGTATAGTGGAGTTAGGAAAAACACAGTTATATTCATTGCCTCAGCCATTTCCTTGCTGTTCTTTTGAGCACTAGCCAGGCCCTCTCAATGACTGGATCTCATTCTTGTTCCTGCTTCCAGGTGTGAATGTATGCCTGGTTATGCGGGAGATAATTGCAGTGTGGACTACAATGACTGCCTAAACCACCAATGCCAGAACAATGCCAAGTGTTTTGATGAACCAAATGGTTATTCCTGTCTTTGTACTGGTGGTTTCAGGTAAGGATGTTAGATGGAGATATTGCCAGAATTCACATAATTTCTACAAAAATACCAAGTGTTCTGCAAAGCTCAGGACCGAGGTTTGCCCTTTATTGGATGATTGGCCCTTTTCCCAGTTGCCTGAAATATAGTCAGGAGAAAGAAATGTAACAAAAGGAGTAGTGTTTGCAAAAACATAAAAGTAGTGACCAAACTTATTAGTAACTAGTTGTTTCCAGAGTGGCTTCATTACCCTTGCAAGACGGCGATCCCGTAGCATTTTTCATTGCTTTCAACAACAGGTTGATCACAATGCTACCTGTTTATTTGAAATCTTATCCAATTTGTTTCAAGAAGCAGTGTCCAAAAATAGATGCCACAGCATTCTCCTTCCAGTATGGTTGGACCATATTTTTATTAAGTCAGGAAATAGCAGACAGCAAGTTGAACAACAAATCTGATTTCCTGGGATGCAAAATATATGATTACTTGAATTATGAGAAAATATTAATAGAATTTATACACCTGGGTGATGCCAATGATGGTTTATGAGATGCTGAAAATGAGGGATCCATTTAGAACATTGGAATGATAAGGGAACACATCCTGCTTCCAAAAATGTATCAATTTCAATAGCTGATTCTGGCAATTAACTTGTGCCCTGTTGTATGCTTGCTTCATTCTAGTGGTCAGCTCTGTGAGATCCCATCTCATGGCTCCTTTCAGTCCAGTCCCTGTGAGAGAGTGGAGTGCCAGAATGGTGCCAACTGTGTGGAGCTAGGCAATCGTGCCTTATGCCAGTGCCTTCCTGGCTTTGGAGGGCTCAAATGCGAGAAGCTACTGAGTGTCAATTTTGTGGATAGGGACACATACCTACAATTCACAGACTTACAGAATTGGCCCACTGCCAATATTACTCTGCAGGTAAAAGAGATTTAAGTCTCTGCCCCAGCCCTCCAAAAAGAAGCATTATCTACTTTCTGGTACAATGTTGGTTTTCCTATCTGTTGTTTTCCCACTCCCTTGTTGTCTGCAGGTCTCCACAGCTGAAGATAATGGGATTCTATTGTATAACGGGGACACTGACCACATGGCAGTGGAACTTTATCAAGGCCATGTGCGTGTCAGCTATGATCCAGGCAGTTACCCTAGCTCAGCTCTTTATAGGTAGCTCTTTGATTTCTCATTCAAACAAAGGGCAGTTTGATGAAATATGAGCAAATTTGTCTGCATGATCCTACAATCTGCACACTGACTTTTGGGGGTGAAGGGGAGATGCTAAGGTTTAGATCAGGGTCCAACAACGTATGTTGAGAGTTGATGTAGAAAGCAGAGCATGATCTTTAAAGAGAGTGTTGAATGAATGTTGGGTGATCAAGATTGTAGATGTTAAGATGTCATGAAAATGATGTCTACAAGAGCCTTTCTCATCCCATCTCTCTCTTTTCTCCCAGTGCAGAGACCATCAATGATGGACAGTTCCATACAGTGGAACTGGTAACATTTGAGCGGATGGTAAACCTATCTATCGATGGAGGTGATCCCATGACCATGGATAGCTTTGGCAAGGCCCACACTCTGAATTCTGAGGCTCCACTCTATGTGGGGGGTAGGACTGCAATCTCTGTTGGGGAACAGGGAAGCAATATCCTGCTGAAACCAGAGAGAGCATCAGTTCTTTCCAACACTTCCACACTTTTACAAGGAGGCTACCATATGGACTAGGAGGTTCTAATAATTCTTAGTTTGGACCATTTATACACTATCAATTGGGAGAAGGAGGAAGAGAAGGAATTTTTTCTTTCTCCTTTTCAGAACAGAGGCCAATATGTAGAGAGTCAAGGAGACAAGAGGCCCACTGGCAGGTGGAACGAAGTAGTGTAATTGTCTGGGCTCAGTATTCCCTAAATTGATACCTCTGGCTTTAACATTTTTCTACAATATACTAGGCCAGTCTTCTCCAACTTGCTATGCTCCAAATAATTTATGAAGTTGATTAAATTGCAGTCCCAGCATGTTTAAAGTGTATCAGTTTGGGAAAAGCGGAGGCTGAGACTTTCAGAGTTTATTTCCTTCCATCAGTCATGTTCTTACTCACCAGCACTCTGATCTTCTTTTTTTCTTCCCTGCCTGATGTTGCTCCTATGGCCCTCTCTCACCAGGCATGCCAGTGGATGTGAATTCTGCTGCCTTCCGAGTTTGGCAAATCTTGAATGGTTCCAGCTTCCATGGATGTATCCGCAATTTATACATCAACAATGAATTACAAGACTTTACTAAGACTCAGATGAAACCAGGAGTTGTTCCTGGTTGTGAACCTTGCCGCAAGCTCTATTGCATGCATGGCATTTGCCAACCCAACACTGCTCATGGACCCATTTGTTACTGTGAGTCAGGCTGGACTGGCCCCCATTGTGACCAGCCCATTATTAACCCTTGCCAGGGACACAAGTAAGTACAAATGTTAAAATTCTTTTCTGCTAGATCTGGGGAATACAATCTTTTTTTTTGGGGGGGGGGAGAGCAAATGTGGAATTATGAGAACACTCACAGGACATCTGCCATAGGAATCTTGCCTATTCATAGCTGCTCTGACATATGTGGCCAGTCACAAAATATCCAGGAGAAAAAAGAATCCTGGATATGCTCTATCTTCCCAGTGGAGCCTTTGATAATGGACTTTGATGTGTGAGAAAAGAAAATGTGCTTGTTTCAGCCATCACATACCAGTTAAGTCAACAAAACCTGGAACATTTTGGTTATGAGTTTTAAAAGAATAGATGCTACAGGTAGCTCCATTATCTTGTGGTATTTTAACTTCTAATTTCATTTTGTTTTAATTAGAATAATTTATAAAGAAAATCAGGTGGTCAGAAAATGTGGTTGGCACTAAGTGAAGTGTACAAGGGCCTGTTAGAGCCAGTTTGCTCTAGTGGTTAAAGCACCAGGCTAGAAAGCAGGAGACCGTGAGTTCTAGTCCCACCTTAGCCATGAAAGCCAGCTGGATGACCTTGGGCCAGTCACTTTGTCTCAGCCCAACTCACCTCACAGGGCTGTTGCTGTGAGAAAAAAATAGGAGGAAGGTGTGTTGAATAGGTTTGCTGCCTTGAGCTATTTGTAAAAATAATAAAGGTGGGATACAAATAAATAGATAAATATTACTGTCCATTGCATGAAACCATCCCTGCAAATCAGGTATCTCATTACAATGCTGTGAGCAAAAAGCATGTATTGAGAGTATCTTCATTGCTGAAAGATTTATGTCATACATGGATCCCTAAGTTACTAATTGTCTCCGATTCAAGATAGTAGGGAAGAGTTGAAAAGTGATACTGGCTTAAGTGCAATTACATGTATCTATTTTATTTTATTTATTTATTTAATTTTGTCGAGTACATATTAGATAATATATATAAGTATAAGCATGAATTGAATACATAAAATGAATACAATTAAAGGGAACATTAGGACAGGGATGGTAGGCACGCTGGTGCTCTTATGCACACTCTCTACAGACCTCTTAGGAATGGGGTGAGGTCAACAGTAGACAGTTTTAGGTTAAAGTTTAGGGGGTTTTGGGATGAGACCACAGAGTCTGGTAGTGCATTCCAGGCATTAGCAACTCTGTTACTGAAGTCATATTTTCTTCAATCGAGTTTGGAGCAGTTCACTTTAAGTTTGTATCTATTGTGTGTTCGTGTATTGTTGTGGTTGAAGCTGAAGTACTCGTTGACAGGTAGGACATTGTAGCTTTATTTATCTACCTAGCTTTATTTATCTACCTAGCTTAATGTCTCATTTTATCTTCAGGTGTGAACATGGAATCTGTATGCCTCTTGATGCACTTTCCTATAGTTGCCAGTGCCAAGATGGTTACAAAGGAGCCTTATGCAACCAGGAACTTGAACTACGTAACCCATGCAAGAGCCTGGAGTGTGTTCATGGTCAGTGCCAGATCTCAGATGCAGGAGAGGCCTATTGTGAATGCAACTCAGGATTTGATGGGGATTTCTGTGATCAAGGTTAGAAACATTTCTGTTTCCATATGTGTTGACCATTAATAAATAATGACACTAAGGGAATTTCCCTTCTGTGCAAAAAGTTAGGTTCACATTTTTGCTGGCAAGTCATATTAACCCAGTCCTCTGTGAATGATAGAAACCTTATTCAGGAATCAACTTCCTCCTGGAAGTGAACATTCTAGCAAGAAAATATTGTTTCTCTGAGATGATAGGAAAGCTTCTTGGCACATCAGCTGCAGCATAGGAGGTCCCTGTAAGCAGTTTCTTCCAACTATGGTAGTTATAAGTGACTTGAATAATGAAGGAACATGAGCAATGCAGCCACAATTCCCAGTGTTTAAAATCTAGAATGATTCTTTACTGACAACAAAATTATATCTTCTATTTCCATTGGAGAAAGCAGAGGCATAAGTAAATAGTGCTTTTCTGAGTCTCTCTAAACTATTGGAAGCCTCAACAAAAACAAGTATGACAACAAATAGCAGAGCATTATTTTAGATGCCCTTCGCTAGAATCCCCCATTTCATGAGGATAATGATTATGACAATAAAAATGTCTATTATATCATGACATTCTTAAAGTCATCCTTTTGTCTGACCTTTCTGTTTTCCCCAGAATCAGAGTGTCGGGGAGAGGCTGTGCGAGATTTCCATCAAGTCCAGCGAGGTTATGCCATTTGCCAGACAACACGCCCAGTGTCCTGGATGGATTGCCAGGGATCATGCCCAGGACTAGGCTGCTGTGGAGGACTGCGTCTTAAGCGCAAGAAATATACCTTTGAGTGCAGCGATGGCTCATCCTTTGTGGAGGAAGTGGAAAAACCTAGCAAATGTGGCTGTTCCCATTGCATGTAGTCTCCGGTGAAGGGCAGGCCATAGCCAGAGACCTAAGGGTGAGACCTGCCCTAGCAGAAGCCTTGGGAACAGTCAGGAAACTGAGCAGTTCCTTTATTATGGTCATGGTGGTTATTCAGGACAGAAGAGACAAAGGTGTAGATAAAAGCGGTTTGTTTGTTGTTGTTTTTTGCTGGCAAATCCAGCTGAACAGATGTATTTATATCCAGCACGGATTCTACCTGGGGCCACTGATTGGGCACACCATGGATTCTTATTGAAGATCTCTACAATTGTTTTTGCTGCCCAATGTAATGTCCTAAGAACCATGCCCATGGGTCATGCCTGGCCTCAGGAACCAGTCATTTTGTATCTTTTGTACCTTAACTGGAATCTCCTAGCTGCACCATTTTTTTTTCTTCTGTTGGCCAATTCTACTTTTTCTCTTATTGAGTAGCTTCTCTTATTCTCATTCTTAGTACCTGCTCATGGTAACTTCATCTTCTGTTTATGGGGTTAAATTGCAAGCAGTACAGTGACCAGGAGCAAAGGGAACATTGTTACAAGACTAGAAAAGAAAAAAATACTTAAGAAATTGAGGAAGGAATTGTTGCTGCCTACAGCTTAATGGTTATAAAACACTGAGGAATAAAAACAGCTTAGACATGCAATTGCATTGTAGTCATTACCTGAAAGCTGCCTTTATTTATTAATAATTTAAAAAAAAACAGAACAGCTGAACCACTGGCATTACTATTGCTGTACTGTTGCAATTTGATGCTAACTTATTCAGAAGTAAAACCTACTCAATTCCATGGAATTTAATTTCTAAATAAGATTGTGATTACATGAAGGCTAAAGAACCTGGGCTACAAACTGCAGGTCTGCTGACAGGGAGGAAAAGGACTACATCCAATTCTTGTTGCAAATTCTCCAACTGCCACAATCATTTCTTTGATTCTTTACTCTTATCAGTCTTCTATACCATAAAATCATTTTTTACTACATATCACTTGATTATTGTAAGAAATAAGTTTGCATTGATGGAAGATGTCAGTTCTACTGTTCATTGCTATCACCTATAGAATAACCTTGTTCACACCAATCAGTATTCATGGAAGAAAGATGAACAGCATGTATCTCTTGCATTCAGCTTATTGTATTATTTTTCAGCCCTGCAATAGGATGCAGCAGGCCTTCCCATAAAATAGAAGACTTGTCCTTCTGTAAATGAGAAAGGAATGAGATTAGGACTTTGCTGCATCCACTGGGAATAAGATGGAGCAAGGCATTTAAAATAAAATAAGATCCCTGCTTGAGAGAAGGCTTTTGTGGAGTACCTTAACTGCAGGAACAATTTGCTCAAGGTTTCCTATCAGTAAATGAATTCTGTTTGTACTTCTTACAATTAGTTGACATGTACAATACTAGTAGCTTTAAATTACAAAAACAAAGGAGATTTTCTGTATTACTGAAGACCTAAATTTTACAAAAATTGACCTCTCTCTCTCTCTCTCTCATGCACATACAGACACAAATTAAGCAATACACTTGCAGTTTATTTGCATAATTTATTTTGCTGCTGGTTGGGAAAAGCAAGGATGTCTATTAGACATCAGGGCTGCTAGTTCCAGATTATATTGTGATTATTTTCTGTCATGTAACTAACTTCAGGGGGTTCTAAAGCCAAAAGCTTTCTGAGCTGATTTGTTTCTTGGCACATCGGTTGGCAAAATGACATTCTTTCTCATTGAACTTTTCTCCATTCATATTGTTGATGCATCTAGAGGCGCAGTTTGCCATTGCTTCTATTCTCAGGATGCCAGAACCAAGAGAGTTGCTACAACCTTGCCGATGGTTACCTGGTCATAAGGCAGATGGCTTGGACTTTTAAAGCAGTCCCTACTCACCCTATCACAGTGCCAGTTTTCTGTTGCATTAGCATTTTGTACAACTGTGTTCACCCCCAGTTCACCATATCGTCCTGATCCTGTCTTTCGTGATTGGTGACTTCTTTTTTTATCATACTATATTCCACTTATATTGTAGCTAACCAGTATATCTGCAGGCTATCACACCATTTGCCCTTGTGGGTGCATCCTTGTCTTTCCATGTAGGGATCCTACTGATAGAAAATATTTATCCTTTTCCAGCTTTTGAAACCTCATCAGATAGTAGACATAAAAAATAACCCTGCTAGATTGAGAAAAGGCCCCCTTTGTTTCTCATGGGGGCCACCCAAATGCAACTGGATGCTTGGAAGTAGGAAATGGAGATACTGGATGCACCTTTCTGGCCATTGTTCCCCTGCAACGTATATCTAAAAGCCTGCTCCCCATGCCTTGGAAGTAACCTTGGGAGCTGACACTATTTCCTGATACCTTTATAGCACAGTAATGTTACATTCTTTTAAGTCACCTGGAGGGCTTATTCAAATATTAAATAAGCTCATGGTAGGTATTATCATGCAGCAGCCTTGCAAGAATGCAGTTATTAAGCAATCACAGTCTGATGCAAGCTTTGAGGCCTTAAACTCTACCAATGTTCTTGTTTCCAAGACAACCTCAGCCAGGTGTCTGTTGTTTGAAACCTATGACTTTTTTTTTTTTTTACAAAAGGTTCCGCTGGATAGGTAACTCCTTGGCACTAGCTTGAGAGCATGTGACACGTGCGATCTCAAGGTAACCGTTTCTAAAACATCAGATTTTATTGTATAGCAGTTTCAGTAAGATATTCCCGAGGGTGAAATAGATTACTATAAGTATATGCATGGTGTCCATTAAACTGGCAGTAATAAAGAAATAGCAGTAATAAAGCCATCTTCTACTTCCTGTGGGGATATGCAGGAAGCTAGGGAGTGATTACTCAGTGAGTTCTTGCAGAAACTCCTTTTCAAGGTACATAAGAGTTATCTCTGTGTATGAGCTTGTGCCTACATTCCCTGGCTTACTTTGGGACTTGTGCTATTGCTTGCTACGTGGGTAAATGGAATAAAACTGAGGTTTATTCTGCTATGGCTGTTGAGACTTGCTGAAATCTAAATCAGATTCAAATACAAGATTTACAGAGGCATTTTAATCACTACCATGCTTCCTAATATTTTTCATTTTTATTCTAGAAACCCTGCAAAAAGTTAATTGTATTCTTTTTCTTACTGAGAAAATGAAACTTTTGAACTTTTAGGATGACACAAAATATATACCTAGGGCTCTTAACTTTTTTAACGACTTCCTATTTCTAATGGTAACCATTAGAATCTACAGAATATCATGTCTGAATTTGTACACTGTGTTTGCCAATGCAATACATAAGACATATGTTTGAATAAACAAAGTGACATTTGATCATGCTTACATGCCTAAATTTAGCTGATTATGACCAACTCACCCTCGATTCTATATATACACTTAGAAATATGGGCCTCAACTCTCATAATTTTCATTTAATACATCCTTTGGTCATAATATGAGTCAAAGTCTGGAATGGCTTTATTTGAAATCAACAAAAATAATGTGATTCTTTGTCTTCTTCCTTTTCTAAGGATTCCCATGTCATTTGGTACTTATAAGACTGTCAAAGCACAATTCCTTAATTCAGATTAGTACTGACTTTTTAAACTGGTGAAGCAATGGTGTTTCACTAACCTCTGCATTTGAAAATTGTACTAAGCTTTGTATGAACATTATTGAAAACAATACTTTTGGTGTCCCAACAGTCTAATCAATGCCACACCTGAATAATCATGTCAACTGCCTTGCTTATGTAAGCTAACATACTCCTTTATACATATACCTTCTTTAGAGCAGCAATCTTGTTATAGATTTTGAAAAAAGTAGTTTGTGATTTTTCACATGGGAAGATAACATTAATTCAATCAGAGACATGAAACTAACCATCTCTGTCTGTAACAAAATATGTGTCATCTTCCAACTCCTATAATGGTTGTCCAAGTAAAATGTGCTGTGTTCAGTTTTCTAAGAAAAATGTCAAAATGATGAGTTTTCCTCATTATATGATGGAGGAGTACTTCTTTGTCACCCAATCCTGCTGCTTTTTAATAGGAAACAAAGAAAAATAGATTAGTGGATTCCACATATTTACTTCAATAAGAATCTGTCTCTCCTTTCTACCCAAAACAGGAAACAATAGACTGAAAATTCCAGTCAATAAAATCAAATTTGTTATTCCTCTGCCTTCTAATTATACAGACTCTATTATATGTGTGTAGGCATGCATGTATGCATACCAAGTTGGTGTAGCAATTAAGGTACCAGCAATTAAGGTACCAGCAATTAAGGTGTAGCAATTAGAAGTCACCTGTACTAGTGGTGGGTTGCTCCTGGTTCTGTCCGGTTCTTTAGAACCAGTAGTAAAAGCGGCTGGAGGCTCCGCCCACATGTCATAATTGACGAACTGCCCATGTGCAGAAGCTTCTTCTGCATATTCCGTTGTGAACCGGTAGTAAAGGTAAGTAGAACCCACCCCTGACCTGTACCAATCTTTTTCCACCTTTGGAAGATGACAGTGGCAAACCACTTTTAAAGATGTAGCCAAAAAAAACAATGTGTGGACTTATCTGAGCAGTTTCACGAGTTAAGAATGACTTGAATCCACTATAAACACATGTATCATTGTAGCACTTTTCACAAATCAACTTTGCAGCAGGTTTTCATACATCCTGCTTTTGTTCTTTGATGTATACAATGCATCCATGCAAATGTGCCTGGCATTTATGCATGCAATATATTTGCTCTTTTTTTAAAAAAAGTATTTTAATATAGTTTATGCAACATTTATTTTTCTACTTGGTTTTGATCTCATAAGCTGAAAAGATCTTGGAAAACTGTCACATTATTCTTACAAAAGAAAAAAAAAGGAAAAATGTGCCCTTTTTGAAACTTGAAAACAATAGAAAAAATATTTGCATCATTTGGACATAAATTGCAAAAATTAGCATACTGGATATTCAATATTGAAGGATTTTATTACATTCTGTTCTTATTTTAGACCAAAGTGAAACACCAGCATGAGAATTGTAAGAGAGCCCATTTCTGGCTTAGTATTTCTATTACCACTTAGCCTTCTGACTTAACTATTGCCATAACTCTGAAGGGAGAGGGATAGGTGATTTACTCAGCAGTGAGCTGTAAGAAGTTAGCAATTCTCTCTTAACTCTTGTCCAATGTTTGGCATGGAGATAGGAGCAGTGAGATATAAGACACCTCATGTAGGCAGCAGTGCTAAGGCAGGGGAGAAAAATATCATCTACATACAGGTAGTCCTCGACTTACAATAATTCATTTAATGACTGTTCAAAGTTACAATAGCACTGAAAAAGTAGCTTATGACCCTTTTTCACACGTATAAGTGTTGTGGTCGTGTGATCAAAATTCAGACACTTGGTAACTGACTAATGTTTATGATGGTTGCAGTGTCCCGCAGGGGTCATGTGATCACTTTTTGTGACCACCTGACAAGCAGAGTCAGCAGAGAAGCCAGGTTCACTAATGACCTTGTTATTAACTTAATAACTGGAATGATTCACTGAATAATGTGACAAGAAAGGTCATAAAATGGGACAAAGCTCACTTAACAACTGTCTCACGTAGCAACAGAAATTTTGGGCTCAATTGTGGTCGTAAATTGAGGTCTACCTGTAGTTTCACATTGTAGAATTAGCCTAATGAAGTGGTGGATCAAATAGGAAAGAATACTTAAGTAAAAAAAAAAAAGCAGAAGAAAAAGAGTTGACATTGAAACAGGTCTTGAATAAGCATGCGTTGGACCAGTCTTCCCTGATCTGGTATAGTCAAAATATTTTTACTATAACTTCCAGAATGTCCAAGCAGCAGAGTCAAAAGCTCTGTTTATGTTCAGCTTTCCTCAGGATTTTGATAGCTATTTCTTCATTACTACAATTGTCTCTATAATCTCCACCAATAAAATGAAGCCAGGTGAGAGATGGGCTGCTTTAGTTTCATATATTGGGGGTTATAATTAACAAGAAATATTATCAAGCACTTCTGATTTTTCAAAGATTCAATATCTGGTGTATTCACTGCAACTGGTATCTCAAAATAGCCACTGAAATTGATAATCAGCTTGATCTTCCATCAATCGGCTAAAAAAAACACTAGTGAATTGTGGACCATGGCTTAAAAATTTTTATATTAAACTTCATCACACCACACCAGTGCTGACATTTTAAAAAGTTTAATAAGCTGCAATAAAATAAGGACCCATGGAGTACATAGAGTCCGTCACAATGCATAAAAGAAAGCAGCACAGAAAAAAGATAAAAGGATTAAATCACTTTCCATTGGTTAGTCAAAGAAATAACAGACACACACAAGTATGAAGCTGACACAATTGATACAATTTCAATGGTAAAATAGCCCTAGCTGTTATAGGTTTATGAATTACTGGAAAGCAACTGAGAATTACCTTTTATATACATTTAAAATGTTCTTCAGATGAGGTATATAACCATTATCTAATGACACATTTTAACCAACAATACACAACAGACACATTCTTCTCCTAACATCACAGCATTTTCCTGTGCCCTGAAGAGAAGAAAAGGATCTACAATCAAACCCTTCCAAAAATGCTACTTATCGTATGTAGGGTTTGGATGACAATATCAGGCTGGTCAAACATGGGGAGGAGATATCCCCATACATGATTCTTGAGATGGGATAGAAAGGACTGCTTTGGATAAAGAAATAAAAACCTTTGTGAGAGGAAGGAATATAAATTAATGCATAGAATATAAAATTGCCAAATGCATTTGTTTGCTTGTTGAGTGCAAGACATTGATGAGGGCTCATTGAACTTTCCCCCCCAAGTTTTCAGGTATGCTATTGGAAAATAAAATGATTGCAGAAGGTTAGAAGCCTGCTCCCTATACTAAACCTCCTGTAGCAACTTTGTAAGAGAAGTGAAGACATTAACAACAAATGCAGGCAGGAGTTAAATTTCTGGATAGCAGAAAGTGGGTGCAAGAATTAGCAAAAAGGAGCTACATATAGGATTATGTCTTAAAACAGGCAACTAATAGATTTCCAGGAAGAAGAATGGAGCAAGCATTTTCAACAGCCCAAAGCACATGAAAATCACACGCTTAGGAATATCCACACAATCCCATAAAAATAATTATCAAATAAAAGAGAATGATATCTTAAATAGCATAGTGTGACCTAAGGAGTGTTAAGAGAGAGGAACTAGGGAATATAAAAGTATGATCCAAGAAATAAAATAAAAATAAAGAGGCCAAAAAAATAGGACCTAGCTCAACGCAGCAGCTCAAGATTTGGAGTGAGAATAAGAATTGACAAGAATCAGCTGCAAATGATAAAGCAAACAAACATTCCTCATATGTGCCACTGCCACCCTGCCACCCCCCCCCGCTCCCCAACTTCTAGTAAAATCTCCTTTTATTCACTATCCCTGAGTCCATATCCCCAATCAATACATTTATTCTGGATTGCCAGTTATTCCCTGTGATGATGCCCAAACATGGAGTAAGACTGAAACATAAGATGTTTCTTTCTTTAGGTGGCAAGACCACTGAAGAGAAGCAGGCTTTACTGAGACATGCATACATAGGCATACGGCCGCTCATATGCCATTTTTTTCACAAAAAACTTTATTACTAGAATTCTTATTGCTTTCAAGTGCTGTGCCTAAAAGTGCACGTGACCAAGCAGTTTTCAAAGAACTGTGCTCAAGTTGAATTTTCAAGTCACTTCCACAGAAGAAGAAAAAAAAAACGAGGAAAAAAAAACCCCTATCATATCATGCTTTGAATCCATTTGATGTAGCTTTTACAGAGATGGTCAGTCTGTGTCTGTGCTATTCTCAATTCAGCCTGAAGGTTTTAAGAATTTTAATTCCTGTCTACTATAACACAGCACTTGTTCTAATGCAGAATGTTGTCTATAATGGTTTTATAATGCTTAATATCAAGATTTCTGTATTAAAGGTGTTGGTTTTAACATAAAGGAATATTTAATGACGAGTGTGAAATATTTAGCCCATGCACAGGCTTACATCTCAGTAAGATCTGGAATTTGATTTTGCAGCATAAATTCCAGACCAGTTGACAGTTCTTCTGTTTAATGCTATTTGCAGTAGGAAACATGCCTTTATTATTATTATTTTTTAAATACCACCACCTTTCTATAATATTGCAAACCAACAGAACTCCTGAGACTTGTCAGCACAAAATACAGGAAATAAATATTTAAAACTATTTATATTTACATTATTATTCTTCCATTTTGTGACTACCTAGGGAGAAAGGCAGAATTTATCCTGCACCTAGGAAAGCATTTTAATCTGTAGCCAGATGCTGGGCAAACACAGCATCGTGTCCATGTGTCTGTACTACACACACATATACATATATGTATATATTCAATTGCATTTCAATGTAATGCATACACACACACTTGGAAATTTTTGATAGCAATGTAAAGAGTTATTTATGCAAATGATTACATACATGTTAGAAAAATCATTCAGACTGCATTCATTTTTAATTATTTAGGAAGCCTGCTCAAAAAACAAGCTTTTAAAGAAGAGAAGAGTTTACTCTCAATGCAAATTTGAAACTCCTGAGATTATCCTAAAATAAGTATTCTGCAGTCCCTTGGGTAAATGCAAAAAACAACAACCCTTTTGTTCACCTATTCAGTTCTTCCCAAAGACTGAGATAGGCAAATATTGTTTAATTTTATTAAAAGGAACTGTTGCAGTATGTAAGCTGTTCCAAATATAGGTAGTCTTTAACGTACGAGTGGTCACTTAACAACTGTTTGAAGTTATCACAGATTTTTTAAAAAAATGTTACTTCTATCCTAATAGTTACAACTGATGCATCACCTCTTCCAGTCATGTGATCACATTTCAGGCACTTGGCATGTGGCTTGCATTTATAACCAGTTGCCCTGTCCCATATTCACATGATCATGTTTTGCAACTCTTTTGCCATCTTCAGGCAAAAAATGCTCATCAGATAAAATGAGTTCACACTTACAACTATGTGGTTTGCTGAATAGCCAAATAACAACCATGGTGACTCAATGACCTGGTAAAAATGGTTGTAAAATCAATTCTGGTCACATGGTACCTCAATTTATGACTATAATGGCGTACAGCCAAAGATCCAGGCCACTGTGGTTATAAGTCAAGGACTATCTGTACAACTATCTTTTGCAACTGATTGTTGGTGATTTTATGAATGTCAATGGTCCTCAAATGGCTCTCTGGATGTTTTGGAATTGCACCCAAGGAGCTTACTATTATTAGTACTATTGATGTTTTCTTTTGCTAGAATTGTTCTACTTTTTTTTGCAGGTCTTTATATTTTATGATTTTTTCCAGTTCATCATCATCATTATTATTTCAAAGTAAAAGCATATACATGTTGAGAATATGTGTTTGACAAGATGGAAAAAAAAGCCATTAACAGAGAAAAGTGAGTGCTCCAATTGTTATAGAGGTTACTGTTATGCACAGAGATGTGAAGGTGCAATTCTTCACTTCATAAACTACATGAGTTTAAGCTGTTCCATATAGCTATTGCTAGAAACTACTGAATGCAACAGCATGCCCAACCGCAAAGCATCAAGAGTTTGGCTAAGAGTAGGATTACTAAGAGAGAACGGAAGCATGCCAGTTGGAAGAATTATGGACAGACAAAGAAAAAGACCACAGTAAGAAGGATAAGTTACAAATATGATAAAAGCCAAACAACAGGACAGGTTTGGGGGATTTTTCCTATGGTAATCAGAACGTGAAACTGCATCTTACAGACCTAATATCTATTAGATGGGGGAAAGGTAAAATGTTCACAATAGAATGCAAGGCACATAATTAAGTCCTGTAGTTTCTAAAAGAAAAGCCTGACCCAGCAATAGCACAAGCCAAGTTTCAAAGGTCATTTTAATGAAGAGACTTGAGTGTCAAAAAAGAAGTGTTTTGAAGGACATCTCAAGGAACTCTTAAAAAGATACTTGAATATTAGAGGCTCAACATCTTTGCCAGGTATGAACTTTGCCAGAACTCGTCTGGATTATTGTAACGCTCTCTACATGGGGCTCCCCTTGAGGTGCGCTCGGAGGCTCCAACTGGCGCAGAGTGCGGCCGCGCGGGTGGTTATGGGAGCAACGTGGAGCTCCCATGTAACACCTCTCCTGCGTGAGCTGCACTGGCTCCCGGTGGTCTTCTGAGTGCGCTTCAATGTTCTCGTTACTACCTTTAAAGAGCTCCATGGCTTAGGACCTGGTTATCTACGGGACCGCCTGCTACCACCAATAGCCTCCCACTGGCCAGTACGCTCCCATAGAGAGGGGCTCCTCCGGGTGCCGTCAGCCAAACAATGTCGACTGGCGGCCCCTAGGGGGAGAGCCTTTTCTGTGGGGGTACCTACGATCTGGAACGAGCTCCCCCCGGAGATACGGAGGATCCCGGATCTTCACACCTTCCGTCGCGCGCTTAAAACGTTTTTATTTCATCAAGCTGGCCTGGCCTAAATCTTCTTTTTAAATTTAAATTTTAAACACAAATTTTAATCTGTTTAATTATGGGGTATTTTAAAATTCAGCCAAATTATTTAATTCGTTTTAATCTATTTTAAATTTTGTATCTCTGTGTTTTATCTTCTGGCTGTTCACCGCCCTGAGTCCTTCGGGAGAAGGGCGGTATAGAAATTTAATAAAATAAATAAATAAATAAAACTGAGTGTCACTGGGACTGAAGCACAGAGCACTGTCTTCCAATTAGATAATACTTTGTTTTCTTTTATCTCAAGACTTGTTAGCTCTCTATACCAAGTTGCATATATTTTTTTAAAAACTACCTAAACTATTTTGAACTGCTTGGTTAATCTCTTGCTTCTAATATTTTGATTGTATATAAAGAAAAGGCATGTCCAGTTGGCAGCCAAGAGTGCTGAAGTGTAGGATGGTATGGCCTTCTCCAAAAAATAGTAAGAAGCTGAACTAAAACTATCAGCAACTCTGGGCCTGGCAACCAATTGATTTCTCAGAGTTATGCAACATTGTATGGGCAGCAGATTAGAGCAAAACAGGGTGGATTTGAAGCTGATGCATGTTACATAATGCTTACACAAGGAACATTTAGACTCTAGACCACACAAGAAATTGGACAGCACAAATTGTAGAAAGATTTTATTAGCAGAGATCTAAATCAGAATCACTTAGCTTAAAGTGGTGTACCACAAAAAGCCCCAACTACCCAGCAGTTTGTTAGGAAGCAGCCCTGGGCAGAGGGAGCAGGAAGTTGAATGCATATCTGAATGTAATCATGTAAAGTTGGGGAAAAAAAGATTTTTGCAACCCCTTGCCATCACACACACATGCATGTGCTCACACATTTCCTTAAATATTTTTAATACTCCTGGTGGAATGTCTAGCACATTTGATATTTACAATTAAAATAGCAACCAGACAAATTCATATGAATCTTTACAGAGAATATTAAGACTAACCTGATGCTTACAACAATTAATTTTATACATCGTGATTTAAATGAAAAGAGAAGTTAAAAATCAAATGATTTAAAAATATTATATAAAAATGGGTCCACCCTGATATGTCTTGTAGCTTTAGGGCACCCTCTCAAGTCACAGACTTGAGTAAGCGGGCGAGCAACAGGGCTTTACATTTTCAGATGCCAAATTTCAATTTCCTTGATCAATTAGGAACTGTACAATAGGTATGGTAATTATCAATTTTCTGCCTGCAGTAATGAGCTTTGGTATAAGAATAGAAATGCTAATGTACTCTATCCTTTAAAAAAAATCAATTTCCTCACACCTTCATTCTCCCCAAAGTTTATCTTATATTCAATAAACCCCTCACCGCTTGGAAAAACTGGTTCAGGCTAGTTAATACAATAATGCATAAAGATGTTTGAGTTTGTTGATCTCATCTGGTATCCATGGCAAGCTATTCTGAAAGGTCAAACTATCTGAAGGCCTTCACAGGAAGCTCTCAGGAGTCAAACATGGCAAACATGAGGAGGTCTGCACAAGTTTCTAAGCAATTATCTAGGCCTTTGTTGTGGCTTAGTGAGAGCTACAAAAATAAAATAAAAAGCTGGTCCTTACCTTTCTTCTCCAGCCTCAGAGGAAAAGGAGTCACTGTTACTTCCCAAATGAGCAGCACAAGACAGGATGTTTTCTTTTGAGAAAACATTGCTTCCCTTCTTATTCGATCCAAAACAAATGTCTGAACTGGAAAAGTGACTACTGCATTTTAAGTACATTGTATTCTCATAGGAATGACTTCTTTAAAGAAAGATGACACCTTTATCTTTATATAATACACAAATTAAACTTTGAAGGTAAAGCCAGGCAACTTGCATATAAAGTTAATGAATAATCGGTGAGCCTACATCTTCTTGGGGGAAGGCAGAAAGAAATTTACTTCATGTTAAGTTGCAACCCATACATTTGTGAAAGTACCAGAAAGTTCCAGCTGCTACTTTATTCACAACCAGCATTGTCATGTTGTTACTTTTTAAAAAGCCTTCAGATATCTGAAGAAGTCTATAGAAAAGAAACTTGCAGAAACTTCATAGTAAAGAAATTTTAAAAATCTTCAGCAATGAAAGTTCTCTGTCAAGGAGCACCTTCCAATACTTTTTCTTTACAGATATTTTTTTCTGAGATCCATACTTAATTTTAGCATCATAATATGCCTATGAATTCAGGAGTATTTTAAACAGGGATCCCCCCCCCCCAAAAAAATCCCAGGAATTTTGGGGTAAATGCATTTCAGAATTACTCCAGCAGAAATTGAGGCAGCATTTTAAAAAGTAGCCTTTAAGGTGTTTAAGGTTTACAGAAATGTTAAAGGAGGCAAGCAATCTCTATTTTAGGGTAACATTTTCCATTCATCCAACAGGACTAGTTTCTTGGGTAGGCCAAGCATGGCTGACTATCACTGAAAACATAAAATATTTTTTTTTACACAAAACCTGGCTAGTTTATAGCCAAACCCTAAAACCCAAAGTTACATCACATAGGTAATTATTAATAACTTAATAATAAAATCCATCATTATAACCTGCTAGTAAAGAATATAATTAGAGGAGGAAACAACTTTGGGTTTTGGCTTCATAATGCCCTGCACAAATTAAACAGTGTCAGTATGCTACAATGCACAAAAGGAACGCTCTGTAGGATCCTTAGCAGACATGCCATCAAACTCTGTGGGATGTGCATGACAGGTGGTTGGTTCTCTTTCCATTACAGTACAAGTGCATGTGCATTAACCCATAAACTGCTAGCTTCAAATCAAGCAGACTAATTTATTTGTTTCCTAACATGATAAATAAGGCACTGTACTTTGAACTGAAACTGCCATGCTTCCAGTTCAACTCCAGGAACTTTCAACTTTTCTTTCTCCGTGATATAGAAAAATGGTGTTCGCCTCCGGATGCAACTCAAATCGAAGGCTCCTTAAAAAGCAAGAGGGAGATGGCCTTTAGCCAGACCCAAGCGCCCCTCCCTCCTTCTCTGTTCAGCAGTGGAACTACTGAAAGAAAGAGGAAGAGTTTCTATAACACACTTCCTACCCAAGACGTTGCTACTTTGCATCCAGCCGCCTGCGCTTGCTGGGTGAAGATTCTTTCTTTGCCCTCAACTTCCTCTTGCTCTGAGTTTTGTTCTCCTGAATTCGTTTCACTGATCTGGTGAGAGCTTTCTCACTGCCTGCCTTTTTAAGAGACTGACTGGGGGAATCTCGCACCATTTTCTCCTTTAGAGCCTTCATAAGCCCTTGCTGCTTGGAAAGCAGGCTGGCTTTTTGACTGGTACTGGCTTTCCCTATGTGGGTGGGAGACTTTTTTTTCCCAGGTCGTGAGTCAATAAGTTTCTTTGACTTCTCATTCTGAGAGGTGTGCTTATTATTTCTTCCTGCCGCTGTCTGCTTCCTAGTAGTTGGAGCTCCCACTTGCTTCACTTTACTGACTTTCTTGAGAGAGATTCTTTCCTTGCTTGAAGGACTCAACTGCCGCATGGCCAGTGTCCTGATATTCTCATTCGGTATCTTTTTTTTGCTTTGCTGAAGGCTGCTTTTAGCGGAGGTGTCCTCCTGTAACTTTCCTTTCCCTTTTTTTCCCTTTCCTCCTTTTTCAATCGGAGTGGATTTAGTAGGAAGTTGGATGGCTTTCACTTGCTGGGCCAACTTGGGGGACATCAAGGGTTTAATGCACATGCTCTTGTTGCTTGAACTGCTTTCGGCCAAGAGCTGCTTGGCCACACAGTCATGCCTCTCCTGTTTGACCACTCTATGGAATCCATGAAGTTTGCCTCTCAAGTTGGAATATTTCCTCAGGATCCGTGAGCTTGTCTGCACCGGCATGCTAGGGGAAGGCTGGATGCTCTTGGGTCCAATACATTGTGCCAAGCTGACTTCAGATGGAGGTGTCTGCTTTGGACCGACAATCTGCTCTGACTCAGTCTGGCCACCATTCTCTCGAAGTCTGGTCCACAGCTTTTGGATCTTTATAGTATTTTTTGCTGGGGTCATAGCAGCAAACTTCTTTAAGTGTTTCTTTAGACGCTCTGCTTGGAGAGAACTGGGGTAGACGCTAGAAGAACCCTTTTGGAGTGGAAGCTTCATGAGAGGAATGTCTCCTGGGATACGTGTGTTCAACTTCTTCACAATGACCAGAGATTTGGTTTCAGTTGTCTCCATAAACCATTTGCAGATATTGGATATATCAAAACCCTTCATGAAAAGCATCTGAACAGGGGACAGTTTCTGGACTTCAGTGGATCCTTTAAATTTTCGAGTCCTCTTCTTGCTTTTCCAAATCTCTTTCAACTTGTCAGATTTATTCTTGACCTTTGGAGCTGGCTGAGCCTCCTTCTCCAGCTGAATCCAGCCTTTCTGGATCTTCATATACTGGGTATTAAAGTTAGTGATGAGTTCTTGGTTGTCTTCCTCAGCACACCATTCCACAAATCTTGGCTTGTCAGAAAGTACTTTCATGCTGTTAAAATCAATAGAGTTTTCATTTCTTGCATTTGGTTCGTCTATGACAACAGGATCTGCTGATGTGGCCATGATGTCAGAGTTTGCTTGTACAATTGCTTTTTCTGATGTATTTCTTGTGGCAGTGACCACATGAGCTGTAGTAGGGGTGTGCCTCAAGTTATAGAACTGTAAGGCTGGTTTCTTGCATTTCATTGCCTTCTCTGGCTGTGCATGCTTGCTACCAGGACACATGAAGCTACTTGTCTCATGCTGGTTGGACAATACTTCAATTATATTCATAGGGCCATCAGAATTCTCTAAACTTTCTGGCTTTAAATCTACTTGCTTTTCGGTTTTATCAGACATCTCTGTTGGAACATGAACACTTCTCTTGTCAGAATTGGCTTCTAAGCAAATTTCAAGCATTGCTGCTGGCTTATCTTTGTTATCTTCTCCATTCTGGCTTACCTCTATTACAGATTCCTTTGCCATTAGTTTCTTATAGGTCTGCCTTATTGTGATGTCATTTTCATCATCTGCCTGCTGCTCAGTAGATTTGCTACTATCATTTAGCAGTGTTTGATGGTGTCTGTCATTAGGCAAACACACAGAAGTTGCCCCATCAAGATGTACCTCTCTCTTAAAACGCTTAGCACCAGGACTTTTAGAAAGCTTTATCTGTAGCTGAGGAAACTGAACAGAATTGGAAGAACAGGGTTGTTCAGAACTGTCTTCTGTAGGCGCCAGAGACTGCTGGCTTCGAAGACAGCGATCCGAAACAATGTGGGGTTTTTTCTCCCGCCTTCGTTTTTTGTCTATGTTTGTTTTGGAAGGAGTCTCTTTCTTGTCCTTTTCTGATGTTTTGGGCTCTACTGGAGTTTCACTATTAACCTCCAGTTCCTCATCAGACTTGGTGGTCTCACTGATGTTTATTGTATCATTTACATTTTTCTCTCCCTTATCTTCATTGCCAGCCACAAGGGGCAGCACATTTTTACATTCAACAGAGAGTCCTTCTTTCAAATTCTGGGAATTTTCAATAGTGGTTTCGTGTGTGTTAGTACAATCCAAACTGAGAGGCAGCTTTGCTGCTTCTAAATTGGGAAGCAGCTGGGGGAGCTCCACATTCATTTTGATAGTTGCTACCACTGAAGATTCTTCAGAAAGAGTCTCTGAAAGTTCTCGGTCAATATGAGTAGGAAGTTCAGGCATCCCACCGATAGGATGACTTACAGGAGACATGCTCCTTGGGCTGGCAACAAGCTGCGCAGGTGATACACTGTTGGAAATACAGGGAATCTCTGAAGGAAAGGTCATACAAGGGTCCAGAACATCAAGAGCGGGTGGTACTACTGAGGGTTCTGCCAAATCTATAGGGGAAAGTAGTGGGGGTTCTATAGATGGTGATACATCTATAACAGAAGCAGGCTCATCTAATGGAGGCAACATGTCCATGCTATTGGCTGATACTTCAGGCATCAGCAGATCCATGCTAACATGGGATTCTGGCTCTATCAAAATAGGAGGTTCTGGGATAGTCACATTTCCCAAGAACAGAGAAGCTGATTTATCGTTAGCAGTTTCTGAGACAGGATGTACAACAGAGTCTGTTATACTGACACTATTTTCTTTAGATCTATTACAGTTATACGAATCTGAGCCAGAGCTATGTGCTTCCACGATGTCAGTACTGTCTTGCAAGTCCCCTTCATCCTCTCGAGGGAAAGAGACGGTCATGCTCTGCAGTGAAGACACAAACAAGCTGTCTTTATCTGAATGAAAAACTGGGCGGGGAAATAGAGAAACAGGCATGGTAGCTTGTTCAGCAAGACTAGCTTCTCTCTGCTTGAGGACACTGACCTCAGAAGAGATACTTTCATAAGAGCATTGCTCAGTTCTTATTTCATTGAAGGAATCTTCTTGAGTAGGGGCCACTGTGGAAGATCTTTGATCATCATTGCTATCCACAGGTTCAGCTGCAGCCAAGTAGCTGTCACTTGGAAGAGAAATGCCCTGGATAGGACTTGTTAGCACTTCAGGCCTTGTAGCCAGGACGTTCCCATTCTCCTGTGAATGCGGAGTCTTGGCCAAGGTGCGAATAGTAGGAAGCTCACAACATTCACCGTTGTAGTAATAGCCACGAGTGCTCTTCCTTGCTGTCTTTCTTGCTGATATTGTCTTTTTGCTCTCATAGTGACACTCTGTAATTGGTTGGCTAATATAGACAACATCATATTGATTATCATAATCATTTATTCTTAATCCTGAAGACTTCTTGCTTTTACGTGTACTTTTAGTAGAAGCTGAAATACTCTTGACTCGGGAGTGCCCATTGGTGGTTTTGTGCTGCACTACTGGCATGGAATTAATAGGCAGCCAAATGTCTTTGGCATTCTCCATGTGAGTCTTGTCACCAGGATGCATGTGGCAGACTCCCTTGCTTTTCCCTGAAGCCAGATAGTGATTCTCCACCTTTGATCTTGTTTCCTGGTCATTGATTTCCGTATCTTGGTGCATAAAGGCTTTGGAGCTGCACTGCAAGGCATTCTCTTTGTCTGCTCTCCGTGGAGAGCTAGCGGTGAAAGCCGTCTCTCGAGTTTCCTCTGGGAAAGCTTTGAAAGGGTTCTTCAAAGAACCCATCCTATTTTCTAAATTCTCCTCATTGTTTACATTTGTTGCTTTCACAGCTACATAGCCTCCCAGTAAACCTCTACTTTGCATCTGATCTTTGTCATCTTCACCTTTTCTAGTCCCCGTCTCTTGCTCAGTAGCAGAGGTCTGCCCTTCCAGATTTTTAATAGAGTGATGGGTATTGGAGGCAGTCAGGTACCCTTGAGTGGGACTATCTCTGGGACTTATAGAAGTTGTTCTAATAGTTGGAAGCTCAGGGAAATCTCTTCTGACGGAACTGCAATTTTCTCTTCTGTCTGTAGATTTCAGTTCTACAGCATGTTTCAGCGCATGGCATAGTATTCGCAAAGAACCACGGGACTCTGATTGTTCTGCATCCAGCAATAGAGGGAGTTTTGACTCAGAGCAAGAAGTTCCATGCTCCTGGTTCTCAATATGATATTGGCTACACCCTGAACTACAAGTAGACACATCCATGTTTTCAGGTCCAGATAACTGCTGGCCTTCATAGCCTGTTTGTACTTCAGTGCAGATGTCATTCAGGACACGGACGAAGTGTTTCTGGTGGTATTCGCAGAGTCTGACCATAATTTTTTCCAATGGAGATTTCGGCTGGCCAAGAGAATCTATTGCTACTGCCTGTGCTGTCTCCTCACTAGAGAGAGAGAGAGAGAGAGAGAGAGAAAGAGAGAGGGAGGGAGGGAGAGAGAGAGAGAGAAATAGTCAGTATAGTACAAAATTCAGGAACAAAATTCACAGCAAAATTGTCACAATTCTCTTCACAACTGAATTATTTGGAAAGACCATATATTTATATTCTACTGTAACTGAGCAAGTAGATAACACAAAATCCCAAACAATATTAACAGTATGCCTGGATTTCTTTTCTGGTTTCTGTCTATTTATATATAACTCAAGCATTACTACTACCTGAATATGACCCTATTTACAACATAATCCTTAAGAGGAGTGAATCTAATGAGGTAGGAGAAACAACCTGAACAAATTAGTATGCAATGACAAGCTATACAAACAGACCCAGTCTGGTACAAAAGCTTGGACTAGGAAGATCCAGGATCAAATACACCCACAGATGTTTACTAGAAAGCTTTTGATCAGCAATTACTCTTCAGTCTCTCTCAGGCCAACCTATTTCAGGGTGATTTTCAATCTGTAAAAATTGAAGGAAGGAGCACAACTTGGTAGGGGAAACCTTTACCTTTTTTAAATGTTATGCATAGTACCTTGAACTCCTGAAAGAAAGGTGTGGTAGAAATCTAATTAGCAAAACTTAATAATTTTAAAACAGGCTTGGATAATATTTACAAAGTATATAACACCAGGTAAGCTATTTCCATTACTGTTGATTCTGAACAAACAGGTAATACAGCACAATGTATCATTCATGTGGTTAACAATCTCTTCAAAACATGCTGCAAGGTTTAAGTGCAGCAAAGGCTAACACCTTAAGAAAATATAAATTCCTTCATGTGTTCAAAGTTTCCAGAAGTCTTCAACTAAAATCTCACCATTTTTTAAAAAAAGTAGCATGGAGGCATATTTCTAGGTTTATGGTTGGGAGGGAGAATGGCTTATGGGTGTTACAACTTAATGAATTCAGAAGAGCACAAATTTCTGGCCAGAATATTAGACCAAGTCTCCTCTCTCAAAGTAAGTGGTGAGGTTTTTCACTTTGATATAATTCAGTGGCCAAACAGCTTGGTGGGTGGGGAATACATCAGCCTAAAGAAGGCAGCAGTCATAACTTATTTAGTTTAATATTTATTCAAATTTACATATAGTATATTGCTCTAGAAAGCAAAAGGACAAATGAAATGTAACATTTTTAATGTTAAGCAGTTATTTAGAAACTGAAGAAAGGTACAGTGTAAAATTGAGTGAAGTATTGTTTCATCAGTAGAAGACAGAATAATAAATAGGTCTGTGTAGTGTTTTGGACTTGAAGGTAAATTAATGTTCCAGAGCAGATGGAGATATTTGTATATTTGAGGTGGACGGTTTTGCTTCAGAAAGTTGCAGGCAAGTATAAACTATAACAGCTTCCCTACATACCCTAAAACTTATTTTGCTTTTGGATATAAAGTCGTATTAAATTTCTGAGTGTTTTGCAATAAATCAAATCAATGAATCAATAGTTGTTTAACAGCAGAAACAAAATTATGTATTCTGCTTAAGTGAAGAAAGTTTGAATAAACAGTATTGGATTTTCTTTTGTAGAAACATGAAGTCTATCAAGTTCAGGTGCAGATACACATTTTAATTCTATCATTTGTGGTGGTGAATCTAATAAAAAAAAATCTAATTGGATGTACAAGCCTTATATTTGTTGGCCTGTAATAGAAACTACATTTACTAAGTTTTCCATTTGGGGATTTAGCCTAATCTGTCCAGCTCAAAGGTAATATAATAAGTAATAAATTTAATACAGTAAATTTATGAGATAAATAATGTGACAGTTATGTATAAGATACAAGAAAGGGAGGAAGAAAAAAAAAGGAGCAGTCTAATTAGAACCTCGTAGTGCCTTAAAATAATTTAGTGTTCTTAAACATAGAATAACTAATGAAAATTAAGATAAGATTAACAATAAAACCTGCTAGTATACAAGCTGATAAAGTAGATCAGTGTAGTAAAAAATGGAATGTGTGCCCTCTATATACACAGATACAAAGAAACTATTATTGTGAAACCTTAGTATGCTCAAAGAATCAAAGGTCAAAGAATACAATCAGCACAAAATTCCATCATTATTTTAACTTGAGTGTGTGTGTGTGTATGTAATCTTGAGAATTAATTTTCCTTAGCACACACCATTTCCCACAACTTGTAGCTTTCTTGTTTTACAAACTCTTATGTACAATTCTTAAAAATAAAGAAATTATGACTAGCTAGAAGTTTATCTACCTTGTTTATTTGTTCTTTATTTTTTGTTCTTTTCATTTGCAACCTTTTTATGTACAAGTCTTACAAATAAAGGTACAAATGGTACTTAGAATCACATATATGGTATAGTTTTATATTTCTATTGAGTGACTGCAATCAACAAGACCTCATTAATACAAAACTCTGAAAAACCATGGGGAAAAAAATCCTAGGGCAGAATTTAAATACTGTAAATAAGGGTTCAATCACAAGCACACTGGAGAATGCTAGACTCTTATCTTGAACTTTAATTTTAAGTAAATTTATTCTAAGGCTAGCTTCATGGAGCAATTTCAGTGGAATTACCGGTAACCTCATGTTTTTGGCACTTCTTTAGGTAACAAAAAGCTTGAAAGCTCCATGACAGAACAGAAGTGGTTCTGGACTCCAAGCTACGCTTTTTATTGTTTCATAAATGTAAACTTGCTGTATAATTTGTAGCCCTAATTTCCACCAATCCCTTTAAGAAAAAATAAAACCTGTGTTACTATAACAAAAATACTGTCTCAGTGTTTTCACAAAAAAGTGGATGCCTTTTTTCAAATTGAAGTGGCAAAGGTATGCCAAGGAAATCTTGATTTAACATGCTCCAGCACATTTGAAGGTACAGACTTGCATTGTTTTAATTTTGAAGAAAAAAATAATAAGGAATAGACATCCTGAACAAGGAGGCTATGTAGCAAGTACTCAGAATGGAATTAAAGTATATGAATGGGATATGGCTTCTTGTGAGGAGTCATTTGGATTTGTTCAAAATATTCTTTTATTTTCACATCACTTTTGTGAAGTTAAGGGAATGAAAGTCAAGTCAGAAGCAGCTAGTTTTTGAGTGGTGCCCTGCGCATCTAGAGTAAAATTAAATTAAAATTAAACTTCACTCTCTCACTTCTAATATTCTGGAAACTCTTCCAAAAAGTGTTCCATGAATAGTTATAATTATCTTTACTTTACCTTGAATTTATTTATTAAATTTATGTTATTATACTTTATTATTTGAAGCAGCTTGTTGTAGTGAGGAAGATACCAGGCTAGTAACTGAAATACCATGAATTTAGGCCCAAAGCCAATTTGCTGATTTTGAGCCAGTCACTCTCTATCAGTGCTAGGAAGCAAACAATGGCAAACCATTTCAGAAATCTTGCCAAGGGATTTGTCCAGGTAGTTGCCAGGAGCCAACTCTGACTCAAAGTATTACAATCTGTTTAATATTCATGTAATTTTAATTAATTGTTTTTAATTTATTTATTGTTACTGTGTATGTTTTACTGTTATAGATGCTTTTTTTTTACTGTTTTGAAAAACCACGAGTCTGTATTGATTTGGCGGTGTACACGCCGAATAAATAAATAAATAAATAAATAAATAAATAAATAAATAAATAAATAAATAAATAATCTATTTTTGTCGACGAACATATGATAGAATATCAAGAGTGAAGCTATGATTTCTACAAACAGAACTGTTGCCATGCAACAGTCATAGTGCTACAATTAATGCGCTTCACAATTTGCTGTACTCTGAAACTGTCTACATAGTAGGATGTTGAAACTTGGGTGGAAAAACAGAGCTGCCACTGATTGATTTTATGTTTTCAATTAGAAGGGGAGTACAAATATCTACATCTACACTTCATTTTTTTTTTCTGATTCGATCTGAAAGATGCACACAGATGATAATAAAGAGCACTGCAAAAAATCTATACTCTGATAAAATATTTTAGGACGGAAACCAAAGATATAGCTGAAGTTAGAAACAATAGCAAGTTTCACTTGGGATGTTTTGGAGGATTTATTTATTGGAATAGAATCTTTAAGGTTAAATACAGTCAATTTGGCTCATGGTTACAGAATCACCAAAAACCTTTTCACTTGGTACGTACTTATTTTTTGTCTTGCTTAATAAAACCTAGCAATATGATTCTATACCAGTTACAGGTAGGGAAAGGAGATAAGTAAATGTTCCTTACCAGAATAGCAGAACTGCTGTATATCCACACGCACAAAAGCCCACTTTATCACCCACTCCAACCAAAGTTTTTCACTATTCAATATATTTAACCTTTCCATCTTTGTTTATTTCACTGGAAAATCAGTTTCAGATTACAAGTTTACAGGTATGTAAGAAGCAGCAGAAGAACAAAAGTTCAAGGCTAAGTGTTTCTGTTCCTTTCAAATCATTTTAAGCATCACAATTATAGATCTATAAAAAAATGAGACAGAGCTATAAGTTTGTATCTCCCATCCCTAGATTTTTATATACCTACTCAGATTTATTTCTTTCCCTTCTGCCTTATGCCTTTCAGAAGTCTGACTGATTAGCAGAAGCAGCCCCAGCACCCTGCTGGAATTACAGCTTCGTCCTATTCAAACTAATGGGGCAACAAAAATCAAGTTTTAGGTCATTATTTGAGGAGGTTATAGTTCAAGATTATTAAAAATAAAGGGAAGAAATATAAAGTTGCTTTATTTGATCAAAATTAAAATGGGTATGTGGTTATTTCTGGTAACCCTTAATGGACTTTTGCTGGTTAGGACTGTACCATGAGTTTTGAAGGATTTGTTTATAGGTAAGAGATGAGATATGGGAAGAAATCACTTGCTGTATTTTAAGAGAAGATGATTAGTTACAATTGTATATACTTATTGTGATGAAGGGAAAGTTATTTCTTTATATATCTTTTTCTTTATTATATTCTTTTTTTCACATTCTATTTTTAATTTTTAGTCTTTTATTTTTCTTAATTTATATTAGCTTTTGTCTTTCAAATTGTAATGTTTAATAAAACTATTAAAAAAAGAACTGCATATATTAATTCTGTGATTTTTATTTTACTTTTTAAGAAGGCTGATCAATGTATCAAAAGTATATTTCTTGGCTGTAGCTTGACATATGGCTCATATTCCTAAAATGGATTGCTTGTCAAACAGTGGAATTGAAAAGGACTTCTAAGTAAAGCAATAGCACTTAGACTTCTATACCACTTCATAGTGCTTTACAGCCCTCTCTAAGCAGTTTACAGAGTCAGATATTGCCCCCAACATTCTGGGTCCTCATTTTACTGATCTCGGAAGGATGGAAGGCTGTGGCAGTCAGCAGAAGTAGCTTGCAGTACTGCATTCTAACCGCTGTGCCACTACAGCTCATTATGTATGCTATGGAAACAAGGGAACACATAAGAAAAAGGGATAGTCATCTATCCAGTGCCAAATGTAAACAGGGATGGTTCTCCAGGATTGGAAGGGAAGAGAATTAAACATTTTGTTTACTGTAAAGATTCAGAATTTCCTTAAGAAGTTATTTTCATGGACACAGCTAATCATTATTTTATCATGCCTGTAAGTTAGAGGTTTTAAGATTTTTTAATTTTTTTAAAAAATAGTCTTCGTATATTCTGCATCTAACCCAAGCAGATGGGTAATTCTCTCTCACCTAAATTCACATGCACCTGAGTAAACATTCATTCTAGAGTGTTCTGTTCTCCCTCTTTTCCCATACAACATTTGAAGTACCAGCTGTGACGCATCTAACAGCCTTCTTGTGGCTAATTGAAAAACATTATCATTCAGTCCATCCCTTTAAAACTAGAGGAGTTTTATCATGCTGAAACATTAACCCACGTACTGCTTCCTTTTCAAGGGCTTTGAACAATGGTCCAGCTAATTTTCATGCTCATCAAGGACACTGGGAGCTTTCCTATTTTCTCCCCTTAGGATAGTAAAACACCACTCACTGCCTTACAAGTCAGCTCCATGGATAAAACCATAACAGCATATAGCATCTACATAAACAAATCATAAGTAAGTCTACAAGTGGATAAATTCATAAAAAGCTTTAAGTAACAAAAAAAAAAAACCTGCTTGTAAAATCTTCAACATTATTGCAGGATAACAATTTAAGCCTAGAGAGACTAAGCATCGTGTGCTGCAAAAGTACATATATTAAGGCAATTCTGGTTAACGTTTTGATTGATTACATGCCATAAAAGTTGGTGTAGACTCTTAGCAGCTATAGATAGATTTTCTCCAGGATGATCAGCCTCCTCCAAGTCTTTCAATGAGGCAACCTTCATTGCTGTAATTGAGCCCATCCACCTTGCTGATGGTTGTCCTCTTTTTCTCATTCCTTCTACCTTTCCAGAAATTAAATCCAGAAATAATAAACAATAATCGCAAAAGGCAGTTTTACTTGGACTAGCTTCCATCCTGCAATGATACCTTTAACACCATCAAACAACATATACCTATCCCAGGTCAATAGGTGGATAAAAATACCAAATCCAGTCTGAACATCTGGGTGACTATGCAATGAACCTGTTGTGACCCCGACTCCCGAGCCTGTCCTAACAGAGGAAGAGGACTCAGAAGGTGATGGGGAGGAACTGACAAGGCCTCTCTCTCCAGGACCCTCCTTTCTGGCAATGCCTCAGGTTCCATCTGAAGGCCAGGAGGAACAGCCTGGGATGTGCCAGGAGGAAGGCATATCGGAGCACCAATTGATAGGGAGTGAGGATGATGAATCCTGGCTTGATCCCAGGCAGCGTCGGAGGGAGAAGCATGCGCAGCAACGGAAGAGGTGTGGGAGGGCCAGAGATTGAGCTGAGTCACAGAGCCATGCCCCACCAGGAATAAAAGTGGGTGGGATTGCTCTTCAGGCTTTGTGACAGACAAAGTTAAACCCTGAAAGTTACATCGTGATCTCTGAAATTCGGCTTGGATATATTTTGGACTGAACATTGACTAAACTCTTATCTTGTGGATAATTTGTTGCTCCTGGAACGGACTGAAGATAAGTCCTCTTCTGCTTTATGGGAGTGAAACTGGTCTTGGCAGGCATTCAGCAGTTTGCTGCCAAAGCCTTGGTCTGCCAAGAATTCTAATCTGTTTACCTAATAAAATATTGGCAGGCGTGCTTGGTATTACGTTTGCCTGTGTGAGGAAGGGGGACAGAACAGAACCCATAATTAACAACATATGTTCAGAACATGATTAATTTGATCCTGATCAATTGTGCTTCAGGTGAGAACTCTGGATCAGTTTGTTCTATGATCCAGGTGTTTGTTTTCTTGGCAATCTATGGTATTTTCAGGAGTCTTCGTTCAACAGTTAATTCAAAGGATCAATCTTCTTTCTATCTTGTTTCTCGAAGTCCAACTTTCACTTCCAGAGTAACAGTAAAAACTACTGCCTGCACAATTCTTTTGGTTCTTTTTTAATTTTAATAAAGTTGACAATTGAATCTCTTTAAACACTATGAGACACATAATACATTATATACTTTTTTGATATAGTGACATTTGTGGGTTTCTTTCTAAATATTTTGTTGCCAGGTTAGGTAACATCTTCAGCGGAGTTTAAGGGATGTCAGTATCAATGTTATTTTGTTTATAAAGGCTTCAGGTGTTGGTGTGTCAAGTCTTGTGCTGGATCAACTGTGAGTCATCAGTGAGTTTTGTGATGGGTCTTGAGATGCGTCGTGATAAGATTACATCAGGTCAGGGTCATTGGGAGGTACACTGCGGGGTTGTTTGAGGGTCGGTGCTGTCTCTGGTTGGCTATGCAGTTGATTTGGATTCTAAGGGGTTCGTAGGCTGGTTGTAGGTCAATAAGTCTGTTGATGGAATTGGAGTCTGTTGGTGGAATGCCAGGCTTCAATTAACTCACGAGCGTGATGGGTGGTACCATAGCTGATTATTTTTGTGTTTCTCCAATTGAACTGGTGGTTTGGTGTCGATGTGGGTAGAGATTAAGGATTTAGGATTGTGGCGTTTGACTGCCAGTCTGTGTTCATGGATCCTGGCTTTTAATTGACGTGATGTTTGTCCCATGTAGAATTAGTTGCAATGGTTATAGTGTCAGCGTTCCAGAAAACTCCAACTCCAAGTAAAGACGGGGAAGCAAGCATTTTCCAAAGTTCTCTTTACTAGAGTAGATAAACTGGCACAATGAGTTTGCAGATTACATTGTTTCTTTCAGCCTTCTATAATTTGTCTTTGGTTCTGAATAATTCCTGGTGGAGTATGGCTGTGGGTTTGTGGGCTATTGTTATTCCTAGGAAGCTCGCATGGAACATCCCCTCTCCCAGTTTGCAAAGCCAGAAACATTGGGGAACTCTGTTCTACAGTTTCAACCTGACTTGTAGGGTCAGGCAGAGATGACATGGTTCAGATCCCATTTATAAGCAATGACACTGAAGGGATCTAGGAAAACTTTTGATCACAGGACCTGTCCTCTGGAACACTATCCTCCTTTGACCCCAGACCTGACTGTATTCAAAAGCGTTCTGAAAACCTAGCTCTTTTCTTAGGCCATAGGGGTCTGGCAGGTTTGTCTTTTAAGATGGCTTTTTTTCTTGGTATCTGGGGAGGTTATTTCTGCTTTAATTGTTTTTACTATATGCCATCCAGAGTGACAGTTATAAATTTCTAAGGCAAATAAAAATATACAACTGCACGTAGAGTGTAGAGATTACACTTTCAAAATTCACAGCTAGAATTCTTAAAATTATAGCTTAAAATGTATTGAGGACACCAGATTGAGAAGGGTTGATATATGAACACTTAATCTAGACTGATGTATTCATTTAAAATACCCCTGTATCAACTACAACAGCTAACAGTGCAACTGATTCACTTATGAAGTTAAAACAACAATAACAACAAAAAAGGAGTCAATGGTATCTGTGGGCCAATACTTGATTTTTCTAAATTATTTCAGAAAATGCACAATGTAAGCATTGTTTTGAGAAGCAGTGTCATTTGCTACTAATTAAATTCAATGATAATATTTATTTGCAGTAATTAAACTTAACACTTGTTCAAAAATAACATCTTAGCATATAATTGAAATAAAGCTCCCAGAAGGCACCACAAGTACAACGCTCCTTATTCAACTGATAGCGCATAACTGAAGAGTAATTCCTTCAGAAGAAGCCTTGACTTAACACCTATATTATGTTGGGAGAAATATGCAGAGATCCCACTGCAATGCAGTGCAAAAAAACGAGTGATTCTATAAGTAGCACATTAGAGTTGGGAGGAGGGAAAATGAAGTTGTGTGTTTAATAACTACATCTTCTATTACCTATCTTTTTTTCCCTCTTTCTCTTATATGTAATCATGAAGAATAGTGAGATATATCAGTGAAATATACATCAACTATTGTTGAATTGCACTGCGTTTAGTAGAAAAATATCTGGAATAGTTAGACATAACAGTTGGAGTTTGTCAATTCATCAAACTGTTTAAAAGGTATGAGCTATTGTGTAAAAAGCAAGAGGTGTAAAAACTTCTAATAGTTACATTATTTGGGTTTACTCTTCAGGGAAACTACATTTGCTAACAGGTTAGCTAATACCAATATTAATATTGCATTCAATAGCATATAAATCATAAAAGAAAATGGTTACTATCCCTATTATGGTTCTAACAGTACTACTATTTAGAATTTATTTATCAACTCATATGGAGCAGGAAAATAAATCCTTTTAAAATTCAATGGGAATATGTATCTAAGTAAAAAGTGTTCAGAATTAAAAACATCAAGAGTTTTAACAGCACCTGAAAGAACATGAGAAATGTTGTGCTGAAAGGAACTAAAAATAAAAGAAAATCCTTTGGGGAAAGAAAGTAATCCAAAACTCTATTTCATTTGGTGGGAGGGAGTGGCTTCAATATTTAGTGATCCACAGAGTGGTCAAAAATATGTTTCTATACAGACTGATAAATATAATAGAAAGGGTGAGGGTTTTGAAGATTTCATCCTCTTAATTTAGTCATTGCTGCATATGTGTTCTTTTGATTCTATGTTTGAACACAAGCAGGAAAACAAACACATCCTAATTATTATTTCAACAAGTAATCTCTACCAGGGATTGGGGGACTGTATCTGGTTCATTAAGGTTTTGATTATGCTGCAGCAGCACAGGATTACTCTTTTAATCTTTAGTCTATGAAAGGGCATCTAGGAAATCCTGGCTTTTCTCTAATGGATGTACAAATTTGTTCAAAGATGTAAGCATATTTTTCTGCTAAATTTATGTTTCTTCTGCAGTAGAGATTGATAAAAGACAAAAACTCCATATAGTATCACAATATAATTAATAGACCTCAAAACTTCAGTTAAGATTCATTACCCAGAATGTTCCAGAATCAAGAGATTGAACAGAAAAGTGGTACATGTTTCCATCAAATACTAAGTAGAAACATTCTTGGTTATGTAAGACAGTTCGTAATTCAAACTGAACTTTCTATATATCATCCCCTAATGTGATTGTGTGATGTTCCAGGTTCCTAAAAGTTCTTAAATCATTTCCAAAGAGTTCTGTTAATATGTTTTCACCTCCTGGACTGCTTACAAACCATACAAACTTTATATATAGCCACTTCCAAGCATAGAAAATGAACTGTGAAATCATTCTTGATCAATGGTTCTGCTCACTAGAGCTCAATGAAGAATTCAAATTTAAGAAAATACATCTACGTTCCACTTTATTTTATCACTTAAACAGTAAGTTCTATTAAATATTGTAGTGATCTGTTTAAAGAAATAAGGCCGAACAGTCTGAAAAAGCTATTATTTTCAGCAAAGGATGGGTAGTATGAAGAGAATTGGTATTGTAGTAAATATACTAAATGTAGATATGGAAGAGACCAGTGATGTATACCTCACTCTCTGCTACTGCATTAAACATTCAATTTCAAAGCCTCTTAAAAAGTATCTACTTAAAGTTGCAAAGTTCTGTAGCACACTAATGATGCTAAGGTCTAGATATTATATTAGAAGAAATGGTAGTTTAATTCTCTAAAAATCCTAGTGAATTCTTTATCTGGCAGGCATGTTATTTACGGTAGCTGGTTCAGCCCGATTCCTGTGAACCAGTTGTAGGACATTTAGAAGGTAGCAATTCTGATAGGAATCCAGCATCCAAGAAAATGGCGTGGAAAGAAAAACTGGTTGCATTTAAATAGAGTGCAGATTATGTACCTTGTAAGTGGCATGTGCTTAATTAGGGTAAAAAGAAAGCAAGACAACTCTGCCAAAGGCACCTGGCAACATGCACCCTAAAATGCAAGGTCCAGGCCAGCCTTCTGCTGTACAGTTTGACCCATTCCTTTCTTGAACAGGAACCACTTGTTGACTAATGTAGACTACATCTCTGTTTTATGGGATACCCCCCCCAAAAAAGGGGGGGGGTTCATTCTACCAATGTTCTTGAGCATACTCTTTTACCATTAAAAAAATAGGAAAATATAATCATTTTTGTGATTTTCTATTGGTATAGCATTTTGTATGAGAATAATAGTTCCTGACTGCCTATGAACATGAACCCAGACCCACTTGTTTTAACAAGATAATTTATATTATTCATAAAATAAACGAGAATTGAACATTGTTAAAAACTCTATACCAGAGATAAATAAAGCTAGAATAAAAAAATGATATATACATAACTTGAAAACTATGCAAGATGCCAAAATGAGACAGATATGATTATAGAAATAATATGAAATTATTGGGTGAATACAGTGAATCACCCTGTGAGAAAAACAGAATTAAAAAGTTGGTTTAGAAAGAGGAGGAATTTTAATTTTTAAATGTACTAGATTATACTTTCGTCTTGTCTTGCATATAAACACAAGATTGTTGCAAATATAATTCTAATACTGAGCACAATGATTAGCAAATATTCCATTTGATTTCAGGGGTATATTTCTGATAACAAAGAGATAGATATAAATTCATCCATTATTTTCATGTAGTGATAATTCCTTCTGTACATAATGACGCATCATAAGGTCTGAGATTTATTACATCTAGAGATCACAGTACTGCAGTATATACTAATATTTTACTGCACTGAAAGAATATTCAGAAAAAAATACTGTAAATGAAAACGACAGGCAATCTTGTGGTGACATTCTTCATCAGATATTATTTATAATCCAAATTCTTCTCTGAGGGAAGAACTATATTCAGTCAATTCATGTAAGATCCCGTTTCTAAAACTGATGTAAACATTTTGTTGCAAGAGCAGATATTTGCATTCATAGGCATCTGTTTGACTTTTCATATACATTTGTGGCTTCAGCTCATTGAAGCACATCAATCTACTTCAATATTCCATTAGACAAATACATCATTTAAAGCATTACTATTATTATTTAAAAAGACACTTTAGAAAGCAGTGCTATAAAACGTTCAGGTTTTCACAACAAAATTTATTAGAAGAATAGTGGTTCTGAAAAGTCTAGCATCCAGTGAAAACTACCATACATATTACAGCTGGGAATGTGTTTCCAAAATGACATGGCCAAATACAAGAGGGTTGTTTAACCCTTATACATGCACAATAGAATCAGCATTTTGACATACAATGAAAAGAGAGAGAGAGAGAGAGAACCACATGAATTAAAATTTTATAAGTACTTATCACATATATTAAGACACAGCTTATTAAGTCCAGTCAAAAAATCAGAACTGCATTAAAAATTAAATGTAGTGCAATCAAACCAAAAACCTTAATTTGTGATCATAAGTGCTCTACTACATAAAATGTTGATCATAGCAAGGAACAAAAAAAAGTTCAAATCACACAGTACAAAAAATCTGTAAATAAATACAAGCTACAGTACAAGAGAAATATTAACTTATACAATTCTGTCAAACTGTAAACAGTATATTGAAATGAGGTCCATAGATTAAAAAGGGGGTTCCTGCTTTATTTTTCCATGACACTTATACTTTTAGAGGTCTGTAAAAATGCCATTTTTCCATATTTTACATGCAGAGAACTTTATAAAGTGTAAAAGCATCAAATAATAATACAGAAGCATCATTAGTGTATAGTTACAGTGAAATTGATGCCAGTACAAGCAGTTGTAATTAGGCTAATATGTTACTCACACTAACTTTAATGTTCACCAATAGACCCATTATTAGAGCTGTTAAATGCCAATACATTCATGATCAATGCACGGCAACTAGAGATGAAACACCTGAAAAGAGCTACAATTTGGAAATGATCATACGTTTCTACAATATATGTGCTCCTGCTGATTATTTGAAAAATTTACACACTTGCCATATTACATCAACTTTGGCAGAAGGTTTACTAATAAACTCGAGCCTGTCTGACCCATTGGCTTCCATCACAGTGGCCAGTGCACAGAATTCCTAGAGACATTGCATAACTAGAATGTAGAGGTCAGACATCCAAGGGCCAGTGCTCAAGCTTAGAAGTACCTAAGATGAAGGAGAAACCACAGCTAGACTGAGAAGCTGCCCCTGCTCTATTTACAGAGGCAAGTAGGAATGTATTTGACATTAGCTGTGCTGGCTTGGTAGTGGCATTTTTAAATATTTAAGATTACATATATAATATATATGTATATACCATAATACACATACTATATATAGAAATTTCTTACAATACATAATTATCAGGAACCCCCCCCTGCGATCTTGCTCAGTAGTAATAACTGAATATACAGAATGCCACTACGTGTCTGAGGCACTGCGTGCTGGAGAGTAATATGCAGCTTTAAAATCCGTTTGGCTGAGTTATACCTGGATACCTGAACTGAGTTTAAATTGACATTCATCAAGGATGTGCTATTAGCACATTAAAAAAAAAAAGCAAAAACAAAAAAAACCCCACGAGTCACTGCTAGGTTTAAGAATAGTGTACAAGTACCTGAATTGAATGAGGGTAGTGTGTAAACTGTCCCTGAGGGTTTTCAAACAGTGTGTGTACAAGCTGGAATCCTAAGCACATTAGTTTAAAACTTACACTGTGGACTGATAAAATACCAACATTTGACGATTGAGTGGAGGTTAGAAAGTTATGAGCAAACACTCAAAACATATTTAGACATGTTTAAGCAGTAGTTAGCTACTGTAAACCAAAGTCCCATAGATCTCTACCCCAAATGGGACTCAAGAGAAGTTGCCATCTGTCAGGTTTTTTTCTTTGAGGCTAGGGCACACGACAACCGCCACCGACCCTCTTTCCAACAACTAAATGTAGGATGCACCTAATTACAGACTAGCAATTCAAGGTTAGATTTTAATGTATTTTCTCTATAACATATTATAAAATCCCTTACGATCACTAATGCTGGTATGCTACTCTAGTTTGTTTTTTTAAAATTCTCCCTTCATTTAAGAAATATACCATTCAACGGCATAACAAATATACCATCCAACTACTTAAACATTAAGATCCATTTTCAGTCCTCTGATGTAAAAGCATGTCAGTAAATTTATATTAAAATTTACATGGTAAAAAGGCTTGAATTTCAATCAAAGATTCTAAATACTGCTCATTCCCTGAAGATAAAAAGGAGAAAAATCCCTACCCATTTCCCTAGTGATATATTCTCAAACCAAATTCCACACAATGTTCTACAATTATTCTTCATTTAGGAAACTTAACTTAGCCTCCCACATTTAGACCCCAAATTTTAAAGCCCTAAATGGTCTTTAAAATAGTCTATTGAAATGTAAAGTATCAGACATGTATGCCTACAAGTTTCCTGAACATTATATAACTGAGTTATTTATTATCAATAGAAATTAGCTGACCTAAAAGCAATAAATCTTTTGTGGACTGAAACTTTTAACAGTACCTTAGACTTGAAGACCAGATAAATTAAGACTAGAGTTGCAATAATAAAAGTGCTGAAGGTCCATTTCCTGCTTTTCTTTTTGTTATTTTTAAAAATCTGATTAGACAGGTATATTAATGGACTGTAAAGATTAATAGATATTTTTATAAAAACTGTGAAATTCTGTTAAATGTAGCACCAAATGTGAGGTACGTTAGAGACAGAGGTGGCACACCCATAACTGCAGAATGGGAGAAAAAAATCTATCTATTTTTTATAAACTTGTTACCCTCGGTTAGTTTTTTCTTATCAAGGATTCTTAGTATATGTTGTACTAATATGAGAGAAAGATCTTGGAATCTTAGAAAAATAATTAATGGGAGTGTTATGAGCAGGATGGTAATTTCTTGAAGAAAATATGAGTGCTTTCAGGACATAATCCAATTAGAATACTTCTGTCCTATCAAGAATGCTACTGATATACAAAAGGTACAAAATCCAGTTATCCATCAGAGAAAGAATGCAATGGCTAATATTTTCTTACTATAGTATCTTCAGTAGGGATCTTCTGCCTACATAATATCTTCTGCAAATGAAAGGAAGTAAATCTATTACTTCTGTTTAAATTATAATTGCATAATTCTACATTTAGCAAAAAACCTATTCATTTATTAAACTTCAACTCATGGCTAGATATTCTATGATATATTATCTAAAAAATAACCAAAAGTTCTATATCCAAGAGCTGCATAATCAACTCTTTTAATTCCATTCCTTTTAGCTCCAAAGATGATTTCTGATTTAGTGATGATTCCTGATCAACTTGTTTCCTATGAAGAATTATCAGAATTCGTAGAATAATGATAATATCCAATTACCAGGTAGTCAAATATAAGGTGTTATAATAATTGATACTGCTACTGCATTGTCCTCTTTTGTGATAGAAAGAAGCTAAAATTTGTTGGTAGGGTGAATGATGGAAAATAATTATCATGTCTCAAGTGAACCAGAATCTTAGCTACTGAATTAATTTCTTTTCATTTCTTAAACTGCTTAGAAATTACCTGTATTTCACAAGTTAATTTGGGAAACCAATGACAAAATAATTTACCAATTATTCACCTATCATATTACTCAGCAATTTTGTCCTATTAAACAAATACTTCTGTAAAGAGATCCTCTACTGTTAAAAGACATGTAAATTATTAACCTGTTGTTTATTTACTGAGAAGTAAAACAGTAAGTGTGGATCGAAAATATATGTCTATCTCTACCAAATGTAAAATATGAAGAAGCATGGTAGAGTTTCTAAACAAAGTCTGACAATAAGTAGACAAATGATTAAAAACACCAAATGCAAGTATCAAAATATGCAGTCATCAAATTCAAGTTATCAAAAGGAGAGGGAGGGAGAGAGAGGGGGAGAGAGAGAGAGAGAGAGAGAGAGAGAGAGAGAGAGAGAGAGAGAGAAAGAAAGAAAGAAAGAAACAGAGAGAACAGAAATCTTTTTAAACAAAAGGAAGAAAGCAAAAGAGGTCTTATCTCAATTGTTTACATTACAAACTGTTCTTTTGAAGGCTGCTTAAATCTTTCAGGCAATCTTGTCTAGTACATTAATCTTTTCACCTTTGGACTGAAGGAGATGACTTAAATTTCTAGAGCTCTAGCAAAGTGCTTCTGAATAGGAGAAGAGAATGGTAAATGTGCTTCCCCATCTGCCCATGTGCCATAACTCTTTTCACCTCTAAAAAACTCACAATATTTATAAGCATTTAATCCAAAATGTATTGGATTAGAAATTGTGACTAAATATTGTATCTACTTAAAATCAAGTTCCCTCAACTGCCTATACTTGACAATATTCAAAATCAACTATTACAAAGAAAACAGTCCCATACTGCTCTCCCCATTTTAAAAGACATACCATATTCTTAAAACAATATTAGAAGTTATTCGGATTTATTTCAAAACATAGTTAAGAATACATACAACCTAGGGGCTTTTCGTTAGGCAGTTGGGAGCAGCCTTGAAATTCGCAAGAAATATTGATATATTCTTGGTGCATTTGGAGGGATGCAAGTGTAGGATCTTTAAATGCTCCTAATTAATCAATTTGGGGATTATTTCACTTGGATAATTAAAAGTAAGACTATAGCCCAAATCCTATAACTTGAATTCTTGATAACTACAGTGTGGTGAAGAGGCCTGAGGCACTAGAAATAAGGTCCTAAAGTAGCTGATAGAGAGGTAATTGTTCATCAGATCTCCAGATTTTTCAGGAAATAACTTTTATATTTTACAGATCCAAGTAAAAAACTGGTACATTTTCTACACACAGGGCTTGTTCCACAGAACTGTACAATAATTAACTCCACACTTGTACCCCTACAACACTAAGCCTTAAGTCATCTGTATAACCTGCTGCAGTAAAAGGTCACCAACCAACATCTAAATTCCAGTACAATAGAAAACTTGATTTTAAACATTTTTTTACACACACACACACACACACTCACATTCTCTCTCTCTCTCAAATCCACACACACATAGTCATTAGTCTTCTGGGCCAGGAGTAAAGGGAGAACTCACTCTTCATATACCGTCTCTAAAAGCAGAGGCTGCCATAAATGATGTTCACAGTTTGTTTCTGTTGTGCAGGTGCAAATAACACCATCAACAGATATGCCATATCTCTACAAAAATTCTGGTTTTAAGTTTAACATACATGATAAAAATGCCCCAATTTTCCTCCTGCAGACTTAACTTCTGAAGCATTGCACTTGGCTATTCCTTAACCTGCCATGAAAATCAGCAAGGAAAACAAGGCAAACATTTCTTGCAAAATTTTACAAGGACGTCCAGTTATTAGAAATGGGAGGAAACAAAGATTTTCTTACGAAGACAGTAGCAAACCACATTTTCCCACTTCAACCTATGATCAGTTGGGATTTTGGTCATGCAAATGTCTGTTCAACATAAAATTGAACATGCTAATGGGTAAACACTGATTCCATTTTTTCTACAGGCGAAATGCTCCCAAATACTACTCAAAGCTACACCAAAGGCGCCTATTAGAGCAGTCTGACTTTAATGGACCACTTAGGGATCTAAAGCAAGATACAGCCACAGGATGAACCACCTTGGAAAAAACAAGTAAGATGAAATCTTATAACAAAAGTTTAACATTAAAAAGGTGCACCTGAATATTACAACTAAGTTTACAAAACCTACAATAAGATAAAATATAGATATATTTATATCTTTTGAATATTCAGCAGCGTTTTGTTTATTTTTGAGAGGCTTCTGAAATTTTAAAAAGGGACAACTAATTTTAAACATGCTTCACAAAACAATAATGGCTATTTTATATTGCAATTACCAAAGTAATGCAATTAGTGCTTTAAAAATAACCTACTTTTTCTTTTCTTTTTAAAAACAGAGACCTTTTGAGGAAATATGGTTGTTCCAAAGCTTCTGGGTTTTTTTTTTTACCTGAATAGAAAGTGATCACAGATAATAAGTGTTACATTTCAAAGCTTTGTAGATAAGAATCTTACAATCTTCAGGTCCCAGGACTTAAATCTGAGAAAATTGTTTGGTTGTTTAATTCATTTTCTAACCAAAGCAATAAGAATACACAACTATCACTATCTATTTACAGTTCTTAACCTATGGTCTGAAATGACATACAATTAGTTCTCTTCTAAACTGCAGCATTAAAGGGTAGGCACACCATTTTTCTGCTGCACGATTGTCATCCACTTAATGATACAAATTGAAAATATTAAGTAAGCAAAATGAGCACACCAAATACAATAACAGATTTTACGGAACTCAATTCATACATCACTTAAATAAAAACAGTCACAAAAGGTTAAACCTCAGACAGCTAAAGTCTATGCAAGTGTTACACTTCTAGCTTGCAGCAAACCCTCTCCCACACTTTCAATAGCAGATGAAACCACAAATTTAAAACAGTGCATTTTATTGCAATCTCCAGTGAAACTGGATTATATTGCAGAGTTTCTATACTACTACAGGGCTTTAAACAGATGTCTGTACTGAGATGGCATCTAGGACAGCTAAGGAACTCTGCTTTTTGAGTATGGAAATACATTAAGCAATTTAAAAAAAGTACATTAACAGTAGTACAAAGCATATATGGGCTAGAAGCCCAATCTCTCTCAAGAATGAGAAGTGCATATTTAACATGACAGCAATGGTGTGCCTAACCTCTGCTTCCCAGCAATCCACTGTATTCAGTCAACAAATCAAGAAGGCCCACAATTAATTGCCCCAAATTCAAGCAGCAGCCCTGGGGTTACTTAGGCCATCTTCCTATGAATCATAGCATCCACTTTCAGTCATCAGGACAAAAACTAACCATGAACAGTGCTTAATGTCATCTTACATACAAATCCCATAGCCTCTTTTGGTTGTGCAAAGTAGAATGGAGTCCTATCAATCTTTTGCACAGCTATGATCAAATTGTCTCTCTACCTGAAGAACCATTAAGTCTAATTCAGTGAAGCTGCAGATCCAGAAAGCTTTACTTAAAGCTTAAAATATAAGAATGAAAAGATGCTAACTAAAAAGGCTGAATTGTGGATTAGGAGTGCTTCAGATGATTTACCTATGTGTGTGCTACTCCACTATTAAATCAATAGTGGATAAAACAAAAACAAAATGTCAGGAGATGCAAGAACATTTCCTGTTACTGGCAACTTTAGTATTTAAAAAGGAAACACCCATTGGGTGTTCAACCCTGACAGCGTTATAGCTAGATAAGATGCTCAGCCTAAACCAGACCAGAATGATCTGATCATAGGTTTTATTAAAATTTGTAAAAATTTCTTCCCTGAACATTATAACATAGATCCTTCATTTATACAACTATTTAGTCAGACTACTGAGGTTGTAATATTTAGAAATTAGTGAATTTACGAGGGTTTTTGTTTGTTTGCCCAAGAATATAGTAAACTGTTATATGTATTTCTGACCCCCAGAAAGGTATGTTTTAACTAATTGTTGGAAACACACAGTCTAGTGAACTCAGGATCAAATCTACGAAAAGCATATTGGTCACAAAAAACCATATTCTTGTTAAAATGAGGAATACCCTAGTGTATCATTCAGTGTACCCTGATTCTCCTAGAATACAAGGAGTTTGTTGAGATAAGGCTACATCCTCAAGCAGGCAAGTCCAACCCTCACCTTTATAAAAGAATGAATAAAATTACAATGAAAATAGTGTTCCAAAGAAATTAACCAAAGCATTTTGCAGGTAGTGTACGTATGTAAAGATTTCCCCGTCCCATTCCCACCCGCTTCACCAGGTGAACACTAAGCAGATTGCAAACAATTAAGAAAAACCCTCCCAAATTTAAAACAAAATGGCTCCTATTAGATCCAATAACAAACCAGCCCCAAATCTCTGAATTCGAACAGACCAATTATTATTTTAAAAAATTCTTTCCAACCAACTGGATGGATCCAAGGGAACAAAAAGAGAAAATCTAAGTATAATCCAATAATCCAATTTTGTTTTCAAAGTCTGGTATTAAGAGCTCAAGAAAGGGATTATTATTATTATTATTATTATTTAAAAGGCCATATGAAAAAAGCAAACCCAGTAAAATAACTGAAAGTCCATGCAGGCTCAAGAGGCAAGCAGTCCACTTCCATGTCTGCATTTTTTGTGAGGTAACTCAATTCTCTATAAAATATTAGAGAAACATGCAAAAGGCCAAAAAACAAAACAAAACAAAACAAAACACAAAAGGCTCTAAGCCATACTGAGCCAGAAAATTTACAAATATGCAACATTCAGAGCACCCTTTTCCCCTGTGCCCTCACAAGTCTCTGCTGAATTGCAATGGAACGTGTTCTGCACCCGGTGATTGAAGAGGAGTTAGGTACACACAGCTGGAGTTGAACAATGCCATAGTGCTCACCCAGTTTATTATGTAATTGGCACTCTACAACATCCCTAATCATCCTTTGACTCATTTGCACTGTGTGCTGCCTCTCCCTGGGGATCTATCTCAAGCTTTACAGAGACATCTTGTCCCTCCGAACGCATTAATTTCATTTTTTTCTTTGGAGGGTTTTTCAAAGTGCCCAGCCTCTCTTTCACTTTATACTCCAGGGTGCTGTGGGGAATCCCATAAATACTCTGAGCTTTGGAAACGCTCATTTTCCCATTCATCACCACAGAAATTGCTTCCTCCAATATCTCACTGTTGTATTGTCTGTATCTGCCTCTTTTCTTCCGAGGTTGCTTAGAGCCAGGATCACCTTCCTGATCAGAGGTGGAATATGGCTGTCCAGAGGTAGATTGCTCAGCATCTGAGCCCCAGGAATCTGGTCCAGGATCCAGCAAGCTCCTCCTATTTTGTTTCGGAAGGATAGCCCTTAACTTTTTACTAAGCGCGCTCTCCGTTTGTGAACCCATCACCAAAGAGCTATAGCTATACTGGTCACCAGAACGGGATTCCCATGAAAGGTCCATGCCTCGAACTTGTGGTATCTTTAAATCCACAGGAGTTGAATGGCTCATGTCCTTTTTCCCATCCTGTTTAGTTTGAAGTGCCATTTTTTGAAAAGCAGAGTTTTCTGTAAGAAAAGGAAGGTCACTGATGTTGTGGAGTGCACCATTTCCCCTGAATTTCATTCGGGTAAAGTTGAATTCGTAGTGTGGTTTTGCCCAAGAAGCCTCCCTGGATAGTATCATGTGCTGTCCGTGATTCTGCAACCCAGATGGCCCATGGCTGGCAGCGGTAGCATGCTGGTTTCTGCTCAGCAGTTCTTCACTTATCTGCAGTGATCGAGCCAATGGAACTTTGAGAGATGTGGAGTGGCCAGACCCTTCCCTCGTTCCATCCTGCCAGCTTCTTGGGGGTACCCCATCACCACTCCGAAGTCCCTCTGCATGGTGCTGGCTGGGTCTCCCAGGTCGCCTAATTGGATGGAAGGAAACTGATGTGAGCAGGACTTGCACAGGTAGGGAGGAATGGGTGAGGGGGCCACTCCTTTATTAGAAGGCCTTGCTTGGGTAACATCACTTTTGTGGTTTTATTATTTTTTTAAAGTCTCAGCAGTCAGTTTTTAAAAATGTTCAAAAAACAAAGAGAAGCTTTTTGGGCAAAGAAAAATGAAACCTGTCAGCTGGTCTTTGGTTGGGTTCACAAAATCTTGGAGCAGAAAAGAGTTCGCGCAAGTGTCTGAAAATAGCATCTTAATTATAGATTAGAAAGGAATAATCACCAGAGTCTATTCACGACTGTATTACTAGTGTGACGTTACCACTAAACAAGTACAGTAATAAAAGAGTAAGCCAAGTGACAATTGCAGCAAGTTCAACACACACTCATACACACCAGCCATCTGCACTTTTTATAAAAAGTGAAAACGATATGGATTCACACTATAAATGCTTGTTGCTGCTGCAGCATCAAAACTATTCAGCAGAATTCAAATCATTTTGTTCCCATTAAACACAAAAACAAAAATAATGAAGAGTTCACAAATTTAGTACTAATGTCCAGACTTCATTTATTTTAAAAATTGACATCATGAGTTACAAAAACATTAACCTCATTTTTTCTTTATGCCAAGTCATGAAGAAACAGTTTCTATTTCAAAACTACAGAACTCAGCAGTCTATGCACCTTCCAACTTTACTAATTCAACAGATTAGGAATTAATCTATTTTAATGTTATCCAGTTTAATCAGACTATTAAAAACCCGTAAATTATTTACAGTGTATTCTAATCAATAGTCCCCCAAAACATATGTTAACACATTCCTCTTTGTTGTTTTCATTAGGACAATCATAATGCAAGTTTTCCCATTCTGCAACTAGAAAAATCTTGAGAGCACGGAATGGACAAAGGACATATTTAAAAAGTTTTTAGGGATTCTAATCCTTTAGGCATCTGTTTTCAATATTAGAATCCAAATTTAACATTTCATTTTGATAAAATTGTTTCTGAACAAAACAGCCCTGTGGTTTATATTTCTGATAAGACATTTAACACGTGCTGAATATTTCTACTAGTCTGATAACAGGGAACCATTGTCCAGGGAACATTAATTGTTCAATGCCATGTTCAATGGCATTAATCTTAACAGTACAAACATAAACATAGACAAACAGTACTGTTTGACATCACTTAATGCCAACTTCTTTACATAAGACACAGCAAAATATGCTGATCTTTTGAAGATGATCTTCAACTTTCCGTGTGGTATGTGATGTTTAAAATAAATTTCAGAAATTTATGCTAAATTGTTCAGAAAATGAACGGATATAGTCAGATATTCCTCTTTAAGAAACTTTGGGATTTTAGGAGCCTAGAGATCACGGGGCTAAATAAAGAATCCATGTAATGAGCAATTTAAATACTTCATTTTGCAATTAAAATCAGTGGCTGCAAACAATGCTATTTTATGTAGAAGTCCAACTAATTATAACAACATATTTACATGGTTAAACTAATCCTGAAGAAAATATTTTTATGTAGTCTATCCTTACTCTTATATCTACTGTAGCCCTTACAATGCCATTCTGTATCTCTTTACTTCTAAATGATTTATATCAGCAGACATAGCTAAAAATTCAGAACCAACAGGACTCTACAAGCTTTTTCAACAGAAGTCTTTCCCAGTATAGAGTTAGAATAGTATAGTAAGTGCTTTTATAGTATTTTATTTTGAAAACATCCCCAATATAAGTATTTACAAATCTGCCTTGACCTAACGAATCGTAAGAAACTAGTGCAATGACAGTACTATGTTATAATAATGGTTTATTTCTCCTCTTTGCCTCTATCTTTAACAAATTTTGTACAATTCTTCACCCACTAGTTTGCTTTGGCACCCTTGTCCAAACACTGTGTTCATTAATATTAAGCATTCTTGATTGCTTTGTGTTAAATTACTGAAACTATCAGCTATTAACATTTCAGTCTATTAAAAAAAATGGGACCTGGCTAAGTTATTCAGCCAACCTCATGCAGTCTGTTATAGGAGCCTGCAGAGCTTTTAGAGGCCTAATAACCCAAACTGACAGAACCATCAACAACATGGTTGTAGATAGCTGCTAAGGCTCAAAGGTCTAATCTTCATCTTAGACTCAAAAGAATTGTAGAGTTGAAAGCGACTACAAGGATCACTTCTCTGCAGTGTGCAGTAAAAGCAATTAAACTTCCTATGACAGGCGATTTAACTCAGTGACATGTTTCCTCTCAACAAGTTTTTCGATGGCAGATAAACTAAGGTATGTATTGTCTTTGTACCCAAGATAATGTATTATGATGGTTACTACATTCTGTTTTCAGTCTATATCACTGTTTTTCACATGAAAACTTCGTAGTAGCCATATTAATTGTGAAAAGCAGAATCCACTACTCCAAAGATGATGGCAGGAAACTTATCTGAAGATCCTCTAAAAATTGTAGCAGGCCCTCTATGCACAGTTCATATGTAGACATAGTAGTATCTCTATAAATGATCTATATAGGAAGTTCTTGCCTTAAGACCACAATTAGGACCAGAATTTCTGTTGCTAAGCAAGGCGATTGTTAAATGAGCCATGTCAGATTTTACAACCTAAAAAAGCCATGGTTGTTAACCAAAATTGCAGTTGTTAAATAAATCACATGGTTCTTAAGCAAATCATGTAGTTGTTATATTAATCTGGTTTCTGCTATTGATTTTGCTTGTTAGAAGCTATCTGGGAAGGTCGCAAATGGTGATTATGTGACCTTATGACACAACAATCATTGCCAAGTGCCTAAATTTTGGTCAAGTGATTGGGGGATGCTGCAACAGTCATAAGTGTGAGGATCAGCCATAAGTCTCTTTTTTCAGTGCCATTGTAACTTCAAACAGTCATTTGGTTGTAAGTTGAGGACTACTTGTATTTAGGAATGCTGTAACTGCAATAATATAAACTTTATGAAGTTGCTATGATAATATAAATGTACATAGGTTTTAAATGGAACCTAAGTAATTTGTATAGCTTCAAGTCAAAGTGCAGGTTCACACAAGTAGTGCCTCACACAATTCTTGGTAGGTTTTTAAGCATAATAATGGCCTAAGTGCTTTAGCATCAAGTCTGTGGGTGTTAATCATTGGATATAAATTTAGACTTTAAAAGCTGAAAAACCCTATGTCTATATTCAACAGAAAGACTGATTATTTCTCTTGATTTTATAGTTAAACATTGGAAATAAGAAACTTTCTAAATTAATTAATAATCCAAAAAGTTAAAAACTCAGCCTATCAAAAGCAGTTGACTTCAATTATACCCCCAAACATTAGGTGTGAGCAAAAATATTAAGAATTTCTCTTACCCATTCCCAGGAGTAGCAGAGCAGCCAGGTGAATGGCTCAAAGAGGTGTTGCCTGCACAAGGACTTTTCTTAGTGGACAGATCAAGCACTCCGTCTGCAACAACATGAGTGTAATTTAAGAATGGGAAAGAATGGGAAAACCAAACACATATTTGAAAACTTATTAAGGTCTTAACTTGTTAATCTAGGTTCAATTCAATGACTCTTCCTGAACTTCGCATTACAGTATCTTAGCACATCAATAAGTATTTTTATTTATATTGTTTATAACATATTCTTAAGTTTAGCCAAAAAAAATCTCAAAGCAAAATCTTCCAATATTTTTGCTAGCAAAGATGAAAAGCTTTTCAATTAGTATAAATATTTCTAGCCAAAAATGTTAATTGTGCAAGGTCTACATCAGTAGACTATATCCTAGAAAGATGTGGAAAATATTTTGAGAGTTTCTTCCCCATATGATTTTCAATTAAAATTACATAGAAGCATAGGTTTAAAAAGAATCATGGAGAAGTTCTAGTCTGACTTGCCAAGGGCAGGAATCCTCGGACATCTTAGACAAATGGCTGTTAAATCAGTGATGGAGCACCCATGCTGTTATTCCATTACTTAATAGCTCTCATAGTCAGGAAATTCCTCCTTATCTCTGTAAAGTTTCACTTATTGGTTTCTGTCCTCCCCTTGGGCAGTATGGAGAATAAATCCATATTTTTCCCCCCGTGACAGCCCTACAAATATAGAAATACTGTTGTTATGTCTATTCTTCATCTTTTCTTATTCAAGCTAAATATAGTCAATTATTTTAACCATTCTTATGAGTTAGCCTCCAAGCTGTTCATCAGCATGTTGTTCTTTTCTGCACTCTTTCCAGTTTCTCAGCATCCTTTTTTTTAATTGTGGCAACCAAAACTGGATACAATATTCCAAAGTGGTCTGATGCAGGATAGAGCAGACTATTACTTTCTGAAATTTTGGCATTGAATTTATGTTGATACAGCCCAAGACTGAATTCACTCTTGGTAGCTGCAGCAGTTCATATGTGGTCTTTCTCACAGGTACAACTGCTGAGCCAGGTACCATTTATCTTGTAAATTTTCTATCTAAATTTAGAACCCTACATTTCTTACTACTGAACTGCATTTTGTTGGTTCAATGTTCAAGTCTATCAAGATCCTTTTGAATCCTGAGTTTGTCTTTTGAGGCATTGGCAATCCTTTGCTGACCCCAAATTTGTGATATCTGTAAATTTACTGGCCATCACTACTAAATCCTCTTCTAAGTAATTTATAAATATTTTGAAGAGCACTTGATCCATGATAGAACCCTGAAGTACCTTATTGCATTCCTTACTCCACCTAGATGTATATCAATTAACGGCCACACATCAGGTACAGTTGTTCAATCAATTGCAAATTCATTTAGTAGTGGGACCACCCATCTCACGTTGTTCTATTTTATTAAGAAGGTGACTCTGATCAATTTCACTGAATGTCCTACTGAAGTCTAGATACATTATATCCATAGCATTCTCTTGATCTATGGATTTAGTCACTTTGTCAAAAGAAAAAAAAAACCCCTCTATGATTTGTTTAACATAGTCTTTGAAATTATGGTTATAGAAATCACATTGCTCCTTTCTAAGTGCCTGCAAATCCACTGCTTGATTCTTTTTTCTAGGATTTTCCCAAGTAGTTAAACACACTTCTCTAAACTAACTCCATGGAAAATCTCCTGGGAACGCTAAATTAAGAATAATAACTTTTAGGAAATGCATAACTTTGTTAAAAAATACCCTATTACAAACAACTCTAAAGAAGCAATAAGAGGGAAATAATAATTGTCTAAGTAATGAATCTCTACATCCACTCAAAATGCACACTTCTATTACCATAGTTATAAATGTCCACATCTAAGATTATGTTTGCAAGTTTTGCTTTGTGAAATAGAGTAAAAATTCAAGCTTTTCATTTTCTAACCAATTCAGATCAAAATTGTTGCTATGCTAAGTGACATCCACACTATCTTTAGCACACTAATGAAGAAGCTTATTGCAGATCTTTTCTTACATAGCTAAGTAACACTCACAAACTTTTATACTGTCAATGTGTTCTGATTTAATAATTATTCAAACAATTGGTAGTTAAAAGAAACTCACATCATCTTAGCAATACATACTTTGCCTCTGACATCTGCAAATGGGGTGGGTGATTACTAAGTAGGCAATGACTTTTCAAGACCTCATTACTTGTAGGGGTTTCATTCCAGCCTATCCATAGATAGCAAAACAATGGATAACAAAACCTTGAAAAACAATCTCTGTGCATGCACAAAAGGCCATCTTCAATTTTGTACATGTGAAAAACATACAAAAATACTTGAAAACAGAACCACATGTCAAAGTTAAAGGTACATGAAATATTTTTTAGTGAATAATGAAGGTTTTTTTTTAAACCGTTCATGTAACTGCAGGAACTGAAACAATGGATAATGAGGCCCATTTATATAAATATATAATTTGTTAATATCACCAGATGGTCAATTGAAATCTTGAGTTTCTCTACCAAGGAAAAGCAACAGTACATTGCTCTTAACATTCTTTCTTATCACTTTTCCTGGATCAGGTGGCCCTACTTACAGTCACTCATATCCTTCTCGCCACACAGTTGTAGTCTTCTAATGTGCTCTACAAGTTTACCTGGAAGATTCAGCTATTACAATACACAGCAGTCTAGGCAATTAAGGGAGTACTAAACTTTGCCTGTAGAACCAGTAAAACAGGAGCCAAGAAGGCTGCCAGTTGCTTGCCTTCTTAGTTTCTATTTTAATGGTGTTCTACAGGCAAAGTTTACTGCTCCCTTAATTGCCTGGACATATTGCAATAACTGAATCTTTCAGGTAAGGGCAGCCTAGTGCAATTCAAAGTCCTGTCTATCACTTTTAAAGCCCTCTGTGCTCAGGACTTCGATATCTTTGTGACCAGTTTCTTCAGGTAGAATAGGCCTGAACACTAAGCACTTATAGGAAAAGTATTTGAGGAGGGTCCCATCATTGCAGGAGGGCCAACTTCAGGGACTGGAGGTTCATCTCTTCTCAGTAATGGCTTTGGAGTACTGTATCACCAGATATGCAACCATTACCTTGCAACATTTTCAGAGAGCTATAAAAATGCAGTTCTTCAGGAAAGCATTTGGGAATGTGTATAGCCAAGTTATTTCCAAACTGTGTCACATCAGATTAATTAAAAAAGTAAATTCATACAATTATAAGTTTACTATATTTCTACTGTAAGCTACTCAGAGTTTCTAAGAATTTGGTGGATATACTGTAAATTGTAACACAAACACAAAGTCCGCTTCTCTGTCACTCACCTTCAGCCTAAACTCAGCCTAAAAACTGAAGCTTTTCATTATATCCTTTCTCAAGTTCAATGCACGTTCACTTGCATCTTGCCCTCAATCTAACCCAATACTCAGGAAATAAAACTTGTCTTTATCTTTATCAGTCTTCACAGTATGGGATTATAACGCTTGTTCTTCACATGTCTCCACCCTTGCTATTTCTGCTTGTTCCTGGTGTTTTATTCAACCATTTCTGGAATTTTAAAAATAGTATTCCTTAACTAGACTAGGAGTAGGAAACCATACAGTAAGTAGGAAACCTCTTATTTATGAAATTTCAAGCAAGGGTTTTCTCAATCTAGATATTCTGAAAGAACAACATTGCTTCAACTACCTTGCACATTTTGCCCAAAGTAAAAATAGAGGACAAGGTGATTGTCTGCTTTCTTGTTTTCATTAGCATTCTTATCAGTGTGAGACCAGTGGAAGAGATCAAGGTTCCTAGGGGCTTGGAGGTATGGATGGCGAGAAACAGATTCAGGCTGAGTCCTAGCAAGACCAAGCAACTGTGGGTATTTGAATCAGTGGAACAGGAGACTTTCCATCTTTAGTTCTGAATGGCATTGCACTTTGCTAATCAAGCAATTCAAAAGTCTTTTAAGACTCAGAGCTCCTACTTGGAAAAGCAGTTGATAACTGATCAGGAAAGTGTTTACACAGATTCATCTTGTACATCACTTGCACCAGTTTCTGGATCAAGAAACTGGTGCAATTGAACAGTCATTCAAACTCTGATCACCTGACATGTGGACTACCTCAATGCACTCTATGGGGAGATGCCACTGAAAACCGAATTGGAAGCTGCAGATGGTTCAGAATGTGATAGAATGGGGAACTATGGGCATGCCACAGTAAATCCATATAATCCATTTGCTTTCTCAGCTATCCTAGTTACAAGTAGGCCTCAGAATACAATTCAAGGTGCTGGTTATTATCTATAAAGCTATTCAGTAGCATAGTGTCTATCATCTGTCTCCTGTTGGGTGTCTGCCAATTGTATTCAATTTGATAATGCTGCATGCATTGGATTCCATTGATTAAACAATGTCATCATAGGATCCAGGAAGTGAGCTTTTTCTGTTGCAGTGCATACCATCTGGAATAGCATCTCCCCAGGGATCTATGGTCCCTAGGATATGTACTCTTCCAAACTGTTTCACAGCAAAGAGGTGTTATGAATTTGGGCACCATACAAATTTCATAAATAAAAAAATAAATAAAAATTGTTTACATGCCCAATTTGTCATAAAACTGAAGCTTTACTTTTAAAAGGATTACAGGCAAAGCTACAGACAAATATTGATTGGGGCCAGCTACTGCATAAATACAACTAGCTAGCATCAACATGAAAAGAAAAATATTGGATTACAGAACCATAAGGAATGAAAAAATTCATTATTTCTAAAGTTCAGCAGAGGTTCTGGTATTTTGAAATGTGGTTTCATCTCTGACATTACATAGATCTTCAATGCTTTCAACATTCAATATGACAAGGCAGAAATAGCTTTCCCAATATAGCCATCTCACTCATAGATTTGGGGGAAGAGAGCAGAATTTGAGATGTCATGTACAATGGGCCAATCTGCTGGGACAGACGTTTCCTAAATCTCACAATCATAATTTATTCTTCTATTCATTTAACAATTCATACTAACAAATTTTAACTATCTGCAAAAAACAAGGCAGAAATGTATGCATACCTTGTTCACTAGGGTCCAACTGTGACTTTCTGACAGTGAGGTCCAAGGGTGAGTCCTGGTCAGCCATGAGAAGTTTGCTGAGCACGGGATTTTGAGCTCTTGCACCTGCAGTGGATGAGGCAACCGGAGATGCTTTCAGCAGGCTTTGGTTCTTTGTGCTATTGGGCGAACTGGAGTCCTGAGTAGAGCTAGTTTTTGAGGTATATTCAGCAGCAAATTGTCGGATCATCCGCTGCATGATCTCGCGGGCCACTAAGGGAATGTTGGGGTCTGAGACCCTGGGACTATCTAAAAGACATAAAATTTGAAATAGTAATACTCAGAAAAAATGTAAACTTGAATTATACATTCATAATCTACATCCAAATATTTTTAGATTCATGTTCAATGATTTTAAAATGCCAGCTCAAGACTGACATATTTTTATTGTTTATTTGATGTGGACACTGCCTGATATCCATTGATTGTAGATGGCTCACTGAGTAAAAACAAACAATAATATGCAATCCAGATAAAAACAATGAACGACATGGCAAATCTGGCCAACTCTGCAAAGGGTTCCAATTACCCTAGCTTAAAGTCTGAATGAAGAGCCAGGTCTTCAAAACCCCTTGAAATGACAACAGAGTGGGGGGCACCTGGATCTGAGGAGGAATCTCATTCCACAAGGTCAGAACTGAAACAAAGGCACATTTCTGGGGTCCCAATAGATACTGTTTAATCAAAAGGACCTGGAAACTTCTACACATCATGAGGCAATTTCACAAATATCTAACAATGTAAAGGATTTAACTGCAAATTGGAATACAAATCTAATACCAATCTTTGTTATGATGATACTACCCTCTCAGCACAACTGAAACAAGGTAAAGATTTCCCTGTCCAGTCATGTCCAACTCTAGGGCACAGTGCTCATCTTTTGTTTCTTGGGCAAGGGAATCAGCATTGTCTGAAGACATCGCTATATGCCAAAGGCACACGGAATACTGTCCATGCAAATCTATAACTCTCAAAACGGAGAGGGCTCGTAACTTGGGCGTCCTCCTGGATGCACAGCTGTCTTTAGAAGAGCATATGACGGCCATGGCCAGGGTGGCTTTTTATCAGGTTCGCCTGATATGTCAGTTGCGCCCCTTTCTGGATCGGGACTCCTTATGCACTGTCACTCATGCCCTCGTTACTTCCCGCCTGGACTACTGTAATGCTCTCTACATGGGGCTCCCCTTGAGGAGCACCCGGAGGCTCCAACTGGTCCAGAATGCAGCTTAGGGCGTGGGTACCTACGAGACCACCTTCTGCCACCGACAACCTCCCACCGACCAATACGCTCCCACAGAGAGGGTCTCCTCAGGGTGCCGTCGGTCAAACAATGTCGACTGGTGACCCCCAGGGGGAGAGCCTTCTCTGTGGGGGCACCTGCCCTCTGGAACGAGCTACCTCCAGGGATATAATTGATCCCGGACCTCTGTACTTTCCTCCAGGCTCTGAAGACCTTCTTTCAGCAAGCCGGGCTGGCTTAAAATTTTTAATTGTTTTATGGGTAAGGGGTTTTAAATTGGGGAAGCCAAATGGATTTAATTATGTTTTAAATTATTTTAATTTTCATATTGTATGTATTTTAATCCTGGCTGTTCACCGCCCTGAGTCCCTCTGGGAGAAGGGCGGTATAAAAATTTAATAAATTCAATTCAATTCAAAAGGGCAAAGTTGGGACATTTTTTTCATGGATATTAACAAGGTTGAGAACTCCTTGAGAAAAAAGAGATTTGATGGAAATTCCAGAGAAGAAAGATTTTATTATATGAAGATAAGCTGGAGGGAGTGACTTAAATTTAATGAGTTAATTGGACTTAAGATGAATTTTTACAAGTCTGATATATGTAATTGAAAGAAAATTTTGATGCAGTTTTGTGCTCATAAAGTGGGTCTGAAAATGTTTTTTTATATATATAAAATGCTTCAGTAATTCCTAAAGTTTGTAAAATATAATTGAATTTGAAAATATGAATGTTAGGAAGAAATAAAAAAATATGTATTAGAATTTATTAATTTTAGAAATATGTTTAAAGAAGTTTAAAGCTTTACAATTGATGTTAAAAAAGGTCTTTCTCCTTTAAGGTTAAACAACCTGAGACAGTGTAGAAAATTTTAATCTAATTGATGATTGTTTATAAAGACTAATAAGTATAAACATAAATATATATCATCTCCCATAGCCAAAAAAAAAAAAAAAGAAAGAAAGAAAAAAAAAGATGGTTAAATTAATGGCTTTATTCAAAGAAAAGAACATATCTAATTTTGTTTCCATTTGGAAATTGCTTCTGGATTTTGTGCTTGTGATGAAAAAAAAAATGAAACTTTGATTTTCGTTTTGTTGATAATTGTCAGACCTGGAAGCCATCTTTGCATTGGATCTTCAGGCCTGCCACATTTAGTGCTGTGGGAAACTAGGAGGGGGGATTGTATGGAGCAGGGAAGAGATATAGTCATAGTAAGATTCCTTTGTCTGAGAATCAAGGACATCTTGCCCTGCACCTGGAGTGGTGTGACTAAGAGGCATCTCCAGTTGGGAAGGTGCATTGATTCGACCATATGATGGACATGTGGATGCTGGGCAGGGACTTGGACTTTTCTATGAGTGGGGAAAACCTGGAAGCTTTCAGATTTGGGTTTTCCCAGGTGTGTCAATATGATATCTCTAATAAAATGGAACTTTGAGCCTTGGAGTTTTTTTTCGTTGGGGGTGTTGTTACTTGGAACCCTGACAATAGGTTTGTTGTTATAGAAATGGCTAATATATATTATTGTGTAAAGATAAATAAGTTGAAGCTGGAATGTTTTTTTCTTCTGCTGTGCTAAAAAGAGTCGGAAGTCAACACCTTTTTTCTTCTTCTTCCTCTTCTTCCTTTTTCCTCCCTTAGTCTCTCAATATTTTCACTTTCTTTATATTTTATATTCTGATAAATTAATAAAATTTTAATTGAAAAAAAAAGAATCTGGAAATGCTTGATGGATTGAACCCTGTTGGATTGAATTAGCCAGACTTGCCCACTTAATGAGCTATCATAAAGATAACCGACATAATATATACACTGTGAATACTTGAAATGTGCTAAGTAAAAGCTATTGTTATTAGTACAGGTAGTCCTTGGCTTACAACCAGTCGCTTAGCAGCCATTCAAACTTATGATGCCGCCCTCCAAAAGGTACTTATGATCTGCATTCAAAGTTCCAACAGGCACATGACTGCATTTTGGGTGCTTGGCAAATTGGCTACCTTTATAGCCATTTGCAACTCCCATGGTCAAGTGACCACAATTTACAATGCTTTTTGACAGAAATGGGCGTTTACTTGAAGTTTTCAGCATAAAATACCCATTGCAAACAATGGGTTTTCTTTACAAATTTCACATTCACTTAATGACTGCTGTAAAAAATGTCATAAAATTGGGTGATTTACGAAGTGCCTCGACTTATGACCATCATGATATACAACAGAAATTTTGGGCTCCATTATACTCATTAGTCAAGGACTACCGGTACTTGCAATCCTACAAATTATTTTTCTTTCTTATTAACATTTGAGAGCATCGTTCATTAATACTGCTACCTGATATACAAGTTTACGTCACAACTTTGCCAAATCGATTATTTAACAATCCCATTATTTTCAGTATTTCATTATTTACTGTTTTTTATATACATTTATGAATTTCAACTCTGTACAGCAAAATTACAGTTAAATAAACAAACACGAAAATATATACATGATAAAAACACAGCAACAATACCTGCAACAAAAATAGGTTTCACTGTATCCTGCTAAAGGCTTGAAAATACTTCTAGGAGTCTATCAGAAAACAAGTAAGGTGGGTCTTAAATACAGTATATATTTCAACCTCTCACATTATAATAAGTAGAACTTGGAAATACAAGTAATCCTTGCTTGGCAATTGTGAACGGAAACTGTCTCACTAAGCAACACAGTCATAAGGTGCAATGTCATGTGACTGTGCCAATTTATGATGGTAGCTGCAGCAGTTCCAGTTGCTGTCATTAGGCAATTCTAATGAGGCAGTCACAGCATCCCGCAGTCACAACATTGCCATTTGGAACCTCCTGACAGTTTCCCCATTGACTATGCTTGTTGAAAACAGAGGTAAAGGTTGCAAATGGCAATCACGTGAAAGTGGGATGCTGTAATGTTGTACTTACAAACCGTTTACTGAACACCTGAATCGCAATCATGTGACCATGGGAATGCTGCAACAGCTGTAACTATGAGGACCCATAACTCCTCTTCGTTCAGTGCTGTTGTAACACTGATTGGTCACTGCATGAGTGGATATTAACCAAGAATTACTTTACTTCTTTTTCAGAAAACAAAGCAGGTTAAGCATTTCGGTATGCAAAATAGGAAATATCACTTTTTTCCCCTAGTATTTTTTCCTGAAGTGTAGGAAAAATGCATACATTTTTTCAGAACTGAATCTTGATCCATTGGTTGAGATGGAATTGTCTAAGCCTGGTGCCATGGATCGAGAAAGAGAGACTGACCCAAAGTTACCCAGCTGGCTTTCATGAATAAGAAGTTGCACTCTGCTGCATTCTAGTCTGGTGCCTTAACTACTAAACTAAACTCGCTCTATGTAACACCACAAATAGACCTAAACAAATATTCTGTTTATAGTGTATTTCTATTTTGTTAAAAAAATTGCACCAGGAATTCTATGGAGTGTTTGGATGAGTGAAGCAAAATAAGTTTGTGCAATATTTACCGTGTTTCGCCAAAAATAACACAGGGTCTTATTTTCTTTTGAACCCTGAAATAAGGGCTTGGCCTTATTATCGGGGGATGGGGGTGTTCTTATTATTTTGGGAGTGCAGGCAGCACCGCCGCAAGCTTCATAACGGCATAGCTGGCGTTCTGCCGCTTGCGGCTGCGCTGGTATGTCGAACCTCGCAGCAATGCTGCCATTCATGCGTGCAACAGAAGCCTTAGAGTCCTGCTCCATGAGGCAGCGGCGGCGGCGGCGCAATGAGTCTTACAAAGACTCATTTCTGACAGGTGGGGCAGGGGAGAAGCGAGATGCATGGAGCAAGACATGGCTCCCCTTGCCATCTCTTCTTTCCCCCCCCTCGTCGGGCATGGCAGGGCTCCATCCCCTTGCTTAGCCATCCGCCCCCTTTAGGAATGCAATTTGGGGGTAGCAAGTGGGGCAGGCAAGAAGCGGGATGCGCATCTTACCTTTCAAGCTCCGTTGTGTTCCTTGCCATTGTGTCCAGTGAAACACGTAAAAAAAACCCTCGCAATTTAAATCAAACTTCTTGAACTCCTGAGTATAATTTTATAATGTGTTTTCCTGGACACAATGGCGAGGAATGCCACGGAGCTAGAAAGATTGTAAAAAAAAGCTTTATTGAACTTGCGAGAAGTTTTTTTTTTTACGTTTCCCTGGACACAACGGCGAGGAACGCGACTGAGCTTGAAAGGTAAGACGTGCATCCCACTTCTCGCCCGCCCCACTTGCCACCCCGAAATTGCATCCCTAAAGGGGCGGGTGGCTAAGCAAGGGGCAGGAGCCCTGCCATGCCTGGCAAGGGGGGGGGAGAGAGATACGGTAAGGGGAACCACGTCTCACTCCATGGGTCTCGCTTCTCCCCCACCCCACCTGTCAGAATTGAGTCTTTGTGAGACTTATTGCGCAGCCGGCACTGCCTCGTGGAACAGGATTCTGCAAGGCTTGTGCCACTGCACGCACGAACGTCATCACTGCCGCAAGGTTTGACATACTGGCGTAGTTGCGAGCAGCAGGACGCCAGCTGTGCCGTTATGAAACTTGCGGCGGTGCTGCCTGCACTCCCAATGTATGATGAAGCTCACGGCGGTGCTGCTGTTCGTGCATGCAATGGCACAAGCCTTGCAGAGTCCTGCTCCACAAGGCAGCGGCAGGACTGCTGCAAGGTCTGACATACTGGCGTAGTTGCGAGCGGCAGGACGCCAGCTGTGCCGTTATGAAGCTTGCGGCGGTCCTGCCTGCACTCCCAAGGTATGATGAAGCTTACGGAGGTGCTGCTGTTCATGCATGCAATGGCACAAGCCTTGCAGTGTCCTGCTCCACAAGGCAGCGGCAGGACACGTCAGGGCAGCGGTGGGACCAGCTGCGCATGTGTATAAGTAGTTGGTGGGGGGCTTATTTGGGGGTTTATTTTAACTCATGTGCTGAAAAGCCCGATCGGGCTTATTATCTGGAGAGGTCTTAGTTTCAGGGAAACATGGTATTAATTTGTGAATCTGAATGCTAAAACCTCACATAACACTATCAATAAAAACAATACAAGGCATTTTGGATGGATGAGGGAGGAAAGCATGCCATAATAAATAAGGGTCATAAATAAGAAAAGAATGTCAGTGATGGAAATAACTTAGGTCAGTGATAGTGGAAGATAGACATAAACAATACTCAACTTTCTCTTCATTCTAGATAGGGTAGATTGGGAAATTTCGGCAACTCACACATATTCAAGAGACCATAAAAATATATGCACATTTTCATATCTCCTCCACACACTAATTCGACATTCAAACAGAAAACAGAAACTTTATCCATTTCTTTCTTCCTGCTCCCAAATGGCTGCTTATCCCTTGCTTTTAATTAACGAACTGGGCAATGTGGAAAAATGAACAGAAGTTCAATAAATATATTCAAGTGTTGCCAATATTCTGTGGGTTATCTATGTATGCTTTCTCATAAATAAAACAGAAAGGAAGTAATTTGAAGGACAAAAAAAAAAAAGCAAAACTACTGCAGTACTTTGGTTCAAAAAATTATGTGTTCCCCTAAGACATTGTGAAGGATAAGATGAAGGGCAGCATTGAAGATTGAGACAGACCGAAACATGATTGGGAACTACCAATGTATTCAGAGATTAAATCTCTGTGATCAAAATTTTATCCAAAAGAATTGATGGAATGCGCCATACTAGGACATCACAGAAGCTGAGAGGACAGATAAAAAGGAAGTCAATGGGAAGATGAGGGACAGGGATATGTCACCACACTAACATTAAGAGATAGATGAGAGAGCAGAGGAAAAGGAAGGCACTTGGAAGATCGGGGAATGTGCAGGCCAATGAAATATGCTACACTGGATCATTAGTGCAGGAAGGTGAGGAAAGAAAGATGCGGAAAGGAAAGAAAGAGAATGAAAAAATTGGGGACCAGGGAGACTATTGGGAAAGCATTGGCAATTGATAAGCAGAGGAGAGGAGGCAAATATTTTACTATTGCAAAATAAATATTAAAAATTAATATATTGAACCAATACATTAAATATTTTTTTTTATTAAGTCCAACCTTTTCGATAAAAGACTTCATGGAGGAATTCTTCCGCTTGCCTCTCAAACCAAGTGATCTTTGTTTGCTCTTGTTTAAGCAGAGCGTGATGCCCAACTTCCAATGCTGGATCATCCAGACTGACGAAATGTTCCTGTGAAAACATTTAACAAAAGAATAAAAACAAAATACTGCTTCTCATTGTTAAATTTAATAAAACAACTGCAATACTATTCACATAATCAAGTATTTATTATGCAAGTATACATACCAGTTTCACTGTGTGAGTTGCTGTGTTACTACACAACTTCTATCAACTTACTAAAATCATTTCTAGATGAAGGTGTTCTAAAACTATCTCTAAAATTTAGGATGGACAACCTGTGACACTAAGGCAGAATGCAGACCAGATCATAACATCATCTATGCTAAGCTAAGCTAAGCTAAGCTAAGCTATGCTATGCTATGCTATGCTATGCTATGCTATGCTATGCTATGCTATGCTATGCTATGCTATGCTATGCTATGCTATGCTATTCCCTATCCTATCCTATCCTATCCTATCCTATCCTATCCTATCCTATCCTATCCTATCCTATCCTATCCTATCCTACATAGTGTAGATGATGAAGTAATGAAGCAGTGAATAAGATTGATACCAAAATTTGGAAAACCTTTCAGTCCGTATTTTGCTTTGGCAGATCTTTACAAGGATTTCTGTAGCCAGCTAAGTCAATCTATTCTTCCTCTTATTTTTCTCCATATTTCCTTATAGAACTCATCTAGCTCAACAATAATTACATCTTCCTGAATATATTGCTCATCTCACATCTCTGCATACATTTTCAATAATATTCAAGTCTAGGGATCCTAACCCTAATCCACTTTTGCTATATTCTTATTCTGAATCTGTAAACAGATGGACATGAATAGCAAATGTGCATTCAGATTTACAAAAAGATGTAGTTTCAGTTTTTAGCCATATAAAGATTCTATCAGCTTCTTTTTACTCAGAATTCACTGAAACATTCATTTGATCTGGGATGGACAAAAATTTTGCATGTAACTATATTCCCTATTAGGGTTTTTTTTACTGTTTCACATAGATTCAAACAAAATTAGCTGCTTTTCTATTAATACAGCCCCTATTCCTCCTATATAGTGTATTTTTGAAAAATCTACTTATTAGCTCTTATCCCAGTGCAACATGTTATGGCTGCAAATATTTTTAACAAAGTTTAAAAAAATCACAAAAAAAGACTGTGGAATTATATATTGAAGTGGGTCATATACATTATGCTATTTAGCATAAATTAAAAAAATACAAAACATATCCTAATTTTGGAGCTAAGATAATATATATATCTAGTGATCAAATGAACAAATCTCAGTGATTTCAGTAAGATCAATACTAATAGTCCTTGACATATTATTGAAATATGTTCTAGCAATCTTATTCAATGGAAAGGGATACTAGATATTGTAGTGATGTAGCCACATCAAAAATAAGAAGACAATGCTGGTTCAAATCTGCAGATGTGCTAAGTATCTCCCATATTCAGTATCAATTACTCTGAAGCAACAAATTTAAAATACATAAAAAATACAAATAACAGAATAATAGTGTCAAAATCTAACCAATTCTTACACTTAAAATCAGTTTTACTGACATTTCTTGCATCATTTCCCATGAAATTCTTGTTGACCTTTATAGCTCTACTCCCTACTGTAATTATGATTTAAAAAAAACAATAAAGGCATTTACATTGTATGAATGAAATATACCAGAAATGCAACAATCACTCCAATAAATGTAGTATCTCATAGCTTACTTATAAGAGTATAATATATAAAGATAATGAGAATAAAATGAAAAGATAGTACACCGAACAATACATCAAGAAAACAAAGAGCAGAATTATAATTTTATATGTATTAGGCAGTCTGGCTTTAAGTAGCTACTAGTGGTTACTATTTTCTTATCTAAGGAAATACTAGAACAGAGAATTTTAATATTGTAGGACAGAAAACAAAAAGGGTGCATCTATTGGGGGAGACCAATAGATGCAGCCTTCTCTTTAAGCCATGAAATAACTGCATGGCATATACGGTTAAAAGGTACCACCATGGAAAAAGAATCTCCACAGAGTGCAAGCACAGGTAGAACTCTTTGTATAACAATTGCAGTGAGAGCTGCATGCTTCATCCGTACTTTACATATTGCACCTCACAGCTAGTAGCCACAAAACATTTAGTGTCATCTGCGTTCTCAGGCACAGTAAGAATACAGTTGTCTTGTATCACTACAGATAATTTTAAAAATGAAAGCAAATAGAAAAAAAAAACCACTTTGAGAAAACACTTCACCCAGTCAATATTGCTTACTTTGTTCAATATTCTCCTGCTTTGAAGAGGTGAATAAGGACCAGCAGAACCACCTTCTGATTATGTTTTGCCAAAAACAAAGCTAAATGAAATCCCTAGTCTTTGCCAAAGTTTATCTTTATTGCATTGTTACCTTCACTTTTTCTCTTCTCAAACAGCAGAAAAGACAATTTTCATCAAAAGACCAATCAGAGACACCTTCAGGTTCAAAGTCTGTGAATAAGAAGAAAAAGTTATTTCACATCTATAAAGATGCAACTTTTGAATGGTTAAAATTCATTCCTAATTCCCTACCCGTTTTATAAGACGCTTGATGCTATATGAGCAATGCTAGTTTGAATGCTAACATGCTTTTCATTTCCACAATGTTACAAAAGTATAATTTTCGCCTACACACAAAGCTAATTTTCCTAAGCAACACCAAAACCACTGCCAGTTATGCTCATTAGTAATTTTAGCCAATATGAAACTAACTGTGAGCACTGCCTGGGGGAGGGAAAAAAAGCACAAATCACCAAGGTAACATACATTTTCTAGAGACAGAGCAGAGGTTGAGTTTGTCATTAAAGATGCAGATCAAGGCAATATATATATATATAAATATACTCCATATATAATACCTTTAAACAAATTCAGATCTTTTAATAATTCAGCTCCAAACAGCCCTTCTAGAATACTTTCAAATCCTAAAATTAAAGAAAGAACGTTTAATTTCCTCAAATTATATATCTCAATGCCAGAATATTGACAATTCTACATTTATCTGTTATTAGAATAATCTGAATGTGCTTTTATTATGTAGTCTATATTTCTTGGTCAATCCTATCAAAATCAGTTAAAACATGCACGCAGATATAATTATATAAATGCCGCATAGTGAAAATGAACCAAAACAGTTTAAAAATTGAAAATGTTCTATTTAAATATAATTCAATTAAATGATTCCAACATTAAAAATAAGTACTCACTTCAGATTATGAATTCAAAAATGTATCTCCCATAGTCTACTTTTAAGATTTATAAATTATTTGAAAAGGAAAGCCACTGAGGTTAATATGAAGCCAAATATGGAATGTGTTTACTCTGTAGATGCTTAATTATTACTAAGGTATTTATGTTTTTTTTACAATGCCCAGAGTTCCTATTTCAAATATTACACCTCCCCCTCCCCCCAAATTAGTGCCATATTTGTGAATATAATTACAGTGTACTTTTGGCTTGCAGCTAAAGAAACAGCATACCTATTTATCAGCTTCTCAGAATATAAGGGCTTTAGAAAATATACTGCATTGTAACAAGCACAAATTCTACTGAGGTAATCTATTTACTATTTATATGCAAAGATATTGCACATAAAGACTTTTGCTGTACAATATCTGAACTGAACAGTAGAGATTTCACATTTTCAATATAAAATAATTCAAGGAATAAATTATTTCTTTATCCATATTACATAGTGAGTGATGGACTATTTCACTCTGGAAGAGAAAATTACTTCTGGTATGCAGAAGAAGTCCAATGCTCATTTAATAAATATTATCAAGAGTCATAGTGCAATTTTTGAGGCATAATAATTAAGTAGATCCCGAAAGTACAAGAGCACATAACTCCACGTGTATAGTTGGAAGGCAAAACCACAAAATTCCACCTTACTTATTTTAGCTATATCAAGCAATCAAACCCACTGGAAAAGGCAGTTATGCTTGGAATTGTCAGCAGTAAAAGGAGGCCACTCAGAAAACATGGTGCCTAGACACCATTAAAGCCAACACCAGCCAGCGCATAAAATATCAATTATAAAATAACTAAAATATTGGAGACAGCTAGTCCATAAAATCTTCAAGAATCAAGCATGATTGAATGGACAGCATCATAACATCTTAAAAGTATTTACTAAAATAGTCAAAGAACTGTGCTGGAATAAACTTGACAACATAATCACATTTTAATCTATAATGTAATGACAAAATTACAAAGAAATGGCAAAAGTATAGGGGAAATAAAGCACAAATTAAACAATAGAAAAATAAGGAATTGAAAAGAACACTTACACATACACAGATAATAAACCCAAATTTTTGGATGCAGATGGTGTCTTAGCCTTGCTTTAATTAATTTTAAAAGAGCTCTATCTTTTAAGTAAAATTGACACATTTCTAATTCACAATAGAAATAGTCCAGAAACATGGATGCTTTGTATATTACATATTAGTATAAATAAGTACATTTTAAAAAAATGTTTTTAGAAAGCTAAACGCTGACAAAATTTAGACTACTGAGAAAGAAATAAAATTTAAGAAATCTTACAACACTTTAAAGATTTCCTATTAAAATATGCAGGTAAATGCAACTAAAATGTGAAATGTTAAAAACTTGCACATTTTAACTTATACAGGATGGTCTCTAAAAAAGAAATCTTTTAAATAATGGTCATTAATTCCTATCAGACAGAATTTTTATGCAACTAAATAAGCATTCACAGTGTCTATGAAATGGATTATATAAAGTATACAATCTTGCTTGCTTTGTTCACTGTTCTACCAATGGTAATGACGCTTGGTGTATATTAATATTAAATATTAGATTTAACAGTTGCATAGCAACAGCAGAAAAGCTTATATGTAATACTTGTCACAGAAAATGCCAAACAAGCAAGGATTGAACATATTTTAAAAATATTTTAAACACCTAGCACTATTATAATTTATTAGATTTAATTATACAGCCCAATCCAATACATCAGAAATAGCAACAAATTTATCAAATAATATGTTTTGCTATGTTTAATATAGAAAGAGTCAAAGTAAACAAGGGTGCATGGAACAATTAAACTGGAAGGAGTTTAGATAATGAGAAATTGCTAATATTTACTAAGACTTCTCTATCACTGTTTTAGGAACTAAAGGAAATACGATTTTATCCACTGATAATAGTTTACTCATTTGCATTGAGATGTAATATATTCCTATTGATTTCAAGAGGAAACAATATGGCTGCCTTTGTTTGACTCTTTTATTCATTCCCATGAATGTTCGATCATTTCCACTTCTGAATAGAACAGTATTCAAAGTCTCCAGAAATTTTCATTTTATTATTTCCACTTCACAATGAATTTGGATTTTCTGTACTTGGTGGTGGTGGTGATTTCAAGGAAATACAGTTATGTAATCCTTCTATTAAAAAAAAAAACCTACCACAAATAACAATACTTGACCTTTTCAGTAAAAAAGTTCCACTGCAAGAGAAAGATAATTTACTGCAGAAGACTCACTGAGATATTTTTAAAAATTCAAGGATTAATGCCAATCAAATCAAATCAAGTATTTATTACAATCATAAACCAGTATAAGAGATCATTGCAAAACAAAACTGTATTCTTAAGACACTCATGTACTTAGATTCATACTTAAAAAGTTAGCATGTATTATTTTGGTTATTATTTCTGAGAGCACTTCCAACAAACCTTTTTTAAATTGGGTTATCTTAAATTAAATATGAAAATCTTATTGTAATATGTATATATTTACATGTTTTTACTTCTCTTAATGCTTTATTACCTTGAATTTATTCTCTTTGGAATTTCATATGGTGAAGCGCAAATGGCCCAGTTCAGGCAAAGCCAGTATGAAGACTCTTTCTATAGCTATACCATAATGGCTGGCTATTCCCTGAACTGAGAGAAAGTCAGTGAATGTAAGGTTAGAGTAGCTTTCTGAGATGAACCTATCCTATGCTTTCAGGAAGCCTTGGTAGCATCAGTTGCTGACTGGCCAAAATATCTTGCCACTATCATGTTAATTTAAATTACAGAGAAGATTCAGTTGTTCAGACCAACCAGGGATAAATATCACAGTCTTTGTATAACACATTCTCTAATTATTCTTTCTTCCTGTTTGCCTCAGTTTCCTTATCTTTTGTGTGGAAATTATTTTTTTGTTTGAAGATACAAACCACTGAAACTAGAAAAGCTTAGAACACATTCAAAACTGGATACCAACCAGGGAAAGAAATTTGGATTAATCTCATTATTTTCAGTGAATGTATCATCCATTGCCCTTCTCAATAACCTGATATACCTGATAAAAACAGGAAGATGAACAATTGGGGAGGAAGAAAAAAAAAACAATGCATTAAGAAAACTTAATTTCTGGGAGGACAGGCTTCAAATGATTTGCTCACTGATCTCTCAAGATAGGAAGCAGAAACAAAGCAAAGTAACTCCTCATCCATAGGATCTCTACAATTGTATAAAATTGCATAAAGGATAAGACTTTTTAAATTCTTCACTTATACTGCAGAACAATGAAGGAGAGAGCTCATTCAAACTGAATTAGGCAACAATAAAGAATTATTTTACAATACTTCCTAGAGCAGGGGTCCCCAACTGCTGGTCTGTGGACCTGCACTGTTCCGTGACATACCAGAAACTGGGCCATATAAACAAGTGAAGTCCCATCCGCAGGATGCAGGCAGCACATGAAACCACGCCCCCACCAGTCCACAGAAAAACTCTCTCCATGGAACCATTTCCTGGTGCCCAAAAGGTTGGAGGCAGATGTCCTAGAGAATTCTTATAATAATGTTTGTGGTCCTGAGCTCATTGAAACAAGGATATAATGACAATGGTGATTTCTCAGAATATTGGAAATCCCTATGTATCTCTAATGGATTTAATTTAAGATCAGATTAATTTTACAGTTGAAATCAGTGGTGGGATTCAGGTAATTTAATAACCGGTTCTCTGCCCTAATGATTTCTTCCAACAACCAGTGTGCCAAACTGCTCAGAAACAACCGGTTCTCCCAAATGGTGTGAACTGGCTGAATCCCACCACTGGTTGAAATATATCAGAAACTTTACAACAGATTATCTAGATATATTGCCACTTTTAGTTAAAACAATCTTTCAAATTCCAGTTACAGTCCACAAGAATATTATGGGTATTACGATTACCATACTTTTTGGAGTATAAGATACACTTCCCCCCCCCGCCTAAAAGAGGGTGGAAATGTTGGTGGGTCTTATACACCAAATACAGCCATTTTTGGCCTCCCGAAGCCCCGCCCCGCATGTCCCGTTTTTCGTAAAAACAGGGCATGCAGGGGCTTTGGGAGGCCTGCAGAGTGCTCCTGGGGGCCGGGGAGGGCAAAAACTTTTTTCTTGCTTATCTCTTCAAAATCTTGGTGCGTCTTATACACCGGTGCAATTTATAATCCGAAAAATATGGTAACTGCTGCTCTTTTCTTTAACTTGAAAATCTAAGGGATTTTTTTAACTCCATTTTTTACTTGCCGTGAGTAATCAAGAAAGGTTTGCATTCTTAGATTATCTCAGCATACAATACAAACAGAGTTGGAAGCATGATAGACAGAAACTGGAGATAATGGGCAACATCCTGCAAAGTACTTCTAGTTCAAAATTCAGCTACAAGTCATAGCCAGTTCAGCAGAATAACTCTTATTATCCAGAATTCAACTAGTTACCAATAGGCAAGATCCAAAATTATTACTATTAGCTCCAGTATATAAAGGCCTTTATGGTTCAGGTCTTTTCTCCAATCAGAGTTTCTGCATCTAATATGTCCTTTCTGGAGACACTGCTTGTAACTATGTCAATTCCCAAGGGAAATACTCTGAAATAGGTTTTCCTATAGGTACCACAATACTACAGAGTATGTTGTTGTTTTTAACCATTTAGTCATGTCCGACTCTTCGTAACTTATACAGAATATATAGGTGTATACAAAATATACACTTCCCTAAAATCAAAATAGTTCTCTCTCTGTCTCTTGTTTTTTGTTTTGGAAAGAGATAAAGACTATTCTTTTCATCAAATTCATGGAACTAAGTTGATTGGAGGAGATGCTGTTACAAATTATGCCCGATAGATCTATCTATACCTGTCCCCTTCATTCATTTTAAGAATGTTTAAATTGTTTCTGTTTAAATGGAGGAGGAGGAAAAGACAACGTTCCTTCGTTCAACCCATTTCCCTTAAAACACCTTTCAGATGTTGTTAGCATCTGCATTATACGCACACGTACATGCACACAAATAATAAGTTTAAAAACATTACATTGGACTATAATAATTTTGAATAATTATATGTTGATTTTCTGGTTGATTTTCTATCACCACAATCATTAAATCTGGACAGTTGTGTTGTTTTATATTGTAAACTATCTAAACTCTGTGATTTGGATGGCATAATTTTTTTTTTGAAGTTTTATAAAACCAGATGAATTACATTGATACAAAAAGCAGGATGGTAATAGATTGAAAGCACTATGGTCAGAATTAAATCTGAAACATCAGTTAATTGCTTAATGACGACTATTCACAAGTAGTACTGGCATAAGCATCACGATAAGGAAAACAAACAAATCTTAATTGATTAAAAAAAATCTCCCTCCTATGTTTCTTATTTGTCACAAGTGACTATTTTATTAATTTGCTTAAAATAACATTTTGTACTCTAGCAATACAATACAAAGGTAAGAAAAGAGGGTGAGTTGAGGAAAAAAATCTGTCTCAAGGCAAGGAAGCTTTGTACAAATAGAATCTTCAATCCTTATACTTTACCTGACATACTAATAATGCTTTGAAACACCGAAAATTAGTTACTTATTAGTAGACGAAGTATTATAATTAAAATGCAGGCTTTTGCAGGCTGATATAGGGTTGTGCTATAATGTACTTTTTTTTTTTTTTTTTTTGAAAAACAGTGCCTTGTCAGGACATTTACAAATAGTGTGAAAACAAAGAAAAATTAATAGTAAATCTTAACACACAAATTAATGATAAGATACCAGTAATGATAGTATAACCAAAAAAAACTTAAAACTAAATTTCTTCTTACATTAGCTTATTTACATTTTTATTCCTTACTATAGTTAGTTTTATACATCTTTATATTCCATACTAACAATTATTAACATTCATACTCTTACTTTCTCTCATTTCTACCTCGTCTCTATCCATTCATAAAATTTATTCCATGTCCGATAATATTGAGTCTTCTTTATCTTTAATTTTTAAAGTTAGTTTATCCATTTCAGCACAATCCCAAATTTTCCTAATTATATCCTCATCTGATGGGGTGTTCACGTTTTTCCAATATTTAGCATATATAATTCTTGCTGCCGTCAATATATGCAACACTAAATATATAGCTGCTTTATCATAACTTTCCGATAGTATACCTAAAAGACATGTTTCTGGTTTAAATTCAATATTTTGCTCAGTTACAATTTCCAACCAGTTATATATTTTCTCCCATTATTTTCTTGCTTTACCGCATGTCCACCACTTATGGTAGTAGGTGCCTGATTGCATTTCCAACTTTAGCATTTGTGCTATAATGTACTTAAGCATTATTTCTTGTCCAATTTTATTCTTTCATTCAATTGTGTCCCATTCCATTCTAAGAGATTGCCTGAGAGAGTCCCTGCAGTTTTCTAGGGAAGATTTTTCAAAGGTGGTTTGCCACTGCCTCCTTCCTAAGGCTGAGAAAAAGTGACTAGCCCAAGGTCACCTAGCTGGGTTCATGCCTAGGCGGAACTAGAACACACAGTCTCTCAGTTTCTGGTCTGATGTCTTAAGCACTACACCAAACTGGCTTTCACTTCTTGTACAGTATTTGTAAATGCAATTAAGCAGTGTAATATGACTGTAAAATGGTATAAAATCTCAAATCAAAGCTCCTGCAAAGAGTTACAATCAAAACCTCTAATATCTAAGTATCTGCAGTCAGCATCAGGACCATATATTATGAACGTGCATCGTTATGTATTTTATCTAGACAGGGAAGTTCATGCCCACATGTTCCAAGTGTACACAGTTCAATTACACATTTATTTTATATTGAACAAGTACAATTACAATTACAAATTGTACAAACAAAGTTACAAATAAAATTAAAAAATACTCCCAACATTTATTGTTGCTAAAATAGATTTGGAAATTTGAAGATTTCTAATAAATTAGAGAAGCCAGAAAACTTGAGTGGTAAATAGGACACACAACTTTAACTTTTTTTATTATTAAAAAATAAATAAAAAGAATGCAAAAAAACCCTTAAAGAATGGTGTTTGTAAAGAATAATAATGAAATGTTTGCTCAATTTTCTGTAGTTACAAAAATTTTTGTAACTAGTTTTTACTGTTGCCTCATTTTTTGTTTGAATATTATTTGGGAACATAGTACATATAGTTAAGTCTATTTATCCCTTCCACCATCTCCTTATGGTGGAAGAGAGAAAATTAAATGGGGAGGAAAGAGTATGCTTGATTTTACTTTTCTCTGGGGTATCTTCCAGGAGGATTTAAAAACATTAATCTCTGAAACTTCTAATATTCCATAGAGAAGTGCTCAAAAAGAGACCAAGCATATTTTTTGGTAAAACTTATGAAGGGACATGGTGGCTCAGTGGCTAAGATGTTGAGCTTGTCGATCGAAAGGTTGACAGTTCAGTGGTTCGAATCCCTAGTGCGGCGTAATGGGGTGAGATCCTGTTACTTGTCCCAGCTTCTGCTAACCTAGCAGTTCGAAAGCACGTAAAAAAATGCAAGTAAAAAAATAGGGACCACCTTTGGTGGGAAGGTAACAGCGTTCCGTGTGCCTTTGTGGTTTAGTCATGCCATCCACAGGACCATGGAGATGTCTTCGGACAGCGCTGGCTCTTCGGCTTTGAAACAAAGATGAGCACCTCCCCCTAGAGTCGGGAACAACTAGCACATATGTGCGAGGGGAACCTTTACCTTTACCTTTACGAACAGCACTGAGAATACAATTCTACAATTTTGGGATTAGGGTCCAAGGCTGAAAAAATGCAGCTTTCTAAAACCATTCTTCCTATTCACAGAATTTAATTGATATGGATGAAACAAATTTGCATCCCAGATAATCAGTGCCTTCACCTTCAAGTGAGGTGTTAATTGCCCTGACAGACTATGTCTTCATCTTCTAGATGATTTGGACAGGAAAAGCAACACACCTTTTCACTTTAACTGATTAGCCAACTAAGTGTAAATGCTTTTCCCTCACAGAACATGCTTTAAATAGCACATGCTTCTGGTCAGCAAATTGTTTTATTCAACATGCAAAAAAAGCCTCAGACCATGATCCCAGAAATAGATTTACCAATTTTCCACAGAAATATTACATACATAAAAAAAATTCTTTAACTTCTTGACAATACTACAGCAATTTTTTTCCTTTTTCCATACTTCCATAGTGTCTGCTCCCAATTTGTCATTTATAACTATTTTGCTGACATTCACATGGATAGAAAAGATATGTGCAAATTAAAAACCAAAAACATAGAATAACTTTAGCAGGTACAAAGAAATCATACAAACACAATATTGTTTGTGAAGCGGCTCATGAACTAAAACAGGGGTCCCCAACCTTTTTGGCACCAAGGACCAGTTTCAAGGAAGACAATTTTTCCACGGATTGTGGTGGGTGGGTTGGTTTTGGTTTCACTTACTCACCTGCCACTCACCTTTACCTGTGCGGTCCTTTTCCTAACAAGCCACAGACCAGTACCAATCCAGTACCAATCCGTGGCCTGAGGGTTGGGAACCCCTGGACTGAAAAAACTTGGGTTGCATTTCCTGAATAGGAAAACTTAACACACACACAAAAAAAAACCACTGACCTGAACAAGGTTCAAAAAAATCAAAACTATTGTGTGACCCATCCTGCAGGCAAAATAAGGACATCTGAGAAAAATGTCATGCATTATAACCCCCACTGTCTCCTTGGCCATTTATCCCATCATTCCCAAAGGTATGGAATAAACTCTTCTCTGTCTATTCAGCAAACAAAAAAATTGGAAAACTAGTGAAAATAAACACATTTAATACAACCTTTGCTCTAAAAGTTAGTAGTAAATGGAATCCATCACTCAAAATGATTTAAATTGAGGACCTCCTCTCACCTTGATTCCTGAAGGAAAGGTGTAAAGAAAGAAAGAGCTGAGAACTCTGCCCTCAATCACTCAAGCCCTAGTCATCTCATGCCTGGACTACTGCAATGTGCTCTACATGGGGCTACTCTTGAAGAGTATCTGAAGCTTCAGCTGGTGTAGAATACAGCTGTTCAGGCAGTCTTAGGGCCTCTAGGGCGGCCTATATTACACTACTGTACTGTGAGTTGCACTGGCTAGTACAGTAGTTTCCTTCCAAGTCCAATTCAAGGTGTTAGTTATTATCACATTTAAAGCCCTTCATGGCATGGGACCGAACCGGTTTACCTTAATGGGACTAGCCACCCCACTTGTGGCTGTGCCAACTAGTCTAGGCCCCAATGGGGATGTGACATTTTGGAGGGAGCCAATGGAGTAGATAACATCCCCTGTTCTCCCTGTGCACGTTTGGTTCCCTCCCTCTCCATTTTTATTTTAACCATATTTTAAATTTAAGAACTTCATTGTTTCAATATTTTACAGCGTTATTTTTAATTGTATATTTGTAAGCTGCCTACAGTCAACACTGGGGAGAAGGGTGGTATGCAAGTTTAATAAATAAATAAATCCAATGATCTCTAGCTGACAACTGGAAGAAAGGAAATTAGGAGTTTTGCATGGAAGGATGTGACAAAGTGAAGCTCAGAGTCTTTACTCAAATATATTTTCAGTAAAAGATGGTTAGCAATTTCAGCTAAAGAAAAAAAGCAGAGTAATCCAAAATGGTTAAAATACTGAGAGCCAAACAGCTAGTATAGCTAGAAGAAATAATTCTTAAGTAAATCTGATCTTAACAAATGTTCTTTTGAATAATTTTTGTTAAAGTACCTTTACAAGATAATTTGATACTTCTGAGAGTCAAAATCTATATCCAAGCCAAAATATTATTTTATTGATAATTTGTTACTTATTCCACATATAGAAATACTAATTTCAGTTGACCTTTTAAGTTTGAAGTCTGGTTTCTGTACTGTAAGCTACATCATTAACTGAACCTCTGATTTTCCTAATATTCCTCTAAGTCAGGGGTCGGCAACCCGTGGCTCTGGAGCTGCATGCGGCTCTTTGGACACTTTGTTGCGGCTCCCTGTCCCATCGCTGATTGGCCCCGTCCTTCGCCCCTCTTATTTCTTTTTTGGACTCCATCCCAAAGCAGCAGGAAGCGAAGGCTGCCTTATGTGCAAATGTGGCAGAAAGGCAGGTACAGGATAGCTTTGCTCCTACACTCTCCTCCCCCTGAGCCGGAGCGTGCACACGTGCAGGGAGACCCTCCTCAAGCAAGCACCAAAGCGCAACAAAGGTGCATGTGGGGTGGGCGGCCATTCGCTTAGGAGGGTCTTAGCAGGATGCAGCTTCTCTCCTGCACTAATGATTAGGCCATCGTCAGATCTCCTCCTCCCACTCTCGTGATGCCCTGGCTGTGGCTGAGCCAGGAGCGTGCGCACGAGCGGGGAGATCCTCCTCAAGCAAGCCCCGAAGCTCAGTAAAGGTGCCTGTGGGGCAGGCAGCAGCTCGCGTAAGGAGGATCTCCCCACGTGTGCACATGCTCCCGGCTCAGCCACAGCCGGCCAGGACGTCATGAGAGTGGGAGGAGGAGGAGAGTGCAGGAGCGAAGCTTCTCTGTACGTGCCTTCATACCACATTTGCATGTAAGGCAGCCTTCGCTTCCTGCTGCTTCGGGCTGAAGTTCGCACTCCGCTGAAGAGCTGCTGGGGGCGGGGGATGAAATGGCAAGGCGATGGCTGGAGCATTAGTGCAGTAAAGAAGCTGTGTCCTGTTAAGACCCTCCTAAGTGAGCAGCCGCTTTGGGCATCACAAGAGGAGGGGGGGGGAGGACAGTTGCCCGAAGGGAGGTGGGGGAGAGAGATACACACAAATACAGAGAGAGGGGGAGAGAGAGAGAGAGAGATACAGAGGAAGAGAGACATGGGGGGAGAGAGGGGGAGATAGGGAGAGGGAGAGACAATGGTTTTGTGGCTGGGTAGGCGTGGCTGGGGGGGGGTCATGTGACTGGGTGAGAGTGAGTGACATCAAGTTGGCCATGCCCACACAGGTTATGTGGCTCCGGTGTTTTTTTTTTCCTCTGGGAAACGAGTCCAAATGGCTCTTTGAGTGTTTAAGGTTGCCGACCCCTGCTCTAAGTCATGCTACAATTCCAATTAAAGAAAAGTGGTAGCATGATCTAATAACCCAGGATCTAATATGACTCCCTGGAGGTACATGTTTCCTATTGAGAAATATATTACCGGTTTCCAAAAATCCAATGTGGAGCATGATGCAAAATAGTTCCTCTAATAGTATTTGCAAAATAGCTTAACTAGCCAGTCACACCCTCTGGATATGATTGCGTGCATTAGTCACACTTCTCATTTCCAGGAGCAGAAATAAAAATATTCAGATATAGATCTATCCATGGTCAAGAATTCAGGTCAATTTAAGTTTCTGTTTTTCAAATAAAAAAAAATTACCACCATATCCTCCAGTTTCTAACTTATATTGTATAATTCCTCAAAGTCTAAAAAAAATATTTCACAGGATTCTCTCAGGAAATTAGAAGTGGCTTCAGAAAACATACATCAAGCTACTTTTGTAATTACTTTTTCTAAAGATGTATAAATGAAAGTCAACTGTTTAATTCTTCTCCCTAAATTGTTGTTTCATTTGCGTTAGTAATCTTGACTTTACACTGCTGTATTTCCAACGTTTTCTGATAGTGTATTATACACAGCTTTCAGCTTCTACTAGTTTTAGAATTATTTGCAGTTGTGGAAGTTTCTCCACAGGATAAAGGAACTTTACTGTATGCTTTGTGTCAGGGGTGTCAAATTGGTAGTCCGCAGGCCAGATGCATTATGCACAGGCCACAAATTCCTCAGCTCCACAAAGGAAAAAAACATCGTGAAATGTCATGGCAATGTGACGCCACAAGTTTGACATCTGTGCCCTATGTGATCATATACTGTTTAGAGTTCAAGCAATTTTAAAACAATGTGGGGAATTTGGTATATGTATATTTGTTATATGTATTCACATACGTATTCATAATTGCTTGCAATCCTGGGATAGGGAGATGCAGTAAATATTTTTTTTCTCCCTTATTTTTACTTCATCCGTATCTTCAATAAATCGCTAGAGATGTGCTATGTTCCTTCTTGCTTCAAACGCTCTACTATCATCCCAGTGCCGAAGAAGCCCACCATCAAGGAACTGAATGACTACAGACCAGTTGCTCTAACATCTGTAGTCATGAAACCTTTGAAAGGCTAGTGCTGTCCCACTTGAAAACCATCACGGATCCGCTGTTAGACCCCTTACAATTTGCATACCAAGCAAATAGATCAACAGATAATGCTGTTAATATGGCTCTGCACTACATCCTACAACATCTTGAATCTCTAAAGACCTACGTAAGGGTCCTCTTTGTAGACTTTAGTTCAGCATTCAATACCATCATTTCAGACACTCTTCTAACTAAGCTAAACCAGCTACAGGTACCTGAACACACTTGTAATCATAAGTGGATCATAAGCTTCCTAACAAACAGGAAGCAGCAGGTGAAGCTAAGCAGAGTCACATCAGATACCTGTACAATTAGCACAGGGGCCTCCCAAGGCTGTGTGCTCTCCCCACTTCTCTTCTCTCTGTATACCAATGACTGCATCTCTAACGATCCATCTGTTAAACTACTGAAGTTTGCAGATGACACAACAGTGATCGGTCTCATTTGAGACAATGACAAATCCGCATACAGACGGGAGGTTGAACAACTAGCCTCATGGTGCGAGCGGAACAATCTGGAACCGAACACACTCAAAACCGTAGAAATGGTGGACTTTAGGAGAAACCCTTCCATACTTCCACCTCTCACAATACTAGACAACACAGTATCAAAGTAGAAATTTCTAGGTTCTGCGCCAACTCAGAAAGCTCAAACTGCCCAAGGAGCTGCTGATACAGTTCTACAGAGGAATTATTGGGTTTGTCATCTGCACCTCTATAGCTGTCTGATTTGGTTCTACAACCCAAAAGCAAAATAATCATCTCTGTGTATGTGCCTGTATGTATTTAAAAGCATGATAAATCATCTTGACATTGGTATATAAAAATCTTGGGTTCATTCTTCTCCATTTGGGACAAACTGTGACACTGATAAAAGAATATCAGAATAACAAAGTTAGAAGGTACCTCGAAGGTCTTCTATTCCAACCCCCTACTCAAGCAGGTCATCCTATACCATTCAGACAAATGATGGTCAATCTCTAGTGATGGAGCACCCACAATTTCTGAAGACAAGCATTTGTTCCACTAATTGTTTTCATTCTCAAGAAATTTCTCCTTAATTCTAGGTTGGATCTCTCCTTAATAAGTTTCCATCCATTATTTCTTGTCCTGCCTTCAGGTGCTTTGGAGAATAGGTTGATCCCCTTTTTTGTGATAACTTTGTGATCATTTGGGACATCTGAATATTACAGGTGGTTTAATTTTTCAAAAGTCTTATGTCCAAACACTGCTACTAGAGAGGGCATAAATGTCCTTGAAGGACAATGGAAAGATCAGTTACCAAGACAACGGTCACAGAAGCATCACTTAAATCTATTCCAAAAGCTAACGAGAAAATGTCTCAGACAGGCCCCTCTTTAATTTTCACAAAGATAACGTGAGAAGGGGGAAAGATATTACTATCTGCAATATTCTGTAACAATACCATTTCAATAAAAATAATTTTAGACTTATATGACATTAGTCTGATCTGCTCTTTAGGGCTGACAACTACAGATCTTACCTTGCTTCATGCCTCAATCAAATTTTATGAAGTAATTGGCTCTTCTTTTATGATCTTACTTAGGCATGTTAGCTCTTCTTTGTTAAAACAGATATGCAGAGTATCAGGGACAGAATACACTATGTCAGCAAATATAATACCTCAAAAAACTCATATTCATTACAAGTTACACATTGGGATTTATATCAAAGAAAGAGGTTTCTAAAGTTTAAAAACTGTATTTGGCACTCAGAAATCAGAAGGCATGCTTATCACAGTGCATTTATTACCATAATTTATTTACCATAATTCAGAATTCTAGAAATGTTGGCTTTCTAGCAATAAATATTGCACTAATTCATAGTGCTTGATTGCTCGTGCTTGGCATTAAACGCCAGCAGAAGCATCTAAGCCTCAAAAACTCTTCAATGGTATGATACACAAACCAGGATCTCTGGGTTGATGCACTGCCAATAAGAATGAGTTGGAATCATTTGTTCTCGGCTTTTGATTCCTGACTTCTTAAGAAGAGAAAAGAAAAGGGAAGTAAGTTTACGTATCATGATAAACAAATTATGAAAGAAATTTTCAGGGGCTCATTTAACTCTTCCTACTGAGAAGCTTACCATTACATACTAATAGAGCAACACATGGAAGAGTTTATTTTCAAGTCTTCTAGAACAGCGGCCCCCAACATTTTGGGCAGCAGCAACTGTTCCATGGGAAAAAAAATTCCACGAACCGGAGGCGGGGGAGCGGGGAGTTGTATATTTTTTGTGCACTACCTAGATCCCGCACATGTGCAGATGAAGCTTTGCTCACTGGCGCAACCTGGTTCCTAACAGGCTGCAGACCAGTACTGGTCCTCGGACTGGGGATTGGGAACCCGTTTTGTTCTCTATTTTCCCCCATATTTTCATTTTTATCTTGAATTTATCTCTTTATTCATTTGCCATTTTTACAGTATAATTATATATTTGCTCTAACCTACAGGACACTTACAAAATACAAAGGATCTTTAATGCTGAACATTTGAAAACACTTTTAAAAAGCTTCAGCCTGTATATTTGAATAACCACATCAAGGAACAGAAACAAAAAGTAGTCCCCACCTGCCATCAAAAACAAATTCAACGAAGTCCTGTAGTAATCTGTGGCATCTTCAGAAAAAAAAAGTACCAATGTTGGCTAAGACACGAGATATGTCAAAGTTGTGAAAACTGCATCAGTCACATCTCAAAGTTTAAGCTAGTTCATCCGGGGCAAAATGCAATAGAGAATAGTTTTTGCCCTCCTTGTAATTCCTACCTTCTTCTGTTTCTATTTAGTGCCATCCAAATTACTGCAGCTTTTCTATAGAGTAATTTTCACTTTACACCTTCCTCGATTTACGACCACCATTGAGCCCAAAATGTATGTTGCTAAGTGACAATTTTGTTAAATGAGTTTTGCCCCATTTTACAACTTTCCTTGCCACATTTGTTAAATGAATTTGGCTTCCCCATTGACTTTGTTTGTCAGAAGGTTGCAAAAGGTGATCACATGAGCCTAGGACACTATAACTGTCATAAATGTGAATCAGTTGCCAAGCATCCGGATTTTGATCACGTGACCATGCAGATTCTGCAATGGTCATAAGTGTGAAAAATGGTCATAACTCACTTTTTTCAGTGTGGTTGTAACTTTGAACAGTCACTAAATGAACTGTTTTATGTCAAGGACTATCTGTAGTTAAGATGAAATTCTCTATGAAAGCATTGAAGAATCTATTTTTTTTTCCAAATTGCTTAGCAATTAAGTAGATGCCAAATATTTAAAATATGAAAAAAGATTTGCTATCAAACATTGGACTGATTTAAAATGCCTATCCAATTGTTAGGTTTCTCAATCAATCCTTATTACAGAATATACAGATAGTTGTCTACATACAACAGTTCGTTTAGTGACCGTTCAAAGTTACAACCACACTGAAAAAAATGACTTATGACCAAAAGTTGACGGAGGTAGCAGAGATGACTAAACTGACTGCTTTGATTAAAGAAAAAAACATAATTACTTTTGTTTCTACTTGGAAACCGCTTCTGGACTTTTTGCTTGAGGTGCAAAAAAAAGAAAGAAAGAAAGAAAAAGAAAGAAACTTTGATTTTGGGTTTTGATTAAATAGGTTTGCTATTATATAAATGGGCAATTTATATTACTTTGTAAAAGTAAAAAGTTGAGGTTTAATACTATTATCTTATTCTATTGCATCAAAGGAAGTTGAAAGTCAATGGCTTTTCTTTCTTTTTCCCTCTGCCTTACACTTTTCCCTTCCCTTCTCCCTCCCTTACTTTCCCACTATTTTCTTTTGTTTTTAGTATTATCAACTAGTAAAAAATTGATTTTTGTTTTTCACACTTATAACCATTGCAGCATCCCCGTAGTCATATGATCAAAATTCAGATATTTGGCAACCGGTTCGTATTTATGACAGTTGCAGTGTTTTGGGGTCATGTGATCCCCTTTTGCAACCTTCTAACAAGCAAAGTCAATGTGGAAGCCAGATTCACTTAACAGCCTGGTTACTAACTTAACAGCTACAATGATTCTCTTAACAACTATGGCAAGAAAAGTCATTAAATGAGGCACAACTCACTTAACAAATGTCTCACTTAGCAAGATAAATTTTGGGCTCAATTCTGGTCATAAGTGGAGGACTACCTGTATATGGATATATAACAATATATAATATAAGAAATTTTTCAAGCAATCTACCTACTCAACATGGTATCTCATTTTAAAATAAAATCAAAATGGAAAATACAATCTCATTATTTTGATAACTATTTGATCAGTAACTGAAGGACAATACTAGTTCAATTTACCAATTTATCTGAAACTAGTTAAAGATAATCTAGTGCAAGCCACATTATATATTATTAGTAGTACACATTTTTTTGAAACCTGTTTAAAATGAGATTTCCAGGTCCATTTTAAATTATTTAAAACAAATTTTCTTAGCTTTCCTGACAAAGAGAATAGACCTTAATTTATGCTTCCAAAAACCTATCATCTATAGATTAATTAGGAGCCCAGCTTTTGCCAGACAATTTGGACATGTTGGCCAAATTTACAGAAGCTAACTTTCTTTTGCATTCACAACGCTATTCTAGCCAAACAACCAATGTGCATACATTGGCAAGACAATATAGAAACAAAAATAGTTTAAACATACTAACATCCTAGTCTTGGGGCATCCAGTCAAGCTACGCAAAGAGGTGTTTTTGTCCCTTGCATACTCCCAAATGTGGAAGTAGGATCAGAAACTGGATCTGGAAAAAAGGGTAAACAGCATGTTAGTTAAATTCACAGATGGCACTCCTTGGGTATGGCTACAAACATTAGCAAGAACAAAATTACAAATGGATTTTGGAAGACGTGAAGGAAAATGCATATTTCACAAACATGACACTGATATGCAGAGTTCAACAGACAGTGAAAATGCTCCCAAAAAATCCCAATACAGAAGAGCAGTGAGAGATAAGAAAACGTAAGGACTAGAAATGTTTCATTTCTGAGCCACAATAAAATCACTCTCGCCTCGCTACACTGAGTAAAATTAACTATGGACACTTTCTATAGAAACCTTCATTCACTTTCATACACATGGTCCTTGTACCATAGTTACTGAACCTTTAAAGGGGGGAAACTGCATTTCCTCTCAGAAAGGAAAGCATGCAATAAGCGTGCTTAGGAAGCAAAAGATGCACATTCCTATTAAGGTATTTAGTTTTCTACCTAGATTTCCAACTATATGGTAAAGACAATTTTTTTCTACACTGATTTTATTTCCATCAAGTGTAAAAAGTTAGGCCCAGAATTTACAAAAGAATAACATATTTTAGCCTTTTTTGTCAGACTAAACAACTGTTTTAATGGGAACATCAACCATAAATACTTCCAAAATAAGACTGGCGGTTCACTTGATTTTCTAACAAAATCTAACTGAAAAATTATGAAAAATTCCTCTTTGCCTGTTTTGGCAGAAAATACCCTCTGGCTACCTTGGTTTCAAACAAACAGTACAATGCAATTATATGGATTTGAATCAATGGCAGAGTTTTAGATATTATTCTAGTTAACACATATGGTTCATCTCATCACAAAAGACAATTCAGCACTATAGCATAGATGGCTTTATGTATTTCTCTTCATATGGTTTTCTGCACACTATTAAAAACAAACTGGGAAAATAATGTGCAACAGATAGCAAGCTTCAACACCTGTACTCAGTCTCAAAAATAAATGTTTCTTGATCAACAGACCAATTACTTCTGATACTTATTCTCTATCATTTTGTAAATCCATTTTTATTCAGAATCTATTGAGAATTATTAGTTTGCAATTTTGTCTGGGATCTTTACAGTTTGCTTATACCACACATGGCCCCTTCCCCTCACAAATAACCTTATATTATACAATTTAGAAGGATTGGAATTCAAACCTTCAGCATTAAATTTTCTTATCTGTGTTCGGGGTTTTCCTGATTTATCTTAATGATATGTTAAGAATGTTATGATCATATATATATATATACACAAACACACACAAATTTCCTCAGAAAAAACTGATAAAATCCACATAAGTAACAATATACCGCAAGGTAAAATTTTAGAATATAAATACTGAGTTCTGACAACATATTGATTATATGCCATCAAGAAGGAATTGATTCATACTGACCACATAGATAGAAATGCTAAAACTACTTGATATAACATGGGCCAACTTCAAGGCTTAAAAGATATTGTATTACTGCATACCATCTGACAGAATATTTGTTTAAACAAAGAAACATCTAACCATACAAAGGGGGGGGGGGAAGAAAGGCAATATTGTCTATTTTTAGTAGAGGGATTTGTAAGACAGGATTTTCTTTCATTATCTATAGAAAATCCTGCATGACATTAAAATATTCAAGCAAGCTATTTATTCAGAACCATCTTTAATCTAAGAGTAACTTTATGATATACTTTATTATGTTTAGCAGAATGTGTGCATGACTTATAAAAGGCACATTCATGTACACGCTGTAGCTTTTTCCTTTGAAATACATGCATGATGGAACCCAACCCTTTTCCCAATTACCATGTTTGCGTATACTAAAGACAAAGACACTTTTAAATACATTGGTCACTTTACATTTGATGAAATGGCAATTTATTTTTATATATATGTTGTTTCCTTAACTACAGTAAATGTCCCTGGGTGCTTAAAACATACAACTGCACATTTTATAAACTTTAAATTGCTTTAACATTATTCACTGCTTTATAAAACCATGAATATACTTGCAAGTTTGATGTTAAGAAATAAGGGAACTCTGCAAATAGGAGTTCATGAAAATAACCGTTACTGAAGATAACAATTATGTAAACATAATTGTTTTACATTTGAGAAAGAATAGGTTATCAGCTGTCACATATCTTACATACTGAGAAATTCTTGGTTAATAAATATGCATCAACAGCAATACCACTTTTACTTTTTAGCTTCCTGTAAGCTATTTCTTTAGTATTAAAAAATCTCAGAATATAGCTTTTTTTAGTTAAGTCATTCACTTCTCAGTTATAAGACACATTTAAGGTTTCTAAAGTCCACAGTTAACTCTCTGGAATGTCTCTCCTGAGGTCTTAGATTTACCATATAGTGTTTTTCTATAAATTATTCCCAGTAAAAAAGACTTCTTATACTTTTTTTCACTAAGACACGTCTCCCATTAGAACAGGCTACAATAGAATTTTTTAAATTACGAAGTAGATCAGCACAACACAGTCTTTTATAATCAAATCTTTAATAGTTTTACCACAAGGTTTATAAAATTGCTTACCAGACGTAAAGGAGGAAATGACTTTCATTCTTAGATAGCTGGAACAATTTCTGCAAAAATTACAATTTTCCTAATCTAATTATTTGACTAAGAACTAACGTCTCACTTTTGATAAATAATCATGGAGATACAACCTTGGATAATACTCTTTTGGCAAATACTTTTATCAATGTATACAATCTTGAGGAAGTCTAATGTAAACATAAATTTATGCTCAATTTGAGATTTTGCTGCACTGTTTCCTTTATTCAATTTTTATGACTTTCAGAGATTTGCTAGCTAAACAATTCACAACAATAACTTTGACATTTTTATGTACCTTCCTAGTTGTGCGTTCACCAACACAGTACTACCAGATGCCTGGCAAAGGAACATAGGGCGCTTAACATTAATCTCATTGTCACTCTTTTGCCAGAGGCCTTTCCTGAACTTCATCTGTCCTGTATAACTGAATACTTTTCTCTGAAGACAGGATTTGTTTCATCAGTATTCTTTTCCAAATCAGATAGTGCCAGCTCTTTCAACTTCTGCTACATTACCTATAAATATGATAAAATTATACTTATAAGCAAAAGACTAAAATATTCAGTTACAAATTCAATTATGTTTCTGAGATTATAAATTTAATCTATATAACAAGATACATTATCACAATTATAGATTTTTAGCTTGTGGTTTCAAAGTCTGAAACTCAAATCTGGTAAGCTGCTATATGTACATTAAAAAAATATATACAATATCAGGCATTTTTTCTTCACCTGACACAAAATGACTACATGTTCAAACAGTAGAGCTGCAAGAGATGAAAAAAAGCTCAAGATGAGCTCCAATATCTGCAAACAGGATAATCAGAAAAATTAAGTATTAAATGTACAATAATGGGTATTTATTAAGGATTCAGAAAGAGATGGCCACTAAGTGCCAAATGACTGAGTGAAAATATCCATTAGAAATATTTAGAAAATATTTCTAAATATAATCTTTACCCTAGAAAGTATCTCAAATAAATTCTACAATTCTCCTGGTAGAATAGCTAGTTAGTATATTAACTATAATGGAATTTTTTTCCATGAAAAAGTTATGAAAATTCATAAAAAACTTTAAGTAAATTTATTCCCTGCATTCCAATATGTATAAATGGCATATTTTATCTGAAACTAAATCATTATTTTCTCATTTGCTATAATATCCATGCCAACATTTTAAAATTAAGGAAAAAAACTGAAAGAGTTATTCCATTGCAATAGTTATTTCACCTGATCAGGTGAAGTCAGTTAGTATGCAACATGCAAATCAAAAACAGTAACATACAATCATATGTTTGGTACCAATCATATTCCTTTTATTATATTATAAAAGATAGATTCTGATACCTTGTTTTTTATTTGCAAATCCTCATTTCTATTTGTAGTCCTGACATACAGGCAAATATTAAGGAAATCATAATACTTATTTCTAGTTTCTAAACAGCAAATAGCTTTTACTCCAAATGTATCTTGATACAAGTAGAATAACTCATTTCTAAGCAAGTAATATCATATTTAAGAGCTATTTCTGTATCCCAAATCAAAGCATACAAGTAATGTTTAAAATATGTAGGTATGCCTTTATATATTTCAGAATGCTTAAGAACACAAGATTCATCATCTTATTTTAATGATTTTATATCACTCCAATTTAAAGATGCCATCTTCCTTCTATTTTCCCTACTTGTTACCTTAAAAAGGCTAGATTACCTGACTTGTACAACATGTAGACAAATTGTATGGAACCTAGCCTCTGAAATAACAAGATTTCTTTTTCAGTTCTGCTACCTAAGATCAACTATGCAAACAGAACAGATAATATTCTATACTATCAGGCTTTCCTTTCTCATAAATGAAAATGAAATTATATACACAATTGTTTCACTTCTATGAAATAAGGATCAGAAAATACCTTAATATATTCTAGTAATTTTATGAGAGTTGGTACATGAAGTAAACAACACCTCATAAAATGGATCAATGTGAAGTTCAAACTATTAGGTACAATACTATCAAGATAAAATATCACTAACATAATTATACTTTGGACTGTCTAAAATGTTTTTGTACTTTACCTCCAAAAATAATCTGGATGACTAGGTGATTAACCTTCACAGTTTAGTCATTTCCTTCATATCTTTTGTTTACACAAGAGGGGGAAAGTACACCCAAATGGAAACTGGGGCTGCAAAGAAGGCAAGAGGAAAAGGAGTGAAGCATTTAGCATAGATAATATTTTTCCCCAGAATACATTAGGTTGCTAAAATAAAAAATAATCTCCAAGTCAAGTTCAGCTTCTGGAGACTTCATGGATACCATCCATGTAATTTTCGTGGCAGCAATATGGAGCTGCCAATGCCTTCTGGGATAGTGTTTTGATTTCCAAGTCTAGCCTACAGTCTGGAAATCCCTGGTGGTCAGCTTCTGAGCCTAAATAAGGTCAGCTAGATGTTACCATCTGCTCAGAAATTGACTGGTAAAATTACCCAAACTGCTTTATAGCTGTCCTTCCTTTGAGCCTACAACTAACTTTAATAGTTCTATTTGAACAAGAGACCATTATCAATACATCCAGAAAATCAGTTTAAGCCCCAAGCCCTCTAAAACTGAAAGTACAATTCAACCCAAGAAACCTTTCAACTATTTGCCCTACAAATATGTTGGATTACAAAACAAGGGCAATATAGGCTGAAGATAAGATCTATATTCAGTACATCTGGAGAACATCACAATGAGGAACACTAAAGAATTTGTGAAAACAGATGTAATGAGAGAATATATGAGTGTTAAATCAAGTGATATAGCAGCAAAATGATTAATCTCCTAGTAAGATCCTAGTAGTCAGAGACTAATCTGTATAAACTCTATGCACAAGAGTCTCCTTAAAAGAAATGTGTTTAATACATTACATTCTTCAGGTTTTTTTAAAAACAGCACTAATATATATAATATATATAATATATATTTACATTTTTAAAAAATATTAACTCTAAATTACTTTTATGACATAACCATAGTCAGATGCTTAAAACTGATAATATATTCTTATAAATCATGGGCTATTTTTGTTACAATTAACCAAAATAGTTTACTGAGCAATATACTAGTGGAACAAAAAGAAATTATTTCATGTTTTGAATTCAAATATCAATATGTTGTAAAAAAAAAAAAAGTAAGTACACGGTTCAGAATAAATAAGCACATCACAACTGAATCATAATAAAGATCATGATTATTAAACTGAATTATGCTTGTGCTAAAGTAAAACAGCAGTAAATATTTTTAGGATCACAGTAAACATATTCCCGCATGTTTCCTTTGCTATTTAAGAAACAAGATCTTAGTTTCTACTACTCCTGCACATTAAACAATTATACCGGTATGCTTGAATTCTAAGATACACTTACTTGGCAATAATGTCTCTAAAACAGTGAGTGTACTTCCAATAAGCATGCAAAAGATTACATTGTAAACTTAGAACTTCCAAGTTAAGTACTGAGTTAATAACAATACTATATTGTCTTAACCTGAAGTACTATATTGTCTTAACCTGAAGAAAAATACCTTACTCTTCAAGAAAATCAAGAGAATATATGCAGCATGAATTTAAAAAGATGTTTAGGATATAATCCTGTACTAATTTACCTTGGAAAAAGACTCACTGAACTCAGCCTGGCTTAGTGCTGAACAGACTTGTACAGGATTGGATGCATTGTTAATTACTGAAAGGTGCCTATATCGTTGATGCATTTTGAAATTCAATCAGATAGTAAGCCTTGTTTCCTAAATTAGTGCATCCTTCACCTTCATCTTTGTTTTATCTCTAGCAGCTAATTATGATTGCAATAACAGCTACCTTTTCAAGAAGAAAAAACCATGTACAGTACCAACATTCAAATCAGTATTTCCTTTAAAAATAGTTTAAGCCGCAGGATATATTTTTGACCAAAATATAATTTAGATATTCAAAATATGAGTTAAGGACCATTATCTTTCGACCCTACCACCCCAAAATAAGTTGGCGCTTGTGTCTAAACTAGTGCTAAGAAAAGGCTACTCCTTAGTTACGGATTATAATTCGGCTGTCAACAGGGGAAAGCCAGGAGCAAAGCGGGATGAGGAAAAAAGGGGTGGCCATGGCGATCTGCTCGTTAAAATCTGGGGAATATGAGAGGGGCGTGGTCACCCGGAACGATTCGTCTCCACGATCATCCCCCACCAAGGGCAACTTTCTCCAAGTCGCTCAGCTTCTCATCATGGATGTGCCTCGCTCGGCGAGGGCTAATCTAAACACTTCCTTCCTTCACCCGTTCCGGCGGATACAGACCGGCCTAACCCCTTCCCCCAAACAAAGGGCCCTCTTCCTCTCCCCCAAAGGGGCGGGAGGCCAGGCCGGAGTGGGCGGGGCGGAGCCTAGGCCGCGGTTGCTCCGTGAGGCGCAAATGGGGGAGGGGTAGAGAGCGCGCGAGAAGCGACCGATCCGCGCGTGCGGGCGGGCGCGTGCAGGGCCAGCCGGCGAGCGGTTGAGCAGGTGGGAGTGAGTGGGGGGGGGAGGGTGCGGCGCGCTGTCCCCTCGCTGCAAGGGAAGGGAAAGGGGGAGGGGGGGTCAAACAGCGGTCAGCTTCCCCTCCTCCCAGAGAGTCTCCTCGCTCCCCCCTCGGTCCCTCACCCACACAGCGCAGCAGCCGGTGTCGCCACGAGTCGAGCTGGTGGCGGAAGCCGCGCCTCTCGATGGAGCACTTCTGCCGCCCGCACGGACTCGCCATCTTCTGGGGGAGGGGCCCCAAGTCACCGCCGGCACGCCTCTGCCATCTGCGTCAGGCGCGCGTCAACGCGCACGAGCCGCGCGGGGGCGGGGCGCAACTGCCTACGACCGGGGCGGGCTTTGGTTACATGGCAATCATAGCTGGGATAAAAGCCTCTGTTGTTGGCAGGTGGGGAATCTCTTCCCTCCTCCCGTCGCGTCTCCCGCTTGGGAGGTCCGCCGAATTCGGCCAGAGATGCGTTCCGGCCAGGCTCGGCCCACTAATAGGAGAGTTTAAATTAGGAGCGAACTCGTGCGATAAATGGATGTAAAATCTACACAAATGCGACTTTCTAAATCCAAGGGGTGCCACCAACTAGCCTGCAGGCCATTGGACGCGGAAGTCCTTCCAAATAAACAAAATTAAGTTCAACTGCAAGAGAAAAGAGTTAAATTTGACATGAAAATAAGAGGCATTCTTTTTCAATCTTTTAAATAACAAAACGTATTTCTAATATACGTTAAAAATATTTAAACCCTATGCGATCATCTTTAGGTATGGTTGGTACAATTTCATGAGGCTCTGCAACATTGCCTTTCATTTCTTCACATTTCTTCCCACAAGTATTAAGGATATATAGAATGACTTCCTGAACCTGAATGTTCTGTATTCAAACTTGATATAATTATATTATGAAGAATGCTTCTTCAGAAAATCTATGTTGAAGAAACCACATTTTGAATATTCCACCACAACTTCTATATATTTGTAAGGTATCCCAAAATCTGTTCTTCTCCTATCCAGAAAACAGATATTTCACTGCATTGCCATATTTCATGGCATTTTGAATGAAAAACAATTGGAAATGTACATTATTTCTATAATAGTACAATATTTATATACTAAAAAACTGGCCGAAGAAGAAAAAATGATTACACAGGAAAAATCTGCCAGAAGGCAAGTAAGGCAGCAACTCGATTCCAACTCAAAGCTACATTTTCTGCTGCATCTTTCTCCCATTAAATGTGCTCTGCCTCAAATACTAAAAGATAATTAGTTCAAAATAATATGGAGGTTTACAGCTATTAAGAAACTCCCTGGATTCATTGTAACAAAAGAAAATTGAACCACCAACTATATCATTACAATGAAAATATTAGAAATATTCTAAAATCTTTCAGCTTTTGTAAAAAAAAATTACTGTGTCCTTTTACTGTAGGTTACATTAGGCAAGGGTTTATTCATCTTTAATTGGCGAACAACCATATTCCTTCACGAATGTTGCTTTAGTTCATTTCTTATCATTTATTTTCTAGGTAATCTAAACTCCTCTGTCACATTGAACATTTATAGACTGCTAACTTTACCCTGGCCAAAGACAACAGATGTATTATTTCACCCACTTATCATATGAAGGAACAAACTGATGAGTAACATCTTCTGCCATATACTTTCAGCACAATTAATACTTTGTCTCCTAACAGATCTCACAGATATTGGTCATATTTGGCACAGTGTCATGAAAAGAGCCTGTCTCATCTGTCACTACATAATTCTGAAACCATGTAGTATGATGCAGCAATTTCTGTATAAGCTTCTTCAATAAATCTTGACAGATTTATTTTCGGACAAGAGGACCGGACTACAGTGGTTCATGCCCTTATCTGTAACCAGTTAGATTATTGCAACTCGCTGTATGAGGCTGCCTTTAAAGGAAACTTCAGTTGGTGCACAATGCAATGAAACAGGGTATTCTTGGATATGGACTGTTGGGCACATATACCTGTTCTCTAGCCCTGCAATGGCTGCTTATTAGCTCCTGAATGCAGTTTTAAAAGCTGGTCTTAAACTATAAAACTCTTTATGGCTTAGCACTTGGCTTCCTGAATCTCACCATTAGAATTGGCCTGATGGTTTAGATCCTGCTGGAATTGTCCCCAATTCCAGATCATGAGGGGCACTATTTTTTGGTAATGGGCCTGTCCTCTGGAATGACTTCGTTGGAGGTTCATTTGTCCCCAGCTTGTCTGTTTTCCAGAAAAAGTTGAAGACTATACACTGTTTCCAGAAGATTGCCGGAGCTCACCCTGTATTGTGCTGGGCTTTGTTTGCCTTATTTCTAAGTTGCTTTATTATTTTTAAATATTTTTCCCGTTTTTAGTATTTGTATGAATAACTCAAAGTAGCAAAGATACTAATGCTCCTTCCTCCTCCTATTTTTCCCATTACAATTCTGTCGGGTAAGTTGGGCTAAGAGAGAATGACTGGCTCAGTCATCTAGCTGACTTTCATACCTAAAATGAGACTAGAATTTATAGCCTGGTTTCTGGTACCTTAAAGAGCCTTGGTAGAACAGTGGTTTAATGCACTGTTATTAACACAGCTGCCTGCAATTTCTGCAGGTTCGAATCTTACCAGGCTCAAGGTTGACTCAGCCTTCCATCCTTTCTAAGGGAGGTTAAATGAGGACCCAGTTTGTGGGGGCAATAAGCTGACTTTGTATAAATATACAAAAGTATGAAGGCTATTGCTTAGCGTATTGTAAGCCGCCCTGAGTCTCCGGAGAAGGGCGGCATATAAATCAAATTAAAAAAAAAAATCACTAGTTCAAATTGGCTATTTTGTATTTTTTATTGTATTTCTTTGTCTCATGAGCCACCAAGTCTTGTGCTTCTGGCAGTATACAAATTTAATAAATACATACATTTCTGAAAAGAAACATTGTTTCCATTTAAGATCCTGCCCAAGGCTAGGAAAATTATATTGGATAATTATAATGAGGATGCTAAGCTGGTCAAGTAGCTTGCCAAAATTATATTTTATCATTGCCCCAAAATTGATAACTTTTGTTTAATAGGTAGTCAACTTAAAACCAGAATTGGTACCAGAATTTATTTGTGCTTTCAGGCCATTCACTGGTACTTTGTGGTTGTGTGTATATCTTCCTTTAGTTAGATATATGCATAAAATGTAGAAATATTTATCCTTTCCTCAGCCTAATAATAAACACATTTCTGTCCTCGTGCAAATTCTGATAGAGGACCCAAGCATTGAAGATACAGGCCACCCATAAGGGTGAGATGTGAAATTTTTTATGTAACAATTGCTTGATCATAAGTTGAATGAAATCATTAATTTCACTCATGGATATACAGAAAATTGTTTATGATTGGGTAGGGAACACGACACTGCACATTAGGGGACTTTGGCTGAAAATACTGAATTTTGAGCAGAACTCAGACTGGTGCATAATCCATATGAAGTACAAAGGCCATGAAGAACTCACATATTATCTTCAGAAATGTAGTAGAAAAACTGGACATTTTCTTTCAAAGTTTTCATTTGGTGTATGCCTCCTTTAATTTTCTCTTTGTTATTCATTATGAACTTTATTGAAGCAATAAGAAACAAATGGAATGAAAGAAAAAGAGAAATTCTCACAAAATATGAATGGGCTGTTGAATAATACCCAAAAGAATTCTGGGTTTTTTTTAAGTAGTTAAATTAGCAATCAAATCACATCATTCCAATGAGCATCAAAACTAAGAACAAGCTACAGGTAGTCCTCACCTTAAGACCACAATTAAGCCCAAAATTTATGTCTTTAAATGAGAAATTTGTTAAGTGAGTTTTGCTCCAATTTACAACTTTTCTTGCCACAGTTGCTAAATGAATCACTGTAGGAGTTACGTTAGTAATGGAGTTGTTCAGTGAATGTGGCTTTCCCATCAACTTTGCTTGTCAGAAGGTTGCAAAAGGTGATCATGTAACCTCAGGACACTGCATGGCTACCTTTTGAATATTGGATCTAGTTTCCTAGAAATGTGGATAATTGTAAAAATAACTATGGGTCAGTAGGGGTGCCATGTCATATTGATGATTAGACATCACTTATACCTATTTGAAATCTCTGGAATATCTTCTAGATAGAATATGAAGTCACCTGTCACATAATTTCAGTAGATTGTTTTTCATAATACTTGAATTATGTATCAGGGGTGGGTTCTACTTACCTTTACTACCAGTTCGCAGTGGGAGCGTGTGCGCATGTGTAGAAGCTTCTGCGCATGCGCAGATCACCCATGACGTCGTGGCAGCTGGCAGAGCCTCCTGACGGTTTTACTACTGGTTTCTATAGAACCAGACAGAACCGGGAGCAACCCACCACTGTTATGTATTTCATAATACACAAATCTTGTGACAAAGCATACTCCCAAACCAGCCATTTTATAGTAGCATTCAAATGTAACTACTAGCCAAAACAGCTCAGCATTTGCATCTAATGATTTTCTGTCTGATGAAAAAACTGAAATTTCAGATTAGATTATTTCAGTTGACAGTGGTTGAACAAAGTCTATCTTCATCTTTGAATGTTTTAGATACCTGCATGCTAGTGAAAGATAATCCCTTACATATATCTTTACTGATTTCAAATTAAAACCTCTACCATATGCCTCAACATATATAGAAAAGTAACTGAAGTTTTGTTACTCAAAGGATCCATCCAAAGCATAACCTTTTGGCAGTGAAGAACTGACCCTAGCAGTTCATGTTACTTCAACATTGAAGACCCTTCCCCCCACCCCAGAAAATAACTTCTTGACTCTAAGAATTCTGTACACACGTGAAATATAGACCAGAAATACTATTTGGATCTTTTCCCTCAATATATAAACAAGCATAACATCTGTACTCATATCTAATTATATGAAGTTCTGTGGAAAACATTGTTTTAAGTTATATTAAACAAAAATATTGACAATTCAAAAGTGTTCCAAACTTCCAAGCGCCACTGTATGCTTAAAATGTTTCTATTCATGTCTGTCATATAGCTTTGAACTGAACAAAGTATAAACCTCAACACAATCCATTTGTTTCTATCTCCACTTGCAAATTCTGTACAGGGCTACTTGAACCTTTCCAGCCGTAGCTATATTACTCATTAACTGCTGTTTGTCACTCCCTTCATACATACTAGAATTTTTAAGCAACTCCTTGGACCTTTGGAAGTGACAAAGTTCACACCAACTATTATCCTGAAAAGAGAACGAAAGTTGGCATAAACTCATTAGCAATTCTAAATCCCCTTGTGAAAACGCCACAATTGGTAACCAAGAAATTTGAGTTCTGTGGCAAGAGTTTATTTTTAATTTTTAAACAGGAAATTCTATTCCTTGCCTATCTGTGCCTTCTATACAAAGAAAGTTTGGTGTGGCAAATATATAAGTAGATAACAGCAAAAAAGAACTCAAAGCTAAATGGATTAGATTGAGGAAGATTACAGAAACTTTAAGCACTTAATACAGCCTTATTTTCTTAGGATTGTTATGGCCGCACATCAAGAAAGTGAAACAAAACTCAAAAGATTGATATGGACTTGAATGCCATTCACTTATCTATTTCATCTCATTCTGTGAATAGAAACACTAATATGAACCACTTAATTTAGTCCAAATTAAAAATTTTAAAATATGTAAACTTCTTTTCTCCCAGTCTCCACCCATCTTTGCTCAACTTTGTTACTCAGCTTTCCCTACCAATTGGAAAAGAAATTTGGAGCTCTGCTGCTTAGCTTCCAGACTCAGATTTGGTAAGAACCCAACATTAAAACATAATGAGAAGCTAGTGGATGAAGAGAATTTTAGGCTACAGGAAAGGCAAACTAAAAAGTATGCTGCATATTGTAGTACTGCAGATTTTAATTTTAGTAATGGCCACTACTTGTGGCTTCTTGCGTGTTCAAAAGAAACTGTTTCTGTGGAGAAGATTCTCAGAGCTCAGGGTTGAACTACCAGAATAATATAGCCAAAAAGAACCAGTATTTTATAAAACTATGCTGCAATGGGTAAAAATGTATAAATAAAAAGAATGTCATGGTATTAGAGAAAGTCTAAGAAATGGCCTCTTCTATAGGGCCAAGTTGCACTTCCATCCCAGGCCTGTCAAACTGGCAGCCTGCAGGCCGGATGTGCAGGCCATACCCACCCTGTTTCCGCAAAGGCAAAAAACATGATGATACATCACGTGATGTGATCAAGTTTGATACCCATGATTCTAGACTATTTGAAGGCAATGTTGATCTGATGGGTTGTATAAGATATTCCTATTTACTCCTTTGTTCATTTATCTCAAGCCTGTCCATATCTGGGTCTCAGCAGTAACACATTAAAATCTAGTACAAAAGTTCCAGTTATCCAGCAACCGAAGGAGATGGATTATGCAAAGAGCTTCATTAGCTGTTGATTTCATTTATGGAACTGGCTAAAAGAACTGCTTCGCATACATTAAAGTGTCCAATTCTTTTCTATTATTCATGTAATTTAGTTATATAGGAAAAGCATGCATCACAGTGAAATCCTGTCATCAACCCACACATGCAGTGAGCTGCATTCTCGAAGCACACAGTGAAATGTAGTAAAAAAGCAGCAGCCTCACACTGACACTATCAGAGTGGACTGACAAGTGCCACGAGGGGACATGGAAAACTTGGCAAAGAGGGGAGATGAAGGAGTCGATTTATAGGCCCCAAACCCTGGCACCTGGTCAAAAGAATGACAACATAGAAAATGGTGTGAAGAATAATGAAATATTGAATAATGACTAACTTGGGAGTGGATGTACCGAACAGGAATGCATTTGCTGAAGACTGAGGATTTTTTATTTCTACATTCAGGTACTAAATGGCATCATGAATTTCTAGACATTTATATATTTTCTAGGTAACAAAGGCAATTATCACAAGAAAGTTTCTCAAAGCAATCCAGGATCCGAATTGCTCTGAACTGACATGCCATGATTGAACTTTTGGCTTATCATCTGTTTCGATCAATTAAATAGTACTCCTATAAACATCTGCTGTTGAAGTCATTAGAGATGTAGTTGCATACTGTAGCTTTATGTCTATGTTTGGGATTGTACGTCTATGCTGCTCCACTATAATCCTGAAATTATGCTAGGTATAACATGCTTCAATTCTGTATTTCTCTTACTGGAAAAATGCAATAAAATATTGTGGTATAAATATTATAATATGAAACCATATTCTATTCATACTATAAAATCCAAGCCTTGCAAGCAGTCACTTCAAAACAAAGCGGTGGGCAATTCCATATACATAGCCAAAGAAGAGGTAGGTAGACTTTCATTAGTTGAGAATATTGTCTTTCCATGGTAGTGGTGGGAGTAGTAGTAGTAGTAATAGTAAATAATAAATCATTTTTTCTTGCTTCAGTGTTTTTTGATTTATGCCTAATGCCATCAAGTGGCAAACAGCAACACTGCTATTTGTTCTCATGCATCAAGGTAGAATATCTCCCATAGAAACAGCATCTCTGAAAACCTGCTGTGAGTATCCAAGTAGAACTATCATCACTTTGCCCGAGCTTTTACTGTACAAATAGCTAAGGCAAAACAGGTTCTGAGTAAATTATCAGGTTGTGAGTTGCTGTTCTGTCCTTTGCTGTTATCCCCCACCCTGCACAAATCCTAATGTTCAATTATTACTTCTAGCAGACAACACATTTTCTTTAACGTTTTCAAATCTGTTTTGTAGATGATTTTAGGATGGAATGCATAGGATAGTACACGCCCATTAATGGAAATCAGTGCCCAGACATGTTGAGCCCTGGTTTGAGTTCTAGTGGATGGAATAAGGGTCATAGGCAAGCACTGCTTCATATAAATAGTCCTCAATTTTTGGACCATGAGATTAGAATTTCTGTTGCAAGTAGTCATCACATGAATAGACCCAATTTTACAATCATTTAATAATGATAATTGACTCATAGGGTCACTAAGTGTATCTAGCCTCCCCAGTTGATATCCCCCCCAAGAAACTGGCTGGGAATGTTATCAAATTGGGATCATGTGACCACAGGATGCTGCAACCAATTGTAAAAGTGAACCAGTTGCCAAGCACCGAAATTGCAATTGCATGACTGTGGGGGTGGTACAATGGTTGTAATTGTGAGGACAGATTGTAAATAACTATTTCCAGCCATCCTAACTTTGAACCATGGAACAATGTTTTACTGGATAGAATCTACTTTATGTGTCAGAATTAAGCGAAACTAGCAAATCTTTATTTCTTATGGCATAGTTTCATTGGAACTTTCAGCCAGCAAAACCAAATGAGGTTTCAGACAGCACAGTCAACCAGGTTAAGATGCTCAGGATAAGAGTTCAGTGGCATGAATAATTCCTTGTTTTTGCAAATCACTAGGAAAACTAGAATATTCAATTATTTTTTGCATAAAATGGGAATAACGTTGAGTTCACATCTTTATCCACATCTTTAACCGTAATTTGTTTGTAGAATTTGTTAATCAAGGTAAAAGGAAAAATTTCATTGTTTGCTATAGAGCAGGAGTATCCTCAATTTAATTGAGGGCCACCTCAGGATTGTTTTTGACCTTGGGGGGCTGGGTGGGCATGGCTAGCTTGACGTCACTCATATCAGGGGGCGCCTGTGGTGGCCTGCCATTTTCACTGGCAGAGGCACCATGGTCAGTCCTTCGCTGTTTCCAGGGCGGCCCAGATCTAAGCACCCCGTGGGCTGGATCTATGAATAGAGATTCATAGAGATGAAAGACAGAATAAACTGAAAGGTAAGAAAGCAGGGATTCGTAGTAAGAGAACAAAGCAACTAAGCTATCCAATAAATACAAAATGTTCTCTGCAGCGTTTTATTCCCATGTAAAGCCTACAATCCTTTAAATAATGAAGGCAGTTTGTAATTCCTCCATTGTTGCCCGCCATCTCCCCCGCATCCCACCTCCTGTGTATTGGCCATTGGCACCCATTGTCTGCTGTCTTTTGGAGTGGGGGTTCTGATAAACTGAGAAACAATTATTAAAATTAACTCTTGTAGTGATAGAGTGAGAAATAGCCATAGATTTGTTAAGTCTATAATTGTAATTTTATTATCTGCATAGCAATTAAGTGGACTAGAAATTGTCAATATATTTCCATTCCTATCCCACTTGTTAAACAAAGGTCCTTCCCTTAAATAGCTGTTAGGAAAAACCCAGAATAAAATTTTTTATGTTTTATATTTCATTAAAAAAATCATGCTAGACATGGAGTTGGCCTAGAAGGGGGCTGTTTGCCCCTGCAACTAATCTGAGGTAAGGCTGGTGTAGGCAGATGCCTACTGGGCAACTGAGCCCAAGAGAACTACCGCTACCTCCGCAGACTTCGCTGAGCCTGCTTCAATAAGGTGTCAAAGTCAAGAGAATCATATTTATTCTTCAGATGGGCAGGTTGAAAGTCATCTTGGCTGGAATCTGAAACCACAAGAACAATAATTCATCAGAATTAACAACCAGATATGCACATTAGAAATGTTAGTTCCTTGCTCCACAGAGACTTTCGTTCATAATGATTGGGTTTGCACATCATGTTAACTCCAACACTTAAGGCCAAACTTTCTATGTTTTCAATTGGGAGCACTTTCCTGGTGTATTTCAGATTTTTGTTCCAATCTTCTGCACTAAAATGTATCATTTGAATGCCCAACGTTTCAACTAATTAGCCTCCATCACGGACTCACCTAAGTCAGTGTAACTTCTTTTACAGAACTGTCGACGTCCTCCAAAGCCCAGATCAAAGGGCTGTTCATCAGGACGAAGCAGTGCATGTCCACCTTCTATAGCAGCAAAGGCATCTTCAGAGTATCGATAAGTCACAAAGCCAAAGTTATCCCTACCAAGCAGGACAGTTATGTATTAAAAGACACGGCAGTCATGATATACATAATGCAGGATAAGCAGGGAAGAAAAGAGAAGAATTGCTGCTTTTTCTGAATACCCCATTCCTTTCTCTCCCTTTTTCCATTAGCTCAATATTACCCAGTAGGTTGACACTTGCGCAAAGGAAAGTCAGAGCTACCCCTTACCCATGCTCCCGGAAGTGCAGTGTGCAGTCTTCAATGTCCCCAAAAACTGAGAAACGATGTCGCAACTCTGATCGGGTCATCCTGTTGTGGATCTTACCAATGAAGACAACGCGGCGTTCCTCCTATGCACACAATTCAGGGCCAATATTCACTCACAGCTCTATTATTTGGACACTTTTCTCTTGCCAGCCAATTCAACCCACTTTCTTAGTAAACCATGATCTGAACTAAACCTTCCTAGGGTGCGGATCACAATGGAACAGAAGTTATGACTGAATCTCAATTATTAAAAGTGAATTGTAGTTGGATAATACTATTGGATTTAGCAAGCAATATGGATTCTTCTCAATCCATGTCTGATATATAGAAATGTTTCTGTAAAGCTTTCTATCCTGCAATTCTTTTCTATGGAAATTTTTTTTATATAACTGACTTTAAAAAAAAAAAGTAACTCTAAAAAACAGCCTTACATGGAGGTTGTATTCTTCCCACAATATTATTGTACAATACATATACTCACGATTGCACGTTCTTTATATTTGTTTTTCTGCCTTTGGTAACGTTCATAGGAACTGCTGGAATTGTAGCTAAAAAAAAAAAAAGAGTACCAAAAATACAAAATTACGGTTTTGTTCAGTGTTCATTAATAACCCTTCCTATCCTATGGAAAAATAAAATGGTGGTAAACAGAAAAGAACATCTTGATTCTTTGCTTAGGAAATGCGATCAAGGTAGAATATCTCCATTTGGTCTTTGAACACAAATAAGACAAACACAGGCCCCAGGTAACTTGCAAGAAAGAGTCTGAGCAATGATTCTAGGTATCTAAGATGAAAAAATTGATACTACAAGGACTGCTCATAGAGAAAAGAAATCAGATTTTCCTATTGCAAGATTTGAGGTTAAACACAGTATTCTGGGTTCTTTGAGGAAAAAAAACAATTTAGTATGAAAAAAAGTATTTATGGGAAGAAATATCATAGCAAAAAATCTCAGTGTTTAAAAACAACTTATTACTTTGCATTAGATATAATCTTTATATAATGTTCATGGGGTTATATTTTGCCAAATATTTCAAGCAGAAGTGAGAAATTTATGTTTCCAGACATTGCTGGACAATCAGAATTAATTAGCATGGCAAATGCTAACAAACGCTAAGAATTGCAGTTCAACTTCATATGAAAAGCCAAATTTTCTCCAGGCATGCTTTGAAACCTTATAAATCAATGGGGGAAAATACCCTCAAAAAGTCCCAAAAGAGAAGAAAATCCAAATTTATTTATTTTATTTACTTATTTTATTTTTCAAATTTATATGCTGCCCTTCTCCCGTAGGACTTGGGGCGGCTCACAAAATAAAAACAACACAACAATCCAAGTGCTAAAATTAGTCAATTAAAAACCCCAGACAATTAAAAAAACCTCGTGACAGATCAGGGAATTTGCTGAAAAAGCCATGTCTTCAGCTCGGCGCGGAAAGTGCGGAGGTCAGGGGCTGTCCGGACCCCAGTGGGTAACCCATTCCAGAGGGTTGGTGCGGCCGCAGAGAACGCCCTCACCCTGGGGGCCGCCAATCGACATTGTCTGGCCGATGGCACCCGGAGAAGGCAGTCCTATGTGAGCGCACTGGGCAGTGGGAGGCCGGTAGGAGATGGTCCTGCAAGTACCCCGGGCCCATGCCATGAAGGGCTTTATAGGTAAGTACTAGCACCTTGAAGCGAATCCGGAGGGCCACCGGCAGCCAGTGCAGCTCGCGCAGGAGAGGTGTTACACGGAAGTAGCAGGAAGCTCCCATAACAACCCGCGCGGCCGCATTCTGGACCAGCTGGAGCCTCTGGGTGCACCCCAAGGGCAGCCCCATGTAGAGGGCATTGCAGTAATCCAACCGAGAAATTGTGTGTAATGTGACCTGATTTTTTAGACACTACTTCAGCTTGTAATTATAATGTACTATAGATTCTAGACCACTCTGTTTGACTCACTGAATATCATTTCATCCCCAAATGCTAATTTGGGTTTGGATTTGGAGGTAAAGAGCTATAAAATATCAAGGATGTTCCAAAAACAGAAACTTTGCTAAGACATTTCAATACCTCAAAAACCTAGGAATCAAGGAGAGAAAGAACAATTCCATTTTCTCACCTTTTCCTGCAACTACTCCTTCTGTGTGGAGAAAGGGACCTGGAAGATGATCTTGATCTGTAAGAGGAATTGGAGGGAGAGTGGGACCTGCCCCTTGAATGGCTCCATTTAGTGGAAGAAGAGCTGGAATTCCGTGAGCGACATCTAGGAGAAGAAGGAAAATCCTCAGGGATGATTCACACCCTGGTCAGCACTTCTTTATTCTCCTACCATCGGGCAGGAGATATAGAAGCATAGCCAGCCAAACAACAGGCTGAAAAATAGCTTTTATCCGTGGGCCGTCATCTAGACTTCTGAACACAAGAAAACACCACAATTAGGTTTAATATGATAGACTTGCAGGGCCAGCGCAACATGCTGCATGTTCATACCAGTATAATATAATTTTATATACATATATGTATATGGGAATGTGTGCTAGTTGTTACTTATTTGGATTTAGGGATTTCTTTTTCTTTTATTTATTGAGTTATTGAGATATATTCTGTGTTTCAGGGGGAGCTGCACCAAGGGAGGCTCATTCAATCTCATTGTACATGTTGTGCATTGACAATAAAGGTTTGGTTTGATTTGTGACCCGAACATGATCATGTATGAGATCAGTATCTAGTATCTAACTACCGTTGGTTTTTTGGGGTTGATTGTAACTTGTATGTTTGTGTGAGCATTCAATCTTTTTCAAAAAAACCCAAAAAATTATTAGGTTAGGAAGAACATTTGCTATAGGACAGATTAAGATATATGCCAGTATTTGCTGAGAATGATTGTCTGTCCAAATATTTAAATCTTTTAATCAAGTTCTAAAAAGTAATCATAGCTCAGGAGTTAGGCCTCTGGTTTGTATTTAGAAGATCCCGAGTTCCATTCCAGGAATCTACAGTTAAAAAGATTAATAGCAGGTCAGGGGTGTCACACTCACCTCGTCACGGCGGTGTCATGTGACATATCGTAACTTTTCCCCCCTTCGCTTAACTAGGCATGGGTGTGGCCAGAATGTGACCTATCCGGCCCACAGGCCAGGAGTTTGACAGCCCTGTAGTAGATGATGCTAAAGACCTCAATCACTAGTTAGTTTAAACACTACAGAGCTAAATGAACAAATAGTGTGACTCTGTACAAAAACAGATTATGTTGCAAGAAATAAACACATTGCTAACAGCACTTCAAACATATGTGCAGCAGCTTTAAACTATTTTATTCTTAAAGTAGATGAAATACTGTTAAGTGCCGCATATGGTCAGGCACTATATTCTATTGCAAATTGGGAAATCAAGCTTTTTAAGTAGAAAGGATGAATTTATTTGCTTGATATATATTGGGTAAGTCAAGACCTTTGCATTTATTATTAATAAATTATATTCCACTTATAGGAAAAAAGTGATAATTCAGAAGGGCCTGGTGTCTCAGCAGACTAAAAGCATTGTGATTAACACCAGCTGTCTGCAATTACTGTAAGTTCGAATCTCACCAGGCTCAAGGTTGACTCAGCCTTCCATCCTTTCTAAGGTAGGTAAAATGAGGACCCAGTTTGTGGGGGCAATAGGCTGACTTTGTATAAATATACAAAAGTATGAAGGCTATTGCTTAACGCATTGTAAGCCGCCCTGAGTCTCCGGAGAAGGGCGGCATATAAATCAAATTTTTAAAAAAAATTAGCAAGTCTGATAAGATTGATCTACAAGCTGCCCATACTGGAACATTTTCCCACTATTTTCTCATGCTATAATAGAGGGATCACATATTAACTCATCACAATATAATTCACTTAGTTTGTAACTTAACATACTGCGCTGAACCAGTTGTTGATGTTTGCAAATAACAGTATATGGTTCAGCATATTATTTAGTAAAGTAGGAAACCCTTCAGACAAACAAACAAACAAACAAACAAACAAACAAACAAACAAATAAATAAATAAATAAATAAAGGCAATGAAAGAGAATATCAAACGTAATTGTGGTTTTCAGGAGAAAACAAAATTTAGACAATTAAAATAAGGACAAAAGAAAGCTAGAAACAAACTGAACAGTTTACGCATTATCTCCAGGAGGAGGAATTAAGTTAAATTGCTGAGAGAAAAATCACCATGAGTAGTTATTCAATAGGAGAACATATACATACATACAGTCATTCCTAAAATATACATACTACATATAGCCATTCCTAAAACAGCAACCAGTTATCAAAAGCTGTAAAGAATTTATGACATCCTTTAAATGTCATAAGCGGAGTCTATCAGAAATTCCCCCAAAGGTGCTTTTCAAAAAGCAGCTACACTTTTGAAAAGCACCTTTGGGACAATTATGACCTGGATGATTGAGAATCTTCATAGACATCTGTCAGAGATTGTATTTGTGCCAACCATTCACAACCAACATTTTTTTACATTTATTTTGTTCAAATAGAATCCCTTCTTGAGCATGGCATTTCATGATATAAAGCAATTATTTCGGCAAAAATTACACCTAATTCTTGAAATACTGAATCTATGTAAGGCGGAAAAGAAAGTATTACTCACCTTCGCCAGTGTTTGGATGGTGGAGACCGAGAACGTGATTGTGACGAAGAAGATGATGATGACGAAGACGACGATGAAGATGATGATGAAGTATCACTGTCACCATCAGAGCTTGAACTGAAGGACCGGCTAGCATGGTTTCGTCGGCTTCTCCCCCTTTGGCTTTTCGGACTAACTGACCTCTGTCTGCTCCGGTAGCATCTTAAGGAGCGTTTCGAAGCAAGCGGTTTCTGCTGTATCTCCTGAAGTTGCTGTAATGTTGATTCTCCTGAATCTTGGCAAGGGGATGCAGCTGGTGACAGCAGTACAGAGCATGGATCATCATTGCTCTTAGTCATGGACCTTGGAATAGTAGTCCGGTGGTCCAATGCTTCTTTGCATGGATGTATAAGACTGGTTTCCAACAATGTTGAATTTAAGGTAGTGGGTTTCAAGTCAGCCGTAACAGTCCTGGAATCTTTGGTTTGGCCCTTGTTGGAATTAATATGGTTGGTAATTTCTCTAGGATTCTGGCAAGTAAGAACTACAGGCTTCAGTCTAACAGTAGCAGGGGGCCTCTTTATATCAGCAGAGGTCTGACCTAGTACTTGTCTTGTTAAGGTCTTAATAGGTTTTATGGTGATATCCAAGTTTTGTTTGACATTCCACCTGGCACCTCCCTTTGGCTGTGCAACAGTTAATTGACAGTAGTCATGCTCACCAGAACCTACATGGACAGGGGTTACAGCTTTCCAGTGTGATTTGTTTAGGGACTTCAAAATCTTGGTATCTTTTGGAGACCCATCCTGTCCCAGCAATGAGACAGGTACCAAAGGTTTCCACAGCTGATGGGGTGGAGTGGCTGGTGGAGTCAAACCTGCATAAAAATGGAAAGAAGGAAATAGAGCATCAGTTAAAACATAAAACCACGAGCTGAGCAGATTTAGTGATTATTTCCACTAGAACTGCTTAGTAAAGACTCATGCCATCCCCAGCAAGCCACCCTCCTCTACTATGGAAAGCAGTATAAAAGTATTTATAGTGCATTTTTCAGAGTTTAAGACGCTCTGGAGTATAAGATGCACATTTGTTTTGGGGGAGGAAAACAAGGGGAAAAAAATCTGCCTCTGCCTACCAGCATCCATCTGGCTAGCATCCTTACAGCAAACAGCAAACAGCCTGGTCAGCTTCAGCACATTATTGCAGCCTAATTCAGCATGAGCAGCTGATTGGCAGTTGGATTGGCCTCCCGGAATATCAACAATCAGCTGTTCCAGGCTGTGGGGATCACCACAGCCCATCACCGCCACCGCGCGTCCCATTTTTTTGCCTCCGCAAACGCCATTTTAGACCCGTTTCAGGCTGCCGGGATCGCTGCAGCACATCAATGCCAATCAACACCTCCATGCATCACATTTTCAGCCTCTGCACACCCCATTTCTGGCCTCCACGTGTCACATTTTCAGCCAGTTCTAGGCAGCAAGGATTGGTGGTGGGGAACCGCCTGGAACCGGCCGAAAATGCAACATGCTGAGGCCAAAAATGGGGCATACGGAGGCCGAAAACACGATGTGCGGAGGCTGAAAACGTGACGGTCAGAGACAGCGATCAGCAGCAATGTGCTGTGGCGATTCCCGCTGTCTGGAATGGTTCTAAAACAGGACGTGCTGAGGTTGAAAATGTGACACACAGAGGCCAAAAACGCAATGCGCAGAGGCGGCGATGTGCTGTGGTGATCCCCACAGCCTGGAACAGTCTAAAATGGGCCGTGCGGAGGCAGAAACACGATGCGCGGAGGCGGTGATCGGTGGCGATATGCTATGACGATCCCCGCAGCCTGGAATGGGTCTAAATGGAGCATGTGGATGTCGAAAATGTGATGTGCTGAGGCTGAAAATGGCCAAAGGGTGGGGGACAGCTGGTAGGCAGGGCTTTGGCAACATTCGTTGTATAAGATTAATGTGTGTGCGGAGGAAGTGTGTCTTATAGTCTGAAAAATATGGTAATTTCTACACCTGTGTAGTATTCTCAAAACCCATCTGAATACCTACATTTTATATCTTTATCTTATCTCCCTCCACAGTCACAACAGAACAGGCTTTCTTTGGATAAACTCTTCAAAGTAAGTCCCACCCGTGTACTTCAGCAACTGCTCAGCGGGCTTACAACTATACGCAGGTGCTAAAGGAAGTTTGTTATGCCAAAGAAAATGTCAAACATCACAAATCTTTAACATTCTCTTACTGACAAAAAGACTAAATCCTGGGAAAGAGATTTCTTGGCTTTTCCATTTCAGAAATATTCTGAATTCCACAGAGAAATTGTACCTGCAACATTAATGAGCTCTGGTGCATGAAGCCGGTCCACCATTTTCTTTTCCCATTGTATCTCAGACCTGAAAGAGAAAAAAAGGTTCCACTACAGACCTCTCAACAATATTCTCCATAGTTTCCTACCTAGCATATAAAGCACCAAACCAAAGGGTGCTAGTGCTTCTTAATGGCATAAGAGGACATTTAAGTCAAGATGCTCTTGCTTTGACTAATATGTTTTGTCTGTTTCCTAACAAAATATTACAGGTAGTCCATGAATTACAACCATTCATTTAGTGACTATTTGAAGTTACAAAAAGCTACACCACCATAGCATCCCCATAGTCACGTGATCAAAATTTGGGTGCTTAGCAAGCAACATATATTGACAGACAATAAAGAATAATAGTTCAGGGTTGAAATGAGGGGTCTTTGGTGTTTTACCTTGGTTGTATACTTACAGACATTTCATTACCCAAACTAGGTAACCCCACTAGTAAGGAGTGGGGTTTGCTCTAAGTTTATGTTCTAGTGCAGTGATGGCTAACCTTTCCCAAACCGAGTGTCCAAAGCATGCACAAAATGCAATGCACATGTGGCCCCTGCACATGTGCCCTGCCCGGCAGAGACCTGAAGACCAGCTGGCTAGCGGGAGGCGCATGCATGTGGGGTGACGGCCAGAAAAGGGCGCTGCGTGCCACTTGTGGCACACATGCCATTAGTTCGCCATCACGGATCTAGTGGCTTGCCCTGTCCATGTTGGTGGGCGTGGTCTTAGAGGTTCTTTGGTTGGTCTGTTTATTGTTGACTTGTTTGGCAGGTCCTTGATTGAGGTATTGTTTACTTGATCGTTGCTCTGATGTTAATCTATGCTCATCTGGGTGCTGATTGCTGGTGGGGAGGTATTTTGCTTTTTTGTTCCCGTTTTGACTTGTTGATTATCTCTTTATACTCTATATCTCTAGCATACTATGTAGATATTGCTTATGTGTTATTGATGGTTAGTTTGTCTGAGTGCCAGATTTCTAGAAATTCCCTAGCATTTTTGGACTTGGCTTGGTCTAGTGGAAACTATAGTGAAGTTTGTCCATATGTTGTGACATTAAAAAGTTTTCATCATGTCTTATGACTGCTAAATTGTGTCCATGGATGCATTCTGCCAGTCTTCTGCCTGTTTGTCCTAAATAGTGGCTGTTGCAGTCATTACACTGTATCTTGTAGATGACTTGTTTTTTCTTTTAGGGCTGCTGGATCTTTTGGTTTACTTAGGATGTTTTGAAGGGCTTCAATTGGCTTTAGTTGGCCCTTCAAGACATGATGAAAACTCTTTTGCCACAAAACTGTGGCAAAAATACAAGTAGTCCTTGACTTAGGACCATCATTGAGTCCAAAATTTATGTTGCTAAGTGAGAAATTTGTTAAGTGAGTATTGCCCTTTTCATTTTATGACTTTTCTTGCCACATTTGTTAAGCGAATCACTGCAGTTGTTAAATTAGTAACATGGTTGTTAAGTGAATCTGGTTTCCCCATTACTCCGCTTGTTAAATTCAAAAAGGAGATTGCATGATCACAGGACACTGCAACTGTCATAAATATGAGTCAGTTGTCAAGCATACAAATATAAATCATGTGACCATGGGGATGCTGCAATGGTCATAACTGTGAAAAATTGTCATAAATCACTTTTTTCAGTGCCATTGTAACTTTGAACAGTCACTAAATGAACTGTTAAGTCGAGGACTACTTTTATTGTAATACTGGCTATGACTCATTTAACAACCACCTTGCTTAACAACAGAATTCTGATCCCAATTGTGGTTTAAGTTGAGGACTACCAGTACTAAGAAACAGGATGAAGACCAGGCTCAGGATCAGGCTTATGCTTACCCATTATTCCCTGTAGATTTATTTTTCTTTAACACAGGAGATACTTCCGTTTTGGCTGAAAAACAGTGTCAACAAATGTCAAATATATTATAGCAATAGCCATTAAGGCAAAATCTGATTCTAAAACACGGTGCTTAGTCAAGACGATGGTAGTCTAATAATGTAGGAACAGATCTGTTATACATCTAAGCTTTAATTATTTAAAAATGCTTCAAATTCATCATGAGACAAAACACTTTGAAAAGATAAAACAAAAATATTGTTGGAACAAGAAAACCAGGGAGGTGTCTGAAGAGGAAAGCAGAAAAAAGTATAATTCTGCATCCTGAACAATGTGTCAACATATTGTGGTTTGTAAATCAGTTTATGGCTTGCTTAGCATGTGGTACAAACCCAAGCAACTCTCACTTAATAATCTAGGGTTAAATAAATCAAACCTCAGTACTATTCTGAAACTCAGCCACAAATTAATGAAAAATCCTTTGAAGTTGGAAGGTATTCCTTGTCCTTTGGATAACTTTAGGCAAAACATTTTAATGGCACCAAACTTAGTCTTGGTCAACTTGTCCTGTTTAATCCTCACCTTCAGTCTTTTCAAATTGCTCTAGCAGGCTAGATAGGTCAGAGGCCTCAATTCCTAAGGGAGGGGAAAAAATATTAATTTTACACACTTGTTGGTACTCTGTAATTTCGCATACAAGAAGTTTCATTGGCTCAAGTCATACACAGATTCTGCTCACTGTCCCTCTTTCCCAATCAGGTCAGAAATGGGTCAGTATGTGTACATGGGTATCGAAACACAATACTGAACTTTATATAAGCAGCAGTTTAAAAAAAAATATTACCAAATCCTGGACAAAGAGGGAATAGAAGAATATTGCTTTCACATTTGAAAGAAAGCATAACGTATCAAAGTGTTCAAATGGAATGATTTGTGACTTAAGTTTTAACCCCATGTATTATTGCCAACTATCCTTAGCCATGTTCAGTAAAGTCATCTTCAATAACAAATACTCACCAATCTCATTTATAAATGAGTGAACAAGATCTTTATCGTGTTTATGCTGTGCAGAGCTGATGAAAGGCTGGTTTTTCCACATAGGTGATGATGTTTTCTTGGAAAGATTGCCATTTTTCTGTACTTTCTGGAGCCCTGATAATGTTGAAGGACTGGGAGCAACTAGGACATGTTCTATGATATCTGACAGGATTTCAGCTGGCTCCTTTTGTTTTCCAGGTGCCAAGGAAACTGAAAGGGAAGAATGTTCTTCTGCTGGGGGCTTCGTGTTGTTCTGAGCCACAGGAACATTGGTAGCTTCTCCAGAGTCAGAGAGTTCAGGGTTCTTCTCTACAAGCTGAAAGTCTTCTTTTGAAAACTTCAGTTTATCAGCAGGTTCTCCCAGTATTTGATGGGAAGGAGGCACAGGAAGAGGCAACTCTAAGGACTGCAGGGCAGAACTTTTGCATCCGTGCTGAGTCAATGCTGTTTCTTTTGAAGGCTTATCAGTTGATGTCAACAAAGGCAGTTTCTCCAATGACTGAGAACTGCTTGAAGTTCCTTCAGTTTGGGATTGAAACGTAGAGAGCTGTGTTTGTCTCCTTGGGTCAGATATTTTTCTGGGACCTAACTTTTCTGCTGAAGGAGCTTCTACTTGGTATGTCTGGACAGTTGGGCCTTGACTTTCACTGACCACATTTTGAAATCCAATACAGGACTCTGGTGTTAAAGCCGTACTTTGCTGGCTAGGAAATCCATCAGAAAGAGATGAGACATGTAAAGTGCCAACCTGAGGACTTTGCCTGAGACCTCCTTGATCTCCATATGGGACGGGCAACATTGGAGGTGGCACAGGTATTCCAGACCAGTAGGAAGACTGTGGCAGTGGAGCCCACTCAACAGAGCCATAAGGCAGGGCTGGAACAAAAGGCAAAGGAACAGGTGGGGGAGGCCACGTTGGAGGGAGTAAGGGGGGAACTGTATGGAAGAGAGGAGAACAAGCTTCAGTAGCAGGTGGTGGTGGTGGCAAGCTTTGGTAATTAGCTGGTAGAAGAGCAAAGTGAGACCATGAAGATCCTACTGGTTGGGATGAGCCCAAATTGTAGTGATTAGGAGGAGCTGGTAGGAAAGCCTCTGGGGCTGGTGGCACATGAGGTATGGGCAATGGTGGAGGCACGTGTGGCCCAACGTGAGAAAAAGCACATACTTTACTAGTAGGCACAACAGGAATAGGGGTAGGTGAAGGAAGCTGTGAAGATGGAGGATCTCTTTGTTTCAGAGTTGTAGAGGAAGAAGGCATGGAAAGGGTCATGGCACTTGCTTTGTCATCGGGGGCAAGAGTAGTGGAGTCAGCAGGTTTTTCAGGCTCCTTTGCAGGTTTAGGTGCTGCGGCTTTGGTGGATAGCAGAGGAGCTTGCAGGCAAGGAAGGTCAGCCAACTTTGTAGGGAGCTTGGGAACGCTGGGCCACTTGCTGGCACTCCGGTTCTCTCTGGTGTTTTGGATACTGTCATTATTACATTGGCGCTGCTGCCGGCGTTTCCTGTATTCACTCAAGCTGAGAGGCCGAGGTTTAGCTTCCCTTGGAGGACAGATGACTTCTTTATTTTCAGAGCAAGGTGTATCCTTGGTCAGCTGCTCTGTAAGTTCTGTAGTGCAACCAGGGAGCATTTGGGAAGTTTCTGAGCTAGATATCCCAATCATTGGTAGGAGGAACTGGCTTTTTTCGTGGGGTTCTCCTGGGACATCCTTCTGGACAACAGGCACAAGGTCTGAATTCCCTAGATTTTGTGTAGGCTCCTCTGCATAGGGCAAATCCGTGGCACTTACTAAGCTTGACAGAAGCAGATTTTTGGACCCTTTCTCTCTCGCACACTTTGACCTTTCTACTTGAGGTTCAAATGTTTCCTTTGTCTGAGATACTTGATTTAGGATCAATTCTTTCCCTCTAGTTTTCTCTGGTTCTTTTTTTCGAAAACTAGAATCTGAAACAGATTTCCTTGCATCAATCCTGGTCTGCATTCGAGGACAGGCAGATATTTGTTGGCAGTTTATGGTTTTGTGATACTTCATTTCCTCTCTGGATTTCTTTCTCTTCTTTTTCTTAATATTTGTAGATACCTGACCCTTCTTTGAGGCAAAGAGCTTGGCATTTTTTGGAGGCACTGAGGCAGGCTTAGATGTATTCTTTTGATTACCTGTTGATTTCTGAGTGTCCTTCTCTATCTGTGGATGATCATCTTTTAAGTTTGGAAGGGCAGCATTAGCTACCTTCCCATCTTGTTCGCATGAGTCAATCTCTCGGTCCACACTTGCGTAACTCATCATGTATTCAGGCAATTCTTTTCCCAGGGCAGGGGACAAAAGTTCTGCTTCAGTATTCATAAGGCCAGTTGTGCAATTGCTATCCATTGTAGGTGAGAGCTTGGTCTCCAGGAGCTCTCCAGCATCAGGCATTATTTCTAAGACAAGTGGGCCTGTGAGATTCTTTTCAGCAAGGGACTGATTATCAGAACTCAGGCATACAGTGAGGATGGGCTGGCAGTAAGAGTGCACTGATCTCACCAGCTCATCAAGGGAAATATTTTCTGCGGCAATGATATAGGGATCATTGCATTCATCAAGGTCTCTCTCAGGTTCCATCTCCTTCACAGCTGCCATGAGACTCTCCTTGCACCCTCGTGTAACTTCTTCTTCCTCTCCATCACTGCTCTGTAGTACAGGTGATTCTTGTTCTTTAGTCTTGAAGAGCTTCTGTTCCCCCCAGAATGCTTTGTTACTCGCGTTGTTTGAAAAAGCCGAAAGTTTGGCACAAGTTGAAGATAATGAGAAGGGAATGCCGGTAGTACTGGCTTCAACCTAGGGAAAGATGAATCAAATCAGAGATTATGCAACAAAGTAAAAACAACTGAAAGTAACCAAAATACTGTTGAGAAGAAGGTATTTCTGACAACCCTGCAATTTTAAGGGTGCTTAAACTATATCTATGAAACAGCCCACAAAGCCTGAAACAGAGTATACTCACTCCTATCATTCTACTAGTTTGCATGCCAGTTAAAACATGGGGATATGTAGCATAAAGATTACACTTGGGCAACCCTTTTCTACCCAAACTGGAAGTATTAGTATAGCTTTTAATCCATCAGGATACATGCAAAAGAGAGCATACAACAAATCATAATCAGGGCTTTTTTTCTGGGCAGAAATTAAAGGTGGCAGAAGCAATTAGAGCCACCTATGTCTTAGTTTTCACAAAATATATCACCTTCTTTGACATAATGGTGCACAGTCCAGGCTCCTGGAAATCCTCAATATTGTGTAAATCTTGCTCATCGGGTGTCACAGAAAAACTAAGAAATTTCTGAAACTGATGGGAAAAAAACAGTTTGGAAATAACACAAATTACAGTAATGACCCATCTTCATTACATCAAAATACAAGAAACATCATGCTTGTCTGTGATGCTAACACTAGGAAATATCAAAAATAATAACTCAAAGGCACATTAAACATTTTCCTTATCTTTAATAATCTGCAAGGTAGTCCTTTAACATCTCCTGTGTATTTTGTAAACACCATAACAATATTAAATAGATACATTTGAGCAATAGAGGGCACTCTTACCCTGCAGAGTTCTCAGTACAGTATGTTAAATTTGATGAATCTGGATGCCAATTTAAAGAAAAAATTAAACTGCAGACATCTCTGACAAATGGAGATGCCTCTATAATTTTAAACAATGTTGGGAAGTATTACCCTGCAGTTGAGATTTTGCCAAAAGCTGCTAATTGAGAATAGAAAGCAATTCCTCACGCATTACTAACTGGATGAAAGCACTGAGTTAGTAAACCATAAAGTTGAATCCAAACAAAAAAAAAATGACGCAGGACATATTTCAGGCCAAAGAAAGAACATGAGGATCATTTATACTCCACTCAGAGAAAAAACATGCAAATTAATTCAATATGAATCAGGTATTATCAAATTTATTTGCTGCCTATCTTGTGGTTCAAGGAGGCTCTGAGCAGCCTATAGCAAGAGGTGAGTAGAATAGGTAAAGCAATAATTCCAAATATTTACAAGGGCAAAGTTAATGCTATATTAGATTAGATCAAACTTGTTTTTATTTGGTTTGAATTGCTTTTAAATATTATAGACTTATACAATCTTAATTGAAGAACTATAGGATATATTAAGAAAAATAACTATTTTTAATTAACCGTCCAGAGATGAAATAAAATAACTGTTAGGATGGCATAACATTTAATTAAATATCATCATACCGAAGAATTTTCAATCTCTCTGGGTGATGTTAGCAATTCAGATTCAGGAATAGGATCAAAGGGAGACAGTGTCTCATCATCCGTGCTATCAAGAATATCTGTTATTGCAGTCAACAGGGAAAGTTCATTCTCTGCATCCATGTGGCTTTTTACCTGTTATTAGAAGAACAAACCACAGTAGAAATGTTATCCACTGTTCAACTCCAATAATATGAGCGCTTCCAATAAATCACCCTGCCCTGACCTAGTCCTCTTCATATGTGTTGACTGTACCCATCTGATTGAACCAGGAGGATGGAAGATTGATAATCCTTGCTGTCTACTACATCTGATAGGTAAAGCTGATTAAAATTTACATAGTAAAGAAATCAGATACGTGGACTCTGAAGTCAAATTCCAAGACTTTTTCACACCACACAATCAATGACTGGAACATAAAAGCCTGAAATGTACCTACATCTATTCTAACCTGTTCCACAAATACAAAAATTGAAGTGTGATATCAAAAACTAACACTTTTAAAACTATTATTCTGCTTCTTCAGGCCCCCCGTTTTATATTAATAATTTACTAAGAGCAAATTGAGAGCATCAGAAAAATAGCAACTTTGACTTTCATTCCAGGAAAATGTGAGCTGAATTCTGAGCATTCAGCATCTTAATCTCAGGATTCTGGCACAAGAAAAGTGTCAAGAGTCCAACTTCTGAGCTTTTTTCATTTTTAAAACCATGCCCTCTCATAAATATGAGGAATTCAATATAAAACTATTATCTGTTCAAGATAAAACCACTTATTAGGCTGAAGTAGATCATCTACTTCATCACAGAAACCCCCCACTCCATTTATTGTCCACAAAAGCATACAATGTAATGAAAGCAGAGAATTGCACTTTCACTATATTTAAGGCAAGAAGAAAAGCTACAATGTTTGTTTTCTTCATTTAGGGCTAAGCAGTCCACCTTAGTTCATGTTACCATGCACAAAGCAATGCAGAAGCCAGTCATCTCTAAGCACACACACCTCAGTCAAACTGCTGAAATCTTCAATGATGGAAATGACAGAAGAGTCTAAGTAGTCCTGCATTGTTTCCAGGAATTCCCCAGCTTCAAGGATGGTTTCTGCTTCCAAAGATGCCAAGTGCAAATCCTCTGCCAGTAAACACTGGAAGGAGAAAATACAGGGGAAGGGAGGGACAGTAAAAATAAATCAGATGAGAAGAATGAAAGTAGCTGAATGTGAATTAAGTATTATCTTCTAGGGCACAGAATAATTCCCTCTAGTACCCAGGTTAAATGAGGAACTGAATGCTAATAATGCTTAACAGCAATAGAGAAAAGGCAAACAATTTCTTGCAACTGCCAAATATGTTCTTGTAGTGTACATGTCTCAATTTCTAGAATTTGAGAACTTTACAAGTTTCATCCATCATTAGCTGCCATGTTTTCTTAGCTTAATGCTTTGATTTTCATTATTACCAAAATACTTGATGTTTTGGACTACAGTATTGTTTTGTTTTCAAGCTGCCCAAAAGCTTAGATTTAGAGGCTGGGCATTTAAAATAAAAACTTATATTTCTGAGACCCAAATCTACTATTCTGCAAATATGGTTTTCTCCTAGTTTATCAGACCCATATGTGTAATTACTGCAAATCTTTTCAACCAAGACTATCTACAATCCTGCATCTATGTAATCAAGCACAATGCGAAACAAACTACTCACTGAAGAAGCTCATTGAAGTTTTTAATCAGATAAGCAGGATGTTTTAATTGCAGAAAGTTGGGAGGACCAAGACATGATTGCGTCTCTTCCCATACTCTTCTGTTGATTAACCTGTAATAGTCTCTCTCATCCTGCTGCATTCTAGATGAGATAGAACAGCTCCCAGTTATCCCAATTAGCATGAAGGTTTCCAAACAAGAACCAAGCTTTGAAAAATATACATACAAATGTTTAAACAGCATCAATTTTAATGCAGTTGTCAACATCTACTCCTGTAATTCTGAAGATGAATTTACAGTTAAATACTGGCATGCTGACACTAGGAAGTCAGGTGCAGCAGAAGGCAAATGTAATAATAAATCACTTTTTAAAAACCATAACAGAGAAAACATGTTCACATTGAGTTTTGACTGGCTTCAGAGGGCTAAAATCGTGAGAGGAAACATCAAGGTTGCACAGAAAGACCCTGCAAGGATCTTGCCTTAAATCAAGGATCAACAGCTACTGGAAATGTTTTATTGCAGTCATTGCTACCTGGGGGGGGGGGGGTTCCAGATATTTGCCACAAATACATATGTGGCCTTAGATCATTCTTTTCCATAAATAAACAAATAAACAATGTTTTGGCCATTTAATTGAGTTCCCTCTATCTAATTTTAGGACTTGTTTTCGGTTATATTTATGCAGAAATGTTGAAAATTCAAAGGGATTCACAAACTTTTAAACATCACTGTACATCCCCCAATGTTTTTCATTACTGAGTATGCTCAGCCACATTTGTAGAGATGCACTTTGAGGGGTCTTTGATGCTGTCTGAGCTTGGTTGTTTTTTTGCAGATATTTCATTACCCAAACTATGTAATATCACCAATGCTATCGCATTGCTATTATACTAATGTTACCTAATTTACGTAATGAAACATCTGCAAGAAAACAACCAAGCTCAGAGAGCACCAAGGACCCCTCATTTCATCTCTGAGCTACAAATATTCTCCTTTATTGGAGCTGCATATTGAACATCCATGCTGATAGAACTAAAAACAATTTCCCACTCTTCCTTCATCCCTCAAAGACAGTGGTCATCTCTAGAATAAGAGATGTGTTCTTAAAGAACACTATCTGAACATCACTATTTTGTTATGAAGTAAAAAAAGTACTGTAGTTACACTTCTGGCATGAAAATAATGCAGTGTGGAAAATAGAGAAACTGAAGAAGCCTTGATACTGTTTATCAATGAATTTACCTAAAGTTGGAATTAATATGCTCACTACATATCTTTCTCTGAAAATATCCACTAGTACAAAAGTTTAATATTCCTTTTAATTCTGTCAACTGAATGTGAAATTACTCAAAATAATTTCTTTCAACTCTTACAAGGTGACACTTCAGATTCTTTGCCACAAACTAATGAAATTAGTTAAAGCACTCTCTAATGATGACTGAAGTGAAATTTCAGAAATTATAAATAAAACTACCACGAGACAAGTCATTCAGTTTGCTTTCTCAGCTGATTACCAATGTAATCTTAGACACAAAAATTAAAGGGTTATCATTTCACATCTTTGGCATCCAGATTTGTGGGTGTACCCAAAGTTTCCAGTTCTCTAACTTCCAAAGCTCATGCTTGATTAGTTATTAGTCTGTGACCCAATAAAGGAAGACCAATATCTCTAAAAGGCACTATGTTAGGGGACGGCTGCCCCAAGCAAACAAATAGGAGAAGCAATACTTGTGGGCACTTTACTATGTTACTCATCATGCCACAATCAACAAGCCCAAAAAGGTCCAAAGAGACAATTTTAAGTTTCTATATAACACTCTATATATTACATATTACTAAATGTTTTTATTAAACAAATTTATATAGTGATAATATGGTTTACAATGTGTTTAGGAAAAGAATGTTTAAATTATGTGATGAGGGAAAATACAGTTTTAAACATATTCAAATAAAACTCGTGAAGAGCTTGTTTAAAGCTTTAAATCGCCCATCTTCATGCTGCATAACACAATATATATGCTTTGTTTTAAAGCACACATTTTTCTGGGTTTCTTTTCCCACTTCCAAGTCTTTTTTATTGTAATTAATTCTCTGCCCTCCTCTCCACTTTCTCTTGTCTCCTGATTAGACCCTACAGAATTGGGAAGATGTCAGGCAGAAAACAGATGATTGTGCTTGGCTAGAATTTTTTTAAGTGTCCTTACCATTGTGCAAAACATATTAAGACTTGCATAGAAAATTTTAACTTCCAAAGATAAAGTCTTGAGCAAAAAAAGTTGATTCAAAGCAAAACTAAAATATAGCTCCAATCTTATTAAGAATGTGAATCAAACAGCCTCAATATTTTGTATAGTAAGGGAATGAGTTACATCTTACTTTAACTACAAAAGACTTAGCATTTAAATTTAACTATTATTTAGCACAGCAACACAAAATGTTTTTTTTTCTCTTATGGCTGTGGCACAATCTCCTATTGCACTCAGTGGAAGATAATGTGTAGCAGGAAAAAGCATGAAAGAGTAGGCGTTTCAGCAGACTTTTCAAGTGAACAGCTCATTATTTCTATTTGTCATTCTAGTACAATAGTATAGTAAGTTCCCATAAATGGCTTCTCTTAAAACTGCTTTCTAAAGTGAAATGATTTGCTGCAAATTATTATTTTTATTTAAAGGGGACAAGGCATTCAGGATTATGCTAAAATCAGACTCAGAGAACAGGAGAAGCAAGAATAGGTAAAAGTAGACACACACAAAATGATTTTTACACACAAGAATTAAAAAAGAACTGCTGAGAGAGAGCATCATCAAATGGGGCTGAACAGGATCAGCAAGTGGGAGGATATGAACACACCCAGAAGGGAGAACAGAGCAGGGGAAAGCACTGGAATTCATTTTTACATAAGAGAATACTTTCTAGTTGGTGCTCCCCCATCAGCCTATTAGGTATACCCTGGTCTCCCCCACTTCCTTAAATTCTTTTAAGGTTTTTTTTTTTTTTTTTTGGCACGTTGGGGGAAGGGGACAAAGCAAACGAAAGTTTTAAAAGTCGATGGAAAAATTAAAGCCGCAAAGAGTACCATTTTGATAAGTAATTCAAAACAATGAGGGGAAACGCACGACTCGATTAAGAAGCACTCTAATCTTACAAACAGCTTTTCTATTTGCACATTTTCCAAAGGATCCCGACCAAGGCCAAAATGCTCCACAACTCAAATAAAGTAAGTGTGAGTCTACGCCAAAAATTCACGGGGTCAGGACGCCTTGCCACACCTAGCGATTCCAGGATTTGCCTTTGCCTTAAAAACTCTCGACTTTCATTGTTCCTGCATCACGGGGGTGGGGGGGGGAGATGGTCTTCAGAAAGCCCCCAAATTCCTGAACTGCAGCTACTTCATCCTGGGCATTTGCTCCACTACGCTAATTTTGCCGCACATCGTCCGCCCATTCCAGCCCGCCAGTCCACCATTACCAACTGTATGGAAGCTCAAGCGAAATGGCCACCAACTAGGATCGTGCAGCCAAAGCATCGCTTTGAGTTTCTCACAAGCTCCTCTCCCTGAGAGGCTTTTCTACCGCACATTCTTCCCGGTGCCTGCCTCCATTCCAAAGCCCCCGCAGCCCGCGTTCCCGCTGCCGCTGCCAGTGCCACCTCCCTATGCCAGACACACCGCTTCCACGTGTCCATCTAGCGTTAGGCGACGCGGCTAAATGAAACTCTCCAGCTCAGTTCCGAGGAGCCAGACCGGCCGGTACCTGCGTAGAAGAAAAGCTATTGCCCACCAAAGGCTCCGAGGCGCCTCGCATGGGGAGGGTTCCCCCAGCCCCAGCATGTCCCGCACCGCCGCCCCACAGGGCCGCCATCTTGGCACCTCCTCACAAACAGCTTCAGAAGCCCGGCCGGCACTGTAGAACTATATTTCCCAGGAAGCAACGCAACTGAAAGCAGAGCGGGCGAGGGTTTTTTTTTTTTTTTTTTTTTGTGGAACAAAGCATGCTGGGAAATATTCTCCTAAATGTCGTGGGCATTTTTTTCTTGTTCAATCTCGAGTCTAGACTGTGCTAAACGGTAAATTCATTTCAAGTGAATGAAATACAGTACAAAAGCAATACAAAAGCAACACTTTTTAATATTGGTAGAGTTTGACCTATTTGGTGTAGTGATGCATAAAAAGAGAGAAAAAAAAGGGCGACATTTGAAGAAACGTAAATGGTAGATTATAATTTAGATTTGATATTTAATATTCCTCTAGTTGGCACACAACTTTTCCGGAAAATAATTGCGGGCTATAGTTTACTAAATATACTCAATTTGCTGGATTAAAACTACCCTTTGATTAGGAGAGATGAGGATCTTTGAATGCCAGCAGAACGGACACACATTTTTCTGCAATTCTCTTAACCTAAGTTATCAGTAACGGGTACAAATTTAAGAATGAAGGATGCAGCCTTTGCAGGAGTCAGCAGCGATCCTATAAGAGACAGTTCCGAGTAACGTGCGTAGCATATTACTTAACACGTTAAATTACCCACTCGTTCATTTAAATTTGATGGGGCACAGCTCATTGGTTTGTTCCTGATTTTGACACAGATGTAGCTGTTAATAGGTTTGCAGCTGCATTCCGTAACTTATCTACCGTACTTTAAAATCATCTCGCCTTTAATAGGTTCCTAGCTACATTCTGTAACGTATCTACCGTGCTTTAAAATCTTATCGCCTTTTGCTCAAAACGCTGCAGGCGGCCTCTAGTAATAAAACGAAGACCGCAAAGCGATTGTAGTTCAGCTTTGCTTAAAATGGAAGCCATTTTGCACCGTCTGATGTTTCAGCTTCGTCTCAGCCGTGGACATCCCACCATCCAATTCAAAGAGTAGCTGACAACATCGTCGCCACCTCTTTGTAGCCCGATTTTCCCGCGGTTAGCAGCCGGAAGTTAACACCCTCCCGCTTCGTTTCGTGGGCGCTTGGCTTCCATGAGGGCAGCTTCTGCGCGGCGACAGCGTGGTGGTGATTGCAGCTTCCTTGTAACTTTGCCAGGAAGGATGCAGCGGTAGGTCGGCGGAACACCAGACATCAAGGTGCTTTGTTTAGCATTGCGCATTTTGAGTTCACCCTGCCACCAACCGCTTGCTTGTTTCAATGCCAGGATTACATTAGGCAGCAGTTTGTGCTACTCTGGTTTGTTATGCCTCGGATTTCAAACAGCAACAAATGCTACAAGATCCATGCTAAATCATGTTCTGCTTAATCACAGTTTGCTGACAAAACCATAGTGAACGTCATTTGCACAACATACTAAACCACCTGTCTCCTGATCATGATGAAAAAGGAGTACGATATGCTTTTAAGTGTCTCCACTGGCATGTATTAAGTTCTATTCCTCCGTTATATTTTTTTTGTTTCTTTTAATAGCAATAAAAAATAAAATAAGCATGCTGCAAGGCAAAGACTGCAATTATAAGTGAAGTCTCTTATTTCCAGAAATCCCACACAGATATCGGAGACATCTAAACATTAGTAATGCTGAGAAAATATAGTCAGGAGTCATATTATAGGCGCAGCTCGTTGTGCCCATGTAACACCTCTCCTGCGCGAGCTGCACTGGCTCCCGGTGGTCTTCCAGGTGCGATTCAAGGTGTTAGTCATCACCTTTAAAGCGCTCCATGGCTTAGGACCTGGGTACCTACGAGACCGTCTTTTGCCATCAATAGCCTCCCACCGACCAGTTCATTCTCACAGGGAGGGACTACTCGGTACCGTCAGTCAAATTATGCCGACTGGCGACTCCCAGGGGGAGGGCCTTCTCTATGAGGGCTCCAACCCTTTGGAATGAACTGCCCCCGGAGATACAGATATCCCTGATCTCCGTGCTTTCTGCCGTGCCCTCAAGACCCTGATGTTCCAACATGTGAATGATTTTTTAAAATGTTATCTAATTCTGGGTTTTATTTAATTGGCCAAACTAAGTAATTTTAATTAGCAATTTTATGATGTTTGTTTGTCTATATTTTTCTTGGCTGTACACCGCCTTGAGTCCTACGGGAGAAAGGCGGTATAGCAAATAAATAAATAAATAAATAAATAAATAAATAAATAAATAATAAATGAAATACTCTTCTTCCTCACCCAAAGACCATGATAAGCTGAGCTGGTAGAACTGCAGTGGTCAAAGGGATAAGCTTCCAAGTTTGCCCTCTGGTAATGAAGCTTTTGTAACAGCCTACGTTTTTTGTGGTAAGAGAGCCAGTTTAGGGCAGCAGTTAAGGTGTGGGGCTACAAACCTGGAATCTTGAGAATTCTAATCCTGCTTTAGGCACAAAGTCAGCTGGGTGGCCTTGAACCATTCACTCTCAGGCCTAGAAAGGAGGCAATGGCAAGGCATTTCTGAAATCTTTTTTTTTTTTTTAATTTGATTTATATGCCGCCCTTCTCCGGAGACTCAGGGCGGCTTACAGTGCGTTAAGCAATAGCCTTCATACTTTTGTATATTTATACAAAGTCAGCTTATTGCCCCCACAAACTGAGTCCTCAATTTACCTACCTTAGAAAGGATGGAAGGCTGAGTCAACCTTGAGCCTGGCGAGATTCGATCTTACTTTAATTGCAGACAGCTGGTGTTAAATTACAGTGCTTCTGTCTGTTGAGCTAAACCAGGTTCCTTTGCCAATCTTGCCAAGAAAGGTGCAGGAACTTGTCCAGGCAGTCTCCAAGAATTAGACACAACTGAACAACAACAACAAAAAGCTCTTTGTAGCATGTTCCATGAATAAGTAAGGAATGTTCTCAAAATTCCACTTTTGCTCAGTGATTCAGAAGTATTGGGGATCCCTGTGCAGACAAATTATAGTTTGGTTTACCATGTTGTGTGAATGTAATCTCTGAAGTTTTTGTAGCAACAGATTAGCAGCACTTCCCAGGTTGAGCACAGGGGCAACCTGCACTTGGCCCTCAGCAAGAAGCCTCCATCTCTCCCTTCAAAACTCATTTCCAGAACTTCTAATTTTGTATGTCCTAGACTGGAGAATATTGGAGGTGAGTAAACCAAGACGGGCTTGGTAACTGGGAATGTTGCCAGACTGAGTTGTGATAAGAGGTAAGAGGAGACTTGGGGGAGTGAGGCAAAAGCAGTCCAGGCCTTGGATAAGGTCATTTTCAAATTCTTGACAGTAAAAAGAACTTGCAAATGTCCATGAAAAATAAGCCACTTCTTCAAAAGCATATGCAATCAGAAAAGGAGAAGGAGAAATGGTGTAAAATGTTGCAGTACTTTGATTCTGTCAGACAGAACAAAATTTGTCTTTCTAGGAATCACATTCCAAGGATGAAACTAGTAGAACAGCATGATGATTATGGGCTGTTCATTTCCATCATAAAATTGATTAGTAAAGGCATCAAAGTCTGAAGTTTTAACATGAATCTCTTATGAAGTTTCAAATTGAAAATTTGAAATTTAAAAATTTGAAGAGACCGTGAATGGAAAGCATATTGCAGATAGTGTCCAACTTAACAACCATTTATTTAGTGACCATTCTAAGTTACAATGGCACTGGAAAAAGTCACTTTTGACCATTTTTCACTTACAACCATTGCAGCATCTCCATAGTCACGTGATCAAAACTTGAGCACTCGGCAACTGGCTTGTATTTATGACAATTGCACTGTCCTGGAATCATGTAATCACCATTTGTAACCTTCCCAGCTGGCTTTCTACAAGCAAAGTCAATGGGAGAAGCCAGATTCGCTTAAGAACTGCATGATTCACTTAACTTTAGTGATTCACTTAACCTTTTATAGGTTTGTAAGAAGTTAGCACCCACCCATCTCCTAAAAGAATGAAATATTCTAGGAAATATTAAAAAGGAAGAATATTATACCTCCCTGGATGAGAAAAGGAGAAACATGCTCTTGGAAAGCACCCCCCACCTTTGCTAATAGCCACAGAAAGGGCCAGCTTATCTAAAACACAAAAGACCTTCACTCTCAGGACATAATAGGATTAGCCCTCTATCCATCTCACCACATGACACCTGGGAAGATTATATCACCCAGCAAGATTCAACCAAGCCTGGGACTCAAGACAACCTACAAAGTTACCCTTGCATGGCCCCATGGGAGTCTGACAACCAATCAGGATACATTTCTTGCCACAGGAATAGGAAGCAAGTTCAAACCCCAACAGGGTATAAATCTCGCTCCCTCTCTCACTCTTTTTGCTCAGGACCTCAAACCATGTGGTCCTGTGCACCATTAAACCAAGCAGTCTCTATGTTTCCAGTGTCCTCCTTTCCCACTTGGAACTGAACCCAGATGGACATTTCTTCCAACAGGTTGGACCGTTTTTTCCTTTTGCATAAAGACAGGTGCAAAGAATGAATTAAGCAGTTCCACTTTATCCATGCTGTCACCTCCCTGCCATCTTTTCCCATTAGTGGACCAATAGTTTTCTTTCACATGTTGAAAGATTTTTAGTCCCACCATAAGCCTGAAAGCCAGCTATGTGATTTTGGGTCAGCCCAATAGCAACACGGTTGCTGTTATGGGGAAAAAAAGGAGAAACAAGCATTAGATATGTTAGCCATCTTGAGTTATTAACTACAAAATAATAAAGGTGAGGAATAAATAAAACAAATTAAAATAATGACCTTTCATTAGATTACATCATGCCCATAACAGGAGATTTAAGAAAGTGAGAAACTATGCTATGCATATTTTCCTGGATCGTTCTCTAGGGGGCACTTCTGTGCTTCCTGCCCTGTTAGCTGCTGACTATAGTAGGGATATTTTGAATATGCCAAAGCCCCCGTAAGGATTGGAGTACCCTATAGCAAAATGGTATGACTGAAATATTAAGAAAAACCTATTCCAAAGTAAACCAGAAATTAAAACCTCACTACGGTAGTCCAGTAGTGTTTGGTAGTCTATTTATTCCCTGGCTAATTGCTATTGTTGATGATACATCCAAAGCTTTTGTGGATTTTTGACAAGCTCCATTCATTCTGGAGCATGTAATGTGGATTATTTAACCACATACATTTTTCCTGTTTTAAAAAAGTTTTACTACAGAAATTAATGCATCCTTCATAAATACACGCCAGTTGCCAAACGTATGAATTTTGACCATGTGGCCATGGAGAGCTGCTGGAACAGTTGTAAGTGTGAAAAATGGTCATGAGTCACTTTTTTTCAGTGCTGATGTAACTTTGAAAGGTCACTAAACAAATGGTTGTAAATTGAGGCCTACCTGTACTGGAAATTTACCTTGAATAATTACTAAGTTATCCATAGGGACTTAATGTGTACATATATGGGGGTGGAGTGGCAAGGGAACTGCTCTCTGTACCTCCCACGTAAATTTTCTTCTACCTGAGTAATTAATAAAAATTAATCTAGGTATTTGAGCAATGGTGGGATTCAAATTTTTTTACTACCAGTTCTGTGGGTGTGGCTTGGTAGGCGTGGCATGGCTCGGTGGGCATGGCAGGGGAAGGATACTGTAAAATCTCCATTCCCACCCCACTCCAGGGGAAGGTTATTGCAAAATCCTCACTTCCTCCTGATCAGCTGGGACTCGGGAGGCAGAGAATAGATGGGGGCGGGTGGTTTTTACCGGTTCTCCGAACTACTCAAAATTTCCGCTACCAGTTCTCCAGAACTGGTCAGAATACCAGTTTTGCTGAATACCACCTCTGCATCTGAGTCATTAATAAAAGCATATTATTGAGCACCAAGGTTGGTCAACACCAACCTGCACAATTACTTTGTAGTTAGGCTATAATTTTTGAACCCAGATCATGGGTTATATTGTGGTTAGGGAATAGCACCTTTAATCTTAATTTGTAATCAACAGTTGTCATAGATTTTTATTCACCAAACCCATGGTCTGGTTTTGGTCTTCTGGATTTTTTGTGAGTCAAGCGGTTAAACTCAGAGTTATAATGCAACCTATATGGACACAAAATTTGCTTGAGTCTTTTCTTAATCACTTTTGGAATTACTTTTTTACTGCTTTCAAATATTAAGAACCTTTGGAATTGCAAGTTTTATGGTATTCATTAAGAGTTTCCTTCAATTCTTAATGAAGGAAGTTTTAAGTACAAAAATAAGGATTTAGAAAAATTCTATTTATGGACGAATAAACAGCAAAAGGGTGATTAGAATATTGATTTTGGAAAGTTATAAATGGGTGAAGTGTCCAGATGGATTGGAAATAAGTTATTGAAAATAATTATAAGAATCCTTCCTATGGGAAATTACTGATGTTTTGAATTCTTAATAAAAAAACATAAGATGGGACTCGAAGACTGGACACTAGATGGAACTACAAAGAACTACAGATTACAATTAAGGGAGAAGAACACTTAAATTCGACTTGCTAACATAAGAGTGGAGAAAAATACCTTAATATTGGAGGTATTGAAGGATATTTTTGAAAAATTGAATCAGAAATTAATTTTAAGAATACTTCCCATTAGAGACTGTGCATAAATGATGAGAAGCAATAGGAGCAAGTTATATCAGCCAGGACTGAAATTGATTTGAATGTGGATTTAAAAATAACAGGCTACAAAAACAATATGGAAAATATATTTATTCAGTTTCTATAGCTGCACAACTCAACCAAGTAACTGGACAGCTTATAGTTCTAAAATTGAAAAAAAATTTAAAACATTAAAAGAACACCCACAAATAAATAAGCACAAATAACAGCAGTGATGATTAATCAATTAATAGCAAAGGCAAATAACAAGTTCCTCAGCACATTCTGAGCCCCAGTTCTATATAAATGCCAAGTTTTTAAAGCTTTGCGAATGGCCAACGGAGTTGTAGCCATTCTGATCCCCAAGGGAGAATATTCCATAAGGCAGAGGCTACAGCAGAAAAATTCTGTCTTCTAGTCCCACCAGTTGATACTCTGGCTCAGCGGTCACCAATGTGGTCCACAGAAAAATTATTTGCCTTTTTTATATTGCACTAAATACTATTTATCTTTTTAAAAAATTCATATTAGTGGTCCGTGGGATTTAAAATTATGAATTTAGTGGTCCCTGAGGTCCGAAAGGTTGGCAACCCCTGCTCTGGCTGATGGGATCTGCAATATGTCTATCAGATCAAGTTGGATGGGTATAAACTCTTGGAAAAAGATATACTGGATATATAAATGAAACCAGGTGGTTTTATTTTATTTATTTATATATCAAATTTGGAGATCACCCATTTCCCTCAAGGGAGCAATGCTGGACAATGCACAATGAAAACGTAAAAAAACATATAAATATTATATTCCAGTAGGAGGTAATTAAAACAGGAATAAAGTAATTAAAGTTGAAAATATGGGGAGTGATTTCAAGGTGCTAATCAGCTCCAAGGCTGCGAGTTCCAAGCAAGTTGGCAGAGCCAGGTCTTCAGATGCTTCATCTCATCTCTTGGGGTAAAATATTCCAAAGGGCAGAGGTGATGGCAGAAAAGACTTCCTTGACCCCATCAGTTGAAATTCTTTAACTGGCAAGGTTTGTAACATACCCTTCCCGCCTGATTGGCTGGGATGGCCTGATATAATGAGGTGGTGGTTCTGCAGGTAAACTGGCCCCATGCCAAGATCATAACCAACACTTTGAATTGGATTTAGAAGAAAACTGGCATCCAAAGCAGATTGCAAAGCAGAGGTGTTAACATGTACTGCCCTTGGGGTGCCCATAATTGCTTGTGCAGTCATGTTCTGTATCAGCTGAAGCTTCCAGATACTCTTCAAGGGTAAATTCCATGTAGAGCAGATTACAATAGTCCAGACAGGAGATGACCAGGGTGTGATTAAGCATGAGAAGAATTTCCCTATCTAGGAAAAAGCATAATTGGCCCACATTACGAAGTTCAGCAAAGTCCTTCCTAGCCACAGTTGCCACTTGCTCTTTGAGCAGGAGTTATGAGTCCAGGAAGAACCCCAGATTATGCACCAGGTCTTTGTGGGGAAGTGCAATTCTATCCAGGGCCAAAGATGATAAAACTCCCAGAAGCAGAGGGGGCTCTTGTTTGATTGATGTTTTAATAATTAAAAGGCACATGCAAATAACTAACCAGAAGAATGACTTGGATTAGTTTCTTATAGTAGAAGGCCAGTTTGTTGTAATTGTTGTGACCGCTAGCAGCCTGCGGAGCTGACAGCAGTCAGACAGTGAGGAGGCTGGGGAGGAACATGGGCTAGTCCTGGAGTCTGGGGAAGGCTCAGACGAGGGCTCTGCATCAGAGGCAGAGAAAGGGCCATCTGGGAGGTACGGCTGCCTCCGGAGCCTCCAGTTGGACCTCAGCAAGGCAGAGGAACAGGGGGAGCCTGTTCCCAGTGCGTGCATGCGCAGAGCTACCAGAAGGCAAGAACAGTTAAAACAAAAGGGACGACTTGGGAGTAGGGTTTGGAGATGATTGGCCCCTCCCATAAGACTTAAAAGAGAAGCAAAGGCAGGTGGGCCTTTGCAGGAAGCAACATTTGTTCATTCTGTTCAGTTTAAAGCTTGAAGCTCTTTTTGATTCTGGACTCCATGTGGCTTTGCCAATTAGGTCTTTGGCAGTGTGTCAAGGGAGATAAAGGTGGGTGATTATCCTGAAGGACTTCTCCCGAAGGACTCTTTACAACTAATTGGGACTCATCTGTGAATGATCAGAATTCACAGCTGTTGCAATAAAAGAGGTTTTTGGGACTATTGTGTTTTAATGACTCAGGAAGCCTAGGTCAGAACAGGTGTTCTCCTAGAAAGGTTAAGGTGTTGTCCTAGAAGTAGAAAACAGGAGACTGAGTTTTCTACTCCTGCCTTAGCCTTGAAAGCTGACTGGGTGACTATAGGCCAGTCATTCTCTCTCAGCTCAACGTACCTCAATGGGCTGTTACTGTGGAGAAAATAGGAGGAAGGAGTACCATGTACTGTATATTCATTCCCTTGAGTTACTTATAAAGTAATAAAGGTGGGATAAAATCAAATAAGTTAACATTCCTCTGCTGGATTTACGAAAGAGATCTGTTAAACTTTTAAAGGATTTTGCAAGAAGAGACAAAGAAAAAATAAAAAGAATTCAAAGATTAAAGACCAAGTTTATTAAAAGTAAAGTTAAGGAATATAAAATTGGTTTACTTGATCAAAATTAAAATATATAGTTTGCTATGTCTGGTAACTCTTAAAGGACTTTTGCTGACCAGGATAGAATGATGAGGCTTTCTTTTGTTTATAGATAAGAGATGAAATATGGGAAGAACAGATCATTTGATGTATTTTAAGAGAAGGTGATAAGTTATTAAAATTGTTAACTGTACAAAGGGGAAAATTATTTCTTTATATATTTCTTCCCTTTTTTTACTATATTTTTCTTTTCTATTTTTCTCTATACTATTTTTGCTTTTCTACATTTAGTTTTTGCTTTTACATTTTTTCTGTTTAGTTTCTATTAGCATTTATCCTTTTGATTGTAGTGTTCAATAAAATTATTTTAAAGAGAAAAAAAATAGTGGAAGAATTTCAACAGTAGAACTTACAGTTGGTACACATTAAATTATTGAAACTTTTTATATTGGCATAGGTGATGGAATGTAGTCAGAAGGCAGATTCCCAGGAGGGACATGGTGCATTCCAGAGAGGCAACTTGGTCCAGATACTATGTGTAAAAGAAAGAGAGTAAAGTCTGCTCTTCCCTAATACAAGAAGTCCTCGACTTAACAATAGTTCATTTAGTGACCATTCAAAGTTACAACAGTACTGAAAAAAATTGACTTATGACCAGTTTTCACTTGACTGTTGTACCATCGCCATGGTCACATGATCAGACTCTTGGCAACTGACTCATATTTATGACGGTTGCAGTGTCCCAGGGTCATGGGATCACTTTTTGCAATCTTGTGACAAGTAAAGTCAATGAGGAAGCTAGATTCACTTAACAGGTGTGCTATTAACTTAACAACTGCAGCAATTCACTTAACAACTGTGGCAAGAAAGGTGATAAAATGGGGCAAAATTCATGTAATGACTATCTCATTTAGCAACAGAAATTTTGAGCTCGGTTATACTCGTAAGTCGAGAACTATTTATAGTTCACAGTATATTGTAGGTACAGTTCGTAGTCAGTCTGGAAAGATTTTGTTACAGGTATGAAACAAAAAAGAAAACAGCTTGGAAGAGTCAACATGTGTTATTCTTGGTTTTGGGCCTGACAACTTTTCTACCATAAAGCCTATTATTGGAAATTTCTGGATTCTTGTTCACCATTTAATTGGTTCCAGGTTAGCCTGATGAGAGAAGCTGGACAATAGCTTCAGAATTGAGGAATGTCACCATTGTTTCCATTGCCTACTCCTTTTCATGTAATTTTAATTTAGACATTGTGTGGAAAAAGAAAAGTAAAGTCAGCATAATTTAACCCTAATATAAATAACTGAAGGATTATTACAGTGGTCATTTTTGTGAGTAAATTACTAGTTTTTCTACTACTGTACATGAAAAATAAAAGAGCATTATTTTATAGAGAAATATAGTTATCTGTTCTCTAGCACATTAACCAACCTGGAAAATACAAACTCCGTTTACAAGAAAAAATTAGAGTTGTCACTCTTTTGGGATACACCAATTTCTTTCATTCTTTTATTGGAATCATTCAGTCGTCTGGATGATTACAAAACTGCAGCCAGTTTATGGTCCTCTCAGTGGGGTTTTTAATCTCTTCCCCAATCTTACATGTCTAACATCCCTCCAAAGCATGAAACTACAACTCTCAGAGTTCAAACAATTCCTTTTATTTTGCCTTCTGAATCTGTATGAGGTATAGACAAGCATCCGCATTACCCAAACCTAGTTAGCAGAAAGACCAAGTAATGTTTATGTGGGTACATCATTTTCTATTTATTAATTTGTTTATTTTAAATTATTTTTACTTCAAAGTCGGGTGGCATGCATTCAATGGAATGTTTGCAAACATTTTAACGCTTAGCTTCCCTCCTCTTGATATTACAGCTATTATCAGAACTCCTGTGGAATTCCATGCCACAGAAGTCAAAAGTCCAGACAGCTCTCAACACAGAAGTTAGCTGCTTATCCAGCATCTGCAGAACTCCTGGTAAGAACAGTCAGATCTGAGTTCTAAAAATGTGGTCACTCTGGGGATAGTTACAAATTAGAGCATCTTTTTGCTGCCATCTAGTGGTTATCCGGATTTCTTCAGCCCAGACTAGAGCCTACAATTTCCAAGATTGGGCAAACAGCTGAATTTTAGCATGTTTAACTAAAGGACAACAGCTTTTAAAAAAAAAAAAAAAAAAAACATCTGTAAAGAAACTGACAAGCCTTTGAAAGGAACAGAAATCCCTGTCATCTCTGGATGAATAAATCCTGCACATGTCTTTGGATAAATAAATCCTCTATCTGAGAAATGTATTGGGAGAAGTCAATACAAACTCTAGTATAATAATGCTCTCATAAAAAATAAGAAGTATTCTTAGATCCCTGCGTTGAAATAGGCTAAGCACAGATACGGATCCACATTATTTTAATGATTTTAACTGTATGTACTGTTTTACTATGTTTTATATTATGTATTTTAAATTGTTCTAAGCTGTTGAGTGTTTATACAACAGAAAGATGGAATATACATTTAATATTAAATAAATATAAGGGAAATGAAGAATGTCTCTGGATTAAATTCTAAATTGACTGCCAATATAACCTATCTTCAAACTTGAACCTATGGCTCTTTACAGCCATCAATACTGAACAAAGCGTCACTTTAGAAAACTGAAACTAGCACATTTCAGGTATGAATTGTTTTTAAAGTATATTAGAATTGAGAACTCAGCAACTGTAGATTTCCCTATCCTTTCTTTCCAGATGCCAGTTTTTCAAAGCTCTTTTTCTTGGTTTAAAGAAGCCTTTGAAAAATGTATCTGAAAAGGGGAAAATAATTTAGCAGAAAGCTCTTCCAAGAGCTAAACAACTGTGTGTTGTGCAATGCATCAGAGGCTAAGCTATGAGTGTATGTTGATAGACTTGTGCTGACCTCCTGATTACTTCAAATCTAATCAAGGCTGCCAAGATCTATGACACACCCAGACCTTTTTGATGTAGATCAGCAGCATTGCTTTCCACTTATTCCTCCTTGTAGGAATGCAAAGAGAACAAAGACATGTGTTATTCTACAGTTTGCTATAGTATCACCTATGAGCTTGTTGGAAGAAACATCCTTCTAGGTTCTGCTCCAAGTGGGGAAAAAGACACTGGAGACATAGAGACTGCTTGGAAAGATGGTTTAATGGTGGACAGGATCACATGGCTTGAGTTCCTGAACAGAAAAAAGGGGAGGGATACAGTGAGTCCATGGGTTTTTATCCTCTCTCTGGCTTTGAACTTCCTGGGGCCCAGAAAGAGTACTCTGATTGGTTGTCAGACTCCCAGGGGGTGGGGGTTTTAGCTAGCCTTGCTGGCTGATGGGCACATGTGCTTCCCAGGTCACATGTGGTGAGTTTCTGCTGCTATTGTGTAGAGGGCTAATCCTATCTTTGTTGGATCTTTGGCAATTCCTACTATGGCTCTGCCTGAAAGAGGTAGATCTTTGTTATGTAGAATAGACTGGCCCAAGCCTTACTGGTCCATTGACAAAGGGTGGGGGCAGGAAGGTGGGAGCTGCTTTGTCTGTAAAATATGCTTCTCCATTTCTTATCCAGGGAAATATAATATTCTGCCTTTTTCATATTTCCTAAAATATTTCACTCTTCCAGGAAAGGGGTGGGTGCTAATTTCCTACAAGCTGGAGATACCCAGGAAATTCATCAAAATAGTTTTTCAGTAGACCATGTTCTTATTAGACTATAAAGAAAAATCTAAAACATTACATTTTCACAGGAAAATCCATGCTCAAAAATCCCAGACTGTATATTCTGCTCTGATTTGAATTCAGAATGGAGCTAAAACTAAAATTTTCTGTTCAATCCTCTCCCCTTTAAACCAAATGATGCATTTCATCATCTGAAGTCTACCAATTACAATTATCCTATTCTTGAAAATCTGCCATCCAAAAACAGGCAATAATCCCATTATTAATTTCCATTCTTTTCCTATTTTGTTGTCTATTTGAATGACTATATGCAAGCAGCTTGATGATAACCACATTTTTTCCTGTTGTCCCAGCCATGCTGTTTGCATTCTCCAAATTATGGACAGATTGTCCTGGAGAATATCTTTTGTGATCAGTCAGAGTTGACAACAACACATAATCAGTCAATCAGCTGGATCAGATTAGCCAGTGAAATGTAGCTCACTTAAAGGTAGCTTCTTTCCCTATAGCTTAAATAAGTTGTATCTTTGGAAACACTGTTTTACTTTCTCCAGTGTGTCTTTTGTAAACTATTTTATCTTGTATCATTTTTTTTATAGCTATGTTGACTTAATTCTGCTAAGAAGTTGGTTTTTATAATCTTGAATTTGTATAAAACATGTGACTTTGCTCTCAGTGTGAGGCTTCTTAACATCTAATCAAAACGCAAGTGTCATTCTTCCTTCATCTTTATAAATATTGTGTATAGTCTGAAGCAGGAGTCTACACAAGCAGATAATTTGGACATTATTTCATTGGGAACTGTGTGTATGAAAGAGAATTAATTTCCATTGTTTTCCTATTTTTCCTCTCCTTTTATATCTGAGCAGCCCTGCTTTTAATAATACAATTTTATATATAAAGAATATATTTTGTTTTAAAGTATTCTTGAGGTAGCATTTTTTCTTGTATTTCCAATTCAACTTACATATTCTCTAAGTACTTTCTGCTGGGTAAATTCATTATAGAAATGCACCATATAATGAGGGTAATTTTTCCACTATTAATGTATATAATGAATATAAATAGCATTGTATCTTGTAAAGGAGAATGGCGTCAATGTTTATTACTTGGCCGAACAATAATATACTAAAGCAATTTTGAAGTTATGTGCAATTTCTTCTGAGAAGTTAAGAGTATTTTCTAGCTTTCCCTTTTTCATTCTGTTAACTTAAAACTAGATTTTAACAGTAAAGCAGTACTTTCTATCTGGTTTGCCAAAATGAGCTCATGCTTGGAAATCTCTTTCATACCACCAATTCCTGCTGAAGGATCTGGCTCCAGTCAGCAGGAACCTTGTGTTCCCTATAGGGCCTCCTTTTTATGTTTTTATTACAGCAACTCCTCCCATGACATCTCCTCTGTGATTTCTTTGTCCTTTGCTAAAACTGCTGGAAAATTCCCAACTGGTTTCTTCACCAGAGGTAGGCACTATGAGACCTTAGCTAATGACATCATCTTTGCCTCTGTGCATTTTCTATAGGGTTACAACCATGTAGAATGGTTTTTCTAACTGAGATGCAGAAGACAGTTTCCAGGTTAGAGATAAGCTTCAAGACTATGAAAGAAATTTCCAGGTTATCTTAAGTATGCTTTACTTTAGCCATTATTCCCACAATATATTAGCCTATTAGGTCATTCATTCTTAAGGGGATGGAGGAGGTGCTTGACTAGCTCTGGAATTACTGTATTGTATCCATGTAAGAATCTGCTCTGGTCAGCCATTTAAAAATACATTTGATAACGAATAGCATATCCAAGACAAAAGAGGCATACAGTAGACAAAATACTCTAAAAGAAAGAAAAAATAAATAAAATTATCCTATACTGCAGTCTAATTCTTAAAAGAATAATGTAATTCTAACTTCAATTCTAGTTTATCAAGTCTCCGGATTTTTTTTTAAAAAAGTAAAGGTAAAAGATTGGTCAAATAGGCATATTATATCAAAGCACTCATTTTTTCCCCTCTTATACAAAAGCCTAAAGAGTTGGGTATATTTTTTTAAAACAAATGAGTTTTTTATATTGACCAATCCTTTTCTTGAAATATGATACATATTCCTTCTCATGATTTCCATAATCCAGGGAGTTATTAATCTGAAAAGAGGTGTATTGGCAAAACTTTGGTGAATAATAATAGAAAACATTTATTCTTTAATTACAATATAAAATGTACGTTTCTCCTTCATTATTTGTTTAGGGAAACATGAATGAAACTCATTTGGTTCAACAGCTTTTAGATTGGCTGCCGGACATGGTGCTAAGTAAGAAATGTGCCCTGAAGGAATCTACTATCACAGAGGTTTACCCTCAGTTGGACTAAATAATTAATCAAATTAATAAAAATCATTTTTATGTAAAATTAAAAATATGAACCAGAACATCTATAAAGAGGCTTTCTACAAGGCCTCTACTGATATTATGAAGAAATAAAAACATTCTACAATTAGTCATTAAATAGAAAGCAGAAAATCAACAAAAAACTGAATATATTCATAATATATCTAAGAAACCTATTTAAGAGATTTAAACCCTTATTTGAAAAAAACAAAAACAAAATATGAAATGATTAAAAAGAAACTGTTAATATAATCCTAGTATTAAAAGTAGCAAAATTAAACAAACACTTGTTAATTATACTTATACATATTTATATTGTACATTAAAGAACTTTCCCCCTGTATTCATAATAAATCATAAACTACATGTTAGGAATCATTGTTTTGATATTGTCATCAGAAAAATGATCTATACTTCCTTAACAATAATCACCAAATATTCTCTTAACTCTTAGGAAAGATTGAATCTCAGCAAAAGGAAATCTGGACGATGTGCTAAATTTTAATTGCAAAAAACAGAACAGATAAAAAAAGGTGAATCAGAACCCAGAAAGTAAGATGGAAAAAATGTGAAGGAGTAGCATACAATGATCCTATAGAGCACAGATTTAAGGACTCACCAGTCACAATCAAAGTGATTGGTGATTAATATGTTGGGAACTATAGTTATTCCAATATAGAGGAAAAAATAGAGGATACCAACCCTTCCATAAGTGTATATGACTTTTAATGACAGAATCCTACTCTTAAAAATTGAGGGAAAAGCTATTTAGGTTGAATGTTAAACTGCAGGAACAATCATTTTGCAATATACTTTTTATTCCATTTGTTGCAAATCATCTAACCTGGATCTGAAAACTACTCAGTTAACTGCACTGAGTAGTAAAAAGAAAAAAAAATACAAAGATACAGCTTTTTCCTGAAAAAAAAAAGTTGATTAAATGAGAGACAGATTTAAGGGACATTTGGATTTGGATTGGATATTTCCTAACCATTGCACACGTTTTACCTACAAACCAATAACCCCACTCCCACTGTGGTGTGGTCTTAAGATTTTTTTGTGGAACAGCACCGTGAGCCTTAATCACTTCTGGAGTGCCTATTTGCCCACCTGTGTATGGCTTCTCTTTTTGCACCTGGCTTCACCTAGTAAATCTCAGGATTCTAGTTCCTAACAAAGCAGAGCCTACTAACCCAAAGTCTGCTCATCCTTGGGAAAGCAGGGTTTACACTCCAGGCAATCTGGAAGAACCTTCACTTCGTCCTTTCCAGGCAGTGAAATACTCAGCCCCCGAAGCCCAGTGGATCGGAAGAGCCTGAACTCGTCGGAAAATGGGAAAGTCTGCTCTAATTAAAGAGGAAATTCGGATTTTTAAAAAGTACTGCCTTGGTGAAAGGGAAACGAGAGGATTTTTTTTTTTTTTTTTTACTTACGCGGGTTAATCTATATCACAATTCGCGCCTAAAAAAAAACAACAACCTGAGCCCAAGTGAAGCCTATATGGTGCCTCTGCCTGCAAACATGCCTGCAAACGTGTCAGCACATGTCTTTTTCTGAGCGCGCGTATGCACACACACACACACACACATGGAAGCGCGCGTCTTGCCTTGCGTTCCTTCCCTTCCCTTCCGTTCCCTCCCCTTTCCTCTCCTTGCGCGAGCCCGCCTAGGGTGGCTACTGTGGCAGAGATTGGTGTGTTTTTCTCCATCTGCGTCACATGGCTGCCCCTCCCCCCCTCTCTCCTCGCCCTTCCCTTCCCTTCCCTATCGCGGCTCGCCACTCAGCTCAGGTCACTTTGACAAGCTCGCTCTCCTCTTCTTCCTCCTCCTCCTCCTCCTCCTCCGCGCAATTAGCATATTAATCAGCCCAGCGATCGGATTCCGAGTCGGTCGGAGCGCAGGGTCGTCTCGCGCCTAGCCAGGCCAACGCAGCCCAGCCCTGCCCAGCCCTGGACTTGCCGACGAGCGGAGGGAGAGAGGCATCGGGCTGCCCCACTTACTGCGGTTGCTGTGCTTCCCGGCGGGGAGGCCCCACAATCGGGGGGCGGCCTTGCCCAGCGATTGGGGTCTCTCTCGGAGCGGCGGATGCCAGGACCCGCCGAGCGGGCACGTCGCACCTTTGCTGCGCCAGGCCGGGCATGTGAAGATGTCAGTAGGCTGTGCATGCCCAGGTGAGTCTAGGCGCGCGGAGAAAGAGAAGGGCTGGGGCGTACATCCTTTTGGCGAGTCCAGGGACTCCCCTTCCTCCTGCCCCTGCCCGGGCCCCTCTGCAGTTGGGAACAGGCAGTGGGGAAACAACCTCCGAGCAATCTTCCTTCTTCCAGGAAAAGACAAGGGAAAAAGAAAATGGCATTTGGGAATTTAGGTTCCCCCAACAAGCAAGGGCGCGGGAATTCGGTTTTCTGGCAGAGGGGGAGGGGGCAACAACCTGGTATCGGTTTGGGGATGGGGCGCACAGTGCCTATGCTTTTGATCGTTTTGCTTGCCGTTAATTGTTGGTATCAGTTGAGAAAGAAGTCTGGGGTTCCTGAGGGGTTCGCGGCTGGGAGGTGAATATCCGTGGAAGTTACTATGGAAGGGGAATATCCGTGGAAGGGAAGGCAATCTCCGGGAGAAGGAAAGGGGGACTGGGGGACTAGAAGTATGCTGCAGGTAATCTGAAGAGGTGCTGGGCTACGGAATCCATGTTACAAAAATAGTTAAGGGGGAGCTTGTCCTCAGTGGGTCCTATTCTCTAGGGCTTCTCTGCACGGGCAGAGCATTGGCCAGGACTGTTTGTGTTCATAGCAGAAGGATGCAGCTGTGCTGAGTTGGTTTTCTGTGATCTGGCCTCTCCTTCAAGGTGGACGTTGACGTCTGAAACATCTCTTCAGTTTAGGATCATGAATGCCCATTATTGAAGGCATACCAATTCTCAAGGATGTGGTTATTGAGTTTGCTCTGTTTGTGTCAGGGCAAAGCTTTGCTCCCTGATGGAGGAGGAGCTCTGTGAAGGGATAGCTCTTTGCACTGCTAAGTTGGCCTTTGTGGCCTGGGTGGGGAAGATGATGATACAAGTCTGTTTATGTGGAGGATGGACAGACATCTTCCACCTTTAAGAAATGGAACCTGCATAGCTTTTAAACATGGTTGGCATAGATACAGACTCATCATTGCTGAATAGATTATAATGTACTCCATAATGGCTCTTTCGCATGAAACTTAGAAGGAAATGCTACACTGTTAGGTTTAAAAAAAAGTCAGCATTTATCTTGAGTCAAGCTTGATTCTTAGTGACTTTATGGACATACCTTGATTGTTTGCTTGGCAACAGTGTGGAAACATTCTGTTGTTGTCTTCTCAATTAAGCCGACCTTGCAATTTCATGGTCATTTCCCATCCAAGTGTCAAACAAGGCTGGCATTGCTTAGCTTTCCGAGATCATCCAAGACAGTTGGATACTGACATTATGTGTTTCTTTCACTGCCCCACAATTTTGCTCATGGAGCTTTTGGATTATTTTAAGCTTCCTGGAGTATTTTAAGCCTCCAACAATGAGATAGATGGCAAATAAATTTAATAAATAATAAATAGTACTAGAGTTTCCTAGAGGACACATAAATGTATTGAATTTAGGATGAGATATGTTCCAAAATTGGAAATGCAATTCAGGTATTACTCTTCCTTAGAAACAGGATTATTTCAGCTTCTCTGCTTGAAATAAATGAACTATGCATTGTAATAGGGATAGTTTAGGACTTGCAGACAGGCAAGTCTGACATATTTGGATGCCTTTCACTCCAGGTATGAGGGATGATCTCCTCTACTGTAGTTTGACAAAGATATGATTTCTCTCTGTGAGAATTCCTGCAGTTCTTGAAAAGCAATTCAGCTCCATGCTGAGATTCTGCCAGCTGTGGAACATCCAGATAGTATTACCCAAGTTGTCTGTCTCAGTGCATCATGTTCCTTGCTCCAGATACTGGTAAATTTCTTCAATGTGTATAGAGCAGCACAACCATTCCTCCCTCCTAGAAAGAGAGAGCCACATGCCTGCTCTGTTGCTGGATATTTGAGTGGCTCACCTCTCTGATTCTGCCATTGCCCCCTACCTGTTGTCTGGCTGAATCTATTTCCTTAGCTTGCAGCAATCCCTGCTTTAAACAAGTCCTTTCCTTTCCTGTTTCCCTTCCCCCACCACCACTGCCACTACTACCTCCTTGTCCTCCTCCTCCATCTCCCGCTGGAAGCTGCCAGAGCGGCTGCTGCTTCCTCAAGCAGAAAGTCACGTGTTCTCCCTCCAAAGCCAGGCCAAACATTTAAAGCACCAGGCACAGCGTGGGCTTCTCCCCCTTCCCCCATCCAACTTCCTTTCACACTTTTCCAGGATTTCACCTCTCTCTCTCTCCCTCCCCCCTTGCCCATTGACTGAGATGGGGGCTGGCAGGATAGCTCATGGAACCAGCACCCTCCTTCCAGGCTGCAGCTTGGACATACCTGATTCCTCTGAGGGAATTTCACATTCTTACTTGCTCTGTGAGCTTGAGGTTAATTCTTGCTGCATCTGTAGCTAAATGCTCACAAATGTCTGTGCAGGATAATGCCATTATCACTATTTTGCTTTTTAGCTGAGCCTTGGGGAGGGTGGAGTGGCTGTGATGCAGCAAGGATTTTATTAAATCTCACCTTCCTACAACATTGCATTTGAAACAAACGCTGTGTTGTTACTATGCCATGCCCCAAGTTATGATGTAATCATGTTTATAGATAAGGTATTATAATTGCCCTGGGATTCAGAGGGCCTCCTAGAAGAATCAAATCAGCCTGCCAGTTGAATGTGGACTTTTTTTTTTTTTAAAATGCAAATAAGAAGTAAACTGCTGGGTTTATATTTTCGTGTATGATTTTTCTTCTCAAATTGAAGCTTTCCTTGTGATTTTGCTCTTGGAGTTCATGACAGACTGTTTATTGGAATGAAGAACAAACAAGCTCCGGTTCTGGCTTTCTGCCAGCTAGAAACATTTAATGAACCTCTCATGTGGCTGCTCTTCTGGGGAGGGGGTGCATTAACTTGGAGGAGTTTCCAGCTGTGGGTGTCTGCCTTTAAAGAGGAAGCAGTGGCATTTGTAAGTTACAACAAAAGGGCTGCCTCCATTGGTCATTTCTACATATCTGTATTTCTTCTATTCTCCAAAGGATAAGGCAAAGCAAGTTCCTCATCTTCATTCTTTAGAGTGGAGGAAAATGTCTGATCCCAGTATTTGATCTGTTCATTTGCTTTTTGCTTTACAGTTCTCCAGTTTCCCAAATTCAGATTTTTTAAAGAAAAAGTTTTCCATTTTTAGAGGGAAAAGAATGGCAAAAGTGTATAATGCAGAAGGAGGGTATAACTGATTGAAGCTGGTGCTGGACATGCTATCCCTTTGTCACTGTTCACTCAGTGAAGCTGCTCTGTAGAGTGCTTGATGATGATTTTCATGCAGTCTGGGAACTGTAAGAATTTCTACAATTGAACACAATTGAGCAGAAGTAACTTCAGTTCAAGGGGATTGCCATGGCTAGTATCCTTTAAAACCATTTTAATGGATTGCAGTGAGTCAGGCAAAAAAGTCTGCTTGGAAAATAATGAAAATGTTTAGATTTGTGAATGGTTTTTGTTTTCATGTTTCTAATATGAAAAATTGACTGACAATTTTGAGTTCACTGTATATCACATGCTTATGTGCTGAATCTATTTTCTAAATGCATTCATTGATCTACAAGTATCTCTACTATAATATTGGTGGCTTGATTATCTGCTTCTCTAAACATTAATCTACAAGATATAAGCTTGTCTTCTGGGAATAGTAAAATATAGGAAGGTCTACCTTGATGTAAAGATATAAAGATAATACTTCCAAGCTCAGTAAATCTGTATATCTGTAAATATTTTGATATGCATGTTTTACAAAGTGCCTTTAATTTTTTTCCTCAAAATTTCCCTCTTAGGCACAATCAAGTAAAGACTTTGGGTTGGTTAGATCTTGTAACTGTGGCCATTGTCTGACAGGATACTTTTTTTTTTTTTACCTTGTGGTAAACTTACTCTTTCTTTTTGTTAGTGTGCTGCTGAGGATTTCCAAGTTAGGATTGGATTACAAGAGCTTTCCTCTCAATGTAAAAGTGTCACATATTCCTGAGAATTCAGATAACCTTCCTTGCAAAGCTTTTCTTATATTTTCACATTCCTCTATGTTTTTTTTACAAATTAGCATGGATTAATTAACATCCTCTATGAAGTGGGGTGGGTGGATTATAATACATTTGGAAATAAAGGTCTTTAAAGGGTGGAATGGCAAAGAAATACCGTATTATCTTATTTCACATAACACACCAAAAAACTTTATGGTATTATGAAACCATTTCTTATGCTTGCATTTTCTTCATTGGCAGAGTATGTAATGCTGTTTACCTGTGTTATTCTACATTACTATTAACTTTGTTATTGTTTATTTGTGATATTTTTATTTCTCTTCATGCATTTATTCAAATTTGCTGTTTATTTATTATTAGATTTATAATGATTTATAATGTTAATAATACATTTAAAATATATTTAAGAACTCACATTTGCCTGGCTTTGTTAAAATTGATGGGTATAAATAACTGAAGTTGCTTACCTGTCATGTACCTCTCATTTCCAATATTCACTTGATACAGATTGCAAGAATGCAGGATTAGTAACTCAATGTTAAGTTCAATGTGAAATCACAATGATAAATACATTTTCAAATTACAAAGGAAGAGTAGTGCCTGCACTGCAGTATTGTGTCCCAATGTGGAGGCATTCTAGATTATTTTAGTCCTTTATCCTGACTTTATAATCTCAGACAGAAAATATGACTTGGAGGCAGGGGTGAAATTCAGCCGGTTCTATCTGGCTCGGGCGAATCAGTAGTGGCGGCTGCGGGAGGCTCCATCCACCCATGCGGACGTCATGACATCACTTTTTTGTGACGACTATAAGCCTCTGTGCATGTGCAGAGGGCTTTGTGCATGCGTGGACGACAGCGCATGTGAGCAAAGCGAGCACACTCATGGCGTGCACATATTTGTGAACCGGTAAGGAAGGTAAGTTTATTTCACCCCTGCTTAAAACCAAATTGCCAGCAGTCATACTGGAAATTATGGCTGAAATCCTTCCCTTTCAAGTCCAACCACCACTTTCATAAATTAGGTTAACTGCTGCCTGAATAGAATAACACTCTATCATTCATCTTTAGATGATACATCACAGCAGAAAATAAGGACCAAGGATCTGATTCAGGGTCATATTGTATTCTGTGAAGGAAATACCAGTTCTAAATTATTGTAAATATTATCTCTGAATTGCTTTTTGTATTGAGTTGTCAAGATGGGCTAGGAGAGAGATCAAAGAAATAAAAGTGATCCATCCTTTGTTTTTTTCTCATACCGGTAGTATTTTTAAAATATATTTGAGCAAGTGAGAGAGAAATTGTCCATAGAAGTACTTGATTCAGCACATTAGGAGCTTGAGTAAGTTTCTGTGTAAGAGCTTAGAAATTCTATTACCCTGTTTTCCCCAAAATAAGACATCCCCTGATAATAAGCCCAATTGGGCTTTTGAGCGCATAGCAATAAGGCCAAGCGCTTATTTCAGGGTTCAAAAAAGAATAAGACAGGGTCTTTTTTTCAGGGAAACACGGTATTACTTCTAGAGCAGTGATAGGCAATTAGGAGCTCTCCAGCTTTGGGGGACTACAACTGAATGCTCACAATTGTTTACCATCACCAGAGTATGTGGGAAAGAGGTACCAGAAAAAACTCTGCAAATAATAATAATAATAATAATAATAATAATAATAATTTTATTTCTATACCGCCCTTCTCCCGAAGGACTCAGGGCGGTGTACAGCCTATTTAAAAACACAAAAAACACGACAACAATTAAAATTTAAAATCATTAAATAATTAGGCTCCAATTAAAATCCCAGAAATTTAAAATACCCCAATTTAAAACATTATGTTAATAGCCCTGCCTGGCGGAACAACAGGGTCTTCAGAGCGCAGCGAAACACCCGGAGGTCGGAAATCTTTCGTATTTCGGGGGGCAATTCATTCCACAGGGCTGGAGCTCCCACAGAGAAGGCCCTCCCCCTGGGTGTCGCCAGCCGACATAACTTGGCTGATGGCACCCGGAGGAGACCCTCTCTGTGGGAGCGAACTGGTCGGTGGGAGGCTATTGGTGGCAGAAGTCGGTCTCGAAGGTACCCGGGTCCTATGCCACGGAGCGCTTTAAAGGTGGTAACCAACACCTTGAATCGCACCCGGAAGACCACTGGGAGCCAGTGCAGCTCGCGCAGGAGGGGTGTCACATGGGCACAACGGGTTGCACCCATAACCACCCGCGCGGCCGCATTCTGGACCAGTTGGAGCCTCCGAGTGCTCTTCAAGGGGAGCCCCATGTAGAGAGCATTACAATAGTCCAACCGGGAGGTGACAAGGGCGTGAGTGACCGTGCGCAAGGCGTCCCGATCCAGAAAGGGCCGCAACTGGCGAATCAGGCGAACCTGATAAAAGGCCCCCCTGGCCACGGCCGTCATATGCTCTTCTAAAGACAGCCGTGCATCCAGGAGGACACCCAGATTGCGAGCCCTCTCTGTGGGGGGCAAAGATTCACCCCCAATAGTCAGCGATGGCACCTGCTGACCATATCGGGGCGCCGGAAGCCACAGCCACTCGGTCTTGGAGGGGTTGAGTCTGAGCCTGTTCCTCCCCATCCAGGCCCGCACGGCCTCCAGGCAGCGGGACATCACATCAAGGGCATCGTTGGGGTGGTCTGGGGTGGAGATGTACAGCTGAGTATCGTCAGCGTACAGATGACACTTCACCCCGAAACCACGGATGATCTCACCCAGCGGCTTCACATAAATGTTGAACAGGAGAGGCGAGAGGACCGACCCTTGTGGCACTCCCCATGCGAGATGCCTCGAGGTCGACCTCTGTCCCCCTGCCAACACAAACTGCGAGCGGTCGGAGAGGAAGGAGGAGAACCACCGCAAAACGGTGCCCCCTATTCCTAACCCCCTCAACCGCTGCATATGAAATGAAATATTGACTGAGCAGTGTTGGGTTTTAGGGTTTAAATACTGCCTGTAATTTCATGAAGAGAGACAAAATAATACTGAGTCAAATTTAAGCAAATGCTGATGTTGTCCAATTTCTCCTAGCAATGGACATTTGAAAGAGTGCTTGGCAAACCAAAAGGAAGGAGTTTTCTTATTATCCAAGCCACAGGATGGCAGTAGTTGCTGACAGGAATTTTTTTTCGTTCCTACTGTCTCCCTTCTCCCTCTGCAAGTGCATGGTCTGTCAACTGAATGTTGATCCTTTGATTGCAACAGGAATTGACTGATCAGCTTCTTGCCTGAGCCTGATATCCAGGCTGAGAAAGTGACTAGCCCAAAGTCACCCAGCCAATAACTTGCATGCCTAAGGCAATACTAGAACTCACAGTTTCCTGGTTTCTAGCCTGGTGCCTTAACCACTAGACCAAACTAGCTCTCAGATGCTGATAGGAATTGTTGCCGAGGAAAAGAGAACTGGAGATAGGACTTTGCTGCCTGCAATGGCCAGATTAGAAAAGCAGTAGAATGAGGATGGAGACAGTAGGTGGTAAATGGAGGCAGGAGCTGTAAATATCCATCGGTGACGGTTGGTGGGAGATGAGAGAGCTATATTGTCCATGTGTGTGGCTTTTCCTGCGTATGTTCAGAACTGGAACAGGAGTTAATTGGGAACTGTCACATGCTGGGTGCATGTGAGACCCTGCCAGCCAGACTGCAGCAACTCGCTGTACTCTGCCGCTTGGCTGCCTAGGGGATTCACCAGCCAATCACCTCCAAGAGAAATACAAAAGAGCCTCCTTGCTGCCAGCCTGGGGCTTGCTCAGCACCGCCTGGGCATGCACTAGTCTTGGGAATAGAGAGGGGATGGGCAAGGCTGGGGGAGGGGGGACTGCAGGAGGCAGGAAGTGCTTCCTACTGGGACAGGCTAAAGCTGCAGCAAACTGGAATTCCCCTTTACCATCTAGCTAGTTCTCTTGCAATCACTCAGATTGTTTTCTGTTGAAAGAAGCTGATTCTAAACAAACTCTCAGGTCCCTTCTCGACCTAACCATCTGTCTTTCATATTTGTGAAGAACTTTCCTAAACTGGCCTCCCCTCTCAAGAGTCATATCTGCAAAGATAAACTGACCTCTGAAAACCTATGCTGGAGCAGCTGGAAGAGGCAATTGCAGCAGAAAAAACGGCAAGAGATGAGAGAGACTAAAAACCCCTCCTTTCTCACTATTCTCAGTTTCTTACCCTCCAAAGGAGCTTTGCTAGCTCAGGATTTAAATTTATATCTTGGTGGAGGTTGGAGGGCTAAGGAAGACATACAAGCAATAATGGGAAGCTAATTCAGTTTTGGGTTTAAAAATTTAGCATAACACTAGATACAATAAGAAGACCTTACAACTGCATGAGAACAAAACATTGTTCACATTCCACTACACTACAAGCTATTATTTTTATTATTATTTTATTTGTGATACAACAGTTGGTTCACATATGGCATAAAGCCATGCAATTAAGCTGAGTGGGCAGCTTTCCCAGGATTGGAGGCTGCAATTTGCATCTCCAATCAACATGAAGGTCAAAGTTGATGTCACTGGTAAGGAAGGTGCCCCTTTTTAGCCTTGGGGAAATTAAGGGTAGGAATAGAGACAGGAATCACTGGGAGACAAATTGTTCCCACTCCTACATTAAAAAAACTTTCTTAGATGTTAGGGTATGGTCCAAATCACTGCTAGATTTTTGCAATTCCACTTTGGACTTTTTGGGAGGATACATGAGTGGAAATTGAAACAGTTTGCCTCCTAGTGGCTTTTTGTTCACATCTTTTTAAGAAATAAAAAAAAATGTGCTGCTGAAATCAGCCATTTTGCCACCTCTATTTTCTTTATATTTTGTATTCTCTTTCACCTAATCCTTTCTGATTGTACTGTGTTTACATACTTTCTAAAACTGCCACTGCCACAAATTCTCCCTGTGCAATTATATTTTATATTTTGTTTTATGTCATTCTTTAGCTATTAGCAGTCTTAAGGAAGACTTTACCAGGAATTATACAGTAGTATATGTTTCTGTTTCTTTGCAAAATATGCTTTGAAGTCATAGTTCTATGAAGCATTTGTCATGCAATAATTCTAACTAAGGTGCTATCACAAACTCTGTTGGTCCTGATTTCTAGGTAGGATATGCCAGACAACAGAATTTCAGTAATCAGTTACAGTAGGTATCTCACAAATGTATGGGGACACCATGAGGTGTGTTTCATCTTAGCAAAATAAATTTTAAGGTGCCAGAAAAATTAAGGAAATTTAGCTTTGTATGAGTAAAGAAAGGGGAAGGATCTGAACTTGGTATAAAATCTAGAATTTAGTGCTGAGATGATACCCTGCTGTGAAACTGGAAGGTTACTTAACTCATCCTCTGGATTTTTTTAACAAATAACTTATGTAAAAGGCCATGTTTAAGCCATAATCATTATCTCTGCACTGCATAGATATACTTTCATTCTAATAACTTTGACTATGAAATGCAAATAAAAATGGTCTATTTAACAGAAATGTATTATCCTACACCAAAATATTATATAGAAATAAGAATAGTGAGAATTTGTTTGTTTGTTTGTTTGTTTGTTTGTTGATTGATTGATTGATTGATTGATTGATTGATTGATTCGATTTATATGCTGCCCTTCTCCGGAGACTCAGTGCGGCTTGTTCCTCCTCTGTTTGTAACAGTTAAGTGCTCCAAAAAAGCAACAGTATTTCCCCCTTTTTCTAGCTGAATGATGAACAAGAAATTTCTTTTCAGCTGTTTACTCTGTGAAAAAGAGAATGCTATTCTAATATTGCCAGCCTACAAATAAGTTTCTAACAGATTTTAAAAACATTCTGTTAGCTGTGCCATTTTTCCATGAATGAATCTCAAATAGTGAAAGTTATGTTTCAGTGATGTTGGTGTCTCATGAAGGTATTTCTATGGACCTTTTCCATTTTGTGAGAATCATATACAGAAATAAAGTACACAACAGTCACACATTCACCTCCTGCTATGGGAAAATGTATATAGTGTTTCAATACATAGGGTAATATTGAGCATAGAAACTGTGTTGGCTTGAACTACAATTATTACATTAAGCAGTCCAGAATAATCCAGAAGCAGTGATTCCCAGTAACTATAAAAGTATAATTCCATCTTTAGAATATTTCTTTGCTGGATTTTTCCACTTCACCTTAAAATATTTGGTATAGTAGTTGGTGGGGAAATGATCAGAATAGAGCTGGAAGAGACCTTGGAGGTCGTCTAGTTTAATCCTCTGCTCAAGCAGGAGACCCCATACAATTTGAGGCAAGTGGCTGTCCAGTCTCTTCTTAAAAACCACCTGTGATGAAGTACCCAAAACATTTGAAGGCAAGCTGTTCCACTGGTTAATTGTCCCATCAGGAAATTTCTCTTCAGTTCTACAGGTTGGTTCTCTCCTTGATTAGTTTCCATCCATCCATCCTTTAAGGTGTTGGTTCTCATCTTTAAAGCCCTCCATGGCTTAGGGCCAGGGTACCTACGAGACTGCCTGCTGCTACCGATAACCTCCCACCGGCCAATATGCTCTCACAGAGAGGGCTTCCTCAGGGTACCGTCGGTCAAGCAATGTTGGCTGGCGGCCCCCAGGGGGAGAGCCTTCTCTGTGGGGGCACCCGCCCAGTGGAATGAGCTACCTCCTGGAATACGACTGATCCCGGACCTCCGGACCTTCCATAAGGCCCTGAAGACTTATTTATTCCAGCAAGCTGGCCTAGTCTAAATGGTTTTTAATGGGATTTTTAAATTTTATAGACTTGGGGTTTTAAATTGGGTGGCTGATTGATTTAATCTCTTTTAATTATCTTAACTTTTGTATTGTATGTATTTTAATTTTGGCTGTTCACCACCCTGAGTCCCTTTGGGAGAAGGGCGGTATACAAATTAAATCAATCAAACAATCAATCAATCAATCCATTGCTTCTTGTCCTGCCTTCAGGTGCTTTGAGGAATTAATTCCCCCTTCCTTGTGACAACCCCTTAGATATTGGAACATTATCATGCCACCCCTAGTCTATCTTTTCATTGAATTAGACACTCCCAATTCCTGCAACCGTTCTTCATATATTTTAGTCTCCAGTACCCTAATTATCTTTGTTCTTTTCTGCATGCTTTCTCAACATCTTTTTTATATCATGGTGACCAAAACTGGATGACCACACTTGGTATGATCCAAGTGTGGTCATACCAAGGCATTATAAGGTGGTACTATCATTTCATGTGATCTTGATTCCATTCCTCTGTTAATGCAGCCTAGAACTGCATTGACTTTTTTGGCAGCTGCAACACATTTCTGGCTCATATTTGATTCTCCACTAGGACTCCAAGGTCCCTCTCACAGTAATTACTATTGAACCAGGTGCCACCTATTCTATACATATACATTTGGTTTTTCTTGTCTAAATGTAGAATCTTACTTTTCTCACCACTGAATTTCATTTTGTTAGATAGAGCACATTGTTTGACTCTGTCAAAATTCTTCTCTATCTTGAGCCTATTTTCCTGACTGTTGGCTATTCCTGCCAGCTTGGTGTCATTTGAAATTTGATGAGTATCCCTTCGTCTAAATGATTTATGAAGATATTGAAGAGCACTGGGAAAGAAGATTCTGGAATAAATTTGCTCCAATTCTTATGATTTGAGAGGCTGACTTGAGATTTCAAAAAATTGTCCTATAATGCTGATACAATATAGATCAGGACTCTCCAAACTTGGCAACTTTAAGACTTGTGGACTTCAACTCCCTGAATTCCACAACCAGACATGTCTGTTAAAGTTGCCAAGTTTGGAGATTCCTGATGTAGATATTAATAGTACTGTATATTGTATTGTCAATATAATGCTAGAAAAGTGACTCCTTATTTTAACAATAACAGTTTAGTGACTGGGTGAGAGATGTAAAGAGTTTAGCAATTTTTTTTTTTTTAGTTTCCTTTTTAAAGCAAGAACAAATATTGGTCTCCTGTTTATACAGCATTGTATTGTTTGGATATTAACATCATCTTATTATCTGATGGGATTAGGAAAATGGGCTAGTAGGATCATTTTCACAGACCTGACAATAGTGCAAACTGTGGGTTTTATATGTATGCATGTAATCTTGGGGAAAGAAAGAAATGGGGGAAATAATGGCAAGAAGAAAATCAAGCCTGCTCCTCATTTTTTATTTTTTTTTTTTTTTTTGCATAAAATGACTTATAGGAAAGGTTCTTATCAGGCAGCTGCAGGAGAACTTGTGGTTTCCTTCAGTTGATGGGACATTGGGAGAGGTGGAATAGCTCCTTATTCATCTTCTTGGGAGAAAAAACTTAACTACTCGTTTATAGCTCATATGACACAGATACTTTATTGATTTATTTGATTTATATCCTGTTTATCATTCAGGAAGTAAAGGTGGACTACATAGTACTCTTTCCTCCTATTTTCCCCCACAACATTAACTCCATGAGGTAGGTTGGACTGAGAGTGTAACTGGCTCAGAGACACTCAGTGAGCCTCTGTGGCTGAAGATGGACTAGAATCTGGGTCTCCTTGATCCAACACTAATGCATTATCCTGGTTTTCTAAAAGTCAGAAGATGGATGGGGACAAAGTTAGATCATTAAGGTGTCCTCAGTGAAACAAACTTTCTTCAAGTGAATTTGTTAATGAAAAGTGGCTTACATTTGGTATGCCATGGTAATGTTACTAGGAAAATAAGCAGTCTTCTGTATTCAGATGCTTTCTAGATAGGTTGAATGGCAACTCCTATAAAGTTAGGCCAACATGACTAGTGGCTATGAGTGCTAGTAATTATGAAGGTTCTTAGCAATAACAATTATGTGGGAGGCATCCAATATAGGAAAAAAATTAGGAGAACTGTCCACCACCTGCTGCCCAAAGGATGTATTGAGGGACTAATTTTATGTATCAGTATGCATTCCTTGGGAAATGACTACTGAACGTGGATAATATCTTGAAATCTAGATTCAAATGTGTATGCTTAGGAAACCAGTTACCTTTGCAATTATATAAAATAAAAATATGAAAAAGTAACTATGCAGATCCTGTAGATTAAAAACATCTCAGAGCCCAGATGCACAAACATGTAGATTGAAGCACAGATCACAAATGTTCATACTCAGGAGATACAAATTGCTCTATTATTTGCAGAATGCCTAGTGTTTATGAATGCCTACATTTAGTATATAACATCCATATATTTGCACAAATACCCAAATGCAAATGTTTATTAACACATATACAATAGCTCAAACACATTCATTGCCCCATATCCTCCATTAGCTCTAGCATCTGGATTCCTAGGGGAATGTTGAATGCACTAGGAAGACAGTTTCTCCTGCCAGCTCTGTCCCAGGAGAACAGTATAGTCCAATCCAGACTGGTTTACAGTCCCTTTTGGGATCCTGCCTAGTTAAATAGAGAGTTCCCTACTGAATAGGTATTTTTTCTTTTTCTCCTGTTTAATCCCTCAGCCCTGTGTCCAAGTAAGAAGGAACACTTCGCAAGTTCTAATCTTAGTGCTGCAGATGCTGCTACTCCCTGTTGAGTTTGGTGTTGTTGTCTGATAACATTTTCTGCCTAACTTGGAATTCACAAACTGCCTGCCCTGTACAAGGGCTCTGCAACAGATACAAGCTCCTTACCAAAGAGTGTCCATTGTGTTACAGGGATCTAGTTAAGATTTCCTGTTGTAAGCATACTACTATGTTTCACTTTCTCTTTTCATAGTAGAGTTAATTAGAAATGCAGCAAAAATTGATTAGTTGAAATGTTTGCCTTAGAAGTATTGCATATTATTCTCAGCAGAGAAACCATATCAGCTGAAAGCCTGAAACCCATTGTGATGTATCTTTAGAAAGTGACCATAGAAAGCAATATAACAAGCAGCAAAGATGGGGAGATTTTGGAATGGACATCACACAGCGTACCCGGCAAATTGCTGATGCCACCAGTTCTGCGTATATGCACACTATGTAACTTCTGTCATTATCCCATCAAACAACGATGGTACTTACATATACAGTACACAAAGGATTCTCCTGTCCAGCACCTATAAGCTACAAAGAAGCTTCCTGTCCAGCATCTACAACTATACAGACCAGTGGTTTTCCTTCACAGAGTGGGTGGATTAAGCTGAGCTACTACCATTACCATATATATCTCCTTGTAATTAGCTAACTGCTGTGGACTTTTAGTTCTCAAATCATTACTCTATCTGGCAGCCTGTGATACTGTAGCAAGAGTAGCTACAATGTTCTATGATTATAGAAATAGCAACCTTGGTCACAGTTTTGCAGTTATTTGTGACTTTGTTGCCTTCCCCATGTTTTACCTTCACAGTACCTCTTCTGAATTTGACTGATTTTCTTTCCTTTTCTGAGTTTTATCCCATGTATTGATTTAAAAAAAAACCTTCCTCCTTTAATCTGTGCAAAGATTATCAGTTGCCTTTTAACACAATGGGTTATTTTGGGGAAACAACTTGTTTTATACCAGCTTTTCCCAACCTAGCATCCTCTGTTTTTGAAAAAATTGCATCTGCCAGAATTCCTGCCAAACACTCACTTAAAGATAGCATCATCTACTTTAACCTTATCAGAATTTTACAATTCTATAGAGAAACTTATCTTGATAAGGAGTGGGTAGCATCTTTCCCTTCCCTCTGGTCTTATCAAAGGAAAATATTCCCAGTTTATTTACTCTTTTGTTAGTAGGATTAGTTTGTAATCTCCTGATCCTCCTAGTGGCCCTTTTTTTGATTCTGCTCTAACTTATCTGAAACTTTTAAAAATGTATACAGCTCTGAGTACAGTATTCAAATGAAGTATGCTGAATATAGAGTAACATTACAGTCTTACATCCCATGATTTGGAAGTTCTATTTCTGCTAATGCAGCCAGAAATTGTGTTTCATAATGTTTATTTATTTAATAGATTTATACGACCAGTCTTCTTAAACAACTTTGGAAAACTTACAATTATAAAATGAATAAATACATAAAGCATAAAGCATGAAAACAATAAAATAATAAACAAAAACTCTCTGCCATATCAATTTCCCTTGGGATGCCTCACAAAAAGCCTCAGTTCTCTCCTTCCATGTCTTCTACCCACACCATCCCAGAATCTCAGTAGAAAGCCAGCCCTTAATGGCCTTCTGAAAGGTAGAAGGGCAGGGACCAGTGGTGAAATTCAGCCGGATCTATCCGGATCGCCCGATGTGGTGGCATCAGCAGTGGAAGGCTCCGCCCACCTGCCCGGACATCACATCCTGTTTTTGACCCTCTGTGCATGCGCAGAAGGCTCTGCACATATGTGGAGGAGGCGCGCGTGAGCGCATTCACATTTGCTATCCATTAGCGAAGGTAAGTGAATTTCACCCCTGATAGGGACCTCTCAAATTGCTTCCACAATAGAGGCAGCCATGGAAAAGATATACTTCTAAGGTTCTGCTAGATGGCAAGATTTCAGGGAGGGGACCTGGAGCATGCCCATCCTATTTGATTTAGTGGGACAGGTGAATATTCTTAGGCAGTCCTACAAATAATCAGGTCCTGTGTCAGGTAGGGCATTAAAAGTGATAACCAGCACCTTGAATTGCCCCCAGAAGAAAACTGGAAGCCAATGTAGTTCATGCAACAAAGGTGTAACATGGATAGGTAACCAATACTGTATCTGCTGCTGTGTTCTGCACCAGTTGTAACTTCTGAGTAGCCTTCAAGAGCAGCACCATGTAAAGTGCATTGCAATAATCCAGCCTGAAGGTGACTAAATTGTGACTGATTGTGAGCAAGGCTTCCTGGCTAGGAAAGAGCGCAATTGGTGCACAAGATGAATCCTTAGCCTTGATTGCTACCTGCTCATCAAGTGGAAGCCCTGAGTCCAGAAGGACCAAACCTTTCAGACTTGCAAGTTCTGTTAACATAGACTTACAGTAAAATAGAATTAGTCCATCTTGTTGTGTTTCCTGACTAATTTACCTGGAAGGGCTGACAACAGTTTTGCAAATCTGAAAGTACAAACTTTCTGACACCACTTTTAACTGCTTGATCTATTAGGGTGGATTCTTAAGTTTCTTTTTCAGGCAATTAAACTTCTGGGAGCTCCTGCCTCTCTTTCTGATTGTTTCCTAGGCAGCATCTGTATGCATTTCACAGCTCCCTGTACTGATGTGCTTTTATAATTAATATGTTGAAGTTGGACTTGGGAGACCCAGCTTCCAAGTCCAAACTTGATCAGAGCTCACAGGGTGATTTTGGGGTGAGTCATTGTCTTGGCTCAATCTATTTCACAGGAATGTTATGAAGATAAAATTAGAGAGGAATCCTTTTCCCTTCCAAGGCTACCTTGAGTTTTCAGAGAAAAGGTGGGATATAAATATAATAAATAAAGAAATAAAGAAATAAAAGAAATAAGTTAAATTCAGCAAAGCACAGAAATTGCAAAGACCTATTTTATAATATCTTCTAAAACTAGTTGATAGCTATTAATGACTGTCAATTTAAATGTGACATGAAATCTCAGAATTCAAGAGCAGATTTTAATTAGTAACTTTAAGGAGCAAAGAAATAAAAACTAAGACTTCCACGTCTTTAGAGGGGACATGGTTTGGCACTTGTTGCTTGGCCATTCTTGTGGTTGAAAAAAATATAGAGAGTATACAAAATAATCAAAATCACATAATATTATTGAGGCTGGATGTTTTGTTGTCTTATTCAATTTTGAGAAAAGATAGTTCTGACATTTTGCTTTAGAAAACAGACAGAAGAGATCAGAACTACTTCAGTCCCTTTAGTAAAGCATGCCCTCCATAACAATACAAATGTTTGGGTAAATTCACCTGGAGATAAAGCTGTTTGTGAATATAATCCTTCACTGAGCCCCTGCTTAAAAAAAAGAAAAGAAAAAAATAAACCGTATGTTCTCTTGTGGCAATGGCAATCAAATTTGCAACATCTGCAGCATGAGTTCCTGGAATCTTGAGAATTTCAGAACAGACAAGGCCTGGTGCAAAAGTCTCCTGGAAACTTCATTGAGCAAAGAGAGCACACTGTGAGCAAATCAGAATCTTTGGCTCCAGAACTTGTTCTGGAGGAGGAAAACCAGGGGTTCAGTTCAGAAGGTCTGAAGAAAACACTTAACTTTCTGAAACAAGTGACAGGAAGCACCTGCTCAGCAGTGGCCTCTACACCTGCAGAGTTTACCCTGCTTCCAATTTATTCTAGTAAGTCACAGAGCAGACCTGCCTGTTTCACTGATGGTAATGTTCTCCCTCATGCACAAACAGAACGATAAGAAATGCCGGATAGCAAGGGTAAGGATTTGCTATCAGATTGATGCTTTGTTTTGGTGTTTTCTGTAGAAATTAGGTTCCAGAAAATATTGACCTTGCATTCCCAATGCCTTCAAGCTTGAATTCTGTGCACGTGGTTTGCAAATTTAATATAATTTTTCTGCAGTCTTCATATTTCCCAATGTATTGTAACCATTGCTGTTCCAATCTTAGCAAGTGGAGGGAGGCACCTGCAAAAAAGGCCTGAGTTTCTGAACAGCTGTGTCTCTTATAATAAGAGGAAATGCTGCTTGTCTGAGAGTGGCATCCACTGCCACGTGGTTGGATCAATGGCCATAAAGCTGTGTCCATGTGATTTATGTCTCCCAGAGCAGCAGTGCTAGCTGCACAGTGTGCAGTAAAAAGCCTGATGAACCAGGATATACAATAGAACTGAAAAGAAAGCTGCAGGTATAAAAGGGGGTGGGCTGGGGAAGATGGTACTGTAGGATTTCTAAATACAGGGTTTGAGGGAGGATACATCAATGCCTCCTGCTGGGGACTAAATGGGACTTTTGCCAGCTGCATCCCAATCCATCTCAGCATTCATCCAGTGCATCTTAAATTATTAACTTGACCATGGGCATGGCCAGAATCAGCTGGAGTTGCTGCATCTCAGTGGGTCTGCACCTAAGTTACATAGCTTCAAGACTGCTGTATATCTAGGATGCCTTCACAATGCTCTCCTCAGTTTGCTAACTGGTTGTTTTAGGTTCTGACTTTCAGAATTCTCAACCAGAATGGCTTTATTTTTGTAGGCTTAAAATACAAGAAGTTGAAAACAGCCATCTGGAGGGCACCCTATTGAAGAAAGGATAGAGAGTAAGATCTATGCTGGTGCTTATACAGTACATATTCTCTTTTATACAATGCCAAATTAACATGAATCACTATACTTCTAGTTCTAATAGCCAGAGAAGCTATTTGTTTCATTTATTTCCTAGAAACATGTATACACATGCACATGTGCACATATACAAATACATTTGTATACAATATATTGCAACACTATTTCATGTGGCATCTAGGGTGGAATTGAATCTTGATTCATCCCATCTCTGCCACAAAACCATTGATCAGAAAAACTCAAGCTCAGTTCTATTGGTGTAAAATATTAATGTTTCACAGGGTTATTTTCATAGCAAATTCAATAAAACCTATCACATAGTTTGCAAATTAGAAATGCCATAGTAACTACCATGTTTCCCTGAAAGTAAGACCCTGTCTTATATTTTTTGAATCCTGAAATTAGCGCTTGGCCTTATTGCCATGCGCTCTAGCATTGGGGGTATTGTAATATGTTTTAATATTTCATTTTATAGTAATCAGTTCTAGAAACTCAGCTTTGGTGTTTAGGTTAACTTGGATATGCTTCTCAGTATGATAGCAACATAAATGTGGAAAGGAGAGAGAAAGGGTATTTTTTGTAGCATTCTGCAATATATACAGTATCAGGATATTTTTTGTAGCATTCTGCAATATATACAGTATCAAATTTCTAATATCTACAACAAAGAACTGTAAATGTTCACTTTAATTAGGAAGCATGAATTTTGAAAAGATACTAGATTAAGAAATATTCATCATCAATTCCTAATGCTGACAGGTATTTCGTTTTCCTTAATTATCTCATTGGCACTTATCACTATGGAAAATTAGAAGGTCTCCAGCTAGTTCATGAGGGAAGAAGGATTTTCTTCAGAAAGGTTATTGTAAAGGTTTGTATTGTCATTAGTGAATTTTAGGTTTATCTGAAAAACTGGATTGTAACTAGTCCTTTTGAGTTTTCCATGGCTATTCAGCATTCTGTCACAAAGTGTGCCACTCAGCATTTGGGGAATAATGACTCATGTCTCTGCTATCATAGTGAACCATAATTGGACCAACATACTTCCCAGTCATCATCACTGCAGCCATAGCAGCTGGTTATGCCAAATGACAGATCCACAATCTCTTTGTTGCTGCCAGAAGGAACAGTTTACCCTGTTGCTATACATCTACTTGTAACAAGTATTTTCTGCAAACCCAAATTGGTAAAAAGACTGTTGCTAGCCTTTTAAATTTGGGTCAGCTTAACTTTAGAGTTTTTTTTTTTTTTAAATACACTGTTTTGCATTTCATTTAGTAGCATAGGAGCAACTGGAGGAATGTGTAAATACTGCCTTTGTTTACTATGCTAAAATTCTATGTTGCACTTAATCTGAGAATGTTGGGTTTGAGGGGGGGTTTGCAAAAAAAAAAAAGGATTCAACAGTAATTAAGCAACATAATTTGATTAATTTGCCTAAGATGGTAGATACTCACAACATGCTAAGCTAAAAAATTGTTAGTTTGTGGCTCAGTGTACTTTGCAAATCCAGGGAAATAGCTTAACAAACAATGATTATATGAGTTAGCATGTTGTATGAATTTAGTTGGTGTCTGAGGTTGAGAGGATCAGATTTTTAAAAAGAATACAGACGGGATAGATATTTGAATGCAATGTTTTAGATTTTCCTTAGGGTTGATGTGCTTTTGGGAGGTGCAGTGCAGAGACTGTAGAGCACGGGTGTCAAACTCGATTGTATTACATGACATATTATCGTGACATTTTTGCCTTTGCGGAGCTGGGGGTGGGTGTGGCCTGTGTGTGATACATCTGGCCCATGGCCCACCAGTTTGCCACCCCTGCTGTAGAGTCTGCAGGATAATGACACAAAGTAGGTAGTCTACAGTATGTTTTGATATTTTATCTTTTTTTTCGCATATGCGGATGTTTTGAATGATATGTTTTATTTTTAAAAATAAGTGAAAGCTGTTCTGGGGATTTATACAATTGTTTCATTATCTCTCCAAAATAAATGACACTAACTTTTGGCACTATACCAGAAAAATCTGATTCATACTTGGAGAGGACTCCAGAAGGAGGCAGAAAAAATGGAATTTGCCTCTTCTTAAACTGATGCATCTGAGACTGGTACTTGTCATGGAATATTAACCTAGACACCCGACCAAGTAAGACTATTTTTATATATTAAGGCATTTTTATATATTACAGATCCAAATTTGGTGATTACTCATTGAAACCAACTGAGTCTTGGAAAATTTTGTGATCTGAGTTCTGAAGCTTAGTTCTGATAATTAGAACCATGCTTGTTGTTCTATTTTCCAAAGCATAGTCTTATTTGTTCCAATGGTAGTTTGACATGTAGTGCTCTGGCCAAATTATGTTTGTGTGTATGATACAGTATTTCAGAACAGAAACTCCAAGCTCCAAATCCTTTCATGGAAAAGAAAACAAACATGCAGGCCTTTAGTTTTAATCAAATGCAATTGCTCAGAATACATGGAGTAAATTTTCCTGCAGCATTATGTTTTCTTCTTTTGTTTTGTTGTTTTTTGAGCTAGCATTTAAAACAGCATGTTTGCTAACTTCTAAACCGAACACTGGATGAGAATATGATAACTGTTTGGTCTCCATTACATTGAACTAATCAAGGACTTGTTGCTGTCCATAATTTAAAGATTTGCCTCATAGGTATACTTTGGGGGTGGGTAGGCAGCAAGGACAAACTTACAACATCACATTGCTGCTATTCAAACCATATGACTTGTGTCTAGACAGTTGGATAAAAAGATGGGCCTTTTGTTTTCAAATCACTACATGTTACATCTTTTCATTTACTGTTTCCTAATTTGCATTGGATGCCTGTGGTTTGTTTTATTATAGTAAACCTAGAAATACATTAATTTTTTTAAAAAGTTCACAATATTTTAAAACAGATGCAAATCTGTGGGGTCCTTGATGCTTTCTGAGCTTGGTTGTTTTCTTACAGGTCTTTCATTACCAAACTAAGTAACAGCATCAGTGCTAGAAAGGAGTGGGGTTTGCACTTATTTTATATACTAATGGCTTGCCCTGTCACTGTTGGTGGAAGTTGTTTTAGTGGTTCCTTGGTTAGGCTGTTGTTTACTATTAGATTGTTTGTTTGAGTTAGTGGTTTCTTGTTTACTAGATTGGGTTATTGTTTTTGATTGTTGGTCTCCAAGATTAAGACTAGATCACCAATCAAGAAGTAAACAATATCATAACCTACAAGTTTATGTGTTCTCATCTTGCCTTGATGTCTTCAGGATATTTAACAGGAAAAAGTAATCTGTCTATGCTCACATACATAAATATATAAGCAGGTTGACGTATGTCCACAACTGAGCCTAAAGTTTCAGTTGCAGTTGTTAAGTGAGTTGTGCCTCATTTTACAACCTTTTTTGCCACAGTTGTTAAGTGAATCACTGCAGTTATTAAGTGAATCACACTGTTGCTTATTGACAGTGGCCCTATCTTGTTGGCATCTATATTAAATATAAAAATTCAAAAGCAGAAGCTTTAACCATTGTAGTAATCCCATATTTCATCTGTTGTATTTCTGCATCATTGCAGGTTGAATAGGAAATCTACAAATTGTAGTCTAAAAATAATCTGAGGACACCATATTGGGAAAGGCAGTTGTTGGCGTCTCCTATTAGTGATATGTATGAAAATTGGCAACTCAACTTCTAGTTCTAAAAGTCAACTGCAAAGTTGAGTCTAGAACAGGGCAAACCCTACCACTAAATAGTGTACAGCAATAATCTCAGGATACATATCAGATTTGGTGGAAATAGCAGGGATCTTATCTGTTGAGGTAGTTTCTTCTATATTCCTTGCCCTTTATTGGAAGGCAGAGCTATATAAGCTATATAAGACCTCATATTTAAGAACTCATCAGATCCTGTATATGGGACTCCTGATATGGAACCAAATGATCCTAAAATGTCTTGGTATATTAATATCCAATCTCTGTATAACTGGATAAAATTATGATTTTCTGTTGCTGTTATGCAAGTTTCTGGCTCATTCTAAACCTCAAACATCCACGCATACAGGATCTGTGGTGTGATCAGATACCAGTTTGCCACTATTCTCTCCCTCCAGTTTTTATAGAATTAGCTTTCTATTTTAATATTGGTAATGACAATACTAATTTCAACCAGGCTTTCATTATACACTGCTCAAAAACATAAAGGGAACACAAGCAGAAGATATCCGAGATCTGAATGAATGAAATAGTCTTATTAAATACTTTGTTTGTTACATACAGTAGTTTTGTGTTCCCTTTAGTTGTTTGAGCAGTGTATAAACTACTGTATGTAAGGAACAAAGTATTTAATAAGGCTATTTCATTCATTCAGATCTCGGATGTCTTCTGCTTGTGTTCCCTTTATTTTTTTGAGCAGTATATTTACTTAGAAGTAATTCCCATTAAATTCAGACAGATTTGCTTGCTAGTACCTATTCTTCTGATTGTGGTGGTTTTTTTTTTCCTAGTACAAATACATCTCACTCTTCCACACCCTTGTAACTGAGGCAATACTGGCTTTATTTCATGCAGATATATAAGAGAGCACCCAGATATGACAAAGTTCTGTTTCCTTCCTCCCATTTTCAGACTCCCAAAATATAACACGCACTCTGAAGCTTTCCCATCCTTCTTGGATCACGGTTTTTTGGGGGGTGGGGAAGAGAGGGAACAGGCCGAGTTTCTTCCAAGGTGTGTGGGGGGGGCTCTTCTAGTTGTGAGATCTGTTTTGCAAGGCAGCTGTGCGTACTTTTACAACAGGAAGCTTTTTCCTTTTCAAGGGCTGGCATCAGCTCCTGCCCTTGCTTTCTCTCCTCTGGTCTTTCCGCTGCGTTGTCTCCCTTCCGCCTTGGGGATTTACCTCCTCTTTCTGCCGGACTCTGCCTCTCCCTTTTGTTTTTCTCTCAGCCTTGGCATAGCAGATCCCTCCCTCGTTCCTGCGATCAGAGCAGCTCCTGGAGCGGGGGAGAGAAATGGGAGGAGGGAAGAAGGTCCCCCTCCTTGGATAGCTTCTGGGCCTCTTTCTGAGAGGCACTGGGAGGTGTGTGTGTTTGTGTGCGCGTGTACGCGAGAGCGAGCGAATGTGCAATAGCAGGAGCCTCCTCCATACCCCAACAGAGGGCCTGAGACAGCAGCAGCAGCAGCAGCCATTGTTCTGGGAAAACCTGGCAAACAAAGGACGGGCTTCCTCCTTTCCACCGAAGCCTTCCTGTTTCCTCCGCCTGCCATTCGCACAGCTAGGCCTCTCGGCGGCCCCCTCGCTCCACTCCTGCCTCGTCCGGTTGCAACTCGGCTTTTCTCTGTTATTATTTTCATTTTGAACTTTTCTCTCCCCCCCCCTCCCCATGGCTGGGTTGGAGTAAGGCGCCCGCGGAACAGAGATGTTCTGAGTTTCCGTCCTGCGTTCTCCCACCTTTTCCCTGCCCCACCACTTCTGCACCGCTCCGGCAGTTCTCCTCAGGTAAGCCTCTGGGTTGGGAGGGATGCGGAGTCCCAGGGTGCTTGGAATTGGTCGGTGGTGGCGGAGGCACTTTCCAGTGGCTTCTCCCCAGCAAATGGATCTCTTGCTGCTGTAGTAGTTGGTGCCAGATCCATGTGAGGATTTGTAACTAGCTATGCAAGAGAGAAAGGCAAGAGAGGCTTCAAGCCAATGCTGGAAGATTTTGGATTAATGGGTTTGGATTGGATATAGATATATGTGTGTGATCTGTGTGTGTGTTTATCTTTGTGTTTGTGTGTGAAAGTGATCTTTGGGTAAAGAACTTGCTATTTCCCACCTTATGCATTTTAGTTTCCTTTCATCCTCTTGAATTGATGGGTAGAGATGCAAGTTCTGCTCTCAGAAGATAGTTGTAAATTGGATTGTGGAGAGGGAAGTGAAATACAGGAAGTGCAGAGAATATAACTTTGTATGGGGAGGCTTTTGGATGTGGGTACTCTGTTTTGGAGGAATGGGACTGGAAAACCAGGAACATATTTTAAAAGTTCCCAATCGAGGTGTGCAGTTCATCAGGGGGCTGAATGAAATGGCTGGCCAATAGACAACGAGGTAGAGTTTGACTCTGCAACTTCTAGAGATCATGATGACTTTCAAACAGGAAAGGCAGGTTCCTGGTATCCTAAAAAGAAATCCACCTCAGAAGTGTGCAGTATAGAAATCACAAAGTGTTGTGAGTAGCACTGTTTGTCTGGAGAGAGCTCCAGTTCATGTTGTCAATCTGTTCTTGCAACCATTTCTATAAGTCTCAGACCCTTTCCCCTCACTTCTCTCTTGTTTTTTTTTCCCTTGTAAATAAGAGTAGCATCCCTGTACTTGGCTGAGGTTGCAGGTTTTTCCAGTTCCCAGACTATTTCACTCAAGTAGAAGAACAGGATTGGTTGGTGATAAAATGGAGTTTGTATCTTAAATAAGTGTGTGTTGGCATTGCTGCCAGATTATACAGAGGGGCCTTCTTAACCAAGCCTCATGCTTTGCTGAATTTGCTACACCATTTCTAGATTTGAAGCAAATGGCCCCATATTTTTATGCTTTTAATATATGCAGCTCTTGGGGAAAATAATGAAGAGCATTGTCAGCAATTCTGTTTAATATCCTTGAATCTGAACATAGTTTTTAACACTGAAGAAATTGCTTAATGGGTGAAATGTATATTGAGTATGGTTGGAAGGCAGTTCCTTGTATCTTGATTTATTCATTTAGAAAAACCTTGTCATATTAGAAACATGCTTGCCTGGAGATTATTATATATTAACTAATTTTGAACATTAGAGACTACTGTTTACTCAGGCCATGGTCCTGAATATTGATATAGTATTAAAATGAGATTTACAGTGATAGTATTATCAAGGGTTAAATAAAAGTTGCATATTGAATTGATAGTAGTATTAAAGTTATAATCTAGATGGCCTGGGGTCTGAGATAATATTGCTAACCTTTATTGTCGTGTGTATGGTGCTTGCACTAAACTTTGAAATAATATGGAATCTGCATATCCATATTTTACCTAAAAGAAGCCTAGATGCTGAACACCAATAGTTTACTTGTGCATAGGCAAAAACAGAACTATTTCTACTCTAGCACTATTACATGTTCCTTGCAAATCTTCTGGCAGTTAGGAGAAAAGATAATTTAAACAAATAGGATTTAAGACAGAGGTCTTCAAAGTTGGCCACTTTAAGACTTGTGGACTTCAACTGTCAGAATTCTCCAGCCAGCTATGCTATGCTGGCTGGAGAATTCTGGGAGTTGAAGTCCACAAGTCTTAAAGCTGCCAAGTTTGGGGACCCCTGATTTAAGACATGGCAGAGTGGAATGAAATTTCTGCATGCCTTTCAGCTTGATGTTAAGGAAACAGCAAGAAGGCTGATAGATGAATTTGTAAAATCCTTAGACCTTCCATGCAATACATAACTCATTATGAAAAATTGGGGAATACATATTTTTAGACGATTTGGTGACTTGTTCCAATTACCTAAGTCCTTTTCTCATAGAAACTGTTAGACTCACTATATGGTGATAGATGCAGTGTTGGAAAGCAATAATATCTCAGAGGCAGGGTGTCAGTATTCATTCTAATGCGGAGTCAACATTGGGCCCAGCAGAGTGTTGTAATATGTCAATAAAAGTCAGTGGTGTTTGGCAAAGTATGGTGTCCACTACATAATATTAGAACTTTGGGATCATCCAGTGAAACTAAATTGGGAGAAATTCTAGTCAAATGAAGGAAGTACTGCTTCAAACAGCACATGATTGAAGTAGAATTTGCTATTACAAGATGTAAGGCATAGCTTCTCATAAAAAGTTTGGTAAGCTACCTACCTAGTATGAGAGATAGAGATTTTATTTTCAGTACTAGAAAGATTGAAATGGGGATAATGTTGGCAGCATGTTCTATTTGTGGGCTCTTCCAGAGCATTTTGTGAAGATAGAATGCTGGGCTACATAAATCTTTGATTTGATTCAGAATGATTTTTATTTATTTTTAGGTAGGGCAACAATATTTAACTCCTTTATATGGGGGAATCATTTCTAGTTGTTGTCCTTACTTACTGCTACTTAATTCTTTCAAATTATTAGGTAAATATATTTAGGAAAAGAAACAGAGACATGCATTATTGTACATAATTTCTTTTCTAGAGGTAACAGTGCAGGAGCTGACAGTGTCTTTACTGATAAATCTAGCCCTTTGGCTGATGTTAAAGAGTCAAGATTGTAAAGATAAGAGAGGTGGAAGGAGGGAAGAAGAAATGTAATACATTTTAAGGTTGGAAATATTTTTCATTTTTTAAAGGTAAGAATCATAGGTTAGGCTTCTTATTTCTAAGCTTTATTGCAGATGATAATTACAACTTGCTTCAGCATCTCCTTACAATGAAAACATATCCTTTATTTGAGTGTTGGTGGAGAATGAAGAGTAGTTGAGTTTGTTAACATCATTACAGTGGTCCTTTGGAGATTTAGTAGAAATAAATCTTGTGGTATTCAGTCCAACATTGGCTGCAACTTTAAGCGTAGTTATAAGGCATTACATTTTTGCACAGAAACTTAGGATAAAAACTTTAGGACATCACAACAGGTAATAAGAATATTTAAAATGGAACGTATTATTTAGAGGAAGGTTAGACTGTAGTTTGATTTGATCTTGATTCAGATGTGAATTCAGATTTTGTCTCTGTATACCCATATACAGACCTGTATATAGTCTGTATATAGAGCCTTGGTGGTGCAGCGGACTAAGTGCTGTTATGTAGCACTTAGCTGCCAGCTGCCTGCAATTAGTGCGAGTTCAAATCTCACCAGGCTCAAGGTTGACTCAGCCTTCCATCCTTCCAAGGTAGGTAAATTGAGGACTCGGATTGTGGAGGCAATAAGCTAATTTTGTAGAAACACCGCTTATGGGGGGTCAAAAGCCCTAATAAGCAGGTATATACAAAAGAATGAAGGCTATTGCTATAAGTGCATTGTAAGCCGCCCTGAGTCTTCAGAGGAGGGCGGCATATAAATTGAACTAATAAATAAATCTATATAAATAAAAATGTAAATGTCCGTTTGTACATAACCACACATCTCCAAAAGTTCTTCACCGATTGCTTTCAAATTTTGACGCAACATTGCATTTGACTACAGGCGTGTTTCTATATACCTATATTATATACATGTCACACCTGTGACAGGTAAAAACATGAAAAACATTGGAAAACATTGAAAGACATTGACAAACATTGACAAACATTGAAAAACAGTGCCATCTGCTGGACGTAAAACCAACATTGCAGCCTCCCAGCCCTGATTACGCTCAACAGATTTCTGCTCCTTATATTTAGACTCTCCATATTGCTTCCAAGAAACTGCGCATTTGGAAGGCAGAAACGCCCGAGGGCCATATCCTGCCCCCAGGCTCGGCAGGTAAGCAGCTGGCTCCCGGCCAGGAAGCCCTCGTAGCTGGCGCTTCTAGGGCTGGGTGGGGCCTGCCCGAGCCTGGCTCTGACCTCCCCCTCTCCCGGCCACCCTGCGAACTATCCTCACCCGCTGCTGCTGCCCATCCCCCTCGCCAGCTGCTCTCAGGGCTCCCTCCAAAGAACACCTGACAATGAGGCTGCCTGGGTCCGCCGAGCGGGAACCCTCCATCCCTCGCCTGGCCCAGCGCTAACACGGGCCCTGAGGTCAGAAAGACCAGACGCTAACCGGTGCTATGCAAATCTGGTCGGTGAGCATGAGATGGAGGCAACTGGAGCCTTGGGGCTGCCTTTGACCAGCACCTCCTTTGATTCCCAGGTGGGCGCTCTGGCAGTTCATGGAGCCTATATGAAAATTTCAGCCTCTGGCAGAAAAGGGGCTCTGGGGAGGCTTCGGGGGGTGGAAACGGGCAGGAGGGAGCATGGGCAGCCCTCCTTCGTTTCACCTGGAAGAGCGGGGGATTTAATCATTCCCCTGCCCTTAGCAGGCGGAGGAAGAGAACTGCGTAGCAGGGTCCAGTGGGGTGTGCATGACTCCTGGCTTTGCTGCTTTCTTCCTTCGGATGGGAAGTCCCAAACCAGCCTCGAACCCCCACTGCACCCCCTCCCTCCCTTTCCTTCCCTGCTATGCATCTCCCCGTTGAGCCCCCAAAGAACATCTGTGTAGGGAGGACGGAAGCACCCCCCCCCCCCGAGTTTCTGCTGTGGTGCGGAGAGCTGCGAAGGCCTGGCCTGAAAAGGTAAGGGTGATGGTGGGGGATGCAGAAGAGGCTGGGCCAGAGACAGAGATAAACAGAGAGAGAGGGAGAGAGAGACATAGAGAAATACAGAGAGACGGGGGGGGGGAGACACATACAGAGATACAGAGAGAGAGGGGGGGAGAGAGAGAGAGATAAAGAGGGGGAGAGAGAGAGATACAGAGAGAGGGGGAGAGAGAGAGAGAGAGATACAGACGGGGGAGAGAGAGAGACATAGAGAGACACAAAGAGAGGGGGAGACGGAGGATTTTGTGGTTTCCATTGTTTTTTAGCAACCGGTTCTCTGCCCTAATCACCAGCTGGGTAGGTGTGGCTCGGGGGCTGTCATGTGACTGATGAAAGTGAGTGACGTCGAGTTGGCCATGCCCACCAAATGTTCGTGGAGACATTGGAACTTCAGCCTCACTCTTTTAGCCCAGCGGAAGCACCAGACTGGGCCATAGCAACGCGTGGCCGGGTACAGCTAGTAATAAATAGATATGGTATATATTTTGTCTCTGTATAGACAAGAAACAATGGATGGAAACTAATTAAGGAGAGAAGCAACCTGGAATTAAGGCAAAACTTCCCAACAGTGAGAACAATTAACTAGTGGAACAACCTTTTTGACATGGCGTGCCAAAAGTGGGGGGAGCGCGTGGGTGTCATGCGTGTGGGTGCCCACACCCATAATTCAATGCTCCCTGCACATGCGCGCATGATCCCCCCAGCACTCCCCCCACTTTTGGCATGGAATGGCCCGGTGGGCCAGTAGGCCCGTTTATTGCCCTCCCCAAGCTCCAGAGGTTTCCTAGGAGCCTGGGGAGGGCGAAAACGCCCTTCCCCACCCCCCAGGAAGCCCTCTGGATGCCGGAAACGGCCCATTTCCTGACTTCCAGTGTGACCGGAAGACCCGTTTTCCGTTGCCCTGCTTAATGCACATTTGTTTGGTAGCTTTTGGAAACTATTCTAACAGATAGATAGTTTTCCATTGGATTTATTTAGATTTAGAGTTCCACAGTAGCACGTCTTAGCCTAGTCTCTTCAGGCCCTTGACATTAAATTTAAGTCTGTCACTTTCTTTTTAAAACACAGTGGTAGTACCAACCCATGGGGCTGGTGGTTACACAACAGTCTGCTGAGCAAACTGACCAATATCACTCAAAGAGCACACAGTGAAAGAATTGTACAATCTAATGAAAAACCGGAGTTTCCAACTATATAGAAAAAAGTGCTCCACCAATTAAATTTCCCATTTCCTTCAGTGTACTTAAAGGCAGATTATTTAAGAGTTAATATATTTGGAAGACTTTTGGAAATAAAAAAAAGGATGATGGCAGATGAATAACTGAATTTGGAAATTAGATAGTAGCTATGCACTGTCTAAATGGAGCTGCTCTATCCTTCTGTGGCTGAATATGTAACCTTTTGAATTTTACTGTGCTGGCAGGAAAGAAGCCTTGAGGTTTCATATTGGAAAGATAAAAACTATCAGCATTTTTGCTTTGCGGTTATTAGCCAGACTTTTTTCAATTATCCCTAATTTTAAAATGATAAGGACATACAAAACTAGAACTCTGAGAGATTAGACTAGAGTACCTTGTCAACAACCCAAATTCTGCACATGTGATCGAAGGAACACTACGATGGTCATGAATTCAAGAACAGGTCATAAATCAATTTTTCAGTGCTGTGGTAACTTCAAATAATCATTAAACAAATGATCGTAACACTAGCTGTAGAAATTTATAGCCTTAGACTATAATCCTATGAATCTTTACATGAGTGAAAGCTCAATTGAATTTAATGGTTTTACTGTGGTGGGATATATAAACCAGCAGACAACTTTCCCCCATCATAATCTTGCCTTATTGCATGATGCAGTATTGTAATTAGGATGTAGTATCAAATCTAAAATAACACAAATTATTTTACGAATTGTGTAAAAGAAGCTTTGGGTTTATATGGAGGTAGATAGATAGATAGACAGACAGACAGACAGACAGACACACACACACACACACACACACACACACACACACAAACACACTACCATACGTTTTGCAGAACTCACAGTTCAGTATAAGATACCAAATGATACATGCTGACTATTATTCTTGAATACCTAAACTCCATTCATGGGTAGCAGGAGGCATAAATATCCTAATGCTAGACAAAGGGTTGGGATTCCAAAATGTCAGTCAAACACATGACAAGAAGACTCTGCCTAATTACATCTTTGCAAACAGAGAATTCTGAAAGACTTCAGTGGCTGTTTAGTGATCATAGAAATGTTGATTACATTCTGGTTTCCATCTGTTTCTTTTACAATTACTTAAATAAATATTGCCATACTCTAGACTCTTAAATTCAGAACTGTTACTTTATTAAACAAAAAAGGTTGATAAGAAGTAGTGATATAACAGAAGGATTGTTAGATAGGTAATGTTTGTCTTTTTGCTGGTGCCACAAGGGTGTATATTAAACTTGATGTTCCTGGGGATATTTGTAACATGGAAAACGATTTGGCATTGCAGGAAAATTGTTCAAAAATGTGGAATGCATTTAATTGTTTCTAAATGTAAGATTATGCATGTGGGGAAAAATAATCGCCTGGCAGGCTACAGTATTAGGGCTCCAGTGCTAGAACAACAGAAGAAAAGGATTTAAGTGTGCTCATAACAGAAGACTGCAAAATAAGTAAACAGTGTGGCCAGGCAACTGTGGAAACAAAATTCTGGGATGTATCACTAGAGGGATCACCAAGAAAAAGGAGGTCTTAATCCTACTATATAGTCAGATCCCATTTGGAATACTATTTCCATTTCTGGAGACCTCATTTTAAAAAACGATATTGATAAGATTCAGCGAGTCCAAAGACAGGTAACAAAAATAGTGCAAGTTCTGAGGACAGAACATATCAGGAGAGATTGGAGATATGTACAGCCTGGCAGACAGAAGGGAAGGAGGCGGGACACGATTGAAACCTTTGAATCTGTATATAAGGTTCTAGAAGGCAGTATTTTCAACATTAAGCAAAAAACAGAAACACGGGAGCATAAGCTTAAACTGACAGGAGGGAAATTCAAGAGTAATGTTAGAAAGTATTCCAAAGGTGCTTTTTTCAAGAGGCAACTGGACTTTCTGGTTTTTCTTTGAAGACATTTCGCTTCTCATTTAAGAAGCTTCTTCAGCTCTGACTGAATAGCATTTTTTATGATACAAGTCTTTGAATTGTCTCAATAGCCTGTAATAAAGCAAAAATGGTAACATCATGTTTTTGTGGTTCTATCCACTTTCATTCTGAGTTGAGTTGTATAAAAACATAGTTGTGGGAAGTTACTACCAGTAGTTGTAAATTAGAAAATTGAGAAGGGGGGGAATAAAATGGATTAAGGGACTGTAGTAGTCAGTGATACACATTTAAAAAATATTTTTAATATTATACATTATATAATAATATTATTATATAAGGTATAATATTAAGTGATTTGACATTCGGCTCTCCTAAGCATTTGTTCCTAGCAATACAATTTAAAGTAACTGCCAAAGTAAATAACTTGTATTGGATTTATTATTGCAGTTGCTTACTAATAATGAAAACATCCCTGCATGTTGTACATTGGTGCTAAAGGCTCATTAATGAAAATTAATCATATTTCAACAACTTTTAAAAACCCACATTAGATATTAACTAATACTAACTTTTATCTTTTCATATATCTATATATTATGATTTAAAGTTGGTACATTTTTCCTTCAGTACCTCCATGATGTCTGGATCTTATTTCGTATGTCAAACCTTGTACCTCTAAATATGAGATGACGGCCAGGATATAAAAGGCTTAATATTGGTTCAAGTTAAAGACCTGTAAATTTGTATTTATTTTATTTCTTTTCATTTCATTTCATCATTTATTTTATTTTTTATTCATTTGTATAGTCACCCATCTTATACCAAATTTTGGGTAGTCAAGAATTAACAATAATAAAACAACATAAAACTATATTAAAATTATTAAAACCATAAACATTAAAAGGAAAAAAATTAGCACCTTTAAGCTTCCAGTAGGTAGTCACGTCATCCTATCCCAGTGCTTGGGAGGAAAGTCAAGTCTTCAGGACTTTTCAAAAGGCTAGCAAGGTAGATGTCTGCAGATTTCAAAGGGAAAGTGTTCCATAGAGCAGGAGCTGCCATAGAAGAGCCACACTTCCTAGTTCTCCTAAGGTGGCATAATGGTCCCATAATGTTTAAGGGAAGGGACTACCAGTAGGTGTATGCTCACACTATCTAATATGGTAGGACAGGTAGATTTCTTTAGGGAAAGTTATTCCCACTGATAACTTGGCCCTGTGCCATATAGAGCTTTAAAGATAATAACTAGTACCTAGAATTGCATCTAGAATTGCAGAAGTGGACCTGAAGCCTATGCAACTACTTTGCTTATAATTCTTATTCTTAAATGGACTTTTCCTAAAATACCACAAGTTAAATGCTACAGATAAGGCCGTACGATCTTATATTCTCCTTTCAGAGCAAGCAGGAATGGTAAGTGAAGTACAGCTAAGTGAAGAGGTGAATAACTACAGTCCTGTCCAACATATGATTCAATCTCAACTTGGAATTCAGATTATGCATAAATTTTTAATCTGAATGTTTTAATCAGGACTGCAGCTTCCCCTTTTCTATTTTTTTCCCAGATATTGCAAAGATTTATCTGATTCCTTTGTGTACCTTAATAGCACTTCTCTTTATTTCTTGGTGCAGTATCTGCTGAGTGACAATAGGCAGCTATATAAATTGGTTAACTAACTAAATAAAAATGGTTCTGTTTGTCCTGGGGCTGTGCTACTAAGGAAAGCCTTCAGGGACTAATGTCATTTGTAGTTGTTAAGGCAATTCTTTTTTCATCTGATCTATGTAGACACTGCCCCATTTTTCTGGCTTTCCCCAAGTAAATCACAATCAATATTACACTCTTATCTAGCTAAACCTTGTTTCACATTAACGGCTAATAATATCTGGCCACATAACTGATAACTGATAATATAGATTTATCCTATACTATATGTCTTTCTAGACTATCTGGCTGGGTTCTAGTTCTAGACTGTCTCTTTAGAGGATCTCCATATGTTCTGAACGTATAAGCACTGCTGTGTCATACTGTTAATCAGAGAAGATATATCTGCCTCATAATTATTGCAAATTATGACAATCATAAAATATTATTGATTAACTGCTGTGCAGACCCAAGTTCATCTTTTGACCATAACTGATTTAATGAATTTGTAGTGACTGGGGTATTGAACTTGATTAGTGAAGAATGTGGGATTGAATTGCACTTAAAATCCCTTTTGCAATTGGGAAAAAGTCTTTGGATAGAGCTTTGGATAGAGCTGTGATGGCGAACCTATGGCACGCATGCCACAGGTGGCACGCAGAGCCCTCTCTGCGGGCATGCCAGCCGTTGCCCCATCCCAGCTCCACTGTGCATGCAAGTGTGCCTCCCGCCGGCCAGCTGATCTTCAGGTCTCTGCCGTGCATGTGCGGGGGACACGCATGCTCATGGGGATGGGGCGCATGCGTGGGGGGTGCAGGTTGATGCAGGAGGCTTTCCAGGCCCAAAACGGGGCACGCGGGGGCCATCGTGCCCCATTTTCTCTTCCAGGTTGGTGCAGGAGGCTTTCCAGGCCCAAAACGGGGCACAGGGAGGCCTCATGTACCTTTCCGGCCCTGAGTGCCCAAACCAGAACGTGCGTACCGGAGCGCCGGAAACCTGGAGACCAGCTGGCCAGTGCACATGTGTGTGCTCGCCAGCTGGTCTCGTGTGCGCCAGAGCCAGCTGTTTCCAGCACATGCATGTGCACTGGTCAGTTGTTATTCCAGTTTCCGGTACTCTGGTGCACATGAAGACCAGCTGGCCGACGTGTATGCGTGCACTGGAAACCAGAAGAGCAGCTGGTGACGGCGTACGTGTTCACAGAGAGGCTCTGCATGCCACCTCTGGCACACGTGCCATAGGTTCACCATCACGACTATATACTGTTCTCTGGAACTGAAGTTTTGTCCCCCCCACCCCCTGGATTTGTATATTAACGTTACTGTTCTATTTGTTTCAGTTGTATGCAGAATCATGTACAGAAATACATGTTTTCTGACTATCTTATCTGTAATTTCAGCCCTTTTCCTGCAATGATGAACAAGGTATTTTCCTTTATGGTTTGTTGCAGTAGGTGCTTTAGATAAAAGATATGTAAGGAGTAGAACTTCACAGTGGCTCAGTGAGGTAATTTGAATACCAGCTGCTACCCATCCAACACTTACATAACAAAAGATTTCCATTGGAGTTGCAAACTGCATATGTTATCCACATGGTCAAAAATATTTTAAATACACCCAGACACCCTATTTCTCATTGATTTTCTATGCATCTTCAAATTCAGTGATAGTTTTTTTTAAAAAAAAATTAAATCGGTATGCAGCAGAGTAAAGAGGCAAAATAGGTCAATACAGATAGTCCTCAACTTACAACAGTTCATCTAGTGACCGTTTGAAGTTACAAAGACACTGAAAAAAGTGACTTATGACCGTTTTTCACACTTATGACTGTTGCAGCATCCCCATGGTCACGAGATTTACATTCGGATGCTTGACAGCTGACTCACATTTATGACAGTTGCAGTGTCCCGGAGACATATGATTCCCTTTAGCAACCTTCTGACAATCAAAGTCAATGGGAAAACCAGATTCACTAACAACATGTTAGTAATTTAAGAACTGCCGTGATTCACTTAACAAATGTGGCAACAAAAGTCGTAAAATGGGCCAAAACTCACAAATTTCTCCCTTAGTAACATAAATTTTGGCCTCAGTTGTGGTCATAAGTTGGACTACCTGTACTATCCAAGTTTTAAGGTAGGGGATACTTAAAGTGCTGTCACATGTTAATACAATTTTTACACACTATTTGTAGAGAGAACTACAATGATACTTTCTTCCTGCTATACTACTTTTCTAAATAAAGGGAGCCTTTTCTACGCAAAGAAATTTTACCTGATTTGATCTTTTGTTTGTACTTCTGAATCTCAGTTTCATCTATTTCATCAGTAAAATTTTTCTTTCAGTCTGTTCCCCATGTAATAAAGTGTGTACTATGTACTAACATACAAGAATAGAAATCAACAGCCCTTTTTTGAACTGCTGGGAAAAAAAAGAACAAAATAAATGAAGAAGTTGGTTGATACTTTCGTGGCAATGAATGAGGGAGTATATTTTGATTCTCTGGTACAAAAGCCATATTTTTGTCCATCAAACCAACATTTTATACCTGTAATGGAATTATCAGCCTATGACAACCAGACCAGTTTTACTTTACCCAGTTTAGGTGGCGATGAAGCAAAGAGATTACAGTTGCTGTGGATAATGAAGTGTCCTACAGCCTTTCCCAACTTAATACCTCCCAATGTGCACGTTTCAGAATGTTCAGTAATGCCTAAGCAGACAGAGAGATTTGGGGAGCTGAAATTCCCACATCTATAAAGTACCACGTAGTACTTAGGGGATTTAGCAAGCAGGAGGCCAAATGGGAAAGAGAGACTCAAAAATTTGAGTTTGCAAAAAAGGATGGAAAGCAAGTTCATTACATTCCCATTTTGGTATGAACTGATACACTTCATACTTCACAAACTGATTGCAATTAAAGATCGCAAACAAAAATTGCAATTATTTTTAGCGTGCTTTTGCTTTTTCAATATAGTTATTTCATCCAATAATACACAGTGACATAGGGTATAGAAAGATACATATTATGAGAAATACTTTTTAAGCATTGATAAATATAAATGAAAATGAGGGTGAAGGTTCATTCTCCGAGCTTGTTGGGTGGTTTCCGAATGTTTCGCTACTAGCCTAGGTAACATACATGAAAATATTTGACTTCAAAAATAGATGGGATGGATCTTTGGCAGATGGAATATAAATGCAACATGAAACAGAACTATTGCCTGTGAGATCACAGTTGAGATTATAGGTTTTTCGGCTTCTGCCTTTTAGATACCCTATACATATGTGTTCAGAGATCTTCTAGTGTAGACATAGTGTTATTCTAATACAAGAAGTAATAACTAAGTACTGCAGAGTATGGCAAGAGTAAACTCTTTCCATGACAAAGATGGATGATTCTCTTTGACTAGAATCCCAGATCGTATTCATTCATTCATTCATTCATTCATTCATTCATTCATTCATTCATTCATTCATTTTCTATGGCTGCCCCTTTTAGTCTCTGACTGAGTAGTTATCCTAGTTCAAAAGGTAAGCATTTAAAATTGAAGTATTCTGAACTCATGAATTAGTTTTGAATGTCAAGCAATAGAATATACTCCATTTTCTTTTCATTGCAAGAGTAGAAATTGGGATAGGAGAAATGAAAATGTTGTCATCAGACAATTAAGAATCATAATTGTCAGTTTATTGCATAACATCTGGAAATCTATCACTAGATCCAGTTGTATTTTTTTTAAGTTTACATACTATATATGTGCACAGAAAATATATGTGCAATATATGCTGCTCAATACTACATTTCCAATCTAAATATTGAGCATAAACTTTGCCTCAGAGTAGAAGCAAACAAGGCAATGAGTTTCCAAAGGAAAGTAATGTTTTAAAGCAACTTGTTATTTTGTTATTAACCTGTGCTAATATAAAGAGTTTTGATCTTTGGTCCTTTGGCCCCTGGGTTTTTTACATAATTACAAAGAGATGCTACCCCACTGGCTGACTTGCTCTATCAAGTTTTGATATTATGAGGGTAAATGTTCTCCAAGGTCACAAGGATTTGGAAGCTTTTGTTTCCGTTTTAGATTATTTTATCTATTTATTGGGGGAGGGATTGCCTGCCTCATTCAAAAGTATCTGTGTGGGTTATATTTCCAACATTAATATGTACGAGTAAAATTGCATAAAATAAACAATAAGCAGCCCCTCCCCCAGAATTAAACCACAGATGAAACCAGAGAATAAGTAATAAAATAACTATAAATCAAAGGATCCCTTAAAAGTCTTTTTAATAATTTCCTGCAGTCTAATAAGGTATTTTTTTATGATAGACAAGGCTAACAAAGTAGTTTCCTAAAATAAGTCCACTTCAAGCCCTCATTAAAAGAATTAGCTTATTCTGGCAAATCAGCTTCAGATACCTTTTAGATGCAGCAAATCTAAAACAAGTTTCAAATCTTTATGGCTGACCCAGCGTAGAGGAAAAATACATGAGTTTTTGGTTGTTAATCTTCATATAAACTATCAGTATATTGGCTTTCTGAGTGAACACAGCTATCTTTCTTGCCTCTCTCTCTTGCTGCATATTAAGGAGGAACTTGGTTATTTTGGAATGCCAAGTCTAGATGCTATGAGTTGGCCAGAATAGTTGACTATCTTTTTTTGGTCAACCTGGGGTTGCAGTCAGCCTGGCAAGCTCCATTACTCACCCAGCAGCAGATGGTGACTGTCAAGGGATGCTGGGAGGGGAGGAGCCGGGTGGTTGCCTCGGTGATTTCTGTATCTCCACAGCAACGGAAAGGTCATCCAGAAGGCCCCTCATGCTCTCCTTTTCTGTATGAAGCTCAGAGATCTGTTGAAACATGAGTTAGGGGTATGGCTGTAATTAAGGCTCTGCTGGGGTGAGGCAGTATACAGTGGGTGAATGGGGTTTATATGTGAGTTTTCAAGCTAAGTGGAATTTATTTTGGGGACGCCACTCCAGAACTCTTCTGAATGTTATATATTGGAGTTATGCTTCATGCAAGTAAAATGAAGACTGAATTCACACTGCTTTATCCTCACACTGAGAATAATCTATTTTTTTAAAAATTTGATTTATATGCCGCCCTTCTCCGGAGACTCAGGGCGGCTTACAGTGCGTTAAGCAATAGCCTTCATACTTTTGTATATTTATACAAAGTCAGCTTATTGCCCCCACAATCTGGATCCTCATTTTACCTACCTTAGAAAGGATGGAAGGCTGAGTCAACCTTGAGCCTGGCGAGATTCGATCTTACTTTAATTGCAGACAGCTGGTGTTAAATTACAGTGCTCTGTCTGTTGAGCTATCCATATTATCCATATGTCTTGTGTCAAAATACAGGTAGTCCTCAACTTACGACCACAGTTGACCCCAAAATTTACGTTGCTAAGCGAGACAGTTAAGTGAGTTTTGCCCCATTTTATGACATTTCTTGCCACAGTGGTTAAGTAAATCACTGCAGTCGTTAAGTTAGTAACACCGTTGTTGTTAAGTGAATCCAGTTTGATCCCGATTGATTTTGCTTGTCAGAAAGTTGCAAAAGGTGATCGCATAACCCCGGGACACTGCAGCCATTGTAAATATGAGTCAGTTGCCAAGCATCTGAATTTTGATCACATGACCATGGGGATGCTGCAACGCCCGTCAGTCCCTTTTTTCAGGGCCGTTGTAACTTTGAACGGTCACTAAACAAACTGTAAATTCAGGACTACCTGTAAATGCAAAACTAACTTACTTATCTTGGATTTTGTAAGTTTCTGAATCTGTATTGTTCAAAGCTAATGTTCTGTCTGATACATAGCAGCCTCCATTTTATCACAAGAGCATTCCTATATACATGTTGATTGGGTTGTGTAAAATTGGGTGAATATGAATTACAGTTTTGCTCAGTTTTTCCAGTCCGAAATTTGTTTCAACCTGTAATCCATGTCATTTTATTATTTAAAAAATACACAAATATTGTGTTAATGTTTATGTACATTTCTCATCATGCGTTTAGTATACTGTACTTGTATGTGTATTATGCACAAGTGATTTTTTTACATATATGGGTTTGTCTGCATTTTGTCTCTAAATTCATGCTTCTTTATACACATTTTGTTCTGTCATATGATTTTGAAAAAAAAAAAGTGGATTTTGGCATTAGACTGTATATTTGTTTGGATTAAATAGCACTGAATGCAATCCAAATTTCTTGGTTTCCAGAGCAACTGCTATCGAGCAACTATATCTTAATTGTAAAGAAGTATATATCTCAGGAATGAGTAGTGTGGGCCACTCCAGCTGTTTTCTTCATATCATTGCTGGGAAAGTGACCAAAAAGAGTCTTTGAAATGCCAGGAATAAATATGCAATTATAGCATGATTGATCAATTGATTATATGCCATCAAGTTGGTGACAATTCTTAGCCATTGCCTGCATGATTCACTCGCCCCCCCCTCCCGTATAGACACATCATGGTATCTGAATATAATTTCTAAGTCCCTCTTTGCTACTATACTGAGTGCTAGTCTGCAATTTTTCTATTGCAGATAATTGATATTAAAAGGCAGAAGCTATCCATCACTTTAGTATCTTCATTGTCAGGTGAAGATTTGAAAGGTGATTTGCTGTACCTGTTGTTGTTAGTTTGGTCTTTATCTTTAATCTTAATCCCATATTTTTCACTGTTTTCCTTGACTTTTATATAAAGTCATAATGCGTAAAATTCCATGTCTTGGCCTGATTTTTGATCTGGTAGTTTTTAGTTGTTTCTTAGTCACTTTTATTGTGGTGATGTTTCTGCAGTTGTCAGCTAAGCATTCCCAACATTAATTAAATAATCAGTACCAACGGCTATACCTGAATGGAGAAAATGAGGTGCTGCAACATGTGTGATATAGACATGATGGCACCTGCCATGTATAGAACTGGTCTTTCTTGCTTACCAAGAGCTGTTAATGTTTTGGCATGTTGCTTCTTCTAGAAGAACAAAGGCAAGCTCTGGCTTTGTTCTGCTGATTTAAATGAGGGAAAAGGGAATGAGTGGAAAAACACCCATAAAAATGGAATAGAATATTCTATAATTACAGACCTCAAGGGTTGGCAACTTCACAAAAATAGGAAACAGTAATCCACTGCAGATTTGATTATTTCATCAAGTCACATTCATTCATTTCTATTGCCTATAACCACCATGTTCTTCTAAGGAAGAGATGTTTCGCGGTTGGGTTTTTAGTCCATGTTTCAATAACCAATGCTGAAACTGTTATGGCTTTTTCCTAAACTATGTCAATTTCAGAAAAGCGCATGGGGACTGAGGTAGATGACATTTAAACATAACAAAAGCAATTGGTGGATTATCCTTTAAAAGAGCAGTGCGATTCTAGATATATTCTCTTAGCCAGCCAACAAATGTCACTAGAGGGCTCCATGTGCTGCTCATCAATTTCCTCTATAATCAATGCATTTCATTGTCAAAGATTCCAGTTTCTCTCCCTTCCCATTCTATCATGTTGATCTAGAGGATAGGATCAATAGTAGCATTTTGAAACTGAAGCCTTATATAATATGTTCCATATAAGTTTGCATTGACAGGAATTCTCAAATCCAGGGTAAGCGCCTTATAGTATATACTTTCCTTTTCTTCAATAAAAGAACATTCATTTAAACCGTATTTAGGATTCTTGGAGTCACTAACCAATAGTTCATCCAACAGTGGTATTAATCTGCCTTTCATTGAGGGAAGATATTGTTCTGTAATGATCTTGAAGCTTATCTCTGTTAAATGCTTTGATGGTACCAAATCATGTGCCCATAAACAACTTCAGAAAGGTTAGAATATGAAAATAGATTCTACACTGAGGATTTTCATCATTGTGCTTAAGCTGCAATTGTCAGCAAGCAGGTCTTGTAATCTTGTGCAGAATGAAATACCATCTACAAGCTCGGAACAATCCAAGTAGTTAGAGTACAGTAATCATATATACAAATTGGATTATACATATGAGAGAGTTTTCCAACATTGAGAGTACTAAAAGCTGCAATTTTTATGTGTCACTAAGATCACCAAAAGGATCTAGGCAACCTTTCTTGTATATGTATCAGTGTGGTATCTGAAATACATAAACTTATAATTCTGAAACACTCATTTGTCTCAGATAGTATGGATTATGTATTAAATTCTTTTGTCATCATTTATTTCTAGTTCTTTTGCTTATTTTTTGAGGAAACGAATGTCTCTTAATGATCTTCCAGAAGACATTATTCTGGTAATTGTGGATGTATACATCAATAACACACAGAAATTGGTGTATATTGCCACAAATATTATCCTACATAATGCTAATTGGTTGCTTAGTTTTGTTAGTTGGTTTCATTGATTTGAAATCCAACATGTCTCTGATATATTATTACTTTTGATTTGTACTGTCTTAACAAAAATCAAAATCTTTTATCTACAGTAGGTTTGGCCGAGTAGAAAAAAATAATGCTGCTTATTAATTGTAGATATTAGTTATAATTCCTACAAGAATTATCAAGGCTGTAGAGGAAAATGCTTCCTTTAAATATTAGATATTTCTCTACTACTGATCTCCTTACATGTAGCCGTTTGAAATGACAGCAGTGGGCTACCTTAATGAGTTTAACCACTTCTGTTAGGAACTGAAGACATGAAACAGACCTAGTGTACTGCAGGGTGAATCTTAGAGTGTCTGTAACATCATAATGATATTCTACAAATGTTTTGTTTTTTCTAAGTAGCATTCATTAATCTATGGCCTTTTTTTCCTTCCTCAGGCTGTTCCTCTAAGTCATTCAAGCTGTACTCTCCAAAGGAGCCCCCAAACGGCAACGCCTTCACCCCCTTTCACTCAGGCACTATGCTGGATCGAGATGTGGGGTAAGTGAAAAGCTCTATAGTCCAAAATTGGGATGTTCTTGATCAAAACCAATAAAATCTCAAACCTGCTTCTTCTATTCAGCTGTGAGGCATAACCTTTATAGCCAGTGAAGGGTCTTTAAATTCCAGATCAGAAGTAATGAAAGAAATGGGTTCTGACATCCGACAAAGATCATTCATGAGCTATATGTACTTTTTAGCCAACCTGGATATGGCCTGCAAGCTCTCTGCCCAGCTAACCAGTCACTGTCAACCTAATTAATGTAATTTGTGGGAAGCATCCCAACATTGATTACTTTGGAAGTGAGGTGGACATTAGGACTGCTAAAATGCAGGAAATAAAACTCTAAAGATACTGTTTTCTTCCCATGTTGAATCAAAATCAAATACAAAACATTACCTCCTTTATTCATATTTAATTTATATTTTTATGTTTTTTCAACTGGCAAAGTGAGTGTGATTTGTTTTTGAAGTTAAAATTAGAGAAAGAACCTGAAAAAAAAGATTCTATCCAGGATACAAAGCAGCTTTTTTCCCCCAAGATCCATTCTTGATTGGAAAGAGGATAGGCCAACACTTATTAATCATGCAGAGACATTGATGATACTAGTTTGTGCTGATAATAAAATTGTGATTATTTATATTCTCCTGGCATGCTAGTGTTCTTAGGAGCACAGTTTAAGTATCAATCTGGAGCAATGTGTTTCAAGTGGTAGGAAGTTCCAGGTCAGTTAATGTGTGATTTTTGGAAAATGAGTCCACTTATTCAATGATACCCTGACCTATAACATACTGCTCTTCAATGATGAGGAACCTGAAGATAGATGTGAGTCTTAAAATAGAGAAAACTTTCTTGCAGGGATTTTGGACAGAGATGCATAGTTCTTATAGCAGAGTTAACAACCTGAATATGATGTAGGCCATGAGAACTGCCTGCATGTAAAAAGGAAAAGGAAGTATAAGAATCAAAACTGCCAAGCAGCTTCTTGCCAGACAAAACATGCTATCAAACTCCTTGACAGAGCAAGGGGATCTCCATGGAGTAGGAATGGTCAGATTCATAAGGCTTGAATAACCAGTTTCTCCTGGCTCAGTCTCCTGTGGAAGGGTTGCAGTTTCCCTTTGGTATGGTTCTCCGTCGTGCTGATTGGATAATACAATTCATGGGTTGTTCCTCTACTTCCTTGCTTGAAGCTGAGTCAAAAGTCAAAACTGATTTTTAGAGTTTTTTACCCCCTTTTTAAAAGATGCCAAAATACAAGAAAAAGCACAAAGAAATATTCTCCACAGATGTTCACTAAGATGCAGCGCTGTTAAATCACTTCAAATATTCCAAGACAAACTTCCTTTAATTATATTTTTACTGTACATCAATGATTCTCCAGTGGGAACTTTGATGCAATACTTTTGGTTGTGAATTTTGCCAGTAATAAATAGTCAAACTGATCTCTAATTGGGGTTGTAGCTTAAACCCTTCATCCAGTCTGATGTATATGTGTTTGAGTACAGTGTGAATTATCTACAGCACTCAGTGTATTATAAGTTATGGTGATCATAATACTACCCCATAATAATAATACTTCAATAACTTTGAAGTCACTGGAGGATCTCTAAACTAAGAAATAAAATCTGAAGTGGGAGGTGGACATTGGTAAAACATGTTCTCTTCCCCCCCCCTTCCCCCCCCCCCAAAGTTATTTGTCTGGGATACACTCTGCTTTGTAATGAAATGATTTGATGGGGTTTTGATTAATCTTATATGGGCTTATTTCTTCGCAGACCAACTCCTATGTATCCACCAACATACCTGGAACCAGGGATTGGGTAAGATACCATATAAAGTTTGTGTGTCTCCTTGTTCAACTTAATGCCCTCCAAATGTGTTGGTCCTGCTGGAGAGGGGAGATGAAATTGAAAAAGCTTCTTATAATACTAGCCAGAGTACAGCTAAATCAGAATATTTCAAGTGTGATTAAAATGATTTCTTGATTATTATTATTTTCTTATTTCTAAGAAGTAAATACAAATAATATCTTATTTATTTATTGCTTTTTAATTAATAACAAAAAGAAAAAAGCAAAACACAAAGATAATAATGATGGGGAAACATATATTGTCAAAGAGAAGGAAAAAAGGAAAAAAGTGCTTTAACAAAAGTGAAAGAAATATAACAAAGGAAACATAATATGATATGGTTTTACAACAAGAAACAGTTATAATTCTATATATACTAGTCTAATGCAAATATTCAAGTATGTATACATTACATTTGAACAATTACCGGTATCTTATTCTATACTGTATTCTGTATAAATGACATTGGGCTATATCTGATAGATAATACTTAAAAAATCATCTTCATTTATTAGATGAAGTTAATATACCCACTTCCATTCAATTTTTTATATCACCATCTTTCTCCAATTTTTAAAGTTGGGTTTTTCCAAAAAGTCAATTTGCCAGGCTATTAAAATTCCATAACTTTTTAACTGATGTAATTGCTTCCAGAGATACACTGCAAGCAGTTGTAAATGTAAGCCAATTGCCAAGTGCCTGAATTGCAGTCATATGAACATGGGGTAGTGCAGTAGTTATAACTTCTAGAACAGATCATAGGTAACTTTTTTCAAGCTCGTGATAACTTCAAATGGTCATTAAGCAAACTGTCCTAAGTCAAAGACTACCTGTAATTTTCTGCATTTTCTATAAAGATGTTCTCAGAATTGCAGAACCCCAGAAAAATTGTTTAGAAATTTTCTAAGCAATTTATCTTCTGAAAATATTTTATATATATATATATAATAGTGATTTCTTAATCTTTATAATCAGGATAGAAGAATTTAGAATTTCCCATTCTAGAAACAAAGTAATCAAGTCCTATGAATATTAAAAAGTCAGCCTTTTCCATGTTGTAGTAGTGATTTGCACTCATGAGATAATGCACTTGTGTACAGAGTCCTGTTTAGAAGTTTGTAGAGCCTACAAACATGTTTAGTGAGAGCCCTGACCTGTCCATATCAATAGCTAATGCAGCTTCTGCTGTACTGCCTTAGTTCATTTAGAAATGTCTTAGGTAATTCTCTCTTAACTGCCCTGTTTAGCATCGTTCAAAGTTATGTTGCTGCTGAAAAAGTAACTTTACAACTTGTCCTTGCAGTATGACTGTTGCTGCAACAACTTTGTGATCATGTGATTTGAGATTCAGGCACATCACAACCAGCAAACATTTGTGACAGTCATAGTGTCCTGCAGTCATATGATTGCCATTTTGCAGAATCAATGAAACCAATGCAGAAGTCAGCAATAAAATTGCAAATTATAATCACACGATGTCTCGCTTAATTACTGTGGGTGATTCACTTAATAACCACAGCAGAAATGTGTTTATAAGTCCATTCTCGTCACGTGATGTCTTGCTTAATGATTGTTGCTTAGCATCAGAATTGCCAGTCCCAGTTGTAGCTGTTAAGTGAGGACTGCCTGTAGTCATCCTTTTGACTCTACTAGAACAATATAAAGTTTTTTTTTACCGGTGTCATGGATTTCTAGCCCCTTTGGCGTCATTTCATAAGGTTCAATACTGAGGGAATAAACTTCCTCTTCTGGATAGACATAAATTATGCTATTTTTCCTCAGTAGACTATAGGAGATGTATACAGTAAGTTCACTGCAATTATTTCTCATGTTGGGTGAATCTCTCTTTCAGAGCAAACTCTAAGGGCAGCAAACTGAAGCTTCATCATCTAAGTGTTTCATTATGTCCCAGAATTGATTGGGTGATTCCTTTGCCTCTTCCAAGAGTCAGGCAAAATCTCCCTACCCATACTTTTGCTGTACCATTATAGGAGACCAATGAAACTTCCCATTAAGGACTCAAAGGTTTCTAAAAGTGCTGTTCCAAGCATGAACAAAAAAAAGTGGGATAAAGGCTTGTTGCTCTCTAATTCTGGGTTTGGTGGCATCAAATTCTGCAAAAAGAATTTCTCTCAATCTGCTGATCTTTTTTAACCAGACCATTATGCTTCCAGAGCATCCTCTGATATCTCTTTCTACTTTGTTACTCAATGCATAAGTTGAAGCTCTTTGGTTAGAAGACTTCTGTTTCTATAGAAATAGAAATAGAATAACTGAGTTGGAAGGGACCTTCGAGATCTTCTAGTCCAACCCCCTGCTTAGGCAGGAAACCTATACCACTTCAGACAAATAAATGGTGTCAGAAGTTTCATGCAAAAATAAACAGTTGGAAATACTTCTCCAAAGGAAAATAATTCCACACTCATGTCCAACTATTTTACATTACTAAGAAGGATAGTGGACTTAGACTTCTTGTTTGAGGTATTCTTTATTTTAGAATATTTATCAGACCGCTCCTTCTACAAAGTGAAACATGACCTGTTTTTATAGACTGCGGAATGCTTATTTTCATGTTTTTGTAGTGTACTTACTATTGTTTTAATTTACTACGATTTTGTAGTAAATGAAATCTGTGAGTAAAATAATATTCTATCATTTGCCCTTTTATGGCCCTGAAAATATTTTCTAAATTGATGGAGTTACCTTTTTTTTTATCTGCAAGTCATTAGTCCATTCTCTTAAGTAGATGGCTGTTACATACTCCTGTGCAAAGTTATCCTGCCAAGTGCTTCTCCTTTTCATTCTCTTGGTCTTCAGATCAGTTATGAAAAAAGTTTCCTTCTTCCTTCGTAGTTTATTCAATTTACAGAGGCAATGATTATGCTGTCAGAGAAATTGCCTTGATATCATTACCATGGCTCTGTATGTTTCAAGCATGTATGCATAAGATCCTTTCTTTAGCAAAAAAGAGCCCACATTATTCCTCAGCTCTTCACATGGCAGCTTGCATTCTTCACATGACAACTAACTTCAGTGTTTTGTTCTGCAACCTACATAAGTGCTCCCCTGGAGCTGTGGTAACTCCATTAAATTTCCCTGAATATGAATGTAGGCTAACTCTTGCTCCCCATTCCACCCTGGAATGTGGCTGTTTTCTTTTGACTGTAACTGTGGCATTAGCTCATCAGGCTAAAAAATTGCACCCTACAAAGAAACTCCCTTCTTCATTTTTTCGTAGAGTGAATATTGCCTAGATATTTCCTGCTGCCAAAACAGTTTCTGTTTTTCACTTTGACATAATTATGCCTCCTTTCCCCCCACTAGGAACATTGCTCCATTCATTGGATGTCTGTTACACCTTTTAGCTGGACTTTATGGCACCCTTCTGCCAATTCAATACTTATTTTTGGCCTTCTAAGGGCTTTCTAAAAGTTTATAGGCTTTCTGCTCAAATGGGTGGTCGTAACCATCAAGGATTATTATGAGCTGCCATGCTTTTCCTCAACAGCAAGACCAGAAGCCTTCCTCTGAGACAGGAAAGCTGTGTATCATTTGCCATTAATAGATGTCTCAGAGCTTTGCTGGGCATAGTCTCAATATTCCTCCCTTATTATAGAGTGGACTTTTGCTTCTAAAAGGATGCAGTCTTTATGGAGTTCTCCTCTGGTCATCTTGGTGGGCCAAACCATACTCCTAGTAAGAAGCTTGCTAATCAGCAATCTTTCTGAATCTCAAGGACTATGATGATGAAGAATGGGTACTTATTTGTGATTGTATTTCTTTGATTGGTCAACTATTAATTCATCCAGTATGTCCTTTTACCTTGTTAACTCTGAGGTGATTTGGCTGTTTCTTTATCCTATTATATTATTGTTAGGAACAGAAGGGGTTCAGTGTAGTCCCTCTAAATGTTTCTGTAAACTCTTGAAGGTCCTGTGAAGGTGCGCAACCTAAGTGAGTGAATTCATAGATGACCTCTGACAAAACTGCTCTTACAGATAAATAACTAGTTTATTTCCTGTTCCATCTGCCTAATAATTTTTTTTTATTTTTCAGCAGAGCTACACATAAGAACCACTTAAAAGTTGTATTTAATTTTTAAAATTCAAATAAAATAAAACATTTCATAAAAATATGGTTTGAGATTACAATAGCATTTATGTCTCACCAAATAATAAAACATTTTGCACACTCAGGTTTCTTGGATAAATGGCTTTTTTTGTTAGATAATTGCTATGGTTGTTTGACAGGAGACACACACCATATGGAAACCAGACTGACTACAGAATATTTGAACTCAATAAGCGGCTTCAAAACTGGACAGAGGTATGTTACTGTGGCTTCTGGATGACTGAATTAGAAGAAAAGATAAAGCTTTGGAGGGATATAGTTCATATAGCTGTTAACGATTACACAAGAGAAGAAAGGACTATGGCTATTAATCAGTCCTTGGTTTTTATTTAACTTTTGAGAACTGATTTTACTTATTTTAATTCTTTTCTGTATCATTTGCCATTAATAGATGTCTCAAAACAATTTATAATTTAAAATTACATTAATAATTAAAACAACAAGTAAAATTAATGAGCATGTATGTTAAATGTTTTATAAAAACACATTAGAAAAATATAAAATAAACTCAGCAAAATAAATGACAAAACAATAGTAGAAACAAAATTAAGCAATAAAAAAATGACAGCCAAACTAAGAATGAGTAAGAGTCCTGAGAGAATAAAAATATTTTTGCCTATCACTGAAGAGGTAAATAAGGATGGCGTCATGCATATCTCACTAGAGGAAGACATTTCAAAGTTTAAGGGTCACCATTGGAAAGAGCCCCTCCCAATTAATTGCTTGATGTACCTCAATGAGAAGGCATTTGGAGCAGATATCATTTTAAGGTACTGGTAAGAAAATATGGAAAGAAGCCTCTTTCACATAGTGTTATTTCAAACTGCAAAACCCTTTATAAGATAAAACCTACACTTAGACTTGAAACTGGAAGCAGATTGGAAACCAGCTTTGTATGTTTATATTACCAAATTCCAGTCAGTACTCATGTCTCAACATTTTGTATTAATTGAAATGTCTAAACAGTCTCCAAGGGCATTGCAGTAATCTGAAGAAGACATCACTGGTAGATGGATCACTGTACTGAAGCTAGCTGTATCCAATAGCATAAGTAGAGGACCAACTAAATTGGTAAAAAATAATCTTGACTGCAGTGGCCACTTGCTCCTGAAGCAACAAGGATAGATCCAGAAGTACTCCCAAACTCTAAATTTAATAATTTATTTGGAATGTTCCCCTATATGGAACAGGTTGAATTCCACTCACTTGGACAGATACACCATTCATTAATAGCACCTCTGTCTTGTATTTGCTCTTCTCTGTGTCTACAGGAATGTGACAATCTCTGGTGGGATGCCTTCACCACTGAGTTTTTTGAGGATGATGCCATGTTAACAATCACTTTCTGTCTGGAAGATGGACCAAAGAGATACAGTGAGTCACATGGAGTTTCATGCCTGTTCGATATATACTATTGTCTTATTTCATAAATCTTTCATGCATAAAACCACAGATGCAAATAGTTATCTGCTTATCCACCTCCTGGAGTAAATCCTAAGGGAACAGCTTCCATTGTCTTTATGACCTTGGGAACTAGTACACATTTGCTGTAGCTGCCTCAGATGCCTCTTTGTCTTCATAGTCCATCACAAAAAGGAATATTCAGAAGAATTCTGAACATTAAATTCAGAAATTAAGAAAGTTGGTTTTAGACTAAGTAATGTATATATTAAGGGACACGGTATCTGGTGGTAAAGACACTGGGCTTTTTCACTGGAAGGCTGGCAGTCCAAGACACAAGCATCTTGCAAAAGCATGCAAATACAAGTAGATAAAATAGATACTACTTTAATGGGAAGGTAACAGCATTCTGTGTACCTTGCTGACCACATGACTGCGAAAGTGTCTTCGGATAACATTCCCAGCGAGCATTTAGCATTTATCATCTTGTATAAGAGTTGTACTCCCCATTGGATATTTTTTGAAATTCCCAGCTAGAATATATTACCTTTGGGTTGACAAACGATTTTCAGGAATGATTTATGTTGAAAATTCCTTGTTCCACCTACTTATTATATTTTTGTTATTCTAGGGGGATTTGTATTTCTTACATTAAAATTATGTATCACTAATCACAATACTGCTGGAAGTCCACTTTATGTAATGCTTCGCATTTTTTCCTTTGCTCTCCACTTTTAAAAATCAGTATCTGATAAGATTTTCCTTTGGTGTTTCTTCCAAAAGAAAGTTGGAAGTTAGAAGTTACATTAAAAGGATGCTTAGGGTGTTTGGAAAACCCATTAAATATATCAGCAAATGGATATTGTTCCTATTTCAGAATATTAAACTTTGAATAAAATATTACTAACATATTGACAGTTTTCTGGACTCAGGAGTCATGCGTGCATTGACTCCTTCCACTTGTCATGTTCTAGAAAGTAGATGAATTATTTTAAGATGGAAAAATAAATTATATCTGTTTAGAACAATGTAAAGCTGTTGTGTTACTGTGGGAAAATAAAGTTCTTTTTGAGATAGTTCTGTCCTACTACCCATACTTTTTAAATTAGAGGAATCTAAAAGAAATATAATTAAGATGGGTAAGGGATCTTGGCAGCATCAAGGAATGATCAACAAAAACATTATTGCTTATGAGCAGTACATTCAGGACTTGGGTCTTGGCCTGTTGTCAGTTACATTCATTGTTCATAATCTCCAAAAAATGCTTTTGCCAATGCTAGTCATGAATGTATACTACAAAGAATGACAAGTAATTTGATTTTTATCATCCTTTTCTTCCTGATGTCTAGCAATCGGCCGTACCCTAATTCCTCGCTACTTCCGCAGTATCTTTGAGGGGGGTGCTACTGAGCTGTATTATGTTCTGAAGCACCCAAAGGAATCCTTCCATAACAACTTTGTTTCACTTGATTGTGATCAATGTACTATGGTCACTCAGCATGGCAAGCCCATGTTCACCCAGGTGAGAGTGCAATGGTGTTTCCCCAGCCCCAGGGGAACTTGTGTATAATTACAGTCTTCAGCATTCTTCACGTATTCTTGTAAAGAGATCTTCTGCTTGGGAAGAGTTGGTAGCTACAAATAGAATTAGAACAAAATTATGTCACAGTGTATTTTTAAATATATTTTTATTCTAAAAAATTAATAAAAATGCAATTGCATATAGCACATGTTTAAATTTAATTTTAATTCAACTCTGTTTAGAAATGGGATAGGCAGGTATAGCAATTTTTTTAAAGTAGAAAAATAGAGCCTGAAAATTACATTTTAAAAACCAAGTGCTGCAAAAGAAGGAATGGATGGATTTATATTCTTTGCAGTCATTCTTTGCAGAGAGCTAACAACCAGATGACCCCAAACAATGTAACTCCTCCTGTTCCCCACCATTCAGTTAGAACTAAAGAAGCTCTTGCATGAGAAGCAAAATGTTTTCAAGGAAAAAAACAAGAAAACCCAGTTGCCTTTTGGAAAAGCACCTTTGGGACAACCAACTTCTGCCTAATATTCGCTGAGGCAAAGCAAATTTTGTCATTGTTATGTTACCCTCATTTTAAGAGAACAGGAAATTAATTTCATTATCAATTAGTGAAATTGTCGTATTGATTAATGAGAAAAGGACATTCAAGCTCATTATAATATAATGATGGGCTCATTACATCTGCCCATCCCACCACATTCAGCAGATAGGGCCTGCTGAGGTTATTTCATTTTGTAGATCTTAGGCAGCAGGCCTTTTTCTGCTATCAGTTTTTATTGACAAACCAGGAATTTCTTATTTGTAAAATTTCTAAAAGGGCAAAATAAAATTTTGTTATTCATTTATTTGGTCCAGATGCAATTGCTCTTTAATGGTTAGAGATTTTGGAGAATTTTTTAAGGCTTCTAAACCAGTAATCCTCCTTTATAGAAAGCTGAAGAACGTTAAATTAATGTTAGTTATTTATATAACCTTTGAAATTATTTATTTATTCATTAAACATATTTATATAGCTCCCACCTCACAATTAAGTGATTCTGGGTAGCATACAACAAAATTAAAAACAAAATCTACAAAATTAATATTACTAATAATATGAATGCAAATATAAAAAGCCACTGAGCTAAAAACAGAATAAAAAAGCGATTAGGTGCAGGGGAGATATTAATTAATCAGTGGTCATCTCAATATTTCACCAGTCCCTAGAGGTCCCCAGGCTTGTTGACCCAACTTAAACCTGAGGAACCTCAAGCTACAAAACATGAGGCCAGATTTACTTTGGAAAGGAATTTTTCTGTTAGATAAAGCAATAATTCTTTTAGGAATGTAGTTTGAAATTATAATGGTTTCTATAGCTCATGTTTTAATTTTAGATACCAAAGAATGAGAAATCAGGAAATAATCTAACAGAAGGCAGTTATAAGAAAAGAAAAGTATATGCCTGCTGGGAAAGACTAATAGAATGTCAGATATTCACTAAATGAATTTCAGATGTGGTCTAATAAAATAGTATAACTCTGGGGATATAATTTGAGTAGTGGGATGCTATAATCTAAAAAGCGATCCAGAATTTGATTCTATTATATGGCTCATAGACTTTATATACAAGCATTAAAATAGTTACTTAGAGAATACTCACTTGAATCTCATAGCCCTTTGCATTCTGCTTGTCCAGGTATCTGTGGAGGGCCGCCTCTACTTGGAATTCATGTTTGATGACATGATGAGGATAAAGACATGGCACTTCAGTGTCCGGCAGCATCGGGAACTTATTCCCCGTAGCATCCTTGCTATGCATGTAAGTTCAGAGGTTAGTAATAGCCTCTGTTTAGACTGGGTTTAAATATTTCTGAGAGTGAGTCTTGACAAGTTGTTTCGCTTGCTTTGTGCCTATTCATTGTGTTGAGGGTTTTTCTGTTGCACCATTATTTTTTGAAAATTTCAAGCTTCAATTTTTATTTTGATGTCCAAATATACTGTATCATTTTAAAAGATTAACCTTCCAGTGCTCCAATGTACACTTTATGTGTTGAGGCAACATATTTTTGTTTAACTGTTTCATTTCTGCTTCTAACATTCTCTCTCCAGGCTCAAGATCCCCAAATGTTGGACCAGTTGTCCAAAAATATTACTCGATGTGGACTTTCAAACTCCACACTCAACTACCTCCGAGTAAGTACTTTTCTTCAGCACCTATGAAACTAAGAATTACATTCCATGGTATTTCCTCCTTCGGACAGTAACAGAATTAAAAATGTCATTTGGACAATAATGTTTTTCTATATTTTACACTACTTTAAAAGCTATTGTAAGGGGTTTTTTTGGTTGACTGTTTTATGTTTGTGAGAATATACATGCTTCTATGGTTTAGATGATTATTGGCAGATAATGTATATATAAAACACAATCATATTCTCACTAGTTACATGTTTAGAGTAGTGGCAGTATTGAAATCTATTAGGCACTTTTTCTATATTACTATGATAGAATAAAGGGGTGTAAATTCACTAGTGATGTACAGAAAACGGAAAATATGCTTTGCTTCAAATCTGAACAAACAGATCTGGAAGTTCTACCAAACCATTTTGGATGAATCATGACTGGTGAAAACAAAGTCTGCAGGAATCTCAGAGTGGTTGTACAGGGCAACTAGGGTAAAGCTAGTATACACAAAATCAGAGGAATCATAGGGTCTGAAATGACTTTGGAGGCCTTGCAGTTCAACTTCCTACCCAGAGCAGGAATCCTCAAATCATCCCAGCTAAATAGCTGTCCAACTTTGTTTGAAAATCTCAGTATCTCAGACTATTATCTGAGCTACAAAGGATGCCCGTTTGCTTCCGGATACAATTCAGGGTGCTGATTATTCCCTCTAAAGCCCTTCATGTCATGGGACAGCACCTATTTAGACAGGAGGGTATCTTACAAACACAATTGATTAAAGAATTTGATTGGCAGGGTCTAGGAAGAGAGACTTCCCTGTCATTGACCCTGCCATATGGAGTATCATGCCCCAGAGGAGACGTGGGTGCCCACTCTTATAGGCTCCAGAAGATCATTAAGATTACTAGAATATAGAGGACCACCCCCCCCCGCCCACAGCCACTCTGTCTTACCAAGGCCAGTTGTTTCCATCCAGACCTCCAAAATCTCCAGGCACTGCGAAAGGGCATCCACAGCATGACCCAGGACATGACTGTACAATTGGGTATCATCTGCATACTGATGATAGTACAGTCTATGGTGACAGATAAACTCACCCATGGCTTTGTGTAGATATTAAAAAGGAGCGGAGAGAGCACCGAGTCCTGCAACACCCTAGGTGTTGTGGGCTGAACCTCACTCTTGACCAACACTGTTTGGCATTGGCCTCAGAGAAAGGTGAATGTTCTTTATTTTTTAACAATAATTCTTTATTAATGCACTTCATTATTCTTTATTGTACGTCCCACATATCAGGCACTAAGAAATTGTTTGTTTTGTCAGAATGTCTGTGTCCATATCTGGCCAGGTTCAGATCAATGTCTAGAAATCTATCTATGGCTCCAGGAGGATTCCATCTGGGATTGTCCTCTACTGCAGAATTTCTCTCTCCTCTTCTTCCTACCAGCTGTGCGTAATCCTAGAACCAATGCAGGAGTTGATGTCTCGACACAAGACCTACAGTCTCAGTCCTCGGGATTGCCTCAAGACGTGCTTATTCCAGAAGTGGCAACGTATGGTGGCGCCACCTGGTGAGACTTTAGAGCGGTAGGGAAGAATATCCTGTGCACTGACCAATAAATCAGATGTATTTCCTATCAAGCCCACCTGAGGGCAGCAGGGCATTGGCTTCCTGCAGATGGAATGCCTCAGCGCTTTGATGAGTGCTATCCTGTGCTAAAATCCTATCTCTGAAACTATAGCACAAGATGTACAAATGAAAGTGGAAGTTAGTGTGGAAATATAGATATGCTATAAAGTTTGAATCAGATGGTATATAAATTTATGAATAAATAATGGGAAGTATTCATTTATTCAGGTCTTGCTTGGAACATGCAAATTTACAATTTGACTGTGCTGAAACAATTGGGAACATTAGATTCTTTTTACTAAAGGCAAGATATCTCACCAAATTTTATTTCACAAACACTTTCATAGCTGAACCTGCACGTCAGCAGCCTAGTAAGCGCCGGAAAAGGAAGATGTCTGGAGGTAGCACCATGAGTTCTGGAGGAGGCAATACCAACAATAGCAACAGCAAAAAGAAGAGCCCAGCCAGCACCTTTGCCCTCTCCAGTCAGGTACCTGTAAGCATCCCCTTTTCATTTTTTCTTTTCCTTTTAACCTGAGAATTCCTTGGCCTGGGGCCATGTTTCATGCAGCCGAAGCACTTCCCCAAAGGATGGGTGATGCTTCCTATAACAAACCTGATAGAATTCAGGCTTCTAGGGGTCCTCCTAGAACTCAGGGAAACACCCTAAGAGTTAAGGATCACGTCTGAGCATGTAAGCCAGACATAATTGATCTCTCAAAGTCCTTTTATCCAGAAATCCATTCCCGATTTTCCCTCAGATGTTCTTTTTCAGCAACCTGGTTTAGAAAGGGAAAGCAGCTTAGTTGTTGCTGTTAAATGAATATCAGGAATCCTTGCTAATCTATTGTAGATGTCCCAGAGATATTTATCTTGATTATGCCCATCCTGTCTGACAACGTAAAAAAGATTAATGTAATCCCTTAATGTAGCTGTTCATTTAAAGGCTCTGTGTAGACCCTGTTAGGGCCAGAGTCTCATTTTTTTGTGTGAGTAGGAAGATATTCAGATATTATAGATTACAATAGGTCTTGAACCATTCAGGTGAGAATTGAGAGGAGACTTTGATTCTCCAATATCCCAGGGCATCCATTGATTTATCAGATGCTGTCTGTGCCCAGATACAATAGAAACAGATAGCAGCATTGTTCTAAGTCCAGAGAGGGACAATGTTGGAAGGGAATATTGAAACCTTCCCAAATAAAGTGCCTTCTAGATGTTCTGTGCCACTTCTAGTTGTTGAGTCTCAACATATCTGGAAGGTGCCAGATTCAGGAAGGGTGAGTAAAGGCTGAGGCTAATTTTGATTCCTCATTCTAGGAGGGTAGGGGGAGAGGTCCTTGCTGTTGTGACAGCTGGCTCCCTTGAACATTGTGATATGGGTCAGGGCAGTCTCCACCTCGATTATGTTTCGGGACCCTCTTCCCTCCTCAGGATGTGATGGTGGTGGGCGAGCCAACCCTGATGGGTGGGGAGTTTGGCGACGAAGATGAGCGCCTTATCACTCGACTGGAGAACACACAGTTTGACGCTGCCAATGGCATTGATGATGAGGACAGCTTCAACAACTCTCCCGCATTGGGTGCCAACAGTCCCTGGAACAGCAAGCCCCCTTCCAGTCAGGAGAGCAAGTCTGAGAATCCAACGTCGCAAGCATCACAATAAAGCCCCCGAAACAGTGCCCAGCCGGGCCTATATTTGACTTGGCTGGTGTCCCATGGACTGAGTCGAAACCATTCTACCTGGACAATTGTGAAGAAGAGTGGCTGGCCAACAAGGTATCAAGGCCTATGAGCACTGCAGCGCCTGCCTGCCTACAGTTAACCTGGCCACGATTCCCTGCTGTCTGCACTCTTGGCTGTCCCCTTTAGGGCAGAATTGGAACAGTGGGCTTTTAGTCCCAACAGAATTTTAATTCCTTCTCCTTCCCTGTCCATGCATCCAGTGCCCTGGATACCACAAGCAACACTGTTAGGGAGTGGTATTCATAGCAGTCCCTTAGAGCCTCAAAGCTTTGGTGGATCAGCATGAAGTACCTTGGGAAGCCACAGGACTGAGTACTTAAGATGGGCAGGAAAAATCTGGTCTAAGGTCCCTTTTATCATTCAGTTTTCTATAAGGGACATCAAGAAGGTTCAATTTTAGCAGGAGAGTCTTAAGAGTCTTGTGGACAATGTCATGACTCACATAATGACTCACACTGGGGCAGCTATGATTTTTGTGGGTTGAATTTTAAGCAGTTCATCTTGACTGACTTAGAGATGGCAGAGCAGTAATTCTCTTTTGCCTGAAGATCTCTTTTGCCCAGAAAGCCAATATGGCAGGAGATTATGTGGAGTTTTAAATTTTCTGGAATGCATTAGAAAAATATTCTGCAGTTACCTGGAAGGGCACTTGCCCTTTTTGTCACATCTTTAGGCATGGGCTGTTTTGCCCCAACCTGCTCTTAAAGGAATTTGCAGTCCTCATACATACCCTGCCCTCAGTATTTTGGGCTTTTTTAAAGAAATAAAATAAAATTGTAAGTTTAAAAAAAATCTGCCCGCCCTCCCTATTTCCCCCAATCCTGATTTTTGTACAGGCTTGTCTACTAATTGGGAGTCTTAGTTTTTGTATACAGTTCTGAGAGCTTCAAACCAAGGAGAGACTTTGCAAACTTCCTTTATACACTCCTTTGAGGACAGCATGGCTGCCCCCACTCCCCCCCTTGTGTAATTTGTGTGTGCTGCTGTTCCTGCTCCACCCTCTTCTACCATATCCCTCCCCTTTTCAGATTTGTGTACCTCGTGCTTGTATATTTCTGCGCTGTATGCTGTGTGTATGATGCTGTTCTTTCACTGTGTTCTCACTAAGGCTGCCACTCCCATTACCATTGGAAGTGGGGGAGGAGTTGATTGTGATGGGTGTCCTTCTTGGGAGGCAGGAGAGTTCAGAAGGTACTGTCACCAATTTACAGCAGTGTAGAACCACAGGAATGGGGCTGTGGCATCTGGGGAAGCAATATATCCACGTTTTGCAAAGAGAATATAATTGTTTCTTCTCTTTATGGAACGGTCTCTAGGAAACCATTGCCCAGACAGACACATCCATTTTTATTTGAAATACTGGTACTAAATCCCCAAGGAAACAAACCCACCTACTTTCCTTTCTACCTTCCAATGCTCTTCCTTAAAGCCTAGGTTAATCCTGTACGTCTTGAAGAGAAAAGATGCTTTATTATGTCACAGAGGCCTCAAAGTTGCGAGTGAGGCATGGTTTTCCACTTTTGAGAAGAGTGCAAAGTATCTTTAAGATATTTTGGCCACATCATGGCCTAGACCACGGGTGTCAAACTTGATCATGTTACGTGACGTGTCAGGAAGTATTGCGATGTTTTTTGCCTTTTGTGAAGCTCGGGTGGGCGTGGCCTGTGTATGATGCATCTGGCCCACGGGCCGCCAGTTTGACACCCCTGGCCTAGACTGATTGTCAGGGTGATTGCAAAGGCTGCGCTGTCATGGCACAATACTCTGTTAACTTACTTAGGGTATTTCTTCAAGGGGATTTCTATCTGCAAATATTTTTTCCCCTTTGCAGCATTATTGTCATCAGTTTGCCTAGAGCTGTTAGTTTTGACCATGTGAGAAGAATTTCCTTTCAAGTCATGCTCTGGAATCCTAGATATTCTCTACTCTGATGGAGCCCAGTTGGATGAACCTGAGATATATTCAGGGCGGTTTGGTCACTTTTTTATTACTGGGCCCAGGTCCTCCCCTGCGGGCAGGTAATTATAGCAGCCAGTAGTGTAATTTACAAGGGATTAGGGGTTTTTTTTTCTGTATCAGTTTCCTACTTCAAATAAGAGTGTCACGTTCTCTACTGCTGTGACTCAGCATGTAGTGATGACGTGTACTCTGTCAGCTCTCTCCACTTGTCCTTTTCCACTTCCCTGGGGCACTGTAAAGCTTTTTTTTTTTTTTTGCATAGTTTGTGCCATTTATGGTCATGTATGGTACCAATAAAACAACTTTTCGGTTTGGTGCTCTCCTTCCAGTGTCATTTCTAATGTGGATCTTGAGAAAGGAGATACGTTCTTACGTGCAGGTTCTAGCCATCAGAATTCTATGATTTAGACTGAGGTAAACAGCTGATATGATGGAATTCAAGGGCTAACACTTGTTCTCTGCTGCCAGCATCTCCCAGTTTTAAATGTGGTCCTTGTTTCCCAGTTCCCTTTCCATTTCTAAATAACTGTGTGCTGAGCACATCTAAAGGTAACAGAAAAGTTTCTGGAGCTGAAGAACAAGTGTTCTTGTGTAGAAAGGGGAAAGAAATATCACAGAGAAGCCTGAGCCATGCCCTTCCTACATTTGCAGGCAGCCAGGCAGTTTGCAATCCAAATACGGTTGCATTGTCAACTGTTTGATTAACAGAAAATAGGGCAAACAAATTTGATAGAAATCATGAATGTCTTGGAAAATGAGCTGGTTTGGTAGTTAGAACATTTTATCTCCAACAATGGAGTCCCTTTATTACTAATTCAATCTACAATCACCCGTGTCACATTGGGTAAGGGGTGGGGAGAAAAGCTAGCCATGTGCCTAGTATTGGCAATGCATGAAAAGAGATAGACTGATACCTGAAATATTTCTGCCTCACTAGCCAAGGGAACTTTAGCATTATATTAGCCTGCATCTTCCCTTCCTCCATTTTGTAAGATGTTAATACCTGTGTCTTTCAAAACTATTGTAATCTTATGCCATATTTCATTCTTGGAATCAAACTTTGCAACATTAAAGAGACACAAGGCTTTGGCTACTCTTTTGCTTCTCTCCATGTAAATTTTTTTAAAATGTGGGAAATATATTTTAGGAAACAATTAACAACTTCTGTATATAGACCTTTTATTACTTAAGCCCAATTGTGGGTTTATCCATCATAAACCCATATGATGGATTGGGTTCCATCATAAACTGTTAGACAGCAGAGGAACAAATCTGCTTCCAGGAACTTGACACATTTCATTTTAAACATTTAACTGATGGATCTACAGTCACATCCCAATAATTTTCCTACCAGAATGATTCTTGTGGAAAGAGAAAAAGCGTATCTCTACTATTCTGGTATGAGTTGGATTCTTGGCTTTCTGTTGTCTAGCTTCCGGTCCCATTAGTAAAAATGGTAGGCTTAGCAGGAGAAAAAGCTGTCATTGGTGGAGATCATGTCCATATGGCTGAGGAGGCAAGGAGACTCGAAGTACTTTTATTTTTGTTATTAATTAAACTTGAATAATATAACAATAAGATTGATAACATGAAATGGAGTTAAAAAGGAATGCAAAGTAAGTTTTAAAATGTTAGTTCAAATTGTTCCTAGTAAGGTCTTGATGGACAACATTTGGTAATATTATAAGACAGTGCATCACTCTGATAATAGGTTTATGATGTAGTTTGCACTAAGATTGGCAATAAAGAAGAACATGGCTTGCTGTATAGAGGATACTACTATATTTCTAATAAAAGCATTTTATTTTTTCCAAAAGACAGAAGAACAAGATCAGTCATTAAACAAACAGAACTAAAAGAGTTTGGTTAAGAGGGTTAAGGCAGAATCAAGCCTTATAGAATCAAGCCTTGCTCATGTTTTAAAGCAATATCAAAAACACATATTAGTCTGGGAAGTTACAACCAAAACAAAAAACAAACCTCAGAAGAAAAGAAGGCCAACTCACTTCCATATTGAAGTAAATTTGTCTCTTAAGTTATCAGCAACTGAGTTTGACTAGGAGACTTAACTTTTTAAAGGATGTCTTTTGAAGCCAATGCTTTGCTCAAGGCACCCATTCCATCCTACAAAGCCCACAAATGCTAAAAGGGATGTGTGTGAGTCTAAAAAAATCCAGTCCCACCTATATTTTTGGTCCGTATCATATATGAATCCGCTCAACCAGTCTTCAGTACAGAAACATGGAAAATAGACAGCCTTGCATTGTGAAGTGATCAGGTACTGTATATGATTTTTTTTAGTTTTCATTATGCTATGTTAGTGACACATTAAACTTGATATCATGGATTTTAAGGGGGAGCATTTTAATTGTGGACCATTTACATCACTAATAAACTATATGCTCATAATCTGCTTTATTACTGTATGGATAGACACACATCCTTTAAAATTGAATTTTACTCCATTGTGCATTATATCAAACAAAAAAATATTTTGCTGTAATTAACTCATTGTTTTTTGTCCTGACTGCTGGAACAACTTTGAACATTTTTGCCCAATCTTTTCTAGTAACTCCAGATACTACTGTAAGAAAACTATTATGTCTACTTGCAATGTTCTGCAAGTCAAACATATCCAGGGTCTCCAACTGTTCATCTTTTTATTTCCAGACTTCATCTTTGTGTTTTTCCTCTGAATATAACTCTAGTTTGTCGGTATCATCCTGAAATATGCCCCAAACTGGATTTTTGTTAATCTTAACATTATATTCTATTGATAAAGGGTAGGATTGTATTCACTCTTTCTCCAATTCCATCATCCTGTTGGTTCATGTTCAGCTTACGATCCACCATTTATTGGTATGTATTTTCTTCCCCTATGTCAGCCAAAAGTTGGTGCTAAAATGGCTTCCTGTCCTAGGATATATTAATGAACACTGAGAAAGAAATTAAATAACAATTGGGATGTATTTTGAGTCATATATGTGTGGAAGAAATGACTCTTAAAAACGAGCATTTGCTGATAGTCTGTTGCGTAATACAAAAATGACAAATTTGTCACTTTCCTGTGACTATTACCAAGAAAAAAAATGTATCAACAGTCTTGTCCTAATAGTGCAGGCAGCTGGAGAATTATGTTTCCGTTTAATAAATTGATAAACTTAATTATGTTATAAAAATCTCTCTTTCTGTATTTAAGAATTCTAGAATACATGTATAATGGGGAGGAATAGAATGTGTTTTGTGTATTATAAACCCAACACCTTAATGTTTATGTAATATATTTCAATGCAATACTAGACAAAGTCACAATATCAAGGAATGGCTCCCAAAGACAGAATAAATTCCATATCAAAACCAGAACACTGTGGCTCTACCCCCTTCCACCTGCTGATTGTAAATTTGCTTCCTACTTCTGTTCTCATGCATTGCTAATCTCTACAAAGGTGTTCCTGTCAGCCGCACCCATTGTAAAAATAAACAGTTTCCTGTAGAATAAGAACTTGTCCAAGAATTCCAAATCTAAGAATAGAAAATGGCACTTTCTTTTTCTTTTTTAAAAGTGTTGTAGCCATATGCAAGGATACAGTTTGTTTTACAAGTTGTTAATAACTCTTGAGTTCTGGTTGAGATAAGATAGTGAAGGTTGCATATCTACAATTAGGCATATCTACTTAAAAGGCTTTTAAAGGTTTTGGCAAAGATTAAAAATGGATCTCCACACCCACAAAATGAATGAGTTCACACATGTGCTTAAGCAAAGTAGGAAATCCAAGTGCTTCACTTTACCTCTTGAGGGGGAATTGATGAAACAATATTGGTACAGCCAGAGATGTCTAGTTTCTAAATTACAGCATCATAGAACTTACACTGTGTGTATATGTATCCCGTCTATCTCGCCTTGCAATGGCAGGAAATCATACTGATTTTAGCAACTGTAGTTAGAAGTAACTCTGTCCATGGCAAAAATGGGAGTGGGGAGCCACAAATGGCTCTGGGGCCTTGGGTTACCCACCCTTATTCTAAACTGAATTTAGCTTAATATGAACCCAGTCGTGATTTATTCCACAGAACACAGGGTTCTTTCAAGGAACAGCATTAACATGCAGTCCTCCAGCAATTGAGTCATCAGAAAAGTATGGCTGGCATAAATTATTCTGCCCAGACTGCCAAGCCCTATTTATGTCTTCATAGTAAAACTGCTGAGTGACACTGTTCTTTCAGCTTGTAAGGTCATTTATGGATTCTCCAGTTTTGTTCCATTTCATGATGAGCATCACTTAGTAGGAATAACAACCACTCCACTCTCTAGTGGAATGGGGTTGGATGGCCAGGCAGGGTTCCTAGGGTGGAGGTTTAGCCACCTTGTAAGCTATCCAAGTGACTGGTCACAGGTCAGGTGGTGCTACATACCTAAGATCTGTAACTCAACCTGTTTCTGAGAAATGACCTACCAGTCTTGTAAAACTGCTAAATTTAGGTTCAAAATTATGGCTGGAGGAGGAATGTAGGGATGGTGCAGGAGGAAGCAATAAAGACGTGCTGGCAGTCAGTGACTATAGTCAGCAGCACTTTCAAACCCAGTTAGAAAGGGAAGAGAGAAACAGTCTTTAGATGAAAGACGCAATCATTTCTATGGAACTTTGATAGCAGAAGGTACTACCCTGTTTTCCCCAAAATAAGACATCCCTTGATAATAAGCCCAAGCGCTTATTTCAGGGTTCAAAAAATATAAGACAGGGTCTTATTTTTGGGGAAACACGGTATCGTAAATAATAATCAGAAAGAACTGGTCTTTCCCACCTCCTTTGCCCTCCCATCCTTCGGGATAGCTCTGGTCTGTCCCACTTTTCTATGACTCTGATCCCACTGGAAGAATGTGGTAGATCTGGTCTTAGGAGCCAGGCATATGGTCCATCTAGACTTTTAAATTAAAGGAATAGTTCTTTAGGCTGCATTAGGAAAACTACTTCTGAAAACTCACCAAGAAAACTGCAGGGACTTGTCCAGGCAGTCACCAGGAGTCAACATTGACTCAAAGACACCACAAAAAGAAAAACAAATCACAGCCAGTACAGAACCCAACATGTCTCTATTTTCTTACCTCTTCAATTTATATTTCTTTGAGCTAGTCTCCCTCTTGTAATTTTTGGATCTGAAGTTAGAAGATCTTAGCTCTGTCTTTAGTGCATTTTGTGATTCTTTGAAATCCATTCAAATACTGGAAAGAAATTTTGCAAAAATGTTCACCATTTTCTTTGTTTATCTGCAGGATCACTCTCCGAATCTTATACAGAATACAAGATATATATTTAGTTTAAAAAGGGAACTGGCAAAAGAAAGAAAGATTGGGTTAGGACTTGAGCCAAATTGGGTCAGGGATTGTGGAAGTAAAATAAATCCCCAGGGCGGCAGCTGGGCAATGCCTCAACACCTTCTTCCATTTGATGCCTCCCCCCTTCTCCTTCCTAATAATGTGAAAACAGAATTGAGCATATAACTCTCACATTGTATGATATGCACATATATGGAGTTGCAACACATTATTTTGTTAAAAAGAAAAATGTCTCTACTGGTGAAGAGATTTGGAAAGAACTCCAGAAGCCATGAGCTATAGTGCTTTTCCTAATGTATTTTAATTGTCTTGAGATCTTTGGATGGGCAGCAACATTTTTAGTGGGAGGGTCAATGGTGTAAATAATAGTTTACATTTGGTAAATCCTATCACAATACCAGATATTTCTTAACTGCCAATTTACTAGCAAGATTACGGTATTTTGCTCTGCTAAAAGACCATGGAGTCCAAATGAAACAGAGGTGGTGCTCCTCACCAACAGTTCGTCTCAGGTGGGCAGTGAATCTCCTCATCTACAGAAACCTCCCAACCACTGATGCTGAGCTTGGCATCGTACATTCTGTTATATTTGTTTGTAAACAGTACAGCAGGTAAAGAGAACGGTAAACCAATGGATATCAGGCAGATTTAGCAGCAAGCCTTTTAATATGAAAGTCTAGATCAGGGGTCAGCAACCTGCAGCTCTGGAGCCTCATGTGGTTCTTTCACCCCTCTGCTGCAGCTTCCTGTCACTCAAAATATGTGTCACAACTGCCAATGTGCGATACCCGCCGGCACGCGATTTAGTGAGCTTTTCAACCCCCTGTAGGCCAACTATGGATAAATCCAAGAAAAAGTTTCAGAAGAAAACATTTAATTCAACTACATATGTTAGTTTTGTGAACCCTCAAGAAATAGGCACCGGAAGGGTTTTGTGGCTCCCGGTATTTTCTTTTCTGTGGGAAACAGGTCCAAATGGCTCTTTGAGTGTTTAAGGTTGCAGACCCCTGCTCTAGACATTAAGAAAACAATATGCTCACGCGCACACATACACACACACACACACACACTGAATTAGCTCTTGCATCTAAACTCACAAGATTCTTGGGGAGTGGCAGTGGAACTGAGAGCTTTGGACACATACACACCATTTCCTATACTGTACACCAAGATTCCTGTAACTTCTCTGAAAATTAGCCTTTCCTATGTTATTGCTATAAAGGACATACCAGGGATGAAATTCAGCTGGTTCTATCTGGCTTGGGCGAACCGGTAGTGGCGGCTGTGGGAGGCTTCACCCACCCGCACGGACATCATGACATCCCTTTTTTGTGATGATTTTCAGCCTCTGTGCATGCGCAGAAGGCTTTGCACATGTGTGGATGATGGTGTGTGCAAGCGAAGCGAGCACGCGCACATTTGCAAACCGGTAGGGAAGATAAGTGAATTTCACCCCGGGACCCATTATTTTAAAGTCATGGTTTGGATAAAAGCCCTTAATTTGTGTTGTGTTTTCTGTTGTAAACCTGGGTATCTTTTGTCCTTGTTCCTGATGTTCCACAAAACTAGCAAGGGATAATACCTGGTGGAAGAGAGGCAATTTGCTGATCTGTGTGACCCTCCTGATTGCAGGAGCTGTTTGCTTTGTAAATTTGCATTTACTGGCTCTGAACACTAAGCCAACAAATGTTTCTTCACGTCAGACATTGCCACCTCTTTTGTCAACAAAGAAAACTGGTCTTTACATGTCCCATGTTGCCAAAGCACCTATGTTGATCATCAAATAACATTTTAAAACAATTTTCCCCAAATAAAATATTTTGGATTTATAAGAAGTGCTCAGTACATTATTAGACTATCTTGAAAACTATGCATTTTTAAAATTATTTCTCCTTGAAGGCAAATTAAAACTCACATTTGTATTTGTACAAGCTTTAAGAGATTTCAGAGATTCTTGATAGGTTGCCACTACTATCCCCATTATCTATTACCTGATAGTTGGGCTGTCTTCCTTTCCACACAATTGCCTCAGCTTGCCTCATTTCAGCAATATACTTCAGAAAGGATCAAAATCACTTTATCACTGGTATTGCTAAAGAAATTCTTGCTGATCTCATGAAGGTAGAACCAACATTAAAAACACAAACCTAATCTATCTATCTAAAAGTTTCTGTTGCTGGGTTACCATTTTAAATTTAAATATTAATCATTTCAGAAATTACAGTTTTTTTCTCATTAAGAAAGAGCATATAGAATAGAATAGTTTACTGTAGTTTCCGTAAAACATATGTTTTGAGGGCAGAGAGCAAACTACTGTATGAAAGCAAAGCTGTATTCTTTCTTTGGTAATCTTTGTTAAATTTCATTATCTGAATTTTGTTTTATTTTGCAAAGTGATTGTTTTTTTTTCAGAGGCATGAGCTGATTTCAAACAGAATGCCCTTCTCAAAGGACAAAAGAAGTTCAGACTCTCAGGAAACTGCTTCACTCTACCCCAAGGCACTCTTAGCAGAGTGAACAAGGACCTTTCTGTCAGAAGTGCTTCATTCTCCAGACTCTACCACCACAATTTAGCATCTGGAAATGGGTGATTCAGGACCCCCCTCAATGCTGTGGAACAGGATGGTCTAGTTCCTCTCATAGGAAAAGAGACTAAATAAAACAATTGGTCTTGGGTTAGATAGCGCAAGAAAGGAGGGGGTGCAGTAATAACTTCACTAATTCTTGTTCAAATTAAAAATAAATGCATTAACACATTTCCTCAAATTATAACTTTCTCATATTTAATAAAGTTGCCACACCCATGCTTTTTATTTCAAATTTCTGACTTTTATATCTGTGAATTATGAAAACTTATTATTCTTTTGGCAAAAAGAAAAGTCATCAGTCCTTTAGTAAAGCTCAGAGGAAACCTGACCTTAGCACCACATATTCATCCTGTGTCACCTTCAGAGTTAACAAATATAACTGTGAGTCAGAGCTCAATTGAACAAAAGCTTCAAGCGTGACATTGCACAGAAGATCTATCACAATGGAATAAGTGAAATACATATGTACAAGAAGAAATACCACTAAATAATAGCGAAAGTCAAAATCTTTTTTAAAAAGGAAGAGAAAATAAATCCTGATGATGGACATGCTTGTATACTTTTCTTAGTAACAGGATGGAACTGATTTGCCACTGCCTACATATATAATAAACAAGATCCAAACGTTATTTAAGAAACTTGGAATGCATGACATGGAAAGATCTTTATAATGCATACCAAATGTTTATACTCTTCCTTTCTGGATAAGAATTGTTATGTAAAACATAAAAGAGCTAGAAATAGAAATAAAAAATAGAGATAATAAAAATAAAATATCAAAGGAAATATAGTCATATTTAATTTTTTTTGATACAATTAATATTTATGTTTGCAAACTATCCCTGCTTCCATTATATCCATTAACTGCTTTATGATCCAATATTTTGTTCCTTAAACTCACTTCTCTTTTAGGATCTCATTAGTCCATCCAACCATGACTTCCTTAGTCTTTCCCTGCTTCTCAAACCATTCACTCTTCATGTACAGGTAGTCCTTGACTTACAATAGTTCGAAGTTACAACGGTACTGAAAAAAGTGACTTAGGACTATTTTTCACACTTACAGCTGTTGCAGCATTCCCATTGTCACATGACCAGAATTCAGATACTTGCCAACTGACTCACGGCTCACTCATGACGGTTGCAGTGTCCCAGGGTCATGTGATCCCCTTTTGCAACCTTCTGATAAGCAAGGTCAATGGGGAAGCCAGATTCACTTAACAACCATGTTACTAACTTAACAAATGCAGTGATTCACTTAACAAGAATCTGGCAAGAAAGGTCATAAAATGGGGCAAAATTTACTTAACAGCTGCCTTGCTTAGCATTGGAAATTTTGGGTTCTATTGTCGTAAATTGAGGACTACCTGTATATGTTTTATGATTTGATCTTCATTCATTCATTCTCTCTGTTTGTACAAACCAGCTCAATTTAAGACTTTTGTATTCATCCTTCATAGTATTTAGTTCATATTCACACAGCAACCATTTGCTTTTCATCTATATCTTAACACACCTTTCTTAAGTTACCTATTGCATTTCAGCCTGACGTTTTAGTGGGTTAAAACAAATTTACAGTAAGTCTATTAAAACAAAATATTGTTTCAAGTGTGAAAAGTTATAACATCTTTTCAGTTAAATACAATTTAAACTACTGATTTGATAAAACACTCACAGATGGAATCAGCTATATTCTATTAGGGAGAAAATACTGTGGGACAGGAGGAGGTTTTCTCTCTGGAGCCCACATACAATTCTACTGAATGTTTTGGTAGACCAATAAATCCTTTGAAGATAACCGTACATGCAGGGTTAAACCTCCTGAATTAAAACTTTTAAGGCTTTGAAAGAGGACACAGAACTTTAAATGGAAACCAGAAAAGCTCTGGCAATTCATATAGCTAATGCAGGATGGGTATAATCATGTCAGCAACACAAATACATTCCATTTAGTACCAGTAGAAGCTTCTATGTAATGTTTTAAGGTTCTACAAATGCCCTACAGTGGACAGATCAAACTAAGGCTACCACAACCACATACAATACAGGTAGTCCTCAAGTTACGAATGGAATGGAGCCTGCTCATTCCATTCATAACCTGAGGCTTTGTGGGAGTGAATCTTGTACTTTGAACGTGATCACTCCCTCCTTTTGCCCACACATTTGCTAATCAAATGCGTGGCTCATTAAGTGCACAGAGGTATTTCAGAGTGGGGAAGGCCATGGGGGGGGGGTCTACTGATGGAACAGGTCACCTGCTTAACACCACCCAAGGCCTCTCCGACCCACTGAAATACCTCATGCTCCCCACAATTCCTTCCTCCCAGGTCACTTACTGTGCTGTCTCCTTTCCAGCCTCTCAGCTGCGTGCGCCCCTCTGAAGCTCCGTTTGGCATGCGCAGGCTTCGTCCGGCACTTTGCAGCCCAAAACAGAGCTTCAGAGGGGCATTCCCGCTCCCCCAGAGTTCCATTTTGGGCTGCAAAGTGCTGGACAAGGTCTGTGCACACCAAAAGAGCTCCTGAGGGATGCACCCCGCCCCTATGGAACTCCATTTTAGGCTGCAAAGTGCCGGATGAGGCCTGCGCACACCAAACAGAGCTATGGAGCTCCGTTTTGGGCTGCAAAGGCTTTCGGCAAAGATGAGAAAAGGCTTTGCAAACGGAGGGAAAGCTTCGATGTTTCAGGCCTTCCCTCCATTTGCAAAGCCTTTTGCTGCAGATCTCATCCAGGCCTCTGTTGGCAGAGAATAGAGGCCTAAAGTACCGTGAGACAAGAGATCAATAGCGTGAGATCTTGCACTGATCTTCTGTGATCATGCAGTATTTTAGGCCTCCATTTTCTGTGTACTCACAAAGACTTGAAGCACCAAAACAGGCCAAGAAAGAGAAAGATCTCTAGATCTTCGCAAGGTGATATCCACAGGCCTAGTGCCTATGAAAATTTGGCGCGGTGGGGGGGGGGGAGGGAATAGGCTGGGCATGTTGCAGAGCCTCTGTGGTCATTCATAAGGGCGAACAACTGCTGTGGTGTGCAACATTTGTAGTTTCGGGAGTTGTTCGTAAATGCTAGGGGGTGCATATCCTGTAACTTCGAACATTCGCTAAGGGAACACTCGTAACCCGGGGATTAACTGTACAATGTGTTTGCGCAAAATACTAAGCTGGTTAATATGGTTTAATGGTGATGATTCAGTATGTCATATGAATACAGCCAGACCCTCAATTTCTCTGAGATTCTGTTAAATGTATTTTTATGGAACTCAGACTGAAATTTTGAAATGCACAAAGTATTGTTTTGGGTATATTGGTCAACATATGCATTATATGTATTACACTCTGGCGGCTTCTGCTTCTCTAACTATGATGGGTCTCTCTTGATCTCCTCTTCTGATCTGTAGATTTTTCTCTCATTTTTTTGTTCTCTTCACAAATTCTTCTCAGTCTTTCTCTGTTCTTGCCAACAATCATAGAACCTTCACATTCTGCTTCATATGGATATTTGTACTCAGGGGTGAAATGCTCCCGGTTCGGACCAGATCGCCTGATCCGGTAGCGATGGTGGCGGGTGGTTCGGAGAACCGGTAGCAAAAATCCCTGCGCCGCCCTCCCCCCCATCATGCCCAGCTGAGCTGCACGATCATCAGAGGCTTTTTTTTTTTACTTTTAAAAGCATTTTTTCTACAACCTCTTCTGACGAAAAGATGGTTTTAAAAGTAAAAAAAAAAAAGCCTCTGATGATCGCATGGCTCAACTGGGATCGTCAGGCTTTTCAAAGCATTTTTTTCTGCAACCTCTTGGCCGAAGAGGCAGGGGTGAAATGCTCCCGGTTCAGACCGGCTCGGGCAAGTAGGTAGCGATGATGGCTGGTGGTTCAGAGAACTGGTAGCAATGGCAGCTGGAAGCTCCGCCCACCTGTCCCATTCCCCGGACTCGGGGAATGCACCATTCCCAGACTCCTACTGCTCACCTTTCTCCCGCAGCTGGCTGTCAGGGAAGGCAAGCGCCCGAAAGGTACCAGAGTCGCTCACTCTCCCGCTCTGGTCCACGCAGCCGGCGCGTGGACCAGAGCGGCTCATTCAAGAGGAGAGTGAGCGACTCCGGTATCTTTCGGGTGCTTGCCTTCCCTGACAGCCAGCTGTGGGAGAAAGGTGAGCAGTAGGATCCGGGGAATGAGGCGGGTGGGCGGAGCCGCAGGAGAAAGAAATTTAAAAAGTTTTCCTACCGGGTTCTGTGGGCATGGCTTGGTGGAAGGGGGTCTTGTGACTGAGTGGGCTTGGCTGTGAGTGACATCGAGTTGGCCACACCCACTCAGTCACAGGACACCCCCCACCAAGCCACGCCCACAGAACCAGTAGGGAAAAAATTTAGATTTCCCCCCTGCGAAGAGGTGGTAAAAAAACTGCTTTGAAAAGTCTCTGACGAGTTGCCTGATCCTCAGAGAGGCTTTTCAAAGCATTAGAAAAAATGCTTTGAAAAGTTAAAAAAAAAAAGCTGGCCACACCCACCGTCACATTACCCCCCCCCCAAAGCCATGCCCACAGAACCGGTAGTAACAAATTTTACATTTCACCCGTTTGTACTTGATGTGAACACTGATATATTTTTATGAAGCATTATTTTTATTGTAAGTATGAATTGCTAAAGTGGTATCTCTAGTCATAGAGGTAAGTGTCTGAATTTATAGAAAGTAATGACAGAGTTTGCACTTGAGGTACCTTCCTTTTTATCAGAGCTCCAAGATCCACAAGTCAGCATCATCTGGGCAAAACTGATGGAACCCTAATTGTGCAGGACAAATGCAATCTTGTCACAGTTATATTATTTTAAATCAGAAACCATCAACTATCTGCTAGAAAAAATCTAAACTATTTGTTCACACCAGTTTAAAATGTTTATTTTGTCTATTGTTACTTGGTGATATTTAGTAATAAATGTTCATTTATAATAAATGTTTAATAAAACAATAAAAGAGACCAATATCATGGAAAATCTGAACAGTTCCAGAAAACATTAAAACAATCACAAGAGGGCTGCCTGCTCTATGCTCCACTCTGTGTTCTTTGTCCTTTGCAAACCAGAAATGAGCAGTGTTTGCCACTTGAATTATTTTTGTGGCCCTATAACCTCCAAAAATTCATCCCAATTCTTCCAAAACACGCCACCAAATATGTGATGCCATTTAGCTTCCTTCTGGCCTGACAAATATGGCCCTAGCTTCTTGTTCTGATGGCAACTGTTTTTTTTTTTTTGTTTGTTTGTTTTTGCTGGGCCTCCAGCATAGCCAGCCAGCAATAGAGCCTTCTTCTTAAGCCTCTCTCTTGGCTCTCTTTATCCTTATTCTTCCAATTGCACCGCTATCTTGGATCTTCTCCCTACTATTATGTAAAAGAGGAGAGGCATTTTATTAGACTCTTATCACTGTTTAGATACCTGCCCTATTAGGGCTTAGGAGATACTACAGAGAGTCCTGACTTGTAACTTGTTTAGTAACCATTTGGTTACAATGGCACTGAAAAAAAGTGATTTATGATTGTTTTTCACACTTACGGCTGTTGCGGCATCCTGATGGTCGTGTGATCAAAATACAGATGCTTGGCAACGGACTCATATTTATGACAGATGGCAGTGTCTCAGAGTCATGTGATCACCTTTTGCAACCTTCTGGGGAAGCCAGATTCACTTATATTACTAACTTAATAATTGCAGTGATTCACCTAACAACTGTCTCGCTTAAAATTTGAGTTCAATTGTGGTCATAAATCAAGGACGACCTGTATTGATTTCTCACCAGATTTTCTGGGGATTGTCCCTCTGGATTAATGGACAAAATTCTCTCCCTGGACTTTCCTTGGCAGGTAGCACTGACATCCTTTCCCAGGTTGGCCTTATTACCTGATAATATTCAGCATCTGATCCGCATCCCAACTCCACCTTCATTGGTAAATCAAAATCTGTGAATGTCTATGGCAGAACAATAAAACCAGGTACAGGCAAGATAGATGTTCTTGACTCCTACATCAATACATTCACCTCTGATTTTTTAGAAAACATCATTAAATCTGCTCCATGGGAACACATATATGCAGAGCCCTCATCTCCAAAACCACATATTAGAACAGCGGTCACCAACTGGTGGTCTGTGGTTCACTGGTGGTCCACGAGAAAATTTTGGTGGTCTGCAGAAAAATTATTTGCATTTTTTATATTGCACTAAATCAGGGGTCCTCAAACTATGGCCCCTGGGACAGATATGTGCAATGAATGTTTGTGTTGCTGTAGAGTCTCCCCCTTTGCGGTCTTATGTGGGTCGGAGGGAGACAGAAATTCTGATTTGGGGTCTGCTTTAGCCTCCTGGTGCTGGCGTTTGGGCGAAGGCTGGAGGAAAGTGCTGCTGGTGGCAAAGAGCCGGAGGGCTTTGTTCCAGTGGGACTACATCATGGCCTGGAACTGGCTGACCATCTCAGCCCGCTAAGCCTCCAGGCACCGGTACCTGCCCTTGCACTCCCACAGGTCTTCCCTTCTGCTTGGAAAGCCTATGCTTTCCAAGCAGTCCTCAGTGAGGTGCTTCTGCTGAGCCTCCTCGGTCAGATCCAATTTGAAATGAGTTGTTTTGCCAACTCTTTCTCATGGTGGCTGCTTAGCTCCAAGAGCTGCTTCCTGTTGGGGCCCTAAGGAGCCCCGGCGGGGAGAGGAGAAGTGGCTGAGAGGGGAGGGGCAAGTAGAGGCTGGTGAGATGCTCCTCAACATGAGTGACATTGAGTTGGCCACACCCACCTAGTCACATAACCACCTAGCCATGGCCACCCAGCAGGTCATTAGGCAGAACATATTAGTGGTCCGCAGGATTTAAAATTATGAATTTAGTGGTCCCTGAGGTCCGAAAGGTTGGTGACCCCTGTATTAGAAAGTGTTGAGTCCTGGGGGTCACAATTAGCAAAGTTGCTAAAGAAAGAACCATAGTGTTTGGATGTGGCTGATAGCTTTACGTATCTTTAAAGAATTAAGAGTTTCTCTAACCACTTTTCTACATTTGTTTGACATGATAAGCTAAAATGTGGTTAGCTAGTTTGCAATTCAGTGTTTTCTGCAGATCCAGTCCCTGTTAAGTATTCTTCACTTGATGTCACATATAGAAGAACTTTCTTGCAAGAGCCCAGTTTATATTGGGACAATCCTAGGTGAAAGTTAGCCACTATCAGACAGCTACAAGAAGCTCTCCAAATCACAGAAGAAGCAGAATAAGATATGTTGCTATAAGAAAAATTTAAAGTCCATTTTAGGAAAATATCTCAAGGCAACATCTCTGAGGGAGATGGGCAGTTAAGAAATAGGAAGTATAAATAAATAACAAGGGTGAGGCTAGCAATAATTTTTCTTCATTTCAGTTGCTCTAGGTTAAACCCAGAGTGCAACTTCAAACATCATATCACTTTATCCGGGTGTGCAGTTTCAATGTTATTTCTCTGTTCCCAATCCATAGAAATTGTAACTAGGTGGATTTCATATTTTTAGCAATATCTCACCTATGGTTTCCTCCTGCAGATGCTCCAATTCCATGCTTTATAACACCCTGTCTTATCTTAATGGATTGAATTGACAATGGATTGAATTGACAATGGATTGAATTGGGTTTAAAAAAAACAACCACCACCAACGGGGAGGGGGATTTAACAACTACAGGATACCTTTGCAATTTCAGGGCCCTATTTCAACAGAGGAAGTGCGAAGCTACTTTTGTTGAGAAACCTTTGAAGTCCCGTTTGCCAAAGGAGGATGTTGCATTAGGCGGGCCCTTGGCGACCTTACGCCGCTGGCCAAGAAAAAGTTCACAAGTTTTCTAAAACTTGTTTCCTTGGAATCCGAGGGCCGCCGGTTGGAAACTGAAGGCACCACTCATGAAAAACAAGTCAAGGAGAAGTCTTCCGTGCGGGGCTGCGGACAAAATGGGGGCGAATGATTCTCGGGAGCTTCCAAACTCCCGGCTCTGGTCTAAAGGTTCGTCGTTGCTTCGGACTCCACGCTCACGTCGTTAAGGAAACCAGCCATTAAGCGTCTCTGCCTCCAGTTGCTCCGGATTGAGGTGGAGTCGCACCAGTCGCACTTTTGGAGGTCAGAGAATAGCCAAGCCGCCCAGAGAGAAAACGAGGGCGCAGAAGGTAAGGAAAGGCCGGGCGGGGATTGGATCAAATCCCAAGGGTAGTGAAACTAATCTCGCGTGCCCAGCCCCTCCTTATGCAGGGCAAATCCGCTATGGGAATTCGCGTCGACCCTCCTTAAAGATCTGGGTCTCCTTTCGCAGGCGCGGCGCCCCCCAGTGTTCGCGGAGCTGCAGCATTAAGTGAGCCTCTTCTATTCCGACGGCGGGAGGGGTGGATGGGTGGGGGGGGGGGTCCATCACCCCCAGTTAACTCCGGCTCGTGAATTTTCCTCAGAAAGAAGTGAGAACGAGGAACAGACGGAGCGACGGGAAGTTGAGACTTTGCGGACGGCTCGCGCGCGCAATCCTCGCTCTCCAGGGCCAAGGAAAGCTGGAGTTGGAGGGGGGGGGGGAGGAATCGCGCGGCGGAGAACTCTCGGAGCCTGGTTGAATCGGAGCTGAACAACAACGCGCCTTGGTCCGGATTGAACCCGCGCGATTCACCGCTACTTCTCTCTCTTCCCCTCATCTATCTATCTATCTATCTATCTATCTATCTATCTATCTATCTATCTATCTATCTATCTATCTATCTATCTATCTATCTATCTATCTATCTATCTATCTATCTATCTATCTATCTATCTATCTATCTATCATCTTCTTCCTTCTCTGTGTGGAAAGGTCGGGAGTGTTATTTCATGAAGCCAGGTTTGCTTAACCCAGGGAGGACTTGCAGCTGTGGTGCAGTTCACTAAGGATTGAGTACAATAGTTTTATGGCGCTGCCAGAGCGGAATAACCCTGGGAAAGGCGCGCTCCTAGGGCAAGCCAAACCCTGTTTTTTCTGCCTTCTCCTCCGGCGCCCGCGGCCCCCTTCCGGTCCTTCTCATTCCCCGAACCTCCTCCCAGGTGGCGAGTCATTTTCCTTTTTCTCTGCAACTTTTGGAAGAATTTGGACGGATGGCAGCGAAGTTGGACCCACCTCCCATCCGGGGCATCTTAATTTAAGGGAGAGGCAGGAAAAATAGAATAGAATAGAATTCTTTATTGGCCAAGTGTGTTTGGACACACAAGGCGTCAGGATGAAGCTGGGGGTTATTTTTAAAAAGGTGCATGGGAAGCTGAGGTAGCCAGGGCTGCACTTTCCTCTGGGTGTTACTTCGGAAGGGAAGGCAGACAAATATTGAACAGGAAATATCCCCCAACAGCCTGTCCGTTAGCATGAACTAAGGACGGCTGGCTGGCTGGGTAGGGAATGTGCAGTGGAGCAACTTGGGTCATATTCATCCCCCATTAATCTGTGACACTGGCACTGGAATACATGGGGTTCCCTCCGCTGGTGGGATTCAAGTAATTTAACAACCGGTTCTCTGCCCTAATGATTTCTTCCAACAACCAGTTTGGCAAACTGCTCAGAAAGTTAACAACCAGTTCTCCCGAAGTGGTGCGAACTGGCTGAATCCCACCGCTGGTTCCCTCCCTCCAAATGTGAAAGTAGAAAAGTACTCTCTCGGAATACTTGTGTTAAGCAGGTATTAAAGGATAGGGTTTCTAACATGTCTCATAAATCTGATAATCTTTTAGTTAAAGTAGGTGACACAGGTGTTTCAAGGACCCAATATCTGTTGAATTATGAGATAATTATTACAATCTAACAGTAACATAGCAACTAAGCATCTGCTAATATGGACCTGCTAAATAAGGGCCTTTCTCCGCCATATTTTACACTGACATTTTTCTTCTACGTCCACAGCTCCTCCACTAACCACTGTACTTTATGTCTGTGTCCTGTTGGTGACTCAGATTGGCAGAAGGGAAAGTAATAGGAAGTATTCAAATGAAGGGGAGTGCAAAGGAACACCTTCTCCCTAATGTTTTGTGGAAACTGCTGTATTTAGGCAAATAGAGAGGGCTTCAACATTTTCCTTCTGAGAAAAAGCTAAAATTCTTTAGGTTTGGAGAAAAAAAAAGTATTGATTGGGAATGTAACTGAGACATAAAAAAATTATACATCAGAGAGAAGGGTTTTTTGTTTCAATCTTCTCTTCAAACACTAGGACCAGGGATCATCCAATGGAACTGATTCAAAGGAGATTTAGAACAGTACCTCCACCTTACACCAGTACTTCTTCATGTAATGTATAGCTATAACATGGAGTTCATGGTGATGGCCACTAACCTGGATTGTCTTAAAAAAGGACTTGATAAATTTAATGAGGATAGATCTGTCAAACCTGTCAAGTGTTACTCAGAGTTACCCCTGATTTCTCCTGCTCCCTAGGATAACTTGCCTCCTAGAGAGCAGGAGAAAGGCATACCTCTGCATTTTCCTTCCAGCACCCAAGAGATGTCTGATTGGCCATTGTAAGAAGCAATATTCTAGATTGAGATGGGCTTTGTCTGATTTTTTCAGACTGTTCGTATATACTTATGGCTTGATTTGGGGAGAAGTGGGTGAGGGGCTTTGGGTTTTTCAACCCTCCCTTTGAGCACTGAAAGTTGAATGTCACCTATCCAATAAAATCCACACTAACCACTTTCCTTATCCTATTTTTGTCCTCATAAGGAAGCTGATGATGTTTGATGTTTCATCTGACTTTTTCCTGGTGGTTGCTGGGTTATACATACTTTATGGTACACACTCCTGCTTTATCATCATCTAGGTTTCCAGTGCTAGTCAGAGGAAGCTTCAAAGAGTATTATATCTAAGTAGAAGTAGCATTGGGCAGAGATTCCTGTAAAGAAAACTGAAGATCCACAAAGGCTTTCCAAGTTGTCCTAGGATTTGGGATTGTGCTGCCTATTCACCCTCTGAAGATGCCTTTTCGAAACCTCACACAACCCGTCTATCACCAACCACCCAGTAACTCACATGGTGACTTACAAGGCTTGTTCGATATGGTGCACGGTTACTTGGGAATCGTGCAACCCAACAGTTTCCCCAAAGGTAAGAATTATAATGATGCAGGAACCATTTCCATATCATCAATAACCATTTTAGTACAGAATGCCATTGGGTTCTTCATAAAACTTGGTCAGCTGTTTGTTTGTTTTTTTCTCATTGTGTGGACGTCTCAGATTAAATGTTGTAAAGAACACACATTTGAGAATTCTTAGGAAAGTCTTAACTATTTGAATACCAAGGTTGATGCCGCCTAGGCAGTGCAAATGGCAGTGAGTTTGCTATGGCACTGTGGGGGAAAGCCAGTTTAACTGTCTTAATGAAACAGTACTGGAAACAAAATACTCAATGCTACCGTGCTGAAATGAGAAAGGTGTTGATTTATTGTACCAGGTTTAACTGGCATTGAAATTCTGAATGGTATGATAATAAGGGTGCTAGGAGGCGGTTAATCCATTTGTATACTTGAGCCTGATAGGTAACTATCATCTACTATTTGTTTATGGTACATTTATTTATTTCACAATATTTCTTTCTTCACATACTGAAAAAGATGAACTAACCTTTGGAGAATGCCCATATTCATTGAAAAATCAATGACTGCTATAATTTTGTTCAGAAAAAATAGTATTAATTTTCAAATAGTTTTAATTAATCCCCTTGCCATCGGTAAGATTTATGTTCGTCAGTAATTTGCTATACATTTTTAATATTTTTCTTTTGAGGAGATGAGTTTAAGGAACATTACTAATGAAAAGCAGTTCTGGACCAACCTTGTTTTTCATTAGAAATAAAATGTAGCCACAGACTTCGGTGGGTGGCAATAGCCTGAATGGATCAGATTGGTCGTCCCAAGAGACATTCATTTTTAGAACATTTTATTATATATCTATTTTTAAATGTGAACGATGTATATTCCATTTTTTTTCTCAATTAAAAATACCTGAAAAATATTTCACTGTTGTCTTCTGGTGGTTTGCTACCACAATTCCAGTTTCTGATACCTCTGAAACCTGAGTTCGGGGGTCAAATGTTTCCGATGCATATTAAAGTGTTGAAACTGTAACATGACTCCACACATAAATTTTGCTTTCCGATCCCTCTGAGAAATAGACTACTATATAGTAGACCTGTCTGTGGCATTCTACATACACGTCTTCCTCCCTGATCTGAACTCGGGATAACCTGTTTTTCCAGCTTACAGTAAAAATAGGCTATTTACAAATAGATTTTTCTTTATGCCAGTTAGAAAATACTTTCTTTTTCTGGTCTAGCTCCAGTGTCAATCAACTCTTCTCAGATTTTTTAAAGTGCAAAGAATCTTGTGTAAATAAGAACAAAGAACCTAACAAGCATTTGATCTGACAACTGTGCAGTCACTTGAAAAAGAGAACAGAAGCAAAAGGTCCACTTGAATTATAGGCAGATGCTAGAAACCGAATTCATAATCTGAAAGTGAAGGACGAAAGGCATAGGGAATTGGCTCACCATGGAGTAGAACTAAATGAAAAAAAACCCACAAGTTTTTTTCTTGTTTCCAAGAATCTTTTTTTACTCATAGGTGGCCCCAGAAGAACAACCACAAAACCTTCCACTTGTTTTCATGCAATTTTGGTTATAAGATTAATGCTGTTTTCTAATAAATTGTGTCAAAGTGTCAAATGAAACTTCTGTGGAAGACTTCAAAAGGGTTAAATGGTATAGTTATCCTAAAATTTACACAATTTGTAATTTAATTGCACAAAATTTGTAATTTAAAATAAGTCCTGCTTTAGGCATGAAAGCCGGCTGGGTGAGTTTCGGCCAGTCTCTCTCTCTCTCACCTCAACTCACTTCATAGGATTGCTAATTGTGCAGAAAATAGGAAGAGGAAAGAGTATTAGAACATTTGGTGCCTTGAGATATTTATAAAAATAATAAAGGCAGGATTTTAAAAAATATAAAATCTAGAATCAGAAAATGCTCCTTTTTATCAATTAAAAGAGCAATAAATATATGAACTATTTTAGAACGGTCTTCTGAAATCTTCAATATTATGGCTGAATGTAAGTGTAAGTGCAATGGCAACGCTCCACTCATTTAATTCTGCCACTGCTGACATGCAACAGGACTGTGTTTTAATAGGAAAAATGGGGCAGTGGGGTGAAGGAGCTATAGCCTCTCCTGGGCTATTTATCAAGGTTGGCTTCCCAGCCCTTTTTTCTTTCTCGTGGCTTTGATTCCAGAAGTGAAGAATGTGAAATTGACCACTACTGAATAAGCTGGAGGAAGTGGTGTCTTGTTTCTTTTCTTAAAAAATATTTCTGTGGTACTTTTAACATTTTAATAGGATATTTTAATAGAAAGCAGAATAAAAAACATATTTTTATTAAGAATATTCCAGGGTTAAACACCTGAGAGAAATAAAAGTCTGTATCTGATACAGTGGAGAGAGAGTTCCTAGCAAGGCCTAAAGCACCTGTAGCCTAACCTAGGGGGACACGGTTGCTCAGTGGCTAAGACGCTGAGCTTGTCGATCAGAAAGGTTGGCAGTTCGGCAGTTGGAATCCCTAGTGTTGCATAATGGAGTGAGCTCCCGTTACTTGCCCCAGCTTCTGTCAACCTAGCAGTTTGAAAGCACGTAAAAAATGCAAATAGAAAAATAGGGACCACCTTGGTGGGAAGGTAACAGCGTTCCATGCGCCTTTGACGTTTAGCCGGCCACATGACCATGGAATTGTCATCAGACAGCGCTGGCTCTTCATCTTAGAAACGGAGATGAGCATCGCCTCCTAGAGTCGGGAATGACTAGCACATATGTGCGAGGGGAACCTTTACCTTATCCTCTACAGCCCTCTCCCTTGAATCAGATATTTCAGGCCCCTGAAAAAAAATTAACATAGGATAAGGTTTTTTTTACATTTTGTGTCTGCACAAGATTTAAATACAATACCACTATTTGAACAGCGTTTCAAAATAAATTAGAAACTTAGTATAGATCTCTTCAAAGCTTATAGAGATGGCTTTGCAGTGTCTCCTTCCTCTTACTAGCCCAAAGTCTGTGCTTTGAACTATCCTGATTTCTAAGGCAGCCAACATGCTGTTCATTCAGATGTTTAACCTGAAATGCACTAGTAACTACAGCATGCTTAATTATAGTCAAGTTGTTTTCTATCCATATTGAATTGAAGCTCAGTTGAAGCACTGCACAGTTTTAGCTTTAACACATTGTACACAACACCCTCCATTGTATACAAAGGTAGGACAGAAAGAGGATTACATAGTATGAGAATGGCTGTATCAGTTTGACCCTAAGGAGGCTGCTTCATTCTTTAGAATAATGAGGCAGGCCCTGAGGCTATGATTTCTTATCTTGAATATAATGCTTCTTGTGATGCAACTCAAAATGTTAAGATCCTTTTGACAATAGTGTTGCATGTTAAATTGTATTTAGATTGCAGACAACTTGATAATCTAACCCTTGTGTCCTTCCTGAAAGTTATTGCTTCTTTCTCTTTTGAGGTTAGAGAAAATTCTTTAAGCTTCTGTGTTTAGTCTCTTGCAGTTAAAAGGGTTGAGAATAATAGCTAATGAAAGTTGAGAGTCTTCTTCTAATTATTGTTCTTCTGGACCTTCAATCATTGAGTATGAAATTACAAATTAGTTAGATATAAGTAACTTTAAAGGCCCACGGTGCAATATTTTGCTTTGAAGAATAGCCATCTATTCCCTTCTTAGTTGTTGGTCTCTGTGTTTTATTACTTCTCTTTAATTATTAAATAGCAAGCAGCTATTTAAGAAATATATACTCTTAGTTTATCTTACCCTTTAAAAATGAATCTAAGGTCAGCAGGCGCATTGAGCAACAGTGTATTTGTTGTATTTAACAGTTATCTTTCCATGAAGGCACCAGTTCTTTTATTCTTAAGAATGCTAGGTTTGCTTGGATATCAGGTGTCAGGTAAAATATATGTATGGTGGCTTTTCCTGCCAGGATGTTTCTATTGGCAATTTTACACAATCATAAAATGATTCCTTAGGCAGAGTTTGCCTGTGAAGCACTAGACCTAGGCAGTAGGTATTCTAATCAACAAGGCCACATAATTGCCAGAATCCAGCTCTTTCTTAGCTGTTTAGCCATTCTGTCAGTCACAGACCTTTGTTATTGTGGCTATTTTTTTAACTTTATCTTTGACTAACACCAGATACAGTGTCTGGAGAAAGTGTGTGTGTGTGTGTGTGTGTGTGTGTGTGTGTATGTATGTATGTATGTATGTATGTATGTATGTATGTATGTATATATTTTCAATTAAATGTAAAAAATGTTCCTATCCCTGGAAAGGGAGATAGATAATAGGCTGTGGAGAGCTGAGGATGATATGAAGATTGTTTTGAAGTCCATTTTCACATTGGCAGTTGCTGTGCTTTTCATTAAAGGCTTGAGTACCAACATTTTTATTTATTGTAAAGGAGCTGTTCCAGTTCAGTCAATCATTAATTTTTTGTTTAACCACCAGGCAGCTTTTTCTAAATGCAGAATAAAGAAATTAGTTAGAGTAGGTGGAGGGAAACCAGCATATTAAGATGAGAAAAGAGATACAGAAGTGACATGGTAAAGGAAGGGTGGTGCCTTTTCAGACAACTCTTAACAGGGTCTCTAATTATCAACATTCTATGCTATAAAACTTTCCAATTTGTTTTAGAATCATGTCCCCTGACCTATCAGTGCTCACTGTATGTTTGGATAATTTGTATACACACTGTACATGGCTTTTTGTTATCTTTTATCATGTGAGTTTTTAAAACGTTCAGTTGTTTTTCTAGTTGCCATTGTTTAGAGCTATGAATTAAATAGAACCCAGCAGTCCCCCCTCCCCCGTCTTAAATTTAACTCTTTGGAGTATTTCTTTTTCTTTGAAAAGTGCAATACTATACATTTAGCCTTATGAAAAATACATCTGTGAATTATAGCTCAATATTTTGATTTACTGTTTCCTTCTACATCTCTTTTTTATAAGATCACTCAGCTGACTCATATTTTGGATCACATTCCAGTAAGACACAAGTTTGATAATACTAAAGTTTAACCAGTTTCTCTAGTTTGTACATTTGGATTTTTTGTTTTCCTTTCTCCCTCCGTTAAAATATATCACATTTGTCAGTGTAATATAATTCTGTAGATTATAGATTAACGTATCAGTGCATTTAGTTTTAAATCATGCCATTGTGCCATATCTACTTAAGTTTGCTTAATTTATTCTAAATTTTCCACAGTTAGAATGGGGTTTAGAATAAAGTTTTCTTGAAGATTTGAAAGTTTAATGAAGGGCAGTTTAGAGGTCCATAGGTTTTTTTTTTTTTTTTTTACTAAGGTAAGTAACTCATCCTGTTTTCACTTAAGGAAATACTAATTTTTAATGGTAATTGCCGATAAAAAAATTTCAAATTAACATTGCCATTATGATAACTGATCATCATGATAATATAAAAACATGAGATAAACCTTAGTTATATTGTGATACCCACATACACAAATAAAATTTGATAGCTATATATTATGTATCGTATTTATGTAGTATCACATAGTATAATATTAGTTAATATATAAAAATGTCTATAAGTTGGTAATAACAGATGCTACAATTTTATCCTATATTTAAAGTTTATGTTAAATATAAAAGTAGAAAAACTAAACAATTGGAGATAATAAACAATGATATAAATGCATGGATGTGACATTTATTTGATTGAATTAACCAAGAAATCAAAATTCATTTGCATTCCCAGATAAAAGTGACACATGAAATAGCAGCAGAACAGTAAAGAGAATCAGTTCGGTCTGGTGGTTAAGGCACCAGAGTAGAAAACAGGAGACTATGCATTTGTCCCATTTTAGCCATGAAAGCCAGCTTGGGTAACTTTGGGCCAGTCATTCTCTTTAAGCCCAACTCCATCTCATTGAATTGTTGTGGGGAAAATAGGACGAGAAAGGTGTGTTGGGTATGTTTGCTGCCTTGACTTATTTGTAAAAATAATAAAGGCATCATATAAAATAAATAATAAATAAGGAATAGAAATAAATTATTACTGTGTCTGTAAAATTTGTCCATCCACTTCATCTACTGATTGTTTGCAAGTTTTGCATTGCAATAATGCAAATTTAACCACAAATATGTTACTTTAGAATATTTAATAAGATATATTAAACATACAATGCATCCAGATAATCAAGTAATGTCTTAAATAATGATTCTATCTGACAATCGCTGCAATCTCTATAAAAGTTACAGAATAGCATGACATGGACCAATGAGAAAATTTAAACTGTTAACTCTGAATTCATTTGCTTAAATATAAATGAAACAGTGAAGACATTGAAGACAGTTATCTTCAGTTAAGCCAAGATTAATTATCCTGCTAATTTATTTCTGTTATCCTGCTAAACTGTCTCTGCTAAGTTATCCCTGCTATCCTGCTAAGCCAGTTATCCTCCTCAGCCAAAAGCAATATGAATAAGCATAAAGACAGTTTCTTGTCTGCATTCATTCCTTGGATGACCTATAAAATCATTTTAATTGATGAGAAGTTGAACCTCCAAATGTGGTTTCTTCATATTCTACTACCAGGAATGATCAGTCTTTGATTGGTTCCTACTAATCCTATTAAGTGAACCAAAGCCTACATCAGTTCAGTATCCTATGTATCAGAAACAGAAATTCAGTTAGCATAGGAGCTCTCCCAGTGCAGAGCACAGTAGGAAGAAGCTGCTTTAGCAGGAGCTAGATTCTGAATGAAGAGAGGTAAGATTTCTTCTCTGCCTCTTTCTGGTTTTTATTGCCATGATCCACACATCATATTTCTTCTTCATGAATAGGAGCCATAACCTTATCTAATATGCTGTCACCTGAACATTGTACCATCAGACTACAGTATTCCATTGTTCCTAGAATTTAAGAGGGGAATTCTTTGACATTTCCAATATTGTGATCCAATGTTGAGTAGAATATCCCCTGTGTGATAGTCAGAGCTATCAGCCTCCTATAGCTTTCCTTGACATTGTACATACATATTATACTAGGACTAACAATAAAGCCTTTATTATTTTGATAAATAACTCAAAGCACCTCTTTGGAAACGTTCCTTCCCTTTTTGCCTCAAAGCCACCCTCTTTACTCTCTACATCTAACTCTAGTGGCTATATATCTCATTGCAAAAATTGCAGAGTAACTTTTCATTTTGAAAGTGATCAGCTACCATTATTAAGACTTTTCACTTCCATAAGAAGTAAATAGAGCCACCAGAAATCTCTTAAGAATAAGAAAATGCCATTGGAGGGTATCTTAGATCAATGTGGATATATAAGTTGACTTTAGCCACAAATCAATTTTTGAAGTCCCACAAGTTACCCAACTGAATTGGTTTCAAATGATCTTGAAATAATCTCAATTTTTCAAAGTCTCATTAGTTTTGCTCAAAAATATATTTAACCTTCTCCTACCTCTTCTTAATACCAATCCACTAAGAGATCCAAACCCTGTTATGATAAGGAATGTACAGCCAGGACAGTGCTAGCATATAGGATGGCCAGAACAACTAATGATTTTAATACCTGTGATTTTTTTAAACACATAAATATTATAGGCGAATGAAGGAAAAAACAAGTTTGTACTAAAGTTCTGAGTCAGGAGGTTATATGTGTTTATGGCTATGTTTTGCCTATTTATATCCTTTTATTTGTGCCAATTTTTTTCATGTGTCCATGTCTTATGTCTATACTGTTACTTGTTTCCTTGTACTTTGCAAGGAAGTAAAAGACCAGCGGAGCTATCCCTATAGAAATTATTTGTAAGAGCTAAAGGTAAGCAAGCTCACAGCAGCCTTCTGTAAGAAATCAGGTTGGCTTCCTTCATGTTCCTAGGAGGCAAGGAGAGCCATTTCCAATGCTTTGCTGGTATGAAGCAGAATATGCTGCCCTTTAGTTATCTGAGTTTAAGAGGTTTTTAAAGAAAAGTTTCTTGAACAAAAAAAAAATTGTTTCCCTTTTCCTATTCTGTCCTATGTTATGGTAAAGCAACAAGTAATTTGATGCTAGGCTCCAAAACCCAAGAAAGATATGCAGAGTTACTTCTACTACACTGTAAGCAGTTTCCTTTATTGTTCCTTACCTATAGATAGAAATCTTGCCAAACTAAAGCAATTACTTGCATCATTAAAGACCTATCTGAGAACTTCAAGGGAGCAGCTATCTTGACCCTCTTTCTCCCAACCAAACTATTTAAGCTTCATGGTTTCTTGGTCCTCTGGAATGCAGCCCCTCACTCCTGGGATTCCAGACTACATTCCATCATTTGATTTCCTCTGTGGGATAGAGCCTGCATTCAAACAGAGATATCTTTTTAACATTATTTTACTGATTTATCTTAAATGCTTAGGATGCAATGCTCAAACTCTCTTGTACAAAGAAGTCTACAGAAGCTTCAATCCCAGCAAAAATGTTGTTTGCCAAATGCAAACTGTGCTCCTGCAAATCAGAAGCTTGCTTTTCTTTTTATAAAAAGAACTACTTCTCATTCTTTGTAAAACACTTTATGTGCTTTCTTCAGTGCTTTCTTTACTTGTCACAAGAGATCTTAGTAAATCTAACTCATTTAAATTTATATTGTATCTAAGTCATTTAAATTAAATCTAATTCCGTTACTGGTAAATTTATTTGTATGTTATATAGAGTGCCTTTCAGAGGAGTTCCCAAGGTAGCATTAAGAAAACCCAGATCATAAGGGAAAGTTGGGACAATGCATTAAAAGGAAACAAAACCAAAAATGTTTGTTATGGGTAAACAAGGGAGATATTTATGCAAATAAAGTGAGTTTTACTGGAAGTACAAACAGCTGAGAGAGGGCTGGAAAACTACAAAAAGATTTTAATGCTCAGAGGCTACATTTCAAGATGAGAGGTTTTTTGATAAAGGATGGCAGCATCAATTCTCACACAATATACAATTATGAAAATAAAATGTGCTGAGGCATCAATCTGCCTGATAGGTATGCTTCCAAACCTGAAAAGCATTTAATACAATTGCTACACACTTTTTTTTCTTTTTACGACTCTGTAATCTCTTGCTTTGGGGTGGAGTCAGGGTACCTATTGGAGCTGAGCATCTACTGGCCAGATGCCCTTCCTGATGCCTACATAGAGTTCGCAGCAGATACTTTCTCTTTGCACCTTGATAGAGAAACATCTATCACTGTGTAGGATTGAACGCTAAACCTTCTGAGTGCTTAGAAGGTTTGAGTGCGAGTGCTGAGTGGGAGTCGAGCATTTTCAGCTCTAGGCCACTATGCTGCTCCCTATTGCTACATGGTTTTTTTTTTTTTTAAATCCCATATTCTCTTGGATATTCTTTCTGAACCCTGGGGATTTTTGTGTCAAATGTTTACTTCAGACTAAATCATATATTTTAACAAGCAAAAACCACACTTATGCTAAGCATTTTTAATATCTGAAAATTAGTACATGCTGTCATTTTGGTCATGAAACATATAGGTCATAAACTGCCTTATAATTTAAAAAAATAAATAAAGGCCTACTGCAAAACTCTTAGAGCCAGCTACTGTTGTTTTTACCAGCTACTCATGATTAGATAGAATAATGGAAACTTTCAGATCTGCAGATTGGTTCTTCTCTGGTGCAGAGTAGCAGTTCATTGATTACTATATGGATATATTGTAATCTTATAATTTTCAGATGACTTCCTTGTAGATGTACCCAATCCCCATGTAGTGTTCATCTGCACTGCGTTGCTCAGCAGCTTGGTCAAATATTTGTTATGGTTATTTTCTATTGCAGTTGGTCTATTCCTTCAGATCACTTCAAGCTGATAACCTTTAAAACAGAGAACATTTGCAAAACATGTAGTATTGCACCACTCTGATTGTGGAATATCTGGATGATACAATTAAATCCAGTTACCTGAACTTTCTTGTTCCTGGAACTAAACTTTATGTGTTCTAAGACTTTCTAAGGTTTCCAGAAGCCCATGGGCAAAGGATCATGAGATTCTTCCTGCATCCCATGCCATTGTAATCTTTTCTTTTCTGGCCATTTAAGTTAGTGGTACACCAAACAGAAATATGTGGGAAAGTCAAAATATTGAAAACTTCTAGGCATTATTTTCATTTAATTGTCTTGAATTAAAAATGTCTTCACTCTTTTAAAAATGCTATATTTTCCATACATATATGCAGTAGTAAATTGGCTTTGGAGAAAGGGAGCTGGAGAAATGACATTTTCAGCCTGGTGGCCCAGAATACAGACAGGAATTTTTCAACAAATCCAGATTTTGGATTGTCTATAAATGTTAATAAATAAATGATAGCATTTTTCATCAACCTCTCTGTGCTTCTCCCTAGATCTCCTGACATACGTGATCAAGAATCCAGATTTCCTTCGAAACCAGACAGTGTATCAAGAGGTGAGTAGAGTGTAATCCTTGTGATTAATGAAAATGTAGAAATGTCTAAAACTTGATATGCTGAGGCCTCCTTGTCCTTTGCTAGATGATAGATCTAGTTAATTGATTGAGACTTGAAAATAACACTCTTGCTGCTTAGTGGGGATTTTTTAGGCAGTAAAAGTAATAAAACAAGATGGTATCTGAGGTAAATCCAATGGAATATGCCCACTCCTGGAGGCAGTCTTCTGTTTAGTCTTCTATCCTTCTCTCTGTATTATGAAGTAGACAAGCATCTACAGATTAACTCTCTCTTGCTTCCCTCCATGTCTAGATGCTCAAGTATGAGACGGGCTTCCTAGTTTGTACTGTCATTGGTCTTCTGTTCATTGTCCTTGTGCCACTAGTGGGCTTCTATTTCTGTTGCTGCCGCTGCTGTGGACACTGTGGAGGTTTCATGTACCAGAAACAGAATAAGCACACTGCCTGCAAGAGACGGACTCTTTTTTGCTTTCTGCTGGGTATCACTGCTGTTGTTCTGTAAGTTTCATCCTATGGAGAATAACAGAATGAGCATGTGGCATTGTGACTACTGTATGGGCTTTTACTTATCTTTATAGTCTCTGATTTAAAGTAGCTATTCCTGCACCACTGCATTGGTTTACATTGACAGAGAATTGTGTAGCACCTTAAAGTTTATAGTTGTATCTCATTACAGTGATCCATGAAAGATGAAGTTATAATAAATTGATTACTCTTTAAGATGCTTCTTGTTGATTTTGCAACCTGACCGACATTCTGGAAATACACTGAAATCAGATTCTTTGATTTGTATGGATAGTACTAACACAGCAGATATTCCTAATATAATTTGCAGAGTGGCTGAAGGACAGAGTTAACTGAGATGTGATCCAGTTCTTTTGTCTCCTTGGCAAGTCTGTCAGGATTGTTTGTGCTTGGGGAATGGTTTCCTGAAAGTTGGGCCTAGGATGGGATGGGCCAAGTGGGGAAGCACTAAAGGAAATGACCATGTTGGGAGAGCAGATTCCACTGTGTGGGACTAAACAGTTACAAACTTGCTCTATGGCCAGAGTGCAACCATGTGATAGCAGCCTGGAATATTCCTAGTAATGCTTGATTTTGCCAAAACTCCCTTCAGCACTTCTTTTCAGAAACAAGCACATTGTTAAAACATAAATATGCCCTTGAGCATGTGTGGACTGCACACCCACCCTTATTTTTCCTTACAGAAATTCCCACACATTAGAGAGAACTCTTAGTATATAATTTGTTTCCATGCTATTCCCAGAAGGACACAAAGATCAAAGTTAGTCATAATGTATTTTTGTTAATTAGTTTACTTTACTTTATTGTCATTGCACCTCGTACAACGAAATTAAATGCCATCTTCAGTGTACATTATAACTATAAAAATAAAACACAAACACATATCCTTCACATTCTATACAATTGAATTGAAAACCCCTGATATTGCATTAATATTGCACTATACAGTAGAATTCAATATGGTTACTGCCCTGGGATAAAAGCTGTTTTTCAGCCTATTTGTCCTTGTTTTTATTTTCCTGTACCGTCTGCCAGATGGTAATAGTTCAAAAAAAGGGTGCCCAGGATGAGATGGATCTTTAAGACTGTTTTGAACTTTCTTAAGGTAGCAGAAGCTGTAAAGCTCTTCCAAAGAGGGGAAAGGGCAACCAATGATCCTCTGGGCAATGACGTTAACCCTCTGGAGTGCTGTCCTATCTGCCACTGTGCAATTGGCAAACCATACACAGGTGCAGTAAGTTAAAATACTCTCTATGGTGCAAGGGTAGAAGGCCACCAGCGGTTTTTCATTCAGTTGTTGTTACCTGAGAAGTCTCAGGTAGTATAATCTCTGCTGGGCCCTTTTGACCAGTGCTGCAATGTGAGTGCTCCAGGTCAGGTCCTCTTTTATGCTAACACCCAGAAACTTAAAACTGGCCACTTACTCCATTCGGTCTCCATTGATAAGCAAGGGCTGGATGTCTGATCTGTTTCTTCTATAGTCCACTATAAGCTCCTTGGTCTTACTGGTGTTAAGGACCAAATTATTGTCTCCACACCACGAAAGCAACCGGTCCACCTTATCTCGATAGGCAGACTCATCCCCTCCCCAGAGATGAGTCCCACTACTGTTGTACCATCTGCAAATTTAGTAATAATAGTGTGAGTGGGAATGCAGTCATGCACATAAAGAGTATAGAGTAAGGGACTCAACATGCAATCCTGTGGTGTACCAGTGTTAAGAATAAGGGCTGAAGAAATATGATTACCTAATCTGACCCTCTGAGAGTGGCCAGACAGGAAATCCATAATCCAAAGGCAGAATGCAGACAGGATAATGCAGACACAGGATTACACAGAGATAGTGCATGGCATTGTTAACCACAAGTGAATTGATGGGGTTAGAGACAGCAGGTGCTACAGAATTAAAAAAATACATTGACAAATTATCTAACTAGGGGATTCCAAGCTGAAATCACACTATGATTCTGTAATGTTAGAGAGAATACAAGGCATTAAGTGCTGACTCTGAATTATACTTATTTTTTCCTTATATTATGCCCAGCTTCACACATAATGTTAAGGTATTTTTTAAAAATGTATTGTTGAATATAATAAACTAGCTCATAGGTAATGTTAAGGCAGAATTGGTGGCTTCATACATCATGCAAAGCCAAAAAACCCTCAACTCATTTACATCTAAACATTTTACAAGATTTGTATCCCCATAACTTTTCAAATACTTAACGCAAGATCAATGTCTAAGTAAATTTTTATTTATTCACCCACTCACTCACTGCATTTATATCTTGCCCCAGTTGGACAAGACCTCAACATACTACTATGTTTGCAGCCTGTTGAATGATGTTACTAGTTGTCCTTCACAGTTTTGTTCTTCTCTTTTTTTACTTCTTCTGCTAAAGGGCTGGAGATATATGTGCGTATGTCAGCAACCAACGAATATCTCAGGGTCTAGGGAAAGGTTTTGTCATTTTCAACAATACAGTGAGCAACCTGAATGTTTATCTGAAGTCTATACCTCAGGTAAATGTGACATACTCTATATTATATCTTTACTGCTCTATTTTATCCTGTGTATCAGTCCCAGTTGCCATCTTAGTTTTTAGTATCAAAAAAGTGGTTGTCGAGCTTTATCTCCAATGAGACCATGCCAAAATTGGAGAGCAGTTAGTCAGATGGCCGTGCTCCATACTTCAGGACAGGAGGGCATTTAGATAGGACTTCTAAAGATGACTATAATGCACAAGTTACACTTCTCCTTTCAGAAGGTGTGGCCCCAAGTTGTGAAGGGCTTCATTGGTTGGTATCAACTCTTTTTACTTGAAATGAACTAGCGCAGGAAACATATGGCCATAATGTCCAATCCAATTATTCATCTAGCTGCTGTATTCTGTACTAATGGATATTTCTAGACTATCTTCAAAATTAGCCACATCTCTTTCCCTCTTCCTCCCTTCCTCCCTCCCTCTCTCCTTTACCTCCAGAAACCAAATATTGTATTTATTTTGTGTATCATATTTTTTTCAGTGACAAAAAACTCACAGGACATAGGATAGTTCCTTAGAAGTAGTCCACTAAGATCTTCAACAAATATTGTTGCAGGGCAATATAGGACCTATTTTCTAAGCGCGCTATCTTTCAGTCTTTGATTTTTATATAATGACTCTTTTGTTCAACAATTCTGATGGTTAAAGCAACTTTGCCAACTGAATCTATATACAAATAGTCAATTTATGACTTTATATCTGGCAAACATACAGGAGGGCATTTTGGTACAATAAAAATATTTTAATACTGTTGTGTTCAAATTGTATATGACATCCTACGTTTTTCCTCATAATCTCCATGAATCCTGAGTTCAGGATTTCAGTTTTGTGTGCTATCTTCTCTGCTAAAATGGGATTTTATTTCATCTCTCCCACAGGAGATTAATGAAATCGTCAACTCTAGTAAAGTGCCATTGGAGGAGGTCAATAGTAGCTTGTCGAGTAAGTTTATGCCTTGGGTACAATTTGGGGGGGGGGGGAAGACATATGCAGTCTTTAATGAAAGAAAGTAAAAGATGGGATTCACAATGACATAATGGAAATGCCTCAAATTGTGAAATGTCATTGTTGTACTGCATCCTATAATTACAGATTAGGAAAATACCTCTGAATGTTTCCATTCTAGAGAAATAGGAGGCAAGAGCATTATGAGTTGTACAAAATAAAGGTGCGATATAAATATTTATTGTTATTTTTGAGTGCATGAGTCCACAAACTTTTTTAGGTCAACTGATGTGAATCATATCATTTCTTGCGGAGCTTGTGTGTTTAAAGTGAAGAAAAAATGGGTATGGTCAAATCAGAAAGTATACCCAAAAACATATTTCTATTTGCACATTTCTGTCCATCCATTCTAAAAATTTTAAATGGCCATGGGGTCTTACAGGGAAAGGACACTGGAAAAAGTATTTTTGTTAATAACTTTGTGTTGATGCTTTCCTTCTTTGCAGATATTGGTGATACTTTGGGGAGCAAGATTAAGGATGAACTAGGTGGACGAGCAAACAAAGTATTAGACACAACTGAGCAGCTTCTTCAAGGTATTGCAAGAGAGACTGGATTGGGAAATGATATTGGGATATAATAGTAGAGTAGAAGCACAGATACATTGGTAATAGAGGGCAGCTCAGAAGTTGAAGGGACTTTTACAGAAAGTTCTCATGAAAAAACCCTAGACTTTGTTATAGTTCCAGAGACAAGTGATTTGCCAACTTCATCATAAGAGATGCTATGACAAGAAAAAAAGTTCTTGTTTTTCCCTCCAGAGCAAAATCATTGGAACGAAACTGCTGTAGACCTATTGATCAACTCCATTCTGTTTTATACGTTTGAGGGGTAATTCCCTGTGGACAAAATCAGTGCCAGCCTTTTGAGATAGACCAGTTCAAGAAACAGACATTAAAGGGATTCTAGGAATGTCGTTTATTGTTATATAGGATTTAATAACAGAATCTTGATAGCCTGTCCAAGTCTCTTTCTGTCCCATCTTATAACAAACAAAATCAAGATGGCGTTATTTTGAGCTTCTTTCTCATGCTTCTTTCTATTTCTGGACTATGTAATATCATATCCAACACCTTCCTTAATGGTTTCTTGTATCTTGTGCAAGATCAGCTCTGAGTTATTTTACAATCAAGAACTAAGTGGTCACTTCAGGTTGGGGAATTGTTTCTCAGTCTTCCTACTTTTGTTCCTCTGTCCTTCCTACTTTTTTTTTAATAGACATTCACAGCATAGACCAGGAACTCCAGAAAGTCAACCAGACTGGTGCTCGCTTGCAGGAAATGCAAAAGGAACTGAACAAAAATCTGACTGGCCTGAGAAATGAGATCAATGAGACTCTGAAAGAATGTGGCAGCTCATGTGGGAAAGTGTCCGTAGAGAACCTGACACCTGAGACCAATTTTGATACGGTAGAATGGGGTTTGGAAGAGGGAGAAATATTTGGATGGGCAGGGTGGATTATTTGACAGCATAGGAAAAGACCTCATGGGTATGGTGAACTGTTCAGTGTGTTTGGGGGGGGCATAGAAATGCAATTCATGATACATCTTAAAAGTCAGGCTAAGGAAGCATAATGTAATTGGGATAAGACTGCTGAGATAATTGACCCATGGGAGGCTGAAATCAGAAGCCATACAATCAAACGTGCCCCAATTGTATAGGATAGATTACAATGTAGGAGTATGTTCTCAAGATGTCTAGATCTGTGTTCATTAACTCCTAGTCATCCATATGTATACACACATTTCTATGTGGCAGCTGTTGCTTCATGTGTTTTCAGTTCATCCCACCTGAAACATAGTGCATTCCCCATTGCTTAATTGGGGTTGATCAAACAATAAAAATATATGTTTCTGCATTATTTCTTTCTGCAGATTCCTGATCTCAGTGATCCACTTAATTTGATATCTAATCTGACAAGTTTAGATCTCAACAGTACTGTAATAAAGGTAACACCCTCCTTTTCTTCTACAATTATCCTTTCAAGTATCTACTCTTAAGTGCCAGTGCAATAAGATGGGTTGCCCATGAAAGGAACAGGACAAAATGGTCACTTCAACAATCATTGGTCATTGTTTGGAGTCATTTTGTTCATGGACTGATGAACCCTATTTATATGAAACCTGTCCTGTGTCCTCTAAAGGAATTAAATCTGTTAATTTGGGGAAATGGCAAATGTATCTTCTTGGGGCTTTGTCTTTTGTTCAACAGTTTGGGGTCATGTTTTACTTGACTGACATTCTGAGATCTGAGCTTTGTTTGTATGTGTCTTCATCTGTGTCTGATTGTATCTCTTTTGCTTGTAGGCTAGAAATTTCATTGAAGAAATACCACAGAAAGTCTCTGATCAAACCAAAAAGGAGGTATCTGGTAAGTAACCCAATCATAGAATCTCATCTTCATTTCACACATTATTCTGTGGTTTCCAAAGGCCTGTAGGTGTACGAAATTATTCACATGACTGACATTATATATGGGGAGGGGGTGCATTTATTAGAAAAGGTCTGAGATATCCCTCCCTCATTAGAGAAGGCCTTAGGCCAAAGGAGACCACTGTTCCTCAGACGGCCAGTTGTGAGTCCCTCCTTGTGAAGTGGGGCCACGGGGTTCAGATGGGTTTGCTGATCACTTACCTGGCTCCCTGCCACGTGGTGGCAGCCCTGCCCGAGCTACTCAACGTTATTGCGGTGGCGGTTGATACCCCCAGACTTATGGTCATGGGGGATTTCAACCTGCCATCCGTGGGTGAGGCATCTGAGGTGGCTCGGGAGTTCATGGCTTCCATGACGGCCATGGACCTGACCCAACTAATTCATGGCCCTATGCACACTGGGGGAAACACACTGGACCTGGTTTTTGTCTCTGGACAGTGGTTGAGTGATCTCGAGATAGGGAATATAGTAATCAAGCCCTTGTCATGGTCAGATCACTCGCTCCTTCGCCTTGAACTTCGAACCGCGGCACCCCGCTGCAGGGAGGCGGAACCGATAAGATGGTACCGCCTCAGGCGCCTGATGGAACCTGATAGGTTCCAGATGGAGCTTGGGCCAATCCCGGAGGTTCTGGCTCATGCCTTGTCTGGAGACCTAGTGGCCGCCTGGGATAGGGCGGCTGCTAGAGCCCTGGACCGAGTCGTGCCTTTGCGGCCTCTGACCCGGCGCCGATCTCGCCTGGCTCCTTGGTTTACCGAGGAGCTGAGGGAGATGAAGCGCCGGAAAAGATGCCTAGAGAGCTGTTGGAGGGCTAGTCTTTCTGAATCCGACCGAACACTGGTAAGATCTCATATTAGGAGTTACCTAGTGGCGATAAAAGCAGCAAAATGCACTCATTTTGCTGCTCTTATTGCGTCATCAGATAATCGCCCGGCCGCCCTGTTTAGGGTGACCCGCTCCCTGCTCCACCAGGAAGCACGGGAGGACCCCTTGGAGGGAAGAGCCGAGGATTTTGTTCAGTATCTGCATGACAAAATCACTCAGATTCGGGCAGGTCTGGACTCCGACTGGATAGATCCAGCGAGGGTGACGGAGGCAGGTCTTGAGACTGTTATCTGGGATGAGTTTGATCCTGTGACCCCAGATGACGTGGACAGGATTCTGGGTAGATTGAAGGCGACCACATGTTTGTTGGACCCGTGCCCCTCCTGGTTAGTGCTGGCTTCCCGGGAGGTGACGCGAGGCTGGCTCCAGGGGATTATAAATGCTTCATTGAGTGAGGGTGTCTTCCCCGCCGCCCTGAAAGAGGCGGTGGTAAGGCCCCTCCTCAAGAAGCCTGCCCTGGACCCGGCAATATTGGCTAATTATCGTCCAGTCTCCAACCTTTGCTTCGTTGCGAAGGTTGTTGAGAGTGTGGTTGCGCGACAGCTTCCCCAGTACCTGGATGAAGCGTCGTATCTGGATCCGTTCCAGTCGGGCCTCAAGCCTGAGTACAGCACGGAAACGGCATTGGTCGCGTTGGTTGATGATCTCTGGAGGGCTCGGGACAGGGGTTGTTCCTCTGTCCTGGTCCTGTTAGATCTCTCAGCGGCTTTTGATACCATCGACCATGGTATCATGCTGCACCGGCTGGAAGGGTTGGGGGTGGGAGGCACCGTTTTACGGTGGTTCTCCTCCTTTCTCTCTGACCGGTCGCAGTCTGTGTTGACAGGGGGGCAGAGATCGACCCCGAGGCCCCTTATATGTGGGGTGCCGCAGGGATCGGTTCTCTCGCCCCTTTTGTTCAACATTTATGTAAAGCCGCTGGGCGAGATCATCCGTGATTTCGGGGTGAAGTACCATCAGTACGCTGACGACACCCAGCTGTACATCTCCACCCTGGACCACCCCAATGATGCCCTTGAAGTGATGTCCCAGTGCCTGGAGGCCGTACGGATCTGGATGGGGAGAAACGGGCTCAGGCTCAACCCATCCAAGACCGAGTGGCTGTGGTTTCCGACGTCCCGATATAGTCAGCTGGTGCCATCGCTGGCTATTGGCGAATCATTGGCCCCCACGGAAAGGGCTCGTAACTTGGGCGTCCTCCTGGATTCACGGTTGTCTTTAGAAGAGCACTTGACGGCCGTGACCGGGAGGATTTTTCATCAGGATCGCCTGATTCACCAGTTGCGCCCCTTTCTAGATCGGGACTTGCTACGCACAGTCACTCATGCCCTTGTCACCTCTCGTCTGGACTATTGTAACGCTGTCTAAATGGGGCTCCCCTTGAGGTGCACTTGGAGGCTCCAAGTGGCGCAGAGTGCGGCCGCGCGGGTGGTTATGGGAGCAGTGTGGAGCTCCCATGTAACACCTCTCCACGAGCTGCACTGGCTCCCGGTGGTCTTCCGGGTGCGCTTCAAGGTTCTGGTTACCACCTTTAAAGCGCTCCATGGCTTAGGACCTGGTTACTTACGGGACCGCCTACTACCATCAATAGCCTCCCACCGACCAGTACGCTGCCACAGAGAGGGGCTCCTCCAGGTGCCGTCGGCCAAACAATGTCGGCTGTCGGCCCCTACGGGGAGAGCCTTCTCTGTGGGGGCACCGATGATCTGGAACGAGCTCCCCCCAGAGATACGGAGGATTCCGGATCTGCTCACCTTCCGCCGTGAGCTGAAGACTCTTTTATTTCATCAAGCTGGCCTCGCCTAAATCTTCTCCCTTTTAAGTGCAAATTTTAAATTTTAATGTGTTTTAAAATATGGGTATTTTAAACTATGGGTATTAATTCAGCCAAATTTATTTAATTCATTTTATTCGATTTTAAATTTTTATATGTATGTGTTTTATTTTGTGGCTGTTCACCGCCCTGAGTCCTTCGGGAGTAGGGCGGTATAGAAATTCAATAAAATAAATAAATAAATAAATAAATTTGTGGATACCTTACAAGCATCCCCACTTCAGCTAAATACAGTTGTCCAGTATGCCCATCTTTCCAAAAGAAAGGCTTCTATCTTCTTCCTCACAAATGTAATTAATTTATAATGTATGTATTATATTTATATCTCACATTTCCATTAGAATCATAGAATTAGAAGGGAACTTTTAGGTACATTAATTGAGTCCCTTCCTTAATGCAGACATTCAAAATAATGCCAAATTACCTCCCCTGAAGGACAGCTCACCATGTTTCACATGCTTGGTTCCACTATCAAAAGGTGACCTTTGGAATTTTCTAACATTTAGCTGGAATCTCTCTTCCTGTTTCTTATGACCATCACTCCATCTCAGGGATAGAGAACAGGTCTTGACTTCTGTGTGACACCTCTTCATTTCCTTATTTTCCCCTTCCAAAATATTTGCTCAGGTCCAAACATACCAATTTGCTTTGACTTCATTTTCAAAATAAGAGTTACCTTTTAATCCCCTTGTTGCTCTTTTCTGCAAGTTTTTAACTGAAGTTCTATTAAAGCGTGTTGCCCAGAACTGGACACTACTCAGAATAGAATGTAATTATAACTTCTCCTGACTAGGTAAATGAAGTTTTGTTCACACAGTCTAAGACTGCATTTGACTTCTGAGTAGCAATATTTTGAGTTGCCAATTCCTATTCAGTTGTAAGATTTTTTTTTTCAGATTTAGCATTATCAGGCCAGATATCCTTCCATGCTCTCTACCTATACATTTATTTTATTTTTTCCTAAGTGAAGACCTTCCTTTGTTTCATTAGTACATTTGCTTTTGTGATTTTTCTTAAATCTATCAATATAATTTTGTATTGGGTTTTAATCCTTTTGAGCAATATTCTCCAACCTGAAAACTTCTAGATATACAGACTAAGACTTCTGGCATTTTCAGGAATGGCCAAACTGACTGGGAAATTCTGGGAGTTGAAAATCATACATCTGGAAACACTGTCCCAAGTATTAATCCAGGTTGGGCTATCCTACAGTATTAGCATCCTACAGTATTAGCAATCTACCTAGTTTTATGTCATCTTGATACTTGATAAGCATTCCTGCCAACTGTTTATTTAAAATAGTTAATGATAATTTTGAAAGGTGCTATAAATAAATCCTAAATATATAGTTATTAATAACAATAAAATATAGACTGAAGGTCTACTGATAATTAACCCACAGTTAAAAATATATGTATCTCGATCTCTCTGTATATATATCTCTGTAATACAAAGGTCTGTGGTATAGGCCAAAGCCTGTCCGAATAAATATATAGGTTTCTTGCTAGAAGGAAGCCTGGCACTTCTGGAAGAGGGCTCCAAAGCCGAAGAGCAGCTATAGAAGATGTCTCCTCTTGGGTTTTCACCAAATATGCCTCAAAGGGTAGGATGTCTCCAAATGATTTTGGCAAATGGTGATGGCATTTCAAAAGGCCTTGGCCCATGCTGTGTACAGCATTATAAATCATAAGCTGCACTTTGAACTGTACTCAGAAATTTACAGTAAATGCTTTACTCTGCTAGGATGCCATTATTTCAGTTCCTTCCTAGCCATAATCTTGCTGGCTTCCTTAACACACTAATGTCAGTGTCAGTATTTTTTGCCTAATGATGTTTCCGTTCTTGGCATGAATACAATGGTCAGTATGGTATAGATCATGGGTGTCAAACTCAAGGCCTGGGGGCCGGATCTAGCCTGTGGGGTGCTTAGATCTGGCCACCCTGGAAACAGCAAAGGCTTGGCCCATGGTGCCTCTGCTAGTGAAAATGGACCTCGAGAGAGCCGTGTATAGCCCACCCGAGTTGTGTTTTCACTGACAGAGGATTGCCAGAGGCTGTCGTAGCCAAAAATGGACCTTGAAAGGGCTGCGGGTGGCCCTCCCAAGCACCATTTATGCTGGCAGAGAGTTACAGGAAACTGTCGCATCCAAAACTGGAGCTCGAGACCCCGTTTTCACTGACAGAGCACTCAGGCCACCACAGGCGCCCCTGACAGTGATGTTGAGTTGGCCACGACCACCCTGGCCACGACCACCCCAGCTCCCCGAGGTCAAATACAACCCTAATGCGACCCTCAATGAAATCGAGTTTGACACCACTGGCGTAGATATTAAGTAATTAGTACCCATATATACCAAACCTACTAGTTTTTGCATGCAAAAAAGCCCAGGTCCAGTCTCTGGCTTCTTCAAGTAGGACTTAAGAGATCCATAGCAGAAAGTCTGAAGAACTGCTACTCATTAAGTAGCCTGCTTGCTTACTGTATTAACTTATTGGGTGGTTTATTGTCTTATGTAATTATTTGCCACTCTAAAGACATTCACATCGTGGATGCAATATGTTCTCACTGAATCAAGAGTGCAACAAAATTAGCCTCAACCGATGTCATCTCCAAGTTTCTTATTTCTAACATCTGTGCAAGTTAAGAAAGACTTCAGTGAAGCAGTATACTTGTGTAGAAGACTTTTCCAACTTTGGTTAGAGGTAGAGGAGAGTCCACCAATCACATAGAAGAAGGCGGCTGCAAGGAAGCTTTCAGGCACTGAGAAGCTGTGATAGACTTCTATGCAGGTACCCTTTTGATTTTTGCAAAAACTCCCAGATGTTGAGAAGTGGTTGAGAAGCAGTATCCCTCTGAGGATTTGCACAGTCTAATCAGTTTCCTTTTTTTTACACCTGTGTAAAGGCACACATTTATCCTATCTATGTATGAATCAGCCCATTATGGCTTGCTTAATTAACCATTAAAATGGTTAAAAATCCTGGGAGTTTGTAAGAAAATTAGACAGTGTAGATCATGGATATCAAACAGAAGGCCCGCAGGCCGGATCTGGCCAGTGGGGTGCATAGATCTGGCCCGCGGGGCCACCTTAGAAAGAGCAAAGGCACCTGCAGTGCCTCTGCCAGTGAAAATGAAGCTTGGGGGGCCCTGCGGTGGCGATGGCCGCCTGCAGCCCTCTGCCAGCGAAAATGGAATGTGCGGCCCTCCCGGGCTCTTTTTTCGGCTGCAATGGCCTCCTGCAGTCCTCTGCCAGCAAAAACGGAGCTTATGAGGTCTGTTTTTGCTGGTAGAAGGATGCAGGAGGTCGTCGCAACATGAGTGATGTTGAGCTGGCCATGCCCACCCTGGCCACGCCCCCACATACCCCTGAGGTCAAATACAATCCTGATGTGGCCCTGAATGAAATTGAGTTTGACACCCCTGGTGTAGCTAATATGTGTAAGATGAAGATCTGATGCAGTATTAGGCAGATATCCTATGTTTTGATATGTTATATTGTTTTTCAGTTTCTTTGCTCAAACATATTTAGTATCCTGAATTATTCTACTTATTCTTCCCATGTGCAGCTATTTTCCTGCTCCTGCTACACCCTGACTTTAGTTTATTTCACTTAATGGAAACTGATCCCTCAAAAAAAAAAAATGTAATCTTCACTCCCAGAATTTACACTCAGCTTTGTTTGTTGTTTATTGCTTTGTTAAAGATGCTTTAATAGAAGTATTTGATTTGCATCAATAAAAGATTTTAATTGCATCACTTAAATTAAGATGCAGTGTGAATTGTATCTGTACAGAGTACGAGTTGGAGAGCTTAACATATCCATTGCCCTTGGATAATTGTTATTGTTTAGGCAGTCCATGATAATACACATAGTATAATGGGTTTATCTGTGTTTGCTCCTATTATTAAAGAGATACAGAATGAACTTCGCAATGTCAAGAAGGGAATTAATGAAATCAGTGATAAGTTTCACAAGCTGATCTCAGTGAAGGATATCTCTGCATTCATGGAAAATATTGTAAATACAGCAAATGACTATAAGCCACATGTGGTCAAATATGATGACTACAGGTAGGAATAAAACTTTTTTCAATTTTTCATATGTTGCATTATTACTTGGGCTGAATTCAGAGTTCAGATGGAATGATATCTACATTCCATTTTAGCAGGCAGAAGGTCAGTTATAGAAAAATATTGTGTAGCTCAGAAGAAAAATGAGGCCTGTAGAGTTCTCTGTTTCAAGCATTGTTGTTTGAATGAGCAGCACCTCTAATCTGCAAAAGTTCAAAGCTCTATTTAATCAGCATTTAATACTAGTTCTTATGCTTTGGGCTTGAATTGGATCTTATTACTTTCATTACTTCCTTTAATTTCTAGTGCCTGTGTTCATAATGCACTGAGCTACAAATGATCCAAGCACATTTTAGCCTAGGATGCAAACCCATTTCATGCAGTTACTTTGTGGTTGAATGTATTATGCACCTGAGAAAATTTGGTTAATTGAGAAAATTATAATCCTGGTTGGTAAGCATCCTGTTTGAACAAAACTAGTCTGTTGTAGATGTTAGCACAGCGTGATCCTATCTTATTCTGATTTCAACTGAATTGAACTGATTTGACCTCATTGAGCATGTTTTCACCTCTTCCTTCCTGCATTGTTGTTTAAAGTCTGAGTGTTAACTAGTTGATTTTTTTCACTACAGGTGGGGTGTTGGCGTCTGCCTTTGCTGCCTGTTGCTTGTAATAATTGTATTCAATGTGTTGGGCCTTTTGCTTGGTGGCCTTGGGCTAGATCCAAATGGAGTGCAATGGCCTACCAAACGGGGCTGCCTCTCCAACACTGGTGGAAACTTCTTTATGGCGTAAGAAATGTTATGTTCTCTCCCTCCTCAGTATGGGGAAATAACTGACAATAACCTCTTTGTATCCTTCCAGATCATAGCCACAAACGCTGCTTGTATTTTTATATAATGTTAGTTGCTTTGGAGAAAGCACTTTATGGAAAGTTTTCTAATTTTACACTTAGCATAGATTCCTACCAGGAAAATATAGAGTGGTATTGTACACAAGTGCCACTGTTGATGGCAAGGTACACTACTAAGTTGAAAATGTCCTTGCCTCAGCACATTGTTTTCCTGCCTTGCTCTATGGATCTTCACAGAAGTGGCACCATGACAATATAAAACCCAACTGTAGAAAGTTCTGTGTGTTGCTCACATCCAAATCAATAGTTGTATTGTAGACCTCTGATTGTTTCTCATCTTTCATGACAGGAGTGTTGGATTCAGCTTTATATTTTCATGGTTGCTGATGTTGCTGGTTCTAGTATTATTTTTAGTTGGGGGCAATTCATACACATTGGTGTGCCGGCCTTGGGCCAATGGAATTATCCTTCAGGTAAGCCACCCAAGTTGCTACTGTATTTATAACTGTTGTGTCCCCTCATGATTAGGAACAAGGAGACAAGGGCTGCTCAGAGTTGGTTGATAATTGAAGTTGCACATAAGCCTAATAAAACAAATGCATAAATATTATGACACAGGGAAGGATAGCTCATATTTATAGAGTTAATAATGGTGTATTAATTTGCCATCTTTGTTTGCAGTTCCCTCTTCCAACTTTCATAAGTCATTTTTATTTTAGTCTCTGGCTGCAGCAGTTTCAGCTTCAGGAGAGGAGAAAATACAGCTGGAGGAATCAGTAAAGAGTTTAAGAAAATTTAGAAAAGATTTCATCAGCTGCCACTTATCTTTTTTTCTAGTATCTGGATACATCTGGGGTGCTCCCTCAATTAAATGTGAAAAAGCTCATGAATTTGAACGGTTCTGATGTAAACCTGACCAGCATATACAAGTAAGTGCCAGGCTGCTTGGCTCAGCTGCCATTATGTTTCTCTTCAGCTTCCTGAAGGAGAAGGAGAATCTGGAGAGAACATAAATGTTGCAGGCCTAGTGAAATAGATTTTGGAGGTTGTACAGAGGGAAACTTTGTACAGAAGAAGGACATAGCTGATTATCAACCTGTAATGAAATACATGGAAGCACTATACAGATTAAAGCAGTGGTTCCCAACTTTTCTTTGACTATGCCCCACCTAAGCACCTCTAAAATCCTGATGCACCCCCCCCCCCCCGTGACATATAATTCTTCAAGTCTTGTCTATTTATATATTAAAAAGTGTTGCTAAGGTCTAGAGTCTAGAGTCTAGACACTACACATTTTTGAATTGCCCCCATTAAAAATCAAATTGTCCCCTATGGGGCGTGGGCCCCATTTTGGGAACCACTGGATTAAAGTATTAATAAATGAGTAAAAGCTTGGTAGAATATCGTATGAACCATATTTCCAGAATGTGGTCTCTGCACAAATCATGTGCTTTAGGTTAGCGGCCTCCAATCTTTTGGGTACCAGGGATCCAAACCTTCCATGGAGAAAGTTTTTTCCTTGGACCGGAGGGGGCATGGTTTTGCGTGCTGCCTGCATCCCGTGGATGGAGCTTTGCTTGTCTGTATGGACTGGTTGCTGGCATGCCATGGACTATTACTGGTCCAAGGACCTGGAGTTCGGGACCACTGCTTTAGGTCCTACTTTGACGGAATTCTCCTAAGCAAGTCCCTTCAGTTTCCCCTTCCCGATAGATGAGCACCTCTTATCCCAGCCCATTCTTCCATTCCATTGGTCCCAGATAGTCTATACATCACCTAAGTGACCAGAAACAAGTTGCTGTAATTGCAGTGAAGCAGTTGAAAATAATGTACATATTTTTGCTATCAATGGCAGAAAAAGCTGAACTTTTCCCACCTGCTCCTTGCAAGGAAGAAGACTTGTTGTTTATGTGTGCAAGTGATAGGAATGAATACAGGTAGTTCTCAATTTATGATCATAATTGAGCCCAAAATTTCTATTGCTAAGTGAAATATTTGTTAAGTGAGTTTTGCCCCATTTTACAACCTTTCTTGTCACAGTTGTTAAGCAAATCACTGCAGTTAAGTTAATAACACTGTTGTTAAGTGAATCTGGCTTCTACGTTGACTTTGCTTGTCAGAAGGTTGCAAAAGGAAATCACATGACTCCGGGACACTGCAACCATCATAAAGATGAATCAGTTACCAAGCACCTGAATTTTGATCACATGACCACGGGGATACTGCGATGGTCATAAGTGTGAAAACAGCCATAAGTCACTTTTTTCTGTACTATTATAACTTTGAATGGTCATTAAATGAACTGTTGTAAGTTAAGGACTACCTGTAATATGCCTGCTTCTACAGTAAGGCCATTCTGAAGAGGCATCCTGGCCTCTTAACTCAAGTTTTCCTCTTTTAAAGGAATTGTGAAGAAAATGCACCCTTGTGGAGTACTTTACACCTAGATGAGATCGTCTCTTTGAATGACACCTTCAACATCAGCAAGGTAAATGATGGCTGCCTATACTGAATCAATCCGGTGCTAGAGAAATGCCATAATCAGTTAACATTTTGTTCCCAGAAATTAGCTTAGGGTTGTCACCAGGAATAGTTACAGCCTCCTTGAATGGTTCTAGAGAATGTACTGAAAAACAAATGAAGTTGTGCTCTGCATATAGTCATCTGGCATTTCTCTTTTCCCTCTAGTACACTCAAAGCATTGATTCAACCTTGAATAAAATAAAGATCAATATTGGATCTATTGAACTCCTGAAGGATGACCAAAAACAGAGCTTGCTGGATCTGAGTTCAAAAGATGGGCCTCTGAATGTGGATTTTAACAGTACTCTTGAACAAGTAAGATAAAAAATAAAGAAAAGGCTTGTGAAAGAAAGGAAAAATGTTGTTATAAGTTCCTTCCCAGAAGGAGCTCTATAAGGACCAGACATTCTTCTGTATCTTCTCCAACTGCTCTGTTGGAGAATGGGCAATGTTCACATTTACTGGGGAACACATTGCTGTTTCCTGGCACAGACGTTAAAGAGTCTGCTACCTGAAGGATTCTGAGTTGATATTGTCAAATATTATAGCTTATTGGCAACTGCTCCAGTTGTGATTGTGTTTGGCTAAGCTCTGAGGTTACCATCTATAGCCAAAGAGTTGACAGAGTATTTACAATATGTACCTTTAAAGTTTTGTGTGGGTTTTTTAAATTGTTCATTTTTTTAACATATATGTTTCTTTTTAGCATTCTGTGTAAATTAACATCTCAATATAGAATTCAGAATTCTATGCGATCTGGGATCTGTGGTATAGGTGGTTAGAAAGTAAATGCAAAAGTTAATACTCATGTGGAATAATGCACAACGATTAGATAACTTTGTATATTATTGTACTCTAATTAAACAGTAATCAATTTTATTCACAAGAACTTTTGTACAAACTGTATAAACGATTAGATAATTGACTAGATACCGCACTTGTAAATATACAATATGACTACACATTGCCGAACCGTTTAGTTTGAATTGTAATATGTTCTTAAATCAATAAAATTGCATTAAAAAAAATAACATCTCAATATAGTATAATGAAATAATAAAAATGTCATTCTTTATAAATAACAGCAACTACGAGTAATTAAGCAGTGATCAGATAGGCTAGCATGATTGATCAATTTGCCTGCTAATATTGTGGACACAATAGAGAAGAGGACACACTTTACCTAGTCCTTAAAGGATAATCAGAAAACTTATTGGATTGCTCTGCTGTCAGAAAACAGTCATAAAAATACCTATGTATCCAAAAGCAAATAATCTAACAGTTGCTAGTGGACATTCGAAAAATCTCTGCTAGTAGATCAGCAGAAAACAGGGATGAGGTGAACTTACTCCTCCTAGTGATGAGATGAGGAAAAACAATAACATGTATTGTATTAAAACATTTGAGTATTGACTGGAAAATATGCAGAAATATTCAAAAGTAAATCTGCCTTCAATTCCATATTTAATTCATTCAAATGTATTTTGCTTGCTTGACTTCTGTGTTCTCTTTTTCTCCTTTTTCTACAGCTTAACCAGAATCTGACCAAACAAAATCTGAATACCTTGGCTAATAACTTGGAAGAACTGGCAAATACTGTGAGTAGTCCTTGGGAAAGGATACCCACATGATCTTATATATCTGTCTTCCTCAACTTCTAAGTATACAGCAGATGTTATGGGAAATCCTTTTGAGTAGACATGGAATTTGGCAGATATAGCTATTCTCCCAGCTGCCGCTGGAAGATGTAAACTAATTCTATTATAAATTGTGTCTTGGAATGTGGCCTTCAAGTAGCTTTGATAATGAACTGCACAAAAATAACAAGACATCAGGAAATTCTGAATAATAATAATAGTAATAGTAATAATAATAATAATAGTAACAAAAGCAATAATAATAATACTCACTGCTCAAGAACAAACACTACAAACTAATGCCATGAAAGCAAAAATACAAAAATCCACCAACAATCCAAACTGCTTCACATTTAATATGTGAATGCAGCAAAACTGCACAAACTGGTTACAAAGCTAGACATGACTGAGTTGCTAAATTAATCCACTGGTCATTATGTAAAAAATACAACTTGCCTGTATCCAAAAAGTCATGGGAACATAAAGTGGAAAAAGTTATAGAAAATGAGAAGGTGAAGATCTTGTGGGACTTATGAATACTGACGGATTGTCACTTGGAACACAACACGCCAGATATCATAGCTGTCGAAAACCGAAACGTACAATTTATTGACATCGCGGTACCAGGAGATGCCAGAGTTGAAGAAAAAGAACTGGAAACAATCATGAAATATCACGACCTGGCCATCGAAACTACACGGCTATGGATGAAACATGTAACATTGGGGCACTTGGTACCATGTCCAAGAATTTTATAAGATACATCAACAAAGTGCAGTTTCCTGCAATAATACCAGTAGAACTGCAAAAAACTGTGCTACTTGGAACATCATACATCTTAAGAAGGTACTTGGTTGATACCTAGGACCCTGGCAGCAACCCGTATCTACCATTAGCACCAGTCAATGGTATTTGTGATGCACTTTTGAATGTTCAGTTGACTGAGTTTCATGTTTAATGAATAAAGTAAATAACAACAACAACAATACTGTATGCTACCTGATTCCCTACAACCCTGGATAGCTCACAATAATCAATCAAATACATTACAATAAAAATCAATAAAATATAAAAGTTAAAGAAAAAAGATATCAAGCACAACAGACCAGATGGAATGAAGTGAGAAGTCTCATTCACCCTCACCAAAGGCATGGGTGAAGACATGGGTGGCTTGAATTGCACCTTAAATTATACCCAGAAGCAAACTAGCAACCAGTGCAAAGCAGAGATGTTACATGGGCATACCAAGGCCTGTGCATCACCATTCCTGCCATTGCATTCTGGGCCAGTTGAAACTTCTGGAAAATCTTGAAGGGAAATCAGTGTAGAGCACATTGCAGTAGACAAACCAGGTGACTAGGCATGGCCGACTATCTGAAGGGACTCCTAATCTAGAAAGGGGCAAAACCTGTACACCAGAAGTGCAAACACCCTTCTGGTCACAGCTGATACCTGCTCCTCAAGCAGGAGCTGTACGTCCAGGAAGATTTCCAGATTGCACACCAAATTTGAAGAGGCAATGTTACCTCTTCCAATGGTCAAGAATATGTCTGGGCTTAGAGAAAGAAAGAGAACCCTCTAAAATTGCTCCCACAATCCCTAACCCATGGAGTTATCTCAGGATACTGTGGTCAATGATATTGAAAGCTGCTAAGAGATCAAGGACCACATGATCTCCATCTTGGCTCAACCATATGCTCAATCAATAAACATGACCAAGGCTGTCTCAGGACTAAATCCTGGTCTGAAACCTCACTGAAACAGTTGGAGTAGAACCTGTTTTGAACTAGAAGGTAATTGTTGAGGGAGAATGGAGTGAAATGGGGCATTGAAATTGCAGAGTACAAATGCTAACTGGATATGACTCCATGTCAAGTTTAATGAATACTGTGTGTATAAAAACAATAAATAATCTAATATCATTCACTCGTTTTCAGACAACCAGTGATACAGGTAAAAAGTTGCAACGTCAAGCTGATGAGCTGAAGAAAATCCAAAATTGGATAAATCTCAAATTTCCTCCAGAAATTGTGAGTGTGGTTTCCCTTGTCTCTCTTTATCTTCTTTGACCAAACTTGGTATAACTGAATGAGGAATTTATTTGTTTTCTCCCTTAGAAAGCCTTGAAGGAAAGCATCCAGAGCTTGCAGAAATCTACACCTCAAATTCCAGTAAGCAGGCTGGGTGGAAGTGAAAAACTGGGGAAGAGGCCTTTGATTCTAGGGTTTCTAAAGATTTCTGTAAACAACTTTCGTTGAGATATTTTAGAAGTTCTGCTAGAGGCCAATCTGTTGAGATAAGAGATAGAAAATTGTGACTTCATATTACTAAGTGCCAATTGGAGAGTTCAGAAATTTATCTTGGCATAAAAAGGTTTTAAATTTATTAAATTTATGACAAGACTGAACACAATTAAGAGGTTGGTAGACATCACACAAAGGAGAGAATGAGTATGGAAGGTCCATTTATAGCACGGGTGTCAAACTCACCACATCACATGACATATGACTTTTTTTCTCCTTTGCAGAGCTGGGATGGGCATGGTCTGCATGTATTGTATCTGGCCCATGCGCTGCCAGTTTGAGACCCTTGATTTATAGCATTAGCAGAGCTATTTGTGTGAATTTGAATATCATTGATTTAAAATGCTTATTGACATCATTCCCTTCATGTTTAATTTAATAAAAATGTATCAAAGAACATGTCCCAGCTTTCAATATGCTGTGGGATTTGTGACGCTAGATGTGCAAGCTATTTTTCTTGAGCAGACAGCTCAGATGTATCTGAATAGAAGCTTTTGAAGAATCTAACACCGATATATCCCACCAGAATCGGATAAACTTCACGCTGTCGGAAATAAATGAGACCAATTCATTTATACAGCACCAGACAGAGAATGTTATAAAAAATGTAAGTTTTCATCAGTACCTTAGTATGTTTGTCTGCTTATTTATTTACAATGGGAATAAACTCTGCCAGTCAGCCCCAGCACTTTGGTCAGAACTGACATCAGCAATCTAAAGTGAGATGGGGGTGGGGTGGGGGGATGAACAGACGCTCCAGGATCCAGCATATTATTTCCTAGGGCTGTGCATGATTTAGAAAAAGTCCTTCAGACATTGTGGGAGTACTGTTGTTCATTAAGTGGCCTGAAGGAAAATGCTGCTACTTTAAGGAATCCACTCATTAAGCCAATAGGTAAACCTTAGGCTAGCTTCAAACCCTGAAAAACATTGTGCTACTTTCATCAATATAGGTAGCTTTTGACTTATGACATAGTTGGGGCCAAAATGTTGGTTGATAAATGATATTGTCATTAAGGAAGTCATCACGTGATTGGATCACAATGTTATGACAGTCATTAAGCAAATCATATCATTAAGTGAATCACATAGTGTTTAAATGAATCTGGCTTCCCTGATTGACTTTGGTTGTAGGAAGATAGCTGGGCAGGTTGCAAGTCTCAATCACATGACCACAGGATACTGCAACCAGTTGTAAATGGGAGCCACTTGCATTCCTGCATCCATAGGAGTGGTATGATGGTCTTTGCTTTGAGAACTGGTCATAAGGCACTTTTTCTACAATCATTAAACAAATAGTCATAAATCCAGGACTACCTGTAGTAGTATGGCCATGCTTCTTATGCTTGCAGGAAATCTGAAGTAGTTCTTCTGAGTTATTTAAGCATGGAGAGCCTTATTACCGCTAGCAAATCTTGCATGAAAGAGCTCTGCTTGCTCGCTCCTTCTCCCCCCCACCCTGAGTCTTCTAGAGCTTCATTTCCATTCATGGACTGCAATGCAATTTATATAGGATAGAGCCGTGGTGGTGCAGTGGTTAGAATGCAGTACTGCAGGCTAACTCACTGCTCACTCCAGGAGTTTGTTTCTCACTGGCTCAAGGTTGACTCCATCCTTCCAAGGTTGATAAAATGAGGACCTAGATTGTTGGGGGGTCAATATGCTGACTCTGTAAACCTCTTAAGATAGGTCTGTAAAACACTATGAAGCGGTATATAAGTCTAAGTGCTATTGCTATATTTATGCTCCAAAACTGATGGATCTGCAATGCAGTTTATATAGAATATTTACACTCAAAACTGAACCATTTCCTGGGTTTGAACCCATCCTCTTCTCTACTTCCATGTAGGAGACCAAGACTTTTATATGGAACACAGTGAATTATTTTTCCTCTTATCTGACATGGGTTGAGAGTTCTGTAAGTATTATCAATCATTTCTAATAGAATAAGGATGGTCTTGCTGGGCTTACACTTTTATCTTGCCAACACTATGTACCAGTAGTTATCTGTCCAAACCCTTACCAAACAACATGTAGATTCAAGAGGCATGACTATTTTTTAAGCCAAGAACCTTTCCATTCCCTTGGTATGTTGTATGAAGATCAGTAGAATTGTTTGGTGACCCAAGTAAAACTTATCTATTTGTTTCAATATACCAATTGTGCTTTGTTAATCTGGGTTTAAGCATAGTATATTGTATAAGGGCAGCCATAAAAATGCAGTATACAATTATTGAGGGATTGAGCTTTTCCTTCTGAGTTGGAAGATAAATTAATGTAGATTTCAAAACATATGGTGGTCAAATAATGAAAATTATTGTCCCGAAGATCAGAGCTTGGTTTTCTCTGATGAAACATCTAATGAAATGTTTTGTTTTGCTTTTAAATCTTTGTTGGCAGATCATAGGAGAATTTGGTCGCTGCGGTCCTGTAGCCTGGGCACTGGATAGCGTGAATACCATTGTCTGCAATTACCTTGTTGATTCTTTGGTGAGAAAATCAGTAGGACTAATCAGAACATTAATTGAGATGTAGGATTGCTAATCCTGTCAACATGGAATTAAGGCAAGAGATGGTCGTTACAACAGAGTGTAACACCAAATTGTAAATAAGAGGCGCATATGATTATAATTGTCTTGGGCGTCAGTTTGCTGTAACAACCCATGTCTTAATTTTGAGAAAAAAATGCAGGGAGAAATTAGAGGTGCACATACTTCTGAACAGAAACAGGAGTGGAAGGTACATAAAGAATGCTCTAGCTAGTGCATATTAAGACCAGAAGGTGCAAATACCTTCTATGTGAGGATATGTCCATCATTAGAGATATTTCTCTTGGCAGTCTCAACCAACTAAAGCTGGGCTGAAATACATAAAGCATTGCCTCCAACAATTTATCCCTTCTGTTTCCCCCTCCTAGAATGCCTTCTGGTTCAGTCTGGCCTGGTGCACAATCTTTCTGTTGCCAAGTATCATCTTGGCTGTGCGGCTTGCCAAGTTTTATCGTCGAATGAACGTCGATGACATATATCAGTAAGGATGATTTATACGTAGTAGGGCATGCTGCTCCCCTCCCCCAATATTGTCTATGAACTAGTTTGAAAATTTCTTCAGAATCATCTGTGCAAGTACCCCCAACCCCTCCTGGGGCTACATTTCATATAACTGCTTCAGAAATGTGATCTTGCCATAGCATAACTGGAAGATCTTCCTTTTCTCTGCTTCTCTGTGTCATGATGTCCAGTTCAATCATTAATTATTTTTGTGGTTCCCAGTCTATTTTTTGTGAGATCTATCTATCTATCTATCTATCTATCTATCTATCTATCTATCTATCTATATCTATATCTATATATCTATATCTATCTATATCTATCTATCATCTATCTATCTATCTATCTATCTATCTATCTATCTATCTATCTGTCACTGACATATCCCTTTCTTCTATTAGGGATGAGATTATGGAAAACTTTGAACTGTGAGTATCTTTCTGTATCTGTGAGCAATCTTTGCTAGGCAGCACTGAAGTTCAAGCAAATGTATTAGGTTAAAGAAGAGTTATTTAATTAGCCACTAAAGGGGTGTGAAAGCCATTTGGGGTGTAGGGAATACCAAATATAGTGTAGGCACCTCCCTGTTCTGGTGTTAATGCTTAACAAGGAAATGAACATAATGGTGTGCAGAGTGGGAAACTCATTGCAATACTGTTAAGTTTTTGCAATACTGCAAGTTTTTGTCACATGACGACAAATAATGCTTGGGATGATGTGAAAAAGTAGTGTGTGGTATGTTTATCAGGGTAGAGGGGATTTTTAAAACTCTTATCTTATAGCATGAACTAACAGTGAGGGACTGAGAGCTGCCGAACAACAAAGCAAAATCTCTAAAGCTTCCTATTTCCTAATCATCTGTACCCTTATTGTGGCTTACCAACCATCAAGGTTCAATTTTCTTAATTTCTTCTTTTCCCATTACAGGTCAAGGCAAAGCATGTTCAAAATGCCCCGGGCTGAGCTGAAGAAATAACATTTCCTTTTTCAACATTCCATCTCTGAGAAGCTATGAATGCAACAAACAACGGTCGAGAGAAGTCTTGGGTTTCTCTTGACATTGTGCAGTGTGTGGATCTTTGCCACATTTTTTTCCTGAACAAGTTTGTAAGATGGCAACCACTTTTTCCCTTCAAAAGAGACTACTGTGCCATAAGCCCTATGACAGAGAAGTATAGTTTGGCTGTACACTCAGTCTATGAAGAGGATTGTGCTCTTCTCTAGAGATTAGGCTTGCAGTCTATATGCTGTCCATTTTACAGGAAAAAACCCTGATGCTCAAGGGGCTCCATAGTGATACCACGGCATTCTACTGAATTACTGTACAGACCCCAATATATAGCAGAACATCTTTACAGTAATTCTTTTGATCCTCAACAGATCTAGAAATCTTTGCTAGATTAAGCTGAATTGCAAATAGTGCCTTCCTGGATCAATACCTACTCCATACCTATTTTAAAGGTTGATACTCTGAAGAGAAAGCAAATATGAGCCATAATGAAATACTACTGAGCAGTTTTGTATCGGGAAGAACGAATTGCCTTAAATTTTATCTAGAGCACTTTGCAGATGTTGTCTTGTACTTCAGTATATCATTGCAATCTAGTCATGTATGTTTTTCTCTTTCCTTCTTCCTCACATTCTCCAATACTTGATTTGCATATTGTGGGCATTTATTTTCTCCCCAATATTATACCCAATAATATTGGACCATGAATTTTGTCAGAAACATGATTCTCTCATCAGAATGGGGGAAATTTTTTCATGAGATGAAAAGACTTAGTAGTATTTATTAAGAAATTAGTAATAGATATGAATGCATTTAGATTAATGCAAAATGAAGATGACTCCAATAATGAAAGTTGATACGATAAACCAAGAACATAAGGATTCTATTCCTTTCAGATTAGTCTTACCTAACACTCCAGATGTGTGACATAATTCCTAGTCAGCATTGGAAATTTGAAGTTTAGGGAAGGACTGGATTAGTAGCAGAAAATACAGGTAGTCCTCAATTTATAACAATTCACTTAGTGACTGTTGAAAGTTACAATGGCATTGAAAAAAGTGACATGACTTTTCACTTATGACCAATTCCAGCATCCCCATGGTTACGTGATCAAAATTCAGACACTTGGCAACCGATTCATATTTATGACAATTGCAGTATCCTGGGGTCATGTGATCACCATTTGTGACCTTCTGACAAGTAAAGTTAATGGGGCAACCAGATTCACTTAACAATTATGCTACTAATTTAACAACTGCAGTGTTACACTTAACAATTGTGGCAAGAAAAGTCGTAAAATGGGGCAAAATTCACTTAACACCTGTCTCTCTTAGCAACAGAAATTTTGGGCTCAATTGTGGCTGTAAATCGAGGACTACCTGTAGTGTTTCTAATGAGTTACAGACCTAATAATTCAAAGTATAGCTCATAAATTAATTGCTGGTCTGAATGTAGCATTACAAATATTTTACTTCAAAGTATTAAATATTAGGATAGTAGGTATTATTTGTTACTTGACTTTCTATTGTTCAATTTGCATATAAAACTTTTAAATTTGTATTTATAATAAAATTTAAATCAGATTCCCAGCACAGTAGCAGAAACCTTTTGCACTACATTTTTCTTGCTCCAGAAACAGCAATAGCAAAATCATTTTTCAGGCTTCTGGTTCTAATCTAGCTTTTAGAAGAATGTGTGAAGAATGACTTAAAGCAACAGTAAGAAATGAAATCCTCATTAATCAAGGAAAAACGAAAACTTTACATAAAATATAACATTTTCTTATCTCATCCAGATATTGGGGGTGGGGGAGTGGCTCATATTTGCAAACTTTCAGAGCAACGAACATGCAGTCATAGTTTAATGTACAGTACACATTCTCATTTTTACTCACTCACTGCTAGGATATCATTAAGACTGACCTTCTCCTGGCCAATTCAAGATTGTTATCATGCTATCACTTAGTTTAGGACTAATTGTTCCTAGGAGCTTCTGTCTTATTTAAATTATGTCTTATTTCTACTAAGTTTGATAAAGATATCTTCAGTTGCCTGGATTTCTATTATATAATAAATTTATTTGATTCTACGAAGGAGCAGGACTGAAAGACTACTCTAGAGTGAAAATTATTACTCAACTCCCCTCCCCCTCCTTGCTTTACCAAGAAAGATACTTGAATCTGTGTACATGCTTTTGCTTCTCATTTGAATGAATATAATTTTTATTGGTGTATTGTTTGTCTTTCATTTGTAAATTCAAGGAAATTACATTTTTCATGGCTTTTATAGGATTTGAGGTAGGCCTTGGATACTTAACATTTATAAATTGCTGTTCTCCAAGAATGAGGTCCGCAAAACATGCCATCTTGCTGTTACTGGAATTGCAATGTTAAATATTAACATAAATCAAGAACAAATCATCATGAAACCAGTTTTGGACCTTGCTTGAAAACCAGCTGGCTGCCACAGTATAAGAAAGAAATCTAAGATGGTCAGGACGCTATGTTTTGTTGGACTCGAAGTATTTGTAATTAATTGAACTATAATTTCAAATGCTGCTATTAAATATAATTTTGATGTATTTTTGCAATGGTGTGACAAATGCTTATTCAACAGGAATACCTGCCTCAAAATTCAATGACGGATCAAGCCAGAAAATTCACCAAGATAACTGTTCCACCAAATTAATAATTGTAGGCTTACACATCTAAGAAATAATTACTTGTCCCCTCCCATCATATTATGAAAGTTAATTTCAGGTTGATTAAATGATCTTAGCAATATTTGAATTAACTCTTAATTTACTCTTCCCTGAACATTCCAGTTAGATAATCTAAAGGCAGGCATATTCCCGGTTTTTTAGAAGCTGGGAAGTTAAGATCACAGCTCTTATGCTATGGCTCAATAGACAAAGAGACACTGCTAGCAGTTTGCTTGCTGTAATTTTTCTTCCCAGACATGATTTGTTCTCTTAGCTGACATTCTTTCAGGTCAGACTATGAATTATCTACTAGTGTTGGTCCCCATTAACAAGGGAGTCAGATTGAATCAACGAAAATACTATAGAAGATACAGCTGGGAGTATATAATCTTATTCATTAAAATTATTCATTAAAAATAGCCTTAAAGGCCTACTATTTATCTACCTAGGTACTCAAGACAAGCATGCCACAAAGCATCCAGGCAAATCTTAAGGTTGCTTACCTTTTCACCCCTACTTCACGAGAACAAACATCCAACCTCTGTTTGAAATCCAGCACTAGCGAAGAATCCATTAGTTTGTAGACAGTAGAAAGGACCTTGCCTCTTTATAATCAAGAGGGGCATTTACAGTAATTTCCAACTCTTAAAAAATAACTTTAAAATGGCTCTGGAATGAGGAAGCTTGAGGTTTCTGAAGAATGTTACCTATAGGAAGTAAAAGTATTGTACATTTGGATGGCCTGTTTGGTATGAGCCAAATGTTTTGTGTTCTTTCATCACCCTTGTTTGCTTCTGACAGACTAAAGGGAGATTTAGAGTAGCTCTTGAGTTCTCCTAGATGTCTATCTTCTATTCCAGAAAGGGGAAGCTCATAACTGGAAAGAAAACTATTTGCTTTACACTAAAAATCCCAGTTCGCCAAGGCAGTGAAGGCAACTCAAGCCTAGTCAATGGATACATTAGCTTTCATTCATGTTTCTCAGATATCAGGCTAGGTCCTGTGTAACCAGAGCCTTTTTCTACTAAACAATCACTCAGAAAACTTTTGAAGCTGTACGGCAGGACAACAGAATTACAGCAGAAAGAAACAGTAGGTAAAGTACCTGCTCACAGCCATCTTTTCAAAATGGGTGGGGAACTTGTGTGGGGAAATGTTAATTTCTAACATTTCTGAGCCTTAATCAAACTGGGATTCCAAAGATTTCAGCAATTTTGTGAGGGCTTCAGATTTCCATCTCTTAACAGTTTTCACGTGTATCCCATTGCCTTTTAAATCAAACATTGGCAGCAAAGCAGCTATTAAAAGCATTCTAAAACAGAGAACTGAAGTAGGATAGCCCTTGCTTTTATTCAACAAGCTACCTCCTTTTTGGATCACATCAGGGAAAATATTTTTAAAAACAATCCTGTCAGTTTCATGAGAATTAAAACAATGCTGTATCACCAACTACCTACACATAGTAAATAATATTCATGGTTAGACCACTTAAGGATTCCTCTATTTCTGTTAAATCTATGTAGAAAAAGACCCTATCATTATACATGTAGGACATGAGGGTGCCAGAAATTGAAGTATAGCAATGTTTGGAAGACAAAAGTTCTCCATCCCTGATGGAGAGGGCTAGTTTTACTTAAATGGAAAAGCAGAATGGATTAATAAGAGCATTGTCAGGAGTTGTATTATAATAGCACTTTGTTTCAAATCTTGCCATTTTAAAGCAAAGAAGAATTTGCTTAAATATGAAATGCAGCATTAGGAGAAGTATACTTTCTTACAAAGAAATATGGCATAAATTATTATAATGAATCTTTTCCACTTCTCTAAAAAGCAAAAAATAAAGGCTGTACAGTGGACAAAGGTGCATAGATAAAGGCAGTCAAAACAGCGGGGCTTCCCCTGCTTAAGATAAATATTGCTTAAATCTGTGATACACCTGAGTAGTAATTATTTTCAGAGATACAGCAGCTGTTGATTACATTTAGGGAGTTTCAAAAGCATTAGGAGGAAGTAAGGCTGGTAAATGAAACTTTTAGACTTATTATCAAGAATAAAATAAGAGTTTAGAGAAATCTTCTCTAAACTAATCTTAGATGCCTTAGACCAGGGCTGTCAAACTTGCGGCCCGTGGCCCAGATGCGTCATGCACTGGCCATGCCCACGTCTGGTTTAGCGGAGGAAAAGGTCTTGATACGTCACGTGACTCCACCATGACCCGACTTTGACACCCCTGCCTTAGTCTATAATAATCAACCCCTTATCCACATAACAGCCTTGGAGGAAGACTACTTCTGAGCACAAAAGAACACTGCTACTCCTCAGTGAAACTCATATACAAATATAGTTGATGAATACAGATTGGCATGTTATCAGAATGTCAAACAGTCCCATATTATTATTCATGAAGGGACGGGAGTACATCAGTAGTAACATTTCAAATTTTACTGAAACAATTGCGTTATTTTGATATGCAGCTGTCCCCAACTGATGCCCTCCAGATGTGCTAGAAATACTGTACAATCCAGAATTCTCATTTTGAGAATTATGATCCCAATATATCGGAAAGGTTAGGGAAGAGATGCTTTATTTACCCTAGTTTAAAGATAGGTTTCCAATCATTCCTAGAAGCTCTACACTCTTCCAAACAAAGTCATTGACAATACATGATGCTGTGATTTAACTTCCCATTTTAGCTGGATGAGCTTGGAATATAAAGACTCATGTTTCTTGTTCTAAGCCTGGACAATAAAAACTACGTTTGGTTTTGAAAGAAGGTTAGATCTTCCTGGGAGTCTGCTTTTGGAAAAGACTGATGGTTCCTGGGTGGTGTTGGTGGGGGAAAGGTTGGGACTTGTAAGACATGTCCAAAAACTTCATTCTGGGATGTTTCACTTCGTGCCAGTCTGTACAACAGTGGTTTAAGCAGGGCAATAGTAAGTTGGGATGATCCATCTTGTGCAAAAGGAAATGGGTTGAGCTCTACTGATGCTAGGTGTCGCTGAATAATGCTCAGGACATCAGCGGCACTCATATCTGCCGGGCAGAGCTCCCACAACTTGTCCAAATAGGGGTCCAGTGCCCGGTGCCGGGAAAACTCCCCCAGGAGGTTAATAAAAATCTCTTTGTTTAGCAAAGGGCTCAATAAGGAGAATTTCTCCGCTGTCTCCATCACATGCTGCCATTTCCCATATTGGATAAGGAGATCCATGGCTTGGAGGATTGCTTTGGGCCTCTGGCTACAGAGCAAGAGCTCAATTTCCATTTCTCCATCTGCTCTTGGACATCTAGCACACCTTGGCAGTACAGCCAGTGCTCTCTTATACAGGGGCACACCGCCCTCAGGCCCTTCTTTGCTTTTATAAGTCCAAGACGCACCCAAATATTGTTGGGATAGCTCCACAAAGTGAGGCAACCATTTAGGCTTGAACTCGAGAAGAGAAAGACAGACAAGTTCAAAGAAGGGGAATACTCCATTTGGAGGGCTTTCTTCTTGCTTAGTTGGGCTAGGAGCAGCTCCCCCCAGAATTTTTTTCCATACATCTGGAGTGGCTCTAGCTACCAAAATGCCATCCCCATTCTCTTGTAGCTGGAGATGGTTCTGGATAGCTTTCCAGAAAGCCCCAGGGAAGGCAGTGAATATGACATTCAGGTATGCCAAGTTCTCTCTGCTCAAGTCCAAGTGTAGAAGGCGGCTAAGTTCTTGCTCCACCAGGGCTTCACCATAGCTCTTTACCTCACTTTCTGAAGCTTGAACCACGTGCAACTTGAGGAACTCCAGATCTTGATAATTTTGCAGTTCTAACTGCATTGTGCTCAGGAGCTTGGTATAAGATTCTGGGAGGGACGTGAGCTTTTTTCCTTTGGGATCAAGACTATGGCACAGGATGGAAGACAGTGCAACAGGAGCCTGAAACATTCCCCCCTTCTTCAGTTTCTCCACAGTGAGTTGGGAACTACTGAGACTCCGTCTTTGATAGTATTTGCAGGCTTCTTCAAACACCACCTGCACCAGGTTGGATTCAGACTGGCAGCCTTGATCTGAGCCTGAGAAGTCAAGAATGTAAATGCCATCCTGAGCAAAGAGCTGGATTTCTTCTTCTATGGTAGGAGAATCCAAAAAGTGTACTCTTTCAGTGCTCAGGACTTTGTTTTCTATCAGTTCTCTATTGTTCAAATCCACAAGATAAAGAGTATCCTTCAGCAAGCAAGCCAGGATGTCCCCAAATACCTTTAGTTGGACGTGCTCTCCTGAAGACAAAATGCCTCCCTCAAAGTCAAAGACAGGTCGCCACACGCCATTAGGTTGGACTCCCTGGATGGTGCCCGTTCGCATGATCAAGAGCAGTTCTCCACAATTGGATAGGGCACAGCTGTGAACAGCCAAATTTTTCATGGATTCCAAGAACCCCACGTAACTCAGCACTAGCTTTTTGAAGTCTATATCGCTGCCTGCATGCGAGGCTTTTATGGAAACACACGGACCGTGTGGCGCAGCAATAACAATATCAGCCATTTCAGGTCGCCAAATGAGGACAAACTTGGCTATTCTTGGGAAGGTGGCTAGGGTGGGGACAAGAAAGACTCCACAGGGTTTGGCCAAGACTTGGTAAACAGGGCTATTGTGCAAGATAACCCTGAGAGGGCTCAGCTGGACTTCCTGCTCTCCAACCTGAAGGCCTCGAACACAAATACAATACTGGAAGGCTCTTCTCTCAGGAGTCGGCTGAGCATCCAAAGGAGGCCTCTCTTCACACCACACAAGCTGGTCCCCCAAGCTGCAAATGGAGACAATCCGAGCCCGGGCTCCATGGCACAGTTCCAGGCTCTGCAGCAAGTGCCATCCGGAGGTGGGCACAAAGCGCCAGATTTCAGTCCTGCCTTGCTCCCAAATGATAGCCAACACCCAGGAGACAGTTGTGGCAGGGCTTTCCAGGAAAAGCAGCTCCACCACTGGGGGCTGAGGCGGCTTCCAGGTCTTCTCCAGGTCCCCTCCATCGAGCCCCAGGCGCTGAAAAGCCACCAGTCGAGGCTGGGAAGCCAGCTGGTTCCACAGGAGAATCAGATGATGCTTGTCGGGGCTGGTTAGGACGCGGCTGGGAGGCTCCCCGGAACGACGCTGATCCAGCAGTTCCCGCAGCCAACGGCCTCGCACATAGTCACTCCAGACCGAGACCTGCCGAAGCTCCACCGCTCCCTTCATTTCGGGACTTCCCGAGCGGCTGCCGACTACATAGGGCCGGCCGGGAAAAAGGCTGACGAGCTGTACTAGGCCAAACTTCACCGACCCACCGAGGCAAATGCGAGGTTATTTTATCCTGGCTTCTTGCAGCGGAGAAACTCGGCCCTCGCCAAGATTCTAGCGCTCCTGCATCTGCGTTATTACGCGCTCCTTTTTTCCCCCTCCACAAAGGCGTATAAAGCAATTCCACGCCTTTCCTTCCAGCCTTTAATAACCATTCGCTTTACAGTAGCCTTAGCCGAAGCTTTCAAACCCCGCTCTTTCCACGTTGCCGCGCCCCGCTCTCTATTCCCATCGCCTCTTACGGTTTCGGGCTCCAACTCTCATACGACGAAAGTCTGCAAGTTGCCCAATTTCTCTCTCTCTGTGTGTCTGTTTCACACGAGCGCGGAATTCCGCTTGAGCTACTCGCGCTCAGACGGTGCGTAGCTGTTTCTTCGATCTCCCGGAACAGGCCAAAGGCCAGGCTCTCCGGCTCGCTCTAGCCGTTTCTTCCGCAAAGAAGCACTCAAGGAAATCCACCAGCCCCTCCGCAGTCCAGAAGTAAACCAGCGCCGAATTCCTTATTGCAATCACGAGGTCTTTGGTTTCCGGACTGAGGCACTCCCCTCCGGTACTTCGGCACCAAATCCGAACTCCCTGCAATTCTTCTACTTCCGTCCCTGCCCGATGAGGTTAAAACCTGGCCGCCCCAATTAAGCTGCCTTTTCGTAGCCGAAAGGAAAACGAGAACTCTTTTGAGTTAAAGGGACGATGCGTCGAAGGGCGGGGAAGCAGCGACTGGGCACATATAGGCGCAAACAAGAGTTCAGCCTAGAAGAGGGTATATTTCGCTGTTAGTGCTAAAAGGTTGAACGGCGCTTTATTGTTAAATCAAAAAAAGTATTTAGACCGAAAGGAAGGGAAAAAAAATCTTCCCCTCAACTAAATCTCCTGGATTAATTAAAGCTAGACACGGACGGATTCCAAATCACTCGGAAAATTAGTAATACCATCCCAGATGCAGAAACAAATTACCAGGAAGAAGGAAGATTTGGACTATGTGCAAGTTTTGGAATCTGCTGAAAAAAAATATCTTGTTTTCTACCTGCATCTTAAAATGCCGGTTAATGACATTTTTCTTCAAAAGTATGCATAGCACTGCTGCTTTAATTGCATTCAAGATTAACAAGTTTTCCTCCTTATAACAATTGCAGTACATGTGCTTCACTGTAGCCTTTTTTCAAGACAATTAGATTAACAGGAGACCTGCTTTAGCACACAGGTAGTCCTCGATTTACAGCAGTTCGTTTAGTGACCGTTTGAAGTTATAACTGCACTGAAAAAAGTGACTTATGATTGTTTTTCACACTTACGACCGTTGCAGCATCCCCATGATCAAAATTCAGATGCTTGACAACTGACCTACATTTATGATTGCTGTGTCCTAGAGTCATGTGGTCCCCTTTTGTGCCCTTCTAACAAGCAAAGTCAATGGGAAAGCCAGATTCACTTAACAACCGTGTTCCTAACTTAACAACCACAGTGATTCACTTAACAATTGTGGCAACAAAAGTCATAAAATGAAAAGGGCAAAACTCACTGAACAAATTTCTCACTCAGCAACATAAATTCTGGGCTCAATTGTGGTTATAAGTTGACTATCTGTATGTGCATTTTCAAAAGTGGTACAGGTAGTCCTCAACTTACAACAGTTCATTTATTGACTGTTCAAAGTTGCAAAGACACTGAAAAATGTGACATTACTGTTTTTCACAATAATGGTCACAAGTGTGGAAAATGTTCATAAGTCACTTTTTTCAGTGTCATTGTAACTTTGAACTGTTGCTAAGTGAACAGTTGTAAATTGAGGACTACCTGTATAGGATTCATCTGCATTCTTCAACTCATTTACTTATTACTTCTCCAGTGAAGCATGAGCAATGGAAGGACAAAGCCAGTGGAAAATCAAACAGAAGCACCTGGATTTACTGACTTCTTGTTTTGCTAAGAATGTTTTGAAACCAGCACAGAAGTGTCAATGCGCCTGCAAGCAACAAAGAGGGACAAAGATAGCTGGGTTTAAAATATCCATACCCAGCAATGAAGAATGCTTTCAGGCCACAATCTATTTTGGGGTGACTCTGAAACATGTGGCTCAACTTTTGGATTCTCTTCTTTCTCTCCATTTGATGCATTTGTAATCACTGGCCTGAAGAAGAGTTCTGAGGAAAATGAAAACTTCACTCTCCTGTAAGTAACATTTTGATTTGTCATAATAAAGCCTTTGTTTTACTTGGAGTTTCCCCCTTCTCTAGATTTACCAACAACTCTGGGGAATTCAGAGCAGAATCTTGAGAGATGAATAGGACCATTCCTGTCAGTCTACAACAAGCAGGAAACCCCATGCTATCAATTTGCCACTCCAAAAATACATGTTGTGTACACCACTAATTGACTACACACTGCTTGGCAGCTCCTAATGAATTTGACCATGTTAAGAATTATGCATTTTGTAAACCTATCACTGAAAACCAGCTCTATATCACTACTGTACAGTAATGAGATCCGTGAAATAAGGCCAATTCGTTTCTTAGGGATAAAGGATCAGCTAATTAAAACCCGGATCATAAAATGGCTTAAAATTCCTACAGTGAAGTGCTGCTGAATCGATCTTTTTTGCTTTCTCTGGAAGTAATTCCATTGCATTGAGACTACCGGTATTTCAATGCCAAGGAAAATGTGTGCCACAATTGCAATTGTTATTCTTCCTTTCCATCTATGCAACCCAAAAGATTAAAGATACTACCGACAAATTACTCATTTTCATTTATAACCCCGTAAACGTATCTTCCAAAAGTTAAGCCTCTTCCCCGCGGCCCGCTCCCATTAGAAACTCTCAGGAAAAGGGAATTCGCGAGGCGATCATAGGCTGAACCGAGCCGATCATGGATTATGCGCCTGCGTGGTCTGAAGAAGGTGGAGCCAAGGCGCTCTAGTCGGCGCATGCGCTTTGCCAGGCATCGCCCCACGCAGGTAACAGATATGATCCTTTCCCACCCCTCAAAATCTGGCCTTCCTTGTGCCCCGGTCGGCGCTCCAGCCACCCTTGCTGCGGAGAGCCAGGCGGGAGGGAAAAACGGGGGCTAGCTTAGAGGCGGCGATGGGATCGAGAAGGATCAGGGCGCAAAGTATAATGAGAGTGGAGGAGAGGGTGGGGGGAAGCATTGGGGTGCACCTAGGCATTATTTCAGTAAAATGTGGGTGCTTGTGCCATGTTCGCGAGAAAGACGGACTGTTTTTCATTCTCAATTTCTGTATACTTAATTGCTAAGAAACTTTTCTGGGACGGAAAGAGGAAAGCCTGATTGTCTTCTAGGTGGAATAGTTTGGTGCCATTGATGACACCGGCTTTAATCTGTGCTCCAAACACTGTTATATGTTTCTTCCCAGCTGTCTTGAACCCCATAAGCTGTAGCCAGGATGATCAGAAATTATGGGAGTTGAAATCCAAACATATGCATGGATGTCAGGATGCTTAATATACCTTCCTCTTTGGGGGCTTTCAGTTTTCTGCCCCTTTTGCTGTATAGGGTAAGGATGTATTTATTGTAGGACCCCAGGTAACTGGCAGTCAGTTAATCACATTCCTAATTATTTCAGAGTAACAGCAGCAAGATAATTCTTCTCCCTCTGAATTTTTCTTGAAATGAAAGTTTACTGGGTATAACTGAGAATGTAAAAGGACTCTGCTAAGTTCTGATACAGTAATAAAATAAATGCTTGGACCTGAACTCTGTTCATTCTAAGCCCATGCCTTTCCTACAGTGCTGCAGTTGATAGAGGGCAGGGTTCTCATCAAAATAAAATATACATAAGTATAAAAACTGTCCACTCTATTATAAAAGATGAAAGATGTTTTGGAGGAATGCAAATCTGGAGGAATGCAAACTATTGCCCAGATATTTTTCTACTCACATGGTTCTTCTATTTGCAGAACTCTGAATAATTTTACTTCTATCTATTCCTACATCTTTAAACATAATGCAGAATTTTTCTCTCCTTATATAATTTGGAATGGAGTTTACATACAGTACAAGTCACTTAATGAGGAATCAAAGGCTTTTTACTTGTTCTTCAGAAGAAGAAACCAGATATTCTGATCAAAATATAGAATTTACTGTTTGTGATTACTAATCACTCCATTCCCCCATTATTTATTTTTTAAGAGGGTGTGGAGTAGACCATATTTCAACCTAGCAAATCCAGCCACACTGGCTGATTTATGTTTCATACAAATCCATGAAATATGGTTGACTAAAACTTGGTTCAATTAAGGAAAAGTGAGTTACATGAACATAATCATTAATATCCCCTTTTAAAAATTGCAAATATGAGGGTAAAATCAGCCAGTATTCATAATAAATAGAGATTTAAATGCAGTTATATTGCATCTGAAAAATAATGTTACTGAATCACCTTACATTGAAAACTTGCTTGAAATTTGGTTTTCTATTTTGATGGGGGTCTGGTTCATATACTATGTTTTAAAATATGGCTTTAATTTAGTATGTTCCATGAAACCAGCCACATGGCTTATACACAGTGACTGTATTTTTAGCCATTTTTTTAAAAAAAAAATGTGGCTAAGCAAACCACGACTTAGTGTGACATAAAGTCCTACATTTTAATATAATAGAAATTGGTCAATATAATATTCTAAAGACACAAAACAATTTTACTGCAGGATTGGTAATGTAAAATGCGAAAACTTTATATAAGCCATTCTGAAGAACTGAGGAACAGCAGCCATTACAAGTAACACTTGTAAGTATCACAAATAAGATTTGTTTGCATGTATGTGACTGATATGCTGGATGTGAGTCACTGTTGGCTTGCTATCTTGTCTACCATTCTTCAAACATAGTTTTGCTTAATCATGCTAGTTTTTTCCATTAACTCTTCACTAGTGTTCTATATACACATAGACATATGCTCACACATTTCTATTTTGCTATTTTGAAGAAGTAATAAGGACAGGCTGTTGGAATTCCAGATGGAGAAATCTGAGAATTTGAGCTACTGAAGGTTTAGAATGGTGGATGGTTAAGTTTTAAATATTGATAATTTAAGAGTTGAGTTTTTCAAATCAAACCTTAAGGCAAATTGAATTACAAGAAAACAACAGCTTTATATGTGATTGTTCCTTTTATTTCCTGTTTATGTAACAGATGCTTCATAGAGAGTCATGGTGTCATAAACTTTTATTGTAACCTAAGATAATCAAAGAATCAAACAATTACTTTACAGAAGATAGCTGCATTACAGTTGGAACTTGTATTGTTGAAAAGTACACCAGACAGGATTTTTTAGAGTGGGATGGTGGAGGGTTTTTTTAACTTAATATTTAATACAGTAAAAACTTCCCTCAGAAGAAAATAATTTGATACTCTGATTCTGTAGATACACTCGTTGTAGATATTAGGATGATATATAAATGCTCTTTACTCCCTTTTATTACTGGGGAGTGGCTTTATGACTTATTTTGAGATACTTCTTTGAGATATTGCTCATATTAATTGTTTTTTAGTTTCTTCCAGTTAGTTATAAAGGTGGTCCTTGACTTAATGACTATTTGCTTAGTGACTTCAAAATTATGACAGACTCTCCCCCCACAACCCCCCTCCCCCACTTATGGCCAGAGTTTGATGTTATGGCTACTGAAGTGTCTCTACAGTTGTATGAACAAAATTCAAATGCTTACAACAAACTGAAGATACGTTGCAGCGCCTCCCATGACTATCCTCCCCTCCCCAATCCTGCTCTGCTCGGTCTTTGGAGATGTATTGAGAAAGCTATCCCTTGACCTTCCTGCAGGCCATATAACTCTATTCTGGAAGTGGGTGCCATTGTGGAGGAGCTGCAATTTATTGTGGCTGTTTGCAACTTGATGCCTTCTTCTGGGGCAAAAATGTTGGGCCTCCACTGTGTATGAAGGCTGCATAGTGCAGCAGGCGCTTCCAGAAGGAGATCAAGAATAAAAGGCAAGTGACCAATCAAGGATGGGGTGTGTGTGAGGAGGAGGGTGTGGGACCCAGTGGGATGGAAAGCAGACCCTTGAGGGACAGGAAGTGGAGTGCCTCAGGGGAAAGGGGAGACCTTGGGAGGTTTGGGATAGCCATGTGTGAGCCAGTGAATGCTGCAGTGTGGGGTTGGGCCCACATTAGGTCTCCCAGTGCTTTTCTCACTCCTGAAGCTCTTCTTAACACCTAAAAATGACACCTCCTGTATGCTGTAGCATTGTCTGAATATGTCTCTGATTTTGAAGTTAAGATTAAGGCTGCTGTACTAGGGGAGGGTGCAGGAAAGATAAGAATAAGATTGCCAGTCCAGTTATGCTAACCTAATTCTAACAAAAATCCAGTGTCTAGCACAACCTTCCTTTTCATTTAACATGGCAGCATTGGCATTTCCATTAATACCTGATGGAATTATTTTGCTTTTGCTTCAGTAGTTTTAATGGGAAAAATGTGACTTTTAGAATAGTTAGGTTATAGCCTAAGTCAGATCTGAAAATTTTCTTGCACTGACCCTAACAAAAACAGTTTTCCCAAACCAGGATAAGACTTGCTATTTCTTGTGGGTATTTCAGTCCCAAAACATTTGGAAAGCATTAGTTTTGGAAAACTGAACGGAAAGAAAATTTGGGAAGGTTTATAAGGGAGGCATGACAAAGAAGTCACTCAAAGAAGATGGCACCACCACACCAGAAGCATATTACTGTATTTTATCATTATGATATAAATAATCCAGTCAGAATATTCTGCGTGGTGTATCCAATTTTGTGCTACTGCTGCTTCTCAATAGACTTGATTCTGATAGCGAAGGGGAAAGCCTATCTAGATTTCACCTTATGCCCAATTTCAAGATGTTTTGAAGAGCCGTGGTAGTGGTGCAGAGGTTAGAATGCAGCATTGCAGGCTAATTCTGCTGACTGCCAACTGCCAGCAGTTCAATTCTCACTGGCTCAAGGTTGACTCAGCCTTCCATCCTTCCAAGATCGGTAAAATATTGCCCCCAGATTGTTGGGGGCAATATGCTGGCTCTGTAAACAGCTTAGTAAAGCACTGTGATGCAGTATATGTCTAAGTGCTATTGCTATTTTACCCTGTTAAAACTTCTTCCTTTTTACTTTTCTGATTGATGATATTATATTTCTCATAAAACAGACAATGGAATGACTTAATAGCTTTTGGTGATAGAGATTTAAATTATTTTGCATTTACCAGAAGTTCTTAGAGCCAAAACCAGCAAGTCTAAATAACTAGAACGTAATGGCAGTATATGAACTGACTGACCTGCCTGAAGTCATGCAATATATATACTACAACAATGTGCTCTTTATTGCATATCCTGTTTCTGAGTTTTGCAGAAAATAAATCTCTGGGCAATGGTCTGAAATGGATGTTAGCCACTGAGAATTCTACCAAATAGGATTGTTGTGCTATTTATTCTTTTTTAAAAGTAACTGTTGCATCTTTAGTTGCAAAATTAATTGTTAACGTTTATAGGCACTGTTGCATACTTTGCAATATCTAGGCTGTTCAATATATTATAGATTGTATCTGGAGATAAACGCTTGCGCTTCTGCTTTACTACTACATTAGCACAGGTGATTGGATGGGAGGTATGATAGAAAATCCAAGGAAGGGGGATCAGTTTTAGCATTGGGTGAATTGGGGCATACTGAGCCACTTGCTTTATTATCTTTTATGCACTAAAGTACATTTCATCTTTTCACTGGAAACACTGAGTAGTTCCCAAACAAGCATTACATGTTAACTGTACTTTATCACAATATAATGGAAAAGTGCACAAAATTGGCTCTGTGCATGTGTAGGATCTTTACATTGTCCAAGATATACCTATGTGCTGGCTTATGGGCAATAATTTATATGTACTGGAGTTGAAATGAAGATACAATGCAAAGTTTTATTTATATAGAACAACTTTTCAAATGCATGTGCTAAGAACCCTACAGGATATTTACAGCCATAAATTCATAATGATAAAACAATATATGAAATATTTTTAATGGTAAAAAACATTTATCAAGTAAATAAAATGTTTAAAAATTCTTCATTGATTAGTACAAGATGGCAAAAGAGAGACTACCTGAATTTCATTGGATGGACAATTCTACAGTTTGGTTGTGACCAGTTAGAATAGACTTTCTTCTTATTCTACCCTAATCAGGTCACTACCACAGAAAAGTAAAAAGAAAGAGCCTTCTAGTAAATCTTAGAAATTGGATAGCTGATATGGAAAGAAAAGTTCTATGATCTACCCAAATGTGGATTAAATTAATTTTCCCTGTAGGTTGGACATATATCTAGCCTAGGATGTAGCAGTTTGAGTAGTTATGGATTTGTCTCCGTTTACCCATATAACCATTTCCAGAGCTGCATGGATTAATAGCTAGCTTCTGTGGAATTAAATATCTTTTATGTCACCTTTAAGTCCTACAGGACTTGGATACCTTTGGGACTGCCAGTTACGTATGCCCATCTACTAAGCTTAGGAATGGTGGGCTCCCTAAGGTTCCCTTTCTCAAAGAATACTATTACCAGAGACCCAGGTGGCAGACCTTCAATCACTCTCTTTTTTTGAAACAGCAGGTCCCCTGCCATCCAAATGACCTCTATCTGCTGTGATTTGGGAAAGGCGTTAAGCTTGGCTTTTTCTTAGGGACAGATGTGGCTGTTCTGAGGCTCTTCCCTTTTCCAATGAGGTGTCTGCTTAATAGCATTTTATTGCTCCTTGGCGTGTCACAAAGTTATAATTGCAATTGTTACTCTGTTGTTTTAACCTTCTTTTTAAAGCATGATGGCTTAATACCCATGGTATTGATTTGAGCAGTGTATAAACCCAGTTAAATAAAACAAGATAAAATTAAAATATCTGTTTTTTACTTGGCGTGATGAGTGATTATTAACCCATTAGGACTCAGCCTTATTTACAGACCACTACAATGTGATGATTCTTATGTATATTTCACAATTTCATTTGTGAAATGAAAAATAAAATGTATACTTAAATGAGCTACATGGGTGGGTAGTTGAGCCTTCATTCAATTTTCTTTTAAGTCATGCAAATGCTTCACACAAACTTGTTTGCTGGGAAAAAAGCACACACACTTCCCTCGTGATTCTTCATTACAAATGAATTCCTACACTGTATAAAAAGTGTCAACATTAAGTACTCTATGTCCACCTTTTTGGATATGTAAAACATATGTATTTTAGTTAGGTTTTGTTCTGTGTACCTTGCACTCCATGTAGGAAACATACGTCTGAAGTAGGCTAAGATCTATCATACTTTCTTTTTTTCTTCTTTTTAATCATATCCAATTCTTGGAGACTGCCTGGAGAAGTCTCTGCCGGTTTCTTTGAAAGGTTTTTCAGAAGTGGTTTGTGGTTGCCTCCTTCCTGAGAAAAAGTGACTGGCTCAAGGCCACCAAGCTGGCTTTGTGTTTCAGGTGGAACTAGAACTCATGACTTCCCAGTTTCTAGCCTGATGCATTAACCACTGCACCAAACTGATTGTCATGATAGTTGTTACTGTAGTATATAGTAAGTATAGTATGGATTTTGATAAAGGAGAATATTTGTAACAAATATTTGAAATGAGGGTCCTTGGAGCTTTTTAAGCTTGGTTGTTTTCTTGCAGACATTTCATTACCTAAACTAGGTAGCATCATCAGTGCTAGTGATGCTAGCTAGCTTCAGTAACTATCACTAGCTAATATTAGCACTAGCACTGCTGATGTTACCTAGTTTGGGTAATGAAACATCTGCAGGAAAACAGCCAAACTCAGAGAGCACCAAAGACCCTTCAAGGCAGTGGTGAAATGTAAAATTTACTATCGGTTCTGTAGGCGTGGCTTGGTGGTGGGGTAATGTGACTGGGTGGGCGTGGCCTTTTTTTTTTTTTAACTTTTAAAAGCATTTTTTCTACAACCTCTTCGGCCGAAGAGGTTGTAGAAAAAATAGTTTTAAAAGGCTCTAACGATCCCAGCTGAGCCGTGCGATCATCAGAGGCTTTTTTTTTTAACTTTTAAAAGCATTTTTTCAGCCGAAGAAAAAATGCTTTTAAAAGTAAAAAAAAAAGCCCCTGATGATCGCACGGCTCAGCTGGGCATAGGCGGGGGGAGGGGGGCAGAGATTTTTGCTACTGGTTCTCGGAACCACCCGCTGCCATCGCTACCGGATGGGGCGATCTGGTCCGAACTGGGAGCATTTCTCCCCTGCTTCACAGTATGGGTGAGTTCTGAGAAATTGTAAAAACAATTAGGAGAAATTAGAAAGATGTAAGCGTTGTGGAAATTTTTTTAGGATCAATTTCTTTGATGTCTACCATTTCTTTCAATCCACAGGTTGTAAGCCATGGCACAATCTGAGAAAAAAGGTGGATTACTTCGGAAATCTTCATCTAGTAAGAAACCCTTGAAAGAGAAGGTTGTGTTAATGTATGATGAGATCTTCACAGTAAGCATTGGATTTATTTTTCTTTCATTATAACAGAGTTCGGTATTCTAGTATTATAACGTCTTGTAGTATGAATGAGAAGGAAGACTAACGTTCCTTAATCAAACATTATCTTGACATGTTTTTACTTTCATGGGCAGACTGTTAACAATATAATGTAAAACTAAACTTGCTATCTTCAGTTTATAGCCGTGACTGTAATAGTGATCCCATTCTCTTTCAGACAGAAGATCCCAGTAAATACAACCCTCGGTTTTGGGAGGAGCTCTTCCTCATGAAGGTAATATACTAAAGATTGAAACAGTTTCTTTATGTTTATTCTTACAATTATCAATTTTTAGTTTTTCTTGCCCTCAGTAATTCCACCATCGACTTAAGCTCTACCTCTTGCCTGTCAGGTGAATTTGGAATATCTGGAAGGAAAACTGGAATCTTTGGATGGTGAAGAGCTAGTGAAGATAAAAGATAACATTAATTGCTTGTTCCAGCGTTGCATCTGGGCGTTAGGAGAAGAGCATCCAATCAGAGTGGTCAACGCGTTACAGGTGCTATGAATTTCCCTAGGCTTTCATTAAACAAAACTTATGAACTGACAACTAATAATCAGTTACGTTAGTGCTAATGAAGGAATTAGTTTGCATTATTGATCAAAAATTGGTCACTAAAATATCTGTTGGTTTAGTATGCTGAATCAGGCATCCCTTCTTAATTACTTTAACATCTTAAGCAATGATAACATCTTTTCCTTTTTTTATTGTTAGATGATTCAAGAGAGCTTGATATGTTATACATTTTGATAAAATATCAGAAAGAAAGATAGGTGAAGCCAGTGAAATTCTTCTGCTGATGTCACAGTTTCCCTTAGTGAGATATTTCCTATCTGCCTTCGGAGGTCTGTTTTTTTGTTTGCTTGTTGGTGGAAAAGAGAAAGTACAAATGAATTTCTGGTCACATCCTATTGGATTTATGGTAATTCACTCTAAGCAATCTAGGGCATCATACTTTAAAAAACCTAAATACCATAAATTTAAATTTCTGCATCGGTGATGGCAGTTTTCACTGCCCAGGAGGCTTTGTCTCACAATTCCTGCATGCGTGAGTTTGTATTTTCTGCTGCAGACACTATGTGCGCTGATCCGTGGGGTTCATCAGAAGAACAAATCCACATCTGGCTTTGACATCATCAATATGCTAATGGGTTTTGACAAAGCTGAATTGTGCATGAAGGTGAGAGCTTGCTATATTGAAATAACGGGTTTTGTTTTCATCCTAATACCATGTATGTCACGTTGACTTCTGAATTAGTCACATGATGTCAGGAAGGCATGGATTTTGAGGAGGGAGAACCCCATTCATCTTGAAAATCCCACTGTGGCCTGAGGCTGTTCTTCCTCCACTGTTCATTGCTGCATTTCTCCTACTGCAGAAGCAGGAGTGGGATGGAAGGAGGCATTGTTTATGGTATGCTCCTGCACAGAGAGAAAAAAGTCACCCAGAGCTCAAAAAAAATTTTTTCTAGCCCCCAGTCCTCAGAGACTAAAGTTTCTCAGCCCCAAGGGAGAGAAAAGCAGTCCCACTTGGAGAAGAAATTTGGCTTTATTTGATTTCCAGGCTAGATTTTCCTTACCCTTAACTTAAGTTGTGGTGTGCTGTTCAAAATTAGACATGTATTCAGTTGGCAGAATAGCTTGTGCATAGAAGCATGCATAACATGCTTCTTTCTCTTCTTAGCTTCCTGATAGCTCCTAGTTTAGATACTGACAAAATGTATTTGGACTGTGTCAAGGAAATAACAGAAAATTACAGCATGATAATAAGTATCTTCTTTAACAATATATCAGGACCACAGAGTAGCATATAGTTGTTCTTTAAACACAAAATAAATAATGAAATAGAAATATATTAGTTAATCAGCTTGACTAAGATATTTACCATCTCTTGCATAAAATACTGTACATAAAATCCCACAAAAAGGGATTCAGTAGACCATAGAAGCACAGCAGTAGTGAAGGTTAAAAGCAACTTGAGCTTGCAACAAATTATAATAACTCTTCTCTTTTCTAGAATCTGATGGAAAGTTTGGATGCATTACTTTGCGCAGAAGGCTCTGAAAGTCTCAAAACTTTGTGCCTGAAACTTTTGCTTTGCTTGGTAACTGTAAGTAATATATAATGATTGGTTAACTATAGAAAAATATTTATTCTGAAAATACGGAAAATGTACCTTTAAACTATTATAAGCTGTTGAGATTCTGTGGTAATCAGTACAGTATAACAAGTTTTAAAAATAAATAAAATAATATATTTAAATTGCATCCTGCCCAATTCTTAGTGATCTTGGGCACTTAATATTACAGCCTTCTAAATTAAGATTTTGTGATCTAACTATGGAATTAGATATATTAATGAGAAGGTCCCTTTTCCGCTTCAGTTATGAAGGTGTTTCCATATATAGACCCTGCTTTAATGTGTTTAAATGAATGCATACAATATGAACTGAACACCCAATTTTGGTCATGCAAACCAAAAAGAAAATGGAAATAATTATGAAGAAAAAGAAGTGGGTGATAACCGGGGCGGGGGGGCATTCACTTACCTTCGCTACTGGTTTGCAAATGTGACCGCGCGCCTCCTCCACACATGTGCTCAGCCTTCTGCACATGCGCAGAGGATCAAAAACAGGACAAGATGACGTCTGGGCTGGTGGGCGGAGTCTCCTGCCGCCGGCGCTACCGGATTGCGTGATCCAGATAGAGCCGGCTGAATTTCACAACTGGTGATAACTAAAGTGAACTAAAACTAATGGAAATATAGGAAGTTTAGCTTCATTGTTATTAGACAGCATTAATGTGGTTTCAGCTCAATTGAATAATCTTTAGCATTTCCTTTATTCAATAGTACAAGAACTCTGCTGGCTTTATTTCCAATATTAAGTATTGATCTCACGATTACCAAAGAAATGTTTCAGAGTTTGCTGTTTAGAAAACATTCATAAGACTAAAGCCTGAAACAAATCATTAAGGAAAATAGTACCATGAAGGCAAAGTAAGCCTTCTGCTAAACGACATGTTTATCTGTATGGTATTTAATGTACCCAAAATCCATAATCTTAGGATAACAATACATATGTATGAAACACTTAATTTAAAGAACTCTACAGGAGAGTTTAATAAAAGATATAATTGAGAGCCTTGTTTTTCAAACTTGGATTTTAAGATGCACAGATTTATTGCTTGCAAGTGATAAGAGCGTGTTTGAATTATTTTGGAACTAAAAACTCTAAAAAAACCCATTTCTTTGATTCTGCTCAGGTGACAGATAATATCAGTCAGAACACAATTCTGGAGTATGTGATGATTAATAGTATTTTTGAAGCTATCTTACAGGTAAATCTCCTTATTACCCTCTATCCCTGGGCCGCTAATCTTTGATAAAGCATTTCTATACATTGTGAGTAACCCATGGACTACATGCGTTTTTGGCTACTTTGTTCAGGCTTCATCTGGGTAGGCATAGTAGGAAACTAGAGTAGGATTCTTAGGAGTGACAAGGCTTCTCTTCTGCAGTACCCTTGTAATACATATGACTATGTGGCTTTGTTTCCATTGACCCTAACTTGGCAGCATATGAAGACCTTAGGACTGAAATGGTTACCAGCACACTTGCTATAATCATACATAGACTTTACCTTCCTGTTGCTTAAATGCAAATGTGAATAATTGAAAGTAATGCGGTAAAAACAATTTTCACGTTGGTAGGTTTTAAGAGTTCTTCATCCAGGTAATTTAATAACTTTGTGCAAGAGCAATCACATAGGATATTGAATCTAATTTTCAAGAATTGGATGGGACATCTAGGACTATGCCGATTTGTTTATTTCCTCAAAACTGTTAATTATTTTTCATGCAAGAATTTAGTTTCAGTTTGTGATTTCTACATGAAAGAAGATAATTTAATTTTACTCTAAGCTTACAAAATTCATTTTGGATATAGGAAATTTTCAGGTCATCATGCTACATGTTTTTGGAATCTCCCAGCCATGACTCCTTGAAATGCATTGTTTTGATTAATCGAAGCTTTGCTTGTCTTATTTTTAGATCCTTTCCAATCTTCCCAGTCGCAGGGAACACGGTTATGAGGCCGTGGTCCTGCTTGCATTATTAGTGAACTACAGAAAGTATGAGGTGAGTGCTTGACATACGATTAATCTGGTAAAGCTGTAAAACCAAAAAACTGTGGACAAATATTCTGTCTTTCCCTCAATGGAAAGGACTCTTGTTCTTGGTATCTCGCTGTTCCTTGGCGGTAAATATTCATGTGAGGACTATTTCCAGCAATAGTTTTGCCTATTAGAGGCATACTAAATTTCTTCGAAGCTCACTGTGAAAAATAGCCCAAGCTCTTTCTTCCAGATTGGAGCTGACACTGGATTGGAGGTTGTTACATTTCCTTGTTCCTTGAAAATATGTTGTTACTGCAGAGTGGTCTCTTTCCGTGCTGGGATTCCTATTTGCTTGTTTTGGGTATGTTTCAGAACTACAGTAACAACATTGTATAGCAAAACATAACCGGAGAGAAGGATCATTCTCATCATTGTGTTACGTTTCACAAATACGAACAATCATACAAGTTACAATGGGAAATTAATTTGCTCCTTTCTGTAGATTAAAAGTTGGCAAACAAGATATAGATTGCTTCATTCAATTGATGGTGATAAAATATAGTCCCAAGGAGAACTGAGGACCTATATCCTGATGTTTAATAACAAAGTGATTGTGCTATCATGTTAAAAATATGAGATATGCTTCTACTATATTTTCTGTATGTTTCAAAAATATTTTATGCTGTTGCAACAGACATTGTGTGGGGCAGCCTCTGAAAATAATGTTCATGAACTGTAATGTAACTGTAATGTTCATGAACTGTAGATGGTTCAAAATGCAATGGCCAGTATGCCAATGAAACAAACAGGTGTAGCAATATAACTCCAGTGCTCTGGTTACCATATTCGTTTCCAAGCCCAGAACAAAGTGATGGTTTTAATCTAGAAAGTTCTACATGGCTTAATCTCTGTGGATTTATAAAGTAATCTTTCAGTGAAATAGATACTCTGTGTTTTGACTGAGGGCAGATGGGGAAATTAAAAAGATAGGGTCCTGAGGGAAGCCCTGGTACTCTGTGGAACAACATACTCCAACAACAACAACAAGCTTAAAGCCCCCAACCTATTAGCTGCAAAGACTCATTTTTCAGCTGGCATTTGATAGATGACAGGGGATACTAAGCTGACTTTCATTGATTTTGATTTATGTGACTTGGTTTGGCTGTTATCTTTGTTCATATGAAGTTATTGTACTACATACATTTTTAGCAAACCGCTTTGAATTTTGAAAGTGAGCAGCATAGAAATAAATAAAATAGATGAAACTTTTTTTTTAATAAAATAAGTATTTTATTAAGTAGATATAAATTTCCTTTCTCCTTTAGAAACAAGTTTATTATTAATCTGGAAACAAGTTTTTTGGTCTTTCTAAAGGAAAGGTTTATTTGAGATTCTGTTATTCTTAAACTATTCTCCTCTCCCCCTTCTCTCTAGTTTGCAGGTGGCACCTAATATTTTAATAACCTTCAGCTTTTGATGAATTTCTAGGGCATGAGTTTCATTGTTTTCTAAAAGTTGCTGAAATCTATAATTTTCTGACTGAAGAAGCAAAGTCTATTAAACTTCTTTAACTTCTGTGGTTCCTTTGGGATAGTAATGCTATCTGTAGTCAGCACAAAATGCATAAAAGGGAAATAAGCATAAAATATTATTGTATTTTTGGCAAATTTGGCATCTTTAATGACTTATCTGATAGAAAAAAATCTTTTGAAGCCCTTTGCATAAGGTTTACTTTTTTCTAAGTATTTATTTTTTGCTTTGCTTTGAAGTTGCAATAATTTTCAGATAGTATATATAATGCTAAAAAGAGACATATTTTTAAAAAATAGATATTCCTTTCTTTTAATCAGGCATGGGAAACATTCTTACAATAGATAGAATTCTGTTATTGTTTTGTGCATCCTGTTTGCAACAATGAAAAACTTTTCTTGGTGCTCATATGTATAAATATGTGTGTATGCATTTTTATTTGCTTTCTTGGATCCTTTTAATTTAGTTGCTACTGTTGCTAATCATACTGTTTTTTCCAGAATCTTGAAGGTGGTTAAGTTGTTCCATTAGGTTAAAAAAGTAATTTCACTGAATATAATTTATGTTTTATGATGTTAGTGTTTTATTTTCTATAAAGTTTTAGACATATTCCATATTTAATGAAACAACTGTTCTGGTGTTTATTATTGATCCACATGGTCCTTTTAGTTTTTACTACCAAATCATTCTGATTTATAGAAATTGTCCAAACTAGTACAGAATTTCAGTTTATTGTCAGGCTGAGAGCTTTGCTGCTACCACCAAGGACCTTCTTTATAACTATTTGACTTTATTGACCATAAAGGGGCAGCTTCATAGGTGACGGGCATTCCTTGTCATTATTGATTACACATTTTTTTGGCTCAGAAGTCTTTGATATTCAGTTGTGAACATCAGGCTTCTGAAATACTAATTCAATACAATAATTAGTCATAAACTAAGAAATGGCTGTTGTTACTTTAAACTTCTAATGTGCCGGTAAGTTTACATGAACCGGTTTGTTTTTTAAAGACCCACAGCATTAATTATCTTAAATGGTAAGACTAAAAACCAAGCTAAGGAATATGAACTTATGCTTTCAAACATTGCTAGCCCATGATTTGGTGCATCATTTAGCTCTAAGAAAATTGTATAGGAAAATTTGTTTAGAACAGCTCCCCTTCTATAATCAAACAAAGCAGGCTGCTATGAGGTTTAAATTAATGCAGTATTAGATATATGCACTCAGAAATCAGCCCTACAGAGTTCAGTTTAAGTTATCTACATCTAATATATATATATATATATATATATATATATATATATATATATATATATATATATATATATATATGATTTATATATTTGTGATTTTAAAGAGATCTCTCACAGTTCCATCCACTTCTCTTATCTGCAATTAATTTTTTCTTCTTCGTTATGTAAGTATAAAATATATGTCTCTGAACTCTGCCTGTGGTCTAACTATCCAGTGACTACAAAACATACATGTGATAGAAATGTTGCAATAATTCTTCTTTCAGAAAATACTTTCATGCCAAGGGTGAAATCTTGAGTTACATGCAGAAAAGTAGAAAACTACCATTTTAATAGAAATTGTATGAATTTACTGTAATGAAAAAATGAGCAAGGTTTGAATGAGGTTGTTAACTTTGTTGATAATTAAATTAGCCCGTGACTTTCTTTTTCCTCTTGCAGTCTGTGAATCCTTATATAGTAAAACTGTCTATTATAGATGATGAAGCTACACTCAATGTGAGTATGACGTTGTAAATTTTGTGTGATAGAATGGTAGGAATAAAGTGAGAAATGAAAATGAATTAAAAAGGATGCTCAAAGGTGCTTTAGGTTCCATATCACATCTGAAAAAAAAGCTTATTTCTATTATTCCAAACTCTTTCTGGCTTTTGAAGATCCCATGATTTAAAAAAAAAACAGATTCAAGCCTGTGGTTAAATTGTTTTGACTCTTTCAGGAGAATTGCTAATATGATTTAAAATGTTTATCTCATTTTTATGGCATTTTATATCCTGCATTCCCCCCACCCCAATTCAAGTCAGAATATTGTACATTGAATCCTCATAACAAACTTTTAAGTGAGGTTAAACTGCTAAGATCACTTAGGGAACTTAATCAAAAATATTGACAGTGATTATTTTCATATAATTACTCTTATAATCTAGTCAATATACCAGACTGAGTCCAGTTGGAATGAGGCTTCTTGGGAAGCATTACTTATATAACTTACTTGGCAAATAGTCAGAATCTTGCATAAAACACAGCCTTTAGTTCACTAACCAGTGTTTAAAGTGTTATTGTGAATTATCTAAAAAATTTTGGGAGCAGAGAGTTCACCTCTGCCCTAATTTATATGGACCTTTCTCTTTTTTTCTTCTTGCAGGGAATGGGCCTTGTAGTTGCCCAGGCATTGTCAGAATACAACCGGTAAGTAACATTAAAGAATGTTGGTGGATTAAATGAGAAAATATATTCATATTCCTACCGGCAATTTGTATGAGCAAAGTTGTGAAATAAATGGATTTTTGAAATGCTTATTTATGGCATTCTTTTTTATATATATATATACACAGGCTAGGCTTCACATAACAGATTTATTTGCAATTTTTTATGCCCTGTATATCATTTAGTTCTGTCAAAAATCAGTTTGGGTGAAAGCAGTTTAAATTAGAAACTGGTACTATAGACTAGCTAAATCTTGGTCCTCTTCATTTAATGTTCAGATGTCCTGATATCAACCAGTGTGAATTGCTTGAAGGAAAGAACTGAATATCATTTCTATCAGGAAAGACCATGTTGTAAACACTAGTTGGTTTCCAGTCTTACTTTTTTGAAGGTTACAGGACTTTTCTTCAGGTTGATGTACAATGACATCCTCTGCCTTTTCATCACTATGCTAGCAATAATTCACTGTTGTAAGAGAACCGCCCAGAAATTGAAATGCACTTTTTGCAAATTGCAACTCCATTTGGTTTGGTGTCTCAGTAGTGAGAGGAAAAGAGTGCACAAGAAAGAAGAGTAAAGGAAGCTAGCTTAGACTTTTTAAAATTTTATTTATTTTTATTAAGTTAAATAAAGTTAAATAAAATAAATAAAATACCCGAGAGGGAGCTATAAGGCAGCTAATTTACATGGAAAGTTCCCAATTGTATCTTTGAGATTTCTCTGTTGAAGCATCTTGTTGATCAGTGCTGCTGAGAAATAGAAAAAGCTTTTTTCTGCATGAGAAAATGAAGGCAAATCAATATAGAAATAAACAAAGAACTCGAAGCATATTTTGTATAACAGGCAGCATTGGGATGGATGGAACATTTCATTCAGAAAGCTTTTATAAATCATGTTCTTAGATATCTTTCATTATCAAGTTTGTTAGAAAGGTAAGTTTTTGTATTTTTCATTGGCATCTAATGTTATTTCTTTCCTTTAAAATAAATCCAGACGTCATTTGGAGGACCTGTATTTTTTAAAAAAATGTTTATGTCATAATTAAAAGAACAGATTTTTCTTGCTCTGTAATGATGCTCATGGCAACTTCTATTGTTTTATCTCCCACTGCTGTTCTTGTTCAGACAGTTCAGAGACAAAGAAGAAGAACATCAGAGCGGGTTTTTCTCAGCCTTGACCAACATGGTAAGAAATCAGTGACTCTGTTGTCAGTCAGTGCTTGTCATGCAAGGAGCCCGGTCTAAGAGATTTGCAGGAGGAGATGTAGAATCTTTCTGTACATGTTATAATGGGTTTAAATTCTGACTATATAAAATACCTGGCTTCTCTACTACTTTTAGCCCTGTGGACCAGATAGGTTAGTGGAAGACTTCAGTATATCCTATAAAAGTTATGCAATACTGCTTTTTTCCATAGGTGGGCAGTATGTTCATTGCTGATGCTGATGAAAAAATCTCCGTCCAGTAAGTACATCCATCAGATGACAAATTTAATTCTTTGGTTTAGAAGTCTAAAATATAATCTATTGTTTAGTAGAACTTGCACCTAATCTTCTAGCTCAGCAATCGGTACTGGAGATAATAGCATAAATACTATCTAGAACAGAGATGGCTAACCTTTTTGCCATCGGGTGCCAAAAGCATGGAGAGCGTGGGGGGGGGTGCGCACACACATGCCCACACTTATAATTCTATGCCCCTTGCCCCCCACACATGCACATGTGATCCCCCTGCGCTCGGCTTTTGGTACGGTGGGACTGGAAGGCCCGTTTTTTGCTCTCCCCAGGCTCCTTCCCCACTCCTCTGGAGGCCTTCCAACCGATGTTGGCAAGCGGGCGGTTTCGGGCCTTCGGAAGGCCTCCGGGGAGGGGGTGGGCAAGGCTGTTTTCACCCTCTCCAGGCTCCTAGAGAGGCTCTGGAGCCTGGAGAGAGCAAAAAACAGACCTTCTGGTCGCACTGGAAGTCAGCAAATGGGCTGTTTCGGGCTTCCGGACGGCCTCCCGGAGAGTGGAAAAGACGGTTTTCACCCTCCCCAGGATCCTAGAAAGGGTCTGGAGCCTGGGGAGAGCAAAAAATGGGCCTTCCCCATACCCCTAGGCCCTCCAGAGGCAGGAAACAGCCTGTTTCTCTACTTCCTGTGGGCCCAGAAGGCCCAAAAATCAGCTGGCTGGCGCTGAGCTCGCGTGCACACTGATATGGCTCTGCGTGCCACCTGTGGCACAAGTGCCATAGGTTCGCCATCACAAATCTAGAATATGGGCAAACTAGCAGATGCTGCATTTGCATTTTGAATTTGTTTAAGCCAAGGGTTTTTTTGCTCTTATTCATTGGAAATACAAAGAACAAGTAGAAAGAATTGCAATACACAGTTGACTAAGCTAGCATTATTTAGGAACAGGAGCATCCTTCGGCCCATAATAGTTCATATCTAAAAGCTAAGTCCAGGACACTACAGATAGTCCTCGACTTACAACAGTTCACTTAGTGACCGTTTGAAGTTATAACGGCACTGAAAAAAGTAACTTATGACCATTTTTCACACTTGTGACCGTTGCAGCATCCCCCTGGTCATGTGATTTACATTTGGATGCTTGACAGTTTATTCACATTTATGACAGTTGCAGTGTCCTGGGGTCATGTGATCTCCTTTTGCACCCTTCTGACAAGCAAAGGGAATGGGGAAGCCAGATTCACTTAACAACAGTGTCATTAACTTAACAACAGCATTTTTTTTTACCAACTCTTTGGCCAAGAGGTTGCAGAAAAAAGCCCCTGACTATCCCAGCTGAGCCGCGCGATCATTAGAGACTTTTTTTTTTAACTTTTAAAAGCATTTTTTTGTTGGAAGAGGTTGTAGAAAAAATGCTTTTAAAAGTAAAAGTAAAAAAAAAAAAAAGCCTCTGATGATCCTTCAGCTCAGCTGGGCATGGTGGGGGGCGGGGGGTGCAGGGATTTTTGCTACCGGTTCTCTGAACCACCCACCGCCATCGCGATTCGGTCCGAACCGGGAGCATTTCACCCCTGGATTAATGGCTAAATGCAGTTAATGAAAGCTCACAGGATAATAAAACCAGATAAGACCTGATTTACTGACATATTCTGTGGCAATGGCAAAGAAGGCTTGCTTGGCTGCCCCTTGCTACTCCTGCATCTACGCAATATAGACCGGTGGAGCTGTTTAAAATAATTAAATGTTAAAGGTCTTGTAAAGGCTTAGAACATCTTGTTGTGGTAGTCTTACATTTTGTAGATAAAAACCAACAAATTTGAAATATCAGACGTTATGGTTTAGAAAAGTCAGTGAGAGTACCACTGTATTTTTATATATACTGTATTTTTTGGAGTATAAGACACACTTTTTTCCGTCTTAAAAGAAAATGGAAATGTTGGTGTGTCTTATACAATGAATACAGCCATTTTGACCACCTGAAGCCCCGCCCCACTCGTCCCATTTTTGCAAAAAATGAGCCTGTTTTCGCAAAAACAGCATGCACAGAAGGTTTAGGAGGCCTGCAGAGTGCTCCTGGGGGCTGGGGGAGAGCAAAAACACCCCCTTTTTTCCGAAAAACAGGCCCATTTTTCGCAAAAACAGAGCCATTCTTGCCCTCCCCCAGCCCCCAAGAGCACTCTGCAGGCCTCCCAAACCCTCTGTGTGCCCTGTTTTTTGCAAAAACGGCCAAAAAACAAGCCCATTTTTGCAAAAAATGGGGTGCCGAGAGGATTTGGGATGCCTGCAGAGTGCTCCTGGGGGCTGGGGAGGGCAAAAACCTTTTTTTTCTTACTTATCTCTTTGAAATCTTGGTGCGTCTTATACACCGGTGCGTCTTATAGTCTGAAAAATACGGTACTTACCAGTTTATGCAGTCGGAATACAGATAAATTGTTTGGATGATGCAGGCTTACCACCCTTCCCAGCTTCTCCTTACCACCAAGGATATAAGGAGTGAGTCAATTCTTGAATCAGATCTATTTCTCATTCTGTTTTAGTCACAGGTACACATAAATGTCAGATCAGTGTTCTTTTGAGTTCAGTATGTTAGAATCACATCTCTTTTCCATTCCTGTTATGAAGAAATGTATGAATTTTGGTAAGTCAAAAGAAACAGAAGAGAATTCTTTTCTTTCTAGGCTAGCTAAATTCATTGCATGCATGTATTTCTAACTTATCCACCAAACTGTATCTCACCTATTTTGGCCATGTCATGTGGGGGAATTCATTGGAGAAAGCAATTATGTTTGGAAGAGTTAGCAGTAAAAGGAAACCAGGTCACCTAAGAACCCGGTAGTTGGACACCATCAAAGCTGACACCAGCCAGAACATAGAACAGCTCAGAGAAATAGTACAAGGTAGGAAGATGTGGAGAGAACTGGCCTACTAAATCACCAAGAGTCGGACATGACTGAATGGATAACATCTTCATCATTATCATTTCCAGCTTGGAGAGCTATATCTATGAATAGTTGTTGCTATATAGTTATTGCTGAATGTGCATGAAAAAAGAGGCAGTCACCTTAATCCAGCACCCCAAATATAACTAAGCACATTGGAATTTGAACCTGATCTGTTAAGGCCTGATCTGCTTCTTGGATGAGAAATCTTTCAGTTTCACTTTAATTTCAAAATGCATGTAATCCTCGACTTATGGCCACAATTGAGCTCAAAATTTCCATTGCTAAGTAAGACAGTTGTTGTCTCTCTCAAAACATGGTAATTTCAGCAGAGCACTCTTAATAAGTAAATGAGTTGAAGAATGCAGATGAATCCTATCCAGGTAGTCCTCAATTTACAACAGTTCGCTTAGCGACAGTTCAAAGTTACAATGACGCTGAAAAAAGTGACTTACGACAATTTTTCACACTTTTGACCATTACTGTGAAAAACAGTAATGTCATATTTTTCAGTGTCGTTGCAACTTTGAACAGTCAATAAATGAACTGTTGTAAGTTGGGGACTACCTGTACTACTTTTGAAAATGCACATATAGGTAGTCCTCAATTTACGACCACAATTGAACCCAGAATTTATGTTGCTGAGTGAGAAATTTGTTCATTTTAAAAAAGCCATTTTATGACTTTTGTTGCCACAATTGTTAAGCGAATCACTGCAGTTGTTAACTTAGTAACATGATTGTTAAGTGAATCTGGCTTCCCCATAGACTTTGCTTGTCAGAAGGTCACAAAAAGTGATCACATGATCCTAGGACTTTGGAACCATCATAAATTCCTGCCAGTTGCCAAACATCCAAAGTTGGATCATGTGACAATGGCGATATGCAAAGTTTGTAAGGGTGAAAAATGGTCCCAAGTCACTTTTTTTTTTTCAGTGCATTTTAAACTTCAAATGGTCACTAAATGAATGAGTAGAGGACTACCACATTTCTGGAATATTGAGGTTAGATTGTGGTAAAGCCTTTTGTTTGGTTGCTGCCTCTGAAGATTTTCCAGTAATTTGATATGTAGGTAATCCTCATCATATAGTCATTTGTTTAATGACCATTAAAAGTTACAAAGGCACTGAAAAAAGTGACTTATGACCGTTTTGAACACTTTTGAGTGTTGCAGCATTTCAATGGTCACGGGATCAAAATTGGGGCACTTGACAACTGACTCATATTTATGACGGTTGCAGTGTCCTGGGGTCATGTGATCACCTTTTGCCACCTTCTGACAAGCGAAATCGATGGGGAAGCACTTAACAAATGGCTTACTAATTTAGCAATTGCAGTGATTGCAACTGTGACAAGAAAGGTTGTAAAATGGGGCAAAATTCATTTAACAAGTGTTTTAATTAGTAATGGAAATTTTGGGCTCAATTGTGGTCATAAATCAAGGACTACCTGTATAGTATGCTGAGATGATGGTGGGAACAATAGAACATCTCACTAATTCTGCATAAATGCACTAGTTGTCACTGTGTTTCTGATTCCAATTCAAAGTGTTGATTGGTTTATAAAACCAAAAATGTTCGAACTGTTGGTTAGCATGAAAGACAGAACTGATTTCACACTGATTTCCTCCATATTGTTACAGCTTTTTGCAGTCATTTCCAGTACCAGTTCTGCCCACTATATATAAAATGCATTATTTGCTTCTTTCTTATCACAAATTAACATACTTTATAACAAATTCCTATTTAAGTACAGGGTTATTTTAATTGATCTAGGTAGGTTCATAATGTATTTTATTGTATCTCTTAAATGTTTTGATTCACCATGTAAAGACTATTTTTACACAATACTGTTTATTATGTTGTATGACAAAATGACTAATTAACATTATAATAAATATGAGAAAACACTCTGAAATGATTCATGTTTCTGATTTGTGGGTTCTTTTGTTTTGTCAGTCTGAGTGTCCAAAATGATGTCTTCCCCTTACTGTAATTTGGCAAAGTGTTCCAAAAAATTCCATTACCACAGTAAATGTGTTTCTCTTCTGTTCTTTTTTGTAGAACTAATGAAGCTATCCTTTTGGCGCTTTATGAAGCTGTTCACTTGAATCGAAACTTTATCACTGTATTGGCACAGGTGTAGTACAATTCACTTTTGTACGTCTGAGGAGTCTGTAGAATCCAAATTGAAAAATAGCTTAGACCAGTGATGGCTAACCTTTTCCGGACCGAGTGCCCAAAGTGCCTGAATCCCCAAAATGCAATGCAAATGCCTGGTCTCTGCAAATGTGCCCTGCCCTCCACGCATGTGTGCATGGCCCCCTGATGCATCCCGCCCTGTGCATGCGTGCACACCCTGCATGAGCTCCACCCCTGCGCATGTGTGACAGAGAACTGAAGACCAGCTGGCTGGCAGGAGGTGTGCGTGTATGCAAGCAGACCTGAACTGGGGCAACAGCTCGTGTGCCATCAGAGAGGGTGCTGGGTGCCACCTCTGGCACGCGTGCCATAGGTTTGCCATCAGTGGCTTAGACCTTTGAAGATAGCTGCTTTAACAGAGATTTAAACTCATCCTGTTTGTGTATTTGTTAAGTGCTCTGTTTGATCTCAGTAACTTGCTAATATTTCGATTTGGAAGTTGGAAAATATATTTAAAGCATTCCTGTTTGCCCCCCCCCCACCCCAAGACAGGAGGCTGATCAAGTATCTATGCAGCTATCAGCCCAAAATGGGGTGGGTCAACCAGCGTAGTCTAGAGATTGTAGTGTTGGAGTGGCCCCATGAGACTTAGGTTCTAGTCCCACTTCAGCTGTGGAAAATCAGGGAGTGATTTTGGCCAGGCACTTTGTCTCGGCTCAAACTGTCTCACGGGGTTCTGTTGTGGGGATAAATAGGAAAAAGATGCATTCAGTATACAGTATTGTTTTGTATTTCTGTACAAAAGATGAGATTTCAATCTAACAAATATCATGATGAATTACTGAATCAAGAAAGAAGTTAGTTTTGAATTTATTTACTAATTTGGCTAGCATGTATGCTATAATATGTTACACAACAAGCCAGTGTTGTACAGAATGGTACTTCACTCCCTTTTGAATTCTTCAGGTCATGTTTATGAAAGTAAGGGAAGATAATTAGACCAGGAACATATAAAATTGTCCCTAAGTCAAGTCAAGAATATCATACATAGTCGTGAATGTCTTGATTCAAGCTATCTGTCAGCTGATTAAAATCCAAAACTATACAATATTTTCTCCTTCATTTAAAGTGCTTTCAAAATTCTGGTAGGGATCAATTTCCACTATTTTTCTTTTATTTATGCAGAGTTTGTGGAAGCTTGCAAAAATAGTTTTTTTTTAAATTTGCCATTCTGAGTTTTGTTCTTGGGTGCTTTTAGCTGATGTTTATATGTGGTGAATATTGGTTCAAATCTGGTTTAAATGAGTCTGAATAAAATCAAAATGCAATCATGCTGCTAGTGTACTTATGTTGCTCCAAATAAATATTTCAAGATGTACTGTGTCATTTTAAAAAGAAACTCTGTATCATAAATAATAAATCTAGCATAAAGATGTGAGTAGTTTACATACATGTTTTGTTTGATGTTGGGATCATAGCTATGATGAAGATAATAATTTATGTATGAGAGTTGCTTTGTTCAGCTTATTCATTTTTGTATGACCTGGATGTTTTAAAGCAATGCTGTGCAGGATACACGTCGGGTAAAGCTTTTTCAGTTGAGCAATATAGGAATTGCTGCAGTTAGTGCAAGCTTAAATTTCAGAATTGCCACACCAGTATCTTGCTGCTAGGCGGTGCTGTTACACTTAGCTGGAAGAAGAGTTATAAAACCTGATTATAAGAGAACCCAAGTCATTAAACTATTGAAATGGAATCATTTGTGTGCATTATTTTCAATGGACAGCTTATTTCAAAGTTAGCCTCAGAGGTTAATTTCAAAAATTGAGAAAATGTTAGTTAATCCTTATAAGTGCAGAATCCATTAATAAACCCAGCTTTCAAAATTTCTGCCGTAGCAGGCCCCTGTGTGAACTTACATGAAATATTGCACCATTAAAAACAGATTGGTAATTCCAAAATGCATTTCAAATCTGCTTGCTGCTGAGAGAACATTTGGAAATATGTTGATATGAAAGGTACTCTGTAAAACAGACTTCATTATTTCACAGTTGAGCATAAAGTAGAATAGTATGCTGATGTAAAGTCTTGCCTGTTTTTATGGATGACAGTATTACAAATGGAACCCTATAGTTAAATCAGCAATTAGATGAGGAGCTCCTGGCTGAGATGAAATGTAGAAAGAACTAGTAGAAGCAGGCAGGCAGAACAGGTAACAGTAATAATATTTGTATAGCCTTGTGTTCTCCTGAAAACACCTGGGTTAAGCAGCAGGGTAGCAACATGATGCATTGACTTGCTGTATAATCAGGAATATATTAAGAGAGGGAATGGAAGAAGAGGGAAGGAAATATTGCTTTCATAGCAACTTTTGTAAGAAGATTAATTTTAAGAGACTTTTAACTTTTAAAAAGCTTTTCAGTAATTTCTTATACGCATGAAAATAATGTCAGATTCTAGCAAGGATTGCAGGTGTGATAAGATAGTAGAAGAAAAATAGCTGCAATATCAGGAATGGGGTGAAATTGCACTAAAGGATATTTAAGGTAGTACAGGCATCACTGAATGTAAATTTATTCGGATATATGTTTAATTCCTAGAGTCATCCTGAAATTGGTTTAGTGACTATGCCAGAAAGCCCAGTTCCAACGACACCCGTTACTCCACTTGGAACCACACCACCTTCTTCTGATGGTGAGCCGTTCTATTTTCTATACATGCTTGTTGCATTTCTGTACTCTAGGGAAGAGAACAAGTGGCCCTTTTATACAGAAAAGCATAAGGGCTTATAGATCCTGGAATCCTAGCAGAAATCCTTGTCAGGAATAGCTTACAGAAGCATGATATTACCTGGCTTAATCATGAATTGTGATTAAGAATCCCAAATAAGAAACTCTCTATGAATGTTATTTTTATGTGATAAGACATTGCCCTTAGTCTGGCAGCACATACACAGTTGTGCATATGAAAAGGTGGATGGCCATCCTAGATAATAGGATCAGTTGTCTGTATCCGATTGCGTAGTTGCCCTGTGCGTGTTGACTGCTTTATGTGTTACAGATATCTTAATGGAAAAATAAGATATATTTCATAAAACTTTATAAGCATTTAAGTGAGAATGGAATCTTATCCTGTAATAGCTGCTATTAAGGTCACTCTGGCATCCTGGTAGAAGAGTATTCTTCTCTGAGAAGATAAATTCTTCGTTGCCATGGATATCAAAAGCCTAAGGTTTTTTTGAAAAAGAATTCTGTCTTCTACTTCTCTCTGTACGTATTCTATATGATGCTAAGGGTTGAGAGCTGCTTAAGCTTCTTTCATATTATTCATTGCAAATATATCTGCCCACACACTTCTTTTTAATGCAGCAGGCAAAATTTGTGTGCATACCTTCAACTCTCGTTTCCTCTCATTTTCTAACATAGACAAATCCAAATTGTTGTAAATATGCACAGAGAGTGCTACTTTCCTATTTCCTGGAGATTAATTAATGTTGTAAAAGGAATTCTTATTTGTTTCAATATAGAGTTTATTTATGGTTTTCATCCTTTTTCTGTACTTTCAGGGACCCAATGAATGTGTTCACATTTTCTGACTCCCCAGTATTTCTTACTTCCCTTTAAAAAAAAAAAAGCATGCCAGGATGATTCTCACTTATACTGTGCCATAAAAATGCAGATGAATAAAGCAATATTTTGCTTTACAGTTTATATTAGATATGGCCGTTTCAAAGTCAAAGGGCAGTTTATATCTTGAAGAATATAGCCCAGAGTACTTGCGATCCTCAGTACTTTAACTGCTGCCAGGGATTAGTTACATTGTTTTGACTTGTACCACACATTAATAACGGTTAATAATATTTATTTAGAAGATTTATTGTGCGCTCCAAATCTGTGCAATTACAGTTTCAGTTGGCACACATCAAGTAAACACCCCCCCCCAAAATAATAATTAGAATTAAAAGAAATATACAAAAAAGAAACAAAAGCCATAACCAATATATTAGACCACAAACAGCCTGGGTTATCTAACATGCATACCATCTCCCAGAAGATGGCTTCATATGAAATCCTGCCCCATTGCCTGGGGAGAAACCAGGTTTTTAAAGCTTTCTGGAAGACTAACAAAGTTGGACTCATCCAAATTGGGGGATGGGGTGGGGGACAGAATTATTCGAAGGGCAGGTGCTGTCCCAGAAAACCACACCTCCTAGGTCCCATCAGATGACTTTGCCTCAGAGACAGGCAGTCCCACAAATAGTATCTATTTGTGACACATTTATGCTGGGCTTATGTTGCTCTAATCATATCTAATTTTTGAGCAGCCTCCAGAGCAGTAATAACTGTAAAATTAAATATAACCATATAAGCATTACAAAATAATAAATAACTTCACAAATGCCAAGAAACAACCATAACAAAATTCCTGTCCAAGAGAATGTGCTTTATTTGGGAGTGACCCCATTTCATTGTTTGTGGGTTCCAATGGCAATGTTGCTTGATTTTTCTTACTTCCAAGTTAATAATCTACAATGATTCTGCCTGATGTCATAAACAATCGATAAAGCAAAGAGAAATGTTTGTAATATTTAATAATAGAAACATGTTGCTTTGCCTCCACTCGGAGGGATTTCAGGATGGTTCAGTTTTACTGATGAGCAAACCTTCTTTGATTTTTCCCAGTCATAAGCACTGTAGAGCTGCCCTTGGATGCTGACGTGCAGACAAGCAACCTGCTGATAACCTTCTTAAAATACAGTTCTATTGTCATGCAGGATACCAAAGGTAGGCAGCTGTATCAATACAGATTTGCATTTCTGAAATCAGTTGGGGGGAAAAAGCTTGTTACTAATTTGACTGCATAAAACAATCTAGTTAATTCATCATGGATGATAAATTTCTTCAGACTGACAGTATGAACTGATTTTTTATTGCCAGATGACAATTATAAGAAATCAAGGAGCTTTGATGCTGAAGGAGAGAAAACCCAAATATAGAAGAAAATGTGTAAAATGGTGATTCACATCTTATATGTTGTGGATGGATAACTATGTATTCATTTAACTGGCTAAACCACAATGGCCTGTGCACAAACATGCACAGGCAAACTTACAGTTTTTATGTTATGTTGGCTGTATTCATATATTATTTTGATTGTTTGTTGAATAAGGCGAATAGTCCTTCAGAGAAGTAAAGTTCTCAATTCTTGGGTTTTTACTTCACCTCTTCAATCCAATACTTCTACATCTATGTGCGCATGTGTATTATACACACACACAGTCTGTAGTAATATATGTGTTTGTCTATGCCAATATATGCATATAGTAATGAAATTTCTTTTGCCTTTTATGTCTTTTGGGGGATATCTGTTCAAGTCTGTGTCCCGTCCCCCCCCCCCCCCCCCGGGACAGTTTCTGTGGATATTGTGTCAGCATTTTTTGTGTCAGCATTTTTAGTGGGATATGTGTCTGTTTCCTTACTGAATCTACATTTTTCAGAATAAATGGTGAATGTTTATGTAGAATTCAGCCAGTCCTCATTTAATGACTACAACCTATGCCAGCACCTTTGTTGTTAAGCAAAAAAGTCCCTAAATGAACCATATGACAAAGAGAAAAAGAGAGACTTCTGGTTGCTGCTATTTCAATTAGACAAAAGTTCTCTTTGTTATTTTTCTCACTCTGGCATGCATTGCTCAGATGCAAAAATTTACTTGTTAAGTATGCGTGTTGTTCAAAAATAATTTTTTTACTACTGTTCAGTAATGTTGGATTTGTGAACAATCACTCTGATTGTTGCTAAAAAAGTAGTATATGTTCTCCTTGGGGGTTTTGTTTTAGAGAATCACATTTGCTTTTCTATGAAATTCCTATAAAAGTTTATGCTTATTTTTTTTTCATATGCGGTCAGATTGTCCCGTCTGCTTTGCACTTTTGAGTTGAAATAGACATTAGTGGTCATGGAAAAAATATTGCCAAGAAGGATGAGATGGAAGGAGAAAGCAAATCTGGGTGGATAAGCTTGAAGCATGTTTTTTAATTGTTTGCATTTTGGTTGTTTTTGTTTTGCACCATCATGCGTTGGTGATCTAATTATAAAACCACACCAGGATTTTGGGATATGTGATATTGTATCATTAAAATGGGAATTATAAACCATCTGAAATCATAGATTCAGACTGGTTGATTTCTAGAAAGTTAACTATGAGTTACTGCTTGTAGTGTTTTTGAACATTCTGATTTACCCCACTTTGGTTAAACCAATCCTGATTTGTAATGTCCAGGCTACACCATTGAATTAAATAATAGAAGTAGATGTGATGAGTCCCCAAACTTACCAAGGTAGCATTATGCAGTTCCTTTTACATTTGCATTGCAGTTTGAATAACTATGTATGTAGACATAAACATTTTTCTCTATATTGTGTTATAACAGTAATTTCTGCAAGTCATGGGTTGCTTTAAATTTTATTTTCAAGTTTTCATTTGCTCTCTGTTTAAATGCAGAATGCTTATAAATTCTATTTGTGCTTTTTTCTATTAATTGGGAGTATGATAATAGTTCAGTATTGAAAACTGTACAATATTGAAAAGTGGGAGTGACTGCCACGATGGTTGGAGTTTTCAAAATTGATGCTTAGTTCAATTCTTGAAATATTTAGTATGGCAATATTTTATAATGAATCCTCTAATTACTATTATCATGTTGGTGTTTTTTATTTGTTAATAGTCTTTACTTTGTTTGACAATGAGAAAAAGGAAATTCTAGTCAAATACGTAACTACATAGAATAGTCTGCACTGTTTCTTCTCACCCATAAGAAAGGGTCAAAATTGCCATTGTTTTTAGGGGACTTGTGCTAAGGATGCTATTGTATAATGCATTTAAGACTTGGAAAGTTGCTTCAGTGCTGAAGCACAAAGCATTGCACTGCTTAAAGCAGTTATGTACAGTAGCTAAGAAAATGCTGGTAAATAAACATATCACTAGTATGTAACTGCAGGAATCTAAAGTTAAATGCTTGGCATGAAGGAATAATGCATGCAGTGTAATCCCCAAGGATGAGATTTAACTGTGACACCTGGGCAGTAAATCTCTGGATTTTGCAGTGAAAAGATAACAAGACTCTAAAGTATTATGGATCTCTCGAGCTGCTGTTCCTGGGAAAAGAGCATTTTAGCTTGTTTTTCAGTTGTCATCAGTGGAGGTCAGGTGTGTTAGTGATATTTAAAGGTGCCTATATACAGCTTTACAGTCACATGTATTCGTAGAAAATGATCCAGATGTTGCAACAAATTAAGATTGTCTAAGGAAGTTATGATTAATATAGATTGGTAGTCTGCTTTCTCAGCAGGAAGACTAGAGCAAAACAGCAGTGTGCAAATGTATGAAAGTCATGTAATTCCCGGTTTATTAAATCAGGATTCATTTGGGTGGGTCATTGAGAACCTGTTCCTACGGTAGTATGGTGCCAACAGCAATGCTGGGTATTGTTTGATAGTCAAGAGACTCCTCAACTCTTCAACAGTGGAAAATACTAGCGCTGAAGACTATAAAAAGAAGATAGTTCCAGGGTTAAAAGCAAAAATAACAAAATCCTTGTTATTGTGGGATCCTAGGTAATAGCTTTGAAGTCCTATGTTGTATCCCCTCTTGCTCTGTTGTGCTTATAGATTTCTGTGATTTTTGATTCTCATATTGATCTTTTCACATGCTAAGGAATGATGGCTTATATGTGTCCTCATATTCATTTGCAGATGAACACCGACTCCATAGTGGAAAGCTCTGCCTGATTATCTTAACCTGCATAGCAGAGGTAAGTTTTTCCTCCATCTTAATAGCACATGTAAAAATCAGTCCCTTAGGATTTATGCATTCCTTTATCTTCCTCCATCTCTGAAACTGAACGATAATCACTGCAGTTTTGAAAAGTAATCACTTGGTGAGATTTGGCTAACTGAAAACATACTTCCCATCTGGCTACAACTTTTATTAGGATAAAAATCAAGACTGTAATATTGGACACCGTTGTTTGTTTTTCACATATAAAAGGAGGTCCTCTTTTCACCTTATTAGATAAGGAGGCTTGGGAAAGGAAACTTACAGTAAGAAATGGGAAACTTCTGAAGTATAATGGTGCTTTCCTCTTTCCATTTTTATGAGAGAAAGAGTATTTGTTCATATTCAAATACTCTTTCTCTCACAAAATACTGGAAGAAATACTGGAGGAAGAAAATGGAGAAAGAAATATCGATAAACCTGCATTATGCTGATGACATTAATGTAGTAGCACAAGATGTAAATAATCTGATAACACTAGTAATAAAAGGCAAGTACAGTAAAAAAAATGTGACTAAAATTATATACTAAAGAAGACCAAGCTAATGACAAGTACTGCAACCTGTCTTAGAACTGTCAATAAAGATACACTGAAGTAGTGGATGTGTGATATGTCTATTCCTACAAATATCAAAATTATGAAGGCAATGGTTTCCCCCATTTATGAAAGCAGAATTTGATATTTGAAGAAGTAGAAAAGAGTATTGACATTTTTGAATTTTGATATTGGAGAGGACTCCTGAGAATTCCAAGGATTATTAAGAAAACAAACTTAATTCATAGAAAAATCAATTCAGGGTTTTCACTTCAGCTGCAGATGACCAGGCTCAATTTATACTTTAATATACTATGCAAACATCTAGCTCTCTTGAGAAGTCTATAATACTGGGAAAGGTGGGAGGAAAGAGAAGAAGAGGATAACCAGGAGCAAGGTGGGTACATCCAGTTGCAGTGGAGATGGATGTATTGCAGGAAAGCCTGAAGGACCAGGTTGGGACGGAAATTCTGGAGGAGATCCGTGTGATCGTTAACCAACTTGAACAATCATAATTAGTCAACTAGATGAGAAATACATTTGAATTATCTGCCAGGAGTAATGTTTCTGATTGTTTCATTCATAAATGTTGTCTTTCAATACTACTTTGATGTTAAAATGTGTGATCTTGCTTAACTTTGGTTATTTTTCTTTTTCCATAGGACCAGTATGCTAATGCTTTTCTGCATGATGACAATATGAATTTTCGTGTAAACCTCCACAGAATGGTAAGTTGTCTTGATCAGGAACTCTGTTAGGTCAAAGTCAGCCTTGGGTTTTTTTCTCTCTTTCACTTCTTGGTTGTATTGGTGATTTGGGTTTGATGTTTTTCAGCTGCTTTGTATTTTAATCTTTGTTAGTTTGGGTTTTTTTAATTTTAATTTAATTCTGTTTGCCACACAGAGTCACTTGTTGATGTTTAGCCATATAAATTGGATAAATAAATAAAACAGATGCTTTGGTATTAAGCATTTACATGGTGATGTTGGTAAATATCTGAACTAAAATTTCTGGTGAATGTTCAGTGTACTTGGTGTTCTGGTCTTATTTTTCTTAATCTTCCCACCCCTATTCCAGTAGTTCATTGCAGAGTGCAAGACTGGCTCATAGTCATGGTCAAGCAGCCTCATCAAGATTTCTTGAGTGGGGTGAGCTTGTAGAACACAGTGGAGAGCAATTTGCATTGAGGCAATGAGAGACAACTATATTTACAGAGATATTAGGGAATAATATATATGTATGTATATTTTCAAGGCTGAGTTAAATTGATATGGCTGATGGAATCAACTGCTATCCCATGGGATTTTTTCATGGGTTCCCGGCTATTTCGGGTGTCACTTTCTGCTGTTCTTACCATTTTTCGAAGCAGTTGGGACACTTATTAACCCTATTAATTTCTTTCCCTGTTTCATCCTATACTATGTGACTGCAGGAAGAAAAAGTTAAAAACAGAATGGAGAAAGAGTGGAAATTCCTAAAGCACTCATTTTTAGAGCAACTGTAGGATTTAATTTTGTTTCAGCAATAGACAAAGAAAGTTAAGCCTTTGTTAACACTCTCTGGTATTCTTACAACACAACTGACAAAGGAAAGTGAGTTTTAGCACAAACAACCCTGAGCTGTTTTGAACTAGATCTAATGTATTCTAACTCACTGACTGGGTTATGTTAAAGCCTCTCTGAGTCAGCTAATCAAAGTGTATTGGGCAAAGGCAGCCTGTATGTATCTTGTTTGAATACCTGCTTTTTCTATTTTTCCAGCTGATAGATAAAGATATAATGATTACATGAAAATCTGTCCAACTATCTCAGTATTTTGTCTCTACTCTGATTGATATTGCAATTACCTAAGCTACCTTTTTGCTTTAAAGCTTAATGAACAAAATAACTGATGTGGGGTAGAAGAGCATATCAGTGTCTGCAGGGAGAGGAAGTGAAGTAATATGCAGCATGATGTTATCACAGAAATTCCCAAAATTACATACTTGCATCTGACATCAGGATGCTAACAGATAAAAACTGGATTTGCATGATGATGTCATCATATGAACATAATGATTTTTCCCCTGTTGTGATCAGCTATGGATACCTATACGAGAGGATGAAACCATCCTTTTCTGAGCAGTTTGATTTATATGGAAAATACTAGTAGTTTTGGTAATCACTGCTTTATTCCTTCTGACTAATTCATCTTCATGTGTTTGAAGCCTATGAGACACAGGAAGAAAGCCGCTGATAAGAATCTTCCCTGTCGACCTCTAGTTTGTGCAGTGCTGGGTAAGTCTACCTGCCAGATTTTGTCAACAGCTTCTTCACAGATTTGGGGGGGGAGTGTTAAGGATTGGTACAGGAGGGAAAATATTTATAAGGCAATTCTGAAATGTATTTCATTTACCAATATAATGCAGTTCTGTGTTGCTTCCTTCTTTTGCCAAGAAGTAAAAGCTTTTCTAGACAAATCCATTCCAAACTAATTGAAGGGTGAGAGAATATATTTATTTTGAAAGACTGTTAGATCGTAATGGAATAACTGGTTAAATTCTTTTATATGAGGCAAGTGCTGTATATAAATACAATAAAGTAGAAAAGGTTTTATGGAGGACTGAATGCAAGGATCCTTAGGATCTCCTCTATTTTATAGTTTTTAAAATACTGATAGAGGAAAACTAGCAAAGCTATTTGGGTTATTTTGTCAACTTAGAATAAATATATTGTGTTTGTATATTGGAGTAAAATGTTTCTGAGTATAGGTGATGTGGAAAGTCTTCCGCTCTTCCAAATTATAGTTATATTTCCTGTCCCTTAGTTCCTTACTGCACACGCTGTAGGATTTCTCTCTTCCCAACAAGTATAGCTTGGAATCATTGTACATAATGTTATATCTAGGCCATTGTTAACAGTGGATAACACTAGCCAAGAATGTTATAACTTAGAATTTAGTTAATTCAGTTAGAATGGCAACTAATTATAAATCCTGTATTTTTAAATATTTGTATCACTTTTTTGTAGATCTGATGGTGGAATTCATAATAACGCACATGATGAAAGAATTTCCCATGGATCTCTATGTGTAAGTAACAACTACATGAAATTCTAATTAACTTTAAGAGCTCTTCAAAATTCCAAACAATGATGTTTCTGTTCAATCCATCAAAAAATTAAGAAAAATGATTTGAGTCCCCATTTTTCTTTCCTAAATTATTTAACGTAATATGATAGTTGTTATCTTCTCTGGTCAAATGTTATGTTTCAATGCATCCCTAAGTAAACAGAAGCTGATATATCCTCTCCTTGGTACAAAATTAAACATGACACCTTTCTGGAAAATGGAATGCACACTTTCTATTTATGTGTAGATTTTTCAAAATAAGGAAAACTGAATATGGCAGGCGCAGAAGTTTTGACAGGCTTTCATTCAGTATTTTTTAATATCCCCTTGGCAGAAATAATAGTTTACAAGCGTTTCCTATACTGCAGCTAGCTAAAGCTCTTTTTATTTTTGCTTTTGGAACTTTTTTCCACTCTATCCTTCAAAATCCTCTAGTTCAAAAATATTCTTAGAATCTTTGCATGTATTGCATCTTTGAGATTCCCTACAGATATTCAGTAATTTTCATATAACATAATTTTAGGCCATAATGAGTGGATCCCAGTGGTGAAATCCTCTGCAGGTTGCCATCAGTTCGCTGCCCGCGCATGCATGATGCACGCCAAATGCACGCTTTGCATGTGCATGCACAGTGTGTGCCAAAAGCACATAGTGCGCCCGCACATGTGCAGTGCGGGCCAAAAGCACGCACACGCATGCACATTACAACCAAATGCATGCTGCACACTCATGCACAATGCACACCAAATATGCGCTTTGTGCAGGAAAAGGAGGCTTAGCAAGGTAAGTAGAACAGCGAGGGTGGGAAGAACAGCTGTGCAGGATTTAGCTTTTTTTTTTACTACTGGTTTGCCCGAACCAGTGCGAACCGGTAGCATTTCACCCCAGTGGATCCTATATCACATTAAGCCTAAATAAACAAGCAATGCTACAGTTTAGCATTATAGGTGAACCAGGGTGATTTTCTAGTAACTCTTGAGTATATGATATTGTGATGTATTAGAGTGCTGTAGCTTTTAAACCTCCATAAATGGGCATAGATTTTGTTAATCTAAATGATCTGGTTAGTATAATGTGCTAAGCCTCAGTTTGGTAATCATGATTTATTGAACAAACGATTTTTGATTAAGTTCAGGGAACATATTAATCCATAAATCATGATTTGCAAATATTAATGGTTGGGTTCATGCAATACATGTAGCCAAAATAATAAAAATCATATTTTGCATTTGATGTGAACCCAATTAATATTATCTCCAGTCTAGTTGGAAGCACTATTCTTGGTTTGATTGATTTGAATTCCAAATTTCAAAAAAAAAAAGCTGTTAAATATATTTCATTTAACTTTTCTTGGAATTAAGATTATTTGTGTGGAATATTGTTCAAGTACACATTTCAACCCTCTTTAGATTTCAGATTTCCAACTAAATACTAACTAAATTTAATAACTCCACATGTATCAGTGCTATACTGGTATCCTGAATATTCCATACTGATAATTTGAGGTACTGTTTTACAGGTAATTGGGATCACTCCCAATTCTTCGCTCATGATTATGTTATGGATTCCTTTCTTTTTGCTCCAGATGCTGTATTCAAATAGTACACAAGCTGCTTTGCTACCAGAAAAAGTGCAGAGTGAGACTTCATTACACTTGGAGGGAACTCTGGTCAGGTACGTTTTTAGTCTTATCGTCATAAGGGCTGACATATTCCTTCATAGGGTCAGTGCTCATAGTTTTAAAATAAGCGTTAAATGCAATGCTAATATATGCTACATTCCAGTACTTGACTGTAGGTAATTTCACCTGTAAACGCAATTTGGAGAGTCAAGGAAAATGAAATAATATTTTTAAATTCTAGCTTTGTTTTTTGTTAATGCCGAGACTGTTTTCCATGTAGAGAAACCTTTTTATGGGATCTACTGTGATAAGTTTCATATTTTAGAATCGAAATGCTGTAGTTGTTTCACCTCAACACAGAGCTCCCATTTTGATGGCAGTTTTGTTAGGCTCTTTTCCTGTGTGTGTTTTCAGCATACTGAATCTGTGTTCTGACATGGCAGGAGGAGAGCCATGTTAACCTATGGTGGCAAAAAATCAGAAGGAACCTGGTAGTACATTTTCTAATCTATCCGTTTTAGGAAAAAGCATAAAGTTTTATGAGCTGCAGGTATAGGATGAAGTGAATTGTAGTTCATGAAAGTTTATCCTGTTTCTTAAAATTGATTAGTTGGAAAAGGAAATTTCCTGATTTTGTATTCTGACATTTTAATATGACATATTTTCTGTTTTATTGTTGGCAGCATATTCAAAGATATGGAAAACTACAAAGGGATGCAAGCAGGCTTTTGTCTAGCAATTCTGTCAAATACTATGCTCTGAATGGATGTTTTCCATTCAGTGAGATGGGGGATATTAAAACTTAATTCTCAGAGATTAGCAGGTATTTTGGAAATGAATTAGATTGCTCCAGTAGATTTAGCTAGTCTCTTATTTTGTGTCATTGTTCCTTGCTGTAGTACAAGTTTTTGAGTACAACTAACTGTTCTGTCTTTACAAAAGTCTTCCATGATTTAATTAAGTTTTTCTCAAAAAGCCCAGACATTCTGCCTATGTTTAAGGAACTGTACGTTATACTTGTAATTTAGGTTTTCAGTGAATTTCTTCCTGGTAGTGCTTTTCGAAAGCTTTGTTCTTAAAAATACTGTGGATAGCTGGCTAGCAGTCTCTCTTATGGGAACTCTGTACAAATAGATGAAACTGCTGCCATATTCTGATCTACATAAGTTAATTAATATTTCCTTTGTGAATATTTCCTTTAGCAGGTTTCTACATGTATTCTGTGCATATTATTGGGAAGCTAGTTGATAGAACTGATGTTTGAACTGGATTTTCTGGGAACTCTATAATTGTTGCCTTTTATTCCCTGCTGCCCTCTGTTAGTTGCCTTAGGATAATGATATAACTGATAAGATAATGTTGCATCACAGTTCACATCTCTAAATATTAGAGATAAAAAGTATAAGATGTATAAGATAAATATAAGATGTTGCTATATTTAATGGTAGCTAAAGTAGTTTTTGCAGAATCTAATTCTAAGTTAAAGCTAAGTGAATGCATACTTTACACAACAAATATGTAAGGAGTATAGAATAATGAAATAATAGGATTTAATAGCCATAGGACAAAAATTATCTGTATTTAGACAACTGGATGTAGATGTTCCTTTTGTGTCTCATTGTTGAAATTTATAGTAGTTTTCTGTAAAATACTGGATTTAAGTACTGATTATTCCATTTCTCTCTAAAAAGCTGATACCATGTCATATCATTGATCAGAAAGTATGGATTGTGCTGGCTTTCTTCATAATTACTTAATTTCTAAGGTTCAAAACATTTCATAGCATTTGTATTGGAGTAATGAATGGATAAAATTCTGACATCTTAGTTACGCTCATTAAACAGTGGCCTAACACTGAGTCATTGAGTTTAGTTTGGCCAGGAAGAATCTAGATCAGATAGACTTTTTTGTTTGGATGGTTGCATGAAGCTTTGCATACAGGTAGCACTGTGCCTGGATCCTAAGAACATCTAATGAGAGACCCTCTATCAAGTTCCCTCACCAAATGAGTTGAGGTGAATCTCTACGGCGGGCGGGTGGGGGGCAGAGCTCTTTCTGTTGTATACCCCATTTATGGAATTCCCTCCTAGAGAGTCTTGACTGGCATCCATTCTAGCATCTTTTTAATTACAGGTGGAAAACCAATTTATTTTTCCAGGCTTTTAGCTGGCTTTTAATTCTGTTTTAATTGAATTTAAAGGTTTATGTATGTTATTTATTTTGTATTTTATTGTATATACTTTTATTCAAATTGTGTATGAATGTGTGTGAATAAAGAATTTAGAAAATAAACTAAGATTGAAAACAGTTCAGTTAATTAACCTGCTTAATTTCTCAGATCTGCTTCAAAGGTTTTTTTAATTTACCTTGTGCTGAGACATAAGTAAGATAGTTATTGAGAAGAGGGCCTTTTTGGTGGTAGAATCTCATTTGTTTTTTTATTATTAAGGTATGCTTGTTAATGTATGTAGATCTTTTCTATTTATGCAGGCTTTTAAAAATTGTATTTCTGGTGATATACCAGATTTATTTCTATTTAAAGTATGTAAATAACAGCTATTTTAACTTTAATGTTATACCTTTTAGTAGATTGCATTTTGTTGGTAATTCATTCAACATTCTTTGCCAAGATAGCCATAACTTTTTGGAATAATATATGAATAATAATAAATGCACTTATCAAGGCATTGAAGAAAACAAAAATACAATAATTACAAATCAATGCAATATAATGAAATTAGCTCAGACTCCTTTTAATAAAACTAAAACAACTAACAAACAGTATATTTAAAATAATATCTCAGATCAGGACTGAGCACATATTCATCCATAATTTAAAGCAAATCTTAATCTACAGCAACCAGAACACATCCTAAAATATTAATCTAATAAAGACATATTTTTTAATCCCTCTTACAGGCTTGTTCAGGAACTATGGGGCTATATCCATAAAGGACTGGAACCTGGAGACCCTAGAACTGTGGGCACGTGAGCTGTTGCCCCAGTTCAGCTCCGCCATGCGCGCGTGTGTGCCTCCCACTGGCCAGCTGATCATTGGGTCTCTGCTTCTCATGTGCAGGCGGCAGGGCGTGTGCGGGAGGGCGCACACATGCACGGGGTGGGGCCCATGCACTGGGCCATGTGCACATTGCATTTTGGGGGTTCGGGCATGTGCATGCACATTCGCGCATGCACGTTTTGGGCTCTTGGTCTGGAAAAAGTTAGCCATCACTGCCCTAGAGACAGAACAGGAAGAAGGCTGTGTTTAGACCAACTTAAAGAGAAAATTGTAGGGAGAAATAAAGACAGACAGGAGATTGTGACTGGCAGAGGCCTTGAAACACAAGGACCAGTAATTTGGAATGGCTCAAATGGGGCTCTGTACAGGCCTTGCTTTATACCAAGATATGAGAATAGAGTTCTGGGCTAAGATCAGGAGACAAGAGGAATCAGGAATTTCTGCTAGGAGACTAACACTTAGATATAAAACAATCAAGATGCTTTACAATCTCCTCCATTAGAAAAACTACAGATCCTTGGAAATGTTTATCAGGTAGAGGTTTATTCACATAATTGTGGGACTAATCCATTGTTTGATTGTGAATTGCTTTAGATATTTTTTTCTAATCGGAAAGCAACATTTAACAAATTAGAATAAATAAGCAATGTGTCATCATAGAAACTGTTTTGGCTAGCCTGAGTATTGACTCTGATATTTTGTGCTGGCTTCTGTATCAGCAGAATTTCCAATCTGTTCTAATATTTCTCTGTCAGGAACACATATTTCTATGATTTTATGATGGATGGTTTGCGAGACTGAGATTTATAGAAACAAGAAAAAGCAAAAAAGGGTGTAGACAGCATACAGCTACTGTAGTTCTCAACTTATGACCATGATGGAGTTCTGAATTCTGGTTATAAGTTGTTGCATTCGTAAATCAAGGTGCAACATGACTGGATTCGATTTTGTGACCATTTTTATGACAGCCGTAAAGTGAGTCACTGCAGTCATTAAGCAAATCCAGTATACCAATAGCTAGTTTTTGGCATTTTTTTAATCAAAACCATTTTAAAAATGGTATCATCTCTGTCACACGACTGCAGCATGCTGCAGCTGGTTTTGTGAGCCAGTTGCCAATCACATGACCAAATGCGATCACATGACCATGAGGGTAATGTTATAGTTATAATTTCAAGGACATGTTATTTTTGAAGTCCATCATAATTTTGAGTAGTTGTTATGCAACCAGTTGTAGGTTGAGGGCTATCTGTAGTTTGAAGCATTCTAGAACATGATATCTAACATGTAATAAAAGCTACAATTAAGCCTGGGCTTCAATTAGCTTTATTGCCTTACATGGAAGCCCCCAGTACACCAGATTATCAGTGGAGTTACTGGTTCAGTTGCATTTTACATGGAGCCGTCACGTTTCGCACTCATACGTCCTTTTCTTACACTTATCTGGTAATCCATAACAAAGGTAACTTTTTCCTGCCTCCAAAGCTATATGGCCAAGTGTGTCTCAGCTTTAGTTTATAAGATATGTTTGGATGTGTTGATTTAAAATCAGTTCTCAACTCACCTTTGGCAAAATGTCTTTGCTTTCTTGATCAATTGACAATCAGCCTGCCAGTGTAAACTGTCCTAATTGCCTGCTGTCTCTCTGGATCTGTGGTAAGTTGTTCCTTGGGAAGGTTTGATGCCCTTATTCATAAGAAAGAAGCTGATAGTCTGATTTTCTTCCTGTAGGATGTGGTTGATGCTTGGCCCAATTTGTAAATAATCCCCTCTCAGCCAGTGTTTTTGAACACTTACATAGCAATTTGGGGTTCAGTGTAGCTAGTTCTTGTATCCCAACAAATCCCTATTATTCCCTTAGGAACTTCATTTATTTCTGCACCTTTCTCTTTTCTACCTTTTAGTAGTGGTTGTCTTAACCAATGTAAATGCAAGCATTGAAATATTAACTTTGCTAAAAAGTTGTTCATTATAATAAATTAATTTGATTTAATAATGAACCTTTTTTAGTTTTCAGAACTATTAGCCTTGATTACTGCTTCTTAATTCAATGAACATTTCTAGGCAATATATGCCCTATGATCTGAGTCATCCAGTTTAATGTGATTACTGCATTATCTGTGAGATCTTGTCCTATTTAGACTGAAGTGGGCAAATTTTTAGAAGCAGCATTTCGTGTTTAGGCAGAGCTTAAAAATTGCAGGAATAGATCTTAGATTTTTGCATTTCTTTCTTTGGATTTTGAAGAGTTCTATCTTTATTTTTGTTTTCCCCACTTCTCCACAACTGTTTTAAGCCTATATAAGGACTTTCAATTTTCATGTGTTTCTTGCCCTAGAGTTGCTAAAAACAATACCACGCAAATTTTTAGTAATTATTGTCATAAGAGAGAAAAAGTAGTACTTTTTAACAGTATTTAAACTTGATGCTTTCTGATTCTATGCATATCTCTTTAAATGCCTGAATATAATGGTCAAATGGTCCTTTTGCTGGCATAATCCAGTTGACATCCATGTCGGCTTGCTTCTTATGCTTTAACTTCCTTCTCTTGACTTGGCGAGACCTCAAAACAAATGCTACTACTTCAAGCAATTAATCTTATTGACACATTTCAGGTCTAACCTTTCTCCCATTATATTTTTTGGGCCTTTCTCTGACTTCTACTTTTTCATAGAATCATAGGGTTGCAGACAGCCATTTAGATCTTCAAGTTTTTGTGTTCAGTGCAGAGATCTTCGTTTGGGGTTTGTGATCTGCTCTTGCTTTTTTTCTTAATATTCAGCCAGAATCTGGATTTTTATAACTTTTTTATTAGTCAGTGTCTTGTGCCTTTTTGAATAAGATGGCAATTTTTTAAAAAAACTGCACAGTCAATTACTGTGGTGTTCCTTCCCTCATCCTCTTCTCAGCTGAAGTGTTTATTAATAAATCATGGGCAGAATACATTTAGGAAGATTTCATTTTTTTCCCTAATAGGTGAGTGTGGCCTAAGGCAACAGCTGACTTGATGTAAGTTTTGAGGCATAGATTAGGTAAAAACTTTTCAGAGTCTAGCTTCCTGCTTTTGCCACCTTGTATTTTCATACTTCAAGATGTAGGGCATCTATATGAGTAAGAACTCTGGAGTGTGATTTTCAAGAAGCAAGCAGAAAATCTTTCCACAGGATTTTATGAGGAAGTTGCATTAAGAGACACAGCATCCAGTAGCTTAATACTTAATGTTAGCTTGCTTTATCCCCAGGGTTCACTGCAGCTAAATTTTTAAACCATATTTCTACACGAAATCTTTTCAGCAGAGCTTTCTATCTGATCTGCATTTGACTATACCAAAATTTTAATCTGATGCTTAGAAGAAAAAAAGCAGGATATATCCTCTGAATTCTGCTGTATATAACCTATCTTGCATACAGAAGATGTATAACATTTATGTTTCTTTTGTGGTGGACATTTATCTGTGTAATATAACAAAATAGTAATTTCATGCTACAAAGAAATGTGATGCTGATTTATGTATTTCAGTTTAGGATAGTGTTGCAAAATTAGAAAGAATAGCAGTTGGAAAAAAATATTGTTTTCCTAGGTCATTTTATTGAAAGAGACAAGACTTCAGTATTGCTTTCCTGAATGGTTGGTGCTGAGAGATAGTACATATTTGTAAACGGAAAAGTCCCTTTGTGCTAAACGGGAAGTGCCCATCTATAAATTAGTCCAAAGTTTGTAGCAATCTCAATTTTTTAAAAAATAAAAATCTATGGATAACAACTGACTGAAAAACTAGCTATTTTGTATTCTATCCTCTGGCATTATCACAGCAAAAGGAAATTGGATAAGAGATGTAATTAATTCAATTAAACTAAATACCACAGCTTCCTATGTGGGCCCATTACCTTCTACAAATTTTTCTTGCTTTACCATAAGATGTGGTACTGGCTTCTAGCTTAGCTGGCTTCAAAAATGGTTGGGTGACTTCATGGAAGACGTGTGAATTAATGGTTATTAGCCTTGATAGCAGTATGGTTACCTATGAAAGCCATTGCTGGGAGATTAGGAGGAAAAGTACTAGAACAATAATTTACCTTTCACATCCAGTCCCCTGAGCTGCCGCCAAAAGATGACATAATTGATGGTAAATCTTCTGAGACATTAAGGAGGCCCAGTATGGATGTACAGCCTCATCTCAGAAGTTATTGTGAGGACCACCAGTGCCATCTCAGTATTATCAGCAAGTCTGAAAGAAGTCCATATAATGTGTTTCTTCTAGGACCTTCTAAAACTTCAAACCAGCCAGGTTTTCAATAACGTTTCCCATAACTGTAAGTTTGGAGGCTAGATGAAAAGTGTCCAGTTCCATTGGGTACATCAATGGTCTCAAAAGGGTGGATGATTGCTTCCTGTAGACATCACACCCTCCCACAAGGATGCATTAAATATTTCATGGCTCCAATTACATTTCACTCCTGGGAAGCCTTAACCATCCAGAAGAGACATGTATCTGTACCACAGGTAATTGAACTCACAGCTTGAAGGACTCAGTCCATTTCATCAGGACTAATAAAGTCACAGATAACTGTGAAAACTGCACCACAGGTGCCTCCATATGACGTGAACAGCTAGACTACCACTCAGAATGAATCTGAGTCACTTTATCTGACAGCTGCCAGCATAGTCCACACAGCAGCCCTGTAAATCTTCCCCTGAGCCCTATCTACCTAGAGCGACCAGATCGCCTTAAATAAATTAAAACATACTTTTGATAGAAAAGTATTTTTGCTGCCCTTATTAGATAATTCTTATTATGAAAGAATACAAATCAATGCAATACAATGAAATTAGCTCAGACTCCTTTTAATAAGACTAAAACAACTAACAAACAGTATATTTAAAATAATATCTCAGATCAGGACTGAGCACATATTCATCCATAATTTAAAGCAAATCTTAATCTACAGCAACCAGAACACATCCTAAAATATTAATCTAATAAAGACATATTTTTTAATCCCTCTTACAGGCTTGTTCAGGAACTATGGGGCTATATCCATAAAGGATTGGAACCTGGAGACTCTAGAACTGTGGGCACGCGAGCTGTTGCCCCAGTTCAGCTCCGCCATGCGTGAGTGTGTGCCTCCCACTGGCCAGCTGATCATTGGGTCTCTGCTTCTCATGTGCAGGCGGCAGGGCGTGTGCGGGGGGGAATGAAAGAATATTGCATCAAAGGACTCCAAGGTCCTTGTTTTCTTCTGTAACAAAAATTGCTGCTTCCTTTTGCAATTACACCCTTCAAAGAAGGGAGCATACAAAGAGTAGGTTTCTCGTGCTCAAAGTCTCTTCCATGAGTTCAGCCTTGAAGCAAATAGGTGGTAGAGACACTGGGAACAAATAGAATAGAAGTGTATTTCCAAAGCCATCAGGACAATTAGTCCGGATTACATTAAACTGTATCTGAAAGATATTTCCCAATTTCTAATGCTATCACATTTTTTTCTCTCTTCACTAAATCCACAAGAACGGTGTATTCAGCTCTTAATTATGTTGGGACTATTTTTTAATAAAAGTTTGAAGGTATATCCTTTTCCTTTGTGTTCTCTGAATTGATCAGTTTAGCCTAGGTCCCTGATGGACCAAGTAGGATTTCAGGGAGAGCTTGGGATTTTCCCTGAGGCTCTAGTACATAGCTCAACTAAGGCCATAATCACCACTTGGAGTGAGATGGCAACAGTGGCCTTGGATTGGATCATGTATGAATCCCCGGAGGGGTCAATTGTTTATCAGATTTGCTTCAGGAGATGGAATGCCTAAAATGTTGCTGGAGGAAAATGAAGCATGAACCAAACTGAGCACAGATAAAAGAGTATTCCTTAGACATTACTTTGCGATCCAGAAGTTTCATGTGACAGAATTTCTCCAACACTGGATTAGAACAAATTATCAGCCTGTGATTTCTGTCTATTGGATAATTGCTGGAAGCAAATTGTTAAAAATATGAATGGAAGGAAGAAAAGTTTCTATTGATTGTAGAATATGAAGCATTCCAACTCTTTGGCTGAATGATTTGACAATGAATTTTTTTAAGCTAAACCATTGAATAAAACATACCTAATGTCTACCACTGGGAGAAGTTCCCAATAAACTGCTATCACAGAGACTCAGGGCAGCTGTCTTAGTCCCAAGTAGTGATTGCCTTGGATGGCAACGTTTGCTATGGAAGCTTAGTTACCTTGGAAACATGTTTTAACTGCATCTTTGCTATATGGAGAGACTATTTGGAATTGCTGTTTTGCTTTGAAGTCTGATGTCTTTAAGCACAATACGAGCAAAAATCTATTTTGACCTGAATCAATATGGTATTAAGGTCTTATTCACAATCGTAAGCATTTAAATCAAATTGGATATATTGATGAGAAGAGCATAGTGCTCTGTGTGACACAGTATTATCCTGTATCCATTTGTGCAAATTAATGTTGCTATGAACACACTATGCTCAGAGGGTGATACTCTGTTCTCCACATGTGAGGATGAAATGTGGTATTTGTTTGCTTGTGATTTTCTAATCACAATCTTGTCTGTTATTATATTTGTATCTCTCTCCTTGGTTATGTTTACTCAAATGATGTTTTGAATTAAGGTGATTTAACTGTTTTTGGTTATTTTGTCTGTTACTTATATGATTACTTAATTTATAGCAATATCTATATCTAGAATATGGGATCCTTCTTATCCTCCCACTGACTTTTCAGATCACTTTAGATTCCTCTTAGTATGTTAGATATTTTTAAAAGTTCAAAGAATACCAGCAACTGTCACTACTGTGATTATGTTTCTTCTTCTTGTCTTCTTTCATACTGCCAGTTGTTAATGATCAGAGACTGAAACCATTCTGAATAGCTAAATATGCATGTATAACGAATACATTCTTCTGTGGTCTATATATATTTAGTTTTCTGTCTCGTTATTGTGATGATTCTGACCAGCAACACAAAATAAGTCACGACATATTCAAATCTTCCAGAGAGAAAGCATTTATTCTTAAACAAACAATAAAAACAAGCTAAAAAACACCAGAACAAACAAAAACAGTGAGCCACAAATGAACTCCTTAACAGAAGTCAAAAGTTAATTTATAGTCTCACGTTTGCGAAATCAAGATTATTTGAAATTCTTTCAAAGAAACATTATATGGCAGCCATGCTGTCAAAGTAGCCAATCCTCTGCCCCTGGTTAAAATAATTAACAATGTAGTTATATGAGTTGAGCTGGCTAACTTTAGGACAATTTTGGCTTTCTGCTCCCCATGGGCACACCAGCCACAAAAGGAAATAGAATATGTTTCAAACCCAGTTGCATAAGTTTATTGATTCATATTTCTCCTACAATTTCCCCTTTAATATGTCTCTCAAGCCTGGTACAAACTGTCCAGAGATCATTATAGCTGATACATAACTTTTCAGAGAAGCAAATGGGGAGACAACCATGTCCTAATTGGTTGAACTGGTAAAAATGTGCTCTATTGTATTTCTGTTATATGAAGGAGTCATGCTTAGGTTAGTGTAAATTAATATAAGAAAAAATAAAAGTCAACTCAGAAAAAACAAATGGAATATTACAATTTATCACTCTTTATCCATTCAGTCCCACCATCTACAAAGTATTTCTCCTCCCATAGTGCTTGGGCAAATATAATTTGCCTTTGGAGAATGAGCCACAAGACAATAAGTTTAGGTACAAGTTTAAGAAGGGTTGATAGACAGTCAAATTCCCTCCCATTGGAAGAACATTGGAAGGGTGTTAGTAGCTAAAGAGAAAGCTGTTACAGAGAAAGTCAAGTAAGGAAATGAATTAATGAGACCTTATTCCTCCTTTCTTCTTAGCAGAACAGCAAGTTGGACTTCGATTGGCAATTTCCAATTTAGCCAAATCCAATCATTATTACAATTTTAAATTTTAAATCCCTCCCTGATGTTCCAACTTGTTTTTTCCCCCAAATCTCCAGAAAATTATGTCTGAAATGTGTTTTGTGTAGGTCCCATTTGCGGGGCTTTTGAGGCTGTTTGAGATTTGTTGTTTCCTTGAAGATGTTTCATTAACAAACTAGGTAATATCAGTGCTAGTAGGAAGTGGGGTTTGCTCTCATTTCATTTATTAGTGACTTGCCCTATTAGTGTTGGTATGATTAGTCTTGGTGATTCCTTGATTGGGCTGTTGTTTACTGTTAGTTTGTTTTGCAGTCCCTTGGTCTCATTTTTCATGTCCTCCAAGCCAGTATGTGCCTATCTTTGATACAAAAATGCTGATCTAAAATAGGATTCTTCCTGGTCAATCTGGCACAACTCCTTTCATTAGTCACATCTTCATATAAACTGATCATTCTAGCATGACTTTTTAATCAAGATGATCAGTAGGTAGTCGACAATCATTGTTTCCTCCTATAGTTTATGATAATTTCATGTACCCAGCAGTGTATCTCATGTGTTAATATTGTTCTATAACAACGGTGAACTCTGTTCTCAAGTTTCTAAATGGACTTAAACTGGACAGTTTCTAGCTGTGAAATGTGGGCATTGGACCTGAATTTCCTTATTAAGAACTTAAAATGTTCAATCTAAAGTTCACATATTCAGAAACATCAAGTAAAATATAAATATCTTTGTTCGGAAATTATTTTCTACTTTATTTTGTGATTGTAATAGTGCTGTCAGATATACATTTTTGCCTCCAGCTATTTGTGTTCCCAGCTTTTACTACCTTGGTTACTCTGTTTAGCTGAAAAGAAATTTAAAAGAAGATACATAATCAAGGATGTTAATATACCGTACTTTGGTCTGCAGGCAATGCTTCTGAGATCATGAATCCAAAGTGATCTGTCCTGTCCTAAGTAACTTGACATAACATGTATTGTATCCAAATAAATATAATACACTAAGTGAACCTAGCCAAGCTGTTGCAAATTGAACCGCACGTGGTTCTGCTTTGTGTACCATCAGCAAAAGTGACATCTAATATTGATTTGTTGATTTTTATGCTGAAGACAATTCATTTTTCATACTCTTGTTCCTACTTAAAGTGATCAGTAACGGGAAAAATCCCTGTTTTTATTGATGAATTAAAACAGAAGTTTTCTTGCCTGTGAAGTATAGGTTTTTAATAAATGAAGTTCAGTTTCTTATTTACATTGGTTATAAGTATTGATTTATGCGAATAAAACTGTATTTATTTTTTTAAATTCTTCCTTTAGCTCTGATTAATCTGTTGAAGTTCCTCATGTCTAATGAAACAGTTTTGCTGGCAAAATATAACATCTTTACCTTAGCTCTGATGGTGAGTATGGAAAGAAATGAACCCTACCAAGGATAGCAATAGCAATAGCACTTATATACCGCTTAGCCCTCTCTAAACTGTTTACAGAGTCAGCATATTGCCCCCAACATATTGGGTCCTCATTTTACCAACCTTGGAAGGATGGAAGGCTGAGCCAACCTTGAGCCAGTGAGACCCGAACTGCCAAACTGCTGACAGCCAGTGATCAGCAGAAGTAGCCTGCAGTACTGCATTCTAAGCACTGTGCCACCATAAACAACTCTTGATTTTTATTTTATTTTTAGGGGAACCTTTTAACATGTACATGAAGCTGCTGGCATTGAATGAGTTATTATCAATATGTTGATGATACCCTACTATGCTGCCACAGGGTAAATGGAAAATGGAGGCTTTCATGGCCTAGATAGATGGGGAGAAATGGGCTCAGACTCAAACCAGTGAAGATAGAATAGTTGCTGGTTCAGTAATCAACTGATACTGGAGTGATATCAGCCTTGGCACTTGATGGGTTTCTGCTCCACCCTGAAAGACCAGACTCACAATCCGGGGATCCTTCTGGATATATGGTTTCTGCTAGCCTTTGTCCAGTGCAGTTGGTATAATGTCTCAGCCAGAACAAGACTAGGTTATGTACACCCTTATCTCCTTGTATTGAATTATTGCAGCTCATTCTAATGGGGCTGTCTTTCATAAACTAATTATATATATGAAAACTCTAATGGGCCCATCCTTGAGGACTATCTGAAAATTTCAAATGATGCAAAATGCAGTGGCCATGTGCTTACTGGGCAATCCCAATATACTGCCATGTTATTCCGCTGCTGATAGAGCTACATTGGTTACTGATTCCAAGTTTCTCAAGGAGCTTTTGGGATCTGAATATCCTAGAAATCATTTATCCCAAGTAAATTGTCCCTGCATGAATAGGGAGGGCCTGCTAAAGGTCCCCTCCTATCAGGATGTTTTACCTGATGGGGCACAGAGATAGGTATTTTTAGTGACTGATTCCATTCTTTAGAACTGTTTACCTCTGTGAAAAGGATGGCTTATCTCAAAATAGCTAAACCCTGGATTTCTGGAAGGCCTTAGTTGATTAGCTGCTGGAGGAAGAACCATGGCACATTTATTTATTACTGCTTACAGTTTTATTTTTATTATATTGTACACTTTGTGGAGGCTCTCAAGTGATGAGGTTAATAAATCACATACATAGATATATACAAATCCTGGGCAAAATCAGATTAAGAATATTACGTTATATTTTATGTTATTTTAGTTCAGTTTAGGAATTTGTGTTCTCTATTATAATACTTATATGAGTCTCATGTAGATGGTTTAAAGACAATGAGTAATAATTTATTACATTTATATGCCCCCGACTCCCAGCAAGTCTGGGCAATTTACAGTTGTTAAAACATTTAAAAACAAAGAACAATAACAGTGCAAGACAAAAGAGCAATGACAAAAAACCGAACCAAAGGGAAACAGAAAGGAAGAAAAAAACATCAGTCATTGCTGTTAAAAGCCTGGAGACAGAATTGGATCCAGGATAGAATATTCCCTCCAGATACTTTTTGGAATGTATAGAGAAGAAGAAATGTTTTAATGTGTACTGAATTGAGTGCCATATTATGGAGAGCTGTGTTTTTTATGTTGGAACTTTGGAACCCATTAAAAAATATTCCAGTTCTTCTTCTAGTAGCTCTAGGCCAAGGATGTCAAACTCACAGCCTGGGGGCCAGATGCATTCACGCATTGGCCATGCCCACCCCCGTTTTAGCGAAGGGGGGAAAAGTCGCGATATGTCATGTGATGACATGACGACACAAGTTTGACACGCCTGCTCTAGACAGACTGGAAATGAAACTTTGGAATTCTGTTTGGAGCTTGTAAATGAGGAAAGAACATATTGCGGTGATTTGTCTTTAAAATGTTGATTGCTAGCCTGAAAATCCAAATGTTTCATAGCTGGGCAGCCAAGAAGGTACACTTTGAATAGTAGTAAATTGGAGAATGTCATTTTATTTTTTTCTCTTGAAATATTTCTATTTATTGCTGACAGTGGAGGTATTTTTTTTATTTTATTTTTATTTTATTTTTTTATTTCACAGCAGAGATGCTCAAGCTCCAAACTTTCCTTTCTAAAGTGCTTACTAGAATTAAAATGGTGGAAAATAGCCACTCATGTACAGCAATTCTATAGTGAGGGAATTTCAGAAGCTTAGGGGCCACGTGTAGTCTGGGAGATCCAGAGAAAATTAGAGAGTTGAAGAAATGGATTATCCATTTGTTTCCCACACAATTAACAATAAGGGTACAACTGTTCTTAGATGTTTTTCTTGACATTTTGAAATGTCTTTAATTTTGGCTTTTGATTTATGCTTTTACATAATTGTATGTTCCTTAAGTAACTCTTGAATATATAGAAACAGCTTGCCTGGTTTTTTTTAATGATTTCATTTTACTTCTAAGCTGGTACACATTCAATCATGCAAATTTGCCGTTTTGGTGAATGATATTTGCTCTCGCTGTTGTCATGGGTGACTGTAGTTTTCACTTGCTTAATAACAGTCAGGTCCTGATTAATTTGTCAGGGAAAGAAAGTACACTTTTTAGATATGAAAGCTAAGTGATCGCTTTGATACGTTTAACGTTAGGATATGTTGGTTTAGATGTGTTAGTATTTTTATTTATTTAATAACCTTTTAATTTGCCCAGAGAATTCCTATTTCTGTTTGATTAAATAATAAAATGAATATAGTTTTATTCAGTAATGCCTATAATCTTTTTTTTAAGGTGATAAACCTGTTTAATATGTTCATCACTTATGGAGATACCTTTCTTCCAACTCCTAGCAGCTACGATGAGCTATATTATGAAATAATCAGGATGCACCAGAGTTTTGATAACCTATATTCCATGGGTAAGTAGCATTAGGTGACTTGACTTTATGTTAATGTAACATTTGTATAAGTGTGGCTAAGAGCAAATTATTATTTGCTCTTAGCCACACTTATACAAATGTTACATGTATGTATTATTGCTCTTCAATACATATTTGTCATATAATTTTAATTAACCTTTAATACATGACTGTGAAATAACCCTTTAAAAGACATTCTAGGCTAAAGAGATGTTTAAAAATGGCTCTTCCTTAAGCTTATATAAATAATAGTAAATAATATAGTAATATATAAATAATATAGTCCAGGAATAAGAGGATCACCTAGCACACCGATATGTCTGTTACATGTGAAGTATGCTTGCTGTTGTCTCCTGGCGTATAATAATTAAATAGTAGCAAGTTCATTTAGGATGATCCTTTTTTGTATGTGTAGAATGATCCCAGTTGGGAAACTATGCCTTAATCTCAGATCAGAGAGTAAGCCAAGCTCCCAGAACCATTTAGCTGCAGGGAAGACTCATTGTAAACATGAAGTGAAAACAGGAAGTTGTACTTTCATCTTATTCTGATGAAAGCACAATAAGAAATTGTCTCCAAAGAAGATAAAGCGCGTCATGGAACCAGGTCAGTGCTTCAAAGAAATGTAATCAGAAAACAGCTTGTGTAAATTTGAAAGGCAAAAAACCAAGGCTATCCAGAAATAATATTTTTGGATAATGAAGTGGAGATGGTAGAGCAGGGCATTTACTATTGATGGGGGGGACAGTTTTTCTGTAATTGAAGATGTTGAGACCCTAGAAAGTGTGCAGAGAAGAGCAACAAAGATGATACAGGTGTGTAGGCTAAATCATGTGATGAACAGTTGAGAGAGCTAGGTATGTCTAGCCTATCAAAGAGACAGATTAGGAGGGATATGATAACTGTACTTGAAAGAATGTCATAGAAAAGGGATTGACATATTCTCCAAAGCACCAGAAGGCAGAAATAAACAAGAAATAATGGATGGAAACCTGTTAAAATGAAATCCAATTTAGAAGTAAGGAGAAATTTTCTGTTCAATTAATTATGGAATAGTTTACCTTCCGGAGTTATGAAAGTTTTCAAAAATAGATTGGACAACCATTTGACTGAGATGGTATAAGGTCTCCTGCCTTGAGGAAGAGGTTAGACTAGAAGACCTTCAAAGTGTCTTCCAACCCTATGATTCTATGTTCTATGTACACTACTATCTTTGTACTTCCATTGCACCTCCTTCAGAGGTTGCATTGAGAATTCTAAGTGAGTTTAGATGTATTTGTATTGGGATGTTGAAATATAATGGTAGGGCACAGTAGAAGTTAAGAATTCTATAACTAGCTTCCCATTTCCTGGCTGCCAAGAAAACTGTATGCCAGTTTAAAGAAAAATATGGTTCCTCTAATTTAGATTATTAAGAAGATAGTAGCTTAATAACTAATTTAATAATTTATATTTTCAGCAAGCTTGTCTTCTATATGTAGCATAGAAAGCATGCTTTGTGTTTTATGTATCCAGACATATTTGGAAAGAGATAAGATCTGTCTATGATGGATGCATTCATATTGGGGATGAACAATACACAAAATACACATGAACCCGAATGTTACTTTTTTTTTTTTTACTGTTCCTGAAATTTCCCAAGAATGTGTTTCTGAAATTAGCCAGCAAAGCTATCACATGGAACATCACAATTTTCTGCTGTTTAACAAGAAACAGAAAAAAATAGTATATTAAGACTTTAGTAGCTTTAAGACACCATCTGTATTCTATTAAAACTCTCATCATAACCTTTAATTGGGCAAAATAGTGCATCATAGGGCAATAATTATTGAACCAAGGTACCTCAAATAAACTAACTTAGAGAATGTGTCCAAAATCTGCAACCCATGAGTCCTGAGGGAATCAAATTTGGGAAAGTGGTGGCTCCTTCAGTGCTAATGGCTGCTGAGAGATGATCATTTTCAACATTCTGTGACAGTTTCTAAGCCAGTCTCTCTACCATCCAGCATCAGCCACTTACCTCCCTGCGAGGGAGGGAGGGAGGGAGGAAGGAAGGAAGATTTATGATTCTGCTTGCTAGATTTCCACAAGGAAAACAGGGAAGCGGACAGGAAGTTGGAACTCACTCATACTACCAATGACCCATTCTGGTGATTTTGTTTCTCTGTTTAAGTAAAGAAATATCTCTGAAATAATGACCCAACACTGCACGGGTTGTCTTAGTTACTTTTAAATGCCAGGTTTCTTCCCATCCAATTGCCCATAAAGTATAAAAGATTGAATATCCTGTCCCCATCTTCTCCAATAATAACATATCTTATTGCCCTGTGAATGCTGAGACAGTTAAAAAAAAATGGGGCGGGAGGAAATGCAGTCCCACAAAAAATTGGAAACTCTTGAACTGCAGTCAAATAGGTATCACAGAATATTTTTTTTTCTTTCTTTCAGTTCTGAGGCTTTCTACTAATGCTGGCCAGTGGAAGGAGCCGGCCAGTAAGGTGACTCATGCGTTGGTCAACATACGGTAAGAAAGGGGGAAAAAATTGCATATTTTTTCTTTAACTCTATGCTCTTTCATTTTTACAATTTTTTTTAACCAACAAGGCACATTTTAGATTTCTCAACTCAAGTTGAGATAAGTGAAAGATAACATTGTATGCATGTAACATTATGTTTATTTTCTGTAATTTTAAATGTGAATAAATGGCTACATATTTCTCCTTATTAGCAAGTATCTTGGCTAGTAGTTTGGGAGTTGAGAGTTTTTTTGGGTTTTATTGTAAAAAAACTGGCAACTAGTATTGCTAATTTGCTTGGAGCAAATTGGAATATAATAATTCATGTGACTCTTTCATAATGGTCATATGTTACTATGTTATACTGTAAAAACATCCTCAAATCAAACGCATTCCTGAAGAATACATGAAACTTTTCAGATGGTGATGCTTAGCAAACTATTTGTAGGTGGCCCCTGAGTAATCTAGCTGCTTTTTAAGGAGGTGTTGAGCCATACATTTATGTATTCAAGAAGGAAGGATACCTCAGAGCAATATCTTTGTTGCTATAGTAACTCGCAAGACAATTGGCCCGTGACAGCATTTGCTTATGAATGAAATCAGTTGCCATTCTTTTAGGCTAATGGCTAATAGTGTCACTCTGTCACTCTCAGTCCTTTCACTTTGGAGAGATAATCAAATCAAATTATGGTCGTAAACATTGAAAAGATAAATTTATAGCTCAACACATCCTTAAAAGAGCAGCTAGATCTAGTAAATTTACCTGAAAGTACTCTGCCAACCATCACTATCTGGAAGCTCCCCCTTTCCCCAAGGGATCACATGTGGCTTTCATCTGTTTACACTATCATTTTAATATTTATTTTGTGTGTTTATACACCATGTGTTCTCAGTCAAGCTAGATGCCAAGTGTATTGGATTCCCCACGGTAACACAAGCAGCATTTGATTGCAGCTTTTGGATATGCTGAAAATAAACTTGCTTTTACACTGTTTCATTCCCCTTAACACATCTTATCTCTGCCACCATTTCTCATCCTGAGACATGGCAAGGAACAACTTGAGATAAAATGCTTTTTGGATTCAGCATAGGATGACTTGGTTTAAAAAGCTGATTTATTGGAAAGGACTCTCTGGATACTAAATGTTTCTGTGAGGCAGTGAATTATATGCATGTAAGCTTTCCATCTTCACCATTTCCAGTTACAATGCCTTTACAATCCAAAGCCATCTGGTTGCACAATAATATTTTTACAACTGCCAGTGATTCTGACCCTGGTAAGATTGGGGATTTATTGGGGTGGGGTGAGTAAGACAGGTAGAATTGGTCAAGAAGAGAACGACAGATATAGGTTGAAAGAAACTGCATCATCAGGCATCTGTCTGAAGGGGAGGGGAAGTTACCAACAATTGTTGCTTTGACTTTGGAATCAAAGTCTCCAATCTCCACAGAGATGAAGAACGGAAGAATGTCTCCCTTATCTGCGTCTTTGAGACCAGAGAAAGAGGAGGTGGATCATTGTTCCTTCCAGACATATAGAGGGGAAGTAGGTAAAGAATTGAGAGGAGAAGGATGTAGAACTAGAATTTCTTAGGGCAGAAATACTAATTATGTCAACCACTACTAATTACTTAGCTTAACCTAACTCCAAAATTTAAAAACACAAGGCTAAGAATCACAGTGAGAGTCAATTTGGTGTAATGGTTAAGGTATCAAGCTAGAAATCAGGAGACCATAAATTCTTGCCTTGCCTTGGGCACAAAGCTAGCTGGGTGACCTTGGGCCAGTCAGCTTCTCTCAGCCCTAGGAAGGAGGCAATGGCAAACCATTTCTGAGGAAATCATGCCAAGAAAATTGCAGGGACTTGCCTGGACAATTTTTGAGAATTGGACATGATGGAATGTAAGAAAAAATGTACTATAGTAGTCAAGCTATATAAAAAGCATAAAAAAGAAGCACAATAATTAACTGTTGTGGGTGTAGGAACAGTGTTCATGTTGGCAGAGGGCAATCAACTGTTTAAAGTGGACGTGTCCTTGTATACAATAAAAGGTGCTGAGTGACTGTAAAGTGTTTGTTAGCGTATGCCAAGTTCAAGCCAGGGAACAGAACCTTTCCATGGAAATGTTGCTAGAATAGGGAGTCAAAGCAAAGTGAAGGGTGTTTGCCAGAGGAATGTTCAAAAAACAGTCTAGACTGCTTTTTTCTCTCTACAGTAGTTTCACTGATATTGGTTTATAATAATTGATTATCTCTTTGGCAATGGGAAAGCAGACATTAAAAATATACGGCAACTCCCCCCCCCCTACACAATTCAATAGTAAAGGATAGATCTTTTAATAGTATAAAATGCTAATTTGAGCATTATGCCCAATTCTTTTCATTCTACATCAGGAATCTAATTGCTATCACCACCACAGTAACAATTAACTGCTTAATGTGATTTGAATGAGAACTTGATTTTTAACTATGACTTTTGTGAATTAACAGATTCTTATTGAGTGTGTTTTTCATGTTGCAAGATAGAATAAATAGATGCTATTTGTGCATTTAAGATTTGATTCTTAGTTCTTTTGAATAAGGCAATTGCTAATGCATTTAAATTCTGCAGTTACTATAGTTTCTAATATTTAACGCCTGGCAAAAAATGTTAAAAAGCACATCACAATTATATTTTCATTGAGTGAATATGAAATTATTTACTCCATTTACAAATTCAAAGGTAGACTGACTATATAGATGATGGAGTTGCATAAAGAAAGTCTCTGGGGTTTCCTTGATATGCGCTCAGAGGGCACTGTTCCACAATATATTTGACTGTCAGCTTTGGAGCACCACAGCTACATTCTGAAAAGGAGAGATTTCCCCATTTATGGAAGAGACTAGCACACCTGCCGTGCTGAGTCCCAATCTTAATAAGGATTGACCAGGATTTACGGAGTAGATTGAAACCTTTTGGTTCAACTGTAAAGCAGGGAATGTTACGACACTCTGGAGGAGAAATAGAGAACCATTCTTACATCAAGGCCTGAAGCAAATTGAAGTTGTTATCCAGCACGTTTCTGGCTGTCTTAGTGAGTGGATGTGTGGAGCAAAGCCTGTTGCTTATAACAGTGGTTCTCAACCTTTTCTTCACCACAGACAACCCCCTGCCTTTAAATACCTTTTGTGGGCATGGACTATGCCCACGAACCCAAAGACCTAAAGATTTAAATCATAACATTTCTTCAAGCCTTCGCAAAGGAGGAGAGGAGGAGGTTCACCTCATCTCTGGCATTCTCCCGCAGTGAGTTGTCCTGCACCAAATCAGCTGGGGTGAGCTGGTAGCAGCACACAAGCGGCAGTAAATTGTCCTAGACTCTGGATACCAGATCTCCTGACTAAAAATCCATTACTATGAGAAGACCTCAGGAAAACAGTCCACCTAAGGACTTAGCATATAGAACTCTCAGACCAACCATTCCAAATAAGGAATATCAACTTAGAAGAAATAAGCAGAGCTAAAGACCAATACCTGTCGAGGATCTTACTAGGAAATGATATCGACTTAATTGTTTCTAAAATTAAAATGGATATAGAAATTGCATTTTGGTGATGAGGTCTGCCTTATATTTGTCCCCTCACTTTAAAAAAAATTGTGAGTGGTGAGGTTCAGGGATGAAATCCAGCAGGTTCTGACAGGTTCTGGAGAACTGGTAGCAGAAATTTTGAGTAATTTGGAGAACCAGCAAATACCACCTATGGCTGGCCCCAGAATGGGGTAGGAATGGAGATTTTACAATATCCTTCCCCCAGGAGTGGGGAGGGAATGGGGATTTTGCAGTATCCTTCCCCTACCATGGCCACCAAGCCACGCCCACCAAGCCACACCACGTCCACCAAGCCGCGCCCACAGAACCAGTAGTAAAAAAAATTTGGATTTCACCACTGGTGAGGTTGTATCCATTCATTACTTTGAAATTAATTTAAAGCAGCAAAATAATATAATATCACCTGCATAGCAAAGCATTGATGATTTTCAACTGGCTGAATATTTTTTATCCATATCTTCTCCTTTTCCCAAAACAATTATGACTATTCTGGAGGTACTATGGAGACTCACAGCAGTCTGATTTAAAGGATTTGAGGTATGTGCTCTTTTCCCCAGATAAGATGAACAGAAACAACATTTCACCTTAGTGCAACTGAGATGTCATGGCTTCTGCCATTAGGGCAGAATTTATTATGACCTCCTTTATCTTACCTGTCCTACTAACAAAGGGATCAAATTCTTTATTTCAGTGCTCTTTAGATTATATTGGACTTTCCCTGGCTGGTTTTGCAAAACTGAGCTACAGATTCCATATTGCTTCTGCAGACACAGATAATTCTTTTGTTTTTTGGCTTGCTTGTTTTAGGTTAATATTCCTCCAGTGTTATAGATAATACAAATATGCTTTCTATTATTTTTTTAAGAAAATTAGTTTAAATTTAATTAGCCATTGGGTATTATTTCATGTTTAATAATCTATTATTTGAATTCTTTTTTCTTATTAATATAGAAAGTCATTTGATACTGTTTCTGTTGGATATGAGAAAATACTTATACATCTATACATTTTAAATATAATGGTAAAATTAACAGAAAATTGGTTCTTGTTGCTTATTGCTTCACAATTATCTTATTCTCATTTTTTCTCATTGATATTCTGTGTCGATGCTAATTTACTTACATTCTTTAATTTTGTTAATACTAAAGTCAAAGTGTAAAAATTTGCCATTAAGCTATAGTTTTCTTTTTTAAAAAAAACTTTAAAAATCTAAATATATATTTTGCATCCATTTAGTTTCCTCAGTATATGCTTTAGTGCTATTCTTAAAAATAGTGCTATGCTTAAAAATAGAAAACAAAAACCTTTAATGTATAGTCTTTACTGCATACAGTAATTTCATCTAACCAAAAATCATGTACTGTGTTTCCCTGAAAATGCGACATGTCCTGAAAATGAGGCCAAGCCTGATTTTTGGGGTGGGCGTAAATATATGCCTTCCCCCAAAAATAAGCTTTAGTGAATGGGTGGGCGTAGCCGGCACAGGAGGCATCCCTTCCCTTCCCCGGTCACCTCTGGGCTTCTTAGCCCCTTAATCGGATCAGCTGAGCCACTCAGGCCACCATTCACAAAACAGCTGATTCACAGGTGCTGCTCAGGCTGCTACTTCCAGCAAGCGCGGCCACTTTTGCAGCCAATTGAGGCTGCAAAAGAAGCCAGAGGCCAAGTGACACACCCTACATGCCTTGCACCCTCCTTACCTAATGGTGACACAGCAGGCAATTCCATCCACGGAACAGCTGCCTCATGGGTGCTACTCCGGCTGGTGCCTCCAGCAAGCTCAGCCACTTTTGCCATTGATTGCGGCCACTTCTGCAGCAGGAGGCCAAGCGATGTGCCTCGCGCCGGTCTTCTGAAGGGTACTGTAGCAGCAGCTATCCACAATTTTTATACCCTTATTTCATCCCAATCATACTGGGCCACGTGGGTCGGGATGAAATAAGGGTTAAAAAATTGTGGATAGCTGCTGTTACATTACCTTTCGGAAGGCCGGCGCGAGGCGCGAGTTTCCTGCTGCAGAAGTGGCTGCACCTGAGGAACGCTTTTGGGAGAGAAGTCAAAGGAGAAGTAATCGCTTGCAAACTCCCACCCCACTCCTGCCTCTCTGCTGGGCGACCCCCAGCAGCCCCAGACACCCAAAGTGAGCGCCGGCCCGATTCCCTTTTCCACAGTGCCCTTTTCCAGAGGGCGGTGGCAGGTGGGGTGGGGGAGAAGCGAGATGCATGGAGCGAGACAGGGCTTGCTCCTCTTGCCATCTCTTCTCCCCCCCCTCGCTGGGCATGGCAGGGCTTCTTGCCCCTGCCCAAATTGGATGCAATTTGGGGGTGGCAGGTGGGGAGGGGTGGGGCCAGGGAGATGTGAGAAGCCCTGCCATGCCCGGCGAGGAGGGGGGCGAAGAGATGGCAAGAGGAGCCCCATCACTCTCCACGCATCTTGCTTCCCCCCTACCACATGCCACCCCCTTCAATAAAGAGCTGGGTGCTTTGGAAAAGGAAGCCGGACGGGCACAGGCTTTGGGCATCTGGGGCTGCCGGGGGTTGCCTGGCGGAGAGGCAGGAGCGGGGTGGGAGTTTACAGATGAGGGGGATGGATGTATGGATGGGAGGCAGGCGAGTGCCAAGAATGCTGGGGAGATTCCCACCTTTGGTTGTCCCAGCAAACAGCTGACAAGCTGTTGTGGCCCGTCAGCGGCCTGTGCAGCTAGTTGCTGATTCCGACAGCGAGGAGGCTGGTGTCATGCTACGCCAGCAGCCTGTGCAGCTGGCACTCGAGTCAGACAATGAGGAGGCTGGAGAAGATGTGGTGCCAGAGGCGGGGATTCAGCCAGGGCCTTCAGAAGCTCCAGAAGCTCCCTTAAGTGAAGAGGACGAAAAGGAGGATCCTCTTCTTGATGCACGGGTGCACAGAGCTGCCAAAAGGCAGGAGTGGCTCCTCAGGAGGAGATGTCCTCAAGAGTAAGGCTTGGGGCTAATTGGCCACTCCCTTAGCCTATTTAAGGAGGAACGCCGACTGAAGCAATTTGCAGGGAATAACTTTGTTCACACACCTTCGTGTCTTGTCTTGCTTATCTTATCAGCTTCCTGCAAATTGCTTCTGGGCATTCTGCCAACCACAGTAAGCTTTCAGTATTATTCTTTGAATTCTTGATGGCTGTTAATGCAATTAATTAACAGCCGTTGTTGTAAAAAACTGGTTTATTTAGTAAACTAAGGTTTGAACGGACTTCGTTATGTGCTGCGTTCTTTGGGGTCCGTAGCTGGGGCAGAACACGAATGGCTGTGTTGCGCTGCTACAGCAGCAGCCATGAGGTGGCCACGCTCGCCACCTCCTGCACCCCCAAAATAATAAGACATCTTCCCCCCGATAATAAGGCCACCCCTTATTTCGGGGATCAAAAAAATATAAGACAGGATCTTATTTTCGGGGAAACATGGTAATAAATATGATGGTCCAACAAACAACATGGTGAAGATCCATGAAGTTATATACAGTGAATTCCCAGTTAAAATAATCAGTTGTATTGTATCTGCATATTAGTGAGTACTGTAATGGGCATAGTATCCAATAGATGACATTACTGGTTCTCCTGTATTTAGAGACAAAGCTGAACATATCTAAATGAATATTTTAAGAAGTTAATGAAGCAATGCAAGCATATTCAGCCTGTCCTGTTTTTGAGCTAATTTGAATTGCTTTTTCTCTTTTGCTAAAAATAGAAGGTGCACTTTTCAAGAAGTATTGCATATAATCCCAAACCAGGGATTTTTAAATTAGTCTGTGTTGAATAAGCTATAGCAATCAGCTGTACTATAGATGCAAAATTAATGTAACACACTAAACAAAACAACTTGGTGACCTGACACTGGGAATGAACCAGAACATTGATAAATAGGTATTTTCACAAGTTTTCTAGCTTGCAGACATGAAATTTAATATAGTTTGTCAGAAAAAAAGTCAAAATCTTTTCTTTATTCCTGTATTTCATTTTCTCGTCTAAAGGATAATGAGAAGTTTCTATAATTCAGTTCCTAAGAAGTTGAAATAGAAATGTATTCTTTCTGTGCTTTGATTAGAGAACAGAAGGAACAGTTAATCTCACTGCCTTTTTAGCCACACAAGTTAAATGTACTTACTTCTATTAGTCAAATCCAAAATTTTCATTTGAGAGAAGCTCTGAAATAGACTAGGACTTAAGTGTTGGTTCCTGAACAAGTTTTTTCCACTTACTGAAATTATGGGAGGAAAGTGAATAGCAGAAGGCCCAGTCCTGACAATATACTAAAATCAAGTCTCTCTTGGATCAAATTTAGCTCCTAGTAACTTAATGGATATATATGTGTTGATAATATTGGCTTGCTACTGTCCACTTTCGGGATGGGTTTTTTTTCATTATCCAGTCTAGCCAATACTTCTGGGATTTGCTGGTTGTTTGCTCTCCAGATACGTATTTGATATATTGTTTTAAAAGTTCTCAAAATTTCCTCTGGAGATATTATGGAACTATCATGGCAAGCCCAAGAGTAATATTGCACGAATTACGGTAGTTGGTTGAAACACCAACTCATGTGTGTGCCCCTGTGAGAGCATAGGATTGAAGTCAGGACTAAATTAATACCTACTGTAAAGTAAAGGTTCCCCTCGCACATACGTGTTAGTCGTTCCCGACTCTAGGGGGTGGTACTCATCTCCGTTTCAAAGGCGAAGAGCCAGCACTGTCCGAAGGCGTCTCCGTGGTCATGTGGCTGGCATGACTAAATGCCAAAGTTACACTGAATGCTATTACCTTCCCACCAAAGGTGGTCCCTATTTTTCTACTTGCATTTTTTACATGCTTTCGAACTGCTAGGTTGGCAGAAGCTGGGACAAGTAACAGGAGCACACTCTGTTACGTGGCACTAGGGATTCGAACTGCTGAACTGCTGACCTTTTGATCGACAAGCTCAGTGTCTTAGCCACTCAGCCACCACATCCCAAAACCACTGTAACATCTGATAATTTAATCTCATAACAGTTTATTAATTGATAGTTTAAAGAATACACCCCACTGGTCTATCTCATAAACTTGGCCAATGAAACAAACCTCTTTCTTTGCAGTTGAAGCTTCCATTTAGACTTGGCTCTGCTACACTTGCCCTTTCTCAAATCATCTATGTTAATCAAGTGATGATTTGCCATGTAAATACCAGCTCAGAGACAATCGGTAACTGTATAATTGACCTTCACTTCTGTAAAGAAATAACCAACTTTCAAGGCAAGCATTTTTTCCAGGTTAATAAGATCTTTACTTAATTCTTGCAGGTTTGCACTTAATGAGATCTTTATTAATGCAAAATTTGAAGAGGCATTCTCTGATTACTTGCTAAATGAAGGAGGTGGCATCTGAAACATTTAATTCTTTTAATGGACTTTCTTCTAATCAGTAATGTTTTGAAGGTGATTAACTTAATTAACCCTATGATTAATAGATACAATTGCTCCGTTATTACTATAGGGCAGTGTCATCATTTTTGTGCCATTTTATTTTATTTTTGTTATAGAACATAAAATTGGCTAATAAAGTCTTTATCATTCAACCTGGGGTAATATATTAATTACTTCAGCAATCATATTCCTCTTTGCATAGTCATTTCTATTTGATTTTTCATCTCAAACTCAGATTCATTCTGCTCTGGTTGCCCTTTTATACAGAAGGGACTGCTGTTGTAAAAGAGATAAAATAGAGACTGTTCTTTGAGCACTTCTGCATGTTTATAATAGATCTTTAGTTGTCAAGTTATGTTGACAGTAGGGTTATGATTCTCTTGACATTTAAGTTAATTTTCAAGTAATTTATCCTGAAGAACTTGTGAGTTCACCAAATTATAGTGGGGCAAAAAAAGATCATATATTAAGATACACATATATCAAAAGCTGTACCTATTAGACATGTTAAAAGTCTGAATTAGGGAAATTATTTCTGTATGTACAATTGTTAGTGATGCTCTGAAAAAAATTAAGTATATACAGTAGCACTTTCCTGTTTCATACGTAGCCCAGTGTCCTGCTGTATAGAGGCCTTGTTTTATGTTTGCTTTTCAGTTTGATCAACGTTGATAATTATATCCCTTTAATCAACTTCACTTAGTAGCAGCAATTGTTCACTGAGATATACTTTTAACAGTAATGATCTCTGGCATACTGTCACTGCTAATCAACTCAGGCTGAACTCAAACTGTAGAGTAACAAAGAACAGCCAAAAAGCTAAAATGCTGCCCTGGTTAGTATTGCTTTTAACCTTCTAAAAATTATGGTTGAGATTGTGTCCAGAACAGGTTCTTAAATGCTATTAAATTTATAAGATACAGAACATTTTTTTCTGAAATTGAAGACGTTTTCTGTTAGAAAATTTACAGATATCATTTTCTTGTTTTTACTGTTTATAAAACAAACCTATAGGGAATACCAACATCCCAGAGTATGTATTATTTTTCAGGAAAAGGAAAGAGGAGGAGAAAATCTTCTTTCTTCTCCTCCCCCTCCCCCGCTCCCCTCCTTCCTTCTTTTCTTGAGGGGAAAAAAAGGTAGTAGATAGTTTGCATTTAACGATCGCTTAGGCGTAATGGATCTGAAAAAATATTTTTGTTCAGCCATTTCTCTCTACATTCCTTCACTGTGAAACACAATATTTACATACAGGTAGTCTTTGACTTATAACAGTTCATTTAGTGACTGTTCAATGTTACAAAAGCACCATAAAAAGTGATTTATGACCATTTTTCACAGTTACAACCTTTGTAGCATCTCCATGATCATGTGATCAAAATTCAGATACTGGGCAACTGGTTCATATTTTTGAGTGTTGCAGTGTCCCAAGATCATGTGATCACCTTTTGCGATCTTCTGGCGAGCAAAGTCAATGGGGAAGCCAGATTCATTTAAGAACCAGGTTACTAACTTATCAACTGCAGTGATTCACTTAACAACTGAGGCAGGAAAGGTCATAAAATGGGCAAAATTAACTTAACAAATGTCTCACTTAGCAACTGAAATTTTGGGCTCAATTGTGGTGAATTGAGGACTACCTGTACTGCCTTTGTGGAATTGCAGGCCTTTGGCATCTTCCCAAATTCAGATACTCCTACAATAAATACATATTCTTAGTTCTGCTCAGAATCTTAATTCAGGTTAACAATAAATTAGAACTCTTTCCCCCCAAATCTTGATAAGCAGACATCATAATTTACAATCACAGTTATAAGATTTATGATTCCTAAGATAGGCAACAGGAATTCATGCACCATTTTGAAGTTGATGAAATGAAGGAGTAAGCAGTAATCTTTCAAGAAACAGTCTTGCTCACCAAGGTAGTATATGCTAGGATCCAAGGAATGTGCCATTTCTCCATTTGTCTAATGCCATATACTATGAAGAACAGCCTTTCTGATAAATTACTTAAATAATTTTTGTTACATGGGGGTGTAGGACTCTGCTGGTCAGTAGGAGCAAGAAAATATGTAGGATGCTCTTCTTATCTAAAGTAGCTCTTTAAATTGCAGTGGTGGAACTTTGATTATATTTATATCTCTACTCATATGTTTGGGGCGGGGCGGTGGCTCCGTGGTTAAAATGCTGGGCTTGTCGGCTGGAAATTTAGCAGCCCAGGTTCGAGACCTGAGTGCCACATGGCGGGGTGAGCTCCCCTCCTCTTCCCAGCTCCTGCTCACCTAACACTAGGGAAGCATGTAAATGCAAGTAGAGAAATAGGTACCACTTTGATGGGTAGGTAACAGTACTCCGTGATGTCATGCTGGCCACATGACCACAGAAATGTCTTCAGACAGCTGGTTCAATAGCCTTGAAACAGAGATGAACACCACCCCCTCTAGCCAGCAATAACTAGAGGGGTAAAATCCACAGGGGACTCCCTTTCTCATATATTTATATCCTTATCTTTGCCAATATAAACTTAAACATAAAAATTCATAACTTGCCTTGAGGGTCTTCCTGTTACAGTGTTTGCTAGACAATCAGCCTGTTTTTCGTGCTGAAGCAGTGTGATGTTCTCCCAGGAGTATAAAGTAGATTAAATCTGTTCACATAGAGTATGTGTGACATCTCTCTGTCCTCACTCTGTTCAATGATATCACATCTGTTTCACTGAATTCTGTAGGCAGCTAGACTATGGTTCTGATAAATGTTTGTACATTAAAAGGAATCCTATGAAGTATAAGCTTTAAAGGAAATGATACTGATCTAAATATATTGAGAAAGATTCTCAGAAACAGGATTATAATTAAAGCTACATAGAAATGCTGTATATTTTTTTTCAATAGTAAGAGCTCTGGGTAGTGCCAGTCATTTACCATGATATGCTGATCAGACAGAATAATGTGAAGGGTTCAATCAAACTCACAGCCATAATGTAACCTATATGGATACAAAGTTCACAAGAGCCTCATTTCATAACTATTTTTGGACGTAATTAATTTATAGTTAGATTTTTCTAAGCAATAGATTAAGATTCCACTTGGTGAGTTATTGGTTTTCATGGATTACAAAGGAATTTTAAAAAGTTTTAAAGACTTAAGAACTTTTGCCAAAAAACTGAAGAAGGCAAGTAAGAAAGTTTAAAATAGATAAAAGGGACAGTTATTTTGAAAGATTATTATTTAATTATTGATGAAAGAGCTTTTGAACAAATTGAAATTAAATTAGACAAATGAATTGGACTTTTGTGGAATAATTTTTATTATTAAAGAGTGTAAAAAATTGATGGATTTTACAAACCAAAAGATCAGGGTAATATGAGCCAGATTGTGATGCTGATTATAACTGTGGAAATATGGACTGTGATCCTGACTGTGCTATTAGAGATGAAAATATTAAAACAGATGAAAGCACAGGAAAATAAAGGAGAAAAATTGAAAGTGGGAAAGTTGCCTTTGCTTTTTCCCTTATTTGAAACTTCCATTTTTGACTTACTTTTATCTGTCTGTCTGTCTGTCTGTCTCTCTATCTACCTTTATTTATTTATATACCTCATTCATTTATTTCATTTATAATATCATAATGGCAATCAACAGAAAAGGGCCAAAAATAGAGAGTTGGAGAGGATTGCTTGAGCAATTTGCAGAGAAAGGAATTACACCAAATTGGCTTCAACTTCCATCCAAAATTTTCATTTTATCGATTTGTTTTATATCTCCAGACACTTGTTTTACACAGCTACCCATTTTAGCTTCTTTCATCCATCTTAACTTCTTTCATCTTGTCTTTCATCTTTACAAGTCTTCAGTCCGCTTTTTTTTTTTAGCATCAAGTGTTTGATTGAAATGAGGCAGACGGTGTATTACTGGGAAAACCATTACTTGTAGTCACCTTCCAGTCTCATTTTTGCATGCCAAAACAACATAGTGGCAAGCTTCAATAACAAAACTGCTCCTTTTTAGTGGGGAAACATGGTGAGTTGTAGCTCCCCAAAGATATTGAACATTACTATAAGGCTTAGTTGAATTATTTTACAACTTTATCCCTGCCACTAAACGCCAAAAGTAATAAAAAACCAAAAAGCACAATCATTTTCAATTCTGTTCCACCACTTCACCATGTCACTAGCTGCATTCCTTGGGGCCCTTAGCAGCTGAATAAAGTATTAAATGTGAGACCTCTAGCTGCATAAAGTTTATTCATCCCTGGTTTAGAACATGTAAAGCAAAGCTGAACCATTCAGAATCAGAGTCCAGGAAGACAGTGACAAGAAAATGAGACTGATATTGCAAAGTTTACAATCAAAGGGCAAAGCAACAGCACTGGGGACAGAAGGAAAATAAGTTTGTTAGTCCTAAGAAAATTGTTTGAGCTAAAGAATTAATCAGTAGACTAGCAAATAATTTTAGAATTGGAAGTGATTGAGTGAATAGATGCTTTTTTTCCTGACTCCAGCCAAGAGAAGGTATCTTCACTTTCATGAACAAGATTTTGCTACTCAAAGGGCTCCTGTGGTCTTTTGCTTCACAGGTGCTGTTTGTTAGTATCTTGCTCAGAGTCTAAAGGAAAAATATTATTTTCTGCTTCATAGTATTGAATAGGGATCCCTGTGAGAGTTCCTAATCCTCAGGTTGGAGATTTAAATGGTTTCTTGCAACTTATTTTTCTCAGTCTGCAAGGTCTTGCCTTGAGTGGTGGGAACTCGAGCCATGACAGTAAACAGTATATCTATTCCTTAATGGAGCAGCTGACAAATTAGTTATTTAATGGAAGTTTCCCAGAGCTACACTAAATGCTGGCCAATTTTGCTTGTCTCTACTGTAGTGTAGCCAAAATTATAACTCATCCTGGCATACCCTTTTCCATGGGGATAAATCGTTGATGAACATGTGAAAAAGTCTCAGCAGCCACTGCAGGATGGCTCAGCTGAAATTATTGCAATCTATCAGATTCACTAATCACTGAGAAGAATACTTTCCTTGCTTCAGATTTCCGTGAAGAAGAACAGGCCTTGAATTTTGTGCTTGCCATTTGCTTTAGTTGAGTTTTTCGGGGAGCTACCTAAAGCACCCTGCCTGGATGCTATTACCAAATGCAATAATTCTATTACTGTTTCTCTTGTCAAATCTCATAGAATCTCTTGATAGTCAAGTTATTAATGAGGGGGAACTATGGTTTAGGGGGATTAGAATAATGAGGCAACAGTTTCCTCTTTTTCTAAAGCAGGGCTGTCAAACTCCCAGCCTTCAGGCCGGATGCATCATGCACTGGCCACGCCCACACCCGGTTTAGTAAAGGGGAAAAAAGTTCTGATACGTCACATGACGCAGCCATGACAACGTGAGTTTGACACCCCTGTTGTAAAGAAAGGTGTTTGTTCAAGCCCATATTATGAGAACATCTGTTTTTCTTTTATTTGATTTCTTTGAAGACAAAGACACACTTGATTCCTGATGACTATGTGAATATAACCGTGTAGCCTTCAAGGCAACAGAATAGTATGGTTTATCACTGCCATCTTTCAGGATATTTTTCAGTATCCCATGCTACCTTACATCTTAGGAGAACTGGAGTGGGGTGGGAGGTTGGAGAAGAAGGCTGAGATGGTGATGGCAGATGCTAGTGATCAGCAGGAAAAAACTAAAAAAAAAAAAAACTTTGTTGGACTAATCTTTTCAGATTTGTACAAATAATTTCTCCCATATTTCTATGCTGCATGGCCTTGAAACAACCTACTGATTAGCCTGAGAATAGAGCTGTTTCCTCAAGCTGTAATGTCAGGAGGAAGAAAAGTAAAACAGAGACCATGCAAGCAGAGCACTGCCTACACATGTACAGCTGAAGCTGGAGGGCCTATTGAGACAGTTGGTGAGAGAGCAGAAGAAAAGCCTCAAACTGCTATTGCCAGAATGGCTTTTTATTTTGATCACTACTTTCAGATCTGGACATCTGAGGCTCCAAAGAGTCTATTTCTGTTTCCAAACTGTATCCCCAGTGTTCAAGAAACTGAGAAGAATAACTTTTATCAAGTTCTTTACATCTTTGGGGAATGCAGCATTTCTTTTCCATTTTTTCTGATCAGCTTCCCACCTCACTCTGTACAAGGATTTCTGTCATAAGGTGAATTCACCAGTTTGCATAAAATTATGAACAGGAGACTTGATTTAACATCATATCCAGGATCAAATGTTAAACCTAACACAATACTCCAGGCTGGACAGCCTACCTGTTTCAACAGAAACAGAATATTTTCCTGAAACAAAATCATACTTTGCTACAAGTTTCCTGGATTACTCCAGCTTCTTGGTTCTACCTTATCCTTGGCTGTTGGGAAAGGAAGCTCCTATTCTTCACCCAGCTTCTTTCCCTAACTTCTCTGTAATTCTGCTCTAATATATATATATATATGTTTTCTCAGGTTTTCGCGGGTGTTTGTATGTAGGTGTTTGGTTATTCGGGTCTTCTCCCACGTAAAATTGGAAGTGTTTTGGTGACGTTTCGACAAAGTCTCATTTGTCATCTTCAGGCTGGTGTTCTCGGCTTCGTGCTCCTGGAAGCACGAAGCCGAGAACACCAGCCTGAAGATGACGAATGAGACTTTGTCGAAACGTCGCCAAGACACTTCCAATTTTACGTGGGAGAAGACCCGAATAACCAAAGACCTACACACACACACACACACACACACACACACACACACACACACACACACACATATATATATATATATATATATATATATATATATATATATATAAATAATAGATTTATATTTACTGTTTCCCTATGACTATCATTAAGTGTTGTACCTTATGATTCTTGACGAATGTATCTTTTATTTTATGTACTCTGAGAGCGTATGCACCAAGACACCTTGTGTGTCCAATCATACTTGGCCAATAAAGAATTCTATTCTATTCTATAAAGAATTCTATTTGAAAATAACCAAAATCACATTTTGTCTTTCATCAAATCATGTTCTTTGTTGGTTTATTTAAAACATACGCTATCTAAATATAGCTACAAATATTGTCTTCTATTGGTTAAACAATTACAGCTGCCTAGCTTATTGAGTGGCTCCTGATCAACAATTAAGACAATGTCAGTCAAAAATATCATAATACATATACATACTAAAACCATAAACATTAAAAGCCAAGTACCAAAGTTAAGCTTTCAACTTCCTTGTTAAATTATCTCATTCGCTTCACCTGACCTGCCACTTGGCAGAAAACCCAAGTGTTAAGTCCTTTTTTGCAAGGCTAGGCGGGTAGACGCAAAAGCAAGGGTGTTCTATAGAGCAGGGGCTGCCATAGAAGAGGTACATTGCCTGGATCCCATAAGATGACAATGTTTAAGGGAAGAGACTAGGATTGTATGCGACAAAGGGGCTCTCTCCCTATGGGGAATATATTAAATGTATTGAGAATGTTCATCAGGTAGGCAGATTCATAACCGATATCTTAAGATGACTGAAGGAAGGTCTGTGTTCTTGATCCAACAGTTTAAATGCTTTGAATATAAACTTAAAAATTTTATTGTATCCCTCTAGATGTCAGCAGGACAACAAAGTGATTTATTCCTGATGTGGGAAGTATAATTATTTTAGTCTTGGTACTTTAAGACTTTAATTTATTGAATAAGAGATACTCCAAAATCCATTAATGTTTTAATTAATAGGTAATAAAATTGAGGTGAGAGTTGTTTTACTGAGGAAACAAATTCTCATTTTTGATTTTTTTCCTTTAGGACTGAATTAATAAAGCATCAGCTCATTAAGTACATCTGATCATTAAGGTAACAAAGTGCCTACCTTCATTGCCAGATAAAACAGTGATTATAGAGACTGGCAGAGCTCCAATTCCTGAGAGGTTAAGAATATAACAAGAAAAGAATCCTGAGCTAAAAGTAAAGATTACCATTCATATCCTCGGGGACACTGCACAGTGCAAAGATATAGCTTATTGGTTAGAACTGGATAGTGAATGCAGTGTCATTCAGAAAATGATACAACAGGGAATATACTATCACCAAAATGACCACTGATGGACAGAGATTAGAATGCAAATTAAACGAGTCAATGTTTTCCATCGCAGAAAATACCACTTAAGTCATGTTACCATCTGTCTGTCTACAAATACTATTGTATGAAGAAAAGATTCAGTCTGAGCCAATTCTAGATCAACTGGAGTCAGTGGCCCATTTCTGAGATTTCTGTTTTGTAATAGGAGCAAGTGTATTTGTGTATTTGTTGCAAAAATGCACAGTGCACTGATAGATTGATCCTCTAGTTATGGGTTTAGATGCTTCCTTCCCTCCCTTAACATTATTTTGACACTTTGCCTCAGAAATCCATTATTTTCGGGGAAAAGCAGCAGAATGAGAGTGTCTATTAAGATTCTTAGTCATCCAGGTCATGGTTGTCCCAAAGGTGCTTTTTCAAAAAGCAACTGAACTTTGTTTTTCCAAATAAAGTCCAGTTGCCATTTGAAAAAGTACCTTTGGGACAGCAGAATGAGAGTTTGCTTATTAATGGCTGTAAATTTCACAATATATTTCTCTTTGAATTTTTTCTTGATTAAACTTCAGCAAAGTTGCAGATGTGTGTATAGTAAATGCTATTAATCCAAGTGTTGCCCAACTGGCATAGTAGCAAAATGAACAAAATAAGCTGGAGCAGGAAGAATGGCTCAGTCCTAAAACATTCTTATTGCCCTAAATTACAGTCAGAGTACTCATAACTTTTATTGTGCTTACTAGTGGCAATGTAGATTTTGTAGTATTTATTATATTGTGCAATCAATTTGAATTCAATCAAGTAATCTGCAAACTCCCTCTATTTCCCAGGACCATATTTTGGAGGGAGTTTATAACTTTCCTTTCAGTGTGATATTTACTCTTTTGTTTTGTTTAGATACATAACAAGTTACGTTATGAGCTCAGTTACATAAACCCAGAGTTTGCTTGAACCCCATAAACCAACAAGGTAATCTTTTTCTAGTGTTGCCTTTACTCTGTTAGACGCCTGCCCCACATCTCTAAAGCAAACTCTCCCTCTTTGTCTTAAACTGTTGCCTTTGGAGACATGTTTGTCTTGTGCAGATAGTCGACATTCTGCCTTCAAATATGATGTAGCTAAATGTCTGAGCTCCCTGCTTTTATTTGTTCATGCTTTATGGGGATAAGTTTCTTGATTTAAGGCAAATGGTGATTGGTGATCTAGCAAGAAATTTAGAGCATTTTGAGGGACCTGCAGCTAAAGCTTAATTCACACACCACTGTTTAATCAGTTTTTTCAACTTTTGGGGATAACTGTTTAGCAAGTTCTATCCCCCCCCCCCGCATTAGTTTACTTTGTTTCTTGCCATGTTTGTTTTTTTAAAAATTCTGCAATGTAATTTGTGTCTATAGAGAAACCCATCTCCCTAGTTTAAGTTCTACTTCGTCCTGTGTTGCATATTTGAAGTATCCAAAATATAAGTGATGTCCTTTATGCTTTTGTTACTTTTCAATAGGATAATTATATTTACTTACAATCTGCTGCTTTTTCTTTCTTAAATCTCTCTCTTTCTCTTAAATCTCTCTCAAAATGATATACTCTATCATTTTGATTCTCATTTGACTTTTCTTAATGTATAGGTAGCAATTGCTGCCTTGCTATTTCTATTATACATCCTTTCTTGCCTTTTTTTGCCAATGCTAAATTCCAAAAGGTTACTAAGGACATCCAAGAGTGGAGGTGGGGGCTTGTTTAAAAAAATATCAAATTGCAACCATGTGATCAATCATCTCTTATCAATAAACAAATTGTAAAGTCTCATTATTCTTTACTTTTTACTTTACTTTATTTTGGATTTATATACCGCCCTACTCCCGAAGGACTCAGGGCGGTGAACAGCCAAAAGATAAAACACACATAATACAAAATTTAAAAAACAATGTAAAAACACATTAAATAATTTGGCCCAAACAAATTAAAACACCCCATTGTCTTAAAACAGATTTAAAATAACAATTAAAAGGAAGTTAGGCCAGGCCAGCCTGTTGAAATAAAAAGGTCTTGAGGGCATGGCGGAAAGTGCGTAACTTCAATCTTAATCAGCAAAAGAGCAGCCAAAAATAGTAACTATATATTTTAACATTTATCAAATAAATCCATTTTGTGTTCCAAGTTATCATTTTCTCTGCAATATAAAGCAATGAAATATTTTCCTATTTATACATAAATCTTTAAAGCACCATCCAGTTCTGGTAAAAAAAAAAATCCACTAACACTTCCCAGAAACCACATCATATATATTTTAACTGTGGTTGAATAAACCCACTTTATATTCCTTCCATTTACTTTTAAAAGCTTGATCCTTAATCCATCAACCAATGTCTCCCAAGTTAATTTCTAATCATTTGTCCCCTCTCATGAATAACTTCAGTACCATATTTTCCGGCGTATAAAACGACTGGGCATATAAGACGACCCCTGAATTTTCCTGTTAAAATATAGGGTTTGGGCTATACTCACCGTATAAGACTACCCCTCTTCCAACGCACACCAAATAAAAATAAAAAAACATCAACTGGCTCACTCACAATGTAAAAGCAGCTGTGCTAGACCCAAAATGGCCCCTGCAACAAGCAGGAACCTCACACAGCGACAAAAAGCCCAAAAAAACAACGTTCACACTTTACACACACAAAATTCCACATACAGCTTTGTGAGATTTTGTGTGTTTGTGTAGTTAGAGTGAAACATTACAAAAACACACTAAATCTCAAAAAGCTGCACAAATATTATTTTATTTTATTTTTATTTTTATAAGAAAGCTAAATTTAAAACTTCCTAAACTTTAAATGGCTAGGTCTAAAAAAGAACAACTAAAAAAAAACCCAATTAACTATTTTTTTTAAAGATTCCAAAGGGGAAAAAAACTTACCCAATAGAACAGGGGTCTCCAACCTTGGCAACTTTAAGACTTGTAGACTTCAACTCCCAGAATTCCTCAGCCAGTTTTGTTTTGCTGGCTGAAGAATTCTGGGAGTTGAAGTCCACAACTCCCTGCCTGCTTGATTGCAGGCAGGGAGTTGCTTGGATTCAGGCAAGAGAAGCAAGGCAAGCGTTGCGACTAGCAGCTAAGGTAAGCAAGCTGGAGGGGGAAAACTTTTTTCCTTTTACATGGCTCTGGCGATCCCAGTTGAGTTGCCTGATTAGCAGATCGTCAGAGCTTGGATCGCCAGAGCCATTTAAGGCTCGTCAGAGCCTTTCAGGCTGGTCTACCTGATTACAGGAGAACGACACCCAGCGTATAAGACGACCCCCAACTTTTGAGAAGATTTTCATGTGTTAAAAAGTCATCTTATACGCCGGAAAATACGGTACTTTAACATGTCTCTTTTGTAAATCTCAAGTAAGAAGGCTTTCCAAGTCACTCTTCTAATATATTATTTGTAATTTCCTTTAATCATTAAGACCAATCATTAAGACCATCAGCCAGTTTGACTTGTAAATCTATAAAAGCATATGTTTCCATATCAGTTTGCCCCATACTGAGTTGGCTTACTTACAAAATCGTTTAATACTATGAAAATGGAATTAACAGGATATAGAAGAAGAACAGATTTTACTAGATAAAACAGGGACTGAGGTTGATTTGAATGGGAATTTTAAAATGAATTGAAAAAAATGCTAGACTGCAAGAGCGATGTGAAAAAAGATACTGTCGATTTGAAAAGGATTTAGAAATGCCAATCTACAAGAATGATATTAGAAAGAATGCCACAGTGGATTTACATTTGAAACTGACTGATATCTTAACAACTAAAGAAGACATACAAATAATAAATCAGAAGAATGATGTGGAAAGCCTTCTTATCTTGCATTTATAAAGGGGACATGTTATACTACTAAAATTGTTCCTGAAAGGAGACAAAGACAAAGTGATAAGAAATCAACTTGTGGGATATTATTTGATGAGATTAAAGATCAAGCTTTTAAAAAGTAAACAGAAGTATAAAGCGAGCTTTTTTTACCAGGGTTAAAATACATGTGTTGTGGTTTCTGGTAGTATTAATGGATTTTTTTGTGTTTTTGTGTGAGCAGAACTGGATGATGAGGCTTTAAAGACCTACTTATAAATGAGGAGAGGTGGGGGGTTTTTTGCTTTGTTTCTTAGAGAAAGTGATAAATTGGAATACAATATGGATTTATTTCACTAAGCTTAAAATATATGTGCTACTGTTTCTAGAAGATTTTAATAGACTTTTGCTATTAGGATCGAATGCTGAGCTTTTATAATTTGATTATTGATAAGGAATGAGGTCTGAGAAAAAGATATTTTAAATTGAAATATTAGAGAAGGTGTTAATATTTGTCTGGAGGGGGAATCATCTTTTATATATATTTTATTTCTTCTCTTTTTTCTATCTCCTTATACTTCTTTTTTCTTTACTTTTTAATTTAACTTAGTTTGGATTAGTTTTCTATCTTTGTAATAAATTTAAACATTATTTAATTTTTATTTTATTTGAATAGTTTTGTACTTTTTTCACACTTTTAAAGAAACTATTCCATGCTTTATTGGTATATATTGCATCAATAATATACAAATCTTTAGAATAAAATACATATGGTAAACATTCTTACAATATGTACTTACGGAAGATGTACGCTATTCAAAGAACTCACATAGAAGCTGCTGTTATGTACAATGTACAATGATGAAATTGATATGTGGACATTTAGTAATAATCAGAAGAAGGGCCATTTCTGAATCATACACAGCAGAATATATATATTGAAGCAGCCTGTGGAAATTGTGGAAATAGGCTTTATTGTAAGTCCTAAATATTGGAATATATGTTGTTTTCCGTAACATATTTTGAATGCTCTATATAGACTATGATTAGGGACTGTTAGGATTGAAGCTTGGTATGAAAATTACATTTTTATATGATTTTATACTTGGTCTATCAGAAGAGTCTGCTTATTTATTTTCATGAGACTTTGTCAAAGGAATATAGTTTTCTCGCTGTTGATGAATGATTAATTAGTCAACAGCCATCATTTCATGCATTAATTACTGTAACTCTTTGCCCCCTTCGCTTAAATTATGAAGCTTCTAATATTTTTAGAACCTGCCATGTTTGTCAGAAAAGAATATAATCCAGCTCTTGAACTTGGAAAGAAATAATTGCCTAGGTTAAGTCTGAAATCCTGTTATTATTTATAGGAAATGAAGTAGGTGGTACAGACTGCTAGGAACAATAATTTTGACACACAAATACTAGAATAATCACAGGTCTCTGATTTGGAATAAAGGGGAAATGCAACTAACCTGTACCTTAAGAGTTTTTTGTTTTTCAAATCAGTGTAATTTTTATTTGTGTTAAAACAGGCTGGTGTCATAAGTCTCATGATTTATCTCTGTTACCTGTTTTGCTGAGTTTCTATAGGGCCACAGATAGTGGATCAGCAAAGCAGAGGTATTTTCATTATATACACTTTCTTCCTCTGATTAATTATTTAAGACCTTGCTTTTTTGCTTAGTGCCTCCTTCAGATTCTGATTTTTTTGCATTAACTTTTCATCCTTGTCTGAGGCAAGCCGGTGTGATGCAAGTGTGTTCCATGTTTTTCAGGATATGTCTATCATATGCTAGTTGTTATTGTTGTGATTGTTCAGTATTGAAATAGTCTTGATGCTTTTGAGAACACATCAAGATAATTGCAAGTACAAAAGTCTTGTTTTCATTGCACATTGGGTTCAATTGAAGGTATACAGGAAGGGGATGAGCCAGGAGGTCAAAATGTTTAATTTTAATTCTTTTGATAAAAGGACTATTTTTTCCACATGAGAATAGCCTGAAACATTATGTATACATATTGCAGAGCATAGGGTACCTTGCCACAATGTTCTTTGATGCACTGTTGTTATTCTTATAGATCGAAAATTATTTCATGCCACTGTGAAAAGATGTAAGGTTGTTATTTCTGATTTGTGGGGTTTTTATTTAAATTCATGTACATTATGTCCTATTGAAAAACAAAGCCATTTGTGGATTTGGGGTACTATTGCACCATTTCAAGTTAATCGCTTATTTATAAAACTGTTGACAACCTTAAGGATGAACCGTATGGTTTTTGAGGGAGGTGATAAGGATTAACAATGAACTGGGATATTTCAGAACTATAATTTAGCCTTACTTATTTCTGGTCTTTGAGATATAGTATTATTGTAAAACATCTTAAGCAAGGAGGTCTCCCTTTTGCACTGGAACAGATTTAAGAGTATTAATTAATTAATTAATTAATTTATTAGTCATATTTCTATGCCGCCCACTCTCCGAGGACTCTGGGCGGCTTACACCAAAGACAGTATACTAAATAGCATATTGCCCCCAACAATCTGGGTCTTCATTTTACCCACCTCGGAAGGATGGAAGGCTGAGTCAACCTTGAGCCGGTGAGATTTGATCCGCTGATCTGCTGAACTAGCAGTCAGCTGAAGTAGCTGCAGTACTGCACTCTAACCACTGTGCCACCTCGGCTTTTTAGTTTGAAATTCTGCTAGTCTGCCATAAATCCAGACCTAATAAACTGAATTTAAATTAGCTAATATAGCGTTTTTCAAATAATTTCTGGTTAATAATAATAAGAAAAAATACTTAGGAGCCTAAGCCCAGAAGCAGCTGCCCCAGTTCTACTTGTTATCAATGAAGTCGGTACACTGTCTCTTGCGAATGATTTCCATTTTTGAAAATAGTCACTTTGTGTGAGAAAATGAGCTTGAGTATGATTAATGCTCTGCCTGACAATCTGGACGGGGAGCTCCCAGTTGACTTGCAAACAGAATATTGCATTTCCACTGTGTATCTATCTGGGAAAGACTCATTGCTGTCTGTCTGAAACAGAATGTGTTAACATTTCCAGTTAATGTTCCATAAAAATGCACTGTGGATTAATGGCCAAATAAATTAACCTCTTCTAGTTGGGCAAGGTAAATTCTCCATTAGAAATAGCAATTTGAAAATGCGCTCTTCTGTGGATTTGCATCTTGTTTGTCCAGAGACGAACTAGCACTATGACAATTGGGTTTAGAAACAAGCCATAGGAGAAGAAATTGAAACAGCTGGATATGTTTAACCTGAAGTTGAGGAGATTAAGCGGAGGTGAATCACAGCCTTGAAATGTTGGTAGTTCTGTAATGAATAACAAGAAGCAGAATTGTTCTCCATTACACCAGAGAGTTGGTATAGGATTAGTGGGTAGCAATTGTAGGAAAACAGATTTTTGAATAACTGTTAGTAGAAATTTCTTGTAAGAGCTGTACAGTCTGTCATAGGGAGGATAGGCAGGCCTGTGGAAGTACTGGGCAGTTATCTATTGGGGATAATAGAATCCTCTATTGCTGTTCTTGAATTGAACAGGGAATTGAACTAGATGATTTCCAGGTTTCCTCTCTGTCCCTCTATTATGTTGAATTTTTCCTGCACCCCCTTTGACCTGAATACCCCACAAATAATTTATTTCTGTTTATTATCGTTTTTCTTTGGCTAATTTGAGATTCCAAGAATTTATCTTTTGAAACATTTTAGAGTAATTGTGGACCACAGAGAAAGGGATGGAAGTTGTGTAATGTTTTTGCAGTTTTCTTCATATTTGGTGTCTCTCAGATGAATTTATTGAACACTCTTCAGATTAATCCATTATAACAAGATGTATTGCAATGTTGTAATATGGATGGGAACATAGGATTAGGTTTGTGCTGTAGATGAATAATTGTCCTATCAGTGTGAGATCACATTTAAATTGATTTAACTCTAAAACAAAGTAGATATCAGAGAAATAATGTAGCTTAAACTGACAATAACACAAATACCGTGTTTTCCCGAAAATAAGAGAGGGTCTTATTTTCTTTTGATCCCCGAAATATGGCCTTGGCCTTATTATCGGGGGGGGGGGGTTATTATTTTTCAGGTTCAGGAGGCCCCTAAACATAGGCCTGCTGCAGGGGGACTGGCGCCAGAGCACCGACCAGCTGCTTTGCCAGTTCCGCTCAGGCCACTGCCTCCAGCAATCGTGGCAGCTTTTAATTTGCTTCCCGTGCAAACAGCACGAGGTGAGATGAGGTGGGGGGAGCGAACGGTGGGGAAACATGCCCCATCCGCACCTGCCATCCACCCGGAATGGCCTCGCAGAGGCCGCTCCCGCAAATCGTAGCTTCCGTGCCCCTTGTCTTAGTGGCGGCCTCCTGTCTCTCTTCTCCTGAGTGGCAGCGATGCGTCTAGCTCACCGAATCTGGCCTGCTGATCTCGGGTGGCAGCAGCTCTGACCTGATCCTCGCTGGCAATGCTGCAGGCAAGAACTGGCCATGCAGATCCTACTTCATGGCTACGCAGACAGCCCACACCAGCCACTGCTCGGAGCCCAAGCACCAGTACCGCTCCCCCCAGGTCGACAGGGCTAAGGCTGCAAGAGTTTGTTTGTGGCTGCTCTTTGTGGCCGCCACTAAGAGAAGGGGTGCGCAAGCTATGATTTGCAGGAGCGGCCTCCACGAGGCCATTCCAAGTGGATGGCAGGTGCGCGTGGGGCATGTTCCCCCATCGTTCGCCCCCCTCCTCACCTCATGCTGTTTGCACAGCAGCTGCGCATGCGTATAAGTTTTTTGGGGGGGCTTATTTTTTGGGTGGGCTTATAGTGCGTGCGCTCGAAAGCCCAATTGGGCTTATTATCAGGACATGTCTTATTTTCAAGGAAACACGCTAGTACTACATGCTAGTCGCAGCAGAACAGATTATTTTAATGGAAGCATAGTTGATTTGGTCAACAAGAACACCAAGAAATGGAAAGTTAGAATTTCTTACAAGAGTTCAGTAAGGGTTTGTTGTGGCTCCGTTATCTGAGCCTGTGTCATCGGCAGGAGAGGACTCAGAGAGTGAAGGAGAGGAGTTGGCAAGGCCTCCCTCTCCAGGACCCTCCTCTCTTGCAATGCCTTCGGTGTCCGCTGAAGGGCAAGAGATAGGGCCGGGGCCAAGCACGTCCACGCAGCCACAGATGGACAGTGATGAGGGTAATGAGTCTTGGCTGGATCCACGCCAGCATTGCAGAGATAAGCGCGCGCAACAGAAGAAAAGACGTGCCTGAGATTAGGCTGAGTCACTGGACCACACCCCACAGGATATAAAAGGCCAGTCAAACTTTGTGACGAACAAAGCTGAAAGCTTCCATGCCATTCTGCATTGCGGGACTTTTGGCTATAAGACTTTACTGGATTATCTCTGGACTTGATTTGACTCCGTAATTATTGAGCTGTTTCTTTTGATGTATCAGAAGTGGGAAGAAGTTATCTCTCCTCTTTGTAAATAATAAACTCTTGGCAGGCAGCCACTAGGTTGTTGCCAAGTTCCGTTATCATAAGGAAAAGGATTTTGCCGGCTGGTTTGGTCTTTAACTCTTGAATGTCTGTTGGGGTGTGTGCGTGGGGTTGGGGACAGAACAGGGTTCACCAACAAAGGTAGTCCACCACTTGTGAACACAATTGGGAGAGAAACTCGGTCTTTGAGCAAAGCTGTTGTTAAGCTGATGCCCATGTGAATGCTTTGGGCAACGATTGCAATCCTGGTATTCTGGTTGCAGTTGTTCAGCAATCTCCTAGGTCATTAAAAACAATAGCAATAACAATATACCATAGTGCTTTACAGCCCTCTCTAAGCAGATTACCAAGTCAGCATACTGCCCCCAACAATTTAGGTCCTCATTTTACTGACTTTGGAAGGATGGAAGGTTGAGTCAGCCTTAAGCTGTGAGGATCAAACTCCTGGCAGTGAACTGAATTAGCCTCCCATACTGCATTCTATCCAGTGTGCCACCATGGCTCCTAGAGTGAAGTGAAAGAGTTGCCTGTTGAGTTCAACTCCCTTCTGTGCATGGAAGGGAACTCCTCCAAAGGCTTGCAGGAACAGAGCTCAGATTTTTGGGATCTGACCTCAGCCACAAGAAGCTGAGATTCCCTCCTGGCTGCCTCCTTCTTGAAAGAGCTCCTGTCGGGAAGGAATCTCAGCTCTGCAGCAGGTGACAGCAGTTTGCAGCCTTCCCTGCCAGCTTCCCCACTGACTTTCTGGGGAAGCTGGCAGAGAAGATTGCAAATGGAAATACATAATCGCGGGGTGCTTGGCAACAGCCATAAATGCAAACAGGTTGCTAAGCACCCAGATCTCAATCACAGAGGGATGTAGTGAAAAGTTTTGCAACAAATGAAAGAGTTTTACAGGTGGCAAACCACCTCTTCTATGGCTGTTGTAATTCTGGACCCTTGTTAAACAAATAGTTGTAAGTTGAGGACTACCTGTACTATTACTCAGTTTTTATATAAGAGTTGCTTTATGCTATTAAAAGTTTTTTACATCCCAAAACATTCAATACTCATTCTTTTTAACATGGACTGGTAATGAGGCATATTTTGACAGATGGGTAAATCAATAAATTTACCTATCTGTTAAACTTTGTTCTGATTTTGCACAAATGCTTTTCATTACTATATTCCATTAGCTGTTTTTGAACATGGGTTTACTGCTATTCCAAAAATAGCATTATTCCATTAAAAAATCATGACCCTAAGTAGCCCACCTATCACTTGATCAACTCTACCACTCTCCTTCCTGGTCCAGATTCTCCTGTTAGGATTGGGAGTGAAATTAGCACAAGGAAAGAGCAAACAGATGAGGGAAAACAACATTCTCTTGTCCACCAGCCTACCATAGCAGTTAATTCAGTTTCTCTTTTTCGATTCTAGTTTTGCTACTATCCACATGCAAAGATACACTCATTCTTTTTTTAAAAGGAAAATCTATTACTGCTTTGTTGTCCAATAGAGCTGTAAACCTGGGTTTGTAATGTGCCCAGATAAGTACTCCCTTTAAGCACTTAGGCTGAACTTATAGCAAAGGTTGTATCAGAAGAAGCTGCAAAACATTACATTTTACACCAAAATAACAGAGATAAACGTAAATGTAATGGCCTAAGAATCAATTGAAAGTGATGATGAAATTAGGTCTTTTTAAGAACAGCAGAGCATCTGCTGGATAGCAAGATGTGAGAGTGACCCTAAGGGGGAAAATGATTTCTGCAGCTGTTCTGGCAAAATGTAATACAGTGCAGAGATAACTTTGGTAAAAGTATGCAAGAGCCATTAAAAAGGAAAAGAAAATAGACAACTGTCCTGGGAAAGGGGAAGATGAGAGAAAGAAACTCAGAATAGACTCTGTTTGGTATAAGAGGTGGCAGAGAGAAATATCAGGCTTTCCAAATTTTTTTAGTATATTTTACTATATATAAATTAACAATAAAATTCCCTACTAGAATAAAGTACAATTCTTATGATTCTTGCAATCTGTTCCATCAAATACTTCTCTAATAGTGATTAGCAGTTAACTCCAGGATGGTAGTATGTGCTCAAAAAGAATAGTATGCCTGCCTCTTAGAACCCTCTGTGATCCATTGCTACTGTAGAGAAGTCAGTACAGGTAATCCTCGGCTTAACAACCATTTGTTGAATAACTGTTCAAAGTTACAACAGCATTGAAAAAAAAAATGGCTTACGAGGCAAAAAGGCAGCTGGGGTAATGACCATAATGAGGCCTGCATGGGCCAAAAAAGGGGTGGGGCGGTATGGCCCAAGGCAACCCAAAACCAGCCCTCGGCCATCCTCCAACCTCTCCCACTCCCCGGTCTTTGGTCATTTATACCCCCAGTCTGCAGCCCAATTCAGGGGGCCTCCGGATTCCTCCAGGAAACGGGCCCATAAAAGCCAGCCCCTAACAGGTCCAGGCTGTTGGCTATTTGCCTCTCACCACCCGTCAATGTCAGTAACAATTGGCTGCTGCCCCCTCGCCTCCACCAACGTCCAGAGCAGAGCACTTCAATTGAAGTGATCAGATGTTCTCTCTCTTCCATGGGAGAACCCTTTTGCAAGTGAGCAGTGAGTTAGCCTGCAGTACTGCATTCTAATCATTGCATCACCACGGCTCTTACTAATTTAACAACTGCAGTGATTCACTTAACAACTATGACAAGATGGTGCAAAAACCCACTTAACAAGTGTATCACTTAGCAATAGAAATTTTGGGATCGATTGTCACAAGTCAAGGACTACCTGTACCTTATTTCAAGAGTCCATATGCACTATAGGTAAACTGCTATATTCCCTTTTTACGACCCTGTAATCCCTTAATTTGGGGTGTAGATCAATAATTGGTGTGGCAAATACCAGAGATGATGAAATCAAGGCCAAATGACAGAGCTATTTTGTTGCTTTTTTTGTTTTATCTTCAACATCCTAGGCAGGATGTGGTCAGTTTCCAGTAATTCTAAGGTCAGTAACTTCCTGGCTTCTGATGTGCACTCCTTAATTTGCAATTGTCTTTTCTTCCCTACATGTATACATAGGTAAAGTGCAATAGCTCAACTGCTAAAACTCTAGATGCATGAAAAGGGAAAGAAAGTGTGTGTTGTGGACAGATAAAAATTCTTGCCAGAAAAACTGATAATTTCGTTTGAAATTATGATAATTGAACTGATAATTATACAGTATATATATAATTAAATGCGGGAATATTTGCAGTGTATGATTTAAGAAGTCAAAATGGCGTCCATGATGGTGCAATCAAAGTTCTATCTGTTTTTTTATTGATGTTGCACATAAACATTTATTGTTGTCAGGCAGAGCATCAATCACTCTATCATGATTCTCACCTTGACTTTTTTTACTATACCTTGTGGACACCCCTGACTGTTGCCTTCGTTGGTGGTGAACAAAAAATTATGTTTTGCGAAGAAGGTTCCTCTTGTAAAATTCTGTTGTCATCTGATAAATCGCTTAGAATACATTAGTAATGATAAATGTGATCTTCTTAAAGGGAAATCTTTTCATTTGATTTAGTACTTTGAGGATTAATTGCTTGCCCTACTAAATTGCTTCATAAAAGTGCATACTTTTTAAAATTCAAATTCGTCATGGCATGATTAGTTAGACCAGTCCACAGTTTTGTATGTTAATTACACTAGTTTATTCTGTACTTTTAATGATTATTAATACTTGCACAGCATGTTTTGGCTTTATATTTGTTGGCTGCTCCTTTAAAATCTCCATTCCCTTTCTTTTCTTTTTAAACTTAATGATATGCTTAGCAAAGAGCAGAAATTACTTTACAGAATGCAGCAGGAAGGGTTAGGATTAGGGTTAGGGTCAGTGGTGGGTTCTAACCAGTATTACCACCGGTTCGCTTCACGCACACACTTTGCGTGCGATCGGTGCATATTTGCGCTTTGTGCAAATGCATTGAATTCCATAACAGCTGAGGCATGGCAGTCCGCTCTGCCGTGCTTTTCAGCTGGGCTAAAAATGAAGGAATAAAGGTAGGTATAGCGAAGGGGCAGACGGGAGGGCCCAGCTGATGGTCGGAGCGAACCAGTTTGCTCTCACATCAACATTTCTGCTACCAGCTCTCCTGAACCGGGAAGAACCAGTAGCAATCTAACACTGGCTAGGGTAATAATTTCTTGTAACTTTACCATCAATAATATTTTAATATCTTCTATTAAAAGATCCTGGCTGGTAAATAAATGTTTAAAAATACTGATTAGCTTTTTCTCCTCAAGTCAGTTAATAAGTATAATAATATTAAAAATATGCAATAGAAAGATAGGAGAAAATCAAAATCAGTGTTTTTTACAGAACTAGCAGATGATAAAACGGGATCTAATTAATGCTGACCTTTGTTGCAATAACATCCCAACTAAATGTTCAAATCAGGAAGGATCAAGGCAACCTATGAAGGAAGAAGTTTTATACATTAAGTATTTTACAATGGAAAGACTTTTTCCCATTGTTCAGAAGTGCAAAATGTATGTCTAATTGGTTTTAGTTACACATTACAGCAATCAGTCTTCTAAATAAGCACTTGAGAATTGCTGAGGAACATGCATTCTCCTTACCAGTTATAAACACCCAAAAGACATTTTACAACCATAATTATTACCATGGTGGAATTGGAGCCTCATCAGGATGCAGAACCTGGAAAATCAGGTTGCTTAAGTATTTCTGTAACTTAGGACCTAATTTTTATTCTAAAATGTATCCTAATATATAATTGTACTTTTGTATAAAGTATAGACTTGTGGCCCCTTCAATTTGTTATAGTAGAAATGTTTATAGATTATATTCTAATCATCAGGTATAACTGATGAGCAAATGTAATTCATGAATACTTTGCTATAAACTTTGCCATAATGAGCCATGGTGGCACAGTGGTTAGAGTGCAGTACTGCAAACTACTTCTGCTGACTGCCGGCTGACTGCAGTTTGGCAATTCAAATCTCACCAGGCTCAAGGTTGACTCACCTTCCATCCTTCCGAGGTGAGTTAAATGAGGACCCAGTATGTTGGGGGCAATATGCTGAATCTGTAAACCGCTTAGAGAGGGCTGTAAAGCACTGTGAAGCAGTATATAAGTTTAAGTCCTATTGCTATTGCTATAATAGCTTTTAAGTTACCAGAAAATTTGTTATCACTTTTTTCTACAATTGACTCAATGTGGCAACTTAACATATTTTTGAGATAGCATTTATGTTTTAACCATTATGGAAAGTATCAAAATGTATTTACAGATTTACATAGCTTGTGATAATTATTTTCTAAGTGTCTTACTGAAAAATATGGCACTTTGTAGGTGTCTCAGCTTTTTCCAGTTTGAATAGTAGATGTATATGGAATTTGGGGTATCTGATCCTGTGCTCTTCATGCTTACAGTATGTGTATTTTAACGTATTCATCATATTAAGCCATAGGTAGTTTGGTTTGACTTTGTGAGAAGTGTGAATCCAACTATTATGTTTATAAACTGTGGCATACAATTCAGTGTTATATCTCAATTGTGCATGTTCAAAATGCCATGAATAAACATACAGTGGCTTAGTGCAGAGTATGAATTGAATGTATATATTAAAATTATAGATATAACATCATAAGAGTCCTCTGCTTCTTTTGTGACTTTGTGGTTTGACTCTATATTCACTATCTTTTATACTTTAAAAATATGATTATGTCTCTGTCCTAGATTTTATGCAAGCATATCACTGTTTCTTATGATTATTTTAGGAACTGGAAGTATAGTGATTTATAGAGACACAGAGAAGAACCTATTTGCAAATAAGCAATGTTAGTTTGGTAGCAAGTTTATTGTTTAGAAGAAACAATAAACAAGTTTATTGTTTTCCAGTATATGTACTGGAAAAGAATTCTAGTCTAATAGGATAGCAAATTATGGGAAGGTCTAATGTATCTGCTTTCTTTGCTTATGTAACAGTTCTTGCATATTTTTATCAAAGATATCTATCTTCCATCTCTACAGTGATATACTTCAAAATACCTTTTTTCTTTCTGTTAAGTCTTTTTCTTTTGAGTAAGACGTAGCTTCCACAGCTATATGCCAATCTATATCCCATCAAATTTCACTGATCTTGATGACATCCTATTTAAAAAATAAATAATTAAAAACAATTGGCCAGCATGGTGAATTATACAATACATCTAGTTTGGCTCTTGATAATGTAACATTAAACAGAAAAGTAAAGTTTAAGAATTTAGAAGCTTAATTCTAGACCAGGTAATAAAGCAAAATTTTCACTGTGAGTTTAATTGTCCTTTAAAACTAATTGCCTAAGTTCTTAGCTGTAATCATTTCTGGACTATATATGATAGATATAGAAGCCATATATGATATATAAGAGGAAAACATCTCTTATTTACATAATTCTATATTTCATTTTTTAAATTCATTTGAAGATGCCATCCTTTAAATTGATTTAGCAAATGTTCTTTTTCATTAGAAAGGGCATCTAATATAAAGAATAAACACATATTTTGTTGTACTTTTGGAAACTAGGTATGATTCACAGAAGATGTCTCTAACAGGAACCAAGATGCATCTTGCTTTTTAAATGAGAAAAGCATGTAATGAAATGGCTAATTAGATTACTAAGTATGATTAAAATATTTTCACTTTTTGCCATTGCCAAGCCCTGAAACAATTTTAAATGTTAGAGGACCAGAATCAAAATCTATTCTCAAAAATCTATTCTATTTTGAAGCAAAGAAAATTTTGAGAAAAATTATAGCCCCTATATAATCTCAATTATAGAAGTTAAATCAGTACTTGCTAAAAAGCATGGCTAGGAAACTATAATATAGCATCCGATTTTATAAAAAATTCTTTTTTAAAAAAATAAGACATTCCTGTTGTGTAACTCCTGTTGTGTAACTCTTGATTAGTGAACTAATACTGTTTGCAAGTTGAACTAAATGTAACATTAAAGATATATCTACATATTAAAGTAGATTTACCTTCACTTATCTATTTTCCTCTTCAAAGTAGATGGATGGTTCAAAATGTGATTTTTTTTATATATTAATGAGGTAAATAACATTTCAAGAAGGCAGACAAATTCAGCATCATTATACAGGGCTAAAAAAGATACCAAATATCTAACCTAACCTTTGAGAATTGTATTTATACGCATATTTTATATTATCCATGATACACAATAATCAATGATGATATAACTCATGAAAACTTCATTATAGGAGAGATACACATTATTCACAATTTTTGTGAATTTTGAATATTTGATTATCAAGCTTTAGAAACAGGCTTTAAAAGAAATTTAAAATATAGTGCTGTACTCCGAATAAGGACCACAGAAAATTTGATTCAAAAAAATATGAGAAGGGTTATTTAAGATTCATGTCTTTGAGTCCTTAAACAGCTCTCAGCTCTGTTCACTTTAGACTGAATAGAGGATATTTGTCTAATATAAAGGCAACTGCATTTATTCACTTAAAACACTATTTTGAATTTTATATTTCAGAGAACAATGAATCTGGGAATAGTTGATTGAATGAGACTGCTGTAGTGTTTATTAGATTAATTCCCTATTATTAACAGTAACAACAATAATTAACAATTGCATTGTAAAAACCGTCAATTACAGTCTTTATGTTTTTGCCTAGCTAAGTAATCAGTACTATAATCCATAGATATTTGTCCATCTTTTCATCTTCTTAAGAAAGCGCTTGCTGTCATATGGCAGATGTGCACTGTAAAATGTTTCTAGATTCTAACACTGATTGTATGCAGTGTTAGTGATAAATGAAAAATGGTCATACTGAGACATTTAATCTCTGCCCCTCTGCTTTTTGCCATAGCCAAGGAGTCAAAGAACAGTGATTTAGCAGAATTGGAATAAGAGTACTCTGACTCCTTACTCATCTTAAATCTACAGCTGTGAAATGTAGCAGAAAATTAGCTCATTCTTCAAATCCAGGAGATAGGCCCATTTGCTTGGTATCTAGAATGTGATGAGATACAGAAAATTATGTGCCAGGGAAGAAATCAAAAGCATTCAGTGTCTTCCCTCTTGCAAGCAGGCCAGGAGCAGATAAAAGGGAAAAAGCTTAAAAAGCTATTGAAGCCTCAGCTTGCCCAAGCAGACTGACATTTCCTCCTCCTCCATCTTCCCACAACAGCTACACAAAGGATATATCCATATTTGATGGAAATGAACAGGTATGAAAGACGTATTCTGTTATCATCTCACAATGCTTTTGACTCATATCTTTTCCCACAGGCTGAAAAATGAATTGCACTTTTGCTCTCAGATTAAACTATCCCTTTGTTTAGCTTTGCTCATTCAGTTTATTTGTATGTCTACTAGAGGTTCTCTTTTAACCTGTGACCCCACCACTTTATATTTATTACTGAAAGAGGAGAAAAAAACTTGTTCAAAGGAAGAGGTTGCATGATTAAAGCCTGGCTAGAAGGAGAATCCTGTCTGCCTCTTTTTTAATAGTTTGCTTGACACAAATACATGAGATTGCATATGCAATAGCAGAAACACGTGGGGGAGGGGAATAGGTAGAATTATAAAATTACAGAGTGGGGAAAAGGCCATTTAGGTTGTTGAGTCCAACCTTTTGCAGGAGCATCCAGATAGGTAGTTGCTTAGCCATTAATTAATGCATCCAGTGAAGGTGATCTACCATCACTTTAACTAATCACTGTATAGTTGTTCTTATTGCTGGAAAGTTTTTTTTTCTAAAATTCAGGGAAGGTTATTCTTCCTTGTACCTTAAGTCCATTATACCTTGTTTTGTATTCTGGCATGAGAAATAACAGATCTACATGGGGCTGCCTTAGAAGCCTACTCAGAAGCTGCATTTAATGCAAACTCTGGTGGCTAACATACTTATTACTGAGAACCTCTAGTGCAGGGGTCCCCAATCCACAGGCCACAGACCAGTAACGATCTGTGGCCTGTTAGGAGCTGGGCTGCACAGCTGAAGGCGGATGGCAGGCAAGCGAGCAAAACCGAACACCCCCCTCCCCCCGGTCTTCCCCGAAACCAGTCCCTGATGCCAAAAAGATTGGGAGCAGTGTTTTTTTTTTTTTAATTTGATTTATATGCCGCCCTTCTCTGGAGACTCAGGGCGGCTTACAGTGCGTTAAGTAATAGCCTTCATACTTTTGTATATTTTATACAAAGTCAGCTTATTGCCCCCACAAACTGGGTCCTCAATTTACCTACCTTAGAAAGGATGGAGTCAACCTTGAGCCTGGCAAGATTTGAACTTACTTTAATTGCAGACAGCTGGTGTTAAATTACAGTGCTTTAGTCTGCACAGCTATCCAGGCTCCTGTAAAATATAGTGTTATATTTTACTGGAACTATGGGAACTCCTTTGGCTTCCAGTAATCTTCAGGTAGTGATAATTTAAACTTTAAAGGTATAAAAGCCCCTTTTGACTTGGCATTTGGGTATCTGCAGATTTATCACCTACATGTAGATTCATTGCATTCGGTGCATTATTTTCAGGCTGGGATATTTACAGTCCCTCAGTGTGAGACTGTTGGGCATGAGAGAATTTTTTTTCAGTATGTGCTCTGTTCCTGTGGAATATTCTACTAAGATATGGATAATGCCCTCTCTTATGGTTAGATGAAGATTTCCATCTAACCATCAGATGAAGATTTTCTTGGGAAACATTATTGTTTCTATTGAGATTTTTAATGTAAATGTCATGGTAGGCTGGATTTTGGCAACCATGGTAGGTTGAATGTTGTGTCTTATTCCTCCTCAGTTAGCTTTTCAAGGCTAAACAGTCCAAGCTTCTTGAATTAGGGTTTACCTCTCCTCTCCTACTAACGAAGATTGCAACCACCCATTTAGGAATGAGTGGAATCACTGCAAGGCAATGCCCCCAACCCTTAGCCCTCACATGCAGCCCAAAGGAATACCATGGTCACCGGTAACAAAAGCTGCCCAAAGAACTAACAAGAACAGATAGGCTGCACTTCTTCTACCCAGGTCATGACAAAATCCAGTTCAGTGACTAATATTGTTTCTGTCCAAAGATAGGGCTTGAACCCTTATTGAAAAGGTGATACATAATCATGGATGATGATGCATTTATGGCAAACAGATTTGGCATTAACTACCAGGACCTTCAGGCCATTGGTGCCAGCAAACCACCTAGTCCCCAGGATGAGGTTGACAGGACTGGAAGGGGTGACTGCCAGCAAATGGAGGTCTTCTTTCCCCTGGAATAACTACCTACATATTTTTTATTCTGGTTTTTGGACCCTTTTATTTATTTATTTATTTAAAAATGATTTATTTTTTAATTCTCATATCTCTGAAATACATTCCAAAATAAAACATAACATGGTTAAATATTTTCTAGTCTGAATTTTTCCAAGGAAGATGTTGGAAAGCATGTTGCTTTAGACAAGTTTTGTCTAAAGTTTTGTCCACCTTAATGAATATGAAATCTTGAGGGTCAGAGGACACATTGTGTAGCTCTAAAGTAACTGGTCATAAAGGGTAGGCAGGAAGATTTAATACCTTAGTTATCAAGAACAAGGTATCTTTCTAAAGCTAACACACACACACACACACACCCAACATAACAATTTTCTCCCATGCTCAACAGTTAAAAGTTAGGATTCAAACTGGTACTGTAGTTTACTGAGACTGAAATTAAGAGCAAATGAAAAACAAATTGTATTCTTATTTTTTTTTCTCAACATTTTTTAAACTTATAAAATAAAATGCAAAAATACAAAAGCAAATAAGAAGACACTGTAGGGAGGAAAAGGGGAAAGAAAAGTGAGGGGAGGAGGGAGAAAAAAGCACTGACTTCCGATTCCCTCTGTTGCAGTAGACTAAAGCATTAACATCGAACTTCAACTTTTTACTTTTCCATAATAATATAAACTAATCATTTCTATAACAACAAGTCAATCTAATCAGTAAAACCTAAAATCAAAGTTTCATTTTCCCCCCCTCAAGCACAAAGTCCAGAAGCAGTCTCCATGTAGCAACAAACTTACATTCTTTTCTTTGATCAGTCAATTTAGCCATCTCTGCCAACTCCATCAGCTTCTGTAGCCATTCGTCCATGGTGGGAATCGAAATGTTCTTCTATTTTTGTGACAAATTATCTTCTTAAAAAAAAAAAACCTAGAGAGAATACAAAGTAGTTACAAAAGAGTTTTCTTTTTGTTCTATCCTGTGTTTGGACTCTCTTGGAAGTTAAAAGCAATGGGACCTGCATATTGCTAATAGGGCCACAGGTTGTGCACTTGTAGATTACATAGAATTTGTATGAGCATGATCAATAAATGATTTATTACATCTGCTCAGAGGCAAATTATGTTTCAAAAATTATAAATTAGGTCTTTAATTCGGGGACAAGGTCGTACATTTAAAATAGCGTAATGGCATGATTGAGGGACTCCCAGTCTCAATATGTTTCTTCCCATCTGGTGAAATTAGCTAAAGTGGGCATGCTCTGGGTCCAAATTACCAACCAGTTAGACTACTTAGGTTGGTAATTTATACTAAGGAATGAACAAGGAACCCTATTCTCTGTGTCTTCTCAGAAGATCCCAGTTAAAAAAACAAACAAACCACTGTTACAGTATTCCCTGGTTTGTCAGGTGTGGTAGGCTTCTATTTCCCTATCCAGAGACACACACTATGAGATGGACAGCATATAAATTTAATTGATTGATTGATTGATTGATTGATTGATTGATTAATACATTTTCTGGCTGGTTAGTTGCCTTGTTCACAGTCTGGTCTCTAATATCTCCAATATATATGGGATTATGACGGTTTAGTGTGAGATAGGTAGGCTGATAATGAGATTAGATATAAGCGACAAATATATCACTTATATATGGGGGGGGGGGGTGTACAGCAAATGCTCTGTTCTCCAACAAATAGCTTAGGTGAACTAAGAATGTGTGGCAAGGATGGATTGAAATATTCTCTCAATCACATGTTATTTTTAATGAAGGAGCTCCTTACCAGAAATTTATGAATAACAAATATTCCCTCTCCAAATGCTAGCACAGTAGGAAAAAAGATCATGCTTGATGTAGCTTATAAGAAATCAGTAACTTTTATAAGTACCAAGCCTCAGAAAAGTTAATTATTTTTTTGCTCCTACACTACATTAGAACTGCATTATGATGCTGGGTTAGGCTAAGTGAAATCTTACATCTTCAGTAGGTGGAGGAAAGCAATATATTTTTGATTCAGTTGTTCTTCCTGCTGTTTCAGGTTGAGGATAATTTTAATATATTCTTTAAAAAATTAAGAGGAAAAGTAATTTTTCCTTCCTTCCTTCCTTCCTTCCTTCTTCCTTCCTTCCTTCCTCCCTCTCTCCCTCCCTCCCTCTCTCCCTCCCTCCCTCCCTCCCTCCCTTTCTCTCTCCAGAATTCTGAATGTTAACAAAATAATTAAACACTTTCTATTTCAAGTAAAATAAATCAGAAACATAACATTGTAATTAAAGAATTGAGGCAATCAAGATACAATATAACAAAATTTTGTTATATATAGTTATATAAAGTTATATATATATATAGTTATATAAAGTTATATACATATATAGCTTTATATATGTTATATAAAGCTATAAAGTAGCTTTATATAAAATGAACCGGATAGTCGGAGCGATATGGAAGAGGGTCTTGCCTCCTTATAGAAGTTACGCAATGGAATAAAATGGCCAATGAATTCAATGGATCCATCTTTACAATGACACATAAGGAAAATAAGGAAACAAATTTGTGTTCTCATCCTTTCTATAGAATTAAGTGGTGTTTTAATCCAAAGTTTATTATCACAAATAAGACTTTATAGTCAGACATTTTTCTTATTCATTTTCTTGATAAAGAATAATTGAGAGTTACTTTTTGCAGATAAGCAGAATTGTCTGTTTAAAATTGGTTTTGCTTGTCCTTTTTTCTCATTATGGAATATTGAATTGTACTCTGCAACTGTTTGATAAAATGAAATCATTAAAAGTAAATAACTTCTGCAAATGTTCTGTAGAAGTTAAAGAATATAATTAATTTTAAAGGTTCAATTTGGAGGAAGCTTACAGAGAAAGTAACTTGAAACAATAGAAAACTGCGGTACATTCTGGTGAAATGTTTGTCAAGTGACATGACCACTAATCGACTGTGTGTGAATGAGAGGGGGGGGAGGTAGGTAGGTAGGTAGGGAAGCGAAGCTACAAAGATTGGTTGCTGCCGCCTCATTTGGATAAAATTCTCTTGTGCAACAATCCCAGTTACTCAAACTCTAGTGTGCCTTGTTGTTGGGTACAGGAATATGGATGTAATTGTGCGCAATAGTTGTAAATTGTTTGATGATATAAAGAAGACAGTGGAGATTTTTTTTCATTTTAGTCTTGCAAGAGTCTATTAATGTAGCTTTACAATAAAATAGAATTAACTCATCTGGTTGTGTTTCTTTTCTGGTTTACCTCGTAAATATCAATCTTGCAAGTCTAAAGATACAATTCTTGCCGCCACCACCCAACTCAGTCTCAAAAAAACTAGGGAGTGTCTCTTCTGATCCTGTTGCCCCATCCACTATCCAGGTGTGGGCTATGCTGTCTCTTTGACTGTTCCCTTGCCGGTGTCTTTTTGCCCACTTTCCCAATACAGTTACAGATAGACAGACAGACAGACAGATAGACAACAAACAAATGGGGTTCTTGTGTGACAAATGATCTCAGATATGATTCATTTTCTAATCTGCTGGTTATACACATTTCATTTATTTATCCCTTAAACTAATGATAGAGCATAGAGAAATTGAGAGAATAAATCAGACCATTATTAGGCTTGAAACTTTAATTCCTTCAGTTTCAAATAAAATAGAGGTAAAATAATTCCTTTGCATATAAAGAACTTACCCTATATCTTTGGACTTATATTACATAAAATATATTTGCATATTTTCTGAAATATGTTTGTTTAGCTGTTAACCTCTTACAAATGAGGAAACCTATTTATTTTAGAATGTGCTACTTTTAATTTTTCCCTCTGGCGAAGTTCTTGCACTATATGAAATTGTGCCTTTATTTTCGGGTTTTTTTTAACTCTATAGAGATAAGAACTATTATCACGTTTACCATAAAAACAAATCTTGAAAAAGATAATGGATGGTTTCTATAGCGATAGATCCTGATTTTTTTAAATACAAGAAATTTATGAGATCTTTTTTGAGCAGTATTCCATTGTCCTCATAATCTTAACTTCCTATTATACATTATCTTAACCTCCCAAATAGCATTGCATCGTGTCTAACATTTAATTGGTAGATTAAAAATTATAGGAACATCTGTATTCAGATTATCCCATCTGCCACAATCTACTCGGTAAATACATTTCATATAAAGCACAAGATGTATATCACAAATTGGCCATGGAGTTCTCTTAGTCGTTAAGTTAAATAACTATGAAGTTGGTGACGGGGCGGTTGGAAAGCTATCTCTAACCATGTATCTGTGTACGTTTTGACTTTGAAAAGTAAGGAATGCCTTTTGGCTGTTCTTAAATCAATGATGAAAGCGTTTTCTATTGGGTTTTAATTGCTAAGTTGTCATTTTTCGCTGTGAAACAAGAGAAAAAGTTCTCTGAAATGTAAATATTCCAATAACTGTATACCCACAAAGAAACAGTGTGTACATGCTTGTGCCTATGTCGTTTCTAAACAAACTTCATAGTTTCAATTCTAGGCAAAGTCCAAAAATGGATCAGTTTTAAATATAAAATGAAAAGAAAGCTGGGTGACAAATGAATGATTCAATTTTGTTCCCATTTTTCTATTTAGAGCCATATATTCCTTCAACTGTTCACTTTAAGTTTTAGTTGCTAATATGCCACTGTGGATTAAAATATTTCTATTGGCCCTTTATAACCTTCACATATAGCATAACATTCTTCTGCCTTTCAGGGCTATTATCAACCACTTCAATCCAAAGATAGAGTCCTATGCTGCTGTTAATCACATCTCACAGCTCTCTGAAGAACAGGTGAGTTGCATACTTCTTTTCTAGTGATAACCCAGGTCATTCTTGATTATACACTGTAGTCTAGAAAGAACTATTCCCCCATCTAGCTGAGACAAAAGTAATTGGGATTACTGTTTGGTTTTTTCATAATTTGGCCTCTTTTGGTTTCTTTTCTCCCTGCCCAATGGGAGAAAGTAAAATAAGTTGAGAGAAGAAAAAATTGGCAACTGTGTTGAAATACCATCTGTAGAAAAGGAATGGGGTTTTGTGAATTGCAGACTAAGGCAGCTACTTGTCATAGGCCAGCTCAACTTTACTGTAATTAATGATTGAGATGTTCTACAACAGGAGTGTCAAACTGGCAGCCTATGGGCCAGATGCGTCACACGCAGGCCACGCCCACCCTGGCTCTGCAAAGGCAAAAAAGTCACGATACATCATGGTATGTCATGTGATGCGATTGAGTTTGACACCCGTGTTCTACAGGAAGTGAATAAAGTAAAAGGCAGTTGATGGCAGATCCTCATTCCTGATGGGTTCAGTTTATGGAGTTGCCATTCAGAACAAATAAAAAAGGGAAGGCTTTTTTTTTGAGCCAAACTTTATTCCTGGTGGTTTTGTGGAAAAGTACACATAGAGTTTGTTTGTAATAATATGAACATGAGTTCTCATTGTTACCTTTGGGATCCCCCCTCCTCCCTCCCAACTTTATAGGTTAACCTCCAGCATGCTTTTTCATGAAAATTTAAGATACTTAATTTGCCAACTCAATTTTTCTGGCAAAATTTGCTGGTCCTAGTACTGTTTTCAATGATGTTACATTTAACCGAACCTCATATATTGTATCTTAATTCATGCTCAGAGAAGCCTTTAAAAAAACCCTTTAATTATTTTTAGTATTTGAAAATGGCTGGGAGGAAGGGTGGCAAAGACTGAACGTGGGAGGTTTCCTTACCATTATTTGGTTTAGACGCCTAGTTGTAAGAAAGAGCAGCAGCAGCTTCTCTCTGTCACTACAGTACAGCATTCATCTGCAGTAGTTCAGGGAGGTCAGGCTGAATTCTTTCTTCGCCATATGCCTGTGCTTTAAATAAAACCATCAGCAGTAGCAGCAGCAGCAGGTGGCAGGTAATGAAATCAGCTTTGATACATAGAACAGTTTGAGGAGAGATTATTAGGAAGCAGAGAAACAGTTTGGCTTCCTATTTCAAAGAGAAGTATTATCTTAAATTGGCAGAAATGCTTAAAGAAGTAAAAAAAAATCCATAAACCAATAACCAAGGAAGAGAGGAATTAAGCTAGAGCAATGTTAAGTGGTAGCCAGCTTTGGTTTTGCAAATTAAAGCTTTGTCTTAGGTGCCAAATTTTAACCAAATATAGAAGTGTCTATTTTTCTTACATTATCTTCCATTTCATGTACGTGTAATTTGATTCCTAACTTGGAACATATTTGTTTTAAACCACCTTTTTAAAAACTAGCAAGCAGACAGTTACAGAATAAACTAGACAACCTGTGACCCATTGGGTCATCCTTTCAGAAACACTTACCTAAACAGAGAAAGGGTATGACCACAAACAAGCAAAAAAAATAGTGGGAGTGGGAACGACTTCAGTTTTTCTGCCGACTTCCCTATTGATATTACTTCTGGGAAGGTGAGAGGGAGTGTGAAAATCATGCATCTGTCTCCATGGTTATGTCAAGGAACTGCCTGTCACTTTGCTGGACAGAGGAGAACAGGGGAACTGTGTACTGTGAGGAAAACTGAATCCCTTCTCTCCATCCTCGTGTGCCCAAGGACCCCTCTGTTCAGGGAAAAAGAGAGTTCGCTCATTGAGCACCAGACCCACCTTGCTAGCAGACATCCAAATCATTGTCTCTCCCTTCCCTTACTGCTCACCCTGTTAAGAGCCACAGTTTGGCCACAGTTCCAAAGCAGCCCACTGCTCACCATCAGGCCTCACCACCCCTCGATGGGGTGCAGGGGCAAAGGGAGGCAAGAAACAGGGCAGGGATACACCATTTCATGTGTCGTTGCATCATGCAACCTACAGGTTTATAAGAAGTGTAGTCAGAAGGCATAGCGGTGCTGAAACAATTGTTAATTTGCCAAATTTCAATCCTATATGAGTGAAGGATCTCTGATTTTGGACACATTCTGTAAGTTAAGCCATTTGAACTATGTTAGCTCAATAACTGATTTCCTATGATGCACTGTTTTGCCCAAGTGAAGGTTACAAACAAACACAAAAAATTTAGTTGTATATAGATGACAAGAATGTTAGGATACATTTAGTCAACTGGGTTCCTTGCTTAGCAAACTTGGGTGACAAAAGAAGGAATTTAATCCTGGTTGCTGAGTTAACAAAACTACCTGGAAGATTCATTGGAAGATATTACATACTCAGATTTTGAAGTCCCTTTCCAACGTCATCACAGGAATCATTGAAAAAAGAATGGCTATATTTTGCAGTTGTTGGATAGTTTTGAGAGCCTGACTCACCCATCCTCTTCTCTCCCCCCACCAAACTCTAATCTAGATAATCATCTTACAAGAGCCTTAGATCTGTATCTAGCACTGTAATCCTGGATATAGGACCAAGCTGTATTTTAAGTAATGATTAAACTTTAACCAGCCACTTGATTTAAATTGCATTAAAATATATATCATGGTATTTTGTGCTATAGGTTGACTATGTGAATAGTTTGTAATTTATGTTACTGCATCAATTCTAACAAAATAGTTAATTGTGATGAAGTCAAACACCACTTTACTTATGAAGTGTGAATTCTCTTTAACCTGTTTCATACAGGTTTTAGCATACCTAGCTGGGCAATTTGGAAACAAATTGATAATAATATCAGCAAATAGCCCAAGCCTGCAAAGCTGAAGTGAGGAAAGCTAAGGTTCACAATGAACAAAAGCTTGCGACAAAAGTAAAAAATAACAAAAAAAGCTTCTTCCAACATGTTAAAAACACGAAAAAAGTCAAGAAAACAATTGATTCATTGCTGGGAGAAAGTGGCAAGAAGGTGACAAGCATTAGGGAGAAAGCAGAACTATTTAACTCATTTTTTGCATCTGTCTTTACACAAAGGGAAAAAACAGTCCAACCTATCAAAAACACCACCACAAAAAACAGATTAGGAACACAAGTTTAAAAAAGGGGGAAAAATGGTAAGTGAGCACCTGTCTACCCTAAACAAGTTCAAATCACCAGGACTAGATGTACGACACCCCAAGGTTCTGAAGGAACTGGCAGACAAGATCTCAGTACCACTGAACTATATCTTTCAAAGATCCTGGAGCACTGGGGAACTGCCAGAGGACTGGAAAAGAGCTGATGTAGATCCAATCTTCAAAAAAGGAAAAAAAGGAAACTACAGACCTATCAGCCTGACCTCAATACCAGGGAAGATTCTGGAAAAGATAAGCAATGAATCAGCGAACACTTAGAAGCAAACCAAGTAATAACCAAAAGCCAACATGGGTTTATGAGCCAACTCATCAAAGTTGCAGATGACACCAGGCTAGCAGGAATAGCCAACACTTCGGACGATAGTCTTAAGATACAGAAGGATCTTGACAGACTTGTACATTGGGTGCTATCTAACAAAATGAAATTCAATGGTGAAAAAAGTAAGGTTCTACATTTAGGCAAGGAAAACAAAATGCACAGGTACAGTATATGTAGTACCTGACTCAATAGTAGTAATTGTGAGAGGGATCTTGGAGTCCTAGTGGACAACCATTTAAATATGAGCCAGCAGTGTGCAGCAGCTGCCAAAAAAGGCAACACAGTTCTAGGCTGCATAAACAGAGGCATAGAATCAAGATCACTTGGAATACTGTATCCAGTTTTGGTCGCCACAATGTAAATTATGCAAATTTTAATCGGTTTTTAAATGATTGGGGTGTTTTAATCTGTCTGGGCCAAATTGTTTAATTCGATTTTACTTTGTTTTTAAATTTTGTATCTATGTATTTTTACTGTTTGGCTGTTCACCACCCTGAGTCCTTCGGGAGTAGGGCAGTATATAAATCAAATAAAGTAAGTAAGTAAATAAGTAAGTAAGTAAAAAAGATGCGGAGACTGTAGAAAGAGTGCAGAAAAGAGCAACAAAGTTGATTAGGGAACTGGAGGTTAAAACATATGAAGAATGCTTGCAGGAACTGGGAATGTTTAGTTTAAGGAAAAGAAGGACCAGGGGTGACATGATAGCAGTGTCCCAATATCTCAGGGGCTGCCACAAAGAAGAGTCAAGCTATTCTCCAAAGCACCTGAGGGCAGGACAAGAAGCAATGGGTGGAAACTAATCAAGGAGAGAAGCAACCTAGAACTAAGGAGAAATGTCCTGACAGTTAGAACAATTAATCAGTGGAACAACTTGCCTCCAGAAGTTGTGAATGTTCCAACACTGGAAGTTTTAAAGAAGATGTTGAATAACCATTTGTCTGAAGTGGTGTAGGGTTTCCTGCCTGGGCAGGGGGTTGGACTAGAAGACCTCCAGGGTCCCTTCCAACTCTGTTCTGTTATAATTCTGTAAATCATCAAAGAGAAAGTATCACTTGGTGCTTGATAGAGCGTCTAATTAAGAAGGAAGGGCAGGCATAGAGAAATCAGATTTCAGAGAAAGAACTTGACATTGCCATGCAGTAGTTGAAAAATCCTGCTCCTGTATTCAGTGTAGAAAAAAATTAGGAATTCTAATCTGCCTTTGTTGATCAAACTCCTCCAGGATTTTCCTATTTTGTATTATAAAATCTATCAAACACCTTCAATTGGACATTAAAACTTCTTAGTTGGAGTCAGTGTATCAAGTTTATAAGTTAGAAGACAACCTGTAGAATTTTGTTATAAAAAGATTCTGAAGCCTTGTACCTAAGTTATTCTTTGTTTTATTTTTCCTATTCCCCTTTGGCATTCTGTTTGTTAGTTATAAAACCAAAACTTTTACAAGGAACTAGCTTGTTTCTAAATGAACTTTGACCTTGAGGTTTAAAGGGAAAGAATCAAATAAAAAATCAACTTCCACACTTCCTCCATGCTGTGAGAACCCTCGCATTTACCCACTGATCTGTCTACTTCCTGCAAATGAAATCTAATTCAATATTTATTTGTTTGTTTACAGTTATTTGCATGCTGTCTATTCAGTTAGGCCTAGGTAATTATAATTGCAGTTCTATTTGGTTTTCCACATGCCATTGTGGGAACAGTGATAAGAAAAGTTATGTAAATAATTGAATTATTAACCATCAAGCCTTTAAGTGATTCCTCATATTCCACTGAAATAGTCTAATTTTTCTGGCTAGGGAACTTGTCCTAAATTATATTCATGTTTCTGAACTTCATATTAAGAATTGCTTCCAATCATCTCCACTATGTTCACAGTGCAGACTTTTTCAGTTACATAATATATGGGTCATTGTGTATCTTTGGTTGCCTCTTCCCCCCTTCTGCATTCTGGTAGAGTGCTCATGGCAGAGTAATTGAGTTTGATTCTAAGAATGACTTGGTGAGTTTGTTGATCAGTTTTCTTTTCTCAGAGGATGGTGAAATCATGTAATTGTATAATAGCAGAACATTAGATACTCGACAGCCTTTAAATATGCATACAGACCATATTTGTCTATATCCATTTTTACAGCAATACAACTAAAGTAACTGAAGGTAAAGTAAGAAAGATGTCCAGGAGTGGTTAATTTTGCATAACATTTTTCCTTTCCAGGCTATTTAATAGCAATGTTTAATTTCTTCTGCTACACTTATTGATCTGATGTGTTTCTTAATTAGTCACTGTTTATTGTTATGTTGTGAGAGTTCTATTACTCTCAATCGTCTGTTTTTCGTATGTAGCACTAGCACTTTTTAAAGTTTTTATCCATTTGCTTTTATTCTTTTATTTCAAACATACCTCACCCCAAAAAAACCCTTTCCAGAACTTTGTTTGCAAAACTGCTATTGTAGCCAGATTCTCCACTGTTCTATACTGAGCTGGGAATGTACAAAGGCCCCTGATAGAAATAGGTAAAAATGAAACAATTGTACTAAGTACCTCTTGGATGGTTTAAGCAGAAATTAGCATGGCTATAAACCAATTGTATTTTGATTGAGTCTTCATGCACACTATATATGTAGGTATGTCTCTTTATAAAATATGTATTGATTCCATTAATAAATTACATTATTCAGACATATTCAATACATGGAAACAAATGCAGGAAGAAGTTGGCACTCATTATTAACTATATCCTGTCCTTACACCTATCAAAATTTCATAAGTGTCTGGTTTTCATGAAGTATGAAGACATTATTAGAATCTTAACCTTTGTCATCAGGGTTTAAATACCAGACTAACTGATTGTGTTGAACTGCTGAAGTAGCAGTTGTGCATATATATTTATTTATAGTATGCATAGTGCTCATTTACAGTTGTGGTAGCACATTCAAATTTAGTAATATATTTTGATTGCTTTGGAGCATACTCATGACAACACTAATTGTATCCAGGAAATATACTTCCTTAACAGGAGAGGGAGAGAGTAATTATTTTAGTGCATTTTAGTGATTTCCATTAAATTTAATGTGCCAAATGCATTAAAACAAATGTCAGTGGAACAGAATGAAATGGGCAAAAGAACCATTTCTGAGCTAAGATTGTTTATGGTGTACCAGGAGGAATTTCATTTTTATTTGCTAGGAAGAAATGATCCCAATCATGCCACTGTTCTCCTAATTGTTTCAGCTATGTATTAACTACATAAAACATTGTGGCTATTTATAGTAATATATTTTTTAAATTGTTCAAGGTGATTTGCATATATCAAAGAGAAAAGGATAGGACTTAATTTTGCCAATTAGAAAACATATACAAGCTTTTTAAATCCTGTCTTCATAATTTTTATAAATTTACTCAAGGCAGCCAACATCCTTTCTTCTCCTTTCTTTGCCCCACAACAACCACCCTATGAAGTGAATTGGGTTGAGAGAAAGTACTTGGCCAATATCACCCAGCCAGCTTTCACTGCTAAAATGGGACTCACAGACTCCTGATTCCTGGCTTAATCACTAGGTGAAATTGGCTCTCTTAGTCTAGTAGCAATGTTAGTGTAATAATTATTTTTTAAAAAGTACTGATAATCAGAGAAGTAGAGCATAGATCCAAGTACTAGCTACTTCTACATTTCCCTTGCTAAATATTCTTACTTTTAATATTTATATCTAAATAATACATGTTGTAACTTCTGAGGAAAGATCCAGCACCAATAAAATTGCTACTGCCCAAATAGAAAATTAAGAATTTCTTAGCAGTTTTTAAGTAAAAGAAGCACCGGGTTGTGGGCCAGTGATTCCCACACATCAAGTTGAGTTATTGTTATTGTTTTTTGAGATGGTTAGTGACTGCTCATTTTAAAAAAAAAATCCTAATAATCTCCTAAAGTACATTTCTTAATGAGAAATTATCTTTCCTAGTATCATGAGTTAATGTTGTGGAATTTGTGGTATATATTGAGACTTTAAAAAAAACCAAACAGAATATTTGTACAAGTACAAAAGTATGCTGTTGGTCAGCCTTGCCATTAAGTGTCTTCTGCATTGAGCTATTGTGTCTCTGGATTAGTGAAATAAAATCAAAATAGTCTGCATTTAAGAGAGATTAATTTACAATTTATTAGATTTAAGATTAAAACTTTTAATTATCTGCCTTTTCAGTGTATTTTTTTCTCTTTTAAATCTTCCCTGAAGTTAAGGCAACAGTAGATACCAGACGCTTCCAAGCTCCAAGCTTGAAGATATTATATGCAGACTATTTTCTTCATTACCGAGGCTTAAATATATTGTGATTATGATTTTTTTCAGTACATTTGGGACATTTCAATAGAGACTGGTTCTTTGCCTCTTATTGCTTTGTCCTAGATTATTCAGCCTGCATTGATGACAATCTTTTTCTGAAGTGATAAAGTAGGGCAAAAATGGTAGCAAATCCATCAATGTGTCATCTACTTGTCTTTCCAAAAGAGGCACAGACAGTAAAATTGCATGAAAGCTATGAGTGCTGCCTTTGTGGTTAGTTTCCCTCTGATTTTCTAATGCTACAAGTTGAAGTGTAAGGTGTCATCAGCAAAACCTAACAGGCCCAATAGAAACTTAAATCTTCCCTTATCAGTATAGAATTATTACACTAGTTCTTGTTTGCTAGAGAAGAAGGCAGAGACCTTTTTGATGGGCTCCCTTTTCCGTGGAAGTTTTCATTTCAAGACCTATAACAATTACTGTATCACTGGCAGGTTCAGCAGGTTGAAAACATTATAAAACTTTTTGCAGTTAGCAAACAAGAACTAGTGTAACAATTCTATACTGAAAAGGGAAGATTTAAGTTTCTATTAGAAATAAGATGGGTTAGAATCCAGAAATGACATGTTGAGTTGGGCATTTTAGTTCACGTCTTCTCCTATGCCTTCAAGTCAGCCTTACTCCTGGTGAAATGTACCTGCAGTTTTCTTGGCAAGATTTCAGAAGTGCTTTCCATTGCCTGCTGCCTAGGGCTGAGAAAGAGTGACTTGCCCAAGGTCACCAAGTTAGCTTTGTGCCAAAGAACTCCTGGTCTCCTGGTTTCCAGCCTTGAACTTTAAACCACAAGTGTAAAGTGGCTTGCTACTTTGGTCCACTAGTTGATAGAAATAAACTTACTGTAGAGGATATGAGCAGACAAAGCTTTCTGGAAATTATTAGAAGCTCTTATTTTAGTTCTCAGAAGCATTGGTTATGTGCCCAATAATAATTAAAAGCTCCAGTCTTGAATCTCGTAATACAGTGCTGTTCTCTAACTGAAATAGCTGGAAATTAAACAGTTAATGGTAAAGACTCAGTTATATTGTTAAAAAGTGGCTTGGTAATTATTTTTATCCTTGGGCTAATAAAACTGTAGTTCAGAATCCTTTCTTGCTTGTGAACATTAATCATAATCTGTTTTATGTGAATATCAAATAAATGAATAAATAAATATTGTGCTTTGAAGCATCTATTTTTTAAAAAAAAGTTGGTGGTTGTTTTCTTTTTCTCTTTAACTATATAAGATATTTTAAGAACTATACTCTTGAAAATAGCCTTAAAATATATTTAAATATACTTGGATTTACAAAGTATGATTTTTCAAAGTCATGAAGGATTATTAAATCTAATTATGTATGTATTATTTGTTTTTATTTGTGTTTGAGTATATAAATTAGGATGGGCTATGGTAATTCATTGAAATGAGCAAAATGCTTTTCTGTTTCCACCATTAATTCCTTATGTCAGTTAGTGAGTCCTTTATTATGGTCAGTCACAAAATTAAAACTTACAAAGTAAAAGATAAAATAACAATAATTAGGTAACCAATATAATTGGTTGCAGTGAGTTTGACGGATAATAAAATAAAATTTGGCCACTTTCAAAGCAACTCAGAATAACAGAGTTGGAAGGGACCTTGGAGGTCTTTTAGTCTAACCGCCTGCTCAAGCAGGTGACCGTATGTCATGTAAATCAAATAGCTGCCAATCTCTTCTTTAAAACCTCCAAAGATGGAGCACCCACAACTTCTGAAGACAAGCGGTTCCACTGCTTAATTGTTTTCACAAGGTTGGATCTCTCTTTGATAAGTTTCCATCCATTGTTTCTTGTCCTGCCTTCAGATGCTTTGGATAATAGGTTGACCCCATTCTTTTTTATGGCAGCCCCTTATATATTGGAAGACTGCTATCATGTCACCCCCTAATCCTTCTCTTCATTAGACTAGACATACTCAGTTCCTGCAACCATTATTCATATTTTTAGCCTCCACTTCCTCCTAATCATCTTGTTGCTCTTCTTCACTCTTTTTAGAGTCTCAGTATTTCAACAACTCAGTCATACTGATCATCTAATAACAACTGTACATAAAGTAAATCTGAATGACCTGGAAATTTACTTAAGAATATTTTTTAAATAAAATAATTAATGCAATCGTACTTGAATTGAATTTTCAACAGCTCTTTTGCTAGTAGGAGAGAGTCTCAAAGAATGAAGGGTTTTCTTGAATTTTCCTTCAAGAATGGCTCTTAGATTTTTTTAAAAAATTGTTAAGACTTAGAGCCCTTTTAAATTTAGGAATAGATATTTAGGTTAAATGTCCTTTAACAAACAAAGGACTGGGCTATTTTTAAAAAAATCTCTAGGGAAATCCAACAAATGTAATTGTTTTTCTACATCCATAGCACTTTTGTTTAACACTCTACATTGCCTCAGTAAAAGCTTTTTGCCTTCACCATTTTATAAGTGTTTAATGAACAAATGTAAACAGTTTTGTTTCTCTATATAAAATTATAAATAGTAGGTCTTTCAGATTCAATTTTAGAAATGTTCCTTTAAGGATACAGGAGCACCCTTAAAGCATCTGGATAGTGGATATAGCATCTGGGACTAATTTCTTCCCTTCTAGAATTGCAGTTCCAGCCATGTTGTAGCCTCCAGAAAGTTTGCTACATGTTTGTTGGCTGAAAGCACCACTCAGGATCATTTTTATCCCTCTTTTAGTTAGTGCAACCTTTAGGCTTAGAATAATTCTATCCCATGGTTAGAAGGCAGAATAAAGATTCATCAATTTCTAGAAAAAGAACCTCCACTATCAATTTTCTGTATTTCTCAGATCTATACTTATAGGGCTTAATGGGACAAAATTTACTGTAAACCTAAATTGATGATGTTAAGAAACTGATGTCACTAAAGGGCCATGGCAGTTGGAATAAAAAATAAGAACCATATGAACCTGTGTGCAAAACAAGTTTATTAAAATATTCCTGTGTGAGAAATTCCCAATAACTTGCTTTTATTATGGTTTAGTTGCAGGCAACATAAAACTGCTGGATACATATATTTTCAGCATCTGTAATTCAACATACATTTAATGGTGTTTTCATAAACAGCTGTAATTTCATGCAGAGCACTTCTATGTTGTACATACTGGATATTATCATTAATTGGTTCACTTAATTATTGAACTACAAATCTTTTGACTGCCTTGAACTATCCATTGTGTACTATGAGTGACAGTTGATTAAGTCCCTAGTCAGATTGTTTTTGCAAAAAGCAAGATTGGGGAGCTTATGTTCTGCAGATGTTGCTAAACTACACTTACCAGTTATCCCTACTAATATAGTTAATGGAAAGGAACCAGTATTAGGAGCTGTAATTCAACAAGTTCTGGAAATTCCACTTCCATCTCTGCCTTTGTATTCACTTTTTTTAATCCATACATAAGAGATTAGTATAAAGTGCTATAGTGGAGACAGTCTGATATTTCTTTCCTGTAAATGAAAAAAATTATACCGCTGTTGGTCTGTCACAATTGCTTTACTTATATGTATGTTGAGCAAAATCATTTATGAAAATGATAGATACAGAAATAATAATTTTATTTATAACTAAGGACAACCACAATTAAATCAAACATTATATACAATATAAAACAGTATCTGCAATAAAACCATGAAATAATGCATGATTTAAAAATTATATAGATCATTCTGCCTTTTTTTTTGGATCCACAAATATCAGATATGGAAATAAGCTTTCTGCAGGTGGGACCTTCTGTAAAGTTGTTTGCTATCTCTTTCCTCTCTACCTGCATGCTATACCATTTGCCTTGTAATAGGTGAAATTAGCTTGTTCCATCCATATTTATGATCATATAAATGAACTATTGCACAATAGAATATCTTTATTTGATTGTTCTGTGAAGTTTTTACCTGTGATATTTTTTCTCCCCCACCCAACCACCATTGCAACAAATTTGGAGAAGGATATTAGGACATCTCAAACAAAATTGTGTTCACTTTTTGTTTAGTCTCTCATGTGGAAACCATCAGTACTGTCTTTATAAGCAGCTCTTCCTTTGGTTTGTTAGAGTCTTTCAGCTGCCTTATGCTACTGCTGCATGCCAATCAAGTAAATCAATAAGGACATCCTCAAGTTTGACTCTTGATGACTGGCAGCATCCATGCTGTTTTCTTGGCAGTATTAGGGAAATAATTCATCACTGCCATCTTTCAGGATTTTTTAAAAACATGATAGCATAGCTAACGAATGTGGAATTCCCAGCTAGCCCTGTATCCAAGTACCAACTGCAGTCAATCCTGCTTAATTTCCAAGATCAGCCAAGGTTGGCTAAGTGCTGCTTATTGCTTGAGGCTATAGACTAGTTCCTTATTTCTTTATTTGACAATCAATTACTAAAGCACAACCATTTGACCAACTCTTGGTTGTATACCTGGCAAACCAACTATAGACTATCTAAATAATTTAAATCAAATTTGTATTCATTATAACACTAGAAGAAAATAATAATAAACGTGTAGGGCAAGACAGAAAGCCCAAAGCTCACTGAGCTAACATGATCTCAAGGACCTTCCTGAATGCAAGAAAGGTAGAGACCATTTGCACCCTTCAGAAGATGCAAGTTACATAACGTAGGGTCTGCTACTGAGAAACCCTCATTGGTATGAACTAGTCCCTTGACCTCCTGCAGAGGAATCTGGACCTATTCTTTCTCAAGAAACTAGAGAGCAGCTTCACTGTATGCTGATTTGATTGCTCTGTACATTGCTCTGTAATCAGTAGAAATTAACCGGACAGCCCAGAGAACTTTACATGAATAAAAAACTCATTAAGATGGTACAGTATATGCTGTGCATGCTGTACAGTATATCTGATTGTATTTGTCTGACTTCTGTTTGAGGAGTGGGAGCTAAATGCATACATTGAAATATTGTACAGTATGCTAACCCTATGCATCACTGTACATATATATCATCTTTCATTGCTCCAGATAGATTTTAACAGAGACTTTTTCCTTCTGAATTGAATTTATGTAGAGGAAATTCATAATGGAAATTGAACAAACGTCACTGTCACATAATGGATCATATCTAATTTCCCAGTGTGCGAAAAGTAGCCTTTTCTCATTGCCTTTCCATTAACTCTGTTTTCACACACTGCCAGGTCAGATCCACCTTTCCATTTATTAATCAGTTCTGAATCCTTGGCTATCTCTCTAAGATGTTTCTTAAAAAATGAATGGCTTCTCATATAAATGCTGAAATTCTATACAAGGCATACCTTGGAGATATTGAAGGCTTGGTTCCAGACCATTGCAATAAAGCAAATATCACAATAAAGTGATATGAATTTTTGGGTTTCCCAGTGCATATAAAAGTTACATTTATGCTATCTTATAGCCTAGTAAGTGTGCAATAGCATTATGTCTTAAACATGTATGTACCTTTACTAAAAAATACTTTATTGCTAAAATTGCTAATCATCATCTTAATAATAATGAAAAAAGTTTGATATATTGCAAGAGTTACCAAAATGTGGCCCAGAGATACAAAGTGAACAAATGCGGCTGGAAAAATCATTCTCTGTGTAATAGGGGGCAGTTTTTATATTGGGGCTCTCTTCAAATCTGTGGGTGAAGTGGAAATAATAACTACATCATCTGCATACAGGAAACATGCACTAGCTCAATCAGCCAGGTTTGGAGGAGGAGGTTCTAATTTTGTGAGACATAACCACCATATCATTGATATAGAAATTAAGGGGGGGTAGAATACAACCTTTTTATACCCTTAAATAGGCACCATGTCAGAAAGACGTCCTTGGTTGTTGTCAAGTCTTATTTGGATATAAGTATAGTTATGTAGCATTTTAATGAGTGCTAACCAGTATCTATCAATAGAACATCTCTCCAGTTTGTGGCCACCAACATTCTCTGGAGAGTGATTGAAATACCCTTCTATCCAGGGGAACTTTGTATGTGAATTTTATTGATTTCAAAACAGCTTTCAATCACTCTCCAGAGAATGTTGGTGGCCACAAACTGGAGAGATGGTCCATCCAATATATATATATATTTCTCATTCAGATGTAGCACCAAGCACTATTCCATGGTTGATTTCCCTTTCCTGAACCGTGTGTTCTTCCACAAGAATGGTTTCTTCCAACCAGTTCATTTATTTCAATAAATATATCTAGAGTTTTCTGATAATGCTTAGTAGGCTAATTGAATTATGATTGGATGGGCCCAATGTCTTCAAGTTTTAAATATAGGGACAATAATAGAGATATTCCATTCGGGTATTTTTAATGTAGGAGTTACAGCTTTAAACTGAATTCCTAGATTCATGCCTATCAGTCAATGCTTAGTTCAATCAGGTCCGTAGGGATGATGTCTCTCCCAGGGGGTTTTCCATTTTTCAGTTGTGTGACTAGTTTGGAGATTTTAGTTGGAGTGACAGGCTAATACTTTAGCTTCTCCTGAACCTTTTGGTGATTATAGGGTTACAACTTTAAGAAGCATAAAATGATCAGTATTAAACTTCCCATGTGCAAACTGTAATTGGATTTAGGGCTAGTTTCACTCACATAGTCAGAGGTGATGTGCCAAAATGTGTTGTTATCTCTGATGTTGGTGACCCGAATCATTTTTTCCCCAGAAAGCTTTCTGCACATCTCTTTTTTCCATAGAGTTTTATACTCCCTTTTTTTGCTTCTGAAGAGATTTCAGGAATTGCAAAAAGCCTTTAGTCTTATATAATTTAAAACATTCAGCTAGGAAGTTCTTAGCTTTTATATATTCCTTATCAGACTGGGGCTGGCACTTGCTTGCTTGCTTGCTTGATTAGTTTTACTGACTAGTAGATAACAGAATAACAGAGTTGGAAGGTCTTCTAGTCCAACACCCCCCCCCCCCCACTCAATCAGGAGACCCTATACCATTTCAGACAACTATATCTCTTCTTAAAAAGCTCCAGTGATGGAGCACTCATAACTTCTGAAGGTAAGCTATTCCACTGATTAATTGTTCTATTAGGAAATTCTCTCCTTGATTAGTTCTCTCCTTGATTAGTTTCTATCCATTGCTTTCTTGTTCTCCCTTCAGGTGCTTTGGAGAATTGAGGGAGTTGACTGCCTCTTCTTTCTAGCAGCCCCTTAGATATTGGAACACAGCTATCATATCACCCCTACTCCTTCTTTTCATTAAACTAGACATACCCAATTCCTGAAACGGTTCTTCTTATGTTTTAGCTTCCAGTTCCCTATTCATCTTTCTTGTTCTTCTCTGCAGTCTTTCTAGAGCCGTGATGGTGGACCTATGGCATGTGTGCCAGATTGGCATGCAGAGCCTTCTCTGTGGGCACGCACACCATTGCTCCAGCCCACCTCCAATCGCTTTTCTCCATCGTGTTTCACTCAATCAATTCCAACTTCTCACGAAAGAAAAAGATCTTGAGAAGTTGGAATTGATTGAGTGAACTTTTTCATTCATGCGCTTCACAATGGGTTGGGGGGTAAGGTCCTATCCTCCTTCTGAAGCCCATTACGACACGGAGTCACAATGCAACCCATGCAGCTCTTTCACCCCTCTGCTGCGGCTCCCAGTTGCCCTGTCACGGCAGAGGGATGAAAGAGCTGTCGCCCTGAGCAGTGGCAATGGGCGAAGCCTTAGTGCGGGAACGAAGTGCCCCTGCACTTGTCTTTGTGCAACAACAGCATTCCACCTTCGTCATAGTACCTTTGCTGTTGCCGCCAGCAAAGAGGGCTGGGAGAAAATGGCAGGGCGGCTCTTGTGGGGTGGAGGCTGAAGCTTGGCCTTCCTCTTCCCTAGGTGGGGCCAAGAGAAAGAAGGGGGCAGCGTGGGTAAGCACTCCCCTCCCCCGGCTGAGTGCCAAGCACAAAAGCCTGTGGGGGTGGCCCAACAGAAACGCCGCCATTGGCGAATCGGACAGTAGAGACACCTGGCTCTCGCAGCGGAACACTGTTCGGCACCTGCAAATGTGAGCTGCCACCATACCCCATGCCTTTGATGAAGCCAGGCAGTGATGGCTGGGGCTGTGGGACAGCAGCGGAGGCATCAGAGCTGCTCCCCCCCCTCCTCAGCAAACCGGACCTGGAGGAGCACAGAGAGTTGTGGGCTGAGTGCTGGAGGGTCGGAAGGCGTGCTCCTATGTCGCCCTCTCTCTCTCTGTGTCTGTCTGTCTCTCTCTCCCTCCCTCCCTCCCTCCCTCCCTCCCTCCCTCCCTCTCTCTCTCTCTTTAATCCATAATAGCTTGAATTGTGTGCTTTTGCATTACCATCAAGTAGAATTGCCAGTACTACTACATACCTAGTTCAGAGTACAAACATTAAAAAATAGCACTGGTTGTAAGTGACTCAGCAGCTATTGGATTTGTAACAGCAAAATATTTGCTTTTTATTGTACTATTTAGAATTAAGGTTTATACTAATTTATTTATTTTTAAATGAAGATAAATTTCAATAAAATTTATTGGTGAATATCATCTGCATGTATGGCCTTCAGCAGCCTCTTGGGTGGAGTATTGCAGATGTTCTATATTGGTATGGCAGTGATATCAAATTAGAAATAGTAATGAATTGCTCCGCTGATTGAATCTGCAGGGAACACTTTAGGAACTTGGCATCAATTATTGTGATGGAAATTGACCAGAATTGGCTTGAAGAGTAGCCCTGGATGTGATTAACAAACAAACAAACAAACAAACAAACAAACAAACAAACAAACAAACAATCCAATATTTGTAATTCAGATATTAATTTTCTGAGTAGTGTCTGCACCTTTAGTTTATTGAGTATATCACAAAAAACAAAGATTTTATTTTGGATTTTATATACAGAATTAGCTTATTTCTTATTATTTAGAAAATTAACATTAGTAGAAGTATCGTATTTTTCAGAGTGTAAGACGCACCTACCTTTTTTGGTGAGGAAAAGAAGAAAAAGAAATCTCCCTCTGCCTCTGAGCAATTTTGCCTCGTTGCAGCAAACAGCCTGCTTTACTTTCATTTTTGTTTTCAGCATAGCTTGATTAGCACAAGGGAAAAAAAAATCTGCTCCAGCAATTTACCTCTTTGCAGCAAGCAGCAGAGCCCTGCGCAAAACAGCTGCGAGCAAATCAGCTGAGAGTCGGGAGGCCGATCCAATCAACTTGTGCTAATTAGGCTGTGCCGAAGCTGAAAGGAGCTGTTTTTTGTTGCTGTTTGCTTGCAAGGAGGTAATTGCTGCGACGCAGAGGCCAAAGGGTGGGGGCCAGTGGGTGGGCAGGGTTACATTCGGTGTATAAGACGCACCTAAATTTTCACTCCGAAAAAGTAAGTAAGTCCCATTTATTTAATCATGAGTTCCTGCTACTATTTTGTTGAACAGTTCAGTAATACCTGATTGACTGTGTTTATATTTCAGTTCTTCTGTGAAAACTGTAGGTGATGTATATGGAAGTTTCCCTAAACTTACCTTTACAACAGTTGTATGAAGTAGCATCTGCTGATGGAAGGTAACTGCCCAAGTCATTTAGGCAACTACGTATGTGTCCACAGGGGACCTGGACTGGCTGTTCGTCCACCATTTCAGTATTACTCTATTTGCCATCTTTCTAAGGGAAAGCTCCTGGAAAGTTCCTATTAATACTTCTCCTGTGCCCCATTTGCAACTCCTTTTCCCACCCTCAGCATTCTGTGGGGAATCATCTTAGAAGTTTCCATTCATTTACTACAAAATCAGTGTTCCAGAACATTCCCCAACCATGTTCCTTAATTATTTAACTTCTATTATTTTTTTAATTTTCATTTAATACAGAATATTAAAATTCAAATTACAGGGGTGGGGATGGAAGAGCAAATACTAAAAATAAACTGGACAGCAGCAGCATCTCTATCACTAATACCTTTGAAGGATGTGGGCTGACTTTCTGAGAGAGGCATCCTACTAAAACTGCCTTCAGCATCCTTCAGATTTTTAAAATCATTCTTAGCATTAAACAAAACCAACATGCAAATGTCCTATTAGATGCTTTTTAGAAGCAAAAATATTTTATCAGTACAATTTCAGTTGTAATACCACAGTTCAAAGCAAAGTTTCTCCATTATAATTCTACAGCATTCACTTCTCCTACTCTAGATTTTAAGAAAAAATGGAAAACATTGAAAACTGTTAATCTTATTTTGAAAAGCCCTGAAAGGTGTACATAAATGTATTTCCTTTTAAGGGATTTTTGCATCTCCATTGTTCATTGTCATTTGCCAGTCTTTTTCAACGCAACAGACATCATTTCTCTAAGTATGTCAGTAATTATATATTTGATTCCTTGAAAACTTCCAAGTAATCTTACATTTCTCCAAGCATCATGTCTCCTCCAGTGACAATTGCTTTACGTTGTATATAAAGGATAATTAAGTCTTAGATTTATTATTGCTTCCAGTGAGCAGATTTTGGGGGAATCATGGCTTTGACAATATGGTGCACACTTTTGTTGTCAGTCTGATGTCCCTGCACTTTGATATTTTGTCTAGATATGTAACAGTCTTTTTCCCATATCTACATTAATCATCCATATTAATTTTTGATTTTAAGAAGATAAAGTCTGTTACTGCTTCAAGTTCATCTCCGTCTATTTATGTTAGATTAGGATTGCCTGTTGATATATTCTTAGGGTTTCTTTTCTTTATTTCTTTTTTTTTTTAAATAGAGCAGCAGACTGACTTTAGCACTTGCATCTTTTATCTTTAACAAGGGATTCCTTGTTTTCTGTGCCAACCTGGCTGCCTGCCAAACAGTAAATAAGGAGGCAATAAATTTCTACAAACCAGATGTAAGCAAGCTCAGGCTCTATCAGAACTAGCAGAGGTAGCTGGTTTAAAAATTAATAAAGATAAGACCAAAATGTTAACGAAAAATATAACAGGAAAACAAATAGAGGAATTAATTAAAGAATTAGGATTACAGGTAGTAAAAAAGGTGAAATATTTAGGTATATGTTTGACAGACAGATGCGGAACCATAAAGGAGAATAATTATGTAACTTTAGTTCAACAAATAAAAGAGGATTTTGAAAAATGGGGGAAACTGAAATTATCATTACTAGGGAGAATAGCAGCGATAAAAATGAACGTTCTGTCGAGGCTGCTTTATTTCAGACAATTCCAGTAAAATTGGACAATTTTTTTTTTGTAAATCTGAATAAAATAACCACAAAATTTGTATGGTAAGGAAAAAAAGGCAAGAATTAAATTAAGTATACTGCAAGATGACAGAGCCAGAGGTGGATTTGGATTACCAGCATGGGAAACATATTATAAAGCAATCAGTTTTACATGGATTAGGGAATGGGTAATTTGAAAAATCAAAGATTGCGAACCTTGGAGGGACATGATTTGATGATGGGGTGGCACGCCTTCTTATGGAACACCAGGAACAAAACACATAGGTATTTTTGTAATCATATTTTAAGAGATTCATTAATTCATACATGGCAAGAAATTAAAAGCAAACACTGTATGAAACTTCCTGAATGGCTATCCACAATGGAGGTGATGACACACCCCAATACCTTGGCAATTCAAAAAATGGTAAGATATAGTGAAATATTAGATCCCAGAGAATATTAAAAACACAAGAGGAGCTCGGAGAGCAAGGAATTCAGATAGACTGGTGGCCCCTATTTACAGATAAAAACAAGATACAAAAAAGACCAAGAGGAAGGAAGAATTGAATTAAAACCAAATCGGTTGGATAAACTTTTAGAAGCCACGGAGGAAAAATTGATTTCAAAAATTTATAAATATTTATTGGAATTTGATTTGGCAGAAGAATTAGTAAAGGGAGAAATGATAGCATGGGCAAGAAACATTGGACATAACATAGAACTGGAGGACTGGGAAAGAGTGTGGGAAAATAATTATATTATGACAAAATCAGTGGTTTATAAAGAGAACCAGTATAAAATGTGGTATAGATGGTATCTGGCCCCTTCGCGGTTAGCAAAAATGTATTCGAACTTAAGTCCAACTTGCTGGAAATGCAAGCAGGCACAGGGCACTTTTTTCCATGTCTGGTGGCTCTTCCCAAAAATTAGGAAGTATTGGGAAAAAATAAGGATTTGGCTAATAGAAATAACATCGGAAAAAATAGAACTCAAACCAGAATTTTTTTTACTAGGGATGATTAAAAAAAATTATAAGAAATAAAGTATTTAATACTACATATAGTCACTGCAGCCAGATTGGCCCTAGCTCAATTTTGGGAAACTGATCAACTGCCAAAAGACCAACTGATAATTCAAAAAATCTATAATTGTGTGGAAATGGATAAATTAACATTCGAATTGAAAGATAAGGCAGACCTAAAATATGGTATGGTATGGAATAGATGGTATGATTTGATAACTCGGAGAAATGAGGAAAATGCAAAATTCTGAATGATAACAAATTTTTTTAAAAAATGCACCATCAATAAGATATGTGATTAGTCACTTTTTCTTTTTATGTAGTGTTGTTTATATTGATATATATGTGTTTTGTGTACACATGGTATATTATTTTGCTTTTATATGTTTAATAAAATTTATTTTTAAAATTAAAAAAAAAAAGAACTAACAGAAGTAAAGCAGTCTTTCGAAAGTCCTTTCACAGTATCTTTGAGGACAGACAGTATTCATGGTTCCATAAGCAAGATACAGACTGAGACTGGGAAACTATGATGAACCCAAAGGAGAAGCAAGGGACAAGGAAGTTGAAATGATGAGCCCAGGATCTTCATTCAATACTTCTACCTGGGCTCAAATATCTGAACTTTTGAGTCTGAGGGGCCTGTCAGAATCAGAGTGGAGTCATTGGCTGCAATGCTGGTGGTATTTCTGGCTCCGTTTCTTCCCTATCTTCTTCATCAGAAGACATCCCCTAGCAGGGTCATAGTTCTTTAAGTCTTCTTCATCTTCAGTCATCAAAATCATCAGCATATTTGAGGTGTTCAATGTTTACTTAGCAAGTATAAGTCCAGGTTGCATTTCTTCCTATCTGAGGTGGTTGATATTTCTCCCGGCAATCTTAATTCCAATTTTTGATTCATCTAGCCCCGCCTTTCTCATGATAAGCATATAAGTTAAATAGACAGGGCGACAATATACAGCCTTGCCGGACTCCTTTCCCAATTTTGAACCAATTAGTAGTTCCGTGTCCAGTTCTCATTGTTGCTTCTTAACCCACATATAGGTTTCTCAAGAGACAAATAAGATGGTCTGGTACTCCCATCTCTTTAAGAACTTGCCATAATTTGTTGTGATCCACACAATCAAAGGCTTTAGCATAGTCAATGAAGCAGAAGTAGATGTTTTTCTGGAACTCCTTAGCTTTCTTCATGATCCAGCGTATGTTAGCAATACGTTTACTGCATTACTTATTGCATACTCATATGAAATATTGCTGAGGTCATATCTTATTTGTCTGTTTATTGTATTAATTTTCTTTAGTCGTAATTTTGCAAGGAGGAATTTGACCTGAGGTACAATTAGCACCACGGCTGTTTTTTTGCTGAACTGACTTAAAGACTTTGTTTGCAGAGTGTATAGCCAAATTGATTTTAGCATTTTCCATGTATAATTGTCCTTTATGTTGTTGGAAGGACACATTTCTTATAAACATTGATATTTTTGGTGGAATTGTTCATCTGTGTCCTGCTTTAATTTATATACTGAGGCCAAATATTCTGATTAGTCCAGATGCTATATTATTTCCAACTTTAGCATTCACTTCCAATGTCCTATAATTACTATAACATTGGGGGTTTTTATGTGTTGATAAGATACTTCAGTTTGCCATAGACTTGTTTAACTTCTGCTATGTCTCCTGTTGTTAGAGCTATAATTTTATGGCTTGCCTTGGACTCAAATTGAGACCATTCTATTGTTGTCTGAGTTGTCTCCAAGGAGTGACTTCGACAGCATTCTGTTAATGATATTTATGTGTCTATGCTAGAAGATATGATGCTCTTCTAATGTGAAGTGACTCATCACAAGCCATTTGAGTTTACTGATTTGTAGAATATTAATGTTCGATCTTGATAGTTCTGTTTTGACATCATCACGTTTGTCTTGATTCATGATTTTGACATTCCATATTCAATGTTTGCATTATCAAACCTTCCTTTTGCCATTCGCTGTTGTCCAGTTCCAATATCTTCCAATTTAGAGGATTCTATTTCAGTATTGTATAATGTTTTCATTACCCTATTATTAATCTCTGTTTGGTTTTTTAGCAAAATACTGGAGTGGGATGCCATTTTCTTTACCAGTAGGTTTTATTTTGTATGATCTGCCCTCATGGGTGACCTTTTTAGACTGTGCACTCTCTTATAGCATGCATTATAGGGTGTGTAAGCTGTTTATCGTTACAAGTAATGCTCCATGAAGAGGAATTGGTAATAGTCAATTGGAAAAAAATTAATTGCAACCAACAATTTATATTTGACAAGCATTCTCTCTATCCCACTTGCCTGGCTTTATTTAAACTTTATGCATTGAGTTATAACAAATTGCATATAGCAATATATTTCTAAAAATAGATGTAGACTGCAAAGATGTAAAAATTAAAAAGAAAATCCTTTCTACTTCATATCATTAATTTTTTTAGATCAATGAGTTTATTTCAATGGATAGAATAGAAGCCGAATTACCTGTTATGATCAGTGTAGATTGCATGTCAGTCTGCAAGCAAATTCATATTATTTGTTGGTTTGTGTCCCACGCCCACCTTTATTATTTTTGCAAATAACTCAAATAATTGCTAGGGAGGTGCCTTTTTAATTGCCTTTCTGCCAACCAAACTATCAAAGCTTTGCTGCCTCTTTGCCCTTTGCAATGTAGCCCCTGTTCTGTACGCTCAAATACTCCCTCCTTCCTCCCCATCTGACAGAAGCTACTTAACTTCTGCTGGCTTCCCCAATGACTTTGGCTGTGAGAAGCCAGCAAGAATATCAATAGCACTTAGACTTATACACTGCTTCATAGTGCTTTACAGCCCTCTCTAAGCGGTTTGCTGCCTTGCATGAGGACTGTGGGATCTAAAGACTGGGGTTTGGTTAACAGTGGCAAGCAGGACTACAGAGATTGCCATTTTTAAGTGATGAGGTTGCACGTTAGAACTGTATTGCTTAGTGTCGGAAATTCTGATCCCAGTTGCTCGAATAAGTTGACAACTACCTGTACTGTATATGACACTTCGCACACCACCTGGATTCAGCTCTATTATGTTCTTCCTCTTAATTTCATAGAAACAGAATATACCCATTTTCTTTCATTAATTCTATCTGTTAATGTACGTTTTATGTTAATTTTGTTATTTTTTTTTAAATTGCTTCTTTATTTATGCAATCTTCCATGTACCATGGCCATCATGAAATTTTAAGGGGGGGGGCGTTAACTGGGCCTAGTTTCAGTTCTGCATGTGAATCTATATTTGAAGAGCTTTGAATGTGATGACTCTCCCAAATGATAGCACCATCTGTTTCAATGAACCTGTCTAGTTTGATTTTGAGGTTTATCCCGAAATAACAACTGATTTTCAGAAGTGGCATTACTGTACAAATAAAAGGACGCTTATTAATGAACCACAGCACATTTAATGATGTTGCATATATTTCTTTGTTGGGTTCCTCTGGGTATGGAGAAGGGATCTCCCAGTTCAAATCCTGGTCTTAAATAGAGCCTTGGTAGTACAGTGGTTTAAGGCACCCTGTTATTAACACAGCTGCCTGCAATTACTGCAGGTTCGAATCTTACCAGGCTCAAGGTTGACTCAGCCTTCCATCCTTTCTAAGGTAGGTTAAATTAGAACCCAGTTTGTAGGGGCAATAAGCTGACTTTGTATAAATATACAAAAGTATGAAGGCTATTGCTTAACGCATTGTAAGCCGCCCTGAGTCTCTGGAGAAGGGCGGCATATAAATCAAATTTAAAAAAAAAATGTCCTATGATGGAAACTGCGGCTAAGAGTCTCTCTACAGTACATCACATCTGAGTGATCAGGTTGTAACTAAGCAACTACTGTGCATATTGAGTTTAGTCCAATTGGGATCACTATGGTACTTTGCTTTTTTAAATGTATATCCTCTCTTTCCATACAATATAAAGCTAAACAATTTATTTCAATTATGCAATAGTATACATAGTAAAAACAGAGAATAAAGTAGTAATTAATTTTTAAAAAGATCAATTTACAGCTACTTATTTCAAAGCTAATGAACAGTAATGTCTGTACCATTACTATTTCCATAAAGAAAGAAGTATAGTAGCTTTTTCGAGCCAAAGATGGCACTTGGTCTTCGCATAGTATGTTTGATGGCTGTACGGCGTCAACTTTTTAAGAAAAGACTGGAGAGCCATCTGTCTGAAATGGTATAGGGCAGGGATCAGTAACCTGTGGCTCTGGAGCCGTATGTGGCTCTTTCATCCCTCTGTTGCGGCTCCCTGTTGCTGGTCAGCTCCACAATTGATAGGGCTTACGGTTAGGATAGATAGAGGAAAAAGGATGCCGCGCTAGGAGGAGACTGTGATAGGGGAACTGAACTTCTGGTTGGCTCCAGAATTGAACAGGGGCTTCCAGTTAGGACCTTGTGGCTCCTTGAGTGTTTAAGGTTGCCGACCCCTGGTATAAGGTCTCCTGCTTGAGCTGGGGGTTCGACTAGAAGACCCGTAAAGTCCCTTTCAGCTCTATTCTGACTTTAAATGACATGTGTTAGAGTATTTTAAATGAGATGTCCAGGTCTGACCTCAAGGAATTGTGCAAAATTCAAGCATGCAGAGCTATTCTTGAAATGGTATTGTGTAATGAATAGTGCATGACAGAAGATTGGATTGATGACATTTGATAGATTTTTACTTTGGATAATTAGATTATAGGAATTTACTAGACAACTAGTGACCTTCTAGGTAATTATTCCTTACCCGGTTCCTCAATGCCTATAAAAAGGCAGAACTTCTGATATGCTTCAAAAGTTCTCAAAAATTCAGGGAAATATTCACTTATATCATGTTCATGTTGAACTTTTTATTCTATCGTAAACTGTTTTATGATAATTCTTACATCATAAAATGTTTAATAAAATTTGTCAAATTTCAACTTCATGGGAAACTTGGGTTCAGGTCTTCAGGATTTTGGGTGCATTTTGTAACTTAGCCCATTTGAGATACCTTGGTTCAAATATTGTTGCCCTATGATGCACTGTTTCACCCAGTTAAAGGTTATAGGAGTGAGGATTTGTGTAGTATGTGTGCATTTGTCATCAGGTCCAGCTGGCCTTTCAAAAAATACTTAAGGCTGGGTTGTTCTCCCACTTGTGTGGGTCAGGACATTAGTTGACCCCATGAGGTATTGATAGTTTATTGTTGATAGATTATTCTTGGTTGTCATTCTTTCTCTGCATTGTTTTTTTTTAATTGTTCCTTATTGATATACTGCCTAATGTCATTCACTAGAAAAGCAATGTGGATGGTGATTTAAATAAAATAAAATAACAATAAAAACTAAATTGACTGAAGAAAATAAAGACAAATTATTGATCTTGAAATTAAGATAATTTGGACAGAAAGGCTGAATATATAAATATAAATATATATGTCAGCTCCATTTAATCACCCTGACTCCACCCTGATAAAAGGATTAACAGTTCGTAAAAAGAAACACACACACACACGCACACACACACAAATGCATACATAGGCATCCATCCAACCTTCCTGTCCCTGTCCAATATTCAGATTTATTAGAGCTATGCAAGCCATTAGAGGGACATGAGCATTGAGATTGGTGTTCTTCTTGGCATATCTCCTACAGAAATTCCTTTTATGCATGGAATGCATGCTCTAAAACAGGGATGTCAAACTCGCAGCCTGCGGCCTGATGCATCATGCGCTGGCCATGCCCACCCCCATTTTAGCAAAGAGGAAAAAAGTGATATGTCACATGACAATGTGTTGTCGCGAATTTGACACCCCTGCTCTAAAAACTGAGAAAGGGCATCAGGCTATATAAATGGAAGTTCAATTTGAAGTTTTGATCTTTGTCCTCAAAGGTACTTGCAATCTGGTTCCAAAGGCCACACACCCCCTCCCCCGGTCACTGGACCACATTATTTTGGGTTCCTGGCAACTGCAATCACATGACTGCAATTTATAATGTTTTGCTGAAAACCAGCTTTTATTTCCAATTTTGACAAAAACACCCCATAGTGAACCTTGGGTTGCTTAATCATATTCATTTGGTTGGTTGATGATCTCTGGAGGGCTCGGGACAGGGGTTGTTCCTCTGTCCTGGTCCTATTAGACCTCTCAGCGGCTTTTGATACCATCGACCATGGTATCATGCTGCACCGGCTAGAGGAGTTAGGGGGGGGGGCACCGTCCTACGGTGGTTCTCCTCCTTTCTCTCTGATCGGTCGCAGTCTGTGTTGACAGGGGGGCAGAGGTCAACCCCAAGGCCCCTTGTATGTGGGGTGCCACAAGGGTCGGTCCTCTCGCCCCTTCTGTTCAACATTTATGTGAAGCCGCTGGGTGAGATCATCCGTGGTTTCGGGGTAAAGTACCACCAGTACGCTGATGATACTCAGCTGTACATCTCCACCCCGGACCACCCCAATGTTGCCCTTGAAGTGATGTCCCAGTGCCTGGAGGCCGTGCGGATCTGGATGGGGAGAAACAGACTCAGGCTCAACCCATCCAAGACCGAGTGGCTGTGGTTTCCGACATCCCGATATAGTCAGTTGGTGCCATCACTGACTATTGGGGGCGAGTCACTGGCCCCTACGGAGAGGGTTCGCAACTTGGGTGTCCTCCTGGACTCACGGCTGTCTTTAGAAGAGCACATGACGGCCGTGGCCAGGGGGACTTTTTATCAGGTCCGCCTGATTCGCCAGTTGCGTCCCTTTCTGGATCGGGACTCGTTAAATACGGTCACTCATGCTCTCGTTACTTCCCGCTTGGACTACTGCAATGCTCTCTACATGGGGCTCCCCTTGAGGAGCACCCGGAGGCTCCAGCTGGTCCAGAATGCGGCCGCGCGGGTGGTTATGGAAGCGACGTGGCGCTCCCATGTGACCCCCCTCCTGCGCGAGCTGCACTGGCTCCCGGTGGTCTTCCGGGTGCGCTTCAAGGTTTTGGTTACCACCTTTAGAGCGCTCCATGGCATCGGACCGGGGTATCTACGAGACCGCCTTCTGCTACCAATAGCCTCTCACCGACCAGTACGCTCCCATAGAGAGGGGCTCCTCAGGGTGCCGTCGGCCAAACAGTGTCGACTGGCGGCCCCCAGGGGGAGAGCCTTCTCTGTGGGGGCACCTACCATCTGGAACGAGCTCCCCCCAGAGATACGGAAGATCCCGGACCTGCGCACGTTTCGCCGTGCTCTCAAAACTTTTCTATTTCAGCAAGCTGGCCTGGCCTAACTCCCATCTTTTAAATTTTTAAATTTTTTAATTTGTGATTTTACAAATTGGGTGTTTTAATCTGTGTTTCGGCCGAAATATTTATTTATTTATTTATTTATTTATTTATTTGATTTGTATACCGCCCTACTCCCGAAGGACTCAGGGCGGTGAACAGCCAAGCAATAAGATACATAAATACAAAAATTTAAAAAACCAGTTAAAATCGAATTAAATCATTTTTTGGCCCAGACAAATTAAAACACCCCAATAATTTAAGAACAGATTTAAAATTTATATATTAAAAGAGGGAGGAGATTAGGCCAAGCCTGCTTGATGGAATAAAAGAGTCTTCACAGCGCGGCGGAAGGTGCGCAGATCCGGGATCCTCCGTATCTCTGGGGGGAGCTCATTCCAGACGGTAGGTGCCCCCACAGAGAAGGCTCTCCCCCTAGGGGTCGCCAGCCGACATTGTTTGGCTGACGGCACCCGGAGGAGTCCCTCTCTATGAGAGCGTACTGGCCGGTGGGAGGCTATTGGTGGTAGTAGTATATTTAATAATTTTAAGGGATTTTTTAATATTTGTATTATCTGTATTTTATCTTGGCTGTTCACCGCCCTGAGTCCTTCGGGAGTAGGGCGGTATAGAAATTTGATTAATAAAAAATAAATAAATAATAAATAATAATAATTTAACAATTATGGATTCTCTTAATGATCATGATTATTTGCTTGACTGCTGCAAGAAAGACAGTAAAATAGGGTTGGTCACATGATGTCATGACTTATAACCTTAATGGGCAGGCTCCATTATGTTCATAAGTCAAGGACTATGTGAATAGTTGTGATGAAGAGGGAAGTCAGAATTGATTGGACACAGATTGGAGAATTGTTTGGGATGGTCTCCTGCTTTGGCAAGGAGTTGAACTAAAAGACCTTGAAGCCCTATGATTCTATGCTATATATTTTCTTTTTCTTTGTAGAATTGTAGACTTTAATAAAATTACTATTTTAATAATGAATAGTTTGTATAACCACTGTTCTTCCTCTCCAGTCTTGCTTTCTTCCTTTTGTCAGATTTATTTAAATGCTTTGTATATAAGTGAATAGCAAATACTGCAAGAGACAAGAAATACACAAATATATCTTTTGTTTTTGCTTGGAGAAAAAATGGGATTTGAATAGAAATGGAATGGAATGAAATGGAAATATACTGAGGATACCAAGCAAGAAGGAATATTTTGGCCAGAATTCTAATAAAGGTTAATAAAAGATGCCGAGTATTTTGTTTTTATTTAACAACCAATTACCTTGATACCTACTTTGTCCTTGCTGCTACTGGGAATTAATTCTAATAAGTATTCTAGCTACATCAGCAAAATCTCAAGAAGTGGTTTGCAGACCCTGGTACAATTTTTACCCTTTTCCATTTTAATGATAACATATACTATGATAGTCTCTACATTAGTTTTTCCTTTATATTAAAATGCAGTAACAGTTAAAATGAATAAATCTTTCAGATAAAGTAATTCCATAAGCAGCTAATATTATCCACAAAGGAGATCTTTGTGAACAATAGATTGACATAGTAAATATGGGATTTCTTGATCCGATTCAAATAAGCTGTCATGAGATATGCATTTCCCCCCTATTTTGTCCTTATATATTGGTCTACAACAGAGACAGCTTTAAAATTGCAGCTACTGCCAGAAATCTGGCTCCTGGGCAAAATTTGGCTCCTGAGCAAAGTAGAAGCAGTGGTGTCATTTTCCCAATCACCACAAAGAGAAGAAATAAGTGAAGTCATGAAATCCAGAGTGGATCAGAAGTGCATTTTCAAATATGGTACATAAATTGACAGGCCAGCCCACCTCTTTTTAGGTCTTCTTCCATCCTTTCTCCTTGCTTTCTTGAGGAGCAAAGTATTATGATTACCCTTCACACTGGACTTTGAGAAAATTAAATCATTTTGGGAACAAGTCCCCCTCCTTTCCAAAAGAAAGGAAAAAGAATGAACACAGGAGGAAACTTGCGGCACCATTCCAAGCCGCTTTGCCCCAGGTTAGGCCCATGGAGTATCGAAAAATAGATCAGAGTGAAGAAACACAATACAGATTTAAGTCTTAAGTCTTTCTGTGGGATTAGGCCAAAGAGACAAATTGTGCCTATAAGGTGAGAGCTAGAAAGAGGCAATTTTGAGTCACCATGCTGTGACTCAAAGCTGTGGAGGCAGAAGGACTGGACTGCAACAACTTTGGCTAAAGTACCTGCAAATATTGGAGCTGTTGAAAAATCCTGTACTTCTTTCTCAGCTGCCTCCATAAAAAAAGATTTAGAAATGGGAGTAAGCGGACTGGAAATAAATGTGACTTCTTTGGAAGGTTTCCCTCTGAAATATGGTCTGTCTGCAAGCCTTCTAAAGCTGTTGGTCTACAGTGTCCAGAATCTTGCAACCTGAGCGCAGTGGCCAAGGCAATTCAACCACATTTGAATGGCCACATTTAAAAAGTTAATTATTAACATTAGGTACCTTTTGCACCTGTGTATGAAAAGTTTTCAGTGTTGTGATCCTTGAGCTAATGAAATAATCCTTGTGCAGCACTTGAACTGATGAGTTTGAGACCCTGGTTTGGAGAAACAAATGAAAAATAACAGGTGCAGTCTCCCATACACTACCTATACAGGTAGTCCTTGACTTACAACAGTTTGTTGAATGACGGTTCAAAGTTACAACAGGACTGAAAAAAGTGACTTATGACCATTTTTTCACACTTATGAGTGTTGCAGCTTCCCCATGGTCACGTGATCAAATTTTGGATGCTTGGGAACTGATTCATATTTATGACAGTTGCAGTCTTCCAGTCATATGATGAGCTTTTGCGACCTTCTGACAAGCAAAGTCAATGGGGAAGCCAGATTCACTTAACAATCATGTTACTAACTTAACAGCTGCAATGATTCACTTAACAACTGTGGCAAGAAAAGTCGTAAAATGGGGCAAAACTCACTTAACAAATGTCTCAATTAACAACATAAATTTTGGGTTCAATCGGGGTTATAAATTGAGAATTCCCTGTATGCATTTCTTTGGGTTTCTGTTAAGATTCTGTAAAATGCAGGAACATTTTTTCCCCCTTTCAGATTCCTCTTCATGTCAAATATGTCTTTATTTATCACCTATTTATTTATCTCCTTCAGTATAAATTAGCAAATCTGCGAGTGCTGTTCAGAACTGACTCATCCACCTACTGAAGATCTGAATCAAAAGCTTAGGATTTGGAGCGAACTCTCAGCACTAGTGAGACCAAACATTCCCCATCAGGACACTTGCTTTTATGGAAGATAGTATATATTGCCAGTTTCAGAAGAAACTAATAGATTTGTAAGCTGCCCAGAGTTGTCTCTGGACAAGATAGGCAAAATTTTGCCCATCTTGTTCTAAGACAACTCTGGGCAGCTTACAAATTAATTAATTAATGCTAATTTGCTCTCCTCTTTGCAGATAATCAGGGAATAACATCACAACGGTTATGACGAGGAAAAGCAAGATAACTAATTATCTAGAAGGCTAATTGCTAGTTCATATGACTTTCTGTGCATGCTCAAACTATGGGAGATATTAGGAAAAGCAAAATTGGAATGAAATAATGTTTTTATTTCCAACATAGCAACTGAAGTGTAATTGTTGGTATTTCCATATATGCTGTTTCACAGTCCCCAGAGTTACAATTATTTTCTTGCAGTGGGGTACATTAATTTTTTTCTTCAACTAAATCTATAAAGAGATCAAGGAATGAAGGTCTGTTCAGTGGTATCATGGTGAAAGATAGGGAGTAAATTCTTCCTTAGGGCAAGAACTTATCACAAAAGCAGTTCAATTATTCTCTTCATATGCCATACTCTTCCAATTAGAGACCACAATTCACAGGTATTCAAAAAGTGCAAGTCTTATTAAATAAGACAAAATAGGCTATAGGACATGAAGGCTGTAGAACTTCAATGGGCAAGGGATGGATAATGCTTCAGATGTTGCTGAACTAGAACTCTCACTATCATTACTTCTTTTGCTTGTTGGGACTCTTAGGAATTGGAATTATGTTTTGTTCAAATGTAATTAAACTATGTGATTAACGAATCACAATTGTTGAGTTAAAGTGATGCTCATTTAGGCAGAGTGCAGCAACACCAGGGAAAATAGCAGTTTTTAATCATAATAGTTCAAATGATGATCTTCAGCCAAGAATGGGGGTTTTAAATCTATAAAGAAGTATTCCTTGTAAAATTGTTATCTAAAACCTGTGTTAGGTTTTCCAAACTCCTCTGTCTATCTTGTTGCCAAGATTCTACTGGTTTTTTAACTGCTATCTTTGAAATGGAATTGTGTACAAATGATGATTACCTTATCACTAAAATATATAAGCTTTTGTTAAAATCAGAAACAAAAGATTATTTTTTAAAAAATTGTATGATAAGCTGGGCAAAAATAATTCACCTTGAAAAGACAGTTTATAAAAGAAAGAAACAAGTTTAGTCTCTTCATTTTTGTATTGTTCAGTCTCTCTATTTCCCTCCCCCATTTTCCAAGACTCGTTGCAAGCTGGTAGAGGAGACTAGCATGTACTTCTGCTCAAAGATGATATCAGGAACTTTGAACGAGGACAGAGTGAGAAAGCAATTAAAATGCAACTAGAAAACTCTGCATTCAAATTTAATTCTTGCCATCTCTTAGGTTCAAACTTTAAAACCAGATTATCAGAATATTTTGAAGTTTGACACGGTGAGAACTTAGGTTAGTACTTAGGAACACTTTTCTTACGGCATTTATGAGTCTATCGTAACATTTAGTCATTTCCTGATGTCCTGTTGGATTTCTGTTTTACAAAGAATACACCTAAAAACAACGTAAACAATGAATCAGGAGAAATGGTAAAGAGAGAATAGGAATAGAAGTGTGAAAAGGTATAGAGAAAAAGAAAAGAAAACAAATATATATAAAGAATGTCTTTTTTCAAGGATATAAAGAACACATTCAACTCTTAGTTTAAGACTATAATAAAATGTCTTATTTTCCACACACATAAAAAGAAAAGTGGAAATTAAAAAAAACCTTTTTTCTCTTTTTTTAAATTTAAGAATTATAGATCAAAAATGTATTTTTTCCCATCTCCTGCAAAATGTCCACTGAGGACTTCTAATTATAGATGATTTTTTTTCAGTGACTTTTCTCTCACGAGGGCCATTAACTTGGCCTTCATTGCCAATTCTGTCACCTTTATTAACTATTCCTCTATTGTGGGTATCATAGGATCTTTCCAAGTTTATTGTTTTTTATATATAACAATAAATCACCAATGATATGTGATTTTTTTCAATGTTTTGTCTATAGCACCTAACAAAAAAAGCTTCTAGTCTAAATTGTACATTAATGTTCAATTTTTTTTGAATTACATTACTTATTTCTATCCAGTATTGTTTAACTCCTTCACAAATCCACCAGAGGTAATAAAAGATTCCTATTTGAGTGTTGACATTTCCAGCAACTATTTGGGTATACATTTTAGCCATTATATCTGGGGATACCAATACCATCTATACATCATTTTATAGAAATCCTTTTTTGAGATTAAAGCATAAGGTAATTTTCAGTTCCTTTATCTACATATTTTCCCATTGATCAATTGGTATTTTAGTTTGAATTGCTTTTGCCCAGCTTGTTATACAATTTTTAAATAATTCATCTTCTATTTCTGATTTTAACATTTATATATTTTAGTGATAAGGTGGCCATAATTTGTACACTGTTCCACTTCAAAGATACGTTTTATTATGTTTGAAATTGTACAGTTTCTTACCAACTTTAAAATCTGTGAGTTGCAAATATGAAAACCATTGACAGTTGCAACCTTTTAGTGTCAAGTATTCTCTGGATTTTAATTTAGTATCATCTGTGGAGTGTTCCAATACATCTACAACACCTTTTCTGACCTTTTCTATAATATATTTTGGGGAGAGAAAGCCGTAAAGGTATTTTTGGGCATAGTCTCATATTTATTCCAAATTCTCAAAATGGCTCACCTTAACAAAGTTGATTTCTAAAATCAACATTAAGCTTTAACCTTATGCCATCTATAGGCATGCCAGGCCAGGCCAGTTTGTAGTCTTAAAGGATAACTCCAGAAGAATTCTGCCAGAGTTCCCCTGGCCTTTTAGATCTATTTTCCCTCCGCTCTGAGGCTTATTGCTTATTATCCGAAGCTCTCTGTTTGACAAAAGGACAGAGATGTGATTCATGGAAGTTCTGGTGATAGCCTGCTATTTTATTGTTTGGTGGAGAGTGTTATTTATTATGCTTAGTCTCTCATGGGTAGTTGCATTTCACTGTAAGTTACTATTCCTATTCCTACCACAGTCTCAGCAGATATGCAAGAAAATGGTCAATTGAATTTAGGCATAGTGGTTTTTACTGGGTAATTTTTTCATTGCCAATAAAACTGACAACAGAATTAAATGAGCCTGCTTGCGAAGCGGGCAGCATATTCTCCTGCAGCAGGATTGTTGACAAACTATTCAAAAATAATCATGCAGTGTATCAACTTTTATTCATTTCTTTTTTTTTTTTTAATTTTTTATTATAGTCCAACATACACAGACAAACACAGACATTTAAACAAACTATACATAAACTAACTATACAATAAAATCAAGTCCTGGGACTTGAGCTTTGAAGTAGAGTTACATCGGTAATTATATATCAATATATCTGTACATATTATACTTCATCATATATCAGTATTTATATAATGATATTTCATTTTATTTCTGTATTTGGATATAGTTGGATGGTATTTCCTTAATTCGTGTCCTTTTTTTCTAACCAGTTATACCATTTTTGCCAAATTAAGTAATAGTCTGAGTCTTCTTTTCCCTGAATTTCTTTGGTCAGTTTATCCATTTCCGCACATTCCATTGTTTTTTGTATTACTTTTTCCTCTGTTGGCGTATTTTCCAATTTCCACATCTGTGCAAAGGCGATTCTGGCAGCGGTTAGGATGTGTATAATTAGGTATTGTGTCTCTTTTTTATAATCTTTTGTGAGTATTCCTAATAAGTATGTTTCCGGTCTAAGGGGTACTTTTTGGGTGGTGATTTCTTCCAACTGGCTTTGAATTGTTTTCCAAAATTTTTTAACTTTTGGACATGACCACCACATGTGGTAGTAGGTCCCCTTCTGTGTTTTGCATTTCCAGCAGTTCTGATTAGTATTGGGGAACATCTTTGCCAGCCGTGCAGGGGGGAGATGCCATCTGTAAAACATCTTATATGTATTTTCCTTATAGGGCACGGACATTGTCAGTTTAATATTGACTTTCCACATTTTTTCCCATTTTTCTAGATTGATATTATATCCAAAATTTTTAGCCCAAATAATCATATTTTCCTTCACCACTTCTTCTTCCAGTTTGTATTTAAGCAAATAATTGTATATTTTAGTTATTAATTTATCATCTGATTGCATTATGATTTTGTCTAATTCATTTCTTTCTTTTTGGATTCCAAATTTTTTCATATCGCTTTTATATCTTGATTTTATCTGTAAATACGTCCACCAATCAATGTCCGTGCCCTGTTGTCTCAATTCCTCTGTTGTTTTTATATCTCCCTCTGTATTCAGCAATTCGTCATAGGTCTTCATTTTATTCATATCCATTGTGTTCGGGTAGATTTGTGCTTCCATGGTTGATATCCATCTTGGAATTTTATCATAATGTTTCCTTCTTATTTCAATCCAGATTTTTGCCAGTGCTCCTCTAATGTAGTGTCTCCTAAAGTGCTCATGCTGTCTGGGCTTTTCCTCCCATAGGAATGCGTGCCAACCTTTGAACAGATCGAATCCTTCTAGAGCTAATATTCGTTTGTCTTTGAGTGTCATCCAATCCTTGATCCAAGTTAGGGCTGTTGCAATGTAATATGTTTGCCAATCTGGCAATCCCAGGCCGCCTCTTTCTTTGGTATCTTGCAGGTGTTTCAATTTAATCCTGGCTCTCTTCCCCTGCCATATATATTTGGATATCATTTTATCGAGGTCTTTAAAATATGTTTTCCCCGGATTTATCGGTATTGTTCTGAATAAATATAACATTTTTGGTAGAATAGTGATTTTAATTGAAGCAATTTTGCCTAATAATGATAGTTTTAATTTACTCCATGCCTCTAAGTCCTTCTGTATCTGTTTAAGCAATTTAATGTAGTTATCTTCTTTTAATGATGATACTTTATTGGTGAGCCAAATTCCTAAATATTTTATTTTGGTTGTTGTTTGTATTCCTAATGCCTCTTCCAGCTCTTCCTCCTGGGGTTTTGTCAAATTTTTAGTTAGTAATTTAGTTTTTTGTCTATTAATTTTCAAACCTGCCACTTCGCCATATTGTTCTATCTTCCTTAATAAATTCAATCCTGAATGTTTCGGTTGCTCTAATATAAATACTACGTCATCCGCGAATGCTTGTAGTTTATATTCCTGGTTTTTGGTTCTTAATCCTTTTATTTCATTGTCATTCCTAATTTCGTTCAGTAGGGGCTCTAGTGCTAATATGTATAGTATAGGAGAGAGGGGGCATCCTTGTCTCACTCCTTTGGATATTTTAAATTGGTCTGTTGTCTCTCCATTTATCCATATTCTTGCAATTTGATCTGAATATATTGTTTTGATCATATTAAGAAATTTCTCGCCAGTTCCCATTTTTTCTAGTTGCAATATTAAGAACCCCCAGTTAAGATTGTCGAAGGCTTTCTGTGCGTCGAGGAAGAGTAATGCCATCTTTTCATCTGATTTTTGCTCATAATATTCCAGTATATTAATTATTGTTCTTGTGTTCTTGTTAATTTGCCTATTTGGAATAAAACCATTTTGGTCTGGATGGATATAGTTCACAATAATTCTCTTCATTCTCTGAGCCATGATCGATGTAAATAATTTATAGTCTGCGTTTAGAAGTGATATGGGTCTGTAGTTTTTAGTTTGAGTTAGGTCTGAGTCTTCTTTAGGTATCAGTGTAATGATTGTCTCTATCCATGATTTAGGAATTTTCGCTTCTAAAATCGCTTCGTTCAGGACTTGTAATAGAATGTCATCCATTGGGTGATTCTCGATTTTGTAGAATTCTGCCGGGATGCCATCTGGGCCTGGTGTTTTATTGTTGTTCTGCTTCTTCTTCGCTTCAATTAATTCTAACATCGATATTGGTCTGTTCAAGAGTTCTCTTTGAGTTTCTTTTATTTCCTGGATATTGGCTTTGTTTATATATTCTTTTACTTTCTCCAATTGGATTTCTTCCTGCGTATATAGTTCCTGATAGAAATTCCTTACAATTCGCTTTTTTGCCTCATTCATATGCTGTAGTTGCCCTTGTTCGTCTTGTAGTTGGTGTATTAGTCTTTTCTCCTTTTCTTTCTTTAGTTTATATGCCAACCAACGTCCTGTTTTATTAGCGAATTCAAATTGGTTTTGCTTTGCCATTCTAATCTTCCTAGCTATTTCTGTTGTTGTTATTAAATTTATTTCATGTTTGATATGGTTTATTTTTTCCTTAATCTCTTTCCCATCTGGTCTATTCTGTAATTCTGCTTCTTGTTTTCCGAGCTCAGTCATTAGGTTATTCCTTCTTTGCTGTTTCTCTCTGTTTTTCTTCACCTTGAATGAAATTGTTAATCCTCTTATATATGCTTTTGTGGCATCCCATAGAGTTTGTAATGATGTATGTTCCTTTTTGTTTATTTGAAAAAATATCTCCATCTCTTTCTTTATCATCTCTATGTATTCTTTGTCTTGGATAATTTCTCTATCCATCATCCATCTTCCTCTCTTTAACCGGCCTTTCCAGACTATTGTTATAGGACTGTGGTCCGCCCATATGTTCGGTGTGATTTCAATTTCTTTTATGCTTTCTCTTAGTTCTGCCGTCATCCAGGCCATGTCTAGTCTGGACCAAGACTGATGGGGATTTGAATAATATGTATACTGTTTTTTAGTTTTATTCAATTCTCTCCAGGCATCTTTCAGTTGTAACTCTTGAGTCATGTCCCTAAAAGTGTCCGGTAGTGTCTTTTTCTTAGATTTGTTTTTTTTGTTACTTTGGTAGTCATAGTCCATATCTACAATTGCGTTATAGTCCCCTATTATACATATGTGTTCGTAGTCTAATTCTTTAATTTTGTCGTGTAGCCTTTTGAAGTATTCTTTTTGGTTCCCGTTTGGAGCGTATATTGATACTAGTAGCATATTTCGGGCCTCCGTCTTGATGTTGACCATTAATATCCTACCATCTCCATCTGTGTAAATTTGTTTTGCCTGAATATGGTTTTTAATGTATATTGCAATGCCTCTTTTTTTTTGGTCTGATAATGAGGTAAATAATGATCCAAGTTTTCTGTTTTCTAATAATTGTTTGTGTTGTTTTTTAATATGTACTTCTTGTAAATTGATAATGTCTGTATCTAATTTTTGGAGTTTTTTAAAGGTATGTGTTCTTTTGGTTGGTAAATTAAGGCCATTTATGTTAATTGAAATTAATTTCAACTCTTGTCCCATTTCCTTTAGTTTCCCTTTGTTAGTTTGAGTTTACTTGTGTTTCTTGTTACCATTTGTGTTTTCCCCCTAGCCCCTTCTCTTTCAATCTTCTCCCTTTCCCTAGACTCCTTTTCTTCCTTTCCTTTTTTTGTTTCCCCCGTGAGGTGGTCCTGGTTTGTATTATCTGAGTCACACCTAGTTTCCTGTTCTTCTTCTATTATGAAATGTGTGTCAAAAAATTCTTGTGCCTTCTCTATCGTATCAATTTTATATTTTTTGTCATCCCAGGATATTAAAATTCCCTCTGGCACCAGCCAGCGGAACATTATTTTATGTTGGTTCAGTAGGGTTGTCAAAAAATTGTAGTTTTTCCTATATTCTCTTATTCTTCTTGGAACTTGTTTTAAAGTTATTATTTCTTTCCCTTTGTAGCATGGTTTCTCCTCTCTCATTAGTGTATAAATCTCTTCTTTTACAGTTTTACGTGCAAATCTGACATGTATTTCTCCAGGTAGTTTGTGCCTACGGGCATAATTCGTATGCACTCTATAAATTTCGTCGATTTCCCTACTAATATCATTTTTTTCCTTTTGGGAAGCCTCAACTAATATCTCTGTCATCAGGTCTCTTAGATCTTCTCCCTTTGTTTCTGCAATATTTTGAAACCGTAAAAAGAAAGATGCCTTTTCTAATTCTAAATGGGTAATTGATTCTTCAAGTTCTCTGTTTACCTCCATTTGATTTTGTTCGATGTTATCCATCTTCTTCTCCGATTGGACCATTTTGGCTTCCATATTTTGAATTCGTTCTTCGTTTTTAACTATGTTTTGTTGTATTCTTTCAATCTTATCGTCCATTTTTTTTATATTGTCGTTTATTTGTCCTACTTCTAATTTCAGTTCCTCATGATTCTTTTTTGTTTCTTCATGGTTATTCGCAATTGTTTCTTGGGTCTTATTCATCCCCTCCTGAATCATAGCCAATATAGATTGTATATTCTGTATGTTGTGTGCAGTAGCAGCTTTATCCTTGTCTGTAGTTAGCATCGTGTCTATGGTTTTTTGTTGTGCAGGTGAAGATTGTGTGGGTGCTGGTTTTTTCCCTTGTTTAGTTATTGTTATTGAGGATGTTGCCATCGTTTTTTGTATTATTTTTTTCCAAATTTTCATACACTGATTGGGGGTATTTGAAATATCGTTATATAGAAGTCAAATTGATTAATTCAGTGGGGTTAAGGGGAAATACAATGTTTTAGCAATTCATTTTCCTATTCTTATTCCTAAGCAGTATAATATCGTCAATGTTTAAATGCCAATTTATATTAATACTGAATCACATTAATGATCATACTTATTCCCAATACTTAAATTCACTTCAAGCCTAAACAATTCATGTATACCTTTATGTAATAAGCCTATGTAGTCTAAGATTCCCTATAAATCGTATAAAATATTCTATTAGGTTCTATATATATTTAAGTTATATTACAGTTGCCAATATGTAGTACTTATATTAATTATCACAATTATTATTCCTTATTATTCCTTAATATTATCTATAACAGTCTCTTTACAATGTCTATGTTAATATCTAAATTTCCAATCAATACCCAATATAATTCTCTTAATCAATATATTACTATAAAATCTATTATCTTATTTCAGTGGGGTGGGGAACCATAGAATAATAAAGAAGGGAAAGAAAAAAAAAAAAGAGATTAATCTTAAGTCAATTGATATATATTATATTAACTTCAAAGTTGGTATTAGTATTATTTAGACAAAGTTAATTAAACTGTAGTTGGATTTTGTGATATAAATAAAATAACTATCTTTGATAATTAATGATAATTATTCATTTCTTTGTGTCTGTGCATTGTTTGGGAAATGGAGTGCAGTGTGGGTATTAGGCAGCACATTCTATTTGGCAATATCCTGTTGAAGTCTATGGCAAGAGTAGGGAAGTCTGGATATGTTTATATCCAGACATGTATTCCTTTTATCAGTAACTGCTGCTTGGCAGAGAATGGCATAGTAGGAAACTGGAAGTTCCTTAAATGGGCAAACTTGTCTGTTTTTCAGGTCAGGCATGTACTTCATGTCAGCCAATAAGGACCTATGGGCCTTCATAATGACAGGAGGCGTTAACATTTAGCAGCCCTTTCATAATTAAAGTACGCTTGTTCCTAAATTACTAAAAAAAAAATTTTCTCTTTATGTGATCCAGCATTCTGAAATAGAGACAGACATTTGCATTCACTTGAGTAGGCTTTAAGGTTTACCTGACTTAATCTGAGAAGTCTCGTTTTCTCTTGTATTTATCTCTTAGGAAAGCAGATATAAAATTCTATCATTCTGAGATAAAGTGGTGCTATCTGCTATTACTGTATGTTGCTTTTCATGGGATTGATTGATTGCATGTATGTTCTCAACTTGGTGCCGACTCTTAGTGTCCATATAGATAGATTTTCTCCATGATAATCTGTCCTTAACCTGGACCTTCAGCTGTTCCGCTGCTATACTCATTGCCATTGTAATGGAGTCCATCCATCTTGCTGCTTGGTCATCTTTTTTCTTTCCTCCTTTCCCAGGATCGGAGCCTTTCCAGAGGGCTAGATATTTGCAGGCTATGTTTGAATCAGGGTACTGATAGGTTATTATTTCGCAAAATAATTACTTCTGCAATTTTAGAGTAGAGTTAATTATATATTTATGCATCAGTTTTTTTGACATTTCAAAACAATATGCAATTAACACAAACAAATCAGAAAATAGATTTAAAACTAAGTAAAAAAATAATTTTAAAAGTGTAATTATAAACAATTCTGTCGGCATTGAAAGATTGCAGCATAGGTGCCAAGAAACTATTGCTAAAATACTCTTTCTCCTGCAATTAAGCTTTTCTTTCATAATGCCTCTGATAAAAGGTTCATCTGGAGAATACCTTTATGAAATTATGCATGTGGAAAACATAAATAAGGTAGAATAGTTGTAGGAATATCTCCACATACCTTTGAAAGACAATATAAAAGTACATTTTAAATAGGTTCCATCTTCTGATCTGTCTTTCCTAACTTTTCTTGTTTCATTATGTTGGACGCTTCATAGGATTTCAGGCTTTTAATTTGATTAACTGAATTTGAGAGTCCCTAACCTCTCAATTTAGTCTCCAATAGACTTACTGATGAGGATGGGAGCATTTCTAATGCCATGGACCACAAATCAAATTGGAAATGGAAACCATAATGTATCTTTTACACATACTGTATATCTAATTGAATTAATTACTTTAATTAATATAATTGTAATCATTTGCTCTCTTTGTTTCAGCAGTTTTGAGACTTTTGTAATCTTGGAATTGAGTTCCCAGTAGAAAACTGTATGATGTTGAGGTTATGTATTTCAGATATAATAGTACTCAGCATGTTGATGTTTCATTTCCATTGTGTTTTTGGGATGCAGGTTTTGGAAGTGGTGCGCTCCAACTATGATACACTTACCTTAAAATTACAGGATGGGCTTGACCAGTATGAGCGCTACTCAGAACAACACAAAGAAGCCTCTTTCTTTAAAGAGCTGGTGAGTTTTAACTCTCATAAAAGGGTCATATAATTGGCTCATGATCCAGGTTACAGTTGCAGCAATAATGCAGCAAAAACTGGCTGTATATTCACAAAATGTATGAATTATACCATGTTTCCCCAAAACCAAGACATGTCCCAATAATAAGCCCAATTGAGCTTTCGAGTGCATACACTAAAATAAACCCCCCTGAAAATAAGCCCCTCATGTGCAGGGGGAAAGGGAGGGGGAATATCAGAGCCACTGCCACCCGAAATCAGCAGGCCAGATTCGGTGAGCCGAACACACCGCTGTCACTCGGGAGAAGAAGAAGAGAGAGAAGGCTCTGTGAGGTGTGGTGGTGGCAGTGCATTCAATCCCCAAATCTGGCTTACTGATCTTGGCCAGTGAGGGGGAGCAGCAGGTAGGGAGGGGTGGGGTGGCGGAGAAGCAAGATTCATGGAACGACATGGGGCTGCCCTTGCTGTCTCTTCTCCCCCCCTTGCTGGGCATGGCAGGAGCTAGAAGCGAGAGACGTGTCTTACCTGACTTCCAGCTCCTGCCATGCCCGATTGGTATGCGATGGAGGAAAATCCGTCCCTCTGTGGGGAAGCATGGGCAGCAAGAATCCTGCCAGCATGGCCATGGGGGGGGGGGAGAGGGTCGCTCGAAGCCCACTGAGATGCCTGCTCCAGCTCAGCCCTTGAGATACTCTGTCTTGAGACGGGCACTGTGGCTCTGGACGGTGAGCGTAAGCAGCTGGTACTTTCCCGCAGGCCGGCCAAGACAGTCAGCATCTCCTTGAGGAGGGCCCATGCATGCATCAGCATTCCCAGGAAATCATCGAGGCAGCTCTCCTCATGGCTCTTCTCTCCTGGCCCTGCCAAAACTTTTTTTCCAGCTCCGTCAGTGATTTCTCTGAGTTGGCGGGTACGAAATAGTGATGCAACGTCCCATTGGTCATCTCTGGATAAAGTGGGCCGTTGAAATAGCCGTGGCACAAGCTGATCGAACAGCTCAGGAACCACACCGAGAGGTGCCCCAGCAGCATCCCGGGGGTGCCTGCCCCAACACACTAAAAATCCCGAAGTAGAGGAGGGCTCCGGTCGCGCCTAGTTTCAAGTCCTCCAGTTGTGGCCGCCTTTCTTGCAAGGCTTCATTGGGACCTGTTGGGAAACCATCGCTTGGCCCTTCTTGCTCCCTGCGGAGAGTTATTTATTTATTTATTTATTTATTATTTTTTATTTTTTATTTATTTTTTTATTTCTATACCGCCCTATTCCCGAAGGACTCAGGGCGGTGCACAGCCAAACAACAAAACACATACATACAAAATTTAAAAGTAGAATAAAATCAAATTAAATAATTTTGGCCCCGACAAATTTAAAACCCCAAACTTTTAAAACCAATTTAAAATTGAATATATAAAATACTAAAAGATATTTAAAAATTAAAAATCTTTTATAAAAGAGGGAGAAAATTAGGCCAGGCCCGCCTGGTGAAATAGTAAGGTCTTTAAAGCGCTTTAAAGTTCTCCTTTGCACCCGATTTGCCCACAAGAACTTAGGGTTTTTTTTGTGACCCGATTCTTGCCAGCAATGCTGCAGGCAATAACTGGCCACGTCTTATCCCGTTTCAGGGATAAGACCCCCGATAAGGCCAAGGCCATATTTCGGGGGTCAAAAGAAACACGATATCACTGTAGAAGCCTGATCATTATTTCCATTGTATGGTAGACAAGTATACTTAAATACATGTTTTATCTTTGCTTGTTTTGGGATTCCTTGAATTCTTGAAGAAAGATGGAGATAGGTCTAAGAGAGCTTTTTTAAAAACATTCTTTTATATGCACATGAAGACTTTTCTCCAAAGGCAGAGATATCCCATGCTTACTAGTTCAGCATTTTACAACAGATCTATTGAGGAAGCAGAAATAAAAATGTTTTCTCCCCAAGCAGACTTTATGCTGTAATTTGAAATACTCTGTTAGGATATCCTATTCTCACTAGTTGTACATACCAAGAGCTGACTGCTTATTGGACTTGTGCAAGCAGCCTTAATACATTTTGACAAGATGCTTTGCACTATGGAAATGAGGCCATTTACCTCACTGAGATGAAGTGGCAACAGGAATTGCCTGGGCATGATGCCCTTATACCTTCTGGCATTTGCAAAAGTCACTTTAGTCAGGAGGAATTGTGCTGCTTTGGGAAGCAGCTTCAAGGAGATACTTCACCAAACCTTCATTGATAGATGCAGCTTAATTTCTTATTCCCCCACCGCTTCAAAAAGTTTTTTTCCCACTTGAACTTATTCCTGTGTTTTATTGGGCATTCTTTGCCAGGCTATCCCTATATTCCTCATTGTAAATATACAATAGCTGCTAGCAACCATTAATGTTTTTCATCTGTAAAATACAAGTATCATGATAGTGACCTTTTTCTAAATTACATGTGTAGCACGTACACTGTTACCCTCAAACGCTGTATTTGAGGTTAGGAGGGAGCAAATACGCTGCCTCTGTTCTCTCTTTTTTCCCTTGGCCACTGTCACTATTTTTTCTATATTCTTTTATTCATTAGGCTTTATCTTTGTTTTGATTAAAATGAGGACATTGTTTTTCCTAATTCGTGGAAATTGTTCTTTGAAGAAACTATCCTGATAAACACTAATAGTTCAATTCTTTATCACTGAGAATAATTCATGTCACTTCCAACAAAAGTCTCTTTCTCTCTCTCATTCTCAATATGTGACATGCCCAAATGAGGACCGGGAAGCCTTTTTCATTATTTTTCAGTTGGTGATTAAACATCAACCAGTTTAATTTATTTATAGGGGAATATTTATCTCTATTTCCCTAGAGACTAATTTAGCCTCATCCAAGCCAACCCTTTACTGAAAGCTACAACCTCATTTCCTGAGTTTACTTTCAAAGTAGAAGAAAGGAATCAAGCTGATCCGGTGTAACCCTCTGCTGACAAAATACTTTACTTCTCTTTTTACCATTACAATGTTTTTTCTTTTAGGTTCACAAATACCAAGCACCTTTTCTAGAATATATATTTTCATAAGATTTTGTCACATAGGTTGTTAACTAAGATCAAAGTATGTGGATCTCTCTTCTACTGTTTACCTTTTGTACAAAGTGTACTTTTCTAATTTATTTATTGTGACGATTTTATTTAAGATTGTTTTTCATTGTTCTCTCGTAAAGCACTATGGGCTCCCCAGGAGGAAAAACCAATGTGGAAACAACATAAATAAAAAATGTGCAGAATGACAGCATAATAGACAAATGCAAAAGCTGCCTCCTCACTCTTCTTCCAATGTATAGATGTTTGTGTCAGTCTTAGTCATCTACCAATTTCCATGATTGCAGGACTTTTACAACCTGAGGGCCAGACATGGCATATGGCTACTTCCTGAATTTACCTCTATGTGATTCTTCTCATTTCCCCAAAACTCTGCTTGGCCACACATTTCAGGGAACCCACAGTATGAAGCAGAGTTTTGGGGAAATGAGCAGAATCACATAGAGATAAATTCAGGAAGTAATCATATACCAAGAGTCTGGCCCACAGCTTGTAAAAGTCCTGCAATCATGGACATAGGTAGGTAACTAAGATTGATACAAACAGCTGTACAAAACTAACTTTTTAAAATAGGCCAGATCCCGTAACTTACAAAACTTTAAAAATTTGATCACTTAAAAAAAAACTATGTTCTAGTTGAATTCTCTTATTTGCCTTTCTATTTTCTCTTGAAGAGTCTATTAACTTCTTGAATGAACGAACCACTGATAGACATGGCTTAGGGTTAACAAACGAAGTGGCTTATTAGAATATTCAAACTGGTTGTTTAATTGGTATGCAAATAAGAATAAGAATTTTCCTTGGTAATGGAACCATAATATGCTTGCCCTTGGATAGCGTCTTTCATTCAGGGGCAGGCATGTGGAACTAGTAAATTGAAGAAAAAAATTAATATCATGGTATGGAAAGTACCTGGTGAAAGGAATGAAAATATTTGTCTGTTGTTATAAGTATAGGAAAGGATTGATAAATTCATTGTTGCTCAGGATGGGAATGCCTTCTTGTCATGTCTGGACTTGTAGACTTGACACTGGATTATGTTTCTTTTTTCATATAGATTTTTTTTATGCGGTTTATGATACAGTATAATCACATAAGTTCACTTTTTGCATCTAGTAGTAATATAAACTGCATCTAACAAATATGGACTTCCACACAAAACAGTTTACTGTATTGAACACTAGTCTATTCAAGGCCTTCTTATTGCTGGAGTATTGGCCAAAATGTACGGCGAAAGTGATATCATAGTGATTGTTCTGTCTCCTACAGGTCCGGTCCATCAGCATCAACGTACGGCGAAATCTGGCATTCAACACTCTTAGCCAGGAAGCCCTGCTAAAAGAGTTTTCAACCATCTCCTGAAGCTGTCTTCTTGCTTCATAACTAGTTCTGGTATTACCATATCACCTCCTGCAGAATAGCTCCCGGATGTGGAACAGTCTAACTCTACTGTGTGGTTTTGTTTGTGTTTTGTTTTGTTTTTAAAGAGAAGATCAAGGGAAGGCCTGGACTTGTCTCATACTCTTGAGGATAGAGAATTAACAATATAGACTGCATTGGGAGTGGGAAAGAAGGGGCAGGGTTATTTCTCTTTTTTAATTTCTTTGTGACAACTGTTGTGTAGGGATAAGAATTGTTTACTGAGTGAGCAAGAATAGAGCAGAAGAGTATTGCTTAGGGAGTTCATACTTAATGGTTCTCTGAAGACTGCTGAAGCCTGAAGTGAGAAAGGGGCACAGGAACCAAGATCTTAATAATATGGAACAGTCTGGCTGAACACTTATTTTATGTACATTTATACTTGGATGCTTTGAATCTGCGGTTCATGTATATTGTTAGGTCCATTTTAGTTGGTGCTGAAATTAACACTATGGGCTCTGTCTTCATTCTGCACAAGGCCTCCTATTCTAATGGTCTTGCCAGAACTCCACCTCAGGATGGTCTTGGTGCCCAACCTAACCCTCTTTCTGTCTGGGGTTTCTTAATTGAGAGATTATCTCTATGAGTTTATTCTTACTATTCCACTGTGCCATGCTTTAAAACCTTGGGAATGAGGATATTAAGATGTATCAGTGATTTTTCTCCCCAAAGGAGCAATAAGGGAAAACATTGTATGGTTTTACGTCCACCATTCTCGTGCATCAAAACAAGCTAGTTCCTCCTGTACCCAGAAGGTTGACTGAGCTCCTGCCCTGAAGTCCTTCACTTTTTACTGGCCTGTCAGCCTTGGATTCTCTACATACTGGTAGGGTAACTGAGTGTTCTTGTCAGGCTTGTCACTGTCCTTTCTATCAAAAATAACCTCTGTGAATTCCACAGTGATTGCAACTGTTTAAGTCAGTTCACACTTTATGTATTCCAATAAAGTACTGCATTGGAAATTCAGAATTAAAACAATAATTTGTCTACTTTATCACTTCTTACTTATTTTAAAGAAATATTTATTTGGGAGGGGAAATATATTTATAGTCATTCTATACTCCTGTCCATCCAATGAAATAACTCATACGAACTAGAGCTGCATAATTATTCTGTCAATTTTTTCTCATTATTTTGCAGGATTTATTTTTTGAGCCATTTTTAATGAAAATGATAACTAAGGCGCTTAATTTTTTGCCTTATATAGAAGGAATTCACACAACTGGGCTTTGTTCGAAAATTAAAAGTTGGCTATGATTCTGGCATTGTGCACCATTTATAGATCTATTCTTAGATCTATAACATATGGTAATGTTAGTGTTGAGCCACTATTCCTTTGGGGGTTGAGGTGCAGTATTTCCCCAAATCCATATTATCTTCTTTCTTCCCAAACCACTGCCACTAGAAATAAATATGATTGGATGAACATACATAAATGCATCTAAATTTGGCCATTCATACTAACAGAATGATAGCCAGAGATATTTCAATTCAGAGATGAGTGTCATTTGGGGTAAATCTTTGTTCTTAAGAACAGATTGGAGAAAACCCTGTGCCCTTCTCTCACCCACTGATGAACTCATCTATTCCTAGTATTTTTTTTTTTTAATTTGATTTATATGCCGCCCTTCTCTGAAGACTCAGGGCGGCTTACAATGTGCTCAGCAATATTGAATTCAGTATTGAATTATGAGTTCAGAGATGCAAATGACTTCTTCTAGAAGAAAGACTACAGACGTTGTGTTGCTGAACAGCACCTTCAAAAGGCTATTGTTGGTACTCAGTTAAGAGTTGGAAGGGGTTACAATATCCATGGCTTTTGTGCATGCAATGTATTTTTTGTGAATCATTTGGGCAGTAATATTACTACTGCTACTAGTTATATTTCCTTGGTACAAAGCTAGTATATCCAGTATATCATAGCTGTTATATGGACGCAGATTGCATAATCTTTATTTTAGGACCCTTAACATGTAATGAAAGCCTAGACTTGAACATTTGTGTTGGAGAGAAAATGGAGTTGAAAATGTTTCAATTCCAAACTTTTAGAATTTTTCAATTAATCCAAGATTTCTGTATAAATTGCTATTGTATCCATTTTCTCCCAGGTGACTTGAACTGGGCCTCAGCTAGCTTGGAAGAAGAATATCAGTACCCTCTGACTTTAACATGGGATGTCTACCACTCTTCCCCAAAGTAGCCCTGTCTTTGGAATAAAGGCAGTTGCAGCATTTACTCCCTCCTCCTCCAAAGTTCAGTATTCCAACTTTCAGACGGTTTGTAGAAACCCTTCTGATAATGTGGAAAAAAATGAGGCCAATATTTTTCCGAGTTTTAAGGATGAATATAGCAGTAGAAGCTTCTGGGACCTCTGCTCCTACTTCTATCTTTAAACCCACTCATCCCCCAAACCTTGAAAAATGCCCCACCCTTGCCATTTCCCGACTAAACTGAGATTGCTTTTAGGGTTTGAAGAAAAAAATGGTCTGCTTCCTTCTTCCTCCTCACCACAAAGGCTAAAATCATTCTGAAAAATGGGAAATTCAGGCCTTCTTTAAATTCAGTAGTTAAAGACCTTCTATTCCCATTCTATTTTAATTTGTAAATTAAAATAAAACATGCTGCCAAAATATTGGATTTTTTGTTGCCGCAATTTAGCTGACGAACAGTAAATAGGGTAATGGCATTTGAATCAGCATTTGTTTCACAAGCTGAGAGTTGCCTATTTCAGCTACATTGCATTTTCATTGCATTATCACATGCTACTGCATTGACTTCTTCTGATAGAGGTTCAGACTGGGGGTGGGGGTGGTATATTTAATGGTAATGAGAGACTAAGATGGGATGTGGTTTAGAACTTCCACAGATCTATTTGAACACCTGAATAAGTCTTAAAATTATTAATTTATAGCTGCCCTCACAATTGGTCTTAAGTTTTTCTGAGGTGCTACAGTACTAGGTAAATGGAATGATAGGTGTCAGGACACAAATATATTAATCAATAATGACTAAACCTGTCTGTGAGTGGTTGGCTAAAGAAAAGGCTTGGGCTATTTAATTTAATTTAATTTATATAGCTTCTCCCCATCCAACATGACTGTATTTTAGTATAAGATTTTTTTTAATTTCAGGTGAAAGATCCTCATTGACATGCATGCACACAAATGCACACATGCACACATCAGCTTCTCCGCCTATAGTTCTGTTACTACAACCTAATCATTCTGTTTGTTTGTTTGTTTAATATAACCACCCATTTCACATATATGACTCTGGGTGGCTTACAATATTAAAAGCACTAAAATAATACAAAAAATAACCAGGATCATAACAAGGACCCCCCAAAAATATCAAAATTATTAAAGCCAAACAAACATCATCTACAAGAGAGCACAATCAATTGTTCTAACACTCTGCAAGCTCCACAGCACTACTACACATCCCCAGGTAGGATGGCAAAGCCATGTCTTCAGGTCTTTCCAGAAGGCCAAGAAAACTGACTACTCTGACCTCAGGAATGATGTTCCAGAGGGTGGTTGCCATGGCAGAGTAGATTCTTGCCCTGGGTCCCCTCAGATGAGATTCTTTCATGAATAGGACCCAAAATAACTCCTTTCTATTGGACCTAATAGGATGGGTAGATGTGATTATTGGCCCTTTTTTTCCCGCTTGAGAAACTTCAATTTTTTTAAAAAAATAAGACATGTTCAAATTCACCTTTAGTTGAATTGTAGGTACAAATGGGAAGTTTGAAACCTTATAGCATAAAAAACTTACTTTGGGTTTTCTCTAAATCAGCACTAAGGATATCCCTGAAATATCCTCGCATTCTCAACAAAATCTAAACTGCTGTATGCAGTAATGGAGGCATAATTATCACTGATCATAAAGACAGTTGCCAGTTTCATAACATCTTGAAACAAAGCATTTAAACTGCTAACATTTGGTTATTCACCTATAGTTCTAGAAATTTCTGTAGCAAAATTTGAGGTCTGCAGTATTCTAGTAAACTACAAAAGTATTAATTGGAGTCCAAACTATAGTGATGACCCAAATGGAAAAAAATCCACATTGCTTGCAAGAATCAGTCTTCTATAGTTGGCATGATGATTTGCAAATCTCTGTTACTGCTTCTTTTTCTAGATTTTTAAAAACTTTTTTGTTGGATATAAAATCCATTAGGTAAGGCAGTTTTTGAGGCCAAATAAGTCTCAGCATAGTCATTAATCTACAAGCCAGGTTTCATTCCAGTTTTTATGTAGCATTACCAGGATTCATGCCTTCCTACATATATTTATCCGGAGATTTTTTTTCAGTCAATGGGTGACTTCCAATCCTGTAATCTGGCAGTATATTGAAAGATATACTGCCTAGCTAAAGTTATAAGCATTTGGGAGCAGGAATCCAATAGGTTTCATCACACATAGCCTAAAACAATTATTTTGATTATCTAGTTGCAGCAACCATGTAACTTCTTGGAGTGAGGGTGCTTGAGCCAAATCGATTAGCATATTTTCAGGGTCTGCATTCTTTTTTCTCTCCTCTTTTTTCCAGTATGATGGGTTCCTTTCATATTGTAAGCCTCCGGGCGAGGAAGTGACAAGGAATGTAAAACGATGTCTTGTCTTCAACTGTGTAGAATGTGAATGTGGCCAAATTTCCCTGCAAAACTGGGCAGATTTTCCACTATATAAGTACTCAGGAAATAAGCGCTCTCTATTAACCATAAGACATTAGGCCTATTCTCATTATAAGCTTGAATGTGCTTTCTTGGCTGCCTTTATGATAGCGATTAGCATTTAGCTTATAGTCTTCTGCATATTTATCTGTTCAATAACTTTCCCCCAAGGGCAGAATTTAAACACTGTTTTCTCTGATGGAAACTTGCCTAGCACAATACCATTCTTGCAATACCCACTACACATCCCAAAACTTATTACAAAACACAAATTTGGAACATGATTCATACTGGAGAGGAGATCATGTTTCACAGTGAAGAATAAGAATCAAGAAGAGCCAGCTTAATGTAATGGTAAAATTGCTGGACTAGATACTCTACTCCTGCCTTGGGTTTGAAAGCCAGATGGGTGATTTTGGGGCACTCACACACTCTCACCTCACCTCACCTCACCGGGTTGTTGTTGCAGGGAAAATAGGAGGGAGGAGTATTAGGTGTGTGTGACAATAAAGTAATAAAGGTTGGATAAAAATCAAATAAGAATTCATCCTCTTTACTGTGCAGTAGCTCTTCTATGAATACTGGATCTGGTAGTAAAATATACCAGCTAGCCCAGTGCTGAAATCCAATTTTTTTTTACTACCGGTTTGGTGGGTGTGGCTTGGTGGGCGTGGCAAGGGAAGGATACTGCAAAATCTCCATTTCCTCCCCACTCCAGGGGAAGGATACTGCAAAATCCCCATTCCCTCCCCACTCCTGGGGGAAGGATATTGCAAAATCTCCATTCCCACCCCACTCGGGTCAGCCAGAGGTAGTATTTGCCGGTTCTCCGAACAACTCAAAATTTTTGCTACCGGTTCTCTGAACTGCTCAAAATTTCTGCTACCGGTTCTTCAGAACCTGTCAGAACCTGCTGGATTTCACCCCTGAGCTAGCCCAAAACATTGTTTACTATCCACACTTTAAGGCTGTGCTTCCCAAAGACTTTCCTCCATTACCCAAAACTGCTTATCAAAAAGGCCTTTATACCCAATGTAGGTCAAAGCTTTTAGTCAACTTAAATGTCCCTATTGTGATGGGGTAATGGGTTCATATGTTGTTACTCAAAAGAAAAACCACTTATACCCAGCTTTGGATAATTTACCCAGGCTTGGGAAGCACTACTTTAAGGAGAAATCCATCAGCTCTGATTTTGCAGATGATCTGCTTATATACTGGATTCAGTATAAGATGGGTGGGTTGTGGCTATGTTTTGTTCTGCTTGCTTAAGTGCCATTATTTCAAATGGCTCTTTGCCCATGCATAAAGATGGCATATATAGGCTTGATATTCATTTTAGGAAAATGTCAACATTTGCAGACAAATGCTGCATTAACATTTGGGGTGCGAGAAAGGACTCATTTTTCTATTATTAATTTATCTATCAAATTTAGAAATCCCTCACTTACAGAACAACTATGGCATTGTACATCCCAAAGGTGCTTTTTCAAAAAGCAACTGGGCTTCCTTTGTTTTTCGTTGAAGACATTTCACTTGTCATCCAAGAAGCTTCTTTAGTTCTGAAGAAGCTTTTTAGATGAGAACTGAAACATCTTTAAGGAAGAACAAAGAAAGTCCAGTGGCCTTTTGAAAAAGCACCTTTGGGACAACTATGACCTAGATCAGTGGTCCCCAACCCCCAGTCCGCGGACCGGTGCCGGGCCGTGGAGTACCTGGCACCGGGCCGCGCAGCGGCCGGGGGACATGAACGCTGCAGCGCAAAGGCTCCTGGGCCGTGCGCAAAAGCTCCTGCGCGCGCTCAGCGGGCCACGGTAAAATTATCAAAGGCTGATTGGTCCGCGGCGATAAAAAGGTTGGGGACCACTGACCTAGATGATTGAGAATCTCCATAGACATCTGACAGTGTACAATTATTTATTTATTTATTTATTAGACTTAACTGTCACCCATATCATCTAGGGGTGATTAAAAACATCAAAACCACATAAATATATACCAGTAGGAAACAGTTAAGAAGAATAGAATAATTTAAATTAAAAAGGTGGCTGGAGGGTTTTCAAGGTGCTAATCAACCCTAAACTTGTGTGCTCCTTGTGAGCCTTAAGCAAGTCAGCATATACTTCCCAAAGGCCAAGTGAGTGGAGCCCACCTCATCCTGAGGAGGGAGGAGAATATTTAAAGGGTATGGGTGTTGACAGAGAAGGCTCTCTTCCTGGACCCTACCAATCAAAACTTTGCTATAACTTGTACATGGCATTGCTAGATTACAGCATTTTTGGTGGCTCCCATGTAAAATAATTAGGTATATCTTTCCCATATGCACATACCTATGGACAGCTATTAGGACAATAGATGGTCTAGGACCATGATGGCGAACCTATGGCATGTGTGCAACAGATGGCATGTGGAGCTATATTGGTCGGCACGCGAGCATTGCCCTAGCTCAGCTGCAGCGTACATGAGTGCGCAAGCCAACTGATTTTCGGGCCTTTCAGGCACACTGGAAGTTTGGCAAATGGGCCGTTTCCAGCCTCCAGGGGGGTGGGGAAGGCCGTTTTCACTCCTAGAAAGCCTCTGGGGCCTGGGGAGGGCAAAAAAACGGGCCCACCGGGCCATCGCCTGCCAAAAACAGGGAGCACAGGGGGGGGTTGTGCATGCATGCACGGATTGAATTGTGGGTGTGGGCACGCACGTGTGCGACACCCCCTCCCCGCGCTCCCCCTGCTTTTGCACGCAACGGCAAAAAGATTAGCCATTACTAGGAAATGCTCTTCTGTACAGTAAGTAGCTGTTGAAGCCTGCCATATATTATTCTGTGTTACTTCTTTGTTTTCATTGGGCACAAATGATGATAGCAACTGAGAATAATAAATAAGTCCACACTGTAACTTTGGGTTTGAATATACAAATAGAGATAACCTCTGTACACTCTTATTCTAAGGAGGGAGCCTCTTGTTTTCCATCATCCTCTTGAGCCCAAAGAAAGCAAAAGCAGACTATAATGGCCAACCAGATAACAGTCTTGCTAGTGCCTAGTCTGACCAATGTAAAGGCAAGAGTTGTTCAAGTAACATGAATAAATTAAATAATTAGCAATTTATTAAACACAACTCTTAAGGTGTTCCTACTACTCTACAAAATATTTGCAGTACAGTACAAGATTGAAGCTAGAGTTCCTCCTTCATGGTTTGTGGGGGATGAAACAAACATGGAGCAAACTACATGTATAGAAGTCATAGGGGATTGCCATGATTTGCACTGTGCATTGCTTCTTTTATGTTTGTTGGCTGTGGATCTCAACACTTTATTCTTGAAGAAGTGCTACTTATATACATACTAAACACATTATGACAGGTTTGTACAAATTTATCATCAATCCATATGACATGCCAAGAAAGAATTCCATTAAAGGCACATCCGATTTTAGTTACACAGTGTGACTAAATGGTTACTAATTTAATTAGATATGACAAAACAGGCTAGTCCTTTGATCCAGATGATCTAAGCAGCAATGCCTACTCCAGTCAAAGGAAGAAATAAAATTTTGTCCTTGTAATAATAATGTATATTGCTTTGTGTGTGTGTGTGTATCTGTAGCCTGCTGATCTATACATATACATATGTACATATTGTATGCCCACTTTGTATTCAAGTGGATTTTTTTTTTTAATTTGATTTATATGCCGCCCTTCTCCGGAGACTCAGGGCGGCTTACAATGCGTTAAGCAATAGCCTTCATACTTTTGTATATTTATACAAAGTCAGCTTATTGCCCCCACAAACTGGGTCTTCATTTAACCTACCTTAGAAAGGATGGAAGGCTGAGTCAACCTTGAGCCTGGTAAGATTCGAACCTGCAGAAATTGCAGGCAGCTGTGTTAATAACAGGGTGCATTAAACCACTGTAGTACCAACCACTGTACTACCAAGATTTCAGTTGTTAATGCTGAATACCAATCTTTTATGGGACTAAAGTATATCTTTGTGTGTATACAATATAAAAGGACCCAGATTGTGGGGGCAATAAGCTGACTTTGTATAAATATAGAAAAGTATGAAGGCTATTGCTTAACACATTGTAAGCCACCCTGAGTCTCCAGAGAAGGGCGGCATATAAATTAAAGCAAAAAAAAAAAAAAAACATTCTTAAAAGTATAAAAATAAATCTTGCTTTCAGGGTTGTGTTAATGCACAACTCTGAATGCAAGATTTATTTTTATACTTTAAGAATGCTTTATATTGTATACACATAAAGATATACTTTAGTCCAGGGGTGAAATATAAAATTTGTTACTACCGGTTCTGTGGGCATGGCTTGGTGTGGGAGGGGGTTAATGTGACTGGGTGGGCGTGGCCAACTTTTTTCTTTTTTTTTTACTTTTAAAAGCAGTTTTTCTACAACCTTTTCGGCCGAAGAGGTTGCAGAAAAAAATGCTTTTAGAAGCCTCTGATGATCAGGCAACTCAGCTGGGATTGTCAGAGGCTTTTAAAAGCATTTTTTTTTCTACAACCTCTTCAGCCGATTGAAGATTGAAAATTTTCATGTGATCCAAATTTTGATCACATGACTGCAGGGACACTGCAACAGTTGTTAAGTGCAAGGATCAGTTTTAAGTCATTTTTTTCAGAGCCATTATAATTTGGAACGGTTACTAAAACCAGTCAAACGTTGAGAACTACCTGTGATGAGATCATACATAGATGGAATACTTTTGATTCAGCCTTGGATTTATGACACCCCAAACAATGGGAGTTTACTTTTTGCTCAGTGTGACATCAGAAAATTTTTCAATTTCATTATTTTTTTAGCTTTTTAACTAATCCAATAGAAAGGACTAACATATCTTACATATCAGATCACAGCCCAATCAGCTTAAATTTACAACTACAGGAATTTACTAAAACATCCTGAAGCTGATATTTCAATGTCTCTGTATTGAATAAAAGTGATGTATTAAACAGTCGTTGCTTAAGGCATTTGCAGTACTTGAATTTAATGCAGAAACAACTGGTCCTTAATCGTTGAATGGCAGCTTACTGAATATGCATGGTAGTATTACTGCCTACATATTATATAAGGTATTCAAAAATAAATACAGGACTAATTTGAAAACTCTTTGGACACATATGGCCAGATGCCCAACTACCCAGAGATATGCAGGGAGATAGCACAATTTATGTGCTTTCCTAGAATGCTGTGAGCCAATCAGTTTCCAGAAATGTGTGTTCCTGAATGTTTGCCGCTTGATTGCTGAGATATTCCAAAAATAAAATAGTACTTGGATGTTTTTTTCAGAGTGAGCTGGGACCTTTGAGCAGCTTTTGGCCTGTCTTCCATAGAACTTACTACCCATTTTTGCAGTTTTCTTCTGTTTGCTCTTGTTCTGCCTTATGAACCTCACAAGCTTTGAAGGGGGTGATTAACTAAAGAGTATGATTCAAACTGTTATAAAAAAGCAATGGAGAATATTGTTTCTGCTTTATATAAAAGAGCTTACGGTTCTTGTTTGGCTGTAGGAAAGTATATATCCCCAACAGAACAATAATTAGGGGATAAGCTTTCTACTTAGTGATGGACCAATAATATGGTGCACTTAGTGATGGACCAATAATATCTATCTGAGATCAGCTTGGCAAATGTTTATTCTCATTCCCTTCTGGTCTAAATGTAAGCCACCATGTGGCAAAACATATTTCATTCTGTTGGCGCAGAAACAAAGTTTCTGATCTTGGCTCAAAACTATCATATCTCCTATAAATGTTGGACTTTGGGTAATTGGATATAATTTGTTTAACCAGTAGCTTTCCAGTAAGCATCTTTCATACTGTGGTCAGAAAGCAACATCATTTAGAATGAGAAACTTTCAGCACTAAAATTATCCTGTGGCCTGTTAATACATACAATTAAACCAGGGGTGAAATTTACTTACCTTCCCTACCGGTTCACCAATGTGCGTGCACCACATATGCACGTCATCGTCTGCGCATGCACAAAGCCTCACATATGCAGAGGCTTAAAATGTCGAAAAAAGCTATGTCATGACATCCGCGTGGGTGGGCGGAGCCTCCCACACGCGCCGCTACCAGTTCACCCAAGCCGGATAGAACCAGCTGGATTTCACCCCTGAATTAAACCATTGTTTGTTGAACTATAGTTTGTGAATAGGAATAGCTTGTGCAACATACCAAGATATTAACCATAATTTATATGGTTAAGTTTGCACAACTCACTAAGTTGAAATACAGTTGGTTGACTGGGTCTCAGTGTGTTGTGCGAGTCTAACCATTACAGTTTACTACAGTCACTTAGGTGAGATGGGCAGTGCAGAAATTTGATAAATAAATAAAATATCATCCAGTTCACATAAAACAAATTGATGACAAAGTGCAAGTTTCTTCAAAAGTAAGAAAGTAAAGTAAGTTATAGAGAGAGATGGAGAAATATTTTGATAACTTTGCATTATTAGAACTGAGAGATAAACATTTTGTTTAAGATTCTTAAACAAAAGCCAGAAGACCATGGGGAAGATATTAGAGAAAAGAGATTGTTAAATCTCTAACTTTTTGGATTGGGATGAAGATGACACAGAGGCAGAGATTATAAGGTTATAGGATCTATACACAATTTGTAAAATTTTCTGAATGAAAAATTAATAAATAAAATAAATAATAAAATTAAATCATGGTAACTAGTTGTCAATGGTTTTCTATTTATAATTATCAGAAATATTTAAAATGTATTTAAAAATCTTATGAAATAAACTAGGACAGAACGTAAAGTGCAATGGTATACCAGGGGTGAATATGTAATTGCTAAAATGTACCAAATTTTGTTGAAATTTGAAACAAGAAGAACAAGGTTAAATATTGTATGATAAAGTTGACTAAGAATTTTGGTTATAATGTGCAGATGAATCAAAGAGAAAATACGTGGTTAAAAGAGTTTATTATATTATGATCTTAAAGAAAATTTTTATAAAATGGTGTATTGTTGGTACATGATACTAGAGTATTTTGAATATATAAAGACATTTCAAATGTATGTTGAAAATATGAACTATATGAAGGGACATTTTATCATGCTTGGTGGCATGTAAAAAGCTTAAAAAGTGATTCCAATATACACACTGATATATAAAATTGATATTCAATTAAAACCCTAATTTTTCCCTTTCAGTTGCATAAACAGATAGAAAAGATCCATGGAAGATTGTTTCAATATATACTTACTGTTGTGAGATTTACTATGTGCACAAAAATGGAAACATTCAATATTATCCGCCATGTAGGAATGTTTGGTGAAATTGACAGAACTTGCTGAGATGGACAAGCTAACTTCTTTGATTAGAGAAAGGTCGTTACAGTATTAATATTCATCAATGACTAGAAACTTCTTATGAATTTCTTTTTTAAAAAATGATGACATAGTTTTGATAATTACAAAGAATGGGCTACAGAAAGAAGAAATATGGCACAATCTTATAGAGGTTTAATTAGAATTGTATGTAACTGCTAAGAGAAAGATTGAACGCCTCTGTGTGTGTGTGTGTTTCTGTGTGTGTATTCATTCATGTTTTTTGTTCTTTTATTTTTTTTAATCTCCTTTTTAATTTGTCTTTTCCTTTCCTTTTTTCTCTTTCACACTTACTTTACTGAATGTATTTATTAGGTATGTAAAAATCTTTTAATAAAAACATTTTTTTTAAAAAAAGGGGTCTTTTTCTTAAATTGCTTGTGCTGATTTTTGAGGTAGCTTTGAGCCTCAAAACATTTGATGCCCAAAACAAATGAGTTTTCTACCACACCTTATTAAATATTCTGAACCCAACTGTGTTTGCCAGTTGTCCTGCCTGACATACATCTCTGAACTTTGCTTCAATTCCTAGAAATGGAATGTCCCTGAACAATTCCTCTTCAGACTGCATAGTTACTGATTATTTGCCTGACTTTCTCCTTCAGCCCTTCTGGGCTAATTGAATTAAATGGATGGAAAAGTAAATACAGTTGGCTAGATTAAATGAGCTGGGCATGCATCCGAATAGAATTCACAGCCATGGAAGCAATGAGATTTTCCCCAAACAAGAAAGCATCTCTTCTGGCCAAGCCTTTACTTTCCCCTGAGCCTTAATCCTTGCTTCATCTCAGCTAGCCTTTTGCTTACTGGTTCATCTCTGATCTTCCAGCAGCTCCTGCTGGGAAAGCATGATGGCTTCTCTCTCCTCAGACTCTTATCTTACCCAAGGCAGAATCTTCTGATTTTCCTAGGCAATTTATGGATAATTAGCCATGCTGTCTGACTTCAGCATAGCCACCTCTACTCGTCTTTCCCTCATACTGTGCTTTAGTTTTCTGAATTTTTAATGAACTGAAAACTTGGGAAGCCCAAGACACTTCTTATCATTAAATCTCTGCAACATCAACTGCAAGCACCATGGCACTGAGACTCTTACAGCACTTGGGACTTGAACATTTCAACCAATGGTGTTTTAGGTGGCATTCAAAAAAAAATAATTACTTTGCTATCACCGTTGGCCTTGGATTCAGTAGCCTGTAACCTACTTTTATCTCCTATGTTGTTATGCCCGGTTTGGTTCCTTCTCCAATACAACAGCTTTAGGGAATGCCTAACTCTCCCATGTGCTACAATGGGAAACTAAACAAGAGCTGAACTCGAGAAATCTGGATGATCACTTGACAGCAAAGTGCAATAGAAGACTTTGCAGCTCGGTTCTGGTAATTCTAGGACAAGAGAAACTTAATTTGCTCAAATATGAGGCAATCAGCCTCAATAGTCACGTCTTAAAAAGAGGAACAAAAATGTACTGAGTGGTTAAATTGTGATCAATTGTAATGATTAAAAAAGCCACAACCGATTGTATTCACACATTATACTTAGTCATAAATAATGAGTTTGATGAACTGCAATGGCAGGATACAAAAAAAAAAAAAAAAAAGGTCAAAACCAAGCAAACCACTTTCTGGCTTAATGGAGAGCTTCCTAACCTCATGATCCACATGGCTGCTACACCGAACCATGGTGCAGTGCTTCTCTCCCTCTGTGTGTGGAGTGGCATCCAGTTGATATTAACTCTTAAAGAAATCGTACTGAACTCTTAAAGCTTAAATCTTCCCTCAAAGATTTCCCTCAAAACTACACAAGAACAGGACTAAACTATCCAGCTAACCTACTTAATTTATCCAGTCCCTGATAGATTACAATATATTCCAAAAGGTCTATATTTTTTATTCACAAACATATTCAAAGCTGAATTGGTGTTCATGAAAACCAATTCGTCCAGTCTGCAGGATTCAAAAAACTTAATGGTCTGGCTGGCTGTTTCATTTTCCAGAGAATTAGAAATTATCCTATAGCTGATTCTTACCATAGGGAATTGCTTGTTAAAAAGAGAAAAGCAGCAATAACTTTGGGAAGAATGGAAGAATCATCAAATGGTTTTTTAAGATACTGCAGAAAGAGAAAAGGATGAATGGTTGCATATTTTAGATTTCAGAGGACCCAATTTCAATAAACTTAAATAAATAATAGGTGGACTAAGGTGGGCAGAAATCCTCAGTTTGATGGGTGTGCTGGAGACTTGGCATTTTCTGAAAAATAAAGACACTGGGAAATACAACTGCACATTACTTCAATGTGAAGAAAAATGAGGGCAGGTTAAGAAATAATTACTGATGCATAGGATGCTTTTGACTGAGCCAGGAGTTAAAGGGACCATATATACAAAATGAAAGATGGATGTAATCAAGTCAGAAAGATTGAAGTGCAAAAGGAATTTAAGCTTGCAAGAAAAAGCTAAAGCAACAAAAAGGGGTTTGGAGTCTATTTCAGTAGTACAGAAAAAAGTGGGTCCATTGCTTGAAGACAATACTAGGTGATGGAGAGAGAGTAGAACTTCTCAGTTTCTTAACTCCTACTTTTCTTCAGTGTTTTCCCCTAAAGGAAATTAAACTGGACCTAAGCAGAATTGAAAAAAGGAAATGGTAACACAAGATGAGTGAAGAGATGCTGTAATCAGGGAGGGTCCCACTGCCATGAAGGAGTAAATCTCCAGAACCAGATCAATTACTCTTGAGTTTGAAGAAGGTTGTAAATGTCATCTCAGAGCTACTTTCCGTGGTATTTGAGAACTTGTGTAGATGTGCCAGATGACTGGAACAAAGCAAATGCTGTTCCTATCATAAAAAGTGTGGGGTTTGAGAGGAACTGTATGGTTACAGACCAGTCATCCTGAAATCCAGGCAAAACTCTGGAACCAATTATTATGAAAATTTAGAAAATACATTGTTTGGCAGTAAGCATCATGACTCGGTTGCATTCCAAACCAACCTGATCTCTTTATTTGATAGAATGATACTTCCTGAGAATTGGTGATCATTTCTGCTTGTTGTCCTCAGAAATGTAATGGGCATATGGTCAATAAAGCATATGACAAAGTTTCCCAAAAGGTCTTTGTATGGGAGACAGCAAAATGCAGGCTCAATTATACATAGTTGATTGAGGGGTTATACCCAATAAGCATATATCTGAATCCATGACAGAATAGAAGTTAGGTATGGAATGGTATAACATAAGGCTGCTTTCTAGATCCTCTTCCCCATATTCATAAATGATTTGAATGAGGGATTAGAAAATATAATCATCAAATTTGCAGATAGCACAAATCTTGAGGGGATTCAGAATTAAATTTCAGTGCTGACATCTAGAATGTTTGCTTGACTTGTCCCAAAGAATTCAGTCAAGAATTCAACCATGGGAATATGCAATTAATCCACAATAAAAGAGATCAATGATCTATATTTGCCTAATGAGTTGCTAATTTGTATCCCTCCAAGGATAGACCAAGCTATATTGTGACTGGAAGAAATACTTTGTACTGATGAAGTAAAGTGCTCCAATCTAGAATTGGCATATTTTGCTTTTCTTATGACTGACATTGTTAAATGTGATTAATCAATAAAGCATCCAAATTGTTATTCTTTTGCTGACTTTTGCATTACAAAGTCACTGCAACTTGAACATGAGACTTATACAGATGAGACTCAATAGTTGGTGCACCATAATGTCTGCTGCCACCAGTCATATTTTTTTACCCAAATCATAGATTTTGTAACTTGTAATAAAAAATCCCATTAATTTCCATCTTGGGTGCTTTATAATATATGTTTAATTCCTAGAAATCCTCAGCTAGCATGCTGGCTGAGGAATTCTGGGAGTTGAAGTCCACATATCTTAAAGCTGTCAAGTTTGAAAATCATAGCTTTAGACTTTTAGAAGTAAACTCTGAGTATAATGCTTTTGTAAGCATATGGTAAGCATGTTGAGAGATTGACTCTTTTCTGATATGTATCTGCTGGACTTTTTCTCTGCTCTCTGCCACATGTGAGTAATCATAGTTCAATCCATATCAATTTTATTTCTTTCCCTAAAAGAGAGGAACAACTTTAGAAACATGGACTAGATTCAGTTTACTTATTATGAAAAGGGTATGGTTTCAACCTTTTCTCTTGCAACTGTTCCCTCCTTTGGAATATGAGAGTTCTTTCTCACAATGATTGAAACTAGCTAAACAGACTGCCCCACTTCCACCCAAGAGGCTGGCTTCCAGTCCTCTGGGAGGGGAAAAACAGGAGGGAAAAGGTCAAGAGTTTTGCCATACTAATAACTTATTTGAAATCAAGGTAAGTGTTGGATTCTTTGCCTAAAACCTTAGTCTTTTTTCTGGTCAATACTATTAATCAAGGGTCTTGTATTCGCATTCATTAAATTGACTGTTTCCAGTGCAAGGAACGGTGAAGGGGCTAATTAGTTCTTCCCAGCATTGTTTTGTTATTAATGTTCCAAATCTTTCTCTCTATCCCATGGATCCCAAATGCACATAAGTGCACATTGTTGCTTGTTTGGCTTTACCATGTCAACACATCAGGCTTTCCTAAATTAAGTAAGCTTTAAGGTTTTATAAAATTCTCCACCTAAGGCTAAATCAAGTAGACATCAGCATTGGAATTTTATTATGTGGAAAGTTATTTTGGATATTAAAGTATGACTCAAAACAAGTTTCTGTCCTCCAGTCTCTCTGGGCAGAGATTACTTTGGCTTCTAAAAATTGTCTTGGAATTTAAAAAGAAACATATGAGTTATACCACCCTCTGTTAGCGGTTTGCCAAATTTCCAGCACTGGAACTCATAGAAGAAAATGCAGGGGAAATGCTGTGTCATGTCATCACCAGGACAATAAAATTAGCCTCTCCAGCAAACCAGATGGAAGGTGGCTTTAAATGGGTACATGCATCTCTTATTGCCAGGAAAAACAGAACAGGCAATGAAGGGCAAAAGACCAATCAGCAAACATGATGCTGCATTTGGTATTCATGTCTTAAATTCCAACTTTAATCCTATTTTTAATTAGTTAGTCATGTCGAGTGGTTTTGAAGTAGAAAAGTGTGAAAAAAATATCTTAACACAAGTGTCAACAGTGTAATAAAATGTACTGTTTATATTTGCACTGACTCAAGGCTGTTGATATGTTGCCAACCTGAGTTGATCTTCAAAAGGCTGAGCAGGATCTGATCTGTTTAGAACTGGATAAGAGACTTCTAGGAAATCCAGGGTTGTACACAAGATTGAGCTCCACAAACATCCCAGATGAAAGTAAAAAACAAATCATGTCCGTGGCAAACATAATGACCATATTGTTGTTTTAAGGCAGGGGTGTCAAACTCGCATCGTCATGTGACATATCACAACTTTTCCCCCCTTCGCTAAACCAGGGGTGGGCATGGCCAGTATGTGACGCATCTGGCCTGCGGGCCATGAGTTTGTTTTAAGTTTTAAGTGATGCAGCATGACAGAATTTTTACCAACTGCTATGCTAGAGATGGAGCATGTTTCAATTCCATCCATATTCCTGTTTCAAGAGAACCTATTTTTACAGCAAGGGGTCTGCAAGCAGAAATATGCATTCCATAACCAGTTTAATGGATGGCCTGATAATAAAGCAACCTCCTTTTAAAGCTTATGCTAAACACTGTTGGGTTAATGCCATGTTCACGTAAGTTAATCATGTTTCAAAATTTGATGGCTACTTTGTGTAAGACAATGATTGTGTTTCCAAAATGTAGTGAACCATAAACTACCCAACCCAGTGTATTCTTGCCTAGTCTGTTGTGTAAATGCATTAAATATATAAGATGAAACTCTGGATGCCAGAATCTGAACAGGAAAGGAATTTGAGAGTGATGATGACTAATTCCCACCAACATCTGGTTCTATTTTCTTGACATCCCTAAGAGAGCCATATCCTGTCCAACAAATGTCAAGAAGGATGGGAAAAGAATATTGTAACTATGCTTGGAACAGAACTAGATTATTTGGGGGGCAAACCTTGAACATCCCAGTCTAAGTGAGATGTATAGAGTCCTGTGTGTATGTACACAACGGGGAAAGTAGGTCAGCTGACTTGTTTGACATGATAGGAGAGAACATGGAAGAAGCAAGCCACCCAACATGGTCAGAAAACATGCCCTCCATTATTTGATGTCCAAATCCATACAAAACATTTAATATGATTCCTCAGTATCATTAGAAATTTATCTGATATGCATTTAGGAATAATAAATTTGATTTGATTTGCATTAATTCCAAGATCGAAACTATAGATTATCTTGAAGAAATAATGTGTAATAATAATTAGCATTAACAATTATTTAGATGATTTTGAATTCATAGTCAAGTGCTGTTCATTTTCAATCACTTAAGATTAATAATTAAAACTGTTTTCCTCACAATTTACATTGCTCTAAAAGAGTGCTTGGAGGATATCCAGTAACATGTCATTTTTCAGTGTAAAAAGGCTTCTATGCTTGATAACGGTATTTATCATGTTTTCCTGAACTTAGCAAATGCTCAGAGTCACTTTCATTCTTATTAGTACAACTCTTGTCTCTGATTCTAGTTAGTGGATCTTGGATATTCAATGCAAAACAAATATTTCACAAACTGAAATCTTCCCATTCGTATATTAATAAAAACATGGAGTATAAACCTGTAGAAACATTTATTCTAAGAAAAAAATACTTATTAATTGCTAATTAGTTTAACATGAGGTTATTCCACCTTGTTACAAATAAAGATAGCCTAGAGATAGATTTGTTCATAGAAAAGGAAGTTTGGAGATAACAAAATTCCATTTTAGGATGAGAAGTATCATTTGGGGGGGAAATCATACTTCACTATCATACAATGTGGATAAAATGTGAACAATAAAATGTACTTCATTAGTACATCTTTGCATGTATTCCTTATTTTGTCCTTAACAAATTGTTTCATTGTTTTACCATAAATTTAATTTTTAAGAACTGATTTCTCCCCCAAAAGCGATTAGACTAAATTCTACAAACCTACAGTAATGGATTGTTGTTGAACTTACAAGAACTCCAACAGCTCCTACTCTTCCCTTCCTCTTGATACACTTTTTCTTATTCCCTCCCTGCATATTAGACAGCAGTACTTCTGCTGATTTTGCTAATTTGAGGAATTTATTGGCCCTAAACCTACATCCAATAATCTGGCACCATTTGCATTCATGGTCCTCAGTTTCAGCCTTTACTGAGCAATGATTTGATTTTCTAGCCTGCCATCATTTGTTGCTCTAGTCCAGGGGTGTCAAACTCAAGGCCCGTGGGCTGGATCCGGCCTATGGGGTGCTTAAATCCAGCCTGTAGGGCTGGCCTGAAAATATCAAAGGACTGGCCTGCGGTGTCTCTGCCAGCCAAAACAGGCTGCATGTGGGCCTCCCACAGCCCATTTTCAGCCTCCCCAGCCTCCAGCAGCACTCTGCCGGACAAAAATGGCCATGCAGAAGCCCAGTGAGGCCTCTGCGTGTTCCACTTTTGGCTGGCAGAGTACTGCATGAGGCCGTTCAGGCCAAAAACAGGGCAGAGAAGACTGCACCTGCCCCCACTCCCCACATGCCCCATTTTGGCTGGCAGGGTGCTTCAGGAGTAATCCGTCCCATCTTCCCACCCCCACCAGCCCACAGAGAACTACAGTGCTGATCCGGCCCTTGAAGAAATCCAGTTTGACACCCCTGCTCTAGTCCATCACATCTAATATGTAAAATTCATTTTTAATGCTGGTCTGTTACCAGGGGTGGGATTCAGAAATTTTAGCAACTGGTTCTCTGCCCGGTGGCTGGGTGGGCGTGGCCATGGTGGGCATGGCCTACTCCGCCTCCTGCACCATGGGGAGGGGTGTTTATGCTCTTCCCAGACTCCGGAGGCTTTCTTTGAGCCTCCAGGAGGGCAAAAATGGCCTCCCCGGGAGGCCAGAAACAGGCCCATTTTCGGACTTCCGATACTTCTGGTAGGCCCATTTTTTGCCCTCCCCAGGCTCCATAGGCTTTCCTCAAGCTTCTGGGAGGGCAAAAACAGCCTCCCCCGGGCTCTGGAGGCACTCGGGAGGCAGGAAACAGGCCCATTTCCAGACTTCCGGAACTTCTGGTAGGCCCGTTTTTTGCCCTCCCAGAGCCGCCAACCTGGCCCTGCATTTACCTGGCATGCAAAATGGACTTCATGGAGACTCCTGGGAGGGGCGGGGAGGGGTGGGTGTGGGGTCAGCCAGTCCTTGCAACAACCAGTTCGGTGAACCAGATTAAAATTAATATCTTTTTCACCCGAACCTGTCCAAACTGGCTGAATCCCACCCCTGTCTGTGACCGTAATAAAAATTGAGCTATTGATTGATTGAAAATTCTTTTTTTCCTGACATTTTCCACTCTAGTCTTGCCTTGCCTCCCAAATATCTCAGCTGAATCCTTCTGAGTCCAGCCATCCCATCTTTCTTCTGCTTTTTACGGTTTCCTCCTGTGATCATTTGCTGCCTTTTAAAGGTTATTGGCAAGAGTTATTTCATAGTTCTCTGTCCACTCTGCACTTGGCATTCATGATCAACCAGTTCAGTATCAGACCCCTTCGAGGAGGAGAGCAAAGTCTCTTAAGTGTCAAATGTGCACATGACTTGCAGCTGATGCCGCTGAACTCCTTACTCGGGATTTAAAATGAGAGCAGGGAAAACCTCAGCGTAATCATTTTCATGCAAGATTAGAAATATATTTTTATAAGAAAGGCAACAATCTGAGAAAGGGGACGGAAAGACATAAAAGTCAAGTAGACCCAAAGAAGCAGGGAGTGTTTTCCTGTTTTCTGGATTCTGGCTTTGCGGCCTGATTTCCCACATGTGATTTCCCACATATGTGATTTCCCACATATGTGTGGCCTCTTCTAACATGCAGGGATCTTTCCATCTTGGCTTTCTGAACAAGGAAATGTGGAAGAGACGTCTGATCTATTTAGATGGTAAGATGTGAGGGTGAAAAGAAAAAGTATACTTCTTCCTTCTTTGAACACGGAAAGTGCTGAAAGATTGTTGGCTGATTGGGAAGGATACTGATATTTGCCAAGGCCAAAACAACTTGGATATAGAGATTATTCAGTGCACATCCTAGAAGTCTTCATCCTGCCACCCCCACCCAAATTATTAAATTCCCTTTTACTGGACACTCAGGGTCCCCAAGGCAACCCGAAGCCACTTGGGCTTGGCATTGGTGTACAAAAATAAACATGACAAGGGTTTAATATTAGTAAGAAAGTCTTGTTCAGTGTTGCTGATCTTTTTAGCTTGATCTCTTCATATGCATCCAGGATAGACTGGACTTTTTTCCCCCAAGATTGATCTAAATTTAGCTTTTTCTTTAGACTTGCATTTTTCAGTAAGGAATTTAGAGTACATTGCAGCTTTGTAACAATAGTAAATGCCTGCTTTTGACCCCAGAAAGCATGAGAATGTCTTTGTCAGGTGGTCAGTAACTTGTTTGTAATTCTGGAAATAGGCAGGCTGTAGATTATATAAAGGAGAATCTGTATCACTTCTAATTCTAATCACAGATTAGCTGAATAGATGAACTGATATAGACTGAAACTCTCAAGTGGAATGAATTGGCATTCAGCTTCTGAATTCATTAGAGAAAATAAATGCCATAATCTCAATCAGACAGTGGATCTGATAAATAGCTCTCCCTGCAGCCTCTAATGTATGTGCCCTTCAGACAGACAGCTGTCAGTATGATAGTATAACTCCCTCTGAAACACTCAGTCCATCAAATGAAATTAAGAGTGACATTTCTCAAGCTTAGCAGAATTTAGTCGGTACTTGCATTTTCACTTTTCAGGGGGAATACAGCTTTCTGTTTAATCCCTTCTCTATAAATTTCCAACAGCAGGAGGAGTATAACACACATACACAAACTTTCCTTTTCTTCTGTTCTGTTAAATTTGCTTAAGTGTTTATGGAGAATTGAGAAAACCTTAGCTCTGAGGAGCTGTTACTCTTTCCCAAAAGTCTGAGCAGAATTGCTGCCTGTTTCCTTTCTCTCCAGAAGCAATTTAATCCCAGAGGCAGAATACCATTAGACTTATTCTCTGAACCAGGGTGATAAAATGTACATTATAACAAAATACAATGGATGATTTCTTGCTCATAAATCATACCCTTAAATTTGCCCCAAAGAAATTTGCATTTCTTTGCCTAAATGCAGTTATCTTTGTCTTTAGAGTTGAATGAATCAATTGTTTGGTATCTATCCACTCAATGGCAAACCATTTGCAAAAAAAAAAGATAGTTTGCTGAATGACCAGAGGAAATTAAGGTGAAGTGGCTACCAGGATAGAAATGATATGAAAATCATGTTCTCAGATCATATGAATGCAACCCTAACCCTAACCCTTGCTTCTCATCACCAGTACATTATTCTGGGCAGTTTACAATTAAAATCTGAATAAAAACAATTAACCAAATTACAGTTAATGACTGAACTATAGCTGGTGATTTAAATTTAATTTTATTGTATTTTAATTAATATAAGACTCCTCAAGTGCTTATCAAAACATAAAACAAAGTTAATAACTGAATAACAGATAAAGTATCATGGTTTCTGAATTATCTATAAGCAGCAGTTAGCAAATCTTGAGACATCCCTTCTTCTAGGAACTATTTTTACTCCCTCAATTGTCAATAATAATGTTATTATTATTATTATTATTATTATTATTATTATTATTATTATTAACTAGAGCATTTCTAGTTGTCCATTTATAACAATAACACTTAGACTTAAATACTGCTTCATGGTGCTTTACAGCACCTTCTAAGCAATATTGTCAGCATATTGCCCCCAACAATCTGGGTCCTCATTTTACTGACCACAGAAAGATGGAAGGCTGAGTCAACCTTGAGCCTGTTGGGATTGAACTCCTGGCAGTGGGCAGAGTTAGCCTGCAAGACCACATTCTAACCACCATGCACCACCATGGCTTTTATTCTATAATGTTTTCAGATTTGCTTCAAGCAGCTGAATCTTCCCTTTATATTAGAGGCCATTTTCAATCTCAAAACAGCCAAAATTTGCCATTAGTTGAAGTCATTTGGTCCCACTTTTGTGAAATAAGACCCTTAAAGCTTACTGTCTCCTCTTTATGTTCATATGTAGAACTATAGTGTTGGTCATCAACAGTGGTGTTGGTCACTGTTTCCACTTGGGAAACAATGGGAAAAAAATTAATTATATGAATTATCTCTATTATAGCACTTCACAAACAAATGCTCAATTATGTGAAGTGTGAATTCCTCAGATAAGTGTAACTTGATATCTAAGAAATGTTTATTGCCCAAATATTGGTGAAGTGATTTGTAGTTTTCTCCCAAGTTCGGTAGAGAAGTTTACAAAATTATTTTCCACTTCCAAGAAAACAAATACAGGTAATCCTCATTTGGTGACCATAATTGGTACTAGCAACTCAATTCTTAATTGAAGTGTCTGCTAAGTGAAATTGTGACTCTGCTTATGATCTTACTTCAGCTTTCTTTTGCTTTATGAAAGTCATAAATGCAAGGATTGGCCATAAAGTTCTTTTTCATTACCATTCTAACTATGAATGATTGCTAATTGAGGCAGTTGCTAAACAAGGACTACCTGTACGGAAAGAAGAACATATTGTTCAAGGCAGTCCCTGTCAATCTCATCTGGCTTTATCAGTGATGAATGTGATCCTAATGAAGATATGGTTGGCGCAAACAAAGGTCAATGCAAAAACACTGGAGTTTGGCCAAGGAATTTACTGGATTACTCTGGCATTTATTCAGCCATAGAGATATTCTGCCATACCTACCATCTTTTTTTCCTGGTTTGCCACTGCTAGGAAAGAACATCTGAGCAATTTTACCCACCATAATGTCACATAGGGGCTTAGTGCTGCGTATCAATGGGCTGGCATTTAAACAGAACAGCAAAGGTCAGAGAATGTATAGTATTTATGCACTGAGATTGATCATTTGAATTAAGGGAAATTAAGATGTTATGGCTGCATTTTCAAGCTATACTTTCGTAATTTAAGAAGAGCAAAATTGCCAGAATGAATGATAAAGAAGACAAAATGAAATTGGTTCTGTGATACAGCAGGCAAGTCACTTCTACCTCCTTTTCTACTTATGGAAAGTGGGGGGGAGGAGTGGTCATCAGGCTATTAATGGGCCTTTGGGATACTGGTTCTAGGAACCCTATCCAAATGAATGTTTTTTTCCTCAGAATGCTGTAGAGTAGAGGATAACAGTGCCAATTATTCCTCATTATAGGAGTAGTGGGCATGAACCCAGAGGAAATTGTGATCCTGTTCGTGTGTTCAATAGGAACAGAATACATTAAAGGTTGGGTCTCTGACTTCTGGAGAACATCTGGAGAAGAAGCTCCCTCAGATCAACAGCCCTCCAGATACATTGGATCAGAACTCATTCCCAGCCAGTTTTGTTTGTTTTCAGAGGAGCTGATTCAGAGATGTCCTTATCCTGTACAGTTGGATGTGGAAAACCTATAGGACCACAGGCTCTCTAGTAGCCATTGGCCAATTCTGCCAGCCTTCTGGCTTTCTCAGATTCTTTTCCTCCAGCAACAGTTCCCTTCCCTCTCACCCCCTCCTCCTTTCAGTTGGACCCAGGACTTGCCTCCCCCCACCCCACACCCCTTGCCAGGCCTCCTCTGTTTTTAGCAGCTTCCAGAGACAGAAATTCAACAGATGAGGTGTTTGCATCTCAGTATCTCCATTATAGCCAGGCTTGGCTGAGTGGATAACGACATAGCTTGTTAAATAAAATGACAAACACCCTCTCCTAAGAACTGGTTCACAGCAGGTTATGTGTGGGGGGTGGGTGGGTGCTAACCTGCTCTTCTGGAGGTAGAGGAAGGTTCAGTGGAGCGTGTCAGTTGGCCGGCACGGATCCTTCAGGAGCGTGAGAGGTGTGTTAGGAAGCGCAAGCACTTGTTGGCGTGATTCGTTCAGTCCTGGGTGAAGCACCCCTCCCCCCACCTCCATGCCCCGTCTCCTGTACTCAGGGATCTCCGCGCGAGGCCGAGTGGGTAGCGCTGGGGTGGCTCCTGCCCCCCGCGAGTCTCTGGCTCCGCCAGAAGTGTGGGAGGACGTTTATTCTTGCGCCAGTTTCTCAACGACGCCGGCGTGCGCGTTTGTGTACAGGTGCACGTGTCTCCCAGCCCATGAAGACACGTGTCTGAGGGAAACTCTCTCTCTTTTTTTCCCCCTGAGGGAGCCCCTCTTGCCCCTGAGTCGAGTGCCAGGGAGCGCTTCACACTCTGCCCCGGACTGGCGCACGGGACTAAACCCTTCTGGTGCGAGAGGGAGCTCAAGGCGGTCCCGGGGAGAAAGGCACACAGCCCGGGAACGGAGTCTGGCTCTTCTCCTTTCGCCTCAGCTACAGGCGGTCAGAGAAGAAGCCCGCCCGGAAAAGCAAACAAGCGGCGGTGCACAGAAGCTGGCGGGCGAGGTGGGGGAGCAGCTCGGCGGCTGGGAAAGAAGGCGCTTGCGCTTCTTCTGTTGCCGGGGAACTGGACGCCGGCTGCCCCTGCCCGTCCCGCGCCCCCGCCAGGAGGATCTGCAGAGGGGGAGGGAGGGAGGCATCGGCACCGGGCGCCCCGGGCGCCCCACCTGGCAAGAAAGAGAAGCTGTAAAGCGAAGGGAGGTGTGCAGCCAGGTCCCGTCCTGTCCCGGATCCTCGGGGCGTCTCCGCTCCGCAAGATGCGCGGCAAGAACAGAAAAGAGAGCCTTTCCGATTCCCGGGACCTCGATGGTTCCTACGATCAACTAACCGGTGAGTTCACCCCGAGCTGGCAGCTCGTTCTGCTGAGAGCCGCCGCCGTGGCTTGAGGAGGGGCAGGGAGGGGGAGGGCTAGGAAGATGCAGCATCCCTTTAACAGCAAACTGGGTGGAGTGTGAAAGAGGTCCCACACAGTAACTGTTGTCGACCCACCGCCACCTGCCAAAGGTGGGGTTTTCCTTCGTGCATTCTTCTCACCATCCAGGGAGGGGTTCTTTAGTCCATTTCTGAACCAAACTTGCACAAAGTGATGGTGCCGAGGAGAGGGGGTTGGGTTACGGCGCCGATTTTGTCCCTGGACATTTCAAAGTAGGTGAAGGTTTATGTCTGTGGTATGCATGACTGAATGGATTTTACAGGCTGGAGAACGGAACCTTTCATTGCCTGGCTCCTTAAAATAGTCCAGGATCTGGAGCTAATGTTGGCTGCGATGCCTTCCCCTAAGACTCTAAGGAGATCTTAATGAACTTACTCCTGTGTCTAAAGTCTGTAAACCAATGTAGAAGTTGGACAAGATCCCCTTGAGATGGACAATGAAGTCCTCAATTTAAAAAAATAAAATAAAATTCAAATCAGAAGGAATTTATCCACGTCTTTCTGCTGCCTCTGTTCTGTACCAGAGAGATGGGCGGCATGGAAATTTAATAAATAGGTATTATTTATTAGAGGATCTTAGCCCACTACAAAAAGCATAGACCCCATATCTATATAGAAGGCTAGTAGGCGAGATGCCTTCCTTCTTCCCAGAACTAACAAAATCCCTTCAAATCTGGTACTGTCCACGGTGCTGGAGTTTGTCAGTGCTGCTGGGCTCTCCTCTGCACGGCAGAGCAATTTTCTCTCTCTGTTGCCCCTGAACGTCATTCAAGCGATTTGATGCCTGCAAAATTGGCTCTTCAGCCACAGAGATATTTTGAGCTCAGTAGAAATTCAGAGCCCACATGATTTTCTTGTCTCTCAAGTGACTTCAACGCATCAATATGATTTAAAATCAAAATGAAGTGAAAAGGAACTTGGGTTCCTCCCAGTTGTGACCTTTAATTGTGGGACCTCCTGATCTTGTGCCATTCATATTTTTCTGCCCAGTAAGAGCTTTGCTTTTCATCAGTCTTCGGATTTCCGTATACCCTTTTTATCTGAAGAGAACCGAAGCAGAATTAAAGTCAAGAATTCTTGTGTTTTTCAACTCTCCCTTCCACACACTCAATAAAGCCATTTATCCCTGGTTGGCTTTTGATACCATAAATTTACTACTCCTCTCTTTTTCTTTTTTAATTTTTCCTATAGTTTTATTTTTAAGATAAAGTTATAAACAATAAACAACAGACAGCTACTGATCACAATTCTTGTACATTTGTGGGGCAAATGAATAAAAATAACATAATAATAAACTTACTGTCTAATGAAATGCTGGACACTCAGTTATGCAGCACACATGAAGTGAATGTCTACATGTTATATTTTGATCATCTCTTCATTTCCATTTACAACTGGATAAATTCTCTCTTGCAGCTAAAGTTCACATCGTAACTGCAGAAAAGAATATATGTGATTTTTGCTCTAGTGCCATTTCCCATTTTCTTTATTTTTGGTCAACCTTCTCTCTGTCAACACACATTACCTTGCTATTAAGTTCCGTTGAATCATTCACATTCATCTTCATTGCAGCTTGTTATGTACAGCTCTTATGCATGCACTGGGAAAAGAGATAGCTAATCCAGAGACTTAATGAGAGACCATGAAATACAACAAAATACTTATGAAAACTTAAACCATGGCTTCTGAAGACCACATGCATTTATTATTTGGTATTACTTGGATTATAGAAAATATTTCCCAATTGAGCTGTAAAGAAAATTCTGTAAATATTTATCTCCTATTGATAGTATTGGAAATGGATATTTCTTCCAAGAGTCCAAGTTCCAGCCTCTTATATGTGCAAAAGTGAGGAACACAGCTGAAAACAATAAACTGATAGCATTCTAAAATTCCTATACTCCTGTGTTTCTTTATAATAGTACGCCAAGAACTACCTGGGTGCTATCAAGGTATGCTTGATTATTATTATTATTGCAATAACTTGCAGATCTGATATTATAGTGATATCATCATCATCATCATCATCATCATCTCTTTTACTCGTTAAACATGAAACTCAGTCAACTGAACATTTAAAAATGTGTCACAAATACAATTGACTGGTGCTAATGGTTGATATGGGTTGCTGCCAGCATCTTGTTATTGTTATTGTTATTGTTATTGTTATTGTTATTGTTATTGTTATTGTTATTGTTATTGTTATTGTTATTGTTATTGTTATTGTTATTGTTCCAGTGGACAATTAACATAAGAATTAACATAAGCAATTAAAAACATAAAATGAAGTTGAACAGTTTGAACTAAAAACAATCATTAAAACAAAGCAGAATATCCCCACCCCCACCCCATATACATTAATCTCAGATCTGGGACCCAATCCAGATTTTAAAGACTTTTCAGAACCTGAGGAGAGAGGGCACCATTGGTATATTTAGTGGGATGCTGTTCCAGAGTACCCTTTTCTCAAATTTCCAGCTCCATTTTCAAACCCCTACAGCTAATTTATTGATCATCTTTCCCTTCTTCTATTTCCTTCAGTCTTACCTAACACTAATTCATTATCCTAATTTCTAATTAGGATATTAGGATACTATTTCTAATTCATTATCCACCTGTGTCACATGCCAAAATGAGTAATTTTATTTATTTTTGTCTCAAGAAATCAGTGAGCCTTTATTTGATCCAGATGTGATGCATTGATCCTTCTTACAATCTGTGACACCCCTTGTAACCTTCTCAAAATCCATAATTTGAAATACCTATATTCTTTCCCTTTCCTTTCTCAGTGTCTACTTTTCAAAGCTGAATATTGCAGCTTGAAATATTGTTGCTTTAACTTTTCTAATTTTTGTTGTTATTGAATTATCCTTAGTCTTCATAATCAAGTCTAAGTTTTGCATTGTCTTACTTCCTAGGATTAATCTTTTCTTGAGCACACTCTCCACCTTAAGGTTAAGAAAACAGAAGTGCCTTTCCCCTTCACAGCTATCAGTTCACTCAGCATGCTGGTTGAGATGTATCTGGATTTCCCATTTTCTATTTCTTTCTCATAATAAATTAAATCCTCTTTACTTTGGGGTAACAAAGTGATGCCTACCTACAAATTTCAAGTTGTTCATGTTTTGACTCTACTTTTAATTCTGGTTTTTTTCCTCTTCTAAATCTATCATTGTTATATTGTATTTACTGTAACGCAAAAGAAATAATTGCAGTAATGCTGAAAAAAAGTGAATGATCGCTGGGCTTTGCACTTACAATTGTCACAGCATTCCCACGGTCACAATCAAAATTCAGGTGCATGGCAACCAGCATGTATTTTGTTGCAGCATCGCAAGATCATGTGATTGCCATTTATGACCTTCCATGGGTTGGGTAGCAAGCAAAATCAACAGGGGAAGCTGGATTCACTTAACAGCCATGCGATTTGTTTAATGTTTGTGGCACAAAAGTTCATAAAATCAGATGCAATTCATTGAAGTACAGGGCTTAGTGATGGAAGTTCCCAACTGTGGTCATAAGTCAAGGACTAATAAAAACCCAACAATCTTTTGGGAAACAATACTTAACTTCAGCAGTTTATTCAGTTTTGTTATCTTTTTTTGTTTTGTCAGACATCTTTGTCAATCTCATGAAATGAAGTGATGTGTGCAAATAGGAAAATTGTCCCAAAGGTGATTTTTCAAGAGGCAACTGGACTTCCTTGTTTTTCTTTGAAGATGTTTTACTTCTCATCCAAGAAGCTTCTTGGAGCTTCTTCAGCTGTCTTCGGCTCTGAAGACAGCTAAAGAAGCTTCTTGGATGAGAAGCGAAACATCTTCAAAGAAAAACAAGAAAGTCCAGTTGCCTCTTGAAAAATCACCTTTGGGATAACTATGACCTGGATGACTGAGAATCTCCATAGACAAATAAGAGAACTGTTTTCTTCACCAATCAAGTCTACATTGAGGCTTGGCCAAGCTTCATTTGTAAATCCCTTTTATAAAGGTTTTCCAAGAAAGCAGAGATGTTTTATGCCAATTGTCTATGTAAAAAGCTTTAAGTAACAAGTCTGAAATAAAAAAAGTTAATCCAAGTTTATTAAAATCCTAAGGATGGTTGTGTGAATTGATACAGAATAGGCAAACACAGCAATTTGTGTTTATGTAGTCCTCCTGAAGTAAATAATTTCAGAAATGATTCTTAGCCCTAGCTGTCAACTTCTTGGTATTGGCCTTAAGATTCTCTAAAAAACAGTCTGGTGGTCAGGAAAATCTTGTGTTCATATCCCTCACTCTGCTTAGAGTCTAAATATGGCATTACAATAATGCCAATTGAAAATGCAGTTCACTTTCAGCATTACATCTGGCTAAGCAACAATCTGCTTTTTCAAGAGAATGTTAGTAACAACATCTTATCTTGTTACTAAATCTTAAAATAAGCTATAAAATAGGTACTGTTGTTGTTTTCATTTATAGTCATTTGCAGCTATTGTAAAAACAGACTGAATATTCTTTGTAAACAACTGTACAGAGTATTTTTCTGTATATATGCAACCATTGTAATGAATACTTGGCTATTTTTTTTAGTACATTATAGGGTACATATTTAGGGGAAGAGGCACCTTGCAGTGGGTTAAAACAGGATGATAAGCATTTGCAGAAATAGCTGTGCAGTTTATTCATATGAATAGCCTTTCAGTAGTACCACCTGAAAATCCACAAGCTCTCGAAGTGGTCCTGTAAGCAATGGAAATGCTAAAAAACATTGCTGCATGCATGAAGAAGAATCTATAAGCATTAATGCAATACAAATCTAACTCAAGATGTTAATTTATAACAATAAGGTTATTATTATACAGTGATTTAATTGAATGCCACTCATTAGTAATATTGGAAGTGGTATGTTTTTGTTTTCTAACTTGAAGGTGTTATAGTACTGCTAGTGTTTCCTTTTTCTTTTCTCTTTCTATAGTCCTAGGGGATATTGTATTTCTTAAAGCTTTCAATGCAATATAAGCATCGGTAGAGCCTCTTCTAGCCAAAATAACAGTGAAGCAGTGAATAAATAAGACTACATTACAGGCAGCAATGACTGAATCACATTGTCTTCAAACTTCATGAAAATGATTGATTGACCCCATCTTAAGCCTCCCCTAGTACGATCTAAATCTGTAGCACACAAAAGGTATATCACTAAATATAACCTTTTTCTTCAGCTGATAGTTTAAAGGTTAATAGTGAAGGAAGATAAGATATGACCTGTGGCTTGGACATTAGTTCCCAAGTCCTGATCCCTCGTGACCTTTAGACAATCTCAGCTACACATGGGAAAGGAAAAAGCTGGTCTTCATCCTAGGTGCATACATTTCTATTTTGGTAGCCACTTCACCACCAGTGTGCCTTGATTTCCCCAGAGTGTTCAGCCAGCTACCTTGCAACTTCTTTGTCATGCAGTTGCTGCTGAACAGCTGGTGCAAAGACAGTTGCATTTGGCAGTGGGTGAATGATCACTATAGAAACAGCCTGCAATGCACTTGGGATGCTGACAAGGCCTACGTTTACTTCACCCCCTTACAGTGACAGGTAAAGAGCTACTGTAAGTCATGTTGCTTCTTTCAAAACTGGGAATGCTGCGCAGGCTTATGTATAAGGTAGCAAAGTATCTGTCCTGAATTTCCTCATAGCAAAACTGTGGTTCAAAGCCTGTTAGCCCTGCAAGGTAGCTCAGACAAGAAGCACAAGCAGGAGTACTAGCTCTACCCAGGAGTGGGCTGCTGCCAGTTGTAAGAACCGGAACAAAAAATGTGAGTGCATGCCTTCCGCACACATGCATGGCATAAAAAAACCCAGCAATTATATAGGACGTGATAGCACTAGGGCAGGTGGGCGGGGCCAGCCCAGGTCGGAACTACTGATTCACCTGAACCAGTCCTAACCGGTAGCAGCCCACCACTGGCTCTACCTTTTTGTAAAGTTACCTTAACAGCATCTAGCAAGATTGAAGGCATTTCCCTCCTCCTTTCCTTTTACTCTCTGGAAAACCTGAGGGGGCCTCTTCTGAAATGCTTCTCTTTCGGTGAGCTGAAATATCTTCACACATTCGTTGTCCAGTGTGCAACTCTTCCTCCTGTCTCCCAAGGACATTCCCACGTACCATTATGTACTGTAGGCCAAGCATGGAGTATGGTCCTGTCACTGTGAAGACAAAGAAATGGAGGCGTGATAATCACTTTCAACTGTTTCTCTGCCCAGGAGGAAGCAATTAAAATTACAGTATTTCACATACAGTTTGGCTACCAGATCACAGCATCATGGACCTGGTGTTCCATCTACTTGCCTCTTAACTAAAGTGGCATATTTTGAAGGGTCATCTTCCTTTCTATGGCCTAAAAAGAAGAGCTCTGATCACTGTATCCATGATGTAACTGTATTAAATATACAATTACACACATATTTAGAAAGCAAGGTGGTATGAAGTATTGCTAGTTCTATGATACCTTGCATATATATGAGGGTGGTGTGTGTGTTTGCACGTGTACACATGTGTATGTGTTTGTAAGAGGCTTTGGTCACTGGTAAAATCTTGCCAATTCTCACATAAACTGTCTGGTTTCACACCTTGAAGTCTGTGGGGATAATGGTTCTCATGTACAGAGAGCTTTCCACCACTTGCTCATGATGGAGGTGATTTCTGGGCAACTTCTGGATGCTGACAGGACTATTCAATGATCTCACTCTTCATTATCTTGCTGACTTTGAGATTTCAAGGGCCAAATAGTTTGCTGTAATTGGGGATGCTGCATCTTGTGAACTAAAATTTGCCCTGTGCAGATTATAGAGATATATGTATTCTGTGCCTATCGCTTTCTTTCTATGTGTTTTGTCTATTTCTGAGACTATGGTCTCTTTTGCTTTCCTGGCTTGGAAACTCTCTTGTTGCTCAATCTCAATCTCACAATTTAACCCAAATTGAATTGGTTTCAATTTCAAATGAGATGTTCATTTTTCTAGTGGGCAGATGTACTGTATGCGTGCAATTGAGTACTGAAGGCTGTTTTTGTGATGTAAAACATTTGAATTATTCAAGACATGGGGAGGACAATATTTTGTATTTTCTGTTTCTGCTTTCCAATGTTCAGTCTGTCTGAGTTGGGCAAAAATTGAACAAGACATCTTAATCAGGATCTCTCCATTTGGAGAAACAAAAAAATAAATGAGAAAATATTGCTCCAGCAACAAATTTGATATGAGGTGTGAGAGCAGCTTGTGCTATTTTATTTACATTGGGAATATAGTACTGTGTAAATTCTGAAAAATAGAATAAAAAGAAGTCTAATTTCAGCTTTCCATAGTTTGATTTCTTTTTGAAGTATTGGTCCTTGGTTTCCTTAATTTCCAGTCTACATGGCCAAACTTTGAACAAAATGGCTGCTTCAGTTTCCTTCATCTGGAGATTAGGGAGGAGAATAATAAGAATATCTGCATTGCTGTTAATATACACATACATATACACATACATAATATTTGCTTATTATTTACATGGTATAGCTTCGTTATCTTAATTTAAAAGGTACTGCCCGTAGGATTTCTTACTTATGTTATCCTTAATACATATTATTACATTTTATTTACATAAACTTGCATCTTTACTCCATTTTATTTCCTACTGCCGGTAGTACGACTCCTTTCAATATACTCATTTAGTTAATCATCAAATTGAACTTTATCTCTCTCAGTCTTCACTTCAATTTTCTTTTCTCTAACCACTCATACCACATATCCCACACGCTGTAGTAGTCAGTTTCCTCTCTATCATTAATTTCTAACGTCAGCTTGTTCATTTCGTCACATTCCATTATTTTCCTAATTACGTGCTCTTTGGATGGCAACTTTTTCTCTTTCCAATGTTGAGCATAGGAGATTCTTGCTGCTGTTATTATATGTGTGACAAGATACAAATTCTGTCTTCAAGATTCCCAGGAGAAATATTTTTGGTTCTAATTCAATGGTATCTCCATCTCTTAACACCATGAAACCAGAAAGGTGGAATTGTACTATAATTCCTTAACAATAAAAACTTTAAAAAAAAAAAAGAATATCTGCATTGCTGCTTATGCAAACTTAATGAGCAATTCTGAGGAAATTCAAAATTAGCAGAATCAGCTGTTTTCCCTGTCCCTGTTATCTGTCTGAAGGGATTAATTTTTTCATGTCTGACCAAACCCAAAGAGACTTTCATCATATGGGATTAAAGCGCTGAGTACTGTCTACTCTCCTGTATAATAATGTCTTTTTCAGATACTATCCCTATCATGGCAGTGCTTTGAGTGTCTTGGGAATTTATTGTCTAGGCTGAAGTTGCCCAGTCGGGAGGGGCTCAGGATTTCATGCTCCTATGCAGTAAAATGCAAACTGGATTTGGTTTTCTGGGTGGGTGGAGCTAGTGGTCTGAAAGAGGAGGAGTTTTCTGTAACTCCATTGTCATGGACAGATCACTTTCTAATGAGTTTCAGATTGGTAGTTATTATAAATCTCTGCAGAGCCGGAAAATCAGTTTAATAATGTGCTGCAGGTTCTTGATATTTCTAGAAAAATTCTCAAATGGGCTTGGAGAATTTCCTGTTTTGACTGTTGGTAATATTGACGAAGCCCTGTTGCTCTGAACATGGAAATGGCTTGGATAATGAACACTATTTCTCCTAAGCACTCTCTTTGCTCGAGCATTTTTGTTTGTGAGGAATCCACAAATGCAAGACAGAAATGTTTTGAGGCCCATATGAAGTCCTGCTCCATGGCAGTGGATGCATCAAAGAGGGCCTAAATCTGTCCCCTGACTGCATCTGCACCAAATAGGCCAGCAATTCTTTTTCATATCCTACGGTTTCTCCTACATCAAGGAGGAAGAGAGTCTTAATACTGTTTCTGAGGAAGTGAGTCTAATGCAGTCAAAAGCTCATTGTAAGTAGTACTTGTTCTTTGTGGATAAAGATTGCCTCAATTTGGCTTCCATTATTAGGGAATGTAATTTTTGGCATTTTCTTGTTGAGATTCTTTTCAGCTTGTAGATCCTGAGGATGTGTACAGAGTATCTGGAGAGATGAGATTTGTCACCTTCTTGCTTGATCTTTTGCTATTCCCAGATGATTAAATAAACTCAACTCATAATCTGTGCCTTCTTTAGACAATTTTAAGAATTCCACTGAACAGCCCTCCCTTACTTCAAAAAGTCCCTGTAACTATAGGCTGATCTCAAATATTCCATTCTTGGATAAAGTGACTGAAAAAGTGATAGCTTTGCAACTCTAAATTGACCCATTTCAATTATATTGCTAATATAGTAGTGCTGAGATTGTTTTGGTTGTCTTGAATAACCTGATTCTGAAATTAGGTGGGAAAAGCCTATTTCTCCTGGACCTTTCAGCAACTTTTCATAGTGTCATGGTATCATTCTGGGTTATCTAGTGGAGGTAGAGTTTTACAAATTCCAGTGCTTCTTGTCAGGATTTATGTTTGAACCCAGGACATTAATTTTTATTGTTCCCCATGCTATTTGGTTTAAACATGTAAGTGCTGGATGAGGTCCTTCAGAGCTTTGGAGTAGGGTGATACTAATACGCAAATGATATCTAGCTTTGTAGCACTTGCCCAGCAGAGGTAGATCAGATCAAGAAATCAACTTCATAGAAAGACTAAAACTACTTTTATTGAGTTTGACTATAATATCAGAGTCTTGTGTGTCTGATTGTGTTGTAGGTCCTCCTGCTTCTTATGGTTCAGTGAATTAGGGAAGCATCTGCCTGAGTCTTTCTGAATATCATCTGTCTGCTGTGGATTTAAACTATGCTTTACCCCTCATCATCCTGGCAACAGTACTTCCATATTTCTGTCAAGGTGATCTCTAAAAAAGCAATCATTATCCTTGAATGTTGCTTAATCCCAATAATGAACCGGATGGGGCAGAATAAAATGAAGATGCTCTTTCAGTAATGAAAAAGCTGAACTCAAGGAAAGTGAGGCCTTTCTTGGATGAAGTTGCAGTCTTTCAGAAAGAAGAGAGTAAGGAAACATTAGTTGACTCTGGCTCCAGCTGTCAGTGGATTTGCAGTGGATTTAATTGACTGTATCCCACCCTCATTATGCTGATTTATGTCCATAATAAAGATTGATTTGATTTCTTCTATTTGGATAAAGAACTAAAGATAAAAGACTGTCACCAAATACTGTGGGGAACTGTGTCAGAAAGCTAAGGTGAGGCTTGTGGGAAGTGCCCCAAACAACAACAAAAATCTTTTCAGGTAAGTTAGAAACAGAAGGAAAAGCGAAGAGGCTATAGTGAAGGGAAAGGAATTAATTGGGAATAGGAGATAGTGAGAGAGGGGTGGCAAGGGGTGGATCTGTGCTACTATGGCTCACTTGCCAGCCCTGACTGTTCCTGAACCTGCTGGACTTAGTGATAATTATGCACAACATGTTGCAACCTGTCTTGACTTCTGCAAATTGCTCCATGCAAAGTACGGGTAGTCTCAAGTTACAACCACAATTGAGCCCTAAATTTCTGTCACTAAGCAAGACATTTGTTAAGTAAATTTTGCAATACAATTACAATATTAGGAACATAGCAAATCTTGAGAAAGAGCAACTCTAAGCATAATTGCAGATGTGTTTTTTAGAGGTTGTGTTGCATAAATTCATATTCACTTTAAAATCTGGTGAGTGAAATCCTTTGATTCAAATAATGGGTGAACAGCAAGGACAAATATAGAATGATTGATTTTTCTGGGAGGTATGTCCTCTCATCTCAACTCTGATTGACTTGTTTCTGTATATGTAGCCTTTAAAGAGTACCAACAATTTTGGAAAAGAATTTCTAAAATATTATTAAATGAGATTATTAAAATGAGAATTACCCATTGGGGAACTTTGGGTCAGATTAAAGTAAAGGCAGATTGGTTTTTCTAATGAATGGCATTTTATCCCACCCCTCCCCCACCTTTCCTGCTTTTCTTTTTTTATCAGCAATGGTTTCATTAAACAAAGTGCTTTTAGTTTGGTTTAAGGCAGATTGCTACCCTGAAAAGCTGGTGATTAATCAACTGGGTTGATAGCTTCTCTTTTTACAGTATAAAATTTATTTTATATAGTAAATGCTGAAAGGGGCTTCAAAGATTGTTGGACTCTGGAACAATTGTAGACAAATTTGGTGGCATCCTGGAAACTGGAGATGCTATTAATATAATTGAGACTGTAGGCTGCCCTTACTGATCAGAAATTGCAGGGAATGTCCATTTGCAAGAAGATGACTCCAGAGTCAGGATAGCAGTATAATACAAATGGTCAGTGGAGTTACATCTTCCTGGGATAGGTAGTAGCAATTCAATTCAACTGGGAGACTGTTGTAATTCAACTGGGGGGCTGTTGAATTGCTGAATGACTGTTGTTCATTCAGCAATTCAACTGGGGGACTGTTGTATTGTAATCCTATAAACCAGGGGGCTGGGGGCAAAATTTAGGAAACCTACAAAGGGTGACAATTCTTTCTTAAGTCATTTTAAGGTAAGGGTAAGGGTTCCCCTCACACTATGTACTAGTCGTTCCTGATTCTAGGGGGCGATGCGCATCTCTGTTTCAAAGCCGAACAGCCAGCGCTGTCTGAAGACATCTCCGTGGTCATGTGACCGGCATGACTAAACGCCAAAGGTGCACGGAACGCTGTTACCTTCCCACCAAAGGAGGTCCCTATTTTTCTACTTGTATTTTTTACGTGCTTTCGAACTGCTAGGTTGGCATAAGCTGGGACAAGTAACAGGAGCTCACCCTGCTATGCGGCACTAGGGATTTGAACTGCTGAACTGCCAACCTTTCAATTGACAATCTCTTAGCGTCTTAGCCACTGAGCCACCGCATCCCTTAATTCATGTTTACATACCTGTTAAGTCTCAATAGGATTTTTAACAGGGTTCCTTAAAAGAGGAGGAAGGAATGCTAAGAGCAGAAGGATAAATGTTTCCAGATAGGAGACCAAGACAATCTGGATGCACAAAAAGCTCAGCAAAAATCTAAAAATCAAAAATGTCACATATGTAAAAGATGGGGGGGCGGGGAAGAAGATCATCAAGTAAAGATCCATCGAGTAGTCCAAATTTATAGATTTGGTGTTGGAAAAGCTAAAGCTCAGAATGAAGAGAGATTACAGAAGGATTGTACCTTTTCAAAACTAAAGGAAGGAAAAAGGAAACGGCATACCATCTGATCAGTGAAAATGGCAAACTGTAAGAAATAATAAGACAAATCCTATTTTGGGTCAGTGTTCTGTAGGAAGAGGAGATGCATTCTACCAGGCAATTATGTGTGAGTTCAGGTCTCAGGGCTGCATAGTTTACATCTTTCAGTACTAAAGAGGTTGCTCATGGTCTGGATGAATCTGCAAGCATCTTAAATACACTCCACCAATTACTAGAAATCAGCAAAGGTTTTCAAGAACAAGTGTTGCTAGCCTTTCTTTATCTCATTTTTTGAAAGGATAATTTCCTTCACAGATTATAGAAGTGCTTTCAATTTATATTTTGACTTTGGCAAAACATTTGAAAAAGACTCCCTGTCATGCTGATCAGCAAACTTGTTAATTATGGGCTGGATGGCATATCTGTTAGATGAATCTACAGTTAATGATGCTTGAAAACCATAGTCAAAGAGTGCTAATCAATCGTCTGTCATCAAACTGGAGTGAGATATCAGCTGAGATGCCCCTGGCCTGGTACTCATTAATAACTTAGATAAAGAAGTGGAAAGAACGTTACTGAATTTGTAAATGACACAAATTGAAGGGATAGCTAATAACCTAATAGAATATATTAAATTGCATAATATTGACTAGGTCTGCAATATTATTGTTATTGTTACATCGTTATCATTATCATTTTAACAGCTGTGGGGGGGAGGAAAGGATTTTTGTCAAGGTGCACATTTTCCTTCCAGCAGGATTCCTCCCCAATCCCCCTTGAAGAAGGCTGCATGTTGGCTGACCTCATTCCAGAGGCACAGCAAGAGTTAAGCTGCTGAGGCAGCAGTTTTTCCAATCAACTGGGAAACAAGAGGAAAAGCTCATTGCCACAGGTCTGGGGAATAGTCTCTGTAAAAGGATATTGGAATCGTGGCTGATCACAAGCTGAATACGTATGTGTCAGCAGTGTTGTATTGCCAAAAATGAGGAATGCACTTAAGGATGGTGCCCTCCCTGATGATGTTTAGGAAGGGAGTCAAAATAGTTTTTTTCTGCAGAATTGTTAATGTGCAATATTATGATTATTCCGGGGTTTTAAACACATCGATTGCTTATTGACTGAATTTGCATTGTGACTTCTGATTTTATGTGGGCTCTTGTAATCCACTAAAGTTCATATGGAATCATATTTGGATGGATGGATGGATGAATTTTAGACTGCATCAATATTCAGTTTCCAAATCATGGAAAGTCATAGTTTCACTATGTTCTGCATTAATCAGACTACTCTTGTGTCCAGTTCCAGATATTTTAAGAAAAATTCAGAGAAACTGTAACAGTCATAAGGAAGAACAAGTAGAATAATCAGCAGACTACTAGAAATTACGTCTTATACTGACAGATTGTAGGAACTGAGTATTGTTAATCTTGAAGGGAAGTCAAATCACTGGGCAGTGGGAGATTGTAACTAATTTTTCAGTACCTGAAAAATGCTTAGCAGGTTAAGATTTAAAAGATATCTTCATTCTCTGCACAAAATATCAAGATCTATTTTCAGTTGTGTTAGCGAGCAAGACATGGAATCATGATCTTAAGTAAAGGGAGGACAGATTTTAGATTGATGTGAAGAAAGAAATCCTTGACTGTAAGAGCAGTCTGACAGCTAAATTAATTGTTGAGGTTGGTGGTGAATTTTCCTTTGTTGAATTGTTCGAGTAGACACTGCCATCTGTTGAACGTGTCTTAATTTGATTCCTGAACTGATCTGGAATGGACTTGATGTCCTAAATTGTCTCTTCCAAATTTATAATTCTGCTGAACAGGAAAAATGATTACAGAGTTCTTATAAGGTTAAGATCATGGGACACTTCGCAAGCAAAATTGCTTGAGGAACAACCTTCTCCAATATTTATGTAGGACTGAATCTGCACTATGAAGAAGTTAGTATTTTATGTATGTATGCATTTATGTATATTTGTATGTGTGTATGTATGTACTGTAGTGAAGAAAGAAAGCATATGCTCATTAATATGCACCTTTCATAGGATGAAGAGGCTATGTGTAATTTTTCTGCTTTCTGAAATCATAGCTATGTTTCACTGTCTTTTACATGATAACATTCTAAGCAAAGATTTTCCTCCTCATTTTTCTAGTTTTGTGGTTATATGCACAGAATATATATTTATAGCTTAGTTCGTTAAGATTTATAAGATGATTTCATTATCCAATCAATTAATATGCCTATGCTGTACACAATTTTAATATATCATGATACAGAGTTTCCTTATCTGGTGCTCACTAGATCTGTTGGCTACAACTTCCTTCATGCTCAGATCTGCTGGATAAAGGTTATGGTAATTGTAGTTCAACAGAACTGGTGGACACCAGGCAGCAGGGGTGGGTTCTAATTTTTTTTACTACCGGTTCTGTGGGCGTGGCTTATTTTGTGGGTGTGGCTTGGAGGTCATGTGACTAGATGGGCATGGCTAGCTGGTCAGAGTCATTTCTGGAAGGTCCTCGCACTTACGACCAGTCCTCGTACCTACGACCCGACTCATTTGTTTGCTTTTTAACACTGATCAGCTGTAGGACGGCCCTTTGAAGCCCCGCGGCAAGAGTTTAAACAGTTTTTTTCCCTCTAGTCATCAGCTGGGACTCAGGAGGCAGCAATAGATTGGGGGTGGGACCAAATAAAAGGTAAGAATAACGTGGGTGGGTGGGGTGGGAGGGCGTGGGGGAGAACCGGTTCGGTGACATCATATCGTCACCGCTAACGGCTCGGCCGAACTGGACCGAACCAGGAGGAACCCACCACTGCCAGGCAGGTAAAGGATCTGTGCAAGATTGGGTGATCTGTGACATCCAGTTCTTATTAAATGTTCATTTCCATCATCTCTCATAATCATAATCTTGTCCATTGTTCTTGAACTAAAATCTCATCAGCTTCTCAGCAGGACTGATGAGATTTTAGCTCATCAACTATTGACAAGCTATGATTTGCTCATTCTGTATACAGGGATAACTAGCACCCCCCTTTTAAAGAAGTAGAAGCTGACATTAACATTACGGAAACATTTAGAGTGCTCAGAAGCAATTGAAGTGGCAAAGCTAAAGTAGTACTGTCAGATTACAAAGAAAGGTATACGTAGGCTAGGAGTGAGGCAAGGTTTGTAGAAATACAAAAATACCTAACCAGAAAATCACAAGAAACATAGTCTGATATGATGCAAACGTGCTAAACGTCCTTGAGTTCATATCACACAAATGTATTGCAAAGGTTTGATTTTGGCTCTAGGTATAGCAATAGCATTTAGACCAGTGGTGAAATCTAAAATTTGTTACTACCGGTTCTGTGGGCGTGGCTTAGTAGAAGGAGGATGTGACTGTGTGGGTGTGGCCAATTTTTTTTTTTACTTTTAAAACCATTTTTTCCTCAACCTCTTCGGTGAAGAGGTTGTAAAAAAATGCTTTCAAAAGGCTCTGACAATCCCAGCTGAGTTGCCTGATCGTCATTTAAGTCATTTAAATGAAAAAGTCATTTAAAAGAAAAAAAGCCTCTGCCGATCAGGCAACTCAGCTTGGATCGTCAGAGGCTCTTAAAAGCATTTTTTTCTACAATCTCTGAAGAGGTTGTAGAAAAAATGCTTTTAAGAGCCTTTGACGATCCCAACTGAGCCACGTGATCATCAGAGGCTTTTTTTTTACTTTTAAAAGCACTTTTTTGACTGAAGAGGTTGTAGAAAAAATGCTTTTAAAAACTAAAAAAAAGCCTCTGATGATTGCACGGCTCAGCTGGGCATGGGGGGTGCAGGGATTTTTGCTATCGGTTCTCCGAACCACCTGCCTCCATTGCTACCGGATCAGGCGATCCGGTCTGAACCGGGAGCATTTCACCCCTGATTTAGACTTATATACTGCTTCACAGAATATAATGTATATATACAGTATATGATTATGGGACATGATCAGTGAAGTAAAGACAAGGATAGAGAAAGCTCGAAGAGTATTCTTCAAAATGAAAAAAGTCTTCTGCAGTCACGACATAAGCCTAAGACTGAAAATCAGGCTTGTCAGATGTTACATATTTTTTATCCTGCTTTATGGAGTAGAGAGTTAGTCTCTGACAGAAAATCACTTGAAGAAACTAGAAGCATTTGAAATGTGGATTTACAGATGGCTGTTACGTATAAGCTGGGTTAACAAAATGAGGAGGTGATAAGCCGCCTGGGAAAGCAAAGGGAAATAATCAAAGTCATTAAAAAGCGAAAGTTAGAGTATTTTGGACATGTGATGCGACACCCAGAAAAATATGGCATCCTTCACTTAATCCTCCAGGGAAAAATTGAAGGCAAACGAGGCCCAGGCAGAAGAAGAACATCATGGCTTCAAAACCTAAGGGACTGCTTTGGACAAAACTCAGCAGCACTTTTTCATATGGCTGTTGACAAAAATAGGATTGCCAACATGATTGCCAACGTCTGATGATGGACATGGCACAACAAGAAGAAGAAGACTGCTTCACAGTATTTTACAGCTCACTCTAAGCAGTTTACAGAGTCAGCATATTGCTCCCAACAATCTGGGTCCTCATTTTACTGACTTCGGATGGATGGAAGGCTGAATCAACCTTAAGCCTGGTGAGATTCGAACTGCTAAATTGCAGGCAATCACCAGGCAGCAGAAGTAGCCTGCAGTACTGCATTCTAATCACTGCGCCACCAAGGTTCACCATGGTATCATGTGAACACAATCACAAGATTTGTAAGTGATGGTTTATGGTTTAGGAGGTGATACAATCCCATTCAATTGTGGCTTGATGAACTATTGTTAAGTAGGTTATATAATTCAACTCTAGTGGGGTTGGGAGTAGACTGGGTATAGAATGACCTGGCAGGCATTCTGAATAGGACATTCATCAATGTGTTGTTAAGGGTTTCATTTCTACTAATTAAACTTCATATCTTAAGTTTTGGAAAAAAGCTCTTCCCTTGAGAACTATATAGATAGTCCTCAACTTATGACCTCAGCAAATTGTCCACAGAACAGCCTGTAAACAGAGTATTTAAATTCTTATAGCTAAAACTATATCATATTTTAATATTGGCATATCAAATTTGGTAGTTGCAATGTTTGGTCCTCTATATTATGTTTCCCTTACCATATGTTTGTCTACTACTCATTCAAAAAAATATTGCATTTACATTGACCATATAAAGAGAATTTAAGCCAAACTCATACCAGTTATTTTTTATGAACTCACATCAAAAATTCAACAACTCATATAAATTCCTGAATCAATTATCTTTATAGAATAGTTCTTCCTAGCCACTTGATTTTATTCTTTTGCAAGAGATTTATAATGTTCAATCACAATACTTCAGAAATTAACTTTTTAAAAAATATATTTTATTTTATAAATCAATGTCCAATTAAACAGCATTAAAAATTTAATGGAGACATCACTGTGTTTCAAATGGACTTTTTGTTATACAACCTGTTTAGGATCAATTTTCATCTTACTTTAAAATGATAGTTCCATATATATAGAATGGAGGAAACAGAGCTTCTTAGCAAATGCATTACCAGGTGTCTTTCAGTTGGAAAATATGTTAGTGAAAGAAAAATTTTAAAATCCTTTGTTTCTTTGTTTTGGATTTCTTCGTAGTAAGGTACTCATCTGCTTTAAGCTAACAAAATGCATTTTCTTTTGTTTCCTCTTTCTTTTCTATAATTTGTGCCTGCAAATAAAGACATTCAAGAAATATGTACTGTAATGACCATAATATAGATCTAGGGCTCATACCTTGAATGATCAATTAGCCTTCTCTATCCCTGCATTTTTCTGTGGTCTAGGCTGCCTACCTTGGATCAAACATAGGAAACCTGTGCTATGATAATGCTCACACAGTATTGAACAAATAGTTTTCTTAGCTCAACCCAATCTATTTTATTTTATTGAGTTATTTTGAGGATAAATGAAATGGAAGCCAACTTGACTGCTGAACAGCATCCTCCTCCTACCATTTGCTAAATTTGTGGTGATAATTCAGTGGGTCTAGATTCTCTTTGTAGCCAAAACATCCATGTGCAACAATGACAAGTTGGTACTTAAGGCAATGGGCCAAAACGTTCATAATAAAAGTAATGAATCCTGTCAGGGTTGCATAAAAATGCCAAAAATCAGCATGGGCTCATTGGAAAGATATAGCTTCAGAGATGAAAATTGCCTCTTTGAGAAGATATTTGATACTTTTCTGATACCATAATTTCTAATTTCTGTCTCCTTGAATCTGAAAAATGGGAGTTTGCATTTTAATATTATTCAAAATTAGTATTTAGCCTAGCCCTTGAGCTGTAATTTATATTTTTCAAAATGAGGAATTTATTCTTTTTTCTAGTAAACTTTGGAGGGTCTAGTGTCATACAGCACCACATGTAATTGATCAAACCCAGTTTGAATATCTGGAGACAATCCCTCATACCATTTTAGAATATAGCTGTGTACAGAATTGGCTCAAAGATCTGCAGTCCATGTCTTGCTGTCCCTTGACTTCAAACAATCTTGCTTGATGTATTCTTGCAAACTAAAAAACTTTATAATTTCTCTGCAAAATATCTATTGGTCTAATAAATATATTGCCTATGGAATGGATGTTGTGCTACTACTATGGCAGGCTTCTCCAACCCTATACCAACTTTTGGCTATATTGCCTAAAGGTTATTGGATGCATAGATCAACTTACTAGAAAGGCATAGCCTCAAAATTGAAGGCAGCTGGCTCATTCGTTGCTAACCCACTTTTATCCTGGAAAGCTTTATGATATATTTTTTTCTGTAATGCTGGAAAGAGACCATTATAAGAACAGGAAAAAAAATGCAAACATAAAGTTGGAGCTTCTTATAATCCTAAGAATCTACTCCCTGTACTTTTGCTTTCACTACATTTGAAAGTTATCATGTCCTTGAAGTTAGGCTGCAGAGAGAACAGCAGGAGAAAACTATGGAATGGTTGCAGTTGGCATTGGTTAAGGTTCTTGGGAAACAGAATTAATCCATTTCTTTGGAAATTGATGGCTGAGACCCAGAAATTGAGTGCATATAATAATTCAGATTGCTCAAATCGTTAGGCCTGAATGATTTGTCTTGTCAGATACTGTTTTTTGAACACTTTTAGGAATAACAATTTATTTCACTTAGCTCTTCAAGGATGCTTGCTCTTCATATCCCATTTAAACAAGTTGCCAAAACATGCATGTTACGGAGATTATCAGACATCCAGGTCATGGCTGTTCTACTGAAGAAGCTTCTTGGATGAGAAGTGAAACATCTTCAAGGAAAAACAAAATCCAATTGCCTTTTGAAAAAGCTCCTTTGGGAGTGAACTCATGTAATCAAATCCAGCAAGGGGATATGAGGTACCAGTATGTTTTGGCTGAGAAACTTGCTAGAATTGGATGAACAAAAAGATGACCAGGGATATTTTTTCTCAATCCACTTTTGTTTTCTAGTGCAGACATGTTTTTGGCATTGGTTACTTGAAGATAGAAATTTCTTTCCAGCAAAAGGGATGCAACAAACCTATTTGAGTTAAAAGCTGGAATGACTCAAGTACAGAAATAACTGGAAATTTGAAAGAGTGAATATTTGTAGCATGGTCTGGTAGAGATGCAGCACTTTCCAGAGTAGCTAGGAATGACTTATGTCTATAAATTTGTTGACCTGGCAGAAGTAATGAACTGAAAATACATAAGCAAAAATATTGTGCCATCTGCCACATGCCAAGGAACTGGCCAATCCCATTTTTGATTACTACCGAAGGATTTGGTAGCATCTAAATTTTTATTTTAGACAATATCTGGCTCTGAAATACATGTATGCATGTTCAGGACCATACCTAATGTGGAAATTAGGACTAAAATGGAGCTTTGGAAACCTGGAGCTACATCTAGGACACAGGAAGAGTACTGGAGAACAGAAACAGGCAAACGATGGACCTTAATAGAACCAAACCTCAGTGGAGGGTGTTGGCTTTATATATCCCGCCCCTCTCAGGGCTTCCTGAACTTCATTTGGTCACTGTGAACTGATATCTCTCTTTCATTCTCAGAAGATGATTAATTCTTTTCTCATGAGGAGGCCTTTGGTGCAGTGGTGAAATACAAATTTTTTTACTACCGGTTCTGTGGGTATGGCTTGGTGGGCGTGGTGTGGCTTGGTGGGCATGGCAGGGGAAGTATACTGCAAAATCCCCATTCCCTCCTGGGGCAGGGATATTGCAAAATCTCCATTCCCACCTCATCCTGGAGCTAGCCAAAGGTGGTATTTGCTAGCTCCGAACTACTCAAGATTTCCACTACCGGTTCTCCAGAACCTGTCAGAACCTGCTGGATTTCACCCCTGCTTTGGTGATATTGCTTTCTGGCACCCAACTGGTGCTCTTCTGAGCAATACTGGATTTCTGACTGGATTTACTCTTACTGCATTCTTGGGAATTATGCAATAAGAGATGGATTCCAGGACCACAATATAGCTCAAGACTTTAGCTTTAGCCTCCTTTTGAAAAACTATGATTTCCTTTGAGTCTCTTTTGCAAATCCTATGTGCACATCCTAGCCATATCCTTTGAAGAGTCTCTAACAATATGAGAGCATTTGTGTTCTTATTATTTAGTCCATTGAATCCTATTTAATGTGGCATCATTGCCAATAACCGAAGGAGAAATTAGATTGCTTCCATAGACAATTATTACAACTATTTTCCATTAAATCATTGCAAGAAATGCACTTCAACCCTTTATTTTAGCTGACTGAGCATGTACTATTAAAAAAAACATTTAACATAATATGAGGATTTTTTCCCTTTCAGTCATAATTTTAACACGTCCTTATTAATATAGTATCAAAAGTAGTCATTTGGTTTCCCAAATCTGCCTGAAGGAATTTACAATGTAAAATTCAGCAGAAGAGAAATAAATGTTGAAAAAGGGGGAAAGCAGGAATAAACAGAGAAGTAATCTAAGGCTGCTTCCAGTTCCACATGCTTCAATTGCACTTTAAACCAGATTTATAGTGGTGTTATTTACCTTTTCATCTACAGGTCCACTTACTTCGCTGTGTCAATATTGTGTGTCCCATAGAATTACATACACAACTGTCCTTAGCAACTGGTTGTTTTATGGCCATACAGCAAATATTTCAGAATAGCTGTTCTTCACCTCATGCAAAGAGAACAAATAATGCAAACAGTAGAGAAGGCAATGTAAATTAGCCTAACTTCCTCCTAATGCCTAACTAATGTATGGATCAATTTTTAATTCTCTCACCCCAAGCTAATTTGAGGGGCCTAAGAAGTCCACAACTCCCCCCAGCAAGTTATTTCCCAACTACCATTTGGTCAGCACCAGAGTTTGAATCTTAGCTAGATTAAATAAATTAACCTCCATGTGGATAATCATGTGGCCCTTTTCTAGATTTTTGTATTCACGTTATATTGTCAGTCTTTCTCAAAAGCCTGTAACTTTGGAGATCCCTGTAAAGCTGTAATCCAGGCAATTTTACAATCCTAGATTGCACCTGCTGTTCCAGAAACTGCTCTTCCTCCCTGACCTGTTCAGCTATGCCACACTGCAACCTCCCAGAAGTTGCTGGAAAAAAGCTGGGTTCATTTGATATTCAAGCCAGATATGCTCACTCTTTCATTTTTTCCAATGAAGTGTCAATGAATTCCAAATGGCATGAGTTCCAATGATGAAAGTTTGAATTGCCTTGAGAATGGCCCCAATACTCTGCAGCAATGAAGATGTGAAATCTTCTTGAAAATTGTAATGCTCCAATTTTGACTGTCAGCTGAGGACATAAAGGAATAGAAGAAATACACTCCAGCAGAAGGCAACCCAGCCAAGGGCCAGTTCAAAGGTTATTTCAAAAGTGAGAGGTTGCTTCCTCTGTTTCTGTAGTAAAGCAAGATGCTTTGTGCATCTTAATAACATTTGCCAGTGGATACTAGTAATATGGAGAATACCCTGCTAGGCCATTCTGAAGGCAAAGAGATGGAGATGCTTGGGAGCGCCTTCGCCTCCAGAAGCAAAGATTCAGGGCAGAATTTTCCCACTTGTAATGGTACCAAGGAAATAGCAGATTTAAGAATTTGCCACTCCATACATCTGCTTTGCTGGAGATGAGATATGATGGATAGGGAGGTGGCAGTGATGTTAATTTGCAGAGGTAGGTTACTCCTCACATGCTAAATCCATGGTCTCTGTGGATCTATTACATGCTCTTTATTTTCTGCTTGACAGTGCTTGAGTTTGGGGGGGAAATGTGAAAAGCCACAGGCATATTACCTATTTCACTTAATACTTGCATGTTGAATGAGCCCAGCTTCTTCCCAGCATGTTTTTTTATTGCTGGTTATGAGCTCTTCTTCCTCTGTTGCTTCTTAAGCCCCGTGATATGCCGGAGGATCTCTATGCTCTCCTCTCAATTTGTTAATGTGGTTCAGAGCTAGTTTGTTATATAACTAAAAAGGTCAGCAAAGCTCTACAGCTTTGATTAGTTTTTTACCTGCAGGCTTTTTCTTGTGGATGTTTTTCTGAATCCCAAGGCTTATCCTCCTCACTGCTTTCTTCCAAAGTAGTTTCCTCTTTATAACAAATGTCGGGCCTGACCTGTACTCCATTTGTGGTACCTGAACTGCTCCTAGGGTATATGCATCCATGTTTCAACGGGAGGGTTTTGTTAATGGTAAACATGTTTATTAGCTTGCTTGTTTGGTTAGGTAGAGCTTTGAATTCTGCCGGAGAAAACCCTGCTTTTCCTTGCCTCAAAATAAATAGAAACAGCACTTAGACTTGTATACTGCTCCACTGTGCTTTTATAGCACTCTCTGGACAGTTTACAATTTCAGCGTATTTCCCCCAACAACCTAGGCCTCATTTTACTGACCTCAGAAGGATAGAAGGCTGAGTCAACCTTCAGTTGGTAAGGATCAAACTCCTGGCTGTGGGCAGAGTTAGCCTGCAATACTGCATTCTAACCACTGCGCTGGTAGGGCTCCTACATTAATAAAGAAAGGAGCAAAAGACTCGGGAGATAAGCAATGTTAGCCAAGGCTGCAAACCGAGTCATATAGCCAGCTTTCTCTCCTGCTATGTCCTATCTAAGACCTTAGGACTGAACCACATCTTAAAGTCACATTTTGTAGATTGTAGCCAGAACCAGTTTTTTCCACAAAAAATCAATTGGCTTTTCACACATACTCATATTGTACCTGCCATAAATGTGCTGGTTTTTTTCTTCTGAAAGCATTTGTGTTAAATCATGCACAAGGAACAATCCCTCTCTTAGCAGGATAAGTGCCATGCTCTTGTTGGGCATGGGAAATGCTGTTTGCCCTGAGAAATGGCCTCACGACCAGTGCTACCACTTATTCTCGCAGCCTAAATGAGGCAGCTGCAGAGTCGAGGGTTTTGCTCTCTCCTGCCCTTCCAGACAGCAAGGCAGAGCATCACCTGCAGAGCCACCATCCTGGCAGTTTGCTAGGGGTTGTTACTCTGTACAATGAAGTTGCTTTGCAGCACTAGCTTGATAACAGTATGTGTAGCCTAGCAACTGCCTAACCCTCCATTCTCCTACTCAGAAAGCTTCCTTTTCTATTGTAATGCTGATTCCTGAATACTGGGTCTGCTTTCCCCCTCACTGCATTCTTCCAAAGTAGTTCCCTGTTTGGAGCAAATGCTGCTCCTGACCTGTTCTCCATTTATAGTACCTGAACTCAGTGGTGGGATTCAGGTAATTCAGGAGGGGGGAGCGGACCTGGCAGGTATTACGGAAACCTGGTTGGGCCATGAGGGGGAGGTTCCCCTCATGGATATGTGCCCTCCAGGCTTCCGTGCATTTCATCAGCCGAGAGCTCAGGGCAGGGGCGGGGGGGGTAGCGGTCATTCTAAAAGAAGGTCTTGATCCGAGGGAGACCACTGTACCTCAGATAGCCGGATGTGAGTCTCTTTTTGTGAAGTGGGGTCGTGGGGTCCAGATGGGTCTGTTGATCATGTACCTGGCTCCCTGCCACGTGGCAACGACCCTGCCCGAACTCGTCAACATCATAGCCGAGGTGGCGGCTGATACCCCTAGACTTGTGGTCATGGGGGATTTCAACCTGCCATCTATCGGTGAAACGTCTGAGGTAGCTCGGGAGTTCATGGCTTCCATGATGGCCATGGAACTGACCCAAGTAATTCATGGCCCTACTCACATAGGTGGACACACTCTGGACTTAGTTTTTCTCTCTGGTCAGTGGTTGAGTGGCCTTGATACAGGGGATATAGGCATTGAACCCTTGTCATGGTCTGACCACTCGCTTCTTCGACTTGACTTTCTGACCGCCGCATCCCGTCGCAGAGAGGCGGAGCCGACCAGGTGGTTCCGCCCCAGGCACCTGATGGATTCTGATAGGTTCCAGATGGAGCTTGGGCCATTTCCTGAGACTCTGGCTCATGACTCAGCTGAAGACCTAGTGGCCGCCTGGGATAGTGCGGCCACTGGGGCTTTGAATCGAGTCGTGCCTTTGCGGCCTCTGACCCGGCACCGAACTCACTTAGCTTCTTGATTCTCCGAGGAGCTGAGGGAGATGAAGCGCCGGAAAAGACGCCTAGAGAGCAGTTGGAGGGCCAGCCAATCCGAATCTGACTTGACACTGGTAAGGTCTCATATTAAGACCTACCTAGTGGCGATAAAAGCGGCGAAATCTAGCTATTTTGCCGCTCTTATCGCGTCATCAGATAACCGCCCAGCCACCCTGTTTAGGGTGACCCACTCCCTTCTCCATCTGGGAGTGCGGGATGACCCCTTGCAGGGCCGAGCTGAGGATTTTGTACAGTATCTGGATGATAAAATAACTCAGATTCGGGAAGACTTGGCTGCTGACTGGGTTAGCTCAGACGAGATGACTGAGGCAGGCCTTGAGAGTGTTATCTGGGAGGAGTTCGATCCTGTGGGTCCCGAGGACGTGGACAGGATCTTGGGATGGCTGAACGCGACCACATGTTTATTGGACCCGTGTCCCTCCTGGTTGGTGCTGGCTTCCCGGGAGGTTACACGAGGCTGGCTCCAGGGGATTATTAACGCTTCTTTGAGTGAGGGTGTCTTGCCGGCCACCTTAAAAGAGGCAGTTGTGAGGCCCCTCCTCAAGAAGCCTTCCCTGGACCCGGCTGTTTTGGCTAACTATCGTCCAGTTTCCAACCTTCACTTTATTGCGAAGGTTGTTGAGAGTGTGGTGGCGCAACAGCTTCCCCAGTACCTGGATGAAGCTGTCTATTTAGATCCGCTCCAGTCCGGTTTCAGACCTGGGTACAGCACGTAAACAGCATTGGTCACATTGGTGGATGATCTCTGGAGGGCTTGGGGTAGGGGTTATTCCTCTATCCTGGTCCTGTTAGATCTCTCAGCGGCTTTTGATACCATCGACGATGGTATCATGTTGTGCCGGCTGGAGGGATTGGGAGTGGGGGGCACCGTTTTGTGGTGGTTCTCCTCCTATCTCTCTGACCGGTCGCAATCTGTGTTGACAGGGGGGCAGCGGTCGACCCCGAGGCGCCTTGTTTGTGGGGTGCCACAAGGGTTGGTCCTCTCGCCCCTTCTGTTCAACATTTATGTGAAGCTGCTGGGTGAGATCATCCGTGGTTTTGGGGTGGAGTTCCATCAGTACGCTGATGATACTCAGCTGTACATCTCCACCCCAGACCATCCCAACAATGCCTTGGAAGTGATGTCCCAGTGCCTGGAGGCCGTGTGGGTCTGGATGGGGAGAAACAGGCTTCAACTCAACCCTTCCAAGACCGAGTGGCTGTGGCTGCCGGCGTCCCGGTATAGCCAGCTGATGCCATCGCTGGTTATTGGGGGCGAATCATTGGCCCCCACGGAACGGGCCCGCAACTTGGGCATCCTCCTGGATGCACGGCTGTCTTTAGAAGAGCATATGATGGCCGTGGCCAGGGGGGCTTTCTATCAGGTTCGCCTGATACGCCAGTTGCGCCCTTTTCTGGATCGGGACTCCCTACGCACAATCACTCAAGCACTCATCACTTCTCATCTGGACTATTGTAACGCTCTCTACATGGGGCTCCCCTTGGGGTGCACCTGGAGGCTCCAACTGGTGCAGAATGCAGCCGCGCAGGGGATTATGGGAGCGACGGGGCGCTCCCATGTGACTCCTCTTCTGTGCGAGCTGCATTGGCTTCCGGTGGACTTCCGGGTGCACTTCAAGGTGTTGGTGATCACCTTTAAAGCGCTCCATGGCTTAGGGCCGGGGTACTTACGGGACCATCTTCTGCCACCAATTGCCTCCCACCGGCCAGTTCGCTCCCACAGAGAGGGCCTCCTCAGGGTGCCGTCGGCCAGACAATGTCAGCTGGCGACCCCCAGGGGGAGAGCCTTCTCTGTGGTGGCACCTACCCTCTGGAACAATCTACCCCCAGAGATACGAGTGATCCCAGACCTCCGGACTTTTAAAACCTACCTCTTTCAGTTAGCCGGGCTGTCCTGATTTTATGATGGGGTTTTTAAAATTTGAAATTGGTTTTAAATTGAAATGTTTTAATTATGGGCCAAATTATTTAATTATTTTAAATCTATTTTAACTTTTGTATATAAAGAGTTTTACTTGGCTGTTCACCGCCCTGAGTCCGAAAGGAGAAGGGTGGTATAGAAATTTTAAATAAATAAATAAATAAATAAATAAATAAATAAATAAATAAATAAATAAATAAATAAATAAATTTAACAACCGGTTCTCTGCCCTAATGATTTCTTCCAACAACCAGTGTGCCAAACTGCTCAGAAAGTTAACAACTGGTTCTCCCGAAGTGGTGCGAACTGGCTGAATCCCACCACTGCCTGAACTGCTACTGGGGTATATGCATCTGTGTTTCAGATGGAAGATTCTGTTAATGGTGAACATGCTTGTTTGCTTGTTTGTTGGTTTCCATCAGGAGCCCAAGGTAGTATACCTACTTCTCTCTCCCTCTCTCTCTCCTTCTCTCCCCCTCCCTCCCTACCCCCTCTCTTGTATTTCCTCATTATTACAATCTTGTGAGGTAGACTGGGCTGGGAAGAATGAACTTGGCTAAAGCCACCCAGAAAGGTTCGCGAGTGTCAGTGGACTTGAATCTGGATATCTTCAGATTTTAAATGTTCCCCAAAGAAATTAATTTGCCCAACTACAAGTGTCTGTGGCATCTGTGTGAATTTGAACTGCAGAACTCAAAGGGCTTCCACTTTTGCAATCTCCATCTTGACTTTTCACACACACGTGCACGCACATACAAAATGGAGGCCATACGATTAAATGATGTTGCCTGGATTTCTGTATCCCCATCATTTTACCATCAGCATATTATCATTGACTCCATGGTCCTGGCCTGGCTCATCAAATAACAGCCCCAGCTTGCCAGATAATGTATCTCCTTAGGCAATGTTGATACCTAAGTGGTATCAACCCAGAGGTTCAGTAGCTTCATGGTGGGTTGTTTGTTTGGGAAAGAAGTGGCAGGAATGCAGAGAAAGGCAGGAGATGGGACTACCGTGTCTGGGCTGATAAATCCAGGTATTGTCAGAAGGCTGCTCTTCCCTGTTGCTATCTTGGGGATCATCCAAATTCACACAACCAAAATACAACAGCCCTAGAAGGAGGAGGGATTCCTGCTAGAAAAGATTCCAAAGGCACAACATATAACGTAATAAATGTCCCATTTTTTAAAAAAAATACTAGGTTGGGCTACAAAAGGGTGAGTCAGCTCTTCACCATCTTGGACTATTATCTCCTTTTGACCTGGGTGCACTAGTAGCCCCTTGGTACTCCAGTCATCTCTGCTTCCTGGCTTACTAAATAATGTGATTAACTCTAGCTAATGAAGTGCTTATGGTCTCACACTTCCCCAGTTATTTAATTAGCTGGCTGTAAAAGCAAACCTTATGGCCCTGGGAATTCTGGAAGACTGTAATTAACTCAGAAAGAAGGGGGAAAGCATGCAGACAGGGCCTCCCAGCAAAGGGTTAATGCAGAATGTTATAATTCCCACTCCTAGATATTAAAAAGAAAGAAAATGTTGCTGAGAAGTCACTTAAAATTTCAAATAAGAAATGGGACCAAGGGACTGAATGGCTTGTGAACAGCTGAATGATCAAAAGGGACACCGTAGAGAATAGCTGGCACCTTGGCAACAGCTGAGAATAGCTTATGGCCTCTTGTTAAATGTGGCTGTCACACACTTTAGTGAATGAAGTGTCCATGCTTCCAGTTTGTGACTCAGGACCTGTTCCCAGGAGGGTGAAGGTTTGTTCTCCGAGCTTGTGGGTCCGTTTCTGAACATTTTGTTACCAGGCTAGGTAACATCTTCAGGTGTGGGTGTGTCAAGTAAGGGTCTTGTGATGGATCAGCTGTGAGTCATCAGTGTGATGGGTCTTTTGATGGGTCTTTATCCTCATCCTACACCCGAGCTACTGGTATTCACCACAATTGCAGTAATGTAGTAGGAGCTAAACAACACATACAATGTATACTTTCTTCTGCCTCTAGTTTTCCTGTGTTCTTTCCTGAACCTTTCAGCTGTTTGCTTCCTGCTTCTAAAGCTGTATCTGAGGTTGAATTGCTGTTGAAATTCCATGAAAAATACAGTTCATTTCAGGATATTGCCTCCTGAAATCCAGTGCCTGACAGCAAATTGTCCTCTGCATTTTACCTCCTTGTAAAATCCTTGAAGCTACACACCTCTAATGAATTCCACAATGGCAGTTAGAGCCAAAGGAGATTATATATACTATGCACAAATAGATTACTGTGCAGGTATTTCCAGTTTAAAAATAACAGTCTCAAGGAATCTGACGTGGGTCTGTTACATTTGAAAGGGAGAGTTTAACCTTTAACTTACTCTTTATACTAGTTAAATTTCCTCTCATCCACATAACTATATATAATATCAGCAAATTAAAATATTCTTTAAAATCCTGGCTGAAAATTGCCTGCTGGGATAATTAAAAGCTGATAAAAATGATGAGAAGAATAAGGAAATCTTTTTAGAAAGGTATGTATCACAGTCTAAGTCTTGTTCCCTATAGCTGTTCATTAATAGATTAATGATGAAAGTCTTAGTGCCTTAAAGTGGATTGCAAGCAGTTCTGAGGCCTCCATATTAATATGCATTTAATATTTATAACATAATTAACAAGGTATAGAGTATCCTTTTGGCCATAACTATTCTGCTGTTGAACCTGTCTGATTTCAAATATTAACTGTTCCAGTGATGGGTTGCTACCGGTTTGCCCCGGATCAGGTGAACTGGTAGCGGCGGTGGCGGGAGTGCAGAAGCGTTGCACGCAAGACAGAGAGAGCACCCACGAGCAAACCAGTAAAAACAGTCCTGGACTGTTCCTATGGTAGTTTACAGTTACTCAAGGTCAAAGAGATAACAACAGTCAAAGCATGCAAACCAAAACAAAGTCTCTGACAGATGCTTGTCTGAATGGTTAGCTTTTTTAAAGAGAAGCATGCGAAAAAATAGTCCAAAATTATTCCAAGCTTCCAAGAGACAGGTCAGGTTTGTCAGCCAGCCCAAAGGTCAGAATTTCACAGGCAGAGTCCATACACATTGTCACATAGGAACCAGAAATCAAATGATTGTTTCCAGAAAAAACAACAACATGGGTTTTAAATCAGGCTGCAGTCAGTTATTGCTAATCAAGAGATTTACTCTCTTACTTGGCAAGAAACCTCACAGAACATTTTTGCTCTGCACTCTACTTGCTGGAAGTGGTGGCTGGGAGGTCTTATGTCAGGGCTGTCAAACTCGCAGCCCGGTTTAGCGGAGGGGAGTCACTATACGTCACATGACGATGCCGTGATGATGCGAGTTTAACACCCCTGTCTTATGTTATCCTGATCTGACTGTTCCAACTGTCCTTGTGGTGTCTGGTTTTGATTACTTCATGTCACTCTTGATTTTCTGTCTCCTGAAGCTAACATTCCACAGATTCTGCTGGAGCATCTTCTTCAAAGTCAGAATCAGTTTCTGAAATAATTGCCATATATATGACACACCATTAGATTAAATTTAATCAATTCTGCAGATTAAAAGAGAATAAAATGAAATCTTGCCAGGAGACCAAAATCACACTGCCACATTCTAAAACCTAAAGGAAGTATAGAAGTAGGTTCTTTTTTTTAAAAAAAAAAAATCTAGCATACTTTATTCCCTTATCTTATTTGGGGAATCAAAATGCTGTACAGAAAAACATCTAGCCTTCTTAGAAGTTTGTCACCTATACACTGCTTTGTGTGCAAGGTGATAGTTTTCCAAATACCATGTCCTAACCGATTTAGGATTTTATGCCAGTATTGCTAACCTGAATTGGATTTGGAAACAAGATCTAAGCCAGTGAGGTTAGGATGAGGTACTGACTATGTCATCATCATTAGTAGACTTTTTTCAGTTTATCAATTCTAAATGGTGCTCACTGGTAATTTAGTCTGTGTTCATCAATTTTCTTATCTTGAGGAATCTTTTATGATTCCTCAGAAGTTCTTGCAGAAATACACCTGTCTCTGCTCACATTGAATTTTGAGCTTGTGATGCACTAGCCAATCCAGAAGCATGAGCAAGGAGATCCATTTAGCCTGAGCCTGGAGTTCAAAGGAAGTCTCAATTTAGTTGTTTGCTATCTTATTTTCTAAAACTAAAATATTTCTGTCTCTTGGTTGAGGCATTTTGTCATGATAAGTTATCATTTTATTAGACAAATGGAAGGGACTCTCTGAATCTGAAAACATCTGGCTCTCCAGGCAGATCATTAGAAATAGGCCATGACCTATTAATACCAGGTAAACTAAGTGCAGGAATGCAACTAGTAGCATATCCTCATTTCCTATTTAAGCTGCTCCTGGCCTATGCTTATGTTGGTTTGATCCTGAGCCAATTTAAGGAAAGTCTGCCTGTAAAGAGATATTCTTGCAACAGCTTGAAAAATATTCAGTCTGAACAGGAGCAACCACATCCTTCCATTGGACACTTCCCCTACTGCTCTCTTCCTAGTGTCCTGATCCAGGTTTCAGGAAATCCTTAAGAAGTCCTGAATGATTTTGCAGAAAAAGAAACGCCTCTTTGTGGTCCAGCTTCTTTATGGTCCTCCAAGACTGTAAATGTTATGGGAGGATGAGATAGAATGGTGTGTGTGTGTGTGTGTGTGTGTGTGTGTGTGTGTGTGTGTGTGTGTGTGTGTGTGTGTGTAAGAGAGAGAGAGAGAGAGAGAGAGACAGACAGACAGACAGACAGACCCAATGATGTTCTCTGTGGCTGGTTGTTGGGGCATCCCAAGAAGATGACTAAAGGACTGGACTAATAGTTTTGTGGTTTTATCAAACTATTCTAGAACAGAACTATATACCTTAGACTAAAATTTTGTGATCAGAACGCCCAGCATAATTTTAATCCCATATAGGGATTATCCCAGTGAGGATCAAGCAATGGAACCACGGGAAGGGTGCACATCTATTTCATATACACTACAGCTATTGAATCCCCTCTTTATATTTCTTCTCAGATGTTCTGATGTAATTATATATACAGGCTACAATTAGAACAACTAGAAGCCTTGTTTCTACTTGTTGAATAAGAAAATTTTGCAGACTATTCAAAATCATTGGGATAGTGTAATAGTTCAATTGTTCACTGAGAGTAGGGACCCTGAGCCTCACTTGATGAAGCTCTCAAGCTTGATGAGCTTTGCTGAATATCAGATCTCTAATTGAGGCTCTCCACTTAATGTATGTTTAACTCTGGTTAGATTTACATGAACACAACATACTAGCTTGCTGTTATAGCAGGAAGGATAATTTGAATTCTAAATAGATGCTCCTTTAAATGTAACCCCCCCCTCCAATTCTTATGAGTCATACACTCTTTATTAAAAACATCTCCATCTCTGAACCATCCTTTTCTATTCCAACTAAAGTCATGAATATATTTCCTCCTATACTGTAAAAGTATGACTCCAACTCCTTTCAATTTATTCAGGCACAATCTCCATGTGAATTTAGCAATGGTGTTTGTGTTTTACTGTCACTGCCTGAGGTTGTTTCTATGCGAGAAGTTTGCCCCCTTGGCTTCATCCTATTAATTCCACCTTATTTCCACAATATCATATAAATATTCTCTGTGGCTCACTATTAAGCTACTTGTCTGCAGAACAGAGCAGTGGTGGCCAGCAGTGGTGGCCAGCATCCTACCCCTTTCTCCATATTCATCTCATCTTGCCTGCTATCCCTAGGGAAGAAGATAACAAGCAAAGAATGCAAGTGTGGCATATTGAGAGCACCGAGGGGCCCTAACATTTTGGCTGATAGAGGGAGGGGACACCCCAGGATGCAAGAGGAGGCAAGGCAGGAGTTCCTTTTGATAAGAAACTGCCCACTCCATAGGCCTAGGGGCAGCTCAGTGAAATTATCACAGCATTTCCTCTGGAGCAGGAGTTGAGCTAATTAACTTTCAGCTAATCATCTCAACTGTCTAAGCTTTATCAGAATGGTATACTGTACACAATACACAATACATCTTCCCTTAAGCTGTCATTGCAGAGAGATGCAGATATTACACAATGTCATGCTCCCATGTACAATACCACCTCTTGAAGAAGAGGGAACTTTCTTTATTTTTACACAATGTATACCCTGTATGGTATTTTTGGTTATACTGGTCTCCAGGAGACATTGCATGACTAGGACTCCTCAGATATAGGTAGCTAGATATTATTCTATGGGGTTCAAACTTTCTCTCTAAATGCATAGACTTTTAAGTTGTTTTAGAAATTGTCATATCCACAGTCCCAGTAAGGAAGAAACTGGTTACATGGCGCTTTCCAATAGTCAGTATAATTGAAAAAATATCACATGGGATATGCACTGTGAAAAAAAAGTCCATTAAAAGCCCATACACAGGGGCATGATTTAATGTAACAACTGCTCTCTCTAGTCTAAGAGCTTAAGGGCGGATGGGCTGTCTAAACCATTCTGACAATCTTTTAGCGTATGCCTTGCTGTATCCACCAAGCACTAAAACCTGGATAGTTTCTGAAGTTAATGCACTGTATATAATTATCTGTGTGAAGGTCTGTGAGTTCAGTTCCTGACAGAGGGTTTGAATCCCATAGAATAACATCTGACTACCCATCTCTGAGGAGCTCCATTAAGGATGTATTGTTTTCTTTCCATTGGCTTGCAGTTGCCCTGGTTTTTCACATCTTCTCTACAACCTAAATTCCCTACATCCCTACATTGTTAGGGAAATTCTCCCATGTGTCCATGTTGTTGTTGCTTGTTTGTTTCTTTGCTTAGTAGTGATTATATTGTTATCACTGGGCGGGGGATTCTTACCCTTGAGGAATGGCTGGAAAATTTCTCTTCCCTCTAGAGAAATTTGGAGAAGTTATCATCCCAAATCTGTTGCCCAGCTTCACTTTTATTATCCAAAAGATGTGATTTTATAGCTTTATGCACTAAATTTATAAATAGCCTTGCACGGTGTGAAGGATGATTCATCCTTTGTCACAAGGGATGCCCTTGTGCCAGCATATCTAGCTATTTGGCAATTCTAGAGAAATCAACCATCAGAAAACTTACAAGAACATACAGTAAGTGTCTTCTCCAAATCCAGCTGAAGTTAGTGAATGTAATGGCCAGCATTTGTTGAAGACCTAACTTCTTTCTTGTTTTTCAGTGAAATATAGCATCCTGCTAGTACATTACCTGTATTTTTTTTTTTGCTTTGTTGTTGTTGACTTACATCAATTGCACTTGGGAAATTCAAATGTCACCCAACAACCATTCTATCTGCTGAGTGACAAGCAATATGCAGATTATCCACGTATATCTCAGGGGATAATTATAGTTCTGATTCTGCTTCCTCTGGAACCTTAATGTGTCTCACCCAAGCACCAAGGGGCAGGACAACTGTGCCACTAATTGGACCCCTGAGGCCTCTAGTCGAGCAATGGCTCCCTGCTTGGTGATTATTAACATGCTTATTTGCATGCTTATCTGCAAAACTGAAGAAAACAAGCATAATATTATGCTGGTAGGACACAGACTTTAATTTGGCTTGTCTTCCAAATATTTTACCTATCTGAAAACTCATTCAGGATTCCGTGTGGAATCTTGAAAGCAGGAAAAGAAGGCTGGGGAACACCCAGGTCAACTGGACAGAATCTTAGCTGGGTAGGATCTATAAAATATTAGTGATGTAATTGAATAATTGTAGGACAGTATAGTACCTGAAATGTTCCCATTGGATCAGAAAATATTACAGAGCTTGTTTTAAAAGCCAGATATGTTTTCCTGTTTCCTTGTTCCCCAAATTTTTAAATATGAAATATCAGCTGTTTAAAATTAAAGTTTAAACCCACTTTAAACCCTACTTTTCTATGGGGGGGGTTTCTTAAAGCACTTGATAATGTTTCATAGTTTTATATTCAGAAGTGGCATTTGGATAGGCCAAAATTTTCCAAACCAGAAAGAACATTGGACTGGCCATTTTTAGCATGATATCAACTGTCCATTTTTAGCATGGCATCACAGTTAACCAGGATTTAAAGAAAAAGATTAGTAGTGGCAGCCTGGCTTTCCATTAGATCAACAGATGGGAATTCTATTTTGGTGTGGACTACTTGTACAATCAGAATTAGCTTTTTTACCTCTCTGTAGTGTATGATGGTTTCACAATACCGGTTCTGAACTCATGAATCAAAAGACTTCGGTTGGAGTATTGTCAGAAGTTAGTCATGTAATTGTGCACAAAGGGACAGCGCTGTTTCAAGTCCTGGTGTTATGCTTTGAGCCAACCTAATGTTCAGAAAATTAATATAGTACAACCAATATGTACAGGAAGCATTAATCTTGAGGGAAAAAGACCAAATAAAAAACTAGCAATTGCTTTCTGCATGCAAGGATGTTTTGTAATGGATGAACAATTTAATGCACATTCCATCTGCATTTTGAGGAAGCACTTCCCTTCCAGATTTATGGGGTGAGGTATCATCAGTATGCTAATGATATTCTTTTATACATCTACACCCCCTGGTGAATTAAGTGATCCTGTTGAAGTCTTGTCCTGGGGTCTGGAGGCTGTGGAGCTATGGATGGAGAATAACAATTTTAAATGAACCCTGGCAAGAATGAGTAGCCTTGGGTCTTAGGCCTTTTGAATCCAGGTCTTTACCACCTTTGGTGCTGAATGGGACAGCACTGCCCCAAGCAGACCTGGTGTACAACTTGGAGCAGTTGGTAGTTGTAGCTAGGAGGTCCTTTGTATAACTTCAAGTTGTATGCTAGTTGTACCCATTTCTGGATTGTGAGGCTCTACTCACATTTACTCATGCCCTGGTCATCTCTGCAATGAACTATTGTAAAGTAGTCTACATAGGGAGTGAAGAAACAATGAGAAGGGACGTATGCTTTTTGACTCTATGTATCAAATACTCTTGTCAATGATGATACAAAGAAGTTTGCTGACCTATAAAAGTTTTTATCCTAGTTGTGTCATTCTTTGGTATTAGCCAACCAAAAATCTGATCCACTTTAATGTAATGTGTTCTTTAATGATGGCACTAGTTTGGATTAGAGATCAGTGTGAATTTTGATATAGTTATACCTATAAAGTAATCAATTCTCAACTGTGTTCAGTGGACGTCCAGATTCATTAGGATTCTGCTTAGTGCTGTGCCAAAATTTGTGTTATCTTTTCTCAAAAGCTTTCTTTCTATGTAAAAGAATCTTCTCTTTTTTATTTTTTTTCTCAATATGCTTATACATTTCTTTTGAATTTGTCTAAGTTCTTGAACATACTTTATAATTGGATGTGATGGAAGGAATTTCTATCTGTTTTGTCCTCTGTTACTTGTTCTTCACTCACTCTGGGAAGGCTTTCCTCATGATATCAAACTGCCCAAAGAGCTGCTGATACAGTTCTACAAAGGAATTATTGACTCTGCCATTTGCACCTCTATAACTGTCTGATTTGGTTCTGCAACCCAACAAGACAGACACAGACTTCAGAGGATAATTAGAACTGCAGAAAAAACAATTGCTACCAACCTGCCTTCCATTGAGGACTTGTATACTGCACAAGTCAAAAAGAGGGCTGTGAAAATATTTACAGACCCCTCACATCCTGGACATAAACTGTTTCAACTCCTACCCTCAAAACGACATTGTAGAGCACTGCATACCAGAACAACTAGACACAAGAACAGTGTTTTCCCGAACACCATCACTCTGCTAAACAAATAATTCCCTCAACACTGTCAAAGTAGTTACTAAGTCTGCACTACTATTAATCTTCTCATCGTTCCTATCACCCATCTCCTCCCATTTATGACTGTATGACTGTAACCTTGTTGCTGGTATCCTTAAGATTTATATTGACTGTTTCCCTATGACTATCATTAAGTGTTGTACCTTATGATTCTTGATGAATGTATCTTTTCTTTTATGTACTCCAAGAGCATATGCACCAAGACAAATTCCTTGTGTGTCCAATCACACTTGGCCAATAAAGAATTCTCTTCTCTTCTCTTCTCTTCTCTTCTCTTCTCTTCTCTTCTCTTGGGATTAAATTGAGGCATAATGAAAAATTCACACCCATTTTTTTTTTTAATTTGATTTATATGCCGCCCTTCTCCGGAGACTCAGGGCGGCTTACAATGCGTTAAGCAATAGCCTTCATACTTTTGTATATTTATACAAAGTCAGTTTATTGCCCCCACAAACTGGGTCCTCATTTAACCTACCTTAGAAAGGATGGAAGGCTGAGTCAACCTTGAGCCTGGTAAGATTCGAACCTGCAGAAATTGCAGGCAGCTGTGTTAATTACAGGGTGCATTAAACCACTGTACTACCAAGGCTCATCAGAATGCAACTAAATAACTGCAAACAAATATATATTTATATTCTTCCCTTACTCTACCTTGTTATTAAATAAGTGCAAGAAGAACTGGTTACTTATTGGTAACTGAAGTTCTTTTATTAATCATGTCAGATGTAAATGCCTTATTCTCTAATGTGTAAATAGTATATGAACGGGGTATCAGGGGTTAATTTATTCTTCACTTCTTAATGTATTCATAATTCACCACTCCCATATCTAGCTCCACCCATTGTATATATAAGGAGCTGTATGCACCCATTTTCCTTGCTTCTATCTGTGAATATTCAGTGAATATAGAATGCCTAATGTAAATAAAAGGAGAAATATTTAAACCTTTAACTCTTACTAAATTTATTGAGTCTGATCCTGAAAATATTGCAACAAGCTGGTAGCAGAGGATGGTTAATTGACTCAATAAAATAAACATGTATAAGAAAGAAAACTCCAAAAATGATAAAGAAATAGAAAGCAACAATCTCAGATCAGAGATACTGAGAATACTAAAAAAACAAAAGGATGACTACGATCTCATCGCGGACCTTCGAAACTTCTTGAAAGAAAGCGGAGCAGCGAGAGAGAATAGCATCGAGACAGCTGAATTCAAAGAAACAAAAACGGTGAGCGAGCCATCTATAAAAGAAAAAATAACAAGAAGAAAGAACAGAGATCCCGCTCAAAATTTCGAATGGCAGCCATCTTGTTTTCAACCGGCCACTGAGACAAGCAAAGCAGAACCAATCATGATACACCATTCAAAATCTCTGGCGCGAAAAGAATCACACAGTACAAAAAATAGTAAAGAAAATCTTTATTTTTCAGAAGAATCAGATACGGACGCAGAAGAAACATCTATTAAACTGAAAGTCGAAGCAACCAAGAGACAACTATTTAAAACTTCTGATTCAAATTTAAAAATGGCAAAAAAATCAACGGAAGTCAATGATCCAAAAACAAAAAGGCAAGCAAGCAAACAGACAAACCAGAACATATCCAGCTCAATTCGTGCAGAAAGAATGACAACACCTGAGCCCAGAGGACCCTGCAGGTTTTCTCCCACGCCGCAGACGGTTCCAGAGGTGGAGAGCTTCAAGCGGAGCGACTTTGGCGAAAGGAAGCAAGCATCAGCTATCAGCAAAACGATCAAGGTAGAGACGGAGACCGAATCGTCGGAGGAGGAACCTTACGAAGAAACTGCAGCGACAAAGGCTTCCCCTGGCAGCTTCGACAGAGAAATGAACAACGCACATGCGCAGATGAATACAGAGAACTACAGAGGACATTATGAAGAGGAAAGACCACTCAGACTAATGCACAGAATACCCACTCCATCCTGTGACTTTCAACACTTACGAGACCATGGACTACCCCCAGTTGTAAGTAGTGGGGATAACAATACTGGGGACTTACCTAGCGATTTTCCAAAACTTAGAATTGATGGCATTAATTTGCAAGAGTGGTATCAGCAACTCCAGGTTGCCTTTATGAAAGAAAACTTGCTGTTTTTTATCACTAGTCCCCCAAAAAGACCTTGGACTCTAAAATTAGACTGTTTACACCATAGAGCATTTTTCTTATTAATTTCTAGTGTATCTCCTGCAATGTATCACAGCATTAAGCAAAATCTGACTGTTTCAGAAATTATTCAATGCATGTTCAATTTGTTTCACAGTGACAGTGTAGCTACCACCACAAGGATGTCTAAAGATTTCTTTTCATCTAGGATAAAACCAGGGGTTTCCATAAGTGAGCACTTAATATCTTTAAACAAAATAAGAGCTGAACTGCATTTAAGGGGGGAGGTGATTTCAGACCAAACAATGAAAAGTGTTATCATCAACTCACTTGACCCATCATGGGATAATTATATGTCACACTTAGACACAATCAATCTAGGATACTTATCCATAGAAAGTCTATCCAATAAGTTAATAGCAGAAGACAATTCAAGAAGGAATCGTTCTAACAATCACATAGAACACAAACCATATAGAAAAGTAGCTTTTCAAGAAAAATATAATGAGACTTTTAGATGTCACAACTGCGGATCCAGGGAACACAATAGAAGAGATTGCCCCAAAATTTCAAAAGAAAGACATAGGTCAGAATATAGAAACAAATACAATTATAGACAGCCTTCCATGGATAGACATAGATATAGAAGCCCACCAAATTACAAAGAGAATAGAGGGGGCAGAGATAATTCAAAGGATAGAAAATCTGGTTCACTGAATGGGTTAAATAAACAAGACAACATTAACATACAGCAGAATGAGAACAATAATTGGCTTATTGATTCTGGAGCAACTAATCACACCACTAATAACAAAAATATATTATCTTCATTTGTAGAAGATAAATTTGTAATAAAGGTAGCTAACCAAGAAAAGGTTCAAGTATTAGGTAGAGGGAATGTAACCTTACCTGGCCTAGGAAAAATAGAGGGGGTATTACTAATACCTGAAATACCTCATAACATACTAAGTGCCATAAAACTAAGCAGGGATTCTGATATTAACATTGTTTTTTCTAAAGGAAAAGCGACTTTGGAGAAAAATAAATTAGATATAGGCACTGTGATGATTAAAGGAGGCCTACCTTATCTAATAACAAAGGAAAAATGGTTGCACAACATTGATTCAAATATGGAAGATTGTATTGAAGTAGATGATGAAAACATTAGCAACAGTGACAATGATGAATGTAAAATATCTCATGATCACAAAGATGCACATAATGAAAAAAAACCAAAAATAGGTAAGCCAATTCATGATGAGTGTGCTCACATCTTACATAGGAAGTTAGGACATGCCAGTTTTCCTGTAGTACAAAAAATGACTGAACACGCAGAAGGTGTTAAAATAAAAAATTGTGAAAACTATTTGGAATGCTCAGTATGTAAATCTACAAAACTAAAAACTAGCCCCAGGCCAAAAAAATCTACTAGGTCAACCAACAAAATTTTTGATTTAGTACACATGGACTTAGTTGGTCCACTAACTCCATCAATCACTTATAGAAAACGTTACTTCTTGACCATAGTGGACGATTATAGTCGCTATGGATTTGTTTATACATTAAAACACAAAGATGAAACCTTTCAGAAATTTAAAGAATTTTATAAACGCATAGAAACACAACACAATATCAAAATAAAACAAATCATGACAGATAGGGGATGTGAATTCATGTCTAAAGAATTCTCCCAATGGTTGAAGGACAAAGGAATGTTACATTACACATCTAGTCCATTTTCTGCGTTTCAGAACGGAATTGTAGAGAGGAAGAACTCAACATTACAAACCATGATTAGATGCACATTGGAAGATGCTGGCTTAAGCAAACAATTCTGGTCAGAAGCCCTACATTATTCCAATTACACACAGAATAGAACCTGGTCCAGCATTGTAAATAAGACACCATATGAAGTGATGTATAACAGGAAACCAAAATTGGCACACATGCACATATTTGGAGTCACTGCAGACGTACACATACCTAAGCAATTAAGAAGAAAGGGAGAAAACGTGTCCAGAAGACTCAGATTTATGGGATATGAGACAGGCACTAAAGGGTACAGATTCATTGATAATAATAACAAATTTATAGTTTCCAGAACAGCTGTGTTCCATGAGCAGGCCAACTGGTCTAAAATACATCTTAATGAAATATTTCCAAGTAACAACAAAGATACAAAATCTCAAGAGAAAGGGACTATAGAAAAGCAAAATATCAACAAACATAGAAACAAAACCAAAACATGGACAAATAGCCAACACAAAATAAAGACAGATACACTAACAAAAAAGGAAGCAAGATATTTGCATGATAATAATAGTAAACCTGAAAAAACAATTAGAAACACCAGAAATCAGATGCCAAATAAATACAAAGATTACATAATGCATATGGATGGTGAGTCAACTACACCTAATACATATGAGGAAGTGTTAAAACTTCCTCGTAAAGAAAAAGAAAAATGGGAATTAGCAATGAAAAAGGAGATGGAAAGTTTACAAGGATTAAACGTATTTACACCTGCAATTGCACCAAAAGATAAAACAATTATTGGTACTAGATGGATATATAAAATTAAAAACTTAGAGGGAGGCAATACCCTATACAAAGCTAGACTAGTTGCACAAGGTTATGCACAGAAATATCCGGAGGACTATACTGACACATATTCCCCCACAGTAAGAACTGAGAGTGTCAAAACAGCTCTAGTAGTAGCATCAGCACTCAATCTCGATGTATTCCAATATGACATACAGACTGCGTATCTACACGCAAAACTAGATAAGGAAATATATGTAAGAGCACCTCACAGTCAATACACAAACAAGAATGAGACTTAGTTGTTAAACAAGAGTTTATACGGGTTAAAACAATCTGGTAAACGATGGTATGATTGTTTAGTAAAAGTACTTAAAACTATGGACTTCAATGCCACCACCGCTGATAATTGTTTCTTTGTCAAAAAGGGTGATGATTACATAGAGTTTGTATTGATCTATGTGGATGACATTTTATACATAGGAAAACATAAAGAGAGAAGAGAAACATTTGTAACTAAGCTAAATGAACATTTCTCATTGAAATCTTTAGGCAAAGTAAATAAGTATCTTGGTGTTCAAATTAATAAGACTAAAAGAGGATTCAAACTTACTCAGAGAGATAAGATCATAGAGCTCTTAAACAAATGCAATCTAAGTGATGCCAAACCTTGTGATACTCCTATGCAGACTGACTTCCTAAGAAATGCTGATGAATCATCCCCTGAATTCAAAGATAACACATTTTATAGATCAGTCATAGGTTCACTTCTTTATATATCTAATTGGACAAGACCTGATATCGCTTTACCCCTCAATTTATTATCCAGACATGTCAGCAAGCCAACAATGTACCACTGGGAAGCTGTTAAAAGAATATTAAGATATCTGAAAAATACATTAGACTTTTGTTTAATGTTAGAACCTAACAATAATAAAGAACCAAAGCTCACATGTTACGCAGATGCGGATTGGGCTGGAGACACCTCATGTAGAAAAAGTACATCTGGTTATATATTCCTCTTAAATGACTGTCCAGTTTACTGGTACACTGGTAAACAAGAATTAGTGGCCACTTCAACGACAGAAGCAGAATATGTTTGTTTATCTAAAGCTGCAAATAACCTTGTATGGTTTAATGATTTAATTTCAGATGTTTGGAAAAAACCTGCTTTACCTTTTGTTATGCATGAAGACAATAAAGCAGCTATTGAAATATCTAGATCTGACGCCATTGGGCAAAGGTCCAGACACATAGATATAAAATTTAAACATGTGAGACAATTATCTCAGGATGGATTTATTAAAGCAGTGCATTGTGAAACTTCAGAACAATTAGCTGACATATTGACAAAGCCTTTACCTTCTAAGCAGCATAAATACTTGACTTCTAAGTTATATGTTTTGTACTGTCCTGAATCTGAATGTAATTGGTGTAGCATAACGAATCGGCATTTAGAGGGGGATTTGTCAGATGTAAATGCCTTATTCTCTAATGTGTAAATAGTATATGAACGGGGTATCAGGGGTTAATTTATTCTTCACTTCTTAATGTATTCATAATTCACCATTCCCATATCTAGCTCCACCCATTGTATATATAAGGAGCTGTATGCACCCATTTTCCTTGCTTCTATCTGTGAATATTCAGTGAATATAGAATGCCTAATGTAAATAAAAGGAGAAATATTTAAACCTTTAACTCTTACTAAATTTATTGAGTCTGATCCTGAAAATATTGCAACAAATCATATGTGAATTCATACATATGAATTATACACTTGCACAGATTTCATTCTACATCTCCTGTTGCAAGCAGATTTTTGACAGGAGTTCTGCCTACCGCACATAGCATGCATGATTATGCATGCCTCTTGCTAACAGTTTCTGAGGCCAATGTAATGGATCTGATAGCAAGAAACCCAGGTATTATATGTCACCAAGTGGAGCCTGAAGGCTGGCTGTATGAATTTACAGATGATGATCTAATATCTTTAGTTACAGTCAGCAACTCAATGAGTTGTTAGGCTGCATCTATCTGGGCTTGGACAAATGACAGCTTTGAAAAAAATATAGAAGGCAATTGACCAGCAAAACTCTGACTAAGGAAAGCTGCAGATGTTGAAATAGGCCTCAAACGTTTTGGATGCCAAGCTTGGTCTGTTCAACTAACAATGTTTTTTATCCATTTGGAGAATTCTGATGTGAGTATCCAACACTTTCAGAAGTGAAGGACAAAGAACAAGCACATCCTTTTCAGTGAAGCAGATTTTGTTTTATTTTTATTTATTTATCTAATTTATATGACCACCCATTTCACAAAACAAGTGTCTCTGGGAGATGTACAAGAAAGCTAAAACAATTAATAAATGCCTAAAACAATTGTAATCTTGATTATTATTAAACTGTAAAAACCAAGTGAAGACAATGAAATAATAAGCAAAGGGATGTTAATAATAACAAAGTCAGTCTACCACTCCCCTGGAGTCCCTGGACTTGATGCACAACAAAGTCTTGAGGGACTTTCAGAGGCTCAGGTATGATGTTACCCTGTTAGTAATAATATTAATTCCAGAAATTGAAGTGATTTTTTTTCTCACAAGTTTGTCAGCCTCAAAGGGCTTGACATCAATCTTGAAAGCCTGCCAAAGCAATTATCCAGATCAATTTTTACCTAACATAATTAAAGTGGAACTACTCTGAGTGTCTTTCTCACTTCCCCCTTCCTCTCCTAAACTAAGAAATCTTTTTTTCCCGTTATAATGGCTCTTCTTGTACAGATCTTGCTCCCCACTCCATGTCCCCAGCATTTGTTAGACTTTCCATCACATAAATCTACATAGTTTGTTGAGATATGTATGATGCTTTGGGTACCAGCCAGATGGATGCAAAAGAACCGAAGATGCAGCCATCTGCAATCCAGCCTGGAAGTCTCACCAATAAGGGAAGAAAGTACAGAGGCTATACCGTTGGTGAGGTTGTCATACTCAGCCATCAGATAAAGGATTCTTTAATCTGTGGCAGAGGGAAGAAGTGGAGGCATTTGGCATCTGACCCCCCTGATGGAATGCTATAATGTTATCACACCTATAAGGGGGACATTGAAAGTCATGGGAACTATATCCCAGAGAGTGCAGCTGCCAAGTGTTCAAGCAACCAAAAATGATGCTGGCCTTCAGCCTTAAAGCAGATGTTACTCCATATTCAAGAATTTGAAAGTGTGGAGGGGGGAGCAGCTTCTTCAGTGGCATTCATATTTGTCTCTATTAATTCTCTCTGCATGTGTAGAAATAGATGTAGTGTAAAATAAATGAATTCATATCCCACTCCCCATTGCAGGAGGAACAGGAAGAAAGTAATGAAAATAATTCTAAGCAAGATAGTTTCAGGATATAATTAAGGTAACATTGTGATTCATCGCTGTATACTTTTGGGACATTTTATAGGCATGGCAAAATATAGATGCAATGAATGAAAAAAAAGATCCTTTTAGAACAATGAAGTAACTCAAGTAAACAAATTAAGAGAGTAGTTCTCAGATAGAATATCATGTTCCTTTTGTCAAATGCATACAAACATCCCATTACACAGAGCAGCTTGGCAAAAGTTTAGCCCCAAATTCAATATAATATACTTGAGAAATACTGTACAAAAAGCACACTACCATAGAATTGGATCAACCTGTGTCTATGCAATGGAACTGAGGAAATTCAATAAAGATGCCACTGACAACTCTGAGCTGGATTCCTGTGGTCCTGTTGTACACAATGAGAAGATGTTACAAACTACTTTTAGGAGCCCCTAAATAATGATAATACCCTTTAAAAATGCTGATGGATGGGAACAAGAATTATATTTGCACACCCTATTAAATTGGGGGCTGTCTCAAAATGTTTGTGGAAGCTGTTCAGGACTTAAAGGCTAATGTTTTGCTAGGAGGGGAATTCTGAGCATGAGAAAGTATTATTGAGGGAAATTTCGGGTTATGGGAATGTTTTTGCAAGGGACAGGTCTACTTAGGTAGGTAATCAGAATGCTTAAGCAATGTCAGTGGTGTAGTACTGTTCTATAGACCAAAACATGGAGTGATTGGTCTCATGGCTATTGTGGAATGCTGACAAAAGGCAACAGCTGATCTGAAAGCAGAAGTCTGTTATCATTAGAATTTGCAGAAGGAATTCTTCTAGGCCATAAGGAGCAAAAAGGAACAAATTGTTGCCTGACAAATGCTTTCCCATGAAAGTAAGAAGCAAAAGCAAAAGCAAAAGCAAAAGCAAAGCAAAGCAAAGCAAAGCAAAGCAAAGCAAAGCAAAGCAAAGTAGGGAGAGTTTGCGGACAAGAGGTCTCACTTTTGGTCCATACTGTGTGGAGTGTTTTAGGATTTGGTGCTTTCTCCCTTCCTGTTAAACATGTATGTATTTATTTATTTATTTATTTATTTATTTATTTATTTATTTATTTATTTATTTATTTATTTATTTGTCAAGCATATATAAGATAATAGGTAAATGTATAATTTGAATACATGAAAAGAGTAAGAGTAAAAAGGAATATTAGGACAGGGATGGTAGGCACGCTGGTGCATTTATGCACGCCCCTTACAGACCTCTTAGGAATGGGGTGAGGTCAACAGTAGACAGTTTAAGGTTAAAGTTTTGGGGGTTTGGGGAAGAAACCACAGAGTCAGGTAGTGCATTCCAGGCATTGACCACTCTGTTACGGAAGTCGCATTTTCTGCAATTGAGTTTGGAGCAGTTTACCTTGAGTTTGTTTGTTTGTTTGTTTTTTAATTTGATTTATATGCCGCCCTTCTCCGGAAACTCAGGGCGGCTTACAATGTGTTAAGCAATAGCCTTCATACTTTTGTATATTTATACAAAGTCAGCTTATTGCCCCCATAAACTGGGTCCTCAATTTACCTACCTTAGAAAGGATGGAAGGCTGAGTCAACCTTGAGCCTGGGGAGATTCGAACTTGCAGTAATTGCAGGCAGCTGAATGTTAATAACAGGCTATTAGTCTGCTGTGCCACCAGGCTCTTATATTGTATCTATTATTTGCTCGTGTATTGTTGTGGTTGAAGCTGAAGTAGTCATTGACAGGTAGGACATTGTGGCAGATAATTTTATGTACTACGCTTAGGTCAGACCGAAGTCAGCGTAGTTCTAAGTTGTCTAAACCCAAAATTTGAAGTCTGGTGGCATAAGGTATTTTATTGCTGGTAGAGGAATGGAGGACTCTTCTTGTAAAATATCTCTGGACTCTCTCAATTGTACTTATGTCCAGTATATAGTGCGGGTTCCAGGCAGATGTATTTGAGAATTGGTCTAGCAAATGTTTTGTATGCTCTAGTTAGTAGTACAATATTACCAAAGAAGAAGCTATGCAAGATTAGGTTAACAACTCTTAATGCCTTTTTGGCAATGTTGTGACAGTGGGCTTTGGCACTTAGATATTTAGAAATGAGTACTCCAAGGTCCTTGACAGAGTGAGGGTCATCTACAAGGTCATGTCTATCTAATTCGTATTTTATGTTTTGATTTTTTTTGCCAATGTGCAAGATAGAGCATTTGTTGGTTGAGATTTGAAGTTGCCACTTGTTAAACCAATCTGACACATAATCAAGGTCTTTTTGAAGGGTAGTTGCATTGTCAGTGGTGTTGAATAGTTTAACATCATCAACGAAGAGAACACGGTTACTTTTAATATGATTGCAAAGGTCATTTATGTAAAGTATGAAGAGTGTTAGACCTAAAACACTGCCTTGGGGAACACCACTATTAACAGGTACAGGATTTAATAGAACGCTTCCTATTTTGACCACTTGTACATAATGTACATAATGTCTCTGGCTGACCTCATCTGTCACCATGGATAAGATATCATCAGTACACTGATTCTTCATTTCTGTCCTGGGCAAATCAAGCTATTCTGTAGTTGTCTTATTCTGTGCCTGGAGGCTGTGGAGATCTTGATGGGCTCCAGCACAGGCTTCAGCTGACCCTGGAAAGACAGAGTGGCTTTGGGTTTGGAGACCAACCGGTTCTGGGACTATGGAATTTTTGGTGCTGGATCAGGTTATGCTACCCTGAACAGATTGGGGTTCTCCTACAGTCACAACTTGCTTAAATAACAGGTTACAAATGTGGCTAGGAGGGCCTTTGCACGGCTTTGTGTAATGTGCTACTTGTATGTATGATAAAGCAGGCTAATAATTTTAGTTATAAAATACAGATGAATCAATGGGAAAATATGTGGTTAAAGTGTTTGAAATTTATGTTGTTTTATGAAAATGCCTTAAAGAGAAGTTTTATAACATGAAGTATGATTGGTACATGATTCCAGAGAAATTATCTAGAATGCACATCAAAAGAAAAAAAAGCCTCTGTCGATCAGGCAACTCAGCTGGGATCGTCAGAGGCTTTTAAAAGAAAAAAAAGCCTCTGCCGATCAGGCAAGTCAGCTGGGATCGTCAGAGGCTTTTAAAAGCATTTTTTTCTACAACCTCTTCAGCCGAAGAAGTTGTAGAAAAAATGCTTTTAAAAGCATCTGATGATACCAGCTGAGCCGCGCGATCATCAGAGGCTTTTTTTTTACTTTTAAAAGCATTTTTTCAGCCGAAGAGATTGTAGAAAAAATACTTTTAAAAATAAAAAAAAAAAGCCTCTGATGATCGTGCGGCTCAGCTGGGCATGGGGGGGGCAGGGATTTTTGCTACCGGTTCTCTGAACCACCCGCCTCAATCGCTACCGGATTGGGCGCATTTCACCCCTGCTTTGAATGTACACTAAGCAGCATACATTAAAATGAAATTTCATTCCATACAGCTCTGAAAGGGTCTCCAGCTCTAATATACACTATATAAACATACATACATACATACATACATACATACATACATACATACATACATACATACATAAAGATATACCCATATATATTATATGACACGGAGAAACAATACAGTCTAGTTCAGATGTATATATGTTCACGGCAAGAGAAACGAATCTTGCAAATTTACCAGACGGATGGCATAGGGAACAAAGCTGTTACAGAATCTGGTAGTTCTGCTAGAGATACTTCGAAACCTCCTCTCAGAGGGGAGCAACAGAAACAGTCTGTGAAGTGGGTCTCTAACAATGCTTTGAGCTCTAAGCACATAGCGCTTATAAGCAGTATCCTGAATGACAGGAAACGAGCTTCCTATAATTTTCTTGGCTGTCCTTACCACACTCTGAATGGACTTTCTATTTGAGGCACTGCAGCCACCAAACCAAACAGTGATGCAGTTTGTTAAAATGCTCTCAATCATGCCTCTGTAAAAAGTGGCCAGGACAGAAGGAGAAAGAGTGTTGACAAATTTTGAGCTCCCAATGTTAGTTTTGAGATGCCTTTTATGGAAGCTGTCTTGGCTTTATAAACTCAATTTTTAGCTGTTTAAAAATTTGTTAGTCTTGTGGTTTTGTGTTTTTAAAAACTCCAATTCCTTAGATAACTGTTATACTCAAGTACTCTTTTTTATTTTCCCAGTAACAAGTGTCTGGTAACAACTCTATCATCATTCTTTTTGTTTTAATTTCTGGATAAGTAAAACTGCATGTTTTGATCTGGAGGTTTTACCTAAAAGATTGTATCCCTGTGTTTAGATCTATGTTTGTTCAAGACAAAATGTTGAAAATGTGTGTGTGAGGGGAAGAATGTTAATATTTTGGGAAAGGGAATAGCATAATTAGAGAATGGACACTGACAGAAGTCTAACTTAGTACCACAATTAGATTTCTTAATTTAAGCACCACGTAATAAAAGTTTTAATTGCTTTCCAAATGGATAATGTAGTTACTGTTTTTAAGCATTTGGGGTTGGATATTATTACAGAAGCAATCCTCATCCTTCCTAATTTACTAAGTAGCTCTTGGGATCCTGATGCAACTTCTCTCCAGACTCGAAATATAGATTATTGTAGAAATACACATTTCTCAGTATTATCTTATATTTTGTAACATGTCATATTAATTGTGACCAAATACCTTTACACATATGAGCAAGTGAGCAATTTGCTTAGGGCTAAATATCTGAAATTGATTAATGTTTGTGCTAACTAGAAAGACCATGCAAGCCATCTTGATAAGACAGGACTTTTGATTAGATGCCCATACAATTGGCTCTTTTGCCCAAAAAACAGCAGGCAGAAGCCCAGTCACTAACATTCTATGACTCCAAGAATTGCCCCTCCTGCCAGACCATCTACACATACATCCTATCTGAAAGAGTTTTTCTAGGTCACAAACAAACTTACCCACACACACCCTCCTTCTGCTTGAGATAGAAATAGTTTAGTTTTTAAAGAACAGGAAGAACTTGGCGGGACTGGAGAAAACTAGGACCAAGGGCTGTGAAAAAACTTCCTTTTCTGTGGTTTCTGTCACGGCATAACACATAAGCTCTTCATTTATAACTTTGTTGGCTAATTTTTATCCCTTGTATTCTCTGGCCCTGTTGCTTTTTTAGCAAGGCTTCTAAAACTATTTTGAGTAGGAGTGGTGAAATGGGACCACCTTGTCTGGTTCGTTTCGGAATCATGCCTAGTTTGGATAATTACTCATTCACAGCCACTAGAGCTTATTGCAAAGAGCTTATATTGCTCTTATCCATGTCATGGAGTTTTGTCTAAATTTCATATATTCCATCATCTTAAATAGAAATTTTGAGTTCAAATTGTTGAAACTTTCTCAGCATTTAAAAAAGAACAAAGCTGCTTTTTTCATTGTTAACCTCTAAATACTCTAAAACATTTAAAACACATCTAACATTGTCTCTCATTTGTCTATTAAGTACAAATCCACACTGATCTTTATGAATAATCTGTGGTATATACTTCTTCAGTCTCTCAGGTAAAACTGTATTAACAAGTTTATAATCACTATTCAAAAAATGAAAGAGGTCTATAATATTTTGGTAGTTATACTCTTGATTTTCTCTAGATATTAAAGAAATATCAGACCACATTTTCAATTGCTAAGTTTGGTGAAAGTTTCTCTTCTGGAGAAAAATATTTGGAGGATTAAAGCAGGAACAAACCAGGTCCAGGGAAATAATATGCAAAAGCTTTGGGAAGATGGAGAATGAAGGATGTTTAATTTTCATCTTGGTCCATCAGCAATTGTCATCCCAGCACTGTTTCGGAAGAGGAGATTTGGGGACTACGTGTCCATAGAGACATGCTTATGACTCCCATGACTCCCTGGGTTTTTACAAAACAAATTAAAGAAGATATAACTGCTGAATGGTTTTATATAATTCATCAAGAAAACAAAAACTCAGTAGTAGTTGAGAGATGTATTGGCAACTTTTTAACTGGGGAGAGGAGCTGCTAAACAACTAAAGGACCTTAAAATCACATTGAGGTAGAGAGATCTGCTGCTCCAGCATTCTTGATTACGGGCCAGTTGTCTATGCTTAATAGCAATAGCAATAGCACTTAGACTTATATACTGCTTCATACTGTTTTTACAGCCCTCTCTAAGTGGTTTACAGAGTCAGCATATTGCCTCCAACAATCTGGGTTCTCATTTTACCGACCTTGGAAGGATGGAAGGCTGAGTCAACCTTGAGCCGGTGAGATTTGAACTGCCAAACTGCAAGCTCCAGCAGTCAGCAGAAGTAGCCTGCAGTGCTGCACTCTAACCACTGCACCACCTCAGCTCTTAAAGACCTCTAACATTAGTTCATTGCTAAACAGCCAGTCCTATCAGAGAATTCTTCATATTAATGTTTTGTTAAGTCTGTCTTGTAATTTGAACCTAGTGGAGCAACAGAAAAGAGGTTGTTTACCTATCCTTTTGTGACTATTCTTCATAAATCTGAAAATGATTATCATATTTGTATTCAATTATTCTTTGAGTGGTCTGTAGAGGAAAAAAGATGAGATTATCCCTGTTTTGGAGTATTTGTTCCAATATTTTAAGGAGAAAAGTATTTCCCATTTTTCTATTTGACACCATACTCTTTTCTATTCCTAGCTATCAGACTGTATAACTGTTTAAGTTTTGTTTTCATACATATCAAATTTATTTTGATTAAATCATTATTTTCTGATATTCTATTTTCAGCTGTTTTGTCCCAGTCTCCTTCATTTTTGATTATTGAACAGACATTTTTAGTAGCATAGAAACTTTCAGTCTTTTAATCTGAGCAAAGCATATAGAATAATCTTCAGCAACATGGTGCCAGGGGTGTTTTAGTTCTATGTAATTGATGTTACAGTGCAATTAGAAGCATTCTTATTTTGACTGTTCATGCTTGGGGCTGAATGCACTTAATGGTGCATAGTCTGAATGCAGAACCAAGAGACTGTGGCTAGTTTCTCTCACATCACTGGATCCAAATGTGAGAAGGATTCATCTATAGAAACACTTCCAGACTCACGATGCAATAGTTTCACATGTTCTCTTTGCTTTATGTAATAACAACAAGTATACTTAGTTCTGTCTCCTTCCCTAACTCTGCTACTCTCAAACTGCAACTCTCATAGGCCAGCTTAGAGAACTGTAGTCCTAGCACATTTCAAGGGCAGAAGCTTAAAGGCTGAATTAGACGAAAAGAGAAGCTGATAGCTACCATAGGATTTCTTGCTTTTTGTGAGCAGCTGGAGACTTCCTGCAATAACCAGCAAATCCCAATGAGTGCAAAAAATGTGTGGTGAAGTGATGTGTCTGTCAGGAGAGGTTGAGTAGTAAACTAATGAGCTTGCTGCACAATTGACTTAATTATCTATTATGTTCAGAGCACCTTTTGCAAAGTAATGGTTGCAGCTTTCTCTACAAATGTAGAGAAGAGAGCCATGATTAATTCCCAACCTGCATATGATGACATGACATGTAATGACAGCACACCCAGCATCAAAATGATTGCAAATCCTGGAGGCTAATAGCTATGCAAATAACCTTGTTATCTGCCCTATTTATTTTCTTAGCCTTACACCTTCTTCATTTAATTGAGGTTTTTTAGCTGTCATTCTTGGGGGGATGGAAGATGGTGTTACAATTGCTGTCCTGAGGTTACTCAAGAACATATCTGTCCTTGCTGACAAATATCTTCTGCCTGTGTAGATCATTTCTCAAAGGTTTTTAGATGCTGCACTTTGACTCTATGAATAGTACTTTCTTTGAGCTTTTGGTCTTACTGGATGATCTGAATGATCTGGACCAAAATATACCACTGCTGGAATAGCCCCCCCCCTCAACAACCACAGAGAAAACAGTCCCAGCAATATGAATGTGCGTCCTAACTTTGGATTTAACCAATCTTTTGAAAACATTAGTTCTGTGCTTCTACTAAATTACGGAAGATATCTTGGTTTGGTTCAATTAGGCAACTCATTGTTTGTTTGTTTGTTTTTAAAGAACTTTGAAATGTTTTGATGAAAGCAAAGAGCAGTAGGAAAGCATGGAGTTCAGAGGCAGAACTAATTGCAAAATTGGAAATATAAATAGCTCCAGATTCCTGCTCTTGACTCTTAAAATCCCAGTCCAAATGGCTCCTTTTTAGAAAATTTCATAAAATTAAGTACATGCAAAATACATTTTTCATCAATAGAATAAATGAAATGATGGCTCTTTTTATTATTTTATATAATGGTTTTGAATTTCACAACTGCAGGTATGAAAGCAAATAATGATGTACTTTTCATGAAGATATAAATTTAAATTTTTCACAGTATGAGACATTTGACAGATCTTAATCATTTTACCTAGATTTTTTTTCTGCCTGATTTAGAAACCCTTTGTGCTCCCAGGCTACCATAATATCAGCTAGGGATTATGAGAGTTAGAATCCAATACATTTGGAGTGCCTCAAGTAAGGAAAACCTCTGTGACTAAAGCATATTATCTTTGGAAGCAAATGCATACTCTTGCTCAACGAAAGTCTTCAAAGAAGCTGGGTGGCCAGTCCCAGAGTCATTGGCATAGTTTGCATGTAGTTTTTAAGGCAGAAATTTTGTGCAATTCCCTCTTTGGTGGGTATCAGCTATTTTTTTATGAAATTAAAAGCTTCAGTGCTGTGTTGCTGCTGTATATAAATATTCTTTAGCTCAGCAAATTGAGACTAAATATTAATCTATTATGTATGCTATTTATTATGTTTATTAAATGTTTGGCACAAGAAAACAGGATGCATATTAGTCCTTCTCTTTCCTTCTTAACTTCAGTTTATTTGGGTTATTTAATGCATAAAGTTGTGACATTATTTTGAGCTGTATCTGATGTTCCCATGTAGTTTCAGAGGCAAGATCCTTGCCTGAATTTCTGGATAATGTTGACAGCCTTGTTTATAGCACTTAATCCCTGATAGCCCTACCTTTCCACACTTTTTTTTCCTGCTGCTGCTCTTACCAGATGTGCTAATACGCATTTCATTGCTAGCAGAAATTATGAATTCCCTATGCTATCAGGATACTTTTGTTTAGCACTAGCCCAGATGCTTCTGTATTAGGAAAATTGGTTCTTTGCCAAGTATTTCTCTTGGCAAAGGCAACACCCTTGACAAGAGTTTCAAAGGATATCCCATAGAAAACAAGGTCTTGGTATAAGGTCTTAGTCTAAGGACAAGGTCTGTTCTTCTATGTAGTTCTGTATACGGTATCTGAGAAAACATGCCCAGCATCCATTTTAGATAATAAGAGAAAGGAAAGGATGATAGGGAAAGAGAAGAATGGCAAAATTCTGAGTCCCTAAGTGCTACTCTAGTTCACAAAAGTCTTACCATTATCCAATGTGTGTTCTGCGAGAAGAGGAAACATAGACAGGTCATGCTCTCTCTACTCTAGAATGTTAAGGGAAGTGTGAGATTCAGGTTCCATATTGGTGAGAGGAATACTTGTATAGCAATAGCAATAGCAATAGCAATAGCAATAGCAATAGCAATAGCAATAGCAATAGCAATAGCAATAGCAATAGCAATAGCAATAGCAATAGCAATAGCACTTAGACTTATATACTGCTTCATAGTGCTTTTACAACCCTCTCTACGTGGTTTACAGAGTCAGCATATTGCCCCCAACAATCTGGGTCCTCATTTTACCCATCTCGGATGAATGGAATGCTGAGTCAACCTTGAGCTGGTGAAATTAGATCTGCTGAACTGCAGCTAGCAGTCAGCTTAAGTAGCCTGCAGTACTGTACTCTAACCACTGTTCCACCTCGGCACATAGTTGGATTCTGTACTAATAAGGCAAAATTAGGCAACTACTGAAATTGAGGAATCTCTTAAATCAGGTTGAACCAACCTGGTGCCCTTCAGATATTTTACATTAGTTCTTTGATCGTCCCCATCCATTTCAATAAGTTGTGAGAGTCCAGGAGGATGCTCAGATTACACACATGTTCTGAACGGAAAAAGATAGCTCTATTCTGGACCAAAAATGATAAGTCCCTGGAGCCAGGTAGACAAGGACTCACAGCTACTTGGTCTCCCCAGGATGACCTTGCGTCTTTTTCTCCCAATGCAGGTCCCAACAGCCTTCAGGCACCTGTGAGTAACCATTAATGATCATTCTCTGAATATAATTTTCAAGCCACCTATACACTTTAATTCTCATGCTATCTAGCCCACAGTCAAATAGCTACTTAATCAGAATATCATGGAGTACTTTGTGAAATACTTTGTTGAATTCACTCTCTCATGCATTGCATTTCCTAAATCTGTTAAATAAGTTACTCAATGACAAGGAGATAAATTTGATAGGCAATACTTAGTACTGAAAAATCAGGGCTGATTTCGGATAATACAGCAAGATGTTTTACAGCTAAAACTTCTATAGAACTTTACAAAATATTATATAATTTTCCAGATCATTCTCTCTTTTCTCTCGTCCCCCTCCCTCTCTCTTTGAAGATAAGCATTTTTTTTCTTCAATCCTGATAAATCGCTAGTTCTCCAGGCTACTTCAAAATTAATAGACACTGTTTAACCATCAGGAATTAATCTGGTCTAGAAAATTTAAACACATTAAAAAAAATAATTATTCTATGACCCTGATATTTTCAGTGGTCTGCTCTTCCTCTTTGCTCGTTAGAATTGCCATGTACAACACATACTTTCTTGGTGGAAAAGACTGAACTAGTAGAATTCCTGATTCTTTCTCATCATTTTATTTTGAACTTATGCTACATGCTCTTTTTGTTGTTGTTCACATTGTTCTACAATAAGGTTCATTCTCTTGGCACTATTTGCACATTTCTGGGCTATCTATATGTGTTCTTTTATATTGATCTGTTACTGTCCACCTCCTATAAATGTCATTTTTGTTTTCAGTTCTTCTGAACTGAAGTATGTTTAAATTGGCTTCTTTTGCTATTGTCTTCTTTATTTAACCCATTTAGTATATATTTTTTAAGAAATTCCTCCCTATGTTGATCTATGTTAATTTCCTGGAAGTACCACATTTGAGAGAGTTTGTCTCCCATTGGATGTCAACATGATTAATGTCCCTTACCACTTGTTTTATCTTAATGTGCCTTCTTAACATACCTTTGAATTTGTAAAAGATATTCAATGGCTTTAGCTTTGTTAAGTTTCCTCATTAGATAGGTGAATGACAAATTGCTCATCTTGGAGTACTATTGTCATAAAACCTGTAGTGAAATCCAATTTTTTTTACTACCGGTTCTGTGGGCGTGGCTTGGTGGGCATGGCAGGAGAGGGATACTGCAAAATCCCCATTCCCTCCCCACTTTTGGGGGAAGGATATAGCAAAATCTCCATTCCCACCCCACTCTGGGGCCAGCCAGAGGTGGTATTTGCCGGTTCTCTGAACTGCTCAAAATTTCCACTACCTGTTCTCCAGAACCTGTCAGAACCTGCTGGATTTCACTCCTTCATAGAACCAGTAAGAAAAGAAGAAAGGCTGGAAGATATTTTGATTGAAAGAGATCCTGGGAGGATGAAGTTATTATGGGGAAAATAAAAACACTTAGAAATTATATTTGCATCTTTAAATAGCAATAAAAAAGTGGATGCAAGGATTTCTGTATTATAATTTCTGTTAGTAAATTATCTACATTAGTTCAGAAACATACCACTTGCTTTCTTACTGAAGAGAACAAAGCAGCTACCATAACACCTATGGAACTGAAAGTCAGGAAACATTGCACAGTACTGTGAAATCTTGAAAGAACACTATATAATCATTGCTTCTTTTTATTGCTGTCAGATGCCCAATATTATTTGTGCTTTTATGGTTTGTTTTTAGCCATCTAACTGTTTCAGTTTCTTGAATGTTAGTGCCCCTTTGTGGTCGTATTATGTCTCTTCAGTCTATAATGTACAATCACTTCAAAAGAAAAAGCTCTAAGTGTTTTTTCCACCTCCTTCTTCTCCCCCCCCCACATTAATTTGCAGACAAAAGGCATCTAAATCAAGTTGTCCACTTATCAGGTGGACTATAGAACTGAAATCTAATGAACTATTTTTTTTTTTTTTACTATTTGTTACTATTGCATAGAAAAATTACTTTTTACTATTGTTCCACATCCTATAATGTGGATTATTTTCCTTTAGTCTTCTCAAACCAAAACAGTCCCAGTCCTATCTCTTCCTATGGTTTGGTTTTCAAATTTGACAATCTTTTATCATTTTATTTTGTCTGTATCCTTACAGTACTGCAAATGAGGTCCATCCAGTGCAAGATAATATTGGGGGTGGGGGGTGTCTGCCTTCCTGTGGTTTGGAAACCATACAAATGCTGATAATCTTAAAATTCCATCCGTCTCTAGTTTCTAGTCAACGTCCATTCCAGCAGCTTTTCCCAAATATAAGACAACTATATTAGACAATTATATTATAAAACAATCAGTGGTGGGATTCAACCAGTGTAACAACCGGTTCACTGAGCGTGTGCCTTGCACACACACGCTGTCCATTAGAAAAGACCATTACAAGCAGTGTTAAAAGCACTAAAAACAGCTGAGGTGTGGCAATCAGCTGATCGTCAGAGCGACCGGCTTGCCCGAACCGGACCGAATATGCTGAATTCCACCCCTGAAAACAATGCTTCCTTTACCCTTTATCTTTGCATCTGATTTTTGTTTACTAATTGAAGAATTCTGTATTTATCAGTGTAAAATTTCATTTTTAAAAATCTGTTTCTGTAACCTGTTCAGATTGTTCTCAGTTTTATCTCCCTCTCCTAGGGTGTTATCAAACTCACCATTTTTTTTTTGTCACCTGCAGATCTAAAAAGCATTCCTTCTACCTCTTTATCCAAGTTATTAATAAAAATGTTTAGAAGATCCAGGACTGAATGCTGTAGCAATATGGTCTATTCTAGTTTGAAGAGATATCTTTGATGAGAACTCCATCACTATTCTTTTTCAGCCATTTAATTTTCATGCCATCCAACCCATGCTAACTGTTAATCAAACATGAGGTAGTTTGTGAAATGCTTTTTATTAAAAACAATATATAAGATTGTACAGTGTTTATTACATAGACTGCTAAGAAAACTACTCAATCAGAAATGAAATATGATTAATTTGACAATGAATCCATTCTGACTTCTAATAATCACTGCTTTTTTAAAAGACCTTTACAGCTCAATTATTTTATAATCTGTACTAGAAACTTCTCAAATATTGATGTCAAATTACCTGGTTTTCTGGTTTTTTGTTTTTCTCCATTTTGAAAAAAGGGACAAAATATTCTCTCCTCCAGTCATCCTAATACTTTAGCCATTCTCCAAAATTTCTTAAAGGTAATACATAAAATTTCAGCCTTCAAACTTCAGGAAGGTTGTACATAACCAAATTAAATAATTTGGCCTTGAGGAACTGAATCTATTCAAAGTAATAAGCATTCCTTTGTTATGTATCATGCCATACTTTCAACCATCTTAATAGAACCCATACCTTTTTTTATTAGAGAAGGCTGAATTAAAATATAAGCTCCGTAATTCTGATTTTTCTGTTATCTGATACCCTTTTGCTGCATTCACTGACCACAGGTTCTTTGATTTTCCCCCCTCTTCCTTTTAATTTGTAGACATCTAAATAAACTTATTGTTGGTACATCCTTTCTAACCTCGTGTTCTTTTTAACTTTAGCTTTCTCAACAATTTACATAACAATTCTGGTATAATCTACATATGTATTCCTCTCAAGTGATTTGTTCCCCCTTTCTTCTTCATGTATGTTTGAGTTCCAAATTTTTGCATTAGTGAAGCCAAATTAGTTTCTTCTGGTATTTTCCTTATACCCCCACTGGAATTGTTTCCAACTACATTTTTAATATCTCCTCTTTAAAGGAACTTCAGCCATGTTGATCTTTTCTTCTCATTAGCTTCTCCTAGCATGGAATCATATTAATCATTGCTCTGAGTTTATTAAAATCTGCTTTTATGAAATCCAGGCTATGAACTTGATTACTGTCAGCTTTTTCTTAATAAAAATTCAAGTATTATTAAGCCACTTTTCCCTACGGTTTCTAGATCTTCTCTTATTCAGTTAACATTTCCTTAAAGAATCCCTGGATTTGCATTGATCAAATTCATGTGTGAGGTTATTTTGAGAAAGAGATTGAGAAATGCAGGCTGGCCAAGATGTGTAATTCTAACACTACTCAATTTTATTGCAACATTAACCAGGACCCATAAATAATGATGTCTCTCATCTTACTGTAGCAGAATTCCTGGAATCTGGAGTTTGGTGGTAGATAATGCTCTCTTGGTCAATGGAGTCTTGGTTGATTTTTTCCTCATTCATGGTCTTCCTGCAATTATCTTTACATCTGTCCATCTTTTCTATCATCTATGGAGAAGGTTTTTTTTTAAATGTTATTATTTATTTATTTATTTATTTATTTATTTATTTATTTATTTATTTATTTATTTATTAGTATTTCTAAGCCACTTTCCAAGTGGCATACAACAGATAATAGTGGATAAAAAACCCAAATAATAAGAAGCAATATATTTCATTATAGCACTAATCAGCAGAGTTAGATCTAAAAACAAAACAAAACAAAACTTTTATCTTCCAATGAAGTCTCCCACAGCCAGTAGTCACTAGTTGTCACTCCTGGAATAAAAGTGTTACCTCAGCAAATCTCCAAATACTTGACACGACCTAGACTACTGCTTGCTGAACCAGTTTACATTTCTAGCTAGTCTTCAAGGGCAGCCCCACATAGAGCGAATTGCAATAATCCAATCATGAAGTGACAAGGGCATGTGTGACCATGTTCAGTGCTTCCTGTACAGATAGTCCTTGGATTACAACTATTCATTCAGCAACTGTTCAAAATTATAATGGCACTGAACAAGGGGGGGGGGTTATGATGGCTTCTAGGAATTCTATAGCACAGTTTGTCACTCCTTTGACACAGTTTCTCCACAGTCACATGATCTCGATCTCCAATGTTCCCTGCCATCTTCCCACAAGCAAACCAATGAAGAAGTTGGCATGTAATCAGAAATTGCAGTCGCATGTGAACCTTGCTTAACAACTCTCATGATTCTCGTTTATTTATAGCAACTGGGACTGGTGGGATTGCCATTACTAAGCAACGTGGGAACGAGATATCATACTTCATAACAACATTGCTTAGTAATGGAGTTCCCAGTCCCAATTTTGTAACCCAAGGACTACCTGTACCACAAATAATCATTATTAATGCACCAGTTGCAATTGTGATGAAGTACTCCTGGCCACAGAAAGCAGGACTTCCTACAAATTATGAGCCAGTTTTCAGAAATCATCGCCTCAGACTAATAGCTGTGAAAGGTTACTATTGTCTGTCACCTCAACTGGATCTGCCAACTGACATCCAATTCTGTATATGGGGGCAACATATTTTTTTCTTCCAAATGATGAACAAATTCCTCAGAATGATCCAGTGACAGTTCTTCCAATCCAAATTTCCCTAGGAGTGGGTCTCTTTAAGACTGCTGAATGGCCTTCTCTAGATGTAGAGGAATAGACCTATTCAGAGTTCTTATCGGTGTCCAGTTATATTTGTCCTTAATTTGTATACCAACCATGAGAACCATCCCATTCTTTATTGTACCTATGAAATCACACACACACCAAACATAGAATAGAATAAAATAATAGAGTTGGAAGGGACCTTGGAGGTCTTCTAGTCCAACCCCCTGCCCAGGCAGGAAACCCTACACCACTTCAGACAAATGATTATCCAACATCTTCTTAAAAATTTCCAGTGTTGGAGCATTCACAACTTCTGCAGGCAAGTTGTTCCACTGATTAATTGTTCTAACTGTCAGGAAATTTCTCCTTAGTTCTAAATTGCTTCTCTCCTTGATTAGTTTCCACCCATTGCTTCTTGTTCTACCCTCAGGTGCTTTGAAAAATAGTTTGACTTTCTCTTCTTTGTGGCAACCCCTGAGATATTGGAACACTGCTATCATGTCTCCCCTAGTCCTTCTCTTCATTAAACTAGATATACCCAGTACCTGCAACCGTTCTTCATATGTTTAGCCTCCAGTCCCCTAATCATCTTTGTTGCTCTTCTCTGTACTCTTTCTAGAGTCTCAACATCTTTTTTACATCGTGGTGACCAAAACTGAATGCAATTTTCCAAGTGTGGCCTTACCAAGGCATTATAAAGTGGTATTAACACTTCACGTGATCTACAGAAACAGATATCTTTCTGTAATAAAATAATTTAAGTTCATGTGTTTTTTATTATTAAATTTATCTGCCACCCATCTTATGGTTCTAGGGGATTCTGAATGGCTTTTCCCATATTTGAGCATTATAAATATAATGAGAGCAGCCTTTTACAACATATTCCTTTTTATATGTGTTGCACTGGTAATACCTGTGGGTTACCAATTCTGTGAGTTACCAATCAATAGAGATTGATTTATGTTATTTATTTCCTGATTCAACAATCAGCTTCAATCCACCCCTTCAAATCTATGGTCACTGTAGTCTGCAAATCACATGATTCATCATACATTTCTATGGTGAAATTTAAAAAGCACTTTGTCATTGATTCTCTATGGTCACTAGCATAAGTTTTTGAAAATAAAGATTTGTTGGAAAAATATTGTAATTGAAAAAACTAGTCTTTCTGATGCTGGAAAAAGTAATTTCATAAACATGTAGGCCTAAGTACATATTTTACTGTTTTTCACACTAATTTTTGTTGCAGATGCTTAAAAAGTTAAAGAAAAAGTTACTGTGTCCCCCGCGTCTTCCTTTCCAATTGTCCATGTCCTCCTTTGTCTATTCAGATATTTGCGAACCCTACATAAGAATGGCTGTCCAACCCAGAATAGGTTGTAATTGGTGAACAAGATAGATATTTATTCATTAAATTTATATGGCTGCCAATCTTAGATGCATGACTCTGAACCAGGGGTGAAATCCAGCAGTTTCTGACAGGTTCTGGAGAACCGGTAGTGGAAATTTTGAGTAGTTTAGAGAACCGGCAAATACCACCTCTGGCTGGGCCAGAATGGGGTGGGAATGGAGATTTTGCAGTATTCTTCCCCAGGAGTGGGGAGGGAATGAGGATTTTGCAGTATCAAAATCCCCATTGCCTGTCATGCCCACCAAGCCACACCATGCCCATTAAGCCACACCCACAGTACCGGTAGTAAAAAAAAATGGATTTCACCATTGCTCTGAACAGCTAACAATTAAAACAGTAAAACAATAAACAAAACTACATATAACAAAGAAACAAACAAAATAGCAGCCAAGCAATGATACATAAGAAACATCCACAATCAATATGCCAAGAAACAAGCTTGCCCTAATTATCAGGATTCCAGGATTCCATCAAAACCATGTCTTTTTTATTTTTTATTTTTTATTGGTTTATAATATAAAATGCAAAAAAATTACAAAAAAAATTGTGGGAAAGTAAGGGAGAGAAAGGGGAAAGGAAAAAAGAAAGAAAACTCCCTTTGGTGCAATAGAATAAGATAATAGCATTAAATCTCAACTTTTTACTTTTACATAGTAATATAAGTTGGCCATTTCTATAACAACCAACCTATCTAATCGGTAAAATCTAAAATCCATGTTTCATTTTTTTTTCACCTGAAGCACAAAATCCAGAAACAATTTCCAAGTAGAAACAAAAGTAATTGTAGTTTTTTTTTCTTTAATCAAAGCAGTCAGTTTAGTCATCTCTGCTAACGCCATCAACTTTTGCAGCCATTCATCCATTGTGAGAATCAAAACATCCTTCGATTTTTGTGCATAAAATAATCTTGCTGCAGTCAACATTTATAACGTCAAAGTTCCATTTCCCCCCCCATGTCTTTATCCATTAAACCCAAAAGAAGAATTTCTGGTTTTATTGTTATATTCACTTTCAGAATCTTCTGTATTAAGATGTTGTGGGAAGCCCCCCACCCCCACCCAAAGAATGAAAATATTTTGGGAAATATTAAAAACGGCAGAATATTATATTTCCCTAAATGAGAAATGGAGAAACATGTTTTTTAGAAGCAGGAAGCAGCCCCCAACTCTTTCTTAATAGCCCAGAGCAGATGCCAACACTTAAGAGATAAAGACCTTCTCACGAGTTCAGTCAAACTTCTCAAACTCTTGAGAAGTTTTCTTTTACAACGTGTTTCCTGGACACAATGGCGAGGAATGACACGGAGCTGGAAAGGTAAGACGCACATCCCGCTTCTCACCCACCCCACTTGCCACCCCCAAATTGCATCCCTAAAGGGGGCATGTGGCTAAGCAAGGAGCAGGAGCCTTGCCATACCCAGCAAGGTGGGGGGAGGGAGAAGAGACGGCAAGGGAGCCATGTCTCGCTCCACGCGTCTCGCTTCTCCCCCATCCCACCTGTCAGAAATGAGTCTTTGTGAAACTCATTGCGCTGCCACCGCTGCCTCATGCAACAGGACTCTGCAAGGCTTGTGCCCTTGCATGCATGAATGGCAGCACTGCCGCGAGGTTTGACATACTGGCACAACTGCAAGCGGCAGGATGCCAGTTGTGCCAGTATGATGAAGCTCGTGGTGGTGCTGCAGTTCATGCGTGCAATGGCACAACAAGCCTTGCAGAGTCCTGCTCCATGAGGCAGTGACATGTCAGGGCAGTGGCGGCTAGCCGCTCTGCCAGCGTGAAGAACAGGGAGGGGAGGGTATGTTCCTCCCCCTTTTTCCCCCCTCCGGCATCGCCTCCTCAACTCATTTTGGTTGCGCAGCAAGAAACCAGAGGAAATGGCAGGACCAGCTGTGCATGCATGTAAGTAGTTGGCGGGGGGCTTATTGGTGGGGGTCTTATTTCAACACATGCGCTGAAAAGCCCGATTGGGCTTATTATCTGGAGAGGTTTCCGATTCGGGGAAACACAGTATTAATTGACCATAAGTCCATCAGTTTGGCTTCACCACCATTTTTTTTTCTAAAAAAAATAGTTTCCCGGGGGACACACCCAAAGAGGCATCTTCACAGAGAACCTTGTTTTATACTTATTACAAACTCTTAGGATAGCATGTCTAATAAAATGGTTATTAAAATCAACATTTACTTTAACCTTGTCATACCATAAATAGCAAAACCATGTCTTAAATAATTTGCAATACATCAGCAGGATTGGAGCAAATTTGACCTATGGGTATAAGAGGTTCCAGAGTGTGTCACAACTGAAAAGGCTCTTTTTGGCTCCTGCCAAGTGACATTCCTGCCTGGATAGGATCTGAAGCATGTCTTTTCTGCCAGATCTTTCAGAGGGAGGGAGGGAGACTACAAGGGAAAGGTGGTTTTGTAAATCAGGGGTCTCCAACTTTGGCAACTTTAAGACTTGTGGACTTCAACTCCCAGCTTTGCTGGCTGGGGAATTCTGGGAGTTGAAATCCACAAGTCTTAAAGTTGTGAAGGTTGGAGACCCCTGCTGTAAATAATCCGGCTCCAAGTCATAACAGGCTTTAAAAGTAACCACTAGCACTTTGTATTATACCTGGAAGCAGACCTGCAGCCAGTACAGTCATGGAGCAGAGGTGCCAAACAATAGGTGCCCATAATTTCCTGAGTTGCCACATTTTGTGCTAATTGAAGCTTCCAAATATTCTTCAACTGCAGCCCAATGTAGAGTGCATTGCATTGCGGTAATCCAAGCAGGGAGGTGACCAAGGTATGAATGACTGAGCCTTCAGCTTGGAAATGTTCCTAAGCTTGAATCCTGTAATTGTAACACAAGGAAATAATCACTTATGAAAAAAGGAGTAGGACTTCCATGAATTGCCACTAGATGTCCCTTTTCTCCATCACTTTCTTAATTAGCTTCTTAATAACTAGAAAGGAGTGTTCTGTCGATTCTGCTGAGTGCTTGTTGGATATAGAAAGTTAACTGATCATTCCAGCTCCTCTATGTAGCATATTCAAAGAAAAATTATATGCCTTATTTTTTGAAACAAATCCCCCCAAGGCAAGAAATAATTTTTATCTAGACCAACAGGAGTCACAATACTTTGCCATTGTGCTAAATTATAATATTTAGAATTTATCTACTTTCTTTTTAACTATCTAGATCATCTATCTAGATCTATCTATCATCATCTATCTATGAACTCAACCAAAGACATCTAGATCAGGGGTCTCCAACCTTGGCAACTTTAAGCATGGTGGACTTCAACTGCCAGCTTTGCTGGCTGGGGAATTCTGGGAGTTGAAGTCCGCCAGGCTTAAAGTTGCCAAGGTTGGAGACCCCTGATCTAGATGTCTTTGGCTGAGTTCATATACAGTGCTAAACTGGGGTTTTAAAAAGGATGGGTTGATATACTTTACAAAGTGGCCTGGGCCACAGATAATACTCAGCCATAATGTGTGTCTGGATTTACATATATGTACATGGCTTAATGTTACATGTGAAACCATACCTATATGTTAGATAATATCAGTAAAACCACAAGTTGGTAGGACCATGTGATTTTGGCTGATCTTTAAAAAGTTAAGCATTGAACCTGGTTAGAACTTGGATGGGAAAATACCAGGAAATGTCAGGGCTCGGAGCTAGACTGGGAAGTTAGAAATACATTCTGAAATGTAAATGACAAGAGGCTTCCTCCATGTAGTTTCCAGGAAATAGAGCATTTAAGAGAGAGTGTTTGCCTTCATCCAAGTTATTGGGGTTTTCTGCATTTTTTGTTAATTTCAAAAAGTGAGCAGCATCTGAGCAGGCAAATCATGTTTTAGCCAGCTCCTCGTTTCTGATTCCTGTAGTCTTCTCTCTTTCATGCCCAGACCAAATCCCTTTCTTACATCTTATTTTCAGAAACCACTCAGGTAAGTTCTTCAACTCCCTTTTCCTCCCTTAAAAAAAAATGCAGACCTCTCTAAATTATTCCAGCTCAGGGGGCAGAGCTCCGGCTGTGCCAGCCGTTCCTGCAAATGTTGCCAGTGCAAATTTCGCGTGATGTTGGCCCTTTTTTCAGACACAGAGTGCTTTGATCGTTCGCAAATGCCTCCCGCGGCCGTTTTGTTTGCGCCATCTGTGGCTTCTTCCTCTGCTCAGCCGGAGAGTTGGAGAAGTCACTTTGCTCCATTGTTGTCCAGAGCAGTTGAGTGAGTGCTTTGGAAGGAACATCCAGGGAGGCTCCAGTTAGAAGAGCCGGGAGGAGGAGGGGGGGAAAGCAGCACCCCCATTGGTCAGCAGGACCTGTGGAGTCAGACCATTGCCATGCCAACCTAGTACTGCCTCTGGTTTCCTGGCAGCTGCCTTATGGAGAACTGGGTGTGGCGGAGAAAGATGTCATGCCAGGCAAAGCGACCAAGGATCCGAAAAGGCATCCGCCTGGGGTGGGAAACTGCTGGATGCTGCCCGCTTCGAGCAACCAGGACGGCCGATTAACCGCTGCGTTGTTGGTGCAGCTCCAGCTTCGCTGTCCGCTCTTCGTTGCAACTTTGCTGGAAATTCCAGCTCAACAGAGCGTCCTGGAAAGGCTCGTCGAGCTGAAAGGATCGCCTAGACTGAAACGACGGCCGCTGCTAGTCCCTGCCTTCGCCCCAAAGGTTGGAGCGCACTGCGATCTTCTCGCCTTGGTGGGAGCTCACCCCAGCTTTGGCTCTGGGCGTGTCTGTTTGTTGGCTGGTCATCTCTGCTCTTCTAGCGTTCCCGAAGCCTTCAGCCAGCCACCGATCTCAGCTGGATCTTTTCAATCCAGTCCAAACTTTCATGTTAGAGATCAGAGCTCTCTGCCTTCAATGGTGGCTCTGACTTTCTTGCCTGAATACTGACTGTGTGATAGCGGAGAGCAAAAGACACTCTTCTCTCCAAGTTCTACTAGGTTTCACCTGGTCCTGAGAACCTGGGGGCCCACAGCCAGGTATCCCCCCTGCCACTGTATTGTTAATGCCATGGCTCATTGCCAGCAACGATGCAAGAAGCAGCTGGGGCGAGCGATCCGTTTCTTCTACCAGTTTGTAACCGGGACCTTATATCAAGGTAGGAGTTCCCAGCATTCGGGAGGGGGGATGGATTGGGACATGTGTGGTTGGCATAGCAGGTACAGGGATGGTGAGAGCCTACACATCTTTTGTGTTTGTGTGGTGGGCCTTAAAAAAATACCTGAGCTCCACAAGCAATAGAATGGGAAAGTGCTGTAGCTTGTCCAGTACCCCCATTGCAGTTGTAGGTTATTGTGGTTCTTCAGAGAAGGAAGAAAACAGCATACAGTAGACATTATATGGAGACCATAGGGAGAAAATTATGGAACTGAATTACATTGGATTTAGATAATAGGCATATTTCTGTTGTGATTCAGTACCAGACTACATTTGGCTTGAGATCACCAGGGTCAACTGATAACTTGGTAGTTAAGCATCACACCCTATTTCAGAATTCTTCTTTCCATACTGAGAGAACTGTTGTGTTGGCTCCCATGTCCTTTCTCCATACCATTCTCTACAAAGCAATTAGTCAACTTCTTCACTGAGAGACAAAGCTTTGCTGCTTAAATGGAATTGCATCTACTCAAGAGATGTTCTGGGAGGAGAGCCAGGTTAAAGAACTCATGGATCCAGTCTTTGGGTTGGAGCTCCCCTCCTTTGAGTTTTCATTCAGTAGTCCATACTTTTATTTGTATCAGGGAAAAGAAGAGGAGCTAGAACAGATTAGCCTTACTTTAGCTTTCTTCCAACCTGGTGTTTTATAGATGCATTGGGCTACAATTCCCATAACCCTCTGCCTCTAATCCCCAAATTGAAGGAGGCAGTTGTTGGGAAATATATTAGTCTGTCCTCTGACCTACTTTATCATTTAATGCTGCATGTTTCCTTTGTATTAATCTATCTTTATCCTGATCTGCAGAATCATTGCACTCTTACACCCTGGTTTTTTCTCCCCAGACTGTTTGGTAATTTTCAAAGATTCTCCATGGCTTAATCATGCATCCTCCATCTTGTAAAGGAATGGCAAACTATTTGATCACTTTTCTGCTCTGTTATCTATAGAGGGACCTAATGTTTCATGGCTGCATAAATGAGTATGGTTCTGGACCAATGGACTTTGACCTATCCAGGCCCAGGCCCAATGGGTTATTTTTACATATTTATAGTATGATATACTATAGCACAAGGGTGTCAAACACACCGCGTCACATTGCCATCAATGTGTTTGACGTTTTGTGACGTTTTTCCCCTTTGTGGAGCTGGGGTGGGCATAACCTGCGTGTGACATATCCAGCCCATGGACCACCAGTTTGACACCCATGCTATAGCACATGTTAGTCCTAGATTATGTGTGAACCCAGTTGATATGGTGATGTTGTGTCTAGAGTACCATATTAACAGAGGAAACTGGGTTAAGTCAGGAAACCATATCATGGGCAAACTTGTGTCACACGCACATAGTATGGTGCTGAAGACTGTTACTTGAAAAACTGAAGGGCAACTCTGTGTGTGTGTGTGTGTGTGTGTGTGTGTGTGTGTGTGTGTGTGTGTTTCTTCTGTTGGAAGCCTAATCATCCATCTGCAGTGTCTCTCAGCTCTAACTTTAGTATACAATGTTTATTTTATTCCAAATATGAACAAACAATAGAAGTAATATATATGTTTGATGTATTAGTTATATATACAATTTATCTGTGTTTTATCTTGTGGAGTTACTAACTCCAATTTATCATGAGGGCTATTTTAAGTTAATTCCCAGGATCCGGAGAGTGAAATGGAAAGTCTAAATGATGATGATATCTCCGGCTGCATATGTGCTCATAGAGAAATTTATGCTGATCATCAATGCACTGTCAGGCAGCATCATGTTGAAATGTGTTAGCAAAGTGCTTAATTCAATATCGCAAAGAAAATTTCCTGCCTTGTGTCCTATTGATCTCATAGCGTGCTTTACAGTTGAACTAGAATAAACCTGCAATTTATTCTACTTTGTCTGTATCCATGCCACTGCTTGCTTAGTGCTCAAATGGTAACTGAATGTTCAAAAATGTGGTTTTAATCATTTAGGGTGTTCCTTTGCCAGGACCACAAACTCTGAAAGGAGCATGTTAGACCTGTTACTGTATTGTTTATTACCTAAAGTCCTCCTAGAGTAATGCCTTGATTTTCCTACTACTGAAACCTCAGAGCCAAATGCAGCCCCTGAAAGACATACAGTAAAAAAATATAATCAAATACACGGGAAATCACCTTGACTAAGAATTGTAGTTGCTGTCATTTTAAGAACACACACACACCATGCTATAATAGGTGCCCTGATCCCAGCTGGCCACTTTGGGGGAAGTGGCCCCCAGCATATCACTCAAAAGCCAAATGTGCCTTCCTGTCCTCAAAAGATTGGGCATCCTGTTCTCAGTCAAGTAGCAGGCATGCTCTGAATCATTGGGGGGGATTGTCAGGCCAGTGCAATTTTCTTTTTTCTTTTGTGAAGTGGAACAGCAGAATTATTCTATTTCAATTCATAAGCAAAAAAAAGCACAAGAGCTACAAGGGGATTCAGTGAATAAAATTTGGGAAGGAGAGTTCAACTTTATAAGGATACAAGGTGTACACATCAGATTTTTACTCTTCAGAAAGTCATTGAGAAACACATAGAAAGGTGAGAAAGGAAGTATATTGCGAGTTTGTTGCCTTAGAAAAGATCTTTAAGATAAACTTAACAGGCTCAAAGTATGAAGTATTTTGTGAAAGTATTAAGTTGAATGTGATTAGTACATGAAGTATAGCATGTGTGAAAAAACAAATAGTCCTCATTTAGTGACCGCCTGTAGAGAAACGATGCACAGTTACAATTGAGATGAAGAAGTAACTTTGCCACCAATCTTTGCATTTATGCTCTTTGTAGGCCTCTAAAGCAGGGGTGTCAAACTGCAGGCACACCCGAGTCCGCGAATTGAAAAAATGCTGTGAAATGTCACATGACGACAACATGATGCAGCGAGTTTGACACCCGTCTAAAGCAACCCTAACCCTTAAAAAGCCAGTATACAAGAGGTATACAAAAGCCAAAGCATACGAGAAATACAGCATTTAATTCCTAGAACTTCTAAAAGATGGGGCTTTCCATTCCTGGGGGAGGGAGATGGGGACAGACTGTTTCATATGAGGAAAACCCCTGCAGAGAACACCTAGTATGAACAAAATTCATGGCACATGAATCACAAAGCATAAACTGGATATAAAACTATATAATGTATGAGCAGCTCAGTGTACTATAATCCAGTTTTTAATATATGGGAGGGACATTTGGAAACCTAGGTATCACCTTTGAGAAAGCTTTTAAGTGCCTCAGGAATGCCATTGCTGGGTTAGGATTTCTCCCCAGAACTTCTCTGCATTCTGGAAACAATGGGAAAGCCTCTAAACTTTTTTCCTTTGGCTCTGCACCCTTAAATACTTGTTTTTGTAGGGAAGTGTTCCTGATCTTGCCTACCTGACACCAAGACATGTGAATTAGGACAGACCTCTTGAGGTTGTGCTCACAGAGAATTGAGTTGCAGTTGTGAATGAGAGCAATTTGTAAAAGGCAAAGATACATCTTCAGGCACTTGATTAAAAGCTATATATTTAGTGTGGAGAAGGGTGGTACCAGAATTGACACAGATATCCCTTGATCTTCTGTAATCTTCAATCTCCTTTAAACTACAGACTACATAAAGTGCAAAGTGATTTTTCAGATGCACTTTGCTCCTATTGGTTACACGCCTGAAGATACCATGGATTCTGTCCTAAATTCCTGTCTTTCTTTTTCCGAAAGAAGACTTGACTTATTAAAAGGGGCTACCATTAGCAACAGATGTCTGTCCTGTTTGTAGGATTGATCATACTAGAGTAATGTGGTAGACTCAGAGATTTAAAAACGTAAGCAGTGTGCCATCCAAAATAACCAGCTTGTTTAAATGTAATTATTACATAGCTTATTTGAACATAATTTTCTGAAACATATTTTTCTTCACGGTTGCATTCTTACTTTATAATTACATCTTTTACTTATCTGTTAAAAGAGCTTCAGAGTTGCTAACAGTCAAATAAGTTTAATACTCAGTTCTTTTTTTGTAGTAGGATTTTTTTCAGGAAATCTTATTTAACCAAAGTCTCATTCACTTTATAGTGAATTTAAAAAAACCTCTGCATTTTTCTTAGTATACATTCACATATTACGTGTTCAATGGCAACCAGTTTTCCTGGTATTTCATAGTCCAGGCAGTCTTGTATCCTGCAAATTGCTTAGAATAGGTGACATTGGACAAAGAGAAAAGATTCTTAATTAAATAACCAGATTGAAGCAGAAACACCAGTGGCCAAAAATAGCCTTTTGCCAATATTTGGATGTACTTTTATTAATAATCGACTTTCACTCTGATCAGTAGTTCTATAATAAGATTCAACTGTCAGTGACCTAAATTTAACTGTGATAATGGACAGATTAAAAAAAAACTAAAAATGATAATACTTCATTAGATCACCTTAGCAAAGAAAATAATCTGGCTGAATGAGCATCTCTGAGAAAAGAGGCTCACAACAACAGTGCCTGCCCGTCCTAACATAATGCCTTGTAGAGGTTATGGAATTCCACCCCAGTCATTCCTTCCTAACATATTCATCATAATAGTTGACAACCATGGGACATGGAAGCCAACATATATCGAAGGTAGCATAATGGAGAAGGATGAGCTAACTATGGCCAAAGCAGGATACAGTATTCAAGCAGTTATAGTGTCACTAAGTCTTGATCCATGTTGCAACTGAGGACTTTCTACAGAATCCATTGCCATTATATAAATTATAAAATGATGTATATACTGCAATATCCTCTTTGAGATATTCTTGTATTATGAAACAAGTTGTCCTGTCGTTCTCTGTCTGTGAGCAGTCATGTGCACACGCAATTCACTTCTTTGGGTTTTCTTTCTGAATAGAGCCTGAGGGTCAGATTATGAAAATTTGAGGTTGTTACAGATTTAGAGGGAGGATCATTTCTTCCCAGAGCTGCGCAATAAAATATGTTTATGACAAACTACCCCCAGTGAATAGAACTTCCTCACACTCCCTAGTCAGTCTACCTTCATTTTTAGCTATTCTACCAAAATTTCTCTCTTCAGTTCATCCTTCGGGGGGGGGGACAGAAATAAATGTGGCAATCATGAAAGACAAGGGATAGCTAAAAAAAACCATACTGTTTCACGTGAGAAGATTTTAACGAGAAATTCTCTTATTAAATCAATGACTGCAAATCTGTAGAAAAGGGATTTAGTGTGAAAAGGGGAATGTAAGAAAGACAAAGAATTCCAAATTCTTATTTATTTCACTTGTTTATATACTGACCCAATCTATATGATTGTAAAATCTACAGTCAGCCTGCCTAAACCAGTTATTTATTATGTGCTTGAATCAGCTCTTGGATATCAGGATGTGTTTGGAGTTTGCAAAGGATAGTTTCACAAAGACCCTCTGGTTCTCCAGCCTGGATTTCAATAAAACCGTCTCTTCCCTTCCTCCCCTTCCACAAGGTACCCTTACACTCCCTTTGGAGAAACTGAGCTCTTTTGTCTAAGTAAGGAAGCTATGTATCTCTATGTATCTCTAGCCAAAGAAGTCAAGAATTGTCTGGTGGCTAAAGTTAATGACTTCATAATGACTTGGTTATTAAAAGAAACTTAGAGTTAGAAAGAGAGAGTCTAGTTTGTCATTGTATAAATGGGAATATATGGAAGAGGCTTCTTAGGGAAACAAAAGCTGTATTCCATCTAATCAGGCTGCAATGAGACATGCTGGTACATGCATCAACAGGAATTTGATAAACCAGGTTGCCTGGATCCCATTATGGGTTCTTTGGATCCTCCATTCATAAACTCATTGCCCCTTCTCACTATTTCTGGGGGAAGAGCTTAATCAATAAATGCTGCTACTAGCTTCTGCTTTTCTTCTTTTTTCTGTAGCCTATGGTACTTGGATCATGTGATGAAGGCTAAATTCCTGGGATGAAAGGGCAGATTCATGAAAAAAAAATGTGTGATTTTATTATAAACATCAGGATTAACAAGCTAAATGGAAAATGAAGCTGTGGAAAAAAAGAAAGAGAGAAGTCATTAAGGTTTATCTCAGTGGCTGCTTCTCCAGCCAAGAATGCATATATGCAGAACCCAGGTAGAACAAAATAAAGCAATGAATAATAAAGGAAACACAACTCAGATCATTCTCCATAAAATAAAATTCAGCATCCAGTTTCCACTTGGATTGCTATACATTTCCCGGATCTCCAATTCCTCTCCTTGGATTCCCCCCCCAACCCCCTTCTATTCAATTGTGTTCCATTCTTAAAGACTGCCTGAGCAGTTTTCTTGGCAAGGTTTTTCAGAAAGGGTTTGCCATTGCCTCCTTCCTAGAGCCAAGAGAAAGAGACTGGTCCAAGGTAACCCAGCTGGTTTCATGCTCAGAGCAGGACTAAAACTCACAGTTTCTAGCCTTATGCATTAACCACTACATCAGTGTCTATATGGCTTTGAGCCAGACAGAAAAGGCAACACATGAGTTTGATCTTGTTTTAAAAGCTGAGATTCTTGCTTCTATCTGGCTATGTAGCATTCAGTTTTCCTGGTCTCTGATAGATTCTACCTCCTACTTAAGATTGACAGGTTAGATTCTGAGGTTCTTTTAACTCTTTTTTCTCTTTCTCTTAACTCTTTTGTATCTGAACCTTTGGGAATAAGGTTTCTGTTATTCCCTGCACAGACTTACAAATTCCAATCATTCAACTTGGAATAACTTACCAGATGTTCTAGAGGCCACTGTGGAGCCATACCAAAAGCTATGAGTTTGTCAGTAGGATAATCAATTGTTTAGCATCTTTAGCTGATCCTCTCTCCATCTGGCATTGTCAGAATGAGATGGACTAAGACTCCTGTCTCTAACTAGCAAAGAGGATCAGAGCTGGTGGCTAGCCAGGGTTACAGTCCACTGAGTCTAGATAACACTTGTTTGGGTGGAGAATATTTAAGCAGGATTCTTATAAGTGCTGGATGGAAACCCATGCTCTGTTTGACTTTTATATTTAATAGCAATGGCTTTGACTCAAAATGCCTGTGCCTCTCTGACAGGAGGGACTGGCTTTCAATGCAGTCTAGGGTAGGCATCAAGCATTGTGGTACCCAGCTGGGGCTCAGAGAGTTTGAAACCTTGCTTATGTGCTGCTTTAATTTTCTATTTATACCCAGACAGGTGGGTGACTGGCTAATTTTAGCTCTATGCCAGTGCTGTCTTGCCAGGGAACTGGTGGGTGGCTGAGTGTATATATGTGAGAAAGAAAGTGAATACGTGCTTAGCTATATTTTACAGATGAAGTGAGAAAAGAGAGACAGTAGCACCTGGTTCTTGGGCTTGAGCTCTATGTAAGGATGGACAGAAATTATTTTGTTGCAATACAAGGAAAAAGAAAAATTTGATTAAATTTATTTCGTGACTGTTAGGCTTCTCTAAACAGAAAGGGGATGCAGAAGGAGTTGGCTAAAAGTGACTGAAAGACTGTACTAGGAATCTAGGGGCCCGTGGGTCAAATACTATTTCTTCCATGAGCTAGTTTTGTAGTGTTAGCTCATCAGTTCTCTCTGAACTTCAATCCTGCCACCTGCACTGAATGGAATAATAATATTAACTGCATGTAGGATTGGGGAAACTAATGCTGCATAAATACAACTTCTGTAATCCTCACCCATTGCTGGGGTTGCTGAGAGTTTAGTTCTGCAGTACTGGAGGGTCACAATTCTCCACTTGGTTTTGAGGTTTTTGGTTTTGAGGTTATTGTATAGTAGGATAGTAGGGCCAACTCTTTCATTATGCAGAGTGAAGCAACTGCCTCACTCTGCTTAATGGCAGTTAAGTGGCAACTAAAAGCAGGTGACTAAAAGGTAGAGGCAAGCAAGAAGCACAGGTATCACATGACTTATCCCAAGCTCTTCAAACTTAGATGTGTTCAGTGGTACAGTAACATAAATGTATACACTCTAGATGTCATTATCTTACATTTCTACAATTGTAGAAATATATGATAGTACTATATATTAACTTCAGTTGTAAAATATTCAACTTACTCAACATAATCATTATTTTGTTTGGAAATGAGTATCATTCCAGGAGAGGTTTTCACTACTTTTTTAGATCAATAGACATTTCTATCTATTTAGTAACATTTCTATCTAATAAATTTTCTAATGAATTTAGCTAAATTCTAATGAATTTAGCTCTTTTGCCTACATCTAGCATATTAAATATGTATTGTATACACCTCAGTAGAATTGCATACATATATATGTGGTCTCCTGCTATTCCTTTCCAGGACATTTTGTGGAAAAGAAGGAAGAATTAGTATCTCCAAAAATTATTGGCATTTAATAAAAAATGGAAAGAGAATGCAGTTACACCTGTATTTATATCAATAGTACTCATTATATCTGTCTATATGTTTCTGCCCCTTCATGGATTACTGCCTTGTCGTGGCGAAGGGGCTTGCATAGCTCAATGAAGCTATGAGCTATGCCATACAGGGCCACCCAAGATGGACAGGTCATAGCAGAGAGTTCTGACAAAATATGATCCACTGGAGAAGGAAATGGCAACCCACTCCAGTATCTTTGCCATGAAAACCCCATGGACAGTATCAAAAGGCAAAAAGATATGACACTAGAAGATGAGCCTCTCAGGTCGGAAGGTGTCCAATATGCTACTGGGGAAAAGCAGAGGGCTAGTACTAGTAGCACCAGAAAGAATGAAGTGACTGGGCCAAAGCCGAAAGGATGCTCAGCTGTGGATGCATCTGGTGGTGAAAGGAAAGTTCGATGCTGTAAAGATTCTTTCTCCATAGAAACCTAGAATATAAGATCCATGAATCAAGGCAAGCTGGATGTGGTCAAACAAGAGATGACAAGACTGAACATTGACATCTTAAGAATCAGCTAACTAAAATGGACACGAATGGGTGAATATAATTCAGATGACCATCAGGTATACTACTGCAGGCAAGAATCCCTCAGAAGAAATGGAGTAGCCTTCATAATCAATAAAAGAATACGAAAAGCAATACTGGGATGCAATCCTCAAAATGACAGAATGATCTCAGTTTGAATCCAAGGCAAACCATTCAATATCACAGTAATCCAAGTCTATGCCCCAACCACTGGTGCTGAAGAGGATGAAATTGACCGGTTCTGTGAAGCCCTACAGCACCTTATAGAATTAACATCAAAAAATCCTTATCATCATGGGGGATTGGAATGCTAAAGTAGGAAGCCAAAAGATAACCAGAATAACAGGCAAGTTTGGCCATGGAGTACAAAATGAAGCAGGGCACAGGCTGATAGAATTTTGTCAAAAGAATACGATGGTCATAGCAAACACTCTTTTCCAACAACCCAAGAGACGTCTCTACACATGGAAATCACCAGACAGTCAACACAGAAATCAGATTGACTATGTGTTCTGCAGCCAAAGATGGAGAAGCTCTATACAGTCAGTAAAAACAAGACCAGGAGCTGATTGTGGCTCAGATCATGAGCTTCTCATTGCAAAATTTAGGCTTAAATTGAAGAAAGTAGGGAAAAGCACTAGGCCACTCTAGTATGAACTAAATCATATCCCTGATGAATATACAGTAGAGGTGACAAATAGATTTAATGAATTAGACCTGATAGACAGAGTGCCTGAAGAATTATGGATGGAGGTTAGCAACATTGTACAAGAGGTATAGCAACAAATTGCCAACATACGCTGGATCATGGAGAAAGCTGGGAGTTCCAGAAAAACATCTACATCTGCTTCATTGACTATGCTAAAGCCTTTGATTGTGTGGATCACAACAAATTGTGGCAAGTTCTTAAAGAGATGGGACTACCAGACCATCTTATTTGTCCCTTGAGAAACCTATATGCAGGTCAAGAAGTAACAGTGAGAACTGGACACGGAACCACTGATTGGTTCAAAATTGGGAAAGGAGTCTGGTAAGGCTGTATACTGTCACCCTGCCTATTTAACTTATATGCAGAGCACATCATGAGAAAGGCGGGGCTAGATGAATCAAAAGTTGGAATTGAGATTGCCGGGAGAAATATCAACAACCTCAGATATGCAGATGATACCACGCTAATGGCAGTAAGTGAAGAGGAACTAAAGAACCTCTTGATGCTGGTGAAGAAGGAGAGTGCAAAAGTTGGCTTGAAACTCAATATTAAGAAAACTAAGATGGCATCTGGCCTTCTCAATTCCTGGCAAATAGATGGGGAAGAAATGGAGGTAGTGACAGATTTTATTTTCCTGGGCTCCAAGATCACCGCAGATGGGGACTGCAGCCAAGAAATTAAAAAATGTTTGCTCCTGGGGAGGAAAGCTATGGCAAATCTAGATAGCATTCTAAAAAGCAGAGACATTACCCTGCCAACAAAAGTGTGTATAGTTAAGGCTATGGTTTTCCCAGTTGCAATGTATGGCTGTGAAAGTTGGACCATAAGAAAGGCTGAGCGCCAAAGAATTGAGGCCTTTGAACTCTGGTGCTGGAGAAGACTCCTGCGAGTCCCTTGGACTGCAAGGCGATCAAACTGGTCAGTCCTAAAGGAGATCAACCCTGACTGCTCTTTAGAAGGCCAGATCCTGAAGATGAAACTCAAATACTTTGGCCACATAATGAGAAGGAAGGACGCACTGGAGAAGAGCCTAATGCTGGGAAAGATTGAGGGCAAAAGAAGAAAGGGACGACAGAGAATGAGGTGGCTGGATGGAGTCACTGAAGCAGTCGGCTTGAGCTTAAATGGACTCCAGAGGATGGCAGAGGACAGGAAGGGCTGGAGAAACGTTGTCCATGGGGTCGCAATAGGTCGGACACGACTTCGCAATTAACAACAACAAATACGTTTCTGTCTTAGCAAACCATTCTTGCTTTTACTACATTTGTCCATTATTACATACGTTGTCTTTTCTTCCTAAAAATGCTCACTACTGTATTTTTTAGGATCTGTCCCATATTTTAAAATTTTTCTTTCAATCCATATTGCTGCCTATGCACAAGGAACTCTATGCAACTAACAGCATTAAAAATAATACAGAAACACAGAATAAAATATCCAGAAAAATAATGAGTTAAAAGAGCACAAATTCAAACCCCTGTAGTATTAAACTCAAAATTAATATTACTAGATATGTGAAATTCCTTGATTATCCCTTCTTCTTAAGTCATTCATTCTTTTCTTCACAGATGTGCATTGAAGTTTGATCTCCACTCATTTTTTTCTATATGACTAAACCATCTCTAACACATTTTCTTCCGTACTTCTTTCACTTTTGTATTTAGTCCACCTTCATTTAGCACCCATTTATTCTTGGCCTTATTTCTCCTTATTTTACCATGCACATTTCTTGAAATGATCATTTTAGACAATAGTTTGTATCTTCATAGAGATTAACTGCCTTTCACTGCAGCCACAATGAAATAAAGAGCATTAGTGTAATACAAATGCTGTGTTTCTGTGAGCAAAGGAGAAAGTGATAAGACTATTTAGTCTTGTGGACTGATCCATGGTGTTTAAGTATCCAAGATATTAAATATCCAAGATATTTGCTATGCAAACAAATATTGGTGTTATTGCTGAAGTTCTCTCGTGACCCTTTTAAGTATCTGCTAGATTGATTATCATTATCGCTGAACACATGCCAGAAGAAAGACATCTATGCGATACGAAAGCTTGATGAATGATTGTAAACATAAGACAGGAGAATTACTTTGATAGAGCTACTATCACAATAATATCCCAGATGTCTAGACTGGCTGGGGCATGTCATGAGAATGGCTGATGGTCGGATTCCGAAAGATCTCCTGTATTGTTGTGCAGGGAAAGCACCTCAGATGGAGACCACAGCTGTGATATAAAGATATCTGCAAGAGGGACTTAAAGGCCCTGGGAATGGACATTAAGAACTTGACCTCTGATTGTTCAGCTTGGAGGCTAAAGACACAGCATGGCCTTCTCCGATTCGAAGAGACACTTGTTCGGCAGGCTGAGGCAAAGAGGCAGTCCCGGAACCAGCAAAATCTGGGGGCTGGGCAGGAGACAGAATGTATCTGCCCTCAGTGTGGAAGGGATTGCCACTCTCAAATTGGCCTTTTTAGTCACACTAGATGCTGTTTTAGGACCTCTTTCCAGAGCACGATATCATAGTCTCTTGAGACTGAAGGATGCCAGTGATCTATCACAATTCACATAACTGATGTTTTTATTCTTTATTGAACTGTTTTTGTCCATTTGTTTAATTGTTGTACTTAGATGCAAATGTTTTAGATATTTGGAGGTGAGTGAAAATTAAATGACTCTGTGTATAAATATATTTGCACATGTAACTTTGCAAAATAATTCTTCTGAATTTGTAATTTCAATATAACTGCACTAGCAACTGATATGAGATTCTATCCGTTCTCTAGATATGGCTGAGAAAGAAATCATAGACATATATTACTACTACTGAGCTAGTTAAAACATTGGTCTAACTTGATAGAATCTCTTTGTTTAATAAATTTAGATTCCCCCTTTCTACAACCATGAATTTCAGAGCACTATACACATGATATTACAACTGCTGACCAATTCCGTGCCTGTTAGCTTAGGAAATTAGCAGCATCACATGTTCTCAAGCTATGTTGAGGGTGTCATAGGCAACCTTTTATGGCTTTCTGGACTAAATAAGAAGAAAGTATTAATCTCTGGATTTAGGATAGTGAACCAACTCACTATCCTGAGCTGTAGGCTATAGTATTAAAGGAAGGACTATATGAGGAAGAATCAAATATGAATACAAGAGAAAATTGAGATTATATAGCTAGGGTTCTGCAGTAGAGGGTTCCACTTATGTTTGCTACCGGTTCGGAATCGGAAGCGGGCGCTTCTGCACACACATGACGTCTGGGTGGGTGGGCAGAGCCTCCTGCCACTGCCACTACCAGTTCACCCGAACCGGGGCGAACCGGTAGAAATCCACCACTGGGGTTCTGGCTCCTTATCTTCACACTCCTGAAGGACAATATTGCCCAGAGGGGAGAGTTACACTGTCTCCCAGAAAGGCCGAAGAAAAATAAGAAAAACCCACTAACGGCCAAACATTTGTAATCACTGAATACATGTAGTATCATTAAGTACAGTTTAAGATTTTCCAATTCATTATTATTAAAGCTCACTAAAAACAAAGGGGGAAATTCTGATCAGCCAGGCAGAAATGATTGCTGTGGAACAGAAAAAGGCTCAAGCATTAGAGAAATAAGAATGGCAGCCAATTCATGGAGGAAGTGTCAGTGGAACAGGGCCCAATCTTGATCCAATAACATATCTTCTCTTCCTATCTCTTGTACGCCCCCCCCCCAGCTCCCCTCGGGCCAGCCAGTTATTTTTAGATAGGCGCCATGTGTTGGAGGAGAGCAATTAACGTAATTGGTCAGGGGAGCCAGGTTCATGTGCATGGCTGAGAGCTCTAGATTGCCTTGGAGAAGCTAATGTAACAGAGACTCAGGGAGCCCAGGCAAAAGGAGAAGAGGGGACATACCTGGCATGGCGATATGGAGAAGGAATCCCCCCATAGTGACAGCCTCCTGTATGCCTCCCTAATCATCATTCTCCTGATCATATCCTACTGGTTCACTACAAAATGCTTCAAGATCCTCAGTGGCATTGAAGGTAGGTGTGGGCTGGGAGGACCTGGCAGTGGGCAGAAAGGAATGGCTTCTTTCATAGCAGACAAATAGGCAGGCAGGCAGACAGACATGTCTGTGAAAGTGGGAGAAGGGCCCCCCAACCTCCTTCACTCTTGGTTTCTTTCCCTTGTTTTTAGTCTTTTTTCCATTCTGAACTATCAGCATATATCTTGCATAAACTACTTGTCTTCAGTAGCATCTACTCTTTCTCAGGTACCCATTTTCTTGGGAATATCCCCACCATATAGGAAGCTAATGATCCACAAGGACTTAATTTTTTTTCAGGGATATTGATGACTTCTGATAATGATCAGATAATGATCGTGCATCAGTGTTTTGTGTTGAAAGCAATGTTCTTCTTGCTATAGTTGCAAAAGTGCATCCTTAATAGGAGGCTATTTTACTTATACCGTATTTTATAGATTTTTCTGACTGGTCATAGTGGGAATAAAATACTGGGCTATGGTGGCCTTCCTTCTAAACCAGCACAATTCCCTTTAAAAAAAAAAAACCCTCATGCCAAACTGATCTATGGTCTGATGGACATTCTCTGCATCTAAATTTCTGCATTTAGAATTTGTGGAACTCAGTTCCTTCTTTTGTTCTGAAAACCTTGAAATCTAAATTCCAGTATCAGTTGCCATGGGGGTGGGGGTGTAGGGTGAAGCATTCTGAATATGCCCTCCTTAGTTATTAATGACTGTGTTATGTGTGTTAAATAAGCTTAGCTTCTGAATTTAATGCTTTCTTATTCAACTCCTGGAACTGGACAGACTGAACTATATGCATCATATACAACTGTCTGTTCACTTTGTTAGGGAAATAAAAAACATAGTTTTTGTTTCCAACAGTTTGCCTGTAAAATTGAGACTTGTAGATATTATTTGCCATAACGTCTGTAAAACCCTAGAGATGGGACTACAATTGTATCAATTTTCCAGGGTTGCTTTAGCTGACACTTTACAGAGAGTTGCCATAATCTCTTCTTCCGTCATGCTAATGTCTGTGATGCTAGCAATATTGGAGAGGGGAGGTGTGTCCCTTTGCTCTCCATTCTTTGAAGCAGCTCCTAATTCTTTATTATTGCATAACAAATTGCAGAAGCTTTGACCGAGTTTTCTTTTTACCATTTTATTTTACAGTACAATTTTGTACACATGAACATACACACATATGGAACAGTGAAGTGAAACATTACTATTTAGAGATTGGACATAGTCTGAGGCAGTATCTCCAGGACAGGAATGAACAGCAATTTTAAATGGATGCTGAATGATCTTCATTGAAGGCTGAACCAGAGAGATGCCTCTATTTTCTAGCTGTATTCCCTTCTGAATATAAGGGAATTTTTTGAGAGATTTGCTTGGAAGAATTGTACCTATTTAAATTGTCAATTAATTGGAGAGTGGAAGGTTATCTTCTGCATCAAGAAGATACCTCATTTCCCAAAGAGAGATCTATGTTCAGTAAATTGAGGGGCTATAGGGCTCAAAAGAAGTTACTGCATTAGTAAAATAATGAGTTATTATGACTCTATTCAAATTATCAGAAGGAACCAGATTATTGGCATATGGCTACTGCCTTCTCTCAGCCATTGTCATTCAGCACCAAGAAAATGACCCAACAGTACACCACACTGATTTAACCAGTACAGTTGTTGAAATTACCATCACTTTCTGTTTTTAAAACATCCCTGAATTCCTGTCCACAGCTAAACTACCACTAATTTCTTGCCCAAGTAATGAAAAACACTGTGAATCCAGGAAAAACATGCCATTTTAAGACTCCACACACACATCATGTTAAATCATAGTTTTTATCACCACAGTTTATTGAATTATTAAACAGTCTTGGTAGTACAGTGGTCTAAGGCACCCTGTTATTAAGCTGTTTATTAAGACCAGCTGCCTGCAATTACTGCAGGTTCGAATCTCGCCAAGGCTCAAGGTTGACTCAGCCTTCCATCCTTTCTAAGGTAGGTAAATTGAGGACCCAGTTTGTGGGGGCAATAAGCTGACTTTGTATAAATATACAAAAAGATGAAGGCTATTGCTTAGCGCATTGTAAGCTGCCCTGAGTCTCCTGAGAAGGGCGGCATATAAATCAAATTTTTTAAAAAATAAACTACAATCAATAAGGGTCAATGAATATGTCGCCACAAACCTAGATATGTATATGATTACTTGGGCCACAACATGATGGACTAGTTGAAACGTCCAAATAGTCTTTGTGGGTAACACAGTGGGGAATGAGTTAAAGCAACAAAACAACTAAAGCAAACCTATTCCACACATAGGTGCAAGTGGTGCACAAGATACAACTGTATAAAGGGTCTCCTGGCCACAGCTTTCATTTGCTGATCAAGCTATGAATCCAAGTGAATCCCTGGATTGCAGTTCACTTCTGTTCTGTCCCCGTCTCACACACGCACACCAGCAGTCAACTAAGAGTTAAAATAAACCAGCAGACAAGAATTTCCTTTGATAACAGAATTGGCAGCAACCCAGTGGCTGCTTGCCAACAGTCTTTACTTACAAAGGGAGGTTTATCTCCTCCGACCGAAAACATCAAAGTCCACAAAAGCCAAAGAATAGTCAAGTCCAGTCCACAAAATCAGTCCAAGCAGAGCATATAACAAAGTTCCAGAAATGCAGAATGACTTTCTAGCTTTCAGTTTTGTCCATCACAAAGCCTGAATGGCCAACACACCCCCTTTTATCCACTGTGGGGTGTGGTCCAGTGACTCAGCTTAATTTCTGGCACGCCTCCTTCTCTGCTGTGTGCGCTTGTCTTTCCAACGCTGTTGGGGATCCAGCCAAGACTTATCTCCGTTGCTGTCTAACTGCGGCTGCTCGGAAGTGCCTGGCTCCTGGCCTATCTCTTCTCCTTTGGAAGACACCTGAGGCATTGCCAGAGAGGAGGCTCCTGGAGAGGGAGGCCTTGCCAACTCCTCTCCTTCATTTTCGGAGTCTTCTCCCTCCGATAAGATGGGCTCGGAGGTCGGAGTCACAACAACCTCTGACTTGGAGAACGAACTCCACTGCCTAGCCATGGAAATAACTGTCTTTCAAATCCATCATCATGACAAGTGATTGAGATTCAGTTTTGTTTCTCCCCATTCAGATTCTAACATCCTCAAAGCACTGGCTCCTCAAGTCTGCCTGGCCCAGAGTTCAGATGTATAAATGAGTATTATCAGTACGCTGACAATGCCTTACCAAAAGCTGATGGTTGGTTTCTTCTAGCAGCTTCATGAAGGTATTAAACAACAGAAGACTGAGAACCAAGGCCTATGAGATCATTTGGCAGATTTCCTGATGGCTTGACTTCTCCTTACTATCCCTACTGATTAGACTGACCACTCAGAAGAGAAAAGCACATCAAAACACTGTTTCCCCCCCCCATTCCTTGCAACTACCTGTAGCTCAGAAAAATTTAATGATCAGTGATACTCAAGGCTGCTAAGAAATCAAGTCAGACCAGGAGACCAGGTATAAATAGGAAAACAAATGTGATTTATTTGTTTTTGTTAAAACAAAAAACTGTTTAAAAAACTACCAAGGTCATTTTAGAGTCTTATCTCATCCTACCTAATTTGTAGATTGTGTGTTCCACATTATTGGAGATATTTGTTGATAATTTCTTTATGAATCTGGTGTAAAACATTCAGAGTAATGTCACTCATTATAAATAATTCGTTCACAGTTTCAATGTGCCAAGTATTTTACTGTTCATTATCTCATTGCTTCAAATATCTCTGTGAAGAAAGTCATTATCACTTCCATTATAAGGATGGGAATCTGAGACCAAAGATATTTCTGCATGAGAGAAAATGCAGATGTTTTAATGGGATAGTCCTGTAACTAGCTCCTGTGCCAGGAACACTCTTATAATTGTATGTAATGGAACTGGAATTATCTCTTCCTTTTGAATGTTAATGCATAGTCCATCTTAGTAGTAGAAAAATTCTGAGGTACCATATAATGGAAAAGAAAAAAAGTGAGCTTCAGTGGGGGAATTTAGTAAATCTTTATGCCTTGCTTCTAGTTTCAGCTTTTGGGGAGAAACTGTATGAGTGTCACTATCCTAAATTATATCCCTTTGACTGAGTCCAGAGGAACTGCCAAAAAAGAAGGAGTAATACAGATCCTTATGTACCTTGTAGTCATTCATTTCTAATCAGCATGTAGCTGTCCAAAAGACAGATGTAGCAGGAAACACAGAGCTGCGTATAGAGTACAGAGTCAGTGATTCTGGAAACAATTAAGACAAGGCCTTATACAGTATTTCATGAGCAGAGCTTAAGGAAGGAAATCACTACCATGTGCTGCCAACTTTTTTGTGTTCATCCAATGTTATTTCTTTCTGGGGATTCCTGTACTGAGCAGGGAACTAGATTAGGTGATCTCATTCTACCATGTTATATAAAGTCCTATGTTGTTGTAGCTAAAACCTTTGTATTCTGGGTTTGATGGATTCAAGGACAGCAGGTTATTTCTATCTAGATCAGAGTTCCTCAAACTTGGCAGCTTTAAGACTTGTGGACTTCAACTCCCAGAATTCTCCAGCCAGCATAGAGCATGGAGCATGGAGAATTCTGGGAGTTGAAGTCCACAAGTCTTAAAGCTGTCAAGTTTGAAGATCTCTGATCTAGATGGTATTCTAAAGTCGTTACTATTGTAATGTGTATTATTTATTTAGCATGTACACAAAGGACAATTTATTTATTAGATTTATATGTGCTGCTCAATTTGTCTAGAGGCAACAATGCATGTTAGACCTTTTTTAAAGATAGAATTAATATGCATTCATTTTCATAAATGATATAGGGCACATTCACACTGTCAGTTCTGTTCCCCAATTCTAGAAAATAATTTGAAGATTTTCTGCAATCAGAATTGACCTACTGGCATTGAAATGATGAGAATAAGGAGCAAAAATTATTGCCCTGCCCTGAGCTGCTGTATGTATTGCACCAATATAAGTCATTGTGCTTCTCTACTCATATTCCATGCAAAAAAAGGAACAATTTGTAAACACATAGCCACCTTGCTCCATGTTACATTATAATGTATGCTGCCCAAAGTCACTTGTTGAGATGGGCGGCTATAGAAATCCATCCATCCATTCTTTTCTTTTCCATGGACTCCTGAACATGTTGAAATAAACCAGTGGCACTGATGTAATGTTGCTTATTCATTTTTGCTTCAATGACCTTAATGTTATATGTACAAAGTATATAAAGTAAAGGCACATATGGAATTGCTTTTTACTAATGATCTATACCAGACTTTCCCAATTAGACAACACTCTAGATAACACTAGAACTACAGTTCCCAGAATTTGCAGTTAGCATGGCCAATATAAAATATTTCTTGATGCCTCTACTGATAGCTTGTCCACTGTGTTTAGATTGCCATCAATTCCAACTTAATAATTAGAATCAGCTAAATCCTCATATGTAAAGGTCAAGCATCATAAAAACATGTGCTCAATTTTATATTATGGTAATTATGGTCATTTCCATAATCAAAATGAAGCCATCTTGAAAGTAGAACTGAGTAAAAAACTGCAAAATCTGAGCTTATCAGATATGTTCTTTTTATTGTCTCTGTTTACTGTAAATTCAATGGCTGTTTAAATCTAGTTCCTAATGAATGCTAATTAAGAAATGTCTTCCTTGTGCAGTCTTTTGTTCTAATTTGCAGTTTTATAAGACTGTCTTGACAGTTTCTACAGGCACTTGACTCATGAAATTACTAATTATACCTGAAAATAGGAATATGAAATTTAACACACATACGTCTCCAACTGCTTTATACACATGATTTAAATATAGATTTTGAAGTAGTGGGCAGTGAGATAAATGTGATATTATTTTGTTAAATGAGAAAATTCTGCTTAGCTTTCACTTAACATCAGGAACTTTACTTATATGCATTAATATGATACAGTAGATTTATCTACTAAGGTTTTATATGTGGGCAAGGATATAGCATAACTCATAAATAAGATGCCAGTGTGAACACAATTAATATTGATACTATGGTGACAATTTTGTGCATTTTAACTTGTAGTATGAAAAACAAATTTCTCTTCTGAAACAAAGTTTCCTCTTTAATAGCCTTTTTATTTTGACTTTGAGTCAGTCACTTTCTCGCAGTCTGACCTATTGTATTTCATAGGGTTGCCCTGGGTACATATTGGAAGAAGAATGGTATGTATGCTACGTTGATATCCTCAAAGAAGATATACATTTAACAAATGTATAAATAAAACTTTTCAGCCCTGTGTATTGCAGTTGTGATCTCATTTCTGGGCTATTTCTGTTTTCCTTCCTATGCGATTGCAATTTAATCAGGAAACTCATGGTTAACACGAGTTTATATATATCCTATCAGGCATGATTTGATGGTTACACCAGTCAGACCAAAATATCCTATTGCACTCAATCTGAATGAAAGGAGGGAGAGATAGAAAGAAATGTGTCCTTATTACCAGTAATGCGCCCTGGTTTCTAGTCCATTGGAGTTGAAAATGTTTGTGCTAATGTTTGTGTCTCCTGCAGTGTCATGTCTTTCACAAGAGGAGGTGAATTTTTAGAAGGTATAAAATAAACGCAACTTCTTTCAACTTAATACTGTTTATTATTCAGGTAGCTGTGTTATCAAAGTATCGAATCTTGTCCCTCGAACAGGTATGAACAACAGTTTCAGCACCCTGGACACTTCATCTGCTGCACACTGTACAGTGCTGTATAATTGTCAGCCTTCTTAGATAGTCCAGAAGGGAAACTGACCAGATGAGCTAATCCTACATTATTGTAAGGCTACATTAATGGAATCTTTCAAGTCTGATAGTACAAATATCCTGCTGTCTCTTTTTCAGCCTGAGAAGTTAGGGAAGTGCCTTTCTGCCCATTATGTAGCTGTGGACTGTGCATCCTCTTATCTAATCATTCCCTAGGCAGCATCTCTTTCCTCTGTCTCTCAAGATCATTCCCACATACCATTATACTAATGGAAGTTGAAATGTTTAACTATTTTTAATCACAATCCAAGACCTTTCTTTGAAACATAATCTTTTTGCATAATTTTTGAACATAATAAGCGTTAAAATGGAGAAAAGAAACATTGATAAAATTTGAAACTTATTTATATTCAGAAAGAAATTGTAAAAAGTATGTTATTATCTTAAATGCTTTAACTTTCCTACAATCATTATAACAATGGTAAAATCATACTTTTATGGGTGGCTAAAGACTTAAATTATTTTATTTATAACTACAGGAGCTTATATTAAAAACCAATGTATTCAATTAGATTATATTAAAATTTTTGTGGAATATATCTAGTTTATTAAATAGTATTATATTATTAGCAAACCAAAGTTACAGAATTCTCATTCTGCAAGCAGATTGGTGATTGCTCTGCTATGTCCAAGGGCCCTAAAGAAGCTACATCACTGTATGAAAACTTTTAAGAAGTGCTTAGAACAGTATGAGTAATCTGACTTTGGGGTGGGAAGATGCAAAATGAACTTTTTGAAAGTAGTACAGATCAAATTAACTGTTAACTATTTCTACTAGAATAATTATTATTGTAGCAAACATTTGCAATCAAAGTTTTTAAAAAGTTTCAAAGCTGAATCTGCTCTTAAGAGAGGTTCATTAATTCTGAAGTCTTAGAATCGTCCATTTTTTGTTCTTGTATGGCTGGGGATATGAATAGCTATAGGAGATTCATCTTTGCAGAGATGGTTCAAGATTTGGTCCATTATTGGGTGTTGAATATTAAATCTGATTCTAAATTAGTCTAGTCTATTAAGTAACTGGTTCAAAACTTCAGATTTCCTTGTGGACATCATGGCTAAAAAATCAGCCTAGTTTAGGTACCTGCTATACTTTGTAACTCTTTTTTAAAGTGACTCTCTTTTTAGGCCAGTAGAGGCAGGGGTGAAATGCTACCGGTTCGAGCCAGTTCGGGTGAACCGGTAGTAAAAAAAAGCTACCGGTTCATCCAAACTGGTATTTCCGATGATCAGCTGTGCCGCACGATTTATATTTGCTAGAAAGCAGGAAATCCTGCTTTCTAGCTAATCTAAATCACGCGGCACAGCTGTTCCCTCCCCTCGCTGTTCTACTTACCTTCAAAAGGCTCCTTTTCCTGCATGAAGCATGCATTTGGCGTGCACTGCGCATGCATGCACAGCATGTGTCTGGTGCACAGTGCGCATGCGCACGAAGCGTGCATTTGGGGTGCACTGCGCATGCGTGGGCAGCAAACCGGTGGAAACCTGCGGAGGATTTTACCACTGAGTAGAGGGTATTGTAAAGGTAGTCCTCAATTTACAATTATTCATTTAGTGACCATTCAAAGTTACAATGGCACTGAAAAAACTGATTTATGTCCAGTTTTCACACTTATGACCATTAGCTTCCCCATAATCACCTGATCAAAATTCAGATGCTTGACAACTGACTGATATTTATGACAGTCACAGTGTCTCAAAGTCATGTGATCCCCTTTTGCGGCCTTTTGACAAGCAAAATCAATGGGAAAGCCAGATTCAACAACCATGTTACTAACTTAACTACTGCAGTGATTCACTTAACAACTGTGGCAAGAAAGGTTGTAAAATGGGGTAAAATTCACTTAATTTTAACAAATATAACTGAGACAATGATAACAAATGTCTCACTTAGCAACATAAATTTTGGGCTCAATTTTGGTCGTAAGCCCTGCTGTTTGATACAAGTAATTTCATGTTGATACCTTCTTTATGCCTTCCTTGTATATTCTGTGCAATATTTTGCAAAAGTTTCTCCTCCTGGGAGTGTAGAATGGATGAATCATGTACAAAAGGTTATGTGACTGTTTGATGGGATACTTCTTATATATAATTCTGAATTTCTTTCTGCCTCCTGTGCCTGTGCTAATAGCAGGGCTAGGCCAAGAGGACCTCTGCTGTTTGGGGGCGAGACACTGCCTCTAAGTCTCTTTCAATTGTCCCATCAACAAGACTTGCATAGCACAATTATTATTCTTTAAATTTTAAGCCTCAGTTATGGAACTAACTAACATATGGAATGCAGGGTTCCAGATCTGGTCATGAAAATACAATAAAACATGATGAAAGATTGTGAGGGGTTTGGAGGCTCCTATGAAGAACTGTTTAAGAAACTAGATATACTTAGCCTAAAGGCTAAGGAGAGATGTGATAGTAATTTTCAAATACTTGAAGGACTGTCACAAGGTAGAAGATATAGACCATTCTCCATGATTCCTGAGGACAAGAATCATGGGTAGAAGCTTTACAGACAGAGATCAAAACTTAAAATAAGGAAGAATTTCCTGGCTGCAAGATCTATTGAACAGTGGACAGCCTACCTACTGGAGTTTTGAGTCCTCAATCATTGCAGGTTTTCAAGCAAAGTTTGGATAGCTATTTGTTTAGGATAGTATAAAAATACCTACTCAAAGCAGGAAGCTGCACTAGAAGAGCTCCAAGGTAATTTCATAACATCAGAAGTTGTATGTATGTATGTATTTTATAAGGCTATCCAACTTTAGAATCATTCCGAATGATAGAAATAATGAAATCTTTACCAAAAATTATATATATAAAAAAACACGGGTGTTGGGAAGAAAAGCAATCATCCATTCTAAAAACAGTACAGTATACAGAATCCACCATTCAATGTAATCAAAGTCCTGAGGCAGAGCTAAACATGAACAGGGTGGTAGCCAGATGGAACTCAGAGGAAATGTTTTTCCAGAGGGCAGGTGCTGGAACAGAAAAGACATGCTTCCTAGATCCTATCAGATGACACTGTTTAACAGATGGGACCAGGAACATGCCAACTCTGCCTGATCATGCAGGTCAGGCAGAAACTATGGAAACACACGGTCCCTTAGATAACCGGTTCTTAGGCCATGAGGTGACAGCCAGCATCTTGAATTACACTTGTAAGCCTGCTGGTACTAGATAAATGGCTGCATTTTATATTTCTGAAAACAGAAAATCACTGGTTGCTTGCTTCTTTATTCTCATAAGCCAACTGCAATTTGTACCTAGATGAAATTCTAGCACTAGCCCAATCATCCACAGGTCTACTTAGAATTCACCTCTACCTACTTTTGAGTAACTGAGTTTTGAATTGCAGTCTGGATTTACAGGCATTCATTCCTATGCATACCTATTGAGAAGAAAGCAGGCTTTCTAGTTTTTCCACTTCTCCCAGGATAGATAAATAGTATAAAACTGCAGCCTGAATAAAAAATGTGGAGGAATAAATGATACGGTGTGGATAGATAGCAATTACCTTCCTTTTCTATTTTAAGCAGTTATCTTTTTTCCAAACCACTAATTTTTCTTGCTCATCTTGCATCTGGCTCTGCCAGATGGCCACAAGAGGCCACCCTGCTCTAGATATATCTCTATGTACCTGTTTCCCTGGTACAGAATCCAGATGCGATATTGATAGTATAAATAGCTGAAGAATGAAACATTAAGAGCTAGCTTATTACTGTTTAGTAATAAACAGTATTTGCTGTTTGCTGACTCTAACAAACAGCAATCAGTTACCATGGGATAACCTGTCAGGATAGACAGTATTGCAATAATATATCACAAGTTGCTCAGGTATTTCTGGACCAAAGGATTCCCTAGCAGCTACATTTGTACAATATGCTAAATTTGATTAATGCTATTGCTGGATTTGTGTTTTAATTTATAGTTAACACTTTAATTGTTCTATAAATTTGGCATATCTGGTTAGTTATTTTCAATGTGTTTTGTGAATCTAAAAAATAGATTAATTTCATGATCAGGATTTTTTAAATTTTATTTTTATCCAACCTTTATTACTTCCATAAATAATTCAAGATGGTAAACATACCCAGTACACCTTCTTCCTCCTATTTTCCCTGCAACAATCCTATGAGGCGAGTTATTCTGAAAGACAGCGACTGGCCCAAAAATCACTTGGCCCAGCTTTCATGCCTAAGGGTTTGTAGGCTGGTGCCTTAACCATAGACCAAACTGGCTTTCTTTGTTGTTTGAATGCAGCCATTATGTCTAAATTTCTTTTGTCTGTGGTACATACAACATGCAACTTTTTAGATCTTATTCTGTAATCCCCTTCCTCTATAGGTAGTCCTTAATTTATGACCACAATTGGGATCCACATTTCCATTGCTAGGTGATGCAGTGTTAAAGTGCAATGTCATGTAATCGCATCACTTAGTGACAACAATCCTGGCACTTCCTGTTGCCCATTGTTAACCCAATTCTACCACTATTTAGGCAAGGACTCACTCCAATCCAAGCCATTTCCAGCTTGGCCTCTCTCAGCCCTGAGAAAGATAAGGGACTGTTTACTTTTGAAATCCCCCAAACTGCCTATTCTACCCCCTCCCCGTCATCTCTTCCTGCATGGCTCTGGAGCTGTTTGCTTACTGAGGATCAGTGGTTTCTTAGTGTGCTGCTAATCTGGAGGTACAAAAAGCCCCTAAATTGTAGCACAGTGCAAAACTGTGGTCACCCCAAGAAGCCCCTGCTGTCCTAGCAGCAGGGTGCAAAATTGCAGTCACTCTGGGAAGCCCCAGCCTACCCCAGCAACATGATACAAAGCTGCAGCTGCCCCAAGAAATCTCAGCGCACCCCAGCAGTGTGGTGCAAAATCACAGCCACCCCTGGAAACTTCAGCCTTCCCCAACAGCAATGGCACAAAACACGCAGCTGTTGTGGGAAGCTCCAACCATTCCAACAGCACGGAACAAAGCTGCAGCCTCTTCAGAAAGCCTCAGCCAGCCCCAGCAGCATGGCACAAAGCCACATCCACCTTGGAAAGCCCCAGCCCAGTCCCAGTCATCCTCACCACCCTGCGTTCGGCCTCCCCAGCTGAATTTTGCTGTGTTATTGCTCCTGCTGCTGACAGGCGTGCCTGCCCTAGCCCTTTGCAAAGCAACTGCTGGTCATGTGAGGTCATCTTCATGGGGAAGAAAGCCTCCCGTGGCCGGCAGCTGCCTCAGAAAGGACCAGGCTGAGCGTGCTTGGTCAGCAATGGGAACAAGAAGAAAAGTCAGATAGGACAGAAGGGACTAGAATGCAGGGGCAATGATCTTTCTGTGCTGCAACATTGACTCTTGCTGTTCATGCCATCTTCTACATCTCCCTCGACCTTAGCCAAAACTGGTACAGGAAAAGAAATAGCAGAGAACATACGTAGCTCAAGCAGTAAACAACAGCCTAATGAAGGAACTACCAAGGAGAAAGCAGCACCCCATCAACACTAACAGCAGGTTGCGGTATATAAACAGAGAGCAAACCCCACTCATTTCTATCACTGAAGATGTTACCTAGTCTGGTAACAAAACATTTGCAAGCAAACAACCAAGCTCAGAGAATACCAAGAAATCCACAGAAAAAGCAGCTGGGGGGGGCGGAAGATACAAAGACTCAGAATCCCTTAAATGAAACTATTAAGACTCCATTAAGTTTCATGCTTTCTTTACTTCCTTTCTTGATTACCAGAATAAGCTGTAAATGGAGCAACTCTTTAAAAGTATTTGGAAATTGCAATTCATGAAAAATGTAGAAGGTAGGCAGCATTTTTATTTTTACTTTATGTAAGAAGTCCCTGTTTTCATTTGGTTTTATGATTAGAATTACTGTGGATGTTTTATACTTATATCGTGTACCTTACGTCACTACATAGGATTAAAATTAAATAACGTAACGAGTGTTGCAAAGGAACAGAAAACAAGCTGCTTTATTGTAGTAAAGACATGTTTGCACTGCTATTGTGCACTAGGTAGAAAATCAGGTGTTCCGACATCTTTCAGTACCAATTCAGTATTCATCTTCCAGGCAAAAAGGCCTGCTTCCTCAAACTTAAGTTTTATAACTATTGATGCTCCAGGTTTACATTCCTATTTTACTTATTCTAACATGCTATCTGCTGCATCTTCCATACAGGTATGGTTATTATAATTATTCTGCATATATTTAAAATTTACTATATCTCAGTTTATGTTTTTCACATATGGCTTTCCTTTGGCTTCATCAGCCAAGTTCGTCAATGTAACATCCAATTCTTGATATTGGAACATCTAAAAAATTTGGCAAAAAACAAAGTGAAGATCTACCTACCTACCTACTTATCCGGTCACTCATTTTTCCAATGTTTAAAGGCATGTTTAAAGATTTTTTAAAATCCAGTCTTTATTACTTTATCGGTAATTCAAAGGTATGAACGTGTACCTAATACTCTTTCCTCTTCCTATGTGAGGTAGGTTGGGCTGAGAGAGAGTGACTGGCCCAAAGTCACCAAACTGACTCTCATCAGGCCTATGGTGGGACTAGAACTCACAATCTCCCTATTTCTAGGCCAGCATCGTCACTTCTACTCCATTCTTCCTCCTCCTCTTCCTCCTATTTTTGTGTTTTTTGTAATGTGTTAGTAACCGGAGAGTAAAACTATTCAAGAGATAATAACCAACTGAAGTCAGCTTTTGTGATGTGGGGCACCATTGCCTTCTTCCTGCCTTCCAGAGTTGGGGCTCTTGTTTTAAGTTTCTTCTGCCTGCAGAGCTGACGCCAATGCCAGCCTGGCAGCTTCCCCTGGGCTATGTTTATCTGAGTGATGTGCATAGTCTGGGTAGAGCCTCCTCCTTTTTCTGAATCCTGGCACCAGGCCTGGCATTTTTCTTGACTTTGATGCAGGCAGATCCTTCAGCATACTGAATCAGGTGTCAGTTAGGCTGGTAATTAGAAAATCTTGGGACTGCAGACACTTCGGTACATCTGGAGCCATACAATAACAACAATTTATGTTTTTCCTATCACGCTGTAAAAAATTGAAATAGAAGTAATTGGCAGGTGAACAAGAAGGGAATCTTACAAATGTTTGGCACATTTTGTGCTTAAAGAATTGACGAACGCTATTTTTTTTTTTTTTTTGGCAATTTCCTTTAACCATGCTGCAGAAGTGGCAGCTTTTAAATTTTTGGTATTGTGTATTTTGTATATTAATTTACAGATAGCAGCTGAAGCAACATGAAGAAATATATCTCCCTATTGCCATTTATAACATCTTCCCCCAGTCAGTTATCCCTTTAACTGTTAATGAAACATTTTTGAAGAGGAAACCCTGAAATCTGCAGTATTTCCATAGAGGTCAGTTCTTTAAAAAAGTCTGCTGGGGTTTCCTCTGTGTTTATCATTGATACTTTGACTTTGATGGATTTTACTTTATTTTATTTTAACTAGTTTGAAGTACTAGTATTGTTGTCTCTCCCCCAGGTGAGATAGCAAAAATACTTGAAATAATGGAGAATTTGTCTAAAAGGATTATGAAGAACAACAGGAAGAAGTATTGGGAAGAGGCCACATGTAATAAGATATCGGTGTCTGGGTAGGCTGGGTATGAAGGAATTATGGATGATGAGCAGAGTGCTGAGACTGTTCTGAAAGTTTGCAGGACATTAAGTTCTTTCCTTTGCCCCAGGAGTTGTACCAGAGCAGTCAATCTAGGCCCAAGTCTCTTCTCAGTGGAGAGCTGGGATTTGATATACTGAGGTGTCACACAAGGGAGGGACTCTGCATAACACTCCCTCCCCAATTATACTCCACCTCCCTGAATGTAAGCCAAGATCCTCTTAACTCTCCCATCTCCTTAGCAACTGCATTAAGCAAATCGATTTAGTTGGTGTCATTGGAATGGGATGGGAGGGCAGGGCTCCTGCTGCACATCTCGCTTCCCTTCTGTTCATATAAGCTTTCTTTGGTCTGCCACACTCCCTCCCGCCTTTTTTCTTCTTTGTAAGCCAAGCAAATGTAGCTTAGAGTCCAAGCCTCTGAGCTAATAAGGGCAAACTCCCTCTTCTTCTTCTCCTCTGTGACTTCTTTAGGCAAAGTCCTTTGGGGAGGGCCAGAGATGCCCTAGTACAGATTCTGATGCAGAGTGATCTTACACAGCAGGATTGAAAGCAGAGGCATAGGATGCAAGAATCCACAACCGTGTGGGTAGCCCTGGCTAACTTGGGGTGAGGGAACAGATTGGGTTGGGCTGGGGGCTGGATGCCATGAGTCCTTTTCACCATGAACCTGGAAGGTCTGGAGATGATCGCTGTTTTGGTGGTTCTGGTCCTCTTCATTAAAGTGCTGGAGCAATTTGGGCTCTTTGAGCCTGTCTCCTTGGAAGGTAATGTACAGGGAAAGTGGGAGGGAGAGGGAAGTAATTCCATACTTCCAGGGCTGGTATCAGAGTCTGCTTTACTTAGTGAAAATGATCATTCTAATCAGAATAATGAGTAGTTAAATATTTTATTACATAGTGACGATACTTGCAGAGGTTCTGCTGGAGGACTTTAAATGGATGCTAAAGGATATAGAAATGGGGCACAGAGCACAGCCCATATGGGGTGGAAGCAGCCAAAGGACATGATTTTGGATGCATACTCTGGGAATAAGCAGCAAAGCCAGTCTTGGATGAGAGAAATGGAAGCCATGGTATTTTCTTGCTATTCAGTGTTCATTTGAGGATTGAAATAGCTTGGAGTAAACAAAATTTCAAAGCAGGCAGGTCCGTCAAACAGGCACCAGTCGTGGCAAACTTTTAGGGCTGTACTTGGTGTCAGTATCTTCTCTAACTCTGTACCTGGTATGTGAATAGGCATGCCAAATTGGTCCTTTTTTGCTTGTGTTCATGCACATGTGAAAAATATTTCTGGTATGGTATACATGTTTAAGGATAAATGGACTGTGTAGGAATAGGAATAGGTGAAGTATATGGTGAAAATAATGGTTTTTTATATGCATGTTTTCATTTTGTTAGAGATGTAGAGTAGTTGGACTGACTGTCCAGAGGGAGTTTTCTATAATATATGTTAATTAGTAGGAGGCAAATCTGTATACATTGCTGAAAGTTTGCTGAGATCTCTATACCCTTCCCTTTTTCATTTTTGTCCTCTTTTTCTTTTCTTTTTTTCAGAAAGATCAGGAAAGCATCTTTTTTTTAGTTAGAACTTCTAGGACATAGGCAAAGAATGGGTGTCCTCACTGGTTCTTTTACTGGAGGGCTAGAGACATTATAGAATGTATGATCTCTACATAATTAAGTGAATCTATTTATTTTCTTTAGCACAGGAATAAGATATGGGGTAAATAAAGAATTAGCGCATACATTTTCTCTAATGATGGTCTGCTTTTATGTTCCTGCCAGTGATTTAGACAATTGCTTATTATGGACATGATCTAAAATCTTTAAATAAAATTAAAGAAGCAATTTAGTACCAAACAATTGGGTAAATGAGAAGGTTCTAGGCCAGTTTACATTTTGCTTGCCCATTAATACCTGTATGAATTTAGATTCTATGTGACTTTTTGTACTATTGGCATCAATTCAAGTTCCATGAAAACAGATTATGTTTTACTGGGACAATAAGACCTCCCCTTTGCCTCTAGCATTGGGTTTTGTGCTATTATATCTTTATGCACATCTTGGTCATAGTTTTTTCCCCAGAATCCTATTGGTTATTTTGACATTGGAATTTTCCAGACATTTGTCTGCTGGAAAAGAACTTCCAGTCACTTCCAGTTGATTTAACTAGTGGAAACAAGGTGTGGACTAAGCCAGACTTTATCTTCAGGGTTTCTTAGATAAGTTTTATACCAAAATGAATGCAGTTGTTCATTATGTGCACATGGCAGCATTACCCAACCTGATGCCCTGAGAGGAGTTGCATTGTACTCCCCATCATCCCCAACCAGCATGCTTACAGCTATTCTTTTTGAGAATGATGAGAGTTATGGTACGGTTTTTCAGCACAAGTGATGAGAGAATTTGAATTTTCTATAAAGCATGAACACACAAATTTGGACATAGAAGTGCAAAAGTATCCACCCTCCCATTTAGTCTGATATGCACATTTCTTTATAACACAGTAGAAGATATAGAAAATTTGCATTTCTAGATGGGGATACAAATCCTGCTGCAGAGATTCATTCTTTTTTCTTATGCATCTTTATGACACTACTATATGAGTTGGTTCATATGCCTTTGTAATTACAGACATCCATGGCTGCAGATCAGCCTTTTCTAACTTGATTTTATGTAGTTATCTTGGACTTCATCATACTGAGTTACCAATAACTTTAATTTATGTAGATTAGGATAGTTGGGAGTGAAAGGAATAGCAATTTGACATATTTAGAATTGTCAGGTTGAAAATACAGTTAGAAAGAGTCTGAAAAGCAAAAAGTCTTCACAGCTTCTTGAATCTGTCCCCCATCTCCCAGCCAGTTTTCTAAAAAGAACTTCCAGGGGTTTCCTTCTTGAATCAGACTATAATTAATTAAACACAGTGTGGACCTGCACTTCCTGCTAACCTCAGCAAAAGGGCAGGTGGTGCCTTTATTTAGAGAAGAGGGAACAAGCAGTTGCAAATTTCAGAAGGTAAGCCCTGGACATTCCAAAGGAGATTAATTTATTCATACCTGATTCTTTAAGTTCTTTGCAATAGGGTTTTAAAGCAAATTAGATAACCCACGACCTGCTGGATCATCCTTTTAGAAATATTTCCTAAACAGAGAAATAGATTGACCATGTACAAGAAAAAAAGCAGTGGGAACAGGAGCAATTTCCAAATCAGGTGAAATTGAGTTTTGCCAAGTAATCAGAAGAACTGTCTATTGCAGTGTTTCTCAACCTCAACAATTTTTAAATGGGTATAGTTCAACACACATCTTAACATTCTGAAGTTGAGAAACATTGGTCTAGTGCCGTGATGGCGAACCTATGGCACGTGTGCCAGAGGTAGCACGTAGTGCCCTCTCTGTGGGCATGAAAGCTGTCACCCCAATTCAGCTCCGCCGTGCTTGCGCGTGCGCCTCCCGCCAGCCAGCTGGTCTTCAGGTCTCTGCCGCGCATGCACAGGGGGCAGGGGGCATGCGGAGGTCCACATGCCCATACATGGGGGTGGGGCACGGGTAGGAGCTGCACGTGCATGCACGGGGCACATATGGGGGGCCCTGCATGCATGCACAGGATGTGTGCGGGGGGCACATGCATGCACCGGGGCTGCGCATGCATTGCATTTTGGGGGTTAGGAAATGCATTGGGCACTCAGTCCAGAAAAGGTTAGCGATCACTGGTCTAGTTTGTGTGTGTATGTTCTCCACCAAATACTCAAAAGATACGTCCATTGAAAGAAGAGCACTTGGTACTTGAATTTTTGTCAGGTGTACAAAGGTTAAGAAGGGATATTCATCAATATCAGTCTCTCTGTTTTCTAAAAATGGCAGAACAAGGCTTGAACACTGAATAAGAAGTATGCCATAAGGACTGGTTTAGCACACCATGGTAAAGTCCAATCTAAAAACTCACAAGTGAAATAGAAAGACAATATCTGTCCATTTCTTATTTTCTCTTCCCAACACTGATGACCAAAGGTATATTGTTCTTGAATAGAAGGGTTCCACATTTCCAAAGAATTATTTAAAAGCTCTTCAAGGAAAAATAAAATAAAATGCACAGATAGATACAAAGGGTACAAGATTAGGTAACAATAGCTATGAAATGGATCTTGGAACTGTAGGCAATTATAAACTGAAAATGAATCAGCAGTGTGATATAACTGCAAAAAATGGCAAATACAACTTAATTGCTTTAATAAAAGATCAGTTTCTAAAGCATAGGAAATTATTTTTCCACTCTACATTGCATTAGCTAGACTGCACCTCAGGTATTGTGTATGCTTCCAGCTATTTATGTTAAGAAGGTTCAGACAAAGGTAACGGTTGGTCAGAGGACTGAAAACTAAATCTGGTGATAAGATGCTGAGTGAAATGGGTAGTATTCAGATGACGGGATAATAAATTAAACATTGTGCTATAGAAAAGAGTCAGAATCCATTCTCCGCTTCTCTATTTTATAATATTTACTGTTAATGTGATTTTTATATTTTTAATAAAATTGTTATGTTTTTTCTGTGGGCTTTTTTAATACGTGGTTTTACTCATTTGTTGTGCACCGCCGCAAGTTGCTTCAGTGAGATGGGCAACTATATAAATTTTATAAATAGATAATATAAATCAGAATAGAATATGCAAGATTCAGACTAACAGACTCAAACTGTAAGAAGAAAAAGGTAGTTTCAATGTTAAGAAAACATTGCTAAAACAAGTTTGATTCTGGAATCAATTGTCCTGAGAAGCAGTCTACTTTCCTTCACTGGAATTTAATTACCCACATACTTTGGGGTAGGTTAGACAATCATCTCTTGCTTTAATCTGGATTACTTTATTGAGCTGGGGGCTGGATCTGATAATCTAAATGACTTCTTTGAATTGTATGATTCTGCCTGTCATTAGACAGAATGATGTCTCCTCATGGTTCAAATACTCTGTTGGGCACGTAGGGGAAGGATGCGTGATAGGGTTGTGTTATCATCCAGTTTAATCAGGTGCTTTGTAGGGTGTTTGAAACAAGCATCAGTACTGAAACAAATATCAGCTGCTAGTCAGGTTGGCTTCTGAGTATGGATTTAGTGTGACATTTGGTCCACTTTCAAAATATGTTGTGTTAGTCCAGCCAAAGTCAACTTGAGATACTATTTACGATACCATAAATATAGCCTAAAACCTCACTGTATTAGGAGAGATCAAAGCTTTATTCACTCCTAAACTTGGCAGAATTGCTTTCTTCTGCATTATTTTTTTCCTGGTAAACATTAGCCTGATAAGTTTATCTGAGAGACTGAATCCCTAGTTGGTGAATTCTGTTGATTCTCTTTTTACCAGAGTTAGAACAAAACTGTGCATTTCCCCAGAAGACCTGTTGAGGAAGGAGAAGTGCCAGTCAAGACCCTTTCCAATTTTTGTATGTGTTTTTTATTATATATATATATGTATATATGTATATATATGTATATATGTATATATGTATAATGTATATATGTATGTATGTATGTGTATGTTTTTCTTCTAGCCAGGTTTTCCCTACGTAACCAAGGTTTTTTGTAGCTGCAGCTCAGTAGAATCACATCCACTCGGTTCTGGGCTTTTTTCTTTTCTAACAGCTAGCAAGCTCTTACTGCTAGGTGGGAGACCTAAATAGATCCATTTCTAGCTCGTTTGCTTTCATCAGTAGGCCACACCCATATCTTATGTATCCTCCCTGTAAAGGTACAGTATCAATTTTCTTACTTCTTCGTAGGGTTTATGTGTGTTTTTCTTCTAGCCAGGTTTTCCCTACGTAACCAAGGTTTTTTGTAGCTCCAGCTCAGTAGAATCACATCCACTCGGTTCTGGGCTTTTTTCTTTTCTAACAGCTAGCAAGCTCTTACTGCTAGGTGAGAGACCTAAATAGATCCATTTCTAGCTCGTTTGCTTTCATCAGTAGGCCACACCCATATCTTATGTATCCTCCCTGTAAAGGTACAGTATCAATTTTCTTACTTCTTCGTAGGGTTTATGTGTGTTTTTCTTCTAGCCAGGTTTTCCCTACGTAACCAAGGTTTTTTGTAGCTCCAGCTCAGTAGAATCACATCCACTCAGTTCTGGGCTTTTTTCTTTTCTAACAGCTAGCAAGCTCTTACTGCTAGGTGAGAGACCTAAATAGATCCATTTCTAGCTCGTTTGCTTTCATCAGTAGGCCACACCCATATCTTATGTATCCTCCCTGTAAAGGTACAGTATCAATTTTCTTACTTCTTCGTAGGGTTTATGTGTGTTTTTCTTCTAGTCAGGTTTTCCCTACGTAACCAAGGTTTTTTGTAGCAGTAAGAGCTTGCTAGCTGTTAGAAAAGAAAAAAGCCCAGAACCGAATATATATATCGATGCTCCAGATTTCTATGGCATATATGGACTTCCTTCTTCCCAACAAGGAAGCACATTGTTGGAGCGGTTTAAGGAACACTCTTGTAGGTCAGTCCCTGCAACTGTGCCCAAACTGATTCTCATGTCTCCGGCACTCAAAACTGTCTCTGCCTCTTTCCCCGTGTTATTTTTGACCATAAGGGTGTTCCTAAGCATTGCTGCATCATGCTCCCTAGTGAAATAAAATCCTCTAGTGGCTTACAGACTTTAATGGATAGAATCCCTTCATCAGCCCACCACAATCAATCACCCTATATCTGTGGTTGTGCCAAAGAGTGGGCTGTTTTTATTTTTTTCTTGACTGCTGCCCAACAGAAAAAGGGACAAAATGAGGAAGGTGAGAGTTGCTGAATCAGGAGACTGTTGATGCAGCATGAAAAAAAAAAGGAAAACAACCAATCATCTTCCTATACTACAAGTTTCCAGAGAATTCTTTGAGTTAATCTGATGCATTTTAAAACTGATACATTTATTATAGCATAAGCTTTCATGGCTCATGAGAGATGGAGAGGTGGGGAGTAAAAGAAAAAACACAGGAAAATAAAATGAGAACAGAAAATTAGTCATTTATTTATTGATAGTTGTCATTCACAAAACAATTGTTCAACATAATATACACCAGTGCTTCTCAATCCCATTGGCTGAGGAATTCTGGGAGTTGAAGTCCGCACATCGTAAAGTTGCCAAGGTTGAGAAACACTGATAGGCAATCTTGAATAGGTTAATTAACATATGTATCAGTAGTGGGTTGCTACCGGTTTGCCCCAGCTCGGGCGAACCAGTAGCAGTGGCAGCGGGAGGCTCCGCCCACCTACCCAGACATCTCTGCGCATGCACAGAAGCTTCTGCACATGCGCAAAAGCATCACGTGCGCAGAAGCACGCACCCACGCCCAAGAGCGAACCAGTAGTGCTCGAAATTGAAACCCACTACTGAGATGTAGCAAGCAACAGTGCTAAAGATTATGGTGATTAAGAAATAGTTGTTAAACTCCTAGCAGTGTTCCAATATCTCAGGGGCTGCCACAAAAAGAAGGAGTCAAGCTATTCTCCAAAGTACCCGAGAGCAGGACAAGAAGCAATGGGTGGAACTAATCAAGGAGAGAAGCAATCTAGAATTAAGGAGAAATTTCCTGACAGAATAATTAATCAGTGGAACAACTTGCCTCCAGAAGTTGTGAATGTTCCAACACTGGAAGTTTTTAAGAAGATATTGGAAAACCATTTGTCTGAAGTGGTATAGGATTTCCTGCCTAAGCAGGGAGTTGGACTAGAAGACCTCCAAGGTCCCTTCCAACTCTGTTATTGTTTTCCTTAATAAATTGAGTTCAGCTACATAATGTGTCTTATGGGTTCCCCCCCCCCCAAAGAATGACCATCTTGAAGCCAGCAACAAGGAAGTGTTCTGGGCTAGTAAAATGTTCTCTCGTTGATTTTTTTTTTAATTATTTAATTTAATTTAATTTAATATTTAAATTTATATACCGCCCTTCTCCCGAAGGACTCAGGGCGGTGAACAGCCATAGATAAAAAACATACAATACAAAATTTAAGAACAATTTAAAAATATATTAAGCAATTTGGCCCGACAGTTAAAATCCCCCATTTAAAATTCAAATTTAAAAGTTAGGCCAGACATGAATTATCATGTCTGATGTCTGATTTCTTTCTGTTCATTATTTTAAATATAGCTTGAAAACTTTATATAGTGTAGTTCACAGGGCTGACATGATATAATCATACTATCAGAAAATAATGGAAGTTGTATTTCATCTGGAAGGCACTACTCTGGGAAAGAATACACCGTAAACCTTTACTGTAATCATTATAAGCAAAAGAGACTTTATTATACAAAAAACTTTTTCCAGATCTTCCCAATGTCTTTCTTTTCTCTACCAATCTATTAATTCAGAGAGAAAATAGTACAATTGTCATTGCCAGATTATTGAACAATAGATTTTCTCACTGCATTTTTTATATACTGGATGGAGATGAAAGAGGTCTAAGATGAAATTACTAAAAGGAAGTTTAGTTTGTTAGATAGTCATCGCTTACAATAGCTGCTGAAAAGCTATTCAGGTAATCCTTGATTTATGACCTTAATTGAGTCTGGAATTACAGTCATAGGTAATAGAAGTTATAAGTCAAGAAATCACTTGACTGGACCATTTTTTTTTATCTTTGATGGTCATTAAGTGAATGGCATAATCATTAAGTGAATGCCATGGTTGTTAAATGAATCAAGGTGTGTATTTTTTGCCAGAAACAGAAAGTAAATACCAGAAATCAGCAAAACACATTGCAAATCACATTCATGTGATCACAGGACACTGCAGACAGTTGTAAAAGTAGTCAGTTGCCAAGCAACCAGATATGCAATCATATGACCATGTTGTGTGGGGGCGTTCATAACTTAAAAATAGGTTGTAAGTAGTTTTGGGGAGGTATGTCATAACTTTAATGGTTAAGTGACTGGTCATAAATCAAGGACTACTACGAGTTCTTTAATAGGCAAGCTGTGAGTGTAAACTAATCACACAAAAATACTAACTTTACACAACTTCTGATAAAAACTTTTTTTAAATAGATACAAAAATGTTGTGTTTTAATAGTTTAGGGAGGCTTCACCACAAACCATGCCATGTAACGCCAGGGATTAATGGTATCTGGAGTGCTGTCTTGGAACCCATTGTTCTGAAGGACATTGCCATCTTTCCTACTATCCAGAAGCCACAAACTGGCTAACTCATTGGTGGTCCAAAACCTGACATATTAATAGGAAAAAAGAGGGACTATAGGGCAGGTTGAAAATCTGGTGTTATTGATTGTGGCTCTTAAAATGCTGGCATCAATAATTCAGAAGAAAAACTGGCAGGAAACAGAGTAAGTGTGTGCCTAAGTGAGGATGTGACAGAGTTGCAGGGAGGAAAGAAAAGATAAAAGTCCAACTACAAGAAGTTTGCACATAATCAAGTCTATCATGGATACTAGACAAAAGTCCTGATTGAAATTGACAGGGTGATTCTGTGCACTAAGAAGAAGGGGCACAATTAAAGAGCCAGCTGTGGGATAAAAATGTGAATAAAGGTGGTAAGAAGCTACCACTAATCAGGGGTTGATCTTCCCCCCTTTACACTTCCCAGCAACTTTCAAAACATCTTGGATAAGGAATGGGAACGCTGGCATATATCAATCACTTGCTGGAGAGATCAGAGGAGGCGCTTCCAGGACCTGCCTTGTTTTTAAAATGCCGCTTTCTTGCTTGGGTTCATGTTCAACATAAACATTTATAATAAGGTTGACTCAGTCTTCTATCCTTCCAAGGTGGGTAAAATGAGGTCCCAAATTGTTGGAGGCAATATGCTGACTCCTTAGAGAGGGCTTGTAAAGCACTGTAAAGCGCTATATCCAAGAGCTTTGGTGGCGCAGTTGACTACAAGCTGTTAAAGTAGCACCAGCTGCCTGCAATTACTGCAAGTTCAGATCTCACCAGGCTCACGGTTGACTCAGCCTTCCATCCTTTCGAGGTAGGTAAAATGAGGACCCATCTTGTGGGAGCGATAAGCTGACTTTGTATAAAAAAAAAAAACACCATTTAGTGGGGGCTGAAAGCCCTAATAAGCAGGTATATACAAAAGATGAAGGCTATTACTTAACGCATTGTAAGCCGCCCTGAGTCTCCAGAGAAGGGCGGCATATAAATAGAACCAATAAATAAATAAATAAATAAATAAATAAATAAATAAATAAATAAATAAATAAATAAATAAATAAATAAATAAGTCTAAGTCTAAGTGCTATTGCTATATTAGGCACTATGGAGCTTCTGAGAATAACTTGATCCACACTGTGAAGCAGCTTCCTCTTGTAATGCCTGCAATGAAATCCAAACTATAAATTTAGTAAATTTTAGGGTAGACTAAGCTTCTCTTTAAAAGAAAAGCACATACATTTATCAAAAACACCATTGTCAGCTAGAGTGACAAGGCTTTTAGCCGTTTTGATGCTTCCTATTTGTTTCATGTCCACTCTTCGGAATTTATTTTCATGGAAAATGAACTAAAATATTAAAAAATACCTTTCTCATCTTGTTTTGCAAATGCAGCATATAATTACTGAGAACTCACATACACTTCAAAGAGGAATTTTTACCCATATCAAAAAGCTGCCAAGCCCAGTTGCAAAGAGCCAAAGCAACAATGAGAATTTTAAACAAGATAATGAAAACTATACACATTCCAGGTTTGTTCTCATTTGCTTACTCTGAGATGTCAGTTTATTTTAGTCTTATCAATTTCTCAGCAGTATATTTCTCTTCTTTGTCTATCACACTACCTGCCATCAGATGAACAGTTTTGCAAGGGTTCATTTAGGGAACCCCTTGGTGTCACCTATTCTGTATAATCTGATCCTTACAGCAGTATTAGATGTTTTGTAAGGGTACTGACCAATGTTAGTGATATAACATTTCTTTAGGATTTAAAGTAATTTTGCCCTTTCCAGTAGTGTAAAAATATAGAGACATAATGCTTTTCGCCAGCCATAAGTGGTGTGAAACAGAAGAAACCTGTCACTAGAATAAAAGTTAATGCAGAAAAAAAAATGAAATACAATTGTAATATAGACAGCAAGAGGCATGAATCCTCATTTAGATATAAATGGGATAATCATTAGTTTATATTTTCAGGGTTGAAGTCACAAGTGGAAGCTTAAGGGACTTATAAATGCTGCAGAAAAACTGGAGTAACTTATCTCTTCTATTCCATTGTTTGGAGCGATCTTCCTTTCTTTTTCTCTAATATTTTATACATATGCTTTATGTATTTTAACATGTTCATTTATAGTCATCAGAATAGTCTGTCATTTAAAATATATTTAAAATATAAATTCTTAATATAAAAATAAGGGGGCAATGACAGAAGCAATAAAATAGTTGAACGCATAGTGATAGCAATTTAAAGCATTTGAGAATCATAGTGTCTTTATCTGGCATTAAAAATAGGTGCTAAATTTAGTGTCAATAAATTATACTCAATTGCTTGGAAGCTATAATATGAATCAACTGAGTAACCTATAAGACCACACCGCCCATACAACATGTCTGAATGAAAATTACCAGCAGTTTCAGTACTAGAGTTTAAGGTACCACAGAGCAGGTGCCAGAATACAAAATGCTCGTCTCCTGAGTCCCATCAAATATAATGCCCTAAAAGACAAGGACCAACAATATGCTTCTGCTAGACCTGATGGGCTTGGCAGATTTAATCAGGAAGAGTGGTCCCTCAAATAACTTAACCTAACAACATGAAAGGCTTTAAAAGTTAAAAGTAGCACCTTGCATTGGACCCAGAAGCAAACTGGATACTAGTGCAACTCACAGAGCAGAGGTATAACAAATGCCAGTCTAGGGCCACCTGTAACTGCCTGCATCATAGCATTCTGTACCAGCTGAAGCTTCCAGATACTCTTCAAAGAAAGCCCCATACAGTAGTCTATCCAGGAGTTGACCAGAGCATAAGTAATCATAAGCAAAGCCTCCCAATCCAGACATGGGTGCACAACATGAAGTTGTGCAAAGGCCCTCCTAGTCATGACTGTCACCTGTTCTTCAAACAGGAGTCCCGAGTTCAGGATGACCTCCAAGTAGGCCCCCAAATTGTGCACTGGGTCTGTTTTGGGCAGTGCAACTCTACTCAGGAGGAAAGATGATATAGTCCCCAAATTGGCAGGTCCCAAACCCACACCCACTCAATCTTGCCAGGGTTCCACTGAAGTCTTTTGTGCCTTATCCAGACTCTTGTCATCCCCAGGCATCAGGATATGACATCAACAGAATTTCTCAGTTTGCCAGGGGCAGACATGTATAACTGAGTATCATCAGGGAAATGATGATACTTCACCCCATGATGATGGATGAGCTTATCCAGTGGCTTTCTATAAATATAAATAGGAATGGAGATAGCAGTGAACCCTACAGCACCTCACACAGTAGGAGTTGAGAGCAGGCTCACCCCAATCACCACTGATTGGTATTGACCCTGGAGAAAGGAGGAAAATCAGCACAGTATTACAGTAAATTTAATCCACTCTATTCTTTGAACATATTTTCTGGGGTAAATTACATTTTTAATGGCTGACCTCAAAGGGACTATAATAACTGTTCAGAAGGTCATATATTATTAATTAGTTAGAATTCTATCCATTTTCCACCCAGAGCTCAAGGCAGTTTACCTGGGAATTTCCCTTCATTTTATTCCCATAACAGCATTTGAGATACTGTAGGTTAAGCTAAGAGAGGAGGACTGGCTGAAAATCATCCTGTGAGTTTCCATAGCTAAGGATGGCCTTGAATGTGGGTCTCCTTGGTGCTAATTCACACTTTAACCACTGAACTACAATGGCTTTATCTCTTTTATAAAGCAAATTCTCCTTAGGAGAATTTCAGTTTCATTGAAAGTGATTTGATTATAACTCAGAATGTTCAGATACTTACATAGCTGTGTTCCTTCTGAAGTTTTATAGTAAATTCTACATTTGGCATCCCAGCTTCCTTTAAGCTGGTGATTAGTTTTTGATATGGTCCCACTGATAATATTTTTTCATATGATTACTTTTTAAGAAGGTGAACAGAGAATTCAGGTTAGCTGAGAGTTTAAAGTCTATTGCCATGAGGCAAACAATCCTATAATAGGATATAGTAGCATGTATCAGAAAGGGATAATGCCTCCCTCCCACACATTAAATGTAAGAGTAACATATCAAAACTGAAAGCGATCCTCTGGTCCAGTCACCAGAGCTAACATCTGGGGAGCATTACAGGATGCTAAACAAAGGATCAAGATAGAAAAAAATGGCATGAAAGAACAGGCCAAAGTAAGAAGCTTCTGCTATTCAGGTTCTGTTATTCAGGTTACTGCTAAGAAATGGGGTGGAAATATGTTTCCAGGATTATCAAGGAATCTGTCCAAACCCAAGTGATGGACAGATAAAGGCATGTGGTAGACTTCTGTTCAAGATAGTAAAGGGATAATTTAGCTCTTGTAGCCATTTCTGAAAATTAAAGATATAGTAGCAAAAAAAAAAAAAAGGCTCGCCAAAGTCATGCTTGATACTCTTTTAAGATGTCCCTACATAAGTTATTAAGCAACTTACAGGAACTCTAACCATGGAAAGTGAAATTGGCAGATTCTTATGCAGTACTTTTTATCTAGAAAATGCCAACCAGAATGAAGCTATATTTGCTTCTGGGCTGATTTATTATTTATTATCCATTTAGAGGTTATTTTCTGGGCAATTTCATAAAGCTGTGTGCTCATCAACTGTTGCAAATGCAGCTAAGCTTTCCAGGTGTGTGCTTATAAAAGGGTGATAAATGATATATATATTCTGTGTAGGAATCATCTGTCTCTTTCTAGTTAATATTGTGATAAAAATCAACCAGTTTAATATGTGCATTAGATCTTAACAAGGACAAAAATGTGTGCACGTGTGAAAGAGAGTGACTAGTTTTTAAAGTTATTATTTCAAGTGCAATTATTATTTGAAGTAGCTGCCAAGAGAGTAGGTAATGAACTAATGAAAGCCAGGACAGCAAAAACAAACGAAACACAGTGTTAGTGGTTTCCTATACCACTTATTCTTTTGAAATGCATGATCAGTTGCTGCATTCTCAGTGCTTTTGCTCAAATTACTATGTTCTTTTCTAATTTTTGTTTCTACTTTTTTACACCTGCTCCAAACATGCATATATTTCTAACTGCCTTTTAGTTTAGTTTTCTCAGATTTAGAATTACTGTACATTTTAAAACTAAGACCTGCATCAGTATGGACACAAATGCAGTTTTGTGCCTCCTTAATGTACAACACTACAAATGGCAGGAAGAAATGAATAAATAAGCAAAAAGTCACCTTGCAATTGTTTAATTTTCATGCTTGATCTGAGAATGTGGCAGGATTCAACTATATTATTAATTTTATTAACTATCTAGCAGTTATGCAGCAGGGCATAACAGTATGTTTCCAAGTATCAATTCCTTGATTCCACAAAATCTGTTCGAATGTATTACTCTTAGTGGTGCCCAGATATAAAGTTTTTTCATGATGTCACTGCATGCACAGTAAGTGGATTTGAGGCTGTTAAATTGTGACTTCTAAATGCGACTGGGAGAAAAGAGGATACATAAACATCTGTGCTCCTTCCTTTCTTATCTTTTTACTGTACAATTTCCTACAATCCATTTTGATTGAGAGGAATAATTATTTGTTTTAAGGGAATTTTGTGCTGTAACCGAGTTGGACTTTTTTTTTTTTTGGCAGCACTGATATTATGCATGCTTGTCTTTTCTGATTTATTCCATGTTTATTATGACTGACACTTAGGGAATGATTGGGGTAGATAAAAGATGCTGTGATATGTTAATTCCTTGTGGCGATTGTCATTTTTTTCCAGGCAATCCATCTGGTCATGCTAAAAAAGCCCTGAAGCAGCGGTTCCTCAAGCTGCTCCCCTGCTGCCGCCAGCCTAAATCCATCCCCTCAATCAGCGAAAGCAAGTGATACTTTGTGCCTCTTTATGCTCTCTGTGCTGTGACATTATAATATCCAGGAAGGGGGAGAAAAGATTCCCTCTGTATAGAATTTATATAAAATCCTTAGATAGTTCTTTTCTTAAAACAAACTTGAGATCAAATCTATATTGTATAATAATGATACGCTAGTAATACCTAAGATACAAAATGGATACCCAAGGCAGATTTTCAGATTTGAGCCACTAATATTGTACCATTGCTTTGAGGTGGAATTGGGTCTTTGTTACATGCTGCAAGTGCTTACTACAGTATGCAGAACCATTATGGCATCAAGGTTGTGTATTTAATCCTAAACTACTGGCTAACTGTTGCTGTGAGGTGGATCCTTTCCTTTGCCTATTTGTAAACCAAGCTTCGTAGACAGGTTTGTTGTGTTATTTATTAACATCATGCCAGATACAAGTTAAGAATGTGCTTAACGTCCACATTCAGCAGATTGCTCAACTCATTGCCAGTAATAATAGTTGTATGCTACTGTCAAAGCCTGGCCTATTCTTCCAGGATGTTTTGGTGATTTGTGCAAAGTTTAAATAGTCCAAATGATAAAAAATAAACTGTTTTTCTTTCCACTCTTTTCTGATTTTTAAACACTTTTTTATCCTAGCCCGTAGGAAAAATATTAACTCATTAGGGAGCTTTGCAATATATCTATTGTATATGTATTTATCTGCACTCACACATTTTCCTTCCATATATACTGCAAGTAATATACTGAAGATTGTCTTAAACTGAAAATACAAGGGTTCTTTTGCAATTTTCAATAGCTTATTAAGTTCATTGCTGTGATTGACTAAATAGCCTTGAGAATCTCTGTGATTTACAGATGTCAATATGCATAGCGAGTAAAGGATAAGCATTAGAGTTCCACAGCTTCAGATTTCTATTTACATATTTGTATTTGAGCCTAGAAAACTGGTGGAGACATATGTAGCAATGCTTGTGTGTTGCCTCTAACATTTATTCTCTTGGCTATCATTAATTAGTTTATGGTTTTACTTGCCTTGCAACTAATAAATGATCTATCAGCAATTTAACAAAAAGACTGAATGTTTTAATGCCTGAAACTTTCTACCCTTTGTCTTAGAAGGTGAGAAATTTCATTTTTTTGTCTGCATTAAATCACTAAGAGACTTTTGAGTTTGGCCTTAGTGCAGAGTTGGATAATGCAGGAATATCTTTTAGGTGCAACAGTTCTTTGAGTAGCCAAAGCATATTTATAGCTTTGCTGCCCACTATAAATATTTCTCCCACTTGTTTGTAGATATATATGCCTTAGATAGTCTAAAAACATTCCAAGTTTTTTATGCATATATTATTTATTTCTTATTCTCATGGATGATAGGGTCAGCTATAGCCTCCAGTTGCCATATAAACTTGTCCTGAAATTTATTTTTCTCATTTTGATTCCTTTTAAGCATAATAAACAGGAGAACTTGGTTGATATAGCTCTATTATGAATAGACAAGAAGTCTACTCTTCCTCTAGCCTAGGATGTGATCACTGGGGCTTTGAATTTCTGACTGTGCCTCTATTTTAAAACTGTATCTACAGAGGTTCTGTAGCATGCATACATATTTGAAATACATTCTTCTATTAGAAAATTAAAGAGAAATTTATTCTTATGTTCAGTCAAATGTAATGAGCCCTTTTGTGTCAGTGTGAGAATTGGAAAAATCCAGTATTTTCAAGAGGAAATAAGATGGAGTGAGGGAAAGGAGAAAGGGACTGAGGTTGTGTCTTACTATACTTCTGAGGTTCTTCTTTCTCCTGCAGACAGCATAGAGGATGAGTTTGAGCTCTCCACGGTTTGTCATCGGCCTGAGGGTCTGGAACAATTACAGGAACAAACTAAGTTCAGTCGCAAAGAGCTACAAGTTTTATACCGAGGCTTCAAGAATGTGAGTTCAAAAGACTCTTTCCTTTCTAGCTGGCACTTCCTTCTGATGTGATTGCATTCTCTTTCTTCTCGTTGCTTCTTTATTAAATGAGCAACTGTAATTATTTATTTACTATGTACCCATGTTATTATAACAGTGGTAGGTCCTAAAACCTTGAACAATTCTGCAAGCCTTTTTTTGCAATAAGATATTTTATCTGTATTATCTAACATAATACCACATTCTCCATACTACCTCCTGTCTTTATTAGGACTCCCAACAAATATAGCTTCCCCTCTTTCTGAAGGTCAAACTGCATTCAGCTACTCTTCATTTTACTGTACCCTCACCCCCACTCCATTATCATCATTATTTGGAGATCTAAAGATGATCATAGTATGCAGGTGCAGAAGGATTGTTTTTCTATTTGTAACATCTCCTTTTCCCTCTTCAGTTTAAAGTAACATAAAAAACCAATCTCCATTGTTGCCAATTTTGTTTAGATATTTTTCAGAACATGAAGGATGAATTTTACAAAGGGAGTGGCAGCTGGAGGAGAAGGCATAAACCTCCTTCTTGATTTTAATTAACATAATGCACAGCAGTATAGAGAGAAAAAAACAAGCCTGCTATATATTTATTGCATTAAGTTGCTTGAAGATATTATAGAACAGCATATAATTATACAATTGTTATACAAATGGCTTTGCACTATTTTTGTATTATTTTTTCACATAAAGCTGCAGTTACACCACTTTCCTTTGAAACATTTAGTTCCATGTAATTCAATGATCTTCTTTTCTTAATTTCTTCCATGGAATTCTCAGAAGTCTTCTGCAGTTCCAAAACCATACATATTCTTTCTATCCTACCTCTTCAAAGTCCAACTTTTGCTTTCATAGAGTATCACAGGGAAAACCTGTTTCCATATAATTCTTAATTTTGTAGTATAAACATGTCATGGCATCTAAATATTTATTTCAAGCCTTCATTGCAATCCTACCAAGTTTGAGAGCCAGTTTGTTGTAGTGATGAGACATCAGGCTAAAAACTGGCAGACTCTGAGTTTTAATCCCACTTTAGGCATGAAACTAGCTGGGATAACTGAGACAGTTATCTTCTCTCAATCCTGAGAAGAAGGCAATAGCAAAATTCTGAATCTGGCCAAGAAAACTGCAAGGATTTGTCCAGGTAGTCATCAGGAGTCAAAACTGACTCAAAGGCACAAACAAACAAAAATCAAACCTTCATGGTTATCCTATCAAATGCTAGTCTGCAGCATATTTCTTGACTGCTGAGTCCTTTGCTGTTTATAGATGATCCTGAAAGATAGCAGCTATCCAACACTTCAATAACTTCATTATCAATGCTAAGGCTGGTTGCTACACTTGTTACCCTTAGTTTGACCTTCCCATTTGTTCACTGCCAACACCCTAGGAGATAACTAATATTCAAGTTCTTCAAAAGGAGGGAATTCCTCTTTCTGTTATTGTTTGATGGGGAAACTAAAATCAGTTTCTCACAGATTACACTGCATGCGTCACCTGGGATATTGTAGGTTAGCAATTCCAACTGATGATCAATGTACACTTTTCTATTTGATAGGAATGCCCTAGTGGGATTGTTAATGAAGAGAGCTTCAAGCAGATCTACTCACAATTCTTCCCACAGGGAGGTAAGTCCTTCATCAAAAGAGCTAATATTTTGGAAAAGTTGCAAAGCTGGAAAGGAGAGTAAACTGGCAGTTGTTGGAAATAAAAGAGGATGAGAGACTTTACCTCCTCAGTTATAGCTTCCTTACCTTCATTGCCATATATGCCTAGAATTATCCTCTTGCCTCCCTCACAGGATAAAGATAAAGTAAAAAACGTGAACACTGTTCATTGGATCATATATCAAAGGAATAGTAACTGTTGTCGAGTCAACTGTGGCACTTTTAAATATGGCCACTTTCTTTGCATGATGTTAAATGGACATTTTCCTTATTTAAAAGATATACATAGTTGTTCAACTCATATAATCATGACTTTGGATAGTGTATATCACATATAAACCAAACAAACAACAATTACAGGCAAGAAACCATACAGAACTGTATGTTATCTATAAACAATGTATCAGATAACATCAAGTTAGTGGCAACCAAATGCACTCCACCTCCAGAGACAGGTTCATTAATCATTCTGACTCAATAATTGGGACAGAAAGCAGGCATTTAAAGCTTTCTGGGAGGATGAGAGTGTTTGGGCCATTTTAATCTCAGAGGGAGGAGATCATTTCAAGGGGCAGACAGTGCCACAGAACAGGCACAACTTCTAGAGCCCAAAAGATAACACTGCCTCAGGGAGAGGATTTGGAGCTTGCCCGACACGTGAAAGTGGGTGGGATGGGCATAAACGTTCAAAGTCCAGTGATCCTGAAAATAACCTGGCCCTAGGCTTTGTTTTGAAATCAACTTCATGGTTATACAGTATATCACAGAACAATTCTGAAAAAGTGATACTTGTTCTACTATCCCCAAACCTAAAGTTTTGCCATAGCTAGACGTTTTATTCCTCTCTTCTAACTTCCCTTTAATTAAAAGAAGTTTATTATCTAGATCTGTTCCAGTCGGGCTTCAGGCCTGGGTACAGCACGGAAATGGCATTGGTCGCGTTGGTGGATGATCTCTGGAGGGCTCGGGACAGGGGGTGCTCCTCTGTCCTGGTCCTGTTAGATCTCTCAGCGGCTTTTGATACCATCGACCATGGTATCATGCTGCACCGGTTGGAAGAGTTGAGGGTGGGAGGCACAGTACTACGGTGGTTCTCCTCCTTTCTCTCTGACCGGTTGCAGTCTGTGTTGACGGGGAGGCAGAGGTCGACCCCGAGGCCCCTTATATGTGGGGTGCCACAAGGATCGGTCCTCTCGCCCCTTTTGTTCAACATTTATGCAAAGCCGCTGGGCGAGATCATCCGTGGTTTTGGGGTGGAATACCATCAGTACGCTGACGACACCCAGCTGTACATCTCCACCCCAGACCACCCCAACGATGCCCTTGAAGTGATGTCCCGGTGCCTGGAGGCCGTACGGATCTGGATGGGGAGAAACAGGCTCAGGCTCAACCCATCCAAGACCGAGTGGCTGTGGTTTCCGATGTCCCAATATAGTCAGCTGGTGCCATCGCTGACTATTGGGGGCGAATCATTGGCCCCCACGGAAAGGGCTCGCAACTTGGGTGTCCTCCTGGATTCACGGCTGTCTTTAGAAGAGACCTTGACTGCCGTGCCCGGGAGGATTTTTCATCAGGTTCGCCTGATTCGCCAGTTGCATCCCTTTCTAGATCGGGACTCCTTATGCACGGTCACTCATGCCCTCGTCACCTCCCGTCTGGACTATTGTAACGCTCTCTACATGGGACTCCCCTTGAGGAGCACTCGGAGGCTCCAACTGGCGCAGAGTGTGGCCGCACAGGTGGTGATGGGAGCGACGTGGCGCTCCCATGTAACACCTCTCCTGCGCGAGCTGCACTGGTTCCCGGTGGTCTTCCGAGTGCGCTTCAAGGTTTTGGTTATCACCTTTAGAGCGCTCCATGGCTTAGGACCTGGTTATTTATGGGACCGCCTGCTACCACCAATAGCCTCCCACCGACCAGTACGCTCCCATAGAGAGGGGCTCCTCCGGGTGCCGTCGGCCAAACAATGTTGACTGGCGGCCCCCAGGGGGAGAGCCTTCTCTGTGGGGGCACCTACTATCTGGAACGAGCTCCCCCCGGAGATACAGAGGATCTCGCATCTGTGTACCTTCTGTTGCGTGCTCAAGACTTTCCTATTTCATCAAGCTGGCCTGACCTAAGTCTTTCCCCTTTTTAAATGGAAATTTTAAATTTTGTCTTAAATTATTGGGGTTTTAAATCTGTTCAGCCAAATTATTTAATTCATTTTAGTTTATTTTAAACTTTGTATCTATATGTTTTATTCTATGGCTGTTCACCACCCTGAGTCCTTCGGGAGTAGGGCGGTATACAAATTCAATAAAATAAATAAATAAAATAAATAAATTATGCCAGTTCTAACCTGGCATAACTATTTATCCATATTTGAAAAATGAGGGGCTTAAGGTGCAAAATTATTCTTTGAATACTGTATTCTCATTTCTAATGGAGTATAACCAGAATAGCGATGAAATGTTCAGCCACTGCTTTGGGAGCCTTCTAGTTGTGCCTTTTGTACTTTTTCTATAGATGATGATGATGATGATGATGATGATGATGATGATGATGATGATTTATTGAATTTGTATACCGTTCTACTCCCGAAGGACTCAGGGCGGTGAACAGCCAGATAAAATACATATAATACAAATGTTAAAAAAGCATTAAAATACAATTAAAAAATTGGCCCGGAAAACAAAATTTAAAACACCCCAAATTCTTAAGACAAATTTAAAATTAAAGAATTTTAAAAGTTTAAAAGTTTAAAAGAGAGGTTAGGCCAGGCCGGCCTGCTGGAAAAGAAATGTTTTGATGGCATGGCGAAAAGCGCGCAGGTCCGGGATCCTCCGTATCTCCGGGGGGAGCTCGTTCCAAATGGCGGGTGTCCCCACAGAGAAGGCTCTCCCCCTGGGGGCCGCCAGTCGACATTGTTTGGCCGACGGCACCCTGAGGAGCCCCTCTCTATAGGAGCGTACTGGTCGGTGAGAGGCTACTGGTGGCAGAAGGCGGTTTCGTAAATACCCCGGTCCTAAGCCATGGAGCGCTCTAAAGGTGGTAACCAAAACTTTGAAGCGCACCCGGAAGACCACCGGGAGCCAGTGCAGCTCGCGCAGGAGGGAGGTCACATGGGAGCGCCCCGTCGCTTCCATAACCACCCGCGGGGCTGCATTCTGGACCAGCTGGAGCCTCCGGGTGCTCCTCAAGGGGAGACCCATGTAGAGAGCATTGCAGTAGTCCAGGCAGGAAGTGATGAGGGCATGAGTGACCATATTTAATGAGTCCCGATCCAGAAAGGGACGCAACTGGCGAATCAGGCGAACCTGATAAAACGCCCTCCTGGCCACAGCCGTCAAGTGCTCTTCTAAAGACAGCTGTGAGTCCAGGAGGACTCCTAAGTTGCGAGCCCTCTCTGTGGGGGCCAATGACTCGCCCCCAATAGTCAGTGATGGCACCAACTGACTATATCGGGATGTCGGAAACCACAGCCACTCGGCCTTGGATGGGTTGAGCCTGAGTCTGTTCCTCTCCATCCAGATCCGTACAGCCTCCAGGCACCGGGACATCACTTCAAGGGCATCATTGATGTTCTTTCTGGCATGTAAAAGATAGTACACTATATTGCATGGCTCTCAATTAGTTTCACAGAAAGTGAAATAACAGGGTGCTACATTGGTTGCTGATACAGTTTTAATAGTACCGTTTCACTGTTGCTCACTTGTTGCTAAAGCTATTCTTAATTTGATATGTATTTGTATTAATACATTCCCTTGTGAATATAAAAGGAGGAGGATAAATATTGAAATAACTATATCTTTTGTAACTAGGAGTGAGAGATCATCATGTTATGGCATCTATAATTTCAAAAAAGTTGCAGTTTAGCTATTTTCTCTAATAGTTTCCTGATAGCCAAGTGATTCAATAAAATCAGCTAAAATATGCATACATTGTAGTTCTTACTATGTTTGATGTATCTGTTTTTAGATTCTAGTACATATGCAACTTTTCTTTTCAACGCATTTGATACTGACCATGATGGCTCTGTCAGTTTTGAGGTAAGATTCTCTATACATATTTATTTATATGTGAGCCCCTACAAAATTCTTTGGGCAAACTACAGACTAAAAGCAACTGTATCTACTCTTATTTATTATGTATTTATTTATGTATTTTTCTATGGTTGCCCATCTCACCATGGTGACTTTGTGTTGCCAACAGGAATTAAAAAACAAAAACAATAAAAATGAAATGAAATGAAATACATAACTGTCAGGACAAAAAAATTAAAAATGCCAGTAAAATTACCATCTCACAGGCTCTGAAATATGACCTCCATGGCTGGGAGCACAACCACTTCTTCAAGGCTTTTACAAAATCCAGCAGGGTTGGGGCCAATCTATTCTTCTAGTGAAATGATGTTCCAAAGGAGAAGTGTTATAATAGAAAAGGTTCATTTCCTGGGTCTTGCAAGATGACACTCCTTAATTGATAGGATAGCATGTCTCTTCTGCTGGATCTGATTGGGCAGGTAGAAAGTATGCCTAAGGATAAATGCCTTCTGCAGAGTAATTAGTATTTTTTGGAGAAATTTTATTTATCTTAGCAGTTATATTCAGGGCTCTTATAGGCAAATTAAAGCATAAATAACACAAATTTGCAAAAAAAGCAGTAACCTCCCTTGACCTCACTCCAAAAAGATTGGCTAAAATAGAATTTTAAACCCTACTGCTGATGGAAGTACTTTGCCTTCCAAGAATGTTGTGTTCAAATAAATACCATGTCTACAGTTAGAATTTTTTTTTAAGGAATACATGTGTCTGTATTCTAATTTTGAACCTTGCCATTCAACTAATCATTGACTAACAGGCCATCTGCTGGTACTAACAGAATCTGTATTTTTGTGCTTCAGGGTTTAACAGATGACAGAATGCATATTTAAAAAGGGGTGTTTATCACTGACAATACAAAAACAGGACAAAAACCATGCTGAAGATTTCCAGCAATTCTAATTAAAGGAGAGATTGAAAATAATTGCCCATAGCTGTGTTATATGTATTAAACTACTGAATCTTGAGCAGTTGTATCTTCATACGAATATTCTTCTCTAAAGAAACCATGAATGGATACAATTTATCAGTTTTTTACTGTAGTCACTGGATCTACATTACATTCCTGTAGCATATATCACAGCTGCAGTAGTGCTTAGGATGAATTTCATCCTTTTTTTATCATCTTGTCTCTTGCAGGATTTTGTAGCTGGTTTGTCCATTATTCTCCGTGGCACTATAGATGATCGGCTCAGTTGGGCTTTCAATCTCTATGATCTGAACAAAGATGGCTGTATCACCAAAGAGGTAGAGATAGTAGCAGAAATCAGCAGGGTCAGAAATTGATGAACTTTGCTGAATCTGCTAAAGTAAGACTCCACTGGCCACATTGGCTAATAATTCTTTCTGTATTTTGACTTTCAGGAAATGTTGGATATAATGAAATCCATTTATGACATGATGGGCAAGTACACTTATCCAGCCATGAGAGAAGAGGCACCCCAGGAACATGTGGAAAATTTTTTCCAGGTAAGCTTAAAAAAGATAAAGGTTCCCCTCACACATATGTGCTAGTCGTTTGCGACTCTAGGGGGCAGTGCTCATCTCTATTTCAAAGCCGAAGAGCCAGTGCTGTCCGAAGATGTCTCTGTGGTCATGTGCTTTCGAACTGCTAGGTTGGCAGAAGCTGGGACAAGTAACGGGAGCTTACCCCGTTATGTGGCACTAGGGATTCGAACAGCTGAGATGCCGACCTTTCAATCGACAACCTCAATGTCTTAGCCACTAAGCTACCGTGTCCCTCTTAATATCAGAATATTTCCAGTTAATATCCTGCACTTTACCTGCGAAAACCTTTTCACAGTCAAGAATATGTATTATTTTGGTCTGCTTTTTGGGAGGAAAAAGCCTTCCTCTTCCTCTTCATACTTTTCCCTTTCCTTTTGGTTCCTTCAGTTTTAGTGCTGCCCATAGTAGAATTCTATAATTATCTACACAAACTTTTTTAGCAACTCAATTGTTTCTGTCTCCTTAAATCAGTTGTGTCCAATCCTGGTAACTTTAAGACTTATGGATCAACTACCAAGCTGTTTCGAGAATTGTGGAAAATTCTGGTAGTTGAAGTTCACAAATCTCAAAATTCCCAAGGCTTTTCTGCCTTAAATACTTTCAAAATAGTATTAATGAGATATAAAGCCATTTTCTACTGGTGGGGTTTTTCAGATCATAGACATGTTGCCAGACCAGCTGTCTCTAGGTTGGAGATGTGTTGAGTTCACATTTTAGGGTGTTTCTCTGCATCTGAAGGTCCTCCTAGGAAACTACTTTGTTTCTTCTTCAATTTTCATTTACATTTCAGAAAATGGATCGGAACAGAGATGGTGTGGTGACTATTGATGAATTCATTGAATCCTGTCAGAAGGTAACACCATTGTCCTCCTGGCATTTTAATTCTTTATAGCAGTGAATAAGGAAAAAGGGCATAGCGGTGGTGCAGCGGATTAAAGTGCTGTTAAATGCTAGCACTTAGCTGCCAGCTGCCTGCAATTAGTGCAAGTTTGAATCTCACCAGGCTCAAGGTTGAATCAGCCTTCCATCCTTTCGAGGTAAGTAAATTGAGGACCCGGATTGTGGGGGCAATATGCCAACTTTGTATAGAACAATACCACTTAGGGGGGGCCGAAAGCCCTGATAAGCAGGTATATACAAAAAAGTATGCAGGCTATTGCTATAATGCATTGTAAGCCGCCCTGAGTCTACGGAGAAGGGCGGCATACAAATTGGACTAATAAATAAATAAATAATAACTAGCCAGTCCGATTCTTTGCTCAATAGATGAGAACTTTTTATCACCACCATCAGTGGGATCAAGATGTGATATTTCACTACTGGCTCTGGATTTATATTAATGGATGTATATTGTGACACAATTGGAGGAGTAATACAGGGCAGGTTGCGAGGGAAGAGAGCTGATACAATATCTTTAGTAACAGTAAAGCTATACCTTCTTAATTTCCCACTTTTTCTAAGGCCTTGATTCCATCTTTTCTCTGGCAGGATGAAAACATCATGAGTTCCATGAAGCTTTTTGACAATGTGATCTAGCTGACCACACCTGGAGCCAAGACCATCGTATACACACTAGGGCTTCTTGGTGTATCCTGAGGCACTCTTCCCTTGGCTGCATGGACAAAGCAGGCCCATTTTGTGGAGACAATACTCATGTATTCAAGATCCAACTGGGGTGGGATGGGGAATCCCTGCAAGGGGAATGAAATGGAAGTCATTGTCTGGATTCAATAAGGCTAAGTGAGGAGTGTGTCCTAGAATTTAAAGCTCTTATTCTTGGAAATTAACTACAAAATGAATTGTTGCCTCCCCACAAAAACTGCACTGACCTATCACTATATAATGTGCTTTTCCTTAAGACTTCTCAAAATCACGGCAACCCCACGATCCTGCATTAGGGCTTTCATACCCTCAAATGGCAATGTAAGCATCAATTTTTTTAAAACTCTTGTAAATGCACTCTTACCTTCAAAGAAGGGAGTCTATCTGATCTGCACCAAGGTTCTCACAGCACATGGAGTATTATTCTAATGCTTCCAACAAGTGGAGGCAATATTTTTCAGAGTTAAGCTATCTTGCAGTTCTGCTGTTACATTCAACGGAACTCAGCTTTTCTGGAGAAAACTGCAGAAGAATGGCATTTTGCTTTGAAATTTTTTTTGTTTGCATCCACACAAAAAACATGTGGTACTTTGTATCACTCCAGACTGAAGTGCAAAAGAACCATTTGCTTTTTTTTTTAGAAATCAGGAGATAAAATTACAAATTATAAATTATGTTCAGTTTGCTATTCAGAGAAAAAGTACTTAAGCAAATAATTGGGTCAAAACTTTTCATTGCTCCCTGTCTTAGTAAATAACGTGCAAACAAAAGTAGAAACAGAGAAATCTACTTAATGGAAATATTTAGGTCAGAATGCAATCTAAATCTGTTTCTATGTGGCCTCACTGGATGTGTCTCCAGATGATGATGTTATGATCTTACTATTAATTACTTTCTGCAGCTAGATACTCAACAGAAGTACCAAGAGCTCCAGCATCCTTAAATGAAAAACAAAGAGATCAGCTAAAAGTTTTGGATAGCAATATGCTTAATGCCATGGTAATATCTACGTGTGAGGGTTCTGGACTCTTGTGGCATTAGGGCAGAATTCAACATTGTGCCTTGTCTTGGAATTATATGTATAGGCAGATTACAAGCAGAAGTATTGTCGGATGGAAGGGGCATCATATGAGAGAAGTAGGAAAAATATATATGGGAAAACAGAGGAAGTTTTCCCTGGCTGGCTGTTCCTTTCCTATGCCAACAATCTCCTTTTTCTGCAAAGGAACTTTCCCTTAGCATTTGCAAAATGCTATTTCTGTGATTTTGTTTGCTGGTTTTGTTACTATAGCATTACCATGATAAACAGCCTATGGGCCCTTCGGTTGTCAAAGCATTACAAACAACGAACAACTTCAGAGCATGCTTGCTCCAAGGAAATGCCAGATTTTATACAGAATATAAAAGCAACACAGGAATGTTGAATAGGCACAACAGGGATGCAGTAAAAAGATGGTAATGGGGAAGTGCTAGGGAAATCATTAATAGAGGAACAAGTGATAAAATGTAGGTCATTTATAAAACACTTTGAAAAAAAGTGAAGTCTATTTTAAGGGCTTAAGTAAAAATAAAAATAAATACAAGGGTGCTGATAATAGAGCAGCTGTGTAAACTCAGGAGTACAACATGGAAGCTACATTAAAAAGGAAGAGAAGCAGTATGGAGTAAAAATACAAGGAAAGAGGAGAAACTTAACACTGAATACATTGACAATGGTCAATTTAAGGGAAAATGTAATACGGCAAGAGATGAGACCACTTGGGACATTCTGAATAGATCGGAGGAAAGATGCCCAGCAGGAGGGAATGAAGTAATGAAGATATTATACTGAATTAAAAAAAGAGGCAATAGGAAAATAGATAGGCTTTGTTATTTAAATTCAAAAGAAAACAAGCAGCAAACATGAAAATTCTAACAGAGGCAAAGCTGAATCATAACAGACAAAGAAGATACAAAGTATATAGTTATCACTATATACTACCTTTTCCCAAAATGATGCCCACAAATTGACTGGCTATTAGAGATCTGAAAAAATCTCGCCAGGCTCAAGGTTGACTCAGCCTTCCATCCTTTCTAAGGTAGGTAAATTGAGGACCCAGTTGTGGGGGCTATAAACTGACTTTGTATAAATATACAAAAAGGATGAAGGCTATTGCTTAGCACATTGTAAGCCGCCCTAAGTCTCCAGAGAAGGGCGGCATATAAATCAAATTTAAAAAAAAAATGTTTTGGACAATATTGTTATATCTCAAGAAACCCTGCAGAAATATTACAACAGTAGCTTTTGAGAACTCCCCATCAAGCATGGCCATATTATAGAAGTTGCAGTCTTAATAACTGAAAAGCATTAGATTGGGAAGATGCAAAGGTAATATTTAATAAATAGATGGCTATTTCTTACCTTAACTCCCCTGAAATAAACGGTTTGTTCTAATACACAAATATTAAATTTAATCCACATTTCTTTTGTAATGGCAGACTGCTCCGGTATTTCCTCTTAATAACCAGCCCTGATAACTTCTGATGTTTCTTTTTCAGTTTCAGATTTTTACCTCAGCTATTAATAATAATTAGGGTACCTAGTCACACAAAGTAAGCTCCAAGGATTTCTACTATAGGAACTGCAAGAGGAATAAATATTTCATGATTCCAAAAGAAGTGCAGGAAATATTGAATTGAGTCTAGAAATGGCATAGGCTGGCTCAGGATTTATTAGCTATGCAAACAGATTGCCATGTACATTGTAGCCACATATGGCTCTTCCCCTTCTTGAGATTATTTTACATTTTGGTAGTCCTTTACACCATCATATGTAAATTATTAAGGATCACTGGAATCTAGTTTCGTAGACCAAGTTCAGTATCACCCATTAAGATATTTTATTTTAATTTTCTTCAAAGAAACATTTTCTTAATATTTTGTAATTTTGTTTGATATAAAAAAACTTATTCTACTTACCATATTTTCTTAGTTTCCATACTTCATTTCCGCAATCTCCTTCAATGCTTCTGTTGGACTAACCTCAGATGAAAGTCAATTCAATGTTCTTTAATTCTCAAAGGCCTAAAATAGTAGCAAGGGAGAGAGAGAAAAATCACTTCAGTTCCCTGACCATCTCCAATGGCCACTCAGGTCAGCCAAAATAATTGGTATTGCCTTACTAATAGCTGCTTATTATTCTCTAATTTTCCTTACAACAGTTTTCTAAAGAGATATGTGCTATAATTGATATATGATGTCATCGGAATTAGCTGTTTCTGTATATTGGCCATTCAATTTAACATGCACAGCATATTACTATTAGGTTTTCCATACTGATAGGGACAGAAATGTCTTGCTGTGATAGGGAAGCTCAACACAGCATAGCATGGAGGAAAGCTACACTTTATGTTTCATGATTAATATAGAGAAATGCCACATGGTGGCAAGATATTTAAACTGGTACTGATAAATATAACTGGAGCAAAGTCAGAGGAGTAGCTTCTGGCATTTGCATTAGAGGAGTTCCTCAGCCAAGATGGATAGAAATATGACTGTGTATCATTCTCTTATACTATTATCAAAATAATTTATTTTTATTTTGCCTAACTAGAATATATTTCTTATTCAAAAACATGTAGGATTATCAATACTTATATAGCCCAATTTGCCATTCAAACCATTGCAGTCTTGCCTTTTTAATCAGCAGAAGATATTTTCCCACTCCCAAGTAAATAGTTATCATATACAGTAATTGTAATCGTGATTTCTTGGAACCAAGAACAACACAAGGATTTACTCAGAGTACTTTTTTTGTTGCTGGCCTATAGACAGGAATATTGGCAGACAAAAGCACAATCTGCATAACAATTAAATATATGCTATGAAAGGTTATGGAGATTCCACTCCGGCCCTCTTCCTGCATAGCAAGGATTCCAGACTGATTTACTCCTTGGGAAAGACCACCTTCCCTTCTGCAAGTCTGCACCACATTCTACCACAACATCTCATTTATAGGAAAGAAGGGAAATGAAGAAATGTGCATTGTGATGTCATAATGTAAATGTCACACTTTGTGTCAGATATTGGATCTTAAGCACTGTACATAATTGCCACCTAGAGTTGCCATGTGTGATATGGGTGGCTATATAAACCTGTTAAATAAATAAATGAAATATTTGCAACATTTATGTAATGACACCATTATGCACCTATCATCATTTTGGCATCATTACAGTTCGTTGCACATAGAGGTGAACTCATTCCTCTATTTTCTCTTAATTCAGATGCAATTTTAGATCTATAGGAAATTATCCTGTAAACAAATAAGGAACTCCACATCAATTTTCTGATCACAATGAATTCTACAGATCTTTTGCCATCTGGTTAAAATAAGGGCTTTATCCCCATTTGAGGAAGCAATTCTCCATGCAAGGGTATTTCACATTTGAAAATAGTGTCTTAGGCAATATATAAAATTTCAGTGAATGCAGATTGTCTTCCTAATATCCAAAAAAGTAAGTTTTCACAATTATGGATGGTACAATTTATGAATTTACTCACAATCACTTCTGCAGTGCATGTTTATGGGTAAAGTGAGAGTTTCAATTTGCTTTAGAGAAATGAACAAATTATTTTATAAAACAGGATATCATGTGCCCTTCTCATTTGGCAATACATTTGCTATTTTCCCCATCATATTGACCTGATTTGGTTCATAAATTGACTCTGCAAACCTACACAATTCCTTCTGAATTTGGTCTTTCCACATGTTCAAGTCTTATCATTGCCAATCAGCAGTCCATTAAACTAGACAGGGATGAAAGGATTGATAGCTCAATACATCTGGAAGGGTTAGTTTGCAAAAGTCTGTTCTTATCTATCTTTCAACCTGACATATTGGTTCAATATGTCTCCATATTATTTATTGATAATTGCAATTACAGTATGCTTTTGAGTAGATATTAAATACATGTGTGGGGCTATATTCAATTCTGGAAGTTGGAGACTGATGATTCTGTTGACTATTCCTTACTCACATACTAGCTGCTTCCTTCTACCTGTCTGTCATTACAATCAGTAGTGGGACCAAGCAGCCTAATTCCACTGCACAAGCTCTGCTATCAGCTTTGCATTTTCATCTGTATATTTTGTATAATAACAATCAGATATAACAATAAAATGCACACCTAATGGCTATGCACAAACACCATAGCCTCTGCTATTGTTTGCTTTGCTATATTCTTTTCATAATGAGTTTTGGGATAATCTGTCCTTCAAAGGGAATTTATACCGTACTCTTCCCTATTTTCTCTTTAATATCTCTTCTGCCTTGGTTCATCACCATGTTTCACTATAAGGTCATGAGATTTTCTAATAAAAATTCCACCTAAAGCCTGCTTTCAAAAGTATAGCACAATGCATTATAATCAATTTTACAGATTCTATTTAAACTTGTTTTTAAAACCTTTTGGTTGTATTTATAGATCTCTTTGCCCTTTGGCAGGGAATACGTAGCTGTTTTAATATTAGATTCTGATTCTTTTGACAAGTGAAACTTCTGGTTCCCCAAATTAGAAACTAATAGGTTCTAACTATATTTTGTATTGTAATACTGCCATCCCAACCATAATTAGAACATATCTAACACATGATGAAACTTGGATTCATTTTGTACTTTTAGACATTATCAGTTCAGGTATAATCACTCTCACAATTTGTCTGCAGAAAGAGTAAATATTTAGTTTCAAAACATTTCACTACAGCATCTACATTTTTCTAGATGAACATGCTATGTAAACCTATGCAAATATACATACGATCTCTATAAACATATGGAACATATAGAAACTATGCAACCACAACTTCTATTTTCCTTTTTGCTGGGGCTCATTAAAGGATGTGAAATTTTATTTCATAATACAATTCAATATTCCATTATTTTACTTACTATGCATTAAATCCCAACGGCATAAATCATGCAGATGCTCAAGATTTCATGATTCTTTTCCTCTAATAAACTATGATCTATTTTATTTCCTTTAAAAGTACATTTACAGTACATCCCATTTTTGTGAAATATGTTGGTAGCGTTGGGTTTTATCTAACCAAATTGCTAAAACTTACCGGTACCATGTTCTGTTGCCTTTTGAAGTACCTCTAAACAATTTCTGAATTGGAATGTTCTTTCTTTCATTTGACAATCCTCTAGAAACTCAGGACACAATACATATGATTAAATTCCTCATGCTGCAAATACATTTTATTTTTACAGCATTATGAAGTAGGTTAGACTGATTCAATGTAAGGTATCCAAGCAGCTTCGTGGCAATCTGAAGAATTTTCTAATAAGTATCCAAAAACAAATAAAATGCAAGTTCTTGTTTGTGTAATATCAAAATCAAAGAATGAAAAACAAAATAGCTATGCTGTCACAAGCTGGTGAAACTTATGTTGATATAAGAATTGATAAGTCACTTCTATTTTCAAAACTACAACGCATAAATTTGTACTCTGGAGTTATTTGATTGCAATTCTAGGCATCTAGGAGAAGACAGTCGATTTCAATTTTCCTTTTCAGAACTGGAAAATAAGTGCCAGTCTAGAAGAAAAAAAATCAACTTTTCTGGCTAAATTTTATATAAATTATATAGGATGCTGAAATAAGCTGCAGCTCACGAAAGTTTATGCCTTTTAATAAAATGTATTAGTTGGAAAAGATGCTTACTAGACTCCAGTTTTTTTTTACCTGTTCTGAATTCTCAACCTTGAAAAGTCAAAGAGTTGCACAAAAGTCACAAAAGACTTGAATTTAGGCCGGGAACATGGAGATCCAGGAGTCCAAAGCTACACACTCAACATAAGTAATTTGCAAGAAAACAGCAGCCAATCTTGGAGGATTTCTTTCTAAATTAGGCCAATGGCATCTTACTTCCAGATTAGCAATCTTCCAAGCAGTTTTTCAAGGACCAATTATTTTTATTTTTATTTCTATTATCTATTATCATCAGTACTTGATATTAGATAATATTTATTTTATTTAAAAGCATTTGTATCCCTGTTCCATTGAACCTTGGTAACTATATAAAATTACTACATATCTACATGCTGTAAACAGTATGAAGGCTACTAAGTATTTTACCATTCTCGCTATTATTTGTATCCCAACTTTATTATTTTTATAAATAACTCAAGTTGGTGAACATATCCAACACTTTCCAATACACATATCCAAGGATTATCAAATTAACAGAATTAAATTAGCTAGATTGGTATGGTTTTTACTAATTATATCCTCGATTCTCTCCTCGTTCTTCCTAATCCACCCAAACCACTATAGTTTATATCAGCATTGCCCTTTCCCTCGCGCAAGGAAACTCAGGGCTTGTCTGCGTGTTCAGGGGGGGAAAAAACATGACAGAAGGCAATTGCGAAGATGCCAGTTATTAACGGTCGAGCTGGAGTCGGAAAGTTTACATTTTTCCGGCTTGGACAGGAATAAAAGACAATATATTCGGGCAACGCATTTATCCTGGAGAGAGAAGCCCCTTCGCTGAAAATTTGAAACAGGGAAATTATTGAACAAGCGAAACAAATTAATGTCCCTTTCCATGCTTTGGGGCAGGATTTTTTACAGCTTAAAACACGGCAACCGGAAAGCTTTCCGGTGTACCGGTAAAACACAACATTTCTAGTATGTATTGCTGAATTATTTCATTTTTTATCTTGTGGGTTAAGGAATCGGTTGAAGGAATGCCATATTTTCCTTAGGCGCCGTCAATGTTGCTCAGCAACCAGACACAAAATATGTCCTCCTCCTCAACCGCTCCGCCTCCTCAACCGCAAGGAAACGAAAGTAACGCGGAAGGACGGCGCTGAACTTTTCGGCCTGCACAAGACTCCGCCCCCTTGCACAACATTAGCCTAAACAAAATTATCACTCCCTTTCGCGCTTTAAATTCTGCGCTTGCGCTTTAACGCCGGCTACTTTGTTTATTTTCCTTCTCACTTGCGCCGTACCGCCCCCGGAGTCTGTCCGGTAACTACGCATGCGCTCCAATGCCTCGCTGCGAAGCCAACGCCTATCACATGCGCAGTCGAGCAAGGCTTCATTTTTTGCGCGTGCGTACAGGCGCGTCCCTGCGCCTCTGACCCTGTTAAGCATGCGCAGTTAGTAGCCTGCGAGCCCCTCACGCCTGCGCTGTAAGGTTTTTTCCGTCAGTTCTGCCCCCCACCCTTACAATAGCCCGTTCGTTCTCTACTGAAGCCAGGGTTGTGTTTGAGTGGTTCGTTCGCGATTCCTGTCTTTTGGCTGGCGCGCGGAGGGAAGAGCGGTGGAGCAGCACGTGATCATCAGCCGCGGCTCCGGTTGGAAAACGAGGTTGCGGAGCGGTTGGTTCTGGCTTGGACCAGTTGGGGCTGGTTTTCTCCGCGCAAGCGCAGCCTACCCTGGTTAGAGTGCAGGGAAGGGCGATGGCGGCGGACGGTAGCCCTGGAGCGGATCTGGCTGGGATGGTGGCTGAAACGCGGGGGGAATCTCCGGGCACCTCCGTTCCTACTTCTACGACCGTCTCCTCGCCCCGAAGTGAGTCGCCCCCTACAAGACCGGACCCCTCGGGCCCAGAAGCGGTTCCCGAGGATGGCTCCGGAGCTGTGGGCAATGCGGGAGCGCGGCGATTCCTCTGCGGCGTTGTGGAAGGTAATGGCAGAGAGCTCGGAAAGTGGAAAGAGCGCTGAAAAAAAGGACCCGCCGTTCGAACAAAGCGTTGCTTTCCCCGCACCCCCGCCGCCGCCTTCCTTACTCTTCACCTCTTTGTGTAGCGCCTGACTCCGCCCTAGCAGTAAAATCTGGCGGCGGCGGCAGCGGAGGTTTTAACTTGGCTCCTTTTTCTCCCCTTCCCAGTTTCAATTGATCACTTTCTGTGATCTTGGCCCGATGATTAACATGGTCTTTAAAAGAAGAGTCACAGATTGAATTGTTTGCGAAGCGCTTTTTGTGTATAAACTGTTTTTTTTTTAAGGTTACAGCAATATATTAAATTTCTAGGTTAGGTTCTAAAGTTAAATGTTGGGCGCATGGATAAAAAACGCAAAATAATATAGAGGTGGGTGCATCCTCTGAAGATTAATTTATCTGAGCTGCAAACTTTCTGGGAATATTTAGCAGATTGTTCCCACTAGTAGGCTATAGTGTTAACTCCATCTAATAAAGACGGTTGATGCAGATAGATTTGTGCTCACACCCAAGATGGCCTGTGAGACCTGATATAAAATCTTAGATTGATCATATCTGCTTATTCGCTCAGGCTTTTTTCCTAAGCAAAAATGATAAATAATCTTCCATGTGTTTGTTTTAACCAATTGCTAAAAATACTGAGATTTTCTTATTTTATTCTAACAGATGTGTGTTGTATTGATATTTTATTATCTTTGGTTTTTGTCTTTTCAATACATTGAAAGCAGTAACTTTATTTTTAAAATGACAATTTCGGGGTGCTTTCATTGGATATACATAATTGGTTATTTTAACATTAAAGGTCCATATGATATAATTACTAGAATTACTGTTGCCTACAAAAATAGACTACTGCAGATTTAGGAAATATTTTTGCATAGATAATTGTATCATTTTCTATTCTAGAGTGAGCCTAAAACATATAGCTAAGGATATCATTCAAATCTTGAATTGGTTTTCTTTCTACCCACATAGTAATCATATTGGCTGCAGTTACAGTTTGTTTTATTGGCTTGCGCTATAGCAGAATTTTTATATCAGAACAGAGAAAAGCAGTGATATATAAAGATGAAAAATAAGGTTGTGTTCAATTTTTGTAATATGGTTAATATGGAGGAAGATGCATCTAGGTTAATAATTGCTTTGTGCAATATTCAGGAACAATAGAATTTGCCTTTTTTAGAATAAGAAACTTTTGATAAAAATGACAGATAGATGGCTTTGACAACCTTGGAAGGAGCATAATAGCTTCCCATGCTGGCAATTGTTGAAATGTTTGTGCTTATAATTATAGGAACTTAAAAGATTTCAATCTATTTTAATATAAACATTCTGTATTATATGTAGCATTTATTCTGAATTATGCTGGGATTTTTATCAACAAAATGAAGAAAAAATACAGAATAGATTTACAATGGCCATTAAAAAAAGATGGTAAATAATAAAAGCACATTTTTTTTGTTGGTGAACTGATGTATATAGAAATAGATGCTCCTCTCAGTTTTGGGAGATGGAGTTGTCTCTAGCTATTTGGATTAACCACCTTATTGGTGATTGTGATCCTATTTTGAATATTCACATTTTTGAGATTAGTAGTTAAAAAGACACTTGTTGAAGTAAACTGTCTCATGGATCCAGTCAGGACAAAATACATGCCTGAAGAAGCATAATCTGTGGTTTTGGAATCATGGAGGAGATACTCTTCCACTTTCACCTCAGAGGACCCTGACAATGCTAGAGGCTTCCATTTTTAATGGATGTGTGCTGAAAGACTTAGTATCAAAACAAGATCAGAACAAGAGAGGTAATCTCTGAGAGTTACATCAAGACTTGTAACAATGTTACATTAACATTTTGACTCATTCTTTCTAGCATAGTAGCCACATGGAGGTCTGTGGGAGAAGATGTGGCTATGATAACTAATACCAGTGTATTAGATTGGTATTAAATCTGAACAGATTTTCAGATAGACATTATTTCAAAAGCTTATTAATTTTTATTCAGATACATTGGGACAAATCCTAGTGAATAATTTTTATTCAGGAAAAGTTGGAGGATGTTTTTATATAATCATACTAATTTATATAGATTAATTCTCCAGTGCCTTTTAAACCATTAAACCTTACTGTTAGTTTATTCCTGAAGTGTATGTGCAATTTTGCAATAATCTTGGATCTGAGGCCACTGTTGGAAGATCAGGTGGCAGCTGTATATTCCTTCATATACCTTAAGTGTTTATTTTTTGTTATATAGGGATGCCCTGAAATGTTTAGAAAGTACCATACAGGTAATGCAAAATATGGCAGTTATATTGTTGAATGATATGTATTTTACAGGGTGTGTAATAGTTTTGAATTAGCTTTATTCAAGGTTTCCTTTGAGCTCAATTAATTTATAAAGCTCTAAACTGCTCAGGGCAAAACTTAACTGAATGACTTGTACTTTTTAAATGAATGTTCACATAATTTTTGAGTGCTATTGTTCATTTAATTTTTTAAAATGCTAAACATCTTCAATCTGCCTTTATCTTTCTACAATAAAAAAAGCTGGGTGACTATGGCCAGTCACACACACTCAGCCCAACTCACCTCGGAGAGGAGTTGTTGCGAAGAAAATAGGAGGAAGAAGGAGTATTATGTATGCCGCCTTGAATTACTTATATGGTAATAAAGGGCGGATAACAATCTAATAAATAAAAACTAAAAAGCAACAATTTGGCAATCTAATAAAACACTCAAAGACAAATGAATCATTTAATTTTTTAAAAACAAATGATGGAATCTTTTAGATTCTAGTTAATACATTTCTAAAACAGGGTGCTATTGCTGCAGAAAATACTGATCTCACCCATCTTAAGTACTTCATAGTATGGGTTTGTGAGAAGGAATACTCTCGTGAATCTTAAACTATTGGTAAGTAATATGGATGAAGCAGTGTTTCAAATAACAGTTCAAAAAAATTTCAGTAATCATTCTTTTGACAAACAACTCACATGCCACAGTAAAAAACCAATTAAGTCTTAAAGTTGCCAAGGTTGGAGATCCCTGACCTAAACCATTTTAAGTAGTATTTAATCCAGGAGAATTCCTAAATTCCACTCTTGTTCTTCAAAGTAGTACACTCCTGTCTGCTGTTACATCTGTTCACATAAAATATCTGTTTCAACTATTTCTCACAGGTGCAGAAATTAGGTAGGCAATGCAAGATTATAAATTCTATTTCATATGAATATTATGAAAACAAGGATTTGGTCAAAGCTTTCTGTTGCGGAGGTTGATTATTTCAAAATAATTTTAATACTTAAATTTATACCTTCAATATTTCTTACAGGTTTTTATGGAAGACCTTGGATTATGGAACAAAGAAAGGAGCTTTTTAGAAGGTATATGCCATCATGTTTGTTCTGCAGTTTTATGCTATGTAATTATTTGGTTGTCCAAAAATGCAATTAAAGCATAGATTTAAAGAATCAAACAATAAACAGTAAGATATTACAAAATTCTGTAATTCTTGGGCCTTTGTTATTTTGCAAAAGACTTATAAATGGATGTCACTTTATGACTAATAAATCTATTACTTGTGGTTTAAAAGCATGCAACTGCTTTTACTTTTTCTTCCCTTAATTTTTTTTTAAAAGCAGGTTCCAGCAAATAAAGTTAAAGCAATATTATACCTTATGCTTCAGAATTGTATTTCACATTCCAATGGCTTACTTTGGCTTCAGGTGGTTTGGAGAAATTGGTCCAATTCTGTTGATATTAGGAACATGATTCTGAATGAAGATCCATCCACAAATAAATGACACAATCATTAGCATTATCAGCAGTAAAAACATAAACTTTACGAGGCAGGAACAGGGATATCTGAGAAATAAATAAAGGGATTGCATATCCCATCCTTCACTGATGTGATACACATTTTTCATTGCCTCTATCCACAATAAATACCCTTCTTGGGAGTATTCTGCTGAAATAGAATTTAATTCAGCTAAGATTCTTCTTTTTGGCAACTGCAGACATAAACCTTACCATAATAAACTTAATCAAGATAAGGTGATTATAATCTAAGCATCAGTATACTAAATTGGTTATGAAAATGTCTGTTAGGAACAGTGTTCTCTCTTTGCAATATTAAGTATGTGGGCTGGCAATGCTGCCAGATTGGAATGACTCAATAATTTGAAATACGAATAATATCAGTAATCTGAAGTGACATCTATTGTCCATAATGCATTTATTCAGCTCCAATTTATAAACTCTCTACATATTCTTGACTGCTATTAATCACATTGTTCTAGCTTTTAAATGAGTCACTGTAATATTCAGTGAAGGATCCTTTTGAAACTGTAATTTTCATCCTATTTCAAAGAGCTAGTTGTTAGTTTTTAAAGTTATGAATAGTATGGGACATTATAGCAAGCAGTCTAACGAGCTTTCTAATTTTTTTTTAGTATTTTTCTATATTATATTTTGTTGATATAGGAAATGTTTTTTTTTTCTGTTGCACTTATGATACCATGAAATCTGCTTCCACAATGTTTATTCAGCTCCTGGCCTTCACAAACGATTTGGGAAACAATTATTTTTTTCCCTTTGAAAAATAGTAATTGTTTCACCTTTCTATGCCATGACCTGAAGAGGGCTGTGCACAGGAGATGCACTCACAATCTGAAAGATTTGGAAAGCTTGTGCAAGGAAGAGTAGGCAAAGATTCCCAAGGCAAGATAGGTTTCTACCCCAAAAGACTGAATGCTGTCATAAAATAAAAAGATGCTTCAACGAAGTATTACCATAGTTTTCGCACTATAAGACACACTGGATCATAAGACGCACATTAGCTTTAGAGGAGGAAAACAAGGGGGAAAAAATTTGCCTCTGCCTCCCAGCATCTATCTGGTATTCATCTGGCTAGCGTCCTTGCAGCACACAGCCTGGTCAGCTTCAACACACATTATCGCAGCCCCAGCATGTGGCTCGTCAGGGCTCTGCTCTGTTGCACCCACCACCAGTCAGCTGAGCTGCTGCTGCCACCGGGGAACGCTGGTCTTCGCTACCGAGTAGCTGATCGGCGGTTGGATCAGCCTTCTGGAATAATGCTGATTAGCTATTCTAGGCAGCGGGGATCATTGGTGGTGATAGGGTTAGATTGGGAGGCTGATCCAACTGTTGATCAGCTGATTGGCAACAAAGGCTCCAGCATTCTCCGGCGGCAGCAGCAGCTCAGCTGACTAGTGGTGGGTGCAACAGCCTTGATGAGCCATGTGCTGCCGGCGGCAAATGGTGGCAGTGGTAACAGGCTGTAGTGACAGACACCACCACCGTACCAGCCCCCTTCTCCCCGCTGTACTATTCGCTCTATAAGATGCACAGACATTTCCACCCGCTTTTGGGGGGGGGGTGCTTCTTATAGTGTAAAGAATACTGTAGTTTAGGGATGCAATACATTATTGCAAGATATTTATTTTTTCCTCTAAAAGATTTCAGTTTGTTTTTCAGTTGAATTGTTCAGTTTATATGTTATATTAAAAGTGGAAAAAATTCTGAAATGATTTATCTTGGTGTATTTTTTTTTTTACATCTCAAAAATCTGGTATTAACAAGGATGTGTTGATTTTTATATCCACTGTGTAGTATTGTATAAGTATTACAACTGGTAGTGTACAATTCACCATAGTTGAAGAGCAGTTGCATTCTCATCTTTATACTTTTTAAAAAATCTTTTAACCTTATAGACTTCAGAAATGGGGACTAAATACTTACCTATATGCTCCGAAAGATGACTACAAGCACCGTATGTTTTGGCGAGAAATGTATTCCGTAGAGGAAGCTGGTAATTAACCTCTTTGAATTTTCAAAATTTATTCAATAAGAAGTGGTAATGAAAGAACAGTGTTGTCTTACCTTAAATGGACATTGTTTATAGGTAGTCCTCAGCATTCAATAGCAATTTTCACTGGGATTACCATTACTAAACAATGGGATCGCAAAGTGTGATGTCATGTAACTACGCGGCTTAAGGATGGCAATTCTGGCAGTCCCAGTTGCCATTGTTTAATGCAAAAAATGCATGTTTTCAAATGAGGACCTCATGTGAATTTCCAATTTCTTGCATGCTGTTCTAAGCTGACCCTGCTTGTGGGAAAGCAGCAGGGAATGTTGAAAATGCAGTTACATGACTGCTACAATGGCTGGAACATCAAGGATTGGTTGTAAGTACCACTTGTTCAGCATCATCGTAACTTTGGTCACTGAAGAATTAATTGTAAGATGAGAACTGCTTGTATTTCATTATTCATTCTCCCATTTCTTTGTTCAGTTTTCATTCTGGCACTTGTCAGGCTTACAGAAGTTTTTGTATTATATACCAACAGACTTCTTGCTATAATACCAGGAAAGAAAAACCATATGTAACCATGTCAACTTCGTAATGTCTTTCAAATGGAAAAGGGGGAAGAATACAATGCTGTGGAGCCTGTGCTTCTAGCTGACATCTTTTCTGGCTCTGAAAGCCCGAAGCAGATGTAACATAAATATAACACATCTTCTTAATGTGTTTCCAAATATGCATGCTATAATTGGAATCTAATTTGAATATAAATTTATGTGTTTCTACAATCAACCAAAACTACACAAACCTATTCTGACATATTCTGTCATACAAACATAGAGCTGGGCATCGACATACAACTTATCAAAAGAACATCAGGAAAAATAAAGATTTACAGATAGTATTTGTTTAGTAACCATAGCTGAGACCCGCAGCTCTGTCTTTAAGTGAAACAGTTAAGTAGGAAATCATGTAACCGTTTCCTACAGTATTTCCCCTCTCCCTTTACAATGCTTCCCCCAGGGTTAGGATAGCCAGCTCACAGCTGCTATCTGTAACTGACGACTATAGTAATCAGTTTTTACATTTTTGACTTGTTTGCCTCCTAACAATTTTATTTCAGCTTCTTATTTCTCAACTTCCCTCACCCTTGAAATGATATGTAGGCAATCTTTACTGTGAACCATTACACACACACCCGCCCCCAGCAGAGAGATTGGAGGGGAAGAGATTACAATAGAATAAGCAAGCACAGAAAGGGAAATACATTGGACTGTGTATGTAGTGCACTTCTGGCTCCCAGCCCTGAGTGTGTTCAGGACTGTTGGGACCATTGCATTCATTTTGATGTGTATTCTCCAATGTGTGCCTGATTACTGTTGTAATCCCTTCCTCTCCAATCTATCTGCTGTTTAAAAAAGGGGGGGAGTCTGATACAGGACAATGTGTACTAACAAATGACAGTCACATGAGTAAAAGTGCTGCAAAGGTTATAAATACATGTCATAGATTCACTATCGCTGCACTAATGAAATTAGTGCACAATTAATTAATGTATTAATTAATGCTGCACAAATTAGCTAATGAAGCAATCACAGTACTATTCTAGACCCAGTCTAATGGAATATAGAAATATCAAAATACTGAAACTCATTGACATACCAGTTTAATTATTAAATTTACTAACAGATCAAGGGGATCTGAATGAGACCCCTCCTTTCAAGATGTATAGCAGAAGCAGTAATACAACAATTAAAAACCAATGCTTCTGTTAATACAACCAACCTATATCATAATCGAAAAAGAACAGATAGAAAACCAAATAACCTAAACAACCACGCATTTGATGGTATCATTTTAGTACAAGAAGCAAATACCAAACTATATTTTCTAGATGTCCTCATTAGCAAAAAAATGTGATACTTGAGACCAAAGTCCAAAGAAAAGTTACTCACATAAACCAAATTTAATAGTTAAATTCACCTGCACATTTAAAAACTTGCATCAAAATCATATTATGAGCCACGGTGGCACATGGTGGTTAGAGTGCAGTACTGCAGGTTACTTCTGCTGCCTGCAATTTGGCAGTTCAAATTTCACCAGGCTCAAGGTTGACTCAGCCTTCCATCCTTCCAAGGTGGGTGAAATTAGGATCCAAACTGTTGTGGGCAATACGTTGACTGTAAACCACTTAGAGAGGGCTGTAAAGTAGTATATGCCTAAATGCTACTGCTAAATGTTATTGCTATGTGGGTTATAATATATTGCAATACAAAAGAACTACAAAATAAAATTAAATACTTGCAAAACTTTCTTCAACACAACTTTATCAGAAAGTTGTTTACCTAATTGAATGTAACACAGAAATCATAATTCATCAAAAGGATCGTCCTCCCTTACATCAAAGGTGTTTCAGTATCTACCAATAGGCTTCTCAGGCCATTTGTAATAACTAGCTTAATATTCTTTGTAAACCCCAATTAATATCTTCCTTAATCACTTTTAAAATATATAAAAATAAAACTAGTTATCTACAGTTCATGGTAATATATTCAACATGATGTATATAAAATATTTAAATGATATATATGAGATATTATAATATTTGATGAAATAAATTAACTTATGGTCAACTCCTGTTAAAATAATTGGTTTCTATTTCTAGAACAGCTCATGACACTGATTGCAGCAGCTCAAGAATATGAGATTGAATTTATTTATGCCATTTCCCCTGGACTTGATATTACTTTCTCAAATCCTAAAGAAGTATCTACATTGAAACGCAAGCTAGATCAGGTATTGACCATTTGTGCATATTATGTTGTTTAAAATGTTAATGAAATCATAATTAAAATAATTATAGTATAACTATTCCTAGGAAGCATTGTTTGAAATACTGGGCACTATTTTGCTAACTTGCAATATGGATTATTGGTTGTAGCCTAGGCCTATTGTTGCAGCAATGGAAATCTGACATGAATCAAATAATTAGAACAATTGTAGTTATTTTTATAGCTAACAAACTTGAAATTTATTATATATACTCATTAAATACTATCAAGCAATGTTCTGCTTTTCTTTTCTTCCTTTATTCTTCCTGTGTAAACCTATGTGCAATTGAAATGGGGGTGAGGGGAGTCTTGGCTAGGGGGTGAGGTTTTTTTATCTGAACTGTAGAGGTAAAAATAAAATAACCTTTGAAATAGGTTTGCTAATTCTTAATTTCAGTGCTCAGAATTTTGTCTTTCTTTTAGGTTTCTCAGTTTGGTTGCAAATGTTTTGCATTATTGTTTGATGACATTGATCACAATATGTGTGCAGCAGATAAAGAAGTGTTCAGCTCCTTTGCCCATGCTCAGGTTTCAATCACCAATGAAATCTATCAGTATCTAGGAGAACCAGAAACATTCCTCTTCTGCCCCACAGGTAAGCTGCTAAGTCAAATTCTGAATCATAGGAAAGGCAACTCCCTTTTAGGAGGTGCGGCAAGCAGAGCTCCACCTGCACTCTGTTACCAGTTTGCACGATTCCTTGCTGATAGTTATTCAGGTGGGCAATCTCTTGATTCTCCATGGACAGATTCTGTGGTGATGAAGACAGCACCTTGACATGTTACTTGGAAGTCATGTTAGCCTATGGACTCACAGAAAGTGAAGACGGTGCTCTGATAAAAACTCAACCACTTGTTGCTTGGATTCCCTTCCTGATTCCTTCAGGGGTCGTGTACATAGATTATTAATACTTCATTTCAAGAGCAATGTTATCTGCAACCAATGCTTGGTTGCTTGTTATTATTGTGCGTCTCTGAGAGTCTTGTAATTGAAGTTTGTAGAAATATATATAAATAAATAAAAATAGAATAGCCAATTACTCTGTTGTATTTAATCCTTTTAATCTCTTTTTGGAGACATTTATGTTGTTGATAGATGAGTACTTTATAAAATCACAGCTTTCGTCTCTACATCTTTGATTAATACTAGAAACATACATTGTGTTCCCAAATGGAGATCTTTATTCACTCCAATAACTATATTCATCAATTGATCTTTTGGAAGACATTGAAAACAATGTTTAGAAAGAGCAGATATCTCTAATGCTATCAAAGTGGTTCCTATGGAAGAGCTTTTATTATAATTTATATGAAAGGCTAGTTATCCACTGAGGATGGAGCAGAAAACAGGCATGTTAAGACTCCTACATCTTGGAAAGTAGCCTGTCTTGACTCAGCTTTGCATTCTGATAACAAGGAGAGGCCTTTTTTCTTCTCAACTTCATTTCAGTCAACAGGCAATAGGAAATAACAAGAAGCAGAAGATGGAGCAGCTTCATCAATCTCTAAAATAGATGATAACGCTGTTTGTTTTTCTCTCTTTACTCTCTCCCCTTCTAGCCTGGATGGCTCCTCTTCCTTATCTTTTTGCTGTATTGAGTTGCTGTTCATTTTCTGCTTGAGATCCTATATGAAATCACAATATCTATTTCAATAGAAGAGTCATAAGGAGTGCTTCTTCAATTGTGGTTTGATAGAAAAGATCCATCCAATAGGCCATAGAGTTGCCTTTAGCTATCCTCTGGAAGTTCCACAAAGCTGTAGACCAGTCTTGGTGAACTTTTCAGCACCAAGTGCACATCCGGGGGAGTGCTGGAAACTAGAAGAGCAGCTCCCCAGCATGCATGCGCAGGAGCAACAGAACCAGAAGAGCAGTTCCCTGGCGCGCACCAGGAAGCTGAGCTTCCGGTTTCTAGTGTGTGCATGCACGCCAGTCACCTGGTCTTCTGGTTTCTGGCATGCATGCTTGCGCATAGACAAGCTGGCTGGCGCGCATTTGCGGGCTAGAAACTGGAAGCTCAGCTTCCTGGTGCATGCATGCGTGCCAGGGAGCTGCTCTTCAGACTCCGGCGCATGCGTGAAGACCAGCTGGCCAGCGTGCATATGTGCACTGGAACCCAGAAGAGCAACGGGTGACGGCTGGCATGCCTGGAGAGATGGCTCTGCATGCCACTTCCGGCACATGTGCAATAGGTTCACCTTCATGGCTGTAGACTGATATGAGGCATGGATGCATTGGTATGTTGGTTGAAGCCTGAACATCATTAATTCCAGTAGCCTATTCAATGTATGCCATAGTCCTTTCTTAGAGGATGATAAATGATTCCCCACCCCTGAAATCCATTGGCACCTATCTGGTGCCAATTTGCCTTGATAGTAGCATGGAATAAACTTGCAATGCTTTTGATCTCTGTATTGGTTCCTGATTTCTTCCTTCAGAGTTTGGATCTTACGGTGCTCCTCTTTATTATCTACATGAAATCACTGGTTGAGGTCATTTGCCAGCACAGGGTGTGCTCCCATCAGTATGCTGATCATACCCATTTCTAGCTGGGCAAGTGATGCTATTTCATTTCTGATCCAATTGATGGAGAGTTTGGCTAGGAACTAGCCAGTTCCAATTCAACCCTAGCAAGACAGTCATTTTCAGCTACAATTTATAGTACTGATTATCACCTTTAAGCTCTGCATTGCACAGGGCCATGTTAATTTTTAGGACTGCCTCTTCATGAGAATACTTCCTTGCCCATCAGGTTAGATAGGATGGACATGTTCAAGGTCACTTCCCTTAAATCTGCTGGGACTGAGGAAGCAAGCCTTTTCCAAAATAGCCTTTGACTTGTGGAACCTCTGGGATTCAGCAGTTCCCTCACCTTTTAGCAATCTGAAAACCTGTTAAAAAAAAAAAAAAAGCTTTTCCCACAGGCATTGCATAAGGTGAGACTGGGGCCTGAGGCTTGTGTTTTTTGTTGGATTGGTTAAATGCCAGATTTTTGGTTTTTTACTTTTTTTATTCTTGTGAGCCACCCAGAGTTGTGTTGAGTTATATTTCATAGGATGGGTGGCCATATACATTGTCTAATGAATGAATGAATGCTTTTTTCACTGCATAATTCATTGGATTTTAACAAATTTATTAAAAAAAACTAGAAAAGATAAAGTAACTCGACATATATTTTTAATTTTGAAATTCCCTTTCAGCCTATAAAGTTACAGAGAGCACAACTGATGGTAAAACATCTTTGACTATGCTATACCATATTAAATTACTGTTACAAAGTTAATACAGTTATTAATTATAAAATTGGATATATGCTTTATATTGCTTGTTCCAGGAATAGCTTTTCACATCTTCATATGTTTCTTAGAATTCAGAAGAAACTGTTGCAAGATTGAAAGCTTAAAATATTTTTTTCTTGAAATATTTATTGTTTTCATGTTTTCTGGAACAGAATTGACAAACTATCAAACTATAATTTAGATATTTATACATTACCTAATATATCTACTCTGAAAAGATCCAAAAATGTGGAGTAAGTGAACGTGTTTCTTGTGTGCAAGGACCATTCAAAACTAGCTGTTCTGTGCGTGGAATATTTTGCATATCCTTATTTTTAACTCTGAAAGCTAACTTTTTTTACTTGAAAAATGCTGTGATAAACTTCTGGATTCTCTTAGAACTGTAAAATGAATAGCCAGAAAGTCTAGTCTGTTCTTGCAGTGGGTTCCCAATCCATTCAAAATACAATACTGATGCTTTTTTTTTTGTCTGTATTTTATTTTTATTTGTATATTAATTAAATTTATATGCCATTCATCTTGCAGCTTGATTATATTGTAAATATTTTAGGCAATTTTAGCCAATATTAAGATATATAGATACATAATTCATATATCTGGTTTCCAATGCCTACAGTAATTCTCTTGGCAGGATATCTAGCAGTACCTGAAAGTACTCTTGCCTGTTTTGGGCTTTCAACTTAAAAATGTTTTTTTTCTCTCTTCCAGAATATTGTGGCACTTTCTGTTATCCAAATGTTGCTCAGTCTCCTTACTTGCGAACTGTAGGAGAAAAACTGCTGCTAGCAATTGATGTATTATGGACAGGTGAGCATCAGTATTCTGCTCTAATTTGAGCAAGGATCGCCAGCTTAATTTAGCCTTTTTAAATGAAAATTTTAGTGCAATTTTTACATGTTATTATAAACAGTGTCCACATTTTTAAATCCACCTATTTCATTTTAGGTCCCAAAGTGGTATCTAAAGACATTTCAGTGGAGTCTATTGAGGAGGTTTCAAAAATAATTCGCAGAGCTCCTGTTATCTGGGACAACATTCATGCTAATGACTATGATCAGAAAAGACTGTTTCTTGGGCCGTATAAAGGCCGATCAACAGAACTCATACCACGCTTAAAAGGGGTCCTGACTAATCCGAACTGTGAATTTGAAGCTAATTTTGTTGCAATTCACACTCTTGCAACTTGGTACAAATCCAACATGAATGGAGTGAGGAAAGATGTTGTGATGAGTAAGTTTATTGAATGCATAATGCATACTGTCTTATGTAATAATGGTTATTTATGTATCTAATTTACATAGCTGCCCAGCTCACTGAAAGCAACTCTGGACGGCAAACAAAGATTTATAGGAAGATTTACATTCAAATCAAATGGCTTTCTTTAGGAAATATGATGCATTGTCTAACATGAAAATATATTGTTGATAGTTGGCAAGGAAAATTTTGCAATCTACTTAATATTTAAAAAGGCTGTTAACTCTTTACCAACTATGGTAAAGAGTGAAATTCAATGATCAGAAACCATCCAGATAATGCTGAATTAAACATGTAACTTGACCTAGGTTTACTGGTTTAAAATTGTAACTGACATTTGGAATACGGTGGCTCCCCAGAGCTGGTATTAATGAAGCTTTCAAGCATGTTGACAAAAAAGAATAATGAAAGGGGAAAATAAAAGGGGAAAATAATGAAAGGGAAAAAACCCAAAAGAAAATAATTAATTAAATGTTATTAGTGAACATGATTACATGATTACTAGTTGGGATTTCTTACTAAAGACTTCAATTGTTGATTTTTATGCAAAACATCCAAATTCTATCTATTCTGGAATTATTAATTTGGAGCAAATTTTATCTGGCTGCTGTAGGACTGCCTTGCATAGTCAGTTTTAATAACTTTAAAGGTCAAACTTTAGAACAATTGCAAATTATGTTACTTTATTGCAGAATTATATTAATCTTAAAATGGCAGGTGGTATTAACGATTAAAGGATTCTATTTAAATGCAAACACAGCAATTTTGATTGTAGTTTTCACCATTTAATATGCTATTTCCTGTGTTTTCTGCAGCTGACACTGAAGACAGTACAGTGTCAATCCAGATTAAACTAGAAAATGAAGGAAGTGATGAAGATATTGAAACAGATGTTCTTTATAGCCCACAGATGGCTTTGAAGTTATCATTAACAGAATGGCTGCAGGAATTTGCAGTACCCCATCAATATAGCAGTAAGAAAGATTTATAGCTTTGTTTCAGCTTTAAGCTTAAATGGAATGAAGAATGTTCTTCAAATGAACGATGACTTTCATGCTCTCAGGAAACAAAATGCTAAAGAAAATTCCTGTGTTGTTATTTTAGTTTAAAAAGAAATATTTTTCTTTGGAATAAATTTTGCTTAATTGAATCTCCTTTGCCTCCACATTCCCCTCAACTAAGTGTAGGACATGGAGCACTGACATAACCTTTTAAATCGAGTCTTTGTGTCTTACTGGCTTGAAAAAGTGAAGTATTAAGAACACAGAGCACACACAATACAGCATACCTTATCCTCTTTTGAGCTCAAATTGTTTTGTAAACTCTAACCAATTACAATAATACACAATTAAATGATTTTCAATTTGAGTCTAGATAACAATCCTTGGATTTCTCTCCATCTTAATATTATGACTGAGTATAAGACTGTTTTTCATGTAGCTTGATACTATTCACTGTACCTATTTATTATGTATTCTTTTCCCTCTGGAGAAATAGGTACAATTTTTTTTTTTTAATTTGATTTATATGCCGCCCTTCTCCGGAGACTCAGGGCGGCTTACAATGCGTTAAGCAATAGCCTTCATACTTTTGTATATTTATACAAAGTCAGCTTATTGCCCCCACAAACTGGGTCCTCATTTAACCTACCTTAGAAAGGATGGAAGGCTGAGTCAACCTTGAGCCAGGTAAGATTCGAACCTGCTGTAATTGCAGGCAGCTGTGTTAATAACAGGGTGTTTTAAACCACTGTACTACCAAGGCTCCTTTAGAGACAAAGAGTGAAATGAACATGTAACTTACTGGATGACTTTAGCTCATCCACTATATATCCTGATCAAACCTTTCTGGAAGTATTCTTGTGAGATAAAATGAAAGACTGTCATCTATGCTCCCATAAGATTCCCAGTGGGAAAATAGGATATAAATATAATGCAAAATAAGTAATATATCATTCTGTCTAGTACTTTTGTTTGATAGATTTGTGAATTATCTTTTCCTCCATAAGCTCAAGGTGGCAGATGTAGGGTTCTTGCTCAAACTTCATTTTATCCCCACAATAGAGTTCTTTAAAGTAGGATGAACTGGGATATCTAGTCAGTTTCCGGGGCTAAGGGTGGACTTGAACTCTGGTGCTCACAACCCTAGTTTGAAATTTTAAACACAATGAACATTCGTTATAATGATTTTATAGGTTGTGATATAATGATCCTTTAGTGCAGCAGGCCCCAACCTTTTGGGCACTAGGGACCAGTTCCATGGGGAGAGGTTTTTCCCCAAACCGGAGGGGATGTGGTTTTGTGTGCTGCCTGCATCCAGCAGATGGGATTTCCCTTGTTTGTGTGGCCCGGTTTCTGGCATGCCACTGACTAGTCCTAGTCCATGAACCAGAGGTTGGGGACTCCTACTTTAGTTTCTTTTTTGGTTAGGTAGCCAAATCTAAACATAATCCGTGTGGTGTGTTTTTTAGTACATCTGTATAAGGCTAAGGGCAAAGAATGTAAGAAAGTGGATGAAGAAGAATCCTTAAGCAAACAACCAGAGAAATTAGTTGTGCTGTTACCATATTACTGAAGGACAGTCTTGAAATGGTTACAGTGTCTTTGCTGGACCCAGTTCCACAGCTCTTTATGCAGGTGCTGGCTGTAAAAGCTGCTCAAATGTTTCTAACCCTGCTGGTCTGGAAATTCTAAAAATGTTTACATTTTGTTTAAAAATACCTCCTTGATAAGGTTTCTGCAGAATTAAACGTAAACACTTGACTTTGCAGTCCAAGGACAAACAGAGGGGAAGTTTTGAATTTCTTTTGTTTTTTATCATAAAGCCATGCAAAATATTTTGAATTTTATTTGAACTGTTTGAAGTGGAATTATTTTGTAACCTACAATTCTACAATATATAGATGTGCCATTGTTGCTTGCTTTTTTGACTTCTCAGATGTGAAAGACCCTGTCATAACAAGAATGGCTAGAACATCAGATTTTCCTATCCTATCCTGCTTATCTGACAGGCTGATTCTTTCTAAACTCAGGGTGTGCAATCATTGAAAGCCCCAAAATAGAAAGAGAAAGGTACTGCAACCCTCTGTCCCACAAACTCATAACCTATGGAAAAGTCTAAATACATTCCCTTCCATTATTTGCAGTAGAAGGGAAATGTTTTTAGGGGCAGGAAGAGGTTGAAAAATGAAGTACATTATTTCTATATTCTGTACACCATTTTTTTATTTTTGAGAAAGTCACATAGCTTGATATCAAAAGAGCTCAGATTTAAGTCACAATATTCCAAAAAGATCATACTGCATTCTTTATATATAAAGAATTAAGAAAATTTTCATGACATTATGGAAATCAAATAATTGGGATTTTTTAAGAATTTCAATAACAAATGAACTCTCCATATTCATGTTTTTGTACAAGTGAAATACAAGTGAAATAGTTGAATAGGTAAGAATAAAGATTGCTGGTCTGCTCTGTTTTCACAGGTAGGCAAGTGGCCCACAGTGGAGCTAAAACAAGTGTGGTCGATGTACCTCTAATTGCACCATCCGTTTTAAATTCTACCACGGTGGTTACTACTGTATATCAAGAGCCCATAATGAGTCAAGGAGCTGACCTAAGCAGTGAGTCACAGACTCTGGTGAAAGAGGAGGAAGAGAAGAAGCAGTTAGATGAAGAACCAATGGATATGGTGGTGGAAAAGCAAGAGGATGCTGACAAGAATATCAGCCAAATATTGACTGACATCTCTGAAGCAAAAATGTCAGAAGAGCTAAAGCCAATGGATACCGATAAAGAGAGCATAGCAGAATCAAAATCTCCAGAGATGTCAATGCAGGAGGACTGTGGTAATGATATTGCACCAATGCAGACAGATGAGCAGATTAACAAGGAACAGTTTGTGCCTGGGCCCCATGAGAAGCCATTATATGCTATTGAGCCGGTGACTCTAGAAGATCTACAGCTACTTGCAGATTTGTTCTATTTGCCCTATGAACATGGACCTAAAGGGGCTCAAATGTTACGGGAATTCCAATGGCTCAGAGCAAATAGCAGTGTTGTCAGTGTGAATTGCAAAGGAAAAGATTCTGAAAAAGTGAGTGACTCTTTTATCATCTTTTAGTATTGTGGATGACACAAGAACAAAGGAAATTAAGCAAAGCTTCTGAAATAAACTTGATGTAAAGAGAAAATGTTCATGCAGACATGGATGTTCATTTCCCTGTCCTGTAATTCTCAACCTGTTACTCTCTAGTTACACTGAGGCTACAACTCCCAGAATTCCCTGCTATTAATGTCCAGTTCCAAACAAATATGTCCAGTTAGGAAAGCCTGCACTATAGAGTTTGTCACACTTTCCATTAATTGCTAACTCTTTGATTAGCTCTATCTGATGATAGGTATAGAAGAGATAGATGAACTTTTAGTGAATGGTGGCAGGGAAGCAAAGTGGATAGAATTAAGTACAAGTAGTCCTCATTGTACGATCAAAATTGAGCCCAAAGTTTACGATGATGGTTAAGCGAATCATTATAGTTGTTAAGTGAATCATATAGTTAAGCAAATCTGGCTTGCTCTCTTGATTTACTTTGTCAGAAGCCAGCTGGGAAGGTTACAAATGGTGATCACATGACCCCCGGATAGTGCAACTGTCATAAATACATATCAGTTGCCAAGCACCTGAATTTTGATGACTATGGGATGCTGCAGCAGTCATCAATGTGAAAACCACTTTTTTCAGTGCCATTATAATTTCGAACAGTCACTAAATAAATGGTTGTAAATTGAAGACGACCTGTATAGCTGCTTGATAAAAATGAAACATAAATAACTTGAATGAATTTTATTAGATTGAAGAATGGCAGACTCGAGCAGCAAAATTTGAAGAGATGTGTAGCTTGGTGATGGGAATGTTCACTCGTCTTTCCAACTGTGCCAACCGGACAATCCTTTATGATATGTACTCATACGTCTGGGACATCAAGAGCATCATGTCAATGGTGAAATCTTTTGTGCAGTGGCTAGGTATGTTCTTTAGGAACCAATTATAGTGTCAGCTAGCATATATGTTTGTTTTCAATTAGCCCACGGGAAAAAGAGAATATCAAATGTATTCATATTGGGATCCTGTTGTACTTAAACTACTTCTGTTTTTGTGCATTATCTATGGTTTCATATTAAACTAGTAATAAAAGCACAAGTGAACTTATGCTGAAAGCTCTTGATTTATATATTTTTTTCCTTGGGCTAATTAATCTGAAAGTTTATCTTGAAATATGAGTGTTGACTCAGACTGAATGCACACTGGATTACATTATTTAGTATTTTCAAGCTTATAGCAAAATTGGAAACAACACTATGAAATGTGACTATGCCTCATCTATCTGCTGCTTGCTCTGTTTCAATAATGTTATTGCTGTCTTCAACAGAACAGTTGCAGATGTGACCTTTCACTGGGCTTGGCCAAGAGGGAGCCGAGCTTTCTAGCCTTTCTCTGCGCATGCGAGCTTTAGCATAAGGCTATTCTGGTGCAAAAGTGATTTGCTTTGACACTTGCAAGGAGCCTAATTTTGGGCAAGGGTAAGAAATTATAGTGCTCTGGAGTCTGCTTTTATGCTAGACTGATGGTTTCTGAAGCCAAAACCAAGAGCGTTTTTTGTGTGTCTGCAGCTTTTTACAAATTAAATATTTTTGGGAATAGCACCAGCATGGCCTGGGTTCATCTAGTGACCTTGTTTCACTTTCAGGTTTCAATCCAGCTGTAAGGAAATACGCTGTGGACTTGTTTGATGTACACAGCAGGCAGCAAAACTGATGTTTCGTGTCACCATTTCTGTAGTAGTCACAAATGTGTTCATAAACTCTCTGCTCCATATTTGGTCAGCCTACAGTTCTTGGATCACATAAGTCATTAAGATTATAGTCATAAAATTATATTACAATAGTCATATAAAATAGAATCTTGGGTTGGAAATTAAGATAGCCAACACTTTTGAGTTTTTAGTGTATAGATTTTCTGTAATGGGAATAATTTTTTCCAGACAAAAAAAGGGAATCATTCAAAGTTACAGCATTATAATAGCACATGCTGTGAATACATTTTTGTGAGGATTTTGACTTCTTTTGCTTCCCCTTTCTCCTTGGATTAGGTTTAGAGATTATTGGTAACTTCTAGGGGAAAAAAAAAATAAGAAAATAGCATCAGACAATCTTTATTGCCTTCAATATATTTTTCCTATTATAAAGACAAAAAAAGATATACCAGTTAAGAATAGTTACATAGTTGGATAAATAAAATTATTCTCTGACAATTCATCAAAATTGTCAGCTAATTTGCTATGGCAAAAATAGCATTACATGGATATGTAGGTTAAGATACATGATTCCTGTTCAAGTTGTCTCTACAGTCACTTTACTGAAGTCAGTGACAAACTAACCACGTCGAAAGAGTAGGCTAATTAAACAAGATAAAAGCTAAATTTGTTCTATAAAGATAACAATGGCCAATATAAGGGACTAGAAGTATAACATTTCCATATGATAGCGGTGTGTACTGAGGGGAATCTTATAGATCAATTAATTCAACTCCCTGGTGTGTGTAGGAAAATCGGTCAAACCATGTAAACCATATGGCTATCCAGGCCCTTCTTAAAAACCTCCAGGGATAGTGAACCCACAGCCTCAACAGATAAACTTTCAGTTTCTAAAATTTTAAAAATACAAACAATCTAAACTGACAAATCTATGTTGCCCATAGCATACTGTGTAATTTCATAAGTACAAATACAGGCACACAGTCATGGAATCTTATGCAACATAGAAATAGTGGCATTGTTTCCATAGGGCAGAAATTGAAGTAGAAATAAATGGATTGAGCATAGAATTCCAAAATACAAGGCACTATTATTTAAAGTAACAATAATACACATTACCTTCTGGATGAAAGATGCTGGGAGCCTATGTGGTCATTAAAATCAAAGTTGCCTTGCAGTAATTTTCTTAAATGAACTAAGTGTGGCATTCTATTTTTCTGTGGAGCTAATCCAAACATAATTTTAATAGTGAATAAAATAGGTTCTCAAGTTACTAATTGATTCTTGAAAAAATATTTTTAAAATAAAGTAAAAATAAAATAAATTTAAAATGAAGTCCACTAGAATATACATTATTTTATATTTTAGCCATATAGGTTGCGCCAGTTGGTGCTCTCTTGACAGTAATTAATCACCAATTTTGTGCATTTCATGTTCTACTCTACACTTTACCCCTACAAGGGGTTAATTAAAAGGTGAATTCTTGACTGATACCAATGATTAATGATTTTTAGCTGATACTATTTATATAATAAAACATATTTTTAGTTATAACAACACATAAAATATTAAACTACAACGAATAGAAACTTAAATCAGAACAGTATCAGTGAACATTCAAATGCTTAGTGGTCCACTGAAGGCTGATTTTTCTTACTTTTTCTTGCAATCCAGCTAGCATTCAGTTTATATAACTAGCGTAGATAATTCTACTATGGATTACTAATGCCTTCTACTGTCTTCTTCCCCAATGTGTGCAGATGGGAGAATCTTCAGCACAAGTGTCTACTGCTATTGGATGGACCACGCCAGATGCTTTCAGCGTGTCGTGATTAATAAATTTAAGATGGGAAAGTTCTGATTGTGAGGCAGTTCAGATTAGGGTTGTAGGCATGGGCTGAAGTCACATTTGCGCAGCGACTTAGGCATTAACTCTTGATTTTCATTCATACAGCTCTTCATTCATGCAGCTCTATAAAATGTACAATAGTTGAAGTGCTAGTTACAGTGTAATCTCAAAGGAGAAGTATTTCAAGTTACTTGTGAAGGGGTTCTGTATAAAGTCTCTGTCTATGAGAGACTAGCAAATAGAAGCAGTTGAAGCTCAAACTGGGCTCTTTGGGTTATGTCAAGCTTGCTGTGTTAAAGGCTTGCTTTTATAATTTGAAACCAAGGAACAATATTTAGCTTGATTCGCTTTGAGACTGCCTGGCTAGCATGATGTGTGTAACTACTGATCTGAGATTGTTACTTGAACAGGAAGTAGATCGCTGTCCACAAGAAGAAAGAAACTTGCGCAGCTTATCTTATCAGAAAACTAGATGGGTGATATACTCTTAACATCATTTATTTATCTCCTTAATTATACTGATTGGTTTTCTAATGTCTTAAACAGAATTTTCCTCACAATTGAGTCATAGTTTAAAATTTATAGCTTCATCCTTGATTGTACCAAAAATTTAAAAGCATATGGTAAGGCTGTCTGTCAGAAATTATAGCATTTCTAATATAATTGTAGAATAACTGTAATTTAAGACATTGTTGCCTTTCTTGGTAATGAAGTACTTGCTGTATTATATGGTTGAGAAGTAGATAATATTGGTCTCTAACCCCTGAAAAAGAGGCTTTTGTTCCACATAGCTGTTTGGGCTATATTATCCCATACCCCAGACCTAGTTTTCTGGCAAGATTCAAACCGTACGAAAATGTGACTTCAGACAGGTCCAAGTTTTTTTAAAGGGCTGTGGTAATGGCTAGTAACTGTACATCCCTTACTGGGTGAAATTAGACATTTGTTTCCTTATATGTTGTATATTTCATGTACCTGTATCAAATGGAGCATCTTAGCAGCTTTTAGCAGTAGTAGACTGTCTGCGCTCTAAGGCTATCATTGTAACATTTTTTTGATTTTATTAATGAAGAACACAAGCGCCTTATGATTAGGAAGCTATGTACTGTGCAACATTATTACAGCCCAGCAAGCTCTTGGATAATAGCTCAGTTAGAGAGCTTTTCCCACAAAGTATGTGTTAGCTTGTTGGACATTTTAGTATCTCAGGTCAATCCCCCTTCTCGTAACGTTCTCCGCTTGGATCTGATCTCCACAGGGTGTCGTAGTCAATCTTCAGCACAGTTCTTAAGTGGAGACCAAGAACCCTGGGCCTTTAGAGGTGGTCTAGCAGGAGAGTTCCAGGTATCAATATGAATTCACAACTGAATGACATTGTCTTTGTTTGAGAAATCTTTTTTTTTTGCACATCGGAGGGCTGGAAGGCTTGGTCTGCCGAAGGCTTTCTGGTTCAAAACCCAAATAGCCTGATAGCTTGTTTTAAAATAATTTTCCTCCCATTTCTACAGTAATATCCCAAGGAGATGCTGCCATTCCCATGCGCATGCGAAGCGCTGCGGCTTTAGTTGTACATTTCACATTGTTTCTTTGCAGGTCGCACAGCGTTTTTATCTGCGCCCGCAATTGCACAATGCGCGCCTGCTTGTCTTCCAGTGAGAACTCCATGAGCAAAGAGATGCTTGCGATGCAGTGTAGTTTAGAACTCTTTCAAAGCAAATATTGGTTGCATACTTGACAAATCAATTGGAAAATCAGTTTTAAAAGTTGGTTTCTTCTGTGTTTGAATTTGCTCATGGATTTTTCAGGGGCTTACTTTCTTCCCCCTCACAGGTGCTCTCTGCGCACAGCCAATTGAGTCAGCACGTTGTTTTGGGTTAGTGTCTCTGGCCAGTTAACCCTCTTCAGACCAAACCTTTCCTCCTGACACATGGCTATCTTATGCTGAGAACATAGATGAGATTTGGCAAGATAATGCTAAAGCAAAAAATGAGTTTAATGTTAAGTGCTGTAACAGTTGTGTATCTTAGACTTCTATTCAGATAAAATGGTCCTTACGTTTGTAAAGCCTGCAAAATCCTATCTTCCTCTGGGGTGCCTGCAATACCAAAAGTTATCTTGGGAGTCTGCAGTGCGCACCCAAGAATGTATTGTCTCTTGCTTCTCACTTACATTAACTTTTTATTTTCACAGCGTTTGCTGCCTATTGAAGGAGCAAATGACCTCTTCTTTCAGCCCCCTCCTCTGACTCCTACTTCCAAAATCTACACCATCAGGCCCTATTTTCCTAAAGATGAGGTAATCTAAATTCTTTTGTGGTCTTATGCAAATTTGATTTTTGAGAGAACATCTTGATCTAGGCAACTGTTTCCTTGTTCAAGAATCTTTTGAATGGCTGAGAAATGTATAGCTTCAATAGGAAAGGTTATTATTGAAGTGAGTTGAAATGATTCACTTCAGGTTCATTGTAACTAACATGCAGTCCTGGCATTATTTATACCAACATTTTCCCAAATTGTAGAATATAGTTAGCTTGATGCTATTGTTTCTAAAAAAATTGTAAGTATTCTAAATACGTTGGCTGATTCCCTTGATAAGACGCCTGAATCAGAGCTTCACACATACCCCTGATACTTTGAAAACTAAGCCTGAACTAATTTTGCATTTTGTAATCTCAAATCAAATCAAAGAAGATGGGAGACTAGTGTTGTAATTAATATCCTTCCAATTCTGTCCAGTGTGTTTCATTACTGAGTGAGGTTTTGAAGAGTAATTTTTTTGATATAAATCCAATTTAATTTATATAACATTCTATTGTCAGAAGTTGCAATATCTGTGAAATATGAACTTACGGAACCATGGTTCTAATAAATGAGCATATTGAAATAGTATGACTCCCAAAGAAAAATAACATGTCACAAAGTTTAAACATAATTTTTATGTATTGTATGTCTTTAGGCATCAGTGTACAAGATTTGTAGAGAAATATACGATGATGGAACTGATCAGCCTTTTCACAGTCAGCCAGATCTAATCGGAGACAAGTATGCATTACTTTGACAGAAATTTTATTGTGTTGGCTATATATTCTATTTGTACAGCATTAGATACCTCTTGCTATAAAAAATGTAATACAATTCATTGTATATTACATTTGTACATTGTGAGATTTTTGTAGTTTTCACAACTATGGTGACATAGGGTTAACTAATTATTGGTCATACATTACAAAATCATGTATCTGACTCTTGAGAAATAGTTATGAAGTTAGAAGAAAACAAATTTATGGACTGTGAATACAATGTAAACATTTCTCCTGAATTTAACAAACTTTGGATGACTTGCAAAGCCTAATACTGCAGTTAACTTAGAGAGGACTATTTACTTCACATTGCTAAACTGAGGTAGGAATATTTAGTCATTATAGGGATGTGTAGAATGTTCCTTGCATGGAGCAACCAGTTTCTGGTGACCTGGATTAAAATTATTTGGTGCAGACATAGACTCCAAATATCCATGTTCCGTTACAAGCATTTTGGGGTTGGGAGGGAAGGATATAGGTAAGGGTGTCAGCTGTGGTTAGATGATAAAGGAAAGTGTTGGGAATTAGGAAGGAGAGTGCAAATTGGTGGGATATACCAACTTAGGTCTTAATTTAAAAAATGAAGATTCATATTAAATAAGTTTGATTTCTGAAATAAAATCATACCAAAAAAAGGTTATTTCATTATTAGGCTAATAGGCTATTTGGCTTAAGTAGGATTATTAGTTTTAGTCACTAACTGAAGCCATTTGAGATTTGTCTCAACTAATAAACTAATAAAATTGTTTATTTTACAATTTTTCAAATCTTCTATCACTAGTCCACCTCTGGGACTTAATACTAGAATGCTGAGATCAACAAAACATTGATACAAAAGGCAGATATTTTAGAAAAATTCACTCTTCAGAAATTTATTTCATGTTACCCTAGTATTATAAATTAGGGGGAAAGAGATTGTTCTGCTATTGATTAGTAGATTTAGCTTTACTGTTTTATTTGTTCTTTCCCTTTTCATGCTCAGTCCAGAATTTCAAGTTTAAGAAATGGCTAGTTCAGGTCTGTTTTCTCCAAATGCTCTTTAAATCCACTTTGGCGTGGATTTTCATGAACTGATATGGCCTCATCTTCTCTTTTTGCCATTACCTCTACAATTCAAAATTTCCTATAAGATATTACCAGATCCTTTAAGTTTTGAATATGCAGTTTCATTAGAAAGCATAACACATACCCTACTGACCTAATGTTTTTACTTTGAAGGTATTGTATAATATGCACAGTTTTTATTGATTTCATTCATTAATTCATATCCTCCAGGTTTTGTTCTCATGCACTATATCAGTGGTTCTGCTTTTCTGTAGATATGTTTTGCAGCTGTTGTCTGTTATTTAATGCAATTTGTGTGATTTGAGTTTTTGTTGCTTTTGGTCTCATTCACTACTCCTTTCCTCTCAGGTTGGTGGGTGGCTTGCTTTCCCTGAGTCCAGATTACTGCTTTGTTCTTGAAGATGAAGATGGCATCTGTGGTTATGCACTCGGTACTGTTGATGTAACCCCTTTCATTAAGAAATGTAAAATTGCCTGGATTCCTTTCATGCAGGAGAAATATAGCAAGCCAAGCGGCGATAAGGAACTATCAGAGGCCGAGGTTAGTCATGCCAGTTTATGTATTATATGAACAAGTAACATGATAAATGTTTCAGTTCTACTTTAGTGGGAACAATTCATGCAGGTCCTGTCCAGTGTTAAATTTTAGACTTACAGAGTTTATAAATGCATATGATAAAAAGTTCCTGTACATAATTTTTCTCTTTGCCTCAAGAAATCTCTATTAATATATATCTTCAGTTCACTGTTTGAAATTGATTTGAAGAGATTGGATTTCATTCTTAAAAATTACCTCGAATTATTGTCTGTCATAGCAACCATTTTTATAGGGATATGTAACATTTTCCACAAATGGAGCAGCTGATTTTGAGTGGCCCAGGCAGAAATAATTCAGCACGAGGGGAAATGGGGAAAAAGCCAAGGGCTGCTGGCTGCAGGGATGTAGGAAGGCACAGGGAAAATGGGAACTCTAGCGGAACACAGTTGGTGCTCAATTTACAACAATTTGTTTAATGACTGTTCGAGGTTACAGTGGCACCGAAAAGAGTGACTTATGACCAGTGTTCATATCTAAAACCGTTGGCAGCATTTCATGGTCGTGTGATCAGAATGTGGGCGCTTGGCAACTGGCATGTATTTATAATAGTTGCACAGTCCTGGGGTCATGCGATCACCATTTGTAACCTTCCCAGCCAGTATCCGACAAGAAAAGTCATTGGGGAAAGCCAGGTTTGCTTAACGTATGACTCACTTAACAACTGCAGTAACTTACTCAACAACTATGGCAAAAAGTCGTACAATGGGACAAAACACACTTAACTGCCCTATTTTTTTTTTTTTTTAATTTGATTTATATGCCGCCCTTCTCCGGAGACTCAGGGCGGCTTACAATGCGTTAAGCAATAGCCTTCATACTTTTGTATATTTATACAAAGTCAGCTTATTGCCCCCACAAACTGGGTCCTCATTTAACCTACCTTAGAAAGGATGGAAGGCTGAGTCAACCTTGAGCCTGGTAAGATTCGAACCTGCAGAAATTGCAGGCAGCTGTGTTAATTACAGGGTGCATTAAACCACTGTACTACCAAGGCTCTGTTTTAACAACATAGATTTGGGTCTCAATTTTGGTCGTAAGTTGAGGACTACCCGTATGCTATGTTGGAATACTAAGAGAAGTGAGTATATGCACCAGCATTGCTCTATTTGTTCCTGAATTTTGTTTTCTCCAGAATCAGAACAATGAAGGCATTCTGAGTTTTGCTGATCTATGGTAGGCCCAAAACAGTTTGATAGAACTTGTTGGTGCAGTTGTATTTAATTATTTAATAGTCAAATACTTTGGGTTCTTTTGCTTGAGCAGATGGCTGGGTTAAAAGACCTCCAAGGTCCTTTTCAACTCTAGTCTAGTCTAGTCTAGTCTAGTCTAGTCTAGTCTAGTCTAGTCTAGTCTAGTCTAGGTCTAGTCTAAGTCTAGTCTAGTCTAGGTCTAGTCTAGTCTAGGTCTAGGTCTAGGTCTAGGTCTAGGTCTAGGTCTAGGTCTAGGCCTAGGCCTAGTCCAGTCTACTCCAGTCCAGTCCAGTCTACTCCAGTCCAGTCCAGTCCAGTCCAGTCTAGTCTAGAACAAATCTATATGGTCATCCATCTGCCTGAACGTGACTTTGGGTGGTTTACTATTAACATTTAAAATAATGTTGCAACCATTCAGACAGGTTTTTTTGTAAGGCAAGATTGCATGATTGTAACATCCACTTAAACATAGTACAACCATTCTTCCCCAAGGTTGCTAGAAGAGCCACATTTTCAGTACCACCAAGTGAAGTTAACCAAGGATGGAGGGCAATCTCACTTCAGGTGGAAATGATGTTCCACTGCAGAAGAGGCATGTTTTTTTTCTGGGGCCCATCTGATAGAACTCTCTTAAGAGACAAGGCCGACAGCATACACCTCCTGTTCGAACCGATGGGATGGGTATATGTGTTCAGGAAGGATGTTCCACAAATGATTCAGAATATGTCAGTAGTATAATACTGTCATTATGCAGTATTGCAAGAGAGCAGACTATGTAATTTGGATCATTTGCATGATTATTCCATGGCAGCTCATGAAAACGTTGCCCATTACATGCAAGGTCTGCTCTATCAAGGTTATGAAAACTTTATAGCTTATGCTTTTTTGTGTGCATACCTATGAGTTGAGTGTTGAACATAGTTTTCAAAGGTTGATGGCAATATTTGTAAAAAGGTCTAGGAATCTCTTGACAAAACCTCTGCCTGACAATTTATCATAATATCCTTTTAAGTTATTAAGACATTTATATTTAGACATCTGTATATGAGTATGATTTAGATTAATCATTTCATTATGAAACAACACCCAACTGCTGCACATATATCTCCTTCCAACAAAATCATAAGAAAAAGAACCACTGAAATTGAGTAATGAGGAAGAATTGAAATCCTCTGGAAAGGAAGTTTGGAATTAGAATGCATAACAAGGATATGGTTAAATAGGCAAAAATAATATTCTTAAGACTTTAACAAAAAGGATTAAGCAATCTTACTAGCAGCAACTGATGTTAAAGGCATCCATATTCCATAACAATGCTGTTTGCAAGCATTTATGTCTTATGCTGCTTGCTTTGTTTTCAACAGTTTTTCCCCCCATTTTTTATAAAGGGAATATAAGATTCCTCCTCCTATCCATTCACAAGTAATTATTCAGAAAAAAAAAACATTCTAAGTATAAATATTTTTAATGGAGAAGCTCCTGCAGTTTTTCTAGTCTTAGCATTTAATTTAAATCATATTAAATCAAATAACGAGAGGGATATCTTAGCATTCATAGCTTTTAGGCAGTATAGCATCTTTTCTATGTGGTTTGTTCAATGTTTTGGCCTAACAAGATGCTATAACAGCCCTTGTTTAGCGGGTGCGCATAATATTTCTAATGTATACTGTTAATAGTAAAAATATATATTTGTATATTACAGAAAATCATGCTAAGCTTTCATGAGGAGCAAGAAGTTCTGCCAGAAACATTCCTTGCCAACTTCCCATCACTGATAAAGATGGATATTCATAAAAAAGTGACAGATCCAAGCGTTGCTAAAAGCATGATGGCCTGTCTACTGTCCTCTCTCAAGGCAAATGGTAAACTGCTGTTGTTGCTTTTCAGATTATTGAGGTATTAAATGCAGTAACATTCTGCATTTCCAAAAAGGTTATAATTTTACACCAGGGGTCCCCAACCGGGCCACGGCCTGTTCAGAACCAAGCCGCACAACCGGTGGGCGAGCACATGGCAGCTTGACCTTGTGCACGAAGCTCCCCTTGCTCGAGCGGCAGCCATCTTGTGTTGGCATGCAAAACTCCCCTCCTGCAAGCAGCAGCCACTTGCGCTCGTGCACTAAGCTCCTTTCATGTGAATGGTGGACACATGTGCCCACCCTTCATACAAATGAAGCTGCACACCCACCTGCCACTCACAAGAAACTATTCCCTCCCACCCACTTAGCTGCCAAGCCAGAAAAGTGGACCTGTGCTTTACACACTTAAATATCAGGTGGGGAATGTAACTAATCAGGAATGTGCAAATCATATTCCTTGCTTATTGATACTTCCAGTACAGAGTAAAGAGGTTAGATTTGTAATCTGGGAGCGATATGTAATATTCATGTTTAAATTATTGTAATGAGTTTCACATGAAACTACTTTCCAAAAATATTTAGAAATAACAATTGTTCCAGAATTCAATACTTCATTTTCTTACTTGATGCTTGCTATCAGTAACATGAGAAAGACTTACTATTGTGTGTCTCTCCATCACATTATCTTAAAATCTATCTTGAAAAGCCTACTAAGCCATCTGCATCTGAGAGTCTGTGAGATCAAGAGAGGGTCGGTGGTTATAACCTTCATGTGAAACGGTGTTCCCAATTTCCTTAAGTATCTTGGTTCAGATGGACTTTAGCTACTTAATTTCCTTTAGAGTTGTAAATACTAAAAGGCACTTGTTAGTAGTATTGGCAGTGAGCTTGTGGAAGATTTGTTCTTATTGACTTTTTGTCATAAACCATTGCAATGGAATAAACTGCATATTATGTTTCCATTCAAAAATACGAACATGGGTTAGTACATTTAATATATAAAAAAAGAAACAAAAAGCCCAAAGAGGCTATCAGGAACATACTCATCATAGCAAATTCAAGGAGTTGGGAGTAAATACAGAAAACCATCAATTGATACAGAAAAGCACCAAAAAGGTTGTGACTCTGCAGGTTGAAATTAATATATCACCTTTGTATGTCTTGAATAGCTTACGTTTCACTTTTCTTTTTCTTTAGCTTCTGAGAAGGCCTAGGTCCATGATTTAACCAAGGTGCATAATCCAGTTACAGCTAGTTTCATATGCCCAAAAAAATTGAACTTTATGTTTTACAGGAAACCCTGAAAAAAGTTCCAGAACAGTTTATAAGAGCTCCAGGCATGCCTGAAGTAACTTTCTGGATGCTAGGCAATTTCATGAAGACTGAAAAGCTGATCATTCTGCTGTGCATGATTGGAACTTGGATCAAACTATAGGACTCCATGTACAATGATCTGTGCTGTTCTCTGTTCAGTCACCAGTCTAGATTCTCTCTGCTTCTACTCTTTTACCAAATGTCTTCCTTTGATTTTATTCATTTGCAAATCTCTCATTTCCTCTTTTTTAGGCTCCCGTGGGGCTTTCTGTGAGGTGAGACCGGATGATAAAAGAATCATGGAATTTTACAGCAAGCTGGGATGCTTTGAAATAGCCAAAATGGAAGGCTTTCCAAAAGATGTTGTTATCCTTGGAAGAAGTTTATAAGGGTTTTTTTTAAGTGAACCTGTTGAGACTGGAGCAAACCAATGGTTGGAGAGTAGTGAGCCTGAGTTTTGTTATTGTCTGCCCTTTCTATGGCAGCAGTCAGCTGGCCTGACAGGAAAGAACCACCCATTACATTCTCCCTTATGCTGCTGAAAACAGTTTGAAGAATGGTTACTGGTCCTCATTTCCTGGTCTTACATGAAGTGCCAAGGGATACTGCATATGAAGTAGCTTCAGGAAAAGATTCACAAGGATTCTCAAGAGAAGGATTGGGGGCTTTTCCATCTCTGCATACCAGCAGAAAGGTCGATTCCTTTGTATCATGAAAAGGGATGCAACACGGAAGTGGGATCCCTGTATAGAGAAACATAGGAAAATGACACAGGTCATTTTATGAAAGATGAACGATAACTCATGGTTGTGTTGGCTGTTTTGCTTATTAGTAAGGAAATGGCCATCACCTCTAAAGAAAATTGATTAAGCTTTGTGCTTTGTAGGGATAAATTGTGCATTTGTCTGTGGCAAAGTCACTCAGTGGCAGAAATGTAAATTTCAGTGTGTAAATATATACATATATAGATATATATATATATATAAACTTGCTGAATGCTGACGCTTTGTGTTGAATTGTTTTTGTAATTTTTTTGCTTTCCAAAGCAAAGTGGTATTTTTTCTGAGACAGCACCTTCAATTTCAAAAAAACAGAGGCTGAGGCTCATATTATTTCTGATCTAGACCGCTATGTTTCATTCCCTTTACTATAATGCCAATTTGAAAGCTTTTAAAAAGTGCTGAACTAGAGGGATCAATCCTTTAGAAAATGAATTTTTAGAAAATGGGTAAATATTGCTTCCTACTAAGAAAATAAAAACTTATTGACAGTCACTTCAGTTGCTCACCTGTACTCAGTGGGTAAATGGAAAAATACTACAACTTCAGCGCCCCATTCTTCCCTGTTCAGTCTCATTAAATCAGGGTCTTCAAGTCATACATATTTGTTACAGACTTCGGGGGAGGGGGCAGGAATAGAAAAAGCACATTTTATATATGATTTAAATGTTACCTAATTTTAATATCACTGCCTGTTCCAAACATTTAAGGTTTTTACTGCAATCTGACGAACTGTATGGAGCTGTAGGAGGGATGATAGATGCACTTCTTTTGTTCTAAGAAGCTGTTAGCCAACATAATGCTTCATTATTTTCATCTACTACAAGAAACTATCTTTTTATATTTCCTTTTGAAACTATTTCAAAAGAAATAGAAATTGAACTGATCCTGTTTTTTTAAAAAACTTCAAAATATCATATACTTTTAAATGGCATTTTACTGCCATTTTAATTTGCACCCATTTCATAGAAGCTAGTGTTTGTACTTAGTTATAATTGCTTATTGACATTTGATTTTCACTGAATGAAAAGCAGAAAATACATTTCATTTGAGGAGCAAAACAATGGACAAAAGGACTTTCATGGGTTTTTTATGCTTTTGAGTGAATACTAAACAGTCATTTCATTTGGTTTTAACTAGGCAGCGTGTGTATATACAGTACAGTAGTTGGATTTATTGCAATTTTGTGGGAAGAGGGCATCTGGATTTTTATACTGTTAACAAATATAAATTTATCACTGTTTAAGTTAATTCTGTGCATCTTGAAAAGTTTGAGTCAGTTGCTTGCTCTGTGTATAAAGCGTAGCACTGTCACAACTTTCAGAGTTACGGTATCAGTTTTCATTGCATACAGTTGGAATGCAATTTTCATGACTGTCTTTCAATCTGCTGTATCTGTAGCAAAACCACAGACTGTAAAATTGTATTTGGAAACCATGTGAAAAATAGAATAAATTGCAAAGTCAATGTAAAGGCATGTTTTGGTATAATGTTAGAGAATGAGGAAAATTAGTGGAGAAAAATAATTTTCCTGTTGTGTTTTATAATTCTCTAATGAATGTATGGTAGCAATGGATAGTTCATATTTTGGCTCCACTGTGCAGGTTTGGATATAGCAAATCTGCCTCTTGTGTTCATTTCTCTTGGGCATACTTTTCTGTAAATGCAGATGGACGTTACTAAAGGCTACTGAAGTAGGTGTTTGTTTGTTCTTATTGAGATTTCACAAATAATATCTTCTAATTTAAAAGAGACTAGTAATTTCGGGTAATAATGGTCCTTTACCACTATATATGATCAAGACCACTGCTGACAGCAGAAGTGTGTAATTTGTACCCCTCCGAAGCCCTAAGAAAAACTCCCAAGGATCCATCAATTAGAAATTTTCAATGTGAGAGAATGGAAAATGAAAGTAATAATGTTATGTTTAATTAATTAAAGTGAATTCTACATATTTCTTCGCTCCAAATAGTATGGATCCTAGTCTACCGATAGGAGAAAATATTGTACTTTAGGATTGAACTGTGGGGTCCTTGGTGCTCTTTGAGCTTGGTTGCTTCCTTGCAGACTTTTAATTACCAAACTAGGTAACATCAGTGCTAGTAGTTATGATATCTAATTTTGTAATGAAATGTCTGCAAGAAAGCAGCAAGCTCAGGGACCCTGGTGGTCAAAACCTAACCGTAACTTTTTATTGAAATTTATATTTTGCCTGATAGTTCTAGATAGCTGAAAGAAAAATTAAGAAAGCTGTGTAGGGACCTGATATTTAATACTAGTCCTATCCTTTTGATTCCATTTTAGTTGATATGTTTTCAAACCGTTGAATTCCATAATTACTAGATAAGGGAGAGAAACAATTTTCATATAACATGTCTGGATTATTTTTTAATTCACCCTAGAATTAAGTATTTTAGCATGATGAATGGAATATTTAATGAATAAATTTTATTGTAGGTTAAATTTCTATTCAGATAGTTGAAATGTGTTACATATGAATTAACATTTGTGATATATCATTTTGGTGCCATTTCTGTCCTGCAATACAGTGGACATCAATTCACTTCGCAATGCAAGTCAGATCATTAGCCTATACTGGTTGGGAATTATGGAAATTATAGCCTTAACACATCCAGATACCTGGCTTAGTCAATTAAGCAAGGACTTCAAAGGCATCAAATTGAAGTTTCATTTGCCTCCTTGTTTGGTTCCCAAGTATGTCATTTGCTCAGTTTTTGAGATTTAGCTCTTTTATATATCATAATTTTTATCTCTCAATTTCATGTTGTTTAAACAGAAAACAATTCTAATATTTTTTTTTGAAAATTGCCTTCTTGGACTTCTAAAAGTTTGGGAATAGTATTAATTAGGTTATGTGAAATTGAAACTGTCATGTCGCTCTTTTGTCATTTTGTCTGATTTTTCTTGTTCTATATTTTTAGTTCTTATTTCTAAGTTTAATAAAATATTTGACTTGGAACTTGGGAATTGAATAGGTATTTCTTACTGGCCCAAGTATTTATCCTTGAATGTCTTCCTTCTGTGCTGCAGGTCTGGACCAAGGAAGATACTAGAAAACTAGATTTAGATCACAATGTAGTAGCAGAAGTGAGACAGTAATTATTGCCTTCGGTTGAGGATTAGTTCAAGCATTTTAAAACATGCTTTTCAGTGTAGGGTAGAAAGTTTAAATGAGCCTGCCTATTAGTCATGATGGTTGTAAAGTTACATCACTGACCTTAATTTTTTAAATTGCTCCAAAATAGCAAATCTCAGGCTCAGTATAGCTACGGCTTTTACAAGATAAGGCCAAAGGTGAACATTATCTTTTTTTCAAATCTACCCAGAAAAAACAAAATATCTTGTCATGATGCTATATGGTAAGTAATTTAATAACTCTTACCTCAAATGTTTTTTCTAAGAAGGGAAATTATTGTCTCAACAGATGATCTTTAGATATGTAAGGTAACACTGAGATAATGTACTCCCTGCTTGAAGCATCTATGGACCATCAAATTCCCCCAAGTTTTGACTAGACCATGTAGTTTAAAATGCAGTTACCGTAGTATATTGTAGGTTATTATTTAGGAACAGTGTATAGGGAGATATCAGTATGTTAACTCTTATTCATACAATAATGTAGACAATGGTTATTTTTGCATTCTGTTTTCTCTAAAATTCTCAGGTACTTTTAATTTTCCTCAGAGAAAGTGCAAAACAAAAGAAAATCCTTTTGGAGCACTTCATCTCTTAATATTTTTTCAAACATTTCCTTATTTCTCTTATTTTTAGAGCATCCTGATCACTGCATGAAAAATGAAAAATAAAAGCATTAGTTACTCTTAGTTTTGTATCATGTGCAGACTTGATCATTATTCCCACAACCTCTTCATCTAGGTCGCTCACAAAATTGATTAGCAAAGAACCCTGTGGAGTCATCTCAATATTATGCCATGGAACTTCTCCCAATCTATTTTTAAGCGAACTATAGGAAAATGAGATTAACTAATGACTAGTTTGCGAAAAGCCCATTGTGGCTTCTGTTAATTGTTGCATCTCTATTCAAATCTGCTTCAGGACTTGTCCAATAAAGATGTCAAGTTGACTGTCTGAAATTCCTACCCATGTTTCCCCAAAAATAAGACCATGTTTTATATTTTTTTGAACCCTGAAATAAGCGCATGGCCTTATTGCCATGTGCTCAAAAGCCTGATTGGGCTTATTATCAGTGGATGTCTTATTCTGGGGGAAACGGTAGATTTCACATCACAGAAAGTTTGGCCTACATCTCCATGGAGAACTGCTTCAGCTGAATCCTATTTCAGAGTTTTATAACAAATTGTTCATTCCAGTTCTTGCCACATTTCTGTTGGGTTTAGATCTAAACCTTGATCATTCCAAACATTGAATTTGTTTTTTTCCATCCATTCTCCTATAGACTTGCTTGTATATGGAAGCAAGTATTGGAATTGGAATTACTGTCTTGCTTCAGCTGACAGACAGATGGCCACATACTCTCCAGGTGAAGTCTCTGATACAAAGCAGAATTCATGCCTTGTTAAGCAAGGACAAGTTTTTCAGGTTCACAGTACAGTACAGGTAGTCCTTAACTTAGAATAGTTCATTTAGTGCCTGAAGTTACAACGGCACTGAAAAAAGCGACATGACTACTTTTCACACTTAAGACTGTGGCAGCATTCCCATGGTCACGTGATTTACATTTGTATGCTTGGCAACTGGTTCATATTTATGACAGTTGCAGTATCCTGAGGTCATGTGATCACCTTTTGCAACCTGAGAAGTAAAGACAATGAGGAAGCCAGATTCGCATAACAGCTGTGTTACTAATGTAACAACTTCAGTTGTTCAGGTCACTTAAGAAATGTAGCAAAAGTTGTAAAATGGGATAAAACTCACTTAACAAATCTCTCTCAACATAAATTTTGGGCTCAATTGTGGTTGTAAGTTGACTACCTGCATTATCATTTTCTTGATAGTTGTTAGGAAATTCTTGACTGATGCTTATATATCACCCATTAAGCCTCCAAACTTCCACATGTGACTCATTCTTCCAGAACTGTGGGGAGTTCTGTGGATACCTGGTTTTTGTGAAACCTAAAACAAGCATCAATATTCTTAATAAAGAATTGCTTCCAACTTGCTACTCTCCCATGAATTCTATTTTTACCCATCTTCTCTGGTAAATATTGTCTAGTCAGGATGAAAGGCCTTTAGCAAACACAGATCCTTGGAGGTTATTTTCATCATATGTGTGATTTTAGGAATGATTTTGACAGGCTAGCCACTTTTTATTTCTATTCTCCATTTTAAGACAGTATCACTGATACGTGGATGGGTGGAACCCCTTTTTATAACCTTTTCCAGATCACGATAGGACTGTGTGGTGAGAGCTTTGCTCACACTCCCTTTAGCAAGCCCTACACGAAGTTCTGATAATATTCATTGGTAAAGAAGGACTAGAATCGGAGAATTTCCATCAACTACAGCCCTTGCATTACCTTTCTTTTAGGGAGTTTTGTATTTCAATTTTGGGACCCTAAAAACGGTTCAGCAGAGGAAAGATTTATTTCCTACAACAGGACAGTCTAGATTTTTTTTTCCCCTTAGTTTAGTTTCAGAATCTCACTTGGATTTTCTTTTCTTTTTTTAAGAAAAGAAAAATAGTAAAACACCTCAGATGGACGCGCAATTTCTAAAATTTGTACCGAATGAATAAGGTCTTGTCTACCTTCCCTTCTGGAGCGGACAAGCTCGTAATTGGAGAAAAGCCGCGTCGCCGATTGGAGCAGCCCCGGCAGGGCGGGCAGCAGGCGGGGCGGCACTCGAGCGTCTTCCTGCCGTCCCTTTTCCTTTCTGCTCTGCGCTTCCTGGCCAGACATGGCCTCTCTCTTGGATCTAGAGAGCCTGGACGGTGAAGCTACGTCGCCGATTTGCACGAGTCGTTTCGTTTTCGGTTGGTAAAGATCTGTGGGGATTTCGCAGGCCGGAAATTTTGCCCACCGGTCATATTTGAGAAACGCCGGGGGTCGAATGGGGGGGGGAGGCTGGAAGGCAAAACCAGGCGCTTTGCTCCCGGAGTAGCGATCGTTTGGGAGGATTTGATCGCTCCGAGAACCGCTTGGATAGGGCTTTTAATGATCGTATTAGCACGATACATTGGACTGCATAATTAAGTAGCCTCATTTCGGGTTTTTATTCTGGAAAGCTGAGCACATGGAGGCACCACGTGCTTCCCTGTCCTGATTCAGTTCGTGCTCTCCAGCTCGGCTCTTGCAAGCGCCTTGGCTTGTTTGTTGAAAAAAAAAAGGCTGGGAAGCCACGCAAGCCTTCCTTCGGTTGCAAGGAAGGATTTATCTGCCGAATAAACGTGGCGAAATGTTTCATGAATTTCATGAATCAGGGTGGAACTTAACGCGTGTTGCACAGGGCAGGAGGCAGGTCTCGCTCAATTCCAACTCACGTTGGAGAAATTGCATAGCAAGGCTTTCTAACATTGGTAAACTAAAAATTAAAGTTGTCAAAATTTGTTGCCTGTTGCGTTTTTTTCATGCAGCCTGGAATACTGAAGTGAATGTGCAATGGAGATTGTTCTGCCTATTTTCATTTGTTTCTATAAAGGTTGATGGAGGGGATTTGAAATGCAACATGTCACCGAAAATTATCTCCAAAATTTTTCATAAGAGATACTTTTGTTGGGCAACAGCTTTGAAGTTGCTTTCACAATTAAGAATGTGTTCTTTTATATAACACCAAAACATCATTGGTTGATTTTGCGGATAATTCTGAAAATCAAAAATACTTGTTAATTCCTTTGGCTTTAGAATCAGATATAGTACTCTCATTTTTCAAGTTGGGGAAAACATAGGGGAAATCAATACAAAGCACGTTGAAAAAGCATCACAGAAGAAGACAGTGACAAACTTTTATATTGTTGCCTAAAAAGTGAGATGGGTATTTCCATGAGGTAGCAGAAATCAAGCTCAGCTCAGAGACTAAAAGCTTTTGATCATGCTGGATTTATTTTTGGCTTCTGCAGAGTGAAAGCATATTGAAATGTATAGCATTTCTGCAGTTGGAGAAACTTGCCTCTTCCACTTAAGAAAATCTGTGCTTTTTTTTTTAATGCCTTTTTATAATATTCACTTGGATTTCCCACCCAGGATGTGAGCTGAACAGCAGTGCACGTTCCTATACTTTTAAAGTCTCGGAAGAAGATGATTCAGATCATTTCCTAGCTCTAAATATGGTAAGATATTTCACTTCACTCTGAAATGGGGAGACTAGCTACAGGCTATTTCCTAGCTAGTGTTAGTATTAATAAGGTAGAATTTTGTACAGATTGCCATGAATGAAGCTGCATATCTTTGCTGGCAAAGCTGTTTTAATATCTATCTGCTTGGACAAGATGGCTCTGAGCCTTTGTATTTTTCTGCATTATTATGCCACAGATCACAATGTGTGCATGTGCACCCATGAATACACAAAAATCAAATATTTTGTGCTGAAGGCTACCTTTTTCTGATTGTATCATCCCAAATGTTACTTGCTTAAAATCACAAAGCAAGAATTGTGTTTTTAAAGCAGACTCTCTTAAGTGTATTGTGATTCTGCATACTTCTTTTAATCAGTGTGTGTGTGTGTGTATATCCCATATATACATCCCGTATACATCCCATATATATATGGGATGGATTACATAGCCTGCAAATTGGCTAAATTTACTGTTTTGGGATTTGTTCATGTTTGTTACCAGATGATTTTGTTCTGATCCTGCTTCCAAATGCTTTTTGGAAGAGGTCCATCATTAGAGGTTAAGTTAGCATTTCATTCTTAGCTAAGCATTCCTCAGTATGCCCCTTCAGTTTTGTTTCTCCCCCTCTTTTCAAGGCTTGTCTGTCCGAGGGTGCCAAAGATGAATGCAACATTGTGGAGGTGGTGGGCCGTGACTATCAGAACAAGGAGGTTGCTGTGCCTGTGGCCAATCTGAAGTTGTCATGCCAGCCCTGGGTAAAATGATATTTTGGGAATATGCATGTTTTAGAGAAAATCAGTGTAATGGTTCCAGAATGTTGATTTGAAAGATTTTCAAACATAATTGGTCAGACTTGGGATGGCCCCTCTGATATGCCGTAGTGGTGCAGTGGTTAGAATACAGTACTGCAGGCTACTTCTGCTGACTGCCAGCTGCCAGCAGTTCAATTCCCACCAGTTCAAGGTTGACTCAGCCTTCCATCCTTCTGAGGTTGGTAAAATGAGGACCGAGATTGTTTGGGGCAATATGTTGACTCTGTAAACCGCTTAGAAAGCACTGTGAAGTGGTATATAAGTCTAAGAGCTATTGCTGTTCTCCAAAGATTGAGATTTATCACCAGATTTTCCAGAGCCTGCCTTCTGTGGTTTCTCCAGAATGGGCCAAAGAATGTTTGTCCTGAGTGAAATATTTGATATTTGAAAATTTGGTATCAGAAAATCTTTCTTGACCCATAATTTTCTATATCCTATCTGTTAAATCAGCTTAAATAGGTGGCTTGATATAATAATGAATCATTAGACTAACTGGATATATTGCACTGGTTTAAAAGGTGTTAATGAGAGCTCTGAATCTCCATAGATGTGAGAGTTAAATTTGCAAATTAGGAACACAGTATTTCTCTTTAATTATGTGAAAATGGCTCACATCCTCCCCCCCCCCAAAAAAAACCCCCAATAACCACAGATGCAATAAAGCATCTGAATAAACTTCAAATCCTATTGAACTAAATGAGACTTGGAGATATTCATCTTGTTTCACAATTGCTCTGTCTCCTTATTTTTCCACAGTTGTGTTTAGATAATTTTGAGTTCCAGCCCCCAGTGACTTTCCGTCTGCGCTCAGGATCTGGCCCTGTTCATCTTTCAGGACAACATCAAATATGTAAGAACCTGGGAATGGGATAGAAGAAACCATTGGGTACAATGAGCATGCCATAGTAGTTAAAGGACATAGAAAAGTAGTAGTTCTTTCTGGAGTAGTGACCACAATTCCAGTTTAAGTGTCTTGGCTACCTCAACTAATACAGTCAATATTGTGGATTCTGGAACTTTTCCTGGTATAAGCTGGTTTTTGTCATTTACACGGAAAAGAGATCTGCTATCTAACAGAACTAGCATTTTTGCCCACCTTCTGCTTTGGAGCAATGCAAGCCACTGAGGGTATTGTGTGAACTACTAAATATGGGGTGCTCTACCAATTTAAACTTCATTGTTTTTAGAATGTAAATTAATGGGTAATAGGAAAGATAGAGGTTTGAGGAATTCTCTGGATGGTATAAACAAGACAAATTGTTTCTCAGTTCACAGAAAGGATCTTTCAGATGATGACTTCAGTGATGATGATGAAGAGGATCAGGAGGAAGAGCTTCCACCTATCAAACCAGCCAAGAAGAAACAAAAATCATAGCTGAGCTTCTCTGTAGGTACCTGTTCAGTTACCTGAGAATGCTCATCCTGAGTGGAATATTGTAGAGTTCTTGTTTTCATTAATTAAGCTTGTTATATTATTGTAGGATACCATGGACAGTGCTCCATCACACTATTAGTACTGACCTCCTGAAATTGGCCTTTTCATTTAAAGGCTCTGGACGGGAAATGTTCTACAGCTTTTTGCTCGTTAACCCCATCTCTGATTTTATATTCTAAATAGCATGGTGTAGTGTGGAAAAGAACTTGCTTTTGCAGATGGACAAGGAAAGTAGCTATCTGCAATACTTCAGCAGGGACCCTCCAGTATCCAGCTTTCTTTGTCATGGTATGTTACAGACGTATGTGCTGATCTTGGAAAACTGGCAGTTGTGATAGCAGCTTAATGAAGTTGGTCTGGGATCTCTGCTTCTCCCCAAGGCGTGAAGGGTAATAGAACCATATAGAAATGGTTAGTGGTAGGGCTAAAAAATAGGTGCCCATATCCTGGATGTGATTGCTGCCATGATCGAGACTTTTGTTTGTGACAAGTGCTACTTAATTCAGCTGGAGCTGAATTAAATAGCTCACTGAATCTCGTGGCTGTTAGAAATAACAGATGTTTCTTATTCTGTGGAAAAAAAATCTGTGGAGTTGTTGGAGAATTGCAAGCGTGTAACTTCCACTCCTGGAAAAAAAAATCAATACTGTGATGCTTTCTAATAAGAATTTCTTGATACTAAGAAAACTATCCAATTATAAGCCCTTTGCTCCTGATATTATTTATTTTTTCCAGGTAAAAAGCAAGGTCTGTTGTCCAAATGTTTTATATCTGTTTTTAAGGTTACATTTTTTTAGTAAACATTATCAACTTCTCAGGGAAAATTACTGACTCCATTTTGCTAACATTGGGTGGCTCCTAATTTTGTTTTGATATGAGCCACATTCTCTGCAATAGTTGATATATTCCATAGTTATTGAAGATACTTCCTAGATTCACTTTCTGAGAAAAAAATAAAGGTATATTTTTTATTTAACTTCATAGAGTTTGAAGCATTCTCACTATTGGCCAGATGGAGTTTATTACAATTTATAATTCAGAACAAGCTGGAGAGAGACAAGTTTTTACCCTTGATAGATAGCTGAGAATGCTGCCTGTATGTTTTGTCCTTGTTACTGGTGTCCTTTTTTTAATAAACACATTTGTTATACATGTTCTCTTTTGCTTTGTATTTTCTTGAACGATGTTGAGTGTTGAAAAATACAAAACGAAGTCCTGTTACTTCATTTTTCTATCATTTCTATTCATTCCCTTCCTTAAATATATAACGGGTTTAATGAGAATTTTTAGCATTTTCTAAAAGAGCCTACGGTTATTGTCACTGTCCATTTGGATGGTGCTGACACAAGTAGGATTGTTTCAACCTTGCAAGGATGTATTTGCTGTTCAACAATTACAAAAGTAAAACTTTAGCTTTAATCCGAATTATTTGCTACTCTTATGCTATTTTATCAAGCTTCCTAATCCCAGGCTTATTCCTATTAAACCTGTTAGCTTATTTACATAGTGCTCTAGCACTTTGGCTTTAGCTTTATGTGCTAAGTCTCCTAGGTTGTTTTTCTCTTCCAGCTGTGTCTGAGGAATGCAAACTGTTGTCTGTTGAATCCAGCTCATATGCAGGCTCTGCCATAGAGTGGCTTATTGTTAGATGTTGCTGCATTCACTCCAGCTCCCTTCTTTTCACTTTCAGGCTGTTCTATCCCACAGACTCTTCCCCAACCAGTATTTTTTTTTACCCAACCAGTGTTTTGTCTCCCTACTGCGTGAGTCACTTTAGTAGCATCCTTCAACCTTCTGTTTCCCCATTGCTTTCTTGGTTACAATTTAGCTTTTTCTTTTCTCCAGGCCCCTTCAAGCTTGCCTGTCCTTTGGTTTCCTGAAGGTCCAGCAACTCCTTCGCTATCCTGTATCATGTTTCTGGGTTTTGTGTTTTCTTTCTGTTGAAAGTAGTCTCCACGTATAGACTCTCATACCCACTACAGCAGAAGCGTCTGTCAGAGACTTTCTGTTAGCTGGCTGGCAGGGACAGAAGCAGAGACACTACAGAGAGTACAGTCTAGAACTGTGATGGCGAACCTATGTCACGGGTGGCACACAGAGCCATATCAGTGAGCACGCAAGCATTGCTGTAGCTCAGCTCCAGCATGCATGTGTGCGCTGGCCAGCTGATTTTTGGCCTTTCGGTCTCACCGAAAATGGGAAATGGGCTGTTTCCAGCCACCGGAGGGCATCCGCAGGGGTGGGGAAGGCTGTTTTTGCCTTCCCCAGGCTCCTAGAAAGCCTCTGGAGCCTGGGGAGGGTGAAAAACAGGCCTACCAGGCCCACCGTGCCATCACGTGCTAAAAGCACATGCACAGGGGCGGGGCGCATTGAATTATGGGTGTGGGCACATACATGGGCGACCTCGCACTCCCCTGCTTTTGGCACGCGACAGCAAAAAGGTTAGCCATCACTGGTCTAGAATGACAGAGCAGAGATTGCAGAGCTCTACCTAACAGAGTAGGGATTGCGGCTTCCAGAAGGTCTAGATCTACTTCTGGTAGAGAAAAGTGGAGCAATCATTGTCAGGTGGCTGTAAGGGTTGGACCAGCATGGCTGGTTTTGCACTATTCAAAGGGCGTTTGGGAGGGTTTTTCTTTATTAAAGCAATCAAGGAAGAAAAATATAAATTCTTAGCAAGGTCCCTAAAATTAAATTATACCCTATTACTGAAATTTGCTGCTTCTCCTGGTTTTGGTGAAGATAACAAATTGCTTCAGTCCTATCTCCTTTTGGGTATGTATATGGATGGGGCATTTAGGTACAAATATATACATAAGCACACATCAGCAAAATAAGTATATTTTGAGCAACAAATCCATTTAATTCCTGTCCAATGATTAAATCGGATTCCAGATCTGAGAAAACACATTTTGTTGGTTCTTGGCTGGAGTTCTTTTACTTTGGCTGTCCCCGGCTTGGGACTTTTGTTGGAACTATCAGTTTGCATCATCTCCAGCCAGCACAGGTGATGTTGGTTGAGGGAAAATGAGAGCTAGTAATCAAGTGCATCTAAATAGTGTGAGACTGAACCCAATATTCAAGGGTTTATTGAATATTTGCCCAAGAAAGAGATTGCAAAAGAAGCATAAACTTGGGAAATAATCCACTTTTAACTCCATTAACTAGAGACTTGGGTTGGATCCTTAAGGACAATAGTGCACAGACATGAACAGTTTCTTTGGTCATCTAGGTGATCAGGCGTGTTCTGTGGTTGGTTCTATTTGTAGAAATCCTTGAATGCCCAACAAATCTTTTTATCAGACAAAAGGAGACAAATTCTTTGTGTGTCTAATCACACTTGGCCAAATAAAGTATTCAATTAAATTCAAATTAATAAAATAAATTATAAATTATAAAGTATTCAATTAAATTCAAATTAATAAAATAAAATTCAAATTAACATTTCTGGGACAAAAAGCTTTGGGGAAAGATGAAGTCAGAAAGATTCATAGATGGGTGAGGCTGATAACCTGATGTTGAAAGCCTTTCCAAGAAAGCTAGACACATGGGAGTTTGTGAACACCAGTTTTCACGACAATCTCCAAATCAACTTCCCCAGGCTGTTTTTTTCTAGATAAGCAGACCAACTACTTAGAATTCCTCATACCAGGCTGGGAATATGGCAACAATAGGACAAGAAGGTCTCCAAGTCATTTACGATTCAAATGATTTGTGGAATGGGGTGACATAACTCAACAAATTTCCTGAAAGTATGGGATTTTTTTCTGCAAGCAAAAAAAGTTTTAAACAGCTCTTTATGAAAGAGCAGATTCTTCCTACAGCCACAGGATGGCAGCCTTATCAGCAAAAACATCTTTAAAATTTGTTTCTAGGGACTTTGAAGGATTTAGCGTTACCCGTTCTTCAGAGGTTTCAGATGGAGCTCAGGATGTGTTAGAAAAATGGTTTATGATGCAATAAAATTACCTGCACTTCATTTTAAGAGGCTGAAAAATCTGTATTGGTTATTTCAGCCAAAATGTATAAGCAATGTGTAAGCATTGCTTTGAACATCCATCATATTTGCTATTGCCTATTTGCCAGTACATTTGAAACTGTTTAAAAGCTGCTTTTCACTGCTTCAATTCCAAAGCACCGTGTGATGACCTGTCAGTCTGTCAGAGCGTTTGCAGCATGATTACTATTAAGAGACAACCCAGGAGCAAAACACAGCACACAGAGATTTAGACATTTAACAGTGGTTTATATACAACACCTATACAGAAATATACGTGGTTAGCAAATACCTTACAAGCAATCAAACTTCTTAACTCTACACGGAGAACTCAGCAATGAATACTGGAGACAAGGAGAGAGAGAGAGTATGCCCTCTCCTGGCTGAAATTTATAAACAAGTCTTAAAGGGGTAAAAGACTTGTGTGGACCCTTTCTGAGTCTTAAACTGGCTATACCAATGCTGATTCATTCTCATTGCATCAGCCTTATATTTCATCAGCTTTACAATTGCATCAGCCTTACATCGGCTGGTCAGCTTTAAATCATCATTACTCTTGACAGTCAGAATATATGGGTCTGCCAATGTATCTTCTGTCAACAGATTCCCTTATAAAACTAGACAAAAGCCTTAAAAAAAACCAGTGATACCATTTTGTATAAACGGTTTTGAACAATACTGAGATCCTTTAAAGACGGTTAATAAAGTTACAGTCTCTTACACTGTTTTCTTGATACAAGTGTATAAGAAAACAGTTTATCAAGTGTATCAAGAAAACGGAGCTTGGGAGGGCACATGCGGCCCTCCCAAGCTCCATTTTCGCTGGCAGAGGGTTGAAGGAGGCCGTCGCAGCCTCCCGAGCTCTGTTTTCACTGGCAGAGCGCTCAGGCTACCACAGCTCCCCCCTCAACACAAGTGACATTGAGCTGGCCATGCCCACCCGGCCCCCAAGGTCAAACACAGCCCTGATGCGGCCTCAATGAAATCGAGTTTGACACCCCTGATCTATGTGATTCCTAAAGATTGGTGCTGGCATGATGGTGCAGAATTAGTGGTCAAGGGAAGATTATAACTGCGTTAGAAGAAGAGTAATAGGAACTTGAATAGTCAGAGATTTTTTTTTAGAGATTTTACCAAACTACCCTACTGTATTTCCTTCCTTTTTTTTTTCTTTTATGTTATGAATCCATTGCATGACATCTTGAGTAGTTTTTAAACAGGTGAAATTATAAATTGACCAAATTGTTATTACAATACTGAGGTTATGTATTTACAGGCAGGAGGAATTCATTGAATCACGTCTCCTTGCAGAACCAGCTGCTTCTACCTTCTCACATAAATTTATCCTGTTTAAGTTGTTCTTCCTCCAATTCCATCCTGTCCAAGCTTTACCTCATTCTCTTTCCTGGGAATACTATACGTAAAGCCAGGTAAATATGTATAGGTCTTCCTGTCATTTTTCTGTCCATCCTCCCAGAATATGTATGTATGTATGTATGTATGTATGTATGTATGTATGTATTTATTTATTTATTTATTTATTTATTTATTTATTTATTTATTTATTTATTTATTTATTTATTTATTTATTTATTTATTAAATTTATATCCCACCCTTCTCCCCGAAGGGACACAGGGCGGTGAACAGCCGAGAATTAAAATAACATGCAATATAAAAGCTAAAATAATTAAAAATAAATTAAATTAAATGGCCGCCCCAATTTAAAACCCCTAGCAATACAATTAAAAACCCCTAAAATCTATTCAGGCCAGGAAAGCTTCTGTGGTGGATTTTTTCCTCTAAAAACCTTCATTCGTATCAATATTTTATTACAGATACAACCATAAGGTAAACCCCTGAGGCCCCCAGGATCATAATATGGTTCTTGAATATCTTAATGAGACCCCCAGTTGAGATTTTTCCCTATTATGTTTTTATATGACAAAATGGGAATTATTATATTAGATTTATATCCCACTTTATAAGTAATCCAAAATGGAGAATATACTCCATATATACTCTAATTCTATATACTCTAATTCTCCTATTTTCCCCAGAAAAACAATGCTCTGAGGTGGGTTGGGCTGAGAGAGAGTGACTGGCCCAAAATCATCCAGCTGGCTTTCATGGCTAACACAGAACTAGAACTGTCATTTCTAGGCCAGCGTCTTAACCACGACACCAAACGGGCTCTCATTATTATTAAGTAAGGTAAAGTTGATACATGAATGTTACACATATTTTTTGTAAATTTACTTCAACTTTTAAGTGTATATCAATCTTCATTTCTCATCTTCCCATTACTTTTTGGAAGGAAGCTCTCTCATCCCCACCAAACTTAGACAATGATTATTGTGGGTTCGTTGTCAGTTTCCAAGGGGCTAAAATTTTACTGTGGTGACAAAAAGCTGTTCAGGTGATAGAGAAGGAAGGGAATGTAGAATGGAAATTGGTGAATTGTACTATGCAAGATCACACCTGTTTTCAAATGCTACTCAGGGCTTTGATCAGTTTAACCACGTTCTTGTGTTTGATGAATCTTTGGAGCAGAGAATTAACGTATCAAAGCAAAGCTTTTCATGTATAAATGACTGAAGCTGGATCCTAATGTGGCAAATTTCCTGGTGTATCAACTGTGATGTTTATATGAACACTTTTATCAGCAACCAACTCTTATGTACTAAGTGCCTAAAGTTAATATTTAACCTTTGCAGATTCAAACATCCATACTGAGATTGTCATCAAGAGAGGGAGGGAGGGAGAGAGAGACAGAGAGAGAGAGAGTGCGTATAAGAGAAAGAGAGAAAGATTAGTTATACAGACCGTGTTTAAGAGGAAGAATAGGATTAGCGGGTCAGGCAGGGGCAATGAGTTCTTCTTTAGAGATGATGCTATCAGGATAGACTTAAATACCTTGTGCAAACAAAGAGGATTGTCTAGGAAAAGGAGATCTTAATGTCACAGATTTCTTGTTGCAAACCTTTCCAAGAAAAGGAGCTGTTGGTTTATTTTTCCCAAAGAAGGACAGATATACATGTGGGTATATTTGTTTCTGTTCCATTTACTAGGACTAAGAAAACAAATAGAAAGCCTATTTTTCTCCAAATAAATATGCAGCTCTATAAGTGCTCCTATCATAAATATCACAGCACAAAAAGATAATGTAATCCCAGGATTTAAACAGTCTTGTGAAATAAATTTTTACTTCCTGATTTATAAAGAAATATTGCTGAGATTGCAACTCCATTTGTTAAAAAAAAGTATATGGATATATCACAGAGAATGAACAAATGTTTAAAAGAAACTGAAACTACTATCTTGAAAAAGAGATATGAATTCTATGAAGATTTTAAAACAAAATTTTATAAGAGAAGATCCTAACTTTTCAGGGATCGGTAGAATATTAACAAATTATAAATATTTAAATTGGAAATAAGAATTTTTTTCCATTCAGCAAAATGTATAACCAATGGCCTCAGATGAGATGGGGTGAATTTTTCAATACAGCTGACTTATTTATTTTTTTATTTTTTTATTTATTTATTTATTTATTTATTTATTTATTTATTTATTTATTTATTTGTTTATTTGTTTATTTGTTTGTTTGTTTGTTTGTCATATTTCTATGCTGCCCACTCTCTGAGGACTCTGGGCTGCTTACACCAAAGACAGTATACTAAATAGCATATTGCCCCCAATCTGGGTCCTTATTTTACCCACCTCGGAAGGATGGAAAGCTGAATTAACCTTGAGCTGGTGAGATTTGATCCGCTGATCTGCTGAACTAGCAGTCAGCTGAAGTAGCTGCAGTACTGCACTCTAACCACTGCACCACCTCGGCTCATAACTTCCAGAGCAAAAGTGGGATCCTACACCATCCTTATAGAGATTAATCATAAATGAGTACTCATTAGCTAAGGAAATTCAAAATTATTTCATCAGCGTAAATGAAATTAATATGTAATTTCTCCCTAATTATTACTGGACCATAGTTTGTTAGGAAGTGTGTAAGAATTTTCAGGGTGCTGGCTTTCACTATCATTCACAACCGCCGCTGTTCAGGCTATTTCTGAATACAGATACCCTTCGGGAATAACATTAAATCCACATCCAAAAGGAGCCCAATAATTAGCTCTGGTGTGGCACAAATGTTTTGCATGGGTGGGTTAAAAGGGAACCTAACTATAAGATGATCTTTGTATTTCTTTTGGACATAGGTTCAGCTGCTAATTTCTTAAACCTCTATCCAGAAGGGTGCAGGAAGCATGCTGTTGTGTTGTGTTGCCTGTCCTTTGGAACAGTTTATCTCCAAAATTCAGATGGCTCCAACCTATTGGTGTTTCATAAAGCTCTGAAGAACTTGCTTCCCCTTGGGCACTGGACCACAATACGGAATGAATCTCTAGCAGGCACAGTGGCATATTGATTAAGCATCCTTTTAATCTGCTTTGTTTGTTCTGGTATATATTGCTTTTATAACGTAAGGTGCACACCACAGTTATTATGAAATGGGCAGCTATTTCAAAATGACGGAGTAAATAAATACGTTTATATATAAAGCAGTCCTCTTTGAATGCAATGTGCACAGTATTTGTGCTGGGCAAGAATTGATCATTCATCTCCAATTGAATTCAACTGTCCAAAATACTTTCACCCAATTAGAGGGAGTTTTGACAGAGGCCAAACCCAATAACCTAGCCATCTGTGAAAACGTGTCTCCAACCCCATCTCATCCCACATTAAGGAGAGTTATGATTCTCCCCTCAGCAGGTGGTGACATTTGGTTTAAGAGAGAAACAAAGTCATGGAATCCATTACTGTCTTTAATACAGCAGGTCCTATACATTGTCATGATTAGCCGTTTGTATGATCAGACTCCAGTAAAAAAAATACTACATTTGAGATTACCCCAATTTAAGAAGAAATTCTGTGTCGTATCTATAATATTTTATTCATATATGCATTTCACTACTTGAAGAAATGAATATACACATGTGAACTAGCCTTGGGATCGGCAATAACAAAGGGAGATTATTTGTGATATATGTGACTTGTTAGTATGTAAAAACATCATTAAATGTATTTATATCATATTATCTAGAGCAGGGGTCTCCAACCTTGGCAACTTTAAGCCTGGCGGACTTCAACTTCCAGAATTCCCCAGCCAGCTTTGCTTTGCTGGATGGGGAATTCTGGGAGTTGAAGTCCACCAGGCTTAAAGTTGCCAAAGTTGGAGATCCCTGATCTAGAGCATAAGACATCACATTTTTAAGGTCAAGGTCACATGCAGATTTGAAGGAGAGAATTTAAAGGAGTAAGGAGGAAACTAGGTATGGTCAAACCTCGTAGTGTGTGTATATCCAGAATAAAATCACATTTATCCATCTTCTCCAGCATATCAAAAAATCATCAGCAGGAGGAGATTCCAACATTGTACTTCTTTGTATAGAATAGAGGTTTCCAAATTTGGCAACTTTAAGACTTGTGGACTTCATCTCCCAGAATTCCTCAGCCAGCCATGCTTCTATTTTTGCTATTGTGCAAGAGTGAAACTGAATACAATTCTAGATGGCTTTTACAAATGAATGGTCTCCAGTAAATATAATGACTCTAACACTGAGCATTGAACTAGTATGTCCCGTTTTGGTTCTCAATTTGTGAACTAAGCAAAACTCTAAAGATTGGTGGATCCCTTATGTATCTATAAGCAGGAAATGTCTTTTTGGAGTACCACAAGAGCCTCTCTGTTAAATGTTGATTGAGCTTAACATGCTTCCCATGTGTGATGAAGTGGAAAGTATGGTACTGCAGTGAGGAGAGAAGGGGATGGAGAATTAAACAATAATGAGGAGAATTATTCAGGGAAACCAATATCCTGCTGGGAAAAAAGTGCACAATTAAGGCACTAAAGGAGAAAAGTGAATTTAAAAAGAAATTCCAGGTAATAGGTTATTATTTTTCACAATTAATATTTATCAAACATTTTGAAAACAATTCAGCTGAACTACCAGTATATACTACCACCTAACTTTTGCATAGGTTTTTAGTTTCCCAAGTGTCTTTAAGAGTCAATTTGATATAGTGGTTAAGTCATCAGGCTGGGTGACTTTGGGCTAATCATTCTCTCTCAGCCCTAGAGAAAAAGCAATGGCAAACCAGATCTGGAAAACCCTTGCCAAGAAAACTGCAGAGATTAGTCCAGGTATTCACCAGGAATCAAGAATGACTCAAAAGTGTGTATGCACACACAGACATACACACACCATGGATCTTTGCTTTATTTCGGTCTTAGATGCTTAAAAGGTATTTTGTTTGGCATAATTCTACCCAGAATGCCCAACTTAATGATTATTTGAACTGTGTAAAGTCCTAAAAAGCACCTTTCAGGTCTCCTTGTAGAATTTCTGCTTGTATAGAAGATATGGGGCCAAATTATAACATGAAACTAAAGGTGCTTTCTCACCTCTGGTGAAGATTGAGATTTTCTTAGTCTTAATCAAGAGAGATGGACCACCGGACCAAGAGCAAAAACAAGCTTCTCATAAGAAAAATGGCATGGATGTACATTTCATTTTCCTCTCAGTTAAAAACTGAGAAAACAGGATTAACCAGTCAGCCTTAGCTAAAATGGACTTACACTTCCAATAGAAATGGTTGTATTTTCTCTCACATTTTCACTTTTCTTTTAAATCTCTCTCTCCTTCCCTCCCTCCCTCCCTCCCTCCCTCCCTCCCTCCCTCCCTCTCTCTCTCTCTCTTGCATCTTATTTATTTTTGCCACTTTTCTCAATTTGGAGATGTTGATATATTCTTGCTTATTCTCCCATTCCAGCAATTTCCAGGCTTTAACATAAGGAAACACCTCAGTGATTTGAAATAGACAATGAGAAGCAGCATCGCCTGCAGGCTAGAATGTCTAGATTGAAGCCCCAGAGTTTTGCTAATTCATGTGCTCAGTAAATCACCCACAACTCTGGCAGGAGCCCTAAAGGTTCTTTGATAAAGTTTGTTTAGGCTTCTTTTTAAAATACACACACAGATCTCAAGTTACAGTTTTCCTCATAGTGACATTTGTCTGAACCTTTCTGTCCTGCCCGTTTCTACTTTTGATGACTTGAACATACCAAACATAGTCACTCTGAAGGTGACTGTTTCTCTAAGCAACAGCCTCAATTCCTATACATGTGGCTAATTCTGTGAAATAGGAATTAGACTGACTTAAAATAATTATAATTCAAAGTGCTTCCTAAACAGTTTCAGACTGGTTTTCTTTTTGCTGAACTGTCTTCATTTGTGCTTTTTAAAAACTTACTATTTTATTTGCTGCAAGTTAAAGGTGGAAGGGATGGTAGAGGTATGAATGGAATCTAAAAATGTCATTAATTTCTCCTGCCTGAATAACTGACTTATATAATAATGTAATAACCTGATCCCTGGGCAGTCTTGGAGATCCTTGGCTATTTAGCAATTGTTTCTGTCCATAGTTTTATGAACATAGCAACAAACTCATTTTCCTGTCTGTTTTTTAATGCTTATATGATGGTATGCTTATGCCTTATGGCTCAGAGAGAATATGCATAGATGCAGACTTCATCTACATGAACAAGAATAACTTCTATATATGCAGAGATAGCTAAATACTTTATCCCCAAAAGAAACATAATATTTAATAGTATCGAAAACTGGGAAAAGGTCCTTTAGATCAGTGGTCTCCAACCTTTCTGGCTTTGTGGACCAGTGGGGGTGGGGAAGAGAAGGAGGAGAGGGGATGGTTCCGCATGAGTGGCAAGTGTTTGCCCACCCACTGTGTGCACAAGTGGAGCTGCGCATACGTTCACACTTGCCCACTGCTTCTGCAGCCCAGTTCTGAATGGGCCACGGCCCAGAAGTGGGCTGTGGCCAGGGATTGGGGACTCCTGCTATAGATCATCCATTTCAACCTCTAGTCAATGGAAAGGCTCCTTGAACAGATGGCAGTACATCTTCAGTTTCAACATATCCAGTGAAAGGATCCCACCACCTCTAAAGTAATTAGTTACACTGTTAAACCAGTCTTATCTAAACCATTAAACCAGTCTTAATCTTAGGAAGTATTTTTAAAAATTGTGTCTGTAAACATACAGTAGGTTCCCTTCCACATGTAAGCCGAGTACTGATGAAATCACTTATTGGAAACTGCCTTCTTGTGGAACTACATTGCTGTAGACTGCATGCAAAAGTCAGCCCTGCGACAAATGAAACAAGGGATGGGACATTGCACCTCTATGCACCCCCTGCATGGTTCATTCCAGATAAATGTGCAGGAAGCAATCGTTACTTGCATTATTTTGGGATATGAGATATTAGGAAATGGTCTTGTGTTCCTCTATCCTGACCCTGGAAAGTTATTGGCTCACTTTGGAGTTAATGCTTTGTTCTGGAATCCAACATACAAGCAGAATGAAGAAAGCCAGTACAGGAGTACTGACATTTTCACGGGTGATCCCCTGCTCTGAAAATGCCGGCTATTGTGTGTTTTCCTTCTAATAATCAAAGCAGGTAAATGAAGACTTGCTCCCATGAATGGCTGTTGCTGCCCTGGGGCCATGTTTGTGCTGTGGGTACAAACAACAAAGTCATTCCCATGGAGCATGCCCTAGAAGGCTGGGGAGGGAACACTCTGAGCCTGGGAGAGGCAATGTTAATTGGTCTTACAGCCTTGCCTGCGGCAACTGGGAGCCACCCAGCCATAGCAAAGTTGTGCTGTTGTCACTAAAGTGTTCCATTAATTTGGGTCTCCTTTTGTAGAGGTGGTGGGAGAGATCATTGCCTGTGCTGTGAACTCTGAGATTGTTTTTGTTGACCCAATCCCATCAGTTGTCCAGGTACTTCCTTGCCTAAGGTATATATCTACCTTGATTTCCATGTGTCCCACATTTTGGCTTATTAAGGAAGAGGCAGGCAGAGGGGGGGAAGTGGGGAAAGCATAGCAGTGGCCAAGATGACCAACAGTTATTTGAGATGCTTAGTCGTTGGTTGAACTGGATGTCTGTTCTCAGATTGCCCTTGGGAACAAGGTGGGCCAAGGCCAGCCCAAGGTTTCTTGCTGCCCAAATGATGCTTCCCAGTCACCCAAATGTAAATTAGCAAAGCAAGCCAAGGTTTTACACAAGGTAGCAAATCCTGTTTCTTACACACACACACACACACACACACACATCTCATGCTACTTCCTTTGAGGGTTATGTAACAGGAAAAGGGTAAGAAATGTGAAGCAAAAGAAAAGAATTATATTTATATATCTTATCCTATCCCCCAATTAAAATTGACCTGATCATGTGCTAACTCAAGACCTGGAGGAAAAACCAAGTTTTTAAGGCTTGATTAAAGGTAGATAGGGTAGGGATAATAAAAAACTCTAGGGCAAGAGTGTCAAACTGGCGGCCTGCAGACGGGATGCATCATGGACAGGCCACGCCCACCCCAGCTCCGTGAAGGGGGAAAATGTCACAAAATGTCACGTGATGGCAAAGTGACACCACGAGTTTTGACACCCGTGTTTCAGAGGGAAACAATAGAGAAGACCTATTTCCCAGGTCCTGCTTCATGTTAGTGCTTAATTGAAAAGATCTGAAGTAAACCAATTCTGTTGCATCATAGAGGACAGACAGAAGCTGTGGATGGTAGATGGTCCCTAAGGTAACTAGGCCTATGCAATATAAGGCTTTAAAGGTAATAACCAGCACTTTGAATCACAACCAGAATCTTACTAGTAACCCGACCTTTTGGCTAAGATCAATTGTAGTAACCCATGTAGCTCACCAACAGGAAAAAAAGGCATCTGAAGGTAAAGCCATCAGAAAAAGATCATACAAGCTCAATTACCTCCAACCCCCATGCCTGGGAAAACATCCAGATCTTAAGGGATTTATGGAAGGCCAGCAAGGTCAAGGCCAATCAATCTTGGGTGGAATGGTTTTCCAAAAAGCAGGAGCAGCAAGAGAAAAGGCTGATTTCCTGGCTCCCATCAGAGGACACTCCTTAAGTGTCACTCTTTAAGTGTCAGGACCTGGAACATGCTCCTCCTGTCAGATCTAACGAAATGGGTGGAAACAATTGGAGATAAGTGCTCCCTTAAATATCCTGGTCCCATGTAATAAAGGGCTTTATAGGTGACAACCAACACCTAGAATTACATTTAGAAACACTGGGGATTCGATGCAATTAATGAACCAAAGGTGTCACACAAATGTTTTAAGGCACACCAATTGCTTTCACGGTATTCGCTATCAATTGCATATGTTCTGCATGGGTTGCCCCATTGCATTAAGCTAGGAGGTAACCAAAGCACAAGTGACTGCGTGCAATACTTCCTGATCCAGGAAGAGGCACAATTGACCCACAGCGCAAAAATTGTGCAAAAGCCCTCCTGTCCATTGCTTCCTCCTGTTCTTTGAATAGACACTGCAAGTCCAGTAGCTGCCACCCCAAACTGCACACTGGTTCTGTCTGGAGTGATGTAAGCCCGTCCAGAAATAAAGATGAAAATCACTAGATTCAGGAGGCCCTAAAACTGAAAGCCACTCAGTCTTCTTGTGTTTGAGTTGGTTGGTTGTCCCCACAATTGTTTACTTTTACGTTTTAGAAGTGAATAACTCTATCTCTTCCATTTTAGCAAAAAACTGATACTCCTTCCCATTTCCATGGAATTTGTAACAAATACTTTATAACAGTGTGATGAAACAGTTCTACAGCTGATTCAGAACTATTAAGCAGTGGAACAGCTTGTCTTCCAGAATTGTGGCTGCTCCATCACTGGAGATTTTCAAGAAAAGATTGGACAACTTCTTTCTGGGGTGACATGAGGACTCTGCTTTGGGCAGGGGATTGATCTAGAAGTAATCCAACTCTATGATTCAATTATTTTATGGAAATTTTTTTGATAGGTTTTCTTTTTAATCTATTAAAATTAGCTTGATGTATTGTTGCTGTTGTTAGTTGTGAAGTCATGTCCAACCCATCGCGACCTCATGGACAACTTTCCTCCAGGTCTTCCTATCCTCTACCATTCCCTAGAAACTATTTAAGCTCACGCCAACTGCTTCAGTGACTCCATCCAGCCACCTCATTTTCTGCTGTCCCCTTCTTCTTTTGCCCTCAATCGTTAGCTTGATGTATCTATCACATAATTGTAAATTTTCTGTTGCAGAGAACTTGAATGTTCATTTCCCACTTTTTCCTTCATACTATGAATGTCCAGGATTTTTTAGAATGGGAAAAGGATACTATTTAAGAACAAAATATTTATGTTGTGGAATAAATATACAATATAAGAGAAACAATATCCATAAAAAGTGGGTATGCGAAGAAAACAATCAGGAAAAGGTTTATGCATGTTAGTGCTTCCAGAGAAGCATATCCAACATATCATTCATGCTGATCCTTGTACAAACTGAAATGGAAACCAGAGAAGCACTTAAAATGAACTGAGTAAAATGAGCTTGGTAACACTGTGTTCCCTAAAAATGACGAGAGATGGACTCCACTCTGGATAGTGTGATATAAAATAAGGGAATGCACATACCCTGTTTCCCCCAAAATAAGACATCCCTTGATAATAAGCCCAATCAGGCTTTTGAGCGCATGGCAATAAGGCCAAGCACTTATTTCAGGGTTCAAAAAAATAAGACAGGGTCTTATTTTCGGGGAAACACGGTAGCCCATTCTCATTTAAAATCCATGTCTGAGTAGTTAGGACCAACCCTGTTGACACAAAATGTGGATGAATTTTAAATTTTTCTCATGGGCTGACCTAGAAAGCCAGCAACCCTGTGATATTATGCAACAATGTGCAGGCTCTTCTATTCTGCAAAATGTATTCCAGATAACGAATATTTTGCAAAATGTCCTTACCAGATAATTCACCTCTGATATGCACCCGATTTTATATGTGAAGGCAATTGGGAAAAGGAATCTCCTTTACTGGATTAGGATAGCCTTTTTTTCCAATTTGTCCTTTGTTCCTTTGTTAATTACTGGGTGTGTGGGGGGGGGAGGGGTGTCCCTTTTTTTTATCAAGTAGAAAATTACTTATATGAAAATTGGTTTATTTTAATATTAGTCAGTATCAGATTTATTTATTTATTTATTTATTTATTTATTTATTTATTTATTTATTTATTTATTTATTGGTTCGATTTATATGCCGCCCTTTTCCAGAGACTCAGGGCGGCTTACAATGCGTTAAGCAATAGCCTTCATACTTTTGTATATACCTGCTTTAGTAGGGCTTTCGGGAGGCCCTAAGCGGTGTTCTTTTTTATACAAAGTCAGCTGATTGCCCCCACAAACTGGGTCCTCATTTTACCCACCTCGGAAGGATGGAAGACTGAGTCAACTTAGAGCCTGGCGAGATTTGAACTTGCAGTAATTGCAGGCAGCTGGTGTTACATACTGATTCAAGGACCATCAGTACCAGCAAAGGAGGAACTGTGAGGAGTCTCATATTTTAATTACAAGTCCTCTTCTGATGCAATTTTATACCAGGGATTGTAGTATATTTTAATATCAGATACCTAGCTTTGTCATGCAAGAGGCACAGAATTCGTGTCACTAAAGTAGGCCTTGCAGGGATTCTGCTGCTAACTCTGGTTGTCATGAAAATAATTGTGATTGAAATAGATGAATGCAAACTAGAATAAAACTGAGAAGAAAGGTTTGTTCAAAAGGAAACAGCTTGTCCTGAGATGAAAATACGGATAAATGTCATGAAAATAATTGCCCAAACAAGAGCCTTGATGGTGCAGCAGATTAAAGTGCTGTTAAGTAGCACCAGCTGCCTGCAATTACTTCAAGTTCAAATCTCAACAGGCTCAAGGTTGACTCAGCCTTCCATCCTTTCGAGGTAGGTAAAATGAGGACCCAGATTGTGGGGGCAATAAGCTGACTTTGTATAAAAAAGAACACCGCTTAGGGGGGGCCGAAAGCCCTATTAAGCAGGTATATACAAAAGTATGACGGCTATTGCTTAACGCATTGTAAGCCGCCTTGAGTCTCCAAAGAAGGGCGGCATATAAATCGAACCAATACATACATACATACATACATACATACATACATACATACATACATACATAAATAAATACAAGCAAGCAGAATAGAATAGAATAGAATAGAATAGAATAGAATAGAATAGAATAGAATAGAATAGAATAGAATAGAATAGAATAGAATAGAATTTTTTATTGGCCAAGTGTGATTGGACACCCAAGGAATTTGTCTTGGTGCATACGCCCTCAGTGTACATAAAAGAAAAGATACATTCATCAAGACTCATAAGGTACAACACTTAATGATAGTCATAGGGTACAAATAATCAATCAAATCATATTAGGAAACAGTCAATATAAATCATAAGGATACCAGCAACAAGGTTATAATCTGGTAACTGAAGATGTAACAAATCTGAAGATGCCTTATGAACTATATTGCAAAAAGCTTCAAAAAGAAGCTAAACTTATTTGAATTTCCGGGTTTGCTTTTCTTCAGGTCTGTAAAATGTCTTTAGAGGGGCATGAATGCCATCTGGTGGACAACAGCTAAGCTTACACAGCAAACATACCTTATGCACATAATCGTAAAGTGGTCTTCTCTAACAGTGATTTCCATGTCTGTGGGATTAGTTTCCATCCTAATCAAGATTGTGCCATGATCTTGGAAATAATAGGAACTATAGTCCTATTTAGAAGAGTTCTGTATAGGTTTGTCTTGTATACAGTATTGCTTGTTTCCCCCCCCGCCCCTGCCCCCATATAACCAGTCTCTTTTGTTTCTCAGCACTTCCCATTTCTCATAATGCATTTGGTATGGGTTCTGGCTTTTTTGACCACTTGAAGACCTTTTTCACCATCAGGATGCATGGACACATTTATATACTTACGAATCTTTTCTTCACAAAACAAAATTACCCAGTTGCTTTTGGGTCAATTTGTCATTGTTTAACCATTCAGTTGTTTTTGGCTCTTCATGACCTTCTGTATGATCAGAATGTATCCAGGACTGCCTCATTAATTGCTTCTTTAAGTCTTTATAAGCTCATGCTTATAAACTGATAATAGATTTTAGTGATTCTGCCAGCACACAATTATACTCAATAATAAATGTTTGGAGATTCTGGAACTGCAACCAGGACCTGCCTGATATCCCATTAGTTCTGGTGCCAGACAAGTATTGCTAAGACTGCCTGACAATTGTAGTTCAACTCTGTTGGTCAATGGGACAAGGGTAAGCACTGGGTAGTCACAGTAAGGAGGAATGTCCTTTGCTGGCAGGCTTTGACAGTGAATGTTGTAGTAGACTTGGTTTTCCCTCTTCTTTTTTCCTCCAGCTCTTTTTCTTGGAAGTCTAGCTAAGCAAAAATGTCACTTGACTGGTACTAGGAGTTCCTACAATAGGTCTGATTGAGTGCTGGTAGTTTATCCCTGTGGATAACTGGGCCTGTTGGGAGCTACATTTAGAAAAATTGGGGTTGGATGAATAAACTAATTAACTGTTTTTGATATCTTTATAACAGCCCATTATTTTCCCTTCCTCCCTGAAGTATGTTAAGAACAGGGACCCCTTTGTGTTTCCTTGAACTTTTACATATTTTTAGTGTGTGTGTGTGTGTGTGTGTGTGTGTCTGTGTGTGTGTGTGTCTGTGTGTCTGTGTCTGTGTGTATGTGTAAACATATATGTATATGTACATATGTACACACAGAGAGACACACTCACACACACATATATATGGCTTGAAGTCAGTGTTGATTCCTAGTGACTGCCTGGGCACGCCCTTGTAGATTTCTTGGCAATATTTTCAGAAGTGATATGCCATTACCTCCTTCTTAGGACTGAGAAAAGATGATTGGCTCAAGGTTACCCAGTTGGTTTTATGCCTAAGGCCAAATTAGAACTCACAGTCCAGCCTGATATCTTAACCACCACAGAAAACTGGTTCTCTATCACATGTCATAGATGGATTGATTCATACTTTTTGCCTATCCAATGTTACCCTTGTTAGAAACAACCCCAACTGAAATAAGTATCATGGTCAACAGAAATCAGATTCCTTAATGTTTACCTAATTGCATATTCAAAATCTTTGATGTCCAAAAATTCTATAATATCCAAATAGGATGGCATACTTTTACGTCCAAAAAGTGAAATGAATCCAAGAAAAATGCTTTATTAAGCAAAGTAATACCTGAGGGGGTAGAATTTGAAACTTTTTTAAAAAAAATATGTCAATTCAAAATACCTTTCTACAGGGATGAAATGCTCCCAGTTCGGACCGGATTGCCCGATCCGGTAGCGATGGAGGCAGGTGGTTCAGAGAACCGGTAGCAAAAATCCCTGCCTCTCCCCATGCCCAGCTGAGCCGCGCAATCATCAGAGTCTTTTTTTCTTTTAAATGGCTCTGACGATCCCAGCTGAGTTGCCTGATCATCAGAGGGTTTTTTAAAAACCCTCTGACGATCAGGCAACTCAGCTGGGATCGTCAGAGCCTTTTGAAAGCATTTTTTTACAACCTCTTCACTAAAGAGGTTGTAGAAAAAATGGTTTTAAAAGTAAAAAAAAAAAAATTTAATTGGCCACGCCCACCCAGTCACATTATCCCACCCCCCACCAAGCCACACCCACAGAACTGGTAGTAACAAATTTTAGATTTCACCACTGTCTTTCTACCAAAAAATTTTTATTTTCTACTCAAATGAAAATGTGAGCCTCATTTATTTGGGAGTTGAAGGAACAAAGAAGAACTGAAGCAAGCTGTGCCCTTATTTTGCTCTTTGGGTCTCTCTCGCTCTGTGTCTGTCTCTTTCTCTCTCAGAGAGAGGGAGAAGGAGGGAGAGAGAGGTGGGGGAGAGAAACAGGGCACCAGCTCTTTAATCTGTCACTCATGGCTCAGGCTGACAGGAGCTGTCCCGGTGGCAAAAAGCACTGATTGCTGATTTGAGGAAACAAAATAGCAGTTGTAATTACGGGCCTTGATAAGATAAGGTCTTCTGAGGGGAGGAGGGGAGAGTCCTGAGCCATCACCAGCCATTTACACTGAATTAGCAGCTGTCACTCATTCCATCCTGGGCAGGAGCACAGTGGGAGCACTCTTTGTTCTATAATTTATTTGTAAAGTAGAAGAGCTAGAGGGTATCTTAGCCACAGGAGAATCCTCTTTTCCTTTCCAAATTCTGTACAAGTGTGAATGGCCCCACACCTGACCTATGATAAGAAAATAGATGATCTCTCTCTCTCTCTCTCTCTCTCTACCTCCCTCCCTCTCTCTTCACTCCCCCTTTCTCTCCCTGAGTTATGTGAGAGACCTGAGTTTCACTAATTCACTGACACTCATGCCACTGCCTCCTGATCAATGGTAACACTTGCAATCTACAGGTCCTCAAGAAAGCTATCCTTAATCTTCCTAAAATGAGTGAGAACCTTTTGTTGTTCCCCTCCACTGCCGAGGACTTCTCTTGTTATGGGCAACCTGTGTTTGAAAATGCCTTAACAACAGGACGTCTATCTTACAGTTTTCTGAAATCAGTGCAGACCTGGATGACCTGGGATTTATCAAGTGCCGAAATAATGACTTGGTGCTGTGCAGTCCAGTTCTGCAGTTCCTTATTTCTGCCTGAGTTGAATGGGATTAACTCCTAAGTAAGCAGACAGAGATTAAAATCAAAGTGGTAGTTAGCTAATTAGCTGGAACCGTAGCAAAAACATTTCTCATGTTTTTGTGGTGTGCCTCATTGAAGTCTTCAATTTCTCCTTTCATTTCTTGCAAGTGTTTTAATTATCAGTACTTAGCATATCTCTGTGAGGTCATTTGCCATCTAGTTCTGAACAAGATTCTTCTCTGGTTTGATCCCCAGCAGGGCTTTAGCAGAGAGGTTCTTGTTCAAAATATGTCTCTTGATATTTTTGCACTTCAATGTTTTAATGCCCCTTTGCTATGTTTTTTTTCCTCTCTATTTCATTTTTGTACAACAGGACCATCCACTGTTGGCAAGTCATTTTTTTAAAACTCTTCTTTCCACTTAAAAACAAAAGCACTAATCCCATATTGCCATACTGGGAAATAAGTGCCATTGAACTTGGTGAGACTTAATTCTGATTAGGTATGCCAGTGATTAAGCATTTAATTTCTTGTAAGTAGGCAAAAGAATAAGATGTATATGGATGGATCAGCAACTATTCAGCAACCAAACTTACAATAGCACTAAACAAGTGGTAGATACAGCCAGACCTCATACTTATGGTTGTTGCAGCGTCCCCACAGTCACATGATTGCAATTTGCAATCTTCCCTGCCAGCTTCCTACAAGCAAACTCAATGGGGAAGCTGGCAGGAAGGTGCAAGTTGCACTCACATGATGTCCTTGCTTAACAACTGATGTGGTCCTAGTTTAATAACAGCACCTGGGATTGCTGGGATTGCCATTGCTAAGTGGCATGATAACATGATTTTTCAATTGATAACCTCATCACCACTGGAGTTTCTGTTCCAAATTAGCATTGTTAAATGAGAACTACCTGTATCGGTTTATTATATTCTATGTTGCTCGGTTGCAGGATTCTGGGCAGTGTACAACATAAAGTGACACACATCAATTATCTCAATTAAAACCCATCAATAAAATATATGGGTTTTTTTCAATATTCTAATCTAATTAGTTGATCAGAATATAAAATACAAAACTACAAAGAGAAATGAAAGCAATGGGAAAACAGGGGAGGAAAAGGGGAGGAGGAAAAAGTGAATGGGAAGAGAAAAATAAAAGCATGGACTTCCAACTCCATTTGATGCAGTAGAATAAGGTAATAGTATAGAACTCCAACTTTTTACTTTTACATAATAATATATTTATGAACCATTTCTATAATAACAAACCTATCTAACCAGCAAAGCCCAAAATCAAAGAATATGTGACCTTAAATATTAAAAGCCTCTCTAAAAAGGAAGAATTTCAGTATCTTCTTCAACCTTAGAAGAGATTGCTCCATCATGCAAGGGCTATTGCAGAGAAGTCTTGCTTTCTAGTTATTCCTCTTACTTCTGGCTTAAGTGGATCCTCTTGAGATTCCTTTACAGAGCAGACAGACTCAGACTGGACAGATGGTCTGTTACATACACCAGTGCTGTGACATTAATGACCCATTTCTACCGTAGTTCTGCTTGCAGTGCTTATGTACCATGCTCTGCAATATGACTGATGATTCCATACGTGGAAGACATTCATCCCTAATCAAAGAAAGAAATCAAGCCAAAATGAATGCTGTATTTAAGCTTTGTTTGGGTTGATATGTCTCTCTTGTTCTCTCACACACACACATACACCCAGAGAGTTTTGTTTAGCAGCAAGAAATACCGCTGGTTCTGATAACCTGTTTCCATGTTTTCCTTGTACATTGAGTTAATGTCCATTTCTTGTCCAGTATAAACATTGTCTATTCCAGCTACCCATCAGAAGTCTCTAAATGATGTACAATATGACTAACTCAGTAAATGGATACAGTATATATTAAAAAAAGTTCCTTTTTTTATGTTTTACAATGATAAAATTTCTAACATGAAAAAATAACTTAAAAAAGAAACAAGACTCCCAAAACACGATAAAATATACAACATAAAACATGACCATAACCAGTACCTGTAAAAGACTATTTGGACAAAATCTTTAAAAAGTGAGATTTTAAGACAGAAAAATCTGAGAAAAATATAAATAGTCTTCCCAATTCACAAAAAGGGCCCAAAATAGAGTACCATACCAATTTAGTTTCTATGAAGGAGGACATGTGTCTGTGCCATTCTTGAAATGGATAGCTTTGCAAATACAAAAATAAATAAATTAGCACAGAATGACCGAAGCAGACAGTTTTAAAATGCTGCACCTGAATGAGAACAAATGAACCCACACAATGATTATTTATTTTGAAAACTTTTTGGAAGTTTAAATTTATACCTGGTTTTTGAAAAACAGTGAAGATATCACACAGCCCTGTTTGAATCGTTGAAACAACTTCCAGAGATAAGCCACCTATACTTTTATGCTGTATGAAATATGGAGCCATGGAGTCCTTGGTGCTCTCTGAGCTTGATTGTTTGCTTGCAGACATTTTATTACCCAACCAGGTAACACCATCAGTGCAAGCGATGGTGTTTGTTTCCTGTTTATAAATAGTAGCTCCAAATAGAAGTATAGAGCCACACAAAGCTGTTCCTTTTCCTTCTTACTGAAGGCATCTTCCAAATATGTGGATTTCTACTTCCAGACTGTTCTAGTAAGCACAACCGTTGTTGCTGAGTATGTACATATCTCAAGGATATTTAAATTGAAAAGGCTGTCATACATATTGGAGAAGCTACTCTAACATTTCCTTTTAATTTTCAATTAATATTAATACTCTGATTCCTTGTTGGTCTTTTCTCTAAAGAAACAGCAGGTTTAACTGTCCTCCTAATAGTAACTGGAAACAGCTGAAATATTACATTTTTTAAAAGAAAATTATATGGCTTCACTTATTATTATATTCCTATTGGAATTTGATTGAAAATTTATATTTAAAGCATTTTAGTTAGAATTCAAGGTGTCACTAAACAGGGGCATCTGTTTATTTTTTAAAATCAAGTTGACTGCAAAACTGTACAATTGAATTGAAATTGTACAATTTGCCCCTTTTATATACAATATGTTACATGTTAAATAGGAGCAGAACTTCAAGTGTATGATTGTGGCTACCATCTTGGCTTTTTTTGACTATATCACAAACTGTCCCAAAGGTGCTTTCTCAAGAAGTAACTGGAGTTTCTGGAAAGTGCAGTTGCCTCTTGAAAAAAGCACCTTTGAGACAACCATGGATGACTGAGAATCTCCATAGACACATATCACAAACTGTTATGAAGGAATATCCAATGAGTTCTTATAAAGTGTAACCCCGTCAAAGTAACAATGGGCATCCTTGGAGATAGAATACAGTGCTCTGAATTCACTTAAATGGAAATACCTTTCTTTTTCATTTTCTTTGGGTTTTGTAAAAGTTTGTAAAAGTTTTGACAGATTAGTTAGATAGATGATAGATGATAGATAGATAGAGGCACAGATACAGATATAGATATACTTTACAAATTGCCTGGAATTACACAACTTTTATAGAATAGCTCACCCACACCTCTTTTTTACAGCTGAGATTCATATTTCCCTGAGATTCATGATTTTGGAGCAGAATAATGAGAAAACACCTTTCTCATTCAATCTTTACTCCTTTATTCAGCCAGCTGGGGGAAGGTGACCAAATATTTAGATAATTGATTTGGATAAAGAGAAATAACTGTTTATAAAGTGTTACCTTATAACAGTGAAGACCTATCCTAACCTTAAATGCTATCAAACTTATTGTGGCTAATAAAAAAAGTTAATCTTTAAGGTAACAAGGCTTTTATAGCTGTTGCAGGGTGACCCCATGGATCTTTCAAAGAGTTACACTTCAGTCTGAACCATTTAAAACTGACTATATACTAGATCTGAGATTTTGGTTTTTCCTAATCAAGAAAAAAGCATAGCTCTTTGCAAAGGCAAAGTAGTCTGAAAGAAATGTTCTGTGTTTTGGATGCCTCCTTACTTCTCTCTATGCCCAGTAAAGTGAGCAAGGCTGTCACCATTGGCCTTATCAGCGTGCTGAGCAGATAGAGTTACCTCTCAGACAGAAGCTGCACTGCTTCTGTTGTTTCTGGCCCTCTAGCTAACTGTATCCTTGCTTGATCTTAGCTTCAGCAGACAAGAGGAATTATTACTTTGGAACCCTTTAATGGTTTTCTAGGTATTTATGCCACCAGTTTTCTCCCCATCACAAAATCTGGCTTAGGCAGACTTAAAAGTAGAGTGAGAGAAGTCGGGTAAGCGGATAATGAGCCTTAGTACAGATAATAGGTTTGGTGGCTTATTTATTTGTTTAGTAGCATGTTTTTCCTCTCCCGAAACTCTTGTTCTTTACTCTAATCCTTTGAATGTCTATCACTTGCTGTAGGTAGCTTGCGTCGACTGTCTCAATCCACAAAACCAGATTTCCACAGCTCTATGCATAATGATTCAAGTCCAGCACCTTCCTTCACTCTGTCGCAGTGGGGTAGGAGCACCCAGCCAACCTCCTCCAGTCTAGGACCCTGCCGATTCCTATCATCCTTAATCTGAAGTAGGCCTATAGAAGGTAACATTCAAAGCATCTGGGAGGCCACTAGGGCAGGAGGCCTGCAGTATAGCATAGGTTAAAACTGCAGCTGATGTCACCCATGAGTGTTGAACATGACAAGCCGTTTGACTGTCAATGTGTGAACATTTTTTCCCCAAACACTTGGCTGCTCTCATTACCAGAAACAAAATTACAATGGGAGAGAAAAAAAAAAACTCCACCTGCTCCAGAAAGTCACACTGTGGATTATAAATTTCAAATTAAGGAATTGCATAAGAAATTGTTATATAATCATGGAAACATTACAGTATATCGGAATATACTACCCCATCATCTAGTGAATAAATTCTTAGATGCTGTTGACAGAATGGTCCTCTGGACTGGTGCTGAGCTTATCTGTTGTTGGTTCACAGGATGACCTGAGAAAGTGATTGTAAAAATATCAATTTATCATATTTTATTACTATCTACAGTCTCTGGGATTGATCCATAAGAAATGTCCTTATTTCAAGCAGCCAAGCAGGGCAGCCTTCAGCTTGTGCCTTCCTGTTAACAGAGCTGTGGTTGGATACAAGGAGATTGAATTTCAGTAAAACACAGTTGCTTTCCCAGAGTTTGGGTGGTGGTGGTAGAGAAGGAATGCAAGCTTCTCTTTTCCCAGCTTAGTATCTAGATCTGTGAGACGCTTACTATGATCATTTTTGAACCAACTGTATCTTATTCATAGTTACAGATGTGTTATGCCTGGATATAGGGATCTAGCTAAGGTGGGGCTTCAGGAACAAAGTTCAAATCTGTGGGGAGGGGGGGTTGCAAGAAAATTGCAGGAGATGGACAAACATATCCAGACTGATCTGTCAGTTGGCAAAGACATGTTGGGTTGCATCCTGGCATCTGCTGCTCTTTCTCTTTTTCCCTCTTTCTTCTGTTATATTCTTGATAGGTAAGTATATCATGTACATAGTTGTACGTGCTCATCTTAATAACTTTGTTTTAAAAATATGTTATTTCTTCCAGTGGTGAAATCCAATTTTTTTTACTACTGGTTCTGTGGGTGTGGCTTGGTGGGTGTGGCAGGGGAAGGATACTGCAAAATCTCCATTCCCACCCCACTCCTGGGGGAAGGATATTGCAAAATTTCCATTCCCACCCCACTCTGGGGCCAGCCAGTGGTGGTATTTGCCGGTTCTCCGAACTACTCAAAATTTCTGCTACTGGTTCTCCAGAACCTGTCAGAACCTGCTGGATTTCACCCTTGATTTCTTCCCATAATTAAATGATGTATATTCCAAAATAATGTGCATGGCTATGTACAGGTAGAGGAGTGGGGAGGCAGGGAGATGATAAGTTATTGGTTGCATCAGTGTCTGGAAGTAATTGAATTATTTCAGCTTTAAACAAAAGGGGTAGGGAACCTATAGTCAGATATTTTTGGATTCCAATTCTTATCAGCTTCAGCCAGCATGACCAGTGCTTCAGATTGACCAGACCTATTGTCCAACAGCAATGGAATCATCTACATCAGGGGTCCCCAACCCTCGGTCCATAAACCAGCACCGGTCCACAGCATGCCAGAAACCAGGCCACGCAAACAAGCGAAGCCCCATCTGCGGGATGCAAGCAGCATGTGAAGCCACAACCCCTCCCGTCTGAGGAAAAATCTCTCTCCACGGAACCCATCCATGGTGCCCAAAAGGTTGGGGGCCACTGATCTACATTACATCCCATCTTTTGGCTGCAAACAACCTGGAACCAACAAAATTGATGGGGTTCCTACATAAAGCCTCCTCTTTTTAAGAATCAGCTAATAAGGGTTTCCTCTGGGTAGGAGCTGGGTAGGAGCTTGAGGTGGTGATACTAGGTTAAGTGTAAACAAACATTTTCATTTTCATAAGCTTCTTCTGGTATGTCTTTGTGTTTTTTAGTTATACTGTAAAATGTTCTGCTCTTTGAGGTTGCTTTGTTTTTATTGTGATAGGGTCAATATTGTTGGATTTTTGTGTAAGATTTTCAAATTGTGAGGGGCCACATTACAGTGTGGGCAGAGCTGGATTTACAGGCAGTGGTGGGTTTCAAAATTTTTTACTACCAGTTCTATGGGTATGGCTTGGTGGGCGTGGCTTGGGCATGGCAGGGGAAAGATACTGTAAAATCTCCATTCTCTCCCCAATCCAGGGGAAAGTTACTGCAAAATCCACATTTCCTCCCGATCAGCTGGGACTTGGGAGGCAGAGAATAGAGGGGGCGGGACCAGTCAGAATTTTTACTACCGGTTCTCTGAACTACTCAAAATTTCCGCTACCAGTTCTCCAGAACTGGTCAGAACCTGCTGAAACCCACCTCTGTTTACAGGTGAGTTTGGGGTGTTTTCTTTCTTTTTTTTAACTTTGGGTACTTACAGCTGTTTTCGTTTATTTCTTGAACATAAGGGGAGTTCAGTTTTCAGTACTCGAGGCCAGAAGGAGCTCTGTGAGTTGTCGTTGCAGGTTGCTCACCCACTTGTTTTATGAAGTCTGACCAACCTTGGTAAGCTTCAGTTTGTGGAACTACAGCTCCTAGAGTTCCTAACTGCATATCTGTTGGAGATCATCTGTTGGAGAAGACAACATGTATTGGGAGGAAGATAGACCCCCTTCTCTTTGCTTTGTCACCTAAGAAAATGAGAACAGTCTTCTGAGTCATATGCTTTAAGGCAGGGATGTCCAGCCTTGGCAACTTTAAGCCTGGCGGACTTCAACTCCCAAAATTTCCCAGCCAGCAAAGCTAGCTTGGGAATTCTGGGAGTTGAAATCCGCCAGGCTTAAAGTTGCCAAGGCTGGACACCCCTGCTTTAAGGGGTGCCTCAACTGGTCATTTGTTACTTCAGTCGCTCAGAGAGCTTCCATAGATCTCTCCGGTCATTTGTTCCCGACACTTGGTCTTCTTCAGAGGACATCTTTCCCTGCGGACTTTCAATTTCTGGACCGTTATTCAGAAATTGAAAGATAGCTGCATCTTGCAGTAATGAAATTAAGACATTTTATATAGAATCAATTCACATATTGTACAAAACCATATTGTAGTTTATTTGCTTTTGACTCAGTATGATGTATGAATCCAATCACCATCGCTTAGCATTATGAGTAAACCAAGCCACTATGTTCAAGAACTTGTTTTGCCCTGATCTATTTTTAAATCCTGACTTAGCATTATGTATGAATGTAGAAAGTGTATGAAGTCCTCAAATCCAATTCTTTTCTTTTCTTTTTCCTAACTATTATCTAATAAATTATTTTGCTGCTGATAATTTCAAGCTGCTTTTGAGCCAAGGAAATTCAGTTTGCTTCACTTGCTCCCCATCTTATATATATATTTTCTGTCCAGTTAGAAAAGGTGCACAGGAGCTTCAGTTTCACCATTCTTATTGTATTTTAATCTTCAAAGCGATTAATTTCTGAAATGCAAGAGGGTTCAAACTGGTATGGAAGCTCAGCCTCCATTCTCCTCCCCGCTTCTTTTCCTCTGTAACTTAGGCATTGTTTGGTCTGCCCTGACTGAGAAGCACTGAATGGTTTCAGGTGTCTTATAGCTGTAGCACACCATTAAAATCAAGCAGGGCTGAAGGGCAGCGTTGTGTATCTCTCTCTGTGTGTAGGTTTGTGTTCCTCTATGTAGTCCTAGGGTGAGGAAGCCATTACTGATCTTTGTAGGTATTTGATTTTGCTTCACACATGCTAACTGTTAACAAAGCGCTGTTGATTAATCAGGTATATAATGCGTGGGCAATGGCATGCATGTTCATATATCTGAGCTATCCGGCTTTATATGTAAGGTTTAATGCTAAAGGGATCCCGTTGCTTTGAGGAATTTCTCTGCCAGCGTCGGATGTAAATGGACGGAATGCTAAATATTCAGTCGCTCTTTGGAAAATCAGAAGTATCCGATTTTTGCTGTGGCATTCCTTCCCTTTCCCTTTAGTTTCTTCGAAGCTGCTCAACGCCGAAACCCCGGAGGAAAGCCGGCATTCTCTAGCCGCCCAGGTGACCTCTGCCCGGTACTTTCCCGGGGATTTCTGTATGGCCTGGTCTCCCTTTTTTACTCATCTTTTCTCCCAAACCGCTGGATTATTGCCCATTTTTCCAACCGGTCAAGCAAAGCAGATGCCCGGCCAGACTTGCCAGACGTTACACGCGCGCGCAAACGTTGGGCAGAAAGGAGCGCTGGAGTTTTACTGCAGTGCGCGCAGTACTTTCAGCGGGAAATCCCAGCAGCTTCTACACACCTAGCTACTTAAAAAGGGCCACCAGCCTCAAACTCTTTCCGTGCCTTCTCGTGACGGCTGCAGGTGTTACACCGGTAGGCAGAAATACTGCTCGTGGGCAAAGTAGGGGACCCAAAGCGTGTCCGTAGCCTCTTTCTGCACCAAGGCCATGAACCGCGCACACCCCAGAAACACGCGAGGCATTTGCAAGCAGCCTCCCCTTCGGCCAAGCTGCGGGGTGAGCGAAGTTGGGGGTAGGTGCAGTGGTGAAATCCAATTTTTTTTACTACCGGTTCTGGAGGCGTGGCTTGGTGGGCGTGGCAGGGGAAGGATTTGCAAAATCCCCATTCCATCCCCATTCCTGGGGGAAGGATACTGCAAAATCCCTATTCCCTCCCCACTCCTGGGGGAAGGATACTGCAAAATCCCCATTCCCACCCCACTCTGGGGCCAGCCAGAGGTGGTATTTGCTGATTCTCCGAACTACTCAAAATTTCCGCTACCGGTTCTCCAGAACCTGTCAGAACCTGCTGGATTTCACTCCTGGGTGGGCGGGTGGAGGGAGGGAGGGAGGGAGAAGCCAGCGCATCTCGGCCAGCGGGATGCTTTCAAGCGCTGCTGGGCTGGTCCCGTCGAGGGGTGGATGGGGGACGGTCTATGTTGGGTGGGGGAGAGAGGTGGGGAGGACGCGGGTCTAGGGACATCCCCGGACAGATGAGAAGGGGCTGGCACATTGGCGAGCAGCACACAAGAGGAGGGACCAGGGCCGGGCTGGTGCGTACTGCCCCTCGGGCGCTCCGAGAGTGGAGCGCACACCCACCCGGCCGAGTGCCTGCCTGCCTGCCTCCCCTTCCGAGCTCCGCAGCCGCCAGCCTCGAAACGCCGGGCTCTCCTGCTCCTGGCGCGGAGCTGTCAGCCGAGCCTGTCCTCTCCACTTGGCCCCGGAGCCTTCTGACAGCCAGCGCCTCAGCCTCGGGCGCGCCGAGCCGGCAGGGCAAACTCCGGCTGATTCTCTGCCGCTCGGCTGCGGGACCCTCGTCGAGGGATGGGCTGGGAGCGCCCAGGGAGTCCCTCGCCCTGACCAGGAGGTTGAGCCGGCCCGGGCAGAGCAGCGCCTGGCGAAAGGAAAAGGACGCCCGCGGAGAGAAACCGAGAGCCTCCTCACACCCCAAGCGCTGCTCCGGACTCCCGCCGGTTAACCTGAGCCAAAGCAAACCAAGAAAACCACCGGGGCCCGCAGCGCCTGCTTCTTCTGCGCCCGGAGCCAATCAAGTCCCCGCGTAAAAAAAAAAAAATCTCTCAGGATGAATCTCTTCTCTTCCATATTCAGCTATTTGTAAGTATTGAGTCTCGCCGCTTATGGACCGATTTCGGTTTCCCTTCCCCTCCCCGAAATAGTCTCCTCGATTTTCCATCTTTATTTCTGCTCCATTTCAATGGCAAAATTCATCTCACCATCTACTTTGTTTTCCCCTCCACTCCCCCTTTTCCATTATTCTAGGCTACTGCACTTGTTTGCTTTCTGCTTGCAGGCACAGGTAAGGAATTGTTTTAATCCTTTCTAAATAGTTGCGATGTTTTTTTTATTATATGGATAGAGCCAAGATTTCTTCTTTTCCCTCTTTATTCCCCCCTTTAAAAAAAAAAAAAACTGATGTAATAAAAGGAGTCCCTATGATTAAGAGACTAACTAAGTGCGGGGAGTAGAGAATAAAATGCAAAATGTGGGAACGATTGAGTTGAAGTAAGAATAGATGTATGCTGAACTCCCCAATTGTAAGTGTTGAAGAATCCCGATGGGAAATTAGTGATGATCTATTTAAATCTTTTTTTCCATCCAATTTCCAGACTTAAATAAGAACACATTCCTTTCATTATTATGATTTTTTAAAATTATACTTAAGAGATATACATTAATTATAGGAAAGACCTTATTCTTGCTTCCTAGAAATTAGAAACCTCATTAACATATGGAACAACACAGTTTGATACTCTAGAATTTATAACCCTTTTGGTGTAGTATTGATTGCAAGTCCAGAGAGTTAAAGCCAAATGCTTGCAGAAACATTCCCCTGCAAGAGAACAGGTGTAGGATTCTGAATTAAATTTGGAATGATCCCCTATAAAGCTGAGTAAACAAATCGAATTCAGTGGATGTGAGTGTAAAGGGATTGTAGGCGCACTGTGTTGTAATATTTGGGGACATGAGATGGAAATCAAAGAGTATTATGGTTGGCCACATGGTCTACTCATTAGAGCAGGCAGAGCAATCCAGAGATGTTATGGAAAGAAATGCCAGTAGGAAACCCATGCATCCCTCTGTGTGTGCATGCACACACACGCACACACAACACACACAAAGGATAAGCGAGATACGATCAAGGGAAGACTTCTATAAAGTCTATCTTTCGGGAAGAGGTTGCTTCCCTGTATCTTTTGGACAACTTTAAGTAGCTGATATGGGGCTGAAGATGGGCGGGGAGGCAGTGAGGAGCGAGGCTTTTTTCATGCACTGCCACCCCATGAAGTTGAAAGGAACAAATCTCCTCAACATTTGCTCAGAATACGTCTTTATAAATGTCAGGGGCAAACTAAAACCCTTCAGACTTAAAAGGGGAACTGGTGACATATTGGGGGTGGAAGAAGAGCAGCCTGAGAGAGGAGGGGAAACAGACACGGGGGCCCCGTGGCAAAGCCCAACTGCATGGTTGTGGTTGGAGCTCAAATCGCCGTCGCTGAACCTTCAGCTAACAGGCTCACAATAACTTTGAATGCGGGCGTGGGGAAACCACGGCAAGCTTCTCTGTATGGAAGGGCCTCATAAATATTAGTGAAAGACAATTCTGAACTGCCTGGACTGCTGACACAACCGATCACTGTTGAAGGGGATAAAATACAGCTATCTCCATCCCATTCCCACCCCCATCCACCAATCACTCTGGTCCAGGGCACGGAGCCACAGGACAAAACTCTCAGATGGACCAGTTGAAATAGCTGGAAAGCCAAGCAATAGAAACAAATCCAGGAATTGAAAGCCTGATTTCCAGGCAAGTAGGATGCATTATATTCCAAGTGATTTTATTTAGGCCAGTACAGGATTTAGTGTGTCTTGCATGATATGGTTGTGAATGATGGGGCACATTCGTTTGTACTTTTGTTTGCCTTGTTGAGTCTTCCTTGATTTAAAATGTCACAAACAGGATTGAGAACCTAGTTTAAAACTGCATAAGTCTAGACACATCTCTGAAACCAAAGGAGAGCCATGTTAGTGCTCGATTCTGAGCCAGGCTCATCTTTATTTTCCCTCTCACATGTTTGTTTCCCAGTGATAAATTCCTGGGCAGCCCAATAACTTTTCAGCCACTGCTAGAATCCTGGCCTGCACTATATCAATGCATAAGAGTCTCAACTCTACACTGCACCAACTTGGTGCCCTTTCCAGATACACCAGGATCACACCAAGATAGCCTTTCTCAGAGGAGTAGAGATTATAATGGTGTGTTGTATATTTTTTAATTTCCTAAAGGTAACTGTTCAGTCCCCACCTAATTTTACACAGCATGTGAGGGAGCAGAGCCTGGTGACCGACCAACTAAGCCGGAGACTCGTCCGGACCTATCAGCTATACAGTCGAACCAGCGGGAAGCATGTTCAAATCCTGGACAACAAGAAAATCAATGCTATGGCAGAAGATGGAGATGCTCATGGTAAGTCTGTCTGCGTGGGCAGGAACATTGGGAGAGTGTGGGGGGTGGGGAGGGCATGCATGCAGCCCAGTAATTGATGATTTCCGTCCCCTTTGTTTGCCAGAAATCATTACAAGCATTTGGAATGCAGAAAGCTTCTGACGGAAGAATGTGGGGATCAATATTTGTAATAACAGTATAATGCTTTCCCTTTGCGGATTGAGTCGGAGCTTCTGTGGAGGAGATTGGGCTGGATTTTACACCTGATCACTGACCACGGAAATGGTGGGATGAGTTGCAGATTTTAAGAATTAAAATCACGGGACTGGGAGAATAGGTGTCTCCTTGCAGTACGTTCCAGCCTAACAGTGCAGCAGAAATAAGGAAACTGTGAGCATATTGTGATGTTAACACCAGCTTTTCTAGAATCACAGGCAAAACTTGCCTTCAGCTAAGGGAAATAAGCTTTTAGCATGCACAAAATATCTTTCCCAAAGAAAAAAATATGTGAGAATAGAAGACTGGCTGTATAGTTTTAAATGAGACTTAGTTTTTACAAATGATCAGTTATGTTCAGTTCATCCAAAAAAATAAATCAATCATAAGTCCATGTTCTCCTTTCTAACTTTAATTATGCTTATGAAACACTGTATAATATTAAATGAGATGCTCCATAATTGCATTATCTTCAATTTGTGGTCTGTAATGCACATCATAGTATTGAATCTCCATATCGCTACAATTTATGTATGATGACTACAATTATTGACCTCTCACATTAGCCACAATTTTCCCCTCTCACATCAAACAATTATCTGAAAATAAGGCAAGCTTGCTTATATTTAAGCTGGCTGAAGATTTTATTAACATTTTTAGCAGGCACCGATAGTGAGGGCAAAGTTTGCACGTGTATACAGTAAGCAACTTAGCTTTCAAGGAAACTGTCCCAGCCATAACTGAAATATGCAATATAGTTTGATTCTAAATAAAGGAAAAAACATACATCCCTTCTTTAAATATGCCATTCGCTAAAAAGTTACTTAATGTTTAAATAACAGCATTATAACACATAGGAATGAATGATTTGAAAAAGAAAATATTTCTATTAAAATGGTTAAGCATTTGAAGCAAAGAAGCAAACTCAGCAGTGATTTAAAAAGAAAGAACACAAGCAGTTTTTCAGATGTAAGGTTTTAGGAGAATTGCAAGTCTGTAAATGTTAAAATAGAGGTTCAGGATTGTTCTATATGAATCTCTGGAGAGACCCCCATGTCTGGAAGAGCTATTAAAAGTCTTCTTACTTTCACCTTTTTAAACATTTCCTGAATACTTTCTCCTCTTCGCAGTCCAGTTAGGGGATCAAGTGTGCCTCGCTGCATTTTTTCTGCATCTACGTAGCCACTTTCCTTTCAAAGTTTGAGCATGAAACATAATTTTTACTGGGATAAATCTGTCACTGAAGGGAAAGAATAGAGTTGGAACTGTTAAGCTTTCACCCCTTCACTAACAAAACCAACTTTTCACACCCTTCATGTCTTATGTTATACTTCAAGTTGTTTTGCTTTGCTTTTTAGTTATTGTTTTTCTTTTCTTTCTTTCTTTCTTTCTTTCTTTCTTTCTTTCTTTCTTTCTCTCTCTCTCTCTCTCTCTCTCTCTCTCTCCCCCTCCCTCCCTCCCTCCCTCCCTCTCTCTCTCTCTTTCTCAAAAAAGTGATTTATTTTCACCAATGGCCATTTTCTCTGCTGTGACATTTTAATAGCTGATTTAAGGTCAGGTCCATTTTTCTTGGTTATCTGTCTTGATTGTCAATATCTGACTCAGTTTTCTAATTAGGAGTGAAGCCTATGGATCTTAAAGCTTGGTGTTCTTCTGTCTTGTACAGCAATCTGTAATCTGGCTTTGAATCACTACATCATTATGAGAGGAAGTAGCGTTAGAAATGAATGATAATTGTTGCTTTTGTTTTCAAATGTGCCTTTTAGGAAATTTTGCACACTCAGAAATAATAATAAAACATACAGCTTTTGTATGTCTTATTATTATTTTAAAGATTGGAATTGACATTTTACTTGTTTGGCTTCTTGCAGGCAGGTTATCGTTTTCTCTCTGACATTTTCTGCTCTGCTTTCAGTCTGTATCTTTTGTGCCAAAGCAATGCAGTTGAGTTTGTCAAGGCAGCAGCAATTCAGTGTTAGAGGGTGAGTCCCTGAAGAGGCTCGTGTGGTAAAGCTGACCAACAGGCAATAAATCAGAAAAAGGCCTTTGAAAAGGTAGAAGAGGAAAAAAGCATGTGGTGTTCTGCCTGTGTTTGGGGCTGCTTTCCTATGCCTTTCCACCAGTCAGCAGAGGAAGAGCATGAAAACTGATGCTCTTTAAATGTTAACTGCTCTCTTGATCGACCTCCCTTACTCGTGTCCCCCAAAGAGAGATAAATAAGGGAACCTTGTCTATGCAGTTCAATGAAAAGGAGTCAGGGGTCCAATTGTCCTTGGGCAAGGAGGAGGTTACAGATGTTAATATTTTATAGACAAAAAAAAAAGCAATAAAGTTAAAGGGCTCATAATAGGTTAGAAGAAGAAGTGATGTGATGCTGGAATTTAGCAGTTTTCAACCTGGGGATTATAGTTGGTGAAGTCCAAAGCCGGTGTGGAGAAGGCTACAGTAGTGTAATCCATATACAGCTCAGCATTCACCCAGGGAAAAGAACTGGTCTTAACACAGTTTCAAACAGCAAAAGGCTTTAAAAAGGATTCATTAGGTTTATGGAAAAATAGGTATCCATTTCAGTGGATGAACTGGTGCCATGCAAAAAATGCCCTGTATGATTCTACGAGTAGCATCCATTTCCAATAAGAATATTAGTTTAAAAAAATATGATTTATTTTGAAAGAAGTTCTCAAGAATCTGGGCAATGAATAAGAAAAACAGAAGGCTCTTGTAAAGGAAAAAAAATGCTATTGAAAAATTTCAAGTGAGCTGTTTCTGCATTATTATTAAATATTATGTTATTAGATTTGTCTTACCATTATGGGAAATGTAATTCTGTTCTAGACAGACTTGATCTGACCCAGCAGTAATTGTGGCTATGCTTTAATTAGGATAAGAGTAGAATAATGTATTTTTATTATAGAACAAACTATATTTCTTCAGAAAAACATATAGATCACTTGGATAGGGAAAGGAAAGACCATCCAGACCATAGATTGTTTGGAACCTTAAAGGGACTCCCTACCTGATCTGTTTTATGCCCCATTCTAGTGGTGAGAAGGCTGTTTAAGATTTTAATAATGGTATTTGTAATATTTTGGATGAATTCATTGTTGGCAAACCATCAATGTTCTTTTAATTTTATTGGAAAAACTGCTGCTTGCACAAAGTAATAAGACCTTATAGTAGCCACCATCATTCCAAGAATGAGGTTTTAATCCCAAAAGAGACATGCCTATATTTAAAATATTTTCACACTGGTGACTTGTAGCATCTTCTCGCATCACCCAGCCACCACATTATCTCTTTACAATAGTTGGATGTCTCTAGAAGATGTGGCAGGTTCCTAAGGGGGATTTGGAGAAAGTTCAGTTATAGCCCACAAACTTTGCTCTGTAAAAGACATGGTCTTCTTTGTGACTGGAATCGCTTTTTCACTTTGGCTGTTGGGAGTCACAGGTTATGGCCATCATGACAATGCATGGATTGTGCCAGAGAAGAATGGAATTCATCTCATTTTGGAGAGTCTGTATTTTTGAAGTAAAACATTAAAGAAATAAAACAATATCTCATCAAATTGGACTTAATAAACCAATCAGTTTATTTGGACTGTTATGTGGCATTTTTCAGATGAACATTGGCATTGGAACTGTAGGGGGGAAGGAGTTCAAGGGTTCAATAAAAAAGAGCTACAGGTAAGTCATGTGTTGTCCATCTCTGTGGCATAAAAATGGAAGGGGCAGATTTGGGATGAACTATAGAAAGCTGTGAAATAACATATCCCCAAAAGTGTTATAACCAGCTTCTAGTAATAGCAAGCTTCCATTAATTCAGGATACTCCTAAAGTTATTGTGCCAGCCTTGACTTGATGATAACAGTATCTTGGCTTCCATTAGTTTATTTATTTAGCCCAGTAGAGGGGCAGTTTCTGGGCAACTCACATTGCAGGGTTTGTATGTGGACTTGGGAACAACTGATGCAATAAATAACAAGTTCTTGCATTGCAAGCTGCAAGATGAAGAAAGTGAATAAAATCCAAGACTTGACAAAGGTACAGTTTTCCTAGACACAGAAGTTGTAGAGGTTGTTTCAGTATTAACATAGTAGCTTGGGCACTAAAATGATAATCCCATGTAATCTCTCCCTCTTTCTCCTACCTGAGAAAAGAGAATAGGAAATGGTTTGTGTTTAGCTTGTTGCATGGCATAGGTTCAAGAAGGCAAGACAGAAGTTATTTTTAAAATGAGACTGAAAGAGCTAACTAACTCCTCCTTGAAATGTTTGTTGTTTATGGAGAAGGCATATCATTAGGCTGAGCCTGACAGTTAAAAGAAACAAGTCCTCCCTTGATTATTTATTAAATATGCACTCTTCCTTGTTGCAAAGGGATATTTTTTCCTCTGCTTGAGGCAAGCCTATCACATCTTCAGAATTCATAGAATAACTGATGTGATATTTAAATTGATGTGGTAATTTATTGTTGCTAGGAAGACAAGGTATCCCTCCCAATCTAGCATTCCTTGGACACTCAAAATTCCTAGAAGTTACTCATAGTGATTGAGAATTCTGGGAGCTGTGGTCCAAATGTATCTAATTGGGCAAAGACTTTTTCTTCTGTAAGCAGAACAATTGTGGTTGGAAAGTGTGGCTGTCTATTATAATGATTGGTTAAAAAAGAACAGTTCCTCCCACTGTTCCCAAACATCATGATGGCGAGTGAGACAATATGGCTATGGATGACTCAACCTGTGTTAACAAGAGATTGCAAGATTATTGGAGAGAAGGCAGAGATTAATCCTCCAGAACTCATAAATTCTTCCAAATGGCTATCAGAACTACAAAATTGTGGATGATGCTGACATGGCAGCTGAGAGACTCTTTTTTTAAAAAAATCATCCAGTGTTTACTATATTTTTGCAGTGCAGTTTTAATAATTTTATTCTTCCTCTCATACAGAAGTATGTCTTGTATTGGAAACTGATTTAAAAAATGATGACTTTAAAAGATGGAAGGGAGGGAAAGATCATTAGGAGAATTAATAAACCAGGGTTAAACAATTTGTGCAGTTTCTCTTATGCTCGTATGTTCGCCCTTAATGTGTACTTTTATTCTTGTGCCACTGTTGGAAATAGTTTTTTATTTTGAAGACTTCAGCTGAATGTAGTATTTGGGGTAAAATTGTGAGGCTGTCCAAACTTTACACTGAGCTGGTATAATTCCAGCTGTTCTGCAAGTCCACCAGCCTGGTTTTTCACTGTAGTGCTTTGATATCCAGTCTAAAAAGTAAAATACAAAAAAAACGGTAGGGACAACAATGAGTATTATGGAAAACATTGTGGCTTATCTCCATTGCTATTCCTCTCTTTCCCTAAAATTCATTACAGGTGAATAGTCTACTACTGCTTTTGAAAGGACCTTGCAGATAACTATTCTGCAAAAGCTGAAGTGCCATAAAACCAATCATCTGGTTGGCTGAGCATGTTTGTGTTTATATTTGCCCTAGTGTGATTAGCACAGTCTCAGTGAAGTAGGATTTGCATTAATGGGTGCAAATTCAGGATCAAGCGTGATGCACAAAAGGTTTTTTTTTTTTTACTGCAGCAACATTCTAGGTCCCTTTTGGTAGGCGATAGGTAACTTGCTCCCCAGATATTTGGATTGCAACTTTCTTTGGTTTTAGTTGTCATGGTTATGGCAAGAGACATGGTTGAAGGCTACCTATACTGAAACTCTTGTTCAGCACTGTTGTTCCTGATTGTAGTTCTGTGTACATCTTTTCGATTCCTAACATATATTATGCTTTAAATATGAATATGGCATGTTCTAGCCTAAGCAAGCTGTGGTTTGTCACAATCTCATGTCCTCCGAACTCCTGTAGAGGATGGGTCATACCGAATGTGAATGAATACCTTCTGCGGACTCATCCCAACCCTTACTCATAATGGCTAGGAATACAAATTTGTAGGAATTACAGGGGAGAATATTTGGGAAGGATAGAAGAAGCAACATAGAACTTTTTATATCTATATATTACTAAATCTTTTACTAAAATCTACATGACCTTTACTGAATGAAATGGTGTATTGTAAGGCAACAATTTTTGAAGCAAGGTACCTCAGATGAACTAACTTACAGAATGCATCCAAAATCTGAGACCATGACTGTGAGGGAATGAAATTTGGAAAAGTTGTGGCTACTTCAGTGCTACTGGCTGTTGCTGCGCTGCTAGGTTACTGCTGTGGTCATGTGATCTTAATTGTCAATGTTCCATGACAATTTCCCAGTCAATCTCATAATTCCTTGCTCCTTTGCTCACCCAGCAGCAGCCACTTACCTGCCTGCTGAAAAGGGAAAAGGACAGGGGAGGGGAGCAGAGGGTAGGAGAGAAGGAAGGTTTTCTGATGTTCTTGGTTATTCTGTTTTCCTGTTTAGGTGAGGAAATATCTCTGAAGCCATGACCCAATGAGTTGTCTATTTCATATTAAAAACAGGTCCTTGATAGAATCGGGTGGGGGACGGTAAGAGAAAGGATCAAATATGGACCATAGAATAAGAGTTGTTTTATCTGTACAAAATATGATGAATTCCAATCACTAGTGTGAATATTATTATAAAGTTTTAGAATTTGCCCTTTGTCAGCACAATCCCTTGTCTGCAATGGCTCAAGTATCAGAAAAAAGAAGAGTGGGATGCAATTTAGAGATATATCATCATTTTATGATCAGAAATGGCAAGTAAGAAGTCCAGTTCTTCATAGAAATTTTGGGCACCCTGAACCCGTAATAAAAGTTCCACATAGAATCCTTTATTTCTTTCAGACACAATAATATTGTGCAGAGTTGGAGTGCTGAGATAGTTCTTGGAGGAAAGCTGGCTCCAAAACTTGGGGTTTATGCAAAACAAGAAGAAAGGACAAGCTATTGATCTGTAATTTGCATAGCAGCTCCATAAGTCAATCAATGCCCATTAAAAAACTGAGATTAAATCAATATACCCTCTCAACTCTCACAAAGATGAAATGCATTAAGGGGTCAGCTTTTCTCTGCAAAATCAGCAACCATACAAGGAGAGAAGAAGGTGGAGAAGGGTCTTAAACTGTCTTCTGGTTCTTCATGGCCTACACAGAATAGAAATGTAATGAAGACAAGATAATTAAGGAAGAAATTTTAGATATGAATGTAAATAATGACCCTGTTAACAAAACAGTTAATTATGAATATTTAAAAATAAAGAGAAGAAGCGGAAGGATAAAAGCTAGGAGTAAAGAGAAAAGTCGATGCAGAAAGTTGTAAAATTGTATATATCTGTAGTTAGTATTGTATTTTAATGTCTGATGTGTGTGTGTGTGTATGTGTGTTTTGGTTTTTTTGCTATTGTGTGTTTTGTTTTAAAATGTAAAATACTCAATAAAAATTATTTCTTTTAAAAAAAGGAAGAAATTCTAAATTATTTTTGTTGCACAGAACATACTATTATCTTTAGAATATAGCATTCTTTTTCTATTTATTGCTGACCTATATTTTGTATTAACATCTGATTTTCTTGTCTCTCCATGTTTTGTGCTTTTACCATTTGTCCTGAACATCGCAAAGCATGTGCGGACAATTTTTTTTTCTTTTTTTGTGTTCCCATGATGTTGCTTTCATCTTGTCTCCAGACTATGAGATAGACAGGCTTAATCTCTTCTTAGATGTTCCAGTATTAACATAGTATTTTCCCTTTATTTCAACATTGTCCAAGGTCAGTATCTGGGTATACAAAATCTATAAGATTGTGTTAATGTTACCTTGGAAGGTAACTAGATGACTGCAGTAACTTGACATAAAGAGTTGATGCAGAATAGGGACCTGCTATGGGAACAGCTAATTTCATGGTGGTGTAGGTTATTTTTCCAAATGAAGAATGGAAAAATAGTATTTCAATTCGGAAGTCATGAAGGACTGTCTATCACAGATTCCTCCCCACACTTCCCCTTTCTTCTCTGGTTAGTTAAATTCTAAGAGTTCTATGTTTAAGAAGATATAAGCAATTTAGAATAGTCACATTTTTTGCTTTCTTTATTCTAACTTTTGGACAAAAGTCTGCTGTTACAATAATGAAATGAATTATTTTTTTCCCCCTGTTGCTGGGTATATACAACAGGGACCAATGCAAAGAATAATCTTGTGATGCCTTAAAAATTAACCAAGTTATTATCACATAATTCTTCATGGATAAAAAATTCCCCAGTCTTTCGGTGACAAATGGAAAAACATATTAGTGCTACTGGTATCATTCTTTCATTGACTCCCTTACCATAGGGAAAAAGTAATGTACAGTACAGCTCTTGGTTCCCTGTAAAACATATTCCTTTTTGTCTTTGCTTCAAACGGAGACACTTAAATGAGATTTGGGTGTAGATGGAGTTTCAGCAGGCAAGTTGCTCTGTGTATTGAAAAATAAATGTAAGCAATTTTACATCCATACTCCAAAGTTTTATTCCTTATCACAAGAACAGCACACAATCCTGGGTCCCTTTTGGCTCTATTGTCATTGTACAGAATGCCCAATTACATGGACTATCACTACTTTTCATTGTACTGTAAGTCTTGCTACAATTGAAAAATGTCATTCTGTTTGGCATTTTTTTAAATCTCTGGGACTTGAATATGATGTTGATCTTATAACTTGACTTCTTCTTCTGTTGCCTTATTCTTTCCAGCTAAGCTCATTGTGGAGACTGATACTTTTGGGAGCAGAGTAAGAATCAAGGGAGCAGAGACAGGCTTCTATATTTGCATGAACAAAAAAGGAAAGCTGATTGGCAAGGTAAGAAGATAGACAATAAACTTTTGGGAAGGTTGTAAGAATATGGCTAAATTGGTTTTTGATGAGGCAGTGGACAATAGCCTTATGTGAACAGGAGGGTATGTGACTGAAGCTAGAAATTTGCTCATTTGCATACTTTCATTTGTTTTGGGAAATCTTCATACAGCAAATTTACCTTAACCTCAAGAATCCAGTGTTTAAAGCAGTCAGTTAAACACACTTTTAGAAGTGGAGAAAAGAGAAGAGGCTTAAATCAGTACTAAGTGGTTGACTTTTTTGGATTGGAGGAATATTTGGATAGACGAAAATATGTAGTGGATTTCCTAACTAAATAGTTGGTATTGGGATATAAACTTGACTATTTACAAAATGTTTACACCATGGCAGATGTGACCACTCACAAAACACTTATTTCTATAATCCCAATAATTGTTTAGCATTTTGTTTCCCTTCTTGCTTCTCTTTACTATGCCATTGATTTTACAGGTCATGAATAGTCAAGACAAAATTACATTAGTTTTACATGCAGTGTAAAATATAAGTGGATGGGAAGACACTGCACATGACCCTGCAGCCATCTTATTGCATGATGAGATCTATCACAAACATGATACTTCAGGATTTTTTTTTTTTCAACAACAGACTATTCATTTTAAAAGATCAACCATTTTAACCTTAAGTCTGTGCAGGCTTGCTGGAGACCAAAATTGTTTGTATTCTAGACAAAATTTGTGACCTCGACCCTTGTAGAAATCCAAATGAAATATCACTGGATTTGTGAAACTTATTTTTGAGTCAACATATATGATGAGGGAAGGAGAACAGGGAGCTTTTTAAATTAAAAACATAGAAGTACTCTGATGAATTTAAAATGAGAACATTGAAGGGGTGATACTTCTGCTAATTTTTGCATGAATTGCCCATGAAAATTCTGTAACTCAAAGGTCTTTTGTAAGAAGACCTTGAAAACAGTAGATTATCTTTTTTCTATAAAAGAAAATTATGCTTGGTGCTATAAAAATAGTGATTTGCAGAGTGTACTAATAAGAAACTTTACCCACCCTGAAGGCTATTATGTTTAACGCCACCTTAAATCACAGTATTACGAAGCATTCTGTTTGTTAATTCTCCCCTTTTTCTATATTTATATGAAGCATTTGCATGCTGTTTATTCCACTAATTCTCCATAGAAGTACATTTAAACCAAAAGTACGGTTGAAGACAGATCTGAAGATGTTATTAAAACATTAAATTAAACAGTTCAGAACAATCAGAATAACTTAAATATATTTAAGAAGAGTATCTGCAAAAGACTTTGACAGCAGTCTAGTTAGGGCCAAGCTGAGTGGCACATCCAGATCTTTTCTTCAGGGTTTACAGTCTAGGCTGCCTGAGGCAGTTAGTTCAGTCTGCTTGATGGTAGGGCCAGTTCCTTCCGATTAAATCCTGAGGAGTTAGACACAACATCAGCATCTTGATCCATGGGGATTAAAGACGACATTGGGCATGACCATGCAGCCATCAGAAAAGGATTGAGGAAGGCCTTGGCCCTCGGGGCTAGACCAAGCTATTTTACTGCCTGAAGTAGAAGAGCAAATGCAGTCTTTCCCCAGAGAACATGTGGTGGGGCGGAGGGGAATGAACCCTGGCCAAGTTAGTTGGCACTTGAGGCAGAAAATCCACAGATTTCTTTCTTAGGTGTAAAAAATAAAGTAGCAATAAAAAAAAACAAGATTTTTCTTTTTTCTCATGAAAACTATGAAAAGGTTTTCCATGGTTGAAACTACCTGCATGTACAGCCACATTAAAGACAGCAATTCCAGTCCTGGAGAGATCTTCTAGGGAGGTTTAATATTTTCTCCTGTTATGCTTTCCTAATTCAGATATGTTGCAGGTGGGAGAATTCAGTCTGACAGATTACATAAAGAAACAATTTAAACTTCTTTCTTTGGCATTGGAGATTTGCCTGTTTTCCCCTACCCTTCACTTCCCCCTACCCCCAGAGGACTTTTTGATCAGAGATCTCCTGTTGCACCTTCTCAACTTTTGAGCAGTTAATAAAAAATCTAAAATTCCTAATCTACATTATTTTTTGCATTAAGAAAGAATGAACCAGTTGCTTTCATTTTTGCTGAATTTAGATTGAAAAATGAAAATTCTGATAAAATCTTACTTTAATTTCTTCCTCAATTGTGACATATGGCAACATTGCAAAGTAATTCCTTATGTGTATGTCTTACTCAAAGGCAGGAAGTGGCATAGGAAATCTACAGAAAAGAATGGTATTGTAGCTTATTAATTTTTTCAATGGAAATGCAATCTAAAAAAATTAAACAGGATCAGACCTGTTAATAGTTGAGATTGCCTTTGACATACCAGGGTTTTAAACAAAACTAGGAAATTGAGAAAATATCTTTGAATGGGCAAATACCAAGGGTCAAAAAACCCTATATATATATCTATATAGATGTCTCTGTATAATAATAATAATAATTATTATTATTATAACTTATTTTGTATACCGCCCTTCTCCCGAAGGACTCGGGGCGGTGAACAGCCAGCAGATAAAATACAGAAAATACAATATTAAAAATTAAAACAATAATTGTACAGAGTTTATTTACTGTACTTTTTTTAAAAAAAAATGTGTGTGTACGGAAGATTTGGAACTGAATGCAGTAACAATAGCATTTATTAAGAACTACAGATGACCCTTATTTAACTACTACTTGTCTAGCAACTCTTCAAACTTACAGTGGTGCTAAATGAGTAATAGTTATGATTGGTCCTCAAAGTTTCGACTGTCATAGTATCTCTGCAATCATGTGATTGCAGTTCGTAACTTCCCTGCTGGCATCTGATAAGCAAAGTCAGTGGTGAAGCCAGCAGGAAGTCACAAGTTGTGGTCCTGTCTTTGCTTAACAATGGCCATTGTGGGACTGCAGGAATTGCCAATGCTAAATGGTGCAGTCAAGTTATTCTTTCAAGGTACGACTATGTTGTTTGAGGATAGATTTTCTGGTCCCAATTAGCATCCTTGGGAAAAGACTACCTGTAGAGATGTTTACATACTGTATCTGCACATTCAACATAAAATAAAGATGTTGCCCTTGGATTTGCACGTTTTTCTTTCTCTTTCCTGCTCTCTCTCTTAGAGCAGTCTTTGATTTTATGTATTCCCTAATTTTTTATTTTAAAAATTGTGGGGAAGACATCTGAGGCTTTTGGAACAGAACCTTGAGGTAGGCTTAGGTAACATGATATAGTTGAGGGAGATTAGGAAAATATATTTGCTAATATGCTGCAAAGGTTGTATTATATTAGCTGATGAAAAAGGCTCAATAGTATAAAAGTGAAATGCATTCCCAAGTCTTACCATTTCTTCATTTCTTCCCATAGACTCCACTGCTACTCTTAGTAAAACATTCCACAATATTTCCAACATCTATGGATGAAATATAGCTCAACAGTGGTTTGTACCTTGTGTTTGGAAACACAAGATCCCAGGTTTAAGTTCTAGTCAACCAAATAAGGCTTTAGCTTAAAAGTGGCTAACATTACTAGTAAGCAAAGAAAGTATTGAGTCAGAAGGATTAGGATCATATCTGGTATAAATTGCTTGTCATGTTCCTATTGAAATGGTCCTACACTAGAATATGGGACCCTTTATTTAAAAAAGATATTGTTAGACTTCAAGATGCTTTGGTTTCTTAGCAAAGCTTCTGATGTCCTTCAACTTTCCATTCAAATTACGAGCCCAGATTTAGATAAGTAGATATATGGTCTTCCATGATAACTATTACTTCCTTTTCAATTTGGTTGTCTTTTAGATGCCTCACTTTTGGTTTGCATATGCCATCTCTTTATGGTTAGAAAGGATCAGCAACAGAGGAGTGCAGAATTGTGAATCTTGTGTTGAGATGTCCATCTTAGAGCCTAACTACCTCTGTCAATCAGAAACCACAACACCACTTAATCTACTATGGATATGCTGTGGTGTATTCTGTCTTCTGAATGAATCTGCATTCTTCTAGTGGCAATTATTCTTTGACATTTTAAGGGGAACATTTTATCTAAACCATATAGTAATTATACACACTCTAGATGTTTCTGCTTTCTTTTTGACAGAAAATTTATTGCATGCGGAGGACAAGAAATTCACAATCAGAGTGATTCCTTTTGGGCCCCCTCTGGATTTGCCAGTTGGTGTAAAGTGTTAGTGTTTGGTTTCCAAACACTCCTATTTAAATCTGTAATGAATGAGGCTGCATTCAAACGAAGTGACACTAATTAGCGGCATCCCAAGTCTGCCATGTTTGTAATAAGTGCTAAGGATACTTGGCACCCTCTGTGAGGTGCCATCTTCTGCAACACTTTAGAATCTAAGTATTAAGGCTGGGAAAGATCCACTCTATCTAGATGCAGCTTTATTAAATAAAACATAATGAAAGGAAAGAGATATATACAAACTATAATTTATGTATGTATGTATATGTAAGAGAGTGAAGTAAGTGGGGAAAAATAGACATGACAAGGTCATATCAAATGCTTCTTTCAGTTTCTCTAACTTTACATTTCTAGAAATATATGTTTGTTGAAAATTGCAGTGTTTGTGCTACTGAATATATCCAGCATTAAAATTAATAGTCTTATTGTTAACAGACTCTAAATTTCAATCCTAGTTTTTGTACAAAGTAGGAGAAAAAGTTTGAACATGACATGTAATACAGATATACAGCTTTGCAGGTTTTATGGAATCCAGTTGTTAAAACATTTAACTGCATACATGGTGGTTGAAGTATAAACAGATATCATTATTCATAGAACTGTTGCTATTCTGATTATACACAGTGATTTTGTTAAGCAACAGTATGTAAAAATGTTTATCTCTTTCTACTTAAATTAGAAATTTGGGTAATAATAAAAGAAAAATCATTGTAGTTGTAGGGATAAAAGGAACAAATAATCATAGGAGTGAATATATGAGTACTCTATATAATTCTTATAAACTTAAGTTACTGTATCAGCTACTGCTATTTACAATAGACTCTCTGAATTTATGAAGAAAAGATTTTTCTTCAGTTATGAAATTATGCCATATCAAATCATTCTGGCCTTTGCTTCAGTAAAGTTGCTTGGCATAATGGAGCATAGAAGGTTGGATATACAGTAAATGGAAACAGGAAACAGCTAAAATGTTTTATTGGAAGAGACTTATCCTAAGCGTGGGGTTGATACCTGCCCAAAGAGGCTTTAAGGACAATAGAGATGGAAAAGATGAAAGATGTCAAATTATTCATTATTTTTCACTTGTAGAGCAATGGCAAAGGCAAAGATTGTGTCTTCACTGAGATTGTGCTGGAGAACAACTACACAGCATTACAAAATGCAAAATATGAAGGATGGTACATGGCCTTCACCCGGAAGGGACGTCCCCGCAAAGGCTCCAAGACTCGTCAGCATCAGCGTGAGGTGCACTTCATGAAGCGGCTGCCCAAAGGCCACCAAACAACAGAGCCTCATAGACGCTTCGAATTTCTCAATTATCCTTTCAATCGAAGGAGCAAAAGGACTCGAAACTCCAGCCCAAAGCCATCGCCCTGACCTGCCTCACCTTGTCCCACTCAGGACCACTTTCCTTTGCTGGAGGACATTGTGCAGAGACTCAGTTGATGGACAATAACTAGAGACTTACCTATGATGATGACTATAAAAGGGGATTGGAAGAAGAGGAGGAACAAAACTTGATTTAGTTGTTTATAATTGTTCTGTGTTTTTTTTAAAAAACAAAAGAGGCTCTATTTTTGTATTCCAACTTTAATGCTTTTTTAAAGAAAAAGCAGTATGTTTAAATACTCATGGAAGGTTGCTCTTCACTTAGGAAGATTTTGAGTTCTTTGGGAGGGGGCATGCATTATGTTTTGTTAGATTGGTTTTTGACTTGGGGTAGGGATTGGTAGGAGGTAGTTGATCTAGGCATAAGCATAGAACATGCCCTCTTCAATAAATCATACACTTGGGACCAAATTTCTACCTCAGATAAGATAAGTAACTTAAGAGGATGGAGTCCATCCCCAATTCTTTGTACTAGGGGCTTATTTTGGTGTGTTTGTGAAATGTCTCTGAGACTTGCAGATGGTAATCTTCCGTGAAGTCAAATTTGTTTAAATAAGTCTTTAGGTCCTACACAGATGGGACATGTTCATCGTTTTCATTTTTGTATAATAGAGAAGAGAATATGAAAACACAATGACTGCCCTTGCCCAAGGAGATGCAAAGGGCATTGGTTTGCTTTGTTCTTTCAATGCTAATCATTTTTCCAAAGGTCTACATTAAAAAAAAAAAAACATAGATTTTTTTTTTGTATTTGTTGTCCTGTCAGTAAAGTGCTGATAAGTTAAGAATGATATTTCACCAATACATTCCATTTCCAAGGATATTCCATAAGATAAAATTATAAAATTTATTCCATAAGAATAAAATTATCTAGTATACTAGGGCCATCAGAGAATTTTTGGTCCCTAGGTTATCCAAAGCAGGAATCTCCAAACTTGGCAACTTTAAGACTTGTGGACTTCAACTTCCAGAATTCCTCAGCCAGCAAAGCTGGCTGAGGAATTCTGAAAGTTAAAGTCCACAAGTCTTAAAGTTGCCAAGGTTGGAGACCCCTGATCCAAAGGACAAAAGAAGCCTTCTTTCCAGCAGATTGGCAACTTTTAACCTCTGACTTAAAGTCAGTCCTTGAAGGTTTTTTCTTAGTGTTGCAATTTTGCCATTCTAGCATTTGCAATTTTATTTGTAAGCCAACTTCCTCAAAAAATACTTTGAGAAAAATTAGCAACTGAACTGATTTGTGATTATTTTTTGTTGCCATATTGTTAGGGCATATCAGTTGTTCTGAATCTGTCGCTACTGATGTGTAGGTATTTGTGTGTGTGTGCTTCACATGAGGTTCAAGTGACATATATGTCAGCTGGAAAACTATCTAGAAACATTTTGCTACGGTGTTTCCCCGAAAATAAGACCCTGTCTTATATTTTTTTGAACCCTGAAATAAGCACTTGGCCTTATTGCCATGCGCTCATAAGCCTGATTGGGCTTATTATCAGGGGATATCTTATTTTGGGGGAAACAGGGTAGTTGTCACTGAATAGCTATTAGGTTTATAATTTACTAGGGTTATGTTTAGGTTTTCATACACTGCTCTGATTTGAAGATGGATTTTTAAGGCAATAATATAAGTTTATAAGTTTTTAAACATTTCCCTTATATACTAATTTGATCAAAACCGAGGGCAAGGGAGATCATGCATGGGAGATATACCATGTCCAAAGGGCTTAATTTCTCACAAACCTTTACTGACCAAGCAAGCTTTGAAACAATATTAGTGTTTTCCACCATTCTCATGACCGTTTTATTCAGAATTTACCAAGGAACATTATTTGCCATTCTGTCTTGATTAGACTTCAAATTGATTACTATGTGAGATGCTGATGCTGTCTACTTCCTTTCTGTGCCCTGGTTTAGTTCTTTAGCTGGACAAAACAGATTTTGATAAATGCTCAAATCTGCAGTGGTCTGGAAGGATATGTCCTGCCTAAACAGGGATTTCAGAAGGTGTCAATAACTCTGAGGAATGAGATTCTATGTCACAAATTTTAATGGAAAAGTGTATTTTCAAAGGGTCATTTAAAATAACACCAATAGAAAAAAAGTATGTTTAAAAAAGAGCATGAAAACTGTGAACAACCTTGCTGGAACAGCACATCTTTCTCTTCTTGCTCCTTGAGGGCTTAAAAAAGTTTACTGTATACAAATTGAAATATGAAATTGTTGGAAATATTTATTTAATATGTGCATTAAAATTTCTACTAGTACAAATGAACTTGATGTTTTGGCTGTGTGATTTACAGTAGGGACAAGGATCTCCTAGGAGTGGAAGATGAGACTGGGGAGCAAATCTGCAAACAACTTTGTTGAGGAAAAAAAGATTCTGGGCTCCTGATATTGGCTCTGAGGCATCATAGCAGCTTGGCTGCACTTTCTGCAGACATTCTAACGATGGTTTTCCACTCAGCTGGGGAGAATTTTAATGACCCTTAAAATTTTTAGAAGAGCGGTAAGCATCAGTGCAGGAAAATTTCAAATGCTAACTTTCAATAATAGAATAGAATAGAATAGAATAGAATAGAATAGAATAGAATAGAATAGAATAGAATAGAATAGAATTTTTATTGGCCAAGCGTGATTGGACACACAAGGAATTTGTCTTGGTGCATATGCTCTCAGTGTACATAAAATAAAAGATACGTTCATCAAGAATCATAAGTACAACATTTAATGATAGTCATAGGATACAAATAAGTAATCAGGAAACATTGAGAATAGTTGGCTAATGATTTAAATTTATTTCAGTAAAACTTGATAATTTAATTTTGATTTTTTTTCTTTTAATTTTTGGGTTAATTTCATAAATTATATTTAAAATGATATTATTTAATAGCTTGTACTACATGATTTAAACTGAAATGCTATATGTACTTGGAGGTAAATTCCATTTAACTCAATAGGTTATTCCTATAAATAAGATTACTCTATTAAAGAAGGTAAATATTCTTGTACCTTCTTTAACGCTATTGGAATCAGTCATCATGCATAATTAACTACAGATTTCATTGTCAGTACACAGTGTTGAAAAACTATAAAAATGGATGGCTCTATTATATATGGCAAAAAAGGGAATATGCTACGGTAATACCAGATATGAGTGGGATGGGGGTGAGAAAAGTTACTGTGTGAGAAGTCACAATAGGCTTCACAATCCCAATAAGAAACATTTAGTCTAAAGGTGTTGATCTATGAGTCCTTGGAAGTCAAGCATTGAAACATATGCCGGGGATCTAGAAAGATTAAGCAGCATGCAAATGTTGAAGCTGAGGTAAAATAAGTGAAAACATATAGTAGGTTTAAAAGCTGCAGAAAAGTATTTGAGAACCTTCTAATTCAGGGCTGTCAAACTCCCGGCCCGTGGGCTGGATGCATCATGTGCTGGCCATGCTCACGCCTGGTTTAGCAAAGGGGAAAAAAGTCCTCTAGACGTCACGTGATGCCATCATGACAATGTGAGTTTGACACCCCTGTTGTAATTCAATACTTTCTCTTCCAGTTGCCTTTCAACTTATAGTTTTCCTTTAAAATATTGCTACTCAGCTATATCTGCTGAGATCAATGACCATCATTGCACTTAACATGCAACAGGGATTGGATATAATTCATCTAGAGTGTTCTGGAGAAACTTAATTTGGTTATTTATTTCAAAATTCTCTGTAGTATTTTCAACAGTGTATTTTGTTAACAGTAAAGAAACCAGGAGTAAGGATAACTCTGGTTCACAGATCTCGTTTTCCAAAGTAAAACACAAGAAGTGCAGTCTTCTTCTTGACTTGCTGGGTGAAGTCAGGTGAAGAAAAGGCAAGAACAGTAAGAATGAACTGCAGACAGATTTGGAATTGGCTTTGGGGTCCCTGGAAGAGGACTTGCCAAACCAAGTCCACCACCTGAATGACATCAGTAGAATCAGGAAATAGCCCATTCAGTTTTGCTACATAGTAATAATACTTTCATTAAATTTCCATTTGAAGCCATGGGTTTTTTCTGATGATTCTTAGTATGTGCCCCTGATAAATGAAGTATAATACTGTAGTCTCCCTAATGCTATTTATGAAGGGCAGTGAAACAATATTTACTAGCAACATAGATGTGAGAAAGAGGTATTATTGTTCTGAAGAATATTCCTTGAGAATATTGTTTTGTAGATGCTCTGTACATTGTCTTATACAGAAATTCTTGGGGTAGGACGACGACTGAGATTTTAGTGTGAAACTATAAATATCCTAAAGACTATTTGGCTCACTCTTCCCTATCTTAGTGTGCTACAGACTGTGGCATTCAACCTCTATAATTCCCAATTTGCAACTATATGGCACAGTAGAAAGGTTGGATGTTCTGTTAGTCAAATTAAAATCAAATGAAAGAATAACAAATAACCAGTTGATGTCTTTTGGGAATTTTATTTCCATGCTTTGTGTAAGGAAGAACTCCATCATAGAATTACAGCAGAACTGACACAATTACTATTAACAGAAGCTGATCCTTTTCTGATAACCCTTTCCTCTCTCCCCATTCCTTTTTAAAAACTCCCTTCAGGATGATCATTATTTGAATGATTCTAACCTTAATACACTATATGAAGTGTATTAAACTATCCAAAACAATACATTGTGCAGCACCTGGAAGTAAGGGAGACGCCATCAGTATGTTATACTAAAGCTTTGGTAAGACCACACTTGAAATACTGGTCACCACAATACAAAAAAGATGTTGAGACTAGAAAGAGTGCAGAGAAGAGCAATAAAGATGATTAGTTGGCTGGAGGCTAAAACATGATGAATGGTTTCAGGAATTGGGCATTTTGTTTAATCTAACAAAGAGAAGGAGTAGGGGTCACACGATAGCAATCTTCCAATATTTGAGGAACTGTCACAGAGAAGAGGGGAGTCAATCTATTCTCCAAAACACCTGAGGAAGTAGCAGATGGAAACTTATCAAGAAGAAATCCAATCTAGAACAACTAGGGAGAAATTTCCTGACAAGAGAACAATCAGTGGAACAACGTGCCTCCAGAAGTTCTGGGTGCTCCATCATTGGAGATTTTTAAGACAAGATTGGACAGTCATTTATCCAGAATGGTATAAGGTCTCCAGCTTTAGCAGGGGATTGAACTAGAAGACCTCCAAGGTCCTTTCTGATTCAGTTATTCTATATTCTGTGAGATTCTGATTCAGCTGAAGTTATATATAGACACTAATAATTCATGTTTCCTTGTGGCCCTTTTTTCTGTGAAGAATTCATGCTATTTTGAGTGTTCATTTTGAAGGGAAAGGCAAGTTTCTTTCTTGGCATCTTGGTTTCTTTGTTACTGTACCGCCTTCAGCACAAGCAAAGATATATACTGTAATTCCATCAACTTCTCTTGCTGTTTAATGACATGAAGGCTTTTCAGTTAGGCAGAACTTTTTGGTAACACACTGACTCATTCAACCCTCAGCTTCCTCCTAATGTCCTATTCTTTATGCAATGAAGCCGTTACTGAACAAAATGGATCATGGTGCCAGGACTGAAGATGGAAGCTCCTGAGTTAAATCTCCCAGGTGTCCTGACTCTACAAGAACAGGCCAAGAACATTTGTTTATTGCTTAGGACTCAGCTTTCAAACATCTTCCCTTTAGTCCTGTGTGTCCTCCTCCTGCTCCAATGGCCCTCCCTAGTCCTTTAATTAATTCTAGTTACAAAGTGCTGCTTTATTGTACCATAGAGCCAAGGGCTCCCCGTGGGAAAAGTCACACCTTCTGAACAGCTTCTGATGCCATGCAAATGAAGGAGAAGTCCAGGAAATGCTTTCATGTGGGACTTGTCCAACCCCCTGCTCCATTAATTACACATGTTTCATTTGTTTGAGAGCAATTCCAATTGATGGGGGAGGGAAAGGGAGGTAAAGAGAGCTTTGGGTTTGCTGCTTATTTCTCCTGCATTTTCTAAAGACCTCCCTCCTTTTCAAGAGATTTATAGCTAAAAAGGGATTGTAAAAATCCCACCTGGAAGATTCCATATTAATTCCCTTTTTTCCATTCTCCACTTTAAACTGGCTTAACTTGCAAACCTTTGCCTCACTATTGCTAACTGCTGAATGTTCTGAGAGCAAATTATATTCTTAACACCTGTCAAGATGGAACCACCAAATAGTTCCTGTCTTCATTCTTACCACTTTTAAAACTAAGGTTCTGAAATCAGCAGACAAATCTTTGATCAACATTAAAATTGGCATGTGCCAAAGGTCATGAAGAGACCAGAATTTACTTTAGATAGCTTTAAAAAAAACACTTTTCTAGAATAGTTGAAAGTAGGAAAAAATACATATTTCTTGGGGAGAAGATGGGTAAGGAACAGAAATTGGATTTACAGTGTCATTTAAACCAAATACTAGATTATTTAAATTTAAATCTGTTTAAATTGGGATATCTTTGGAATAATATATGGATAAAGGACATTACATTTCCCTTCCAATTCTGAAGAAAACGACTCTTCTCCCACAATATGCAAACCAACAAACAGTGAAATGGGTTTGGATTTGTTGTGTAACTAGTTTAACCCAATACACAAAAATATATATTTGCCTAGCCAGTCAAGATGCATTTTCTCTGTTAATTCCCTAGATTTGGGTTTCCCATCAAGTTCAGTTCCCATGTATTTCACTGAAATCCTACCTAAATCATGATCAATGGTGCTTCCATATGGATGGTTTGCAGTCCCTAGCACTCAAAAGATATTGTGTATTTATTCCAACTTCTTCTCTTTAACAGATTCCCCCTCCTTTTTTTTTATTGTGTATGTGTGTCAAGAAAAAAGACAAAAGAAGTGCTGGAGAAACAAAGAAGAATCATAAATGAGAGATGAGTAAAAGAGGTGGTTGCATGATAACATGCTTAGCAAAAAATCCTCCAAGACTTGTTCTTCACATCCATTGCATTGAGAAGTGATTGTATCATGGTAATCAGAAGTTCTATTCTTAGTCTCCTTTGTAGTTTTGCTGATTGATACATCTAGAACTAGGTACAGTACCCCTTCATAGGTCTCTAAAATGTAGACATTCCAAAAAGTGATAACTTTGAGCAAGTAAACTATTAGCTAAATTGTTTTGGTGTATTTTAGTCTACCTTTGTGAAAATAGTTATGAGGGGAGTTTGACCAGTCGTAGAGGGGAAGATCCAAGGAGTGAGACCAAATGAAATTTCAATTAAACATTCTTTGTGGTCCTAAGAAGTCATTTTCATACTTGCTGGCACAAGTGAGGTGATGCTGATAGACTAATACAAATACAGTACTCTATTCTAGTTAAGAGGAGTCCAGGCACATATGAGCAAAGGTGACATGGTGACACCCAGACTGGATTCAAATAATGTATATTGGAAGCTGCTTCACTCAGACTATATGTTATAATCTTTCACTTGTCCTTTCAGTTTTCTCTATTGACTAAGTTAATGCATTTTCAACTCTTTTTCACTGTTTATCACTCCCTCTTAGTTCTTCAAAGTAAAGATGTCCTGGTATGGATTGGAGTTTTCCTGTAGATGATAGTGGAGCAGCAGGAGGCATTACAACCAGGGGATTTGATTGTTGGGGATGTCAAACACGTTGGAGTTTTCACAGCCACTTTGCTAACAATTCTTAGTGTTTCTAGTGTAAATTAAAAATGCCACGCTATCATCATCTAATTAATAACATGATTTTCACCCTCTTCTTGAATAATGAAGGCAAAATAGAATTAAAGTAGGCATGCAGACAATTAGTTCTAATTTCTACCCATCTCATACTCAAGTGCTAGATGTTTCCCTTCCAAATTGTACTTCTGTTACATGGATTTTATGGCATGTATTGGAAAGATTTTCCTCTCTACTCCAGTCAGTGTATCATTGCAGGCATGTATTGGATTTTTTGTTTTATCCTGCCTTTTTTTTTTCATGTATAACTCAAGGTGGTAAACCCACAAAAACAACCCTGATATGAGTTGAGCTAAGAGAGAGTGACTGATACAGATATGATGCCATCAGCAATAGAGACAGAACTCAGTTCTGTATCATTCATATATTTCTAACTTTTTTTAAAAAAAAAATCTGTTTACATTTTTAAAATGACTGGGCATGTTGCTACACTGAACTAATCATTCAAATAAGGCTTCAAAACACTCTGAATGCTGGAAATTCATATTAAGTCTGAGTCTAGTGTAGAATCTACAGTAAATTCTAATATAGAACATAATTCCAATACTTGCATTCAAAAATGGCTCTTAGTACCTTTGGTGGTGATAAAACATGACCCTCATTGGGATTTTTCAGTTGTTTCCAGTGGGTTTTCCTTATATGTTCCAAGCAATTTTGATTCAGTCCTACTGTGTGTGAGGTGCATATATAGCTTATCATTAGCCTATAAAAATTCTCTACAATCAAAGGGAGATGAAAGAGAGATGGAAATTAAAAACTGATCAATCACATCTTTAGTCCCTTTAGCTCCCTCAATTTAGTCCAACATATGGTAGGATCCCAATTTTTACAATGTCAGGTTGATGGGTGGTACTAGTTTGGTGATGAGTAAAGATATTGGTAGAGTATTAATTAAATATAAAGTTTTTTATTTGCCAGTAGCCTTTCCTGAGGACATAAAGAAAATGAAACAAAAACAGGCAGTTTAATAGATCTCCAAATATAGTCTTCCTTTCAAGTGCTTAGCCTCAGGCCAATGGTAGACTAACTTCAGAGAAGAAAATGGGTCCCAGTGCATTTAACCATTTTTCTAATGCTGGACAAAATCTTTTAAAGAAGCAATGCTTAAACTGAATGTGATAATCCGAAGGGTGGTCTTACCTGATTGAATAATCCACAATAAAGTCATCAAGCACCAGATTCATCTTTTATCATGAAGACATTGATTTGTTGCTTACAGTCCACATAAAGTGATACCCAATAGGGAGAGAAAGACCTTTTGCTAATAGCTTGTGAACTTCTCTTTATTGCCTGTTATCACAGCCCTGCCTGCTAATTTTAACACAAGGTAAATTGCTGAGCATCTCATGTCTCTGTGAAGCAACTGCTGGAAACCAGCTCTTATTGCAATTAACCACCAGTTGGTTTCAGTTCAGCCTGTTAACTATCAGCCTCCTATCAGGAGCTGGTAATGATTGATTCCTCACTAGTTGCAAATGGATGGAGAATGAAGATATGGGCCATGGAGTGGTTTTATAGTTTTTGCCAATTTGGGGCTTGCCAAATACCCTCTCCATAATTCTAACCAGAAGTACCAAGTGAATTATGAGATGTTGGGAGTTAAGGGGTTTTCTATCCATATAAACTGAGGCATCTTAATTTCCAGATTACATTTTTGGGGAGTTATGGAAGTAAAATCTGATACAACTGAAGGACTGCAGATTGGGAAACATTATACTATTGAATTTTCAAATATGTATCCCAAATGGGAATTATGGGAACTAACAACAATTATATATAATTACAGAGTTGAAGGATACCAATTTGGGAAGGGCTGTTGAATGTGCTGGACAACTGATTGAAGGAGAAACCTTTTTCCTGGGAATTTAGATGGTGGTATGAGGGCCAGGGAACATCAAGTACCCCAAATCTCTTAAACGTTATCTCCGAAGACATTATTTATTTATTGCATTATTATGCTGTAATTTTACCCTGTTTCCTATGGTATTCAATCTGTTATGGTTCTGGCTTATCCAATAATAAATATTATAAAATTTTATAAAATTTTCTTCTTAGAAGTTTAGCTTCTTCTTTCAGTCATTTCCACCAACTGCAAAAGCCATTCTCAAAAGGCATCTTTAGGGCCATTAAATAGAGAGTTTATATTAGTATTTGTATTCATATTAATTTTTACATGTTGTGTTTGCAGGACGAGCCTTGGTGGTGCATTAGACTAAAGTGCTTTTAAGTAGCACTTAGCTGCCAGCTGCCTGCAATTACTGCGAATTCAAATCTCACCAGGCTCAAGGTTGACTCAGCCTTCCATCCTTTCGAAGTAGGTAAAATGAGGACCCAGATTGTGGGGGCAATAAGCTGACTCTGTATAAAAAAGAACACCGCTTGGGCGGGGGGGGGGGGGGCGAAAGCCCTACTAAGCAGATATATACAAAAGTATGAAGGTTATTGCTTAACGCATTGTAAACTGCTCTGAGTCTCCAGAGAAGGGCGGCATATAAATCGAACCAATAAATAAATAAATAAATAAATTTCTTAGGGCTAGTTTAATTTTAGTTTTAAATAATTGCCATACAGTTGTTAGAGTGGCCTCACAAGAGAGGATTTTATTATTTGATATATATATATACACACTTGCCTTCAACATATAGAAACTCCTTTTAAGTGGAATATTCTTAATTAAAATATAAGGCAAAAATTGATATAGAGTTCATAATTGCAAAGATTGTAATAAGCGAGGCAAAAGACACTGAAGTAAGATAACTACTGATGTTTGCTGACATAAAATAATAATGAGTTATTTCCTCAATTATTTTTATCATCCTTCCTACAGGGTAACATCTGTATAATTCTTTTCTCTAGTTTATCAACCATTCCATAAAACAATTAGACTAAGATACAGCAGTCAATTGAAGATTTCCTGGAGAAAATAGTTAAAAGGAGTTTTGAACTCAAGTCTCTCAAAGTAGTCCAAAGTTCCAGGTTCTTCATTATATTTCATTAAGACATTTGCTTGTTGATGAACCAAAATTCCATTTTGATCTTGAAATGCAATTGTTTTTACATTGGGGGTGGGATTGAAAGTGTCCACATACCTGAGTAACTAGGTAAAGCTCTTAAATACTTGGATAATGATTATTTTTGAACAAAATAAAAAACCCAATATAACATCTGAGACATTCTTATGTTTATGTTATGCCTTTCAGATGAATTATCTATTGCAGGCAAAACCCCTATTTTATGAAAGAGATGGGAATTGTGGCCATCAATTGACCAAAAATTATCAGTGTGCTAAATAGGTTTGTGTCATGAAATTGCTAGAATTTAGAAGTAATGGAAAATTCTATTAAAGGCTTATCTATGTTTACAAATCAAAGGTTTTCCTTCTTTATTCTTGCAAAAAGAGATTTATAAATAAATAGACTTTATAGGTAACAGTAAATTTTACACATTTTCATATACCATTGAAAAGGGCACTAAGCATGATAAGCTATTGATGTAATTGAACTATCTATGAAATGTAAACAGGAGTTTAAGCTTTCAATATATTTATTTGGAATGTGTGTATAAATCTATATGACCAAGAACAGATTATTGTGAAAGATTCTTGCAATGTTTGGGGGACAGATGTGATTCCAATGCAATTATTTGTTTTACCAGGTTTGTTTTTCAGAAGAGACAAAAAATTTTTTACATATTTTTATTTAAATGTAAAAATCTTCTTTTAACATAAAAAAAAAAACCAAGATAATTTTTAATGGGAGGAAGGGAAGAAGGAAGCTTCTGGCCAGCTACTAATCTGCCCTAGTCTATTGCTTTTCTCTTGTCTCTAGCAATACCTGATATATCTGACTGTGAGTCTACAGCATTGTTTCTGGTACTTAGGAGCTTTGCTTACACATATGATCAAAGCTTCTGGTTCAAGCTGTAGCATGTAAAGGAGTGAAAAGAACCTGACACCTGTTTGAAAATATTTAGAAGACAGAGAGAATGTGCTACAGTGATGGAATATCCCTGACCTTATGAAATGTAAAGAGATATAGCTATGCAGATGTTCATACCATCATGACCAGGGAAAGACTAGCAAGTAAATAATGCAAAGATTGAATTATTGTATTAACTTCTCTTTCAGGAGACTTATAGGACACTGTCTTTGTCAGCATACTGTCATGTTTATGGATAATTCTTGGTGAGAGGGAATAAATCTGCTAAGCAGTTTGTGATTTCATTTGAGCAGAAACTATTAAAAAGATTTGAAAACTTCTATACGTGACATGATAGCAAACTCATAGGTAAACTCAGTACAGATAAAGTGCCAACTTCTGTTAAGTCCATTCTATGATGAAAAGAGAACGAGTTCATTTTATGATGTGTTTGTGTATCTCTTATATTCCCAATGACTTATTCATAGATCTTCTGTTGACAGAATTTACTGAGGTCATATTGGATTTCCAATTAGAATTTTATCCCTCAAGAAAATAAGTTTTGACTGCAAAATGGTTTTGAAAGCAGGAAGTTATTTAATCATATGCCAGTCTACTTATGGATGAGCAGTTGAGGCAGTCGCCTTATGGGATCATATTGTGGTCTAAATTTTAATATGGTTTGAAGAACACAATATTAGCATTTATTCAAATTATTTATATCATGCCTTCAATAGTTTCCCAAATTGTCTTATAAGCAATACAAATCACTGTAAATAAAAATATAATTGTGTACATTTAATGAGAAACAAACCAACTTCCAGGATTCTTCCCACAGAGTAGTTGCTGGCAATGGCTCTTTGACTCAGGGGTGTCAAACTGGCGGCCCGTGGCCAGATGCATCACATGCAAGCCATGCTCACCCCAGCTCCACAAATGTGAAAAACATTACAAAACGTCATGTGATGGCAATGTGACGCTGTGAGTTTGACAGCCGTGCTCTATGTGTTGAAGGTGACATAAAAAAAGAGTCCAGATGAGCAAGCTACAGTGATGATTGCCAACTGCCTTCCTCCGTCTTTTTCCAGGAATCCTGATCACAGGATGGTTGATAGCAATGGCCAAGTTGAGACCAAAAGGTAATGTCCTGATGAACAGGCATCTGGAGTGCTTGTCACTTGCTTGCTTCTGCCTCTTTAAATAGATACTTAATTATGTATTTAATTACTTAAAGGAGCTGCAGGGCCTACCCTCCATTTTGCTTTGGATCTGATGATGTAGAAGTATTACTAAGAACCTCATCCCCAAATGAAACTATTGGGAACATAAGATTTGCATTGAATGGGATTTCCTCCAAGTAGAGGATGTCTAGTTTGGTCTTTGTAAACATGCTCCCATTTAGAAATTATGTAACATAATCCTTCAGATGAAAGAGAAGCAATGCAGGCACTCATAAGTCTTGGCAATAATGTCAAAAGGAAAGGAAATAACTGCAAGAACAACAGCAACGTGAAAGCTCCATAGCTTTCTGAAGCATATAATTTTTGCCCCCTCTTTCTTCTCCTCCTCCTCCTCCTCATTCTGGGATTGGCTTCTTCTTGGAAAAAACAAATCTATTGGATTGCATCCAATTTTAATAATATTTGATAACTCAACATAAATTATTATTCAAACCAATTGTGGAAACATGTTTCTAGCAGACAGGGAAAGGATTAGTTGAGTCTCTCAGGGGTCAGCCTTCTGTTACATTCAGTAATGATATGCTGGAGAAAGAGTGTGGGCTGATATAATACAATCCACAGATAACTAGGAAACATTACTGTTACAGGGAAAGAGCAGGAAATTAAGCTGATTATGTCATGAATAGGAGGAACAGAAAGCAAATGCATCCCAGTAACAAAAAAAGTAAGGCCCATTTTTCCATCATTTGGGGGCTCTTTTGCTTGAAAAGCACAGAGCAATGAAAGCCTATAACATGACCATGCATGAAACATATAGTTGCAGAAAACCACAGTTTGGATTCCTGATAGTTAAGCATTTTCAGAAAAGAAAATCATTTTATATAGAGATATTTCTCATTTAGCAACTGCCACAGACAATGTTCATTAGCAATTATGATGAAAAAGTAGCTTTGTGACCAATCTTAGCATATAAAATCTGTAAAGCAAAGCAAAGCAAAGCTGAAGCACAATTTTAAGCACAGTTGCTATTTTACTTAGCAACTGTTTTCCTTAATGACCGAGTTGCCAGTCCCAATTGTGGTTGCTAATAAGGACTAACTATAATGCAGTAGTGAAGCTACTATTTAGCTATTTAGATTCTTGTAGGCATAGTGGAACAAAATAGATAAATTCATGTGGCAAAAAAAAACAAACAATTAAGGCAGACAAAGAATAATAAAAATATAATTTTGGTTGTTCTTTCTACTTTTTGATAGCTTAAATTCTTAATCTTGGATCAAAACTGGATGAAAGTATTGAAATCTTTCTTGTCGATGAATACACAATCTAGAAATGCTTCAGCAAATACAATCCTATCTTTAGATACCACAATTTTCCATTTAGGTTCCTCCCCCAAACTTAATAGGTAGACTTCAGTTCGTGCGCGCGTGCACTCACATACACACACGTATGCATGTATGCATGTATGTATGTATGTATGTATGTATGTATGTATGTATCTAAAGGTTGAATGGAGCATAGACTCTTAGGTTTGGAATATTGCCTTAATGGGCTACAGTATCACTGAATCAATAATATTACAAAAGAAACAGCTACTGCTGACGAGCAGAAAGCACAGTAGCCCAGCACAACATGGCTGCATGGGGCAGTGACCAACTGCTGGAGGGGAGTATGTGTGCTGGCCATCAGAGCCAATCAGAGCTGAGGTTGTTACTAGAATGGAATGATGAGCTGGAGACCATTCTCCTTGAAGGGCTTAACATGGCTCAGGTTGGCAGTTTTGAATTGAATCTGGTAAGGGCTGCTTGTAATGTATTGAGAGTGGGGGGAGTATGACATCATTTGTTCCTGCACATTGGAAACAGTGAGTAGCTTGTACTCACTGTAGCAGAAAATATGGATTTCCCCTTAATTTTGATTACTATCTATTTTCTGAATTTCTGATTGATGCTACTTTGGATTACTGAGAGGACAAAAAATTGGTTTTTTTCCCCCAGAGACAATTGAAAGCTTTGCCTTGTTTCAGGTAGAGTTCTAGTTACTTTTTATAAATTCAGTTCAAAAGAACATACTGGTACTTGTGTAACCCTTTTCAAAATTCTATCTGCATTAGTTTGTTGCAGCAAAAAACAATAAATGTGTAGAATTGTAAAAGTTATGTTGTAATACATTTCTTGATTTAAAATAAAACCACCACAGGATTCCTTGTTATTTATATGCAAAACCATTTTTTCCCCCTGGCAGATGGTTTTCAACAAATATAGAACCAGGAGAAATTTAATGAATTATGCTTTATTCAAACTTTTAACTGTAGAATTTATCCTTGTAAGAAATGAAATGAAAGGTATAGGAACTCTGGAAAGAAAAGGAGATACACATTTTTTTCTAAAGAAAACATTTAAAGCAATGCATATCTCCTATTTTAAAATTTACAGTAGCATTAGGGTGCATAGAAATGAGAACAACTTGTTTTAATTCTGAAGAATCAATAAACTTTGTAATATCAATATATGTAGACTCCCCAGAGCACATGCTGTTTGACTTTTACATATACACACACATCTATCATTCACCTATAACATAAAATATATCTTATGGGAACCCTATATTATTTTCAAATGCCCGTGAAAAATTTTTGAGAATGAGAGATGCCTGTTTTTAAAAAAGAGAGAAAATGAATTTCTCCTACTTGATTGGTGCTAAGTGGAGATGGAAAGTCTCTAGTGGAATTTGAAAAAAGTCAGTTATCTACATGCAGACTAGAGGAAGGACAACAGGGGAACAACTAAGCACAGAAAATTCACTTCAAAGGTAAACAAGTGTGTGAAAGTCTCCTGGAACTGAATGAATTCCTACAGGTGATAAATTTAGAAACTGAGCTACCAAGAGTCAGATGCCTCCAATGGGGCTTTGTATGATTGAATTTATTCACCATTTATTCAATAAGCCATACTTTCCTTAAACATAATTTGTTGAATTAGCCATAAGTAGCTGCAAAAATGTGAAACACAGCAAATTCTGCATCTCTAATAAGGTACTGGGGTTGCTAATGTATCCACAGAAGCCTTTCTGATTTCAATCAGACCATATTTGTTTAAAAAATGTTAATAATTAGAAAAAATTTCCTAAAGTAGAACTTTATTTCCAAGAATGCTCCTGGACCCTTGATATATTTTTATATTAAAAAATGCTAGAGAATTAAACTCTAGTGTTTTGTTAGGACCATTGCTTGCCTATTGGGTGAGGTGGGTAATAGCTGAAATGGGAGTGAGAATCTTGCAGATTTAGAGAAGGCAGCTGGAAGCAACCTTACCAATGTTTTCCTCTGGTAAGGATGTTTCATGTATGGCATGATCACCATGAGAATGCCCATAACAAATTCCCAAAATTCCATATGTGCCCACTCATCTCTAAAGTTGAAGATCCTGTACTAAACTATAAATTACGGTCTACAAACTACATTGGTTTGGTCCTTACTACACAGGAACCCCAAATCAACCACGCATTCTAAGTTAGTATAATGTGTATTATCCACTGTTATAGAATGATAAAGAAATCAAGATTGTCAACTTCATTTTATTTTTATTTTTATTTTTTTATTTTTATTTTATTTGATTTTTATACCACCCTTTTCCAACAGGACTTGGCGATGAACAGCCGAGATAAAACATAACATATAAAATTTTAAAAACAGTTTAAAAGACATTAAATAATTTCAGCCCTCAATTTAAAACAACCCAGTTAAAACCAATTTCAAATTAAAACCGAAAGGATGGGATCAAGCCAGCCCGGCTAGATGAAATAGATGAGTTTTCAGGACCGAACGAAAAGTCTGGAGGTCTGGTATCGTGCGTATCTCTGGGGGTAGGTTGTTCCAGAGGGCAGGTGCTACCACAGAGAAGGCTCTCCCCCTGGGGGTCGCCGGCTGACATTGTCTGGCCGACGGCACCCTGAGGAGGCCCTCTCTGTGTGAGCGAACTGGCCGGTGGGAGGCTATTGGTGGCAGAAGACGGTCTCGTAGATACCCCGGCCCTAAGCCATGGAGCACTTTAAAGGTGGTCACCAACACCTTGAAGTGCACCCGGAAAACCACCGGAAGCCAGTGCAGCTCGCGCAGGAGAAGTGTCACATGGGAGCGCCCCGTCACTCCCATAATTCCCTGTGTGGCTGCATTCTGGACCAACTGGAGCCTCCGGGTGCACCCCAAGAGGAGCCCCATGTAGTCCAGGTGGGAAGTGACGAGTGCCTAAGTGACCGTGCGTAGGGAGTCCCGATCCAGAAAGGGACGCAACTGGTGTATCAGACGGACCTGATAAAAAAAACCCCTGGCCATGGCTGTCATATGCTCTTCTAAAGACAGCCGTGCATCCAGGAGGATGCCCAAGTTGCGAGCCCTCTCCGTGGGGGACAGTGATTCGCCCCCAATAACCAGCGATGGCACCAGCTGGCTATATCGGGATGCCGGAAGCCACAGCCACTCGGTCTTGGAAGGGTTGAGTCGGAGCCTGTTTCTCCCCATCCAGGCCCGCATGAATGAAGGCAAATATACCAGAGGTGGGTATCAGCAGGTTCTGACCAGTTCTGGAGAACCGATAGCAGTAATTTTGAGTAGTTCGGAGAACCGGTAGTAAAAATGCTGACTGGCCCCACCCCATCTATTCTCTGCCTCCCGAGTCCCAGCTGATCGGGAGGAAATGGGGATTTTGCAGTTACCTTCCCCTGGAGTGGGGTGGGAATGGAGATTTTACAGTATCCTTCCGCTGCCACGCCCACCAAACCACGCCCACCAAGCCACGCTCACAGAACCGGTAGTAAAAATTTTTGAAACCCACCAATGAAATATATGTGTTCCAGGATAATGCTACAAGGTTGAATCTGGGTCAGTCACCAGGACCAGAAATTTACTCTTCCAAGCTTTTGGACTCATGCTGGAGCTCATCTTCAGGGAACTTCTCTCTATTGGAATACGTGCTTTGGACTATTCTGTGCATCATGTTTATGTGGTGCCTTCCTATTGGCTTAGGAAAGCACCACATAAACACAACTCACAGAATAGCCCAAAGCATGTATTCCAGTAGAGAAAAGTCCCTTGTAGATAGGCTCCAGCATGAGTCCGAAAGCTTGGAAATATAAATCTCTGGTCCAGGTGACCGACCCAGATTCGACTGTCAACTTCACTTGTCCTTTGGTATCTAAGAGTTTGCCAATTAGAGGCAATCTGTAGATGAATAGGTGCCAGATGGATTTTTCTTGAAAAAAGAAACTAACAATTTTATTATATATCTAGGAGTGGATAAACAGAAGCCCCTAAACTATTTATGGTTGATTACAAAGCCATTTTTGCATCCATCTCTGGCTAGAACTGCTGACAAGTGATGAGATAGTTGCAGGAGAAACATTCAAAATCTATAGTATAAGCTTTGAAATAGGCTTGACATAGCAGAATATCCCCAAATTTCCTCCAAACCCAAGAATTTCCCTACATAGCTTCAGTTTCCCTACTTAGCATCATTATCCCTATGGTTCTTGGATATCCCAGAAATATTAAATATGGTTCCAGGACTTCAAAATATTTTCCAATTCTGTACTACAGTATTGTCTTTTTTCTGTATTGTTACTGAACATAAGCAGCACAATATGAGTTCTGCCATTCATTCAATTCCAGCTGGTTACTAATTGAAATACTTGTTAGGTGAAAAGCTTATATGCTATACTACAAGAGAAAAAAAGTTCCAAAGAACCTTAGGTTGCAGTCTAATGCTACTTTACATGGGAAGTGAGCCCCTTTATTCAGTGGGTATCCAGGAGTACAATGAGTGCATTGTAAGGTGTATAAATGGGATTCTCATATCATGCTGAGTCATAATGTAATTTGTCTGGTTTTAGCATGATGTGTGAACCAGACAACTATGGCTGGTGATTTTCTATGGTAACACCAGTACCTGTTGTTTTTTTTAAATCAGATTGCTGAGCCTCATGAGATTTTGGCGCAAGAGGCCCTAGCCACAGAAAGATTTTGAGCAAAAATACTGAATGCAAAATCTGACAAAATTGTGACATTTCAGCTTTTTTTAAAAAAAATAACTTATTTTGAAGTTTCAGAGATGTCATTTGAGAATGTTGTGAGCGACATGGTGCTGATGGGCATGCATGGCCAACTCCTGAGGTAGTGGGAGACATGACCCCAGCAAGTGAATTTTCACTCTTAGTTTATTTTCTAGTGCAGCCTCTCCAGCCAATATTTATTTGATACATCTATTTTACCACGTTCTTGACATTTAGACTATGGAACAGATTATTGTCCACTAGTTGTTGTTGCTGTTCTTTTTTAAATTATTATTTAAAGGCATTTATGAACCTATAGTAGAACTCTGAAGTTTCCTTTTATTTGGAAAGTAGAATGCTGATGACTATCAAGAGTATAGGAACAGAGTCTGGTACCAGTATATACTGTATGTGATACACATATGATACAAAGACATGTTAGAGGGCTTAGTGTTATGTATGAAAGTGCAATTCATCCTAAGGAAAAAATCATGGCCAGCAAACCTCAACACAAAGGTTAACCTATTATGCTAAGTCAGGGTTCCTTCAAACTATATTACCAACATTGATTAGCATACTCATCAAAGAATTCATCAAGTGGTTTTCTCAATCAAACATTCCTCTTTTGAAAGAAAGAAAAAAAAAGAAAGATTTATTTTTTATAGCAATCAATGTACATAGTCAATCTTAGTAATGCTACATGCATAAACCTGTCCCTGCCTGCTTTGAGTCATGACCCCCAATGATTGGAGCCTTCAGCCTTCCACTCAATATAAAAGCTGAATGGTTTCCCAGCCCTGCACTAGTCAAAACATATATTATAAGTTAATATGGTTTGTATGAACCTGTTTTTCCAGTGTTTAGAATTAGCTTTCCCAATGTAATCTATGAAAAGCACATAGAAAGGAATGTTCTGATTCCTAGAGCTTAACATTTTAGGATTTGTCCTTTAGCTCAGATAGTGATCCCAGTAATGCAAGTTATTTCACTTTGTCTTAGTTTTTGTCTTTGTAAAATGAAAAGGTCAGAGAGCTACTTCCCCTTAGCGATGATGGAGAAATGTGTTTGGAATACATTTTAGTGCAAATTTATCCAATTTGTTCTTTTTATAATGTATACAAAATACACAATATTTTTATTATGTGTTAATGTTGTATGTTGCTCAGAGTTATACTGAGTTGGGCAACTTTATAATTTTTGAAATAAAGCAAATAAACAAACTAGAAAATATGTAAACTAATGCCTTTTATACCAAAATTACCCTTTCCCTCAAATTTACAATGAATGTACAATTCAAGGGGGACAATGCACACAAAAATGTATTAGCAAAGCTTATTCGTAAAGCACATGTAATAGGCACACAAACACACATCTATTAGACAAAACGATGGTTATTAAAAAGGAACACATTAGAACAGGGGTGTCAAACTTGTGACATGTTGTCATCATGTGATGTATCACAACTTTTTCCTCTGCTAAAATGGGGGTGGACATGGGCAGCACATGATGCATCTGGCCTGCGGGCCCTGATTTTGACACCCCTGCATTAGAACATATGTAAACAAAATACATGTGGATTTTCATATGGATATTTAGACTATTGCGAGGTACTTGCAGGATCACCTCCTATCGACCTCCCACCGCCCGATGCGCGCACATAGGATTGCCTTCCTCCGGGTGCCATCGACCAGACAATGCCAGCTGGTGGCACCCAGGATGAAGGCGTTCTCTGTGGCTGCGCCGACCCTCTGGAATGAGCTACCCACTGGGCTCCGGATGGCCCCTGACCTCCGTTCCTTCCCCAAGGTCCTGAAGACATGGCTTTTTAATCAAATCGCCTGATCTGTTTAGGAGTTTTATTTTAATTGTGGGGGTTTTTACTGATTTTTATTGGATATTTATTGTTGTTTTTATCCTGTGAGCTGCCCTGAGTCCTTTGGGAGAAGGGCGGCATATAAATATTATAATTAAATTAAATTAAATTATTCCAGAGAGATGGTTTATCATTGGAAAGATGAGAATCTTTTGCTAATCTTTACTTCTAGCCTTGAATCTAACACAAACCCTTCCCAAAAGATGAGGTTTAAACAAAAAAGCCTTTGTTTTTATATTCTTATGAAATTTAAGACATCTGAGCCATGGTTTACTATTGTCATCTTCCAGGATTTTTTTAAAATACTCCCCAGTTTAGTTTACAATCCTAGAATTTTCAGTGCACTAGGGATCCATAAATCCAATATTTCATTATTGCTCTTTCATGATAAATGTGGGGAAAATAGTCTCATTTTTTTATACAGTGCACATGGCAAAAAGACTGTCTGGGTACACAGAAGTTGCCCTTTCAGTTTGTTCCTATTGCACATAAAACAACTTTTACCCCTATTAGGTTTTTCCCTATGATCTCTGCTTTAATATGAACACACTCCATGGTTAAACACCTTTACTATTTTGTGAGAATTCCAGATGCCAAATGGTAAAGATATATCAGGTGATGTTTTTCTTAGATAGGTTTTTAGTGTGGCTGGGAGGGTATAGGTGAATGTCTGGGGAAATGAAAAACTATCTGCTAGAAATAATCTGCTAGGAAAAGCAAGAACCCAAAGCAACCATAGCCATAGTTTATGTTTTCTGCCAGCAGAGGGAGCACCACATCATTAACAAATACATTGTTTTCTGCACTGAAGCTTGCAACTTGAAAAGCAAAGGCAAGAGAAGTAGAGGTAGACCACGAGCAAAAGACAACTATAAAACTCCTTGATTTAATGTTGTGCACTAAAAGTAGAATGTACAAAATGGAAAAAGATCAGGAAGAGGTAATGCTGATAGTGTGAAATGTAATCAGTTAAGGAGGAGACAGAATTTAAGACTATGAGAAACCATACAGTGTGGAATTTCCCTTAGAAACTAATGTTCCTCATAGTTAGATGCTATTAAGGTAGATCTGATTCCTGGTGACTGCATGGATAAATGTTCATCATCTTGACTCTTCTTCACCAATAATTCAAAGCTCTTCCAAGGACATTCATCGATGTTACATTTTTAGCTACATTTTATCTATAATCTATAGATATGCCAGATCCCAAAGACATCAAATTAAACGTTTTCAGGTCAAGAGTCAGTACGAGCAATGTTATGTGATTTATATGAGTATAAACTGTATAATAATAAGCTTTGGTAATGATATATAATTATCCAGAATAACTATATTATAGTATTAGCATTTAAGAATAATTTATCTTCAGTGTCAAGCACACCAGCACACTTCTAATATTAAGACTATCTTAGCAGAAGAAAACAACGTTCATGAACCAAACTAAAGATTAAATGAGACCAAAAGCACTTTGCTAGGTGTTACGATAAAACTTGATAGGTTTATTGAGAGTCGTTTTGATTGCAATAGCGTAGAAATATGTTAAGCAAACAAGGAAGCAAATAGATCACTCTAGGAGCCATTGGGTTAAGATATCACATCGAAATCCAGTGTACAAAGACAGTAGAAACCAATTGTGAAGGTTTATTTATTTAATAAATTTGACCTGAACCATATGAGAGACCTTTTCAATGTATAATTAAATTAGAACAGCTGATTCAAATTTATTTGCTTTGATACCAAAGAATCTATCACCAGGCAGCTATTACCAGATGCTTGTCTATATTTTTTTATAAACCCATACTAAGATGGGTGATTATAAATGGTATTACTTTCTGCAGCCTCTTGCCTAGTGTTACGGTTAATATTTTAGTATCCATGTTGAGCAAAGATATTGGTCTATAATTTACACATCCAGTAAGGTCTTTTTCAGGCTTTAATATTATTGTAGTACAAACCTCATAAAATAATAGAGATTAAATGATTGATTGCAGACCTCTAACAATATAGATGCCCATAGGGTTATAAAAGTTCTGTTATCATTCAGCTGGAAATCCATCTGGCCAAGGGTTTTCCAAAGTTCATAAACTGAATTGTGTCTGTAATTTGCAGTTCAGTTACAGAAATCTCTGATTTATATAGCTAAGTACCACAATCATAAAACTGAAAATTATTAAATTGTGTCAATAAATAACTGTCTATCAGCAGCCTGAATCTTAAATAAAAATTGTATTGCTTTTGTCATTTCAAATGATATGTAATAATAAGTAACTTTTACAATTACCTTTTACTGTTTTTATTTGTAAACTGCCCAGAGTCACTTAGGTGAGATGGGTGATACAGAAATTTGATAAATAAATAAACTTTGCAGCTTTTCCCCGATATTTAGTAGGGAGAATATTCAAAGTACATTCAAATTCTTTTGAGAACAATGGCCACAAATTAAGCTTTGCTTCCAAAAATGTTTGACATGATTCATCAGTGGAACAAATAGGAATATCATCTTGAGTGAAGCTAGATAATATTCAGAAAAGATTTACAGAACCTCTCTGATTCACCAGGATATAAGATAGGGAGATAAAGGATAATAGGGTTGCAATATTCTTATTATGGTCTATCTTAATAAACTTTAATTCCAATTTTGAATGGATTATTGCAATTCATTTTCCATGGATCATCCTTGAAGACTACAGCTGATGTATAATGCAGTGGCATGTGTATTTATGGTTACACCTTAACCATAACCATATGGCACATCTAAGTAATACTGATACTCTGCAAGCTACACTGGTTACTATTTGGTTTCCAGAGCAATTCAAGGTGTTGGTAATCATCTATAATGGCAAGGGCCTATCCCTCTCTCCCCCCATGCAAAACACAACTTTCATTTCTATCTGTCATTATTGTAGCCTAGTCTATCAAGTTGTATGAAGGGAGCCATGAAATAGTCATCTATATGAGTGGTGGCCAAACCTTCTATCCCAAGAATGAATGTAGCTGATGCACCAGATGAAATCAAAGGCATTACTGGCTAGTGCCACTCTCTGACTTTGCAAGAGCAATACTGGATTCAAAAGCAGCAGTAAACTGAGAATTCAGAGGAAGTGCAGGGAATAATACTACAGACTCAAAGAATCTCCAGTGGCTACCCAAGCACTTTGACATTCTTGTTATTTGATCACATGGAATGTCTAGTGTGTAGGTATTCTGGGTAAGTTCTTTCTAGCAGTTTCAGTATTCACATCATCACCAGTACTGTGTTACTCTTTGCTTTGACCAAGTTCCAGGAGATGTAAAAGTGTGAGCAATCTAGGAGGCAAGTATCAAAATGTAGATGATTCAAAAGCATTTTAGGATGTCCATAGAATGTTCTACAGGGTGAGGACAATGGCAGAGAAGGCTCTCTTTCTGGAGCCTTTCAGTCCAAATTCTTTAGTAGGTAGGGTTCACCACAAGCCTTCCCTGCCTGATTGGGTGGGATGGGCTGATGTAATGGATAAAGATGGTTCTGTAGTTAGACTGGCCATGCAAGGTTTTAAAGGTTATAACAAACACCTTGGATTGGAGCAAACTGTCACCAATGCAGCTCACACAGCAAATGTGTTACATTTGCCATTCTTTGGATACCCAAAATTGTGCAGCCACATTCTGTACCAGCTGAAGCTTCCAGATACTTTTCAAGCCCATGAAGAGTGCACTTCAGTAATCCAAACAGAGATCACCAGGCCTTTAGTGACTGGAGAGCCTTCCTAGCCAGGAAAGGGCATAACTGGTGCACAATACAAAGTTGGGTATAGGTCCTCTTAGCCATGGCTGCCACCTGCTCTTCAAGCAGGAGCCTGAGTCCAGAAGGACCTCCAGATTACATACCAGGTCTGTCTGGAGTTAGTGACTGAAGTTTGTCAAGAGCCATGACAGGGGTGCTGTAGCCCTATCTAAGACCAAAGATGATAGGGGCACACCCACCCATAAATCACTGCGTTTTACCAGGGTCCAGCTTTTGGATGACTTCTGGCTTGGGCAGGTTGGAGGTAGTGCATCTATTCTTGCCCTACTTTGACCTCACAGCAGTTTTTGATACCATCAACAATATTATCCGTTTGGATTGGTTCAGAGGATTGGGAGTTGATGGACAGAGTTTTGTTGGTTTGTCTCCTTCCTTCAAGGTTAATTCCAATAGGTGATGATTGTGGAGGAGAGGACTTGCCTTCAGCTCCTAGTATGGGAGTGCTACAGGGTTATCCTTTCCTTTTTAACATCTACATGAGGCTGCTGGGTGAGCTAATTTATTGCCATAGGATGAGGTATCATGAATATGCTGATACTCAATTATGTATCTACTTCTGGACAATTAAGTGATACTGTGAACATCTTAACCTAGTGTCTGGAAGGTGAGAGGGTCTGGATAGAGCATAATAAGCTTCAGCTGAATCCTAGCAAGACTGAATGGCTCTGGAGTTTAAGGCCTATTGTTTCCAGGGCTATGCCATCATTGGTGCTAGAAAAGTATCAGACAGACCCAGTGAGCAATCTTGGGTTGCCCTAGTCTCACAATCCTGTTTGATGAGCAGATGGCAGTAATGACTAGGAAGGCCTTTGCTAAACTTTGTCTTGTGTGCTAGTTTATTTATTTATTAATCATATTTCTATGCCACCCACTCTCCGAGGACTCTGGGCGGCTTACACCAAAGACAGTATACTAAATAGCATATTGCCCCCAACAATCTGGGTCCTCATTTTACCCACCTCGGAAGGATGGAAGGCTGAGTCAACGTTGAGCCGGTGAGATTTGATCCACTGATCTGCTGAACTAGCAGTCAGCTGAAGTAGCTGCAGTACTGCACTCTAACCACTGCACCACCTCGGCTCATGTACCTGTTGCACCTGTTCCTGGATTGTCAGGCCCTGATTACAGTCACTCATGTCCTAGTCACCACCAGATTGGACTACTGTAATATGCTGTACATGGGACTGCCATTGAAGACTATCTTGATGGACAGAGTGCATCAAGTTCATCACAGTGCAGCAACATGGGCAGTTATGTGCATTCCTAAAACAGCATGTGCAACACCACTGCTCTGACTTGCATTGGCTGCCAGTATGTTTTGGGGTCCAATTCAAGGTGCTGGTTTTAACCTTTAAGTGCCTTTATGGCATAGAACCAGGCTATCTGAAGGGTCACCTCTCCCCAGTCAAATCAACCCACCGCCCCATTAGATTTGGCAGAGAAAGCATGCAGCAGATACCATCAGCTGTGACCCACCTATTTGGTGGGTCACAGGAGACATGCCTTCTCTGCTGTGGCACCTGCCTTATGGAATATGCTTCCTCCTGAAATTAGATTAGCCCCATCCCTTTTAATATTCCAGAAGTCCCTCAAGACCTAGATATGTCATTAGGCGTGGGACTTCCAGGGAACCGGAGACATGCTTAGATAGCTTCATTATTGGGTAGCCATTCTTATCCTCTCTCTGTCTCAGGTTTGTATAGTTTTATAATATTTGCTTTTTAATATGTTGTTTTTGAATCTGTTGTTTTACCTGACAGATTATTATTAAAACAGATGTTATATTTTAACTTGTTTTTCTATGAACTTTGAAAAATGCCTTTAAAAACAAAGAAGCTTTTTAAAAAAATCAACAGCAATCAGCTGACATTATTTATTTGGAAAAAAAGTTAAGGTTGTTTATCATAATAGCTTCGTTCTTGGAATTTAAGCATATAGTCTATTGCTTGTAAAATACTCAAAAGAATTTAAGTACTCTTTAAAATACTTAAAGAAACAATTGAATACCGTATATGGTATAAATGCCATGAAGGATATTTAAAGTACAGATATTGATTTTTGCATTAGAGTAATAATGCTTGATGATTTTTATTTTTTCCATTATTTGTACTGTATCTTGTCTGATTTCTATATAAAGAATGTTCCAATCAAAATGATTGGAAATTAATTTCATATTATTAATACGTAACTCAAATTACAATTCTACAAGGGCAATCATATATTTTTGATATTGTAAGAAGTTCTAGGAATCTGAAACGAATGCTGCAGGCATTTTAAACAATAAATAGAAAAAGCTGTTCTTCACCAAGCCCCATGTATTAGACCCTGTAAAGATCCACTACCCTTCATAAGCCAAACTGGAAGTGCAATCAGTTGTATTCCTTGGAAGATGAGTTATCTCTTTTGGCCTTTGCTTAGAAGAATAAGGCATGTAATTGTGTCAGATAGTCCTGGAAATAAGAAAAACAGGAAAAAAAATCCATTAGTCTATAATTAACTAATATGAAAATACTACAGATATGGCTGTCTATTTGTTCCTGTACTTATATATCTTAATTCTTATATTCTATCTATTCAAAGTTGGTATAAGATTGTCTTCGTGCAGCTTTCATTGTGAAGATACATTTGCTTATTGGCTAAAGAGGACAAAGAAATATTTGGGAGATATCCAATTTACTGTAATCTGGAGATATGTTGGAGGGATGCCCCCGGTTCGCACTGGTTCTATAGAACCGGTAATAAAACCAGCAGGAGGCTCCGCCCACCGACCCCAATGTCATCAAAATGCTTCTGCGTTTGTGCAGAAGAGCGCGGCCTCGTTGCGAACCGGTAGTAAAGATAAGTAGAACCCACCCCTGGTTCACACCTCATGCAGGTGCTTGAATCCTTATAGTCCTCACTGGTCAGCAGTAGCTCTATCAACGTGAGAAACACATTGGATTAAATATCCGCCCCACCCCACCCGAAATGAATGGCTAAGCTTCTTTGGGTGGAAAAGTTTTGTACCAGGATTAGAGTGCTCTTTCCTACTGATTGCTGGATCAGGATAACTGTATGTTTAAACACAAACAGCATTCTCTACAAGACGTTTGAGTTTCTTTTTATGAAATACAAACTGGTTTTTTAAAATCACTTTTTAGCCCAATGCTTATTCACTGGGCCATTTACTGATTCATCGTGGAAGGCTGTCAGCTATTCTGGTGGGAGCATAAAACTCAGCCTGGCAGGATGGAAAAGCAGCGGACAAATGATCGTCCAACCTGACTTTTGAAAAGGAGGCTCAATTTCTTCAAGATAAAGTGAGCCAAAATGAGCTGGAATGCCTTGCTAACCCCTCGAGACCATCGCTATGATAACAGTTGTTGTTCTGGAAATCTAATGCCTGCAAAAGGGTTAAATGCTGGCCAATGGGCAATATCAGTGACATGCCTCTGAATTGAACATGCTCCTAGAGTGAGACTGTGGACTGGTGTTTCTCAATGAATAGGGGCCACTCCAAGGGAGTTTTCCCTTGAATGGAATGGGGTCAGGGAGCCGCTTTGGGGAACAATGGTTGCCACCAGCAAGCTGAATTTCTTACAATCACACACCATACCCCCTGATCAAATAGCTCCTTTGTCAGGCTGATATAAAAACATGTCATACAATGATGATCTGGAAGAATGACATGGGCTAGCCTTTCATGGAGATCAGAAGGGCTTGTTATGCACAAAAGGGAGCCCCTGTCAGAGTCAAGAATGGGGGAAAGAAACAGAGAATAAAAGGGAGCGAATGGAAACAAACAGTAACAGCCACGGCAGCAGCAACAACAACAGAAAAGGGAGTGAGTGGGGAAGTAGTGCTTGGTTCTGCTGCAAGATGCTTTGGGGGACCGACAAAATTGCTCTAAATCTGCTGTGGTGTCAACAGATAATTCTAGTGGGTTCGGTCCGAGGGGCTCTATTGTCATTCTGCACTGGGACAGAAAAAATTGCTGGGTGGGAAAAGGTCAGTAGGCCCAACAAACCTGCCCCAACCTTATTTTTTAAACTTTGCCTCAATCTCTGAGAAATCAGCATTCATAGAATAACAATAAAGCTGATAAAAAGGAAATAACTGTTATATAAGAAGAGGCATTTCTTTTTTGGGGGGAAAGGGCGAATTTCCAATATTTTAAAGCCTGGTATTAAATAAAAGTGAAAGTTAACATCAAGAAAACAGTTGGGAAAAAATAAATAATTGCCTGGGGATAGTCTGAAAGTTTCATCACAGGAGATTTTAAAGAAAAGTCTTAAATAAGTATCATTGGGTATTCTTGTAAAAATCAATACAACATATACAATGGACTATTATACTATTATAGCATATTACAATTATTACCTTTGGCAATAAAGGTAGGAATGAACCATATGAATATTCTGATCATAGTTATCCCTTTTTGTTTCCTACATAGTGGGAGATTATATGCGATTACAACATTATTTGCTGACATTTTAAAACTTCTATCCACATTTATCTTTACTTATCTTTGCTAACTTTCAATATTTTTATTTCTTTTTTGGCCTAATGCCAGATAAAATCCAATCTATTTTGGCATCTGAAGCAAAAAAAATAAAAAATAAAATGTTTCCTCTTTCCCAGTGATAAAAAATATAAAACAGCATTTGATGAATAATATTAGTTATCTATCTGATGACAATAACTTAATTCCATCAAGATGTATCAACTGCATTTACTGAACAACTCATTTTTGCACTATAGCACAATTTGACTCTTGATAACTGGGATGAAATAAAATGTTAGTACTAAAGGTAGGCAATAAGAAGACACTTTTGGTGGGGCTGCTGTGTTGGTTGCATTGCAGCTTTAAAATTAAACTTTCTGCAATTAAGTCTAACCTAATTTCTTAATATCCATTGGATAGCTCAGGGGTCGGCAACCTTAAACACTCAAAGAGCCATTTGGACCTGTTACCCACAGAAAAGAAAACACCGGGAGCCACAAAACCCTTTTGACATCTAAAATGAAGATAACACTGTTTATATATCGTTTTTTACCTTTATGCTATGTATAAAAAAATGATAGTGTGTTGCATTTATGAAATCAATAAACTGCTACAGAGAAAACAAATTTTTATTTCTCCGTGCAACAAAAACATTTTGAATTCCGAAAAAAAAAGATGGGTCAAAAAGCTCAATAAATCACGTGCCGGTGGGTGTTGCACATTGGCGGGTGTGACTCATATTTTGAGCGACAGGGAGCCGCAGCAGAGGGATGAAAGAGCCACAGGCGGCTCCAGAGCCACGGGTTGCAGACCCCTGGGATAGCTGATTGTTAACAGAAGCTACTGCACTCTACATCAAGTCTGCTAAAAATATAAAAGAATGATTGTAATTTAGGACAGTGCAATTGTTTTATAAGTAACAGACTTCAAATTTAGTTGTTGTCATTTCCTGTGTTGGGAAAGATCTAGAAGAACTACTTCCAACAAGATAAGACAGTACTGAGCTAGCATAATATGATGTAATGTTAGTTCCTAATATATTTGCTATTTTCAGCTTGGGCTTCTTTCTTTACACTTTTTCCTATCTTTGCAGATGAGCAAAGACTACGTTTTGATCACTATCTCTTCACTCTATTTTTTTATACCTGTGGAATTTTTTTTCTCATGGAAACTCATCAAATCCAGAAATATGGGAGGACTTTTAGTGATGTGGTTAAATTATTTTAAAACTGCAGTATTTAATATAATAATAATATAATAAACTTTATTGTCATTGCAGGTGTATACAGAGTATACAATGAATACAACAAAATTTACTGAACACCCAAAGACCAGGTCCAACATTTATTTATTATATAATTGAACATATGGGGGAGTAAATTATATGTACTTTTTAGAACATTAGTATACTGTGTGGTAGGCTAGAAATAAGGGAAAGCAGAAAATATAAATCAAAGCTGTACCATCAGTTAATACTATCTTATCTTTCAAAACAGGGAGGTGATTCTGATCAGTGCCACACATACCACATTGATTATAGTAAATATCTGTATGCATTTAGAAAAGGAAAGAACTAGTATCATTAGCTAGTTGCATACAGCTTCAGAAACTACTGTAGCTCCAAGTTTTTGAATGATTGCAGGGATAATGATACCTGTCTTATCTCCCTCCCCTCCCTTTTTTCACTTAAATAATAAACACATTTATGTAATTAATAAATGGAAGGATCTGAAACTATAACTATAGTAGCCTAGTTAATCCAGTCATCCCAAAATAAGTTTATATGTACGTGGTGGTGGTGGTGGTGGGTAATTTCTAAAAACAAATTAGATCTGCTTTTTGTGTTAATACCACAGGAACAAGTTGATGGGATCACTTCCTTCCTTTCCAGGAATTGAAGAACAAGAATTCTGCAAACTCAAAATTCCTTCAAATTACCATACTATATTCATTTAGCAGAGAAATAAAAGTGAATCAGAACAAAGCATCTGAACATAAGGAGACTTGTATATTCATGGTATTTCTAAAAATGTTCTCATGCTTAAATATCAGATATGTGAACTTACATGTTTTAATATCAAACTGTTAGTCAAATTTAAGATCTATCCATTGCCACTGACGCTATATTATACAAAATCTCACTGTAAAATTCCTACTATTGAGTTCCTACAGTTGAATTCCTAATTAGATTTATTCAGAAGTAAGTCCAGTTGAGTTCAGTGGACTCAGTGATAAGTATCCCCCAAAGTTCACCGCAGATATCAGTACATACATACACAGTGTTACACATTTGTTTTCTTGTAACCTTGCAAGTAATTTTCTAGTAAATCTGATCTCCAGTGCTGTACCACAATGGATGACTGGTGTCATGTATTATATTAATACAAAAGCACTCAGATACCATGGTGATAAGTGCATTAGAAATCCTTAAATCAGCTGCATTCTTATTCTGCAAATTGCACCCCTCCCTACTCTGAGCATTTTGAACTGACGAGGCACTTGAAACCTATGAAAAAGACCTTGTGTTTTTACAAGAAACAGAAGCTGCTGGACAGTTCATTGCTATGGGGATGTAACTAAACTGGACTTGTTTAAGGCAGAGGGCACAAACCAAGAACAAAAAATAGACACAAGAGAGGGGGGAGAAGGAAGGAGCTGCATTGATTTCAGTCTGTTCAGGTCTAGCTAGAAAACACAATGCAACGAAACGGTCCCTTAGGCGGCAAATCTTTTTACTGAGTTTTTTCCCAGGGTTTGAAGTAGAGTTGGGCTGGTACAACAGAGATGAGGCAGAGATGTGAAGCATGTCTTACAGAAGTGTAAAGTGCTATCTTTCTGCTTGTGCTTTTGTATTTGTTTGTTGGCATAAAGGTGAAGCAGAGCCAGGTAGATAAAGATCTCAGTCTTGTCTTATTGTAGGTGCAACTTCTAAAAGTTCTAATGCCTTTGAGAAAGTCGATAGGAAAACTGATTTGATCAATTCATGAATCCTAGTCTCTTTGTTATAAGGCCTGCTCCATACTTCCTTCTATTGTTTAATTTCCACTCAGATCTCCATTATTTTCCTTTAATGTTTATAGTAGATGCTGTAGAGTGCAGTCTACGTTTCTTTCTTCCCCCCTTTTTTTTCTTTTTGTGACCCTTTAAACCACGGGTGTCAAACTTGATCACGTCATGTATCATGATGTATTGCGATATTTTTTGCCTTTGCGGAGCCGGGGTGGGTGTGGCCTGCATGTGAAACATCCGGCCCAAAGGCCACCAGTTTGACAGGCCTATTTTAATTCCTTTCTTCAGGGTGAAGTTGGGGCGACTGAATGGAGCTGAGCGTTTACTGGCTGGATGTCCTTCCTGATGCCTACATGGAGTTAGCAGCAGATATTTTCTCTTTGCGTCTTGATAGAGAACATCTGCCACTGCCTAGGATTTAACTCTCAACTTTCCAAGTTGGAGGCGAGCATCTTCACCTCTAGGTCACCACACAGCTCTTTCTTTCCTCTCCTCTACTATATAATTATTCTTATTCTTCCCCTCAAATATTGAAACACTGCTATATATCACCTCTAGTCCTACTTTTTGCTAGATTTGTTCTTCATATGTATTAGCAAAAATGGTTGCAGAAATTAAAATGGTTAAAATATTTAATAAAATTAATTAAAAATCAGAATGTTAGTTTGGTGTAGTGGTTAAGGCATTAGATTAGAAAACAGGAGACCAGGAGTTCTTAGGCACAAAGCCAGCTGGATGACCTTGGGCCAATCATTCCCTTTCAGCCTTAGCAGGCAGTGGCAAAGTACTTCCAAAATCTTGCCAAGAAAGCTGCAAGCATTAGTCCACTGACAGGAAGGAAGGAAGGAAGGAAGGAAGGAAGGAAGGAAGGAAGGAAGGAAGGAAGGAGTACACTGGATCATTTAATAGGAAATTTTCTTTGCACTCCAAATATAGCTTGCACATAACATTATTTAAGTGGTCATTTACCTTTTTTTTGGTAAAAGCTAACATTTGTTAGTTTTTCTAAGAACAGCATGATAAAACTGATCCAAATGCATGAAATAGTTTTATAAAAGAATGATGCATTGTGGGGATCAAAAAGAATAAAGAAATTGATATAATCATCAATAGTTGGATCAGGTTAGACCCAATACTAGATCTACAGCATTTTGCAAATATTCAGAACAGAAACTAGAGAAGAGTGGAATGGAGCCTTAAAGAATTCAGCATTCTACCTCTGAACTTATGTATCCTTTACTGTTTCAGAAGAGAGATTTGACATAGTTGAGTCTGGATTAAGAAAGGCAATCTCATTCATTTCTTTCATAATATAATACAGTGACATACTGCACACATATATATCTAAAAATTGTATGACCTGGCCACCTATCTACTGGATCGCAGATGTTAAAACAATCAGAAATGTCAGTCCTCTTAGTTCTGAAGAAAAACATTTACTATTTAAGAATGGGGTTGTTTTTTATGTAAACAAATAAACCCACAAAAATACCATGCTTTTCTATGGCAAGATTGACATATTAAATGAAGTGATCCTAACAAAATTGTTATATTATTAAGAACCCTTAAATGTACTATCAAAAATATATTGCTTCAATGTTATTGATGAAAATTCAGGAGCTGCCCCCCAAAATGAAAAATAGTTCCATAAAATCTGTATAATTTGTCATAAAGGCTAATAACCTTATTATTCCATTACTTCATATGGATTCTATTTTATAGCTATAAAGAAAGACTGCATATTCTGTCAAAATTATAAAAATGAAAGAAATGCAACATTTTGATCATGGCTAGCATAGATATATTGATGTTTAATAACTTGCATCCCATTCTTACTAAAAATAACTTATAACTCTATCCTAGTGTTACTCCATCACACAATTACACTTAGTACTAATATAAATTATTATAATAAAATGTAGACTTCTCAAATGTAAACTTATTCATTTAATAGTATATATTAATGTAATGTAAATCAATCTTGAAAACACAATCTTGTAAATCATAAAGTCTGTAACTAGATGCTACATTAATCATTATTGTATAGAAAGCATAGAATAAATGTTTAAATATATGTGTTTGCTGTTAAATCTACATGTAATATTTTAAATGATACTGCCATTCGAAACACACTTATCTGGGAGCAGCCCCCATTTATTTCAATAGGCCTTACTTCTGAATAGATACACATAGGAGTACCTAAATACAATGTTTTCCATCTTAACACATTCACTTTTTTTCTTTTAATCTGTAGAGGTTTTATAAGAAAAGGGAAGGACAGCTGATAATATAAGCATCTTGATCAGCAAAAATTATTGTGTAGAACATGAAAAATATATAATATTTTTAATATATAAGCTATAAATTTCTAGCAAATATAGTATACTAAATCAATTTGTACTTATCATTATAAGGGATTTATTGTTTAATTAATCAGAAAAGTATTTGTTGAACATAATTTTACATTTAGAGGACACATGCCTGAGGACAGTAATGCAAGTGAAAAGCTTTAAAAGGGCTGTGAATCTTGTGTGTGTGTGTGTGTGTGTGTGTGTGTTTGGGGGGGAGTCATATTATGGACTGTTTCTTTGACTCTTGCCTTTGCAGTAAATAGAAAGTAGGCTCAAGCAGTCTTTCTATGAAGTTCTAATTGTTCATGACAAAAGCTTTCAGCAGCCCACAAAAAATGTTCACTGAAATGGGCCCAATTCTGCTATCAAAGGAGTAGGTGGGATTTTGCTATTGATTTCTAGAAAAGCAAGGTCAGGCTTCAAGTGTGAAGGGGGGGAGGCTTCTCTTAAAATAAATATCTTTGTAAGAGCCCACTAAAAAGACCCAGGATTCAAACACATTCCTTCTGGAGATCAAGGATGTCCGGCCTTTGAAGCCTGAAGGGTTGGGGCGTTTCACAGTCTGTGTGGCAGTCACACTGTGGCATTAGAAATTGTGCATTTGGAATTGTAAAGCATTTTAAATGGAATCTTTCAGAATTCCACAGCTGGCTGGTGAGTGACAACCTGATATAGCCTGGGGCACAGGGAGAGATGACATTGTTTGGATTAAAGTTAAAATGATCTTCTTGTGAAGAGATACTTAAGAACATTTTGGTTAAAAAGAGGGAATAAAATAAAATTCAAGAACAGGGCTGAATGTTATTGTAATGAAGAACTCTGGTCCAAAAATTAAACTGAGCTGCATTAATAGCAACACAGTCCTAAACATATTTGGTTAAGACATAAGAGATATTGCATTTTATGGGATTTATCTGGACTGTTTTTTGGAGTAAACCTTACTGAACTAAATTAGACTTAGTTTTTTACAGAAATGCAGAGTAGACATTTCAGTCTGTTTAGTGGAAGCTATAAATTGATTTGTGGATTACAGTCAATCTTGAACCACCATAGAAGTAATATTGAATGTACTGGATGGAGCAGATACTAAACCAGTCATAGTCACAAGAGTCAATGTCAGAAGAGACCAATAAAATATTAAGTCTGGAAAGGAGACAGGGATGTTCCCAATATGGTTAGGTTCTATCTAAACTAAAGCTGGAACCTGATTCAACTGAACATGATTATTTTGTTTCCATACAGAAGAGGAATTTGGAGCGCAGGCACTGCTTGTCCTGTTTTCTCTTTATGCTTAATTTATGCTTAATAGGTTGCACCTAGAGACAGAAGCTGAATAGCTGGGAGATGATAGGTAGTCATATAACAGAAATTATATCTTGGTTGGATTAGCTGATACAGATTCTTACTAGAATAGGATCCTCAGAGAGCAACAGTAGAAAATTACTGAAACTTTTATTGATCCAAAGTTCTTTTATAGGAGTATTCCAAATTTTTCTTATGGTCAGAATATTATATGTATTTCAGATTTCAAATCTGCTGTGTTTTCCTATGGAAGGAAAGAGCATTATAGTCTTAATTTTTTTAATGAATAAAGTTACTTAGTAGATCTGGGAAATTGCTCAGAAGGTCAGAGGACATGGCTTTGGGGTTGGTTTCTGTCTTAACAGCTATAAATAATACTTTTTAAAAAAGTCATAAATGCAGAACAGCTCTCACTCTTTTTTGCTGTGATTTGCTTTGCTACTTCTTCAGAGAAGTGAAATCCATGAACCATAATTTGGAGAAGACTGCACCCCAAATTCAATGCAACCTTTTTTATCCCTCTTAATCCTTTGATAATTTTTTGTGCTTCTCTAGTAGAAAAGCAATTTTGCTAATCACCTTTGTGCCGATGCCTGCATTCCTGACAATAGCGTGAACAACTTCCATCAAAGTCTTTGATGTGGGAAAGACACGCATGCACACACATATAATCTGAAAACAATTCCATTCCTTGCCACTCAATGGAGAGCACTCTGCTTTAATAGAGAGCCGATTTTGTAGAAGTTTCTAATCCTTTCTGCCAAAGAAGAGAGGGACTCAGCCAGGTAGCCCACCTTATTCAGGAGTTAAAATAACATGGTTTTGCTCTCAAGAGAAAATCAAAACAACTCAAGATCAAAACCAGATTTCCCCAACCCTAACAGGGCAGCCTCTCTACTCAGATAACTCTTGATCTAAGTGTGTAACAAGTAACTGGCTTTAATCCCTCAAAGTGATGGCGTTACAGATAAGTACCTCACTAGTATCAGAGGTGTCTTGAATTTCAGGAATACACAAAAGTGTTAGCTGGAAAGAAAAACAAAAGAGAAAAATCCCATCCGCATGGCTAGTGTCATTTGCTGAAGCGGTAAAAAGCTTGAGCAGCATAAAGAACAGGTCTTTGAAAAATGAACTGCAAATAAAGTGACAGTCAGGTAATGAAGAGGTAATTTTTCAATATAGTGCCTGGTGACTTTTGGTTATGTTTTAATATCTTTCATAACTGGTTGCCCTCTGGTTATATTGGACTTGATAATATGCTAACTAGGAAGATGGGAAGTTTAAATCCAACAATGTAAAAAGCACAGATTAGGCATCAATTTGTTCCATGTTCTGAAAACCACCTTATGCAGTGCATTACATAAGCGTATCTACATAAATTCCTGTACACCTAACAAAAAGACTGGGAATCACTGACATATACAGAGAAACCTATTCTTAATAGTTCACATAAGATCTAATAACTTTATTCATTTAGAGAACATGGGGTGATTGCTCCCGATGAGATTTTTCTCTTCGATCTGAAATCTTGTTAGGTTGGCTGCCCCCCCCCACCCCATTTACATTTTTTACCCCATAGACCTACATGCCAACCAGTATGTGACCAGTCCCTGCAGATGGACATTTATGCCTATCAAATAAGCGGTCTTATTCTACATATACCGACTTTTCATAATAGTGAGTTTAAATTGTATCCACATAAACTAATCACATGGATTGAGTTTGAAGACACTTAAGACTGAACTATGATAGGCTGAATTAAATGCAGCCTAAAAAGGGCATAAATCAGGGAATGATGGCTTTGTGTGTGTATGGAGGCAGGAAAATCATTAACACATCATATTTACTTCAGAAATTGGTTTCAGCATAAACACCAAATGGAACACTGAATAAGGGTTTATTCAGTCAAACTGCATGACTTTTGATTGAAAGTGGGCTAGTCCTATAAGAGAGAAGGAATCTGTGCTTATTCAAATTTTGTTGACTACAGTATTCCAGTGGTTATTCTATCTGAGATGGGAGAATTGTAGATTTCCCGTAACTGCTGTAGTAATTCTAAGGCTGAGCAATATATTCTATGACTATTCCTATTTTCTTCCAATGTTACTTATGTCAGAAGGACCAAGACAATTCTATATTTCTCACTATTAATTCACAGAATTAAACCTATCATGAGATAGAATTTTAAATATTTTTCTCCTTTGGTGGAAAAAGCTTACTTCTTCAAGGATAATTCTCAATTGGCAACAAGGGGTTTCTTTTTTTCATTGCAAGATGAATTTTCTTCAAGATCTTTATATCAAATAGCTAAATTTCCACTTCTTGCCTTCTAGGATTCTATTAAATATCTGTTCATTTGCCCCCTCAACAAATCTGGATGGGGAGGAACAGGCTCAAGCTCAACCCTTCCAATACTGAGTGGCTGTGGCTCCCGGCATCCCGATATAGTCAGTTGACTACATCATTGACTATTGGGGGCGAGTCTTTGGCCCCCACAGAAAGGGCTCGCAATCTGGGAGTCCTCCTGGATATGCAGCTGTCCTTGGAGGAACATCTGACAGCTGTAACCAGGAGGACCTTTTGTCAGGTTCGCCTGATTCGCCAGTTGCGGCCCTTTCTTGATCGGGATTCCCTGTGCACAGTCACTCATGCCCTCGTCACCTCTCGCCTTGACTACTGCAATGCTCTCTATATGGGGCTCCCCTTGAAGAGCACCCGGAGGCTCCAACTGGTCCAGAATGCAGCAGCGCGGGTAGTGACGGGAGCAGCATGGCGCTCCCATGTAACACCGCTCCTGTGCGAACTGCACTGGCTTCCAGCGGTCTTCCGGGTGCGCTTCAAGGTGTTGGTTATCACCTTTAAAGCGCTCCATGGCATCGGGCCTAGCTATCTTCGAGACCGCCTGCTGCTACCAACGACCTCCCATCGTCCCGTGCGCTCCCACAGAGAGGGCCTCCTCAGGGTGCCATCAGCCAATCAATGTAGGCTGGTGACCCCCAGGGGGAGGGCCTTCTCTGTGGGGGCACCTACCCTCTGGAATCAGTTGCCCCCAGAGATAAGGAGAATCCAAGACCTTAGTGCCTTCCGCCGTGCCCTTAAAACCCACTTTTTCCAGCAAGCCGGGCTGGCTTAAGAAGAAATTTTAAATGTTTTAATTGGTTTGTATTTTTAATTTTGGGCCAAATTTATATATATTTTAATTGTTTTTTAATATTTGTATTTCATGTTTTTTAATTCTGGCTGTACACCACCCTGAGTCCTCAGGAAGAAGGGCGGTATATAAATTTAAAAATAAATAAATAAATAAATAAATAAATAAATAAATAAATAAATAAATAAATGCTATTTTTTAAGAAAACCTAGAATATTAAATGAAAATACATATCTAGTTATAGCTTTGAAACAGAAAATGGTAGAAGGGGATTCAATCAACAAATTTAGGGATTTCCAAGGTTTCCAGACATAAGAAACAACTTTAAGACATCTAAAAAGCCACCTCCTCAATGGAAGATCAATGAGGCTTGAATGTGCCTAGGAGCCACAATATATTTCCTGCGAGTTATCAAAGAAAAATCTAAAATTGTGATGAAGGCTGAGCCCCTTCATGCTGATATTCTGGAAGAATAAATAACTATTGTTTGAATCCTAAAGAGCAGCACTTACATTGGTGGGGAAAGAATACCCTGTACTCCTTTTCTCTTTTTAAAAACAGAATCTTCTGATGCCCATCTACCAATTTCTTCAATTAAAAAACCAATAATGATCTTTCTCGATGTCTGAATAGCTAATAGGATTATCACTTGGAAGATCATTTCTTCCATCTTGAAAAGAATAGAATAAATAATGCTGAGGGGTTGAGAAACCTATTACTTTCTCCAGATATTAGTGATCCTAGTGTCAAGGATAGTGTCAGTTTTGATCCAAGAAAATATAACCATCTATTTTATGTAGTACTGCTTGTTAACATTTTAACAATAATAAGCCAGAGTGACTTGCTTTTTCTATAACAGACTGGTTTATTAGGTTGGTATGAAGAGACTTTTGTTAGAATAGCCTTTCCCAAATAGTTCCCTTAAAAAGCGAAAGTTAGAATATTTTGGACATGTGATATGACACCCGGAAAAATACGGCACACTTCACTTAATCCTCCAGAGAAAGATTGAAGGCAAACAAGGTCCAGGCAGAAGAAGATCATGGCTTCAAAATCTAAGGGATTGGTTTGGACAAAACTCAGCAGCACTTTTTTGTGTGGCTGTTGATAAAAATAGGATCGCCAACATGATCGGCAACGTCTGATGATGGCCATGGCACAAGAAAAAGAAGAAATAGTTCTCTCAAGCCCTGTTAGCTCCTGTAATTTGTAATCACGAGCACAACTATAAAATTAGGAAATAATTATAAAAAAAAATCAGAATTTTTTATGGAATGTGTTTTAGGAATTCAAACCTATCTATTTAAGCAGACATGATAATAAACTGACTAATAATTTACTTCTTTTAAGTTATTTGATTAAAAAAAATTCTAAGCACGTTCAGTCCACAGATAATTTACTAGTTAAGTGTTGAGATGTTTCATTATATAGTATGGAAAAGTCTGATGTTTCTTTTTTAGAGTGTCCTTCACATTTCAATGCCTTCCAAATCCTGCTATGTTGTCCCATTATGGTGGCGACGGGTGTTTTGGCAGAAGTGAGCAAAGAACGCTGGAGTATATGCCAAGAGTATATAACACATCAATGATTCTGATGCCCGGTGTAATAGGCAATGTGATACTGTATAGGAAGATGTTGGGAGTAAATGATCACTTTAGTGACAAAAGCAATAGCATCATTTCATCCTGCATTTGAGAAGATTACGGTAAACCACTCCTTTTTTACCCAATAATCACATGGATATACATTGTGATAGACAATATAATGCTGGATGATGACCCGCTTATGTTGGATGCTACTTTACTGAAGCAGACTGAGGGTATTTTACAGTACTAATGAAGTTTACAACGTGACTAGATTAAAGCCTTTGAGACATCTAGTTACTGATGTTGCCAAGCAGAAAAAGAAAAGCTGAAGCTGAAAAGGTAGAATTTGTGGGAACATGTAATGTAAAAAACATGAACACAGGAAACTCAATACAATGAAAGATGAAATGAATCTATGAAACAAACATAGCTGTCAAACATCTTAAGACATCAACAAATTGAAAGGGATTGAAATTTGGCCATATTCTTTACTACTCATGACACACATACAAAACAATCTTTCTTGGCAAGATTTTTCAGAAGTGGTTTGTCAGCCTTCCTAAGGCTGACAGAAAGTGATTGGCTAAAGGCCACACAGCTGACTTTGTGCTTAAACAGGACTAAAACTCAGTCTCCCAGGTCCTAATCTAGTGCCTTAACCACTTCACTAAGATGGCTCTTGTAGTGTTAGATAGTATTTCTTTCTTATAAATATTTCGAGTACTGGAAGACGAAGGCAAACAGTAGTGTGATTATTACCAAGGTAGAAGGCTAGCAAATGTGAGGGAATATTTTCAGAAATATAGTAAACAACAGAAGAATCTATAAAGATTCTATAATCAAACTATCCCAATAAATCTGGAGAATGATACAATGATTAACAGAGTGGAAGAGGTTGATCTGCATACTATTACCAAATAAAGGAGTCTTAACAGGATATGCAGACTGTCATATAACATCCTTAATTCCACGTGCGAGCAAAATAATGCTTAGGATCATCCGACAGATACTGGCTTTGGGAAAGGCTGAAAAACAAGAGACTTTATTGCTGATGAATGCAATTCAATGAAGAATGAATTGAAAAAGCTAAAAGAATTCCAAAGAAGTCAGTATTTGCTTATAAAAAGGCCTTCAATTGTATTGATGTCAAGCTGTGGAATGTATTTAGAAAAATGGGAATTCCAGAACATCTCATTGTCCTCATGCAAAATCTACACACAGGTTAGGAATCCTGTCTAGATTAAACATGATGAAACAACCTGTATATGGTTAGTAAAGAACTGAAACAAAATTGTAAATGCTTCCTATCTATTCAACATTTATACAGTATATATATAGAGGAAAACTAGACTGAAAGATGAGCATTGTTTTAAAATTGGAGGAAGCATAATCAATAACCTAAGCTATACTTTTAATAGCTGAAAATGCAAATGATATGCAAGCAAGAATAGTGAAAAATGGATTAAGATTAAATATGAAAAAACAAGTGCCAACAAAGATACTTAACTGATTCAATACAGAATCTCTTACTTTTGGATTGAATGCTACAATGAACCTGCAATCAACTTTCAGTTCTTTATATTGTAAGCCATTCAGTCACCTCAAACCATGAGATGGGCAGCATATAAATTTAAATGATGATGATGATGATGTGCCTTATACCTTTCTTGACTGAATTTGTCAGCTGTATGGTCCTCCTCATTTATTTTTTCTTTTCTGCACTGAGGTATGCATTCTGTCTGGGCTTTCAAAGTTGTTGCTTTAAACGGTTCCATGTACTTCAAGGAAATTGGGCCTTGCTAATTCCCACCCCCACCCCCCAGCTTCCTTTTAATCAGTTTCCTTTGTATCTTACCTGATCTCCAAAATTTTACCTTCTCGTAGTAGTGAAGAAACAAAATTATGTAACCAATCTGTAAATATAATCAAATAGTTTTTCTAACAATCTGATTCTGCTGGTGTACAAGAATAGCCTGCTTCTGTGAAAGGCATTTTATTTAATTTGAAAGTTCCATGGAAATTACTGTCCATAATGACAGCAGAAGCCCCACAAATGCTCAGTGCTCTATTAGGCTCTGCATGCTTGTTTTTAATTTTGCAGATAAAACGGAATTAATGCTGTAGTCAAATGAAAGAAAAAGGCAAGTTTATTAACCTAAGAAAACACTTAAATAATGGCTCAATATCAGGAAAAAAAAAAGGAAGCCTGCAACCACAGGAGACTAAATGTATTTCAAGTAGCTATAGTGCATGACCATGACTTTTTGCTGATTACAGTGTAGGATAGACATGATGCAAATTTGCAAAATTTGATGGCTTTTGTGATTCATGTTATTTATTATATGGAAACATGTTTTTCACATTTGGAAATAAAAACGAAGTTAATTAATTAGTTGTAAGTTTCCACACAATTACTTGCTTTTAGACTTGAATTCTAGCATGATTTTTGGCTTTACTTTATGATAACTATGATGTAACTGGTTTGGCACTGCAGTGTATAACCAGTATCAAAACTTGGACCAGAGCATCAGTTATCTATGTCTACTAGAGTTACTTGTAGAGTGCATCAAAGGCATGGAACTGCAAATCAATGTAGGGTTTTTTTTTTTTGAGTATCAAATATGGAGACAAAAGCTCAGTCAACCTATTAAGAACCCGTCTCTATCCAAATTTTAGATTTTTTTTTAAAGAACCTAATGTAACTACTACTATTATTACTACATCATCCTAGGTACTCAGAAAATTAATATATTTGACTTCTTTTAATGGATAAGCACTCCAATATCATTTATAAGAGGGTAAATGTATTCAGTCTCAAGGAAGGTCTTGATGTATTTTAAATGAACTTTTGTTATACAATATTTTATAATAATGTATATAATAAATATATCACAACTATGTAAAAATGCATGAAAACTGGCCTTGGACTGTAATAAAGAGATACTCTAGTTTGCAAAAGTAAGAGCAAATAATGCTATTTAATGAAAATATTTCCATATCTGTGAAAACTTTATGGAATACAGTTTATCACTGTTCATTCCTTTCATTCAAGAGTTACAATTGTTTAGAATTGTGTATCTGTTTCAAACTAACAACTTTTCAACTTTCAGCTCCACTCTATAAAGAGGTAATCTGTCTCCCGTATTTATTTACAGGATTACTATTCAATACAAGAAGATCCCTGATTCTAATTATCACTAGATTCTGTGACAGTATGGACCAGGGGTCCTCAAACTTTTTAAACAGGGGGCCAATTCAAGGTCCCTCAGACTGTTGGGGGGGGGTTTGGGTGGGTGTGGCTAGGTCATGTGACTAGGTGGGTGTGGTCAATTTAAGAGTCCATTAAACAATGCACACAAATTAAACTTTGTTTTCCTCCTGGTTGTTTTTTTTGCTTTTGTTTGCATGTTGCTCTTTTGGTTGACTTTTCTTTTTACTAGATCATTTTTTCAGTTGTTTAGGAGTCTAGTGGTCCACTTCAGGAAACTCAGTTTTGCAGCAATTCTTCTCAGCCCCAAGGAGTTTACAATCAACAAGTCTCTCTCTCTTTGTGTCTCTTCTCTCTCTCTTTTTCTCTCTCTTATTTTCTGGAGGCAGGGGAGGTGAAAAATGCCCCCGTTTTTTACCTTTCCCACGTCCAAAAGCATTCTGCAGGCCAAAAACAGGCTAAAACGGCTCATTTTTTGGTCAAAAACAGGCTAAAATGGCCTATTTTTTGACCACCCGGGGTGTCTGTGTGCCCCGTTTTTCACCTCCCCCGCCTCCAGAACGTTGTTGGCCTTACCTTCCAGTTCCAGCCCATGGGGCTTGCAAAGGTGAGTCCTATGCTTGGCCAAAGGGTGGGGGCCGGCCGGTCAATGTGGGCAGGGCAGCCTCGTGGTCCTGCATGGGCCGGATTAATGGCTTTGGCGGGCCATATGCGATCTGTGGGCCATAGTTTGGGGACCCTTGGTATGGACATAACTGCATCCCTTCCCTTTATACTTGGAAAAAAAAAATCACCGTATTGATAGTAAAATCTGTAGCCCATATTAACTGTTATTATCAATGTATTTCTTCTATACTACGGGGATTTTGGCAACATTAAAATAGCATCTATTCAGACATCCAACTGTTTTGATGATGATACACATTTTATTAAATACCTATATTTTTCATTCATTTGCTTGCCCTCTTCAGTGTACATGAAAAGAAATGAAAAACTTGCAGATACTGGGCAAACAGCAGTTAGTTATATTTTTAGATATTCTGGAGATGGTAAGTATGGAGTGTCTGAGGACAAAAGGAAAATTAAATGTCTATACTTAAACATACATTTATTTACATTGTTCCTGAAAGTGTGCTGGACTGTAATAATAAAGTATCTCTATGATGGACAGATGTTTCTGAGATGTTGTGTGAACATCTGATTCTTCTTAATGTATAATAATACTTATTGCTCTTTATGAGGAGACGTATCTGGAAACACACACACGCACACACACACAAAATTCTGTGCAGTCTCTAATGTTTCCCTTCATGACAATTCAAAATAAATAGGCTAAGTTTGTAAGGTAGTTATGTATATGTACAAAACCGCATATAAGGTGATTCTTTAATACCTCACCTGAAACGCTGGTTAAAAGGGGAGAATAATAATTCCATCAGAATATTTGTGATATTATTCCTCAAATTTAGATCAATACATACACTAAATTTTCTAACAGTATCCTCTGTAAAAAGTAAATATCCTTGTGCTTTTAAAAAGTTATTTCTTATGATTGTGTAATATCAGGATACAGGACAAATGAAGATATACTACTTGCATTTTATAGTTCCATAAAATGTCTGGGATCATAAGAGCATCTTTTCTACATGATTGTTTGGTTAAGTATTGCAATAAGGCTATATTATTTTTATAAGAAGTGTAATACTAATTAAAAGTAACTGGATAGAAGTCCTTCATTTTGCAGAACTTTTTCCAAATATGGCAGTTCCGAAATATGAAGTGGCTTAGAAACAGATTTTCACTTAGGAACTAAGGACCTGGATTTTTAGTAGTTGTGATGTTCCCTAACAAGAAAAGTTTAGTTTGGAGTTTTAGTGTTCAAGGATACTGTCCATAGAACAATTGTCAATTTGCTTTCAAGTCCTATCTCAATACATATAGACATATCTTTTCTGAAATGACAAGTTAGCAATTCAAGTAACACAGATACCTGCCACTTGTTTAGGAACCAGGAAGATACATATTTATTTCTATTGTCTGTATAAAGTCGTTACAATCCTGAGGGAGGAAAATATGCAGAAAACGCCTGCAGAGATAATAAATCTAGCCCGAGCAGTTTTTGCATAAGATACTTAGCCATTAATAATCGACCCGTTTTCTGAGCTTGTGCATGAATTAAAATAACCGCCCAGGCTAGGTTCTCACAATATGCTAGACTACGTATTGCCTACCAGCTCATTTAGCAGAACTAGGCCTGCCTCCAATTAAGTCTATCCTTACGAGAAACATATGCTGGGCCTGGGGAGAAAAGAGTATCCGGCTGTCTTCTTCTATCCTGAACTCCACGCAGAGCCAGTTCAGGCGTTTAATGCATTACCGAAGACCGGTCTTTGGAGGGCCGGGCGCACTCATGTGACCGCTCCGGCAGGCGGGCAGAAACAGCCGCCCCGAAGAGCGACGGCCTACCCGGGCCCGGCAAGCAGCAGCAGCAGCGTTCCCGCTGTTGATTTTATCGCTGCCGGGCCCGGTTGGGAGAGATCACCCCTCCATGGGGAGGCCCAGCAGCCCTCCGCTGGCCGAGATCCGATCTCCGCTGTGGGCGTTGCCGGAGGAACTGCTGCTGCTGATCTGCTCGTACCTGGACGCGAGGGCCTTGGGCCGCCTGGGCCAGACCTGTCGCCGCCTTTTCCGTTTCACTTGCCGTGATGTGCTGTGGAGGCGCCTCGCCCGTTTCTGCCTCAACGCAGGCTTCAGCGCGCTGGGCGCCGACCTGTAAGCGTCTAAGCTGGGGAAGGCTGGTTGGGAAAAACAGGGCGTGCGGCCTAGCTCGTTGCTAAGGAGCGGACTCTGAAATCAAGGCCCGCCCGCCCGCTCGATAAGGGAGGAGGGCTGTGTTTGAAAGTGCGTAGTCGCGGGGCGGAAGGAGGGGGAAATGCTGCTTAAAGCCCTGGCTAGAAGCTTTGCTTTGTGCAGGGGTGGGAGGTCTCAGGTCCGGGTTGGGTTGGGTCCCGTCCTGGCTACGAAGGAGCTTTGGATTCAGTTGCTGAAAAAGGGAAACTTCCCGTTTTACGTTTCCTGGAACATACTAGCCGACTATATTGGATACGAGATTGCTGGTGACTTTTCTCACATCAGTTTTTTGATACTTGCCCCGCCCAGAGTTCGAGTTAGAATCATCGTTAAGGCAAATCCGAGTTTACTGATTTCAGGACAAGTTTAGTTGGCTCACTTTAGAGTAGTGTTTCTCAACCTTGGAAGCTTGAAGATGGGTGGACTTCAACTCCCAGAATCCCCCAGCCAGCAACGCTGGCTGGGGGATTCTGGGAGTTGAAGTCCACCCATCTTCAAGCTTCCAAGGTTGAGAAACACTGCTTTAGAGCGACTCCAGGGAATAAACCGTGGCAGTTCATTTTGAGGGGTATACCTTGTTTTTACATGCCTCTAAAAAAGATGGGGATGGAATTTTCCACTCTCCCCAGTTATTTTTGAGTGAGGCTGGGGTTTGCTTTTTTTTTTTTTTTTAAACCTAAAAACTTTGTTTTAGGAATTCTGCTACAGTGTTCATATATTTTTCCAATCAGAATAATTTTGGGCTGCCCAACTGGTTCTTTATAGTTAAAGCACTTCCTTAGAAGGTGTGCACAAGCTATTTGAACCAACAGTTGTGTTAATTCTGAAGCCTCAAAAGTGTTTTTAATTGTGTTAGAATGTGTGAGTTTCGATAGGCCTGCAGGGTTATGTGAATTTGTAGGGTTTTTAAATTGTGAAGTGAATGAGACTTCTAAATCTGCATTTGTTTCAACATGTCCATTGATAAACACAACAAGTATAGTAGTCGCAGTGGAGGTGCTTTCTGACCTTTTGTGTGACAATCACAGATACAGCACCTCGTAACCAATCTGTACATATGTTGTGCACTGACAATGAAACATTTGGAACTGAAACCTCTGAATTATGTTAATCTAGAAAGAGGAAAAAAATGGAATGTTTTCCCCAATCAGTACAAAACTGCCAATGGTTTGCCATTGCCTGCTTTCTAGGGCTGAACAAGAGCAATTGGCCCAAAGTAACCCAACTGACTTATTGCCCGAGGGAGGGTTAGAACTCACTGCTGTAACCAAACATTTAATCGCTACACCAAATTGGCTCATTATTAGATTAGTAGTAGTATTTAAATGCTTCATGGAGTAGCTGGATGCTAAAACTACTATTAACATTCTAATGAATTAACTATAAAACAAGTTTATCAGTAATAGCATTAAAGAGAAGCTGCAATTAGTATTGGATGAACCATAATTTTATGATTGAATATACAGAAGGTCCAGGTTTAATCCGTAACAGTTCAGCACAGGATCTGAGCATAGGGATTGTTCAGGAGTGGGAGAAGCCCTGTGATGGGGACGGGACCTGCACTAGGCCTTCTAGAGCCTCCTTTATCCCTGAGGCACCACCTGCTCCCCTTAATGATCCATGTGTTTGCTTAACAGTTGGATCAGGTGCAGCATGCAGTGTGGAGTTGTTAAGCGAGGTTATCTTGCTTAATGGCCATTACCATTTGTGATCGTAATGTGGAGGCTCCATTACAGTCATAAGTTGAGGACTACCTGTATATACATTTTCAAATGTATATTCATAGTTTCAATTTGATTTATTATATTGCATCCCATGGCCCAAAGAAAAGCAATCTAGTTTGCTGTTACTCTATTACAAAATCTGCTTTTTGGAAACATAATTTTCTAACAACTTAACAAATTGTTCATTTTCTCATCTCTTGCTGCTACTTCTTATATCTCCTCTTATTTGGTGCCCTCTACGTATGTTGCAACTACATTGGGAAATCTGATAATTCTAATATTACCAGTTGCAAGTAGACATATTATTTAATATATAATGTAATGTACTTTATTTTGGATTAGCATACATATGAATCCACTCATTGTGATCTGTAAGCACATGGTTTTTTGCTTCATAAACATGTCATGGTTACATGCTTAACTGTAGTTAAAACTTCATGTCCTAGGTTTAGTTTAGCCAAGTCTTAAACAGTTTCATCTATTTCAGGTTGTATTCTTATTAATTGAAATGGGGATTAGAGTTGATTATAATAGATTGTCAGAGAATTATACATTATTATTAAAAACCCCAAGCGTCCTGGCAAAATCATTAGAGTACAAATGGGATAAATAATGAGTACATTGTTTTTAACAATAGCCATTACATTTTTCTTTTAAAAATGCACAATGCCAATCAAAAATTATATGACATTTAGAATGATATGCCCTTTAGAATGAAGCATAAATGATAGATAAGGAAAATGCCACTTCTTTCCCATAGAGTTAGCATAATGTCTTAGGGTATTGTAGGCAATATAATATATTCAGGTATAGCCTTATCTCAATGAGCATTCTAATAACCTGAAGTAAATATAGACTTGTTTATTGGGTTAATGGTACCAGTGTATGATGGAGATAATGTTAGCTATGGCAATATAATAGATGCTGCTGAAAGTTTACACGTTGAAGCATTTTCAACATGTAAGGCTCAGAAATGGCAGGAAAAAGTTGGTTAAAATGTAAGGGGAGAAAAAAATACAGAATAGTTAATTTGAAAGATTGCTACATTGTAGGAGCTGATCATCATTATAACAATTTATTTTACATCTACAGTTAAAGCTTATCTGTTTGAGCCTTATCCTTAAATGGGTTTTAACTTTTAACTTTACAAGCATTCTTGGAGAGTAGTGTATTGCCATTCCCACCATGAATATGTGACATATACTAATATAGACTACTATGTCACTCACTATTTTTCTCCCAATAGTTTTTCCCCAGTTACAGTTATCCATCTGTCATATCACCTAGATTGGAGTTCACCTAGATTGGAGTTCTGAAGGTGAAATATCAAAATACAACTGCCAAGCTCTGAAATGGAAACATTTGCTTTGAGCATATAGCATTAGTTAATTCTGGAATTGGTTCAATATATCAGTATTGACATTTAACATCTTTCATGGCTTGGGTCAGAGGTAACTAAAGGACTACCTAGCAATATAAGTGGAGGTCCTTTTCTACCTTGCCACATATAGAAATAACCATTTCAGAGACTGTATGCTGACCCTGTAGTGGTCTCCCTAGATAAGATATTTTACAGTCATCTTACTCTGATACCCAGCAGAGATTTTTTTAAAAAATATTTTCCTTGCCCTTTTTCCAAACTGTTGTATATATGTCCTTTTTATAAATTTGTATTTTTTGTGTATTGCTTGGTCATGGAGCATATAGTTGAAGGGCAAAATGTAAATAGTCATATAAAATAAAATAACTCCTTTAAATAGGATGCATTGAATAATATCTGTCAATTGATTCTCTTGTGTCTATGTGACCAGGAGAAGATTTCTAGGTGAAATAAATCTATATGTTTTGTGTAAAGCTGATCCCATGCAGGGGAATGCAGTCAAATTATAATGGTGACAAAGTGCCGGAAAAGGGAGTGGAACTGAAGAGTAAGAATAATTGAGCCACAGGCAGTGGGGAAAGAGCTGGGAATACTGGTTTGGCCAGGCCTCAGGGCCAGGTTACACATTCTCCCATGCATTAACAGTCACAAGAGATCTTTGTTTAAAGGGGGATTCCCCCCCCCTCTTCTGGACACTTTGTCATTTTTGAAACAATAGTAGTGCTTGGGAAAAGAGGTAAGAAGGATAACTGTAATTCTTCTACAGTGTCATTTAGTGGTCTTTCATGTGTCGTAGTTACAAATGTGATCTTAACTGAATTCACAAATAAATCCTTAGTTGTTAGAATATCCCAACTCATCCTTTAGTAATAACAATAACAACAATAATAAATTATATCAATTATTATCTGATTTAACAAAGCAAACCAAACACATAGACATGTGCAGACAAAAATCCAAAATACATTTATTAGGGATTAAGCCCAACTGAACGTAGGATATGAATATGCTTATACAGCCTATGCCACTTATTTTATGTCAAACAAATTTTCAACACAGTGGAAAAAGGTTCATTGTTAAACAGGTTGGAGATGACATGAAAATTTCTCAAGACCATGAAAATTAATATACAACTTTCACTGGTTTGAATTGGCATGTTTAAAACATTATGTTATAAAATAAATATGATTTTAGTTGTCTAAGACTTACCACCCAGCAAGTAATGCTTAATATCCCTTTAATTCTAACATAGCCTATTGAGACACAAAAAGAAAACTATTTAAAAGCACCACTTTTTGTGTGTGTTTCTATTGTTTTAAATGTATTATTCATGATTTTTGAGGTCTGTCCAGTGATGCATGAAAAGAGCTTTTTCTTTGTTATCCCTCACAGCTAATGGGAAGTTAGAGATCTTCAATTCAGCGTCATGTTTGACGAATGGAAAATCTCCAATTGCAGCCTTTTTGTTTGTTTATTTGGCAGCAGAGCCTAGTTCATGTTTCCACTCCTACTTGTTTACTTATTTACATACTTCTATGACTATTTCTGTGATTGTATTGAGCAGGACTAGTTCTAGTATTGAATTTCCAATATAACAAAGAACGAAAGATGTCACCAAAAACTGCTATGTATCTCTCTTTTTTTAAAGTAACTCTGTGATGGACAAGGATAGATGCCTTTGGCACACATGAATTTTGTTGAGCTATAAGTGCCTTGCATTTTGTGTTGTACTTTGTAATGGCCTTGGGAAGCAAATCTTACTTAGGGTAGTGGCCTTGAAAAAAATGTGTTAGCCACTGTTATTCACTATGGTAACCTTGTTTTAAAAGGTAAAGCTAGACCATGAGTGTTTAATGGAAAGTAGATTTTTGTATGAAAATTTGTACAAAAATATTGCATGCAGATGTGAAGAATTGGTCTAGATTAATATTGCTTTTCTAGGCTTACCATAAAGATTCTAAAGTTACATGTAATGATATGGACTCTCTCCCCTTCAGACTTACTCTATCATGGAAAGTCTGAGAATTTTGGTTGAGTTCCTGGAAGAAAATATTTGGAAAGACAGTGAAAAATATGTACAAGGAAAGCATGGAATGTCAACATATTTGTCAATGGACCAACATATGCCAATAAATGAGCATTATTGGACAAAATAAGTCATTATTACAAGTAATTTTGAGCCCAAAATTTAACAATAAGGATGGCCAGAATAATAGGAGAGGAAAGTGTGAAGTAAGGGTAATGAAGGATGGAACATGCAGTAACACCTGTTTAATCTAGACTGTTGAAGTTGACTGTAGCTAATTAGCCTGAACTCACCTTTCCAGCTTCATGAGAACAATATCCTTTCAAATTTGTGTTAATAATAAACAGCTACAATAACTCTAGTTTTGCAGCTTGCAAATTTGAATTTGAGGGGTCGGTGGTCAAGAGCTTGGTGATAGAATACACAAGGCCTTGATAAAAACATTTCTGAAGGTTGCTTCTCCCACTGTTATATATATATATTTAAAAGTAGTTAGATTTCATGCAGAAGATTTAGGATACTCATTCTTCACTTTATTACGGTAGTCTACCAAGTACTAAATTTAAACTCTGACCTCTTAATAGTGCTGGTTAAAGAAAACCTCCTTGATGTGTGACTGATCTTTTTCATTTTTCATTTAAAAATAAAATGCTTGTTTCTTTCCCTCTGTACTGTTTTGGGCAAGTCCTGTTTGCTCTGAACCAGTTAAAAGCTATGAGCTATAGTTACGAATATATTCCTCTGCATGAGGATTCATTGTGTACCACATGCTTTCAAATGAAAATAAACTGTAAGCAGTGACTTGGAAAACAGGAATGAGAAATGATCAGGAAAAAAAAGGTCCTAAGTTTAATATTGACCAGAAAAAGAAGTTGCCCAGTTTAATAGCCAGTTTATTAAGCTGACCTCTCCCCCCACAAAAAATCAAGTTGTGGAACCATATAGAACAATTTTAAAGCAGTAATAAGACAAATTGGTGAATAGGCGGCAATATAAATTCAATAAATAAATAAATTCTTTTTCAAATTGATATTTAAAACAATTTTAAATAAAGGTACATCCCAGGTTCCTAAAATGGTGCACTTAGAGTGTCAGAAGCATATGATAACTATGGAAAGAAATACTGTTCATTCACATTTTCTAAATTCATGGAAAATAATGAGATAAATATGCCAAAGTCTGCTAAATTGCTGGAAATATGTACAGTCAATATAATGTGTTAGAAGACACATATCTGGAAAATTTCAAAGAGTTTAGTCGCTTGTGTACTAGGACTGCAAGTATTTCAGTGAAGTGGATTACATTGAATGGCCAATTCTGTTTTTCTTTTCCTTTGAAAACTGGAATTGTAATAAAATCACCATTTCTTTAGGACATATCATAATTTTCATGGAGTCCTATCAGGCCCTGACTTTATATTGTCTTTTCTTCCCACAGAGTGGTAGGAGTCCCAGTTAAAGAAAGGGTCAAAGTTTCTCAGAATTGGAGGCTTGGACGCTGTCGAAGAATTCCACTCCTCAGATGGAAACGCAAGCAAGTGATTCCTTTTCTTTCCTCACCCTACTATCTACAGCTAGAGTTACCTTTCTTTGGAATTCATCCCATTTTTGGTCTCTATTGGGCTCTTGAATTTGGACATTTTGCAATTGCTTATTGTAAGGCTTATATCACTAATATTTTTCTAATATTCCAGTTCCCAGTATATTTTTAGTTTTATGCTATCCTTTTCCTGTTACCTAAATGCAGACAGTGGTGATTACTAATTTTAAGTAGGACTGAGTAAAGGTTAGTGAGAAAATAGCCTCTCTTTCATTACTTCTTGCTTCCAAGAAAGGTAAAGAATTTTCCACTACAACAAATAAATATAGATATAGAAAAAGAAAGAAAGAAAGAAAGAAAAGAATTAATTAATTAATTAATTAATTAATTAATTTCAGGTAATAGCAGACTTTTCCACAAATAATAAAACAATATTTTCTGTTTCCCAAAAAATAGGAATTTACTATGATCTGTAAATTAGGTAATCTTTTGTGTGAATCTGTTCTGGGGCTTGAAAAAATTCCATTTGCTACTTAATGATTATTCCACTTTGAACTCATACAGGATATATTATGTATACATATGTGTGTTTGTGTGTATATTTGTATGCCTGCATATCTGTATTATCTTAATGCAAACATTATAGGATTAACCTAAACTGGCAAATGTATCCTTCATTACCATTTTTTCACAATTTTGGTAGTTGTATATATTTTTTTCTGCTGCAGCAGCAATCTCCCATATTTTAAATGCCCCTGATCAGATGTTCTGTAATAACAAAGCTAGCATCAAGAAATGAAGCTATTCTTTAAATTGTGTTTGTTAATATAGCATAGGAAATAGGAGCAATGAACCAGCATTAGAAAAACACTATTAACTGATTTTAACAATTTCTTTCAAAACTTTCAACCAAAAGGCCTGGATATTGATTGACCATTGCTTCAAAAGACAATAATATATACCATTTTGTCTACAACATTGCCAAAACACTCTGGAAAAATTAGAATTTATATGGTTTAATTTTAATGGATTGTAGTGCTGCTCATGAATAATCTTCATAGTCAATTCTTGGTAATTTGTTGAATTGATTGAAAATAAATTCTGTGCTGTAAAGGGAATCATGAACTTCATCAAGTTCAAATTCCAAATCTTCACAAAGTTTTATTAATATTTGAAGAGAAACTGGTCATGCTTAGGGTAAAAGCGTTATATAATGATAATGAGATTCCCTTGAATGAAGTAGATACGAACTATTAAATGTTATAAATAATCTTAATTGATGAGACCTATATATTTTTAAAAGGAACAATGAAACTGGCCCAGACTATTTTGCAACTTGTTAGGTTGGTATATTATTTATTTTTTTAAGATTACCTTCCACTTCCTATATAATGAACTACTTTGTTGCTTTTAATTTTTCTTGCAATATCTGCCATTATATAGAAGTCTTTTCTGTCACAATATTTTTCCAGTATAGTTTTTTGTGCTTGTTTTCACATCATTTGTATGGAAGGGCTCCCCTACTTACCGTATTCACTGCTTTCTTTATAGCATAGAATATTTTGTTTTAAGTTTGCAAAATAGAAGCATGAATACACTCCTATAAAGGAGGTTTCTTCTTAATTTGAGTAGATTTGGTTGGGATTAATACAAAATACAGCATGAATGCTTTAAGAAAGGAGAAATTTGAAATTCTAATTTAGGATTTCATTTCACTTGCATTTGAAATCAAACTGATTTTATGTACACCACCCAGACTAACAGCTAGATTGAATATTGGGTGTCCTTCAGATGTTGTACTTTACCAATGCTATGGTGTAGTTTTAGATAGAAAATGCACTTAAAGATCTATTAGTTGCACAGCAGATTACAAATATGATATATGGTATACAATGTTTGCATTGATTTTTATACAATATATTTATGTATTTGGTATAAATACCACATGAAACCATTACCAAGTGGAAATTGACTGACTGATTTATTAATTTATTTATTAAACAAATATATATGGCTACCCAAATCACACACACTGATTTCTATTTAAAATATTTTCCTCTCCAGTTTAATGCCCTGGATGCAACTAGATGGTGATTACCTCTATCTATCCCAAGCAGAAGACATCCACCTTTATTGGCTCCACCCTAAAGATACCAATTTGGTATGGTATCCTCAGAGAGTGTTCTCTGGTCACCGGGAGGATGTGTGTCGTTTTGTAGTTGATAATGGCCATATTATCAGTGGAGGAGGGTAAGTTCCTTGTTGAAGAGAAACTGGGAGGAGAATGAAGATGGCTGAGTGATTAGCATTGATATATAGATGAAGTAGAACAGGAAGAACTGACTTTCAGAACACCTGAATTGTGTGACTGCTTTCTATTGGTTATGAAGAGAGCTTTATAATAGTGAGCTATGTACTGTACTTCTTGCCTCTTCCAGTTGCACCAAAATTCAAATAATTGTACCAAAAAACAAGACATGGGTATGGAATATATAATACTGAAATAAAGGAAGATTCTGAATTTTATTGAATAGGTATATAAATAATCTGATTTTCTTGGTTCAAAATAGGAATTGAGTTTGCATAATAATGCAGTAATCTTGATTCTTTGAAAAATTGTCATCTAATGTGTCAAACTATATCTGTATATGCTGGTAATTTGCATGAAATTAAAACTGTAGACCTGATTTTTTAAAAAGAATATACCCAGAAAAATATACCCAGAAAGGTATATTTTAGGATCAATTTGTAGAACCTTTTCACATGCAGAATTTATTAGCATTTTAAATATATACTGAACTCTATGTTGTGAAACTTGCATTTTGCTCATATCTCTACTGTAACCCCAGCTAGATCCTGAGGAACCATTCTTCCACTAATTCCCTTTTCTGCTGTAATTTTGCACATATCTAGTGACTGCAGCCTAGAATAATTTAAAGCAGAATCCAGTAAATTGGCTTACTTACAGAATAACAGGTCCCTCATCTGGATATGCCCAGCTGTTTGTCATATGCAACAGTATTATATGCCTTATGACCGTAATGGCGAACCTATGGCACACGTGCCACAGGTGGCACGCGTAGCCATATCAGTGGGCACGCAAGCTCAGCTCTGGCACGCATGCACACACCGGCCAGCTGATTATCGGGCCTTCTGGGCCCACCAGAAGTAGGGAAACAGGCTGTTTCTTGCCTCCGGTGGGCCTGGTGGGGGGTGGGGAAGGCCCATTTTTCTTTCTTATCTGGCTCCAGATCCTCTCTATGCATCTGGGAAGGGCGAAAACAGCCTTTCCCACTTCCTCGGAGGCCCTCCGGAGGCCTGAAAGGGACCATTTCCCAACTCCCAGTGGGACAGGAAGTGACATTTTTTGCTGTCCCAAGCCTCCAGAGCCTCACTTGGAGTCTCTAGGTAAGAAAGAAAAATGGGCCTACCAGCCATCGCGTGCTAGGAGTGGGGGGCAGGGGAGGAGGGGGGGGGCGCATAGAATTATGGGTGTGGGCACCTCCTCCACCTCTCCTCTCCTGGCACATGATGGCAAAAAGGTTAGCCATCACTGCCTTATGATTTTATCTGAGATGGTGATTTTCTTGCTTGTGATTTTCTTTTCTAGAGATGGAAATATTGCCCTCCATAAACTTAATGGTTCCTTCAGTTTTAAGATCCTTGGGCATCAACAGGAAGTGAACTGTGTGGATTGCCAAGAATCTATCATTGTGAGTGGTTCTCGAGACAGAACAGCAAAGGTGGGCACATACATTATACTGTATATTTGTGGTATCAGGTCAATGTACATAAAGATAGTTAATGGCTGCAACTAGTATGTACTTCTTATATTTAACTTTGCGAACAAATAAAAACCCAATGCCAAAGTCCTGCTAACTAACTAATCCAGTCCTTGGATAAAGGCACCAAGACCAGCTGTTTAGAAGCCTAGAACATAATATTTTACGTGTTTCACTTCCTTAAATGTCCTAAAGATGGGACAAAAATAATCAAAAATAAAAAACAGATTGGGAAAACAATCTGTTGGAGGTGTATGCATCTATTTTATGTGTGAGATCAAGGTTGTACATTTATTAACAGAAAATATCTAGCTTGGGTTTTTTTTATAAAAAAAAACATAGTATTTTTCCCAACCAAAGGAAAAGTACTGGATCAATATGGCAATGTGGTCATTTTCTTTAAATTATTTATTTATTTATTTATTTTGTTGCATTTCTATGCCGCCCAACTCCCAAGGGACTCTGGGCGGCTTACAACAGAGAATAAAACAATGCAACAATATCCCATACAAAAGTTAAAAGAAAACATTAAAACATTAAAACATTAAAACATTAAAACACATTCACTCCAATTTGTGGCCGGGTCTCGCAAGATCACTATAACGAGATCAACGGCCCCAGGCCTGCTGGAAGAGCCAGGTTTCACCGCTTTCCGGAAGGCCAATAGGGTGGGGGCAGTCCGGACTTCAGGAGGTAATTGGTTCCAGAGAGCTGGGGCAGCCACAGAGAAGGCCCTCCCCTGCGGGCCCGCCAGCCAACATTGTTTAGCTGACGGGACCTGGAGGAGACCGACTCTGTGGGATCTTACCGGTTGCTGGGAGCTATGTGGTAGAAGGTGGTCTCGAAGATAGCCTGGTCCTGAGCCATGTAGGGCTTTAAAGGTAATAACCAACACCTTGAATTGCGCCCGGAGACCGATAGGGAGCCAGTGCAGCTCGCGGAGAATTGGTGTAATGTGGGTTTATCTAGGTGCACCCACTATAACTTGCGCGGCTGCATTCTAGACCAACTATAGTCTCCGAACACTTTTCAAGGGTAGCCCCATGTAGAGCGTGTTGCAATAGTCCAACCGTGAGGTGGCAAGGGGATGAGTGACTGTGAGGAGAGCCTTCTGATCCAAGTAGGGTCGCAATTGGTGCACCAGACAAACGTGTGCAAAGGTTCCCTAGCTACAGCTGTCAGATGTTCCAATCTCAGCTGTGAGTCTAGAAGGACACCCAAATTGCGAGCCCGTTCTGAGGGGGGCACTTTCCCCCTGTTGTGACTCCGACCCCCGAGCCTGTCCTAACAGAGGGAGAGGACTCAGAAGGTGAAGGAGAGGATTTGGCAAGGCCTCCCTCTCCAGGACCCTCCTCTCTGGCAATGCCTCAGGTTTCCTCCGAAAGCCAAGAGATATGCCAGGAGCAAGGCACTTCGGAGCAGCCGCAGATAGAGAGCGAGGGGGATGAGTTTTGGCTGGATCCCAGACAGCGTTGGAAGGATAAGCGCGCACAGCAGAGAAAGAGGCATGGGCGGGCCAGAGATTGAGCTGAGTCACTGGACCACACCCCACAAGGGATAAAAGGGGGTGTGTCGGCTATTCAGGCCTTGTGACGGACAAATTGAAAAACTTGGAAGTCATATCGCATTTTTGGAACCTGTTAGAATCTCTTTTTGGATTTCTTCGGACTGGACTTTGACAATTCTTTGCTTTGAGGAATTAATTTGGTATATCGGACTAAGGAGAAAAAACCTCCCTTAGTGAGTAAAATCTCTTGGCAGGCAGTTCATGGTTCGCTGCCAAGACTGTTATCTTAAAGGAATTCCTGACTATTTGATTCATTAACTCCTGTCTGTCTGTCTGTGTGTGTGCGTGCGACGGGGACAGAACACCCCCCAAAACCAAGGATGGACAATCAACATAGTCTTTAGGAGGCAATACCCAGAGCGATTCGGTCTTGTCTGGGTTAAATCTGAGCCTGTTGACTCCATCCAGATCCTCACAGCCTCCAGGCACCGGCACATCACATCTACCGCCTCACTGAACTGACGAAGGGTGAAAATATATAGCTGGGTATCATCAGCATATTGCTGATATCCCACTCCGTGTCGTCGGATTATTTCACCAAGTGTTTTCATGTAGATGTTAAATAGGAGGGGAGAGAGGACCAAGCCCTGAGGCATCCTGCAGATGGGCCTAGGGGACGACCTCTGTCCTCCTACCAGCGCCAACTGTGATCGACCAGAGAGATAGGAGGTGAACCATTGCAATACGGTGCCTCCCACTCCCAGCTCTCTCAGTCGCCCCAAAAGGATACCAAGATAGCACCAAGATAGAGGAATGACCCCTGTCTCGGGCTCACCAGAAACCATCCATCAGCGTGACCAAGGCAGTTTCCATGCTGTAGCCAGGTCTGAAGCCGGGTCCTGAAAAGGGTCCAGATAATCTGTTTCATCCAATGACCGCAGGAGCTGAAGTGCCACCACTTTCTCTACAACCTTTCCCAGAAAGGGTAGGTTGGAGACTGGACGAAAGTTTTTTAATTCAGCTGGGTCCAGGGGCCTTACAACCGCTTCCTTCAATGGCTGCAGGAAGGACCCCTCCCTTAAGGACACGTTAACTAAAGCCTGGAGCCAGTCTCGTGTCATCTCCTTGCTGGCCGAAACCAGCCAGGAGGAGCACGGGTCCAACAAACAAGTGGAGGAGCTCATTGCCCTTACAGCCTTATCCACTTCCTCAGGAGTCACTGGCTCAAACTCCTCCTACACAATAGGACTAAGACCCGCCCCCATCATCTCGGTCGGTATTGCCCAATCAGAGTCCAGGTCCATCCGAATCTGAGCGATTTTATCCGACAGAAACTGCACAAATTCCTCAGCTCTACCTGCAAGGGCTCCTCTGTTCCCCCAACCTTAAGGAGGGAGCGAGTTACCCTAAATAGGGCGGCTGGGCGAGAATCTGTGGATGCAATAAGTGTGGAAAAATGTGAACATTTTGCTGCCCGTATGGCCACTAAGTAAGACTTAACAAAGGCTCTCAAAAGTAATTATAGCAGTATGAATGCATTTCTTAACTGTGACACTCATACTATGCTACAATATCTACAGCATATCTTAAGTGATTTGTATAGTCCAAAAGCTTTGAGAACATGTGATGTTTTAGGCCTCTGCATTGGCGAAACAATGAAGGGGAGCAGAGAGCAAGAGGAAGAGTTGTATAACATTTTCTTCATTTTTTTTCAATTTCCTTCTCTATTTCTCCTCCCAATGCATTGAGATAATTATTTTTAGAACCAGGATTTATTTTTATTAGTTTCTATATATAGGTCAGAAATAATTTTTGCATTTACTGAAAAACAGTTCTATGTAATTTGGAAGTTTCTGCATTCGTCCCCAGAAGCTGTTGTAAAAAGCATAGTTAAATATAATATGTGTTATTGTTATTCATATGATTTGAAATGGGACAGTGATTCTAACCATATAACCATATAGAAACATGACTCAGTAGGACAGTGGAACTTGTCTCAAGACAGCATATTTCGATACGGGGCATTTTCTATGTCACAATTAGTCTTGGAGGATTTTACTGACTTAATAGAACTGTAAAAATGTATACCAAGTGTTTATGAGAAGATAGATAACTATTTAATTATGGTGGATATTCCACTATGCAGAATTCTGTAGGGTCCAGTGTGCTTGCTCTGTTGTTCTGAAGTTGAAAGCATCCTATGACCTTGGGGGCATTTTGAAAGTCATAGAGAATTTTCCTTTAATTGTTTTGGTTTTTTTTTTCCAACACAGAAATGGAATCTGGCTCAACTAACACTCTTCAAGCCTGATCCTCATGAGCAGAGAATTGCTTTTATTTTTACCCTGACATTTTCCTTGTGTTAACTCCTAACTTGAAGGGAATCCCTATTAGGTCCCCTAATGGGAGCTGTAAGTGCATTGGGTGCTTTGGAAGGATAGCAAGTGTTGATTAGGGTTGAGCTTTGAGTAGCTGCTAATGCACATTCCACATTGATAGGCACCAGATAGCATGCTCCTAGCAATATTTTTAACCTCTATGAGATAGGGATGCATTAAAAGAGCTAAGTTTTTTCTGCTGCTTTTGGTGACACTAGGTGCCAAATTCTTCACTGACACTGAATGGCCTGCAATCCTAAGCATTATCAATGTCAACAAACAAACACAAACAATATGCCAACTTTGAAAACCCCTAAGATTTTGAATAGGGGGGGGGGAGGAAAAATGCAGTGAGGACCAGATATTTGTATGTGAAAAGTAGAATATCTATTTGGAGGGTGAAGAGAAATTTTGGAATTTGAAACAAGTTCTGCAATGCAGATTTAATCTACTCCGTACCTCAATATCCATTTTTTTGTAAAATCATTCTCAAACCATTTTAGACTGGGAACAAATAATATATAATGTACAATTACTATTAAGTGTATGACATTCTATTATTTCAATGCTGTAATCAATGTTATTCTCCTAAAATCTTGTAACTGAAATAATAGAATGGAGGTTTTACATTAAGAATGTGTTCAAAGTATCTCATTGGGAGGAATTTTCTTTTTCAACACAACAACTATTACTACATCTATCTTATGCATCATTCATTCTTTTTCTCTCTTCAGGTTTGGTCCTTGTCATCAGGCAGGGCTGGGCAGTGTCTGCATACAATACAGACAGAAGACCGGGTCTGGTCTATTGCTATTAGTCCATTATTAAGGTAACAAAAAGGACATTGAAAAATCTCTCTTCAATATATGGATACCTCACATCTAGTATAATGTTTTTTGTTCATAGAGTTGCATATCCTACAATAAGAAGTTTAAAATTTTGTTTCATGATAGAATCAGTTTTATGACTCAAAAGCCTTATTTTGTAGTGCAGAAAAAGATGCGAATGGTTTGAACAATATTTATTAGTCATTAGTCATATTTCTATGCCGCCCACTCTCCGAGCGGCTTACACCAAAGACAGTATATTAAATAGGTATTGCCCCCTAACAATCTGGGTCCTCATTTTACCCACCTTGGAAGGATGGAAGGCTGAGTCAACCTTGAGCTGGTGAGATTTGATCCACTGATCTGCTGAACTAGCAGTCAGCTGAAGTAGCTGCAGTACTGCTTTCTAACCACTGCGCCACCTCGGCTCAATATTCCAATTGTGTATATTTTCCCCCACTAAACTGATCCCTAAGACTTGAGAAATTGAAAGTTTTTATTTTATTTTATTGATTTATTTTTTTATTTATTTCATTTGAGGTGGGGGTGAGAATAAAACCTTGGAATAGTTTGATATGCAATAGTTGTTAAATAAATGACCAAGCAGTCAGTTCTGCTTCTTACTTGAAACTACAAAATCAGTTTTTATTTCAGCCTTTTTCAAAAACTTTATTATATAGCCATTCAAAGTAAGGAGTTGGTTCTCTTAATAACAGCAAATTTAACCTTCATATAATACATGTAAGAGCTGTACATATTCAGAATAATTTATGAAATAAAATTAAATATAGGAAACTATTAAAACTTAGTATCGTACTCCGTTTCCCCCCCACTATTGAACTATCTGACTCATTTGCACAATGCATTACATCTTCACAATTTCATGATCCTTGTTCACTTTTTCTTTTATTTTCCAATATTTTTCAGATCACTTCAATTAATTTTGTTTATTTGTTGATGTTTATGAGTAGTATTGGATTTGCTTTAGCCAGTAATCTGATTCTTGGTACTGTTTCTAAAGGATTGAAGGATAAAGAAGTTGTGATTTTCTTCTGCTTTCAGCCTTTGAATGAGTGGTGTGGCTCACCATGATTCTTTTAGAAGGCAAAGGTTTCATATATACCTGCATATAATTTGTACTAATTATACAAATTTTCAAATTTACAAGTTATTGTTTCTGCATATTTTGATGTGAGCACACATTTTAATTGAATAAAAAGTGCAGTCTCATTTACTTTCAAAATTCCAGCACTATTCTTGTGGCCCATGTTCCCATTATAAGCACTAGTTTGAAAACACGTGATATTTCAAGCTGTTTCTATTTCTTCCACAATTCTGATGCTATGCATTCTGTAACACTTAATTCTTGTATTACAGATGCATGAAGTGCAGTGCTGTATTCAATAATATGTCCCTGTGTACAGTGGATCCTTGGAAATGGGATTTGCATGTATCAATTCTATTTCTAATTGGTATCATATTACTATTACAATGTACTGCACTGTCCAAATATTGGATTATTTAAAGTACAAATTCAGAGCCTTGCTAAGAAGATGAAAGTCAAAAATAGCATGAAATGAAAAATTGCATTTGTACTATTTAACCTCAGAATATTGCGATATTAAGTATCACATTACTGATAAACATCAGTATTAATTACAATAGCCTCTAATAAACATCAATATTAATTACAATAGCCTCTCTCTATATATTTTGTATTCTGTATTTCTTAAACTGACAGAATTACTGTTGAACATCCAAATTGGACTGGTGCAAAACCAGAACTCATAGTCTTCTAGTTTCTAGCCTGATGCTTTAACCACTACACCAAAATAGCTCTATACATACTTGCTTATAGAATATAATATAAGCCTAATAATTACTGATAATTATAATCAGTATTGTTTAAGTACTTACAATTGTTTTTTTTTCTTTTTAGGAATTTGATATTGTAATGAATATTACAATACATTATGCAAAAAGATTTTACATAGCCCCTTCTTTTTCATTATTTCTCCATTTTTTCTTCCTTCTTTGGATGTATTCTGAACTTACTGAAACTTTAATTATTAATTAAATTGAAATGTTTATACAGTTATAATGATCTTATACGGCCCCAAACTCAGTAGATATTAATTAAATCTTTTTGGGAGAGATGAAGGATGCAATAATTTCGTAACAGTATAACAGAGTTCAAAGGGACCTTGGAGGTCTTATAGTCCAACCCCCTGCTCAAGCAGGACATTCAACCTATTTTTGAGGGAGGCAGGAAATGAATGCCTCTTTTGTGCATTGGAAGCTGTGGGTACGGAGCAGGTTGGGTATCACTATAAGACTGGGGAAGGACCGCCTGCTATCCCAGGGGAAAAAGCCCAAGCTTGCCTTACTGTAGGAGGGAGGGCTGCTTAGTAACTCTGTGGACTCTGAGACCTAATGAATTTGCCTGTCGCATGGTGTTTTCACTCAATCTGCACTGCTGCAGTGTCATGTGATAGTCGCTATTGCTGTTAGGATGAGGTGGCAAGCTTGTGCAGGACTCCTCACAAGTTGTGAGCTCAAGAGTTTTATACGGATACATTTATTTAAACTTAATTTTGGGTGCACTTACTGTGTCTCATAGAAGTCCTTTCTCTTTGAAAAAAGAAGAGGCAGCTGGGAGTTTACAGTCAGAGACATATAGGAAAGGCAGGTTTTAAGAAGGAGCTCTTAAATTTGTGAAACTGATCAGTTGCATTTGTTTGGCAAAACAAGTGAGGGTGAGGCTGGACTTTTTATGCTAAGTTGTATGCTTAGTTGTTTGTTGAGCATATGGACTTGGTTGGGGGGGGTGCCTTATAGTTGGGGACTGATTTTCTGGTTAGATGATCAATCAATAGCTTAGTCCCAGGGAACACAGAGGCAGAAAGAGGAGAGGTAATTGGGAGCTTGTGATCAAGAGAGCAAATTAGAACAAGGTTTTTAAATTTTTATTTTATTTTATTCTTTGCAAAGGAGTTAGCTGGGGCAGAAGAGTGGGAAAAATGGTTTTCTTCTTTGACACTAAGCATCAAGGAGTGGAAGACACAATTGCAAAATTAGTAAAAATATAGTGTAGGGGTTGTCATTTAGATTAGAATTCCTAAAGAATAAGAAAACCAAGATGATAATACTAACACCTTGGAGATACAATCAACAAACAAGTTAAAAATGCAAACAGGTGCCAACAAAATGGAAGATCAGTGCAGTTCTGGGCACTTCCATGGTACAACTCAAAGAAATTCAGCAGGAATGCAGTTTAGATTAAGGAGGTGAATAAGAGTAAAAAGGAAGCTTAAATGAAAGAACGTGTAACAATAGCCAAGTGAAGATGAACTGTGACTAAAATCCAAACTCAGTTGAGGAAATGCCTCAAGGCAACTAGCAGTTGGGCAATTCCAGTCATCAGATACACAGCTGGAATAGTAGACTGGAGAACCAAGTAGAACTAAAAGTCCTGGATAGGAAAACCAGAAAAATAATGACCATGAACTATGCCCTTCATCCTTTCAGCAGTGTTGACAGACTCTACCAAGGAAAATAGGTGGGTGTGGAATGTTGTAAGTACATCAGGCAGTTGAACATTGCTAAAATACATGGAAGTACATTTAATATTATAACTGGATTTCTGTGAACATAGTCTGGTATATAAGAAATAAGCTCTAAAGGAAATTCAAAATTTTTAGTAAGTGGTTTTGATTTTTGCATTTCTATTATAATAGTATGCATTCTACCATGAAAACCAGGTAAAAGAATTGTTATGCAAAAAACTATCATTGCAGCTTGAATAGTGTATTATCTCATTTTTTATTTTGAATTACAATGTCTTTCAAAGTCAATTTTTATGTAATTAACTTGTTTTAAATTTGGAGCAATATCTGATGTAAATTTTTTTAAAGCCTAAATTAATGGTGGGAAATTAAAACAATGAAATACTCTGGGCTCAACAGTTGGGCTATCAGAACATTTTTTCTATTCTGTTTTTTGGTATGTTATTTATTTATTTATTTATTTATTTATTTATTTATTTATTTATTTATTTATTTATTTATTTATTTATTTATTTATTTATTAGATTTGTGTGCCACCAAATGTAGCATTGTCCTTACTTATGGCATAGAGCCTGGTTACTTGAAGAACCCCCAACACCTGTACTATCTGTCTGACCATTAAATTAGACATAGTTGAAGTATTCTGGGTCTCTTCAGTTAGAAATGTGCCTTCAGTGTTACATGCCTGCACTCTGGAATGAGATTTCTTCTGAAATCTATGTGATTCCAACCCTGCTGGCATTCTGAAAAGGCTTAAAGGCCTGGCTTTTCTCCCAGACCTCGGGTTAGGATGGTTGCTTATTTCTGTTTTTTCATAATTATAAAAAAATTAGTTTTATTCTGTAATTTTATTCTACATTGCCCATGGTACATTTGGAGTCAAGTGGTGCCTAAATTGAATAATTTGCTTCCTAATTCACTTCAGTAATTTGAATTAATGAGCATGTAACAGAGACCTGTTTTTTTCCATTCTACTAAGGTAAGTGAGCACTGTTTGACATTTTATTTGAATATAGAGTTAGAAACTATCAGAGCAGCTCAATATTTCCAGCACCAACAGTGAACAAAGTCATTTAACAGATTTTTTTTATTAGGTGCACAATATTAAGAATCTTTGAGCTGCTTGTTCAGAGCTCCTTCTAGAGTTTCAGGTGGTAAGCACTGAGTGAATTGCTATTACTGGGCGTGCTCTTGTACTGCACACTGTTTTATCTTCCTAAGTGATGACCTGCAGGGCTGGCCTCTTGTCAGAACACTAACGTCTCTCCCTGGAGTGAACACACACTCTCTGTCACAATATTTACCTAGTGTGTTTTTCCCCCCACTGGGTGATAAATGGAAGCTTGCAGAGTGGCTTCTCCATCAGCCACCAGGTTTGGATCACTTGCTTGTTTTATGAGACGACTGATCCCATCGCATTTCTTTTTTCTTCCCACCCCCAGTATTAGAGACGATTAACCACGTCATTAATTCTTCAATTTGATGGCTGATATAGCAAGGCCTGAAACACACTGCTGACCCTATATAATAGAACCTTAGCTCCTTAACATATTAATGATGGGAGAAGTTAATTAAAATTCCACAGAGAGAAGGTGTCAGTTAACCTATAAACCTGTCAGTTCCAAAAAACCCCAAACAAAACAAAACCTATTGCTGCTATCCTAGAAAGAAGAAACAGTTTGTGGGGTGGGGAGCAAGACTGATACTGGGTGGATTTTTCTTCATCCAACTTAGGTTTTTGAGTAAAAATAATTTTAAGGTGGCTAAGTATCCTAGTCTGGTTTTAGATTCCTGAACTTCTTTGCTCTGAATAGACACATATTTTAAACAAGGAATTATTGCCTGTATAATGGAGCATACATTTGCATTAATTCAAAATTGCTGATATGTGCTGTGACTGATCTTTTTTTTCCTTACGATATTTTAGAATTCTGAGGATTAGTGCTAGCACTTCAGTAACCTAACTCTTTTATAGTAGAAACAAGTATATCTGTGTCAGTGGTGGGTTGCCCCCGGTTCGATCCGGTTCTATATAACCAGTAGTAAAACTGTGGGAGGCTCCACCCACCCCTGCCATGACGTCATCATGGGTGATCTGCGTATGCACAGAGGTGTGCACGGTCCTATTGTGAACCGGTAGTAAAGGTAAGTAGAACCCACCTGTGAGCTGTGTGCAGGGTTGAAATCAGAAGCATCTTGAATACCAAAATGTACACTATCATACAAGATAAGCTTGGTTGTCTCCTTGATATCTATGGGACAGATGGAAAGAGGCAGGAAAAGACTAAAGATCTAGCTTTTGAGTTTACTGGGGCTACTTGTGTCTAATTTTCATCATGCCCTACAATATTAAGGCTTGCCTTTGGTTATGTCTTCAGTTTTATAATATGCAGTTAACCATTTAATAAGAGAATACATTATTCTGTTTTATGGGCTATTGTGTTAAGAGAATTTAAATTACAGCACAGCTTGCCAAATTTATTGAGTCACATTTTTGAAGATTCCAAATTGCAGTGCAAAATTCAATAGCAAAACAATGATTTTTGGTGGTATAGTTTTTATCTCTATGCTTCTCTTGCTTATGAATGACTTAGATTTAAAAATAAGCATGAGTTTAGTAGACTTATATTCAGTTGACAACGCCTTTAAAAAAAGTGGCTGACAATTGTGCTCCTAATCTGTCCTTTTTGTTATCTCTGTCTTGTTTGGCATTATGAAGCTGAAAACTTCAAAGTATAACCTCCAAGAAGAAAAAAAATAACCAACTTCTGTCCTAATATTCTGAACCCTTGTGATTTATAATACCACAAACTTAGTAATGTCCATAAGAACATATCTATCTGCATTTGCTTTGTGTAACCTACCTCCATGTGAAGGAAACTGAAGTAATGAGTCCTCCTAGATCATCCTGCAACATCTAGCAGAGAAATACATGGCTAGAGCAGGATCTCCTTTACAGGATATTTTTGTTGACTTTAATTCAATATTGAGAGCTAGGCTATAGGAGAAACTTGCCAATTCCACCATAGATGGGTACCTATCTCCTGAGATATCTGGTACCTGAAAATTCTAAGTCAGTATAATTTACCCCACAAGGCGTTTACCGTAATTAAAGCAATCATCTCAGTAAAGGGAGTTAGACAAGGCTGCACTCTTAACACCATCACAATACAGGTAGTCCTTGAGTTACAACAGTTCATGTCAAGTGCAGGGAAATCAGAAAATCCAGGCAGTTCAAATAAGTATAAAGATTTATTTCAAGCTTTAAGTTCTCTACAAGAATCTGAACTACTGACTTTCAAAGCAAATTGGCAGTAGATAAAACTGAAAGGAATTCAAGATGGTCTGGAGTTAGATCTCTTGTGGACACAAAGGGACTCATGACTGATGATGCATTTGAACCCTCCCTTGGGCTCAGCTTGGTCATCTCCTATAATTCATTTTGTGACTGTTTGAAGTTACAATGGCACTGAAAAAAGTGATTTATGACCATTTTTCACACATACAACTGTTGCAGCATCTCCATGGTCATGTGAGCAATACATACGCTTGGCAATTGACTCATATTTATGATGTTGCAGTGTCCCAGGGTGTTGTGATCACCTTTTGCAACCTTCTGACAAGCGAAGTTAATGGGGAAGCCGTTATTATTATATAAATTATTATATAAATTAATAACTGTATTAATTTAACAACTGCAGTGATTCACTTAACAACACTGGCAAGAATGATCATAAATGGGGAAATCTATTAATAACTGTCTCATTTAGAAACATAAATTTTGGGCTCAATTGTGCTCATAAATTGAGGACTACCTGTATCATACAATTTTTACACAAATTCTGTGGTTGTCCATGAGAACAAACCGACTCCCCCCTCCCCAAATTAGCCCACAGACACTTACCCATGATTTTGAATGCTAATGATGTTCTGTCCCAGATCTCCTAAATTCTTGCAAGGATGAAAAATTAGTATTAAATTATGAAAGAAGCACAAAAGTCCTATTTACTAGATGTCCAGAATCCACAAGTACCAATTAAATTGTCACAATATTGAGCAAGTCAAGACTTTCAAATACTTTGGAATTGTTTTCCCAGTGGGAGAAGTATTCACTCAGATTAATCCAGAATAGCCAAAAATCAGTCTTGACAATCAGAACGAACTATTGATCAAGGATTTTATCAATCAAAATATTTATTCCTACTGCTTTAAAGTTATTTTCTGACAAAGTATTCTCTCAGCTACTAAACTGATGCTCAGTTGGGGCCCTCTGATAATTACCCAAAATTAGAAATATACAATCTTAACTTCTACAAATCTCTTTCAAATTCCCCACTGTGTCTCAAACACAATCCTCTGCTGTGGTGTCCATCTAATTAAGATTGAAATAAAATTTCAATCTTAACTAATTTTCTTTCTTGCTGATTAAAGTTAAAATTTCTGCCTAGCTGATAATTTTAGTGCTAGAGGAGATAATCTACCCGAGTAGCTACATTTCTGTGGGTTCTCCAGAAAGACTCTTCTTTTTCTAGATATCAACAGACCAAAAAGTACTGACACAATATGGGCTGGACATAGACAATTTGATCAATCTCAGCCACCCAAATATGTTTTGTTAAGTAGTTGATCTTCCCCTCCCAAACCTGTAGGATACTTAAATGCTAACAGTTTCCATTCTCAGTAGGATTTTGATATTAGTTTAACTTAATGTTCTGCTAATTGTTGTACTAGATGGCAGGTATAAAAAAGTACCTTAGGCTACTTAGTTATGACTTTGTGACATAGGATGCTATTGAATCTATTGCTCATGTTTTATTATTGTTTGTGGCAGCTTTTAACAGGATTCCAGAATTCACTTTATTTATCTTTACATGGCAAAATATCATATCCCCCCTCTTTTTACCCTGAGGCCTTTCCTTTTGGATCAGTCAGACTATTTCCTTGGATGCTACTAAATTTTGCCATAGAATATTAAAATTAGGTGGACTTCGTTAACTCATTTGTTCAAAGCAGCTGTTCTTTATGTTTTTCATGCCAGTTACCTTGCTGAATATTAAATAATCTGATTCTGAATATTTGAAGGCTGCATTGGTTCATGATTTTTCAATATAATCAACTTTTTTCATTATGCTAGTAAATAGGAGGAAAATAATTTGAACTTCTGTTGTGTCAGAATAGTTATATAATTTAATAGATTTCCTTCATAAAAAGTAGATGAGAAATGTGACTTAATGGAAATGTATAATTCTTCTTTTATTTTGATTCTCCTGTTTTTTTTCTGGTATTGTAGATTTTTAATTACTTCCAAGGGTGGAGGTGCTTCCTGAAAGGTTAGGAGAGAAACCTATATCTTATTCCATAAGGAGAAAATGCCCATATTAGTTTTTCTTGTCACCTTGATTACATTTCAGCCATAGGACTGCAGGTTTCCATTTCCAGTCAGTGATCTTTTCTCTTCATTTTTCAAACATCCAAGGGGAAGAATGAAGAAGGTAATTTTCCTGGGCCATGGTCGCTGTTTACTTTTGCTTGACTGTGCAGCATGCCTTTGTTTTTCCACCTTTGATCAGTGCCCTGCCAGCAGATAATTTAGCAATTGCCAGAATGGAACTGTGGAGTTAATGTTAAAATTAGCTTTCCTTTTTTAAAAAAAACACAACTTTACTGGTTGAAGAAGCAGGGATTACGAGAGAGGAGGCAACAGAGGCCATAAATTCTACCACTCGTGTAGCTGTTGCAAAAAATGAAGCCTTCTGATGTCTCCAACAGCACTTTCATTAACATTTAAATTAAGGGTTTGTTTTTCGGCAACCAGGCCTTTCATGACCGAAGTCATGCAAAACTGTTTTTCTAGTCAAGTACAATAGCAATCATAGTTTGTTTGTTTGTTTAAAACTCTCTGAAGGGGACAGAGACCTGACAAATGTTCAGGGTTTTTTATTTATTTAGCATATGGTTATGTTATATTAGCCAGGAGATAATCCACAACAAATCTGCCCAGGTACCAAGGCAGCTCTGGATGCTAGCTACTTTCCTACTATTTAAGTTATCCATGTTCCTTGCCTTTTTCTCTCATCTCTGGTCTTCAAAGACTCTTTTGAGGCCCATTTGATCTGTGATTGCTTCGTGTGCATGAACATTGGACAACCTTCATGCTTTATACAAGAACTTAGGGGGGTAAAGAATCTATAAGGTGGGTGGGAATGTACTATATTATTAAAGGGAGTTAGTGGAATGAACTAATTGGGTTTTGATGTGTTAAATTTGCTCATGAATTTTGATAATCTTCAGATGATATTTCAGTATAGAGTATTGTAAAACAGTCCATCTTTTTTGAAACCTCAATGTGTGCTCAATGGAAATACCATGTGTGTGTGTGTGTGTGCAAAACTAGTCCAAAGATTTAAGTGGCAGCCTATAGCATATAGTTCTTTCTTTCCGACTTAATAATCCATCTTATTTTCATATAGATTTTGTGTCTGAGACCTGAAAGAACATCTAACCTTAGAAGAATTACATAACTTCCTTTTTGAAGAATAAAAATGTAGTCTGTTTTATCTGTCCATCATGTAAATGTTGTAGTACAAACAGCAGCATATTTAAATAATAGTAAAAAAGAATTCTACACACCTTTTTTTACTTACTTACAGCATATATTAAGAACTGGATATATACTGAATTCTGAAGTTATAGTTGAGTCAAGTGTAAACCATGAAGAGACTTTGAAGACACAGTGTGATGTTAAGTATGTACATTATAGTTAAGAATGTACATTATACCTTTTTTATCTTCATCTCTTGACTGAGATGTGATAGCACTTGCCCTCCAAAGAAGGTAAGTTAGTTGTGCTATGTGACCAAATTACTTTAGTAGCTTACATGTTGCATCAGTTCCAGGAAACCTGATCAGTATTGCAAGTACTTATAGTAACAAGGAGGTGAAAGCTGCCAGCCTCTGTCTCTCCAGGTGCTAGCTGTATTGAATTGCAGGACTGCTGTTAAAGCTACCCTGCCTGGTGATTAATGTAGGATGCAGGGAATATGCATTCTTATTCTGCCATGGTGATAATTTTCTCTGAAAGCTAATTCTCTAAATAATGTTTTCATCTGTTTACCTTGAGCAAATCTTATTGAGTATCTTTTTCTTTGATGATATGTTTTAGTTTTTTCTGTTATATTTTCAGTGGTACATTGTTGCAGAACAATATGGAGGCATTGTCATGCTATGTTTTCCATGAGGAAATTTATTTTCTGGTGCATAAAGAATTCTGTGGGAGAATCTCTCTAATCCTTAGAGAAACCAGAATCTGAAGCTATGATTCTGATTCCTGACTTATCTGGAAAAGACAAACCAGAAATCCTGATCAACTTGTGGCATTCAAGATTGCTTAGGTGCTTATGTTGATAAAAAGAAACAGATAGAAGGAATTTTTTATTTATGATAAACAGAAGTCTAAAGGGCCTGGCTTGGTGTTTCCTGACAAGTTAAAGCTGCCTCTAATAACTTTATGAATGTAAGTGGATCCAGGGACTTACTGATATTTATATGTGATGGAAACGAATTACTGTCTATATGATCTAGGTATTGAAGGAATCAGTAATACTTTGAATAAGGGATGTTTGCGGGTATGTATGTGAGGTTCATGTTATGAGGCTTTGCTTGTTTCTGGTTTTGTCTTTCTATGGGTTTCTTTAATCTTGATGGAAAATTTTGGTCACTTGTAGTAGTATAAAATAATGATCCTTTGAATGGATTTTAGGAAGGCCCAATCAGTATGTTAGCTTTGAACCACTGTTTTAAATTTCTATCAAAATAGAATCTGCTTGTCTAGTATGGTTATGTAAAGAGGGCCTGGTGTGTCTCCTGTCTGCTTACAAGGTAAATGTATACATCAAGTAACAGTCCTGCATGGTGACCATTACTCACTGGCCTACTCCAATTCCCTTTTCCTAGAAACAAATTAAACTGGTCTTACTCTGGTAGACTTTTGGACCCTTAGTTGAATTTGGGCAGCTATGATAGATGGTTTATTATTACTATTTATTGTATTAATGTGTTGTATTTTGGAATTTTTGTTTGCCAGTCCAGAGTGTGTAAGATCTATGAAACCAATAATATTGGAGCTAGCAAAGGATACATAAATAAATATAGTTGAATGGTGTTGCTGCCTATGTGACTTGCTATCATAGGAAAGGCCCCATCCTATTCCTCAGGACTCTTTGAACCTTGGAAACCTCTCTGTTGCTGGGAAAAGAAATAAATCTATTCCATGGTATCTTGCAATATCATCCTTGTCCAGTGGCTTATAAAAGGTCCAATGAATCTTTTATTAGATGTTGTCAATTTTTTTATACTGTGACCTTAATAAGTGGAAATGATTGGCAGTCTTGGCCGAAAGGGTGGCCAGTCCCTTTCATCTTCTGTAGTGTAGCTTGGGAGACAATAGGCTCAGCATATTTTCCTTGTTGTTTCTCCTTTGAAAAGGGCCTGGTATCTCTACTAGGTACCTGTGACATGGGGGTCTTGATTGGGGTCTCATAAAGGGCTTTGCCAGTGTGTCTAAAGGCCAAGAATACAAAAGAGATCAGTGGGTGGGGGCCTCAGCTGACCGCCAAAGAAAGGAGGGGAGGGTCCTGAAGGCAGTGAAGGGAGAAGCAGACCCTGTTGGGAACTCTTCAGAAGAGGAGGGGGAGAGGAGTGGCCCATTTTTGTCCCAAACTCATCAAGCACATCTGCAGAATTGTCCCAGCTGCTGCCTCCCAGTTTCAAAAGAAAATGATCGTTTGATAAACCGGCCTGATTTGCCGCTTTCTCACAAGAGAGGGAGGCCCACCTTTGACCTCTATGATTTCACATCAGACCCAGCTTTTCTTTTCCTTTTCAGTTCTTGGAGAAACTTTGAAATACATCCTTTGCTTTCTCTTTCTATCCCTTTACTATCTCTGCCTCCTTTTTCTCTTGTTTTGTTAAAGAGGGTTGGCAATGGCGGGAACAGGCATGCAACATTGCATTTTACATAAGTAATCAAAAAATTTCCTAGAGACGAACAAGCCCAAAGTATCTATCCAATATATTCTCACTTTTTAATATGTTAGTGGGCACCTAAGAGAACTGATGATATTCTTAAATATCTCTCAAGCTGGCACCTTCTGTGTGTAGGAAGAAACAAGAACGTGTGTGTGTTTGTGTGTGTCTGTGTATTTTCACAGAATGTATTTTTAGGGGAAAGGTATATGAATGAAAGACAGTAAGATCAGCTGGAAGTATTGTTCCTACTCAAATGTTTATTTACAAACTCAACAGAAAGTAAGGAGAAAAGAGAAAAGCATATATTTGTAAAAATTAATGGGAGGGGAAATATATGGGAATTTGGGCACTGGATAATTTCAATATTTTTATCGCAAGATGATGCTGTAGTGAATCATACTTAATTCCACAATCCAATAAAGTAATTTTGTGTGCTTGAATTTCTGATGCCAAGAGTGTATTTCTGCTTTCAGTGTACAATTTGTCCTTGATTTACAGTTGTTCCATTAATCATGGTTCAAATTAATGTCAATTTTTGAAAAAGTCAGTTATGACCTAAATTCAAACTTATGACTGTTGGTCTGTCCCAGCAGTCCCGTGATCACAGTTAGAGCGCTTGGCAACTGGCTCACATTTATAACTGGTTGCTGTGTCCCATGGTCGTATGATTCAATTTCCAAAACCCACTATTGGTTAAACGGGATTTGCACTTACAACTATGTTACTCAGTTTAAGACTTTGGTTTCTCAATTTACGACTGTTGTATTAGTGGTCATGAAATCAGGTCTGGTCACATGATCTTAGCTGATGACCACAATGACTTGTGGTCATTGAAGGAGTTGGATTATGAATTATAAATATTGAGACCCAGGTTCTTGACTGCCCTTAAGCATGGATGGAAGTCAGCTAGATCATCTTGTCAGCCCTAATCAACATCAGGATCTACAACTAGCTAGCTGAAAAATAAAATTTGTTGCTATGAATGTAGTACATGGACTGCAGTGCAGAACAAGTGGACCTATTAACCAGATATATGAGGAACAACATTTCTTTAATGAAAATAAAGCCGAACAGCATTGAAAGGATTTGCATTTAGTTTCTGAATTTGCCATATCTAGTTCATCTAATTGTAGGAATTCCATAGAATGTTTTCTTTCTTATGTTAAATGATTGGTTAACAGTACTGAGGAGACCCAGTTCATATCCACTTTCAGCTATGGAAGCTCATTGGTGATTTTGAGATACTTTCTCTTACCCCAGTCTACTTCAGGATCCTTTATTATTTGGCACATAATGAAAAGCGCAAGTTGTTTTAAACTCTGGGAGAAAATATGGGATCTGAGAAATCTGTTAAATAGATAAAAAAGCAACTCTTTTGCTTTTACCCTGCCCAGGAGGACTCTAATCTGGCCCACTTGTATCCATCCCTGTCATATACATGCATCCCCGGTACATAGGTGGTGGTTGTGGGGAATATAGGAGAAGGAAGATGTGTTGACCTTGAGTTATTTGTAATACTTATCGTTTGTAAAAATAAAGGCAGATATGAATAAATAAATATAAATATACACAATTCAGCTTCAGTGGAGAAAATCCTCAAACTTTGCAATGAAGAAAACACTTTCAGAATAAGATATAGAGCAAGTGTTCATGTTGCTGTTTGTATAGAGAAGTAGAGTGTAGGATAGATCCTTATCTGGACTTTTGAGTATAACATGTGGAAACCAAAAGGCTTCTTAACAGTTCTCTGCTACTTTTCTAGAAAAAAGATAGAAGTATCACTCTTGGCATATCTTCAGATCTTGAAGAAACGCACTTCTGCCAAAAGTAAAATGGGATTTTAATTAGAACATTTTTCCCCTGATGTGTATAAATATATCCAATGAGTGCTTTTTATTTCTCTCTTATTTATCAGACCTTTTTAATAATTTTGTTACATTTTTTTTGTTACAAATAATTTTGTTACAAGGCTGCAGTGCTACTGTGCTAGTTTGTAATCATTGTACAATGAAAACAGTATATGTGTGTTGGCAGTTCCTTTAAAAGCTCACAAGATGGTCTAGGTAGGACTTTTGGAGATTTAGAGATGGATTTTAAATGCAGCACCATGGCTTACTGTATATCATGCAAGTTTCCCCTTTTTATTCTGCTTGGCCATTCATTGCTTCATACTCCAGTTCTTGGACACATGGCCAAGATATAGTTGACCATAGATATAGTGGTTCACTGTATTAACTATGAATTTTTTTCTAAGCCATTATAAAACTAACAAAGTTAATAGCCACAGTGGTGGCTGTTAATTTTGCTAGCCTTATAGAGGCTTAGAAAAAAATTCATAGTGAATAATTCTATGAATAGCTACTAGTCAGGATGACAGAATTGGAGGCAATGTGCATCTCAGTACATTTTGGGAAATTTTAGTGAGAAAATGTTATTGATGCTAATGTAAATTTTGTGGATCTACCATAGGTCTTGTCTCAATACTATGGGAACAGAATTCTAGGAGGGAGGGGTCCTTCTCCGGTGCAACACAACTCTTGTATAAACTTCATGTCCTGAAAGGAAATTGAATTTGATTAAGCAAATTAATATAATCTACTTTGATTATGGAATTGAACTTCCCTGCCTCTCTCCCCCCTCCACCCTATTCCATAGGATTATTTTTAGAAGAATGCATACTTCATTTGTCCTCTGGTGTATTTTAATGCCTGAAATGATGTGCTAATGATGATTGTTCAAACAATATTTTAGCACTGACATATTTATATCATAAGCAAATAGTTTGATTTCCTTTGAAAGCAGAAGTAAGCATCAGTAATGTTTGAAGAACTTGCATTGGTTCTAGAACAGGGAATAGTTGATTGAAAGTGGCAAGGTTGTGATTATATTAATGATTATTTTTCTTCACATTTTCCTGCTTGTTCTCCCCTGTGCCCCTCTATTGGGCAGGGGGAAAAGCTTTGATTTTTGTTCAAGACAGAGGTTAGAAAGGTTGCAGGGGGCACGTAGCCCTCTCATAGGGGTGTCTTGTCAGGGCGCAGCATGAAGGGCACAAACAGATCATAACCTTTAAATGAAAATGCAATGGAGGGAAGAGATGAAAGCATTGAAACAAATTAGATACATCTATAGGGAGTGCTCAACTGGAGAAAATTAGCATTTCTTCCTAATTGGTGTGCAGGGCATTCCATTTCAAGGATTCATTACTAGGGGAAGAGGGTGCCGGGCCTCTTCACAGAATGCTTTCTTAAAGAAAAATACTCATCTAAGTTTATACATTTATAAACATTTAAAAATAATGGACAAAGAAACCTAGTCTTTAACTATCAATGTTTACAGATTAATATACACAGATGCACAATATTTTATGTTTAGAGTTTATATGTTTTGTTCTACAATCTAGTTTTGGAGCTGTAGGCTACATTTGAAGAAGTGCATTATCTGTACTGCTTTTTAAAATTCTAAATAAGATTTCCATCAAGTTTATCATAATGCTGAAGAAAATGCTTAAAAATCTAAACAAAATATTCAGCGTCCATAATATTTACCTGAGCATTTCACATACCTTTAGAAATGAAATAAGAAAAAGGGGATATTAATGTATCACAAATAATAAGAATGAAACTACCTGCTGACAAACTACCATGTATATGAGAATAGCTTAGATCTTGTGCCTGTAATTGCCATGTATCTGAATCCCTGTATAATATTTTGGACAGAATGAAAAGGTGTATCAAGTCAAGAATGGGATTCATATTCATATAATGGCAGTTTTCTTGTACATGTATGAACTATTTCATCAGAATTATCCTTCATGAGTTATATACAATAAAAGGCCCAGCAATGATTAAGCATTATGTTAAATAATTTTTCAGCATGACAAGAACAGCAACAGTGAACGTCAGATTTAAATTTCCTCTCCTTTTCCAGGAAAACTGAAGAATTTACATAGAAAGCGAAAAGAAATAAAATAAAGCAAGCAAGCAAGCAAACAGAGGAAACAAAAAAAGAAGAAGAAGCTGAAAACAGTACAAAAAATATGTTTATTGCATGGAACTCAGTTTTTATATACAACATTGAACTTAGATAGAATAATAGAACATTTAATAACCATTCTATTTTTTTTTTTGAGAAAGAGAGAATCAGTTCAAATACACAAAGTGTATTTGAAATATACAACAATCCAGAATTGTAGATCCGAGGTGGTACAGGCCATCATAATGATTTTTTCCAATTAAAATCACTTACAAAATAGTTAAATATTTGATGAATGAGAGCCATGTATTAAAAAAAAACTTTAATAAAGTTTATGTACTGTTCCTATTTCTTATCTATGCATTATAATTTCAGTAAAAGTAAGGAGAGAGACTTTCTTCTTTAATCGATTCACATAACTGATTCAGAGTTAGATATGATATAGCATAAATGATTATTAAGAGTTTGATGTGCGGTACAGAAAATTCAAGTAATCTCAGCTGTGAAGTTTCTAGGTGTTCTTTAAAAAATCCTTTCATTTTCTATTGAGAATATTAAATAATCTGTTCACCCAAGGCAGAAAGTGTTTGATGAGATTCCATACCTGCTGCAAAGTGTAGGAAGAGGGGACTCCGCATTTTTGCAGGAACTGTCCTCCTAGGAAATATTCTTCTGCCTGATAGAAGAACTGCATTGTTATTGTTGGCATCCAGAAGGGTTTGTTTGCTTTTTGAAAATGTGGCTTTTCCAAGGTGCATTTTGACACTGATGCATGACAATTACTTACTTGAGAGTAAGTATATATATATATATGAAAATTTTTCTTATGATACGTTTAATTCGGTTTTCTTCCTCCCCATCTCATAAAGTGGAGTGCTTGCTTTGAACACCTTTTTCACCTGATGAAAAAAGTTAAATGAAGATTGTTCCATGGTTGGCTAATTGGAGGGAGAAGCCCATTTCCTCTGAGGAGTGCAGACTGCATAGAAGTGATGGATGGCTTAAAGATTTATTAGCAAATGCTTGGTGCTTAAAACCACCAGCAGCAGATTATTTCCTTCAGAAAAGGAATCAGGAGTCAGTGCTTGTTACCTTTCCCCACTCCAGAAAGATAAAGAAAAAAAGGATAATTGGAAGGAACAGTTTGTTTGAAGACAACCACAAGGCTGCTTTTCATTTTTTGTTTCTTTTTTTAGATTGATTCTGAAATTTCAAAGTGGAGGGCAGCTGTTTAATGGCACACCTGTTGCTTGAATCCTTGCTTCTTAGAATCCAACCATATATCATCATTGGAAGATGCAAGCATTTCTTCCATTCTGCTTTATCTACATGTTTCTGCACTGACCTATATACAGTAGGTGGGCAGCCTTGGGTGTCTTTTAGAATTTGTTTAGAATTCAGACATATAGCTCCAATCTAGATTGATACTTATGTTTATATAGCAATAGCACTTAGTCTTATATACCACTTCACAGTGCTTTACAGTTCTCTCGAAGCGGTTTACTGAGTCAGCTTATTGCCCCCAACAATCTGGGTCCTCATTTTATTGACCTTGGAAGGATGGGCTGCTCAGAATCGAACTCCTGGAGTGAGGAGTGAATTAGCCTGCAGTATTGTATTCTAACCACTGCGTCACTATGGCTCTGTGTTAAATATCTTGTGGATGTGCTCAGGGTATGTGGGGTATATAATAATTTGGGACGGACAAGAGACACGTCATCTCTGTATATACCTTGGGCACATCCACAAGATCTATAACCTGCCAAAATCTGAATTAATTTGAAAAATGGAACTTTGGTGAAAGAAGTGTTGATGTCTCTTTGCAAAAAGTTTTTTTTTTTTGTTTGTTTATGCTGAAAAAAGGCCATATATACTTTTCGTTGTTCCATGATAATGGGGCAATTATAAATCATACCATCTCTGGTTAAGGAATTTGAGAAAGTATAAAGCATGCCAACCTATTGATTTTTGCTCCTTCCGAACTGTCAGGGTTGGAATGCCCCAGGTCCCTTCTATTACTAAGAAATGTCATTCATGGAAGCCTAGGAACTGTTCTTTCTCCGTTGCAGCACTTGCCCTATGGAACAGCATTCCCTGAGAGAAGTGGATAGCCCTTTTTGCCTTAAGTAAAAGCCTGATTTTGGGGCGTCCATTTTGATTTCTGATGGTTCTTTTATTGATGTGGAAAAATAAATAGACACACTTTTTAAATTGTAGAATGTCCCTACACTCTGCTATCTTAGTACAGAGAGGATGTATGCATTATTGAAAGTTACTACACAGTGGGTGTTTTTTTTTCTGTATATGCGGAGAATGTAAGAAATCAAAATTCACTGTAATGTGTAACCAGAAATAAGGGGTTTTTAATACTACATAGAGGCATCATTTTTTAGTGTGTAACATAGTCTGCTCCTTTTACATAACTGAATGATTTTCCTAATTTGACAATGCAGCCTCTGCCATCAAATTTTGCTAACAGGGTTTCCTGTATGCTTTTAATTGCTGCTTAACTGCTAAATCTTCATGGTAAAGGAACAACTCCAAACTGAACACAAATTATGAGCTGAACACTACTTATGAGCTGATCTTATCAGTGGGAATTGGGATTTGTCTTTGTTCCTTAGCCAGTTTTATACAAGAGTATGTACATTTTTACTCTGGAAACAAAATTGTATATATATGTATATGGGTATACATGTATGTGAATGTATATGTGCAGTATATGTGTGTATGTATGTGTGTGTGTGTATTGCATTAGTGATTAAAGTTTCCAAGAATTCGCATAGCAATATAAAAGGCAGTGAGGCAGTTGAGGTTCCAGTTGATGGCTAGATGGCTATGAAAGCATACGGAGCAGAAAAGGAGTTTAAAATGATGAAAGGGAGAGACAAAGCTGTGAAGGACACTTGACATTCCACTTACTTTATGCCTTTTCTTCAAGAATTGTCCTCATGTTGTTCAGCATAGCACTGAAAATAAGTCCAATAAAAACTGGAACGGTCAGGATATTTTATTTTTTTCCTTTCTTTTGCCTGCGTGTCTGTTTGCTTTAAATAAGTGTCCCCTGTGTGTGTCACAGCTAATGGTAGGTGTATGAGTTAGATTTTCTTATATATCTTTCGCATGCTGGGACTTGTGATGGTATTTTGTTTGACTCTTTCATGGGACAGATCTCAAGAATAAAACAGGATGATTTTTTAAAAAGTTTCCAACTATTGTAATATTCTAGGACATGAACAAGTTTCTAAGGGGAAAATTCCAAACAAATAAATGGTTCATCTTAATTTGTAGGTGAAATATGCTGTTTTTCAATCATTTTCAATCATTTGGTCTAGTAGCACTTTATTATAAATTCTGCCTTTAGATATCAAAGTAATTAAAGTATCATAAGAAAATAGGCTTTCTAATACAACCCCTACTTTCTTTTTCATTCTGTTTTTGAGCTTGGGAGAAGTTGTGTAGCTCACTCTAAAGATAGGAGAGCCTGCCTTTTGTGATGGTACCTGTGCTTCAGCCTTTGCATAGAGAACTCTCTGGTTAGAGGTGCCATTTCTCTTCACTCCCTCAACATGTTGATCCCCCAAGAAGCTTTTGTCTGCATCCTGCATGCATGTCTGGCGTTGCTATTCCCACATGGGGCACCCTCCCTTGGCAAAGTCGCACTATTCAGAGATGGTGGCTGAAAGAACTTTGACTAATTATGCTGGACTGGAAATTACCACTTTGCTGTGCACTCCTGCTGCTGAGGCTGTTTATTCAGGGGCTGTATTTAGTGGGAACAAAGCCACCCTGCAGAGCGGGTTCAGTCCTAAGTATGAAGCTACAGGTAGAAGCTTTAAAATAAAGGGGGTAATTACCAGTGTCTCCAGGTGAAAGCCCCTCTGAACTTCAATAGCTCCATGTAGCTGGTGTTGGGGGGGTGGGAGGAGAGGCAGAATTCCCATTCCCTAAATAAATGATTCCCACCAGGCAATTAAGGGGAAATAATTTCACCCAGTGAAGGGTTAGCAAGCTGCTGCTTAGAAATTGTGGGTCTTTTTTTTTTCCTCCTTTGCCCTTGTTTGTCATTGCGTGAGGAAACAAGGAGGGAGGAATGATTCCCACATATATACCCAATTTCCCTGGTTGTTAAGTGGCTTGAATGTACCTAGTGGGGAACAGAGGAGGGAGAGAACAAATAAAGCACAAAAAGGAATCACTGGAGCTTTACACCTGAGCAGGCTTTGAAGATTTTGACAATGCCATTCACAGCCTCTTGTAAGATATGGGTGTGAGTGGGCATCTCAGCAAAGAAAAAGGAATGGTGCTCTTTTTCCACAGTGTGTGGAAGACATACAACAATCCACATTCCACTCAGCTGTTAGAAACCTGCAGGGGAGTGAAGGAAAAGGGGCAGAAGATGACACATAAGAAAATAAACAGAGCTTGTTTATGTAGTCTGTCACTGAGCAATGACCATTTAATACCGTCCCTTGATTTTTTCGGTAATTCTATCTTGTTTTTTTTTATTTTTTTTTATGTTTTTTAAAAAACAAACTTTATTAGATTTAAAAAAAATAAAATTGTATAAAACATTCACAACCTTAAAATACAATCAACAGTATCAACAAACAACAAACAAAGTATATATAATGTATATAAGTACACATATATACAAAAACTTATTTTCCTTTTTTTCCTTAATTTTTTTTTTTTAAATAGAAGCCTTGATATTGTTTTTGACCATGTATTTTGGAAACAAATAAAGAAACTTTACAGTTAGGACTACAATACTTTCTCCTTTAAAACAGGAATGCCATATTTTTCTCAAAGTTTAGGAGGCAGGAATATGCATGAATAGTATTTTGAAACAATAAAAGAACATGAATTTCCATCAGTTTTGTTAGAGATACTTATTTTGTTTATACAATGGCATGACTAATCATTCTTGTGAAGGGTTGCTTCTTTCAAGTACTAATTTTCATATATTCATAGATCAAAGATAAATCACAGTTTAAATTATTGCTTTGTCTCGAGGCTGTTTTACTGTGAAAAAAATTAGAAAGCTAAGTAAATAGGAGATAAAAATATACAATGTCTGATAGATCTTAATATTTTCCTTAATGCCGATAGAGATTTTCTTCAGTTATCAATGATATTACTGAACCTTGGCCACTCCATTCGAACAGTTTAGAAAGTTGATAGCATTGCGTCTAGGCACCAGAACCTGAAAAAAGAGTCTTGAGCCATGAGAATAGCACAATTATAGGCAGTGGTGGGCTGCTGCTGATTTGGACCGGTTCGGGTGAACCGGTAGTTCTGACAATCAGCTGGCCCTGCCCATGCCCCCCTGCCATATCCTGTCCTATATTTCCTTCTTTCTGGCTCACCTGATTCACACGCACAGCTGATTTCTGCACATCTGCTATTCTACTTACCAGGGATGCCTTAGAAGGTAAGCAGCTGAGCTTCAAATTGCTGTATTTTGAATGCTGCGGACAAGCGTGTTACATGTGTGCGCACAGACAAAGCGTGTGCTTGCAGAACCGGTTGTTAAACCGGTTGCAGCCCACCACTGATTATAGTTCATACCAACAACATTGAGAAAGTAGTAGCTACATAATATCACGTACATCTAGAGCAGGGTGTCAAACTCATGTTGTCACGGTGACATCACGTGACATATCGGGCCTTCCCCCCCTTCACTAAACCAGGTGTGGGTGTGGCCAGCACGTGATGCATCTGGCCTACAGGCCGGGAGCTTGACTGCCCTGATCTAGAGGATGTTATTGTGACCCAGGCCCAAGTAGGTAGTATTAAACGCGAACAGTTCAAAAACAAACAGACTTTATTAGAACAGTTGAGAATTAACTCATTCTCAGCGTATCCAAACTAAATCAAAGTCTTCCTAAAGTCTTATCACCAACCTTGGTATAATTAGGCAAACTGCCAAAGGCTTCTCTTGGCAAAAGTTCAGAAGCAAAGAATGCCGAGCAAGAACCAAGTTTATCAATGTTGTTTTCCGACAAAAAACCCATGAGCCGTTGCTGGTCTTTTAAGCCTTATGGGAAGGGCCAATCATCTCTTGGCCCTACTCCCGAGTCGTCCTCTTTGCTTTAGCTGCTCTTGCCTTCTGGCAGCTCTTCTCATACATGCACTAGGAACAGGCTCCCCCTGTTCCTCTGCCTCTCTACTGTCAGCCTCTGGAGGCTCCGGAGTCCGCACATCACTTCTCAATGGCCCTGGCCCCATCTCTGCCTCCGACGCAGAGCCCTCATCTGGTCCTTCCCCAGCCTCCAGGACTGGCCCACGTTCTTCCTCAGCCTCAGCGCTGTCTGACTCTGCTGCCAGCTCTGCAGGCTGCTGGCGAACCACAACAGATGTTAATTAGATCTGTTTTAATTGGCTATAATATAGCTTGAGGTTGTTCTGGTCTCTTTCTGGACTACTTGTTGATCCTTGGGTATATGTATACATTATGTCCAGGGATGGTTTGGCATCATAGTTGTTGTCTATATGACAGTTGAGGAACAGCTGATGCCTATGACATCTTGGAAAAGCTTGTTATTTTTAACAGACAGAATACCAGATTTGGAAGGGACCTTGGAGGTCCTAATCCAACCCCCTGTTTAAGCAGGAGACCCTATATCATTCCAGACGAGTGGACATCCAGTCTCTTCTTAAAAGCCTCCAGTGATTGAGCACCCACAACTTCTGAAGGCAAGCCGTTGCATGGTTAATTGTTCTCACTGTTAGGAAATCTCTCCTTAGTTTTAGGTTGCTTCTCTCCATGATTAGTTTCCATCCATTGTTTGTTGTCTTGCCTTTTGGTGGTTTAGAAAATAGGTTGATCCCCTCTTCTTTGTTTTTTTATTTTTATTTATTTTTTAATAAATTTATTTGAAGAGGAGAAATTAATGAATTTTTCTAGATTATAGATGCTATAGTACTCATGATTATGTAGGTGTCAATTCCTGATCTAAGTACCTTTGTAAACATAAAAATCAGGGAAGTCACATTAAGGGATCTCACTTGAATTTTGCAGGCCTCTTCAGGAGCTGATCTTCCTATTGTTTAGATAATTCATAGACAGTTTAATAATTGGCATAGCTCATAGAATCATAGGGCTGGAAGGGACCTAGCTCGCCCTGCCCACGCCCAAGGCAGGAGTCTTCATTCCATACCAGACAAATGGTTATCCAATGTTTTCTTAAAAACCTCCAGAATTGGAGCGCCCACATGTGTGAACACTTATTTATAAACCACCTTTATTATTTTTATAAATAGTTGAAGGCGGCAATCATACCAAATACTCCTTCCTATTTTCCTCACAGCAACAACCCTATGAGGTGGGTTGGGCTGAGAGAAAGCGATTGGCTCAAAATCAATCAGCCTGCTTGCATGCCTAAGATTAGTCTAGAATTCAGTCACCCAGTTTCTAACATGGTACCTTGACCTCTAGGTCAAACAGGCCTTATCACAAAAGATAAACTAGTCTGTCTAAAAGTCATGATAAAATAAACTGAAGTATTATGTTAGAGGAAGGCAGGTTCTATTTTAAATAATGGAAAACCAGTATGAGAAGTAGAATCGTTAACCATGAGAGGCAGTGGGCTCCCTTCCACTAGGTATGTACAATCAGAGGTTGAATAGGTATCATCTATACAAGGGATGTCAAACTCGATTTCATTGAGGGCTGCATCAGGTTGTGTTTGACCTCAGGGGGCCAGGATGGGTGTGGCCAGGGTGGGCATTGCCAGTTCGACCTCACTCGTGTCGGGGGCGCCTCTGGTGGCCCGAGCACTCTGCCAGCGAAAACAAGCTCCTGAGCTCCATTTTCGGCTGCAACGGTCTCCTGCAATCGTCTGCCAGTGAAAACGGAGCTCGGGGGATCGCATGCCAACTCTGTTTTCGCTGGTAGAAGGACTGCGGGCCGGGTCTTCACTGTTTCCAGGGCAGCCACGTGGGCCAGATCTAAGCACCCCGTGGTCTGCATCCAGTCCCCGGGCCTTGAGTTTGACACCCCTGATCTACACTGACCAAATTAGACCAGTTCTTCTGGTCAGATTTTCCCAACTTTTGATTCAGCTGAACTTTTGGCTACTTCCAGGTACAATTGTTTTAATTTGCTCATTTATTTAATATAACAAATATTTTTGTAATATATTTTTCTACCTGTTTTGCTCTCTTCTTACCAATCTTTTCCTGATCATTCAGACACAAGACTGAATGTGGCTCTCAGCCTAAAAGAGTTGCTCGGTTATTTTGTCTAGCTACCAACAGTTCTATCTTTTATGATAGATAGATATTCTTGTATGTCAGCAGTTCTGACGTTCCTTTTCTAATTTTCTTCTAACAGCTACTTTAATTCTTAGAAATATTTCCAAAACAACCAAATTAATAGCAGATGCTGTTAAACTGAAATAGTAACCAATTCTGAATAAAAACTGGATTTGTGTGCAGATATGAACATTCCTCGGTTTTGTCTTATTCTTTATAGAATAGCAGCTTAATATCTATACAGCTTATAAATGTTGAGTGCTGAATCTCAGAGGAATCTGTTCTATATCTTTCATGAAGGTAAATGCAAAGGTTACCCCTGTACAGTTGTGTCCGAGTCTTAGGAGGCAGAGCTCTTCTCTGTTTCTTAGCTGAGAGAGCCAGGTTGTCTGAAAACATTTATGTGGTCATGTGGCCAGCATGACTATATGCCAAGGTGCATGGAACACTGTTATCTTCCCATGTTTCATATCCAATTGCAATCATTGTTGTATGTTCTTGGACTTCTGCATATTTGTTCTGAAGCTGTACCTGAACCTCTCTCTTCATATCACTCTTTATTCCTCCAAGCACGGGGATAGTTTTGAGCATACCTGCAAGCATTCATTGCATCTGCACAGACATTCTTTTTGAAGAATTCTTTGGGGAAAAGAAATTTCATTTCAAAACACTCCAGCTATTTATTTGTCTGCACTGACTCTTCCTATCATAATATTCTCATATTTGTATTTTCCTTCTGTGACAAGGAAACAAACTTTTTTGCAGTGGGAAAGATGGATAGATGGAGACAAGTCATCCAATAAATTTTAAAATGGAGTGTTTAGATAATTTTTAAAAACTGCATGCATCTTCATATTAATTACTATATTAGTAAATTCTGCAATTGATTTTAATGCGCACCTTCATATTAATTAGTATATTAGGAAATTAGGAAATTAAAGGATGAGAAATATAAACAGTGAATATTACCGCAGCCATCAAATTTCTCATTTCCTTTCCAAAAGAACATTCTCACTTTTGGAAAGCCATACTTCCATATATTACCAAATACAGTAACTGTTTTTCCATATTTAGAGAAAAAAATGGCAAAGGGTCTGATGACCAAAATATAATGGTGCCTGGATGTCTGGAAAAATGGTACAATAAACTGTTGTCAGTGCACATTAAAGTCCAACTGGAAGTAATTCAAACAGAGATTACATTTTTGAATGTTTTAATCTAAAAAAGAAAGTAAGCCATGCAAATAGGAATACAGCCTGATAAGGAACAGAGAAGAGTATAACCTGGGTCCCTGAAGGATTTTTTTCTTGCTTGTACTCTATGTGTCCATGGGGGGGGAGGGAGGGGGGAGATATATAAAAGAGAGATCAGTGAACATTCCTAATAACATTTCAGAAATACTACTGTCCCACCTGTAACTAATTTATTCCTCTGGATAGGTAGACAATGTCTTACTTGAGGTAGTAGTTTAGAAATTAGTAGTAGTAATAATAGTAGTAGTAGTGGTATCTTTATTCTTGGCATCAACAGCCATAATATAACATTCAAGAATAAATTTATAGTCCTCTTGTTGTAATAATCTAATCTACATAAGAAATGACCAAAATTAAAATTACCAGCACAAGCTAAACATTAAACATTTAAGATTAAGATTATAAAGATGATGATATGCCATCAAAAACAAATGTGAATACTTTTGATTTATGTAATTTGGCTAAAACTACGGGGTAATAATTAAAATAAAAATAGCTAACATGAAATATAAAATCTGCAAGCAAACTTATTAATATTAATATTGTAAATATAAAAAATATAGTAATGTGGTTAAAATAGTGTACAAGGAAATGAAAGTAAATTAAAAGTCTGAGGAGCTAAAAATGGTAAAAAAACCACTAATATACAAATTTATGGGCATATTTATGTCAGCTTGATGGATCTAATGACAGTGTAATTATGGTCCATATTTCATAGAAAAGGACCTAAACTATATTATTAGTGGTTACTAACCATCTGTGCGTGGAGTTTTGACATGATATAACAGAATTTTACTACATTTAGAGAAGTAAAGTTATTATGATAATATGGTAATTAAAATAAATAAAATTTATCAGTGCTTAAGAAATTTGGACAAATGAGGGGTAATCAGACCCTAAAGTTCCTGTAAGAATGATAGTTAAGGAGGATATGGGCTGTATTTTTTATGGCACCTGTGTCACAGAGCAGTGCTGTACTTCAAAAGAACTTCTATATTTCCTTTCCAGTAATGCTTTGTGATGGAGATTAAATGAGCTCTGAATTAAGGAATTGAAATCTGATAGATAAGAAGCTGGTTTAGAATGTAAAATGTGATTTTTTTAAAATGAATATAACCTCTGGAAGAACAGCAATCTGGGCTCAAGATAAGCATCGCTGGGAAACCCACAATAATTCATTACTGTTACTTTTTCCCAAGAGGATATCAAGTTGTCTGTTAAAATTAGAAGGACCAAGCCAAATAGGTTATGAAGTACCTTTAGCTAAATAAGTAAAAATATTTTACCAGAGGCTGGATTCAACTTCACTGATCCTGCTTCCTGCCAGAGCATAGAATTTGGAACACAGCCGGGGGAAGACATTTCTTTAAAAATTGATAGGATAGTCTTGTTGCTATACAGTCCTAATTGAGTCAAATAACTTGATTGCAGCAGGTATAAACTCTGCATCTTAGGCAAAATAATAAGTTTAAATTGCTGAAGTTCATTTCTGTGCATTTGAGCCACAGAATCCAGATGAGCATTTTGACTGCCACAGGCTAGTAAAATTTAAAGATCTTGACCTGCTTGATGGTATGCCCACCTAACTGCCAGATTCACTGTTTTGGGTACTGAGATATATGGATCTTGTCTTGGAAAAGTCTATTATTAATTCTGCCTTATTGCAATATGAAAAGGGTGATCTCAAGAATGACCTCAACACTCTTTTAACTGACAAGGATAAAAGGTAAAGTTACTGCTTTATTTGTGTTTAATAAACCACTGATATCCCTGTGGGCTAGCATTGAAAGTTGAAAAGCAAATAAGGTACCAGAGCATTTATTTAATAAATAAAACTGGCCCAATAGACATCCTTGTCTAACTCTTCTCCTTTAGCTAAATACATTTTTATTTTTGAAACAAATTTATTTCAGTCCAAGAACAGCATAAAAATGTTTCAAACTATAGGTTTTTAAACCCCCAGAGATGTTAACACTAATGAAGCTATTTGACATTGTAAAAGGAAAAAACTACTACTTTAAAAAAAACACCAGAGGCATAGCAATTTATGTATACAGCCTATCACGAAAGTAGATAAAAGATTAATTGCATAGAGCTGTAAAATAATGATATAACTGAAATCTACAGAGATGTACCATATACTTTGTGAATAGTATTAATATTAAATCATGTACTAATCTTATACAAGTCAATAACTAGTAGTAGACAAGTAGTAGAATATAATAAAAATCCATGCTGTGCAAAAAGAGAGTAATGTTGAATTTTTTTTTTAAATATAAATGTTGTATATAAACAGCCTACAATACTTAGCACTGAGACCAAATCACAGAAAATATAACAATGCAAATGTTTTTTTTTCCTGTTACATTTCGATTTTCCAGAGTATCTCTCAAGTATTCTTGTTGCAGCAACTACTAGTGGTGTTTCTTCCTCCTTTTCCTATATGAAAACTAGAGACTGCTCTATTAACACTGATTTTCTGATTGTTTATTTGCTGTTTGTGTGAGGTTTCTCTAGAGAGAAGAGCATTTTCTCAATGTCTAGCCATCTCATGAGAATATGCAGACATGTGGAAATGCTCCTCAATGCAGACACAGCTTGAGACCATTTGCTGTGCAATGCCTACTTCTTTCCTACTCTTGAATATGTTTCTAATGTTATGGCCCTCCTTCCATCATTTTCCAGAAAAAGTGGGAGGGGGTTACTGCAAGTTTGTGTGACCTTAGCACTAAATATAACTGTAGGAATTACCTTCCGTAATGATGTCAACTGATTAGGTTAGGAGGTTGATGGCAGCTACAATAAGACATGACATGTTCTAATGACTTATTTTAGAGGGACACAGAAGCAGCGTGGAGGAAGATACAGGAAAGACAGAAGGTCCACAGGTGCTGACAAAGACTTTAACCTTTGTTGCTATAATATCAGTATTTCACAGGCCAGGCGGTTTGGTAACCCACTTCCAGACCATCAAAAATTGATTTAATTGCAATTCCCCCCCCCAATTCAAACTACTGAAGCTTGACTAATTGGAGTAATAGAGAGTAATAAGGCTCTGATTTAAAAAAAGCTTTCCTTTGCCTCCTTTTGTATCTTGTGTCATTGCCTGTCAGAGGTCAGGGAGCCTGCATATTCTATGAGACTGAGTTGCCTTCATTTGGACAAATTAGTTTACCCAACAGTAATTAAAATGCCAATGTGTGTTGGGAAAAGCTGAATGCATTGATGGGCATGTTGGTGAAGGATCTGACAGTTTTGGTGGTTGCTCTCGCACTAACGTGTTGGTGCAGACTCAAAGGCTGCATAAGTTTACGTCTGTGTGGATAATACAGTTCTGTGGTTGGAAGAGGCTCTCTTGTCAGCATGCTCTGTCCCTCTGTTTCTTTTTTGACACTTAGGTTCATTCCTTCCCCATATCCAAACTCTTTGTCCAAACAAGATGTTGTTAACCTACTTTGTCATACACCAGATCTGTTCCTAAGAAATAGCGTTCTCCTAGCTTTCTCTTGCTTCATTGATTCTTTATATACAGTAGTTTTCAGAATGGGACAATTAGAACTAATTTACAAGATGTGAAGATGAGAGAAAGGACTCGGATTAAAACCTGCACGTGTAATCCAGATACTGTAGTCCAGTATATAAAAAAGTTCTCAGATAAAATTATTGACTTAAGATGAGATAAAAACTAAAGATTTTTTAAAAAGATATAAGGAGTACCTTAGATTTTACCTACTTCAACCTGCTGCTCAGTCAGGATCTTTTTTTAAGAGATTACCATCCAGCCTCTGCTTCAAAACTCCAGAAAAGAGACCCAAAGATGCTTTTTCAAGAGGCAACTGGAATTTCTGGTTTTTCTTTGAAGATGTTTCATTTCTCATTTAGCAATACATCCAGAAAAGAAAACTCAGCACTTAATGTGGCAGCCACCTGTTCTGCTAGCAGACTGTTTATATAATCAGGAAATTCTTTCTGATATCTAGCCTGAGCATATTTCCCTATAGCTTTAACTCATTGGTTCTGGTCCTGCCTCTGGATAATGTAGAATTAATCCACTCCCCCTTCTATATGACAACTCTTCAGATGTTTGAAGACTAATATCATATCTCTCCTTAGATCTCACTGATGCTATATTTGTGCCTTTCGTTTTTTGTTTGACCTAGATGTAAACCTTACATTTCTTCTTATTGCATTCAGTTTATTCATTTCATTGCATGTCAGATCTAAAGTGTTAGCTATCCATTCTAGCTTTATGTAACCGGCAGACATGGTAAGTATTCCCTCAACACTTTGTCCAAACATTGATAAAAAATGTTGAGCAGTATAGGCCTAGGACACAGCTCTATTGAACTCTACTTGATAACTTCTCTCCATGCTGAAGTGGAGGCATTAATGAGCACTCACTGGATACAGTCAATTATATTTTCAATTTTACCTTCTTGTGGGAATTGTGGTTGCTTCTTTAGTACAGTATCTTATTTCGTTGGGTTCCATATCCTTCCTGGGCAGTTTTCTTTTTCCGACATACAAGGAAATGTATGTTCATGTAAGCTATGCAGTAAAATAACATACAAATAGATAACTTGATAACGTGGTGTTTTGGATTATATCACCATATAACTCTGTAGTGTGGTCAGAGTTGCTGTTAAGATCTGGGCATTAAGATTGCCTACATCTTATATGAGGTGGGCACAGTTCTTTTCTGATTTCACCTTTCATATCTATGCTCCTAAATTATGAAACAGGACAGATCCGATTTTGGAACAGTACCATTGTTGCTATATAAGCAAGACAGTTGGCTCAGTCCTATTGCCTGTGGCTGTAATAATATTTAAATTCATTCTTCCACTCATATGTCACTGCCTCAGATTATCATCCACACTTGTTATCCAATGCCTTCCCACCCTTCTCTGTTCTGAAGGCTTTAGGTTTTCTGTAGGAACTTCAAGCAACATAGAATAGCTAGATCTTGCCAAGGCTTTCTACAAATGAACCGTAATTAGCATTGTCAAGAAGCCCTACCAAGTGCTTTTGGAAACTACATATGACTTTCTACCAGATACTTTCCATCTACATAATCACCCAAAAAGCTAGTTGACCAGGTTATTGATAATTTCCCCTTGACGGTACTAATAACAGTTGTTATTTTTCATCTGTAGTTTCTGTAATCTGATTTCAAAATGTTCCTTTTGGGGTCCTAAAATTTCTTGCCCCATATGCACTTCTGTCACATACCTGTCTCAATGATGGGAGAGGAAAAAATTGAGAAGGGAATTACAGTTTGGACTCCTGGTGCAAAAGACGCAGAGTAAAATATCTAATTTAATTGAAAAGGTTATTCAAACATAGAAAGATTGTAGAAATCAGCCACTGATGCTCATGTTTCCAATCTATTTCAACAGGTTCATTTGCAATAGCTGCACAAGCTCAGCCTGAATCTACTGATTCTTTGGAGCCTGAAGTAAAAGGATTCTGATTTGGGGAACAAGGCAATTGGTAGGGTTACTACCACAGAGAGATGTAGCACCCTATATCCAAAGCTGTGGGAGGAGCTTTGAAAAATGGAAGATAAATGAAGAAGATGCAACATTAAAGTTCTCCCTGCTGGTTGTTGGTTCTTAGGGGGACAGAGACAATTCTCCTCTGCATATCCCCTATCCATCCCTAAAGGGAAACTGTTGCTGAACAAAATGTAAGTGTTAGAAGTTCTCTCAGAATCTTCTATCTACTTTCTGTAGGAGATACGGTAGAAATTATATTTTCCCAACTAAATTTCCTTGTTAGTTGTGGAAGATTTGTCCAATAAAATAATAGATGGAGATTGAGGGATATATCTAATGTAGAAGATTATTATTGTACCTGGAAAAAAATTGTTGGAATAGCGTGTTCCTTCTTAAATACCTCAAAAAATAATAGATGAAGATTGAGGGGCATTTCTAATATGGAAGATTAAATTAAACAATTTAGGATTGAGCAGAGATGAAAATATTTGAGATACCTATATTTTCCCAAAACCAGTTTGCAAGAGATGAGCGGGAAGAAATAGCTAACTTGATATTGGCATCTTCACTATCAATATATTTAGGAAGGAATAGGTGAAGTGATTGTAGATATGCCATTCTTTTCATGAAGAATTTATTTGGAGAAAATCAGGGCGTAGCAATTGTAAAAAGAATATGTGGATCTAAATATATCCAGGGCATGTAATTCTATTGCTATTATTCTGAAAGTTTTTAATCCCAATTCTAATTCTTCATAACAAAACAAAATATATAATGTCAGAGGAGCAAATGACATTCTCTTCCTTGTAATTACAATTCAGACATTTAAAAATTAAATTCTTTGTGCTAACAACAAAAGTTAACAATTGTGAAAGTGAAATGCAACGTAAGACCTTATATTTGTCCTCAATATTAGAAATTATTTTTATTTGAATTATGAGAACTTTCAGATTCTTCTAGAATGGGAAGAATTTGTGGTTCAGATTCTGTGTAGTTTGCGGGAAGTGGTGCAATTTGCAAGCCAACCCACCAAGAAATTTCTAATCCCAATCACAACAGGCTATACAAGCAGAATAGCGGGGATTAGTGTTGATGGTCTCCACCCCTCTCTTCAGTCCTATTGACATACCTTGATGCTAATTTAGACCTGTGCAGCCACTGGAAGGATGTTGCATACCTTCTTCTGAAAGACCTGTGTGTCTGTGTTGAGCAAGGGAGAGAGAGAAAAAGCAAGACAGAAATCTTAAAAACTGAATTGCCCACTTCAGTGATTTCCAAGCTGCTATTATGTTTCTAACCACGGTAATTGGCTTTACCATTTATTAATGGCTTATGCTAAAGAGACAAAAAGAGACAAAATTCAGGATTTTTTTTTAGTTCTGGGCTCCATTGAGTACAAGACTGCTTGCTGACTTGGGGGATCAATTGATGTGCCGCCCTATATTTAAGAGCTTGCAGATGTTCTGAAGACTTATCTTGGATAGCCCATGAGGTGTGGAATGAAATCTTGTGTTTAGACATTTTGGTGAAAAGAATATGCTGCTAGCTGATGCATAAAAAGCAGTCTGTTAGTTCAGGTTCTTGGCATTCTCTATGTAGATCTTAACGAAGCAAAATCCAAAAAGTTAATACGATTATGTCCTCAAAATGTGATGAAGAACTTATAAATTCTAGAAATATGCTTTCCTTTCAAGAATATGAGAATTGTACTCCAGTACATCTAGGCACAGCAACTTACGGATAGGATGTGTGAACTGATTACATTTTATCAGAATTTCTAGACTAACAAATATTTTGAATTAAAATTCTTTGAATTTATCTCTTAGATAGAAGGAGCCACACTTTCTTCATAAATAGTTGTGAATATAATTTTTAACTTCTTTAACTACATTACATAGCTAGTAAAATGGATCATCAGTTCTGATCCATATAGTGTTATGTAATGTAGTCACTTTTTATTTTAGAGAGAAGGGCACTTGTATGTAAAGATCAGTACCTAAAGAACAAATCTATAAAATTCCATCCAAGTTATGCTTTGAGAAAGAACTGGTATAAAATGTTTTACTGATGATATAAAATTCTATCAATAATAGCCAAAATAGGTAAATCATGAAATATTGGAAGCTCCACAAAAGAAAAGAAGAAACTCACAAGAAGAAATATTCTATCATAATGTGGTGGATATGTAAACCCCCCCCCCACCCCCCCACCCAAAGTATTGGAGAAATATTGACATCACTACTCAGAGAATTTTAGGAATCAAATTGGAAATGAAACCTCTTTTTACAAATAAATTAGGCATTAATCATGAATGAGAGCATTTGATGTCGTGATTAAGGCATTAGGCTAGAAACCTGGATGCAGTGAGTTCTAGTTGTTCGATGATTTTTACTTCTGGCTGTTCACCGCCCTGAGTCCTTCGGGAGAAGGGAAGTATATAAATTTAAATATTAAATTAAATTAAATTAAATTAGTGCTGCCACAACCACAAGGTAGCTAACTTTAGGTCAATCACTTTTTATCACCCCTAGGAAGTTGACAACTGGCATGTATTTATGATGGTTGCAATGTCTCGGGATCATGTGATCGCTTTTTGCAACTTTCTGACTAACAGAGCCAGTGGGGAAGCCAGATAACAACAGTGTTACTAACTTCACAATGTCAGTGATTCACTTAACAACTGTGGTAAGAAAGGTCGTAAAATGGGGCAAAACTCAATTAACAACTTTCTTACTAAGCAACAGAAATTTTGGGCTCAATAATGTTAGAAGACTACCTGTATTATTTTTAGAAGTGTTTTTACCTTTTTCTTTGTTTTGGACATTTATAAACAATAATATAGTGGAGAAGTTGACATTAAAATTTATACTTTTTATATAATAAAAACTTCAATATATTCTGCATGAAACTTGTACTAATGTTATCAGTAATAATTGTACAATCCCAGTCAAGATCTGTTCATTCATAAATATCTTTTTTGAAAATACATCTTTGTTTTAAATGTTATAAATACTGTACACATTTTTTAAAAAAGAATATAAGAATTATAAGACTAAAAACTTACAATTATACAAGTGTAGTTAATGTACTTCTTAAAAGTCAGAAATGTTATAGTTTTATATACAGTATATAACTATATAACTATATATATATAACTATATATAACTATATATATATATAGTTATATGCATATTCTCTCTAGCCAGGTTTTACCTATGTAAACTTAGTTGTTCTTCAGCCCTAGGTTCTGTGAAATCTCATTCACAAGTTCTTGGGCCCTTTTTCTGCTGACAAACTACTAAAAGCCTATGAAAAAAGAAAAAAGATACATATAGTTATATGTATATATATATACACACACACACACATATATATATACATATATATATATAACTATATATATAACTATATAACCATATAACCATATATATATCCATATATATATATATATATATATATATATATATATATATATATATATGCAAAAAATTAAAATCTCGGGTGTTTTCCCACGTCATGTTAAATAAGTTAGTTAAAATGTTTAAAATTCTGGTTAAAATCCTATCTTAAAATCTTCCAAAAATCCTTACAGAGCACTCTGCAAGGTCCTTTAAAACCTTAGCTAAAATCCTACCAGTACCTTAAAAGTTTTTTCTTTCTAGCAACGTTTCGACAGGCTCACAACCCTGTCATCTTCAGGCTCTTGTTTAGTTTAGAAGCTATGGGTGTGTTGCGAGGTCGGAGCTGTCGCTTTTCTATGTTTGCTGCTGCTGATGTATGCTGGTTAGCCTGTAACTCTGTGTCCTGATTGGATAAGGTGACCAGATTTTAACATTGGTAAAGAGGGACATTGTGGGCGTGGTTTATTTTGTGAGCGTGGCTAGCTGGTCATGTGACTGGGTGGGCGTGGCTAGCTGGTCATGTGACCGGGTGGCCATGGCTATGTCTATAGGGTAAGGTGAACAGATTTTAACATTGGTAAGAAGGACACCATTGTGGGCGTGGCTTATTGTGTGGGCGTGGCTTGGAGGCCATGTGACTGGGTGGGCGTGGCTACCTGGTCATGTGACCGGGTGGCCATGGCTATGTGTATAGGGACTACTCAGAGGGCTGAAAAGTCATTTCTGACAGGTCCTCACACTTTTGACTGGTCCTCACACTTATGACCATCCTCACATTTATGCCCGTGCAGCATTCTTAACAACCATGTCACTCATTTCACAACTGCTTCTCTTCAACATGGTGACAAGATAGGGCAAAAATGTAAAATGTGAGGACAGTCGTAAGTTCGAGGACTGGTCAAAAGTGTGAGGACCAGTCAAAAATAACTTTTTCAGCCCTCTGAGTAGTCCATATGCACAAAAGGACTAACCAGAGAGCTGAAAAAAGTCATTTCTGACAGGTCCTCGCACTTTTGACTGGTCCTCACACTTATGACCATCCTCACATTTATGCCCATGCAGCATTCTTAACAACCATGTCACTCATTTCACAACTGCTTCTCTTCACCATGATGACAAGATAGGGCAAAAATGTAAAATGTGAGGACAGTCATAAGTTCGAGGACTGGTCAAAAGTGTGAGGACCAGTCAAAAATAACTTTTTCAGCCCTCTGAGTAGTCCATATGCATTAAAGGATTACAGCAATAGAGAGGGATGAAGGAATGGAAATTAGAGTAGGAGTGAGGGTAAGAGAGGGAGGAAGAGAGGAGGAGAAGGAGAAAGAAAGAGGAAGTAGGGAGGAGAAAAAGAGGGTGGGGGGAAGAGAAAGTAAGAAGGAAAGAAAAGAGAGAGGTGGTAGGTTTGAGGAGAAAGATTGCTGTACAATAAAAAAGATGAAAGGGAAGAAAGCCAACCCCAAGCAAATATAAAGATATTAAGATTAAGAATGAATTGTTAAACTTTAAAGAATAAAAGAGAACAAATATGAATAAATAGCAATAATTAGAAACACACATACAAACATACAATGTATTTTCTTTGAACAGAATATTTGGCTGGTTCACAAATTTAAACAGCGTTTAGTCATTTCAATTAAATTTACAATTTCTATATTTCCTTTTTGCCATATTTATTCCTCATCTATTTTTTAAAAAAACCAATATTACCCTTCATCCTCATCTCTAATCTTAATCAAATTCAATTTTTCCCTTCTATTCTATATTATACCCCTTCCCATTGTCATCTATTTTTATATCCATCCTCACATTGTTTAATTATGTAATTATGTAATACAGTTGTTTAATACAAATTCAACATTTTAATATAAATCAATTAGTTATAAAACTATCTTTTTTGTATATTAATCAATATGAACATGAATATTCCAATTATTTCCATGTAATCCAATTTCTTACAAATCAGTTAATTATATTTACCAATAATAATAAACCAAATAATTTCTCCCATATATTCCTCCGAACCACAACTTAACCATTTCTGCTTTCAACACAATATACAATTAATAGTATCTCAATTATTACAATTCCCTAGTTAAATACAGCTTTTTTTCCTTTGTGTTTTAAAATCTTGAACTCTCCTCCTAAATTTCCCATTGTTTGCAGTTTTTCACCTACCTTTTTTGGGGAGGAAAAATAAAAATAAAAATAAATCTCTCTCTGCCTCATTTTGTCACGCTGCACCAAAGACCCTGGTTTCGGTTTCGTTTCTGAAGCTTAGCTAGGGGAAAAAAAAACTGCTTTACACTGATTGCCTGTAGGGCGGCCCTTTGAAGCCCCGGGCAAGAGTTTAAACAGTTTTTTTTTCTTCTAGCCATCAGCTGGGGCTCAAGAAAAATCGGGACTTTTTTGAAACGCTGCGGGACGCGGGACAAATTGCTCAAAAGCAGGACTGTCCCGCCAAAAGCGGGACGTCTGGTCACCTTATGATTGGAGGACAGCAGTTTTTCTTCCTGCTTCCTCATCCTGGCTGTTTGGCTACGTGTTACAGGCCTAGCTTTCTCAGGTCCTCTATTATTATCTGTCTGCTGTAGAGGGGAAAGGATTCTGGTAGGCATCCCAGCACCCTTGATTGTTAGTTGAGATCTCAGCCTGTCTTCTGGCTCGATCCTCTCTCTCTCCCTATTGCTAGCACCCTCTGCAAAGAGGGAAGAATTCTGGCAGGCCTTACAACACCACTGGTTGCTTGTTGGAATCTCTGCCTCTCTTCTGATGTTAACACTCGAGTTTCTCTCAGTGCAGGTCCCCAAATACTTGATAACCTAGAGGTGTCGTCTTTAATTTTTTGCATAAAAACTGAATATAAAACATTTAAAATAAAGGCAAGGATTGCTAAAATTTGATATTAAATATAAATTAAAAGGCAGGGGTAGTGCCTTCAGGGCACTAACCAACCCTATAGCTGTGTGCTCCTTTTTTAGCCCCAAGTGGCATGAAAGAGCCAGTTCTTTAGATATTTCTGAAAGGGCAGGAGATTGGGGGTCCTCCTCCCTTCTTGGGGGAGAATGTCCCAAATGGACCAATGTTACAGATATTAGGATGATTCATCTTGAAATAGTTAGCTGACAGATGCTTTCCTTGTTTTAGGAAATGGATACCATATGATCATTATGGCACAGTTATGATTTTGCCTATATTACTGTTTTGTGTGTCAGAATTGGTATTAAAAGAACAATTTCCCATATTTCTTATTCCAGTTCTCCCTAATCTGCTATCCTCCAGTGATATTGGACTTTAATTCAATAAACTCAGCTAGCATGAAGGATTATACAAATTGGAGATGGTTGTCCTACTTAAATGTCTTGACATGGACTTCTTGAGATTTGTACTATTCTTTCTTTGTTAAATTGTCAGGTGTGGAAACTCTTATGCATTGCAATTCACAAGTCTTTGGCATATTCATTTACTTATAGCACAGATATTTAATAGCAATATAAATCTAATATGTCTTGTTTTCTTCTTTAATAGTTCATTTGTGACTGGAACAGCATGCTGTGGACATAATTCACCTTTGAGAGTCTGGGACTTAGGGAGGTAAGAATGGCATGAATAGGAACTAAAGAAATCATTTAGTTCTTCTAAATAGGAGCCCTGATGATGCAGTGGTTAAAATGCAGTATTGCAAGCAAACTCTGCCCACAGCCTGGAGCTTGATCCTGTTGGGGCTCAAGATTAACTCAGCCTTCCATCCATCCTAATATAAAATACTAACATTTTCTATGCTTTGTGTCTCATTTCCTTAGTTATTGGCAAAGTGAGTCTGCAGGGTCTTCTTTTGTCTATTCTGCTATTTTGCTAATAGTTGGCTTGTCTTTCATTTCTTTTCTGTCAAACAATTAAATTATTAGTATAGATTTAATAGCCAATAATCCATTTTATTGGCATTATTGAATCTACATATATCAAGAAGTGATTAAATTTAGTTATTGCTATAATATTTGGTAACTTATTGTGGATTTTTTTGCCATTTAAATATAAGGAATAAATACATGACATGCTTTAAGATTTCTCACTCCCTGAGACATAAAGTGCAACGATTCACAGAAAAATGTTTTTGCAGAGCAGAATACTTATAAAATTAATTGATTATAATTCTGTGCCACAGAATAATATTATTTACATTTAAGAAGACTTAATCTAAATATTGCATTTAGACTATGGGAAGATGATGTTCAGTTTAATTCATATATCCAGTCTCCTTGCCCATGAACTTTTTCTGAGTTACTCCACATAGAAATAACAACTCTTACCACGCAAATAGGGAGTGGCTGTGTCACCTTTTCTGCCTTTCCCAAGGAAGCTTCCACCGATAATAAAGCTATGTAGAAAATAGGATTAAGGTAATGAACAGGCAGGATGGAGTTTGATCTTTCAATAAGGCGAAAGCCTGACTGACAGGCAAAGCTAAAGCCTGGGAGACTAGCCAATGAGATTCTTCTTACAGTGGGTGCAAATTCATGGATCCCTCCCTTTTCAGTTGTTGTAGTGGAATGCAGTATACCACTGGGCAGCCCCTCTTGGGCCTCCCAAATGGGGAGGAGTGGACATTGCATAATTTAGATATAATCTATAGTTGGTCAAGCATTCTCACATGAGGAATGGTTGCTGGTGAAAACTGGGCCTTTACACAGAAAAAGGATCAAATAGATGTGTCTATAGCTCTCTATGCAATCCTTTTGTGCTTTTTTATTTGTTACTACATTACTTTTTTTTTAAACAAGGGCTATTTTTATTTGTGGATGTTTCTTTGGAGAGGTCCATTGACTTTACGTTATAAAACTATGTCCATCTCCATCTCTATTGTTACGAATAGCTTCAAGCATTCAAAATAATGCAACATTCACGACATTATTGTGTGGTATGATTTAGAGCATTGAATATTATTTCTTTAGAACAGTTCTGCACCTGAGTGATAGTACCACCTCATTTTTCATCTATTCAAAAAGAATGTGGATTTTTAGATTTTTTAAGAAATCCCATCTTTATTACTTTATAAGTAATTCAAGATGGCAACATACCTTCTATCTCCTCCTCCTGTTTTCTCCACAAGAAGAACCCTGTGAGGCAGGTTGGGCTGAGAGAGTGACTAGCCCAAAGTCACCCAGCTAGCATTCATGCCTAAGAAAGGAGTAGGACTCCAGAGTCTCCTGGTTTCTAGGCCACTATATCACTACATCAAATTGGTTCAATTTGTCAGTATGCTATCAGATTTTTTTTATTTTTCTCCTATTTCTGTAACTCTCATCGATGCCTTACTTGTTTCTCCTTGATATATGCCAGATACGGATGTATGTATTTTTCACATTTTTATACCACCCTCTTATTAAACATATTGTAGTGTTCCAAAATACCATCAATAACAATAAAATCCATTCATCATATCCTTCTCACAAAATCTGTATAAAATTCATTAATTCATAAAACTTAGTTGCCCCAAGTTAACAATTCAATCAAAAAACAAATCAATGGATCATAAAATAAATCGATACAGAGTACTCATTCACAGCACAAAGACCAGTCTTGGATTATCATATTTTAGACACATTATGAGAAAGCCTAGTTCTCTGTAGAAGTCTGTAATATTAGGAAAGATGGAAGAAAAAAGAGGAAGACCAGCAGCAAGGAGGATGGACTCAGTTACTATGGCATTACTGAACGGATCAGGTAAAGGATCAGATGGAGGATTTGATTGTAAAATTGACTGAATTTGCAGAAATTGTGAAGCTGACAAGTTTGGTCAGAGAAAAAGTGATACTTTTCTGAAAGACTGAAAATCTTATATGGACTTTTTATTGAAAGAAGAAGAAATTGAATTGATAATTTTAGGATTTGCAGATTAAGAAGAGGTTGCGGAAAATTTAAAATGATGCTTGATAGAGGGGTAGAAGGCACAGTTGTGTTTTACTCTTTCTTTCTTTCTTTTTCTTTCTTTTTCTTTTTCTTTCTAGTTCTTATTTTATATTTTTGTTTTTATTGTTCTGTATATTTTTACATTGAAAAAATTAAATATAAAGGATCAGACTGGAGACAGAGTGTCCTGGAGAATATCTTATCTGTATGGTAGCTGAAAGCCAGCATCAACTAGATGGCACATAATCATTGTTAAAGGCTAGATATCAAATGTGTTTTAAATGTATAGTTTTCATTCCCTTACAAAGTTTCAGAAATATAAGGCCCTGATGTGTGTCAAAGGACAGTGTTTTCTAGAATAAGGATTACCATTGAGAAAACCAGCATCCTAGTATACATATCTCTTATAGGGGCAAAATCTTGGGTCACTTTCTCTGAATGTTCATATAGGATGGGCAGAATTATATAGCATAAGATGGACTCTGAGGTACTCTTCAGCTGCACCATATAAGTCATCTTCAAACACAGCTCCATTAAGAGTGCATGATAATAATTTAATTGCATGGTAATAAGGGCATAAGCTATCATGCTCAAATAATAGCAAAGGCTTCCTTGGCTGCAACTTTCAACTCCTATTTAAGCAAGAGCCACAGGTCCCAAGTGAAGGACATCTACTTTCAGGGGAGTAGGAGCTCACCTAGAGCAACCACCAGAAATACTCTTCCCAGAAGAGTCAGATGATTATTGACAACTATCATTGTCATGCTGCTAGGGCTTAGTCTTATTTCTTTTCCCAGTCCCTTACAACCACTGATATCTTCCAAGACTTCCACAATATTTTGGGCCCAACAGCAAACAAATGATACCTCATCCCAATTCTACTTCCAAAATCTGCTTAAGTTCATTTGACAACATATTCTCAAAACCTTCCTCTAAAAAGGAAGAGTTAAAACTTGTCTAATTCAGTTGAAAGCCTCTTTAGAAAAGGGCTAATGCCATCTTTTTCAAGGTAGGTGGTATTGGGTCATCTCTTAGAGGAGTGTTAATTACATCACAATTGCCTAAAAGGAGAGAGACAGCATGGGTCTGGTCATCAAGTGGCAGTGCTCATACTGCAGAACTCCTATCCACTTTGTTAGATTTTTTTTTCTCTATCCACTCAAAAGAATCCCATGTAAGAATGCAGGATATTGCTCCTCTTATCTTACATGATTCTACTCAAATGATACTGGGAATGGAATAAATACAAGCAATTTTGCCAGCAGAGAAGCCTGCAAATATGTTCAGTTGGTCTGCAGAAGCAGTACCCTCTTTGTCCCTTCCTAAGTGTCTGAGTTATTTTGAACAGGGCAGCTGGGTGAGAATCTGAAGACTAAATAAGAGTGAAGAAATATATTACTTTGACAGTTTGAACGTGGGCTTTGCAAATCCAACGATCTCACAGTCAGAAACTGAGAAGAGGCTTCACAGGAGCAATCTTGTTCAATACTCTTATCCTCTCCTTTTTTCAGAGATTGACCAATGTGACATGGAGCAGCCTACCAGAAAATCCCCAAGTCCTTTCAGAAAATCCTCAGACTCCATCGAGTGTCTGGAATAAACCATCCTAATTGCTTCATCACCCTTACTGTCCTCAGCCTGACCAGAAAGTGCTCTGACCATTGGCAAAAATGAGACATTGCAATTTTTCATGTTCAGATTATATCAACCACATCAAGCATATATCCACCAACATAATTTGGGGTAGAATGACTTAGAACAAGCTTCTGGTTGTCCTTTGTTGTCCTGAATTTCAATGTCAAATGCATTGCTCAAAGTATATATGTTGTAGTCTCTTAATACCAGTAATCTCAGGGATTTGAACATCGCTTGTGAAATGTTGCTGTTGGGCAATGGCCCACGTGGCAAAGCAATCCAACTTTACCCGTATAGCCCAGGTTCACATACAGGCACTCACACCCGTTAAAAGTTAGTATTGCTAATCACTGCTGAATCTGCCTAATGATCACAACTATCCCTTGTGGTTTCTACAGAAACTTTAGAAACTGAAAAACTCAAAAGGACAAGCTGAAAATGACCAAATGAACTATGGATCTGTGTGCTGCTAAATAGGTGTAAACACTTGAATATATGTGCTTTCTTCTTTAAACATCTGTGGCAGTAAAACTGGCTGCTAGTGAATGTTAAGCCAGGAGAAATGTTCATCTGATCAAGGAGCTTCATACTCTAATATATACTCTGATATCATAGCTCAGTGTCAGGGCTGAGTGCAATGCTTAAATGAAGTATGCTTCAGAGCATGTGTGGTTAATCAAAGAGCACCTGTTGGCAACTTCTGAAAGCAGCTGCATCTCTTCTTGGATTGCACAGCTGCCCTTACAAGCTGAAGCATGATTCTGGGAAAAGAGGTGTTTGGTTTTAAGGAATAGTGAATGAGTATTGTGTTTGTGGCCATGCACACTTCAAAGCACCTTTCTTTTTCCAGATTTGAAATACTACACATCATATTTAAATATATTAACAAAAATGGCATATTTGAAAGAACATTTGTTCTCTTTCCCATTCCTATAAATGCTCTTTTGAAAAAAATAGTTGTGACTGCTTTTTTTCTTTTTTCTTTAAAAAAAGGAACCCTATAATTTTTACATTTCAATTCTCAATTTCCTTAATGCACTGAAACTGGCTTCATGCCATCTCTGACAGCAAACCAACGCCTTTGCATTGCCCTATTTCTTAACCCTTTCTAGCAACAGATGTTGAAATGTTGTATCCCTTTTATCTGTCCCCCTTTAACGTCTTCCTGTAATTAATTTCTCTTGTTAGCTGTGCAAAATGGGATGGCCTGCTACCTACTCCACCTTTTGAATCATTGTGACTGAGCACATATGGATGCTTTTGGCTTGTTTGGAAAGGTTTACCCCACCCACTACCCCCAGGTAATAGCAGTGGGCAGAAGGATAAAGATTTCTTTTTTTTTTTCTTTCTTTTTCCCAATGGACAGGAAAAAAAAAGAAATGGAATGAAGGAGAGCCTGCATGAAGAGAAAGACACAAATCTTTACCTTTCGGGCTCTTGGACTTATTCTTTTTCATCCTTTTGGTGCTTTTTCTTCCCATCTTCAGATAGGAATTATTGAAGTAGCTAGTATGGTACATTTAGTTTAAATACATTTAGTATGTATTTGTATGTGAAGAAACAGTCTTGACTTACAACTGATAGCAAACACTAACCCCCCTCCCTCCAAAAAAGTACTTATAAAGTTCTGACAGCCACTGCCTTCTCTTCAGAGTGACATGATCACATTTCGGGCCCTTGGCAGCCAACCTGCATTTTCAGCCATTTGCAATGTCCCATGCTCAGATAGCCCAATTTACAATGTATTTGCTGAAAACCAGTGTTTATTTCCGGTTTTCGGCAAAAACATTCCACAGCAAACAATAATGGGTTTGCTTAATGATCCTGGCACTTGCCTAATAGCCTCAGATTTGCTCAACAATCAACACACATGGTTGTAAAATAGGTGGGTTGCTTGGGTGACTCGCTTTACAACTGTCACAATTAGGATCTTAATGGGCAAGAACCATAACAGTTGTAACTTGAATATTTCCTACAGATGCATATGAATTTGTGCATACTTGCTTGCTGATGCATCTACATGCATGTTAGCCTTAGGGAATTCATACAATGAATTCCAGGCCAGAAATCAGAGACTGTGAGTTTTGGTGCTTTAGTTAACTGGATAATTTTGAGCCACTTACTTTATCCCAACTCTAGGAGGAAGGCAGAGGAAAACCACTTCCAAAAATACTGCCAAGAAAATTGCATGGGTTGGCAGTTGCTAGGAGTCATGACTGACTTCAAGACACATCCAACCCATACAGAGCTAGATCTAAATATTTCCAATGTTTTAATAAGAAAATTCAACATGTCATACATAAAACTCAAACCGAAGTTGATCTTTTGCATCTCCCTTGTGGAGAAAGGGATAAGGGCCACACACATTTGGAATTTGCATCTTAGTATTGATCAAGATAACTAAATTACCTTTTGTGTACAGTTTTGTGAAAAAATAAATACACCCAGTTGAAATTTTTGACTCTTGTCAATGTTTCACATACAGATATGTGATCTTTATAATCAATATTGATTATAACAATATATACTTATTGAAATAAGTAAACTACCTCAAATATCTAAACTCAAGTGCACCAGGAGCAGATTTCAGCCACTGTTCCAAAGCATCCCATTGCAGCTCACCCATCAGACCTTGTAGCTAGTTGATTGAGCACCACAGTGAGAGTAAGAGCGACTTGAACTTCCTGCCAGCTTCCCTATTGACTTTGCTTGTGGGAAGCTGGCAGGGAGCATGGGAAATCACTCCTGTTCTTCAGTTGACCTTTGCAACTGCCTACCATTTTATTGGGAAGAAGGGAAATAAAGGGAGCCACAGATTAAGGAAAATTGCATTCCCATGTAAGCATAAGATCCACCTCCCTCCAGGGTGGAAGGGGCTGACCCATTGACTGGCAGCATCCCCCAGCCAGCCCTGGCAGCATCTCCCAGCCAGACTTATCTTGCCAAGAGGCATCTGAGTCATCTAATTGTTTACTTGCTGCCCACTTCTGTTAAAGGATTTCAAATTTCAGCCTTGGTTCCAAAGCAGCCAATCACTGCTTCCCTGATGAACCTTTCTGCCAGTCAGTTAAGTGTAGGGGCTATAGGGAAGCGGGATGGGGATATGCCCCTCCCACTTTCCCTTGTGTCACATATCCTATGGATTTCTGGGAAATGTAGTTGGAAGGTGGAATAGTGCTGAAGCAGCCATAACTTCCTCAAATTTCATTCTCACTTGAATCATGGATCCCAGCATTATGTAAGTTAGTCTGTTTGAGTTATTTGATTCAGTAATTGTTACCCTACACTCAGTGATGGCAAAATGTTTGGGCTCAGTGCATCAAAATTTAATTTGAAAATTCCTAACTTGACTGTTACTAGTATGTCTCTTTCATTCACACATATACCCTGAACAAAAGAGAAGCATTTGTACCTCACTCCCAATCCTTAAATGGAATTTCATTAATTTCTGTGAAACATGTTTTCAAGTAAACATCTACTACCATCACAGCTTTAATATGTCCTGGGGAGACTTGAACTTTCTTTTTCTTAGCTGCTCTTTGTAGCATGGAGAATTCTTTTTCTACAGATAAAGAACTAGAATGCCCTTGAGTTTTCCTTGAATTAATGACTTTTGACCTTCTCCATTGTTTTTTTTGGCTCCCATTCCCTTGCTTACAGAGCATTTCTGTGACACCCTAAATAAATTATCTTCCACTATATATGAGAAGAGGTTCTTTGGTTTTGAGCAGATTCATGATTATAAAACATTTTTGCTATTTCTTTAGATAATAAGGAAATAAACAAATCAAAAAGAGCAACTAAATATGGTACAGGAACATAATATTTGTTCCTGGGTCTTTCTTTCTTTCTTTCTTTCTTTCTTTCTTTCTTTCTTTCTTTCTTTCTTTCTTTCTTTCTTTCTTTCTTTCTTTCTTTCTTTCTTTCTCTTTCTTTCTTTCTCCCTCCCTCCCTCCCTCCCTCCCTCCCTCTCTCTCTCTCTCTCTCTCTCTCTCTCTCTCACCTCCAAAGTGCTGACTGTTCAAAAAGAAGCTATACAGTGGTTTATTCTCACACAACTCCCTACCAATTCTCCATACTACGCTCTCCCCATTTGAGAGAATTCCCCCACCTTCAAGACATTCTTCACATTCTTTTCAGAGAAAAAGGGTTAAACGTCTGAATTTGGGGGTCACCATGTTATACAAATTGCAATCTAATAGTTTTTACAAGAACACACGTGTGCGTAAAAAAAGGACCTTGGGTAAGAAAGGCAAGGAGACAGACAGTTTGCTTTGTCCTTTCTGTCCTGAATGTTTCTTGCCATTGTCATATTGCCGTGTCTTTCTTCTCCCTTTGCTTCTGGGAGGGAGAGAATTGGTTTGATAGTTAAATTGGCCTGTAAAGCAGAAGGACTTAGTGCCATTTCTGTTTGTTTTCCCAAATAAAAGCCCCAGAGGGGTCTCTTTTGCATCATTTTGGCTTTATGTGAAGAAACTGCCTTTTTCCCATCACTAGCTTGTCAGTTTATCCTCTGAACTTAACCTTACGACAACTAGGACAACAAAAATGTCCAGGGTCTCAGAGCCAGGAAAGGTAAAGAAATTGTATCTCTTTATTGGATCCTTTAAAGTGTGTGTGGGCTAATTCAGAGTCACCAGAAGAAAAGAGGGCAAAAGCTTTATCTCCATCAGTGCAGCTATCATTACGATCCTAGCCAAACTAAAGACATGTATGCCTCCAGCTGGCAAAAGGAAGCATTATAAATTAGGTGCTGTCTAGAGTTAACATTTTTTCAGACAAGAGAAAACTACAGTAGTTATTGTGCCCCAGATTGCTTTTTATGTTTATTCTTTTATAAACAGTCTTGGAATACTTGTTAATTTATTAATAAACTTTTAGCTAGGAGTTCATCAAAGGAATAGATTGCTTTTTCTTCTGATTTATTGTTTCTCATGAATGTCTTGTACAACAATAAAATTTATTAGAAATAGGCATTGCAAATAAAAGCAAACAAAAATGACTTTTTCCCATTGTTGACATGTGCCAGGAGAAATATCTGGTTTTAAAAAATGGCACAACCTGGCCATATATAAATTGTTTTATTTATTTATATACACACATAGACATATGCTCCTGGAACGTGATAGATCGTGTCTCCTGTTCACTGTTGTATTTGCTGGAGAAAATATAGTGTTTTCTATAGTTCATGTACTTTAACTCAATGGTTCCTGCTCTCTTTAACTATACTTTCAATTTTTCTTCTTTCAATAGAGGAACAGGAATCATTACTAAAAAGTAAATGTCCAATTAGAATTACAGAAACTAAAAATTAAAATTAAATTATAAATAAATAATAAAATTTAAAAAAATTATAGATTATTTATATTATTGCATATGAATGAACTATATGATTACATGATTGAAAATATTTAAGATATGCTTTTTGGGTATGACCACACAGAATTAGTTTGGTGGAATTCTTACTCTAGTGCTTTATTCTTTAGGAAACTTGAGTGAAAAATAATTGTAGGAAACGTGATGCTGTCTTAGTGTTCATATAAGACAGGTTTTTGTTTCAAAACTTATTTTTAATTTTTGATATGTTGTAAAAGACATACATTGCTAATGTTGACTTATTTATATCAAAATTACTATTCTTAGGTATTCACACAATAGTGAATTTAAATCAAAACCGTATCATTGGGGTATTAGTACATCCTGATAAAAATAAAGAACAGGACAAAAAAAACCCCACTTTTATATGTTCAAAGAAGCATATTTGTTTTCAAATCAAAAAAATGGAAAGGGAGAAAATGATGACTCTCCAAAAGCTTAGAAAGGAGAAAAGGATATTCTTTCATGTTTGCAAAATTGTAATATTCATTTGCTCATCAAGAATAAATAAAAACTCTACAAAGTGTATAGACATTTCACAAATAACCCATTGCTATTTTACTTAACTAACTACTGTAGACTATCTAGAGATGTGGAATTTAAAAGTAATTGTATTAAAATAGATTTTTGTCTGTGAAAATACATGTCTGTCTGAATGATTGTCAAATACTATAACACACACTATTAATGTCTCAGAAAATGACTTGAGCTCACCTTTAATATGGTGAATATGGGTAATGATGAAGTACCTATATTCAACAACAAAGATAAGAAATCTAGTAACAAAGCTTTTACCAACTCATTAGATTCTGTTCTGGTTGTGAATAGTATGCAATTTTTTTTCAGTTAGCGAAATTTGCAGTTTAAGCACCATTTCAAGATGAATACTGTTGTGGCAAATTAGAACAAACTGATTCCTCCTCCATATGACTGTGTATTCAGCACTCCAGCTATTGAGCAGGCCATCTTTTGACTTTGTTAAGATGATAACTGCTACTTGAAAAGAACTTGGGTGGTAGTGATAGATACAAGAGCTTCTTATCAACTGAAAAGAGACATTATTGGTAGGAATTCAGGTATTTTTGTAGTATTTATGAACAGAAAAAATACTTTAGATTGTAGTGTAGATTTAAGATAATTTAAGAACCTTCTCTTCCATAGACTACTCAGATGATGTTCAACTAATATAGGATGAAGTGGGATTATGATTTACCTCTCTGTGATCTATAGAACTGAAGGGGATGATTGTTTGTGCCAGCTGACCCACATGAGCACTTTATAAGTACTTATTTGAGTGGTTAAATCAATTTGTCAACTGGATCTTATTCCCAAGGTTTACTTTTGCCACAGAATACCATAATAGCTCAAAAGACAAATGAACAAGTGTCCAAAAATAATACTTTGAAGAATTGTTAGATGGAAGAAATGACAAGCTGCTTTCTCTCTTTCATCCATCCCACAATATCCAGAGCAATAACCTCTCCAGTTCTCTTTAATTCCCACTTTTTTGCTGACTTAATTTTGCAAAGAAACCTCTTGGGGCTGAATCCTACCTTGTAACTATGCAATACATAGATCTGCAGCGCATTCTGGTTTTATTTTTTTCTGTGGCTCTATTGCAATACAATTAAGATTTTGGTCTGCTTATTTTATCTCTGCCCTAGTACATTTTACATATATTTGATGAAAGGGGCTTCATCTTAATAACAGTTTATGATACAATAATCCTGTTCCTGGAAAGATTATTGCATTTGCAGATACTATAGCTAATTTTTCTGAAATAATTTTATACATAAATGAGAGAACTCAGGGTTAACTCTTAGGAAAATAGAAGATCCACAAATGCAAAAATGGGGGTTGCTTCAACTGAGGAACAGTGCCAACTGAAATTAAAGAGTAGTATTAAAATATGCAAAAGGATGCCTGTTGCCCTCCTGAGATGAACTATAGTTCTCAACATCCTTAACTATAAGTGCAATTGGCTAAGGCTAATGGGTTTAAGAACCCAACATATAGAGGGTCACATGTTCCTCATACTGGACAAAGAGGCATCTGTCTGCTTTATGAGCAATCATGTACATGGCATTTTGGATTTTTTTTTTAACAAAGTGACACCCCCACCCCCCGACTCTCCCGATTTTGGAACTGGAATGCGGAAAACATATCTGATAACTTTCACTACCACATTTCCCATCTGATTTCCCACTTGGTTTATTTAAACAGATAGAAAAATGTTTTCAGTTCATCAAGATGCTTTTGCCGTACACCGTATAGCTGTGCCACCAGGGGCCTGGTGGCGCAGCTGGCTAATAGCCTGTTATTAACATTCAGCTGCCTGCAATTACTGCAAGTTCGAATCTCATCAGGCTCAAGGTTGACTCAGCCTTCCATCCTTTCTAAGGTAGGTAAATTGAGGACCCAGTTTGTGGGGGCAATAAGCTGACTTTGTATAAATATACAAAAGTATGAAGGCTGTTGCTTAACGCATTGTAAGCCGCCCTGAGTCTCTGGAGAAGGGCGGCATATAAATCAAATTAAAAAGAAAGAAAGAAAGAAGCACCCTATTAGTTGTTCCCCGTTTTAAGGGAATAAAGGAACTAAGACAGCATTTCTAGCACTAGGCAGAGGAAGGAATCCAGGCTGCACTAAGATAGATGGCTCTGTGGTCACCATTACTGGGCCCGGTGCCTAGGGTTCCTATCATGCCTCAGTTTTCTAGTTTCTAACCCGATTGTAAATTTTTCTTCTTCAGATCCTCTTTTTTCTAAAACGATGAGAATTCTACTTCTTACTTTCTTTCTGAATTATAGATGCTTTTACTTCTTGACATAGGTTTGTAAAGCAAACTGGCTATACTTCTTCCCTCCAAGAGTTAATATTTTAACAGCTTGTCCAGCGATTCCTGCTTGAGAAATACAAAGTAATAACACAGCACCCCTGGATTCAGGTTTCAGAATGGGGGGGAGAGATGAGGATTAATTCCTATACTTGATGTTAAAGCTTGTCCGAGAGGTTTGCTTTGTGGGGAGCATTGCTAGGGCCGACTGGTCTTGCTAAATGGTTGCTAAGGCCCTGGCATTGAGGTCCAATGGAGTGGCCCACAGTCACGGTCACGGAGGGAATTACACAGCCACAAAGAAATTGTTATTCTCTGTAATCTGCTCTTTGGAGAGTGACTGGGGGAGATGGACTGGTCCCAGCATGCTGTCGGTACTGTGATCACAGAAGCGTGTTGGCTCTAGTGAACGGGTAGGGCTCACCTTCTGATCTGGGGGATACCAGTGCTGCTGGTACTAATCTGCTTTCTCAGCAATTTTGCTCCTCTGACACAACGGTGTTTACTTGTTTGAACATCTCCTGGGACTCTATTTCACCTATTGTGTGGTCTTTATCCCCACCCCCCCACCCCCATGGAGCTTTAGCCCAGATTACAGATGGAATTAGGCCTCTGGCTCGGGTGCCCCAGAAAGACTGATATGGGATCAAGGAGCAGAAAGTAACAAAATAACTGGGGGGGGGGGTCGTTGCTTTAGGGAGTAGAGGCTGTATTGTCCCATGAAGCAAGGGCCAGTGCACTAGTCTGAAAAGGCGTTCAGTGCTTTGTGTCCAATTCTGATTAGACTGTTAGGGAGGAGGAGGAGAAGGGCTGGGAACATGGGAGTCTTTAGTGGCTGAATGAGCTTCATTGGATGCCGTTGTCTGAATGTTAGTGAGAATTGTGGCAGCCTGGCTTTCTCTTGTAAAGGAGATTTGGGGAGGGGGAGGACAGATGGGACATGTTGGTTCTCAATTAGGAACATGCATTAATTAATCAGAGAACCCTGTGCCAGACGGACCTTTTAAGGAACCTACTCAGCTATCTTTATCCCAAATCCCCTGTTCCTTCAATTCATTTGTTTTGCATATTCTTTTGGTCTACCTCAACTTTTTATAGTGTTGCATTTGCCTCGTGGCATGTAAAACCTAAAATGAATCCTATGTCTGATGATGATGATGATGATGATGATGATAATAATAATAATTTCTAGGGAAGAACTTGAGTATATGAAGGAAAACACTAGCTAAAGAACTGGCAGCTGTGATTTCACATTGTTGTGATCTGTGATAATAATAATAACATTAAGATTAAACATTTGAAATAAATCTTCAGGTTCTGCAACTAACACTATGCTTTTTTTCATTGTACAGGTAATCCTTGATTTACAACCATTTGTTCAGTAACCACTTGTAATTACCGCAGTACTGAACAAAGAGATGACTAGTCCCCAAAAGTTCTGGCCATTGCTGTGTCCGTGATCACATGTACAAAATTTGGGCACTTGACAACCAATTCAGATTTACATCCTTTGGTTATGTGACTGCCATTTGTGATGTTCTCTGCTGGCTTCCCACAATTAAAGTCAATGGGGAAGCCAGCAGAGAAGGTTGCTAGTTGGCTGGGTAAGACATTTATTTATTTATTTATTTATTTATTTATGTATGTATGTATGTATGTATGTATGTATGTATGTCATATTTCTATGCCGCCCACTCTCCGAGGACTCTGGGCGGCTTACACCAAAGACAGTATACTAAATAGCATATTGCCCCCTAAAAATTTGGGTCCTCATTTTACCCACCCCGGAAGGATGGAAGGCTGAGTCAACCTTGAGCCGGTGAGATTTGATCCGCTGATCTGCTGAACTAGCAGTCAGCTGAAGTAGCTGCAGTACTGCACTCTAACCACTGCGTCACCTCAGCTCTTCCCTGCCCCACTGGCCTTTCTTTGTTTCCACTTACACACCTTTGCTCAGTGCACAAATCTACTGTTCCCTAGACCTCTCTATACTAACAGGTACCTTATGTCCTCCTTCTTTCGCTTTTGTTAGCTCACATACATCCTCCACCTTCCTTCCCGGGCCTGCCTAAACTCACACACACCTGTGCCTTTTTCCTCAGCCTCCCTGTGCTTGCACCACACAACAGCATCTCCTCCCCCATCTCACATGTGGCCTGTGCCATGTCTCCCAGGGCCTCCCCACCTACTTGTAGCACTCCTGTGCTCCTTACCTGAGACTCCCACTGCTTCCCACTTAATGATCCACATACAACAACCAGGACTGACTGGATTGCTATCGCTGAGTAATGTGGTTGTGTGATTGCACTTTACATTGCATTGCTTAGCAATACCAATCTTGGTCCCAATTGCTATTGTAACTCAAGGACTACCTGTAACTCTGCAGAGAAAAAAAGCTCTAAAAAATTCTGCAAACTTGAGCAGTGATTATGGAATTGATTATTTGTGCCAAAATAGCTTTTCAGTGAATTATTAGAAATCCTCAATGATCTTTTCCATTATATACAGCAGGAGGACAATGGAAGGGAATTAATACTATTGATGACTTTGTTCCTTCCAATGTTACCTGCATTATTTCTTGCAACCATTCTAAAATCAATACTCATGCAGGGTTATAAAAAAGAAAAGCTTGCTTAGGTCCCTCAAAATTCAAGTGTCATAAGTGTCTGCATAGTTTCCTTAGGAATGTTCAATTTGGGGAATTGGGAGGAAAACAGCAAATACTGGTATTTCTGTTGTCAATATTACATGTAAGAAATAGACTGAAGAAAAAAATTTTCTGAGAATATAGGATATTTAGAGTTAACAGACTATATATCTGACCTTGACCAGAGTGACTATATTTAAAAATGCATGGGAAGGAGAAAAATTTGAAGAAAATAGACCTCTAAAATAAGATTTCTTTTCAGTTTTAAACTCTTAATATACATATCGTCAGTGACTTCCAGTCATAATATATAGTAAATTTGATTTCTCCTTGTGTTGGTATTGATAGATAAAAGGGTTGGTTGCATTTATGCCTTGTTCTTAAGACTATTAACACAATAGTGGTGAATCTAGATGTTTCCAGCATGTGTTAGATTTTATGTAGCAAATAAATGTACCTTAAATCTATCAGGGAAATTTTTTAAATGAGTAGTTATTTGTTGAAAATTATTATCCTTAGTAAATATTATTTTCTGTTTCTTTTTTTTAATTTTTATACTGCCCTTCTCCCGGAGGACTCAGGGTGGTGTACAGCCAGAGATAAAACCCACAACAATATAAAAGTTAAAAGACGAATTAAAAATATTAAATAATTTGGCCGAAAAAGCTAAAATAAAGACAACCCATTAAAATAGCATTAGGCCAGCCCTGCTTGGTGAAACAATAGCGTTTGAGGGCGCGGCGAAAGGTGCGACGGTCGGGAATCCTATGAATCTCTGGGGGCAGCTCATTCCAGAGGGCAGGTGCCCCCATAGAGAAGGCTCTCTCCCCCTGGGGGTCGCCAGTCGACATTGTTTGACCGACGGCACCCTGAGGAGTCCTTCTCTGTGGGAGTGTACTGGTCGATGGGAGGCTATCGGTGGCAGAAGGCGGTCTCGTAAGTACCCGGGTCCTAAGCCATGGAGCGCTTTAAAGGTGGCGACCAACACCTTGAATCGCACCCGGAAGACCACCGGGAGCCAGTGCAGCTCGCGCAGGAGCGGTGTTACATGGGAGCATCGAGTCGTTCCCATAATCACCATAATGTTTCTGCTGCACAGCATTCCATTCACTCAATAAATGTTCTCCCTAGTCCAGAGGCAGCATATTGGCATGGGTACATGTGGCAGCAGAAAACTTGGAATATAATATAAATATCCAAAAGAATTGTACTTCTCACACACATGGACTATCAGTTACAATAAATAATACTTTCCTTTGATTCTCTATCTACTGTATTTTCTAAATTTAACAAATCAGTGGAACTATATAAATAGTACTTGTGCTTGCTCTTCATAAAGGAGGCTTAAAGCCTGAATAGTGCTAGAAACAGAACTGAGTAATGGCTTTTATAATTTTAAACTGAAAATGAATAATACTAGTTTAACCTGATATATTTTTTACAACTAGTGATTGATATTTTTTTCCCCTAATCCTCACTTATTTGGCCTTATTCTATTTCTTTATTGGTATTGAAAATCTATGTGAAGATAAAAACCTCGGGTAATAGCCATAGAATATAGTTAGTAAGCACTGGAGTTTAATTTTTGTTTGTTTCTCTCCTCAGTGGGCAGCTGATCACCTGTCTAGGAACAGATTTCCACCGAGGAGCTGGAGTCTTGGATGTTTTCTATGAAACACCTTCAACTTTGCTCTCTTGTGGATATGATACCTACATAAGATACTGGGATTTAAGAACAAGCACCAAGTTAGTTTGGAACCTTGCTTTATTTTATTTTTTTTAAATTGGAAATACTTATTTGATAACTGTTTCAAGATGACTTGTTAACAGTCCACATTAGTCACAAGAACTTCTTTGTTTGTTTGTTACCTTCAAGTCAAAATAGACCCCTGATACCTGCCTGGGACAAGCCTCTACAGTTTCCTTGACATTTTTGAAAGTATTTCCGATTGCCCCCTTCCTAGGGATAAGAGAGAATGCCTGGCCTAAAAGTTACCCAACTGCTTTATGATTAATGCGAGTCTGGAATTCAGTCTCCCTGTTTCTAGCCTGATGCCTTAACCACTGCAAACTGGCAGTGACACAAGAACTGACAAACAGTATTTAGTAAAAAATATTCTAACATTATCTCACAGTATTTTGTTTACCATCAATTTCCCAGGGAATGTGTGAAGAAATGGGAAGAACCACATGACAGTGCCCTATATTGCATTAGAAGCAATGGAAATCATATGATTGCAAGTGGCTCCTCTTATTATGGAGTGGTACGTCTGTGGGACAAACGACAAACAAGATGCTTGCAGGTGAGGCATCATCACCATGTTCCCAAAAGTTGATTATGAAGAGAACTGCCTAACAGAGTCTAAGTAGGATAGGGTGTTCTTTTGCTTATCCCTAATGCTTTTCAAATAAACATGATGGATAGAATGGTAGATTTGGGCAGAGATGTGAGTTAAGTATTCACTAGCATGAATAATGAAACCCATGAATGTGGATTTGGATAATAACAAGTAGACCTAACTTGCAAGTGCAGCTGGAATTCCCATTGCTAAACAATGCAGTCATAAAGTGTAATTCCATTGATTAGCAATGGCAATCTCTGCACTGTCAGCTGCCATCATTAACTGAATCCCATGGTCATTAAATGAGTTAACATCCTACTGGCTTCCCATAACCAAGGCAATGATGAAGTTGGCAAGAAGTTGGAAGTCACAGGTGGCTTGCAAGCAGGCTGTCAGGCAGGCAGGTGAGTCATGGCAAGGATGCACAAGGGTGTGAGGGGTGCAGCAAGGCTTGAGGAGGGCATGTGAGGGTGTGAAGAAGGTGCAGTGAGGCTCAGGGAGAGTGGGGCTGGGGCTGGGGCGGGTCTACAGAGGTGCTTGAGGCAGTAAGCTTAGAGAAGGAGTGCAGCACAAGCCCAAAAGGACTGAAGGAGGGTGCATGGGTAGGAGAAATTTACTCCAGCATCTTGTAACCTTCCATGCCAACTTCCCCACTGATTTTCTAGAGAAGCTAGCAGAGAAGGTTGCAAATGGTGTTCCTATGGTTGCGGGTGCTGTAGCCAATCATGTGAGCCAGTTGTCAGGTGCCCAAATCATGATCACATGACTGCAGGGGTGCTAGGATGGACACAACTCTGAGAACCAGTCATAGCTACAACTGATCAGCACCATCATAAGTTTGAACAGTTGCTGAACAAATAGTATTGTTGAAGACTTCCTAAAACAGTGTATTCTTATTCAATGTAGCGCCAGAAATATTAGTAAAGATCCTAGCAGGGGTGCTAGGATGGACACAACTCTGAGAACCAGTCATAGCTACAACTGATCAGCACCATCATAAGTTTGAACAGTTGCTGAACAAATAGTATTGTTGAAGACTTCCTAAAACAGTGTATTCTTATTCAATGTAGCGCCAGAAATATTAGTAAAGATGTTTATAGTTATGATTGCTATTGCTTTGAGCTAATTTTATTCAGGAAATGGATTACTAATATATGCTGACTGTTGCCTTAGCCCTGTTTTAATACTTATTTGCAGTAGAAAAGGATTACAAAATTTGCAATAGATGCAGGTTTACAAAATTGAATTGTGAAGATACTACATGATTATCATGTTTGACTCTATTAAAAGTTTAAATAGTTTACCTAGAAGTATTTTTCTTACTGCTTTTGCAGAGTTTCTCCTTGTCATCACCTATCAGCAGTCCCGTATATTGTCTACGTTTCAGCACCACTCATCTCTATGCGACATTGGCATCGGCGTTGTATGTCCTTGATTTCACTACCTCTTAACACTGATATGCTTGGACTTCAGACGTGACAGTCAGCTCAGGGAGCACAAAGAAAGTGTAACATCTTTGAGACAATAAAACAGCAGTTGGTAAAGAAGATCCCATTTCTGCCTTCTGGTGTCAGTAAAATCTAATGTATCTTTCCAACCAATATTTTCTACACTTTTGATTTGGTTACTTTTCTTATTCCTAGAAAGGCAAAGCTCAGTAAGTCTTAGGATATGCATATTCCAGCATAGTTTGGGCTTCTGAATGTTTCATGTTCATATATTTCATTATAATTTAATTGAAGAGAAAGCAACTATATCTGGACAGTGAAGTAAAAGAAAATACTTTATTTCTGCTTTACTGACATCCAGACTTTTTCATGAATAAATATTGGGCTATAAGATTGAAAACTCAGTTGGCTCTCTATAAATTAAATCAAGTATAAATATTATTGTTTGGCACCATATAAGAACTGCTTTATTGGATCAATGCTGACAGCCCGGGTATTGAATAAATTATTGAAGTAGCATACAAAAAGTATCTTTGATTTCAAAAAGTAATTGAAGTCACAGTACATTTGACTGGATGGCTTTTATTCAGTACGATTGACTTTACTTATCTATGACATACACAGCAAGCTGAGAATAAATATTCCTGAAAAATTATCACAATTGTGAAGATAAAGGAGGATTTTTTTACTTAATACTTGAAAAAACATCTAGCCATGCATAATTCTGAGAGAAGATGCAAAAACATGGGGTGGTATCCTGGCTTCCGTCATCACTCTCATCAAACATCTGTATTTATAAATGGAATACCATGAATACTAATACTTGTTTTTTCTAAAGACAGTGTTCTGTAAACCCTAGTGTTTCTGAACAGTGCATCCCCCTTCTTGTACATATGAGTTTAAATAGGATATTCTGTTTAAGGTAAGAATATAATCAAATATGAAATTATTAGGGGACTCAAAAGTTTGCAGACACACTAAAAATAAAAAGGCAATATGAAAATATGTGAATGGAATAGATATTGGCTGGCCAAAACAGCCAACAGGAATGCCCCCACATCTTACTTTTTATTCTAATTGCAATTATTACTTTGTTAAATGGTGAAGTCTGTGTAAAACAGACCTGTATTCTGTTTGTAGAATTGATTGAAAAAATGTCTGAAACACAAACATTTATTTCATTAATGTCTGATATATAAATCAGTGTAATTGAGACAAAAGGAAATTTTTTTAGTATGACAAATCAAGAAAATTGGAATATAAACTCTGAATATTCTTCCATACATGAAGGATTGGGAAACAAGGACAACATCATGAAAATCTATTTTAAAACAAAATATTTGGAAAGGTTTATCACTGTCCATGATTCAAATTCTAGTATGCTGTAACAAATAAACCTCGTAGGGCCTCAGTATAAATAATAAAAATGTAAGACAAGTCACGTACTATGGTATAAAAAGTGACTATGTAATTGTGTAAACAAACTTTAAAAGCAGATATTAGGTGGTGGCACTGAGATTGACTTAGGGATTTCCAGGTATGGCAGTGTTGACAGTGACAGAAATGGAACAGAACTTTTGAGTTATTCTTGACCTCCCAGCCTTAAAGCAACAGGGAAGATCGTGGTACTGTATTGGAGGGAAACTAGTTTGATGGGACTAGATTTGAAATTCCCAGGAAGGCCCTTCTCCATTAAGTGGCCAGATTGAAGGGCTTCAGTGAACTGGCAGAAGGTGGGGATTTTAGGTCTCTGATTATTTACACAAAGCAACCATTGTGGTGCCTAAGAATGGCCAGCTGGCAGAAAACAGAATGTGATGCATTCAGGTTGCTGGCAGTTGGGCAAGGGGTCTTGGCATCATACCTAAGAGTAGTGCAGTTTTGCTAGGCCTAAGGTGGTGAGTGTAGTTTCCTGGGGAACTCCTATGCTACCAATGTTTTGGATGCACTTGCTGGTAATATCCTGCTGTTGCAGTGTATGTGGGAAATTTATTCTCCAGTAACTAGAATGGGCAGTCCCTCAGGTGATAGGCAAGTGGAATGAATGAATACTGATTCCCAGTAAGGGAAGGATCAGAGAGATTAAGAGATAGTACCCAGGACAATGGGAGAAAGTCTGTGTACATTTACTTCTCCTCATAGGGGTATACTAGATGATTAGATAGTCCTCATTTAGCAACCACAGTTGGAATCAACAATCTTATTTTAAACAAAGTGGTCACTATGTTTAAGTGAACTAAGTGATTAGAGGTTTGGCCCAGTGGTTTGCCAGGCTGCTGACTCCATGGGTAGATTGGTTAACAGGTAAAGTTTTAGTTTGGGAGTTGGGCTCATACCAGCTCTTACATGAGGTGAGCAAACTGTGTGGAATGGAAGTATAGCTGCTACATCCTGGCAATGTTGGGCCATAATATGGTGCAGATATCATGCTGACCATTTCATGGTATTATGGGCTTGTCCACGTATAGCACCTAGTTTTTGCTTTGGACCACTTTGATCTGGATACGGAGAGTATGACTATTACTCCCTTGTCATGGTCAGATCACTTCCTGGTCTAGCATAAATTGATGGCTACCCATGACTTCCAAGGTGATGCCCATTCAGAGGATCCACTCCAGGCACTTTTGGATCTGGGTAGTTTGTGGTGGGTACTTGATTTTCCCAAAGATGTGATGTGTGAGTCTACCAAGTGCCTGTTTTGCTACTCTCAACATAGGCAACAAGCCCTCATGAGCCCTCAGTGAAACCGCTTCTAAGCAGCTGCTGTTGGTCTTATCTTTGGTGGCTGATGGGTTTTGGATTGCCAGCAGGAGTTGAGGCAGCAGTGCCCAGAGAGTACATGGAGGAGTATCAAGAATGAAATTGAGCACAATTATGTGCCCAGATTTGAGCCTGCCCCACAAATATAAGAGAATAAAGCATTCCTACTTCTCTCTTGTTACATTGGCATGTTGTCATCCAGAAGCTCTTTGCAGAATGGTTAATTCCCTTTGGAGAAGGAGCCAGTTGCAAGAGTGAATGTGGTGACCAGTCAGCATAACGTTTTGCCATAGGTTTGTTCAGATTCTCTTGACTGCTTTGGTATTGTCTAGCGATTTGATTGGAATGTCTTGTCAGGTTAACTGGGATTCTCTACATGCTCTCCACGATACCCTCTGTTAACTATGGTCTGTCCCTCTGTCCCTCACAGCTGCTTCAGCTATTTATTTATATCAATGTAGACTCCAATTGATTCTGGGCAATACAACAAATATGTAATGCAAAAAGAGACATAGCAATAAACAAAGTCAACAATGTGTACCATACACCTAACAAGGGGATCCAATCACCCTAGTTCAAAGCTTGGGAGCACAGCCAAGTCATTAAGGCCTGCCAGAATGCCACCAGGATGGAAGCCCTCTAGATCTCAAGAGGAACCACATTCTGGAATGCAGGTGCCATGACAGAAGACATGATCCTGAGGTTCCAATATGGTTAATGAAGGCCCCCATTGGTTGATCAAAGGAACATGTAGTACATTAACTTTGCTGGATTGAATCTGCTGGGTCGATACCTTAGTCCCTCCAGTAACAAGCACATTGAATTGCACCTAGAAACAAACGTAACCAGTGCAGCTTGGAAAGCATGGGTGCCACTGCCACATGGCCATACTGAGGATAGTTAAGAGTGCGTGGGCCTTATTCCCTGGATCTGGAAGATTACCAATGCCTCCTTACCAGAATGGGTGCCGCTGGGAGCCATAAAGAGACTCTGATATATTCCCTCCTTAAGAGGCCCTTTTTGGAATTTTGCATTTTCCAGTTGGTTTTATTTTCGGTTTTTAGATATTATTCCATTGCAAATTTTAATGTTCGTAATCTGCCAAGAGTTCTGTAGAATTGTGGCAGGGTATAAATGAAATGATGAATGAACCCCGTTCAGCACAATTATTTAATAAAAATACAGACAATGCACTTCAAAACTCTTGACTACTGTGTCTTGCAGTCTCCTTCCCCATTATTAGCAGCTTTGATCTTCTTTAGTTCTTTTTGCAGTTCCTCTTCTGCAGCTAGTATTTCTGTTGGCTTTTGATACTATAGGAAAGAAAATAGCCTGAATCTCTGTTAGAGCAAACAGAAATGCTATTAACAAAGTGCCTCATTTGCAAAATTGAAAAAAAGAAGCGAAATCATTGGTATGTCATGCTCTCAGATTCATCTTTTTCAGCCATTTAAGATATAAAACCTAGAACATAAGGCTGTATCACAAACATATTCACTGTAATACAAATTTTTAGTTCACACATTGAAATCTGCCTTATTGTATTTTTTTCTGCTACAGAGTGAAATGTCCAATGGCAGAGTGTGCACTTGAACTTTTCCAATTGTTCATTGGATACCTCCCTGTTCTCTGAAGAAAGTATAAGTATTACAAATAAAAAAGACAATTATTTCAGGTTAGAAAGAAAAATGCTTATTATTGATTTATTGAGTTATTTTTAAGACTTTGAAGCAGAAATAGTAGTGTGAGGTTTTTTTTTTTTTTATCATAAGCCTTATTGGTATAATTTTTAATTCTTAACTTTCATCCAAAGGCAATTTTCCTCCATGTGTGTTACCTCAACTTTTATACAGTTGGTCCTTAACTTACGACCACAATGGAACCCAAAATTTCCATTGCAAAGAAAGCCAGTTGTTAAGTGAGCTGTGTCCCATCTTATGACCTTTTCTGTCACAGTTGTTAAGCAAATCACTACAGATATTAAGTGAATTAGGTTTTCCCCTTTGACTTTGCTTGTTGGAAGCCAGCTGGGAAGGTTACAAATGGTGATCACATGACCTCGGGACAGTGCAGCTGTCATAAATACATGCCAGTTGTCAAGCCCCTGAATTTTGATCATGTGACCATGGGGATTCTGCAACCGTTGTAAGTATGAAACCCAGTCATAAGCCACTTCTTTCAGTGCTATTGTAATTTTGAGAAGTCATTAAATGAATGGTTGTAAGTTGAAGACTATCTGTAAAGGCAAAAGAGGACTGAAAACAGTAATATGCTAACGGTGTCAGATTAGCTTTATGAGAACTTACTGTGATGATCAATGTATTGTTGGCATGAGTAAAACTCAAAGCTGTGCTGTCCAAAGGAAGTTGGAATCTGTCCAAATCAGGAATAGTGAATTTCTTGTAGTATCTGAAAGTAAATATGGACATGAAATAAAGACTATTCATTTCTTCACTTGTGGAAGATAAAGAATACCAAAATTATGTTTTTATATGAAAGAAATTTCAGGATTGTTCCAAGAGTTAGAAGCTGAGTATCTTTCATTCAAGGCTACAAGATTCCACTAAGAATTATTTTTATTATAGTAAAATACATAAATAAACTAATTGAGTTATATTTAAAAATCTGACTGAACATAGGTCACTATTAATTTTGATCAGAAGGTTTTGTTTTTAAATGCAGCCATATACTAAAAACTACAGTAGCAAGGATCAATCATCCTTTCTTAGAAAAGAGAGGAAGGAAGGAAGGAAGCAGTGGCAACCATTTCCAAAAATCTTGCCAAGAAAACTAATCCAGTCATCAGGAATTAACCCTGACTTAAAGGCACAAAAAATGGGCTTCCCAAACTCTGGGATACTTACTAAACAAATCATTATCATAAGGATAAGTGTTAGATAGGCTACCTTAACAGTTTGAATGTTACTTTAGTTTTGATCACCTTGATTATGCATAGTGCCTACATTCTCATATTTATCAGGCACTTAAAGTGATCCATCTTCTGCTATTTTCAATTTAATTTAAGATGGAAGGCCAATATGCTTTCTCCCCACGAAGCATGACTGCCATTTAGTTCCTTTGTGAGCTGGAACTCATCCTTTATGAATTATACTCCATAATTGATGCATGTTTGGTGCCCCAAAATGAACAGGATGTCAAACCTATGAGCAAACCTTTTCAATTAAGTTAGTTTTGTTCAGAGGTTGATTGGTTGAACTAGTGCTACACAAACCACAAACCCTTTATTTTCCAAGTCCTGCTGAAAATGCACACAAAGACCAACCAGCCAGGGCTAACTTTGCCTGCTAAAGAAGAATGTTACCCCAGGGCTTGGAGGCTTTTGCTTATATTTGGGAAAGGTGGCAGACATGGATAATAATGGAGATGTCAAAGGTTAAACAGCAAAGATTAGATGAACACAAAGGACAAGTTAAGGAAGTGTTAAGTTCTTACTGATTGAGACAATAAAAAAGCAACTCCCCAAAGTAGTCCAGTGTTTCAAAGAGCCTATGAAGTCCACACTGAGAACACCAACTTTATCCCCCCCCCCCTCAACCAATAGGGCTGAGGCAGTGGGAAAAATACCTGGTCTGAGCTCCAAGTAAAATCTGTGAAAGATCAAAGGAAAATAGATCTGCTGTTTTGCCTCTTCCAGCATAATGTTAACTGCTACCTTGTCCTGCAATAATTGAATCTGCTGTAGCCAAGGAGGCTTTGCTTGTTTGTTTGGAAGTCTGCTTTAATGGATTTGTTTTACAGCAAGAAGACTGAATCAAATCCCACTTCAGCAGCCTTTTGCTGTGGCTAGAGGGGGCATTGTTGAATGAGTAGAAGTAGGTGGCAATATTTTCTTTTTAAGATCCTTTGGGGAGCTATCTTCTCTTCCACATTTACCATTGCAGAGGAGCCATTAAGTAATTCCAGGTTTCTTTTGTTATATCTCCTGGGAAAAGCTACATCTGCTAAAATTCTAATTGTCATAAGCATTACGCCATTGTCCTCCCTTTTCCTAAAGCCAGGGTAAACAGCTTTCTCAGGATTGTAGGCCCCATCTTGCTTTTCCTACCAGCTGAAGATGGCATCAGAGGAAGGGGCAGAGCCACATTTTCAACCTATACTTTATTTGTATCCTGAATCGCTGACTCTCACCCTAAAATCCTACTGCTTTAATATGACAGTAAATGGCTGAATTTAAGTGATACAATTTTGGATGAGTTTGAGAGGAATTTAAAAGTGGGATATTTTTGGTGATTTGTTACCTAGAATTTCCGTTCTATTTTCATCTTTATCCTTAAGGGAAAAATAGAGACAAATGTTGCTAAAAATTAGTAATTTTGATAACCATTTTAGTAATATATCTTAGGAGCTGGGGGAAGTACATGCAGCTTCCCATTCCTGCCATAAAGGACTAACTAGAATTTCTCACATGATCAAGTCACAAGCACTAATGGGAACTGAACATTATGTAATATGGGGATTGGGAACCTGTGGGCTGGTCCCAGGTGGAAGTGGGAAGAGGTTGCCTCAGATACATCAGCAGTCCCGCACAGGGAGGGAAAAAAATAATATTGTTAGACATGTCTGGAAAAAAGAGAACATGTCCAGCAGTTTAGCAATAGGTAGAAATCTCCAAGTTCTCATGTAGACTTCATAAAATCCCAGTTTCGATAAAACAATAGAATAATTTATGATATTAAAATGCAGACATACATGCACTGCTTCTGTTGTTTTAGCAAAAAGGACAAGTATCTGAATGGAAGTTATTTTATCTTCTGCCTTCCTCACAATAAAGAACATGCTACAATGAATAATGGTACCTAATAGGAAAATCACAAAAGTCTACATAATCCAAGTTCTATAAAGAACCTAGCAGTTTTGTGGTGGAGCAATTTTTGTTGTAACGCAAAATAAATGAAAAATGTGTATTCCTCTAATAGAAGCCAATTCCACTTCCTGAAGCTAATAATTGAAATGTTTTATTAAAGACCTCAAATTACTGAAAGGCATGAAATACTCTTTGAGACATTAACTTTGTTCCACATCTGGGTGCTAGGTTAGTTTTTCTTGTTACAACACTTGCATTACAAATAGAACTCGGGGGCTTGATTTTAGCTAGTAATGATTTCTTCCTCTGTTTTTGACTGGATATTTAGGTGACAATTTTCTTTCTGACTTCCAAAATGTCAGTAAACTGCACCAAAAGTAGCATTTTTAGCTACACCTTATGCAGATATCCATTGTTAATGGTTTAGCCTGTGAATTCAGCCAATTATTTAGCTTTCCAGAGTTGCCTTATCAGTAAGAGGGAAAGCATATAAATTTAATAAATATATTTCCATTTAACCAATAAATCATAGTTAAACCATGGCTAAGATAAATATGTGATTGAACAAAGTCTTTTGTTCTACCACCGACCAGCCAGAACAAATCATGTAAAAGCTGTTTGTTGCAGTATTAATCCAACTTTTCCTGGTTTCTTTGGTAGACAGAATAATTGAATTTTACTTTAGAATTTTTACTCAATCATGTCTGGAATTTCCAACAAGCAAAGCAAGCAAATGTAAAATGTCAGTGCTAATTAAGGTATCCATTCCCCACCCCCCAAAAAACTATATAATGGCTTGTATTTTATATGTTAGGAACAATAGCATCATTGCTTCTGAACGGTCCAAAACATATTGGACTGTCTAAAATACACTGGGCTACTAAACAGTAAATGATCTGTTATTGGATCTGCTAAGTGGTTAATACGGTATCTTCTTTTTAGTATTAGCTGACAGCCTCAAGGGAGATATGAAAGAAATGAGTTTATCTTATTCTTTGCCTATCAGCAACTAATTTAGAGCTACTTATTACTATACCCTGAGTTTTTATTTAAATATATCTAACATTTGTCATAAATTTGTTTAGTTCTTTTTAAAAGGCATCTTATTAGTAAACGCAGTCTATGTCATAACAGTAAAATTTATGCTTGTGTATATGCAAGAGAACTCTTAATCTACTACAAGTCAAAATCATAGATGATCCTGATTTAAAATGAGACTCTGCAGAAGGCCGAGCATATTTAAGGATTGCTCAAATCAGCAAATACTAAATAATATTCCTACCTATCAAGAGGAAATCCACTGAACTTCAGGAACCTGATTCTGTACCTGCCACTTCCAGTGAGATAAAAAGATGCTAAGTAGAATGACCCATAAGGTTAATGTAGTCTGGCCTTTATTGTGAAATGTTTGACAAGTCCTGACCATGTCTCTAGTTTTTTATTGTCATTGATTAATTATACTCTTTGCCCTCAGAAGAACTTTAGCCTAACATAAATGGTTAAATAGAAAATAGAAGTTCTTGCCAACAGCACCACCTCTGGGTAAATATTAGGGATTGCATAAAAATGGAAAGAGTAGGAAAAACAAATGCTCTTTGTTCCAGGACTATACTATAGCTTGATTCATACATAAAATTAAGACATATCAATGTTTTATTTAGCATTGCATTCAAACCTATCTATTAGGGATATGTGCAAAATACAATACAATGGCTTGTTCAAAAATAATACTCTTCATAGTGTTATGTGTGAATACTACAAAAAGCTCAGATTATGCGTTGTTGGTTTGTCAATTGAAAATGCACTGACGATGTCTCCTCAAATGATGACAAAACGTTCGCAACCAAATTGCCAAGCTCAGAGCTCAAATCAACACCCCAGCTACCAAACTGAGCTACTAATATTCAAGTACATGTCAGCTCAGATTATTTTGCTAAAACAATATAACTGTTCTAACAATACAACTGTTAGGAAAAGAAAAATTCAGAATATTACAATAGAAAACTAACATCATTTCCACATCCTACAAGCTATCCGCAAATACACCCAAATTTATCCCACCATGTTTACTGACTTCTTATTTGTGGTGTGAACCACACAGCAACGCTGATCCTTTTCTACTGAAACACTGTAGACATCCTTAGGATATGGCAGGTTTCGGATCCGCCACTGGAAACTGCTTTTGGTGTCTTTTCGCATAAAGACAGGCTAAAGAAAAGAGAAATGGAATTCAGCCCAGTGTTGTTCAGTTCAACTAGACAGCAGCTGTAATAACTGTACTACAACAATATGAATAGGAATTGCCAAAATTATGTGTGCAAGTGTTGGATTCTTACCATTTCATAAAAGACTGCAATCAAGCAAAAATCCATTCAATAAATAATTACATTCAAGACACAGAACACCCTTCATACAAATATATGGGATAATTCAGATATTCATACATACATGAAACATATATACTTCAACTGGATACTGAATGAAATGGAATTATTTTGTTCCAGATAGAAGGGAGTGTACAAGGAGAAAGAGACCAAGAACCCACAATCTATGGGTTGATATACATACACATTTGACAAAACCATGAGAATTAGGTGATGGCATAAGGGATAGCACACTTTGGCAGCAGAGTAATGGCACAAGGGAAAAAACTGCCCCTGTATCTAGGCATGCAAAACCATCCTGAGGGAAGGAGCTGAAATGGTTTGTGTCCAGGATGTAAGAGGTCTGCAGATATTTTCTCAGCCCTCCTGATCCGCGCAATATACAGGTCTTCTATAGAAAGCAGGCTGGTTGCAATTATTCTTTCTGCAGTCTTGACTATGCGTTGGACTCTGTTCCTGTCCTGTTTGGTTGCTGTACCACACCAGATAGTTATAGATTCAATAATTCCTCTGTAAAACTGCATCAGCAGCTCCCGGGCAGTCTGAATTTTCTAAGTTTATGCAGGAAGAACATTTGAAAGAGATCCTAACTTTAATGCAGAATCATAATACAGAGCATAAACCTTTTATAAAAATATTATTTAGCTCTTGGCATTTTTGGCTAAATTATAATCTGTGTCATGGAATAAATTGTCAGTGGAATTAAGCACGCCTCTTCATTACAATTTAGGAAAGAGCTGAAAACATATTTACTACCCAAGGGCTTACAATGTAACTGTTTTAGCTGATGTGTTTTATATGTGTTATGCTTTATACATGTTTTTATAAATGCTTTATTGTACTTTGGAAGCTACCCAAATTGCCCAGAGCCATAAAAAGATTGGAGAGCATTTACATTCCCTAAAGCAATCAATATACCACACTAGTGTTTCTCAAACTCAGCAACTTTAAGATGTGTGGACTTCAACTCCCAGAATTCCCCAGCCACACATTTTTAAATTGCTGAGGTTGAGAAACATGACACTACACTATATCTGGAAGCACACATGATTTAATGAATGGCTACCAATGTAGTTCTAAAGCAGAGTTATCCAACCTTTTTGGCTTTGGGGCCCAGCAGGGTGGGAGGGCATGTTCCACCCGAGCGGCAGGCAAGCGCACAGCTCCATTTGTGTGAGCAGCGGGTACGTGCGCCCGCCGCTTGTGCAAATGGAGCATGCACACGGTTGCCTGCTGCTTTTAACTAGCTCAAATACACCTAGTGACCTTCCATGACTAAGAATGGCCTTGAACATGAGGCTCTCATAAAGGAGCCATATTAAACTTTTCATATTTACAAAAATGTCTTCATGAAATGTTAATTCAGCTCTTTTTGACCATAGTGAACTTTCAATTGTAATTCCTCTATTTAAATTACACTGAAATTTAAAGTATGGTTGCTATCTCTTAGTTCAATTTTTGTCATAAGAATGTTGTGAGGAAAAATCCGAAGAAGCAAATGCTTCATAAGTTGAGTTGAACTCCTTGTAGGAATGGCATGATAACACATTTAACAAATAAACCTTTACAGATCGGAAAAAGACAGAGACAAAGTAGAAAGGAAGAGCATAATGGACATTTTTACTGTTATGGATTATTCATGCAGAAAGAAAACCTTACATACTATTTTCTAAATGAAAAAAAAATCAAGGTAGAAAAATTGGATAAAGTATATTTTCTCTAATATCAAATGCTGAGATACAAATATTGTATTTACATTGGTATTGCTCTCCTTTATGAACTCGCGATCCAGTGCTCCTGCTGCAAGCAATGTGGGTTCTCCGACTTCAACCTCCCAATTGCCATGTGCACCCAGGGCATTCTTCTCTCTCCATTTTCTTACTGCATAGAAAGGACAAGGTTAAAGAAAAAAAATGAGATCTTTATTTTTTCAGGAAAAAAGTCCCAAATAGGATATTAAGAAATTAGCAGCTGATTGCTATATAACAAATTAAGTCAAATACTTTTGAATTCCATTTATTTTTAATTATGCCTCTTTCCTTTTGCAGAAACAGAATACTGGTGGGTTCTTGGCTTGTGATCATTCATTTAGTGGCCATTCAAACTTGCAATAGTATTGAGTAAGGGGGACTTATATGACCTCAGAGTTTCAGCTGTTTGCAGCATCCTCACAGTCACATGATCACGATATGGGTATTCAGTACCCAGATCATGATTCCAATATTGCACTGAGCTGCAGTCACATGATCATACTTTCCAACACTCCCTGTTGGTTTTCCATAAGCAAAATCAATGAAGAAATTGGCAGGAAATCAGAAATTGTGGTCACATGCGATCCTTGCTTAACTTCCTAATGGTCCTCACTTATCAACAACAATGTGAACTGCTAGGGCTCTCATTGATAAGCAATGCTATCCCATGATGTCACATTTTATCACCATGTCACTTAGCAGCAGTAGTTCTGGTCCAATTGCTGTTGTAACCCAAGGACTACTTGTAGACTTTTTTTTACATATTAATAACATGAACATGTGTTAAAAGAGCATTTAAAACTGCTGGCTTTGAGCTTCAGATTATGCAATTTACTAGCTTTATCCTGATGATTGTGCAGCATTTCAGATCCAAAAGCAAAAGATTGCTTCAGAACACATAGCATCAATCACACTTCCTCAGTCCAACCCACCTCACAGAGTTGTTGTAATGGGAAAAGTAGGAGGAGGGAGGAGTATTACATAATATGTTTGCCAACTTGAGTTATTTATTTAAAAAATAACAAAGGTGGGATAAAAATAAATAAATCAGTATGCAACTTGTTAAATCACATGAAACTTTTCCCTGCGATTCTGCCATAGTTAAATGGGGCAATTGCACTATTCTGGGAAAAGACAAAGTTGTTCAGGCATCGTAGACAGGTGTTATACAAGCACACCAATGCATTCCAAAACACTTTTTTTCTTCAAATCTGAAAAATTGCATAGCTTTAGTCACATAGAGCCCAGAGAGCCAAATCATCTGGGAAGTGAGGCTAACTGATCTGGGTTTTAGTCCTATAGATACCAACACACATTGATACTTTCCAGTTCAATTCATGCTCAAGACACTGGTTTTGGAAATGCTACTGCACAGTGTCAAAAACAGTTTAAAAGCAAACAACTTGATTAGTATAACTTGTCCAAAACAAGGGGCAGTTGGAATTTCCTCTCCAACTCCTGGATAACAACAAACCTGTTATTACAGTTATATTACGGGTAACCCTAACTTAACTACCATAAGTAGACTGGAGTAGACTCCATCGTTAAGCAACATGGTCATTAAGTGAAACACCTGACTGCTCAGCTTCGCTATGGCAGTTAAAGCAATCTCAGTTGCTTTTGTTCAATGAATCGCATGCGGTCATTAGAAGAGGACCCACCCATATCCAAGCACTTCTTGGAAGAAGGTAAGGGACTGTCTCCACTTAATTTCCCCATCCCCATTCCCCTATCTTCTACCCATCTTTGCCCTGTGGGTCATTCACCTATCTGCTGCTACCAGCTGCCCTTGCCATTTGGCTTGCTTGCTGCTGCGCTGCACAGCATTACTAGCTAGGGTCTTCTTTTGTGCTAGTGCATCCATGTCCTTCTTTCACACCAGTAAGGAGGATGCCCAAATAAAGCCCTGGCCATCACACAAAAGAAAGCCCTGGCTGGTGTGAGAAAGAAAGACCTGGCCAGCATGCGAAAGAACAGTGCAAAAGAAAGACTTAGTTCGTAGTGGTGCATAGTGCCACAGCACAACGCACATCCACCTGTTCTGTTGCTCTCATCCACTGACCTGCGGGGTGTTTTCATGGCACCTCCCCTGCATGTGATGAGCCCAGCAGACGGAGGCAGAAAAAGATGATGACAAAAGTCAGCTGGGGATGGGAGTAGGGCAGCAGGAGACTGGTCATAAATGCAGGCAGGCTGAATTTTGTTCATGTGACCACAGCGGCACTGATCACCAGAACTTCAAAGACTGGTCGTAAGTCCTTTTGTTCCACGCTATTGTAACTTAGAATAGTTGCTGAACAAATGGTTGTTAAGCAAGACTACTTATATACCCCTGGGACAGAAGGGTACAAGAATTTAAAGTTTGATTTCACTATAAATAGAGCCGGCATTTGATCTATAGCAGGTGGTCAAATTCTCTTTAAAAAATCCTATCACAGCATTGTGCCCTTGACTCCCTGCTTGCATGCGTTTGTACAGTTTTGTCAAGAGAAGCATGATAAAGCCATGCAGTCACAGGAGTAATACCAATACAATGAGTGGATTAATTCTTAGTTTCACCATATACTGTAATATAACTGAGACATCAATGTTTAGGGTTAATGCTGTGGATAGGAAAACAGATAAGGACATGTAGCCTAGCCCTGTAATCTCAGAGACAAGGCCAAACATTACTTTCATTGCCCTTTCCTAGTATGGATCTCTTTCATTGTAAAGTTCATCACTTTACTGACCTGCAGAATGTGCAAGACTATTAAAGGCAAAACCTGTATTTTGAATCTACCTGGACTATTTGCATTTCTAATCTTTAACTAGAAGTAAGAAAAATTGGTTGGCTTACCATGTAACTGGTGTGTTTTCAGGTCATACTCTTCTGCCATCTCCTTTCCATCCTCAAACAAGTAATGGATTTTTCGTTTACCTAGAGAGACCACAGGATAGGTGGACCTAAAAAGGAGAAACAGGAGGAAATCCCACCCCACAGACTCAATATATGTCTCCCCATTTGGCCACAGTGACTTTTAGAGACTCACAGCTCTCCATCCATACTCCTCCTCTACTAAACGCAAGTTTTGATGGAAATAAGCACCCATGTTAACGGGTTGATTCCCGCATGTTCCCCACAGTGGTGAATGCAGTTCAGTTAGAAATAAAACAGACTCGGGAATTTTTTCCATTACTTCTTTAACAAAAGCAAACTTTAAAGAGATTTTTAAGTTGGATCTTCATGCTATCTATCCCTATTAGGTCTCCCCGGGGTTGGCGCACCCAAAAGCGAAGGCAATACGAGACTACAGCCTCCTCGCTCCTTGGAGACCGGAACTGCACGGCTTCTCCCACCTTAGAAAGCTCCCCAACTTCACCCGCTGCCCATTGGCCCGTGACCGGCGGGTCATTTCCCCAGATCGCCACTATCCCAGTTACCCCCGCCATCCCGTTACCATCGGCGAGCAGGGCGGTCTTGCGAGCCGCACGCAACCGCTCCAGCCAGCCAGTCGCAGCCATATTGCGGCTCGGCTAGGCACGTTACCAAGGCAACGCCTCCTGGACTTCCGGCCCTTCGGCCCTGACACGGAAGGAAATGCCGCGCGCGGGTCACTCTTGCGTCACAGCAATACCGTTGGTAAGGGATCGTTCCCCTCCTCGGTATCGTTCTCCTCGGCCTCTCTTTGGACGTTGCGTAAGGGCTCCCCCCCCTTCTCCAGCCAGAGGGGCAACGAAGGTGGATGGGTGGTTTTAAAGCAGGGCGGCGCGGCGTCCCTCAGTCGCCTTGGAAGAGCGGCAGTGGGCTAGAGAAGCGCCACGGTGTTTTGGCCACGGCTGTCAGGAGCCTTTGGCTCGATCTCACCCGGCCTCCCAAATTCAGAATCTCTTAAGCGGGTGGTCTCTGGACTGCGGTGAGCCGGGCTCGATTAGAGCAGCGCTCCGAAGTGATGCAAAAAAGTTGCCTCTCTTAGTCTCTCCACTCTCTCTAGGGCGGAGTCCCACAATCTGCGTTGATTTCAAGAGCTATAGTCCTTACCTGGCATCTCTTGTAAACCAAAGTTTATGGGAAGGGCATCTGAGTAACGCTAAATTGGGCAAGACTCTCCTGGGTGTACGCATGAGAGATTTACTTGTAGACACTTTTATTTTAAATCAACTTAAGGTGCAGTGCTGATACCTTTTGTTTCAGTTCCTGATCAAATTGTCCATTACTTTTAATAAAAGTCTGTGCCATTTGGTTTAAAACGTAACTATCATAATTCTTAAAAGTAACAATATCGATATTATTATTATATTTAGCTGCTATACTTTTCGTCGGCAGTTTTGTCAGAGAGTTTGATCACAGTTTCCTGGCTAGAGATTGCAGAATGCCAAAGTCCCAACAAATTCAGATTCTCCAGTAAAGTATTTTCCAACTCTTGGAGTGGTCTCTTAATAGCATCCTTTTAATGAAAGAAATTGAACATTGAATCTGGGATAGAAGAACCGTAGCTTATAGTGTTTGAGCACATGCTTTGTGTTCAGCAAATCTTAGGTTCCCTCTCTGTGGTCTTTACTTCTACCAGGGAAACTTAGCCCAACAGTGTTGATACTACTGGACTAGTGATCTGTCTCGTAGGTTCTAAATCCATAAAACATTTCCCAGCTTAATACCTATATTTATGGATCATAAGTACCATACTGTCCTTGCTCCTCCTAATTTTAGGACTCTGTTCATCTAAAGTAAGACCAGCCAGATGTTTCAAGGAAAGTTTCAATTTTTTTTTTTAATTTGATTTATATGCCGCCCTTCTCCGGAGACTCAGGGCGGCTTACAATGCGTTAAGCAATAAGAACTGTTTCATATATGATACCGTTCTGAAACCAGGAAAACAATATATAGTTTATTATTTGTAATGTGGATATGATATACATTATAATATATTTTACAATTTTACTCTCAAGTAAAAAAAAAATTCTATATGCTATACCAAGGAGATCTTGTAAAATCCCATGGTTTTCTGTAGCACTCATATGACATTCAACATTGATTTTCCATCCCAGACCTATTCTCTCTGTTTCCAATTGTCTCCCTAAACCAAATGTATCTGCTTATCTTCTCTAACCTTCAGCAAAATAACATTCCCAGTAGTGCTAAAAAATATAAACTGACAGCGGCAAATAGATATAAGGAAATAGTTATATATAGTTACCAAGTACATAAATTATGAAATGCTAATTTTACCGATCTTCAAATGTATTAGATTAGGCACGATGAAAAGGGCCATTTCTGTGACTGACTGAGTGGGATATGTACTAGAACTGTTAATCTGTTCTAAAATGATGGAACATTGACAAAAGGATACCTATTAAGAATTACCTGTCATTAGAATATATTGTTATTTTACTTTTCCTTCCTCCATTTTCAGCAAATCTGCATTCTCCTGTTAGGGAAGGAGACATCTATAGTTCATGGAACCTCAAGGAATTGTCAAAGCTTTCCGCAAACGAAAGAAGTTGAGAGATGAGGTACACACTGCACCTTTAAAGATTTGGAAAGAAGAAACCAACAATCAGCAAGGTGTATTTTTTTCTTTCTGACTTTAGTCATGTGAAGTTCTCATGGTGTGGCTTGCATTACTGTTAATTCTTTCAGAGAAATGACTTAATCCTTAAAAAGTTCAATCGCTAAGATGCAGTAATATAACAACATGAATATATGTGTTATAAAACACTAACTTTCGTTATATTTCATTAAGTGATCAGATTTTCTTCACTCTGAAAAGATTTGTAACCTAACCCTATCTTGCTGATCATCTTTCTCTGTGGTATTTTTACCAGGGTGGTTGGAGCCAATCATAGCTTATGTGTTGCAAGCAGGAATTGGCCAGGCCAGGGCTGAGATCTTCTGTAAGCAGATCATCCACAATGGAGGACACATCTGCAGCCAGTTCTCCCCAGATGTGACACATGTAATAGTAGATGAAGACATGGATTTTGATCGGGCTTTTCGGCTCCTCAAACTCAAAAAATTACCTCAGGAATTGCAACTAGTTAAGGCATCATGGCTGAGTTCTTGTATTACAGCACAGCAGATCTTGGACACTACTGACTATAGACTCATTGTCCCAGACAAGTAGGTCTCTTTCTTAAATACTTTATCCAGTTTGAATGGGGAAGGTTTATGCAAAACTGATAATCCATCTTCAAAATGTAATAGAAAAAAGAACTTCATTCGATATTTTTAGTGTAACCATTGGCCAAATATCCTATATTTTGATAAGGTGACTGAGAAAGTGGTGGCTTTGATGATTTGGATGCTGATTTTCTGAAGTGATTTTACTGGATATGTTATCTGGGAAATGACACTGAACCTATTTTGGTTACTGTAGTAGATGAGCTAAGAAAGTAGTCTCCGACTTACAGCAGTTCGTTTAGTGACAATTTGAACTTACAATGGAACTTACAATTTTTTTTTTCACATTTACAACCATTGCAGCATCCCCATGGTCACATGATCAAAATTCAGATGCCTAGCAAGTGACTCATATTTATGATAGTTGCAATATCCAGGGAAAAGGAAAGTCAATGGGGAAGCCAGATTCACTTAACAACTGCAGTGATTCATTTAATAACTGTGGCAAGAAAGGTCATAAAATGGGGAAAAACTCACTTAACAAATGTCTCACTTAGCAACAAAAAATTTGGGCTCAATTGTGGCCATAAGTCAAGAACTACCTACGTATGGGTGGAATGTAATTGCTATTTCTCTTGGACTTCTCGGTAGCTTCTATAGCATTGATCATGGCATCCTTCAGGTCAATGGGTTATATGGTAATGTTGAGCCTTGAGTGCACTGTTTTGCAGTGATTCCAATTCTTCCTCTTAGAATTATCCCAGAAGATGATGTAGGAACATTGCTTCTCAAATGTAGATCATTCACATATAGTGCTCCATGGGATTCTGTCTTCTCCTCTGTTGTTTAACATCTACACGAAAGCAGTCAGGGAGTTTAAAAAAATTAAGCTGAAGTGGATATTTCAACAAGACAGCTGTCCAAAACATGCTCTGAATCAAATATGTCTTTCTTATTAAGTACATATTTGATTTGTCTGTTGATTTGTTTGAAATGGGCTCCATATTCCACAAAGGTGAATATTATTGAATATGTGTGAGGAATCTCAAACATATACCATGTGCAAGGAGATGAAGAATATTTCTGAACTAGAAGACACTAGAATTAAAAGCAAAAATGGGAGAAAAATTCTTCAGTCTATCCTTATTAGGGCAGCTGTAATTTTTGCCAAAGGAGATGATATAAAATATTGAAAGAAAGGACACCTATTTTTTTCCCTTTGGCCATATTCACTGTTTCTTCATTTTGAATCTATAAGTAACTTCACATAAATAATAAGTAAACATTCACATTTTCAGAAAAATATGTTTGACTTCTGTTACTTTATGAATTCATTGGCATTTTTTAATTTGACAGCAATGCCTATTTTTTTTCACTGAATTGTACCAATGTATGGTTGCAATGATGAACAGTGTGACATAGTTGAAAGAGAGGCCAATGGTATGTATAGGAGGCCAAAAAATACAGCAGAAACCTTAGAATTGGTTCTGTATAATTACAAATACCTAGTGGTGTGACTAATAGAATGTAAGTACATATGATCATCTTTTCATTCCAGTATGTGCCTGTTTAATATAAAACATTTGGAAATCAGAATAGACTCTTCACTAAAGCAAGTTTTGAAAAAAAATCACGTCTTTTGGAAGAATATATGTCAAATGAATTTCCTAGCCCTTTTTCATATTGTTCTTCATCTGCCTTTAGTTGATAAGAGAAATGCCTCAAATGCAATTATTTGTTGTTTATTAATTCTTGGCAGATATCTGGATGAGACAGGCTTTTCAGTGGAACACCCACCGTTACTGAATGAGGATAAGATTCACCCCAAAGCAGAGAACACAGTTACGGAACTGAAAGAAGAAACAAACACTGAGATCATGTCTTTCTGTGATACTGTACAGGTAGTCTTTGATTTACGACCAGTTGTGTAATAATAGTTTGACGTTAGGACGGCTTTGGAAAGGGTGCTTTAAAGCACTTCTGACTCTTGTAAAATGTTGTATGCCTCCCTTGCAGTCCCACAATCCTAATCTGGGTGCTGGGCAACCTATTTATATTTATGATCGGTTACCAAGTGCGCAGCAATTTTGTGATTACCATTTGCAATCTTCTACTGGTATCAGCTCTTCAGACATGGGGCCGTAGGAAAAAATCACAGAGCTAAAATCCTTTTCTTCCTGCCCCTCTGTGCCTGCAGAGTGCCCTAGTGCTAAAATCCTTCTCTCCCTGCCTCTTCACTTGTTTCCTGGGAATCTGTTCATTTAACTATGTATTGTGCAATTGCTTAATGACTGCACTGTGAGTGCCAAGATTGCGGTCATTAAGTGAATTTGTTGTGTAGAGCATTTCACGTAACAACCACTTCATTCGGTGGCTGAAATTCTGGCCCCAATTTTGGTCATTAAATGAAGGCTTTCTGTAAATTTCTAGGATCAACAGGAAGCTGCACAGGTGAGCCTGATTATACATTTTTAGGCTAAGCCAGGGATTTTCTGTTAAAGTTAGCCAGTGCCAAACTCTAATCTAAGGTTATCTTACTATTAGTGATCATGAAAACAAATCTCTTAATTTATACTTTTTTTAAAATCCAAAAGGTTTTTTTTATTTATATATTTTAAAATTTAAATATTTAAAAAAACAAACTTAGTAAAAATCAAAGTATCCTTAGTAAACCTAGGCTCATAAAACATCTCTTTTATTTACGTTTGTTTTTCAGAAAACTTACAGGGCAATAGAGTAAAACAATATGCAGTAAATTATTTCTGTTATCATGCAACCCTCTGTTCAAAGTATGTTGATGTACATTCTGCCTTTATTTTTTTTTTCTTTACATTATTTATTTATTTATGAAATTTATTTGCCACCCATCTTGTATCCAATGACTTTGGGTAGCTTACAACATAATTTCATATATTATCTGGACTCCACTGAATAAAAAGTAAAAACTATTGTCCAATATTTTTCTATTCTGAGCTTCCTAGTAGGGGACCCAAGATATCTTATATGGAATGTTGGTGCCTTCTTATGGCTATAGAATGTAGAGATGGCAAATACCAGTAACTGTATAACTTGGAACAAAATATTCATTATTACTTTTTACCATATTTTAAACATAGAACACTTTTACTGTGACTATCAATTGTATTTTGGTCATCCCAGATATTTTGCCATCTGTACTTCCTAATTCTTGATCACCATTACTAGGAACATAAATTGTTGATATGAAACTGCTAGTTCAATTGATATTTGCTTTGACTCTGGGTTTCTGTGATTATTTCTCATGGGTCTTAATTCTGCTCTGTATTTTATTTTTATTTCTTTAATATAATTTTTATTGAAGAAATTTTAACAAGATAAAAGCAATACAAATATTACAAAAGAAACAAAGAAAATGAAGAATTGTGCCCCATACTTTACAATGTCTATATATTGTTGCAGAATGAGCTCATATTCTGTGATTGGATAAATGATCACTCAATTTCATTGCTCCCTCTTCTGCTTGTTCTGTGTATCTCAAAGAGGACATTAGATGATGAAGAAATTGAAGAGGACAAAGCTGTTGTCACTCTGGAAGAACTGAAAGCGCTAAAGTCAGGCCAAGACCTGAACATTTTGTCAGAAAGCTCGTCAGCGTGCCGTTCCCCTGGCAAGTGGGTTTGTGCTCAATCTTCTGAGAGCAAGAAAATTAATCATAATCAGTGCATTACAGAGAAGCTGGAAGTGCTGGCTAAAGCCTACTCTGTCCAAGGAGACAAGTGGAGGGGTCTAAGTTACATGAAAGCTATTAATGCACTCAAGAGTTATCATAAGCCTGTCACATCTTATCAGGTAAATGAGACAATGTACTAAGCATGTCTGTTTTTCTGTTGTATATTTACTTATTCCAAGGTATCTGTACTTTTCTGTCTTAGTATTTTTTTCTGCAGGAAAAGTTCCAATTTGTGTTCTTTTTAATGTTATATAGACAGGTAATTTCAAACAGCTGTGGCCTGCATCCTACTTACATATCCCTATTATTTCATCCTGCTGTTTGGAAAGTATTTTACTAATTCTACAATGTTTGCAGAATCTTTTATCAAGATTATGCTGAACTTCTGATCTTTTGAAAAAAGTGCAGAGAAAAGCTGAAGCTGCCTTGAGATTCAGACAAAAGATCTGTAGGCCAAAAGTAAAAGAGACAAGGGGGTGTTTGTAACACTTACATAGTTTTCTAAATGCTAATAGTGTTTTTTTTTTAGGATGGTGGACTGTATTAGAAAGTTGGGTGTGCACTTGGGATAATGAAACACAACATACCTAAAATACTCAAAGTAAATCAGTGTTTGAGCTTTGCTTTGAACTACTTGCTGTTTCATTATTCTCCTTTCAGGAAGCCTGTAAGATTACTGGAATTGGAAAACAGATGGCAGAAAAGATCGTAGAAATCCTGGAGAGTGGGCACCTTCGAAAACTAGACCACATCAGAGACAATGTCTCAGTGCTAGAACTATTTTCCAATATATGGGGAGCAGGAGTAAAGACTAGCCAGATGTGGTACCAGCAGGTAATTCTCTATCCTCTATATAGCAATAATTCTGTGGTCATTGCCTTCTGTTTGTTCATGTTATATCTTTGCTGCAAGGCATATGAGTTTATATTAGTATTGCTACTTTTTTAGTTATGATTTATTCAGTGGGGGGCTTCCTCTGGAGATTTTATACTGTCTACATAACGCTAGTATCCTCTCTTCCTACCTTATAGTGTGTATAAAGATATAATGTGTTAACTTTATTTGTATCAATCTTTTTCCTTTATTACCAATAGCAACAGTTTACGTATTAACTGTCTTACCTTGCAAAAGGGTCAAATTCATACTGAACCACTATGGTGTTTTCCAGTAGCAACTCCATGAGTGTGTGTGTGTGTGTGTGTGTGTGTGTGTGTGTGTGTGTGTGTGTTTTGAATGAATGAATGCTCACATGTTTTGAGCTTCTGTTCATGAAAAAAATGTATGTGATTTGCAGGGAGAAATCAGGACAATATTACAAACAGCACATCGTGTGTTGTCATTCCTGTTACACCACATCAGTGGTGGGTTCTCGGTTCTATGATATCACTTATTAAGGATTACTGAAAACAAAATCTGTTACGTGTTCTGCGCAGGGTTTTCGCACTCTGGATGACATCCGCACTAGGGCCTCTCTCACCAGCCAGCAAGTTATCGGCCTTAAATATTACGAGGACTTCTTGGAACGCATGCCACGGCAAGAAGCTGCTGAAATTGAACAGACTGTGAGTACCTTGTTGAAACTAGAGCAGGATGTTGACAGAAGATCATAGGCAATTTTTCACCAGATTTTAATCATAAGGCTATTCTGTCTTGGTTTTATTGATGACTCTTATTTTTTCCACTTGGCAGTTTGCCAAATAAAACATTTCCAAAGGGATATCATATTGGAGGTTTTATGTATTTAAACACTAACATATTTTCTATGTTGATTCCACCCATCTTCCAAACTTATTACTGGCATACTTATTTTTGGATGTTTGGGCATCCCCCCCCCCCTTTTACTATTTGAAATGCTAAAACTGGGAGTCACCTTGTCCTGCAAAGAGCCAAGATACAACAGCAGGTATATATGCCTTAGATCAAGGGGTGAATGAAGGGGCACTTCATTATGTAGAGTGTAGAGAGTAAGGAAGATAACTTTGATGAAAATATCAAGAACTATTACCAAGGCAAAATGAGGAGATTTTTTTTTAATCCAAAGAAACAAGATAACATTTGGAAGTGACTCAGGCAGGCACCTCATTGATTCATAGGAAAGTACAAAGGGAAAGGATGTACAACCCAGACTTTCAAGGCTCTGTTATTATAGCTAAGCTTAGTAAAAGTAGTTTTAGTCTACCTGTGGAGTTGATTTCCCAGTCTCATCTTTATGTACCATCTAAGTCTTTATGACCTCATGTTCTTCACAACTGGAAAGCACTTTTTTTTTCCTTCTCTCAAATAGCACAAGCTGAAGAAGACTGGCTTAGCTTACTTCCTTTTATATACTAGCCATCCAAGCCATGACTCTTAATGAAACCTCCTATTTGATGCAGTGTTCTCTCTCCATATTTGCTCAAAAACAAAAGAACATGGCTCTAATCACATCCAAACTTCTGCCTATCAGAAATCAATTTCCCTTTTTAGGCATATTTATTGCAAAAATTGAAGATTTCCTTTTTCCAAAGTTGGAGTTCCTTACAATTGATTGAGAAAGAAATTCAAACCTCCTTCCACATTGATATATTATTATTTCTATGCTCTGCAAACCTTTGTACCTGACTTAAAATCAATCTAGTTTACCAACATCATTTCTGCTTTAATTTTCACTAATAAAGCCTTGATAAATTCCCAATATGTTGTGCCAATCCTTCTCCAAATAAATCTCAGATAACTGGTAGGATGATTGACAAAAATATCTGTGATTTTCCCTTGTTGCTCTCTTGGTAAGGAAAGAGTGCTTTGCACCCCTCTAGCCAAATGTTTTTTCCCCTTTGTTTGTATATGTTTGGGCTGGACCATACCTCAGGTTTATATATTAATGCAGCTCTTTAAATTCAGAGATCTAAGCCACATAAAAAAAACCCTTTTCATTGTTCCTCCTGTACAGTGGAATTGCCATGGCAGCACTGGGCAGCATGACGCTGTCACTCAGTCACAGTGCCTGCCCCTAAAGAATGCATAGTTGCCAGGTAGGGCATCACCCCTTACATAGGATTAAAGTTCTTTGGGGAGCCTCCGCCCTTGGGAATGGGCCTATTGTGGATTTGATGGGAATGGGCCTATTGTGGATTTGATGGAATTACTCTTCTCTTGCCTACCTCGAGGAAGAGACAAGAGAAAGAAGGGATTAGCTGCTGTCTGTCGAAGATCCAAGGTGCAGTATGGGGTTTGCTGCTTTCAAGAAAACTTAATTGGGGATGCAGAGGGGGCAGATCTGCATTAGAAAAGCCATGAAGGTGATTCCAAATGTTGCAGGGCAAAGGTTAATGGGTTTATTCCTCACTAATGAAGGATGATCCTGGAGACTGACAAGGGGCACTCATCCTCTAAACTGATTTCCTCCCCTCCCCCCTACTCCCTATGTTCTGAACCGGTAGCTATGTCTTTGTTTGTTAAAATGGATGATTGGCATCATAATACTGATAATCCTGCATACCGAAATAGCCTTCAAATGATGCTTTAATAAAGACAGTGTAGGAAAGGGGCTGACAGGAACATATCATTGGGCATATGCTTAATGGATTGGGAGTTCCAGTTCTTGATATTTAACTGCAGTTCTGAAAGAACAGTCAGGTTCTTGTACTTAAGATCCCATACATGATACTGAAGTAAGAGGTGCAGGCCTATAGCAGGAGAATCACCCATTCTCAGGAAAGGATAAATTGAATCCTTTTCATTGTGGAGCCTTCTGTGGTTCTATATTTGAAAAAGAACATATTAAATCTAATGGGATTTCCCTTTATTTCCATGATGCTACTTTACTGTTCATTAGAAAATATTTGGGTTATGGTGACACTTACTTTTCAGTTTGTTTTATTTATCATGCATTCAAGCAAATGAGATGCTAGGTCATTGAATTACTGGTAGTCCTTGACTTACAGACAGACTTACTACTGGTCCGTGCACTTATCATCACATGTCCCCACGGTCATGTGATTAAAATTTGGGCACTTGGTGACTGGCATGTATTTTCATTGGTTGCTGTGTCCTGGGGTCACATGATTGCCATTTGTGACCTTCCCAGATAGTTTCCAACAAGCAAAGTTGGAAGAATTGGGAGAATCCAGGTTCCTTTAATACTTGCTTAATGATTGCAGCAAAATTGGCAGTGACTCCATTATTTCATTTATTGAAGCTCCTGTCCCAATTGTGATTGTAAGTTTGAGGATTGAGGCATCCTTGGTAGTCTCTGAGCTTGGTTATTTTCTAGTGATAGCTTGCGATGCTAGGTAGCATTACTATCACTGATGATGTTACCTGGTTTTGGTAATGAAATGTCTGGAAGAAAACAACCAAGCTCAGAGAGCACCAAGGACGCCTCATTTCAACCCTGAGCTACAAATGCTCTCCTTTATAAGTTGAGAATTGCCGATATTACATTAAGTGATACTTGAAAGCAGTTAATTTCTCTGATCTGTCTCTTTAAGGTTAGAGAAGCTGCTCAGTCTATTATACCTGAACTAATGTGTATAGCATGTGGCTCTTTCCGGCGCGGAAAACCCACTTGTGGAGATGTGGATGTATTGGTGACTCATCCTGATGGACACTCCCACCAAGGAGTATTTAACAAACTGCTCAACATTCTTCATAAAAGTGGTATGAGAATATCAACTGGTTCTGTGGTGGGAGTGGGAGTTCAGAATCATATTCCTGAATGTATCCGCCTTGAGAACTATTTAAAGAAAACATAAGTAGGAATACAGAAGAGGCCTAGTTTTGTTGAGTTGATTTTGGCACTTTTTCCTAAAGCTGAATACTATAGACCAGTAATTGCTGTTATACTGGGAAAAGCTTTTCTTTTTCTTTCTTGGACTTTTGGGAATTATGACTGGGCTATGTATTGTTTTCTAAGGTATTTTTTTAACTTGTCCTTCATGTTTGGGGAGCCTGTTCCTTTTCTTTTGCTTTTAGTTAATAGCAAATGATCATGAAAAGGCAGACCAGGTCACTGTGAACAGTGATGTCCTGGTGATGTCCTGTCCTCCAGGAATGTTTCTTCCAATTACATTGATCTGGCAGAACCTGAGACTGATATAAGTAAGAGGGTAGCTCCTAGTGTCAACTTACTTCTCAGTCCTTTGCATTAATATTACAGTATTTGTCTCACGTATTGTGCTTTCCACTCAGGCTTTCTCACGGATGACTTGGTGAATCAGGAAGACAATGAAAGCCAGCAGAAGTACCTTGGAGTCTGCCGTTTGCCAGGCCAAGACAGGCGCCACAGGCGCCTCGACATCATTGTGGTGCCCTACAGAGAGTTTGCCTGTGCTTTGTTGTACTTCACTGGCTCAGCCCACTTCAATCGCTCCATGCGAGCCCTGGCCAAGACTAAAGACATGAGTCTGTCAGAGCATGCCCTCTGCAGCGGTGTAGTGCGAGGATCAGATGGCCTCAAAACTGGATCTGGGATTGTCCTGTCCACACCTACAGAGAAGGATGTGTTTGCTCATCTGGGGTTGCCTTACCGAGAGCCATATGAGAGGGACTGGTAAAGACAAGAAAAGAAGTAGCCCCAGTTAGCTTCAGGGAGATACGGGAACTTGCATGAGGTTTTCAAACATATACTGTATATCCTTTGCTTGTTTTCCTTGAGGCATATTTGCAAAGCAACGGACTTGGTGAGCAGTTTATTGTTTTCTCCAATTGGCTGTGAAAATCCCAAGATTTTTAAAGTCTTTTATTAGTTTTGAAAGATTTCAGTGAGAGGAAAAAAACTATGGACAAATCAACTCATTCAGTGTTCTGCCCCAGCTCCGGATTCTCGAGGATATTCACACACACCAACGGTCCTTATCAAATTTATTAAGTAGCAAGAATAAACCAAAGTCTGGCAAAGGTTGGCAACCAGCCCAGAAAAGAAGATACGATAAGACTTTTCCAAAACTGCTCTGATGATAATTACAAGTTGTTTCTAGCAAGAAATTACTAACTGTGTGCAACTTAAATAGGCTAAGGGAGTGGCCAATTATCCTCAAGCCTTACTCTCAAGGAGACCTCCTCCTCCTGAGTAGCCACTCCTGCTTTTGGCAGCCCTGTGTGCTCGAGCATTGAGGAGAGGCTCCTCCACTTCGCTCTCTCCACTTGAAGGAGCCTCTGGAGGTTCTGAAGGCCCTGGCTGAGTCTCTGCCTCTGGCACCACATCCTCTTCAGCCTCCTTGCTGTCCGACGCAAGGCTGCTGAACCCTACACCAGCCTCCTCGTCGTCAGGATCAGCCACGATCTGCGCAGGCCGCTGGCATGCCACAACATTCAGTTATCAATTTCAAGAATGAGAGACTATGATTGTAAATCATTTTTGCACATTAAAAAAAACAATTAATGTATACTTAGGACAAATAGGAAATGTACTAACTGAAAATTAGTACTAACTAATTTTCAATACATGAATTGCAGGGTTATCCTTACAGTATTTTGGAGATCTATGGGAAATACCACTTCAGAAGACTATATGTACATTGCAGCGTTGCCTGGAGGACTTTGGGCTAATTACACACTCAACCTAATCTACCTCATAGGGCTGTTGTAAGAAAAATAGGCAGGAGCTTAATGTACATCATCTAAAATTGTACAAAATAAAGATGAGATGTAAAGCTAAACATTTTAAAAATGCTGGGGTTGAAGGACAGAGCTTCCTCTTTTTGTCACCAAGTTGCTTTCTTGCAGGCTGCTAGAAATCTGATAATTTTCAGATGCTTGAAACTAGGCAGAGGGTTGCATGAAATTGGGCCAATAATCAAATATGGTTCTGGAGCTGCATTTGATCTATGGAAAGAAAAGGTGATTCATTATTTGCACTACATAATTCATTTCTTATTAATTAACTTATGTTCTGTTTTAAGGAATATATTCAAATAGTAATAATATCATTGAAACAGATTTCTAATTTCTAAAAGAACAATGAAAGAGTATGCAATTTCGACCAAATCTGGAAAATATTATAGGGAAAATATACATGAAACAAACAGCGAAAGTAATTTTGAATGATGATATGACAGACCAATTTGACATAACAAAAGGGGTCAGACAAGGCTGCCCACTCTCCCCTCTACTGTATATCCTATCTTTAGAGATTTTGTTAAAAAAAATTAGGGAGGATCAAGAAATCGAAGGATTAAAAGTGAGACGAGAAGAATACAAGACCCAGGCTTTTGCTGACGATCTTACTTATAGCAGAAGAACCACTAGAAGTAGTACCAACACTCCTTAAGAAAATAGAAGATTATGGAGAGGTGGCTGGTTTAAAGATAAATAGAAATAAATCAAAATTACTAGTTAAAAATCTGACAAAAACACAGGAGATAGATCTGGAGAATAGTACACAAATTGAAGTGACTAATAAAATTAAATATTTAGGCATATGGCTGTCACCAAGAACCTCCTCTATAAAAGAAAATAATTATGATAAACTAATAAAGATAAAAAAAGACCTGGACAATTGGAAAAACCTACAAATCTCATTTATGGGAATAATCTCTACTATCAAAATGAATACACTACCAAAATTATTGTATTTGTTCCAGGTTGCACCAATTAAATTAGAAAAAAAATTATTTGTGAGTCTAAACAAGATTATTTCTAAATTTATATGGCAGGGGAAATGTCCACGAATAAAATTAAAATTACTCCAGGATTCCAAGGAAAGAGGAGGAACAGCACTCCCGGATTGGGAACTCTATTACCAAGCTGCAGGACTAGTATAGGTTAAAGATTGGATGGAGTTGATTAACAGCAGACTATTAACTATTGAAGGACATGACTTACAAATGGGCTGGCATTTCTTTATATGGGATGAAAAGTATAAGTCACACACTTATTTTAAAAGGCATACACTTAGAAATGCTCTATTATTAACTTGGTTAAAAATTAAAAAACAACATTATACAAAAATCCCGATTTGGCTTTTACCCTCAGAAGCACTAAAACATCCAAACCTAACAGAAACCAAAAATGTAATTAGATATAAAGACTTAATTGATCATCAAGGAAAATTGAAACCCAAACAATTGGATACAGAATTTAATAGGGAAATCGATTGGTGGACCTTCTCACAGATACAAGCAAAACATAAGGAATATATAAAAACGTATGAAATATGTAAAGAAAAACAAGAACTAGATAAAATTATATTAGATTCGGGAGAGAAATTAATTAGTAAAATTTACAAATTTTTGTTGAGATACAAGATGGAGGAGGAAATAGTTAAAAAGTACAATGATCAAATGGATGCAAAATTTTAAATACTCAATAGAATTGGAAAGATGGGAAGAATTCTGGCAAATGAATACAAAAACAACATTGGTGGTGGCATACAAGGAGAGCCAGCTAAAGATGTTTTACAGGTGGCATATGTCACCTACAAGATTGGCCAAAATAAACCCGAAAAATAGTTCGGCGTGTTGGAAGTGTAAGAATCCACAAGGCACTTTTTACCATCTATGGTGGACATGCCCGGTGGCTAAGAAATTTTGGTCCAATATTAAGAAATGGCTAGAACAAATCACCAAACTACAAATAGATAAGAAACCCGAAACTTTTCTGTTAGGAATCTTTACAAAATCCTATCCCAAAGAAATAAAATACTTGTTAATACATATTTTAACTGCAGCAAGGATAACAATATGCCAAAAATTGGAAACTAGAAAAAACCCCAATGGAAGAAGAAATAATAGACAAAATCACACAATGTGCTGAAATGGATAGGCTGACAAAAGAGCTAAAGGAAAAAGAAGACACTGAATTTTACAAAGTCTGGAATAAATGGTATCAATGGCATAGGGCTACTATGGAAGAAATGTAACTAGAAGTTAGATAGAATAGAAGTCCAAGTGTACACAAATTACTTCCTTATAGGCGAATAAAATTAGAGAAAAATATAATATACAGATCATTAAAGCAGAAGTCTTAGAAAATAGAAAAGGGAAAAAAGGCACTAAGAAATTATTAAATTAAGATTTAAGGGAATAAGTATAACTATTACTTGAAAGACCATTACGAAACAAACGCTTCAAATGATTGATTATTTATAACTGTTTATTGTATATGTATTTTTATGTCTGTCGTATGTGTTTTATATCTGTTTTAATAAACTTTATAAATTAAAAAAAAAACAGATTTCTGTGTTGCAGAGTACATATTAATCATAAAGATTGATGTGATACCAGATGTTGGAACTTTGATCTCTAGAATTTCCTTGAGGTCAAAGATAGGAGACTAAAAAGTGAAAACATTGCAGCAAGTTAGGTTTTTACTTGTCTGCTTAGGTAAATTTTTAGCATCAAGAAAAATGGCAGAAATTTACAGGTAGTCCTCTTAGCAATCACAATTGGGACTGGCAACTCAGTTGTTAAGCAGTCACCAAGTGAAATGATCTTATTTCAAATTTTCTTTGCTTTGTTGACCTGTGAGGATCGTTGCAAAGTTACTTTTTCATCACTGTCCTAACTTCAAACATTCACTGTACAAGGCAGTCACTATATGTATTTTTCTCTGATTGTTAAATAGGGATAGAAGAACTACTCTTTAGATTAGGTTTCCTAAATTCTCTGACAAATAGACACATTTGTTAATTATAGGTATGTAAATTAACTGAGTGCTGAATCCTTCTCCCAAGAAAGGCTATCCAGACAAACATAGAACTCTGGTTTTTTTAAAGGTATAACCTATAATATGTCTTAAAACTGCCTTCATTGCTTTATGGACTAGAAACTTGCCATTTCCTTTTCCTTTTTCATTTTTAATGGTATTACAGTTCTCCAATATTTCTTTCTTCTTTTCGATTAGATAGAATGGAAACAGCTACATAGATATTATCGTGAGTAAAGACAATGTCATAGTATTTAGCAAACAGCACCATAGAATCAAAGTATTTATTTATCTTGCTGAATATTGTCTATTCTGAGTAACAGTAGTGATCCAAAATCTTGTGTGGCTGTTTTTTTCATCATATGATAGTGGATGAAGGCTGACGACTATCTGAATACAAATAGGCTATTTCATTTAATTGAGACACCTCCCTAGTTTCCAGGGTGGATAAAAATCAATGATTTTTTAAAAAAAATCAAAAAAATCAGATATTTTTTTTATTTAAATCGGATTTTTTTTATTTAAATCATTTTTTTTGATTTTTATTGAATTTATTTTAATAAAAAACTTTTGTGGTAAAAATCTATCGTAAGATTCTTTTCTATTTAAGATACATAAATAATTTAGTTTATTCAGCATGAAATGGAGCTTAGTTATGTAGCACAAGGCTGTATATTCTGCAACACTGGGACTATCGGTGAGTCAACAGCGGGTCAAAGGAGTAGCAGAGATGACAGTTGCTCTTTAAAAATTATGATTTAAATCGAGTTGATTTAAATCAAGTCTTTTTACTAGTGATTTAAATCAAATCCACCCTGCTAGTTTCCATTTTAGCTTGGATTATTTTAGCATGAGCTTGGACTAATTGTCTTTTCCAGTATCTTGCCATTCTGTTTTTATGATATCCAGCCTTTTTACTTTAGAGACTCCTAGAGAATTTCTTTCTTTTTAATTTAATGTTTTGTGATAACTTGATAATTTAATGATAAATGCAGGAGGCAGGGATTATCAACTAAAAGCTGCATGTTGACTATGAGTAAAGTGTGAGGTTTTTGAAAAAAGCAGGTGCAAAGAGGGGAAAGCTTAAAGAATGAGTGTGCAACGTTTTGGCTTGCCTGAGCTGCATTGATTGAAGAGGAATTGTCTTGGGCCATGTATACAATACTAACTGAAGTGCTCTGCTACGAAACTATGTGATCGGGCTTGATAAATTGACACTTAGAGTTTGAAAATTAATGAGTAGTTATGATCGGCCTCTCCTCTCCCCTTCTCTCACTCAGGCTAGCCCCACAGAAGCCTCTCCTCTCCTCTCTTCTCCCTTTTTCTCCATCAGGCTTGCCCCACAGGAGCCTCTCCTCTCTATCCCCTTCTCTCCCTCAAGCTTGTCCCATAGATCCTCTCCTCTCCCACATATGCTGGCCACATAGAAATGTCTCCTATCTTATCCCCTTCTCTCCCTCAGGCTTTCTAGCCCATTCTCTCTATGAGGCTTGCCCCATAGAAGCCTGTCCTATGCTATTCCACTCTCTCCAGAGTTATTTTCACGTTGGGAGGGAGAATAGAATGTCTTAACTAATTAGCATCAGAGTGTTTTATAATAACAGAGGAAATACTAATGCTCTGATGGTCATTTCGAAAAATCCTTTCTTAGTGAACACCTAGAAGCCAAGAGGAACATACGTGGCAAATTTCAAGTTTGTAGGCTTTACGGTTCTGGAGATTTCGTGATTAATGCGTGAGTGGTTTTCGCTTTTATATATATAGATATAATAAATGTATATAAATCACATAATGATAAAACGTTTACAATCTTGTGGGGCCACTTTACTAGCTGTCTAGGCTAGGGCCTCATGTGGCCTGCAGGTTGTGAATTGGATACACCTGACTTAGAGACTTGACAGGTGCATGCTGCCTGGTTTGGCGAAAAGACTGAAAGGTACTTTGTGTTACTTGTAAAATACATCTTATCAAGGTTAACCAAGAAACTCTTGGAAGATGAAAAACAAGAGATTTTATGCCACAGTTGCACTAATTCCAATTACTATTTCTTTGCAACTGGATATTGTACGTGAACCAATTGAGGACTGATGGTACCGATGATAATTGGAAAGGTAGCCTGCTTTTGAAGGGTTTGTTCTCTAAGTTGTAGTGATACTTTTTAGGAGATAACCTCAGTTGAATGTGTTGGTTATTGTGTGACTTGAAAGACAATACTTGACCCACTCAAAGGTAAGACTAGATGATCTTATTGAAGGTAATGATTTTTTTCTCTCTCTACCACCCCTTCTCTCTTGATCTGAGTTCAGAAGGAATAACTCTTGTTCTACCTTTTGTGCTGGTGACAGGGAGCCACAATTCACACCCAGGTACTAACAATAGCTCTAAATCATCAAAGCTTCTAAACTCCCACAGTGAATGATTTTTACAAATAACTGGCATCAGCAGTTGGGCAACCAGGTGGTGAGTCAAATGAAGGGTTGGGGTCCGTGGCCTGCTTATAGCTTTCATAGACTTCAGTAAAGCCTCAGTCCTCAATTTTATGAGGGGTCTCAATTCAACTCTGATGGCTGCAATCCTCTTTTATAATGGATTCTTGTTGGCAAGAGATTTGACCTGGATTCTGTGAGAAAATTCACAGTGCTGGATCACACATAGTTGTCAAGCAATTAGCCACTAGTTGCATTTTCACTGTACCATCAACTTTTTCTCCTTAAGTTGTAAATTCTGCTGTAGAATAGCCCCATTAGTTTTATCCCAAGAAGTATATGTGAGGCCTAGATTTTAGGAATCAGGAGTTCAGATCTTTCACTTAACCATGAAACCCATTGAATAATTTTGGTTAATAACCACACTCTCATTCAAAACACGCAGGGTTGTTATGTGGCTCTTTTAATACTAAGGTATCCTGCCTTGGGCAAGGTAATGTGTATCAATAAAATTTTACATTTTATGTTTGACCTGTTGTGTTCCAAAAGGCTCCATTTTATTTCTTGTGCTGTTGAGTATTTATAGGAAAACCCGAGATGTTTTCCTGAGTTTTGCAGTGAGATGCCATCAGTAAAGTCTCAGCCTCACTGCTCCTTGTCATCTCACTCCAAGGATTTGGCCAATTTTCTGAATTTTTTCACTTCACTGAATCATAAACTGACCAAACAGACTAAATTGGTCCAACTCACTAAGGTTGAGAACACAGACAACCAGGGCTTGTGTAAATGCTGCCACTAGGTCTTTAACTAACCCAGTGAAACATGGCAAAAATGCATCCAAGCACTGGTGGTGAGGAGAGAACCAATGGCTCCATTGGGGAGGAAGAGAGAGGAGCATCTTTTTGTGTCTGGCAACAAGAAGGAAGTTGTTTTACCGGTAGGCTGTTCTGCCCTTGCTTTCACTTATAATCTTTAGAAAGAGAAATCCTTTGACACTTAATTTCCCTAAGCATTTTGTTGGTACAGGTTGTAGTTCAGTCTTTGGCATTGTGGCCCATTAAATTTATAAGGAGAGCCTTACGAATTTTCTTTAGCGGCTAAGCATTAGGCTGGAAACCGGGATATTATGAGTTCTAGTCTCACTTTAGTCATGAAGCCAATTGGGTGCTCTTGGCCAGTCACTCTCTTGCAGCTCTAGGAAGCAGGCAATGGAAAACCACTTCCAACATCTTGACAACAAAACTGCAGGGAGTTGCCTGCAGTTGCCAAGAGTCAACACTATTGAGGCATGTGCATACACACACAGACACACAGACACAGACACAGACACACAGACACACACACACACACACACACACACACACACACAGTGTAGTAAAACAAGATTGGTGTAAGCTGCTTTAGAACTGGAAGTCTATACACCTCAGGCAGTCACTGAAACCTTTTTTTGCAAACATTCTGGTTCCCAAGATCATATTGCTGAAATTCTGTAGCAGTGTCAAGCAAAAACAGCATCCTTTCTCATGAATTTTAAGTGGGGAAAAAAGAAAATTGGGATATTAAGTTTCAGTTGGTTTTTCAGTTAGATTAATTAAACATCCTTTAAAGTGGGAAATCTCCCATCTGTTTTGAGATTGCTTTTAATAATAAAGTAGAACAGAAATTTTATAAAAACTTCCCAAAAGAGAAAAATTGTTCCCTTTCTTTCTTACACTTATTTAGTACACTGACATTAGGTAAGCTGTGATTTAAATATTTCTGACAACAAAATAACACCTAGAAACAATATTGTTAGAATAATATCTTATTGAATAAGTGATTTGGGATTGATTGAGAACCAAGTACAGATCCAAAAATATTCCACATCCTTACCCATGAGATTCAGTTTGAACTGGGAGAATTGAAGTTCAGCACTCCAGCTCTCTAACTAGAAAAGTGTATTCTTTTAAAAATGTTACTAACACACACGAACAAAATAAGAAAAAATGCAACAACTCTTAAATTGGAGGAATGCTTTATATTCTTATCCAGTTCTGATCATGAATGTTCTCTAAAGTGAGGGTGACCTCTTGTGGTCTCTTATGGTATACCATTTTGACCAACCAAAAAAATGCAGTCCACTAATCATAAACTATTTTCTCCCAAGTGGAATCTAGTGGTTATTTTCATTAATGCAATTGTAAAGTTCTACTCTTCTGTAGCAATTTTTTTTATAAGATAATAATTCTGGTAGGAAATGGATAATATTGTTTATCAACTTACAGTAGTGGCCAAAATTGTGGAAACCTTTTGGGAAAAGTGTATTTTTGAGGTTTGGTGGCTAATAACACCACTTTTTTGGGGGAGTTTCAAGATAATCATATTCCACTGCTGGAATGGCCTGGGAATAGCCCAGACCTTAAGCCAATTGAAAATCTATGGAGCCAATGAAAGAAACTTGTTAATCAGAAGCGACCCATCAATAAAACCCAGTTAATAGAAGCAATCATTCAATCTTAGTTTCACATTATAACAGCTGCAGAACTAAAAGACTTGTTTCACTCCTTGGGAAGACGTTGTAAGGCCGTAATTCATGCTAAAGGTTACCCAACTAAGTATATAATTTTTATATGTCTCAATTTTTTCTACGTGTTTCACTTTTCTTTATACTGTAACTGCTATTTTAATAGCAAGTTCTTCATAAAAGTTATTGCATTACATTCTTGATTAAATTATCTTTCCATTGATATATAATGTTATGGTACTACTCAAAAAAAAAAAAGTGGTGTTATTAGCTAGTTTTAGAAAATACTTTTCCCAAAAGGTTTCCACAATTGTGGCCACTACTGTACCTATGTTTACCCTTATTCTCCCTGGATACTGCTTATAAATACTTTAATCAATCTTTGTTCACAATAAATAGGCCTTTCAGTTTTTTCTTGTCTTGTATTCCATTTTACCTCTGAATAATTTCTAAAACGTCTATACCTATTCACAACATAGCTATCGAAGCTCAGTGCTTCATTTCCCCCCCCCCTTTTTTTTTCTTGGTGGCAAAAGCCATGGTCCTTACTGGAGAAGCATATAAAAAATATTTCCAGTGTAGGCTCTAGTTCAGGGGTGTCAAACTCGCGTTGTCATGGCGGTGTCACGTGGCATATCGGGACTTTTTTCCCCTTTGCTAAACTGAGCGGGAGCGGAGCCAGCACATGACACATCTGGTCCGCGGGCCAGAAGTTTGACACCCGTGCTCTAGTAATATAGTTGTCCTGATATACTCACAAATTTTTAGAGGGGATACATTGCTACTTGATTAGAAACAGATGCTATCTGTTTCCACAGATTGTGAATTTTACTGCAAAGTAGGTAGCATTGCAGAAGCTGAGATTTTAAGCAATGAACTCTTGGATTATGTAAAAGGTTCCTGAGGGTCGACTTTTGAAAAGATAAAGATAGTAGGCAGATAAGAATCACAGGGTTTTATGAGGTTGGGCTCTTTGCTTCTGTTCCTCTATGGACAGATAGATATGGAGGAGGATGGCTGGGTAATGTGGCAGGCATGGGCCAATGGTAAATCCAGGAGTTGTGGATGGGTTTGGCTTATAGAGCCTTGGAAATCTCTCCAGCGTCTAGTTTCCACCTACGAGTGGCTCTGAACCATATCCTGCATATCTCAATACCATTATTAAAAGCTTTTCATTGTTAAAAAAAATCCAGTGCGGAAGAGTAGGTAGAAAATTGGGTGGAAGTTCTGCCCATGGCTCACAGATCTTTGGAGTTAACAACAGACTCAAGCTATCGTTTGTAAGGGAGGGAGAGGGGGAGAGACAGAGTGCATTCAGAAATTAAGATAGGTTAAGGAGCTCATTACAAGGACTCTGATGCTGGGCTGTTCTTTTTTTCTGGGAAGCTCCTACTCCTGCTTATAGACTGCAAGTCTGATGATCCTGAAAATTAAAATTCAGCTAAATGTTGCAACAGATTAATGGGAGAGGAAACCAAATGAAATGTGATTTGGGGCTTCCTGGGGTGGATTAACAATTCTCAGGGCTCTTAGCCCTAAAGAACACTGATGCTCTTTTTTCTTTATGTATCCATCAGTAGAATTAACAATATGCTTACGCTCTATTACTCTTACATTAACTGTGTACCTATATGTAGATATAATGTATATGTACACAAATACATATTATAAGGTTGTATCTTCTACATTATTAAGGAAGTATTTCCTCTTCCCTCTCTTTCTGTTTTCTTGCTAGTTACTTCTTCTAAAACCCAGAAGTTCAGTGGCTTCTTTGGGGAATGTTAATATGCGCAGCAGGCATCTCTTATATTATTATGGTTGATTATATAGTCACCATATGTTTAGATTGGATTTGGCATTTTTCTCCTATCAAGTCCTTCCCAAGGGATAGGCAGATGTTTTTATTTATTTAATTTTATTTATTATTTTTGGTTACACAATCAATCAGATGTTTAGATCTGATATTTTTATCCACCTATTGAGTCTTCCCAAAGACCTTGGATAAACAGATGTTTGATGGTGTTAAAGTTTCATAAGAGGATTGTAAGTAAAACTGCCCTTTTCAATTGACTAATGGTGATTTTACCTTTACCAATGGTGCTCAAGTGGTGCTCCAGATGTTTTGGGATTGCACCCAAAATGCCTCTTACTATTGGTACTATCTTTGCTTTCTTTTACTCCAGTCATTCTACTTCGATCTGTAGCTCTTTGTAGTCTGATTTTCTTCAATTCCTTCTCTTTTATTGTGCAACTGCAAATTTTACTATCCAGACTGTTTTTTGTCTTTCTTGTCAAGTCTGAGGTGTTATGAGACAAGTGCTTGTTTGATTTTTTACAGTCCCAGAGTATTTTACCTTCTTTGTTTTCTATTACTTTGTCTATTTTGTGGGCCCATCACTTCTTGCTTGCAGGCAAATAGTATTTCTTGCAGATATTCCAATAATTATTGGTTGCTTCTTTGTCATGCCTTTGTTTGTAGTCAGTCTGTATGATCATCTTGCAGCAGCTAACTAGGTGGTTCAGTGTTTCTTCAGCTTCTTGGCAGTGGTGGTATTTGCTCTCTGTTACTGTTTTATTTCTGGTTTTGTATGCATTTGTTCTAAAGGCTTGGTCTTTTGCAGCCAGAATTAACCCCTCTGCCTATTTCTTCAACCTTCCTGCGCTTAGCCATTGCCAGGTCTTGTTATTATATACTTAGCCTGTAATTTTTTTAAGGTCTGGCCATGTAATACTTTGTCTTCCCATGTCTCTTTTCTGTTCTTCATTTGGTCTTTCCTCTAGGACAATTTGGTCTCTTTGGGACTCAGTAAGCCTTCCTGGTATACTAAGGTCAGTGCATCTTCTTCACTGTCCTTCAGACATTCTTCCAATGATCTATTTTTCCCATGTTGATGGTAAAGGTGGCACATTTGTCTAGTCCAAATTCCATTGCAATATAGACCATATTGACCAACAGTTCCATTTCAAATGGTGTTTTTTTCTTACAGCTTCAGATTGTCCATATAAAGAAGGTGGAAAGCCTGGCAGATGTTTTTGATGTTTGATAACCATGGCCTGGCTTATTTAGTATTGTTGACAGAGGAATGGCAAGTAGTAGTGTGATACTGATACTGAGCCCTATTATTTATAGATACTTGATTATCCAGTCATGTGGCAGGGAATCAAATGTCTCCTTGTAATCAATCTAAATTGCATCCAGATTGGTCTTTCTTTTCTTGCAGTTGTTGATAAGTAGGTAAAGGCTTGTAGTTGTCTGGTGCCACTCCCTTTGCTGGATCAGATAGATTTTACCAGGTGTTAAGCAATCTTCAACCTCACCTTCTTGCATATGTTGTTAAGATGTTTGACAATGAGTGGTTGTAGATCAATTAAATGTTTCAATCAAAAACCATGCAGTTTATCTTCACTTGGTGCTGACCATTTCTTGATTTTCTTTGCCCCTTTCTCCACTATTTTGGCTCTTATTACAAATTGTTTCATTTCAACTTGTTTTTTTTTTAATTCTTATCTGTCTCCTTTATTCAGGCTATATTCTTGCTGTATTTCTTTGGGTTGTGCCAAAACTGTGCCAAGAACTGCACTTCTTCTTCTTTATCAGGTGTTGACTGGTTCACTGCATTGTCTCCATTGATGAATTGGTATAATACATTTCTGATTTGATTGAAATTGCAAAATGTGACACTATCTTTTTGCGATAGTGGCAAATATCTTTTTGGGTATGGCTGTTACTTGCTGCCTTATAATTTTTTTTAAAAAAAAATATTTATATGCCGCCCTTCTCCGGAGACTCAGGGCAGCTTACAAGGCGTTAAGCAATAGCCTTCATACTTTTGTATATTTTATACAAAGTCAGCTTATTTCCCCCACAAACCGGGTCCTCATTTTACCTATCTTAGAAAGGATGGAAGGCTGAGTCACCCTTGAGCCTGGTGAGAACTGAACTCGCAGTAATTGCAGGCAGCTGGCTTCCTTAATCTTCCTTGTTTTTAGGTGATATTTCTTAATCAGGTGTTTTTAGTCTTCTCGTTCTTCAATTTCTTTCCTTTCATCTGTTCTAGCTCGCTTGTACTTGATCTTAACATCCTGATCTTCTTTTCCAACCCTACCTCCCCCCCCCTTCATCCAAGATATTCAATTATAATTGCAGCTATGCTGTACATTAGTTGGTTTGATTCTTGCATTGAGCTGGTGCTTATATTTGATATTACAATATTTGCATTTTCTGCTAGCTGTTTCTTTGGAACAAGCTTCAGTGCAGGCAACTTGTTCTGATGACTTTGTGTTGTTGTTGTTGTTATTATTACCTGCCTTTTTATCTATCTATCTATCTATCTATCTATCTATCTATCTATCTATCTATCTATCTATCTCAAGGTGTATATCTAATATATATCTAATATCCCTGCTGCCTATTTTCCACACCAACAGCCCTGTGAAATGGGTTGGACTGAGAGTGCATGACTGGTCTAAAGTCATCCAATCAGCTTTCCTTACAAAGGGAGGCCTAGAATGCACAACCTCCTTATTTCTAGGCCAGCACCTTCGCCACTACACCAAATTGGCTCTCTAACATAGGCATCCCTTCTTACAACTCTTCCATGTCTTTGCTGTTGTTTGGCCATGGTATTGCCTTTTCCTATTCCTTTATTCACCCAATAAGTCCATCTTGCACTGTATTTTCAGTGGGCTGCAGTTCCCGTCCTCTTCAGCAGGCTTGGCAATTCCCTTTGAATGGAAAAGGAGAGTGGGAATCACAATCCAGGCTTTCCTCGTGTGTGTGGGAAACTGCAGTTCTCCTTCTAGCCAGCTGAAGGCCCTAGAGGGCCAGCCTATCGTTCTTCACAATGCCAAGAAGTATTGGTGGTTCTGTAGCTCTGTTCTGTGTGTGATGACAGTCAGATTTCCAGCAGCAGTAGAAGCCCAGATCATTCTATTTTCAAACAGCACTGTTCACTGTGTATCCAAAGCCAGAGCTTCCCTGTAGCTAAATCCTCTCGCCAGAGCCGGACAGCCATCAATAGTGCTTGGTTAATTAATTTGATGGGAACAGCAGGGAGCGCCGTTTGCACTTAGTGAAGTTCCCAGAAACTTCCAAGCTCATCTCTGTAATTGGCCTCATAAATTTGAGGAAAGAGAGAGCTCAGCAAAGCACACGGGTAGGAGAAGGGGGAGCAGCATGCCGTAGCGGCCTTAGTTAATTTTATTGGAGAAATCCATCTTCCCTTCCCCTGCCGCTTCTTCTCCCTCCTGATTTGCCTAATCATGATAAACTCCCGTTCATATGTGCACCTACTGCACAGCGATTCGCCACCTTAAAATATTGACTCATGAATATTAAGCACCCTCATTAACATGCAAAAACAGCGAATGCTATACCTTCTCTGTATCAGAGCACTTGTAATTAAAAACTGAGCCAGTATGGGGGCCTTTGATACAACAAACCGAGGGTAACTAGGACCACCCCTCCGGGAATAACACATTTCTCACCATGCCGCAGATATTCTCAAAGGCTTCACACAGCCAGGAGCAAAGCCTGAGTCCTTGAAACTGGGGTAATTAAAGGCTACATCCCTTGTGATATTATCGTATCACTGCAGTAGACTACGCATGTACTTTAAAAACTCTATTATGTGCATGAAAGACGTCTTTACAGGACAGTGAGAAAGTCGTTATGCTGTTGCAAGATGGTGCATACCTCACTTTGGAAAACCATGTTTCACCTAATATAACCTATTTTGTCTGGCACCAGGGTGAAACTGTACAAACCTCAGGCTGATCTCTTTCCCTTTTCCTGATAGGACTACTTATAAACATGCACTCTATGGTCATTACCCATCAATCACTGGGATGTATAGGTTTATGGGTTAAGATTAGAGTTGCCAGTTGGCCATTCACATCTTATGTTCCTTTCTCCAGCTACCTATTCCACTAACCTTTCCTTGTTTCTGGAAAAGTAGATGGGAACTAGAGAGCCAGTTATGACACCAGGCCACTTCTCATCTTAGACATAAAGCCAGCTGAGTGACTTTAGGCCAGTCATTCTCTCTCAGCCCTAAGGAGGAGGCAATAGCAAATCACTTCTGAAATACCTCGCCAACAAAACTGAAGGGACTTTTAGAGCCAGGAGTCAACAGTAGCTTGAAGAGACAAAAAACAAAAAAGAAACAAACTATGAGATGATGTTCAAATCCTTTTGCCTTAATTGTGGGATGCATATAAGCAAGTCCAAGTCTTACACAGCTTGCTTGGTCCAACAGTCAGCACAAGAATTTATGAAGAACCTTGCCAAGTTGTTCGCACTGTCTAAGAAGCAGTAACTTGGGAGCTGTGGCTGGAGATTTGTTGTCTTAACAATTAAGGGGACTTGAGATTTTACCCCTGCAACCTTTTTAGCCACTTAACCTGACTTGACCTGGCCAGCAGTGCCCAATAATTTCCCCCTCTCTTTCTTGTCTATCTGTTTTCCATTCTTGGCTCTGACAGCATGCCTACTTTATGATCAATGATTTTTCATTTCTTGGGAAAGTGGCACAATAACAGAGTTTACAGACTCGTTGCCTTGCTAGTCAAGCAAGACAATAACTCAGCATTTTGTCATCACAGGAAATGGGGCTGATGAAGGCTGCTGCAATATTTCTGATGGGTCCCCCGTCTCAAAGCAAATGTGTTACTAGGGTATCGTTCTCCTATTTAGGCCATGGCACAATAATAAAGCTCAGCAGCTTAATGCATTTGCTGACTTTTGTATGATTATGCAGGTTTGTATACGCTCATGTGTGTGAGTGTGTATGGACGCACACACCACTCATGTTTGTATATGGAAGGATAGGCTGCTAGAAACAAAGGGTCTCAATAAAACAATATTCATTTTATTAATTCATTCAAAGTTCGTGGATATCAGCTCTGTCCCATTATTCCACTTTATTTATTGCTGCTTATAAAAGTAACATCAAATCAAAGTGATTGAAAGAGAGATTATCAAACGAAATCCAGTTATTTGATTCCTTGAAACAAATCATGAGTTGAATCAAATATAACTGCTATCTGTTGATTTAGGGCATCTTTCTTAATTTCGTTTGTTCCTGGAAAAAAATAGATTTAGATTTAGGAATATTAAAGAGGAGACTAATTTCTATTGAAACGAAGGTATAATTCCTGGAACTCCAAAAGAGTATGTAGTGTAGATGTTAGTAATCTTTTTATGGTGTTTTATGGCTAGAGATTTCTTTAAGTGAAGTCAAAAAAGTTACCGTTTTTGGTAATTTTTTTTCAATTCTAGTATCATAGAAGATAGGGTATTAATAGTTGTTTAAATGGAGAGGATGGGAGCAGAATTGTCAAACTTCCTTTTTTATTGGGAAGGTTGTTTGGACTTTTTTTTTTTTTAGTAAAAGAGTATTTTAAAAATAGCTAAAAATCATATTGCTTAAAATTGCAGTGGCATTTTAAAAAATTAAAAAATAAACAGAAAGGTATAGAAAACCATGAAAGGTGAGACACTTCTTCAAGAAATTTACTAAGGATTTGAGTAGGATAGACAATTGATACTATATTACTATATATATTGGTACTATATATTTATACTCTTGCATGAAAATCAGTCATTTGAATTTATTTTCATATGACTTACTCATTAATTTTGGGATTGAAATGAGTTTGGTTATTGTTTTGGATATTGTTTTGTATTGGATTTCGGGATTTCTGAGAACCTCTAAGCAACCCTTGGCATCTTGGCAATGCGATTCTTCTAGGTCTCCATGGAATGAGGGATTCGGTTTCCAATGTGCTGGTTGTTTTTGGACAACCCCATGAAGCGGTGTTGGGCAACTGTTATTGCACCATATGGTCTTCAGCCTCAGCAATACACCAAGAGCCCCATTTGTGCTATTTAGTACAGAAATGAAATTGTTTGTTTGTTAGCTAAAGGTTTCATCTGAAATATTGTGTCTGGGTGCTTCATAAGGTAGTAAACAACCTAAATTGGTGTTTACAACTGATAAAACAAACTGAGATCTAGACAAGATAAAGTGTGTCAGTGAGCTCAATGTTCTGAATGGGCTAGACCAGAAATCCCCAGTCGTTGAGGGCATCTGGAATATTGAAAGCATGATATGAGCTGCCCTTCATTTAAAAAAAGTCTGCCATTGCAGCCTAGCCAGTCACAAACATTACTAGATGGCATGCTCTTTAGTTTTCTAGGAGGCTTGCTGTCAGGCCCAATGTACTTTTTCTTTTTGGGTACAGCCAAATACAGTCCTGAGCTGTAGCAGCTCATCATTTTTAGTTTTCAAAGAATACCAGTGGTGCTTATCTTGGGAATAAAGATGATATTTTTTTTTCACAACACTAGTTTCCTGTATCAGGTTTGCAAATGAAAAGAATCTAAAACCAGAGGAGGCAAGAAAACTGGGGTGAGGAAGGGCTGTCATCTATAAAAGCACATCACTGCTCATGAAGGTAACATTGAAGGCTGCATGTCTCATTTGCAATTTGGTAATAGCCCCACATCTCCTATGTTTTTAGACAAAGATGGAAACACATTTTTATCAGTTTTGTCTTGTTTTCTGGTAGGAGCCATTCCCAGAATTGTTGGACCTCATTTCTGACCTAATTATCAACATGTTTGTTGGAAATTGAGAATTGGAATATATGATAGCAAACTTATATCAAAGAGCATTAAAGGGAAGAGATTAAATTTAAAATGCAATGATATAATGTTATGGACTGTTTCAGTATTTCAAGTACCTTATGATCCAACTCCAGCCCTAAAGTGACTTGGGGAGTATTTACTACCTGGTTGTGTCCTAATGTGAACAACTTTTACATTAGCCACTGCAACTGCGTTTTTGTTGTTTGCAAAACTGACCCAACTGATTTCTCCTAAGAATTTTACTTCAGGGAAGTTTGATGTACACTATTTATGCCAATTTGTGAAATGTGGGGTGTACTCAGGCTTATACATATTTGACTGACTGCTAAAGTTTCTCTTCCATCCTACTCCTTTTCTTTTGAGTTCAGGAAGGGAGCAAAGCTTTAGACAAATGTTCCAGAAGCTGAGTGATTGAAGGGAGAGAAAACAAGTGTGCAATCAGTGTTGTTATATAGACACATCAGGATTTTTTTTAAAAAATGTATTTGATATTTTGGAGCAAAAACAAAATGTTCCTGGATAGATAGCAATAGCAATAGCACTTAGAGTTATATATCACTTCATACTGCTTTACAGCCCTTTCTAAGCGGTTTACGGAGTCAGCATATTGCCCCCAACATTCTGGGTCCTCATTTTACCAACCTGGGAAGGATGGAAGGCTGAGTCAACCTTGAGCCTGGTGAGAATCAATCTGCCAAACTGCTGGCAGCTGCTGATCAGCAGAAGCGGCACTCTAATTGTTATGTCCTTATAAGGACATCCGCCCTGATTGGCTGCTAGCCATCGGGCGGGAGATTTGAATCCCTGTCAAGGGGCGGTGCGTCTGCCAGGAGCGAATATAAGGAGAGCTCCGGCAGCGCGCCAGCAGTCTTGTCTTGCTACTTTTGTAACTAATAAAGTTATTAAATGTATCGAGCTGGTCACGTCTTCTGTTCCTGCGCCTGATCTAACACTGGCGACGAAGGTGGGAGAAGAGAACCTGAGAAAGACTCAAGGCACGATCGCCCACAGAGCTGAAGTCACCACACCACAGCGACTTCCAGAATGGCTACCCCGCAAGCCCCGATGACCACGCTGAACCCGTTCGACCCATCCCGGGAGAAGTGGAGGTCATACATGGTCCGATTCCGACAGTTCCTGCGAGGTAATGGCTACCAGAACCTCGACGATGAGCGGAAAAGAGCCCTCTTCCTGGCTCATTGCGGATCGGACATCCTAGAGATGGCGATTGACCTCGTGGCACCCAGGGACATTGAGGAGATGTCCTGGAATGACCTGCAGGAAGTCCTACAGGAGCACTATGCACCTACAGGCACCCCCATCGCAAACAGGTTCACCTTCCAGCAAAGAAACCAGCGGGAAGGTGAATCCATCAAGGAATTCGTGGCAGCGCTTCGCCAAATCGCTGCCAACTGCGAGTTCGACAATGTGGATAATGCCATCCGAGACCGCGTTGTTTTTGGAATGAGAGATGTGGGGCTACAGAAGAAATTCCTCAGCCGAAAGAGGATACCGCTCAAAGACGTCCTCGACGAGGCGACAGCAGCCGAAACATCCGAGCAAGCAGCCGCCGCGATGATAAAGGCAAGAGGGATCCATAAGATCCACAAGTCGGGCCTGACCTCATCAGACGAGGCAACCACTCAATCCGAGTCAGATGAGGAAATGGCCGTCCACAAGGTCTCCCGCCCCCCCAGGCGGGAAAACCCACAGCATGGCGACCGGGAAGAACGATGCGGCAGCTGCAGAGGCGACCACCCCAGGGCGACCTGCAGATGGAGGGACGCGACCTGCCACCGATGCCTGAAGAGGGGGCACATCGCAGAGGCCTGCAGAGCCACCGATCCAGCCCCGGAACCGCCCAGACCACGATTCCGGGAGAATCGCAAAGACAACCAGAGGACATCCAAACGGTCCTTAAACCAGTCCCGGCGCGGGGAGGAGGACTATCCCCGAAATAGAACGGTGCACCAGACCACCATCGCTCACACAAGCGACGAGGGGACCACCAAATTCCACGTGACGCTGCTGGCAGAGGGGTCACCGTGCAAGATGGAGGTAGACTCCGGATCCGCCTACTCCATCATGGACTGGCAGCACCTAAAGCAGCTGAAGCCATCCTACAAAAAGGCCCAGCTGAAAACCCCAAAGTCGAGGCTTGTGGACTTCAACGGAAACCCCATTGGAATCCTGGGCAGAGCCACCATCCACATCAAGTACAACGAGTTCAACGGAGAGCTGCCCATCACCATCGTGGAGCACAGCCGACCGAACCTGTTAGGTGTGGAGTGGTTTAAGCCGCTGGGGCTTTCCATCGAGGGCATCCACGAAATCCACAGGGACGAACTCGACACCATCATCGAAGAGTTCAAGGAAGTCTTCGATGGTAAGCTGGGGAAATTTGTGGGGAGGCCAATCTCTTTTAATCTGGATAAGGGAATCACCCCAATTAGGCTCAAGCCCTGCCGAGTTCCGTTTGCCCTGCGGCCTAAAGTAGACGAACAGTTGGATAAGCTGATCGCCCAGGGCGTCCTGGAACCGATCGATCATGCCTCATGGGAGACTCCCATTGTGACCCCACTGAAGCATGATGGATCTGTGCGCATCTGCGCCGACTACCGTTGTACCATCAACAAGGCGTTGGCACAGAGCGCATACCCAGTCCCAGTGGTGCAACATCTGCTGCATTCCCTGGGAACTGGCTCAATTTTTGCGAAACTGGACCTGGCCCAGGCTTACCAGCAACTGCCAGTGGATGAAAAAACGGCGGAGGCACAAACAATTGTCACGCACAGGGGGGCATTCAAATGCAACCGCTTCCAATTTGGAGTCAGCGCTGCCCCCGGCATTTTCCAATCAATGATGGAACGCCTTCTCCAAGGCGTTCCAGGGGTGGTGCCATACTTCGATGATGTGCTCATCTCCGGTGGCTCAAGAGCTCAACTCCTTGAGCGGCTCAGGCTTGTCCTGCAGCGATTCAAGGCCAAGGGCTTGAGGGTCAGACGGGACAAGTGCATCATAGGAGTACAGGAAGTCGAGTTCCTGGGCTATCTCATTGATAGCACTGGCATCCACCCCACCAAATCAAAAGTGGAAGCAATCCATGAAGCTCCAAGCCCAAAAAACAAAACGGAGCTTCAGGCTTTCCTTGGGTTGCTCAACTTCTACGCCATTTTCTTAAAACAGAAAGCCACAGTTGCTGAGCCACTCCACCGCCTGCTGGGGAAATCGGCTTCCTGGAAGTGGGGCCAGGAAGAGGAAGCAGCGTTCCGGGCCATCAAGGGACTATTGACATCCAAAAGCGTCCTCATTCAATACAGTGAGACGCTGCCCATCAAGCTGACCTGTGATGCGTCGCCGTATGGGGTGGGGGCAGTCCTCAGCCACGAACTGCCCAACGGCACGGAAGCCCCCATCGCCTACTTCTCAAAGACCATGTCCGGCGCAGAACGGAACTACAGTCAGCTGGACAAAGAAGCCCTGGTCATCGTGGCTGGAGTGAAGCGCTTCCACGAATACCTCTACGGAAGACGCTTCACCATAGTCACCGACCACAAGCCACTCCTGGGACTCCTCGCAGGCGACCAACCCACCCCGACCTTCATGTCTCCACGGATGACGAGATGGGCCATCTTCCTAGCCGGCTACTCCTACCGGCTCGTGCACCAGCCAGGCACAGCCATAGGAAACGCCGACGCGCTCAGCAGATGCCCGTCGAAAAATCCAGTCGAAGACCCAGCCCCCACGCTCCACCTATTCCATATTGATGACGACGCCAGCTGTCCGGTGTCATCCGCAGATGTGGCCGTTCACACCCAAAAGGACCCCACACTCCGCCAAGTGAAGTCCTGGATCCTCAGAGGGTGGCCATCGGAAAAGCCAGAGGAAAAGTTCAGCCCGTTTGCCAGGAAACAGAAGGAGCTGTCCACCATAAAGGGCTGTCTGCTATGGGGAGACAGGGTGCTGATCCCGAGCACTCTGCAACGGCGGACGTTAGAGACTCTGCACAAAGGGCATCCGGGCATCGTCCGCATGAAGGCCCTGGCACGGAGTTACGTCTGGTGGCCCTCCATGGACAAAGACATTGAGCAATGGGTCTCCAGATGTGACCCGTGCCAAGAAGTTCACCCAGCACCGCCGCAATCCGAAGTCGCAAAGTGGGAGACCCCCAGCAACCCCTGGTCGAGGATCCACATCGACTACGCGGGTCCGATGCAGGGGCGACACCTCCTCATCGTGGTAGATGCCTTCTCCAAGTGGCTCGAGGTGGTACCCATGGCATCTACCACAACAGAAGCGACGATCCGAGCCTTGCGCCGTCTGTTCGCCACACATGGACTACCAGACGTGCTGGTCTCGGACAATGGCCCCCAGCTCACATCCCTGGCCATGGAGTCTTTCCTGGCAGGACTGGGCATCCGCCACGCCCTGTCCGCCCCTTACAGGCCGGCCGGAAACGGACAAGCTGAACGCATGGTCAGACTGACCAAAGAAGCCCTCACCAAGATGGGCCCGGGAGACTGGCAAGAACGCATAGACAACTTCCTCCTCACCCAGCACATCACGCCACATGCCACCACCCACAAGAGCCCGGCCGAAATGCTGATGGGCAGAAGGTTGAGGTCACCCTTGGACCGGCTGCACCCCCAATACAGCCCAGAAGTGACCGCAACCGCCAGCCGCCCGCTTCGCGCCTTCAGCAACGGAGATTCAGTTTTCGCGCTGAATTTCAACGGCTCTCCTAAGTGGCTGAAGGGGAAGATTGCCAGCACAACCGGCCCCAAATCCTACACCGTCGAGTTGGAAGATGGACAGGTCTGTAGACGTCACATCGACCAACTCCGGAAAAGGTGGGGGGGAGCACACGAAAACCAGCCTGACGAGGGAGGCCTCCAACACCCAGACGAGGTAGGCCTCCAACACCCCGGCGAGGTAGACCTACCACACCCAGACGAGGTAGGCCTACAACACCCCGGCGAGGTAGGCCTACAACACCCCGACGAGGTAGGCCTACCACACCCCTGCGAGGCAGAGCAACGCCATCCCGACAAAGTCGGCCCGGCACACTACCAGGTACTGTCACGTCGGCAGTCCAGCGAGGTAGACCGGGGCCAACCGCACGGGGGATGGCAACACCAACCCAGCCAGGTGGGCACCCGGCTCTACAGGGCCAGGGACCACCAACCCAGGCCGCAAGTAGACCGGGACCTGCCCAAAGGAGGAGCGGCGCACCCCACCAGTGACAGCAGCCGACGCCAGCCCAGCCAAGGAGACCGCAGTTCCAGGCGAGTAGACCGGGACCCATCCAAGACGGGCACCCCGCAACCCATGGGCAAGGGTGGCACACGGCTCCCCGGCGAGAGGGACCCCCGCCCATCTCAAGAGGCAGCCAGAAAACAACACCCCGACCCGGATGACCCCAGGCACCACCCGACGGTAGACCAGGGACTAGGGGGAAGGGAAAGCCGACAACAACCCAGCCAGGTAGACCTGCACCACCCTGGCAGGGGAGACCTCCGCCGCCCCGCAGAGGTAGTGCCGCAACAACAGCCCGGCCAGGTCGACCACCACCAACCAGACGGGGTAGACCAACGCCACCCCTGTGAGGTCGGGCAGCACAACGACAACCAGCACCACCCACAGCCGGCGGACCGGACCCGAGGGCACCGAGCGGAACCACCACCCAACCGGCAGCAGGCCGGACCGCGACCGAACCGCAGCGCCCGGGAGACCAGGGAGGAGCAAGCAACAGACTTACCGAGACTCAGACGCTCTTCCCGGGTCGGAACCGAGCAACCGAGACGAGGCGATAGATCCACAGGCCAGGAGGAAGACCAACAGAACCAGCCATCCAAGGTCTGCGGTCAGGCCGGAGGTGCTGGGGGTGACCCCGCTCACTCGACAGCCGAACCGAGCCCGGTTCCGGAGGGGGAACCAGGAGACGAAGGAGCCCCGTCCATCCAGGCCAGAGACGGAGAAGAAGTGAAACTGCGCAGGTCAGCTAGGGTGCCGAGGCGTCCTACGTACCTGCGCGATTACGTGACTTTTGTGGACAAGATTGACAGTTCGGACTAGGGGGGAGGAGTGTTATGTCCTTATAAGGACATCCGCCCTGATTGGCTGCTAGCCATCGGGCGGGAGATTTGAATCCCTGTCAAGGGGCGGTGCGTCTGCCGGGAGCGAATATAAGGAGAGCTCCGGCAGCGCGCCAGCAGTCTTGTCTTGCTACTTTTGTAACTAATAAAGTTATTAAATGTATCGAGCTGGTCATGTCTTCTGTTCCTGCGCCTGATCTAACACTAATCACTGCGCCACCCATGGCAGATGAGAGGAGAAGGAGGAAGGCTGAGGACAACTAATTCAGTGGCTTCTTTCTTCTTCTACAAAAGATCAGCAGCACTTGGAAATTCCCACTCGGAAGGTTCCTGAAATTTCTTTGTTTCTTTATTTTCTTTTGTTCCATTCAATCATTTCTGATTCTTGGAAACTGCCTGGACAAGTCCCTGCAGTTTTCTTGGCAACGTTTTTCGGAAGTGGTTCGCTACTGCCTCCTTCCAGTTTCTATCTTGGTGCAGTAGCTACTATACCAAACTGTTCTCTTGTTTATTTACTTTTCTTTAAATAATACTTTGGCTTGCAATCATTTAGATGAAATATATGGAAAGATGAAATATAAATAACAATTAATTCGTTAAACAATTCATGGCTGACTACAATTCAGATGTGCAAGGGAGCAAAAGAATACTGAAATTCAATTCTTCAGAAATCTTTTTGTGTTTTTCTGGCTAAACAAAATGTTGCTATCGATACAGAAAACTTCAACAAAAAGGAGATAAAACTTGGTCTAATGTATAAAAGGATTGCTGGGAATCAGGTGACATAAAAATTAATATATTATTACATATTTGCAAGTCATAGTATTGCATATTTTTTCCAATTGTTTTTCCTTAATCCTAGCATCACCGAATACAGCAACATCAATGAACCAAATTTTCTTTTTTTCGGTTCAGTTATTTAAGGCATGTTATGAACAGGATACTATCTGTCTAGAGTCTAGACTGGTGGTCCGTGGACCACTGGTGGTCCGTGTGAAAATTTTGGTGGTCCGCAGAAAAATTATTTGCATTTTTTATATTGCACTAAATCAGGAGTTCTCAAACTACAACGTGCAATGAATGTTTGCGTTGCTGCAGAGAGTCTCCCCCTTTGGGGTCTTTTTCTGTGGGTCAGAGGGGGGCAAAAATTCCAACTTGGGGTCTGCTTCAGCCTCCTGGTGTGGGGATTTGGATTAAGGCTGGAGGGAAGTGCCGCTGGTGGCGAAGAGCCAGACGGCCTTGTTCCAGTGGGACTGCATCATGGCCTGGAACTGGCTGACCATCTCAGCCCGCTGACACTCCAGGCACCTTGCACTCCCGCAGGTCTTCCCTCTGCTTGGAAAGCCTATGCTCCTAGGCCTCAGTGAGGTGCTTCTGCTGAGCCTCCTTCTTAGTCAGATCCAATTTGAACTGAGCCAGCTCTTTTGCCAATTCTTTCTCATGGTAGCTGCTTAGCTCCAACAACTGCTTCTTGTTGGGGCCCTACGTAGCCCAGGCAGGCAGGAGAGGAGTGGGTGGGAGGAGCGAGTAGAGGCTGGCGAGGTGCCCCTTGATGTGAGCAACATTGAGTTGGCCACACCCACCCAGTCACATGACCACCTAGCCTCGCCTACCCAGCCAATCATTAGGCAGATCATATTAGTGGTCCGTGGAATTTAAAATTATGAATTTAGTGGTCCCTGAGGTCCAAAAGGTTGGTGATCGCTGGTCTAGACCTTCAAGTTCCATAAGATCTTAACCTACTCATTTCACAAAACCTTCTCAACTTAAAGGTCCCAGTAGTTTTTACATTGGAATCCAAACCTCTAGCAAATCCATACCATAAGTCAAAGTCTTAATTATTCTTATTGTATGGATTTTCTGTAAAATTCTAATGACAAATTTTGCATGTTACCAGATTGTATCACTATTACAAATACATGTGAATACGTGGGACAAGAACAATTTGCTGGAGGATCCCACAATCCCTTAAATATAATAAATGTTTTTGAAAGTATCCAATACTCTCTCTTTCATCCAACGTCTAGATGAATTGTAGATATATTGACAGAATGAAAAAAGAAGCAAACCACACGTAAGTTCTTAGAGTATTATTAATGTAGAGAATCTCCAAAGCACAGCCAACTTTAGTTTATTAACCTCTAGACCGCTGACTTCTTTTACTCTGTAAAAGCATAAGATCTATCACTCAGCTAAAAGGAGAATTCTGCCCCTTCACCTCTACTCAGGGATGACTCTTACTATGCTCTGTAACCTTTCTTGGGGATTAAAACCAAATCCAAGGTGATGCTAAAGAGAAATTTCTCACAATTTGGTGTCCACCAGGGGGAAATAGAGGACAAGGCAATGCCTAGTCAGCACTATATCAGCAATTGGCTTCTCTCAAGTATCGTGTTGCTTATTACAGAAGAACTGAAGCCCTTTTGATGAAAATCAGGCTGCAACAGTCATATGCAGATTTATATTATCATCAGCAACATTATTTTGAATACTCGATGTTTCAGCTCAGGAATATAAGACAAGAAAACATGAATAATTTAGCAAGCTCAAGAATGAATCTAAGGTGGGCAAAATCAATGCCTAAAATCGGAGCTGCAAAAACAACTACGTTTTGTTTTCTTCAGCCTGTTCTCATAGTAGTTTATGGGTGTTTTCCATTGCTCTTGGGCCAATTTAGGAGATATAAGTATGACTTTGACTCTTACCAAACCTGCTTCAAAGAGAACAAAAGTACCTTGCTCGTGTATGTAGCACAGTGAGCCAACAAGGAAAGGGAGGCCTCTCTCTTGTCTTTATTCAAAACAACATGTCTCTTCCTACATTGTCTCTTCCTACATGGTTCATACTCAATGCAGAGAATTGATATATGGTCATTATTTGCAGATGGTAGCAAAATTCAGTTTTGCAGATCATCTACCCGCAGCATCTATAGTACAGTGAACTGCAATTACGGCAAAACAATCACACATGATGATATCATGTCAATGCCAGAACTATATGCTTTTCTCCCACACCTGACACAAGTATATAAGTCATGGCATTTGTGTGATGATGTCCTCATACCTATTTCGTTATTCAGCTCTCTATCCCCTCTCCCTAGGTCTTGATGTCTACTTCAGCTAATTAGCTAGCGTGACCCAAGATTTAACTGCATGGGTAAATCGGTGAGTTTGCATGGGTCACTTACATCAGGCTCTGTGACAAGCTGGCTGGTAAATAAAACTCCTCTCATTTTGTATTGATAGCTTTGCTGTAAGAACCAGGCAAGAGCAATAGAAAAGAACACATGGACTGCTAAATGCCTGTTTATTTATATCTCGCCTTTATTATTTTTATAAATAACTCAAGGTGGTGAACATACTGTACCTAATACTCCCTCCTCCTACTGGCCCCACAACAACAGTCCTGTGAGGCAGGGGTGGGTTCTAAAATTTTTTACTACCAGTTCTGTGGGCATGGCTTATTTTGTGGGCGTGGCTTGATGGTCATGTGACAATTCTTTAGGATTTAGCAGAGGTACTGGTCTACCAGGCTTTTAACTGCTTGCAGAGCTGTACCGGTCTAGTCATTGGTTTTTGGAGGCACTGGTCTACCCATTTATTTTTGCAGGCACCGGTCTACTCATTTGTTTTCTTTTAACACTGATCAGCTGTAGGACAGCCCTTTGAAGCCCCACGGCAAGACTTTAAACAGTTTTTTTTCCTTCTAGCCGATCAGCTGGGACTCAGGAGGCAGCAATAGATTGGGGGTGGGGCCAAATAAAAGGTAAGAATAATGCAGGGAGGGCGGCGGGGATGGGCGGGAGGGGCAGGGGGGGAGAACCGGTTCGGTGATGTCATATCGTCACCACTACTGGCTCAGCGGAACCACGCGGAACTGGGAGGAACCCACCACTGCTGTGAGGTGAGTTGATCTGAGAGAAAGTGACTGGCCCAAAGTCACCCAGCCACCTTTCATGCCTAAAGCAGGACTAGAACTCTTTATCTCCTAGTTTCTAGCCTGGTGCCTTAACCACTAAACAAGTGTTATTACAAGTGTTGTAAGAAAAATAACAAAAATAACAAATGATCACTGAAATAATACAGAATTGGTATACTAAACCGTATCCAGGGTTCTTTCTAACTGCCCATCTGAGCAGAAGGCAGACGATCCAAGGACATTACAGGTAGTGCTCGAGTTACGACCACAATTGAGCCCAATATGTATGTTGCTAAGTGAAACATTTGTTACTTGAGTTTTGCCTCATTTTACAACTTTTCTCACCAGAGTTGTTAAGTGAATCATTGCAGTAATTAAGTTAGTAACATGGTTGTTAAGTAAATCTGGCTTCCCCATTGACTTTACTTGTCAGAAGGTCCCAAAAGCTGATTGCATGACCCCAGGAACTTGCAGCTGTCATAAATATGAACCAGTTGCCAAACACCTGAATTTTGACCATATGACCATGGAGACACTGCAATGGTTGTAAGTGTGAAAAACGTCATAAGTCACTTTTTTCAGTATCATCGTAAGTTTGAACGGTCACTAAATGAGCTGTTGTAAGTCGAGAACTATCTGTACTTGCCAATGTATTCTGCTCTATCCCCTCACTCAGCTTAGGAAATATCTATGTTACAAACATAGGTGAACATTTTGTAACTTGTTACAAAGAATTGTGGAACTTACAGTTTGACAAGAAAGCTGCAAATGATTCATTAGGGAATGGAGGTTTCACTCACAGTTCTCTTGGGAAGAAGAAATTATTGTTAAGGCAGCTTATTACTGTCTTTTAGATGCATTTGGTATTTCTTGTTTCTTGGGTTCCATCTTAGAATGATAGCAGCTCTTTGTGGAGTGACTTCAGAAACACCTTTCATTGTTTCAAGTTTTAAAATGGAGTTATGTGATCCACATAAACCTTCTTTTGAAGTTTTTCTCTCTCCACAGGACAGTTTTGAGCAATGTATCACCATCAACTTGCACATCTTTTGCACTGACAGGGAAGATGTGTCTTCAGGCATCCCCCATTTTGGCCTGCTTTACAAGTGACCTTCCTTCCCCAACCCCCAAATCTATTTCTCTGCGAACGTATCATTGATTTATGGAAGGTGCCAATCTACAGTGACCTTGTCTGTTGTGTAATAACCAAAGACAATTTGTGGGTCAATTGTATTAGGGTTAGTGAACGGGCAATGTATGAAAATAACTAAGACTCAAGCCGCCTTGAGTCTTCGGAGAAAGGCGGCATACAAGTTGAACAAACAAACAAAAAAACAAACAAATAAATAAGATAGGTACACACTATATCAGTTTTCTCCAGCTGTTGCTTTTCAGATGAGGAGTACAACCCTCCCAGGCAATATCTGGAGAGGATGGGAAAAACATCTAGAGAGCACAAGGGTACAAAAGGGTGTCCTTCAGGAAAAGCTTTCCACTCCACTGATCTCAATGGCTTTGACTTTGTGCTAACAGAGTGCTCTACAGGACTATGGAAGGAGGCAGTGGGGATGGGGAGAGAGGGGAAGATGTCAAATGATCTATTCAGTGACATATTTCCAGACATCATACAAACATGTCATAACAATTGTACATGTAGGTAATGTATTTTGGTGCATGCAATACAAGCATCAATTAGGAGAAATCTGATTTCTATTTATATGTACCTGAATAGGACAAGGACACACCACCCCGCTGTCAACACACATATACACGTGTTTATGCAATTGCCACATATCTGATGGCTGTTTGGAATCAGAAATAGGGATGTGGTTATTTCAATTTGCCTCATATTTAATATGGCACACTGATGCATGCCCACATATACTTTCTTTTTCTGTCCCAGAAAAAGAAGCTTGTTTAAGACATTGTAGATAGATGCTATGTTTGCCTCCCATGCAAAACACACAAATAACAGAGCAATAGATTCTTCTATCCTGCCCCTTCCCTCTGCCTGATCAGTGGGCACACCCTCTGGCTTGAGCTGCAGGATGAGCCAGATGTTTCATATCTGTATAATACACCTTCTGAACCATTTGCCTGGTCTGATGTGGGCTTCTCATACACTTGGATATCATGCCTTTTTGAAAGTGTACTAGACATAGCATTTTTGTTGAACAAAGTTTTAGCGTCCTTCATCCTAAACACCTTCCCACACTAGCCCAACTCAACCAGGTTGACTCAGCCTTCCATCCTTTCTAAGGTAGGTAAAATGAGGACCCAAATTATGGGGGCAATAAGCTGACTTTGTATAAATATACAAAAGTATGAAGGCTATTGCTTAACGCATTGTAAGCCGCCCTGAGTCTCCGGAGAAGGGCGGCATATAAATCAAACTAAAAAAAAAAAACTCCTTTGGAAGGACACTAAATTTGTGTTAACATTTAGCACAATTGTGTTTTTGGGTTAAGATTTGTGTTAAAACATTATTACTCTCTGGAGAGAGTGACTGTTTACAAGGTAAGTTTAAACCAGGAAAGCTAGTTTCTGCCATCTGTGTATTGCTGATTCTATCCCAGATAGGTGCATGTTAACTGTGCTTCTTCTGAAAAACAGTTTTAGGTGGCTGTGGCTGTAGTTTCTACTGAAGTGGGACATTTTGCTGTCCATTTCTGAGTGCTACGAGACACAGCCACTCCTGCTATTTCCTTGAGCATGGCGGGGAAATATATGGGAGCTGTTAAAATTGATGTAAGTTTCCTTTTGGAGCCTGAGGAACAGATCCCAGGGACTGCAGAGAGACATGGGATAAAGCAGGAAGAAGGTCTCCCGATTTCCTTGCAACTCCCCCAATCATCATTGAGTCTATTTCTGAATATGGTCTACCACACTTTTGGGAGAGCATGTCCAAATATAACCTAGCTGACTGGTCAATGGAAAGTCAAAGAAGAGTCAGTGGATGAGATAGAATAGATCACTAACACATTGGGAGAACTTCCTACTATATCCTCTACTCCATCACTACTTTGCCATCTGGGGTCTTTTTGAACATGGGTTTTTATACTATTTTATACTATTTCAGAATAGTGTTTAGATATATGATTGAAATAGTCCAATGCCAATTCTTGTGAAGCACCTCAGCACAGCCAACCTACCTGACTCTTGAGCAATTGAAAGGTGGTTTAACTCTTCCCTAAACGTCTTCCCACACTAGTCCAACTCCCTTCCAGTACACCTTAAGGAGAGCAAATGCTGATTGTTTCTCTTGCTGGTTGGTGAAGCTATGGGGATGGGGGTGGGGATGGGGGATGGAATTGCAGCTTTGAAAATCCAATAATTAACTTGTTCTGTATCAAAACTGTAAAGACATCACCACTTGCCAGCCTACTTGTTTGGGGACAGAATACAGCTCAGCTATTGGGGCAATTCAATTTGTGCTGTCATAAAATAACAGAAGGAAAAGAAATAGTTATCAAATTAGCATGGTTCAACATAAAAGAACCAAAAAGAAAGGAATAAACAAAAGAAATAAAACAATCTGGGAAGGAAGTATTAAACTTTTTAAAGCAATAGGTTGATTTCAGCTCTTCAGCCAGACTTATTTCCAAGATGGAGATTTATAGTAAGACTGTAGTTGGGGGGTCCTAGAAATTTATGATAGTTAGTAAGTATGCTGACACTTTATAAAATTGTGTTCGTTTTACATCCAAAAACTTGGACTGTACAAGGCTTTCCTTCCTTGGAGACATAATGAAGAATCCAAGTAACAATTGATGGAAAAGGGTGAGGTGATGGAACATTACAAGGCAGGGTATGAGAAAAATTCAAGAAGGAATGATCTTTTCTTACAGTTAATGAAACAAATTCATTTTTTAGAAATGAATTTAGAAAACTATCATTTATTCTGAAGCGACATACTATCAACAATACAAAGATCAATGTTTTCCTTCCTATCACTATTCTATTATTATATATGTATTTTTATTGATTGTGCTTTGAAAGAACCATATACTAAGTGACTCATGTCTGTTAAAAGAGAGATAAGGGTCATCCCAACAAAGGGGCAGAATGAAAAGGAAGATGAGGAAGGTCAACTTTTTAAAGACCAGAAAAGTGTGCACGTACAATTTGCAAAGTACTATATATGCAATTTGAGCTGGATTGAAATTCTCTTTCTGGGTCTTTTGATTAATTAGCAATCTTTGATTCTTACTTCTTTGGCACTGGGGATTGGGGAGAAATGTTACAATGTTGGGGTTTTTAATTAGCAGTCTTCCAATTGGTGCGCTTGACCTAAATTTTTGTTTGAAAGAAAATTTAGAAAAGCTGGTAAGAGGCAAAGTTCCAGCATTGTATTTATTTTCAAGATTTTCAAGAGGCCCCATATGCTTTCTTAAATAAAAATTATAGGCAACTGAGGGTAGTGCTTTATTTGGGCGTGATCCCATCAGTTCAGAAAAGGTTGTCCTTCAGGAAGGTAGCTAATATTTTGATAAACTGGGAACTTTGTAACTAGTCACATTTTCTGCAGCAGCTATATAAAATGGACAAGTCCCTTATCTAGAACATGCACTCTGCATTCTCAGAGTAGCAAATATGCCCACCAGTAGGAAAAAGGGTAGAAAGATCCTGCCAGATCAGCACTCTGCTGTTTTCTAGTCCCAAGTCAGTGAGAATACAAAGCCATATATTCTCTCTGGGAGGGAAGAATTAAAGTGAGTTTTTTGCAAGCTCTCCTTCTCTGGCTGATTGTAGGAGCCAGGTGTTCCCATTCTTCTGATATTTTCCATGGGAGAACTAGGATATAAGGTCTCATTGACCATCTCCTCCTCAGTGCTAATCTTCAGCTTTCCAGGACTAAGATAACTGGACATGACTAGCAAGGCAAGAATATAAAAGGTCGATAAGGGTATCACTTGAATTTCCTCCTTAAATATTCAAAGGCCATGAATATATAATTGTTGGTATTTTGGACAGTATCATTTTCCCCTAAATGGATTAGCAAGAAGGAACTGATTGATTGATTTGTTAATCTTGAAAATTGATTTCTCATGTTCTTGACCCTTACTCCAATTGTTATTTTGCAGTATTGTTTGGAAACAAATTTGTATTAAAAACACAAAATACGTTGAAATACATTCTTTAGAAGTGAAATCACAACTCTTAGTCTTACATGGAATAATTGAGGTGGGAAACTTGTAGATTCCCCACCTTGTTCATCCCAAACCATTATCCTGGTGTCCACCATCATCCAGAAAATATATTCTTACTGGAATCAAAATATGTTCATGCAGTGTTGCAATTCTTCATTTCATTGTTTTACCTACTTATACTAGCTGTAAGAGTCTGCATTGCACAATTGGGCTGAAACTATGAAAAAGCACTATTTAATAAGCATGCCAATAATACACGCAGATTCGCAGAACTCTTGAAAATAGATGATATATTCAGTTTATTCTGTAGTGCAAAGGTAGACAAATGATGATAATAGCGAATAGGGAAACAGAGACATATGTAAAACAGCTTTTATGCATTCTTTATTTAGGGCAAAGTTAAGAAGGAAAGTGGACATGGACAATAATTGACCTCAGACAGCTCTCTTGGTGACCATTAATCTCTATCATCTTTGATTTTTTTTTAAAAAAACCAAGATTTTAAAAAATAACTAAAATGTAAAGAAGAAGCTGAGAGCTCTAACATCATATTTACTTGTAGGAATGACTTGGATCATCCACAAAATTCTCACTGGAATAGAGAGAGCATCCTGGGAGTGAGTTCACTTTCAGGTAAATAGTTGGCTAGTCTCAGGCTATGGCCATCACTGAAGTCATCTAATGGACATGGCAGCACATAACCTCACCATCCCTCAAATATATTATTGGCCCCCAAAAATTGTCTTGGCAATAAAACATAGGAAAAAGCAATTCATTCTTTTAATTCATTCTTCTTTTTGTCTCCATGGTCTCTTTGTCTTTTGTTCCTGAAGGTAGGCATGTGACGACATCTTAATAACATTATAGATTAGACCAGGGGTGTCACACTCACGTCGTCATGGCGTCATCACATGACATATCAGGACTTTTCCCCCTTTCGCTAAAATGGGTGTGGGCGTGGCAGCACATGACACATCCGGCCTGCGGTCCAGGAGTTTGACAGCCCTGGATTAGACATTGGGTTACTAATTAAGTCTACACAATACCTTCTATGATGTTTAGTATCATTCCTCATAAAGGTCCCTTAGAGTTTGGAGTAAGACAAGATAATGGTGAGACAGAAATTTGATTTCCTTAAATTCCAATTGTAATTACATTTCTTTCCTGACTTTTTACATTTTACTCATATATTGCTTTGCTTTCCAAGCCGAGCTCTTGAGCCAGTGAGGTACTGATGATGCTTATTTTGGATGAGCTGGAAGCAGACTTATCTCTTCTTAAGCAAAAACACAGTCCACACCTAAGAAGAACTGAAATCCCTAGTCTGGTTACTGTAGCTCCCTCCCTCCCTCCCTCCCTCCCTCCCTTCCTTCCTTGTATGGGGCAGAGCAAAGGACTTGTGTTTATGTCTACAATACTTTTAACCCAATACTTTTAACCAATTTATATAAATTGCTAGCAGGTATATTCATACAACCTGTAATATTATTTAGCTTGGATGTTTGTGGCTTAATAGATTTATGCCAATTAGCTCTCATGCTTGATGTGTGGTTTAATACATTGTATGAATTCCGAAAACGGGTTAATTTGCTACCTTAAGTATAATGATGACTATTTTGAATTTTTAAAGAACCAGAAACATACTTTCTCTCTATGTGGTTTCTTGTTCTTGACTGAGAAATAAGCTCCTGTTAAATCTCCTTGAAAAAGATCCCTGGATTCTTACATCAAGAACAATATTTCTTAGTTATTATGGTCTGCCAACTAGAGGTTTACGAGTCAAATAAAACCTGACAAAATATCTCCTCAGACATTTTTCAATTCTGTAAAATAGTTCCAGTCCTAATGTAGTGGGCATCTAAAGTCTCTGCTGGAATCTTAGTGTAAAAGTTAACATGGAAAAAGCTTCACTAACATATTATTCCACTTCAGATCATTCATACAAGGAAGAATAGATTGTAAAATGATCAGGTACTATCCTTAGCATGGAGAATATGTTTTAATTGAATGCTTGCTTAATGAAAGATGTAACATCCACAAGATAAAAGCATGTAAAACATGCTGCATTCTGAAATGAAATTATATTTTTATGTTTATTACACATAAAAGCAACTTGCAGTAAATATTTACAGACACTCATTATGAATAGTAAGCTAATTAACAGCAGTTGAAGTGGAATGAAAACAAATGAAACAAATATAGACTAACAATGGGAGAATTCCACTATGGTAAACTCTGGTTATACATTCAAACTAATGGTCAGTCCCCCTCCATCTGGGCAAAATCCCAGTGGTTATTATTAGAAATTCCTATTTTTAAATGATTAGAATCATCAACAGACCCAGCGTAAGGATCATAACCAGCATTCATGGGGCGAGGGAAAGCTAATCCTTGCCAAAGGCCTCTTTATATTTAAAATCAAGCGTTCATAGGAGATAACACTGCAAGAGTGATTGTACTTTAGAGCTATTCCTTTTGACACTCCGGCTGCTCCCCCAGAAGTAATGGCTGTTTAACTATAATATCTCTCCAGGTTTGGAAGATCTATTAAACCATAGCTGGACAGGATTTGGAATCAAGATCCATAGGAAATAAAATCAGGAGGTTGAACTGAACAGCAAAGCCCAAAGATTAATGGATGGTGCAGAAACATATCAGAGCACAACAGCAGCTCAAATAAAGACTGGTGGAAGAGAGATATCCTTTTAAATCTTCCTCTTGTTCCGGAAGATCCAATGGCTAGCCTGGATGCATGGATCCAGTCAGCCCAAAGCTTGGAGATTCTGCACTGTGAAAGCTTTTCGCTATAGTTCAATGTCTCCGGCAGAAAAAATCAGCAACAATTGACAACTAGCTATGACAATAAAGTCAATGTGATATTTTTCCCTAGTCAGGACAATGGAAAACAAACAAAGATGCCTAATAGGTATTATGAAGGCCAACATGTTTTGAGACAAATGCATCCTGCTCTTGACCCAAGCGTGTAAAACAGGCTTGATACTGATTAATTAAATTATCATGCCTTCATCAGGGAAAATGCATTTTACAAAAGTTGTAGATGAAACTCTGAAAATTCAGAATAAAGATTGTTAAAGTGCTGAAAGAGTGGGGATAAACAGTATTCTAATTGGTCAGACCATGCTTGAAATCCTGTCCAGTTTCAAAGATTCAGGGAAACTGAAAAAGTTGAGAGAAGATTAACGAAGATGATTAGGAGGCTAGAAATTATGTCTCAAGAGTTTTTGAAGGAACTGAGTACATTTAGCCTTGACAGAAGATGCCTAAAAAAGAAAGGTAATGACAGCATGCAAGATAAAGGATGTCACCTAGGTATTATCTGCTCCTTCCTATAAATGCCATCTTTTCTAAGATCTTATAACAATAGCATCTTAGACCTAAACAGTTTGTGATACTGGTGTGTGTATATATGTGTATGTGTGTGTGTGATCATGCTATCCAAATGTAACCTTTGTGTGTCATGTATGTATAACATGTATGTGTAATGTGTGTGTGTGTACAAATACACACAAATACATATGTGTATGTGGGGAGAGAAAGAAATGTGGGATCTCTGCTTTATGTTGGGTTCACAATAATAACAGAATTGTCAACAAAGAGTTTTCCTTTTTAGTTTTCTTCTACAAAGTAGACCTATTGAAGCAGGATGGGGCAGAGAGAGAGGAACCGGTGTTCTGCTTCACATGGAAAAATGCTTTTGGACAGTGCTCTGTGTAAACACTCCCTCCACCTGAGCTGTGTCTCCCCCTCGTTTCCCATCAGCCCTGACCTACAGTTCCTTTTCCACATCCAGTCTCTGTGCTTAGAACAGGGAGGTAGGATTTAGCACATTGCGCTTCTTGGGCCTTTTCCTCATAACTTAGGCTGTCATCTGTGGATGAGAATTTCATGCTGATGCTTCAATTTTGATGTTGAGAAACAGGTCTTCTATCTTCCCACTTAGGTTTGAGTTCTTCAGGTTCTCTCATTTGCAACTGAACTAAATCAAGGTTGGTGGGAATGAGGATTTAATTCCTCACCAACTCAGAGTTTCTAATTTCAGATATATTGAACTCCTCTATAATGCCATCATCATCTAGATATGTGGGCTTCAACTCCTAGAATTCCTTAGCTATTGTAGGCTTTGCTGAGAGTTCTGAGTGTAATAGTTTATATATTCGGAAGAGGAGGAGGTTGGAGAAAGCTGTTCTAAGACCCATGAACATTTCCTACCGTCTTTCTCCTCAGAGTGTTGATAAGTCATCTTGGATCAAGACTTCATTCTTGTTTTGCCCTTGTTCTGTATCATGCAAACTCCTGGGATTTTTTTTTTTTTAAAAAAACAGCAAATAACAGTTTTGAGGATGTATGTTTTGAATCAGGAAAATGGTGGAGAGAGGAGAGGTAACCATTACTCACACATACATCATCCTGCCATGCTGATCAAACCTCTCTCTGCTCCAGGCTCTCCCAGGCTTTTTTTTTTTTAAATGATAACAGCACTGCAGATTCAAATAACAGATCCCACACTCATCACATTTACCTTACTTCTCACATAGCAAAATTAAAAGACTATTGTGAGGGTTTTATTTATGTATTCATTTATTTGCTGGTCGAACTTTTGTTGTTGTTGCTAGCTTTGCAGGCATTAGAATTTCCTCACTAGTCCCATAAAGAAATCACAATACTAAGATTTTCACAGAATTCAATAAGTCACATCAGCAACAATAATCTTGATGAGAACACCGCAACAACAACACTACAGACCGCTAGTAACCAACATCATCAATTACCATCTCTTCAAACAAATTACCAGGTGTGTTTGAACGCTAATGATTTATTATTAAGTTCTGGTTTTTTTTTTCTTCAAAACCTTAATGTATGAATGCAGCACAAGGTGCTTTTTTCTGCTTGAAAATTTGGCTAGAATGATACGATCTTAAAAGAGGTAACTAGGACATTCTTCCACTGCTGTTCTTTTGGTAGAAATAGAGGCATTTAATTTCAGCACAGTCAAGTGTCAAATCTCTCAGGGATTCAGCTGGGGCTAAATGGCTTCTTTTCTTACCCTGGTGTACAACAGCATCTCCTACGGACATCCCCATGACTGATCCATCACAGGAACCTTTTCGTTTGGTGTTCTAGTGAAGCACCTCCTGGCACTGATACTTATCTGGAAGAAATTGCATCTCCCTCTGCCTGATACCAGCCCCCTCTTTCACCGTCCCTGCAAGAGACAGTCGCACAGAGAGTGATTGGATTCAGCCCTTCACCTGATGGAGACTAAGCCAGCCAGATGCAGTGGGAGCTGCCGGAAGAGGCTGAAGCAGGGGGATAGAATACAAACACATGTCCCAGGCCCATCTGTGCCATTTGCCTGTCCAAGCGGCTGCCTCCAGCTCCCAGGGCACCTGTGGTTGAAAACCCCACCTGGAGCTGGGAATCTCTCCAGCTGATGCATTTGTATGAGGAAGTGTTTGGTCCTGCACCTTCAAGGTGATCTGACTTGATTAGAACAATGTTGGCAAGGAAGGCTGGGCACGCATGCCTGGGAGTTTCTTGGGTCTCCTCTTCGCTCTTTCTTTTCTGCCTTAATTGGAACCCTCCGAGACCAGGCAAAATCGCATTAGCACCAGGCCCCAGCACACAGAGCCATCCATCTTTTTTTATTACAGCGTAATGGGGCTGCTCGGGAGGCGGCGTTCGATTTGTCACAGGCCTCGTTCGCTGATAACAGGCATTTGTCATCACTTTCTGCCTGTGTTAATGTCATCATCGGCGAGCTGACAGCCAGGCCCGTCGAGGGAGCACCAGCGACACAGCACATCCGTCAAGCTAATATTTCCATGGCTGTGGGGACCGGGCAAGTCATGGACACACATTAAAGCATTGAGAGAAGACAGGAGAGAAAAAGCACCATTGTCATTAATTAAAATGTTAGGGTGGATGTGCAGATGTGTGCAGATTGAGTGTGCCAGTGAGTGTGATGCAGTCTTAGGGAGTGTGTATTAGCGTATGGTCGCAGTCCCTATTAACAGGCACTAGCTTGGATCATGAAGTGCATTTAAAAGCTATTTGGGGCTGGGGAATCCAGAGAGTGGTGAGTAAGAAGGTCATTGTTAATAAGCAAGAAAGGGAGAGAGGGATGAGGATAAGCAAGCAAGAGCATGTGAGGCTACCCATTCTTCCCCTGGAGTGCGTTTGCCACTCTATCACATTATTGTTGGTCATTCATGGACATCCTAGTGTCAATGATTAGGCTTTATGCAATCCCACGAAGCCAAGTGGAGTCTTCAAAGGAAGTTTGGAGACATTACAAATCAAAAGAACCTTTGAATTGAAAGGTCAGGACCAGGGTAGCCTCTCAGTGAAACTGGGAGCAAATTTGAATTGCAAATCACAAATTAAAATTAGCGCAATTGGCAATTTCATCCCAAGGAGTGGAATGGAACAGGATGGGATTTTCTTGGCAGAGATGAGTGGCAAAGAAGTGTCCCACAATATTTTTAACAACGCCATTCTATTTTTTGATGGTAAATCACAGCTCTCTTATTAATGTCAGTGAATAGTCTCTCTTGCAACTTTAGACCTCTTCTCATGCTCCACTAAGGGCATCATTTCAGTGACCAATCTGAATAGGATAATATTAAGACAATTCTGATAATGAATTAGTCCAAAGGTGGGTGTGTAGTGGGGAAGAGGGATGGCTGCAAAGAATTTAGGCCTCTCCTATTGTCCAGGTCAGGTTCTTTTCTCTTTTTTTCTATTTTTACCCTTGGTGTCCCTAACCTGTTGGATTCAATTGTATGAAGTAGATAAAAATAGATCCACTTTCTGTTAGCAGACATCATTTCATATTTATTAGAACTGGAGGCCATTTCAGATGAATTCACGGTAAAGCCAAGGACAGAGAGGACTTTCAAGCTCAGATCAGCAGTGTCCCTCAAAAACCAGGGTACGTGAGAGGTATGTAAAGCTCTCACTAAAAGAATGGAACCAGAGGTGCTCGGCAGCAATGGCCAAGCTGCCTAGTTTTGAAAAAAGGATCATTTGTCATAGAAGATACTTCCAGTAGCAAAGACACTTCTTGTCATTTTCTACTCCGTCCTGCTGGGTTTGTCATTCAGACCAGTAATAAAGTGTGGACTGACCCCTGTCCAAGACCTTTGCATCTGTGAATTTATTTTAATTGTTCCATTGAATACAACAACAAAAATCTTTGTGTTTTGTTTTCCCAAGTATAGGGAGCTTCCTGTTGCTTTTCCTACCATGCTATCTTGGCCACTGAATCTGATAGTCAGGATTCCTCTTTTAATCTGCCTGTGGCTATCTGTTGCAAGACGGCAAAAACCAGCAACAAATGCTTAGAAAAACCAAACCCTGACGGATGACTTAAATCTCTAGAGGTGCAAATAATTCAACCCACGTCTAAACCTAGTCATATTTTAAACTACATAGCAAGTCTGTGACTAGTTGAAAGACTTGAGACCACTTTATATTATTAATATTCTCCTGCAACACTGTGGGCACTTTCTTATAGTCACATTAGTCTGCATTCCCCTTGTCCTTGACTCAGGAGGAAAGTATGTCAACATAAATGGCAATGTTTTCCTGAACAGTTTTTACTGAGTCTCAGCAATAAAGCCAGCGAGTGATGCTCTCCTTACAGATTTAATGCAGGGCAGTAGTGACAATTTCAGAGCAGCTGCTTTTTCTTCCCATCTTATGTCACCTTCTGGTTGGCAAAACACTTACTAATCTTTATAACATTCCGAAAGACCAATAAATGTATATAGACAAAGAAGCTGTTTAATGCATAATTGCTTCATGACCATCACCAGGTAGAAGCAAAGAGAGTTGACTGTATTTCTTTACTAACCTCTAGTGATCACCGGGCTCAGCGGTCTCCAACCTTGGTAACTTTAAGCCTGGAGGACTTCAACTCACAGAATTCCCCAGCCAGCTTTGCTGGCCTGGATTCTTGTGCCCAACGTATAGCCTGAACAGACTCACTATCTACTTTCTCCAGGTAATGCCTGGTATTTCATGAACCCTTGCAGCAGGAGTCCCTTGTACCATTGGCAAGCCTTCATTTATCACTAGCCTCTTTCCCATTGGCTAGGCAAGCTGAAGTAGGCATGGCTTGGCAACTCTAGCTGGTGTTTAGAATGCGTATTCTGTGCTGCCAGGCCAGACCCTGACAGAGAGTTCTGTAATGTAGATGTTTGCTTTTTTCAGCTGTTCTTTTTCTTAGTATGCAAACATGATTTCTATATTTTAATAACAATAGGAATCTCATCTTTCCCCAGAAATAAATTCCAAAAATTCAGTAGTGTTTGAGTTCAGGTAAATTTAGAACTGCAAGACTAAATTTATTATTGTTGTATCTACCTCCTCTGACCTTGGTGATAATTTTTGTTATAATGATCTAAGCAAACAACTTTCAACTTGCTTATAATTAACATTATTAAGCTATTTGTTTACTCTAGTTGCTGGTGACTGTGAATGCCTTAACCTACCCTAACTTTGTAAAACAATAAAAAAACAACATGTTATCCAGCCAATACATATAGAACAGGGGTGGGTTCTACTTACCTTTACTATTGGTTCACAATGGGATCATGCGCGCCTTGCTTCTGCGCAGGCGCAGATCGCCAATGATGACATCCGGGGCGGTGGGTGGGGCCTCCCACCGGTTTTACTACCAGTTCTTGCAAACCAATCTGAACTGGGGACAACCCACCACTGATATAGAAGCCAAGAAACAATAAACCTTCATTACTAACAAATACATCATCATTGCAAGAATAAACAACCTCATAATGTACCTCTCTCCTAGGCCTGTTGGAACTGCTGTAGCAGTTGGGAGCTGCTGTTCTATAAAGAAGACACAGTTGAAAAGTCATGCTTTTATGGGGCCTAGTGGCGACATTCTCTGAGAAAGAGAACCAGAAGGGAGTCCATTCCTCTGGATCTTATTCAATTGGCAGATCCAACTGGAAGGAAGCAGTCCCAAAGTCATCTGTTGAAGAGACATGGAGCTAAAAGATCTTGTTCCTCATTTGGAACTTCCAGTGAATCCAGTGCCTTGCTAGAAGCTGACCAAGAAGGCAGAAGTGAAGAAAAAGTGTTCCTGATGTTTTATTTTTTTTAATTCTGCCCATAGCAATCAATCAAGGAGAAATAATATAGAGTAAAAAAAATGCTGATTAACATTTCTTTCCATTTTAAGATTTTGGCAAAGAACTGAGTAAACCTAGGACCTTTCTGATCTATAAGATGACACAGCCTACATAACATCACTCCTCCTGTTTGGTGTTCCTGATATCATGAAGAACTGACAAAATGGAGAGACGAATAGGAGGAACCAATATTGGATTTTCCCATTTAAACCTGAAAAGAAAAATCTTAGAATTCATCTGGACTCTAAGATCCTCTCCTAGGGCCATATGATGGAAACCTAGTATTATTCTTGTCTACTCAGTGAAAATATCAGCTCAGTCTGTAAAAGAAGTGAGTGGGGAACAATATATTCATTGTAGTTATTTATTCTATTTTTATAGCTACCCAGCTCAACCAAGTGACTCTATGATATACATGCCATAATCATAGCATCTGATTTTTAATCAGTCCTATTCCTAATATTCTATCGTAGTATTTATTTACCTTCCTTTGGAATTTTAAAGAAAAAAAAATGTACGGTAAATAAAATAAAACCATTAGGCTATGACAGAATGAGGAACATTATGCAGAGCTTTGATTACAAGGAGGTAAAATGTCAGCATTCATAATGATCAAAGAATTTGAATACTTACTTAGGAAAAGCTAGAGAGTTCAGCACTCAGTTCTTCTATGTCAGGGAAGCATGGAGATCTATAAAATTATCCATAACATGGATAATTATCTTATCCTCTTCAACCATTTCTCCTGGATTCGTCCTCCTTCTCTCCTCCTCTTTGTACTAGACTTGGGGTTATCCACTAAAATTAATGTTCAGGGGATTCATAACAGACTAAGAAAATGCTTGTCACATCATGCATCATTAACTACTCCAAAATGTGATAGCCATTGGCTTAGATGGCTTTCAAAGGTGATTAAATCTATGCTTCATAAATTTATCTGTCAACAGCTATTATAATAGTAAGATGGCATGTTCCTATGCAGAGACAGTTTGCCTTAATATTAGTAGCTATATAGGAAGGGAGAAATAATGCTTTGCTTGTGGACCACCCAGAAGCTTTGGAGAGTTTGATGTTAAAAACAGGGTACTTATTGATGATCACTACAGAGCAGTGATGGGATTCAGCCGGTTCTGTCTGGATTGCGCTCTGCCCACCTGTCTGGATGTAATGCGCGACTACTGCGCATGCACAGAAGGCTGGTACATGTGCAGTGGTGGCGCATGTGCTCACATTTGCGAACTGGTAGGGAAGGTACCGTATTTTTCGGAGTATCAGACGCACCTATCTAGTTATAAGACACACCTTAGTTTTTGGGGAGGAAAATAAGAAAAAAGCTGATTGGCAGATGGATCGGCCTCCTGAATACCCTCAATCAGCTGTTCCCAGAGGTGAATTTTAGCAACAGATTCCTTGGTTGTGAGCTCTGTGCCTTGCTTTTTTTTTTTTTTTTGCTTTTTTTTTCTGCCTCCGAAACTTCTGAAACTCCATTTCAGAAAAAACTTTTTCCTGCCTCTGAAAGCCTCTGAAACAGAGCTTCAGAAAAAAAGCCTCTGAAGCTGTTTGGGGGATTCTTTTCTGAAGCTTCTTTTCTGATGCCTTTTTCAGCCTCTGAAACCTCTCTTTGAGAAGCTGGGCGGGGCTACTTCGGAGTATAAGACGCACCCAGATTTTCACCCTTTTTTTGGGGGGGGAAAGGTGCATCTTATACTCCGAAAAATACGGTTAGTGAATCCCACCTCTGCTACAGAGGTATCCTGAATGTCCCAAAGGTGCTTCTCATCCAAGAAGCTTCTTCAGCTCTGACAGGATAGTAGGGAATGGAAGGATTTATATTCCTTCTTGGATGAGAAGCGAAACATCTTCAAAAGAAAAGGCAAGAAACTCCAGTTGCCTCCTGAAAAAGCACCTTTGGGACAACCATGACCTGGATGACTGAGAGTCTCTACAGACTTTTAGGTATCCTGAGTGCATGAGTAACTGTTTGAGATAGAAGGAATTTGGGATGAAAACCTAAACACATGGAGAACAAATGGCATAAACTTCTGAGATAAAGTTCTGTATTTGATTGTAGTTAACTATTATATAACATATGATACACATTACTTATTGTGGGTTCTATCTTCTCCTTTAATTAATGCTATAAAACCTGTGATGCAATATTAACTGCTATAGAGGTTGCACTATTTTGTATATGTGTATTTCACATCGAATATGATGTCATGAAGGAATTAAAACGTTGTAAGGGAAAAAAGATTAGTGCAAAATTTTTCATAAGAAAATGACTATCAATAGAATGTGTGAATATACAGATGTTAGGTAAGATCAGAAACATTTGTTAAGTGAATTTTGCTTTATTTTACAACCTTTCTTGCCACAGTTGTTAAGTTAATCACTGAAGTTGTTAAGTTAGTAACAGAGTTTTTAAGTGAATCTGATTTCCCCATTGACTTTGCTCATCCGAAGGTCACAAAAGGTGATCACATGACCATGGGACATTGTAACCTCATAAATATGAGTCAGTTGCCAAGCATCTGAATTTTGATCACATGACCATGGGATGCTGTAATGGTCGTAAGTATGAGAAACGGTCATAATTCACTTTTTTCAGTGCTGTCATAACTTTGAATGGTCACTAAATGAACTGTTGTAAGTTGAGGACTACCTGTATTGTGCTTAAAAAGAAGTATTGTGTATTTATTCTTTTTGACTGACATGCCATACTTAACCCAACATTTCTGCTTATCTCGACTGAAACGATTATCTCACCAATTCTTTCTTCCAGTATTCAAAGGAATGAATTTAAAGCCTGACCCACCTGTCCTAAAACAACCAGTCAATCTCTTCATGTTGGCTGTTTGTCCTTTCTTCATTGGATGAGATTTAATATGCGATTTCATAAATGGAAAGCTAATTGTGCTTCTTCTGTTTGTAATTTAAGCAGAATGGAAGAGGTAAGAGAAGAAGGGGGGAGGGGTGGGGCAGAAGGAATCACCATTGTCCCTGCACTGCCTTGTATGGTGTGCTAACAAGCTGTCCCACCTCCCCCCACCCCACCATCAAATCCGTGGAGATGGCAAGTGTGGTGGATCCCCAGACGGGGAGTGTAAATGCTTGCTCTTTGTAAATGAAGAACATAATTAACATTAAATTAAGGTAATACAAATGAAGACAACCCAGAGCCTGACAGGATGAGTGTTTGGGGAGGCAGTACAGTGAAGTGATTCATATTTTTAATTTACTGTGCAAATAGACTAGCCGGGTTTTGTGTGTGTGTGAGAGAGAGTGACTGTGTGGGCAAGGGCCATATAAGTGGAGTGGGGATTTCCCCCCCACTGTTGTTTTGCTCTGCTTTAAACACACAATGACTATTAAAGTCAACTGTCCATATAATGGGACATCTCCTACATGACTGCATTCTGAGAGGCAGCTTGGTGTAGCAATAATTTATAATTTATTGTTGTCTGACTGGCACCTAACCTTGGGACAAGAGAAAGAGAACGCTGGACAACCTTCTTGTGCCCTAAGAGATGCCTACAGAAGTTGCCTTCAGCCTCTCTCCATTGCCTAGGATGGAGAAAGGACTCTCTATTGCAATAGATCCAGACCTGAGATAAGTCACCAGTTGTACAGAAGAAACAGAACTGTTTGAGAGGTTCTTAAAATGGCACCTAGTCTTGATGGTCTGAAATGTGTTTGAATATTAGTAATGAATGAATGAATGAATATTTAATGGTCTTTTCTCTAGTTTCTGGTTTATGTTGACTGTCTAATAACAGCCAAAGGAAAATCATATTTACATGGGGAAAATAGCAAGCAGTATGAGCTAGAAATGCTTCTTTAGAGGAAACTGATTGAGGTACTTGTTACAAAGGGTCCTTCCCTGTTTAATTTTCCTTACTAAGACCTGGCTGTATTACTGATTTTGTTAGAAGGACAATATCCCATTCTAAGATTCCTAAAAATGTGACAACCTTTAGTTTGTATTTTTTTGGGGGGGAAGGAAGGGAGAGAAGGGGAAGGAGGGAGGGAAGGAGGGAGGGAGGGGGAGAGAGAGAATGCTAAAAAGGAAACATTTTACTAGATAAAAAGATAATGCATTTACATGTCACAGTATAGTCTCATCAAATACCATCCCACCCAGGGGTGGGTTCTAAATTTTTTTACTACCGGTTCTGTGGGCGTGGCTTATTTTGTGGGTGTGGCTTGGAGGTCATGTGACTAGGTGGGCGTGGCTAGCTGGTCAGTCATTTCTGGAAGATCCTCGCACTTACGACCAAGTCCTCGCACTTACAACCCAACTCATTTGTTTGCTTTTAACACTGATCAGCTGTAGGACGGCCCTTTGAAGCCCCGCGGCAAGAGTTTAAACAGTTTTTTTCCCTCTAGTCATCAGCTGGGACTCAGGAGGCAGCAATAGATTGGGGGTGGGACCAAATAAAAGGTAAGAATAACGTGGGTGGGGGAGTGGGGGGGGCGGGGGGGAGAACCGGTTTGGTGACATCATATCGTCACCGCTACAGGCTCGGCTGAACCAGACCGGACCGGGAGGAACCCACCACTGATCCCACCACTTCTACTAGCGCTATGAGAAATAATAATCTTTGTTTAAATCCAGTGGTACTTGGATTGTTTTTTTTAAAAAAATATGTGGTGTTTAAATGCTCTTACTTGGTGGTGTAGATACAAACAGGTGTCAAATCACACACTTGACTCATCCAGCATTTTCCTCCCATAGTGGCCAGGAAGATGTTTATGGAAAACTAATAAGCAGGACAGAAGTACAACCACACCTTCCTGCTGGTGTTTCCTAGCAACTAGGATTGAGATGCTTTGGATATTAGAGGTAATATATAGCCATCATGAGCACCAGCTACTGATATCATTCTGATCATGTCATCCCTGATGTTTGCAGAAGTAATATGTTATTTACTATCGGCATTGGCTAACCAGAGAAATAATTCTGCATGGGTAGTAAGGTGCATTGAATTCTTCCCTATTTAATTAGGTTAGTGCCTCTTTATGTGATGTGGTTAACAGATGTAGTCCTTGTGTAGCAACCACAATTGGGACTGGCAACTTGTCATTAAGCAAAGCAGCCACTAAGTGCAACTGTGACTGTGTTAATATTCTTACTTCAGCTTACTTTTGCTCTACAGGTATGCAAAGGTTATGCGTTACTTTTTCATCCCTGTTACAATTGTGAATGGTTCTGAATGAGGACTGCCTGTATGCCTATAGACTCTATTTTGAGTGAATATAGAGGAAAAAAACATTCCACTTGCTGAAATCAAAGGTAGTGGGGATGGCGATCACTGTCTGAACCTCTCAATGGCTTTTGATTATGAATATAGTTTTATCAGGAGTCTTAGATCAGAGGCCCCCAACCTTTTGGGCTCTAGGGACCAATTCTGTGGAGAGAGGTTTTTCTGTAGACTGGAGGTGGAGTGGTTTCTCATGCTACCTGCATCCCATGGATGGGGCTTTGCTTGTTTGGGTGGCCCAGTTTTTGGCAGGCCGAGCCCAGTGGCAATCTATGGACCAGGGGTTGGGGTCTCCTCTTAGATGAACTATTGGAAGACATATAGAAGTGACCTCTTCCTTTGGAGAAATTCTGTGGATCTACTGTATTTCCTTAAGCACATGGGAACCTCATTCTGCACAAATTAATTAGTGTCCCATCAGAATTCCATTCTCCTCTTCATAGATAAGGATTATTTCTTTAAATACTTATTCTCTCTCCCTCTCTCTCTCTCTCTCTCTCTCTTTATTGATTTTTTTAAAAAATTAAAAAGATAAACAGAAAATAGGAAAAGAAAGAGGCTCAGAAAGAATGAAAGCAAGTGCAGAAGGAAAAAGAAAAGAAAAAAGTAAGAAAATTTTGAGCTAGATGGGTCTTTGAATGCAGTGGAACTCTTATATTCTCATTATTCTCATTATAAATTTGGCCTAAAACTGGATAAGCAACCAATATAAATGAATTACCTTCTCTGAATTGGATTAATGAGGGCTGCTACTACTTTTAAAAATTAGTTTCCCATCAGAACTCCATTCTCCTCTCCGTAGATGAGGATTATTTGTTTAAATACTTAATTTGTCAAATATTCATAAGGTCCCAGCACACAGCCTAAAAGGATTGTGTGTAACAAGCTTGCTGAAAGAGCTAGCCACCCAGAGTCACTTTGCAGAGTGAGACGGGTGGCATATAAGTTTAATATATAAATAGTTGTTGAATGAATGAGTGTTCAAAGGTTTCATGGCTATGGCTATTCCAGCAAAAAGCTAAGATATTAGCAAGCCAGCCAGCAAGCAAACAAATAAGTAAATATATACATAAATGCAGGGACCTATAAGAACAAGATGCGCACACAGGAAAGAAACTTCACGTAGAAAAATCAGTGCTCTCCTTTTTTAGTCAATACAAAAGAATAATTGTTTTGCCTCTCAAAGCCTTTAGTTTTTGAGTGGCACTACTGCATATTGCAAAGAAAAAGAAAGTACTGATTGTTATGTTGAGCTCTATTGCTCATGTTTTAAATGCAAAGTTGAGGATGTTATATTCTTCAATATTATTACACAAGAAGTTTGTTCTATATAGCAAACCTTATGTGACGGAAGACTTCCTTTTTTTAAAAAAAATCAAGATTTCAGATGAATGCAAAATTTTTAAAAAATAATCCTACGCATCAAGCCTGAAATCTAAAATATGTCTACAACTTAGTGACTTTCAGATAGAGAGAGAGGCCTATGACTAGCGATAGCTGCATGACTATGCCTCATAATCAACAAACCAGTTGACTTCAGTCCCAAACTATGGACTGAAAATTTATAGGTATATGTATCTGTTTGCATGTGCACGTGGGTATTCTTTTTTTTTTTTTGAGAAACTTTATTGAGATTTTTTACAAACAAACAAAGAAAAACCATACAAACAGAAACATAAAAGACATAGGTGTAATGACATTTTCAGTTAGTATCGGATGTGCAGTGTTTTAACTATTTACATAAATAATACTTGGTGATATTTCAAAGGTCAAGGGTATACGATAGCTGCGCTCCCCTGCTAGAACCTCCAAACAAGCTCAAGGCACGTTGGTATTCTTAACTGAGAGCCCTTAAATGCACTTTCAAATATAGGATATTCCTTTTTTAAAGAATGACACATGGTCTTCCTATCTATTTGGGAGTATCTCTTTCCCCCCCCCCCTCTCTCTCTCCCTCCCTCCCTCCCTCCCTCCCTCCCTCCCTCCCTCCCCCCTCTCTCTCCAAGCCCATCAAAGATGAAAAAATGGTTCCTTGGTTTGATAACTTTTCCAACAAATATTTGAAATTTTCTTATACATTTTTGACAATTTTTTCAATGTGTCAAGTATCAATGATATATCAAATTTATAAAAATTCTCTTTAAGACCCGGAGCTGCATTTTTGAGTCAGGATTGATACATAAATGAAAACTTACATTGGATTAAATGCTTATTCACATAACAAATTCTCCTAGTCTACTTTCTCTTCATAAACAGCTGATGTGAAACACAAAATCAACCTAAGCTTCTCATATAAAAGTGCTCCCTACCCTGAAATTTACAGTTATTTGCTTATATCATATTGATTAAACAGTCAGGAACTAAAATAATAACCTTAAGATAAGTATTCTAATTCAAAGGCCTGAGTTATTATTTTTGCTTCCTTTTGAAATGATGCATAAATATATTATGTTATCTTATTATGCTACGTTATGCTATGTTATGCTACGTTACGTTATGCTACGCTACTCTATGGAATGGAATAGAATAGAATAGAATAGAATAGAATAGAATAGAATAGAATAGAATAGAAAGAGGAAGAGGAAGAGGAAGAGGAAGAGGAAGAGGAAGAGGAAGAAGAATAGAATAACAGAGTTGGAAGGGACCTTGGAGCAGGGGTGAAACGCTCCCGGTTTGGACCGGCTCGGGCGAGTAGGTAGTGATGGCGGCGGGCAGTTCGGAGAACCGGTAGCAAAAATCCCTTCTCCCCCCTCCCCAGCCTGCAACTTGCTTACCTTCGCTCTTCGGACTGAATCCTGAGCCGCTGGTTGCAACACCTGCCTTGCTTCGCTTGCTGTAATCCCTGCAATCCATTGCATCAGCAAGCAACTGAATCTCCCTGCCTGCAATCAAGCTCATCGGTAAGCAGCTCTATCTGCCTGCCTGCCTTGTCCCTTCAATTGGGTAAGTGTCAGCACTAGGATAAATGCATCTTGACGTTTTTCCGCTTTGGGAGCTTTAAAAAAATAGTTAATTGGGGTTTTTTTTAGTTGTTCGTTTTTTAGACCTAGCCATTTAAAGTTTAGGAAGTTTTAAATTTAGCTGCTTTTATATAAAAATAAAAATAAAATAAAATAATATTTGTGCAGCTTTCTGAGATTTTGTGTGTTTCTGTAGTGTTTCACTGTAACTACACAAACACACAAAATCTCACAAAGCTGTATGTGGAATTTTGTGTGTGTAAAGTGTGAAAGTTGGTTTTTGGACTTTTTGTGGCTGTGTGAGGTTCCTTCTTGTTGCAGGGGCCATTTTGGGTCTAGCACAGCTGCTTTTACATTGTGGGTGAGCCAGTTGTGTTGTGTTGTGTTGTGTTGTGTTATGTTGTGTATGTGTAAAGTGTGAAAGTTGTTTTTTTGGGCTTTTTGTGGCTGTATGAAGTTCCTGCTTATTGCAGGGGCCATTTGGGTTTAGCACAGCTGCTTTTACATTGTGGGTGAGCCAGTTGTGTTGTGTTGTGTTTTGTAGGTTAAAAAAGGGCAAAGAAGCCACGCCCACCTGACCAACAAGCTATGCCCACCCAGTCACCTGACCACCAAGCCCCACCCACTAATTAAGCCACGCCCACAGAACCGGTAGTGAAAATGTTTAGATTCACCCCTGCCTTGGAGGTCTTCTAGTCCAACCCCCTGCCTAGGCAGGAAACCCTTATGTTATGTTATGTTATGTTATGTTATGTTATGTTATGTTATGTTATGTTATGTTATGCTATGCTATGCTATGCTATGCTATGCTATGCTATGCTATGCTATGCTATGCTATGCTATGCTATTCTAATGTTATCATACTGTATATTATTTCTCAAACTTAACTTATTAACCATCAATTTCCCTCACAGAGGGGCTCTGGGTGGTGTACAATTCAATGAATACAATAATGTGTATATAATTATCAGTATATATGATACTGATAATTAAAATTCTCACTTTATAGACCGATAGCTAGAGGTCCCCTTATTGCAGACTTCAAAAGCAATATGGAGTGTGTTCAAATCATGAATGCATCATGCCCAGAGTAATGCTCACTCTAAAATTCTATCTTACCCCCAATATATACCAGGCTTTAAACCTGTATGATTCCCAGCTAACAGACCCAAAGGTCTGCAAACCCAGAATTTCGCAGCCCTCATATCTGACAGTTCCAGTGGACATCAGGTTGCAAAGTTGTTTGGTCCACCATGACAAAACAAAACAGCTTTTGTGTGGGCAGAAGGACTATTGTTTTGATGCAGGTTAATACGTACCAGATTGGTTTTGATTTTAAAAGCCCCGGGTTTCTGTATGAACAGAAGAACCAGGCACAGTCTCAGTTCTAATAAACATTCCTCAAGATAGGAATTTGACATCAGAAAGCTCTGATGGAACCTGTATTTTCTTCCTAATATCTTCCATCACTACCTTTGGGGAGGGAATTCTACCTAATTCTCACAGGGCTTTTGATGTTACTAAATGGCCAAACAGACAGTACTAGGCTCACTCTGGTAAAAATCAATACATGAATAAATACAGTCAGCAAAGAAACCTAAAATGATTCTCGTTTGTTGGGAATGAGAGACACCAAGTGTAATTTAGGGTTTGATATTATGAAAGCTGTGCTGCTCTAAAGCAGCGGGATTCTCAGCGGCTCATTAATAAAGGATAAACTTGGAGTCTATTTACAAGGCACTTTTTGGGATTATTTATACTTCATTATACATACATAATGTTGTACATATTTACCGATTAGCTCAGTGGTGAAGGAAGGAATTTGGAAGGAGGGGTCTCTCCTCTGTTGCCCTATCTTTCTCTTTAGAGCAAAGATATTCCAGGGAAGGACTCAACCATAGAGGATTTGGGTATACTTTTCCAAAGCAATGGAAGATAGGCCTGGTGGCTTGATCCTTGAAGAATTTGTCACATTTTTAGACTATCTGATTCTGAAGCACAGTATAGGAAAGCATTTCTATTACAGTAATTACACACTTTCTCCATCTTCCCTTTCCTTTGTGGGAACTTCATCGACAGCCAAGACATGGCAACATTCTCAAACATGCAGTCTTTATCCCAATTGCAGGGAAGAGGCCTTTTTTGGGGGTGGGGGGTTTAGAGTGTTGCATGTGAATTTTTCTAAAGGGTCTGGTGCCACATGTTTGGGGAGTAAATAGAAAATTTCCAAGTGGAAGTATCTACTGATATTTCATAATATTTTATTCCCACCCACCAACGTCATTAAATTTAATTTTATCTCAGCAGCAGAGGAAGCAGAGAAAGACCACACAAAAATGCCACAGGATGCAGGTTGCATGAGCCTTGAGCCACTAATAATTCATTCTTGATGTAAGTGGAGCCAATGAAAACTTGTCTGAAAATTATAGACTAATTGCAAGAAGCACTTATGGTAGGCTGGTATTTTACTTTTTCACCTTTTAGATGTATGAGACTTCCATCGGTCTCTGATCATTGGAACTGTAATCCATCTTGGCTTGGGTCAATTCAGTCATACCTGGGAACAAGGATTTATACTCCTTTTAAACAGCTGGTCATTTACATTCTTTTAGAGAGTTGTTGAGGACACCTGAAGGTTTATCTGTGTCATCAGGGTCACCTGAGTAGTGCAAATGGGTGTGGAGCCTTCTTGGAACTGTTGAAAGGACTGTGTTGTAGAACAGGAGACAGATGATGTCATATCCCTCCCCCTCTGTTGAGAGAGGGCTGTTCAATTTTGACATAGAGGGATTCATTGACCCCTGTTACAGGTGTTGTTTCATGCATTTTAAAAAGAAGGCAAAACTCATCTAGAAACAAACAAGATTCCCATTTAGATGGGCCTTTTGTAACTCAAGCATATTTTTGAAAGGAAATATTTGAGGGAAGAAAGAAGCATGTAATCAATCCAGATCCTGATGCCCTTTCTGAAAAGCACCAGAATCTGACAATCCTGGACAAATAGATATTCTGGGATTACTAAACCAAATCCTGAATTTTAATCTGCCCTTTATTCTTCCTATTTGAACAGAACAGCATTAAATTCTATCCCTGGGGATTCCAACAAAATGTCCTAATCCAAATCAGCAGCACACATTTTAATGGCTTAATCCTATTTTCGTCAGAAATTTGAAAGTCTAATGAGCTCAACTACATTTGTATTCTGCTGTAATGCCCCCCAGAGAATTCCTCTTTGAATTCCCAACGGTTTTCTTGATCCTTCAGCAGCACATCAGATTTGCCAAGTTAGGATATACGAAAGAGGAAGCTACATTCCCTAATCACAAATCACCACCCAACTCTAAGAGTCTTTCCCCACTGCCAAGTTAAACTGCTGCCCCTCTCCCCCTATTCTTGAATCAGCAGAAAAATAATGGGATGAAATAAACTGTCCTAATTACAAATCCCTATCCTGTTTTATTTTATCTGTTCACTGCAATTGAAAGTTATCTGACTTCCTTCCAAAGCCTAGCATATTTTGCATACTTTAAACCTGATTTTGGATTGTATCAGGAATGAAGAGGGCTTGACCTTTGGTATAACTAAGAATGCCTCTCACTCTTGAGCTCTTGAGGTGATGGCAATATCATAGAAATGGGTAAAAAAAGAGAGATCTTTCCATTTAAGGAAAGACCCTAAAAATCGTAAGACTGGGAAGCTGTGGAAGGAGGTGCAGATATCCAATCTGGAGGAGATGGGCAGAGTGCTGAGATCAGTCTTTCCCCATTCATATGACAGTGCCCTGATAGCAGGAAGCATGCCGAAAAAGGATACCAGAAAATTATTCATTTTAAATAACTTTGGCAGAAATAAGGTTAGAATTAAGGTTAACAACAGTTATGACCATAGCAATTCATGCTGCCAAAGGTTGAAGCTCACCAGTTTTCAGTGGTGGATGCTAGGTGGTTGGCAGGAAGACAGATGGAGTGTTATCTGTTTTGAACCTTAGCATGATGTTAAGTTGGAGAGGCCTTGATTTTGATATTCATATCTACCTATCCATTTCCCAAAGAATCCACCAAACTCTTTTCTTGCTTTCCTACAATAAATAAGAACACCACCATCTTCTAACCTTCTTACTGTGGCAGAATAGGGGAAGTAATGGGGTCAAAAGGACTTGTGCCAGGCTGTTTTTCTGTCAGCTCAGAGAGGGGTAGATAGTGCTTTATCCAGTGGTGGGATTCAAATTTTTTTACTAACGGTTCTGTGGGCGTGGATTGGTGGGCATGGCATGGATTGGTGGGCGTGGCAGGGGTAGGATACTGTAAAATCTCCATTCCCTCCCCACTCCAGGGGAAGGCTACTGCAAAATCCCCATTTCATCCCAATCATCTGGGACCCGGGAGGCAGAGAATAGATGGGGGTGGGGCCAGTCAGAGGTGGTATTTACCAGTTCTCAGAACTACTCAAAATTTCTGCTACCGGTTCTCCAGAACTGGGCAGAACCTGCTGAATACCACCTCTGGCTCTAACTCAGCTATTAGAAGTGTTACCATAGAGGCAGATTAGCGATTGTCAATGGGACTATTATTCTATGCTGGCATTGTTTTGTAGTGTCTCAGAAATGGGTGGATAGTACTTTAACATAGCCCAAGAGCTGAACCTGAAACACACCCCATTCTAGGTACCAGGTTGTGGAAATCATGTTATTTCTTCAGTATTGCAAAGATCCCTTATTGCTATGCTCTGCATAACTCTCAAACTGATAACTTGAATAAGAGCGAAGTGCAGTTCTGCTTGACGCAAGAGACTAGGTAAATGTACTAAGGAACTCAGATTTATGCAACCAGGTTTTATTGTTAAGCGTCCAGTTGAGGTAACTGACCAATAGGGACATCTAGTGGTCACTCATTGCAAAATCTTCCAGTCAGCAAGAACAAGATAAGTTAGATTTAGAACAACCTTACACATTATGTTTTTCTGGGTGAAATGTGACATACAATATTTTTATTACTCCGATATCTATGAATTTCAGATCTGGCTGAAACCAAACATAAAGCCTCAATTTATCATTTCTTTATTTTAAATACTTTTTGTTACCTTTCAGAGTGAAATCCTTCCAATTCAGGTTATGTCAAACCATAATAGTCATATAAAGGCAACTCCAAAACAACACTTGCAAATTTGTTCTTCAAGTCAAACTTCACAAGTCCATGCAGTTTTCTTGACTTTGAAATGGTTCTCTTGACCAGAAATGGTTTGCCATTGCCTTTTTCTTAGGGCTGAGAGAAAGTGACTGACCAAGACCACCCAGCTCAAGGCAGCATTAAATCCATGGGCTCCTGATTTCTATCCCAGTACCTTTAATTATTATTTCAAACCTTTTTTTTAAAGCAAAACAATATAGAATGTTAAAAATTAAAAATATGTTTGAAATTTAAAAATGATCAGACTCTGATCAAAAACCAACAACGTAGATTGGGCTAGTATATATTTATAGAGGCAGTCCCCAGAACTGGACTGCAGCTGAGAAGGTAAACATTTAATACACGGCCTTAAAAGCAGGGCATCCACAACTGATTGTAAGATTTGAGCAGGTTCTTATAGTTGCAGATGGTCTTTTATATACCTATCGGTGTTTTGAAGATCATTATGTGCAAGGTTTCACGACTAATAGCAGAAAATACTTTCCAAATATATCATTAAATTAGGGACTTTGCTGTCACTGGGTGTGGTGATAGCAATAAATGTAGAAGTTTTAAAATAGGAACAAATTCCAGTGTTAACAATGACTATAATCTTCATAACTGTTTGCGATTTTTGTCGTGCTCTGAGTATTAACTGCTATGAAATAACAGTGGAAAAGGCTTCCGTCTTCCTGTCTAAACTTCAAATCCATCTAATTGAATTCCGGTCTGAGAAACCAAACTTTTTGGCTAGATAGATGCATTGGAATTCTTACATTCTCATTAGCATCATCATAAATTTGGCCTAAAACTAGATAAGCAACCAATATAACTGAATAACTGTATCTGAATTGGATTAATGATGGCTGCTATCCAGGGATAAAATCCAGTAGGTTCTGACAGGTTCTGGAGATATTTTGAGTAGTTCAGAGAACCGGTAGCGGAAATTTTGAGTAGTTCGGAGAACTGGCAAATACCACCTCTGGCTGGACCCAGAGTGGGGTGGGAATGGAAATTTTGCAATATTCTTCCCCTGGAGTAGGGTGAGAATCGAGATTTTGCAGTATCCTTCCCCTGCCATGCCTACCAAGCCACGCCCACTAAGCCACACCACGTCCACCAAGCCACGCCCACAGAACCGATAGTAAAAAAAATTGAATTTCACCACTGTTGCTATCACTTTTTTCTCTGGTAGTTTCCCCACTGTGGTGTTTTGTATTTCTATTTAAATAGCAATGATTTCTAAATAAGTTTCAATATATAATAACTCCATCTCCCATGCACAAAAGGGTGTTCTTTTTTGCTCTCTTTTATTAAGACATCTTATATTTTGGATTTAAAGAAACAAAGTTATTGTCAGAAGCCAAATATGCATTGCTTTCTTTGAAAATGTAGCTAGATTAATGGATAAAGGAAATGCTGTGGGTACAGTATACTGAAATGTCAGTAAGATATTTGATAAAGTAGACCATGTCCTCCTTGATAAACTGCAAGGAAATTGGAAGGAGAATCCCACTGCCTAATGGATTTGCAATTGGCTGAATAAATATAACCAACACATGGTCCTTAATGGGTCTATGCAGGGAGACATGTAGTGGGGTACATCAAAGCCCAGTACTTCCCAACTTCTCAGAACATAAAGACTTAAATAAGTAATAATGATGCTCATAAAATTTATGAAACAAGGCTGGGGGTGGAAGGGATTGCTTGTCTTCAGAAGACAAGGTTAAGGTTCAAAATGATCTTGACAGACTTGAATATTGAATATTGAGTCATATCCAACAAAACACTGTTTAATGATAGAAAGGTAAGATTCTGCATTTAGAAAAAACCAGGTGCATTTGTACAAGATAGGTAATACCTGGCTTGGGCTACAGGTTAAACATCAGGTAGCAGTGTGCTATAGTTGCCAAAAAAGCCAATGCAGTCTTGGGCTGCATCAACACAGGTATGTGTTGAGTTCTAATTGACACAGGACAGGAAAAGATGCTAAGGAATTGGAAAGAGAGTAGTTGTGGGTGCTCCATCACTGGAGGTTTTCAAGAAAAGTTTGGTAGCCATTTGTCCATGTTGGCATTAGGATTCCTTCCTTAGGCATGGGATTAGAAAATCTCCAAGATGTCCTCCAACCCTATGATCCTAAACAACTCTCAATGTTTAGACATACAAGTAGTCCTCAGGTTCTGATGTCAATTGGGACCAGGATTGCTGTTGCTCAATGATATGGTTATACAATGCACTATCATGTGGCACATTACTTAGCAACAACAATCCCATCACAGAGCCACAAATGCATGGATCATTAAGCAGGTAGTGGTAGGGGTTCCATGTAAAAAGAGTGGGAGTGCTACAAGGAATGGGAAAAGGCTTAGAAGGCCTGGTGCAGGCTGCAGAAGAGCGCAGAAAGGCCATGGCTTGGCAGGGCATAAATGCAGGAAGGCTGGGAGTGTATAGTGTGGCAGGGTATGAACATAGGAAGGCCAGGGGTGTACGACATGGCAAAGCATGAGCACAGAAAGGCTGGGGGAGGATTTACCAGAGTGAGCTGGGATCTTTCTTCCAGCTTCTCCATAGACTTTGCTTGCAGAAACCAGCAGGGAAGGTCACAAGTGGTGATAACATGACTATGGGGGCACTGCAAAGACCAGAACTTTGAGGACTGTTCATAAATACCATTTGTTTAATGCCATCGCAACTTCAAATAACCATTGAATTGGTTGGTAAGCAATAACCACTGGTTGGTAAGAAGAGACTCCTTATAAAAATACAGTTACTGGACCCTGGAGAATTTTCCTTTGTCACAGCAAATGGGCTATTATACTCACCTTCAGGTTTCTGGTTCTGCAGACAGTGCTTCAATTTATTACTAAAGCACCAACAAACACCTCCAACTGACACTTTTCTCAAATAGTTTGATGAAACGGTTTCAGTGACAGAATCCTCAGCCCATTGTCATAAGCCTCTCTGGTTGGATTCATATTAATATGATTTGTTTGGCTTTGGCATAATATTTTGTGTGATTTTAGCCACAGTCGTTTTGAATTATTTCTTGTGGCTTAGCATGATACACTCAGCCATTATATTACAAAGTCTTGATTTGAGATGCAAAATTTTATTCATCAAACTTGGTGGCAGATTTTATTTGTGAGTGCTTCCTCCTAGAAAGAAAACTCAAGAAAAACTTTCATCTTCAAATATGATGAGTCCATATTAAGAGCTGAATATTCCATCCCTTTTTCTACACTGTCACAATATTATAGAAGTAATGAAGAAATAATTGAATGGAAATGTTGGTTGCAAATGGGCATATTTTCATGCATGCTTCAGTTGCTTAACTCAAATGTATATAATCCATATAAAGATTGCATTATGCACACAATTCTGTTATTAGTATATATTTCTTTATTTAAGAGCAATTGCAGTATAAGTCATCTGTAGGGAGTCACAGCATCATTAACACAACCTGCCCCAAATATATCTGTGGGCAACATTACAATGGAAGTAGAAACTAATTGGACTTGTTTGCCTTATGATATCATGACATGTGTTTTGTAATTCTGATGTCCTCATGGTTAGAAATGATATATATCTTGCTGTGTCTGAAAGCTTTGGTCTCTATAAATTTCATATTTTCTTTCAACTATCCAAATTGTTGGTAGTCTTCATTGCACCTCATGCAATGAAGGTTTTAGATTGTGTGGCAAGAAAGAGTATTGCCTGAATTTTCTCCCAAAACCAAAATCCCAAATTCTAATATTACAAGCAAATTTTATATTTCCCTGAAAATGGGGTTTTCCCAAATTATTTAAATTTAAAAGAAAAGGTTTGTGAGATATTAGCACAACCCCGTTGTGAGATCTTTTCCCACCCCGTGATATTTTTTAAATCATCGTGAATTCCATATCATATTTCTTTTGAAAACAGAATAACCTATATTTCTCCATTCTATGGATTTATTTTATGCCAAGCCATTTTATGCTAAAGCCAATTGCCTCTAGTCATTGGCCAAAATACAATAGTAAGGAAAGTCATGCCTCACAAGATCTTGGCAGATTTTAAATGCCATGCAACAAAATGGACACTTACTTAATTATGGCACCTTCTACACAGCTGCTAACGTCTCCTTTGAAACCATCATCAACTTCTGAGTGTCCTCACTTGTCTCATTGAATGTCAGGTCTGACCAATTGTGAAACACTAAAAAGTGACTGCTATCTGATATCTCACCTCTTCTTTTTATGGAAAAGAGAGAGGACGGGAGGAAAGGAGGAAGATCTACTAGTCCATGGTCACTGCATGGGGAGAACAAAATTGCCTCTTACAGCAATTAGAGAACAATCATTATTTTAAATATTTTTATTTCTACTTTGTCTTTAACAGCTTGTTTTGCTTATTTGTGCATTGACTACATGCAGTATGTGTTCTCTTTAAAAAAAGCACACTGCTACAACTCTTCCAGAGTAGTCATGATATCGATATTTACAATGGTACTACATGGATGCCTTGCTGTAGCTGATCTCTGACTGGAGTCTCCGCTCCATTCCAAGTGCCGATAGGGGGTACTGGTAAATAAAAACTGGAAATAGATTGGCATATCCGCCTACATGATAATATGGGTTGGATAATATGTTGTTGGGCACAGAAGGCCATCCAATGATGTTGCAATGGAATGGATACATGTTTCCCCCCTATTTTTAGAGGGGAAATATGGATGGGAATGGGATCAGGACATCTCTGAGATGCCGGGCGTCCATTGTTAGCTTACGTTAACCCAAATCATCATGTTGGGAATTTAAATTAAGTGTGTTTAAGGGTAGAAAGGAGTCTAGTATCTTCCTTGCTGACATTCTTTTCTTTAATTTTCCCCAAATGACAAGAAGTGGCCCAAATTGCCCTCAAAATGGCAACTTAGGGCATTTTTGTACTTTGTGGAGTTTTAGATAGGAATAAGAGGTGCCTTCTATTTTCCAATGTTTGAACAAAAGAAATCTGAAAAGTGTAACTATGCATTCATAGTTGGCTGGACCAGCTGTCTGCCTGTTATGGGTTCTCCATCTCTGCTGTTAGGTTTATAGAAAATAGGCATTCTATCCATTGCATCTGAAACATTTTCACTGAGCAGTTCCCTGAGAATATTATTAATTCTTTTATAAAGAAATGAAAGTAAAAGAAAGTAGAAAGTAGAACCTGCTAAAAATGAGAGGTGATAAGAGGCAACTTCTCTAGGTTGGAATGAGATATTGTTCCATTTTTTCCCACCAGATCTTTTTGTATTGACTGGGGAGGGAAAACAGGAGCCAGGTCATCTGCCCTTGGCCAGTGACAGAAGACAGCTCATCAAGATGCCTTCCCCTGTTCAGGGACATAAAGATGAATTGAAGAGCCTCATGGGAGATTCGATCCTGATCCAGAGAATTCCAAGGAGCTGTTCTCCAGGGCTCCATAGCCATTTAACTTGATCATCTTGAAAGAATCGGGCAAGTTAGAGAAGAAGGTAGGGCGAGAGGAGGTGAAGAGTTGGCTGATTTCCATAAATGTCTTATTTTTAGTCTCAGGGATGATGAAATACACATACAGTGCAACAATAAAGCAGATACTGCAGAAGACCAGATAGCAGAAAGCACCAGCTGACATCTGAGATAGAAACAAGATTGAGTCAGAAGAGATTAAAAGAAACTGGCACTGGCATTTCCCACTGCCCATCACTTCATCCAGCCTTCCCCAGATATGTTTAAATTTCAGCTCTCACCATTCCCAATTAGTACAGCAATAACAACATAGGTTAAGAGAGGGTGAATTGGTCCAATATAGGAAGAAACACCATTAGTAGGTTGAATATTTAAAGTTATTTCCCTCTAACAGATCCTTTACTGCTTTACCAATACAGTTTAAGAAGCTAGGAAATTCTCTTAAATCAAGTCAAATGATTAGTCCATCTCGCTTGGTGTCAATTATAGAGATAATTACAACTTTCTGGGAATCACAAGAGGACAGGAGTCTTTTTCCAGCCCTGCTTATTGGATGCCTAGGAATGATGTGCCATGACTGGCTCAGTTTTGTTACAAATTCTCTTCTCTGTAACTGAGGATGACTGAGCTCTTGTGATTCTCAAGAGACTCAGGGAAATTTGCAATGCCAAATTTGAAAAGATGGAGTCTTTGCTTCAGGACTAACTTGATTGGTGCTCCACTAGTATTTTCAGCTTGGTTAGAATCCAGACAATCTGTTTCGGTCTAGATAATATATCCTGTCCCCTACCAGCTCCAGCCAGAATTGTCTATGATGAAGTATGCTTGATATTGCAATTTTCCAACTGGAGGTTCCATTTACTAGTGGGGTTTGGGGCATGATTCCACACCTAAATGATCTGGTCCACCTGTTGACCTATTGACAGTTTCCAACTGCACTTATGCAGGCCAATATACTAAGGGGACATAGTTTGTGAAGCATTATCCTTGTTGAGGGAGGCAATCATAGCTCCCAGACCTATGTTACCTGCAAGAAGGGAAACACAAAGCCGACAGTGAAGTTCGAGAGCCAGTTGAGGGACCCACCCACAATATAAGCTGATGGCCGATGTGACTGCTTGAAGAATTCAGCTGTCATCAGAAATGGGACGCCAGCTGTCAGAGAAAGACTACACTCAGTACCAAGTAAATTAGTCAGGGTCCTACTTTACCTGGCTCTTGGGAGGAAATGTGCTTGAATCAGACTCAAAACCACCCGCTGACAAAACTGGGACTGAAGACAGAATTTTGGAGGGAGGGTAATATAATAGCATTGCTCCACAGCAAGTAGGATTGTCAGCCTAGTTGCTAAGGCAACAGTGATATGGTTATTTTCCCCGTTGTCCCTCCCACCCAGCACTTTCACATATTTGAGCTATCCCTTCAATAGCTGAAATTACAGAGCACTTTTCAAAGGGCATGAAGTGTTCCAAATTGTTTTACGATTCAGCTTAGTTCCAGACTCAAACATGTAATACAATGCTGGTACCTTTAAGAAAAGTGTTGCCCTGGATCCTAATGCCATCCTTTGCCCTGGTGCAAAAGAACTGCCCTCTTTTATTCAGCCGCAATTTAAACAGCACAACTGCTTTTTTTAGAAGCACAGAGTACTAAAATGGTTGCGGATTTTTTCCCCCCAAGCCTTAATAAAAAATTCTACCCATGAAGTATTCAGAAAAACCACTGAATGAGCATTGCTTACAGATCACCCAGAGTGGGAAGAGAGATATTTTTATTTTAAAAGTCAGATTCATCATTGTTTGTGAACAATGAGCCATTAAAATCCTAATTAAAGATGTAATTACAGCGAATAAATTCTTGGCCGACAATGAGTTATGGATTTGTTAGAGGCTCCACTAATACATCAATTGGGTAAACCAGCTTCCAGCTCGTCCATCATATTTAGAGTGCTCTGCATTTGCCTCTTGGTTAGCAGCATGCCGAGGAATTGCCTCTGCAGCACAAAATAAAGGAGCAGCAAAACTCAGAGAGGCAACTTGCATCTTGACACTTCAAAGGCAAGGTGTTATTGCCCTGAGCTCCTGAACAAAGGTGTGATATAAATTAAATAAATAAAATGAATTAATTAATTAATTAATTAATGACAAGATATTTTTTGCCTTGTTCTCCTAAATGAAAAATTGTTTAGAAATATAATAAATAAATAACATGAATGAATGAATGAATGAATGAATGAATGATAAGGCTGGTCATATAAATTTCTACATTGTCCTGATCTTCTGGCAGTTCAAAACTACGCAATCAAAGTTATATTATCCCAATGTTAACCACTTCTAAATGCATTTAACAAAATGCCATTTAGGGCAATACACATAAAAGAAAAGTTGTCACTATTCATTCCATCTCTTCAATATACCAATTTATTGAGCATTTTATTAATTCTTTTATTATTTTTAAGTTTGATGCTAATTGCAATTCTTCTGATGCATGGTAATATAGAATAAAAGTTTTTGTATCTTTTTATTCCTCAGATACTTTTCCCTGCTCCAGAAACTTACCTGGTCCCATGCAAAATCCTGCAATGATTCCAATCACAAAAGCCACACTGATGTAATGCATCCAGGACACACTGGGCTGCAAAAATGACATCCAATTGTTGGGATTTGTTAATGTTCAGTGCAAATAGTTACTTTTCTCTTAATCATAAAACCCTAAATCTCCTACTATTCCAGTTCTGCATTCTATAAATCCTATCTGTAGACTCCTAATTTATTGTTTTTGTTTGTTTGGAGTGATAGTCAAATGTTCTGGTGTCCTGGATCTAACTATTCTGTCTTCCTCTTCTTCCTCCTGTTTTGCAACTCAGCTTTTCATATTCTGATTAATATTTCAGAAATGGTAGGATTCTTTTGCATTTTCTCAGTTGTGTCCACTTTGATCTTCAGGGTGTTTTGCATTCATCCACCAGAGCTACTTTGTGTTTCTGTTTTAGTTTTAAGATAGAAAAAAGCAGCTCTGGGAGCCTTCGCGCACACAAAGTCACTATGTCACCTCTAAAACCATAGCCTGAAGTGAAAATCAGATTCAAATTAGATTACTCGGTGTAACTCTATGCACAAAGATGTTTTTACCTGAAGCACTAGGGACAGGGTGATGCCAGCAGAACAGATGCCCATAAAACAGAAGCCAACTATGAGGAGAGGACGACGTCCCACCTTCTCAATGGTGAAACACTGCAGGAGAAAAGTGGGCACAAGAAGGATGTTGGCTCTTAGGTTTTATGTTTCTACATGCATGTATATGCTACAAAAGTCTGATCGTTTGGATTTTTAAATTAATTGACGTAATTTGCACATTTTGAACTCCGCCACATTTTTTTTTCACATTCTACTCTTCTCTGAATTTTGCAACAGAGCTGTCAAATTTAAAAATGTATATAGAAATGCATAGATTTGGGAAATATATATCCAAAAGAAAATTACATGCAAAAATTTAACTATTAAAGAATATTGCATAAGAAATAAAAGAACATTTTCTTGGAAATTAAATTGTAGAACTTTTTTTTTGGCATTTTTACATTTCGTACTGAAAGGACATGAATACTGACTGCATCAACCAAATTTACATTGATACAGTACACACCAGGCAAGCATACTGGGAAGACACAACAATGCTACACAGAATTATTGCTAAAGAGTAAATGAAAAAAAAAATACTATTTTGTGCCATGGAAAAGAGCTAGAATGTCAGCCTCTAAAATTCTACTCCCCCCCTTATTGTTGTTAGTCCGACCCATCGCGACCCCATGGACAATGTTCCTCCAGGCCTTCCTGTCCTCTACCATCCTCTGGAGTCTATTTAAGTTCACGCCTACTGCTTCAGTGACTCCATCCAGCCACCTCGTTCTGTGTCGTCCCTTTCTTCTTTTGCCCTCAATCTTTTCCAGCATTAGGCTCTTCTCCAGTGAGTCCTTCCTTCTCATTAGGTAGGTAGATATCAAAATCCTTTAAAAGAACAATGGGACCACTGAATCTCCTGAATGAAATATTCTAGGCTCCAATATGCTTACTCCCTTAAGTATAATGCACTAGAATCAGGTGGCAAGGGAAGATTTAATTGAGGAAGTAGAAGTGAAAGCAACATTAGACTATTTAGTGCTAGAGTTCTTTTTTTAAGGGAAACAGAGCATAGTCCTGTGTGTATCTTAGATTCCAAAAAAAGTATATTTTAATAAACTCAAAGCAATTATAACTAGGATCCCATGACAGGAGAACTAATGTAAAAAAGGATCTCTGGAGAAAAGAAGTCCATTAAGAGAAATAATGGACAGCAGAAGCAGCAAATGTGACTAGTGAAAATAGTCAGGAAATAGAAAAAGGGACAGATCACAAAGGAACAGGTACCTAATCCAGAACTGAGGGCTATTGTTAACTAAGCAAAATCTCAGATTGAAATAAGGTTAGGAGAGGATTCTAAGACTAACCAAAAAGGTTTCTTTAGACACATTCTAAATAAACGGAAAAGGAAAGAATGAGTTAACTTAAAGAAAATGGCAAAATGCTAACAGGTAACAAAGAAAAGGCAAAATTATTCAATTCCTATTTTGGTTCTGTCTTTTCCAAGAAGAAGATATGTTTTCCATCAGGAAATTGTTCAACACAGGATAAGAGAAAGGACTAAACTGATCAAACACACAATTCCAAGCAATGGTGAGTTTCCTTGAGTAAGTAAGCTCTTACCTCCCTTGAAGAAAGCAATAGTGTAGCCACTCCTTAAGAAGCCATTATTGGGAAATTTCTCTAACCTTCTCATAGTCACTCATGCTAGTCATCTCTTGCTTGGATAATGCAATATGTTCCACATGGAGCTACCCTTGGAGTCTACTCGGGTGCTACAGATGGTCCAGAATGCAGCAGCTTGAGTAGTTATGGATGCATCTCAATTTGTCCATGGGAAACCATTACTTTGCAAGTTGCCATGGCTACCAATTGACTTCTCGGTGGAATTCAAAGTCCTAGTTGTCATCATAAAATTCTTCATGTATCACATCGTGGATAGCTGTAGGACCACCTGTGTCCAATTGATTTTGCTCATCTTATAGAGCTGGTAAACTGATGATGTTCCATGTCCCAACAATAAAACAGATGTGATGGGACCTCATAGACTGACCATCATTCTGACCACCCCAGGGGTGAAATGTAAAATTTGTTACCTCTGGTTCTGTGGGCGTGGCTTAGTGGTGGGGGTAATGTGACTGGGTGGACATGGCCAACTTTTTTTTTTTTTTTTTTACTTTTCAAAGCATTTTTTCTAATGCTTTGAAAAGCCTCTGCCGATCAGGCAACTCAGCTGGGATCGTCAGAGAGGCTTTTTAAAAAATGCCTCTCTGCCGATCAGGCAACTCAGCTGGGATCATCAGAGACTTTTCAAAGCATTTTTTTAACCACCTCTTCGGCCAAGAGGTTGCAGAAAAAAATGCTTTGAAAAGCCTCTGACGATCCCAACTGAGCCGCGCGATCATCAGAGGCTTTTTTTTTTTTACTTTTAAAAGCTTTTCTTTGTCGGAAGAGGTTGTAGAAAAAATGCTTTTAAAAGTTAAAAAAAAGCCTCTGATGATCATGTGGCATGGTGGGAGGGGGGGTGCAGGGATTTTTGCTACCAGTTCTCCGAACCACCTGCCGCCATCGCTACCGGATCGGGTGATCCGGTCTGAACCGGGAGCATTTCACCCCCTTGGCCAGAAAGCATTCCCCTCTAATCCACATGGCTCTGACCTTGATGATTTTTGGGATGCCTCAAAGACTTGGTTGTCAGGCAGGCTACGTTTTAGGCTACTTTGTGATCCTACAGATATTTTAGTTTGGGAGATGTTTTCTTATATGTGGTGTTTAATGTTATTATTTGTTTTGCTTTTAAAATGTGTTGATTAATTTACTGTATATAACCAAGGCTGTTTTGATGATGAAGGTCTTTATAATCTAGAATCTTATTTGCCATTATGTAGAGTCCACTTGGATTTACTGTATATGGGAAATAAATGGCATAAATAAATGGTAAACATTATGTGTTAATTTAATTTTCCAGTACCACATAAATTACATCTAGGATACCGAAGGAACTAGATGATGTTCTGGCCAAGTATTTATGTATTATTCAGGAGGACTGGTGAAATGTTATGTAACAGCGGGAGAGCAAATCCCTATCTTTAAAAGATCCAGCAAACTATGGATCAGGCAGTCTGAGTTCAATATCTGGGAAGTCCATAGAACATAAATTGATTAATCTGTAAGCACCTTGAAAACAATGTATTAATTACCAGAATGGATGACTAATTGTATCTCATTATTTTGATCAGATAGTTTTCTTAATAGAATGTGGGAATCTATATTATTATAATATAGCTTTATTTCAACAAAGCATATAACAAAATATTCCCTATATGCTGATTAACTAGTTAATAAAATATGGGATGGATGGCATGACACATAAGCAGATACATAATTCAATTGTTTGAAAATATGACTGAACAATGCTCATCACTAGTCCTCATTAAATTTGAGGAATATATTGAGTGAGTGTGCCTACAAGAATCAGTCATGGATATTCTACAATGTTTTTTTTCTATAAATAGTCCTTGACATACCGCCATTCATTTAGTGACCGTTCAAAGTTATAACATAACTTGTGACCATTTTTCACACTAATGACCATTGCAGCATCCCTATGGTCACATGATCAAAGGATGCTTGGTAACTGGTTCATATTTATGACGGTTGCAATGTCCTGGGTTCATGTGATCACCTTTTGTGGCTTTCTGACACCCAAAATCAATGGGGAAGTCAGATTGACTTAAAAACCATGTTACTAACTTAATAACTGTAGTGATTCATTTCAAAATTGTAGCAAGAAAGATCATAAAATAGGCAAAACTCGCTTAACAACTGTCTTACTTAGCGATGGAAATTTTGACTCAATTGGGGTCGTAACTCGAGGACTACCTGTATTAAAAATGTAATTGAAGTGATGCAGGGAATATTTACAAAATCTGCAGATAAAGAGACACAGAAGAATGTAGGAGTAAAAATAAAAACAGGTTAATAAATTAGAAATATGACTTGAAAACAAGATAAAATTGATCAGAGTCAATTATAAAGTTCCTGACTTGAATCAGAATAGAATGACATATACTTGGCTTGGCAGCAATATTTGTGAAAACAATCTTGATATATATCTTGACTACTGGGTCTGTTTCTAGGCACTATACTATACAGTACAGATGGTTAATATAGAGGCATACTGGAACAGGTTCAGCGAAAGGCAATGAAGATGACTATAGGATTAGGCACCAAGTGCTTCTGACTTCTTGGATGAGAAGCAAAACATCTTCAAGGAAAAACAAAGTCCAGTTGCCATTTGAAAAAGCATCTTTGGGTCTCTATTATATGTGTTCTAGTATTATAATAAAAATTTAATTCCTAACTGTAGTTATACAAACCTTGTGCCTAGTTTGTGCCTGCCTTTGGGGAGTCTGACAGCTAAAAAGACATATGAAAACATTCTTTAAACACCTAAAAGATGTCATATGGGAAGTCAAGAGTTGCTCTCAACCATTCTAGAGTGCAAGATTTGGAATGACAGATTTAAGTTATGGGGTGGAAGATTCCAAATGAATATTAGGAAATGTTCCAACAGTAAGAACAATGAAGTGAGTTGTCCAAAGCTGTGGTGGGAGTTGTCCAAAGCTGTGGCAAAAAAAACAGAAAGAGTCTGGTAGCATCTTTCCCAACAAACACATTTTTAAAAAGGCATAATCTTGATCTCCTTTTATTGCCTCAAGCAGGGGCTTGACAATCTTCTACCTAGGTTGCTTTAATTTGGATTCCTGCAGTGAAATTGGAGTTGGTGGTGTGGTGTGGAGGTGTTAGACTTGATGGCCTAAACAGTTCTTCCAAGTATAATCTATGAAGCTAAAAAGCAGCTGGGGGAAGGTGGGGGGAAAGGAGAGAGTCCTATTTGATTAGAATTGATGGAAAGGGACTGAGAGGTAGGGATCTGTAGATATATCCCTGGAAGGAAAGAAAGTCTAGACAATTAGAAATGGCCTATGGCATTATCCTATGATTGGGAAGGGATGCTAGCGTAAAGGAGATATCCTGGGATGATGAGTCTATATTGCCAAGTTGGGAGAAAAGAAGCTGCCAGAAGGAATCCAAAGCAGAGAGGCTGCTGACAGCAGAAAAAATGCCTGTAATTTTATAACCAACCTCAGTGCCTCCATTGGGGGCCATTTTTGTTGGCACTCAGGAGCAATCAGGCTGATGGAGTGATGAGCCTGCCAGAAGCAGGCATTGCTGATAGGCAGCAAAGATAGTCAGTGGATGGAAGAGCTACGGGTCTGTGTAAGAGGGAGAGAAGCGTGGGTCAAACACAGGCAGCCCTCCTGGCCCAGCTGAAAAGCTGTCTCAGATCAACTGAAATCTGGAATCAAAGGACTAGCAGCTGTTAAATTAGACTCCCCTATTATAATAATATTGGGGCTTGGATTTTCAGTAATTTATACCTCTGCTCTAGCAAAATAAACAAACCAAATTCCCACAACAGGCATGCTTTTATATTGGTATTACTAGAGTTCTCATCCAAGTTTCTCAAATATTCCAGCTCACGTATTTCTAGAATCCCATAGCTTAATATTATTTTGTTCACCCAGGTTTATTTCCCTAGCTGTCCAGCTTTCCTAAGATGGCTGAGAGGTCTGGGAATTGTAATTCAAACAAATATGGAAGACATCAGGTATAAAGGCTGGGATTAATCCAAAAATCACTTCAACAGCATTATTTTTAGGGGGAGACATTCTACTCCCCGCACTTACGCCTATTAAGCCAGCAATAACCTCAATAGCACCAGTGCCCACGGTAGTGTAAGGGATATCAGGATCAGGAATGCCAGCATTCTCAAATATAGCATTTGTATAAAACCAGATCTGTTAATGAAGAAGCAAAGACATAAGTACGTGTTGGTCTGATTTGTATTTAGATTTCATAACTGTTGGGAAATTCATTCTGAGAACAGCTTATCACAAATAGGAAACTATTATATAAGTCCAGCCAGTTTTAATAATACATACATCTATTCAGTTTTGTTAATACAGCCTTCCTGCCAGCATTTCAGGGTTTCAGGCAGGAATCATACAAATTTGTACAGTCTGGGAAGTGAACATGAGACTTTTGTATGCAAAGCATATGTTGTGTTACTGAGCAATGGTTTTCTTCCCAGATATAATACTAATACCTGATTACATTCCCTAATATGATGCTGATAATAACTGGCAAAGGAGCTAAAATGGTGTAATAATTAAAAGACTGGAATATTTTACTTATGAAGAACTGCTACAATATTGGGATCTGTTAACTGAGAGCCAGGATGTGCTAGGGAGTGCATCAGAGGTGGTATTCAGCAGGTTCTGACCAGTTCTGGAGAACTGGTAGCGGAAAATTTGAGTAGTTTGGAGAACCGGTTAATACCACCTCTGACTGCCCCCGCCCCCGCCCCCATCTATTCTCTGCCTCCCGAGTCCCAGCTAATCGGGAGGGAATGGGATTTTTGCAGTAACCTTCCCCTGGAGTGGGGTGGGGATGGAGATTTTACAGTATCCTTCTCCTGCCACGCCCACCAAGCCACACCCACCAGCCATGCCCACAAAACCGGTAGTAAAAAAATTGAATCCTATCACTGGAGTCCATAATAAGATGTAAGCAGGGAAAAGGCAACATATCTCCTTTCACAAATACAATTGTTAGAATTCAGGGAAATTTAGTGAAACTAAATGGGAAAGCTTCACAAGAAAAGTATCTCCTCACTGAATGCAACACAAAACTACTGAACATACCTGAGTTACAAAATTCCAGATGACCACTAGATGGCCGGAAAGTGTTATATATGCAGCCCGGACTTGGTAGTCTTATTTTAGTGGAAAATAGAGCTGAACTACATGATCTCTTAGTCTGATTCTGTTGGCCTCTTATGTTCTTATACACCATAAACAGCATTTTCAATCTTTGAATAGAAATCAGTGGGCCTTAATTAAACTAGTTTGGGACTCTGGCTAACCTTAAATGCCTAGGCTTGGAACCTAATTAGGATTGGGAGGTTGGAAAAATTCTCAAAATATCCCAACTCATTCCCACAAGGTTACTTAAAAAGCTACATGGGTATCAAATCACAGGATTTGACTTTCAGAAGAAGAGACCTATCTATACTTACTAAACATTTGTGTAGGAACATCACTCAATTTTTGCTTTATATAGAAGTTTTGAAATTAGGAAAATTGTCCTAGCACATAAAGTTATTGTGAGAATCATTACTCCTAATTATTTGAAACATGCAATGTAAAATGGATTAATGACTTTGAGCTGAAGAAAGTCTTCTCAGCTATCTCTCGGATCTCTTGGTGGTCAGTGGTCTATGTTTTTCTTTCATCACAAAAAAAGTTGGTAAAAATAGACAGGGACCCGAGAAAAAAGTTTGAAGTGGGAGAGAGGAGGGACAGGTTACAATCCACTTGATTCTGAAGTTACAGAAGGTAAAAGAGGATTAGCAGCACCACAGAATTGTGACTGCACTCTAATCCCAAAGATTATGACCTAGCACATTTATTCTTACCGCATCAATTCCAGAGAGCTGCATACCCATGTTGATCACTACTACAGACAGTACTTGCCATCGCACAGAATGATCTGAGAGCAGTTGCCGTACAGACACAGCTTTCACTGAGGCAAGTGAACGCTTTTCTTCCTCTATCTCTTCAATGGTATCCTGCACATTATGTTTACCAAGGAACAAGCTTAATGCTGTAGGATGAGAACGACAAGTTAGTCTACATTCCAGAGCACTGCAGGATGGGACAAGGGACAACCAATGGACAGAATGCAACTTCCAAGGTTTTCTGGACCCAAGTGACAACATCAAAATCATTGTCAAGGGGAAGAGGCAAAGGTAAAGGTTGCAACCTTTCATGTTATATCGCTGCTTTGAATGTAATAGAGAATAATATGCAGATTAATATAGAAATATGCAGATTAAATTTAATATATGTAATAAAAATATATTGCTCATAAGCTGTGAAATTCTTACAGTTCCTCAAATTGGTGACCTCCAAATATGGATTTTAATTCTTATAACTCCCAGCCAACGTAGGAGCTGAAATCATAGGAATTCAAGAAATCAGGAAGGCATCAGTTGGGAGGTGGGGGCCTGACAGAATTTATTTTATTGTTGAGCCCATCATTTTTGGCCTGCTCTGGCAAAAAAAAAAAAGTGTTATTGAACTAGAAGAATTGAATAGGTGCACCTGGATAACGTTGGGCCAGTCACCTTCTCTCAATCCTAGGAAAGAAGCAATGGCAAACTACTCCTGAAAATCATTGCCAAGAAAACTGTAGGGACTTCTTGGGTCTGAGAATTGGACATGACTGAATGAAAGGTAAAAAAAACCCTATAACCATCAACATTTCCTGGTCAGAGGTTGCACTTCGAGTGAAAAGCTTAGGGCCAGGAAAGGAACTCCATATGGTTTAATTTACATCATTACTAATTGTGTCTGTGTGTGTGACATTTATAGCAATTCAATATAAATATAATAGATATTAATTTTATCCTTATAACACATAAAAAAAATTATTTCAGTAAATGATTGTTATCAGTGAGGCCAATTCAAGCCTCAAATGCCAAAATGCATTAGAATGACCAGACGTTTAACGAAGCTGCACTTGGCTTGAATAGAGGAAATACAGTAGATAAAAATATGTTGCCATTTGAAATATTGTTAGGCGTTAAATTAATTCTGCTGCATTTTCAAGTGCTGGGTGATGTATTAAAGAGATGCAAAGGGAACCTTAATTACCTGAGAGCCAAAGAAGATTTTTTTAAAAAATCTATTTAAAAGGCTTCTATGTCACTTCAGTAATCACAACTCAAAATGGCTCATGGAAATAATATAAATATTAGTCAGAGAAAAACAACAAAAACTTTTCTGACAAACTGGAAACCTATATGACTTTTTGCTGAAAGAAAAAATAATATGATGATTTATGGGTTTTAAGATTAAAAATAATGTGTATTTCAAAAGAGGCTGAAGGAACATGTAGCAATATTGAAGAGGGAGGTGACATTGTAATTATCAAAAAGAAAGTTGGAAGTAATTGTATTTCATTTTCCTGCAACTTGGCACTCCCCAGAAATATTGGACTATGACTTCTATTATCCCCAGTCTCTAGACTGTTGAGGAAGATGGGCTTAGCATTTAAGACTAAAAAACCAGGAGCTCTTCAAAAAACACAATCTTGATAGTTTTATTTTGTTTCAAATGTAAGAGTAATGGAGAGGAGATCCAAAATATTGCATAATGTTCAAATGATCAGACAGGTTAATACTTGATACTCAGTCAGTACAAGCAACAAATTAAAGTATAAAGCCCAAACCCCTTTCAGTATTTTGAACTTCCTCCATGTGTTCTTGGAATATAGGCTATATCAGTGGGCAATATTAACCAAGGAAAGAGAGTTAATGACAAAGAAGGCAGCAAAAATAATATTGTTCCCAGGCATCTCTGGAAGATGTCCCTAGATGCTCGTCAAGTTCTCACCTGGATCTGGTCATGGTAAAAACAAATGAGGCCCAGTACAATCTCTGTCCCTACTTGACATTGGTTGGGGAAAAAATAGCAGTATGTGTTCAGCTTACCTTCAGCAGCTCCATGGACATTGTTTTTCTCAATAAGCAAGTAACGAGGGCTTTCAGGAAACCAATTCAGTAGCAAGAGCTGCAGAAAAGCAGGAACCACCACTACAGAGAGGAAAAGAGGCCAATAGGCATCCTAGAAAAAAAGTTCCCAACAGAAGTGAAGAGTAATTCACATATTCGCTTGTTTAGTTATTAGCATTTGCCCCAAGCAAAGATAACATGTGCTGTAGATAGGTGTTCAAGATCTTTGCCCATGATCAGCTTTCTTTCTATAGCTGCTGCCCTTCATCCTCCTTCATGAACTGGATAGTATGACTGGATTATTGGAAAAGTGGGTGCATAGGTAGAAATTAGAGTGGACAGAACAGCGTGTGTTATTTCTGGTGTGTGAAAAATAATGGCGTCAAGCAAGGCCAAAGTGAAAGACTGTATTTAACTCACAGGCACATATGCATTACACAAGAAATAAACAACTTTATGAGCAGAAACATTGGGAAGCAAAGGGTTTTGTGAACTACTTGCAGAAGTTCTGTATGCTTGGAGAAGCAGGCAGCATGGAGAAACAAATTGGACTTCAAGGAAGCCAAGTCCATCTACCTTATCTAAACCAGCAGGAGAACAACTGTGGGGAAGAAAATGGTGCTCTTGCCATTTCTTCAGCTTACTTTCCGAACAACGGAGGGACTGCATTTCATTGGGTGCTCTACCCTAACTCATTTCATCCAGAAAGTGAAAGTATAGCATTTACCTCCCCCAGAAGTTCTGGAAGGCCCAGGACTTGGGCAGAAAAGACCCCCAGACAAATGAAGATGCTTGGAACCAGGCCCAGGAATCCCCGGAGGTTCTTTGGGGCAATTTCTCCCAGGTACATGGGCACCACACTGAGACAGATGCCTAACAGAGGGATAAAAAAAAAGAAGGAAGATGATGTATTTTCAACATTTTTATAGCTGATATCATACAGTATTTGATAATTTAATCCCATTCTGTAAAAGCCACATAGAGTTTCTTGTGACTGAGGCGGCATTCAAGCTGACAACTGAATAAACAAAATAAATAATTAAAAAGTCACCTTTCCAGTAAAAAGATAAAAATGTGACACCATTATAATTAGTTCATTATGGCATGACATTTCTTGGGAAAACAGACTAATTCAGACTGCTTATGAAATGAATCTGCAGTCAATTACTTAGAAACATGGTAGGTTTTTTTAATGTCAAGGATTCAATTCCTGAATTAAGAAGGTGACATTTTTCTTTTCATTTCAAGACAAGCTCAGCAGGGAACTTTATTTGCAAACGAAATAGCTAGCTCAACCTTCTTCAATCTGCTGTCCTTCAAATTGGGCTGCACTGCCCATAATTTCTAGTCAGTATCTCATATCACCTGGGAATTTTGGAACCTGTAGTCCAATATACCTGGAAGACACTAAGATGGAAAAGGCTAGTGTAAATGCTATTTTGTAGCGGAAGCCTATTTTCTGGTTGCCAGAAGGTACAGAGCCCCAAAACCAGTTCATGGGGTAAGAGAGGGAAAAGGAATTATTTTCCATCTAACTCTGAGACCTGCACATTTGTTGCATATATGCCCATTGATTTGACAATCATTTATTATTATGACTACAGCAATGGTCTTTATACCATTTAGGACTGCTTTCGCTCAGAACGATAATTTTGTTTATTTTCTTAATTAACTTTACATTTGCATAATGACAATCCTATACATTGTAACCACAGAGAAAACTGGTGCAACGCAAAGAGGGGGAAGACCAGAGATAGGCTGCATATGTCTCCCTAAATTCTGCAACAGTTTGCAGCTTCAATAAAAGCATTCCAAAACCACAATGGGATTAAAGATCAATGCTTCTATAAAAACATTGCAAAAACCAATCTGTGTGCTTGACTTGCTTTATGGAAACACAAGGGAGAAAGCATATTGATGCACAAGAGAGGTCCTTGGTGGCCTCTGAGCTTGGTTGTTTTCTTGCAGATGTCTCATTACCCAAACTAGGTAACATCATCAGGACTAGCACTACCAAGGTCCCCTCATTTTAACCCCGAGCTACAAATATTCTCCTTTATTAATGCAGCAAAATCCTACCAGAATGAATCCCTATGATGAAGCGCCCCAAAATGACCATTTCAGGGGATCCCAAGTAGCGGCTGAATCCCATTAACATGCCAGCCAACAGAACAAGGAAGTTGCTACGGATCAAAGTGCCATTCCTAGTAATGAAAAGACAAACATTTTAATTGTTCTCATATTTTTCTCTTCTCCTTCTGCCTCCCCAAAATTGTTTTACCATAATCCCTTTTTCTTCTTTATCCTAAAGGAGATTGGCATTCCCCTTTCTTAATTCCCATGAGGACTATTTATCATACAGAATGAGAAATAAACTGACCAGCCAAACAATTCACTATATGCGCCTGTAGCTAGTTTGATGACTCTGATACCAAAAACTTAGAGTAAAAAAAGAAGAGCTTGCTAGAGCATAAATACAGATATTGTTCTTATGACAGCATAAATGATTCAGAGAAACTTTAAATTAAATGCAGGGCATGTCTGAAAGGCAGGCAAAAAGGAATGGGTCAGGCTTTTCTCGGTATGTCAAGCTGATTAACTCAATTATCTATTTAATTATTTTCATTATTTAAATTCCTCCTTTAACAAAATGAAGTTCTAAGACAACCCAAGGACAATAAAAAGTGCTCATTTATCTTGAAAGTTAATAAAGAGAAAATATATTTAAATAATTTAATATACTATAAGCAAGTTTTCTTATCCTGGTAATTTTCTTATCTGTTGTTCTACAGCAAACATCACTCACAGGCAGAATAATGGGGATATTCTCCATGCAGAATGAAAATTGTAATTTAACACACTTGAGTGGGACCATCAGATTAGAAAAAAATGTCCCAGGTGTGGCAGTGATTTCAGGATACATCAGGATATTGTTGCTAGCTTGCATGCTTTCTATGTATAATTGAGAATCGCTACCTTGTTTTTTATTTATTATTAACTTCATTGGTCCCCCATCTTACTACAGGGTAACTCTTGTTGGCACAGCTCTTACCTCCCATATTGGGTGACCAGAATTCCTACAGGAAATGACCCCACCAAGCCTCCCAGGGCAAAAATGGAGACAGTCAGGGAGTACATGAGGGTGAGAGGTCCTTGCGCCAGACCCTCCCCATAGCGTTGGTACCATGTTGCATTGTAGAAGGCTTTGATGTGCTGCAAAAGGAGGGAAAGGGAGACAAATAAGGAGAAGATTGCCACAATCCTAGCTCCACATTTACCATAGTCAATTTTCACAATGCCTGGGTCAACTGAAGGCCAGTGATGCCTGGAGGGGATAATATCAATCAAAACACTGAAGCACTGGAAAAAAGAAGAGAGCTAGCTCTTCTGTTAAGGTCAGGAAATGGAGAGGGCTTTCTGCCAGATCAGTGATGGGAAATCTTGATAGTTTCTGAATTGTAGCTTCGTCAACTCAGTCAACAAAGTCAATGGTGAGAAATGTTGCGAATTATAGTTCAAGAACAAAAGGCCAATCCGTTGCACCACTGCATTGTTCTGCTTGTTTAGGAGAAGAATAATTCCACTTTCCACCTTCTATTCTGTCTTACCACTGCTGGAGAGTTTACCACAGCCAGATTGAAGCCATACAGCATGGAGGACCCAAATGATGACAGGAGTGTAACAGCAAGAAGTGGAAAGGTCAGATGCTAGGAGAGACAAATAAGAAAAGCCAGGTCAGAAAAGGAAATATGTGATTTCTCAAAAGTCATCTTTAAGAGTCATCCTATGTAAGTCTGATGTCTTTTACATAAGATGGCATTACAGTTCCCAGAATTTCAGTCAGCTGGATCATATTATCTGAGGAAGACCTGTTCAAGCCATTATGTTTAACCTGAAATGGCACCAAGCATGTATTTTTTAGGTTGGCTATTATTGAATCTCAATAATTAAAAAATGAGAATCAGCAGGGAAGGAGGGAATTGATTTTCCGATATACTTTAATTCTATACTTTGATTATGGAAAACATGGACAATAATTTACAAAATATGCCCTTTTCCCTTTAACACTGGCACTAATTAGACTAGGAATAGGAAACTACTGGTCCTCTGGAAACTGCCTTATCTTGCTGCATTCAGTACAGTAGTTGGACTCATTTTGGCAGTCATAAGTCAACAATATCTGGAAAGTCACTGGATCCCTCTTTGTAGTGGCAAAACCCATAGAAGTCAACTAGAAGAAACTGTTGTTGATATGTAGGTCTTCTACTTTACAGAAGGCAAAGTAAATCTGCAGGAGGGATACCTCTATAGGTTCCCCTCTCAGAAAATGAGAATGAGGAAACGTTTAGACTCTTCAAAGTAATTGAAGATAATGGGATAGCAATTAGATAGTACAAAATATATCAGAGGGAGGAATCCAAGTTTATTGACGGATGGTGATTGATCCACAATGGGAATTAGGCATGCCTCTAGCCAGTCTATAAATAGAACTTTTCCATTGTAGCTAATGCTGAACATTGAATTTGGGACCTAGAGAAAATGGACACACATTGACTAAATCTTAAATATCATAGCAATAGATTGTATTGTATATTTAGAATGTGATATTGGTCAAATATCTTAGGTAGAATAAGCAACTACTTTACAACTGATTTAAACATTTAATATTTGTTCTGTTATTTTAACCAAATGGATTTTCCACCTATCACCTGCCATCTTAATTCTGATTTCTAATAACAAATCATATTGGGAAAAAAAATCCAATCATAAACATACACCAGGAAGGCAAAACATTAAAAAAGCATCAATGCTTCAATACAAATTTCAGCATCCAAGAGAAAAAAGAACTATGGGATATCAACTGCATAATTGTACAATAGATCAACCTGTGCTCTTGCGTTATCCTCAAAGTTTTCTGAAAAACCATTTTTCACTTTGTGTTGGAAAGGGAATAGTGACAAGGCAGGCAGATGACCTTGGAGAGAACCTTCTACAATAGGGTTTGCATGATTAGAGTTCTTTATTTTTCATTACCACCATTACACTTCAAATAGCCAGAAGACATGGAGCTGATCCTCAGGATAAAGCTTGAAAAGTAAAAGTCACTAATCTGAATTGGATCCCAAAATGAGAAATAAATAATAGAAAAGATGTGTTCTTTCTAGTGAAATTTCTGGTATTTGTGGGATCAACCGAATGTTCATCAAAATACACTGAATAAACTAAACTAGATGTTACAGATAGTGCTCAACTTATGACCATAAAGGACTGTCCCATCATGGTTGTAAGTTGCAATAGTTGTAAAATGGTTCACCCATGTGACTAACCAGATTTTATGACCTTCTTTACAGCAGTCATTAAGTGAACACTATGGACATGATTATTGTGATCCTTAAATCACAGTGGTTTGCTATGAGCCAGTTTTGCCAAAAATAACTAATTTTTTCAAAGGTTTAGATTCCTAAAAATTGTTTGGTGATTATGATAGACCCCTCCAAACTGAAAATAAATATGATTTCAGAATGACTGTATCATGTAAGACTCTTGAGAAATATGAAATTGACTTTTAATGGCTGTAATGTATTTAATCACATAATTTTTCCGACACACTGCATGAGTTTAACAGGGCTAAAAGTGTTTTGCTACTGATTTCCATTTGTACTCAGTGTCTGGTGCAACTTGCTGCAGTGTCCAACAATAACCAGCCAGCATTGATGGATTCCAGTTGCCCTGATACCATTTTTCTATTATGGCAATGTCCTGGTGAAACTTGCATCTACATTTTGGGGGAAGAAGTCCAAATGTCAATGCAGAAAATAAATCTTCAGTGCCCTTCATGGTCTTGTATGCCGTAAGAAATTTGTCAACCAGCTGAATATAGTTTGGTGCTCTGCAGTTGCCCAAAAAATTCTCAATTCTCAAATGCTTTCCAGGAGATTTTCTCTAGCTCCATCAACAGATCTTCAAACTGCTTGCCATTGATGATGTATCTGATCTGTGGACCAACAAAAATGCCTTCCTTAAACTTGGCATCAATTATTATTGGAAACATCTGTTTCAACTAACAAAAACCTTCACCTTCTTTGTTCATCACTTTCACAAAATTTTTCATTGGTACGTTTTATGCGAAGAAGAGGCAAACATTTCTTTGTTGGGTCAACAAATGGTTCATGTGCCACATTTTTCTGTCCTTGAACCAAATCCTCTTGGAATGGCCATTTCTTTATAAAATAATGTAACTATTCACATATGTAACAACAGTACTTGATATATAGAGCTGCATTCCAAGGAGCAGAGCCACTATTTTTAGATCTCCTCAAATATACCAGTTGTTCTTGGTGTACTGGATGTGCTTCAACAATAATTCCATGTTTGAGTATGTTTCTTTCAGGTGTAAAGCATAGCCAACACATACTGAAGGATGTATATTACCATTGTGTAAAAACAGAAGATTTCTATAAAATGGTATGTGATAGGTTATATTACAGTTATTTTTGTGATTAGAAGCCAAAAATATGTAAGATACATCCAAACGTGTTCAGGAAGCATATTCTTTGCTGTCCAGTGAAATCAGAAGTAAATGCTCTTTTTTGGCAAAACCATCATAAAATGCAGTCTTTTGATTGTGAGACAGTGTAAATGGCTGGAAATGTGGGCCGGTTGCTGAGTGCCCAAAATGTGATCACATGACCATGGGCAGGTAGCCATTGGAGCTTTGGAACTGGAACTTCCAATGTAAGTATTTCCAGGGAGGCCTATTATAACTTCAAAAGTTTGTTAAGTGACCAGCCATAAGTTGAGGACCATCTATACCACCCCATGAGCAATAGCGGCTTTATCTGCCTTCTCCAATGCATTCAGGAGCCATAAAAACCTAAGATGATAGAAGGCATGCCTGACCAGAGGATCACCCAAAAGTAGCTCTAAATTGTTAGCCAAGCTCTGAAAAGCAAAATACAGCTCTAGTGCACCAGGTCAACTGGTAATATTTCAATACTGTATATTATTTAACCTTTTGGGAAGAAGGAAATGTGTATACTGTGTATACTGTGTATATACATACAATGACAATAAACTTTATTTATTAAAAGATTTATAATGAGAAGAAATGGAAGAGAATATCATAAAAAGAAACATGAAAAATTGAACGTTTAACTAATACAGAACACTGGAAAGAAAGAAAGGGCCAGCTATTAGACAGGGGTTTAGCTAATATTTGTCAGGAAATATAGAGAGACAATATGTTTTGTAACATGTTTTATATCACCCAACTTAACACCACTGAAATTGCTGAGAAAGATATGCAGAAACCTTCTCTAAAGCAACTTCTAGCAGCTAAGATGGACCTATTCCCCCCCACCCCCGATGGATCTCACACATGTATACACCACAAGAGTGAGGATATTGTAAAGGGGGGCATTAAGAAAGGATTGATTATGCTTGTAGGTATAGGAGCATGCAATTCAGTCGAAGAGAGAGAATTAGTAAAAATACAACAAGACAAAAGAGTAAGATGGTGGAAAGGAAAATGACTTCTTCTTGCCTTCCTTAACCTCCTGAAGTTTTGACTTAGTTTTTTCATGCTTGCCCAATATGTCAAGCCACCAAATCATTACTATGTGCATCCACATCTACTCTACCACTCCAGAGTTATATCAGGTTTCATTACAGGCAGCATATTTGTGAGTTGCACAACAGAGCAATGTGGTAACCACTGAACTTGGCCAAGAATGAATGCACAGTGACAGATTATTGGAGCTGCAGCTAATCAACATTCCAGGCTAAATGGTACCTATTAGGCTATATTAGTTCAGCTTTTACTTTCTTCATGGTTACCTATTTTATACCTCAGTATTGGCTTCAGAACTCTTGGAAGTTCTTAAAGTATGATAGTTCTGCCAAATTTGGGAAAGAAAAAGTCTCACCATCACTCATTATTAGTAGCAATAGCACTTACTTATATACCGCTTCACAGTGCTTTATGCACCCTTCTGTAAGTGGCTTGCAGAGTCAGCATATTTCCCTCAACAATCTGGGGGCACTATTTTCCCAACCTCAGAAGGATGGAAGGCCGAGGCAAGCTTGAGCCGATGAGAATCGGCTGGCAGTTGGCAGTCAGCAGGCTGCAATACTGCATTCTAACCACTGTGCCACCACAGCTCTTATATATTAATCAGCAATATATACAATTTTTTTTAAAAAAATCCTCCCAATGATTGAAAGAAAATAAATAGGGGATGAATTTAGAACAATGATGAATAACTTTTACCGAAACTCATTTCAACCAACTATTCAGCCACCTGTATGCATTGTGATTTGAAAAATCCCAAGGTTAGGGCATTTTTTCCAAAGACCTATTTAACAGCAATATAAATACAAATTGTTACTTCAGAGAAAGTGACCACTGCAACTGGAAAGATCTTAAATGCTCAAATCTACCATACATTTTGGTTTTAAGTTTTTCAAGCTATATCTAGGAGAGCAGGAAGCAGGGGTGAAATGCTCCTGGTTTGGACCGATCTGGTAGCGATGGCGGCGGGTGGTTCAGAGACCCAGTAGCAAAAATCCCTGCCCCCCCCATGCCCAGCTGAGCCGTGTGATCATCAGAGGCTTTTTTTCTTTTAAAAGAAAAAAAATGCTTTTAAAAGAAATCAAAAGCCTCTGACGATCAGGGAACTCAGCTGGGATTGTCTGAGCCTTTTAAAAGCATTTTTTTTTACAACCTCTTCGGCAGAGGTTTTTTTACAACCTCTTCGGCTTTTAAAAGTAAAAAAAAAAAGCTGGCCACACCCATCCAGTCACATTACCCCCCCCCCCCACCCCATCCAGCCATGTCCACAGAACCGGTAGTAACAAATTTTACTTTTCACCACTGGCAGTATTCCACACAACCCAGAACACAGAGTAGCTGGGAAAATAATCTTGGCCTAGATTCTTAGATGGGGTGTAATTAAAATTCCAGGTGATTACTTCCAAAATGCCAGATCATAAGACCCTTGAAAGGAAAAAAAGAATCGGGCAAGTGGCAAATAAAAAAGTAAAAAAATAACAATCACTTACCCTTGTAATCTTTCTTGGGAATGCAGACATGGGGCTGTTGTCCATTTGTGAAAGATAGCCCGGCATCTTATGACTTGATAATATGATACAAGCTTGGTAAAAAGAAGGGGAATTGCCTGGTTGTGAGCTGCGCAATCATTTCAGTAAGTCATGAAGAGAATTTTTCGTGAGAAAAAGAAAGATGAAGACAGAAAAAAATAATAATAGAACCTTGTAAATAAACTCCTAGCCCAACACTGGGAGCTCCCAGCCTCTGCCAGATGACAAACAAGAAGGAAAAATTATTTACACTGGGGCCAAACTAAGTAAAGGATGGGTGAAGGAAGAAAGATGCAAGATGGGGAAGAAAGTTCTCTTTTAGATAAAAAGAGGACCCAATCACATGATGGACAAAGCAAATCTTATTAGGTATTTGGAACTGCCCAGACCACAATTAACTATCTCTGTGCTTGGATGATAGCTGCTGCAAGGAGGAGAATGTACTGAAGCAGTTTTTTTTTTTAAAAAAAGACATAGAAATAAACAAATATCAGACTCATATTCTAATCAACCAAACTTGATGTTTAGTCTGATCTAAATAATGTTGTCATGTTCTTTCTTACCATTCCTTGGAGTTTAAGCATGTTTCTTGACCTGTATCATTTGTGTATGATATATACAAACACAGTGATATCGTATGTACCCAGTGGTATATATACACACAGAGCACATCACAGCCAAATGTGAACGATGAAAATAGGGATGAAATAAACCACTTAGGTATTTCTTAATTTTCGATCTTGGATTATTCCATTTTGGACTATAACACCCCATAGCTTTCCAAATCATCTATAATCGCAAAATCACATGGAATCTTCAAATCACTTCCTGAAGTTTTTTCCATCAACTGCAATTACTGAAGATTTTCCTTAATTTGGAGCAGGAAATTAAAAAAAAATCATCATAAACATTAACATAAATCTTAATAGTCCTCCCAAATCAAGGAACAAAGGAAAATTTCACTTCCAGCTACATATGATTCAGGCTCACCACTTTGCACCTCTGACTTATTGCTTGTCTTGGCTGGAGATATCAATTGTAAATTTCAAAACTGCAGATACCCAGTACAGGCACAAAAAATTAGCCCACTTCTACTTTAGATTTTTAAACATGGCAGAATTATTCAATAATATATTTTGTCAAGAAAACTGGAAGATTCTGAAGAAGTCTGATACAGCCTTAGGCCAATAAAGGCTAGGAACCATATTATGAAATTTGTTCCCTCCCACTGCATTTATCTGAATTACACCTTGCTATCTTAAATCGTCTGACAGAGGTTATCTACTTTAATACTGAGGGAAGTCTACTAATCTTGAATGACTTAAATTGAGGCAATTTTTCCCAGCTTGGACCCTCTAGATATGTAGGAATTTTTCACTTCCAGAAATTATAGGCAGCAGATCTGACACAGCTGAGAGCACAGGACTAGAAATAAGGCGGCAATAAGGTATTTTGACTCCACATGTTAAAGAAACTCTTCCGTCTGGTCCTTCCTCAAAGTTGATAGGGCCCCATAGTTGCTGGCACTTTGAGTTCTTCCCCATGTAGTTCTTGATATTCTTTCCTCCCAGCCTATATTGCTTGGGAAATGCTGCTCCACAGTGTTCCTCTTGCTGGCAACAGGGCCATGGCTGCTGCTCTTAGAGGGGTGAGGAATCTTGAAGCCCCATGACTTGATGGAAAGGGACAGTCTACAAGGGTGGCCTCAGGTGCCTCCTCCATATTTGTAGAATGTTTGCATAGATTTGCTCCGTTTCCCAATGGAAGCACTAATGTTTTGCATGATAATCTTGGCTGGCATTAAGAGGCTCTGCTGCAAGGTAGAGATCTATGCATCTCAGTATTGAGGTAAGGGAGGCATGTAAATAAGCTCTAAACATTTACTAAATACAGAATGTTTTTGACAATCATAAAATACTCAAAGCATTTGCTAGCCTCAGATTCTGCTTCTCTTCCATATGAACCTTGTTGTTTGCATTGGCACATTATACAACACAACCCTTTGTCCTCCAATTTTCTGGCATTTTAAAGAATATTTCCTGCAGGGTGTGTCATTCTGGGTTTAAGCAGCAATATGAATGCCTAGTTTCAAAGAAAATTACTTGCTGCTTTTATATAGAATAAATTTATTTAGTTTTTTTTAATACTACTTGAAAATATCCAAGCAGAAACTAATTTAGGAATCATGTGACAGTAATCAATGATTCCAGAATTAGAATTTCCATTTTGGAAGAACAGACAAAATACAGAAGTAAACAGCTTTGCCTACTTAAGAAAGACTTGGTTTGGCAAAGAAAAATAAGTAATGGCATAATAGGACCACTAACCATAATTCATTTTGAAGTTCTAGGCAGAAGTTTCTATATATGGAAAGTTTTAGTTGGGTCAGTCACTTAACTTCATGTAGCAGGAAGACTTGACATTTCAGCATTGAAAGAATGCAGTTTCCTCCTTTCCCAGCGCAGAGATTCTTCATTGTCCTCATAAAAGAATCACTTTGTACTGTATTTTATAGGGAGTGGAGGGAGCTTTTGCAGAGTGATAATTCTGCAAAGGTAATACATTACTTGCTGGCAACTGGCAACCCCTCCAGCTATTATAGCTGTCCAGTATATCAAATGGCAGCCAAGAAATCAGAATCTGTCCTTCTTTTCTTCAATCCCAGAATAATTACAATTGCATGCAAACATTTATGCACTCCTGGCTCTGTTTAACTTTGTACCATATCAAGGTTGGTCATCTTCTGTTCCTTAGGGGTTTATTGGGATGCACAATTTCATAGGTGATATCTAAACTTCCAACAGTACTTCAGCATTAATGTTGAGGAATGAACTTTATAAAACAGCCTTCCCTAACTTTGGGTGGTAGTCTCCAGTTGTGTTGGACTTCAACTTCCCGCTATCCTTAGCTTGGCATACATCTGATTGAGTTGGAGAACTTCAGCTTGAGCAAGGCTATTGCAATGAGCAAAATAATTGAAATGGTTGGGAGAGGGAAGAAACACATTTACCTGGTTTTGGCATTGCACAAATTTTATTTAAGAGCTGTGGTGGCACAGTGGTTAGAGTGCAGTACTGCAGGCTACTTCTGCCAGCAGTTTGGCAGTTCAATTCTCACCGGCTGAAGATTGACTCAGCCTTCCATCCTTCCGAGGTGGGTAAAATGAGGACCCAGATTGTTGGGGGCAATATGCTGACTCTGTAAACTGCTTAAAGAGGGCTGTAAAGTATTGTGAAGCGGTATATAAGTCTAAGTGCTATTGCTATTTTCTTCTTTATGGCTTAATGTTAATTCAGCTACTGTAACTTGTGTCCAATTGTCCCTCATTAATAATGAATAATGAAATTATGATTTATTATGTGAGAATCTCTTCAGTGATTTCTGAAACCAACTTTCAAGAATATTGCATCAATAAAATGAGTCTATTGGTCCTAGTCCCTCACATGTATTCCATTCTGATCTCAGAACGTGTAAGAGAGTAGAATGCCTCCAATATGTAGATACCAGTTTGACGAGATTCCTGCCTGATAAATCTGCATAGGTATGAAATATTATGAGTGATCAATCATACGACAGATTTCCTTGTATTTTGAAGGTTCTTATTAATTCCATTTCTAATCTTCATATTTCTTCTACTTTCTAATCAACCACCTGACTCTGCATCAACTTTTCCTCATGAATTAAATTATAAACTTTGGCAGTTTTCAGGGATTTTGTTTCTGAGCATAAATATGACAAGAACAATCAATTTTATATACTGAAACACTGCTACTGTGAAGCTTTATCTCCAGAACACTTAGACTTATATACTGTTCCATAGTGCTTTACAGCACTGTCTGAGCCATTTATAGAGTCAGCATGTTGCCCCCAACAATCTGGGTCCTCATTTTACTGACCTCAGAAGAATGGATGGCTGAATCAACCCTGTCAGGGTCAAACTCCTGCCTGTGGACAGTTAAGAGCTGGCTGCACTCACTTCCTCACGCCCACCTGGCCTTGACCCAGTTGCACCCACCCTTCCACATGGCCTGGCTGCTCTGAGTCATCCTTAGACCCTCAGGAAAATCCTAAAGAAAAATGAAATAAATGAGGTGTGCTATAAAATAAAAGAAGGGAAGAAAAGGAGGGGAAGAAAATATATAGAAGAAAAGGAGGGGACTTTTTCTTCTATGACAAGGACCTGCAAATATGTGTGATTACTTCCTTTTTGTGTGTGACTTTGAATCAGTCTCGATTCCTGGTGGCTGGTAATATTTTCAGAAGGTCTAGGACAACTCACAGCAGCCAGGTCAATGTGGCTAGGTGGACGCAACCAGGTGGATACAGATAGGTTGACGTTCTTGACTCAGCACTGCTCACTCAGTGTGGCCAAATGGGTGGGGACGGATCGGCGCAGAACACATCGCACTGGCTATTTAAACAAAAATGACCTATGCATCTGTACACATATCCACAGACCCATGATTCGTCTAACAAATTGTTCTACTAATGGGCTCCTATTACCCATTTATTTTTTTCTTCCCATTAATGTCTGTAAGTATCTTTCAATAGATAGCAGGATACAATTAACTTTAAACCTCTAACCACTGACTTGTGCTGTATAACATAAGTATGTTACGTGATGTCCCTCCTTAATTTAGCCCTCCTAACATGGCTGAATGTTAAAAATAAAATCTGCAACTTTGGACTGGAAAATTGATTTCACTGTTCCTTCCCCTTATTTTAGAAGTAGATGCTTTCCATAATAGTGAATCTGAGTGCTTAAAAGTATGAGGGCTCTACCATTGGGAAAAATCGTTCCTGAAAATTAATCTGAATCCACATATATATGAAAAGTTGACTATGTATGCAAACAGAAGATGCATAAAAAGAGCAGTTAGGCCCAAGTTGAAACTTTGAAGCGGATGTGAATTGGTGAAGATGGCAAGAAAGTATAATCTAAATAATTCTGGATCTTACATGTTTGTATCAACAGCATTATTTAAATAGCTGCTTTTAGGATATCTTCCAAACTAATAATATAATATTTGAGTGAAATATCTTGTACGATCCAGATAGTGTAATAGGTTACCATAATATTAATAAACGACACATTCAAGGGGGACGCTGTTGCAGGTCAGTGCTATAGCATTTGGAATACACTTTTCATTTAAGATTCCAGAAATAAAAACACTTAGAAGGTTCACAGCTTAATCTTGTCTTTATATTCTTTTTTTTGATGAGTTAATTTTTTTAAAAAAACACACTTATCATGACCCTAGCTGAAGTGAGCTTTAGTACATAAACTACACATCACCAAAACATAATCACAAAAATTCCAAAGCACTCACCAGTTCTAGAAACTAAAGAACAAAGAGCAGCGTTACAAATAAGACCACACCTTTGCTTGCTAATCACCTATGTATGGATTATTTGCATTTCCTGCTGTTGCAATAAACATATATTGGTCTTTGAGATATTTGTTTTAAAACAGGAACAAGTTATTAGAGACATTGCCATGATTCTGTTTTACCAGATTTGGAAGTAACATTCTAATTCCTTTGTGCTATGAAAAATAAAATACGATTGACAATTATACTTTTAGACTGAAGATATTAAAAAGATTTACTATTATATTCTGTTGTGTGGATTAACAGCAACTTCCCTTTTCCCTTAGTTAAATTAGCCAAACCAATAGATAAGGATTGTCAGGGCTACACTTTTAAAAATATCTGAGGAGCATAAATTAACTGTTTCCTATTAAGACAAATGAGAAATTTGTAGCCCTCATTGTAGTGAATGTACCCTTAAAAACATGCAAAATAAATGTGAATTGCTTTGATCAAAGAGCTTTAGTATCTACAGTCCACCTTCATGGTTCTTCAGTTTTATTTTTCTCATGCAGCTCCTCATAGCCATAATAGTTTCACTATGCCTTGCTCAACATTTAATGTTGTCCTAAATCCTGAATATACAGTATATGCAAATAAAGATTAAGTTTAGATTCATTAGTGATTTGATTATTTTTTACTGTGAGCATTAAATGTTGTGCTTTTTATCCATATAAGTCAACCTATGAATCACATGTACCTTTTCAAGAAAAGCTCTCTAATATTCTATGCAGATATTTCTGCATCTAGAAATGTGACTGTACCAATTTGTGGGCGTTCCAGAAAAAGCATAATAAAATATTACATAGCACAGACAATTATAAGGTTTATCAAAGGTCCCATTTCTGAGCTATCTGGTACCACTGAAAGGCCACTAAATAATTGTAGTTACTTGAATGAGCACTGTCTCTAAAAACAGAAGAGTTACAGCCCAATTACATTTTGTAAAACTAGGCAATCTCTTTGAAATGTAACTTTACTGAAAAACAAAACTGCTACAAAGTCTTAAAAGGCTATGGCTTTGAAAGCAGACAGGAAAACCAACAGAAATTTCCCTATGGTGCTCTATAAAGGATGAGTTGCATCTATGCTTTATTCCAGTAGGCATGATATAAATCAGGAGGAAGCCAAAATTATTTTATCAGAGATGCCGCTTCCTGAATGTGCATTCCAGGCATCTGAACCCAGTTCGAGTCAGCATGAAGGGGATAATTGTGCTTTCATTACTATTGTTGGTTCACTTTCAGCTGGATATATGAGGTGAATGTCAAAAAACGAAGGTTGAGGATTATCTAGATATAGTGTGAAGAACAACTCTTTGGAAGGTTTTCTATTTCAGGAAAATAATAATTTGCTTATTTAGGAAGGGAGAAAAATAATAATTATGGATAGCTTGCAATGTTAAAATGCATCACATAGGCTGCTTAAAATGAAAAAAATAAATAGTTTTAAAAGATTTTCCCAAACCAAGAGGGCAGCAGGAAATTACACAGACCTACAATTCTCTTGATGCTGCTGTTACTAGATGTATTAGAATTTCACTCAGAAAGAGTAAAATCCCCAAACGTTTAATTTTGGGAAGTGTGAAATCCCACTACTCATACAGGCTCAAAAAGATTGTTATCTGTGGGACCAGAAAAGAGGAATACACATGAAGCCTTTTCCTTAGTCTCTTATTTAATCAAAATGGATTTTGTGAACTGCATAGTGGGGTGCTTATCCCATTTTAATGTTATAAACATACATAAATTCTTAATATAATCTTTAAAATGCTCAGCTTCCCTGATGATGGAACAGTGAAAATGCCTCAGCATTATTACAAGGGATTCCTTTATTCAGCTGTGTCCCTAATTGAACATTTTTGTTTTAAATAAACAATTGCAAGTATTAGAAATACAAATTTTTATAGTAAGAATTTTTCTTATGACTAAAATTTAGTTGTGCTCTAATTTGCTTCCAATTCCATACAATTCACAATTCCAAGTTAGTATTCATTCCAAAGCAAAATTTACTTTAGATATGTGAGAATTACATATTTAGTCAATCCATTTAATGTTTTGAAGAGAAGAGAAAACACAAGGTGGAATATTTTGAGCCAATGAACCACAAAGCCTTAGTAGAGAACTGGAGATTCAACAGGAAGTCTCTTTCAAGTTCATGCAGGGTGAAGTTGAAAGAAAAAGTCTTTCTTTTGTGGCCACTTTTATGGCAATGAATAATTTATCATCATTCTATCCAAATAGCTGAATTTCAGCTTTTTCCTTGAAATTGAGACTTTCTCTATGAAAACATATTTTGTACATCAAGATTATCTGGCCAGTATTTGGTTTGTTCAGAAACAAACAGCTTGGGGAAAATGTTTGGTGAAAACAGCAGGAAGGAGCAGGACTGAATATACAAGCAAAGTTGCGCTAGCCACCTCTTACCCTATTTAAAACTCCATCCGGGAGCAGGGGAAAACAATCACACATGCACATACACTATGGGCATTCAGGAGAGAAAACATTGTTTTGAATCAGTGCTTCCCAACCTCAGCAACTTTATGATATGTGGACTTCAACTCCCAGAATTCCCCAGCAGGTCCACACATTTTAAAGTTGTGGAGGTTGAGAAACGCTGATTTGAAGATGATAATAATCTCCTGATATTCTGTTCTGCATGTCGCACACATGGCAAAAGCTGTAGGCCTTGTACATAGGAGAACAATCATGAATGATTAAAGGGTAATGGTAAATTTCTAACCATAACTTAATTCTTTCTTCTCCTCTTGCTATAGGAAGTAATTAGTAGTAGCAAAAAAAATCTGAACTCAAAATAATTACGTTCTAAACACACTTGCACATTGGATTAGCATCTTTCCCAAGAAAACCAATGTCTCAGGCTATACTTCCTTGCTGATAATAGATTATATATGGGATGAAAAAATATAGACAGAACCAGCTGCCCAAATATTCTCTGTTCCCATCAATGTAGGTTCCACTGAGATTGCTACTAGGAATTTGCACAGGTGCAATTACTACTCTAGCAACATAAGCATTTTGTTTTCTGGAATTTCATACTTAAAAACAAACCTTTGCCAATTGAATTCAGCTCTTATCTTCCAATACCCCCAGTTGGTGATGGTGACTGCCTAATGGCCTTTAATGGGATTACTTAGAAATAAAGAACAAGTTTATTTTTATCTCTAAATCTGCACCAAACACTTTCAATCCCCCCTCCCCCCCACACTATTTTCTCTTCCTACATAAACTGGGCTTCCAGCTTGAAGGCTGAAATGTGGAGTCATAATATCAATTATCTTATAAGTTCCTTTCCAATTAGGTGGGAGAATACAAAAATGCTGGTCCATTCACAAATGATTCAACTAGGTTTGTAGGAAGAGTAAGATCTTTTTTGCGAGCATTTATTTAATATAGATGTAGGGTAAAGGTAGGAAGCTATAAGTGTGTAGGCAACCCTGTAGTTTCTGTAACTGTTTGTACTATGCCTTCCTTAAATATGGCATCCATCAAAAGAAGGAAATCGATGATCAATAAACCTCTCCACTTAAGCAATATTAGACTTAAAAAATAAAACTTACATTTTCATTTACTAGCATCTCCCAGACTAACATTTGATACAGATAAATAAATGCAAAGGTCTTAATTGAAATTGTTTTAAACTCCCATTATGACCACTTAACTAGTTTCTGGCCACCTGGGCCTTCATTTGGCATTAACCTGGCAATTCTTTGCAGTCCAAGGCCATATTACAGTGAAAGAGAGGGACCATCTATATAAGTCTTAAAAGTAGAGGCATCAGCCTGCTGTTCCTCTCTTACTTGCTCATCAAAAGGGATCTCCCAGTTGAATGAATGATGGTAATGATTTTTCTGCTTAAGAGCCAAGCAAGAAATCCTGACATATTAAATATATTTATAGGAAGTCAGCACGGGGATAAGAATTGTTGAGGGGACTTATTGTGAAGAGGGAAAGTGTGCACATCAGTCATTCAGGAAAGATAAAAGAAATCTTTGATATAGCAGCACCCAAGCAGTCAGCTGTGCTGAGAAGAACTTTTTTGAGATCAACTGCATGAGAACTTGGTTCCAAAAGCCTCTGAGAGTTTCTGCCACTTCAGCACAATCTGTTTTGAAGATAAATCTTTTGCCCTGGCACTGGCAGATCATTTAAGTATTGCAGCTCAGTCTGAGGAAAAGAAAGACAAGAAAATAATTATTTGTCATTTATAAATTTGCAACTAGAACTTAATTTACGTGCTTTACAAATTAGAGAAGACTACATCATTAATTTTATTTGAATGAACATTTATATTTCTTTTGTACATTTGTCATATTAATCGTGTACATGTAATGGATGAACACCCCTACAGAACTTAAAAAAATTGTTTCTGGGGGTACTAAGTTCTGTCCTTCTGCATTTAAATGTAATGCCTAAAATATATTGAAACCTTTACATAACCTAAAATAAAAATCGTGAGTACAGTTGAACTTGCATGAAATGAATGTACATACAGCTCTGTGAATGTGATATAAATGTGAAGTGTACACCTGGAACACAACACTCTAATTGTCAGTGTTTTTGAGAATAGATTTGAGAAGAGAAAAAGACTGATAAATCCACAACATAAATGAATGAATGAAGAATTAAGAAGAGAATTAGAAAAGACACCATCAACTTGTACTGCATTTATCAACCTCTCTGCTGCAGTCTGAATGACAGGCTGAGGCCTACAGATCTTCTTCAAACAAAGGCTGTATTATAATATAGGTTTAATAGAGACCATAAGTGTTTGCTTTGGATAACTGATATATTAGACTCCATTCTTGCATTTCTGAACATTTGAAAGTCATGACCTTTTGTTCATCACAACCTCTGTGATTCACACAAGACAGATGAGTTTTGTTTTTTTACCTAAAAAGGCACGCTTGATCGTGAGCACACTGGAGATGGGTCTGCTAAGCATTCTTGTTCAAAGCAACCATTCTCATACGTTTGCCCAGGAGGAGACTACTCTTAAGTTGTATGGTTAAAGCTGCTGGTCTTGTGAAAGTGACAAAAGATACCTTATCGATGAACTAACAAAAGAGACTAATGGCTGCAATTCATCTAATTTGAGAAAGGCTTGTTGATAGCAAGAAACTCTGACACAAATCTAGTCCATACAGTATGGGGTTAGATAAAAGGGGGGAAAAGCCTAAAGCATATCCAAATGATTCGGTTCCATTCCAACTAATTGCTCAGTTCGGGAATGACAGAGGGAAGTGTCAGAGTGACATTTCAAAATAGCTTTGAGAAGGAAAGAAACACCTAGTGGTAAAATGCAACTATGTATCAGAGCAGCTCATCACAACCCACAAGACAAAGTTTAATGATTTTGCATGTGAAAGTGATGCCAAATGAGCCGAGGTGGCACAGTGGTTAGAGAGCAGAACTGCAGCTACTTCAGCTGACTGCTAGTTCAGCAGATCAGCGGATCAAATCTCACTGGCTCAAGGTTGACTCAGCCTTCCATCCTTCCGAGGTGGGTAAAATGAGGACCCAGATTGTTAGGGGGCAATATGCTATTTAGTATACTGTCTTTGATGTAAGCCGCCCAGAGTCCTCGGAGAGTGGGCGGCACAGAAATATGACTAATAAATAAAAATAATTAGAAATCCTGTCTTAACAATAAACATAAAAGACATGAAACCATTGGCTTGAAGGCCTTTCCATTACACCCATCATCAGCAAGTTCCATACTATGGTAGAATAAAACTGGATGAGATGAAAAAGTCAAAATTTGAAAAACCTTTAAAGAAACATCTAATAGTGGAATATGTGGAAAATGATACTCTTTGAAAGGGGCCTCTAGAGGTAGCTACAAGGTTAACCCTGGAAGAAGGGTGGGAAGAGATAGGAGGAAATCTAGAATATGTTTAAGGAAACAATTAAGCAGGTTTATGCCTTTATAGCCACAAAATTTGGGAATCATTAACATTATAATTTTTTGAATTTCTACGGTTTCTATGCTGCATTCAGAATCTAGTGGTGTTTGAGAACTCAGTCTCTCTGATGTTCCCAAGTGGATACTGAGGGTTCAGATGTTAAATTAGGTTACTGCATTACCCTTTCTTCGTGTGAATTAAGGTATGGTGTGACAATGGAATTCTGTTTAGGTCCCACGGAGGAAAAAAGCAAACCAAGGATGAGGGAATGGTATAAGGGCATAAGCCATAAAGCATCTTCATCAAGACAAAGGAAAGAAAACAGTAGAAGGGGATAAAACAAAGGCATCTGACCAACAGAATGGAAAGTGATCAACTAGAACTGATGCTGGCCCTAGTGGAATTCTCAGTATTCTATCTGTTCTGGGCTGCAAACATTTCTATGTTTGCTTGTTCCCACAGTGAAGCAAGACGACAATAACAGTTGGGTGCAGATGCCAGTCATGAGATAGAGGTGACTGACTCAATGAATCTGTTAAAATATCCTGCCCAGAAAATGAGCTGTGATGAGATACATTTTGATTCTACTGTAGTTCTAAATTTGAACCTACAACTGGGTGAGGGATTTCCTAATGGCCTATTTATTCAGGTACCATGTAACTGAATGTTAACTTGTTTAATGTAATTTGCACTGTCTGGTGTCTGGTGATAGGCTTCAAAGTCTTGCACACTGCCAGGAGCTATAGAAGGTTGATATAAGATTTTCCGCTTTTTTGGGTATCTGCACTCCCTGGACCTGAATAAAGCAATAGTGAGCTACCAAACCACAGCAGGCATTGGTAGTTAGTATATGCGTTAGTGGTAAAAAGGACACGTCCATTACTAAGTTGTGTCGATCTACCCTCCTATGGAGCCATGAATATTGGTTGGCAAGTATTTACAAGAAAAAAGGACATTGTTAAACTCTTCCAAGAAAAAACAACATGGGTTGCTCAGCAGGAGAAAAACACTGCCAGTTTCATTGGTAATTGTGCATCTAAAACTATGGCTGACACTATCACCCTACATCAGCATGCCTGGCTCTACTCCACAGGTCTCATGCAGAAAGCAAAGGCATGCATTAAAGACATGCTGTTTGACAGAGAAGGACTCTTAGTAGTAAAACTGACACGATCCTCAATTAGATTCAAAAACCAGTTTACTGTTTAGTGCAGAGGCCTGGTTCTCAATAAGGTGGGGGGGGCACTCATTAAAGGACAATATGCATGTTTCTTTCTAAAGGAGCCATTGAAAGACTTCTACGCTTTAAACTGAAAACTGAATTTTGTGATATATTGCTCTACTGAGAGGAAAATGGTGTACTTGTATTAGTTTTAATCTTTGGAATGTGAATTGTTTCCTATCAGTCCAAAAATTCCATAAGGATTCTCATATCCATTATTCCCTTCCTTGAAAAGGGACATTATTTTTCACTAATGGATTTAAAGGATGCCTGTTTTATTTTTCATTATTTTCTGAGTTTTAAAGTGAAGACACAAGCTTATTGGCTTTCCTTTGGATTAGGTATTGCCCTCCCCCATGGTTCTCTAAATCTACAGCTGTCATAATAGCTCATTTGATATTCTCTGGAATAAAATATGATCTTTACTTGGATCATTTTTTTTTTTGCTGTTATTGACACACAGTGGCACCATCTTTTAAGTGTGTAGGTATTGTGCTTGACCTATCATCCAATGTCAACATAGAAAAATATTATTCTGTGTTAAATGCTTCAGATCACATGGCACCTGGCATATTGCATTTCTTCCATACCATTGCTCAGACATATGACTCTGATTATATCAGATGGTATCTGTGGATAGTCTCAAAAGGAGGAGCTTTTATATATAAAATATAAAGTTATAAAAGCTATAGAAGGTAGACATACCAATTTCTGCTCTTTGGTTGTCCATACACCATAGATCGGAAAGTGAATACAATCTTGGATAACTACAGAGTTCAAAGCCAGCTATAATGGGGGCACTAATCCTGCCAGCATGAGTCATAAAGACCATTTAAGTATATAGCAATAGCTCTTAGACTTATATACTGCTTCATAGTGCTTTTACAGCCTTCTTTAAGCAGTTTACAGAGTCAGCATATTGCCCCCAACAAACTGGGTCCTTATTTTATCCACCTTGGAAGAATGGAAGGCTGAGTCAACCTTGAGCCGGTAAGACTTGAACTACTGAACTGCAGCTAGCAGTCAGCTGAAGGAACCTGCAGTACTGAACTCTAACAACTGCGCCACCTCAGCTCAGATATGGGGTCTGGAGTATAATGGCCGAATCAAGCCTGACATCTTGGAACCAAGAAAGCATGCTACAACATGCTTCTACATTGCAGAATGGTTACAGAGGTATGACTGAGAATTAAGACTTTATCTCCCTTTTTGGGACACTCTGTCACAGACCTTGTGTTCTTACTGTCACATATACCTTGGTTGCCAGTTTACATCCAAGGTTATAGAATAAATCACCATGAATGATGCATCTTGTCTTCCTGTTTTGAACCCCAGAGCTATTTAAAAGGTACTTTTTATAAGCCATACTGAAGAAATACTTGACATTAACTCCCTAGGATCTCTATGGGTTACCAAAAGATGTCTCTTGGTATTAACTGAAGAACTCTATGGGCTGCTCAATGAGGCTAGATACACTGACATTAATCAATGTGATAACTGATAGCCTAAATCTCTGGCCTGCTTGAATCCTATGGGGAGCATAGTTTCCAATGAATCAATTGTAGTATCAGCTAAGTCTTACAGAAATGCCTTTAAGTGGGAAGAGAAGTTTCTGCGGGCCTGCCCTGAAATACAACATGCTTTTGCTGAAACAGATTAGGCAAATGAAGTGCTTCCCTATGGCTGACAATCTAAATTTGCAAAATATCAATATTTGTCATTCACATAAGATTAAAGTACATTTAAGTTGAAGAACTGCCTATTTTGTTATTGCCATAGAGTTTGAAATAGGATGGATGGCCCTAAAAGTAGATCTATTAAAGGTGGTGAGAATTCCCTTCAAAATCCTGAGTTGTACTTTTGTGAAAATCACAGTGATTACAGTGAAGAATCACGTATACGCTGTATACAGATTTTGGTGTATGGAACATGGTGTCCAATCCAAATAATCTGTACAACTATCTTCATGTTATGTTCTTTTACTACTCTTAGGTTCTTGATCTGAGGCATATCCCCTCCCCCCATCCCTTAATCCCTAAATTCCAATTGAGAACTTTTGCTATGAAAAGGATTATTATGGCACACAAGGATAGTACATTATCGTTTATTAACCATCTGGATAGATTTTTCTTAGACAGAAATTTCAATGAGAAATGGGATGGCTGGTTGTAAAAAGTGGTTAATAGGATGACCATCTTTAGAGAGTTCAGGAATGCTCTCATTTCAGGAATTAAATCCTTAAGATGCTATAAACTACATGACTATTTATATTCCTGGCCTCTCCCAATACACAGCCTGATGTCTCTTAGAGTTGTTTTGTCTTTACCTGTGCAACTGTAATTTAGAGTATAGTACCATTTATCTGGATATGTAAGTATATGTTCTGGATGGGGAGCGGTTTGATTCTGCTTGCGTAGCTGGATCATTCAGGAAGTCCCAGATAAGGATAGTATCATCATGTGAGCTGCTGACAATTTGAAATTCATCAAACTGGAGTCGAAAAACTCTGCCAGAATGTTCCTAGACAGAGGAAAGACAACCCAAAGTCAAACTTTTCCAGTTATTGGATAAAAATAAAACATATTTTGTAATTATTCTATATTTCTAAGGGAAATAGATCTTTGAAAAATAGTTTCATTACTGTTAATAGATGGCCCAAAACATGGTTCATAAGTTCATTACTTCCATTGGCAATATTTCAAGGAATGAACATTCTGAAACTAGAAATTTTGTTGCTTGGACTTTTATGACTGTGCAGGCCTTTAACAATAGCTTGAAAGAACGTTTCAGATCTTGCATGAACCCAAACTCATTAGATTAGCATGAAATTTAGAATAGCTTCCTTAAAGCAATAGCACTGTTTTTCAGGCTCTTGCTGCAGCCCCCCCCCCAAAAGGGGGGCGCTTTAATGAATAGCAGAGAGATGTTGTATTCGTGGGAAGTCCAAAAGAATTCTTGCAAATCATTTTCAAAGTCTGAATAGCCATACTAATAACTGCACAGTACTTATTTGCTTATCTAACATTTACTAGTATCTTGAGGTATAATTGAATCAGTGTTATTATTTATCGAACAGATTTTCAAGGCATGGATAGTTAAGGAGAAAGTTAAAAATATGTTGGCAATTTAAGCCCACTATAAATGTGGGTATATACCATGTATGTGCAAAATAATGTCCATTTGGGCTATTAAAGCCCCAGCTAGTTCAGTACAAAACAAACAACATATTTCATGTATTTTGGTTCAAGCACAAAACAAGCTATTTTGGTTCAAGTACCAAACAAAATACGACGACTTTGGATGAAAGAATTCTGAATGGCCTGTTCTATTTTAGATGACGTGCTAGGAAGTTGTCTTATCTTTTTGATTTTTCCAGTTTGAGGAAATACAGCAGAAGACTTATCATGTCTCTCCTGCTATTGGCTTAGGACAAGTGATGGAGTTAGGAGATTAAAAACCAGGTATTTGTGGACCACGGAGCCATTTTGGATCTGACTGTGGTTGGAGAAAGATACTGCTTTCAAAGAGGAAATTGCTATTAGGGATTATTGGACTCATGCTGGAGCCATGGTGGCTGGTGATATATTAAATATAACTGGTTACTTGCCTTTAAGACACACTACAGCCTGAATCATTTATAGTCAGGTTGTTCTTTATAAAATTAGTTTTGCAATTTATATGTGGGTCTCTCTAACTTTCCTTTCTCCTTGTTTTCCCAAATCAACCAGTCCATCCTCCAAAAAATTATGGCTTCTTATTTGAAGGGAATTCCTTAATTAGGTGTGCTCATGACACACACACACACACATAAAGTTCTGGTGATTGTACTGGCCAGATGGTAGTAAAAATGCTATCCCTACCCCTGAAGCTATAGTGCTCCTCCCACCCTGCCACTCTCTGAAGCCTGGAAGGTGAGGTAGTGCTGGTTTTTGTAAAAATCTTATGGGAAATCCTGTCTTCACGTGAATAGATTGATATGTAGGCCAGCAAAAGCAAAAGGAATACTAGATAAGAGACAACAGTATATTGTAAATACTAAAAGTAATACCAAGTGTGTGTTTTGTCCCTTTGTGAGGGTGTGCTTTTCACACACATCTTACTCAGCAAATATTATCCATTGTAAAAGCAAAAAGTACAATTAGTATATGACATGACCTTAGGCATGTGTGCATTCTGTGCATACTCTCTTTTCCTGAGATTCAGAATGCATTTATATAAGCAGTTAGTCCTCATTTTCAAAAAAAATTCTGAACACTTTGCAGACAACAGGACAAAAGAGCATGCACCGAATGCACATCCTCTTTTAAATTCATCAAGCCCTTAATTTGCTCATCTTTCCGCTGCCAAAGTGTTATGCTCAGCTATTTGAATATTAGATCTTTTGGAGTTTTTGAGTAACAATGAACTTGAAAAGTATTCATTCCTTTCTGGAAACTTATATTTAAAAATGTTACCACTGTATGCCGGATGGCCTGCTAAGCACACTGTGCCTGCTCTTCTGCAATGCTGATGTGGTCTATGGTGGATTGTGCTGCAAAAGCATGTTTGCACTTAGTGGTTTGACCTGTTTGCTGCAATTCTTGTGTGTCTTTAGCACTTTCGTTTTTGCTGAGCAAGGTAGTATGCATGACTACACTTTTTGTTCTGTTTCCAAAGTAAATGTGGCAGTGGGGCTGGGAGAATTCTTTTGTACTTCCCAGGGTGTGGCCTCTCCTGGGCAGCAACACACTTTTGTTTTATTAATGTTCTCATTCCACCAGGCAGAAAGTGTAATTCCTTTTTATTTGTTTTTGGCAGCCAGCTGATAGCAGGCTGTCAAAACAGGTACATCTGCAAATGAACTATTGGGGTAGAAATCCATATTGGTCATTTCATGCAAGGTGACAATTTAGATTAAGATGAAGTTTATCTTAAAACATTTTTTGAAAATTACCCCATTTGTGTCAATGGGTTGACTGGAATTCATTTTTTCCCCATGATATCCTATTGCCCTGAATGATGTAACTGATTTGAAAAGTGTGTATGAAAGGATAAGGTCTCTATAATCTTTTTCTTCTTATTAAGGAAAAACACTGATCTAGCCTAGTAAGCTTTCCTTACTTTTCTTTCAATTATTATATACCAAGGACGAAAAAAAATAATATATACATTTGAACCTGAGTGCAAGGAAGGCACAAGGCAGCATATGGAAAAAAAAATGCTTTCATAATGGGAAATTTCAGAAATATTTAATTTTTTTCCCTTTGCCAATCTTTTTGCAAGTTGGTTTGCTGGTAGCACAGAGCATTAACACTGGCTCTAGATGAAATTAAGAGAGCAAGAGGCTTGGTCTCTATGACTGAAACACTTAAAATGTATCAGGTTTTTTTTTTAACAAAACACAGGATCCTTGAACTGGTTCAGCTTTTGTTCTTTTGAACCGCAGTCACAGAAAACAATCTCATAAAATGCAACAAAATATATTTCCATTTTGCATGTGCTCATGCTTAGTATGTTGACAGAATATTGTTATTCTGTTTCTGCATTTTATTATTCCTGCTTGATTTCACTTGATCCCTACCCACTCTGTTTTTCCAACATATATTATTGAAGTTACCATCTTTTCTTGGCTAGCAATTCATTTTCTGCTAAAAATGTCAAAATATTCGAAGTATTAAGAACTGAATACGTAAGAAAGAATTTGAAGCACACTATAATAACTGTGTTAACTCCTGCTGTTGCTAAAATCTTGGCCCTTTCATTGGTCTCATTCAAGAAAGCATTTGTTATATTCTTGTGCAATGTACATTTTATATGGACTATTCACACTGCCTAAAAATTGAACAAGAAAACAAAAATAGATACTTTGTTCATTGGGTAACACCAATTTAATTTCAGATACTGAAGACAGTACAACAATGGCTCAGATATTTTCCCAAATTGTGTAAACATCTAGAACTTAAATGTTTCTGCCTATCCTTCCTTGGATAAAAGTAGGAGACAACTTTAATGAAGCAATGAAATCTTAGGGTTTGTTTACCTTAGCAGCTTAGCCATGAGCAGCAGGATTCACAATTCAGTCTCAGCTGAAGTGTGAACATAATCACTCAAGGGTAATGGATACTGACTCCCCTAGCACCTCATTTATGCTTAATGAATTCTACTCTGCTTCCCACACATTTAAACCTCTCCATTAGAAGACAAAACAAAGTGGATCTTTTTTTCACTTCCCTTCATCACTTGTAGATGATAAAAATATATTTAGGCATATTGGGCAAAAGCTACTGATCTGGTCTATGAAATTTGACTTCTGATAAAGTGATTTACTTCTGTAATGGATATACATTATTCTCATCAGAGGAAGAAACTTCAGAAGAAGAAGATGGGTCAGTTGATCTCACCACGTCGTCTGTAACAAATGAGCCAAACCTAAGCACAAGATCCAGGCTAGAATAATTCCCCTCTAGCCTGCGACCATCTGCCCAGGACTTGATCTAGATTATACAGACACTTATCCTAGTTGTGTGGCACTGAACTAAATTATCAAAAAACTGAAAATAGCTATTATGTTCTAAAACAGAGCATTTTATACTAGCTCAACGTTAAGTGGATGGTCTTTGCAGCCAAATCAGATTTGATAAGCACCAGTTAAGTAAAAAAAAAAGTTAGTCTTCCGTATAAATCTATGTGGGGGTGGCACAATACTGGAAGCAATTATTGCTTATATGATTGGCTACCCTTGCAACTTGATTGTGGGAATTCTTTCATTTACAGGCATTTCATTCTGGACTCCAAATTTCACTATTTCAAATTTCTTATTTTGCTTCTGGAATTAAATAGTAATGTTCTTTTTGCGTGCCAGGTTGTGGGTAACCTCTTTTATAATTAGGCCTTAAATTGTACAATAGTGCTTTTCTTCTGCTTAATTCATAACTTCACTCAAATTGGACATTTGAGAATTACAAATATATATTTACCCAAATTATGTCCCACCCTTCCACCCTAGTATTCTATATCTTTTCCTCTTTATGCATGATAATTCTAAGACTAGGGACCTGTTATTTTATATATATCTCATCTATTGAAAACTCAATCAAAAGAGATGTTGTCTTTTTTTGTGGATGAGCCAAATTTCAATCCAAAATTTTTTGAGCCACTGTCTTTTGGTTCAAACTCTAATTAATCTGGATTTAGCAAATATACTTAAAAATAACGTGTTAGATAGAAAGTATTAACGTATTATATTTAGCAACTAGAGCATCAGGTTGCTTCAGTCAATCTACCTAAGACACTAAAGGAGTTGTAGATTTACATTGCTTATTAAGTCCCCTTTCCTGTTATTCACCAAGTTCCATTTCATTATATATTAATGAAATTTCATTATATATTAATATTAGAACACAGTCAATTGAGAAAGCTCTTACCACAAGAGTACGCAGGCAGAGGGTTCCAGCAGGGGCACGGGGATCAAGCGCAGCTAACAGATCCCAGACCTTAATTTTTCTGATAAGGGGGAAAAAAGGATACAGTTTTTTTAAAAATCAAATATAAGGTAAAATTTCGTCGGGCCCTAAAAACTTATTTTTTTCAGCTAGCCGGTCTGTCCTGATTTTAGGGTTAGTTTTAAAATTTTAATATTTATTTTAATTGACAAGTTTTAAATTATGGGCCAAATTTATAAATTATTTTAACTTTATTTTAACTGTGATGTTTGTATAGATGTTTTTTATCTGGCTGTTCACCGCCCTGAGTCCGAAAGGAGAAGGGCGGTATAGAAATTCGAATAAATGAAATGAAATGAAATGAAAATTAACTGCCTTCAACCCAACCCAAGATAATGATTAATTATCTTCTAGAGAGGGACATATACCTCAGTTAAAATAATCTCCTCAAAACTATAAGACAGAAGTACATGAAGGATACATTTCTTCAGAAATTTGCCTTTCTACTCTAAATCTCCGTTCTGCCTACATGACTTACTATGCTATCAGAAAATAATAATAATAATAAAGGATGCTAAAACTTAGTCTAATGACCAAAGAATAATCAAGCTGTGTAGCTGCTCCATGTAATTCCTATGATTAACCATGTGACATTAAAAAGCCCAACTAGAAACACCTTCAGCAAAGACTAAGTCAAACATAAAAAGTTAGTGGAGGGAAACATGTTAGACTAGGATCCACACTCAAGCCCCCTCTCAGTCCTAAAGATTTATTGTGTTACTTGAGGCCAGTCCAATCTATCTCGCATGGTTTTTTGTGGGGAAAACTGTAGGAGAGAGTACTATGCTTGCTACCTTGAGCTCCTGGAAGAAAAGCAAATACATAATACGTACATAAAAGTGTGACAAATCAGATCAATTTGTGTGATAGCTCTTAGCCATGATCCTCATTTGATCATTCTCATCAAGTCACTGACTCAGATCATTACAATAACAAAGACAAGTTTTAAATATGAGAAAGAAGTTTCTTATTAAGAAACAGTCTGAGTTATTTTTCCTTGTTCAAAAATAGAGGGACAGAGCAGGAGAAATCTCTTAATTTGTTTGACTAAGGAAATATAATGAAATTTCTGATTTAACCTAGTTGGTTTTATATGTATAAGAAATAAAAATTAAGAGATACTAAAACAGAGTAAAATGAATATTGTGCGATTGTGAGAAAACATTGACTTTTCATTATCTTGATTCTTAACTCATGTGAAAACAAACTATAGTAAATTTGCACTTTTAACCCTTCTCTGAACATGGAACAACTCCTTCCACTCCCATTATTTTAATGGCGTATAAGAATATAGAGAGGGTGAATTCAAAATGATCATAGACAATAACCACTTCTATTCAAGAAATAAGGGACAAAAATAAAGCTAGAAATAATACATTTCCAATTTTTCGCAAACTCATGTTAACTATATTATTGCATAGTACATCTGGTATGTCAGCATTTCTGGTTAGTATTGATGAGAGTTCTGTAGATTTTAAAAGTACATGTTTTCTGTGGCACTTTATTTGTAACCCACATTTATTAATTTTACAAATAATTCAAGGCAAAGAACATATCCAATACACCTTCCTCTTCCTTTTTTCCCTATAACAACAACCCTGTGAGATGAGTTGGGCTGAGAGCAACTGGCCCAAGGTCACCCAGCTGGCTTTCATGCTTAAAGTGGGACTACAACTTTCAGTCTCCTACTTTCTAGCCTGGTGACTTAACCACTACACCTATGTTGGCCTTCTATAGTAACTTTCTGATTTGTTTGAATAATAATTTTGACATATAAAATTGCATTCTCTTTGACATTTTTGCCCAGATTATTTTCTTCCAGATAACCTGTATATTATTTTGCTGTGCATTGTAGCTGAGTCTTCAACAGAACAGCCTTCTCTTCCTCTGTTCCAATAGTAAATACTCTATTCTAGAACAAATGTTCTAGAAACAAGAATTTTTTCATCTTTCCAAACTCATCAAAAATATACATGGAAAGGTTTTAGGTTTGATGGATAGCCAGTTAGAAGAAAAACATGATATTTTGTTTTTATATATCACAACAGCAGCTAGACTTTTGTATGTAAAAAGATGGAAAGGCCTACAGATTCCCACAATAGGAATCTTTTAAATTCTTTTTCCCCCAATTTTCATATTTTATTTCTTAGAAAAATTCAATAAAATATATATTGCTCAAAAAAAAATAAAGGGAACACAAGCAGAAGACATCCGAGATCTGAATGAATGAAATAGCCTTATTAAATACTTTGTTCTTTACATACAGTAGTTTATACACTGCTCAAACAACTAAAGGGAACACAAAACTACTGTATGTAATGAACAAAGTATTTAATAAGGCTATTTCATTCATTCAGATCTCGGATATCTTCTGCTTGTGTTCCCTTTATTTTTTTGAGCAGTGTATATTAAAAGGTATATGAAAACTTCATGTAAATTAGGCTGGTCCACACCAATAGATCTAAGATTAACAATTCATTTCAGAAAAAAGAAAATTGTGTAATATAAATGTAAATGTATATAAATGCACTAGAATAGCAACAGCAATAGCAATAGCACTTAGACTTACAGTATATATCGCTACTTAGTGCTTTACAGCACTTTCTAAGAGGTTTGCAGAGTCAGCATATTGTCCCCAACAATCTGGGTCCTCATTTTACCGACCTGGGAAGGATGGAAGCCTGAGTCAACCTTGAGCTGGTGAGGATTGAACCCCTGGTAGCGGAATGGGACAACTCACCACAGCCAGGTCGCTGCGGCCATCTTGCAATGGCCAACTTGGGACAATTCGCCATGGCTAACTCACCATGGGACAACTCACCGCAGGACAATTTAACAATTCAATGTAATTATTTAAAATAAATTAAAACATATTTTAATTTTTGTAATTCACATATCATTTTTTCTCTCCTTTTGCACCTATTCTTTAATTATTCTATTCCACCATTTCTTTGATATTAGTGTAACTTTTGTCTTGCAACGAGTTGTCTTGCGGCAAGTTGTCTGTGGTGAATTATCATAGGCCCCCTGGCAGTGGACAGAGTCTACCTACAATACTGCATTCTAACCACTGAGCCATTACAGCTCAATTAAGTTAAAAAACTATTATTTTAGAGGACAGCTTGTAGCAGAACGGCAAGTTAATCAGTCTGTCCCAATGAAAAGCTGATTCTGAATTGAGAATCTGCATTGAAGTTGAATTTGGATTTTATAGGTACATTTTGAAAGCAATTGTTTAATGGGCACAAAAGATCAGTAGGAAAAGATGAAATAATAGATGCAATACAGATAAAAATGATATAAATGCAAATTAGATATTTTGAATATTCCAACAATTATATATAAACATTACCTCATTTTTTCTTTGTGTCAATGAGAATACTAAAAAAGTTATAAATAACAAAAGTTATTTATCCCCTTATAGCTAAGGGGTCTGCCAAATTTGTAACATGCTTTCTTCCCATTTTTTTTTAGTCTACTATTAAAATGAATCAAATTGTTTTCTTTTTTGCAGTCCACATTTCAGGAAGATTATTTTTTGATGAAGTGATTTTTCAAAAGGTATTTTTAAATTTCTAGTTTTCAGGTTTTAAGTCAGTTTAGGATAAGCAAATAAGGTATTCATGATATATGTATCTCATCATTACATTCTCACCCATCATAGGCTCCACTGACTATCCTCTTGCTATCAAAACGAATGCATCTCACCAGTTCCTCATGGCCTTCCAAGACCCGCAAACAGGCCCCACACTCAATGTCCCATAACCTGTTGGAACACAAGACAAATAACCATTATATTTTAAAAACTCTATAATTGAATTATAAATTGCAAATTGAACCTGCTTAATAAAGACTTAAGTGAGAGAACTTGAATATATCTAAGTTTCTATTTTGTATCCAGAAAATATCAACGTTTAATGCAAAAGCTAACTTCTATCCAGCAATTTCAGAAACAGCTGACATGATTTAAAGTCACTATTGGAGCTGCTATTAGGGCTAAATGACTGACAATACATAATTGAATCCAGATAAATTGGCCAATAGTAGTCCATATAAGCTTATGATAACATTTTCATATTAGACAATAGTATATTTTTTGCTGTAAACTGAGTTTGCTAGTGGAAAGAGACTGAAATGTGAGTTTTCTCTACAGTTACATCTAAAATGACTATTCTTTTTTAAAACATTCTATTGTCAACCTGGGTAAACTTTTCAGATACTGCCAATTGCATGTGATGATCACGTTTGTAGCTTCTTCACAAGTGTCTGAAATTGCATGTTATTTTATAAGTGAAATTGAAAGAAAGGAACATATTACATCAATTGCAATGGCAGATTCATAATAAAGTGAAGGTATAAAGTTCTTATGAATCTGAGTATAATGCCCTTAGAGTGCTTATAGTTCAGCATCCATTATAAAACAACTAAAAACTGACTTGTTATTCATATGAATCTGGCATAACAAAATCTATAATTAGTGCATACCAGTTATTTAAAAGAGAACACTAAAATTATGGATCTGTAATTCAAGTCTATAGGACTGTTGCCCTAGGGAGCAGGTGCTGTTATACACTTTATGACCTATGGATAAAAAGACAGTTGTTATACATTTTATGATCCATGGAGTAAATGGCTATATAACTGACTGAACTAAAAGTATCTCTTTGTGAATAGTTCATTTTTACTTCATTTCTATGCTCTGAAAGTCCTCTGAAATGCAGCTTTTAAGGTTTGTAAGGTATTGGTGGGAATGTGAAGAAGCAAAAAGAATAACTGGAAGAAACCTAGTTACATAAGAGAGATATTCAGGAGATTTTTAAGCAGATGAAGTTCATTTTTATCAGTTAAGCCTATGGCAGAGCCATCTTTTTGCTTTAATAGTCTCTCTTCCTATAAAATAGGTTTTAACGTTGTGGAAAAATGATCAAGATAATTTTTCTGACTACAGGGCCATTCTTGCCAAAATACATATAGGGAAACAGTTATCATATCCACTTCAACTATGCTAAAGGAAACATATAGTTTGTGATGCTAGCCAAATTTAGTGCAGTGACATAAATTCTAGTAGAGTGATTATGATTTTATTAATAGCTTATGTTTGGCCCATTACCCTACTCTTTCTAGCTAACTCTGAACAGGAACTGTTGTATTAAGTAACAGTGTCTAGCCATTCATTCCTCACATTTGGCTATGGTCACTGAATTCTAGAGAATTAAATTTCATTCTGCTTTTGAGATTTCAGTGTCGATTCTGTTAAAAAAAACTATAGTACCTATTAAAGAAGAGTGAGGAAGTAATACAGAATACTGAAATTATACGCAAAAGGTTTACAACCCACTTTCAAAAAACAAGAGGGATAGGAGAAACACTCTGCAAACTAATGTTTGAATATTAACTCTAAGAAGCATATAGGTCAACTATGTATTCAACCTGAATTCTTTTGAGATACAACTGCCAACTGCAGCAAAATTCCAGCACAAGATTTTTATTCCATGTAAGCAGAAAAATAATTGTATTCCTCTTTAAATTTATTACCATATTGACATTTATATTAATTTATTTTACTGTATGTGGTACCTCTAGTTGCTTTTCCAAGGTCCACAATATTTAACTGTTTCTTGGTTGGTTACTACTAGTGTTTGTGTTTTCCAAATTTTATACTTTTAGGTTTATCCTGTTTATTTTTCCTAAATAAAAATGATTTGATAGGCAAAATCTACTGTTACACTTCAAAGATTGTAGCATCAAGCAAACCTCTTTCACAATCTGTCTGACATTAATTCCAGAGGATTACACAAATAGAAAAAGGATGAGCCTAATGATAAGAGTTAATGATAAGAGTTATTAACAATGCTTATAATTCAATGAAATTTTCAGCTTTAGACTGCTAGTAGTAACTTTTTAAAACTGATCTTAAGCATTAGTTCACAGCAAGCTTGAAATCATGTTATTCATGGCTAGTATAGAAGCTCTATGCCAACACAGGAAAGCACTATGAAACATGACAAGGATTAGGATATTGTCATTGGTAGAAGGAAGAATACCTAAAGAGAAGAATGCTTTCCAATAATACCATCATGGTTTACGTCACAAGAAAGATTGGATTGGGGGAAAACTTGCACCTATAGAGAGGCAGTTCACTTAAAACATTAAGATAGCTTTTAAATTCGTAAATTGGATTGTATAGGAAGACACTGCAAAATTCACTTATTCACTTCCTTATTCACAATCATTTCCAAGCAGTAGATTTTGCTTATCATTTGCCTTCCTATCAAATCCCATCTAATTATCATCTGAAAAACATCTCAAAACTGTAATATTTGTAGTATGGAATGGACTGATGCTTGGATTATTTCCAGTGAAGGCAGAGCAAGTGGACTTTTTGAATCCAGGCAACTTGTTTCAAAAGGGGCTCAAGGCCAAGTGCTATGAGAAAAAAAAAAGCTGGTAGTTATTAGTTGGATTTAAGAACTGTATTAAAACCTCTTAGTGCAAATCCAACTTTTTTCATGCATAGCACTAAATCATTAAATGCAATGTCATATTAATGAGTGTAGCAAATGTGCCAGGGAGAGAGAGTGAGAGAATACGAGTGTTTCAAACAACTTTTCATACAAATAATGAGTAGCAATAACCTAAAGCTTCCCTTCATTTCTAAAATAAGATGATGAATACAGAAAGAATCCACATGCACACACATAAAGGCTTTATGTCAAAGTAGCTTTTAGTTGGGCAAAGTTGCTATTTAGATATATCACTGTTATATGCAGGTCTGTTTGCCTTGACCCCCCTCCCCCAAAAGACAGCACTGGTCAGTATTACTCCTATGCTTCATACCTAATTGTATTATCAGATGAACCACTGACAACTAGTCTATCTCTATATTGTAGACATGCAATGCCTCGCTTGTGGCCATTTAAGGTGCGAACAAACTCACAGGTACTTGTGTTCCATACCTATAAAAGAAACACAAAGAAGAAAAATGATTATTTGGAAATATTACATATATAACAGGTATTTTTATGAGAAAGACTTATATTGATAATAGAACCAGAATGATGAAGTGGTTAGTGTTGGACTGGATTTGAGTGTAGCAAGTGGTGGGGCAGTGGTTAGAATGCAGTACTACAGGCTAACTCACTGCTCACTCCAGGAGTTCGATTCTGAGCGGCTCAAAGTTGACTGAGCCTTCCATCCTTCTGAGGTCGATAAAATAAGGACCCAGATTGTTAAGGGCTATATTATGACTCAGTAAACTGCTCAGAGAGAAGGCTGTAAAGCACTATGAAATGGTATATAAGTCTAAGGGCTATTGCTATTAAGGAAAGTGCAACAAATTGTGATTTAGTTTATGGAGTGACTTTAGGACAGTGACATATTCTTTCAAATCTTACCTATTCACCGTGTTGCTTAGTTAAAGATAGAATATTAATGAAATAAATACAATAAATTAATACATATTCAAAATCATACTGATTTCAAGATTTGCACCTTTATAGTTCTATCCCCTGATGCTGACACAATGTATTTGTCATCAAAGTCTACCACATTGACGGCTGCTCTGTGTCCAACCAGAACCCTTCGTAAAGTAATGTCTGTTGGGGAGGCCATGTCCCAAACAGCAATGGAACGATCTTTAGAACATGTCACCATCATCCCATTATTAAAGCGCAGGTGCAGTACCGCTTCACAATGATGGATCAGTGTGTTGAGCATCTCACCAGTATTTACATCCCACACTCTGGAGTTCATGACAAAAGAGAAGATGGAAAAAAGAAGGCAATGAGTTTCTTATAGTAATTATAAACTTCCTATCACTACATGAAGTATCACAAATGTCCTGAAAAAATGTGTTACATGTCAGCTTATAAGCTTACTTTGAGAGGAATGGTTTAAGTAGCATGTATGAAATTTAAAAAATACAATAAATATAAATTTTATGAAATAGAACATTCTTACATCCATTTTAAAAACATAAATATCAAAGGACATAGTCTGGTCAACACTGAATCATGAACCTTTGACTGAGCTTATGTTTGAATCAAATTTAATTTTTCTATTAATCATGTGGGATAGCTAGCTACAGAGACCACCTAATTCAAAATAACCATACAGTACTGTTAATACTGTACTGACTGAGCAGGGCAAATGAAAACATTTTTAATTAAATGGTTTGATATACAGTATTATGTAGTGTTTCAAGAACTCCTGTCTTCAAAACAAATGGTGAGTTGCTGTGCTGGTGGGAATTATGCAGCATCTGAATGCTTCTCTAGAAGTTGTTATTCTAGACTAGGGGTGTCAAACTCAAGGCCCACAGGCTGGATCCGGCCTGAAACGTGGTTGGATCTGGCCTGTGGGTCTCTTTCTCTCTCTCTCTCTCTCTCTCTCTCTCTCTCTCTCTCTCTCTCTCTCTCTCTCTCTCCCTCCCTCCCTCCCTCCCTCTCTCTCTCTCTCTCTTTTGAGTGGATGATTAAAATTGCATGTAAAAATTGAATTCATACTTTTAATTCAAAATATATTTAAATATATAGGTAGCTAAAATATAGCATATTTTACAGCCTGCTAAATAAAATTGTATATAAGCAAAAAATATTGATTTGGGTAATATGCTGATAATATTTTCTCAAGGATAGTTATATTTATATACATATATGGTACATATGCATTGTTAAGTCTGAAATTGAGGATTTAAGTTTCTCATTTTCCAGCTTATTTTAATAAAAGCACATGACAGCTTTTCTACCTTTATAAATGCCTCCTGTCTTTTTTGTTTCAGAATGAAGTTTGACTTGAAGAATAACCAGTTCAGCATAGGAACAATCATAAGCCAGTATGGTTCAAGGTGGCACAAATAGGATTGTGTGAAGTTATTAGGGAGATGCAGCATTGCGTAAATGCAGAGGGGCTGGGGGAGGTTGTGCAGATGGGGGAGATTTACCCCAGTGACTTGCAATCTTCCCTGACAGCTGTAGGGAAGATCTCAAATTGTGATCACGTGTTCGCAGGGCACTGCAACCAGTTGAAAGTATGAGTCAGTTGCCAAGCACCGGATTGTGATCACATGATTGTGGAACTGTTGGGATGGACCTCCAAGGACCAATTGTAACCACCATTCATTTAGCATTTTGAAACTATGAACAACTGCTGAATTGTCGCAAGTCAAAGACTACCTCTAAGACTTCCTGTCTGGCTTCCGGCGCCGCCAGACGGTCCTCCATGACCGCCGCCCCGTTGCCTGTAAAAGAGCCGCCTTTACACCTGAAGGGCGGCTTGAAAAACTCCATTTCCTGACGGAAATGTGAGTCAGAGCAGGCGAGGGCAGGTAGAGCCCTCTGCGAAGTCCCCAGAGGCTTTTTTTTGACTCTTGGGGACGAGCAGGTTGAGGCTCCCTATTTCCGCTCACTGTCGCTCCGGGCATCGGGAGAACTCTGCCTTTTTGCAGAGCTAGGCGCTGGAACCGGATTAACCAACGAACTTATCAGATGGATTTATTAAAAAAGATGAGACTTGGACTTGGGACCCTTAATTGCAAGTATCCTTAATGAATTTATAAGCATTTCAGAGTGAAAGAGAAAAAAACTTTAAAATGGCGACCGCTGAGGCTTGGGAAGTAGAAGAAAGCCGAAAGTGAGAGTCCTTCCATAATAGATACAAAGTAGCGGAATATATAGTGCTGGCTACAATTTAGAAGAAAATTAGTTATTTTAAGTTCCTTTCTTCTTGGAGATTTGTACTTGATCTTGTTTGGGGGAAAAAAAAGTTTGCTGGCAAGATGGCGTTAAAACTTATAAAGCCTGATAGACAAGCGGGGGGGGGGTGCTCCCCCACTCACAACTGTTTGAACAAGCTCTGAGCCTACAGACTTTGCAGAACGGTTTTAATTTAAAAGAATTTCTTCAGGAGGAAATGGCAAAATATAATGAGACTGTGAACCAGAAATTTGAAAAATTAAGGCAGGAAATTAAAGAAATGATACAACTAAAGTATGATAACTTGCAACGAAAGATTGTAACAGTGACTAAGGGTTTTTCAGAAGTTGTTATAAAGTTGGATACAAATATTAAATTATTAGAGTCTAAAATGGAGGAAATTGATGATAAGATTTATAAGTTGGACAACAAAATACTAAGAATTGAAAAGGATTTAATAAATATTCAAGACAATAGTTTAGAAGTAAAGTCTAAAGAGGAAGCTGGTCACGAGACTTATAATGCAGAAGATATAAAGCAAGGGATTGAAAGAGAAGTTGTAATGATGCAATACAGGCTGACAGAATTTGCGATCAGAATTAGAGGTTTACAGGAAAATAACAGTGATGACCTAAGAAAAATATCTGCTCAAGTTCTGGCTGGGATCTTAAAGGTTCATCCTGAGGAGGTATCCTGTAAAATTGATAAGGCCTATAGAGTAAATTCTTGGATTGCAAAGCAAAGGCAACTGCCTAGAGATGTGGTGATTTACTTTACAGATAAAGAAATAAGAAATGATATTGTGCAAAAATCCTTTAATTCTACTTTACAACAGTATGGGAGAAAAATTTGGATATATAAAGAATTGCTGCCTAAGATGTTAAGAGATAGAAAGAAATTTGGACCTCTGGTGACTGAGCTAAGAAAACAAAATATTCTATTCAGGTGGGATGTCCCAGTGGGTATAATATTGAGATATCAAGGAGTAAGATATCAGTTAAATACTGTTGAAAAAGCGGAAGAATTTTACTACAAGGTCCTTAAAAAGCAAAATCAACAAGAGATAGAAACTCAAGAAAAGCAGAAGGAGATGGCAGTAATGAAGAAACAACAAGTCACAGAGGTCTCCACAGATGAGCCGCTTTTGGATTCTCTCTCAGAGGTCTCAGCTGGACTATTTAATATAAGAGAGGCGGTACCGGATTCTAATGTAATGATTCATCAAGCCACAAACCAGCATGGAAGTCAATCAGTTGATATACAATTTACAGAACCAGAAAGATTTAAGCCACAAAAGCAAGACCAACAAGACCAAGTTATAGATCAGCATGAAAACCAAATAGTCGATACACAATCTACAGAAAGGAATTCAGGATGGAGATCCAACCCACAAAAAGTTAAGAAAAGAAGTAGGTCTCACAAAAACAAAAACTTTTAAACTAAACAACAGTGTAATGCCAGTTATTTATGAGAGGACTGAATATATGAAAAGATAATGGGCAAAGTATTGGTTTATTTTATCCTGAGGAGAGTGACAGATCTCCGCAGTGCTGAACTTTTGGGATGTGAAAAGGGCCTTAAATTGAATGGATTGGAAATATCTTTTTCTTTTTTTGGATTTCTTGATAAATATACTACGTTTATGCTGAGTTACATGGCAAGAGATTTACTGGATTGGGGCACGCAGAAGATCTGGTTGTTACCCTATTATGATGGTTGGAATTAATAATCTGGATAAAAGACACCTCTATAGACATTATATGGAATATAAATATAAAGTCACTCGGGTGGTTGTTGTGTTTTTTGCAACATGAAGATATTTGTTATGGATGGGGGCAGATGGTAATTGAAGATTGAAGATATTGAAAATACTGTTGGAATTAGGAGGCATGTTACCCTAACATGGGCGATGGAGTTTATTATCCAGCTGAAAGACACTACAGAAGACATTATATGGATTACAAGCTTAAAGTTTTTTTTTTTAGGATTTTATTTACATAAGGGAATATTTTTCTAGTTGAGTGGGCAGAAGAATAAAGATATTAATATGGTAGCTTTTTAGGAAAGTGGGTGGAGATAGGTTAGGTTATTGATTGTTTAGTTTAAAGAAAAGGGATATTATGTCTAGATGTGAATATATATAAAAGATTTGAGCTAAGAGATATAATGATGGGGGGAAGGAAATGGGTAGCTGAACTGAATAAATGTTAAATTAGGATTTACTATATAGTCTTATAGTGGAAGGTTGTTTTGAAATGTTATATTAATATATACAAAAGATTTGACTTAAGAGATATACGTATGGGGGGTAGTAAAAGGGTAGATTATGAGTGGAAATCGCTAAATTGGGAGATATAATAATATTATGTCAAATTAGGAGTTATTAGATAATGCTACAATAGAATGTCACTTTGAAATGTATAGCATAGTATAGTATAAGGGGGATATGATAATTTTATTAGAAAGAAAGGGTCAGTATATGGAGATGGAGTAAGTGGATGGTAAAGTATGATATAATCTGTTATGAATTTGGGTTTTATTATGAAGAAGTCACAGGGGAAGGGGAGGGTGAGGGGGGGTTAGGGAGGAGGGGGGGGAAAAGGGGGAAAAATCTGTATTTGAAAAACTTTTTCAATAAAAAAAAAGACTACCTCTAAGATTACCACAGTGCATTATAAATATAAAATATAAAAGGATGCCTATGTATAATGCTTGGAAACATTAACACAATTCATTATGTACAGGTAAGATCCTATTATACAAGTACCTCATGAGCTGCACTGGGAACCAGTTTTCTGATCATAACTAACAATGTTTGTCTTAAAGCTATAGGTGGCACAAGAATTAGGTATCTTACAGACCGCTTGCTCTTTTATGGAGGCCTACTGGATGTGCTTTTCTTTTTGGAGATCAGAAACTACTTGGGACAACATTTTCTCATAGTGCCTACAGGACACAGCATGTCTCCAACCAAGCTTTATTCATGATGTGCCTACTGTGAACATTTTTAAAGCATCGATTACAATCTTTTCTGGCACACCAAAGTTTGCAATGACACTTAGCTGGTGGAACCAATACAATAATTAGTTAATATCTGAGTTGAATGAGGAAGACTCAGGTTCAAGACACCACTTGACCGTGAAATTCACTGGATGACTTTGAATCTTAGCCCAATGTACCTCAGGGGAAGGCTGTTGTTGGGATAATTAGTACAGATGTGATAGAAATGCAAATACTAATACTAGTAATTCTTTTAACTTCTTTTATCTGTTTTGTTTGTTGACAGCAGACTATATTAATAAGTTGTTTTAAAAATGTTCACTTTAATCACAATGACATAGGCTGGCATGGTGGTTTATATTGGTTAGAAAGACAGAATAAATAGATTTTTAAATGAATAGTTAGCTACCTGACAGTGGAATCTGAAGATCCAGTGATGATTACTCGCTCGTCATACTGGAGACAAAGGACTGACCCGGTGTGTCCAGTCAGAATCCTCTTGCATTCTAAGGTATTTTTGTCCCAGATCTAGGAAAACAAGAGAATACTAAGATTTTATCACAAAGAAACAGACTGCATATCGTCTTTTCTGTTTCCTACAACACAGCATTTTCTTTACTAAGGCAAACAGAACTTCTTTAAGTAGCACACGACGCACTTTGTATTCCACAGGCACTTCGGAGCAATATAAACTATCCTTAATATCTCTGTTTTTAATATGAACATCGTATTTACTCTTCTCATTAGGGAACAGAAAGACTTTAATTACTGAAGGACCAATAATATGGTTAGCCATGAATATAGCACAAGAAAATGAAGCTGGTATTATAGATGTATCCTCCCTATTTGAAACTGATAAAAGAAAATCAATATATTTTGAAGTCAAACTCAGCTGAGATAGGATATGGAAAGTAGCTAGTTTTTCTCATGCATTGCCTCTTCCAAATGAAGTTACACTTCACATTCTTTTGAAGAATAGGTCAATTCCATTATTATGCTGGCATTCTCTTGCAGAATAGATTTTGTATTCCATTATTGCACGTCGGGGGAACTCTCACCTTAATCGTATTGTCTCGTAGACCACTCACTATCTTCTGATCATCATACTGTAAACAATAAACACCTTTGCTAGTTTCACTCCTACAGTGGATTCTTTGTAAGCTGTGTCTTCCACAACGCCAGTTTGATTCTATTGTCTGGGGAAGAGAGAAAAACAATTTTAAAATGTGGAACAAATATCATGGAAATTTTACATTGCTGCACTCATGGGACAAGAGAAGCAGCTCTAATGCTGAACCTATTTATCATTAGAGACTCCCAAATGTGCAAGGAAAAAGGACAGTCTGTTTCCTCTCCCAATCTTTAGCTTTCACAATGTATTAAATCCTGCTAAAATTTCATTGTCATTTCTAAAAATCAAAAGCACCAGCTATCTAGAATATAGTACTGTTAATATAGGGTATGCATGGTAAACTGATTTTTGCATTCTTTTAAGACCCATGTCCTTCCTCAATACCTGTAGTCTTAAAAAATGTAGAATATGAATGAAATAATAAATAGGATATTTGATAATTCTCTATTACATTTTCCACTTTTTTATTTGCAATAAGCATGGAAGAATTATTAAAGTATATATCATTTATATCATTTTATTTATAATTATAGGTTGTTCTGGTTTTATATTTCTAATTTTCATTTCTATTCTAAATTAACTTCTTAATACCAAAGTCCTATCATTAACGAGTAGGAGCCTGGAACAAAAGCTCTTCTTGGACTTTGAGTTGCATGCTGGGGATCCCAGCACAAAAAGTGGACAGAAATAAGGCAAATTATTATTATGATTATTTTCAATTTTTCGCAAGTTGCCATAATGACATAATAAAAACAAAACTTTGAAACATTTAAAGAGGCTTTGAGAGTTGTACCTATTCATTTAACATTTACCCAGTTTAACTCTGAGAACGCCTGGAGAAAGGAATGGTCCAAGCTAGCCAAGACCTGGCCATTCAGAATGGAACAACTCACCATGGCTATCTCACCGTGGTCAACCCAGTGTGGCCATTTTGCTGCAGCCATCTTGCCACGGCCAACTCGTCATGAGACATTCCACACAGGATAACTCAGTGCAAAAAATGTTTCTTCTACATTATTTCCATTGACAAAAATGGAAATAATGAAGAAGGAACAGTGGTGGATAACACTTATTGCATTGAGTTATCCTGTGTGGAGTGTCCCATGGTGAGTTGGCCGAGGCAAAATGGTCACAGTGAGTTGGCCATGGTGAGTTGTTCTAGACCGTGGCTATTAGTGATCTCTCTACCAAACCACCTAGTTTTAATCTGCCTCACTCTATCTGGACAAAACTGAACAGAATTAGATGTGACACAGGAAGAAGTGTCTCTGGCCTCTATCAATGGGGGTGGAAAGATTCATCTTGGTGCGACTCTGATGCTGATATGCAAACTATTAAACATATTGTGCAAAACTCCCCATGATGTGCATTCTCTGGTTCTTTAGAAGATCTGAATGAAATAATGCCAGAGACAATCACCTGGATAGCTGAACTGAATATCCTGTTATGAGGCCGTTGTCATATCCCTGTAGAAATTTTGTATATAATTATACGGATTGTTTGTACGTGTTTACTTCTCTTTGTCAAGTTTTCATCTTGTGTTAAATAAAAAGTTGAACCTAAAATTTTGAGGGGCCACCGAATGTGTATCTCTGCACTAAAGTATCTGAACACCCTACAGTGAATAGAAATACTAATTATAAATTGATCTAGCCTACAAGATATATAAGTGATTCAAAAGCAAACTAATGCATATTTATGTGTAGTAGACATGATTTTTAGGGAAATGTATAGTCTTTATATTCCTTTTTAATTTAATGCAAACGTATATCACATTTGGCTGGAGGTAGGAAAGTCATAGATGAAGCAGTCGAAATAAGACCAAATGAAAGTTCTATAACCCATCCTACCCAGTTACTTCCTTCATGTGTTTTTTCTGACTCTTACCTCTATATCTTGTATAATTTTGGGATAAAGTGCTCTGTAAAATGAATTTGGTGGTATTATCCCATCAGGTGGTTTGTTTCTAAAAATATACTGTCCCCTTAAAGAAAGAAATGAAATAGTATTAATTTCAGTTGTTTAGTTTAGTTTTGTACAAGGTTGTTTAATATTTCAAAGATTCCAACTGCTTGGAAGAGAGAAAGTTTATTACAAAAAAAATTAGAAAAGATGATTTATTTTCTCCTTTAATATTGCCTTTTGAAATGGGGCAATTGCACCAGGAGGAAGATACCTAAGCATTTTTCTCAGTAGATTATGAATAAAAAAAAGTAAAGGAACTGTTGGAAAAATACCTACAGGTGTCAGTTTTGATAAGGAACACATCTCTGTTAGTTGTCATTGGACAATAGGGGAAATAATTTGTTTATTTAACTAGTGTTAAAACTAGTGTTGTAGGTCATAAATGCTTTAGGAGAAAGTTTCAAAATTTTCTTTCCACAGAGACTCCGATTTTCTTCAAGAAAATTGGTGAAACAATATGCACTATGGACGGCAACTTCCAAAGGTTAAATTCAGTGATATGCAACGCGTGATGTGTTGACCACATATAACCTCTCAGCACTTTCCTTTCAGGACTGCCTCAAGACTGTATCATTGAAACTGAGGAACCAGCTCCCACACTATGGCCACAAATGTTTCCTATTTTTAAATAAACAAACAGTACAAGTCAGAGGTGGGTTTCAGCAGGTTCTGACCAGTTCTGGAGAACTGGTAGTGGAAATTTTGAGTAGTTCGGAGAACCAGTAAATACCACCTCTGACTCACCCTGCTCCCATCTATTCTTTGCCTCCCAAGTCCCAGCTGATCGGGAGGAAATGGGGATTTTGCAGTAACCTTCCCCTGGAGTGGGGAGGGAATGGAGATTTTATAGTATCCTTCCCCTGCCACGCCCACAAAGCCATGCCACGCCCACAAAGCCATGCCCACAGAACCGGTAGTAAAAAGTTTTGAAACCCACCACTGGTACAAGTAATCCTTGACTTACAAGTTCATTTACATTATTGAAAAACTGTACTCACAACTTGCGCCTGAAGTTACAGCCATTGTAGTACCTCTCTGGTCATGGGTTCAGGCATCTGGCAGCCTGCCTGCACTTATGACCACATAAGTGGTCATAAGCTCTTCAACCTACCTATTTTTCCCTATATCTGCCCTTTGGTCATCCTTGTGGGTTGGCAAACAGCCCAAGAAAGCCAAAGCCACCCCAGGCCAGTCCCAGCAGTTGCCCACATCACCCTATACTCTGAGATACCTACTGTCATGTTCTCTGACTCCCCAGCTCACCTTTTTCATTTTTTTGTTCCCGCTGCTGCTGAGGCATGCTTGGCCTGGCTGCTGGGCCCAGTGTTCAGCTGCAGAAAGAAAGAAAAAAAAAAAAAAAGGAAAAAAAAAAAGCCAAAAGCACTCCCTGATGGCAATGTGCCAAAAACACCCTTGCAAAGAGGCTCCTGGAGCAGGGTGCACCAAAATGCCCCTCTTTTCTATATTCATAAAAATCAGCTGTGGAACAGGATTAGAAAATGATCTGGAAGTGGAGGAGAGCTAGAGATTGAGAATGCCCCTCACAAGAGAATTGGAAGCCAGGTGGATTTTGGTAGGGCAAGAATTAATCTCTGAGACACTTCTCTTGCCTGTTGTTCCACTGTGTTTTCCTGACTTCCAATCTTATGGTGGAAGAAGCAGTAGGCTGGAGATGAGCATAATGCATGGGTCAACATACTGTAAGTCCTTGGCATCAAGAGCAAGTGAAATGAATGGGCACTGATTTTAAACTCAGCTGATTGAAGGGTACCAGCCAAGGTGCTTTGAAGTCAGCTCAATGTCAAAGAACAGAGATTGACTGAAGAATGTATGCAGGGCAACTATGCCCAAAGGGACATTTTGGCATGCTGAGCCCCAGGAGCTTTTTACAAAGGAGTACTTTGGTGTGTTGCCACTAAAGATTACTTTCAGCCTTTTTTTTTTTCCTGCATCTGAAGCCTAGCCTGGCCCAGCAATCAGGCTGGGCCAGGCATACCTTGTCAGCAACAGAAGCTAGAAAATGAAGCTAAACTGGGATGGTGCAGCACAGGGCAGCAGTGGTCTTGGAGTGCAGGATAGCAAGGCTGACCGCAGCTGGGACTAAGTGGGTGCCGGGCACAGCTTACTGGAACATAGCAAGTAGCTCTAGAGCCACATTGTTCTGAGGCTGCTTGCTGAGTCACAAGGCAGAGTGCAGGTTGGCCAAAGGGCAGAGATGAGGAAAGACAAGTGAGTAGGGTAAATTGGAGGCAACCTCTTACCTTACTGAGGCTCGGGGCTGGGAGCAACCTGAACCACAATGGCTTTGACTGGGGTAGGTAGTCACTTACTGACCCATAATTCATGGTTAACAACTGCAATGGTGTGTGTGTGTGTGCTGGGATTACGATTATTGTGATCACATGATGTCTTACTTTACAACTGCATCAACATATGACAATAATCCCAGTCCCAACTGAGGTTGAGAACTACTATAAAATGGATATATTGCTTCTAATAGTTTGCACAATAAATAACTTTAAAGAAAATATTCAAACCCTCAAATATGTAAAAAAAAAAAAGCGCCAATAAACCCTATGTCCTGTAATGTGCTGCTAGAGAGGAATAATATTTTTTCCTCATTTGCAATTCACCAAGAAACACTATTCTGCAATTTTCTCTAGACTGGTTTTAAAAAATTACTTAAATTGCTTCTATTACCATAGGGACATTTAAATAAGAGACCCTAAAATGAGAATGACATCAGGAGAGTACCTTGGTGAGCAGCATATTCTTTACAGTTCAATTGTTTTGAGCGAAGCCTCATAGTAAAAATTATCAGTCAATTCTCAGTATTACAAATACATTTTACTGGTTCTTCTAGCTACTGGTAAACAGAAAGGCTTCTTCTTCGAACTAATTTGGTTTTGGAATGGATGTGTTTTGAAAATCAATGGGATCAAATTTCTCCAATGGCATAGTTTTTAAAATATTCTCATTTTAAAATTAAGAGGCTACCCAGTATTGTGCAGAAACAAAGAACTCCACAATGGATATTTTTATGTCTATAAAACTGAGGTGGACACAAATCCATAAGTACAATTCTGGCATCTGATGTATGACACCTAAATCTCTACTCTCCCTTTTATAACTGTCTTGTAATAATTCTCAGACCAGTTTATTCCACCTATAAATCTCTCCCTTCCTATACCCTTGAAACTGTATTAAGAAGCCTCTTTGTACATGAGATGGTCTGACACATGAAAGATATACTGTTTAAAAAATTACAAGAGTGGTAAAAATTTGAATAAAACAACCTATTGAAAACTTCTAATCTTAAATTTCCCAAAATACATTTTGAGGAATTGCAAGGTTTTACTGATGTGAAGAATATTAGTAAACAGAAATGCTGGGATTTCCTGAGAATATATTAGTAAATAAAACATTCAGCTAGGTTACAAAATGATTTATCACCAACGTATTTTCTACATATCATATTGGATATATGTTATTTTACATCTTGGGCTTTTGACAGCTTATTACTATTTTACATTTTCATGCTGGGAAGTAGAAAGTACAGAAGACATGCTACTTGATTATTCCTTTGCAGCTATAATGAATCAGTCTTGTTAAATCTACTAACCAACTGATAAAAAAAATTAAAGAGATAGAATAAGGAAAGAAACACATGTGGTTTAAAACTCATATAAAAGCAACTGTGGACTGTATAGGTAGCTTTCGGAGAGAGAAAAAAACAATTTACTGAGAAATTAAACAGAATGAAATAATATGTGGCACAGGGGCACTGACCCGATCAGATTTCAAGCTGTCTGCATTGCTCTAGCAAAGAATAACATTTTTCAAACCTTCATTTGTTGTATGTGGGCAACTCAGCAATCTAAAAATATTTGCTTTGTTATATACCATAGTAGCAAACATGCCTTTTGCTTTAATAATTGTTTCTTCTAAGGAGAATCAAAGAGGATAGTGATATAGTTTAGGTAAATATTCATTTACAACCCACTTTCTAAGGCTAAAGAAATGTTTTTTTTAATCCCATACTTGGCACAGAACTGTAGGAAATACATTTCTAATGTTATCGGAAAAGTGTTAGAACCTGTTATTGCTGCTTTTACTGCTTGATGTGTTGTCTACCTATCATTAAGATCTCCACAAATGGAATTTGATTTAATTGTTAAATTAAATCACATTTCCCTATGCTAAGTTTTGAAGACGCAGATAATTGTGATTATTATGTTTGCTGTTAAAAATACCATGAAAAAAGCAATTTGGGTACAGAGTTGCATTTTAGAAAACCTAAGAATATTTCATAAGCATTATTTTTTTTCTTAATCTATTGAACGTCAACATATTAATGATATCAACGCTTTTAATAGAATTTGCACTTGCAAATTGTGGCAGTATTATTATTATTGTTGTTTAAATAAATAGAAGCTAAAATGCCTTGGCTATCACTTTGTCTTGTTTATGAAATATTTATATCCAAATATCTCACAGAAAACTATGGAGGCCCAATGACTAGAAAATTGTGTATTAAAGGGGTTATCCCAGGAGGGAAGCATCTAATAAAATGTTAATAGTAGAACATCAGACTTGGTCCTGCATATGAAATAGATGGTGTATAATATCTGAATTTCAGATGCTAATTGCTTAGTAGTCAGTATTCCAGGTTTTATGAGCAAAGATTACATCTCCACATGCAAAGGTCTACTATTACATCTCCAAATGCAAAGGTTGATATCCTATTTATAACATAAACATCTATTTCTGAGTTGTAGAAACTTGTTTATTTGTTATATAGTAATTGGATTTTGATTACTCTTTAGGTATGTGTCACAGACTGATCTTAGTTGTGGGATGGAAGAATATTATACCTGACTGGTTTTAATATATACGCATCCCACCATTCAAATCCCTAAAAGGTGTTACATCTATTTGTTACATTGGTTTCAAATGGTGTAATATGAGAATTGTAAAGTGTAATAGTCTCCGTTAAATCCTGTGGTGCATTCTTTGCCTTTCTGCCTCTAGGCTAGCAGATGAAATATTTCTGGAGAAAAGTGCTAGTTGAGAAGAAAAAGGTGCAGTTAAAAAAAAAAAGATGAGCTCTTAGGAGTTTTGACAGAATGGTGCATCTGACATTAGACAAATCTGATAAAAAGCTCTCTATGCCATCAATATGGCAATCCATCCTCAATGCTGGATCCAGATTTTGATCCTTTAAGGGCAGTGAAACCTTTTTCAGAAGAAGCATGCCAAATCCTCCAAATTCTGGATTTAAAGTGGCCATAAAGGACTAATAAAATTTCTGTGCTAAGAGAAAATATTTTCCCACCAAATATTTGAGTTCTGGTTCGGAGAGAAACTACTTTAATGAAGCAGCAGCAGCTGAGAGAATGACCACCAGGAAACATAGGACCAATAACTAGAGAATAATGGGAACAGAGATGACTTTTCAGAGTCATCTGAAAAGAAAAACACTAAAATTACTGCCTATATCAGAAGGAAGCAGTGCAGTAGGGACGGCTGTAGTCCCACCATAGCAATACTAGGCCAGTATTGTTAAGAGACAGCACAGATTAACCTCTTATGAGGCAACATGGTAGTAATCTCTGTTGCTTGTGAAGAAGTGCTTTTGTTTTACCAGAGTCCTACATTAATCCCAGCTTGCCTTTACCTGGTGACTATATTAAAGATAGTTTTTGGATGGGGGTGAGGGAGAAAGATAAGAAAGAAATTGGGGTCTGAAAAATATTCCTACTGCCTTAAATTAGCAGCTAAATAGTTGTACCCTGCCTCCTGATGAAGGTGATATGCCTGCTGCCAGCGGCTTCTGGAATGAATTCTAGAATCAAGAGAAAACATATCCTCAGAAAATAGTAACAGACAAAATAAGAAATACATAGCAAAAATTAAAAGGTGTTTTCCAATTTTCAGGTAAAATGATCAAACTATCACTGGCAACTACTTCCCCTACTGAGCAGTTATATGTTTGATACTCTCACCATCCTCTTCGCTCCGCCAAACCCCTCCACAATGAGTCGGTACGGACCATCCTCTCAATCAGTTTCTTCCACAGCATACCATCAGACGTCACCCGGTACCATTCCTTGCATACTAGTTCAACAGAACACAAAGATTTGGCATCCAAATATGATAGAATATTCTCAGCAATGTGATCCAGGCCTCGAGCTGGAAGAAAGTAGTTAGTGATCACTGGGGAGCTTGCTTGGAGATCGTAAGTTACAAACACATTTTCAACCTCATCATTGCTCATTCCATTTCTTGTATTAAGAACTGGAATGTCTGAATAGAAAATAGTCTCATGTTAAGTTCAGCAACGAGTAGCTTCCTTTGGTTAAGAAACAGCAAAGCATTTAAGATGATAAAGAATTCAGGAAGTCATTCCAATTTATTTCTATTGGTTTTAGTACTAGAGGGATGTTCTACGGAAGACTTTATTCACTTGATGCATTCTACAAAATCTTGGTATATTAGGAACATTTTTCATTTTGCTACTATAGCTTTTCTTTTATTCCAACAGTTCAAATGCTACTTTGATGCTAAATGCTAAAATTAAAGGCTTTTGATGCAATGAAGAATATATGTTCCTACCGTAATATGAACTCCCAAGAAGTACTATCTAGTAAGAATAGTGATGAGACTGTAAAAAGTATCTGTCTGTCTGACTGTCTATCATTTATTTACTTTTAAAAGAAAACACATACAATTGAACATTGACAATTGACTGAGAACACTAGATTACTGTAGGTAGTAATCTACATCTACAATATACCCTGTAAATGATCAGCAAGTGGTTGCCTTCGCCCTCTTTTCCCTATATGTAATATCTGGACTGAGTTGCCTCTTATTCCCTTGAAGCCATCCTTTCTGGGAATCCACCTTCTTACTACATTCCATCACACAAGGCCTAAATACAAGCTGAGTATGTGAATACTTTATAGAATTAAAAGAACAGATAGTGTATCTCAAATTGAGAATATACCATTGTCAATAATTTCAAGTAAGTCATCTATGAGGTCAATCCATAGTTGCTCAGAGTATCTACTGAACATTTCACATGAGATCAAATGCTTCATTTATGCTCTTGTTAAAACTGAACTAGAGACTGAGAATCATTGATTAGTAGTAATGATTGAGCATGTAAAGCAACAAGTATATTTTGGGATGCTCAAGATCATATGTCTATACTTAAGTAGGCAGATACATAAAAGGCTTCTATCAGATGATTCTTAACATGATTAAGCAGGATATTATGTACCAAGTGTTTCCTGTTCAGGACAGACAAGCAAAAAAAATCTCAATAATGACCTTTTCAAGCATCTGAGTAATTTTTATTTCTTTCTGTCATGGTCTTCTCCAGCAAATTCATTAAGTGCAAATTGAGGAAGAGAAAAGTAACATTTGAAAGATAATTCCTTCAAGGCAAGTAAAAGGACAACTAAAACAGTTATGCTGCAGTATGAAAAAGACAACAAGGTTCACAACATGACAAATGCTTTCTGCTAAATAGTATCATGTGGATGAAAGTGTCAATCTATAGACAGTAAGGATTACTTCTGCTTCAGCTAACAGAGATTAACATCATTTATTATGTTTATATGTATTTATTATGTATGTATATAAATGAATGTGCCAATAACTGAAAGACAATTGAACTATTGTTACAGGCTCATCAAAGAAAAAGTCTAGTGAAGCATAAATGTTATGATAAGTAAGAAGATCCAAAACAACAATGTAAGCCAAAATAATTTAAACTTCTGGCAGAAAATGCACTTCCAAATAAAAACGAGTATATCTCTTTGTATGTTCCAAGTAGAATACCTGGTAATGCTGTGATGAAGTCCCTCTGCAACATAGGTTTCAAGTATGAATTTATGTGCCCATGTTGATAATGACACATCTGAGAGATGAGATGTTCCACAAATTCTACCTGGTCAGACTCTGACCACTGCTCAAAATACTTGATGCAGAGCTCCTTTTCTTTTTCATAGCTTGCAGACAACTTTCTTTGTTTTGGCACAATCATGCTTGAAGTACCATTGGTAAGTTTTGTCTATGGAAGAAATGAACACAAACAAAAAATTAGTTTTAAAGCAACAATAAACAATAAACAATAAACAACAATAAACAATAAACAATAAGCAACAATAATCTGGAATTTTTAGAAAACAATATTCTAGCATATGACTATTCAGGTGATAGGAAAGCAAATTCGTCTAGGCCTTAATATACAGTTTAAACTGCTACCAGAGTCTTACAGTGTAATCATCTTAAAATACAATTGAAATGGCTACAAGATTCTTACTGTATAATTCAATGTACTAATATAGTCACATAGTTTTAACAATTCAATTTTACAATAGCTGATTTAAGAGAAACATTGGACTTGATAAATTCATAGAAAATACATGAAATGATATATATTTTTTGTTTGAAAATATGTCATTCGTTAGTATGTTCCAGAATTTAACTGAATTGTTTAAAAATTTTGAATATGAAATGGCTGTAACTGGTAAATCTACATCCCCATTTATTTGCCCATATTTCTTTCACAGACATTGTGGTTTCTCCAAGCAGGCTTTTCCAGCAATAATCCCCCATTATATGGTTTCATTCATTGGGTCATTATGAAACAAGGGAAAGGTAGTCTACATGATCAACTGATATTTTTCTTTCCCATGTAGCATTATTTACTTGAGCCTTGACCAGAATGGGGTTATGCAAGAGTCTTAAGGAACCTGTTCTCCACTTGGAATGTTTTAATGTTCATTATGAGAATGGCTTTCATTCCAATCAATTATATGACTGAATAAGATGAAACTGTGCTAAACTGAAATCCTTCATTTTGAACACTTGGAACCCTACTCAAACACAATACTTATAGAGCAAAGTCTACTTTTTAATTATTTGCTTCATTTATAGCCCATTATGATTCTCCATCATCAAATGCCCATCATCTTTACAATAATCCTGTTAACATCTGCTTTCTGTTTCATCCTATAATAAGCATTCAGAACAGGATTCTAAAGGGTAGCTGAATTACTCTCTAACAGCAAAAACAACAAGAATCTTGTGTCACCTCTAAACTAAAAATGTATTATGGCTTGTTTTCAATGGTTGCAATCTGGTACAATAATTACCTCTAATAGATGGTTTCTCTGAAGTTGTGAACAAGCTAAACAGTCAGCATGAGTTTGCTACTAAAAGCCATGAAGTGAATCATATGCACAAGGATATTTTCAAGATAAAAATTAGGGCATGTTTGTTTTCCATTCCAGTACTAATCTTGCTCTTTGTGCACTATTTGATCACAAATAAAACTCACAATTTACTTGCAATATATTTTACTATTCTGGATCTGAATATACAAATTTCAAAAGAGATAGGAATTCTATCATCCAAATTCTAGACAAATTATGCAAAGAAAGCGGTATGATTCAAAGAGAGGTCTAAACAGGAAATATCTCAGTTTGTTACAGACTGTTCAATTTCTGGCTTTGGGCAAGTCATTTCAGCCCTCTGTGCTTCATGGAAGATGGAATTCCTAAAATATAACTCTTCGTGGCTTTTAATTATTCCTACCCAAATGTATTAACACCAATGCCTATTCTACAATCTCCAAAGAAGCTGTAAAATTCAAATTCCTCTACCCATAAATTATTGTTTGTACTTTCAAATTAGTGTTAATTCCTAGCGACTGACTGGACAAGTCTGTTGTTTTGGATTTTTGATTTGCCATTGTCTCTTTCATAGCGCTGAAAGTAAATGACTGGCTTTGTGACTAAGTAGAGTAGAATGTATGGCTTTCAAATTTCTGGCCTGTGTTTTAATCACTACATCAAATGGCACACAAAACATGGAATTAGTATTATATGTATTTGTTGAAGATCTACGGAAAAAAGAAACAATTTTCCTTTGAAAAATAGTTTTCTTCTTGAAGCAGGAAAGAAAACAAATTGGTAACTGTTGGCAAAAGAACTGTCTGGTTACTTGAGAAGTAATGTGAAGTTATCAGCAATGATTGTCTTGGAAAATTCTGCAATATATATTGGTAGGAAAAATTAACTACTGTACTGAAGTATTAGGTTTACACTAACAACTAAGCAGTATATTGTGGGCATATATTAATGCTCCAATTAACATGAAAAAGAAATTGTGAGAGGAAACAATAATTTAATTTCCAGACAGACCTATCCTACTATGACGGCCTACTAGAACAAATGCAATTAAGTAATGGGGGCCAAGGGGGGATGTCACAGCAGAGGACAGAAATGGTTGTAGAGTTGCTGAATAGTGCTTTTTTTCTACATCCTGCCTAATTTCATTAATACCTTTCTCCTATCTGAGCTGCAAAATCAACAGTAGCAGTTCAAAAATAAAACACAGTAGGATGGGTACTTCAATATCTTCTATCTATGCAACTAATTGGCAAATCCTTTTTTAATATGAATAGAATGGAATGGAACGGAACAGAACAGAATGGAATTCTTTATTGGCCAAGTGTGATTGGACACAAAAGAAATTTGTCTTCGGTACATAAGCATAACATTTTAATATTAACATCTTTAACATGTTAGCTTGCTGCCATCATGCATTTAGTACCTCAGTATCATGACATTTATATGTATTATAATTGGCCAGCTTAAACATTTAAAACTGAGCTCAATTACATATTCCATTTATGCTTCAATTTTTAATACGAAGTAGACTACCAGGACTATGAGCAGCATAGTGCCATGTTCTACTAGTTTTCATAAAATAAGGCACTGTATTGCTGAAGTATTGGTGCCATCTGGAAATAAATAGTCTTGGATACAAGGACATTATATTGATCTCAAGGAGGATACAAGAAGTTTCTGCTGAGCTTTCTACAACAAGATATGGTAGTTAATGTGTTGTATGTGCAATGGAATTATAGCTAAGATAAAAAGAATAAACCTAATCAACTAATAATTTAGAAAAGGACATATTGGATATTCACATACTATGACCAAAGGATAATTAGCTTTCCTAGTGGTAAATTTCAAAACGATTTCCTGTCCCTGCCTCTTAAACTAAAATATCAAATATATATTACCCCACCCCACCCCCACCCCGGATACAATGATTGTTTTACCACAAAATCCACACTCCACATTTTAATTGACTAATTAAACTAGGCATTTCCTTAGTGAAAGATATGGATTAAAGCTTTGCTGGATGTGCACAAACATTGCATGGGATTAAAAGAATTGACCAATTGGGGACAATGTTGGTAACTGTGGCTATTAGCCAGTGCTCAGCAAAGAGGGTTAAGGCCAAATGTTTCCCTCTTAAGGTTAACAGGATGTGTGAGAGATGTAATGGGAATTGCTTTAATGCAAGTTATCCATAGGCAACTATTTAAATAAACCTATACTACATAGTGAGAGACAAATTGTTAAGGAGATGAACCATTCTCATTGGATCAGCAAAAAAATAAAACAGGACAAAATTGTAGTAACAAGGGAACAGGCCACATATCAGGCTGTGAATTTAACATTGGAGAAAATAGCAAATAAAATAAAATAAAATCCAAATTATTACAACAACAACAAAAGGCTCACAGTTAAATTAATTGAGGGAAAGTGGGGGAGTTTTTTCACAGCAGGAAACTTCTGCTAACCATTGCTTTGCTTGGGCTGTTAAACTGACCCTAATAATTGAAATGAGAAGCATTTTTAACATATTTCATGGAAATGTGTAAGAGTTTTATGCTCTGTGGTTGAATCACAAGGACATGCCAATACTCAATCTTCTGAGCCTGAGAAGCCAATTGTTCTGTTATTACACACAAACTTCCATGAACATTTTTGACCATTGATAAAATCTATTCAAGTTATTTAGAAAATTTATTTCCTCGTGTTTAAGAAGATTACTTAATTACAACTTGGAATTGCAAGGATACCAAAATCAAAGCTTCTCAATATTTCTCTGGTTCAGCAGTAAGGTGCAATAGGAAGAGGTTAATAGAATATTATTGCACTAATAATAACTCTCTGCAAGTGGGGAAGTCCAGTTAAGAAAGTTTGTACAGGTAATCCTCGATTTATGACTGGTCATTTATGGACTGTTCACAATCACAAGGGCCTTGGAATGGATGCTTTCCAGTCCACAAGGTGCTTCCAGCCATTGCAAAATACCCCCATCCAAATCACAAGATGACTTTTCAGGCACTTGGCAACCTATTTGCATTTATGACCAGCTGCCAATTGCCTGTGATCATGTGTTTTCCATTTGCAATCTTCTCTGCTGGCTTCCCAAGAAAGTCAATGAAGAAACGGACAGGAAAGTTGCAAATGGAAGGAACATTTACTTAGGGACCTACAGGCTTGTGACTTTTAAGTAAGGAAATTTGCTATGTAGATGGGGACTAAATATTCTGTAATTATAATCACAGTAATTACAATCAATCTTCCATTGAGAAGTGGAGGAGGGGTTTAGGGTGAGAGGGGGTTAGAAATTATTTTATGACAAAGCTGTCTTTATTGGAGGTTCTAACATAAGCAAGGACTTCTAGGGCGCATTTTCTAATCAGGCTTGGGATTCAAGACCAATATGGAAAATGTCTGGGAGTGGGAGAACTAGAATCAGTAATCCAAATCTGGCAGGGAAAGGGCATGGAAATGCATCAAGGATACTTTCTTTCTTTTCAGGGCTGTTTGGCTCAGTCTGGGTTGTGTTACATCTGTTCTTATTCTTCATCCCTTTATTAGTTTATTCGCTTGGTCTATTTCCAAGTTGAGGATTGCCTGCTTTGGTATGCAAAATACAACCTCCTGTAACTTGGTGCAGCCAGCCTGCATCCTTTACTTTCTGTTACTCCAGAGTTGGCTTTGCTCTAATACCACATACTCCAAGACTACTTGGATTTTGTAACCCCAGTTAAACTATTTATAACCCCTGCAACTATTTATTTCAATGCTTATTTCTGGGGAAGGGGAAGCCCCCACCCTATGCCCTATCCGGATTTCAGATGAAATCCTGTTCAAAAACAGCTAGTGGCATTGTAACTACCTGTCCAGTTAAACTATTTTTCCACAACCATACTCAGAAACCCTTGAGCTCAAGCCTAGTGGATGAGACAATGGAAATTCTGGGGTGGGAAAGGGAGAACTTTTCTTGGCGTTTACAATAGACAGAGAGTCTTCTCTTGCTACCCCATGTCTAAGCAGCAATGCCTGAGCATATATTGGGAGCTCATAAATTTTGCTCTTCTATGATGCTGCTTTATATCATCAGCTGTATGGCCTCAGTGGTCAGTACAGTCTATTCTAATTGATAACGGTTCTTCCAAGACTCCGGCAGGGAGGTCTTTCATAACAGCCACCACCTGATCTTTCAATTGGAGATATCAGCATAGGATCTGATGGGAGGTAAGTGCTCTAGCACCGAATGTCCTATTTTTGGAAGCTGTCTAGAGCTAGTGAATGGGCACAATAAAAATGTACAAATGAAATAAAATACTATTTGATTGCATTATTCAACTGTTCTGCTGCCATAATATTCAATTAGGTTTGCACTGCATACATAAAGGTACCATGTTTTTTAAAAAAATCTTTTACACAATGCAGTGACTATAGACAAATATCCAAGAGCAACAGAAGACCAGTGTGTGGTCTTCTGTTGTTTGTCTGGGTGTTCAGGTGATGCCACTTTTCTATAAAGCTCACACAAGAACAACAATATGGAACAACAATCTATATAAATGCCAAATATTATTACCAATACCAGCAAGCAGGCAGTGTCCTAACACCCGCTTTGAGACCTCACTACAGCTTTGGCATCTCCCCCCCTCTCCCAGTGTCAGCAACAGGGCAGAAAGGTTTCCCACTGTCCTCTCTGTGATTTTTTATAACAGCTTTGATTCCTCACTAATAAACTTGCTGATCTTTCTACAGCTGCCTCAACAGAATTTTTGTTTGGGTCCAAGTGAAAGGAATGGGGGTGGAGTACAGGGGAGAGAGGACATAATGTTTAATTATAAGAAATGATTGAAATAGGCACAGACATACCCTGGGTGCCTCTGCACTGCAGCAAGCTCTAAACTTGTTATCCTTAATGGTTTAAATTTCACTGTGCTAATCATTTCAGGACACAAGCCTTTCTTGATAATCTAATGAATTATTCCAACATCCTTCAGCAAAAAAAAATCCTCCATGACAGCACTAATTACAAGACATTTTCCCAGTGCTTATGCAAAATATGACAGAGCAGCAGCTTAGGGAATTGCAAAAAAGAAAAAAGAAAGAAAAGAAAAGAAAAGAAAAAAGAGGGAGGGGGGAAGAAACCCACCCTAACACTACTTCTAATTTCCACTGAGAAACTGACAAACACCTCTCTTGCATCTCTCCCAGCTCTCAAGTAAGATTTAACTTTCTCATTTAGTTAATTACCGAGTGAGGATCATCATTTTCCCGGATCGGAGCGGCACAGAGCCTTTATCGTGTTAACTTGTGAACTTGATCGATGGCTGCTGCTAAAACTTAATAACTTCACCCCCTGGCAAATTGTAAGATAAATATAATAGGAGAAACTCTGACAGTAAAAACCTGCCAGAAATGAGTGCTGTGTTTATGTTTCTTTGCAGGCACCAAAAGAAGAGATTGGGAGGGAGAAAGAGAAATTGGGAGAGAGATGTGGGGGGGAGAGGAAGGGAGGGAGAGAAACAAAACAAAACCCAACAAAACAGGAATAAAAAAAGTCAACCAACAGTTTATTACTGGATGTATGTATTTAAAGAGACCAAAGGCAGTAATACCCTGGGACCTAGGTCTATGTACCTTTCAAACTTTGTTGAGGTCATAAAAGGCAAAAGCAAAACAAAGGGGGGGGGAGATACAGAAGTAGGATGGAAGGAGAGATGATAGACAAAGGTGTTAGGTAGCCAAGTGTACAACAAATGACCAACCACACTAATCAGTTTACCCGACCTAATAATATAAAAGGCTTTTTAACATACAAATTATTGATTGTTGGATTTATTTCCTACCTTTCATTTAGCTGAAGGCAGTACAGTGCTGATATGTAATACTTCCTTCATGCAATTTCTTTAAATCTGAGATAGCCAGGGGTGGCGGTGGGGGACAGGATGAAAGCGGTGACTGCCCTCAAACCCTAAACCTAACCCTACCCCCTTTCTACTGCTGAGCACAGAGTTGAATTTGGGTCTCCTTGGTCCTAATTCAGTAACTGCTACATAAGAGAATCTGAACAATAAAGTAAGAAAATGCAACTCAAAACTATATGCAAGCTAAATTGAAACTTAGCAAGATAGAGCTGCAATTCGTCCACAGCAGTTAAGTGTTAAAGGGACACTTAACAACTTAGGGTGTTCCTGACATTACAGCTATTGCAGGAAGGTTTTGCCCACTTGCAGCTCACCTGGAATGGGAGGACATTGCCATCATTACCCAGATCCTTTATTCACCTAGACTACCGCAATAGATTCTTACATGGGACTGCCTTTAAAGAACACTTGAAAATTGCAACGTGTCAGGATCCAGCAGGCCATTTGCTCGCCTTGCATATAATACATATGCTTGGGAACTTGTACTGGCTCCCAGGAATTTTTCAGGTGGAATTTAAAGCACTGCTGGAGATCAAGATCTTGTCTTTTAATATTATATAACACTTTTGGTCAACTCTTAAATGCTTATTGAGTCATAACATTTATCACTGCTTAAAGAAGAAGTGCATAATTCAGATTTCTCCTCTTTTTTCTCCCTCTGGAATCCAGAGTCCGGATACATTTAAAGGTAGACTAAGCAGGACTACTTGGAGAATAAATTCTTAAATATTTAAAAATATAAGTCTTAAAGGCAATGAAAATGCAAGATGCATATATTTTTACAAATGAATAGACTCATTTCCTAGAAATTAATTATTAAACATTTCTGTTACTGTCTGAAATTAGGTTTTTTTTAAAAAATGAATGCTTTTTAAAAACTGTCTAAATATACATTTTTGTAAATTTAATTTCTCATTTGCATTTTTGCCATGTTGCTGCATTCTGCAATCTTAGGAACTGACTTTTAAGAGGAAGATAGAAATGACTGTTCTGTGTATCTAAAGAGAATCTGCTGAAGGTCCCAATCCTTGTGAAATTCATTCATGAAATATGACTAAGTGACAGGCCTTCTTGATGTTCCCTTCCCCCACCTCTTTGGAATATTCTCTTTCTGAAGGTACAGCTGTCTTGAAACCTCCTTCCATTTGGACACAAGTGAAAACCATCTTGTTCAATCATGCTTTGTGGTTATTTAATTCATTGGGGTTTTGTATTTATATTTTATTCAATGGCTTCAGTCCATCAAGATTGGAATACGAAATAAATACTAGAAAGTAGACAAATTCAATGTTATGAACAATTTCATATTTAGAAATTTTTTCACTCCTAACTGTATCCTGAACAATACTATGTTCTTTTCTTTATGAACATTTTATAGAAAACAATACATCCTAAGAGTTCATGTGATTACATAATCTTCTGTCTTTAATCAATTAACTCCAAAATAGTTGAAAATATATTTTCTTAAAGTGAAAATATAAAGAATATACCTATCCAAGATGATTTTATTTCTGATTTGGGAAGCTGGGCTGGAATAGTTCAAATGTCTTTAATACACTTTGCACTCAATAAAGATACTTGATTATCTTTTTTACTGATGAATTTGTCTTGCTAACCTGTTGTTGACAGCAACACTAATTCTTCAAGCCACTCAGTCCATTTATTTTTATTTCAGAAACTGAAACGGACCAATTTCCCCCTCTCTCTAGAAGCCCAACTTGTACAAATTCATTCCAGGGGTTTAATTGATGAAAGACCTGCTCAACCAGTGCTGAATCACCCTCTCCACATAGTGAGCTCACTGAAACATTTAGAAATCCTGTGCAATTTAGCAGTAAATCACCTGAAGTGTCAAAACAACCACTGTGAAAGAATGTCAAATACTCATTATTAGTTATATCCAAATATAAATACTTAATCTTGTTGAGCAAAACAGGGAGAAGTTAATCTTGTTCCTATTCTTCCCAACAAGACTTATTTTGCACCCACACATGACTTCCAATTATGCAGTAAGTTTTGATGAATGATGCATCTCAGTGACATCTTGCAGTTACTTTGAACTATGCAGACTGTTCTAACTGGAATGAAAGCAATTTGAAAACTTCAGCCTTTATCTTCTCTCTTCCTATTGGTTTTATTGTGTACACCACTACCTCTATTACTTTTGATGGTGGCCCCAACTTTTGCAACAGTGTCAGCTTTATAGAATATGTTAGCAATATACAATCAATTTTTCAATTATTTATCTTTTCCCTAGATAGAAATCTGGAATTTCATTCAAAAAGCATAGTATGAAAACCTATGCCATGTTCAACATACATGAGGTAGCTTCCCTTAGAAACAGATAAACATCTTGCTTTAGCATTTTTTACAGCCCAATCCTATCCATAGTCTCTGATATGCTGAAATCTGAAATAAAATTATTTGAATCGCAACATTTTTTAAATATATTTACAGAGTAAAGTATACTTAAAGAATAAATTAAGTTAAATGGTCTTTTTTAAAAACAACAACACTGCTTTAAAGTATTCAAAATTGTATCTTGAAATATATGTGAGCTAACACAATCGTTCTTTTTAATTAAACCAAGAACCAATGAGCTATTTAAAATATCTCTTGGGTTACACACAATCTATGTTATCTTTTGCTGCCCAAAGAAGTGAAAACATTTTTTTCAGATTTTCAATCAAGGTATTACAAAAATCTTAATTACATCTTCCTTTAGCTATATGTGGCCCATGCAAAGTAGAGTTTGTGCAGTTATAAAGAAAATGCCTGCTGCAATACTAAAGGCGGAATTCTCCCACATAGATAAACAGCAAAGAGGAGCAGAGAAAGGAGATGGAAAACTTAAAGCTGTTATCCTTGATGTTTCAAACAGTCTAATAAAGTTTAATTGTCTGGAATGTACTATTTCTTCCTGTGATATAGGTCTCCCATTTGGTTTTTAAATGCTGGTAGAACCACCAAAATAAAACTTCTATGCTGTTGTGAAAGAACTGGAAAGATTTTGCCAGCTTCAAATTCATCTTCAAAGACTGATCTGATACAGAATACTTTATTGCCAACACAATAAAGAATACAGGAAATGAAATTAAGAGATAAAAGAAAAAACTGCATAACATGCTGATATATCTGGATGAATTTAATGAATTGTTTTAAAAAAATAAGAGACAAATTATTTCCCATAATTGAGGCAAAAAGGAGTGCATGATGATTCCAATTTAGAAATTTATTTTACATAGTTATATCTGTTTCTATGCTACTACTATCCCAAGTAAGAATTACATCAAGAATGCTTCAAGTAAGTTTGATTCTCTAAATATATGAAACAATGTCCATTATTGTGGAAGAAAACCTTGCTAATAAGCATTACTCATAGAGACCTTGATTTCCTTATGTGCAAATGCCTTGTAGGAATATCCTTAAAAAGAATTGCTGGGAAACAATACAATTCATATGCAGGGTTCATATGAACCAACTCTCAAACTTGCTGAATTGTGACCATAATTCATTTTAATCAAGTTCAGATAAGAGTAAATTCTCACACAACCAAGATGCACTGGTATCAGATGCGAAAGGCCAGGATCACACCCAAAGTTCCAATTAAACAGATTTATTGTTCATGCCTATGCACAGGAGTTTTTTATGAAACTTTATCATTCAACCATGTTTTCACTTGTTTTTAAGATGACAATTCTTAACTGAAACAAAAGTATCATTTGATTCAAGTGTTGCTTGGAATGCTATTCGTTTCATTTGAAATTCAATACTTGTATTTTGCTGATGGAATAATAGAGTTCCTATTCTACATAGTTTATATCCCAGGTTCCCCAATTAAATGCCCATACTTATTACATCATAACTGTTTTTTCAGATCCTCTATTATTTTAATTTTTATTCTGGTTCAGTAAACTGTAATGAACTAACAGGGGCAATGAATATTTCTTAAACCTGAGTGTCTTTTAAATGGCAGCTAAGATTTTACTCATATGTAAAATGAAGAATGGACATTCTTAGAACAATTAATTCACAATTTAATTCTTTGAAAAATAAACAAAAGCTGCATTTGTAAAACAATCTATCAAATGATGTTAATATGTCAGCATTCCCCCTAGCGCTGGATATTTTCATAGAATCAAGTAGTTTCCAAGTATTTATTGGGAGACTATTCAAAGAATAGTCTTGTATTTCCTACTTGGCACTGAAAAAAATGTTTTGAAATTGTGAATTGAATGAAAATCTTTTATGACTCTAACTTCATAATAAGCAAATAAGGAGGAGATGGAAATATCCAACTTGACATAAAAGAGACTTTTATTATCAAATTCTCCTAATAATTTCAGACTTAAGGATCTTCAGTGTTCTAAAATGAAAAATCCTACAAAACCAGAGTCAACCGAGAACTGGGCAGAGAAGGCAAAACTGGCAGATGATGAAACTTCCCCAGAATCAATAGGTAAGTGGGCAGGCAAGGTTGCAAGTGGATGGGACATTGTATTTGAAGTCCATTCTCCCAGTATGCCAGGGAGGTTGTGTTCCAGTTCCTCCTTGCCTGTTTCATTGCATGGAGATTCCCAGAAAACTTAAGAGCTGTTAGGGTCATGAACAGTCTATTTTAGTTCCTCATTCTTTAGGTCAACAAAGTCCCTGACAGCAGTGGTGAAATCCACTTACCTTCGCTACCAGTTTGGGAATGGGAGTGTGCTATGCGCGCGCTACATGCACATCTCGTCTATGCATGCACAGAACCTTCTGTGCATGTGCAGATGGTAAAAAAATGGGACATAATGATGTCCTGGCAGATGGGCGGAGCCTCCCACCGCTGGTGCTACCGGTTTGGCGAGCTGGAAAGAATGGGGGGATTTCACCACTGCCTGACAGGATCACTGGCACTGGCTCTGGCTCTGGCTTCATGAATTCCCCATAAACATTCAAAAATCTATTAGATTCCATAAATCTTAAGCTTCTTAGGAATCCCCTCTTCTGCTACTTTATCAGATAACAGTGACTGCGACAGAAAGATAACCATAACTCCTCACCCACATACATATCTAGGTCACTTCCAATTCAAGCTGAGCTAAAACCTAAATTGAGGATATGTCCTACCCTATGCATTAATCCAGTAAATTTGAGACAGATCCACAGTTGTCATGGAGTTCATGAAATTCCAAGCTGGTCGTGGCAATGAAGCTTTAACATTAACATTGGGCAATTGGATGAATGTGATATACCATCAGTATACCTTGTCTGCCTTGTTGAACTAACACCAAATACAGGCCCTATAGTTTATCCTAGCTTAGAGAGGCTTACTGGTGAGCAAAATAATATTTGTATGGACCACAGTGACTTTCCCATCCCAGCAAGCTCCCTAGTTTAAGTAGATGCTACATTGAGAAACCAGGCAAGCATAGTTCAACTATCTAAGTCACAATAATAATTACCAGATACATTTTATGGAAGAAAGATATTTTACTGTAAATTGTCTTGGCATTTAACAGCATCGTCAACAGCAAGGGAGGATCAAAAGCCATGCTACTATGTATCTATAAAAGAAGAAAGCAGGTAATGACAATTAACAACCAGAGGGAATGACAGCCTAAATCCCCTGGTTGTTTTATATCTTTATCTCCTATGTCACTATTATCTGTGAACAGAACAGCAATTGCTTGAATTGAGGCAGTACGCTTTCCTCTTTCTTACTTGCTATTCTACAAACTTTGCATACATGCTAGCACAGAAAACAAGAGGATTAAAATTCCACAGAATGCATTGAAAAACCACTACTGAATCACCAAATGCAAAGGGGAATGAAATCAAGAACAGTGACCAAGCTCTCACTTTGTCTTAACATGTGTTTTACTACGGTAGTAGGTGTATACCTTAGCACCTCCACACTCTCACTGGGAAACTCTCAACTCTTATGTAATAATACCCGGGTACAGACTACAGTCAGTCTTTAGGAAAAGAGAAAATAATTCTCAGGACAATAAATGCAGGGCAGAAGCTGGCCTACTAGTATTTAGAAGTTCTTCCTTCTCCTGTAGTGGAAGAAGAAAAGGCAATTATGATCGTGAAATATGATCTTGTCCGTTATTTTGTATTATTACCTTTATGCCTTTTCTTTTATTATAAAACCATTATTGCAGAAAATTCTCCAGTATCTTATCTATTAGGCATAGATAACTCAGTATTATAAAATATTTTCTTATTCCTTGTCAGTTGGAACATTGACATTTGTCATACAGAGAACCAATACTAATAGCGCCAAGCTCCTTAATTGAAAATGACATTTTCTAAAAGGCTCTTCCTAAATATGTTATTTAAACTAAGTCAGTAATCTTCTTGACTGTTGAGCTCTCTGAATTCCAAAAGCTAATGGTACGGTTTATTTTTTATTGCTGAGGCTTCATAATTCTTCCTGATAGACATGCTACATTCTGACAGCTGCTTTAAAATCAATACCAATATGAAACCAACTAACAAATTCCTGGAGTTCGGAGAAGTGCCCTAGAGAGGTAGCACTTTAGCAAAGTTACCTTACTTATCACAGCAACTTCAATATTTAACCAACAGGGGATTTCCAAACTTTGTTGAGTTTTTTGAAGTTAATGATTATTTTGTCTGTCATCTAGAGAAAGAGATATATACACCGGGTTTGTGTTAGGATAACTGAAATTACATTTTTCTTTTTTCCCTCCCCTTTAGAACTTGCAGCAAGAAGATGAGTGACTGAAAACAGCTAAAGTCAAGCCTCCCAGGGGCATTATATCAGAAACAATGAAAATTTTCTTTCACTGCATTTAACCCTGAATTAAAAACACACCACTAGTAGCTCTTCTTCAAACATTTCTCATAAACAAAGTTTTTTTTTAATTAATTAAATTTAAAGGGGTTATTTGAGGGCAATTCTGAGTTTTCCTACAATTTGACAAAGTTAATGCTAGAAGAATTCTGAATCAAACTAACCACTGCTTTGGTTTAACAAGATATCCCTGCCTTTCCAATTTATAAATAATATTCTCCCCTCCCGTCTCAGTGAATAAATATTGCACAAGAAGGAAACACTCATGTTTAAACAATATAGAATTAATGACTTTAGTATTTCAAACAACAATTTTCTTATAAATCAATTACCATACACTGCCTGAACTGTCTAAATTAAGAAATCCAGATCACAGGTTACAATGCATTTAACTTACTGTGAGGTTTAATTGCATTTTTTTCTCTACACAGCCATCAAATGTACCCAACCTAATCAATATTGAAGAATATAAATCATGACTTCAAATTGAAGTGACAGTCTTAAATTAACAGCACAGAGAAGCATTCTAGTTCAGTTATATGATTTACTTATTTTACTCTGTTTTACAAAATCTTAAACTTCACAGTGGCATTAATTAAACATGTTTATTACTTTCTACCAAAACATTACAAGGAGGGTATATAAGTCAGCTCCACTAAGGAATTATAAGCTTCACTCAATTTACAACTTTGTGGGGTTTTTTTTTGGTGGTATCACTGTTAATTGAGTTACCCTGTTTCCACCAAAATAAGACATCCTCTGATAATAAACCCAATCGGGCTTTTGAGCACATGGCAATAAGGCCAAGCACTTATTTCAGAGTTCAAAAAAATATAAGACAGGGTCTTATTTTGGGGGAAACACTGTATTTTTTATTTTTATATGTTCTAAATTATTGTTATAACGGAGAATTTTGTCCAAGCACACAGGCAATCAAAAGAATCTACATGAATCCTGAGGTCAGGAGAATTAACAGTAAAATATTTATTAACAGAATTTTGAAGATGCTGTTTTTTTAACCCCTAAAGTGGGCACTTTTATTTTTCATTCAACATTTAATATTTTAAATCGTAAATGTAGATAACATTGTTCTCCTGCTATTGATATTTGAAAGTACATTTGTCCAGTTTAGAGTTAATTATTGTTCATCAAAAACAATATTTTTATAGATTCAGAATTTTTAATAGAATTTGTAGACCACCCCAATCAGACCAACTCTAGGCCGTGTATAAAGTGAACAAAGATTATATTAAAAATAATTTTAAAATAAATAATAATCAATAATAATATATGGATGCCCCTGATCACCTAGGGTTTGAAGGTTCCCTGAAAGAAGTTGAGCAAAGGGAAGGCAACATGTTTCACCTAAGATAGTAGCCATCTCTTTCTCTCATGATGAAGAATTCCACATGTGCTGTATGAATTTCTTTTGTCCTAAATCTCATTTCAAAGCTTCCCTCATCTCATTTCAAAGCTTTTCTCCTAGCTTTTTCAAAGAAATCTAACTGTCCAGTTTATATCACAACCATGTCTCCTTTCTTCATTTTTTTCCTAAGCTAGCTCAAACATTCTAGCCTTTTCCCATATGAGAAGTATTTATGCCCTAGATAATTTTAGTTTTTCTTCTGTATTTTTTCCAATGTATTGTATATTTCAAATGTGAAAAGCAAAACAATAGGCAGCATTCCAAGTATGGCAACTAGAACTGTAGTCAGTATACAAGATGCAGACCGTACTGTACAGACATTTCAATCTGTTGATAATTTTATTTACAATCTCATTCACAGAATTTGACCTTTGCTCTGTTGCCACACAGAGTAACCATCTTTAACTGAGCTCTCCAATACGACCTCTGGAATGTTTTCTTGAAAGTTTATTGAAAGTTCAAACCTCATTAGTGTATATGTGAAGTCAGATTAGTTTGTCCCAATCTGCATTACTTAACAGATATCTTTATTATTACTTTTAATAGTGGAATACAAACACTGAAGCACTGTTTTTGTGTTAAATTTATATTTACAGACAAAGAAATAAAGGGAGACTTCTTTGTCAGTAAATATAAATTTAACACAAAAAATAGTTTGTTGCAAAAGTGACTGCCTACAAAGGCTCCTGGATTGGGACTGAAAGGTGAAAGCGGAAGCAGTATGCTCCTTCCCATATTTGGGTAGACCAGGTTGCCCTGATAAAAAACACTTAACCTGAAGCACTAGTAGTGATTTTACATTGGTGTTGATTAAAATAAACTAAATATAACAACAACAACAACAACAAACTAGATGAAGAAAAAGAGATCCATATACTATCAAGACCTTGGTGTGTGTGTGTGTGTGTGTGTGTGTGTGTGTGTGTGTATGTGTGTATGTGTGTGTGTATGCACGTTTTGGTGTATTCAAGTCTTTTCCCGTGTAAGATTGAGAGTATCTTGGCGATGTTTCGATGATCTCACTCGTCATCTTCAGATGGTGTCTTCGGCTTCGTGTTTGTGCGAGGAAAGCGTGATCGGACCTGCCGTTTCTCTATAAATACTGGTGGGGAGGTGTAGGGTGCGATCTTCATTCTATTTTTTATTCCTTATAAAATTGAATTGTTGGTTTTGCTTCAAGCATTTAACAATTTAAGGTTCCTAAAATCAGAAGTATCTCTGAAACTGCTAAAGCACAAGGATCATACTGTTTAGTCACTATAGGTTTTGACTGTATATACATCTACTGTATGTGGATGCTATATGGTAAATCATATTGAGAACACAATCTCTCAAACTTAAGCCTTAAAGCAAGCCATATAAATAAACTGATTTAAGGTATTTTCCCCTTAGTTTTGGTCTTGGCGTTCCAATAAAAGATCTTCTCAGCAATCTCCAAGTTTGAATTAGCCTATTATCATATGGTCTGGATGAAAAGTTCATTGGTTATCTTCTAAGAATCACATACTGTATGTCTAGCAGCTTTCAAGGCTGAAAATGAAGAGCTCCAGTTAGTATTCTTGGACACTAAAACTTACCAAGATTTCAAAGCTTTATACACTTGCTCTCTAAAGAAGCCCTAAGAGGACAACAATAATAATAAAAAAAATTCTCATTATATTTTTCTCATTCCAGAAAAATATAGGCGTTAAAATGAAAACTCAATGATGTAGTTAAAAATCTGGTTAAAGCTGCCTTTAACATAAGGCAACTTCAATTTGCCCTGTCACAAAAAAAATCTCATTAGTTTGTCGATCTATGTAAAGTATCTGATATGAATTATTAACATTAGAATATCTTGTAAAATATACATTAATCTTGATGTAGTATTCATTTTAATTACATTAATTTTACCCCAGAGACTTAATGAAGTTTTTGTTATTGAGTAAATCTCTTGAAATTACATCTATACATTTAGACATATTTAGTTCAACATACTGATATATTTTGAAAAAATATAAACCCAAGTACTTTATGGACTCTATACAAATTGTAAATTTAAATTTCTTACAAGTCTATAGATATTATAGATCTTAAAGAAAGCAGATCAGACTTTTTCCGATTGGCTGTGAACCAGAATATAAACCATATCACACATATTTAAACTGGGTCCCAGTTGCCATTTGGTTGACTAATGGCTATTTAAGGAGATCTTTCTGGATCACTTCTTCAATCACTTTGTTTTCATCTTCCTAAACAAGATTCTGCACTAGTTGTTCATTTATCAAATCTAGACTGTTTACTATGTAAGAATGAAAAAAAAATCTGGAAATATTCATGCTAATTCATGCTAATATTAGCGGTCCAGAAAAATAGATGCTAGTTCATTGAAGCAATTTAATATACTAGTTTACTAGTATACATTTAACAAAAAGAAGCTACCTTTGTACAGATTTCTGGATCCATGCCCCCCTATGGCTCTTTGAAAGAGCTGAAGGTGGAGACAATCAAGCACAATTTCAACTCCTACATTGGTTCTTAAAGTGGCTATACTCCCTAACCCTAAACAACAAGCGTACAAGGAAGTAGGATCACACAGAGTTTTATTATTTAAAAATGAATCTTAAAAACTCACTCCTCATTTATTCCTTAAGGAGGGATTTCAGTGAAGTGTCTGGATTTCATTTCTTTTCCATATTGAAGGATCCATGGCTTTTATCAGGTAAGACTGAAATACTGATCTGTTCCCTGTTGTATTTTGAAATACTCCCTTTTCATCTCAGCCTGACTCTGAGGGTCATCCAACACTTGTCCTGAAGCAAGGGGATTATGATTGGATTCTTCCTGAGTACCTGGCTTCTTATTTGATCAGCAGGTGGAGGCTGTAGTCAAGAGGGATTTTGTCCAGCTGCAGCCTTTTTTGAAGCAGAATGCTATTGACAAAAGCTCAAGCCTTCTAGGATACTCTACTTGGGGCTGCTTTGAAGAATTCCTGCTGGCCTGTTTGTTGGTGGGAAAAAGTTGCTGTAGTAGAGTAACACTGGTTCTGTGGATGCTACATTGACTGCTGATAGGTTTCTAAGTGCAATTCAAAGTATTAGTATTGACATTTAAAGATATATGATATGATATGACTCTCAGTTACTTTGGGGGATGTCTTCACCAAATAGAATTGGTCCATCATCATAGTCTTTCTAAAATGGGATATATTGGATTCCTGACCCTCATAAGCTTAAGAACACAGTTCTAGAGACAGCTCTTCTCAGCTGCAACCCCAGTGTTATGGCTGCTGGAAAAAAAGCATAGAAACTAGTGGAATCGGATTTCACTGAACTAGGGCTGCATAAAAATCTTGGTTAACGTAGGAAGAACCTGGCTAACAAGAAATACACATAAAGGCCTACGAAAAGAAAACAAACACACACACACACACGTATACACACACGCATATATACACACACACATGTACATATCTGTGTATTTAGGCTCTATGTGTAATAAGCGCCTAAATGACTATATAGATGTATTAATCCAAAAAGGAAGAAAGATATTAGATTACATGCTTAAGTATCAAGTATCTTTTGATGATAATTCAACTACCCCATTTGAATATACTTTTAGATTCAGTTTAGATTTTAACACTATTAAAACTGTAATCTATCTGCAAAAACACGGAGTTCCTGGACATGGAGTTTGCCATTGTTCTCCTGGCAGTGACTCCAAAGCCACTTGTAAGGATAGGACTGCGGAGGTGGTGGCGGTTGTGCCGGCAAGCCAGGGAACCAGCTCACCAGCAGCAGCAATTAGAAATACACGGAGCTGCCCTGAAGGGAACAGACCTCTGGAAAGCTGCTTGATGAAAAATCCTGGGTGGTGGAAGCAGCCTGGAGCCCCAGGCACTCTAAGAACACCGCCAGCAGCTGAGGGGACTGCTGTAAAGCCCCTGTAAATCCACATTGCACAGCCCTTCCTGTAAAGTCCAAATCAATCAAGTCCAGTTAATCCAAAGAAATAATAGTAGTAGTAGTAGTAGTAGTAGTAGTAGTAGTAGTAGTAGTCCACAAAAAAGACCAACAGAAATAAAACAATTAGGAAACTGACCAAGTCAGAGAAATGCAACTCAAGTCTCTTCAGCTAGACTGAGTGAAAAGACTGAAGAGCAGGAGCAGGTGGCGTACCTAGACCAACGGAAAAACTTTGGCACTCAGTCTCTAGCAAAAGAGGAAGTGAATACCCATGCATGGATTGTCGGAGCAGCGAAGCTGAAAAATAACTGAGATAGACCGTAATGATTTGGGAATGTAAAAGGACACATTTTATTATCTGAGTCTCACCAGGTTTTAAGGATTGTTCCTGCTGTCTGTCTCACCTTTATTAGGGCCATTTTTGGCAGAAATACATAAAATAAAATGAATTAGGGTCTGAAGTTTCCTCTCAAGAATGGATTTACTGGATAGCATGCTGGAGAGCATTAGTAACTAGAGTTAAATTTTAATAGTCTAATCCTGTAAAAAACATAATTTATAAAACAAAATGTCATATAAATGATCAAGAACAAAGGCCACTTCAACTAAGGTGCAATCACTTCTTGGGTCTGACACAATTACTTTGCTAGAGAGAAATTTTAGAAGTCATTCTCTCCAGGAACAACTGCAAAAGTCAATCTCTCTAGTGGAAACTACAAAAGTAATTTAGGTCTCAGAATGTAATCATCACAGCTGAATTTGGCCAGAAGAACATCAGGGTTAATAACCTCACTCTTGCGATAAGCACCAAGGGATCCTTAATGACCAGTATAAATTGAACTCCTTTCTTACTCTTTATTAACATACTATGTGGCTGATTCAAACCTACAAAAGCAAGAAATTAAGAAATGAAACTGCTAAACTCACCCTATAGTGCGTATATGTTGAAGTACCAAGACCGCCTACTGTTGTGAAAGAATCTTTTAAGATGCACAGCCTCCATAATTGCATGTTGAAAATGAATGAAATTAAAAGTAATTTTAGAAGATATTTTTGTAAGATGTATTTTAAAGAAAGTGACGTTTCTTCTTTACTTTTGCTTTACTAGTTTAGAAACTTGTAGAATATTTTAAGAATTGGGCCAATTTGTAAGTTTTATGTTCTAACTGTATTTTTTTATTTAGGGTATGGCACCATGCATAATAGACATGCCATGTATCTTAACTGACCAGTGGTCCCAAATTAGGTGAAAAGGAGAACAATATATAATACCACAGAAATTTTAGTTTGATGATTTGACATTATGGTTTCCCATGAAAATTTAGGAAATACTGCTCTCATGGATGGATCAAAATAAAAATGCTGCTAAGATTATCTCTTCATTATGAAAGTTGCAAAGCAGCTGTTCAGCATTCACTTTAAAGTGGTGAGACATCTGTCTTTAAATGACAGACCGTACGTAGAGGAAAATCTTTGTTATACCAAACAATACAAGCACACAATTTGTTTTTAGTAGGATGCTATGTTGCTATGTAGGGCAGTTTATACTAAAATTAGAGCTCAGCCATTCATAAATATTAACTTTAAGTAATACAGAGCTGTTAAGCAATCCATTTAAAAATTTGAATTTCTTGATTTGAAATTGCAGAACAAATTAATAGCAGCTAGAAACTGGAGAAAACATTAATTCACAAATTTCTATTGACCAAGGAAAACTTAGAGGGGGGAAAATGTCAACCACGACCCCTGAATGTGGTACCTCTAGATTCAGTTTTGTTCCCAACAAGCTTCATTCCATATTTCATTTAATATTTGAAAAAATAAATAAGGGGAATAATAGCATTTGGCAAAATAAAGCATTGTCTTCAAAGTATAATCATTATTCTGGCCCATATGTATCTTCAAAGCATTATTTGAAAATAAATATGGTTGGGGGTTGCAATTTGAAAGTACGCTAAATGGGTAGCCACTTCGTGAAACTGTTCAGAGCATGTTTTAAAATTCCAAATGTGTTCACTGCCCTCCTCCGAAACTGGAAATTGCTGAATTAAGCTGTTAAATAGGACATAGTTAGCAGAAAGTTATAAAAGGCAGAAAGTTTTAATAAACTAAATCAAAATAACAGAGTCACATGAATCAAACACATCCTCTTTGGTAATCACAGGGAGAAATAAGTCTTTTGAGAAGAAAAAGAATTTATTTTTTTAAACTTAAATTGTAATGAGCAAGATTTTTATATTTATTTTATTTTATTTATTTATTTGTTTCAATTTGTATACCACCCTTCTCCAATAGGACTCAGGGCGGTGAACAGCCAAAATAAAAACAAACATACAAAATTTAAAAACAGTTTAAAATAATTAAATATTTTTGGCCGCAAATTTAAAACAAACCCAGTTTAAAATCAATTAAAATTTAACCCAAAACTGTGGGATCAAGCCAGCCCGGCTAGTTGAAATAAATAAGTTTTCAGGGACCGACGAAAAATCCGGAGGTCTGATATTATACGTATCTCTGGGGGGAGGTTGTTCCAGAGGGCGGGCGCCGCCACAGAGAAGGCTCTCCCCCTGGGGGTCGCCAGCCGACACTGTCTGGCGGACAGCACCCTGAGGAGGCCCACTCTGTGTGAGCGTACTGGCCGGTGGGAGGCTATTGGTGGCAGAAGGCGGTCTCGTAGATACCCCGGCCCTAAGCCATGGAGCGCTTTAAAGGTGGTCACCAACACCTTGAAGCGCACCCAGAAGACCACCGGGAGCCAGTGCAGCTCGCGCAGGAGAGGTGTCACATGGGAGCGCCCCGTTGCTCCCATAATCCCCCGCACGGCCGCATTCTGGACCAGCTGGAGCCTCCCGGTGCACCCCAGGGAGAGCCCCATGTAGAGAGTGTTGCAGTAGTCCAGGCGGGAGGTGACGAGTGCCTGAGTGACCATGCGTAGGGAGTCCCGATCTAGAAAGGGGCGCAACTGGCGTATCAGGCAAACCTGAAAAGCCCCCCTGGCCACGGCCGTCAAATGGTCTTCTAAAGACAGCCGTGCATCCAGGAGGACGCCCAAGTTGTGAGCCCTTTCCGTGGGGGCGAGGGATTCGCCCCCAATAGCCAGCGATGGCACCAGCTGGCTATATCGGGATGCCGGAAGCCACAGTCACTCGGTCTTGGAAGGGTTGAGTCGGAGCCTGTTTCTCCCCATCCAGGCCCGCACTTTTGTATGCATTGCAAACAAAATCTGCAAAGAAATTCTCAAAGATAGAGAAATACTTCTTTGTCTTAATGTACTGTACTTACTAACAAAAATAAATAAATAAATGATTTCCCTTAGAAATAATTTTTTTCTAGAGATTTTTCACCGCCTCACAAATATGATATACAAATGCAACAACTATACTATAAGTTTTTCAAAGAATAATCGTCCACCAGACTGGATCAAATGACAGGGCGTTCTTTATTTTTTGTTTTAAAAAAGCCTTTAAAAACTTGAAAAAAGAACAGTCCAGCTCTAATCCTTGAAACCGTAAATAATTCCCTTCATCATAAAGAACTCACATGATGAATAATGACCGTATAAACCTATTATCTTAGGAATCCCAAATGCAACTTCAATATGTCATGAGTTAAAAGAACTAAGGCTTCATCCAAATAATTTTTTTGTGAATAATAATCAAATATCTGTTTGATTACAGTTAAGAATCTTTCTCTCAAACACCCAAGATATTAAAAAGTTAAAAGAAAATTATCCATAAAGAAGCAGCTGAAAAATCAGCTGTCTTTATGAGGTTGGTTTCTACTGGGCAACCTTAAGAATAGTTTTGTATTTTTAAAGAGTCTTTTAAAGAGGCATAATTTCATAAACCAAATTTAGCAATTATTTCTCACAATATTTTGTCCAAGTAACTAGGTAACTAATATATTTCTGAAGGATACATTCCAGTTACATGTTTAATTTAGTATTTCCACAATTAGTACATTTAGTATGTTCTCTAATGATTCAGTTCAATGTCCACAATTAACAAAGATTCCAGTTTTAAAATATTAGGCACTGCTTTGTATGATTGAAATTCCAGTTTAGAGCAAGAATGTGGTATAGTTAGTAGAAATAAAACAAAAACAATCATGTGTTTGAAAAAGTATGTTCCAGGAGAATATTTAAATGACCCATTATCAAAGATTAATGACAGAGATAATTTTGATTAGTATTATTTCAAATTCCTGATATATTAAATGTGTCTGAATTTCTCTCCCTTTTTCACTGCATCCATATTTTTTGTTTTTGTTTTTGTTTTACAGTGTAACTCCTAAATGAGATTTTGGGACAGGAAGTTACTACATAAGTACTGGTAGCATGGAAAGATAAAATGAACAGAAGGATGGACTTGCCAAATGCCAATACCAAATTTCACTTACACTTCTCAAGCTGTCACACAGCATATTACTCTTTTGATTAAAAAACAACAACCCTCTCTTACTATAAACTACTGTAAAGCAAAAGGAGCACAAAAGCCAGGTTAAGCAAAATAATTATATCTCCAACTAGGAAATATATCAAAACTTTTAAAATCAAAGCATGTTATCCTTTAACAAATTAATGAGGTACTGTTATGAAAAGCTTTGTTTACACAAATCTAGTTGGAAGCAAGCATTATTTGCAGAGCTCTTAAAAAAGGTTCAAAACAAAGCTAGACTGCTTCTGGGCGAGAAGCTGAGAGCAGAGTAATTTACAATGCATGTTTTTCCCTCCCCCTTTGCAGGAAGCAAGGCTGTCATTGCGCAGCTGTGCTTCAGGCGTCATCATTCCCTCTGTCTCCCATCTTGCTAATTAAAAGGTTGATCACAGAACAATGCTCTTCTCATTAATTTCAGTGTTCCGATTGGGCAAGATCCCCGATTGCTCCGCCTGATCTTTTCCATGCGGTTGAAGTTAATGTGACAGGAGTCCGAAGATAGATTACCTGCTGCCATATTGCCTTTCGCCTCCAATCAGGAGCTATCTGTGTAAACTGATTGTTCTAATTTGCTCTCATTATTTTTACAATATCAGGAGAAAATAACGCACACAGCTCACTGTCAAGGCCATGAAAATCAGTCATTAGTTAAACCAAGGCAATGAGTGGCTTTATTAGGACACTGCGGCTTATTGATGTGTAGCTTCACCAAGCTAAAATAGTGCCTTTTTCCAAACAGAAATAGAGTGTCTTTAGTTGAAAGAAAACATTTATTACGGTAATTCAAGGAGCAGTAGAAAAATTGCTGCTCTGACATAGTTAATTGGCATTATGATATGTATAGCTGACTAGGAACAATGAAAATGTTTCAGTTCAGCCTGCATCTAGATGTCAATCTGTACCAAACCTGAGGGCTGTAAGCCTTTTTGTTTAAGGATTCACTCAACTGTTCCTTTAAATTGAATAACCAACAGCAAAAACAAAAACAAAAATAAAACAAAACTGATATAATCAATACCTACCAAAGCAGTTTCTGAGCACCAGAGAAGACATAAGAAATATTAATAATTGTCTGATGTTTTCTCAAAGTGCTCCCAAGGTCCAGTATTTTGTCTGAATACCCAAAGGATTTCTGATTAAGAAGGGAGCAACCTGGACTTTCTTTCAAAGAAGGTACCATGCTATCCTATTCAAAGGAATCCTCAGAAGTTAGAGAAGAAAATGTTTTTTTTTTTCTCCTGATAACATTTTCGCTTGTACTCTGAAAATTCTTTTGAAACCAGAGTTTGGTTGATGTATCCATAGCCAACAAATATGGATGCTCAAGCAAAGAAAAAAAAATGTGCATGCCAAGCATGCCAATTTTAGTAACAGCCTTGTCCTTATTGTAACAAACCAAACAGGACATAGCAGACAAATAGTACACAAATAACTAAATTCAATTAGCTATTCAGAGGCCTGGGAAGAACAGCAGGGATGCACAATATTGAGCTAAAAAGTGAAATCTAATGAGAAAATGAAACATTAACAGTTCCATTGATGGATCTATGCATAGTTAAGACAACTAAAGAAAAGAATTAGAAAATTCATGTCCTTTGTCCATCTTGGCTTGTTGGCTTACTTATGAAGGGCTCTATTATATTTTAAATGCCTTAAGAAGAATATAGTAAACTGTCTTGTCGGCCATTATTCCCTAATTTTAAAGAAACAAGAAAGTGCTCTGTCTTTTTGCTGTTGGTTTTTAAATAATTTTAAAAGCAATCTGACTTATTTGCCATTCTGGACAAATAAGGACTGTAGGATTCCCTAAACTGTATTGCCCTTCTCTCTATATTAGCCTCCTTTCAGAGAACCTTAGCCAGGTTTTGCTCTTCAGAATTCTTGCATGGAAAATGGTGCACCGTGCCACAGTCAGAGAAACGTGCTGATGGCACAAATTACAAGCCCCCAGCCGAATGCTCCAGCCCCCACCATTCGGGCAGATTTATGTGGGCTCTTGCCGACGTTATTACAAGTCAGAGTTTATTGGGAAATTGTTACATTATGCGGAGTGTCTAACAAATTGCTTATGCTGCTATAATTGGATTACAACAGCCGCTTGCTCCCACCGGTAAGATTAGGCAAGTAGGACTCCTGCCGATCTCTGAGCGTTAGCAGTAATTTTATTTGCCTTGCCTCTCTCTTTCCTAACAACATGCCTCTCTCCCTGCCAGCTGTCTGCTGAAAAGGCACAGGCTTGTTCCTTGGCCCTAACAATGCAATTACAGCCCTGCAGATCGCACTGTTTGTGCATTAACTACAGAGCCAAAACGAGGCGAATTGATCGTTTGACTTTTGGAGTGGTCACGTGATCCGTGTGTGTATGTGTGAGATCTGGCATGCATCAGCAGGCAATGCTGCAGTACATGCCTGATGAAGAACTGGCTCCTCATTATAACCCCTCCTGGGGACAAAGACACAAGAGCTTTTCTGTGCTGACCCAAATGAATGTAAATTAATTTTTCGTTTAGCCAAAATGGTTAAGCAAAAGCATAAAAGAGTTTCAGTTATGAAATTCTTTTTTGCCTTATTATTTAAGTCCAGTATTGTGGTCTCTGGCTGTTATCTAAAATGGTCACTCCTAGTTTTAATATGATTCCATTATATCCAAGAAGATAATATTCATTACATTTCAATGAAGTGTACCATTATTCTTCCCATTTCATAGACAGAAAACTGAAAGAAACTTCTAACAACACATCTGCTACTATTTAGTGATTACATTGCTCAAGCGAAATTTAAATCCAGATTGTGGAATCAATGGTTTTAACACAACAAGAACCTGCTACTACTAGAACATGCATAAGAATCAGATTTTTCATTATACTTGTTTCTCAAACATATGCAAGAAACACATTATTTATATTTCTATACTTAACATAGAAAATAAATTATACCAAATTATTTCACCCGCAAAGGATACAGAATTCCTTAAGATTCCTAATCTCTATATCTAACCATATAAATTGGAATATTTATCAAGCTCATTAGTTTGATTCCTCATTTGTTAATTCAGTGCAAATATTATTGACTATACAGTAATGATCAGGCCCAGAATTTAAAATGGCCCTATCTAAAAAATGACTTGCCAGAGGCACCATAATTTGTGGAAATAACAAGATATAACATTATTTAATTCATGATGAATCCAACATACAAAAAGTAGCTTCCAAAACAGAAATAAAAGCATATGGTATGTGGTGTGGGTATAACAGAGACTAAATATGCCTGTTAAAATGTAGTTTAACACTCAAAAAGAAACTCTGAACAGCTGAAATATCTTATAAATAGCTCAGACCCAGAGGAAGTGCAAACGTCTGCATTGTGAATTGTAGATCTTAATTACAGACAATGGCTGGTACAGCAAGTACTAAGGAAAAAAAACATCAGTGAAACAGTTGCACTGTTCATAGCTGGCAATAACTCTTCAGGAAAATATTTACTATCAATCAGTTATGAGAAAAGGGACTCCATGCTCATAAAACAGCACGTTGCTTCTCACACCAGCACTATTTTGATTCAGCATAATCTGAATTTAAACAGCTTGTTTCCTGTGGATATAATTTTGGAAATAAATAAAATATGTCATCTATCAAAATCTGGGAAAAATGCGACTTGGGTAAAGGGAACAAGAATATTAATATTTTTGCTTCAACCCATTTTTAAATAATTTTGACAAATGCTGGAAGGAGGAGTGACTAAGAAAGTGAAAAGTATTTCTTGTGATGTTGACCTCACAAAGATAATAAAAACATTGAACATATTCAATAAATTAATTATGTCTTATGGTTGTAGGATACTTGAGTAAATTTCATATTTCTTCTTTGGATTTATTTTCAGTTAATAAATGTGCATTTTCACTCTAAAATAATTATTGACATTCTTTTTTAAGAGGAAAGATGTATAAAATACATAGATTTTTAATTCCTCTGTTCAAACCCCAATTTTGAGCAGAACAGAAATGCACCAATTCCTAGAAGGCAGCATTAGCCATGTGTTCAGCCATCATTACAAAGAAAACGTTAATGTGGATAAAGTGCAGAGCCTACTAAACTCTGATACAAAAAACAATGAGAAATAGTATTGAATATAGAAAGGTCACAATGCATAAACAGTCTTTCACTATAACTGTATTGACAGAATGCCTTTAAAGAAATTCCCAATAGGCATAGAGATGTTCAACAAATCTCATGTGCAAAATAAGGTCCTTGATCGAAGATCACTAATGCATTTCACAAACTTAAAATTTTCAAATACTATATACCCTATTCTAAATGATCCTATCACATCTTTTTATTTCCTAAGCCAATTAACTGCTCACTATAGAGTTTACATGTGCAGTTACATATGGTGCATGTAGTTTACCAACATGTAAAAAAAAAATCTAGATAGGAATGTTATCTCTTGATCTCCTAACCCCTTTGAAACAACTAGGAGGATACCACTGAAACAAAGCATAATTTCCCAAGTCAGAACAGGATGACTAAAAAGCAGGGAGCAAGAGCTTCCATAAATTCAGGCCTAAAGAAATTCAAACCACTATGGAAGGAAATTTATTTCTGCCTCAGGATTCCTGCATTTCCAGGAACTTTCCATCCTTTTTGAATCTCCCAAAGATGCTTTTTTTCAAGAGGCAACTGGACTTTCTGAAAGTCCCGTTGCCTCTTGAAAAAAGCACATTTGGGACAACCATGACCTGGATGACTGAGAATCTCCATAGACATCCTTTTTGAATATTCTTGGACCTCCAAATGAGAGGGGACAAGACATTAATAAGTACTTATATTGCAAAGTCTCCTCTATTGCCCAAAATACCCATATAGTATATACTTAGAGCTTACAAAATAAGAGAACAGCTGCTAGCTTGGCTGACTTTCAATAAGCCTCATTAAAGCAATACCTTAATTGTCCTTGAACTCAAGTAAAAGTTGTGAAGATGTCTCACTAAATTTATTGGGCCAACCTTAGAAGTGTCCACCTATCTGTGATTGAAATACTAAAAATGAGACAACAGTTAAACAAACCTTATTAGAATACTTGTTTACATACCTGGCCACATTGATTGTACCATTCTATAGCTGATGGTGATCTATGTTCCTAATATGCTGGAATATTTTTTTTAGCAATTTGTAGGTACATGTCAATTATAAGAAATCAGCTTAAAACCCATCTGAAGTTGACATAGTTTTTACAAGTTATGGTAGTTTGTTTCTGAGCTCTTACAAGGCACATAACCATTTAGTTCTTCCTTATATAGCATCATAATATTCATACAGGTAGTCCTTGGTTAATGACCACTTGTTCAGTGACCATTTGAAGTTACAATGGTGCTAAATAGTGGTACTTAAGACTGGTACTCAAAATTCTGGTCACCCCAGCATCCCTGTAATCACATGATTGCGAACTGGACACTTGGCAACCAACTTGAATTTATCGTGGTTGCAGTATCCTGTAGTCATGTGATCCCTATTTGTAATCTTCCTGGCTGGCTTCCCCGATATATCCTCCTGCATGCTGCAGCCACCCCAAACCCCACAATGCTTACATTGGACCTTCCTGCACCCACCCCAAGCCTTCCACACTCACACTGTGCTAGACTGGCCCCTCCCACATCTAGCAGCAGCCCTAAACTGCCCATCATCATGCTTGCAAGATGCCTGGGACTTCCTGTCAGCTTCCCCAGTCACTTTGCTTGTTCGTAGCTGGCAGGAAGTTGTGAGGAGGTCTTTGCTTCCAGATCCACAATTCTTGCTTAACAACGGCAATGGGATGCAATCATATGATGTCATGTTTTACAACTGCATTGTTTAGTAACAGAAATGCCAGCTCCGGTTTTGTCATTAACTGAGGACTATCTGTATTGCAATGCCTATTTAAAGTTAACGTCATGCATTTTTTGGCCAGTTTTGAATTTCTATGTCAAAGGGCGCAACCACACTGCCATGGTAATTTGCTTTCTAAGTATGCAGATATAAATATAAACATGACTGCCCCAAAACCTACCTTTCATTGCTTCTAAGCACTGAGAATAATAGAGGTGCTGCCTTCAAATACAGAATAGGTTCAGGGCAGTGACTGGTGGATGTCTGGAAGTCCTTTCCTCTCCCCCAGCAGTGACATTCAAATGATATGAGCAATCACTGTCCCAAACGTGTGATGGTGAAGATTCAGAATTCCACTTGTCATATTCACTGCTTAATAATGGCAAAATGAAGTGGAACCCTGAGTGGCTAACTACTTTCTTCTTATGGGGAGTTCAAATCATCTAATAGTGATATTCCCTTGACAAAAACTTAAGTAAATATTCTGCTTTGAAACTCTGCCACGTGAATCCTCTAATATAGGGTTGGGCAACTGTGGCCCTTTTACAACCTGTGGACTTCAACTCCCAGAATTCCTGAGACAGCCAAGCTGGCTCAGGAATTCTGGGAGTTGGTCCACAGGTTGTAAAAAGTCCATAGTTGCCCACCCCTGCTCTAATAGGTTTCCGTCCTATTTTGTTCTATAAAACCCTAACAAGATAACAAAAGGTGTTTATTATATGCAACATACCGGGTAAGGACTGCCACTATATAGGACAGATAGGCAGAAGACTAGCAGAATGCATCCATGAACACCAACTAGCAGTCAAAAAACACAATGAAAACTCTTTAATCTCATAACATATGGATGGACTCAACAACAGTTTCAATTAGAAAATTGAGCATCCTAGGACTATGCTACATCCAAAAATGTTAGGGAATTCCTGGAAGTTTGCATTACACAAATCAATCATCAATAGTCACATAGAGATAAATCACATTCATACGCTAAGAGGCAATTAAAAAAGCTAAGAAGGAAACAAAAAGACCAGAATGCATCTTCTCTAGCAACTAACATTCAGAGAAACAGGAATTAACACCAGACAAACAATCAAGCAAAAACCAATAACGTAATCACGGAATTACCAAATCCTAGCATATAAACTAGTGCATATAAGCAGGGCACTAACTACATAGTCGCTAGCACTGACAATGTTACCTAGTTAGGTAATGACATGTTCTGCAACCAAACTCAGAGAGCACAAGGGCTCCACAGTTATTATAAACTCTATACTGGGAAAGCAATACTGCTGAAGCACATCAAAATGTCCAGGAAGTTCCCTCCCTTCAAATCCTCCATCCAATTCAGTTGCTGAACTTTTCTTTTCTTCACAGCCTTCTTAAAACTATGACACACAAAGCTAGAGGTGGTAGGTTTCCCCATTTCCCCACCTCTATATCTATCAAAGCAGACCTAACCTTCTGGATCTTCCATAAGGTTAATCTTTTCATACCAGCATCAGGAAGAGGAAGAGGAGGTGCCTCCGACATGAGTGACATTAAACTGGCCATGCCCCCTGGCCACACACACACACACACACACACACACACACACAAGGTCAAACACAATCCTGATACGGCCCTCAATGAAATAGAGTTTGACACCCTGGTCTAGTTCTTTTGGCAGTCAACAAAATAAGCTTTAAATCTCCAGCAGCAAGACAAGAGGGTGTAATCCTGCAACAGTCCAATTGGACTATAACTGACCTTTAAAGACTCTTCCTACAATGTCTGCAGGAGAAGTCTTCTGTTAATACAGAATGAATAACTGTTGATTCTTGTAGAAACAACTCTTATCAACTTCAGCCTGTCTCAGCAATTGGCTGATAATGGGGTTGTGGCTTCACTGTGAGAACATATCCTTAGTGAACAGTAAGTGGAGTGTTTTTACAGTGTGGTAACCTAGTTGTATGGATGAGTCCATAGAAGGACAAGATAATGTTCATGGAAATAAAAGAGAATAGCTTCTTCTGAACAAAGTGAGGATATAAAAGCTTTATGTTTCCATTTTAACAGGATAATACAAATACCCTGTCTATCTGTATATTTCCTAAACTGTGCAAATTTGTTTATTTAATATTCAAAGATATATGGTAAACACAGCTGGTTTAAAAATAAAAAAGTTTTGAGACATATATGTTACACACACCTATTCCCTTGCAAAATCTAGCAAAACCAATAAATTCATACACAAAAACATGCAGTCAACTATAAAAATCTTAGTGATACAGTGCTAGAAAAGAATATATCTTTAATTTGACACCAGGGCTTACTAATTATTTTTTGTTATCATTGGCTTTTTTCTCATGGATTGTCCCAAAGATTCTAGGAAGAATAAACAGAGGTCTAATTTCTGTAAGCACACCTTCATGTGCTGCAAAAAAAAAAAATATTCACCTCATGTCTCTCTACCAGCTACTTGTAAGTTCTGGTCAAACCAATGAGCTCTGAACAGAAAAGCCTTACTGCTGAATGAACTGCATATTGCCCAGCTTTCTCATACTCCCAGGGTGAAACTCAAACCAAATTTTTAGAGGGAATTTTCAAGCAGAGTGTAATACTGTGGTAATTACAAGAATCCCCATTTGTAGAAGATGGAATCATTTCTCTAATGCTCAGATAGAGCCTGATCATGTAATTACCAACTGTAGATAAGTGAAACTATGGATAATGAGGCTGCTGGAAACAAGGACTACCTTTTCCAGTTATGTTTAAGAGACCTTGGCTATGAAGTTTATACAGATTTAACATGTTCATTGTGGAAGATATATATTACAAAAATAAATTCTACTTACCATATTTTTCACACTATAAGACGTACTTTTTTTCCACCCAAAAAGTGGATAGAAATGTCTGTGCGTCTTATAGAGTGAATGTTGCTGAAGCCCCGCCCACCTGCTGGCCCCTACCCTTCGGCCATTTTCAGCCTCCACATGCCTCGTTTTCAGCCTCCGTGTGTCCCGTTTTCGGCCCGTTCCAGATGGTGGGGATTGCTGTCGCCGCCTATTGTCGCCAGGAACGGGGCAAAAATGGGGCGTGTGGAGGCCCAAAATGGGGTGCACAGAGGTGGCAATATGCAGCAGCCATGGGCAGCAACAGTGGTGATGGGTGGCGGTGATCCCCGCACCCTGGAACAGCTGATCGTCAGTTCTGGGAGGCCGATTCAACTGCCAATCAGCTGCTCGTGCTAAATAAGGCTGTGCTGAAGCTGACTAGGCTGCAAGGAGGCAAATTGCTGGGAGGCAGAGGCAGATTTTTTTTTCTTGTTTTCCTCCCCAAAAGCTAGGTGCATCTTATGGTCTGGAGTGTCTTATAGTGCAAAAAATATGGTAATAAGGTGCTTATTTTCCTATCAAAAATTACCTTGTGGTTGGAGCATCCATAAATGCTAACCTACAGCTGTATGCACTGAATCTTACAGGACTACCCTGAACTTTCTTCTAATGAAAACATGAAGCTTAAGTAAGGAGAAAGTGCACCCACATTCCAGTCATTCACAATTTCTCAGACTTAGTTCTTATTTTAAAACAGTCATATTTGGTTAGAGGGAAAGCTAAGACAAGATACACATTTTGTCTAAGAATAGTTCTTCTGAAGTGGAAATATAAAAAGACACATTACCCATTTACCATTATATGGCAATTTTAAGTTCTTCCGACTTCCACTCTATCATGTTAACAGGAGTCTCCAAAGGGGAGGGAATACAAGTAAATCTGAGTTTTTATTATATAATGGTGGCCAGCAGAGGGGGTAGGAGAGTATCACATGCTCACCATTTAGACTTCTATATAAACTTTACTTTAGAAAATAGATGATAGAGGCATTTAGATTCTTGGGTTACCTATTTAAATCAAACATGGGTACTTTCTTTACAAGAAGGTAGGAGAAAAATAAATCAAACCAACATATAAAAATATGACCCATGCTAAAATGTATTAAGTAGAACATCTAGGATATATTTTGTTAAACTACTAGACTACAAAATATTTAAAATACATTTTGGCTTTTAATCTCTTTATTTTTCAGCTTTCTGAAAAGCCAAGGGATTATAGATAGGATGCCAAATGCCCACAAGGGTACACAGTCAAAGTTTTACTTACTTTGGCCACACAGCTTTCAGTCTTCATTGTAGTACCTAAGCAGACCGTGTCTTGGTTTAAGCAAAGTCTGGTACAGCTGTTATAGGCCTGTGAAGATAGGGAAAAAAAGTGATAAAAATAGAGATACAACATAGTAAGAATCTATTTCTTTAAAAAAAAATCTGTATTCCTAAAAGGGCCTTACCATAAAATATCAGATAATATTATTTGCAAATTTGTTTTCAGTTAAAAACTCAGAAGAAAAGCTGAAATACTGTGATTTAGTGATTAAAGAATTTAACTGGAACATTGTTTAAGATCTTAAACAAAATTCATATCAATCCTCAAGTATGAAAGATCAGTGATGATATTGGGTCATGGTCTCTCAGCTGCTGGGAAAAAATTGGAGGAGTCTCTCCTTTGTATATCATCTTGACTTCCTGAAGAAAGTCAGGATATAAGAGAAACAAATAAATGCTAATTTTGTGATCACCAAAATCCTGCATTTACTTGAGACAATAAAAATTGAAAATACATATGTAAAGGTATGTAAAGGAACATTTACATATAGTATACTCCTCCCTTTCCCCCTCTCCCATGTACCCCTGCTATCAAGAGTCCATTAACCTCCTGCAGATCTGGGGATTCCTAACAGGTATGTATGTATTCAGTAGACAAAATCTACTGCAAAAGCATTGCTATTTTATCTTAACAGCAATCACAATAGCACTTATATACTGCTCCATAGTGTTTTACAGCACTGTCTGAGTGGCTTACAATGTCAGCACAGTATATTGCCCCCAACAATCTGGGTCCTTTTAGCAATCTTGGAAGGGTGGAAGACTGAGTTAACTGAGTAGGTCAGGATCGAACTCCTGGCTGTAGGCAGAATTAACCTGCAATACCGCATTCTAATAATGGCACAACTATGCTCGTCTTTTAAACATATCTGATGCCAAAATATACTTTGGCTTACTCACAGTGGTAATTGAAACATGAGAACTCTGTGGCTAAGCAGAGCCACAGTCGTAAAGTGAGATGTCATGTGATCATGGCAATTTACAATAGCTGTTTTGGCAGTCCCAGCTGCCACTTTTAGGTGAATCCTGCACAGTCATAATATCCCACAGTCACATGATTGCTGTTTCTGATTTTCTGCTAATTTCCCAATGACTTTGTTTATCAGAAGTTGGCAGTTAAGTTTGCAAATGGTGAGAACATTACTGCAGGATGCTGCAATGTCATAATTGTGAGCCAATTGCCAAGCACCAGAATTATGGTCATGAGCTGCCATTGCACTGACACTAAATCCCCCTTGTTCAGCACTGTGATAACTTTGAATGAACAAATGGTTCTTGAATAAAGACCTCCTGTATTATATTCATATATTTAACAAGGACATTGCACTGCGCATGATACAGGACTGGTGTTCTAATGAGTGAGGTCTATGATTATGGACAATGAGTCTGAACACGGAACACAAAATGTGTTCATACAAATTATATGGTCACAAATAGGAAAAGAAAGGTGTGTTGGACATGTTCACTAACTTCAATTCTTTGTAAAGACAAAGGGGGGATATAAATAAATAATATAAAATGAGTAGTTTATTGATGAAGCAAACAGTATCCAATATTAAAATAAGGTTCTTAAGTCTGTTGTTATCTTGGCTTTAAAAAAACAGAATTTTTAAAGATATTTAAAAGGCAACATCTTTTTGGAATGATGCTGTATTTGTTTGAACAACTGTTTCATCAGAGGGGTGATAGTGATAAATTTTATAGCCCCAAATTCTCGAGATCTTCCCCAAATTTTCTTTAAGGAGGGGTTTAAAGATAGACCCAGACCTTATTTTTGTTTCTTTGTTTGAGGCACGAATACTTTCCATTAACCAAAACACATGTATCTTCAATGTTCACTGAAAACAAAGATGGAAGAAGACATTCTGCGTTTTCATTTAGATGCTCCTTCCCTATTATTTACTTACTTTGAACACATCTTTTCATTTAAAAATATTAAGCTAGTTAGTTACAGAAAAATAAAGCCAATAATCATGTATGTAAGGAAAAATAAAATAGAGAAAAATCACCTTTCATTCAAAGCAGCAAAACCCAGCATCTACAAAGAGAATCTGTCTACTGAACATCCAAAAGTGAGAAACTAAGTGTGCAATCCATAGAAAGTCATCCCACAATAGTTTGCTACACAAATTATTTCTGCTTCTCCTTATTAAAGATCTTTGAGAGGCTTGAACAACTGCTTTCTTGATCTAGGGGATTACCCTAAGGGTAAAGCTTGAGAAATCTAAAACTCTTTCTGCCATGCAGGCAATGTTACATTTTTTCACACTGCTTTGGATTTGTTCACAAAATGCAGAATGGAGTGTTAATGAGAAACAACAACTTGTATTTCAAACAATAAAATAAATAGTCTACCTTTGCATTAGACCAATGTTTTCTATGTGCCCATTAATAGTAAAAAAATAGTTTCTTTGATGAGCTACAAAATAACAAATATTCAATTTTGGATTGATATTTGAGAGTCAATATGGACTATCATTTTTATTTTATTTTACCAAGATATTTTTATCTGCTATATTTTAAAGAGTCAGTTTGGTGTAGTGGTTAACACATCAGGTTGGACATTAGGGAGAGTGTGAGTTCTAGTCTTGAAGCCAGCTGGGCAACCTTGGGCCAGTAAGTCTCTCTAAACCCTAGGAAGGAGGCAATGGCAAACCAATCCAAAGAACCATGCTAAGAAAATTGCAGGGATTTGTCCAAACAATTGCCAGGAGTCAACATTTAAAAGGCAAGCATGCAAACACACATTTTAAAATAATATTTGAATTTGGGGGTCTTATTTGATTGCCCATTTTTCCTTTAGCATGTATTCTCAGCAGCACAAACTCTGTTACCTGTGAACTAGATTTCTGTCCGTCCTGGCTTCTTTGGGCATTTCAGCGTGGTGGTGTTATGTTTGGGAGATTTTGAATGACAATTTAAGGGAAAAAGTAATGCTCCCTCTCTTAAAGAAGCCAGTTTTTGGTGTCACTGTTTTTGACAACTTTCTCCCTGTCTCTAACATTCTTTTTCAGGAAAAGGAATTTTTAGAGAACATCTTCTCTAAAAATTTCAGGAAATTTTTTAGAGAAGATGACAAAACTCCAATTATAAGGGATCCTAGATTATCAAGATCCTTTCCAGCATGAATTCAGATCTAGATATACTGTAGGAAACTACACTGCGGACTATATAATTTACTATATATATTACTGCAGACTATATAATTTACTATATAATTCTTTGACTTTCAGGCTCAGAAGCTGAATTGTCCAAATACCTCCTCCCCAAACACCAAGAGAAACCCGCTTCTGGGCCATGAGAAACAGTGTCTGAAATGCTTGCCTGATTCTGTGCCAGAGGTAGATAGCCTTTAATACAGTTTTATATTGCATATAAAGAATGCAAGCATAAACCAGTTTGTTGAAAACTACGCTTTTGGTGAAAGCTTGCTATAATTCTGAACAAGTTTTCAATTTCACACTGCTGCTAGGGTAAAACATTTTAAAGAGTTTAATTTTTACAGTGGCTTCAATGACACAGGATTATCTAACAAAGTAATGGCTAATCAATAGGGGTTTAGTTGTCAGGTGAAACATATAACACACTAAAAGGGATTGATTGTTAGACTCCTTCTTATTTACTAGGAGGTATATATTTAAAATGACACAAACTTGTTACCAAGCTACATTCCTTTAACCTTGCAAAGACTGTTTGAGATGAGTGTTAAGCAGCCTATAGCAAAACACACACTAATGGAAAAGAATATCAAGAAAACACACCACTGCTTCAAATCATGTCAAGAGCAGGAGGAATACAATGAGGGTGACTAGGAGATACAAAGCTTAATCTGTTTCCAAACTGCCATCCCTGCTGGTACACGCTAAGAAAAAGAGAATAAACTCTACAATAATTGTCAGCGTGGAGGGTTTGGGAGGCCAAAAACTGGCCCGTTTTTTGTGAAAATGGGTCCATTTTTCACAAAAACAGGATGTGCAGAAGGTTTGGGAGGCCTACAGAGTGCTCCTGGGAGGCCACAATTTTTTTTTCTTGTTTTCCTCTTCGAAATCTAGGTGGGTTTTATAGTCTGAAAAATATGGCATATGAATCACAATTTATGGGTGGTGGGCTTAAATAATTGCATCAATTCAGAATATTTTGATATGGACTTAAACAGCAAACAAAAAAGATGGACTAATATACAGAAAATATTTTGAAGTTTGACCATAATCTGAGTTTCTACAGGTATTGTAAAAATGGCCAACATTTTCTGTGGAGCCATATTTTTTTACACTAAAAGAATCTCATTTTTCAATTTAAAAAATTACACAGTTTTCATTTTATCGCTTTTTAATTGACAAGCATTTTCAAGTTCTCATAAGTTACTTATATACAGTTTATTGATATCAATGTGACAAACAGCATGTTCATAGAATCAGAAATAATTACAAAGTTCTTAATGTATATGTAATGCTGATATCACTATGTATCAGTCTGTCACATTTATTGTATATAATCATAGGTTATTACAAGCTAAGTGATGTGTAAAACTGTCCTTAGGTTACCAGTGTGAAGTAAGGTTAATTGTCAGAGAAAATAGCCTTTGAATCGCTGAGAGATTTCAAGCTTCCCATTTAAACCAATTGAAACCTTTTACAATTGTATGGTCTAAAGAAAATGTAATTTCCCAAGCAATTCATCCAAAAGATCACCATCTGTGAGTAAAACCCCATTTTTGTCAGGTGTGGCAACCTAAAGTTCAATGAGAATGCTTTCCCTACCAATTAATAAGTACATGATTTATCAGAGAAATATTGTAATTAAAAATTCTAAAATACACAGCTCACCTTGTCCTACTATTTTTAGAGACATGATTGTTAAAGAAATATTTGGGAACAGAACTGCCAGATGGTTTTAAAAATATTAGATTCTGAAGAACTCAGCAGATTTGAGAAGTTATAGGTAAATCACTTCTACAGATTCACAAATACTATTTCCATTTCAAAGGCGGAAGCTTCCATTAATTGTGTTTAATACTTTTTGCAGAGAGAGATACTTCCAAAAGTATTAAATAATGCTTGTAAATTTGAAAACATTTATAAACCATGCAATTAAAAATGAAATTTAAGTTGAGCTGCACAGTATTACCCATATTTCAACATGCAACTAGTATTTCCAAATCTATGGTTAAATCTATTTCCATAGTCCAGAGTATTTATTATTCAAATTTCTAAGATTATATATCTCAACAGGAATTCTGGCCCTAGATGAATTAATAATAAGAGAGGCAACAGAAATTTGCAATGTAAAATCCCAATATAGCTCAATCCAGGTAGGCACGTGCCTCAAACAGCCTCAGGACCTAAGAGAAAAGCCAGGTATTCAACATTTGAATGCTGGAGGAATATGCTGTTCCAGAGGGCATGAAGTGAGGCCAATATGTCAGATCATAGAGGACAGGCCAAAAGAGTGGCAGAAAAAAAGTCCCTCAGATAAGCAGGCTGTATCCCATGAAGGACATTGTAGATGAAAACTAACACATTGAATGGAGTATTTCGCAGAGGGATTATATGGGCATATCAAGTTATGCCCATCATTCATCTATTTTAAGAATGTATATGTCTGCTTTCATTTTCCATTTGGAGCACAATTGTTTATACCGCTGCATTTTGGACCAGCTGTTGTTTGAGTGGTCAAGAAACAATGCACAGTTATTTCAATAATCCACTCACAAGATAACTAAAGCATGGATGACTGTGATAAGAATCTCCCAGTCCAGTGTAGGCAGTTTTGAAGATCTTGTCCACTTCTTCAGTCTCAGGGTCAAACACTTCCCATGTAACAGGCAAGGATATGCCTAAAAAACTCAAGAGTTACTCAGTTGGAGCTCGGTTAAGTTTAACACTCATATCTTTGCCAGAATCCAGTGCTGCTACTTTGAATGCTCATCACAGTGGCTGAAACTGAAACCATCCCTTTTGAGGGAGATGGGCGGTTCAGAAATGTAAACAGTAACATGAATTTTCGGGCTGGAAATCAGCCAACTGCCAACCTTCCAGATGCCACAACCCCTCCATGCTAGCTACATTGTTTAAAATGGTAGATACAATATAAGAGGTCAATCATGGATAGACATCCTATTTGAGGGCCCATCTCGTCATTCCTGGAAACCCAGGACTTTGTTCTTTACATTTATCCACAGTTGTCCTACTCTACTCCAACCACCATTCTCAATTAAAGAACAACTGAAATCATCAATTTCAAATAAACCTTTCCACCCACTGGCTGGAAAAACCTAGTAAAATACTATTTTCTCTGTGGCTACCATCAATATTCAACCTCCCTTGATCACCACCTTAAAGATAAAGGCATAAAAAAGAAAGATAGAAACATTTGGCAAGGCACAATATAAACTAGATAAATCAAAACCCTTTTCAAAAATATTCCCACAGCTCTGTTTAAAATACTGCAATTAGATATTTCTTCCTGTGGAACCCAGAGAACCTAATTTTACCACTAGAGGGAAGAATTGTCTTGGTACATAGGCACAATACATAGAAATTATTTTTTTAAAACAATTTCTTTAACAAAAGTTCTCTTGACTAGATGAGCCTTCTAATTACATACAAAATAACTAATAAGAAAAAAATCAAGACTCTCTCAACATTTTTTAAAGGGCAGCGATATTATCTGTTCCCATTTTAACTTCCCCCCAACCCTGAAAGTTACCCAATAAAAGCTCTACTGACAAAAGCAAGGAAAAATAATTGTTTGTAAAACAAAATCTGAAATAACAAGATCAAACAAAAGAGAAATGTCATGGTAATTAGGCATCTGGTAGTAACCTGTAAACAAACTGTCCTCCAAAGAGAGCAGAAAATACATTCTGCTAAATTATGATTCAAGCACTTATTTTTAAAAACAGATTAGCTAATGTTGGCAGAATTTGCCAGATTCAAATAGCATTTCTTATGTACAGGCGGTCTATTCCATTCCTGCCTCATATCTTGACCATAAAAACATGCAAAACCCACTTTTTCTGGCTTTCCTGTCTGCTGTTGCTAGCCTGCCTTATGTTTTGCTCATCTTCAAATGTTCAGATTGTTCATTTTAAAGCCTAGTCATTAAAAGGGAAGATGGCAACTTAAGCAGTCATTTTTCTTCCCATTTACAATAGGTGACATTTCTCCAGCAGTGCACAAGGTGTTGAAAACCTGGCAGCTGTTACCTCCTGGGACAGAGCTCCTTTTTTATCCTCCTCTTGACAGTTTAACTCAATGGGTCAGCACCTTTAAAGACAGCAAAGTATCAGTGAAGTGGATGGCTAGAGTTGAATTACTGCACCCTTCCTAATCAATGGAAGCCCTCACTGCAGGTGAAACTCTTCATCTATAGAGGTGCATGGGGGAGGAAAATGTAATGCCTTAAGCCAGATGGGTTTCATCTTGTGGTGTGTGATTTTTGCTTTGTCTTAAAAAAAAAAAAAGAATGGAACAAGCTAACAAGCGGACAGATACTTTGTTAGCTTCTTGGCCTCTCTCATGGCTCTGAAGCCCCAGGGTTCCAGCCACACAAGAGAAAAGAATTCAGCATACACGTAAACACTTAAAGAAATATAACTAAGGGGATGGCAGCATGCTGTTTTCAAAGAGTTGAAAGTCCTGTTCACAGCTTTATTTATCACTATGCACGTTCAGTAGGCTGTAAGTGGACAGAGAAACAAAAGGTCAGAAGAATAGGCAATGCTAGACATTTACTCCCTTAGAGAGGAAGGCAGAAAAGCAGCACATCTGACAGACATGATTAGTATTAAAGTAAAAAGTCAATACAAGTGGGCTTTGTGTTTCAGGATAATATCTTTGGCAGCAGCCTTGAATTCCTGTTTAATTTATAAAGTTAACTCTTAAAGTGCTAAAGAAAAGATTATTAACTGAGGGAGGGCAGGAAACATAAATGCATTACTTTATGGATATTTAAAAAAAAACTTGATGGTCATTATCAATGTTAAAGGTCAGGCTAAATCAATCATGTTGATTTTTCCCTCCCTGAAAGATATGCATTCAATTTTAGATAACTATGAGATTTATTTATTTATTTTTATTGTTTTTCCTTCATAAGGTTTGCCCAAAATTGTAAACATCCTATGGTTGGGCTCAGCCAGGGTGTCAAACTGGTGGTCCATGGGCCAGATGCGTCACGCACAGGCCACACCCACCCCAGCCCCATGAAGGGGGGAACTGTCGTGAAATATCACGTGATGGCAATGTGACGCTGCAAGTTTGACACCCGTGGGCTCAGCAGTTTTTCTACTTTCCCCACAATATATCAGAAGCTTTCTAAGTCCTCTGAATATTGCAGCCAGAAAACACAATGCAAAACTGCTGAAGAAATGGCTGACCAAAATACGGTGATGGAAAGGTGTAACTATTCTAGCAGGGGAATTCAAGGAGCTGAAGTCCATACATCTAAAAGTTGCTGAGATTGAGAAATGCTGATGTAGAAGGAAGGAGAACCATTTTAGTTGACAGAAAGTCAGGGATAGCTGCTTCACTTTTATTCTGTCTGGAAGCTGTGCACTTCAATGCAAAAACTGCCATGCATATCATTTCAATGATGCTGCTATCAGCACTTCCCCCCACATGGCACCTTTTGACATAAATTCCTCTCTGCAACGACTATCCAATCTCCCTCCACCCGCAGAGCAAGTTTTGACAGGAAAAAGATACTTCATTAATACTCTATTTGAGCAAAGGGGAGTAGTTTTCCTTAAATAACCTGTGCTGAGCCAATCTTTTCAAAAAAGGCAGGAGAGTAATCAAGTTCAGGGCAGCCCTGGACAGCTGCCCTGTGACCTAGGCCTGTTGACCTTTGCTATTCATCACTTTCCTTTAGAGTAGGAGGGCAGACTCTTGGGGAGTGACTTCACAATAGACAGCTACAATCCAACAATAATATGGTGCTTACAAAAAGAAAGGGAAAACCCAGATGGTATTGCAATAAATTTACAAATCTTCATTCATGGCTCTGTTTAACACACCCCAAAGCCAAAAGGCGCAAAAGTCCCTGGAGAGATTTCCCGTCATTGGCTTCTAAAGACTAACTCTCTTTTAAGGCTAGTAAGACTCAATTCTTCACAGAAGTAGAGCCCTTAAAATAATAAATGCTTGACCCAATCAATCTACCATTCAGATCCAACGCTAAACGATGGGTACTGAAAACTAATTATGTTTTTGGCAAGAACTTTGAATTTAAAATAGAAACACACAGGTTAAAAGGGGCACTGAAGCATTTGAGAGGGTCTTTCAAAAAGGCTGCACACATACATAAAACAGGATTCAAACCAGGAGTTTCATTCAATAATTCACACATTTATTTTTAAAATGAATCAGATTAGTCCCATGTGTGACCTGCTGGTCCATCTGTATTCACTGGACTTAATGGGCATTCTTTTCACACTAGCTTCAGTTTGAAGTATGAGACAGATAAATTTAGTTTAATTTTCAACAGATCAAGCTATCCATTTTCCAAACAGACCATCTGGATCAGCCTATTAAAATTAATTTATAACTTAGCAGAGAAAGCATTTGTTTGTTAGCTAAACATAGTTGCCAAAAACTTTGGCCCTCTTGTTATTGTTTTCTAAAACTTCACACACACACACACACACACACACAAATCATATGCTGCATGTGTGTATACAGATTTTATCCCTAACCTTGCCCCTCCACAGAATTTACTACATGTATTTTTTTCTACTTTTAAACTAATTATTTCTCTCTCCTTTATTCCTTCTATTCATGAGAAAGTGAAAGCAGTCAAAATGAAGTCCCTCATACACTATCTTTCAACTGTTACCCTGTTTCTCCCAAATTAAGACATCCCCTGATAATACGCCCAATCAGGCTCTTGAGATCATGGCAATAAGGCCAAGCGCTTATTTCAGGGTTCAAAAAAATATAAGACAGGGTCTTATTTTCGGGGAAACGCGGAAATGTTGTTAATGCAGGGTGAACAGTGGTAATTCTTGCCAGAGAAAAGTTAATGGTCACTAGGATCCTTATGACTAATTTAATTCCTCTATTATGAATGCCTTTATCATTGTAGATCAGATAGCGATAACGGCTTCTCACATTATTTAATCACTCTTCAATTCAAGATAAATATTTTTATTTTAATCAATTAACCAACCCCTTCATCAAGTAATCTCCCAGAAGAACTTTTGTTTTGTATGTAGCTTAGAGTTGAACTGCAAAGTCTTTGGTCCTCCCTGAGCACTGATGTTACCTAGTTGGGTAATGAAATGTCTGCAAGAAAACAACCAAGCTCAGAGAGTACCAAGGACTCCACATTTTAACAGCTCTAGCTAAAGAAAAAGCCATATTTTGCAGGGCTAATGTGAAAAATATATCCAGTAACTTTGGCAGTTATTGACTATATTTTAAAAACATGTTATTGCTGGTTTAGCTTAGGTTAGATTATCTATGAGTCTTCAGCTTCTAGCAGCAACAATTGCACAGTAAAATCTCTAATTTGGGGGTAAGAATACTGATTATTTGTAAACTATAAAGGACAAAATTCTCCAAACAGGTTAACACACTCAGGTTGCCATATAATCTTTTCCATAAAATTTGCAACAGCAACAGCATAAATATGCTGATAATATACCGTATTTTTCGGAGTATAAAATGCACCTTTCCCCCCCTAAAAGGGGGTGTCTTATACACCGAATTAGCCCCGCCCACTCACTAGCCCCCACCCTTTGGCCTCTGCCTTGCAGCAGTTACCTCCTTGGAAGCAAACAGCAAGAAAAAACAGCTCCTTTCAGCTTCAGCACAGCCTAATTAGCACAAGTTGATTGGATCGTCCTCCCGACTCTCAGCTGATTTGCTCTCAGCTGTTTTGCGTAGGGCTCTCTGCTTGCTACAAAGAAGTAAATTGCTGGAGCAGATTTTTTTTCCTTGTGCTAATCAGGCTATGCTGAAAATGAAAATGAAAGTAAAGCAGTTACTTTGCTTGGTTTGCTGTTTGCTGCAAAGGCAAAATTGCTCAGAGGCAGAGGGAGATTTCTTTTTCTTCTTTTCCTCACCCAAAAAGGTATGTGCGTCTTATACTCCAGGGCGTCTTATACTCCAAATACGGTAAATCGTATGCCCCTCATTTAACTAGTAGTTCTGGTACAGACAGAACACTCTCCTTTCTATATTGCAATTCTCACACACTTGCCTGCTGCTCACCTCCAGCTCTGCGGTCCGGTTCCTAACAGGCCACAAACCGGTACCAGTCTGTGGCCCAGGAGTTGTGCACCCCCTGTCTTAGATCACTGCCTCTCAAAGACATAAATTGTAGGTCAAATTAAATTAACCTTGCTATTCCAAACAGTTTAGTCAAATCATAATTTTACTTTCACACAGTCCTGAAATTTCTCAATAGTACTTTGCCAGTAGTAGGTATGTAGCCTCACCAAACATTATGTTGCTATGTACCGTGTTTCCCGGAAAATAAGACCCTGACTTATATTTTTTTGAACTCTAAAATAAGCGCTTGGCCTTATTGCCATGGATGCAAAAGCCCGATTGGACTTATTTTCAGGGGATGTCTTATTTTGTGGAAAACAGGGTACGTAACATAGTCATTGAAGGTTAAGGATATAGCATAACTATAGATAATCTGAATGCATTGGGGTCCCTTAACTTTCCTTCTTATTGCATTCAAACTGGGACCAGAAATGTATGACATTTTACTCTGATGTAACTTTCATCAATATATTGAATAATTGACTGCTAATTACTTGTTCACTTGAATTTTGTATGAGATAATCTTGCTGTTTCCTAAGAGGTTAAATAGGTTACAGAAGTCTGAATGGCTAGGTTATACATAAGATGGGAGACTGTTGCCAGGTGAAACCAGCAAAGAAAATGACTACAATTTTATCTGTCTGATACACAAGGCTCTGCTTTATAGACATTACTCAACTAGGTTAAGATCCATAGGGAACAACTCCCAGACTGCTCTATAAAGATTATAGGTTATTTAGACAAAGATTAGCTCCTAAAAGTCAGCTTCTGAAGAATACAGAATCACTTCAAAATTAGCATAATGTTTCAAATTGAAAGGTTGTAACAAAATCATGTCTATATTTATGCTATAGCTTTTCACATTCCAAAAGTATGTCAGAGAATCCTAGCTGTTTCAAGTAAAGAGGTGGATGGTATTTGTGAGTCTGAATCAGGGGTGAAATGTAAAATGTGTTACTACCGGTTCTGTGGGCATGGCTTGATGTGTGTGTGGGGGGGGGAGGGGTAATGTGACTGGGTAGGCGTGGCCAACTTTTTTTTTTTTTTTTTTTACTTTTCAAAGCATTTTTTCTAATGCTTTGAAAAGCCTCTGGCCAAGAGGTTGCAGAAAAAAAATTCTTTGAAAAGCCTCTGAGGATTGCAGCTGAGCCATGCGATCATCAGAGGCTTTTTTTTTTTTTACTTTTAAAAGCATTTTTTCTACAACCTCTTCCAACGAAAAAATGCTTTTAAAAGTAAAAAAAAAAAAGCCTCTGATGATCGTGCAACTCAGCTGAGCATGGTGGGGGGAGCGCAGGGATTTTTGCTACCGGTTCTGCGAACCACCCGCCGCCATCGCTACCGGATCAGGTGATCCGGTCCGAACCAGGAGCATTTCATCCTGGTCTGAATCAACTTCATACCTGCCTGAGTGCATTCTTCTCAGGAATGATCTTTCTGGGAGGCTCATCATTATTACAATCTTCTCTTTCAGAGGAAGTCTACCCAGAAAAGAAAAAGAAAAAGAAAATATTAGTTCAAGTATTCCATTAAGGCAGTTACCTACATAATTAAACAAACATTTATAATACAGGCAGTCCTCATTTAGCAACCGCAATCGGTTCTAGTGGCAAGGTTGCGAAGAAAATCATGTGACTGAAAGAAAGCGATGCTGCAAAGATCACTGGTTGTTGCTGTCTCATTTAGCAAAAGTTCTCTCATGGAGTGATGCCAAAATTACTCTCGTTCTGGTGTGTATTGTTGTCAGTAGAAGAAATTGGGCACAAGTGCATGCCCAGGTCAGAAAATTATTTTTTACTAACAGTTATTACCATCATATTTGGAAATGCTCAATTAATAAGGCAACTGCTAAATGAGAACTACCTACCTGTATTGCAAATATAAGTTTGTTGCTTTAAATTTCTACAATGCAAAATGCTTATTCTTTTACATATCTAAACTCGTATGTCTTACTCTGTGACAGTACAGGATTTAGTACACTGAAATCTCTTTTATGAAATTTAAATGAATGTAACAAAGTGGATATCCTATAAAAACAGAGGTTTTTATGTAGCATTTGTAGGGCTCAGAGTCCAGTTTTTTTGTTCAGCTAAATGGCAGAGACCCTATCTGCCTCCCACCCCCCAGAAAATAAAATATACCTCTTTTCTGGTAAAATTCTGTTTCTGTTCCTACAGGTGATATTACAATGACATCACCCCAAATCATGAAACCCTCAGTAGGCAAAATAACAATTAAAAAAAAAAATAAAACTTGTTTGTTTTGCAAACCACAGCAGATATCTCCAAATCTCTTGTGAGGTCTAAGCTAGTGAGGTTTTACACTTCCAAGCCAAGCCACTGCCCCATTTACACTTCCAAGCCAAGCCACTGCCCCATTTACTTTAGTACTACCTTATTCTGACATACTAGCTGTACCCAGTCCTCAGTAGCTCTGCCACCTGATTCTGTGAAGGTGCCACAGACTGAACCAACTTACTTTTTACCATTTAGCTTCTGTCCTTCTCATCCATGATACTAAGATGACCATATGATTATTTTTAGTCACATATTTCCTAGCAGCAAATGTTTATTGTCTCAATGATACTAAAAAGCCATGAACAATTATAATTAACTGTGTTGTGCTAATTTTATTTAATAATCTGAGAAGCCACATTTTAATTTTTTTCTGGTGGCTAAAAAGGTGATATTAAAATGTTTGTAAATAACTAAGGTATATACTAATTTTTGATTGCATTAAAAATAAAAATTCATACCCAAAACACTCATTTGGACAAAATTCAATAGATCAGGGGTTTCCAACCTCTGGTCCCTGGACTGGCACCAGGCCAAAGCATGCCAGAAACTGGGCCATGCAAACAAGTGAAACCCCATCCGTGGCATGCAGGCAGCTTGCGAAAGCACGCTCCCTCTGGCCCACAGAAAAACCTCTCTCCACGGAACCAGTCCCAGGTGCCCAAAAGGTTGGGGGCCACTACAGTAAGACAACACAGTGTCTCAGTCATGATTCTTATACTTTTAAGGACAACCTTAAGTCAGAAGACTGCTGACATCATTCCATAAACACAGAAAATATGGGAAAGAAAGAATCAGACAGCAAGTAAGATAAAGGATGGAAAAAGTTTACACATTACATTTTTAGGTTAATATTACAGTGTTAATGCAACTGGAATTTTTTTAAAAAAACTTTAATTTTGGATCCTATTTTGCTTTGATGTCCTTCTAAGTTATATTACTAAAGGCTCTGGAATTCTATTGCCTTTATGTAGCCCACCCCAACATGCTTGAAGTTTACCAATTTCATCTTGAAACTAAACAGCTAATTTGAAGCCTTTGTTTTATTCATTATCTTTATAGGTGGCAAGACTAAGAGGTTGGCTGAACAAAGACCAGACAATGACTGCCAAGTGCATATGGTGGCTCACAGCTTGCCGTCACCCTATTCTACTGCACCAACACAGCAGACTATTAAAGAGGAGCGCTGCTCATGCACTTTTGTCAGCAAGTTAAGTTACGCTTGGCAAAGGCTGAAAAACTGGAAAACATTAAGCTCTGTAACAGCAGCAAAGATGGAACTCATTGCTTAGAAACTGGAAATCTTGGTGGACAACAAGCCTTAGAATATTCCTGAAATATATTTTGTATTGTAACCAATCCCAAGACAAAAAATAAATTTCAAATGCTAGTTGTTTTTTAGGTCTGTTATGCATCCTAACAAGTAAAATAGATATGGACATCTGTGATCAACACTTCCCACTGAACTGCTTGTTGACTTTCTTATAGCAATTTAAGAGGGCCAGGGCTAGATTTCTGATTCAGCAAGATGATTATTCTTCAGAGGAAAAAAATTAAGCGATTGTTACTATCTTCTACTCTGCTGATCAGTAAAGAAATGCTTTGCAATGAAGTACAAGGAAGTTCAAAAATTGTGATTAAATTAGATAATTATGAATATAACCATTCATTATATTCCTGTTGCTAAAACTTTCTTCATTTTGAACGTACAATTTAGATAGAAAAAAAAGTCATTTTGCTATTGCTATTCTTAAAAAAAATTAAATCAGAAATTATATTCTCTCTAATGTATGTATCATCGGACATCATGAATTATTAGATCTTTTGACTCGGTTTACCATATAACATATGGTCTTTTGCTATTTCCCCCCACATTTAACAATTCAGAAAAAGGCAATAATTAATGATATAGTCCCACATGGCATCAATGAGAAGAGAATATTCTGAATTATTCTATAATTGCCACATGATATTCAAGAAAGTAATGAGATGGTGTGGTTGACATTATTTTTATCTGCTTTAAGGAAGGCCTGTATAAATAAATGTAATATAATCATAACAAAAAGAGGTAACTTTCCTGGGAAATTTTGTTTTCTGGCTTCAACCCTAACCTAGTACAAGATTAAAGATAAGAAAGCATAAGAAAATGTAAAGTAAGCTAATTTTGTGAGAGATGTGTTCTTTATTCTTATCTCAGTAATCAATAGGCGGGCAATACTTAAATTACTACTTCCAAAGTGACCTAAAGAGGAACAGACTTTTGAGAAAAGTCATTTGTTTTACCTTGTAATGAACACAACAAATCTGCCTAGCCTGTGACCACCTAAACAACCATTGTACACAGTTCTCTCATGAAATTCAGTCACACCTCTCCAAAACATCCCTTCATAGTTACAATGAAAACTCTGAACGTAAGGCAAATTGTTGCATTAAATTCATCTGCTAGAATCAGAGGCAATGGATGTATTAAAAGCCTTTCAAGATTATTAAAAATGCCTCTTGTCTCAAGCAATAATCTTGCCAATGGAAGCATTGGGGTTTTATTTCCTGAGGATGGGAAAAGTAGAGGCTTGCATTTGTCAGCACTATTAATAAACCATACAGATGCAGCACTTTTTGAAAAATCTATCTGCATGTGAAAGCAAGGAACCATATATACACAGAGAGCACTTCTTTATGCTTTCAAATCCTTAATCCTGTCTGGAACTGTCAGTGGGGGTTAATGGTAGCTTTGGATAAGAGAATTCCAATCTGGTTGGCAGATGGATAGGTTGGTTATAGCTGCATAACTATGTCTTGCCTACAGGCACAATTCAGAACACTGTTAAAGCAATATAAAATCACTGTCAAGCTGAACCATTTGGATCAGTAGCAAGGAGAAATAATAATAAAAGGAGTTCATTTCTGGGCCTTGTGTATTCACGCTAGTATGCAGAAACTGATTAATTGTCATCATGTGCTGGTCGGCTGCACCTCAGATTCCTACTTCTGGAGTAGATTTTGCATGCTAATATAATCATTTCCCCTCTTGAGACATTAGCAAATAATCAAATGAAAAACTGGATCATAATTTACTGAGATTCAGGCAATTTTCTATGCAAATTTGACTTGTTATTGCTGCTGCCTCGTTAATCTGAATGCCTTTGACAAACTCCTTTGATTTATGAACTCATGACAACTCCAATGTGTATATATTTTGCTAGATTGACATTATCATTAAGAGTGGGTGGACTGAGCTCATATGAATGGCTGATTTTATTCGCTGGTGTCGGCTGCTCAACAGCTGAGCATCTCCTTTGCACAAAGCCCCCAAGCACAAGGCTCTTCCCATCTACCCATCCATTCATCATCTCGATGTTAATTGGCCCAGGCTTTAAGCAAATTTTCAACACGATTTAAAGGCATGATGACACTGATTACTGACCCTCTGCCATACGGTGTCTATTGATTAACCTGACAGAGAGAGAGGATGAGCTTGAGGGGAAGTAAGTGTATGGGGATTTACAGAGAGAGGAGGGAGGGAGCGAGGGAGCGAGGGAGAGAGAGAGAACATACATACATACATACAGTGTATATGTGTATGTGTGTGTATACACATATATACACACATACACCTATATATATATATTCATACATAATACATACATACATACATACATACATACATACATACATATACTATATATGTACTTGTGTGTGTGTGTATACACATTTTATTTGCATTGTGTATGTGTATGCATGTGACTGATAGTTACATGCATATACATACACAATGCAGATAAAATGTTTATCATTAGTCATTATCTCATGAACCAGAATTTATTGGTCTTTAAAGCCTTTAAGGACTGCACACACTAATTAAAATGAAGGCTGCTTTGAGAGAATAAAGCCAGTTACAACTATCATGTCAAATATCATATCAGACTATGGAAGCAGGCAAAGCTAAATGATAGAATTAACTGTGTCTAGTCATCATGAACACTATTGGTATACAGAAGTAAAAATTAGCAGCAGCACAATCAGATCACAATTAATTCCTTAAGTAAATCAAGAACAATTAAAGAGATTGAATACAACATTCCAGACACTTTGATAGACTCACATTTGGTCTTTCAATACAGAAGAGGCTTTGGGGGAAAGAATCCAAGTTGAATTTCACCATCTTATGGGACAGCATAACTTAAGTAAGGATTAGAAAATTAATTTGAATTACCTTGTGACTCTGTCCACAGCACACATTTAAAACAAAGGGGAAATAAATACTAGTCTAATAGTTGCAGAAGAGTAAAGCTCCTACAGTCTTTGTAAATGATAGATTGAAGCAAGAATCTTGTTACTGTAAAGCAGGGGTGTCAAACTCGTGACGACACATTGTTGTCATGTGACATATTGCAACTTCCCCCCCATCGCTAACACCGGGGTGGGTTCGGGGTGGCCAGCGCATGACGCATCTGGCCATAATTTTGATACCCCGCTATAAAGGGACCATCAACCTCTGTTTCTTATGTGAGCTTTAGTAGTTTATAAATTTCAAAAAATATTGACCTGAAAAACCGATAGATGTGTGATACATCTTTAAAAACAAATCTCTTCAATATCCAAATGTCTCCTATCCCAAGAAGATAAATTAAGTATGATGAGGACATAATCTCTCCAATGCTTGAAATTTCCAAAGAATAAGAAAGCAGATAAAGATCTACAAACCATAAACTAATACAAGTTATAGAAAATAGTTGGAACAGGGGATTTCTTCAGTGAGAACATGTAAACAAACTATGTAATACATTACCATAAAGTGTGAATTGTGAATTATAAAATCAAGGAGAGTGGGACGGGCAGGAGAAAATGGGGAAAGTATTTTTCTCTGAAGCATTTCTTTTGCTTTAAGAACTGAATAAATGTTAATATACTGCCTAATGTATCTCTAAGTGGTCAGAGATAAACATAGAATATTGGTTGAAAAGAGTCACTAGATTACAGATCCTCGCTTGTATAGACCAGCAAGAAGATGTTTGGAGCAAGACTGAACTTCAGCTGCACTTGTGCCATACAAACCAAAATGTACCAAATGTGTCCTCATAATTAGCAGGAAATGCTGACCTTGGCAAAGGCATATCTAAGGCTGCTCATCTAGTCTGTACCTTCTCTATATTACTAAAAAGTGTTATACAAAAGTTTAATTGCCCAAAGTCATGATAATGAAAGTCAATTATCTGTCACCCTACCAGCTGAAAACCATGGCATATGAAAGACCGCAGCTTGGAATGTAAGAAAAGTAAATTAATTGATCAATGGAAAAAATGAAAGAACAAACTGTATATAATAACTGAAAAACTAAGAAAGAAGAAACATAGAATTGAAGAAAACACATAGAAAACTGAAGGTGTAGGTATAGTTATAAAAGACTAATTTATGATAAAATAGAAATTATCATTTAATTAATACCAGGATATATGAATGTAAGACTCTATAGGCTGGTAATACAGGTGTCGTCTTACAACTATTCATTCAGTAATCATTAAAAGTTAACATTGTACTGGAAAAAGTGACTTATGACCGTTTTTCACATGTACGACTGTTGCAGCATCCCTATGACTTCGTTTTTTCTTTGAAGACGTTTTGCTTCTCATCCAAGAAGCTTCTTCAGCTGAAGACAACCATGACCTGGATGACTGAAAATCTCCATAGACAAAATGATTTTATTTACATAAGTAAATAAGAGCCATAGAATATAATTTCAGTGACTTTTATTTACATAAGTAAATAACAGTCTTCGAATATAATTTTCCACAATTAAGCAAAGAACATTTGCTTTCTCTAATCAGGACATTTAATTATTTTTGTTTATTCAGACAACTGTACTAGAGCTGTTTCATAATATTTCTTAATAAGCGGTTAGATTACATCTATAAAAACTTAAAGGACATTAAGGCTTATCAGCTTCCAAAATGAAATATCCTTTTAAAATCCTCTTCATCTTCCATTTGCTTTCTAGCTTTTTACTTTTTTCGCCGAAGGGTATATATATTCTATTTACCAGTACTTAAAATTTAAAATCACATGCTAGGAAAAACAAAACGCAAAAAAAAAAAAAAAAAAAACTGTTTAATTTTACTATTGTAAACTACTATTTTTGGTAAAAGTGCAAATACCTAAATCCCACTGTGCAGCTTACTTTAAACTTGGAACATTAGTAATACAACAATGTAGCAAATCAACTGGAACTAAGTTTTTGTTCATTTGAAATTCTTTTCAAATTCTTTTGCATTACAAATCAGTATTTTTAAAATGCTATATCCTAGCACATAGAAGAATAACATTTAACAATGGAATGCAATAGAATTCAAGACTTTTTCTGAGTATTGGCAGAGACATATACAGTAGGTTGTTTTTCTTGTATAGCAGAAAGCAGAGTTAAACATCTATGGTACAATGCCAAGAGACATTCAAAAACATTTTTCTAGAATTAACAAGAAGCAATAAGATTCAAGAGGCCTGAGGAAACTTAACAAAAACTTTGTATTAACATTCTGTAGTCACAAGTTCATAGTCTCTTCTTAGTATCTATTATGGCTTCATCTGCAGGAGAACAGCAGGTACTCAATTAATGTTTTCTAAGATTTGCTAGTTTCATTGCACCTTTTGTGTCATGTTCACAAAGACTAGTTAACTTTGATATCTATTATATGACCTTAGATCTGATTATCCCTTAAAATAACTGAATCCTCATTTCCACCTCTATTTATAAAATATATAATCATAGTTCACAGATAATGGTAGTCCATATGATGGCTTATGTCTAGCCTAATACAGTACACAAATCATTTCACTGTGATTTATAAAACAAAATGGACATATTTGCACATCATGCTATGAAAAAACATGCCTTATATCTTATGATTGTCCTATTTTTGAATTCTCATGACCACTGAACAAATGCCAAATGGTCTATGTAGTTCTTAATATGTACCTCATGTCCCAATATTGCTCCTCACACATGTAAGAACATCTTTAGAAGTAAGAACAAAACTAAATAGGCACCAATAGGTTTGAAATGGGCGTCATTGTAGAACTTAGAAATGTCTAAACCTCGTGATTCTAGATTTCAATTTTTTCCTAATCAATATCATGCCAGACTAATCTTATTATATTCTTTGACAAAGTGACAAAATTAGTGGACCAGGAATACTGTCGATATAATTTACTTGGACTTTAGTAAGGCATTTGATAAGGTAGACCATAACCTACTCTGTTCTAGGCCCAGTACTCTTCAACATCTTCATCAATGACTTGGACGAGGGATAGATGGGGAACTCATCAAATTTGCAGATGACATCAAGCTGGCAGGAATAGCCAACAGTCTAGAAGATAGGCTTAAGAATCAGAAGGATCTTGATAGAGTTGAACATTGGGCGCTATCGAACAAAATGAAATTCAACAGTGAAAAAAGCAAGGTTCTACATTTAGGGAAGAAAAAAAAAATGCACAGGTACCGTATATGCGGTACCTTGCTCAATAGTAGTAACTGTGAGAGGGATCTCGGAGTCCTAATGGACAACCATTTAAATATGAACCAGCAGTGTACAGCAGCTGCCAAAAAAGCCAACACAGTTTTAGGCTGCATAAACAGAGTGATAGAATCAAGATCACGTGAAGTGTTAATACCACTTTATAATGCCTTGGTAAGGCCACACTTGGAATACTGCTTTCAGTTTTGGTCACCATGATGTAAAAAGATGTGGAGATGATGATGATTAGGGGACTGGAGGCTAAAACATATGAAGAACGGTTGCAAGAACTGGGTATGTCTAGTTTAATGAAAAGAAGGACTAGGGGAGACATGATAGCAGTGTTCCAATATCTCAGGGGCTGCCACAAAGAAGAGGGAGTCAAGCTGTTCTCCAAACCACCTGAGGGCAGGACAAGAAACAATTGGTGGAAACTAATCAAGGAGAGAAGCAACCTAGAACTAAGGAGAAATTTCCTGATAGTTAGAACAATTAATCAGTGGAACAACTTGCCTCCAGAAGTTGTGAATGCTCCAACACTGGAAGTTTTTAAGAAGATGTTGAATAACCATTTGTCTGAAGTGGTGTAGGGTTTCCTTCCTAAGCAGGGGTTTGGACTAGAAGACCTCCAGGGTCCCTTCCAACTCTGTTATTCTATTCTACTATTACTCCCTTGCACAGCTCCAATTTTCTTATAAATTACTTGGAGAAGAGAGGGGCTTTTCTTTCAGAGTACCATATTGCAAGTTCCTTTAGAATGGTTTCTGGCTATCCCACTATTTCAATTCTATTTTCTATGAAACAGTTGAATCACAAAGGAAGCTGATCTGAAATGTTGTCCTGAACAGCAAGATGATACAACCAAATTTGATCTATACCTCCCATTTTTCTTTTCAATTTGAGATCCTCTAAATAGTGAGATAGACTTGCAGGCATCTGAGCCATATTCCCATTCACTTCTTTTCCTATTAAGCAAGATTATCTTTTTCCTAAGTAAAAGGAATGTTGTGCTTACCTGAACATTCTTTCTATGTGTGCTACATGAGAGTCCAAGCAGTGGGTTTAATCTCATCTGATTGGCCAGAGACTGAGTTAAAACTTGCATAAACATGCCTCCTTCTTTCTGCGAGCTCAAGTTTGTTAATGAAGTCTGGATCTGGAGAGAATGAAACCTGCAATGAGAAAAACCACAATCTGTCCCAGACCCTGGACCCTCATGAAAAATGGGAGGGTTTGGACTCACGAGCGCACATAGAAAGAATGTTCAGGTAAGCACAATGTTCCTTCTCCTGTGTGCTGCTTAGAGAGTCCAAGCAGTGTGATATACCCAAGCTAAGTATCTCTGGGCTGGAAAATGGAAACGTCCAGGTCCCTTCAGTTGGAAGAACTTGCTATAGTACTCGCCACCCAAAGGATGCCCCGGCCGAGGCAAACCTGTCAATCTTGTAATTATGGATGAAGGGTAAGGGGGAAGTCCAGGTAGCCACCCGACAAATCTCAAGGATTGAAGCCTGAGTGGCGCAGGCTGCTGACATGGCCGTGTTTCATGTTGAGTGAGTCGTGATGTGAGACGGCCGAGGCCTGGCCTTCTGATCATAAGCCAGGGAGATACAAGCCTTGAGTCAATGGCTGGTTGTGGAAGGGGACACCTTCGTGCCCAAGAAGCTAGGTTGGAAGGAGACAAATAACAATTCTGTACATTGAATAGAGACCGTTCGGTCAATGTACTTGCAGAGAACCCTGCGTACATCAAGGGAGTGCCACCGTAGTTCCTTGAAATGTCTGGGTCATGGACAAAAGTCAGGTAGAATGACCTCCTGGGCCCTATGGAACCAGGAGCTGATGGGATGATGACATGATCAATATGTCGTCTAGATAGCACAATAGGCAAATGGGCTGTGCCCGCAGGTGGGCAGCCACCACATTGAGAAGTTTCGCGAAAAGGAGAACAGTGGGGTCTAGAGGGTCCAAAGATCCCTCTTGTTGCCCAATAAGTGTCCCCATGTTGGCCATAGTCTTGGCCTTGTACAATAAAGAGTGAAAAAGGTATGATGGAACAGACCCATGGTAGCTGGTTTGTCGAGAGTAACTCTTTCATTGTCTGAGAGATTGTAGTCAGTCATCTCTTCCTCGCAGACATATGACATATCGGAATGTTGTGAAGGCGAAGGAGAAGGAAGCTCCAACATGCCCTCTCTGCCTACATGACCCAAGGGTGGAATGGGTCGGAAAGGGGGCTCAGCCGCTTGTAATGGGCCTAAAATGCCCCGTTGAATGAGGGCAGCATCGATGCTTCTGGAAATACCATATCACACATTTCCTGTGACAGAGAGGGGCCCATGCCTTCCTCTGGGAGGAGCCCCGCCGTGGTAGGCATAAACATGGCCAAAGCATGGGAAGACCTGCAGGGATGGAGAGATCCTGATTCTGGCAGGTAGGATCCAGGTTCAATTCCTGCCAATCCTGCATGTCAGCAGATGCAGCCAAACTGCTCCGATTGTGTGTCCTGGACCAAGGGTCCCTTGTCCAAGGAGTCAATTGATTTCCTGCTGCACTCAGGAATTGTAGAACTCTCAGCCTGTTCTGCCCTCTTTTGGGCTTTGTCAAATTATTTCTCCAAGGCATGTTGGCGCCTTTGAGCATCCTTCGCCAAGGTAGCAGAGGAAGAGGCTGACACAGATGGTTGAGGCCTAGACTGTATGTCCCTGGAACGAGATCTCTCTGTTTTGCTACATGAGTCTTCAGATACACGATGCCTGAGAGAAGAGGAGGCCGAGGTGAGAGAGTGAGAGCCGCCATTTTGAATCACACAAATAGTCCCTCAGAGAAATCAAATTTGAGTATGAAGGTGACCCAACATAACCAACAGTCTGTGTTGTGGCCCAGTAGATTGAAGGTGGCTGGAAAGCCCAATACGCAGAAGCCGGCACTATGGTCCAAAAGCATAATTAAAGGGCAAGCACTGTTAAATCTGTGGAGCACAAACAAAATGGAGGGAAGCTGACACAACAGTTCCAAGTGCCCAATTCGCCACAGTTAAGCCAGGAAACTAGGAATCTGACACCACGGATCCTGTCCCAAATACAAATTGCGCAGGGCCGACACCATGGCTCTTCATGCGCCAAGCCGCTGCTGGCAAGAATAAACTCCTGACAGGGGGAATAAATACCACCTCTTGTTGCACATTAGATCTTCTTATGGCAAGACTGCAGCCCTTGAGGAGAAGAAGTGCTAAGCCGACACCACGGCTCCACACGTGCCAAATGCTGCCGCCAGAGTCACTGCCAGTAAAAAGAAAGGGTGTAGAGCTGACACTATGGCTTTTAAAATGCCAGGCCGGCTGCAAAATTCAAATCCGTCACAACCACACAGGGCCAACACCACGGCCCTTCGAGCACCAAAAACCTGCCAGGAAGTGTATTGGGGAAGAATTAAGTGGCATTGGGCCGACGCCATAGTTCTCTGCGTGCCAAAACTTTGAGGAAACAGAGTACGAGAGACCACTGATAGAGTACAATGAACACAGAGCCGACACCACGGCTCATAGCATGCCAATCCAGCCGCAAAAACTCATGAAGAGCTGGTTCCTTGAATCCAAACATCGTGCAGGCCTTTGCCTGTGAAGAGCCACTGCTCGAATTCCCATGGCTCAGTTGATCAGTGCAAGGCCGGGGGAGCGCCCCAGAGCCACAGTCTCTCAACAAACCAAGAACAGTTGATAGAAATCCAAACTCTTAAAATGCAGTTAGAAATTCCAAGCAGTGGAGCTAAGAAAAGAACAAGTCTCTCTTGGCCGACTGAGTTAACAAACTGAAGCTGCAGGAGGAGGAGGTGTCTTTATGCAAATTTTAAATCAGTCTCTGGCCAATCAGACGAGATTAAACCCACTGCTTGGACTTTCTAAGCAGTGCACAGGAGAAGTTACAGATTTCAAGTCATTATCAGCCATCACTGAATTACTAAAGATACGTTTGTTACTTACTGGCATCACTATCAGTAAGCATACAGTAACTATATAGAGACTACTATTATACAAGTATAACCCCTTCATGGATTACTGCCTTGTTGTGGTGAAGGGGCTTGCATAGCTCAATGAAGCTATGAGCTATGCCGTGCAGGGCCACCCAAGATGGACAGGTCATAGCACAGAGTTCTGACAAAATATGATCCACTGGAGAAGGAAATGGCAACCCACTCCAGTATCTTTGCCATGAAAACCCCATGGACAGTATCAAAAGGCAAAAAGATATGACACTAGAAGATGAGCCCCTCAGGTCGGAAAGCGTCCAATATGCTACTGGGGAAGAGCAAAGGGCTAGTACTAGTAGTGCCAGAAAGTGTGAAGTGACTGGGCCAAGGCCAAAAGGACACTCAGCTGCAGATGCATCTGGTGGTGAAAGGAAAGTCAGATGCTGTAAAGATTCTTTCTCCATAGGAACCTGGAATGTAAGATCCATGAATCAAGGCAAGCTGGACGTGGTCAAACAAGAAACGACAAGACTAAACATTGACATCTTAGGAATCAGCGAACTAAAATGGACATGAATGGGTAAATTTAATTCAGATGATCATCAGGTATACTACTGCGGGCAAGAATCCCTCAGAAGAAATGGAGTAGCCTTCATAATCAATAAGAGTAGGAAAAGCAATACTGGGATACAATCCCCAAAATGACAGAATGATCTCAGTTTGAATCCAAAGCAAACCATTCAACATCACAGTAATCCAAGTCTATGCCCCAACCACTGGTGCTGAAGAAGATGAAATTGACCGGTTCTATGAAGCCCTACAGCACCTTATAGAATTAACACCAAAAAATAATGTCCTTATCATTATGGGGGATTGGAATGCTAAAGTAGGAAGCCAAAAGATAACCAGAATAACAGCAAGTTTGGCCTTGGAGAAATGAAGCAGGGCACAGGCTGATAGAATTCTGTCAAGATAATACTATGGTCATAGCAAACACTCTAACAACCCAAGAGACGACTCTACACATGGACATCACCAGACGGTCAACACAGAAATCAGATTGACTATGTGCTATCTGCAGCCAAAGATGGAAAAACTCTATATAGTCAGTAAAAATAAGACCAGGAGCTGACTGTGGCTCAGATCATGAGCTTCTCGTTGCAAAATTTAGACTTAAATTGAAGAAAGTAGGGAAAAGCACTAGGCCACTCAGGTATGAACTAAATCATATCCCTGATGAATATACAGTAGAGGTGACAAATAGATTTAAGGAATCATGGCGCTCCCATGTAACACCGCTCCTGCGCGAGCTGCACTGGCTCCCGGTGGTCTTCCGGGTGCGCTTCAAGGTGTTGGTTATCACCTTTAAAGCGCTCCATGGCATAGGGCCTAGCTATCTCCGAGACCGCCTGCTGCTACCGACGACCTCCCATCGACCCGTGCGCTCCCACAGAGAGGGCCTCCTCAGGGTGCCATCAGCCAAACAATGTAGGCTGGTGGCCCCCAGGGGGAGGGCCTTCTCTGTGGGGGTTCCCACCCTCTGGAATCAGTTGCCCCCGGAGATAAGAAGAATCCAGGACTTCAATGCCTTCCGTCGTTCCCTGAAAACCCATCTTTTTCAGCAAGCCGGGTTGGCTTAAGAAGAAATTTTTAAATTCTTTTAATTAGTCTGTGATTCTTAACTTTCAGGCCAAAATTTATATATATTTTTAAATGTTTTAATATTTGTATTCTATGTTTTTTTTATCTTGGCTGTACACCGCCCTGAGTCCTCAGGGAGAAGGGCGGTATATAAATTGGAAATTAAATTAAATTAAATTAAATTAGATCTGATAGATAGAGTGCCTGAAGAACTATGGACAGAGATTTGCAACTTTGTCCAAGAGGTAGCAACTAAAACCATCCCAAAGAAAAAGAAAGGCAAGAAAACAAAATGGTTGTCTGAGGAAGCTTTGCAAATAGTTGAGGAAAGAAGGGAAGCGAAAGGGAAGCGAGAAAGATACACCCAGTTGAATGCAGAATTCCAAATAATAGCTAGAAGAGATAAGAATGCATTCTGAAATGAACAGTGCAAAGAAATAGAAGAAAACAATAGAATAGGGAGGACCAGAGATCTCTTCAAAAAAATTGGAGATATGAAGGAAATGTTTCATGCAAAGATGGGCATGATAAAGGACCAAAATGGCAAAATTAAGAAGAGGTGGCAAAATTACACTGAACTACTATACAAGAATGAGCTTAACATCACTGATAATCACGATGGGGTGGTCACTGACCTTGAGCCAGACATCCTAGAATGTGAAGTCAAATGGGCCTTAGGAAATCTGAGCAACAGATGGAGGAGACAGTATTCCAGCTGAGCTATTCAAAATCTTAAAAGACGATGCAGTAAAAGTGCTACACTCAATTTGCCAGCAAATTTGGAAAACCCAACAGTGGCCACAGGATTGGAAAAGGTCAGTTTACATTCCAATTCCAAAGAACGGCAATGCCAAAGAATGCTCAAACTATCGCACCATTGCACTCATTTCACATGCTAGTAAGGTTATGCTTAAAATCCTATAAGCTAGGCTCCAGCAGTATGTGGATCAAGAACTACCAGAAGTACAGGCAGGATTCCAAAGAGGCAGAGGAACTAAGATCAAATTGCCAACATACGCTGGATCATGGAGAAAGCTAGGGAGTTCCAGAAAAACATCTACTTCTGCTTCATTGACTATGCTAAAGCCTTTGATTGTGTGGATCACAACAAATTGTGGCAAGTTCTTAAAGAGATGGGAGTACCAGACCATCTTATTTGTCTCTTGAGAAAGCTATATTTAGGTCAAGAAGAAACAGTGAGAACTGGACACGGAACCACTGATTGGTTCAAAATTGGGAAAGGAGTCCGGCAAGGCTGTATACTGTCGCACTGCCTATTTAACATATATAGAACATATAATGAGAAAGGCGGGGCTAGATGAATCAAAAGTTGGAATTAAGATTGCCGGGAGAAATATCAACAACCTCAGATATGCAGATGATACCACTCTAATGGCAGAAAGTGAAAAGGAACTTAAGAGTCTCTTGATGCAGGTGAAGGAGAGTGCAAAAGTTGGCTTGAAACTCAACATTAAGAAAACTAAGATCATGGCATCCGGCCCTCTAAATTCCTGGCAAATAGATGGGGAAGAAATGGAGGTAGAGACAGATTTTATTTTCCTGCGCTCCAAGATCACTGCAGCCAAGAAATTAAAAGACGCTTGCTCCTGGGGAGGAGAGTTATGGCAAAGTTAGACAGCATACTAAAAAGCAGAGACATCACCCTGCCAACAAAAGTGCTTATAATCAAGGCTATGGTTTTTCCAGTTGCAATGTATGGCTGTGAAAGTTGGGACCATAAGAAAGGCTGAGCGCCGAAGAATTGAGGCCTTTGAACTATGGTGCTGGAGAAGACTCCTGTGAGTCCCTTGGACTGCAAGGCGATCAAACAGTTAGTCCTAGAGGAGATCAACCTTCACTGCTCTTTAGAAGGTTAGATCCTGAAGATGAAACTCAAATACTTTGGCCACCTAATGAGAAGGAAGGACTCACTGGAGAAGAGCCTACTGCTGGGAAAGTTTGAGGGCAAAAGAAGAAGGGGACGACAGAGATTGAGGTGGCTGGATGGAGTCACTGAAGCAATTAGGCGTGAGCTTAAATAGACTCCAGAGGATGGTAGAGGACAGGAAGGCCTGGAGGAAAGTTGTCCATGGGCTCGCGATGGGTCGGACATGACTTCGCAACTAACAACAACAATTATACAGGTAGTTCTCAACTTACATACATTCATTTAGTGACTGTTCAAAGTTACAACAGCATTAAAAAAGTAACTTATGACCAGTCTTGACACTTACGACCATTGCAGCCATCCCCATGGGCACACAATCAAAATTCGGGCACTTGACAAGTGGCAAATATTTATGACAGTTGCACTGTCTTGGAGTCAGGTGATCACCATTTGTAACTTTCCCAGCTGGTTTCCAACAAGCAAAGTCAATGGGGAAAGCCAGATTTGTTTAAGTACTGCACAATTCACTTAACAACTGCAGTGATTTGCTTAATGACTGTGGCAAAAGAAGTTGTTAAATGCGGCCTAACTGTCTTTCTTAACAAAAGAAATTTTGGACTCAGTTGTGATCATAACTTGAGGACTACCTGTAGACAATGCACTACTGTTCAGCTACAAAACAGAACTCTTACTGAATTCACAAGAGTATCTATTAAGACAAGATTTCATTTAAATCCATCAAAAACCAAAGGAATGTAAAATATGGAGACAAATGCTTAGAACATAAGTATTGAAAAGGTACTATTAAAATACTATAACTAGGAAGTAAGAAAACTCATTAATAACTTACAGTCATTCTTGTAACAACTATTCAAAGTTATGACAACACTGAAAAAAAAATAACTTATAGCTGGTCCTCATACTTACAACCATTTTCTGTGTCCCTGTGGTCATCATGATCAAAATTCAGGCACTTGGCAACTGGCATGTATTTATGGTGGGATCATTTGATCACAATTTGCCACCTTCCCCGGGGACTTCTGACAAGCAAAGTGAATGGGGGAAGCTGGATTCACTTAATGACTGTGGTGATTGTCAGACCTTCCAGGTAAATCAGATAAGAAACACGACTATATGAGCTAAATCTACTTTATTGTAAGGCTACATTAACATAATCTTACAAGTCAGAATTTACACAATGTCCTAATGCTTCTTTGAACTGTTTGATCCATTAAAGCAGGTCCTTTCTAAGTTTCTTTCTCTTACTGTTAAGCCACGAAAGGGGGGGAGGTGTTCTTACAGTGGTGAAATCTAAAATTTGTTACTACCGGTTCTGTGGGCGTGGCTTGGTGGTGGGGGGTAATGTGACTGGGTGGGGGTGACCAATTTTTTTTTAACTTTTAAAACCATTTTTAAAAAATGATAAAAAAAATGTTTTCAAAAGGCTCTGACGATCCCAGCTGAGTTGCCTGATCGGCAGAGGCTTTTTTTCTTTTAAATACCTCTGACGATCAGGCAACTCAGCTTGGATCGTCAGAGGCTTTTAAAAGAAAAAAAGGGTTTGGAGCGATGGAAGCGGCCGAAGAGGTTGTAGAAAAAATGTTTTTAAAAGTAAAAAAAAAGCCTCTAATGATTGTGCAGCTCAGCTGGGTATCGGGGGGGGGGGCAGGGATTTTTGCTACCGGTTCTCCGAACCACCCGCCTCCATCGCTACCGGATCAGGCGATCCGGTCCGAACCGGGAGCATTTCACCCCTGGGTTCTTGCCTCTCGTCTGATGCTAGGCAGCATTTCTTCCCTCTTTCCTCAAGGTCATTCCCACATTTCATTACATTGATTCGCTTAACAACCGTGGTAAAGAAAGGTCTTAATCAGGCATGACTCACTTAATGACAGTGTTGCCTAACAATGGAAGTTCCAGTCCTCATTTTATTTATAAATTGAGGACGACCTGTATTGCTGCACTAACACAACTGCCTGATCGTTGGTCTTACACCTACCTATCAAAATTACTGACCACTAATAAACTATACCTGAGTATGAACAAAGATTACCACTACAGTGCATATAGGAATACACCAGTACACACATGTAGTGCCATATGAATGATTCTAAAAAAAATTCAGTTCGAGAAAAGAATAATTATGGTAATATTATATTGAGAATGGCACAAGATCCCATGTCAATCAAATAATGGTGGCTATCCCAACCACTTACTATCATCATTTTACAAATATAAACTTTGAATAACAGAACTCTCATTTTGGAATCTTCAAGAGCTTGAATAGCAAACAGAGTTTCCTCATTAGCAATTATAGGAATAAAAGTTTTTCTATGAATCCTTCAAAGAACTGCAGTCAAGGAAGTAGAACATCTATCAGAAAGAAAACAACTTTAACCCATGGTGTATTAAAAGCCCCTATTCACTCCGTCTTGCTTGGACCTGAATGGCCTACTAAATTTACAACATATCTTCTTTTAGTTAACTTCTGAGCAGGGAAGGGACCCAGAAAAAAGCAAAATGTACTTAAATGCTGGGCTCCCCCCCCCTTTTGGGCTGAATGCCTTTCATCCAATAAGACATTCAAAGCAGTGACCCAGCAAATAGATTGAAAAAGCAATCTTCCATCTGAGTGCCACATTATCCTTCCTATTCAGTATTCTCTATGAGTGATCTCAATCAAGTGGATGTGTGTGTAAGAGACAGCGCAGCCCATTGCTGGGTTAATTAAACATTTGACTTTAACACCATCCCATCATTAAGCAAATAAAAACAGATAACTCAAATCACACTTCATATACAAAATACACAACACACATCAAAAATTTAGAGAACCACTAACCCCCTTGAGAAGTTTTGTCAGGAAAATAATCAGTTTAAATCCTGGCTGGTTTATCAATTATTCCATTGATTAAAATGGGGCAATTATGCAAGAGACTAGATTGCCACATGGGATCAACATCAAAGAAAGGCTAAAATAGTTTGGAAACATGAAGAGACCAATATGAGCTATTATAACTCACTTGAAATACACAAATGGGAAAATGTATGTTTTGCTTGTTTTGACATACTAGAAAAATTGCGTAGAACACAATTACTTATTTATTTTTGAATGCATATCATGGAAGCCAGGCATGTGTCTCTACATTTTCATAAACAGTATTATATTTTACTGACAATGATTAAACAATTGAATAAGGATGCACATTTTTACATAATTATTTATTTATTGAACTAATGTATACAACTTCCATGAATAAGAAATTATGGCCACAGACATTTCTTCATCATCTATATAACTTATAATTTGAAGACTAAGGCATCTATGAAAATTTGGGAATAACAATATTTATTTTATTCTCTGAATTCTCTTATCTTGGAATGATTATTTCTAGGAAAATATTGTTTGTTAAAAATTTCTACTTCAAACTTTTAAACTCAAATTAAATATTGAAATAAATAGGTGGATAAAAATGTCCATGAGTTTATGGGGTACAATAAGTATTGTTAAAGAATAAACATTATATTGATATATTGTATATCCCAAGAAGTGCTTTTATGTAAATTTATCTTAGATACATAATCATCAAGAAAACTTTTGAAGATACATAGATCCCAAGGAATTATCTAAACTGCAACTTCCATATGAAAATTGGGTGATGGATTTTTTTTAAAACTTTTTTTTTATGTTCAACTTTATCACTTTCACTCTCCTTTTCCTTTTGAATCCAAACAAATTTACTTCAGAAGACACTATGGCACAACTAGAAAATTATTACCTGATCTCTTTTATACCAAAGACCTGGTTCTTCTTTTAGTCAGAATTCAGTTGTTGTTGTTTTCAGCATTTAAGGATACAAGGCATATTTGAAAAATGTGGAATTGGACCTATAGGTTTGATACCTGTTCGTATGAACAAGTGGCACTTTGAAATTATTCTAATTTAATGTTTACATGTAACTCGTTTTCTGTGGTTGCTGTTGAATATTTGGACAGAAAATGGTATTACAACTCTTGTCCGACTTATACATAGTCCTTGATTTATGACCATTCTTTTTTTTTTTTTAATTTGATTTATATGCCGCCCTTCTCCGGAGACTCAGGGCGGCTTACAATGCATTAAGCAATAGCCTTCATCCTTTTGTATATTTATACAAAGTCAGCTTATTGCCCCCACAAACTGGGTCCTCATTTCACCTACCTTAGAAAGGATGGAAGGCTGAGTCAACCTTGAGCCTTGGAGAGATTCGAACCAGCAGTAAATTGCAGGCAGCTTTGTTAATAACAGGGTGCTTAGACCACTGTACTATCAAGGCTCTCACAGAGTGGGCCTCCTTAGGGTGCCGTCGGCCAAAAAATGTCGGTTGACGGCCCCCAGGAGGGGAGCGTTCTCTGTGGGAGCCCCAACCCTCTGGAATGGATTGCCCACCGAGCTCAGGACAGCCCCCGACCTCCTTTCCTTCCGTTGCAAGCTGAAGACATGGCTCTTCCGTCAACTCAACTGATCCGTTTGGGTGTACACTGTTATAATTTTAAACTGTTTTAATTGGGCTGTTGATTTTAATTTTATTTTATTGTGATTTGTATTGGAAATTGTCATTTTGTAAGCCGCCTTGAGTCCCTCGGGAGAAAGGCGGCATATAAATCGCAATAATAAATAAACAAACAAACAAACAAACAAAGCAGTATATTGATTAGTAATTTGCAAGAAATTTGCCATAGAGTTGGAATATTCTATTTTAAAACGTGGATAATTTTGTATTTTGGAGAATATTCATTATGTTCCTACAGATAAGACCAACTCATCAAAATATTATCTTTATACTTTCTGGCCACCTAAAAGGATGTTTCAGAAGGCCTAGATCAGTGATGGCGAACCTATGGCATGCATGCGAAATGTAGCACGCAGCGCCCTCTCTGATGGCTGGCGAGTCATTGCCCCAGTTCAGCTCTGCTGCGCATGCGCACGCACCTCCCACCAGCCAGCTGGTCTTTGGGTCTCTGCCGTGCATGCACGGGGGCAGAGCACGTATGGGGGCCCGTGTGCACATGTGTGTGGGGTGGGGCGCATGCAGGGCCACGCATGTGCATGCACAGGGGGTAGGGCACATGCAGGGGCCCGCACGCGCATTGCATTTTGGGGCTTCGTGCATGAATACTTTGGGCACTCAGTACAGAAAAGTTAGTCATCACTGGCCTAGATGTCAACCTTTTTATAGCAGAGATGTAATATTAAAAAATTTTGTGTTCTCACCTAACTTTTTTGAGATTTACTGTGGGGAATTAACATTTGAAAAAATTGGAAAACGTATCATGTGAGTTAATAATTTGAAGCTATGTGCCTGCCATGCATGGATTCTAGTTAACAGCAAAAATATGAGGTGTAGCGAAGCCATCTCAAAGAATACACTAGTTTATATTGGCTTTGCTATAAGATAAAATATTTCAATCTTCATGAATCAACGCAACCATTTTTCTTGACTCCCCATATCACACAGATATGCTTGCTGACTCCTCGTTCTCATAAAATTTGGGAACACCTACGTAAGAGAATAGGTAGGCTGTGGGCTATGATAGTTGGGGGACAAACATGGTTGTTATAGAAATGGCTAGTATTTATTAGTATTTATTAATTAAAATGTCAAAGTAAAAAAAATGAGGCTGTAATTTTACTTCGTATTCTACTGCACTGAAAAAAGTTGAATGTCAATGCTTTTTTTCTTTTCTCTTTAGCCTACACTTCTTCTTCACCTTTCTTTCCCTTTCTTTCCCCATTTCTTTACTATCTTTATTTTCAGTTGTATTTTATATTATGATTGTGTGTGTATGAATGAACTCTCATTCCATATCTTATATGCACTAGTTTATTACTGCATTATTTCTTCTTCCCTTCCCCCCCCCAAATGTTCTTTATATTAACATTGCCAGAAATTTTACAGTCACTTTAAATTCAGCTAAGCAACCCCTGAATAACATAGGTCACATACATTTCAGGCAAATCTGCTTTCACCATCCCTGTTTCCCATAGAAATTTCATTTGGGATGGAGTTTTCATTATGTCAAGTTTAGTTTAAAAATTAATTTTAATGCTAAGAAAAGAAAAATCTTAGAAATAATAGCAGCTTCTGCTAGAGTAGATTCAACTAGTCTCTATAGCAGTCACATGTATACAAAATCTGATAATTAGCTCAGTTAACTAAAAAAAGCAGTGAAGATAGTATTACATGCAGCATGTAACATAAAATATCTGTAAGATCTACACGTATGTTGTCATGTTGTCATAAAAAACCAAGCTGACAATAAAGAACCAAGTAATGGACTCAAATGGAACTGCCATAAATTAGTTGCAAATCTTAAGGAGAAAAAAATTATAAAGAAAACACAAAGAAAAGTGTACATTACTGTACATAGGTTACACATATAAGCTCCAAAGAACTACATGCAAATCCAATTGTACTTTAAAGGTTTTTCCCCCCTTCAGATCTCCCATCTTTCACAAGCCATCTTAAAAACAAAACAAAAAGTCCCGTTATATTAACATGCTGTATTTTACCCTCACCACTAGAAATACTAAGGGTACGATTTGTAATTGTATTCTTTTAAGAGGTTTGTTCTCTGCAGCTGTTTTCTGCTTGCAGTGTATTTTGTGTAATCAGCACATCATCATAAATACATTGGCTGTTCCCCTGAGGGGAGCTGTCAGTGTTTAATTTACAGAACAACCTGGCCAATGTGAATTCTAACGTTACATCACTAAAGCAAAGAGTAACCATACACAAGGAAAACAGGAGGGGGAAAAAAAGAGGTTTCTATGAATTTTTATGTCAAGAGCTAGTCCCAGGACAATTTAGGTTCAGAAATAGATTGTTTTAAAAAGCTTTTTGCACAGTATATAAAATGGATTCTTTACTGCCTATAACTTAACACTCCCCTGCAGGCATTAAGGGAAGTTGGCCTTGCTACAAAAAAGACTTCTGTTTCCAATCAGCAGGGGGCAGTAAGAAAACAATGCTTTCCAAAAATTAATGAATGATATTCCAACTCATTCTCCTCTCTTTGGTTAAATGATGAAGCACTAAGGTACTCCAAGTTTTTGATTCATGCCTTGTCGTTCAATTTCTGATATTTTGAATGCATTCTCTAAGAGTAAATGTTGTAAATATCTCTTTATCTTTTTTTTTTCAATTGCTTTATGGAGCAGCATACTAAATTTCCATTTCAGCCTAATGATCAACAAAGGTTTGACTAGCTCCTTTTCTAAAAAGCACAGCACAATCCCAATCTGGAAAATGTAGCTATAAATACACTTCTGAATCACTACAAATATCTGGACATCCTTCAAGCTGGCAACATCAAACACACTGAAATCAAGGAGGAGGTTAGAAGCGAATACATCATGAGTGTAGAAGTACTTAAAGTCCACATTCAATGGAGGAAATACCACCAAGGCAATTAACACCTGGGCAATTCCAGTCATTAGATACAGAGCTGGACTAGTGGAATGGACTCAGGCAGAGCTAAAAATACTTGGGTAGGAAGACCAGAAAAATAATGATAATGAATCATTATCCATGCAGTGATGTTGACAGACTCTGCTTACCAATGAAAATAGATGGGTGTGGAATGTTGCAAATGCACCATACAATTGATGAAGGGAAAAAAGGGTCATTGGAAGAATATCTGAAGGACAGTGAAGAACATGCACAAAAGCTAGTATACCATGAAGGCCTAGTGAGTACCAGAAAGACCAAAGTGGTCTAGAAGAAAGACCAAAGGAAGAATAGAAAAGAGACTTGGCAAGGCAAAGTGTTTATAACCAATGGGGGAAAAAAACAGGCAAAGCCAATAACAACCAGATCTGGTAATGACTAAGAGCGGAAAGTTAAAGAACAAGACAGAGGGGCTAATTCTGGCTGCACAAGACCAAGCCTTAAGAACAAATGAACACAAAGCCAGAATTGAGAAAACAGCAAAAGACAGCAAGTGCCACTTATGCAAAGAAGCTGAAGAAACAGTGGATTACCTGGTTAGCTGCTACAAGAAATTCACAAGGACTGACTACAAACAACAGCATAATAATGCAATAATGGTGTATTGGAAGATCTGCAAGAAAAACCATTTGCCTATAAGATCTGATAAGACCATAAAATAGAGAAAGTAATAAGAAATGAAGAAATGAAAGTGATCTAGACATTTAGACTTCAAACAGGTACCTGCCACATTACATCCAAGATTTAGCGACTGTTGATAATAAAGACAAAAAGGTTTGGATACAAAGACCTGCAAATAGAAATAAAACAACAATGGCAAAAGAAAGCAGAAGTAGTATCAATAGTCATATGTGTCTTGGGTGCAATTCCAAAACAACTGGAGCACCACTTGAACACCATTAGCATTGACAAATTCACCATCAGTCAATTGCAAAAGGCAACTTTACTTGTAACAGCTTACATCCTGCAATGATACCTCTAACATCAAATATCCACATCTGCCTATCTCTGGTTCTCGGGAAGGACTCAATAGGTGAATAAAAATGCCAAATCCAGTTTGAACATCTGGTTGACTCTATAACAAACCATATAAAATTAAGCAATATTTGGAAACAGTAATTTATTAGAATTGAATTTGAAAAGAAAATTGCAGTTCTCTTAATAATTCCCTTATTCTCCCCAAACCTAGATCCACATATGCAATCTTTTAAGAACCTCAGTATTAATTTTTCCTTAAAATACCATCCTAAGAAATCTCTCAATATTTCTCTTACCGGTGAAATGTGGCAACTGTTATCTAAACACTTTCAGATATGCATATTTAGAAGTATGTTTTGCCAACTTAAATATTTTCACCCAAGTTAATAAAGGCAGGGTCAAGTCTCATTGAGGTGATAAAGATATATCACCCTTGCACGTCCTTGAAAAGGCTGCACTGTTAATATGTGCGTTAGAATAATTCATAACTATCCATCATTCTACTTTTTTTTGAGGTAAACTGTATTATACAGGAACACAAAAAAGTAAGAGGTATTAATGGCAAAAGACAAAAGAAAACATCTAATCTACATCAATAAATGTAATATTATCTCTCCATCTACATTTAATCTTGCAACTCATCCTTCTTTCCATGCATTGATTCACATATTGCTTTTTGTTCTTTAAACTCTCACCTTTCAACAACATAATCCAGCCACAACATTCTCAGTCTTCACCTTTATCTCACTCCATTCATTCTTACTCCATAAATTTGTGTTAAAGTTTATATTTACTCATTTTTTTCAACATGACCAAGTAACTCAATGCACATCTTTTATAATGGTCACCTTTTCATTCAATTAATTTTGTACCTATTAATTCTTTATATGTTATTATTTTACCAAAAGGACTTCTTACGTAACCAAGTCCCAGTACAACAATTTTTGTGTGTGTTTTCCAAACGTATCCTCCTTTTAATTCGATGTATCAAAGAAGCATACGTCTATGCAAAGTCCTTTTTATTTCTTTCAACATACAATACTAGCAACAGAGCAAATACTGTTCACCCCAACAATGCCCTTGATGTGATGTCCCGCTGCCTGGAGGCCGTGCGGGCCTGGATGGGGAGGAACAGGCTCAGATTCAACCCCTCCAAGACCAAGTGGCTGTGGCTTCCGGCGCCCCGATATAGTCAGCAGGTGCCATCGCTGACTATTGGGGGTGAATCTTTGCCCCCCACAGAGAGGGCTCGCAATCTGGGTGTCCTCCTGGACGCACGGCTGTCTTTAGAAGAGCATATGACGGCTGTGGCCAGGGGGGCCTTTTATCAGGTTCGCCTGATTCGCCAGTTGCAGCCCTTTCTGGATCGGGACGCCCTGCGCACGGTCACTCACGCCCTTGTCACCTCCCGGCTGGACTATTGTAATGCTCTCTACATGGGGCTCCCCTTGAAGAGCACTCGGAGGCTCCAACTGGTCCAGAATGCGGCCGCACGGGTGGTTATGGGCGCAACTTGTTGTGCCCACGTGACACCCCTCCTGCGCGAGCTGCATTGGCTCCCAGTGGTCTTCCAGGTGCAATTCAAGGTGTTGGTCACCACCTTTAAAGCGCTCCATGGCATAGGACCCGGGTACCTTCGAGACCGACTTCTGCCACCAATAGCCTCCCACCGGCCAGTTCGCTCCCGCAGAGAGGGTCTCCTCAGGGTGCCATCGGCCAAGTTATGTCGGCTGGCGACACCCAGGGGGAGGGCCTTCTCTGTGGGAGCCCCAGCCCTGTGGAATGAACTGCCCCCGGAAATATGTAAGATCTCCGACCTCCGGGTGTTTCGCTGAGCACTGAAGACCCTGTTGTTCCGCCAGGCCGGGCTATCAACATAACGATTTTAAATTGGGGTATTTTAAATTTTTGGGATTTTAATTGGAGCCTAATTATTTAATGATTTTAAATTTTAATCGTTGTTTTGTTCTGTGTTTTTAAATAGGCTGTACACCGCCCTGAGTCCTTTGGGAGAAGGGCGGTATAGAAATAAAATTATTATTATTATTATTATTATTATTATTATTATTATTATTATTATTATTATTATTATATGAACTGTAATAAGTCGAGGACTACCTGTACAAGCCGATTTGTTTTACCTACTTTTCTATATACTGTACAGAAATGTGCAATAATATTCTGCCATTTTTTAATAGCTTCGTGAAAAGCAAAAACATGGCATGCACACACTGCCATATTTTTGTCCAGCATAAAATTGCTGTGCTCTTCTCCTCCCAATTTGCTTGCTGTCACCTCCCAACCATGCCTTCAATCAGTATTCTGCCAATCAGTGTTCTGTCAATATTCTTCTGATTAACATGGACACATTTTCATACACATTAACTCCATAAGCAAACCACATTAAGATTTTTTTCAGTTTTACCATCTATGCCTGCAGCCTTAGCACTTTACAGTAACCACACCATATTCATGCTTTCCATATATTTTTTAACTGGATTCTACAGGTTTCTAATTTGCGCCAGTTCCATTCTTCAACACATATCAGTCTCATACATATCTCTAAAATATTCCTTCCCGCATAATATCATCTCAATTTCATCCCAAACAATTGTATTAATTTTATTCTCACTTTCATTCTTTTTTGCTGGAAGCTCCTTGTTTACCCACTTCAACACTTCCAAAATGATTGCTATGGTCATTAAAATTAGTCCACATTTTCTCTACTTTTAATCATTCCCCCTCCCCTTGGTCTGCAAAACAGCTATCTACCTATATACATTATGATTATATGCAATGATTCACTTAATGACAACTAGAATTGCCATTGCTTAAATGTCACTGTCATGTTATGACATCACATAGTGATGGAATTTCTGGTCTCAATTGCTGTCATTTTGGAAATATCCCAGGGGCTACAAAGTTAGGAAACAGATTAATTTCAAGATCAGTGTCCCATTATGCTCCTTAAAAATTTTCAAAACCTTATACGCTCTTTTTTTCCCACTAGCAGATAAGATGTTTTCTGAGAATCCACAGGATTAGATCTCCTGGGGAAAAAGGTTAATTTTAGGAAAATAGTACCAAACTCTAGTTTCCTAGGAGATAAAGTCCATCTCTAAATATAAAATAGCATTCTTAATACATCTAGATTTTTCCACAACATTCTAACATCTTTTATTATTTCATTTTCATCATTTTTCTTTGGATAGTAACATTTATCATATGAATTTCAATTTCACTCATCAGCACATTATTTTGAATCCCACACAAATCTTTCTTTCCAACATTGCATTAGTGTCATTAAAAAATATTTCACTACTTTTCATTCCATTTACTTTTCTGGAAGTTCCTTATTTAATCATCTTCACCATTTATAAAATGATTATTTCCTTCAAGATTGCTCTGCAGATTTTTCTGTATGTTCTTGATTTTAACCATCCTTTCTTTTCTTTGACTATATTTCTTTGCAGTTACTTCTCCAAATGAGATTTAAATCTCTCTCATCCTCATTAGCAACACTGAAGCTGCCTGCCTCAGAGTTCTTGCTTGCATTTTTTTTCTTGTACTCATTTTTTGCAGCTATCATTCTCTTATAAGCACTTTTTCTTCATCCACAGCCTCTTTCTCTTCATTATTTTACCAAACATTAAATTTCACAGCATGGTGCAGCATGCTACTGCAGCATGGTTCTTCTTTTCTATTTCAAACAGCTTCCACATCATTTCTTATATCCCATTCATTCTGATTCATTTTGTTGGGAGATGAATCTTCTAATTTTTTTTTCTACAGGATTTATACCTTCCTGGAGTCATTCTATTTTCTCTCTCCTTTTACTCTTGCTTTTTTTTCCATGTTCATTTTCTCCCAAGATCTAATTCTAATACTATCTCACATTCAGAACATCTCATCACTCTTGCACCTTTTAGTAATTCTCTTAATCTTTAACAATGAACAATCAAATTAGCAGATCATACTATCTATTCCTTTCCTGTGTCTTATCTATGCATGAACAATTTATGTGTGACCATATTCAAAATGAATAGTTCTCTTTTTAAGCAGGTATTGACTGAACAGACACTCTTCTCATACATTCTTGTCTTAAAAAATAATTTTTTCACTTTTTTTGTCTCTTTCCTACCCAACCTAACTTCACATCACAAATCATATTAATTTAGGATGTGGATCATATTTACAGTTGTCCTCAGAATATATCTCTAGGTAGCCAGATGTGATGTCCAGTGATTTAAGTGGGGCCAGATGGAGTTGTTTATTGTTTTACCAAGTTCCCTGTTATGCAGCAGCACCCTTAAATGAGCTGCTAATCTCTGTAGGGGTTGGTGGTGGAGACCATTAATTTTGGGAGATTTCAACTGACCCTTGTTTGGTAGTCAGTCTGATGCAATTCATTAAGACTTCCTGTTCATCTAAAACTATCCCCAATCACAGAAGGCTTAATTCACCTAAGTGGTCATATGCTGGGTCTGTTTTATGTTTTAGGGCAGCTGCAATGTGATCTGAAGGTGGAGAACATAATCATCCTCTGACTGACTTCTCTGTGTACTTACAGGCATGTTTGAAAATCTGTAAAACAACTGTACTACTATTTTAGAGTGGATTCCTTCATGTTCTCTGAGCTTGGTTGTTTGCTTGCAGATGTTCATTACTCAACTAGTTAACATCATCAGTGATATTATGTAGTCTGGTAGTGAAACAACGATTCAACAGCTCAATCTTGAGCTACATATATTATCTTCTATTGCTATGACTTTAGCCTCAAATACTTTTCAGTCCACCTGATAAATATTTATCCCCTTTTTGCACAGAAGAATCTTAAGATGACAGCTAAATTTCTTTTAGTGTGTGTGTGTTTTTAAAGAATAGGTTTGGGCTCTACAGGACTTTTCAGCCTGAATTAACAATTCCAAATATTTGAAGTTTGAGGCTATTGATGTAGAGCAGATCTGGGTATTTTACAGCCGCAGGGCTACATCCAGCCCTTTGGCTATCCCTGTCCAGCCCATATGAGGTCAGTGGCAAATTACAAATCAAATGTAAGTAAGTATACGACAAGGGACAGAAGAAGCTGAATTGGGTCCAGCTCTGCGCAGTTGCTGTGCACTTGTTCAGTCGGCTGGCAGCTACGGAAGGGCAAGGAGAGAAAATACTTTCCTGCATCTCAGCAATGCTCGTCCCTCACCTGGGCAGCCTAATGAAGTCATTGCGTGAGGGATCCTAAGCTCAGCCACCCACTGCAAGTCTTACAGGCAAGTGGCGAAGTGCAACTGGGAGCTAGCAAACGATATTAAGCAGAATTAAGTTCAGTCTATTGGTTCAGCCCCCCAGAACAGTCCCAGTTTCTGATGTGGTCTCTTGAGAAAATTAAATGCCCTGATGTAGAGGTAAAACAGCCAATGAGCTTAAATACACCCTTGTTTAATACTAGCAGCTGGAGTTAGCAGCTATATTTTAAGAAATAAGCAAAAGCAACCTTTAGTTTTCAGGCAATGGTCAACCTTTATTTTTTGTAGATTTAATAAGCATCTTCTATGTGGCACATATTAGAACAATTTGCTCCTTTTAAATGTAAATAATCTGTGAATATTTAAATTCTTTATACCTGATAAAATATAACCTATTGCTAGATTTTTGTGAAGTTGTCATGAAGAGACAATAAAAACCAAAGCTAATTTACTTAGTAGAATCTGTACTCTAATTATTCACTACAATATCTTTTATTTTACTTAAATAAAGAATATATTATTTCTTTAGAAGTCAGACAGTACCAAGAATTGCCATTAGGTAGCAGCAAAGGATACTCTATTTCCTTATTCCTCTCCATTTTCTTACTTTCTCATATAGCTCTGGATTTGCTAATTTCAAAACAGCATGCATATCCACACTCATACAAAAACTGGCCCTAATTCAGTTAGTGTAATGTGCAATTCCAGGAAAAAAATTCAATTACTGCACTGAGGAATTTTCCAATACTACTGATGTTTACAAGCCTCGGAAATGTGGGGTTAACTTTAAGAGTACCTGTATTCCATCCAATTGTTCCTACATATGTCATTTGTCATAATACTTATACCTAATTTTCTGTCTTATAACAAAGAAAGGAAGAAATTCTATATTTGACAGACATGAAGCTAAGCAGAAAACAGGAAGTAAATGGCTCTATTTTTTATTTAAAAATTACAGATTCTTATTTGTTTGGAATTGATGTTATTTCATCAATTGTATTTTTCCCTCAATCATGTGTGTGTGTGTGTGTGCGTGCGTGTGTGTGTGTGTGTGTGTCTGTGTGTGTGTGTATCTTCCTTCAATACATACATGCACACATTCAAGTCAGTCTATAAAAGAGTGACTAGCTCAAAATCACTCAGGACTTTGCACATAATTCAGGACTAGGCCTCCCAGTTTCCAGCCTGGAACCTTAATCACTATACTAAGATGTCTCCTGTGCCCCCATCAACCCTCAACTGCTCTCCTCTGATCATGATAAATTTCACCAGAGACTATGCCATCCAAAAATTATAAGGTATTCTAACACATTGGAAAGTAACTAGTTTAGGGACTCTGCATGGTACAAGCTTTTCCCTTTGTATGATTGTCTCTACAACATATGCACTTCAACTGCATATTCCCTCAGATAATATGCTCACTCATTCTACTACATAGCAAAATGCATAGTCAGCTTCAATGGATAGCTAATATATTGGAAAGCTAAGCTTTATCCACAACCGATGCATGTAAATATGAATATCAAATGCTTATTTATTTTCAGTACTATCCGTCACTACATTTAGGTCCTTTGGGAGTTGATAATGAGAAGAAAAGAGAGGTCTCAAAGAACTTAAATATATGTAATTTTTAAGGCCAATGTTTAAAACTGAATGTCAGAAGTATGGTGGTTCAATATTTCATAGCCAATACAAGAAATGTGCAATGCCACTGCAACTTTAAATCTTGATAAATCCCCTATGTCAGCCTCTCCTTCTCATTGAAATGCCAGAGGGAGCAGCAATCAGAGAGGAGATGTTCAATGTGATAGAGGTCAGGACACTGGTGGATCAACGTACAAGGAACACGACCTTGTTTATTTTTTTCTCCAGTATTATTGTTTACAGGGTGCTTTGTTCATGTACCTTGTGGTTCTTAGCTAAAAGATGAAATTACAGCCTAGGATGGTGCACTCAGGCACACATCCAATTTGTGTTTCCATCTCAGAAAACAAAAAGCTTTGGAGGCCCTCAGGCTGCCATTCAAACTTGGAGAGGCTGACATTTTTAACAGCATGAACCAGAGACTGGCAGAGGGAATGATCGAATGCATTTCTAACTTGTCAATCAAAGATCTCACCTCTGCTGTCTTGTAAACAGTTGGGAGCCATCTAAGTACATTCATAAATGGGGACAAGTACATTCAGTTGGGGGGCTGAAGCCATGGCCATAGATTGCTAGCACTTGAAATCAGAGCCTAGTGTAATAATCTCAGCACAAATAACTTGTAGATTTTTAACAGTGCTGCTACAGCAAATCAGAATGGACAAGGTATATAGACTTCAGACAAATAAAGGCCATCTTTTTACTACCTTGATGGATATTTGGTTCAGGGGATATTCCAATTATATTCAGGAAACTTCCAATTATATGCAAGAAACATCTTGTATTAATAGAAAACTTTACCTTTTTTATCAAAAGACATCACTTTTATTGCAGATGCTAAACTAGTTACATGCCAGAACATGACTTGTTTCATTAGTAACAGTGATTTTTTTTGTAGTAAATATATAACAAGAAAAAAAAAGAAAGGGACAGAATTATTGCTTGAATGCTTATTGCTTGAGCAAGTTCACTGGAGAAGAAAAAATTAGGCGCTCTCCAGGAGAACAAATAGTAAACAATGTGCTAAAAATACAACGATCCAATAAAGCATTATGGGCAATGATGTAAATAACTTTACAATCAGCAGGGATTAAGCAGCCCTAGATGTTGCAACTTCTATAACATGAGAAAAGTCTACTGATACACTCCATGTACTTAGAACGTATTAAAAGAAAAGCTTAATCTCTGAGAGTAACTATGCTGAATTATTGAAAAAAATCTTATTTTTAAGAGACCAAGGCAAAGATGGGTATGACTAGAGGGTCGGAATAAGTAATTTTAATTCATCTCTAAAATTTATTTCAATCCACATTCAAAATAAGCCAAGAGAACAAAACTCCATCTCAGGCATTTCTAGCAAATGCAATTCATTCCTGCCCTGCTAAGTACAATTGTATTTTTTTCTAAAAACTGGCAATTGGAGGCTATCAAATCAAAAAAGAATTTTGCAAATTTAACTTCTATGTGTCTGAAATACTCAGGGATTGCTATTTGCTTGGAGGGTATCACTTTTCCATCTTGTTCAAAATCTTAAGAAAACTGGTTTGAACCACAGATTAACTGCAAAAGGGTCCAAAAAGCAGGTAAACGCCATTAGCATCTGTTAATATTTTAAGCTAAATAAAGTTAAATATAAAGTGTTCTCATCCAGTTATGCAAAAAAATAAGACTTTGAACAGATATAATTTCTGTCAACCTGCCATCATTTATGACTTACCTTTAATGTTATTCTAATGTAAGCCACCCAATCATCTCACCGTGAAATAGTCAGTAAATAAATTTAATAAATAATAATGATAATAACAATAACTTAAGTATTTGCATTATTTAAATGGCAAGCTCAATTCAACCAAAATTTTAAGGAAGATATCTTACTTACTCCAGGAACCAAACTACAAAATCTTCTGTTTAACCCTAGTCCTTGCATTCCCAAAATCTGTTACCTTCTTTAGAATCTTCATTAGTATTTTGTAACTATCCTTGAATCCAGTGCTCAGAAAAATTAGAAAATTAAGTGGGCGCTGGCCTTCTATTACAACAACTGGTAAACTTCCTAATACAAGAGAGTTAAGATATCTCTGTCACTTTTGTTGCATACACATAACATATCGAGCAAGCAACATTACACAGAGCAACAAAAATGTAACAAATAATAAAACAAAAAAGTTATAGTTATATTAGATATACTTATAGACTTAGATGTGCATTGATCATTATAATGAAATATGGTAACCCTTCATTGAAATATTTGCATAAACTTTCTATATACAGTGTTTGAAGATGTATTGGAAATGTCCATATATTTGTTTCATTTCCTTTTTGCTTTTTCCCCTCATTTCTTTTAACTAATTTAAGGCAGGCATACTTACATACATACTTATTTTGTATGAAACACTTGTGAAATAAAGAATCTTCTCCTAAATCACATCATTTTCTGCAAAATTCACACATGGTTCCTTTACATGGAATTACCACAAACCTGTAATTACAATTTTCATACATACTCACAACACAGATGATACCTATCTATACTCACTAGTATATATTTCATTTTTTTCATTGAGAATTAAACCTACCCCTCTAAAGGATAAGGTATTGTATATAAACAGAGGACAAACCCTTCCAGCACTAATGATGTTTACCTAGTCAATTAATCAAATGTCTACAAGCAAACAACCAAGCTCAGAGAACACCAAGGTCTTCACAATTTAGCCATGGGCTACATATATTCTCTTTTATTAATCCTTTATTTTCATAAATTTTTTAACCTTAAGCTTCTCAAGTGCTCTTCAGCTTATATTTTATCTCTTCTAGTACAATGAATATCTAGCTCTCCTTATGGAATTTATGGAAATTAAAAACATCCAAATCATTTAATCCCTTAAAAATCCTTTATAAAAATGAGGTACCAATTTACAAATAATTAATGCTGCCACAAATTGCCAATCAACTTTCTAAAACTCGAATCCAGGAGCAAATAACATCTTGGATTTATTCAATCTATACAAATCAAGGCAGAAATATATGAAGATAATTAAATTCTAGCCTGTATTTCTCCATACTGAAAAAAGATAAAATGTCCCTATTTCTTTAATTAATTTTTATTGATAGATATTAATTTTATGTAATAGAAAAACAATGCAAATTTAAGAAAAAGAAAAAAGAGCAAAGAAAATGGTGAATAGATTTATTTATTTATTTATTTTATAGCCCCGCTCCCATCTTACCTCAAGGTAAATAAATAGATAAAGAAACAGAAAAGAAAATAAAGTATAAAGAAGTGGCTTCTGATCATCTTTACAGCAGTTACAAATCAATCTATCATCTATCCTCCCACTTTAAGGTTGCATCATGATTCTTTCTATATTTTATCCTTTCCAATCATCAATCCCATAAATCACCAGTTCATTTTTTTCATTTTCAGAAAAAAGTCCAGAAAGGATTTTCAGTCACTAATAAATGTACGTCTTTTCCCTAATCAAACAAGTCAATTTTGCCCTTTCTGCAAATTTGATAATGTAAAACAGCAATTCTTCCATTGTAGGTAGTTCCAAATCTTTATGCACATACCGGTAATAATCTTGCTAGAGTTACCATATATAACATCAATTTTCCATGAGACTTATTAATGTCCCTATTTCTGAAAGTTGTGCTAGATAGTCAAGTAAATAAGTAGACTTCTTAAAGTCTATCAGTGCTGAATACTAGCTCAACTACAGGAACTCCCATGGAATGATCTAAGATGTGTCAGCATTATTTTCACATCACTCAAGGCAAAAAGCCAGATTTAAAATCAAATCAAATCATATGTTCTTGGCCACAATCTATGGATTTACCCAACTAACTGTCACAATGATTCATGAATGTCAGGAACATGATGAAGCAGCTGTTCCACGAGGTTTCCCCAGGTACTGATGGCACAGATTTCTGTTACCACAAATTTATTTAATGTTCTGATACATCATATCTCACATATTTCTCTTGGAAGCCAACATATAATCATTCAGATTTTTTCGCTTTCATTTGTATTTGCTTATAACTCTCCTAAATAATAATTTCATTGCACAGCCTTATGTTTAATTCAGTGGTTTTAAAACCAAAAACTAGGATTGTGAAAGGAAAGTGTAATTTTGCCTTATTAATTAAAAACTAAGGAGGAGTGAAAATGCCCAAGATCAATTAAAGTCTATGGGAAGATTCAGACTATCTTGTGGGAAACTGCCTACTTTTTTTTAGACACAAATTATTTAATCTTGTTTTGTAATAAATGTAAAAACAACTTCAGTTACTTCTGGATTTTTCAATTTTGGGTCTCTTGGGTGAACAGATTCTTATAACGAACAGTTATAAGAAGAATCTCTTTCATATACATACCTGAATACATATATCTTTCAACATGAGAAAATAGAAGGATATAACATATAAATTGATATGTAATGCATATCAATACTCCCTATTGATACACATTATATGTAGTACAGGGACTCCTCAAATCTACAACCACTCATTTCGTGACCATTTGAAAGTTACAACGGCACTGAAAAAAGCAATTTACAACAGGTCCCTGCACTTGCAACTCCACAGCATCTGCATGATTGTGTGATCAAAATTCAGAAGCTTGGCAACCAGCATGTATTTACAGTAGCTGCAGAATCCCAGGGTCATATGATTACAATTTGCAACCTTCCAGTCAGCTTTCAACAAGCAAAATCAATCTGGGGAAGCTAGATTTGATTAACAACAGCATGATTCATTTAACAACTGCAGTGATTCGCTTAACAGCCGTGGCAAACTAAAAAAGTTGCAAAATCGGGCACAACTTACTTAACAGCAACCTTACTTAACAATAGAAACTCTGGTTCCAATTGTGGACATAAGCTGAGGACTACCTGTATTGCACAACTCCAGCTAAACACAAATACAGGTATTCCCAAGCTTACCACCATTCATTCAGTGATGAAATTACAAACACACTGAGATATGTGACTCACAACTGGTACCTCAAGTTTTGGCCATTGCAGCAATTCCATGATCAAAATGTGGTGCTTGGCAGTTCTGCACTTACACCCACAGGCACGGTGTAACTCCACCCACCTATGCCCTTTTTATGAGGTATACCAGAGGTGGGTTTCAGCAGGTTCTGACCAGTTCTGGAGAACTGGTAGTGGAAATTTTGAGTAGTTCGGAGAACCAGTAGTAAAAATTCTGACTGGCCCCGCCCCCATCTATTCTCTGCCTCCCAAGTCCCAGCTGATTGGGAGGAAACGGGGATTTTGGAGTAATCTCCCCTGGATTGGGGAGGGAATGGAGATTTTACAGTATCCTTCCCCTGCCATGCCCACCAAGCCATGCCCACCAAGCCATGCCACACCTACCAAGCCACACCTCGTTTTGCCACACTCCAGGGCGGGGCTGGAGCTGGGTAAGGGGGGTGAGGGGGAAGATAGGCAGTCCCTCAGCCACGGTGTCTTAAAATGCTCCTCTTCACTTCCATTGCAATTTTTCACTCCTTATCCAATTGGGACTTTTATTCCTGGCAACCAGGCAATTTGCATGGAAACCACTAAATAAGATTGCTAGAGGTGATCTCTTGATTCCACAGGAGATCTGCTTGGTGCTTTTAATCCTCAGGAAGTCAAGCCAAAGCCAAGAACAAGTCAGCTGTTGCACTCTATTGCTCTTTTCTTAGCTGATGGTCAGAGGTCACCATCAGCTAAGAAAAGAGCAATAGAGTTCAACAGCTGACTCTTTCTTGGCTGTGGCTTGATTCCCTGAGGATTCTTCCTTTCTTGCAGGAAAGCACTCAGGTATTATCCGTTGGGAGTTTTGCTGGAAAAGGGTATTTCCTTGCAAAGCACTTAGTTGCCAGGGCATTTGGATTTCCTTCAGAAACACTGCTTTACACGCCACTGTGGAGGCCTCCCAGGCATTGGCCCTTTACGGGAGAAGCGTGGTTGCTTTGTGCTGCACCTGGCGCTTCCTAAGCATTTGGCACTCCCCAAGGCATGACGTGTTTAGTCTTGCTGCTGGGCTAGACTGGGTCTGAGGCTTCTCGGGTTGGCCTAGCTTATTTTCCAAGCTTTCCCCTGCTCTCACCACACTACAGCACCCCAACTTGCATGCAGCCTGCCACGGCCACCTCCTATCCCTGAGGCACTCCTATGTTCTTTATCTGGGACTCCATCCACATAATGATCCACAATTCTCACTTAAGAACAGCAAGGGGAATTGCTGAGATTGTGATTGTTGAGTGAAGCTGTCAGGTGACATCTCACTTAACAACTGCTAGTCCCAATGGTGATCCTAAATTGAGGATTATCCAAAAGATCAATTTGTAAATTACAATGTTTGTCTGTTCATTACAATATCACTTAATAAAGTCTTGATCTTTTGAATAGTATAATTTAGTAAAAAAAGTTTTAATTTTTTAATTAAAAGACGTTTTAATTTCAATCTCAGAAAAGGCAAAAGTCACCCTCCAGAAATATACCTTTGATTCTGTGTGAAGTAGGGGTGTAAATGGAATACGGGATAGACAGAAGGCAGAGAAATAAATTCTTCCAGAATCTATGACAATTAATCTTATCTGTCTACCTTCTTCCATTGTCAGTATACCACTAGGAAAGCAAGAATAACAGCACAAGCCAGAAATCAGACAGCTTGAATATGAAGTACCAATTCTTACCATATTTAGGTTCTAATTTAAATATCAAATGGCTTCCTGTCCAGGCCAATCTTTCTAAGCACAACTATACCTAATTTGCAAGGATCAGCACTGTATCTTCTTGTGAGATCTTAGCAAAAATATTTCTATCGGAACCATCAATCTTTCTGTGTTAATGGCCAACTCTGGATCTCTGCAACATGAACAACTGGAATGACATGCTTGTAAAAGCACTAGCAATAGCAATCATAATAAAGATGAAAGAAGTTATGAAAACAAACAGGATCACAAACCTCAGACACCCAGAGAGAGACAGAGTGAGAAAGTACCTGAAAAGTTGTGAGTGTGCCAGTCCCTGGGTTATACAGGCATCGCAGTGAGGGCATGCTGTCCGCCAGGCTGGAGCAGCCCAGCCAAAGAGACCGGGGCATAGAACACTGCAGAGAAAGGACAACTATGAGATGGGACTATATGAAACAGGTTGGTACAGAATATATTTTTTTTTATGTCTGTACAGTTTACTCATTGACATATGATCACAATTGGGACAGGAATTTCTGACATACGTTGTTGCAGTCATAAGTCAGTCAGATCTAATTTTTAATGATGGACGTTAAGTAAATCACCATAGTAATTAAGAAATCCAGTTTCCCCATTGGGTGCTTTTTGCTAGAAATTGGCAAAAAAGGTAACAAATCACAACCCCGTGACTGCAGGAGGCCGCAACCGGTCATGATGCAAGCCAGTTATCAAACACCCAAATTAAAATCATATGGCCATTTGGGGGGTTTTAAGTGTGAATATAGGCCATAAGTCACTTTTTCCAAGGCTGCCGTAAATTTGAACCATCAAAGTTAAACAGTCATAAATTGAGGACTGCCTGTAATTTAAGTTCTTAGCAAAATTACAAGTTAGTGTTAAGAAACTGGAAAAGCTTCCACACACCCACACATTAGTGACCTGTATGTTCCCCTTAGAGAAAAACAGAAAGAAGGGCAAGGTAGGAAATACCACACTACTTGCACACACAAATAAGGCTAATTAAATTTCTCATTAACATTTCATACTATTTTGTCTGCAAATGTATTCTAATTCAAAAGAGTCAATTCAATGCTTTTAGTGGAGCTGAATTACTTGTTCTTTTAACCCATTAACCAACTAATTAAAGCAAATATTATAAAACCTAGCGTAAGTATAATCAAGCTAATTCACTGACCGATTTTTTCTTCATAGAAATTCACCTGGACCTTTCCCTGTGCATCTTAATCATGACTAGTTTTCATCATGGCAATACCTTAACTATTGTTAATATTTATCATCTATTTCTACCCAAGGATTGAAACAGATTAGCAATAAATAAAGTTAACATTTGTATCAATACGCTGAAAATTGAGACCAGAGATAAAAGGTAATGTTTATATTTTATACAAATACCTTGCCTTTTTTTTTCAAAAAAGTGAAGGCTAGACAAGTTTTTTCTTCCATTCATAACAATATACTTAGTGTCAACTCGTGAAACTTCCCTGACCTGCTCCTGAGTTGCCATAGGTAGGGGGATGGGAAATTGCACCTCGCAGCTGCACCTCGGAATTTACTCTTCAGTCATAAGAAGATGCATTCTGACTGAGCAAGTCAAGGCCATCTCCGTGGATACCAGCAATGCCTGGAAGAGAGTGACTTCTGCAACCCGTGAAATTACCTAATTGGGGAATGTGACCGGGTGACACACTTTGGGGGGAGGGGGAAACAGGGTCAGAGGCAAGCATGAAGGGGGTGAAGTCAGAGTTGGCTTCACCTAGGTAATGCTGACTGGAGTTTTATTGCCAGATGGCTTGAGACTCTTAATTGTGTTAGGACACTGGTCGGAACCCTGACATTTAGGTTAAACTAGTTACCAGTATAAAAGCACCTGATAAACTTTAAGATGAACCTACCCATTACATTACACCAACCTTAGACATTTCCATGTCTATGATGCTCCTTTACATACCTGAATTGTTACAAAAACTGACCTTAACTACTTGGCCATAATTAACAGATGGTTCTGTTACCTGTTTTGTATACCACAGCATGCGATAATTTGATTATCTTCTGCTTTGAACTCTACCCGTTCTATGCATACAGTTACCATGAATTATAGAATATGTTTATAATTAGCACAAGTGTGAATTCAAACAAATTTAGTTTATTCAGCAAACTAGATATACTACAAAATTTAAACTCAATTTCAGTCCCCTCCTATTCATCTAGCACTTAAGACTTATAAACCACTTCACAGTGCTTTACGGTCCTCTCTAAGTGGTTTACAGAGTCACCATATTGCCCACAACAATCTGGGTCCTTATTTTAATGATCTTGGAAGGATGGAAGGCTGAGTCAACCTTGAGCCCGTCAGGATCGAACTCATGGAGTAAGCAGAGAGTTAGCCCTGCAGTACTGCCTTTTAACCACTGCACCACCCCAGCTCTTAACACCCATAAGGATGAAAAATCCCTTAGCAAAAGTTATTTGCCCTAATAAATTTTGTATTAATTTAGCTACAGCAATTTACAAAAGCAATCAAATGAAGTCATTGTGCAGCATCATGAATAAACCAGAGTTTTAGGCAAATCTGGCTTGGTGTTTTGTGCAAATTTAACTAACTAAAAATCCTATTTGCTCTGCCTCTAGAATAGGTAATTTCTAGCATGCAATTATTTTTCATGAGGAATGGAAGAAGTCTGTTTGAAATATCATCACTCTTTAAAAAGTAGGAGCTATGTTAATCTGATACCAAAAAATCAAGTGTCTGGTAGCACCTTTTTCAATCAACCACTTTAATTTTTTTTAAAAAAATAAGATTTTACCATTCTATTTATCTGATGAAATGAAGTGCAGACTACTAAATTTGTTAGTGAAATAAAAAATATTATCAGCCTCTTTATTTTTGGGTCTTCAGCAAGTAGCTTTGAAAAGTCACAGTATCTATCAAGCCCCATTTCCATGATTATACCCATCTTCCTTTTTCTAAATACTATGTTGTCCACTATCTCGTTATTTTTCAGTTGTATCTGAAATTGCCACTCCCACCCTAAAAGCATCTCCTTGTTTCTCCCTATCTTCTTTGATATTTGTCTTATAGGCGTACTCTTGATAACCCTTTGTCTCTGGCTTTATTTCAGCATCTTTTGGGAAGCAGCATCTTTTTTGTAAATAGTTCCACACTGAGAACCTCTTTTAAATTAAAAAAAAAAAATCTTAGGTTTTTTTTCATCCCACTCATCATCTCACTTTCAGCAAAAGATCAGTGTTCCAATTTTAATGCAAAAATGCAAAATATGTCTAATGAATTTATACACATAAAATTGTTGTCAGAAAAATATTTTAATTACTACTCCAGTCTCATTTTCCTTCACTTCTTTGCCACTTCAGTACTATAGTTTGGTCTCCTGTATGAGCTCCTATACTCTAGACCAGGGTTACCAACCTTTCAGACCTCAGGGACCACTAATATGATCTGCCTAATGACTGGCTGGGTGGGCATGGCTAGGTGGTCATGTGAATGCGTGGGCGTGTCACTCGATGTCACTCACATTGAAGGACACATTGTCGACCTCTCCTCACTCCTGCCCTCCCAACCACTCCTTGCCTCCCCACCCAGGCTCCTTAGGCCCCCTACAGAAAGCAGTTGTTGGAGCCACCATGAGAAAGAGTTGACAAAACAGCTGGTTCAGTTCAAATTGGATCTGACGGAGAGGAGGAAAGACCTGCAGGAGTGCAAGGCCAGGTATTGGTGCCTGGAGGCTCAGTTGGCTGAGATGGTCAGCTAGTTCCAGACCATGAGGCAGTCCCACTGGAACAAGGCCCTCCAGCTCTATGCCATCAGTGGCACTTCCCTCCAGCCTTCGCCCAAAGCCCCGCACCAGGAGGTTGAAGCAGACCCCAAGTCGGAATTTCTCCCCCCCTCTGACCCCTACAAAAAGACCCCGAAGGGGGAGATTCTCTGCAGCAACACAAACATTCATTGCATATATCTGTCCCAGGGGCCGTAGTTTGAGGACCCCTGATTTAGTGCAATATAAAAAATGCAAACAATTTTTCTGCAGACTACCAAAATTTTCTCGTGGACCACCAGTGGTCCACAGACCACCAGTTGGTGACCATTGCTCTAGACTAGGGCTGTCAAACTCCCAGCCCATGGGCCAGATGCATCACGTGATGGTCACACCCACACCCGGCTTAGTGAAGAGGGAAAAAATCCTGATATGTCACATGAAGCAGTAGTGATGATGTGAGTTTGACACCCCTGATCTCAACTCAATGCTGAGTAGATTTCATGTCTGTGACAGCTCTATCCAGTCTGCTGGACCCTCCCAGATAGACAACTGGGTACCAAAACACTAATATAAAGCAGTCTTCTTCCTAGCAATTTATTCTGAATAGTAGACCTGAATAGAAGCTGGGTTGTTTTTTTTTCCATTTAAAAAAAATTCTTTGCCTCTGGAACATTTCAATCCATAGTTTTATCTCATGAGCATCAGAATTCCCCCCGAGATTGATCTCCATGTACCTTAGAATGGACATAAATTCCAATGACTGCTGCAAGTTTTCTCCTTCCTTAATAAACCTCTTCTTCTTGTTTTCCCTCTTTGCTGAAATCCCTTTGGCTTTAGTTCTAAGGACCTATATAGCATGTCATTTTTTATCCTATAACTTTTTCCATCTATCTAATCTACTTCTCCAAATGTATTCTGATATTTAACTTAAGTGCTCCTTGGTGCTCTGTCTACTCAATTCCAAACATCTCACATTTCTTTCCAATATCTGTGCACTTCATTCTATCTTGCTACCTATTTCCTCCAAACAGCTTAACCGGCACAAATCTCTGGTTTTCTCCTTGATTTCTCTGTTCCCTCTGCCCTTGATGAATCAGTCAGAAAATGATGCTTTTCCCTCTACAATATTTAGTTCATTCTGCAAACATTTTTTACAAAAAGATTGGTCCATGCCCTGCACATTTTACTCTCTAATCTTCCTTTGCATTCATTCACCCTTCTCCAGCATTCTGTTATCAAAATCACATACATATTCTGACCACATAAGGTCCTTCCTTAATTCTAAATACTGGCATTTTTTTCCATTTCCAAATTCTACACCAATTTCTTTATTTTTGTATTTGTCCTGTGCCTGGCCTCTTTACTGTTAAATCTCCTTCAGATGCCTGAACATTTCTTATTCATACCACAGTGCCTTTTCTCCACGTTAGTTATCTAAACAATTACCTCTCAGACTAATCCCCACTTTAGTTCCTCCAAATTTATCCTAAAAACCTATGTTCTCTAACAGTTTCTTTCTATATCCTTATTTCCACTTTAAGTGGTTTTGGCTGGGAAGATAATAATTAAACTAATGAAGTGGCCTCTAGATTACCAAAGTTCATGCTGTAATACATTTTTCATCAATAGCCTACTATTGCTAACTCTAAATTAGTGCAATGTAATGTGGGTAATCTAGATTCCTTTGAACAACTACCGATCTATCACATTTGCCTGGAACATGCTCCCAGAAACCAGTCTATGGAATCTAACAAATAATTTTGACATCGTAAATAAAATCCTAAGAAACACTAAAGTGCCTTAAAGCTTCCTAATACATTTTATATAGCTTTTGTATTCTATATCATATGCAAAAAACAACAAACTACAGAAAATCCAGATACTGTACAATTATAAAATAATAAATAGGTAGAAGTCTTGAATGTAGAAATAAATGTTTAAATTCTTCTTCAAACAAGAATTATTAAAACAAGCCAGAGATGAAGTAATCCACATTTCTAAGGGGAATTAGAAAGGAGGAAAAGTCCCAAGAAAAGCCTTGCTCTAGCTCACAGGTGTCAGACTTGATTGCATCACATGACATGATGTGACGTATCGTGACTTTTTTCCCTTAGTGGAGCTGGGGTGTGGCCTGCGTGTGATGCATCCGGTCCACAGGTTGCTAGTTTGACCTCCCTGCTCTAGCTGATTCCAAGTAGGCCGCCACCATTCAGGACACCATCTGCAAAAAAATCCTTAGAAAGCTATGAGAGCTTTAGATTCACAACTTAGAGGGGAAGAGGTTCCTTCAGGTAGGCAGGGTCTAAGCTATTTAGGAATTTCAATGCTAATAAAAACACTTAGAATTTAATATGGAATTCTACTACTGGTTGCATGGCCATGGGAAGGTGTGGCATCACATTTTATGATGACCAGAAGTCCATTACATTACACTCATTTTGGGTCCTTCATAAGTGACCAATCAAGGATTACCTGTAGCACCAAAGAACTCCAACCAGAAGCCTTTCAAAGTGCTTGAGAGCATCTGACCTTATGCCAATGGGTGTATTTTCCTTAGCAAGAAGTCTACTCACACTCCTATTTTACTATATTCTAGAATATTTACTATATTCTAACCTTGTCTCTTTTAAAATCTTTGCATTATGGGATAAGCTGTCACTTCATTTTAATAAATCAGTAATAATCTTTTAGATTTTCCCATTTGTTATGTGCTAGATGTCTCAAAATATCATTTAGACATCTTCCATATACAGACCTTCACATAGGTTCCCAATTTTCCCAACCAAACATATGGTTGTGAGGATGATAAAAGCTACAGCTTCAGCTCATTTGAAAGATAATTAAACACATTTATGGTTCCAATTCTAAATACACTTCCTAATGTGTATTTAGGATTAGAACCATAAATGTGCTTAATTCTAGAGAATTTACCATGCTGAATAAAACAACTTCAGAATAAGTAAGGAAAAAACTACTGAATAGATACAAGCACAAGTAACAATACAATAAGTATAAATGTTAACTAAGTTTGCTATTTAAATACAATATAACAGAGAAACAAAAGCAATGAATCACTTTATCTATGAAATCTGAGGAAAATATACCTAATATATATATTAATGGGCTGTTTTGCAAGAAGCTGAGTTTATCTTACTAAGTTTTGATGCTCCCATTCCCATCTTTATTTTTGGAGGAAAACAAAGACTTTAGTTCAAAAATTCTCACTTTTTAAGCAACTTTGTTGCTAAATAATCTGATTCCTTCAAGGAATAGCTAAAAAAATCATATATCTGATCAGTAGAGCTCCTAAAACTGTATATATGTATATGTGTATGTATGAAAGAAGGGAAGGAAAGGGAAAGGGAAAGGGAAAGGGAAAGGGAAAGGGAAAGGGAAAGGGAAAAGGAAAAGGAAAAGGAAAAGGAAAAGGAAAAGTCTTTACTTTCCATTCAACTTGATAACTGAAGCAGTTAATATAAATAAAATGAAGCCAGCTATTAAAATATAAAATAAGATTTTATTGCATTTGTAAACATTCTCATTTAATAATCACAATCAATTTACATCATACGAGTCTGAACTATAATAAAGTTACAATGTTACAATACAAAATCCTCACAAAAGCATCAGATGGAGCAAAATTTCTTAGCAAATATATAGTCTGATTGGACACCATGTTTAATATACCTCCCAAAGCAGTTAATTTTAAGCTCCTCACTCAGACTGCTGCCTCCAGGCACTGCCCATGATCACCACTATAATCAACTCGGCACTCCAACAAAAACATATGCTTCAAGCCATTTAGGGCTTTAAAAGTCAACAGCAAAACCTTGAAAACTGGCAGTCAGTGAGGATCACTAAAGGTAGATACAATCATAAATAATTCCAAGGATTGGGATGAAAAGGTGACTCTGCTTAACTCATTTTCCAAAGGCAGAGAGAAGACACAAATGTAACATCTAACAAAAAGCATTTCATAGCCTACACTGTTCTAATTTAAGATGTTTAGAGATTATGCCATTCTCAACGGAAACATTATACATGACAAACAGACTAGAGGATCTTTTGGTAGTGAAACTTGCAATCAAGTGCATAATATATGAATGCAGAAGGGGAATTTTTTTTTCTTTTGCAGAATAAAAAGCCAATACATTCTGAATTAAACTAATTAACAAGCACACATTAAATTGCCAAATAGGAAACTGCCAAATAGGAAATAAGAATTAAGAAGACACACCTTTTCCTTTTTCCCTATAGGTTATTATAACCAATTAGGTTATAATAATTGTCCCCAAACTCTTTCTATTCGCCATAAAGTTTATATAATCCAATGCAGTCTCCTCTCTTTTTAAAGATTTTAACTCTTGTTATGGTTAAAAATAACCATAATAATGTGAAATATTGTATTTTAATTTGAAAATGAAAAGGGAAGAAATCCAGAAAGGGCTCAAATAAACACTGCTAAATTGACACAGGAAAAATAAGTAGTCCTACCTAGTGTTCATACAAAGAATTCCTTTTTATTCTATACTGGTCTCTGTGGTAACAACAGGGTGCCTGTATTGTTGTTATAACTGCTTTTGCCTTTATAGAAGGACAAAGGTTAATTGCTTTTCTGGAGGTCACCCAGCAAGCCAACACTGGAGTCAAAAAATTGGACCCAAACTTCCTTATTCCAAGGCATTATTTAACTATTTCTTTGCAGTTATTTCTTGTACACACAGCATGCTTTAGAATCCATCCAGAGTCTCGAAACCAATAGGATTGACAAATCCCTTAATCCCTGCATGGAAAATAAAGTAGCATAAAAATAAATTCAGCAGTGGGTTTTGAATCATGCCTTAGTAGACTACTGCTGTATGATAGATTCCATAAATTCAAACACAGATTGAGAACAGTTACTTTGTTGCAAGCACACCATTCCATTCACACTTGAATGACAATAAGGAATTTCACAGCAAAGCCATAATATGGCCATAATATTTGGAAAAAATCCGCTCCTTCCATAAATGCTAGAATATTCAGGGCTTCCAAGTGTAAAAACAGTGCAGTACTGAATAACACAGATTTTACATCTTTTCTCCACATAATTTTTCTTAATACATTCTATAACTAGTGAAATTTAGGAACAAACTTTAAATATCGTGCATTATCTAACTAATCCAATCCAGAAATCTTTGGCATACATTTTTGAGGATATATCTTTAACTCCCAGAATCAATTGTCAAGGTAAATGCTGTTCTTAAAAGGCACTCCTTCCCCCACCCCTTATTTGAATTCAACTTCAATTATTTCCAATCATTTCATCTAAAGCAATTTTCAAGCACTTGTTAAGGGATCCTCTCCCTCACTGGAATTCCAATGGAAGCTAAAATAAAGCTGTGCATCATCAGCTATATAAAACCACAAACAAATTTTTCCAATGTTTCACATAGATATTAAGCAGCCCAAGTGATAACAACTTATGAAATTTCTCTTATCGAATTCTGGATATTTTACTTTTTAAACACTATCAATTAAATAATTCATATGCAAAAACAAGAGAAGGCTCCCACCAAAGAATCTTGCAGGCTAAATCCAAGAGCTGCGGGGAGCGGGGGGGGGGGGTGGACACACAACAAATGTGAGATAAAGGGAATAGATACTACCCTTAAGGCCTCATAGAGAATTATCATTCTCAGCATTTGGTGTTTTTTTTTAAAAAAAAAACAAGCCTAAAATGTTTTTTTTTTAAAAAAAAAAAAAAAGAAGAAGAAGCCTTTAGCCTGAAATGATAGGAAATTCAACTAGACATTTTTTCTAGTTCTGTGTTTTCCCCCCGATTAAACTAATTATCCCTGTGGAAGTATTTTCCAGGCATGCGCATATGCACCCTAAAGATTTCAAAAGGCCCTTGAAGCAGAAGGGCTTAGTCTGTAAATAGCTGCTTTGAGAAATACTTCACTGAATAATTTGCACAGGCCCAATAAGCATGACTAGGTGGCTCAGTGGCTAAGATACTGAGCTTGTTGATCAGAAAGGTCGGCAGTTCGGTGGTTGGAATCCCTAGTATAGGTCTCCTGTGTGAGCAGGGGGTTGGACTAGATGACCTCCAAGGACCCTTCCAACCCTGTTACTGTTGCCAAGCATGTTTCTTCCTACCTTCTAACAGGGGTAGGGGTAGGGCCTTTTACAAGTATGCTTCATATGAAATTTTGCCCATTACTTATGAAATATTATATCTTTTTAAAAAAAAGAGAAGGGAGGATAAGTGGTTATAAACTTTTATGGAAATACCACAAAATATATTGTGCATTTTATCCAGTTTTCAGTTGACTCACTACAACTACATTTACTAATCCCTCCGATAATACTTGTTTAACTGATAGTATAAAATTGTAGTTATTTTTACAGTCAGTGAGCACTCACAATATCTAATTAAAAACAACTAAACTCTAGCCCTACCAGATTGTCTCAACCAAATTACAATCCCTTAGTTCCACATTTGCTAAATAAAATGACAATATATCTACCGGATAAAATATTGCAAAGAGATATAAAAAAGCAACATTGTATATATCACATTCTTAAAAAAAACTACATAATTTTTACTCTAGTTACTGTATAATTGGAGACTTCTATGGAAATATCTGTCTAAACAGGTATTTTAAAAATGTGACATACTACCACGCTGTGCATGGAATATGCAACGAACACATTCATTCAATAGGATGCATCTACTCAAAACTGCCAGTTTTACTGTCTTTAATAAGTGCAAAAATCCTCCAAGTGCAATATGCGGATTTGGTGACCTGTGGAAAGTGTGTACAGGTAGCTCATTTAGCTACCACAAGTAGGATTAGCAACTCAGTTGTTAAGTTAAACTGTCACTAAGTGAAACTGCAACCGTGCTTATGGTCTTACTTCAGCTTTTCTTTGCTTTACAGACCTGAAAGTCATAAATGTAAGGAGTGGTCATAAGGTTACTTTTTCACTGCTGTCATAACTGTGAACATTAAACATAGCAGTCACAAAATGAGAACTGCCTCTTTTTTTCCTTGAAAAAAGTATAAAAGTGTTTACACTGAAAAACCTATCACCAAGGCGCTTATAGGCGACATTAAGGTGGCACTACGGGAAAGGAAACTGTTTTAGCCAGAGTAAGAACCAGTATTTAGGAATTGAAGGCTATTAAAAATCCTTTCAAACACTAAGTGTGAGAGAGAGTGATGCAATCTTAGCTGAAGGGGGAAAGGACAGAATAATATAGGAAACAAATGGTGATACAAAATTGATCTGCTAGCTGGAGTGATAATATCAGAGACCATTGAATTATGCCATGTGGGAAAAGTCGGGCAGCAAAGATGGCAGAGATGTGGAAAAGGAGAGTATCTTCCAGAGAACCATGGTGATCTGAGAAGCCACAACTGGAAGAGAAGCTGGAAGCCCATCTTTGTTCTCTTTGCACCCCAGACTGTGATCCAAAGAAGAGGATTGAAAAAGACTGAGCACACCCATGCATACAAAGACAGAAGGAGATATACCGGTAGATGGGAGTAATTAAAATCAAAACATGGAGAGAATGGCAGCAAGGGCAGGCAATGGGTGAAAGCAACTGCTCAACCAGTGGGTAAGAGTGGAATAAATAAAGAGGGTTTTGAATAGGAGGAAGGAATAAATGATGAAAAGGATGGGCAATCATGTATCAGTGAACAGATTAAACATTATTGGAAACTGTACGAGACACTTCCCAGGGAAGCAATAGCAAACTAAGATGGCTTCACTTTTAGTGGAGCTGACAATCCTGGTGGACAGTGGAGCAGGTGAAGGAGCTGGCTCCCTAAATTCCTCCCAGATAAAGGAGACGGGATTGCTCAAAGTGCTTCTTACAGATGCTCCCTGTGATGAGCGGTCTCCAGAGGATTTTAGAGCTCTGGGAGTTGGGAGAGACAGCTTTACCCAAGCTACAGAGTTCAGAGCCTTTCAAAATGATACCGAGTTAGTCCAATAACCCTCTTCATCACTTTTATTGGAAACTGCAAATGTAACCTGCTTTTTGGACATTAAGAACCTCCAAAAGGACAAGTTTTATTACAATGGGTGATATTCTTCCAACCTGCAGCAAAAGAAGATTTATGTAAGTTTAAAACTTAAAAAGAAAAATGTTACTTAGAAATAAACAGTGAAAGGGTGACTAGAATGTTGATTCTGGAAAGCTTTTAAATGGACTATGGGGCCAGATTGACTAGAAACAAGGTTTTTGAAAAGTAATAAGAATATTTCCTGCTCAGTATATATGAAGATTTGAGTAAAAAATCTCTTCCTGGGAAAATGTTTTAGATGAGAGCAAAGGTTGATGAGATTTTGAAGGCTAGTTACTAGAGGCAGCCATAAAGACTTAAAAGATTGTATTAAAGGAGAATTCTCACTTCCCCAGAATAAAGAAAAATATTTTAATTCTGGAAGAATTTAAAGATATTTGGCCACAATGTATCCAAAAAGTACCCTTAATACAATGGCTATCCAACCTTTTGGCTTGCCTGGGCTACACTGAGTGAAGAAGAATTGTCTTGGGCCACATATAAAATATATAAAATAGTTAATGTATATAAATATCACTAAAATCACAATAATTGTAAAAGTCTATGATCTTGCGGAGCTGCATTATTAGCTGTCCAGGACTTCATGTGGCCCATGGGCCAAAGGTTGGTCACATTTCCTTTAGACTTTTTTTTATACATAAAAATGGAAGAAATACCACAGCTATCGCTGATATAACTGAGAATCAGGCTGTTTTGGGTATGGTTTTAAAAATGGCATGATACAAGAATGATGTTGACAAAAATGTTATACAGGATCTACAAATGAAATCTACCAAGGTAAACAAATAATAAACCAGAAGAGTGACTTGGATATGTGGATTTTAACTCAGAAAAGTGACCTGGATTATTTTTTTACCTTGGATTTACAAAAGAAATGTATTATATTATTTCATGAGAAAAGGAAAAGAGAGAAGCTATCAGCTTTTCCACCATTACCTAAAATAAATAATTAAGACCTTTAAAATGAAGGTTTACAAAGTTGGCTTATTCAATCAAGGTTAAACTATATATGATCTTTTTAAAATAGATTTTAATGGGTTTTCTTGACTAGGACTGAATGATGACATATTAAAGATTTGTTTATAGACAAATATAGGAAGTAGACTGTTTCACTGTATTTTTAGAGAAAGTGATAAATTATATTAAAATTGAGAGGAGATGAGAAGAAATGAATTTGTGGGACATCATTTGAAGGGATTAAAAAATTAATATTTTTAATTTATTGTTTTAGTAGCTCTTAATGGATTTTTTATCTGAATGATTTAAAGATTTATTTAAAGGTATAAGATGAGGTGTGAAATATTTTCTTTCTTTGGACAAAATGACAAGATATTGTGTAAAGTATAGCCATTTCTGGGCAAAAGAGGTGGCATATCAATTTAATAAATAGTATAAAGGGCTGAAATATATATATATTCCACTCTGGAATCTCTTAATGGACTTTTGCTGATTAAGATTGAAAGGCTTTATTATTTATTATAGATAAAACAGGAGATATGGGATGAAGAGATTTTTGACAGAAATGTTAGAAACAATGTTGAGTTATTGAAAATATTTTTATTTGTCTTTCTGAAGAGAGAAGATATTTCTATATTTCTTTTGCTTTGTTTCCTTTTTTATACACTTTCCCTGTGCCCCTCTCCCTCTTCTCTTTCTTTTTTGCCTTTTTTCCCCTTTTTTTCCCTTTTTTTAATATTTTCAGCCCATCCAAGGGAAAAAGTGCTTGTTAGGAGACGTCAAGTTTCAAAAAGTGCAGTAAGAGATTATTTGAAGGCAAGCTGATGCCTTCAAAATGATTTGTGTGAGTTTTCCTACAAAAAAAATCCCTCCACATATTTGCAACCACATATTTAATATTGAAGAAATATCTAATATATGGCTTTTCCAAGAGGAGTAATTCTTTAGAGGTATTTTTTTTTAATTTTGATTTATATGCCGCCCTTCTCCGGAAACTCAGGGCAGCTTACAATGTGCTAAGCAATAGCCTTCATCCTTTTGTATATTTATACAAAGTCAGTTTATTGCCCCCATAACTGGGTCCTCAATTTACCTACCTTAGAAAGGATGGAAGGCTGAGTCAACCTTGAGCCTGGCGAGATTCGAACCTGCAGTAATTGCAGGCAGCTGGTCTTAATAACAGGGTGCTTTAAACCACTGTACTACCAAGGCTCTAAATTTAAATGCATGGTGGTTTTTTTCTGATAATTTACAGTCCTATACTTTATAATTGCTGGATTGCATTAATTTATTTTTTGGTGATTTTGATGACTATATTATTATAATGTTGTATTTTGTTTTACTGTAGAGAAACATTAGAACATAGCAGCATTAAACATTTGCAATTAGTAAATAAACTAAATCATGGCTCAATAGAAAACCTTTGTTTAGAACTGATTACTTACATTCTCCAACCTCATAGAAATCAATTTAACATGTTTATTATTTCCCTTTCCATAAAGGTACAATCTTTGTTATTGCAATGAACTATAATTGAATTTCATTGCTTACTTTCATGTCTGAATGAAACCTATCGTTTCATAATTCAACAATCAGGTTTTTAAATGACTGGGCAAAGAAAAAAGCAAGCATCTTTTAAACTATTAAAAACCATAATATTTTCCCCAATCGATACTTACTATTTAAAAAAATGGTATCAGTATGCTGAGGGTGTAATGTTATTGGTCAATGGACAAGGCATCCAATGGAAGGAAAAAGTCGAGATTAATATCTTAAAAAGGAGCATGGACATCTGTTTCTCTCCAAAACTTGTGCTCATAAACCGAAAGGGCAAATTTGTTCACCAGTCACAACTATTCTTCATTTTAGTATACTACACTCTGTAAAAGCGTACTAAGGGTAGTAATACCTTTTTCCCCCAAAAATAAGACCTTATCTTATATTAATTTTTGTTCCAAAAGATGCATTAGGGCTTATTTTCTGGTTAGGTCTTATTTGGGGGGAAAATACGGTACTAAATGCATCTATTTGGCTGACAATTTTAACTGGGGCTTATTTTGGTGGGTAGGGTTTATATTACGAGCATCCTGAAAATTCATGCTAGGACTTATTTTCTGGTTGGGTCTTATTTTCGGGGAAACACGACTGATCCCTCATAGTTTCTGCTCAACAGTTATTCTGACTTTAGGTGGCTAAAATTATTCAAATCTAGTCAGTTATTTTTAAATAAAATGTCAGCTTTATTACTATTTCACTGACTGACCAGCTTTGCAGAAATCCATTTTGTTTCATTTTTATTTATAATATAAATTAGTTTAAGATCACTTTTACTAAGGTACTTATATTTAATGTATAAATCAGACACCAGATCGATAGAAAGTAATGCAAAGGGAAAACACTACTGCCAGTGAAAGAGACAATTTGGAAAACAGTTTGCACATAAACCAAGATTTTGCTAAAGGCTTTGTCAAGCTAAAGGATTTGCTACAATGTTACTTTTTAATAACATTTTCTTTTTAATAATATTTTCTTCATATCATAATTCAATTCTCCTAATTACACTTTGCCACATAATAATTTAAAAAACAAAGCCAATTGAAAAAAGGGGACAAAGAACAGGTTTACAAGAAAAGGCAGCATATTTATTTTAAAAACACAAGGAAAAGAAATATTTGAAAAAATTTGTAGTCATTGCTGAAAAATACCTGAAAGAAGAGGAAAACTATCCCCATTGCAAATAAAATACTGCAAATAATTTCCACCTTATTTACTCATTTATTTTGGATCAATATGTGGACTATGTAGAATCCTTGGGGTATTGCTTTTTCTCCAGCTATAAAAATAACTCCCCAGAAATACTGCATTTAATACAGGTAAAGGTGCATAAGTTACTGTCATTATTCACTCAGTGGGTAAAGACTTTGATAAGAATATGAAAAATACACATTCAGCTATAAATCATGCATTAAAGATTCTGTTAAGCATTGGAGTATCAACAAATTTATTTTCACAAAAATAACTATGTGCAATATATATTTAAAAGAAAAGTGAATACATTTAAATTTTCATCAAGTTATTTGTATTCATATTAAATTCAAGAATTGAAATGGAACAGTTTATAATGGTGAATGAGTAAACTCAGTGACACTCTTATAAAAATGTAACTTAGGCAAGTAATGTGACCATAAAGTCAGGAAATATAAAGACTTCAACTGTGATTTATTTAACCTGATTAATTTAAACAGGCAAATTCATATTCCATGTTTTAAGCAATTTTTTCTGATCCTACATAAAAATAGTCTTGAAAAGAAATAAGATGACTAATTTATTACATGATTAACGTAGCTACTCTATCCTAGTTATAGAATAAAAACATATTGACTAATAAATTTGTTTCTTCTGTACTATAACATATAAGTATTAGAAGTTATTTAATGATTAGGTGCACTATGGCTCAGCAGGTGGCAGCACCTGGTTAAGAAAGTTAAACATGATCAAGCTTGGTTAATTCTTGACTAGGGAACTCCAAGGCTGTATGCTAGACTAGGATGCTGAGAAAATGTCCCAGAGATATGTAGTGGTAAACTACTTCCTGTATTGTTACAAAGAAAATAGCAGGGACGCATCCATGTGCTCATGAGGAAGTGAGCTCAATTTGAAGGTTTGTCTCTCTTTTAAGGTAAGGTATACATACTTCATTTAAATTTTATTACTCCTAGGTTCTATTTTTGAAAGAGAGAACCTAATATTCCCTTGGCAATTCTTCACAACATTCCATCAGATTTACATATTAACTAAATGGATCCTTCAGTCTATCTTCCTGATTCTAGAGCCACATATAAAAAAATGTGAAAGATCACTGAAACACTCAAAACTCTACCCTTTCTTTTAAAAGTTTATTTTATATCCTCCTGCTTAATTTATTGGATTTTTCAAATCAGTTTGCTTTATCAGAACTCCAAAGAGAGATTTATTTCAGCACAATGTTCATTACTCTAACTACAAACATGGTATGTAGTTTATCTTCATTGTTTTAGTTTTTCAATAACAATGACATAATTCCTAATTCCTTTTCATCTCTACTGCATTTTCCCACAAAAATTACTATCACAAGCATGCATGTGTCACACATGCAAAGTTTAAAACAGGATTCTTTGGGGAGAATTGTTATACTAGATATGTTTTAAGATGCTGACAGCAATTGCCAGAGCCAGAGTGCCGAAACATCTAAAGCTTGGCCTTTAATAATCACCAAAGTAATATAGCACTAGACTACGTCTGAGCAGGGACTCCCAATAGTGTCAGATTGTGTCAAACTGCAGGATTGTTATGGGATATGAGCAAATGTCCACACTTGTTTTACCCAATCAAATCTGAATTAGGCTCTAGATGTAAGTCTCCTGTGTATTAACCCATTGCCCTCCCTGTTATTACCACCACTACAGATCTTCACACTTGAAGGTTAATTTTAATTTGGCAATCTAAGTTGTTGTTTCCCATCTTTCTAGGTATTGTTCCACTCTCCCTTCTGATGATCCTTGTTTGAACTTTTACTCATGAGAAGTGGAAATGTACACAGCATGCAGACACAAAACGCACATGAATACAGAAATGGCACTGGTATTTGATTACAGAATAAGAGTTGAATTCTGTATATACTTGACTAATGAAACAAGCACATGTTTCTGGTGCAAACTCTAACCATAAATAAGAAACAGTAATAAAGTCCAACCTGTTTTAGCCATGCTTGGTATCCAGAAGATGTAAGTTGGAATCCATCTTTAGGCATGTGTATTCGTGGCTAGGAAAAAATAGACATAAGAGACCTCCTTTTATATTGGGACCTGGCTATTCTAAACTTTGTTCCAGGTGATAATAAACATCAAACAAATATTCTGATATAATTTTCAAGTAAGGTATAAGTGCAAAATACAGTAATAGAACTATAATTACAAGGAAAAAAACCTTAACATTCTATAAAGGCTCCATCCCAATAGATTTATCAGTATAGTAGACTAAAATCTTTGGTAAAATATAATAAGGGACATACGACTCTCACCTCAACATACTCTGCATCTAATCTGATTTGGAGCAAACATTTTGATTCAGGTTACCCAATGAAACCACTTCAGGTTTTTTGCAACCCTTTAAGTCATTTTCTGCACAGTACAAATGTAACTTTTTCCCCAAGATGGCAGCACCTGGATTGGCTGTGGCTTTATCGTACAGGTTATGAAAACTGGTGTTCACATTGCTCTAAAATATGAAAATGTAGTACTTGCAAACAATGCATTAGTGATGTTTGGATGTATGACATACGTGTTAATAGAATAAACAACAGCAATAGCACTTAAGACTTATATACTGCTCCACAGTGCTTTACAGCTGACTCTGAGCAGTTTACAATGTCAGCATATTACCCCACAACAATCTGGATCCTTATTTTACCAACCTCAGAAGGATGGAAGGCTGAGTCAACCTTGAGCCCTGTCAGGATCAAACTCCTGGCAGTGGGCAGAGTAAACCTGCAATATTGCATTCTAATCATTGCACCACCACCAAGTTAATAGAAGAATCTAATACACAGACATTTGGTATGGGGTGGGTAGGGAATGACTCAATGTCATATATATTTGTATCTGATGAAAGGGTGGGCTGTGATAGATTGGGATACACGTTTCATCCTTTTTTTTCCTCATCACAATTGGTAACTGATGCTTGAATGAATCTGCAGTACATAACAGGAAAGTATACTTCTTTGGAAAAAAAAGCCATAACTTTAATAAAATAACAATGTTTAATTGAAAAAGCCAACAGTCTTCTATATACTATTAGGAAAAGCAAAAAAAAACCCAATTCTTAAGGCAACTTTTCCCTATTCCATTTCTGTTTTATCCTATATTCTGGCAGGAACTATAAGTCTGAGTTTTTAAAAAGACTCTCATTCAGCGACTTCCCAACGGACTTTACACTGTCAATACAGAATTATCCCAGTGCTTGTTGGGAAAGCAACTATCCCAGTGCTTGTTGGGAAAGCAAAGTCTTTAGTGCTTTTCAGAAGGCTAGGAGGGTAGAGGTCTGCTAAAATTCAGGGAGAAGTATGTACCATGTGGCATGGGGTGCCATGAAAGAGAGGTGCTTCCTAGCTGCCTTAGGGTGGCAATGTTTAAGGTAGGGGATCAAGTGCATGGCTACCCTAACTAATCTGATAGGGTGTGTAGATGTTCTTAGGGAAAAGTGGCCCTGCAGACAAGCTAGCTCTGGCCATATAGAATTTTAGAGGTAAAAACAGGCAACTTGTAAACCTAGGGGCACCCATTACTATGTTCACCACTGCATTCTGGACAAGTTGTAGCTTCTGGGTGATCTTCAAGGGCAGCCCCATGTAGAGCACACTGATGTTAAACTGCCATGGTATGTCAGTCAAAATCCATTTTGAATCACTCATTTGTTTGATTTTAAAAAGCTCATCAGTTTCAGTATTGAGATCTGAACCAAATCAGGTTGATTCAATTCACATTTTCCAGATAATGTAGAAAAATTGCTTTTATACATGCACAGAAATTGTCTGAATCTCGTAAGTGTACCCACATATATCTGTACATATACAGTCAGGTCCAGAAATATTGGGACATCGACACAATTCTAACATCTTTGGCTCTATACACCACCACAATGGAGTTGGAATGAAACAAACACAATGTGCATTAACTGCAGACTGTCAGCTTTAATTTGAGGGTATGTACATCCAACTCAGGTGAACGGTGTAGGACTTACAGCAGTTTGCATATGTGCCTCCCACTTGTTAAGGGACCAAAAGTAATGGGACAGAATAATAATCATAAATCAAACTTTCCCTTCTTAATACTTGGTTGTAAATCCTTTGCAGTCAATCACAGCCTGAAGTCTGGAACGCATAGACATCACCAGACGCTGGGTTTCATCCCTGGTGATGCTCTGCCAGGCCTCTACTGCAACTGTCTTCAGTTCCTGCTTGTTCTTGGGGCATTTTCCCTTCAGTTTTGTTTTCAGTAAGTGAAATGCATGCTCAATGGGATTCAGGTCAGGTGATTGACTTGGCCATTGCATAACATTCCACTTCTGTCCCTTCAAAAACTCTTTGGTTGCTTTTGCAGTATGCTTTGGGTCATTGTCCATCTGTACTGTGAAGCACCGTTCAATGAGTTCTGCAGCATTTGGCTGAATGTGAGCAGATAATATTGCCCGAAACACTTCAGAATTCATCCTGCTGCTTTTGTCAGCAGTCACATCATCAATAAATACAAGAGAACTAGTTCCATTGGCAGCCATACATGCCCACGCCATGACACTACCACCACCATGCTTCACTGATGAGGTGGTATGCTTAGGATCATGAGCAATTCCTTTCCTTCTCCATACTCTTCTCTTCCCATCACTCTGGTACAAGTTTATCTTGGTCTCATCTGTCCATAGGATCTTGTTCCAGAACTGTGAAAGCTTTGTTAGATGTTGTTTGGCAAACTATAATCTGGCCTTCCTGTTTTTGAGGCTCACCAATGGTTTACATCTTGTGGTGAACCCTCTGTATTCACTCTGGTGAAGTCTTCTCTTGATTGTTGACTTCGACACACATACACCTATCTCCTGGAGAGTGTTCTTGATCTGGCCAACTGTTGTGAAGGGTATTTTCTTCACCAGGGAAAGAATTCTTCGGTCATCCACCACACTTGTTTTCCGTGGTCTCCCAGGTCTTTTGGTGTTGCTGAGCTCACCGGTGCATTCCTTCTTTTTGAGAATGTTTCAAACAGTTGTTTTGGCCACGCCTAATGTTCTTGCTATCTCTCTGATGGGTTTGTTTTGTTTCTTCAGCCTAATGATGGCTTGCTTCATGGATAGTGACAGCTCTTTGGATCTCATCTTGAGAGTTGACAGCAACAGATTCCAAATGCAAATAGCATACTTGAAATGAACTCTGGGCCTTTTATCTACATATTGTAATTAGGGTAATGAGGGAATATCACACACCTGGCCATGGAACAGCTGAGAAGCCAATTGTCCCATTACTTTTGGTCCCTTAACAAGTGGGAGGCACATATACAAACTGCTGTTAAGTCCTACACCGTTCACCTGAGTTGAATGTACATACCCTCAAATTAAAGCTGACAGTCTGCAGTTAACGCACATTGTGTTTGTTTCATTCCAACTCCATTGTGGTGGTGTATAGAGCCAAAGATGTTAGAATTGTGTCGATGTCCCAATATTTCTGGACCTGACTGTATCTGTGTCTAAGATACTTAAACAACATAAATAGGACCATGTCAGGAGATATTGTAACATGATCCTTAAGAAAATGCAGCAGAAGACCCTTAAGAAAAGCAGCAGAAAATGGACCAATAGCATTAATTTCATTTTAAAAGGAGATGACTGGACAAAGTTTTAATTGTCAAGATTGTAACATTTCTTGCCTATGTTAAGAACTCAACACTCCCATGTATTTATTGTAAAAGTAATACTGCTAACCAATGTTTTAAAAATCCCAAGATATCCTTTTTTATTTTATTTTTAAAAAGTTTTTTATTAATAATGCAAAATTAAAAAAACATTGGACATAGATATGACATCACTGGTTCCAAACATCTTCCGTCACTTTACAATAATATTAGTACTCATATAAGTACTCATATAGTTTTTAAACATACATTTATCTATAATAACATCTATATTTTTGTTCTAACACTATACATTTGTCTTGGCTACCCTCTTGTTATCTATCCAAATCATAAAACTGTTCCCATATTTTGTAGTACTTAGTTTCGCTTTTATCCTTGAGTTCCAAAGTGAGTCTGTCCATTTCTGCGCAATTAAAGACTTTCAGTAATATTTCCTCTTCAGTTGGAATATCTTTCTCTTTCCATTTTTGAGCGAAGGCTATCCATGCCGCTGTAAGTATATGCAGTAATAAATAATGTGTATCTTTCTTATATTTTCTTTCTATAATTTCCAGTAAGAAAAATTCCAGTTTGACTGCTATATTTGTTGACAAAATTTCTTCCAGTCAGTTCTTTAGTAAATTCCAAAATTTTTGCGCCTTTGGGCATTCCCACCACATGTGGTAGTAATTCCCAATGGTCTCTCCACACTTCCAGCATATTGAGGATTTTCCCTTATTCATTCGTGCTAATGTTGTGGGTGGGTGGGGGGAGAGGTGCCAAAAAATCCCAAGATTTCTTGACAACAATTCCTCAAAGTTTCTTAACCATGTCAACATAATTGTTTTGTGCAGAAATTGAAACACAACCTTTCTACACACATTTTACAAGCATGATTCCATTTATCATCAACACAATTCAGTGCATTATCCAGCTAAACTATCTTCAGCATTTCACTTTAACACTAAAACTCAAACGTTGTTTTGAATATTTTACCTGACTTTTAAGGTTGCCTTCTCAATGTTCTCCCTCCCAGTGTTATAAAGCCATTATCTCACTCTGATTTCATACCGGTCATCATTTTCCTGCAATCTTTAACGGATTTTTTGTTTTATTGCCTTCCTTTGCTCCTTCTTCCACAGTTAAGTTAATGGATCTGAGTAGTCTCTAGTGAGGTTTGAAAAGGCTGTTTTCTCAGAATGAGTCAATATTTTAAATTCTATGGAATGCATTTCTTTTTTTCTCCTAAAAAAATGCAGTTTTTAAAAGACAGACATTAAATTACAGGCCTCAGTTCCTATTTTCAAAGCCTAATACAACCCCTGAAGGCTTACAATATTTGAATCACAGCTGGAGCCATGGTTACCATACAGTTTAAATATCAGCTTCTTTACTGTGCAATTTGTTTTAAAAATCAGATCAGAGGTTGTGTCATAAACAAGTGCTAATTATGTAGCAAGAAAGAATAAGGCTTTTTGTGCAAGAAAGGTTCTTAAATATCTGCCTCTCCTCCATACATAAAAAGGAGAAATAAAGCAAGCTGAGAAAATTATGGAGCCAACTCTGGCATCACATATAGAGCAAAAAAAAAAATGTGGCTGACATTAACCTTGCAGTGTTATTCCTTTGATATGAGAGTCAGGGGGCTACTGATTATGAAAAATTCCCTGCTTTAGGTGAACAATGTCAAATAAACACAGCAATATGATTTTGATCACATAATTCTTTAAGGAAGTCTAGTCCCATCCAGCAATCTTGCTTCAAGGCTCTCCATTTCAAAGCTACTGAATTCAGAACTGCAGCTTCCTTTTGGTACCATAGAACTACTGCTGGGATGGAAGAACATTTATTATTTTTATGTGGTCCTTCGCACAGACATATTTGTTAACAACAAGAGCACAGTAATTTATTATTATCCATTATTTGTTAAATTCATTTATGCTTAGCTAAATGCTTAGCTAAGAATAAATGAATTTTTAATACAGTTTTTACAAACACTTGTCACCGCTTCAGCATTGCCATTTAGTGAACAGGACTGATGTTTTTTCTCAGCAGGGGGTGATATTTTAATGATGCAATGCTGTACTTCCTAGAAGACAGACAAGCCTCATGAGGCAGATTATAGGACTACAGAAACTCTAATTCCATTAAAAGTAGACAGCACAAGACCATTTTTAAAATTAATTTTGTTTAATGATAAAAAGTATTATAACAGGTGGGTAGCCAATTGTAAAATTAACCAAAACATAGTTAAAGGAACAGAAAAACGCTAGGAAAGCAAGGGATGTTTTCATTATCAGTGTATTTAAGACTCGGTAGAAATATAGACACTGTTCTTTGCCTCCTCTTTCCTATCTACAAAGCATCCATGTTCTTTTTTAAGCTGCCCATTAGCCAATTGATACTTGACGACATAAGTGAATGTTTCAATTTAGAGGTAATCTTGCAGAGTGATTTGTTTAATTACCGTTGTACTCCTATAAAATGTTTGAATATTTCCAAATGTAGTAATTATTTCTGGCATGAAAATAAGCAATAATATCTTCTATTAACTAACTTATGTGTTGCTTGTCCTACTTCTGTAGAGTGTATAAAGGATTCTGCATGTTCCATCCCATTTTCCATTTGTTGGTGTCTTTAATTATATGGTTGTGACTGCCAATGATAAAAACTAGGTCTGAGAAAAAGAGAGAATTGGGTGGTATTGTTTGCATTTATTAAAGTGGGAAATCTAAATGGCTGCCTCAGGTTCGCTAAAATTATTTATTTAGTAATGTCTTATAAATATGTGCAAAGCTATGGATCTTAACTACACCAGTCAGGACAAGCTACATGGTCAAAAGGTAAAGATTAAGCTAAAAGGAATATTCCGTTCTGCAGCATATATATTATCATGTCCAATATCTGGAATGTTTAAGAAAATCCGTAAGAAAATCTCTGAAAGAATTATCTTTGACAAATGCCAAGTGCTTGATTCAATTCCCCACAAAGTGGACTTTACCAGTTATGAATGAAGGCGAATATACATTTCCCAGGATAATGTTTCAGGATCCAATCTGAGTCAGTCTCTCACATTCTAGTGAGAAAGAAGTTCCCTAAAGATGGGCTCCAGCATGGATCCGAAAGCTCAGAAGATTAAATCTCCAGTCCCAGTGACTGCCCCAGATTGGCTTTGTTCCAGTTGTGCCTAGATTAGCTGTAGTTACAACAACCTTTTAAAAAACAGTCCCACATAGAGAAAATATGTTTTGCAAAGGTATCTAGAGAATGATTGGTTGCACAAGAAACAGAAGTACTTTTAATTAAGGTGGAAAACTAGCTGCATAACAATACAATATTACAATGCTTGAAATAATATATGAATGTTCACTTTGGTTCATTAAAACAAAAATAACACAACTCCATAGTTGGGCAATACTTGCTTGCAAGTAACCAACATTCCACAATTTCTCTGAGTTCTCACTACTTTTCAGCAGGCTAAAGATTCAAAACCCAAGGAAGAAAAAGCTGTGCACAACCATGAGGTTTGCTGTTTAGATTTATCTTGGAGAGGTGACATATTATACAATTATTAGGAAACAATATTTTAGTGCCTAAGATTGAGGGGAGGGAGAGGAAGAGAGAAAAGGAGAGAAAATTGATTTTATACCTCAGTATCTGTTTCAAATTACACAGCATTTACTAACAAAATAGCAAGCATAATCCCCTCCCTTCCCATTTCTGAAAACTGAACAGGTTCACTATAATTCAGATATGTTTCTTACCTTATGTGATGTATAGAGATTTCTGACTAGGATCAGACCTTTATTTTTCTTCTCCCAACCCTTTCTTTTTGTATCAGCTAGCCTGATGAAGAATTACAAAGTCAAAAGTTTGTACACTCTTATTCGCATTTTGCTTACCTCTAATAAAAGTATAAAATCCACCTCTTTTATAATTCTAATGCAAATTTACTTTGCAGTAACCTGTAACAAAAATACTCCCTTAATCTAATCTATCTATCTATCTATCTATCTATCTATCTATCTATCTATCTATCTATCCATCCATCCATCCATCCATCCAGCTATAAAACAAAATATAATGATATATTGGAATAAAGAAATAGAAGCATTCTCTCACAGATTCAGTCATAAAAAGACACAAGTAATCTTCCATCCTTTGCAAATAAAACAAAACATAAACTATTACTCTGGGATCACTGATCACTTTCCCATCCCACACAACAATGAACGTAAAGACTGCCCAAAGCATCTATGTGCTGATTTTCTTCCAGGTTCTTCATTCACACACAAAGAAAACTCTACAGATAGTCCTCAACTTACAACCACAATTGACTTCAAAATTTATGTTATTAAGCAAGACAGTTCTTAAGTGAGTTTTACTCCATTTTATGACCTTTTTGCCACACTTAAGCAAATCACTGAAGTTAAGTGAATCATTCAGTTAATTAAGCAAATCTGACTTTCCCCATTGACTTTGCTTGTCAGAAGCTGACTGTGAAGATTACGATGGTGACCACATGACCTCAGGATAGTGCAACTCTCATAAGTACATGCTAATTGTCAAGCGCCCGAATTTTGAGCATGTGACCGTGGGGATGCTGCAACAATCACGAAAACAGTGTGAAAACCAATCCTAAATCACTCTTTCATTGCAGTTGTAAGTCTGAATGATCACCAAATAAATGGTTGTAAATCAAAGACTACCTGTATTACCTTCACTTTCCCTCAGTCTAATCTTGTGCTGTCTCTCTATTGCCTTTGCCTTCCCATCACTCCTACCTAGTCAAAAGGTTAGCATCCAGTATTGTTTTGATTTGCTTCTTAACAAGAACTATAATTTAGCACTAACTACTCATGAGAAATTATAGTGCTGCTGGCTGGTGAATAATTTGCCAAGGAAGACCCGCTTAGCCATATAAAATAAATATCCACCTGCATATACTAGCACTAATCAGGGCGTGAAATTAAGCTTTTCATTCAGTACAAACTAAATGCTGCAAGGCGGCGATTTAGTGGAAACAAATATTAAGGTCAACCTATTCTTCCTATTGCCTATATTATAGATGCTAAAAGAGGGCATGGAGCACTAATTCCACTTTTCTCAATCCAAGAAGCTAAATACTTCAATGATGTGTTAGCAAATTCACCATTTGCTTTTTACTAATTGCATATAGTTAATGAAGCGAATGAAACAAAAGCCTCCAAAACATTGTTAACTTGATCCCTACATTTCCTTTGTACTGTAGCTCAAATACAAGAATAAAAATCCATTTGCAAACCTTAGAACAAAAATACAAAACATTTATTATTTAAATTTTATATAAATTCTGAAAGAATGAGGAACCGATTTGTACAGTAGAACTGCAATGCACTGGAAAACATCCTTTCAGTTATGATGTAGGCAGCCAATTCTTGTACACAGCTGAAAAAGTTCCCTCCAAAACATAATTCCCCAAATGTGCAAGAGAACAATATATCTACGTGGACATAAACAAACATGGATCTGTTTACACTGAGTTTCCAGCAAGTGTTCCTAGAAATAACCAAGTAATATATGACATTTACTCATTCTCAAAGCACTGTGATACCCTAATATTTGCTTTAGCACTACTGTCAGCCTATATTTACAACCTACTCTTTCCTAAAGTTTGCAGGAATAACCAAGTAGAGAACAAAAATGGTACTCCCATTAGAATTACAACTGTGGCATTTTACTATTTTTACTTGTAATCTAAATAAAATATTTCAAAATATTTTTAATCAGATGAACAAATGTTAATAGAACATATAGATTGTTAATACATATGTATATGGACTATTAAGACAACTCTGATTATTAATCAAAGCATGTTATAGTTATCTACTTGATCAAATTATGATTGTCATGCAGCTTAAACCAATCTGGCACTTTAGCACTCACCTGGTCTATAGACTGTCAGAAATGAAGACAACAATATCACTCATTCCTTTTCTCCAATAGCCTATTCTGGTCATGGAAAAGAAGAAATTCCACTCATATCCACCACACAAAATAAATAGAAAGGCTAGGTGCAACCATTCTGTTTTCTCAGTTTTTTATGAGTAAAAAACTAGAGAGCATTTATAAAAATAGTGGTATTTAACAATTGTAGACTTATCTATAGATAGCATAGCATTAGCATTTAGACTTATATATCATTTTACAGTGCTTTACAGCCCTCTCTAAGTGGTTTACAGAGTCAGCATATTGCCCCCAACAATTTGGGTCCTCATTTTACTGACCTCGGAAGGATGGAAGGCTGAATCAACCATGAGCCTGGTGAGATTCGAACTGCCAAATTGCAGTCAACCGGCAGTCAGCAGAAGTAGCTTGCAGTACTACACTGTAACCACTGTGCCACTATGCAGTGTAGTCTCTGTGATGTAGTCTCAATGTACACTGTGATGTATTCTCAATGGCTCCAGATTAACTCAAGATGACAACTAATCAACCTAGCTATAGATACACAAACACTACTATCAGATGTGGTTTAATAACAGAGCACTAAACCTGCACTAATGACAGAAATGGGTTAACTGCATCCTGCTTTGACCAGAATGCCATCCTAAAATAAGGACCATAGTACAGTATTCTCAAGACTGACAAACTAATCTGATGCCAGTAATTGACAACACAAGAAAGACTTGATTTATCAGCATGATAAACGTCTAAATTTACCCTCTTCCAAAACTCAGAGATACCCACATCTAAATTATCACTGTGATATCTAATTTTTTTTTAAAAAAAATTTGATTTATATGCCGCCCTTCTCCGAAGACTCAGGGCGGTTTACAATGTGCTCAGCAATAGCCTTCATCCTTTTGTATATTTATACAAAGTCAGCTTATTGCCCCCACAACTGGGTCCTCAATTTACCTACCTTAGAAAGGATGGAAGGCTGAGTCAACCTTGAGCCTTGGCGAGATTCGAACCCTGCAGTAATTGCAGGCAGCTGGTCTTAATAACCAGCTTAATAACAGGGTGCCTTAAACCCCTGTACTACCAAGGCTACAAATTAAAATCATAGACTGCTAAATTCTTCAAGAAATATTTTCCACTTTTTGAAGAAAGTGAAAAAAAAGAATCTAAGGATCCTCCATAAGTTCCTGAATTTAAAGTCTATGAAATGGTAAAGGAGATAATAACCTCAAGAAAGATGCTATTGGGGGTTTTAATAGAAATTCAAGAATTTTTGTTGTTAACTTGGTTACTTAAAAACCTTCAATTCAAAATAAAAAATGTGAAACCAAGAAGTATAATTCATGTCTTCCAATTAAATTATCCACAACTGTCTTTTTTAAAAAGGCACTCAAAATATGACAGAACTAAGACAAAAGAAATCTAATAATGAATTGCAAAGGTATTTTTAATTAGACATCTAAACAAATGTAGTTTAGCTATGTGCACTGCTAATTATGTGAAACCTGAAGTAGCTACTGGCCGATTCAAGAAAACAGATGTTGAATCACAGAACTTTGATATCATTCTTAAATACCTTTGAAAACAAGGATCAGAAAATATGAACTCTTATTTAAAAAAAAGGCTTTATTGTATTTTTATAGCATATTACATACCTTGTAAGAATCAGTTTGTTTGCATGAATGTCAGTTTTATTTTCTGTCCTTCCCTTTTTCCTGGCTATTTACAAGCTTTGTAAGAAATTGTTCTTTAATTAAGTCTAAGCATAGTTTTATATAAATGGATTCCTGGAATTAAAAACATTCAGACTTAAGAAATGATTGTTATAGAGACTGTAAGAGGCCGTAAAAAAAAAGAATGCCACTTTAAACAAAGATTTCTCATTTTAATTAAAAAGATAATCATCACAACATTCCTACATTTAGCAAAACCATTTGAAGCTACTTTGGAAGAAAAAGAAATTCATTTTTGATGCAGTCACACATAGAGGACTTTAGAACTTTATTTACTCAAAATTCTGCCTATTCCTCTGTGCTTTTAAGAATCATGCATGCAATTTGAATTTTTTCTCAAAAATACACATTGGACATTAATCTCATCCATACTATCCTTGCAAATTACAGCACAATTTATGTCAAAACAAACTCAAGGAACTGTTCTAGGTTTATGGATTTCTTAAATTAAATACTTCAACATAGATTAATTATGAAATGTTTATTGGATTTATAGTGTACATACTGAGCACAGCTGTTCTAAAATGTTAAGCATCCATCTTTAAAAAATACATTTAAGAAACCAATATGCACATGATCCTTACATACTGAAAGATGCATCCACTATCATTATTACAGCTGTATAATCCTTTAAAAATGTGCTCAAAGATGTTCAGGAACATATAAGAAGCATTTCTATTTGAATAATGAAAAATAATGGGAACTTTTTTTCCAAGTTTGCACAACTCTCTTAGAAGATGTTCCTGGCTTTCTTTGTATGCATGTATATGAAAAAATGCAAGCTAAAGGAAATATAAAATGAATGTTTGGATTAATAAGATTTGAGCAGAGATATAAAAACCTCATTCCTATCACTTTTTCAACATTGTTAAAAGGAGGAATTTGGATAAAGACCAAATGTGTAGGGAGGATTATATACGTAACAATGGAACCTAACTTTACATTCCTAACAATAAATAGACACCTGCCAAATAAAAACTATGCATAATGATCAAACAACTACAAAATACATTAATGGTTATCAGATATTTTTCATATATCCATCAATCTAGTTGGTAGGCAGATCTGAGAATATATTTTGGCTACAAATACAGAATCGTTGCCATAGCAGGCATTGCAATTATAAAACATCAATTTGCCAACCTGATGGCTGAGGTTGCTCCTTATCACTCCATTTAGTTCTTCAGGATAATATCTACCATCTTAACTTCTTTGAAGTTTTCAGTAAAAAAAAAAAAGTGGACACAATTTCATGTGGAATATTGAGCTACACTTATCCCTTTTATTTTATGAGATTGCCTCTATAAAATGTGAAGCTCCATATTAATTTCCTGTGATTAAAAATGGTAAAAATGATGGAACTTGATGATCAACTTCTTTCAAAAGAGAAAAGATTATATAGTATAGTGATGGCAACATTGCCATCGTGCGGAAACATTGCACGCATGCATGCTCATCAGGGCCACACTCCGGAAAAGCTGAACTTCCGGGTTCTAGTGTGCATGCGCTCAATGATCAGCTGCCGTGTGCACAAAGGACACCTGATCGTTGCACACGCATGACCACCAGAAACCTGGAAGACAAACAGGCAAGGCCACGCGTGCTGGGCGCCATGGCTTTGTGTGCCACTTTGGGCATGCGTGCCATAGATTCACCATCACGGATATAGTTCCTTTAGTGCTGACTAGAAGCCCTTTCTAGAAACAAAAACATTTGTTAAGTGAGTTTTGCCCCATTTTACAATCTTTCTTGCTACAGTTGTTATGTGAATCACTGCAGTTGTTAAGTTAATAACACAGTTGCTAAGTGAATCTGGCTGCCTCATTGACTTTGCTTGTCAGAAGGTTGCAACAGGTGATCACATGATCCCAGAACACTGCAATGGTCATAAATATGAGACAGTTGCCAAGCATCTGAATTTTGATCACATGACCACAGGACACTACAATGGTCATAAGTATGAAAAACGGTCATAAATCATTTTTTTCAATGCCATTGTAACTTCAGTCACTAAATGAACTGTTGTAAATTGAGGACTACCTGTACTGCCTTGCAAGGGCTAATCTAAAGAAATGCTATTGTACAGATTACCACGAGTATGTTTGAGGTAACACTGGACTTTGATTACATTTAGGGCACACTGACCAAAATGTGCCAGAACTAAAAAGTATAATATCTTATGGTCAGTAGAAATGCCACCTGCATCATAGATACAAGTAACCATGTTCACACTTTATTTTTTAACTCCTTTTCAATACATAGTATTGTTGCTTATCATGAAAGGAAACAATGTGATCAGTATATATTAAACAGCATGTATCTGTGTATGTATATAGGTTTCATATTCAGGAATCTTCAAAATAGGGGATAAGATTAGGTGGGGCATGGAGTCTGACAGAAATGAAATAATTTGTCTGTGGGAAACCTACTTTCATAGATTTGGACTACAACGCTCACATTACTTAGAACTGCTGGCTGAGGACTTCATTATGTAAAACATCTGAAGGGTACTAATTTTACTGCTCTTGGTATACAAAGATAGTCTCTTAAAGTTTTATTACTGTAAGAATTACTGGCTACACTACAGCAACACTTAAAATGTCTAAAAACGTTTCTATTTTTCCTAACCAAATATAATGTATGAAAGAAATCATGTAAAAGGACTCCATCAGCAGGACAATTCTCCAAAAACTAAACTGAGCAGGAACAAATCTGGTATGATAAGAATGCAAAAGAAAGTCAGAGTTTAAAAATGGACTGAATTAGCTAGGAGCAGAAGAAAATAAATATTTCATAAAAAATCTCCCCCTCCCCCCCAAAAATCCCTGTGGAATAGGAAGTTAGGAGGTATCTCAGAACATTGTCAATTGCTCCATTCTATGTCCATCTCTATCCTGGCCATATGACCCAGGACAGAGCATATGCAGTGCATGTACTGAAACAAACAACCTGAAATGGAAGCAGAAACACACGAACTGTATAATGACACCACATATTATTTCATTGCATACAGACATAGTTTATGGCCACAATTAGTAAATGAATTTATAAGAATTTAAAAAGTCATATTCTGCATGCTTTGTTTTGTTCTTGAGATAACTTTAGCAACTTAATCAATTTTAACTTCAATTCAGAAGAGGACCCTCTGAATTTCTAACCCTGGTCTGCAATAATTTTGCTATAGATATACAAATATAGATATTTTTTAAAATTCTGTGGTAAAGTAAGAGAAATTTGAACTAGAAATAGGGAAAAATTGTGAAATATCTATGTAATTGATATTCAAGGTCATTTCTGAAGCCAATGGCATGTAATAAGCTGAGTGATCATTCTCTTGCTTGTTAAACAGTTTATCCACCAAGAATGGACATGAAAGATTAATAAACCAATTCCTGTCCATGGAAAGATAAAAACTCCACTGGAGAAGCTCCTAACCTATCATTAGCATTAAAGACATTTATGAGACAAGCCATATACCATATAATTGTGATTGTCTAAAACTCTTAACAAATAATATATAATTTACAGCATACAGCAATATGGATGAAATACAAGTTTTCAACAGGGATGTCCTTGAGGGTATTAGTATTCAAGGCAGTAACGTCATAAACTAATCCATGAAGCTCACCTAAAATATTTGTTTCCAAATAAGCTGAGTAACTGGGAAGGTCCTCAAAAATATTTGAAGGGCAATGATAGTGATCACTAATAATGCTAAGGATTGGTGCCAAACAACTAATCAGAGTGAAAAGTTAATAAAGAGATTCCTTGAAAATGATTCAATATGAAGGAGATGGGATAGGGACTTTGTCCAAAGATTACCAAAGATCCAAGACCCAATTCAGGTTAAATTACAGAAAATACAAACCATCTATGGTATTTTTCTTATATTTGCATAAGCTCTGAAAATCTTTTCAAGTCATTTTATAGTTTTTATTCCCATATGCTAAAAAAGTAATATATATTTTATCGTAGAAAAGCTGGAACTGCCCAGCCTACATCCTCAGAATACCCTTTACTTACAATATGATACTATTCAGTATTTTATGTTTAATTATATCCTGATTAAAGCTGGTTTATACAGAATATGTATACTCAATAATAACGAGTCAAGAAACTATTTGCTTAAAAATAGCCCAACCTGAAAGGATTTAATAGTGTATTATTGTTAATGCAGTATTTTTATTATTGCTTGTGGCACCCTTATATTACATACAGTCTGCAAGATCAAGAAACCAGAAAGCATAGAGTAGCTCTCTTGACCAACAATCCCTATGCTTATACAACATACCTGGAATCAAAAGAAAAGTACTTCATTTGGCATTGCATTGTAATAGGAATTCTCTTCTGAAAAACATTTTGATGCAACTCAAATCAATCTACAATACAAACACCTGGACAAATACCCCAAAAAAGCCAGCGGTTAGGTTTCTTTTGAAGACGTAACAGCAAGGATGGTTGGCTATCTTTTATCTGTTCAAGAATAGTTCTGTTCCTTTCTTTTAGCTTTCTTACTTTTTCCTTCCCCACAAACTCTGAATGAAAGTTTTCTCCTTGCGTGAAACATTCATCATACTTGTCTTCTTCTTAGAGAAAGATATTATGACCTCTACAGTTTGCAGTTGAGAGAGACATTGAAAAGATCCATACACAAGCAGATGCATTCACACCCATGCAAAAAAGATCAACTATCAGTTTCTAAAATGAAGGGAACCTCTGTGAAAATGCCCAGAAGCAGCATAGAGAATGAGGGATAGGAGGAAAAATCACTTGAGTCCCTACTGGCTGACTGAAGATGCTTGTGAGTTTACTGCTGACTCCATCTGCTCTTTTCCACATTCCTGATTACAGTATCCCAAACAATTTGGGCAAAAACCAAGCAAGAGTTGAAGCAATCTGCCTCCCCCCGCCACTGTATAATTAGGCAAAGTAGTCAAAGTGATCTGCTGTCCCTCCAGAGGAAAACATTTCTTCCCCAATAACCACAAATATCCTGGAAAAGGGAGGACCATAGTGTTGGTCAGAAAATGTTCAAGTCACATTTACTAATCTTGCCTTTTAGTTGTTGACTGCTCCTCTTTAGGCTGAATGACCAGTATTTTTACTAATAATGGTTAACAAATGATTGTATGCATAATCAGAAAACAAGAAATAGTCATACCCTAAATCTTTTAAATCCAATGCCATAAATTGGTGAAGACTTGTCAGGAAAACTTCACAAATAAAGCTATAATGGTAATTCAGGGTTTATCAGAGATGGATTTCACCTGGTGGTCTTCCAAGGACCAAAAGAAGAAAGGGTAGAGTAGCTGCTTGTTAAATGATTTTAACTATTAGGTAAATCAACTTTTGATTAGTATTGTGCCGATCAAGTATAGCCAATACAAATAATGATGAAATATATAAAACTTTGATTTTAAGAACATTTCAAAACCCAAAGATATACTAATTGTAGAATCTGCAATCTTCCCAAAAAAAATTCTAGCTTTAAATCACAAAAAATTACTTAGAGGTCCTTCTTCCCATAGAAAAAACCATTTTTCAATGTTTTATGAAGATAAATATAGGTATTTTTAAGAATAGACCAAATCTATCTGGAAAATGGTATTCCAAAAAAAAAAGTAGATCAGGAATGTTTCTTATGAAGGGCAGAAGTATCTAATATCTTTTCCCTCATTAGTCTATTTGTCCAGATGATAGATACAATAGCCATAGGTGTGAAAAAACATATCATATTCATTAACATGAATATATAACAATAAAGGAAGTATATCCTAGACTACCAAACTCATATGATGTCCTTTCAATAAATACAGGTTACATTCTCAAACATGAGTAACAAAAAACATTTTGGCTGGAAGCTATTATTTGCCTCTTCAAAGGTATTAACTAGACTAGGCAGTAGAATAGATTTTAGCTTCCAAATCTCAAATTTCAAATATAGTGACACTGAAAACTACTTTTATGTATACCCTGGCAGTCTTTCATCAATCACACCCTACAGCAGCAATAGTTTAACACTGTAAATTTATTCAGCTATTTTATACTTTCTGAAATTGAGGCTTAGCTCTCCCCTCTTGTTTTCAATATGAGAACATACAATTTTCCAATGCCTGCAAGGATCAGTTTTCTGACTGTACATACTGCCCACCATAATTCCACTGCCTTACAGCTTGTTTCTCCCAAATTCTGAGAGATTACCTTTAAATTGTATAATATGAAAACTAGGAAACATGCAATACCTGCAAGCTTTATAGGAAAAATACATGTCACTGGCTCCCATGAAATTAAAACATTGCCTATTGCTTTGCCATACAAGACTTATGATTCAGGCAGACCAACCACTGATCAGCATTTTGGTTTGGGTGGGCTACCTTTCTCAGAACTCATAATTGGTAGTACTAGTGCAGATATTGGATATACTGGTTATTGAATAAATGTATTTGTATCCACCATTATTTATTCAAATTACTCAAGGCAGCAAACATATTCCATACACCTTCCTCCCTCCTATTTTTTTGCACAACTACTTTGTGAGCTGAGTTGGGTTGTGAGAGAGTGACTGGTCCAAAAGAGATGCCCGGGAAATGCAGATTTCTTGGCATATCAATGAAAGCAGGATGAAAGCCTTTAGGGTAGGGGTCGGCAAACTTAAACATTCAAAGAGCCTTTTGGACCCGTTACCCACAGAAAAGAAAACACTGGGAGTCACAAAACTTTTTTGACATCTAAAATGAAGATAACACTGCATATCTTTTTTTTACCTTTATGCTATGTATAAAAAAACGATAGTGTGTTGCATTTATGAAATCAATGAACTGCTATAGAGAAAACAAATTTTTATTTCAAAATGTTTCAAAAACATTTTGAACTCTGAAAAAAAAAGATGGGTTGAAAAGCTCAATAAATCACGTGACAGTGGGTGTCGCACATTGGTGGTTGTGACTCATATTTTGAGTGACAGGGAGCCGCAGCAGAGGGATGAAAGAGTCACATGTGACTCCAGAGCCGCAGGTTGCAGACCCCTGCTTTAGGGCAACAGGGAAGAAAGGTGGATCAGGTATAGAGTATATTGCTTTAGATACAATTTCTACTCAGAGATGACTCTACTTACAACACATGACAAGATTGGAGATAGACCAATCTTGGTTTCAGGGGAATGAGGGTGGAAATGTAGTAGTTTCTACACAAACTCACCAATTTGTGTGTACCTAGAGAGAAGAATGTCCTCATAGCTTTTGCTGTCATATGACATCAAGTTGCAATAAGGAAAGGCAGCAAAGACTGCTCATCATAGAATAACAGCCTTAAACATATACATCAGAGTAGAGATTATACTCCTTGGTTACATTTAGCAACCATGTATCTAGCCTTTAAAAAACCCTCTCACAAATAGAATCTTTTTCCAATGCAATGTAACTAATCTAACATTCTATCATACAATATTTATAACAGAACTCAGCATTTTACTGATAAAAATGCCCTTCTATCATGATCTACTTTGTAAAATTGCAAACCTCTTTGATACCAAACACTACATAAATTCTTCTGTATCTTAGTTAGGCTTGCTAATGTTTTTTTTAAAAAAACATTTGTATAAAATGCTTCTTATCCTGTGTTGTTCAGGTGCTAATCTAATCAAGCCCCTCAAAAAATAACAAGCATTTTCATTTTTCCTAAATCCCATCCCATCTTCCAACATGTACCTCACAATGTTCTGATCCAAAACTTGGCCTTCTGGGCTCCTTCATTATAAAAGCCAGGCCTTCAGTCCAGATTCCTATAAAATCCGTTATTAAAAAAAAACTAAACAGAAAGAAAACCCAAATCAGGGAACTTCTTTTCCACTACAACCGAGGATCATCTATGGAAAGGGGGGGGGGGGGAACCTGATGGAGAAACCTACGATTTGCTTGCTTTCCTTTATTTTCTCAGTATCCCGTAAGAATCTCAATTTCCCAATGTTTGTTTTTTTCCTCTGGGCTCATTTAAAAGATAACTGTTGCCCTTATGACTTGTTAGTGAACCCGTATAAATCTCTCCTTCTCCACAAGTCCCCATCCTCCTCGGCTTCCTACGGTACTACCATTACCAGCCACAGCCATTGCCAACCCCCTTTTCTCCTTTCAATCCCCTCCCCACTCTTTTCCTTCTTACCATGAATTTCAGGGCTTTCTCTTGTACCACAGCCTCGGCGGGGTCCATAGCCTCGCCAATTCGCCTCTGGTGTAGCTGCCGTTCCCCCGCCAGCTCCGGGCCTCAGCCGGCCTTGGGCCTAACGCCGCCCCTCCCCCAAGCCTCTCTCTTTCTCGCTTAGTGCAAGGCCGCAGCCAGCGCGGTTAGAGAGAAAGCTCCGTTGTTCTCCGGCTCCTGTAAACGGGAAATGTAGTTCCCGGGAGCTCCTGAGAAGCAGCCGAGACTGTCCAAAACACTACACTTCCCAACAACCCCTGCTTGAGAGGAAATGCTGCACTAATCGCCTCTTATGGAGCACAAAAGTGGGGGCTCATAGAAGCGGCTGTGCGATCCTTTTGAGTACAGTAGCTGAAATAGGTAAAGGTGGGGGAGGAGAAGATTTCACGTTTAATCTTCCTATTCCGAAAGAGAAAAGGCTAATGAAAACTGAAGTTTTTTAACGAAACTGTGTGAATTGAATTTTAGGACAATATGTTGGGCTTTTCTATATATATAGTTACATATATACATCACTGTATATGTAATTGTACCATTGAACAGAATTGGCTTGCAGTGACTAAACCCTGACCAAAGAATGCATTTGGCTTAGCACCTCTTATGGATCAGCCATTGTGATGTATAAACATAAGCCATGTTAATATATTGTGCGACACCAGCTGTGTTTATTCAATGAGCATTACTTAAATATACCGTGGCTTAGCATGATATATGGATTTAGTGAAGGAATTAACATTTTTAATTAGCTGTTCAATAAAAAGTGACTCCAATATAACACTGTGTGTGTTGTTAGGATTGTTTTTAACACACATACACCCACCATCAAATAATTGCTGAGGCTCAAGTAACTCAAGTGGACCAGAAGCCCAACTTATTGAATAGCATCTCAAGACCAACACAAACAGAGGGACTCACTTCGATCTTCTCTCTATATGCAAAAAATAAAATAAAATGTTGCAATAGCAATCCTTTGTCATGACTCTTGTTTCCAATTGTAACCATTTTAGTCTCCTGCCCAAAATAGCTGGTGGTGTACTGGTACTCATTTTACTCATTCACCTGTTTTCTTTGGAGAGTCATGAGGAATAGGAGTCTTAGGTTACAGGAAAGCAAATTCCAGCTGAATGTTGTTAAAAGTTTTTAACAGGAACCTAATTCACCAGATTAACAGCAGAACTAATTACCAAGGATGTGATGGAATACACTCAATTTGAAATGCTTTAATTTGGATTTTTAAACAGAATTGTGGATTAGTTTGTTAACCAAAGTGTCCCTTATACCTCAGTGATTCTTTTATCCTATTAATTAATCCTGTACTGTCAGTCAGAGAAAAGTCACAGCTATTCCTTGAAGAAGTAGGGATAAAACAAGCAAGGTGTGATATCAAAAAGTCTGGTTTCCTATCCACTCCCTGGCTAAAATCAAAGTGCTGATGGGTGCCCTTTAAGGTTTTGGATGGTTAAAGGTTCTAGCAGAATGTCTCTATCACCAATCAGCTGTATAAATCTAATCTGGCATTAGTTTATGATTCAGCATGTTGTGAAAACCAGAAAGTTGCATGAATAAATCATTCTTTTTGTTTGTGGTTCAAATAATTGTTTGGTCATCTACTCAGATTTGCAGATGCCTGTAGGTGGTATTACCTGAAAGGTGATAAGTTGAGCTAGCCAATAAAGAAAATGAAAACAGCAACATCCAGGGTCTACAACTAGGCACCCCACCCCCATATTTTAGGTTCCAATTTCCCCAGGACACTGGCTGTACCACAGCTTTATAAATAGCCTATGAAGTCTCCAAAAATCTTTCTCTTGCTTATATCCTTTTCTACATTAGCTATTAAGTTTAGAAATATTAGTAACTCGCTAAAAACTTGGGAAACATATATCCTACCAGGAATCTATACTAGGACTTCAAGCTAAGCCCCTTTCAGAACAAAATAACAGAGTTGGAAGAGACCCAGTCCAACCTTCTGCTCAAACAGGAAACCCTACACCATTTCAGACAAATGATTGTCCAATCTCTTCTTTAAAACCTCCAGTTTTGGAGCACCACAACTTCTGGAGGCAAGCTGTTCCACTGATTTTTTTTTTATTTTGATTATAACATATAGTGATACATTTGGTACATTTTCTGTTCATTGGTGCAATTATATATATATATATACATCTACATGCATTATTACTTGTCTTTTATTTGATATTGTTTCTTAAAGCTATATTTAATTTCAAAACACTTAAAGATAATAGTGCTCAAATCTCTAAGACTAAATATAATACTATTCATATGGATTTTGTTAATTAATTAATATTTAATCTCTATTTCCTTCTTTATTTCTTTTCCCCATCCATTCGTACCACATGTCCCACACGCTATAAAATTCCGAATCTTCTCTGTCATTAATTTTCTGAAGTCAATTTGTTCATTTCGGCGCACTCCAATATTTTTCCAATAACATGTTCTTGAGGTGGTAATTGTTCTCTTCCCTGCACTCTCAACATCTGTTATATATCATGGTAGCCAAAACTGGATGCAATATTTCAAGTGTGATCTTACCAAGACATTATAAAGTGATACTAATGCTTTACATGATCTTTGTTTTATCCCTCTGTTGATGCAGCCTGGGACTGAGTTGGCTTTTTTGGCAACTGCAGCTCACTTCTGGCTCATTTTTAAATGATTGTCACTAGAACTCCAAGATCCTTCTCACAGTTACTGCTATTGAGCCAAACCCCACTTATTTTATACCTATGCATTTGATGTAGAACTTTACTTTTTACTGAAATTCATTTTGTTCGATAAGGCCAAGTGTTCAAGTCTCTTGCGATCCTTCTGTATCTTAAACCTACTTTCTAAAATATCCTTCAGTATGTCTAATGTTAGAATATTTTGCTTTATTCTATAATTGTAAGTAAAGAGTAAGTAAAGAGCCGAGATGGTGCAGTGGTTAGAGTGCAGTACTGCAGCTGACTGCTAGTTCAGCAGATCAGCAGATCAAACCTCACCGGCTCAAGGTTGACTCAGCCTTCCATCCTTCCGAAGTGGGTAAAATGAGGACCCAGATTGTTGGGGGCAATATGCTAATGCTAATGCAATATGCTATTATGCAATATGCTATATGCTAACTTTGTAAACCGCTTAGAGAGGGCTGTAAAGCACTATGAAGCGGTATAGAAGTCTAAATTAAAAAAAATTCATGTGTTCTTCTCCTTTAATTGTAACCTTTAGTTCGCTCTACTGTCCCAATTTTAAAAATCTTATCTTACTATGTTTTTTTCACAAAAATGCAAAACAAAAGCATTTTTCCACAGGAAAGATTCTTTATAATTAATTCCAAAATCATATTTTAAATTTATCTGAACTCTTACTCTGTTTGTAACTTTTTAAAATCAAAGTTGTAATACCCCTTTGCTCTTATTTAAAAAAAAAATCACATTTCTTAAACTTTTTTTTGCTAAGGATTGAAGGAAACCTACCTGGTGCTGTAAAGACTTGTCAATCCAAAAGTTTCTAATAGCTGAAAAGCAGTTTAACAAGCAATTTCTGAAAATGATAAGAAAAGGAAGAATGTGAATTTTGTATCCTTTCAGATGTACTGACCATAGTTTGAGCAGGATAGCAATTGACTTGTCTCCCAGAGCTCTAAACCTATTGCACACCACTTTCTTGCAGCTTCTTCATAAGGAGCAACTGTCTGGAGTACTTTTGGGCAATCTCAAATCCTCTTTTTGCCCAGATTGATTTCAAAGAACTGCACTCTTTAGCAAGTACCAATTGGGGAACGTGCTTTCCTTTCCACCGCAGTCATTGGCTCCACTTTTTGCAGAGCTGCCTTCAGTCTTCCAAAGTAATATTGTAAAATTCACCATAATCTTCTTGGTCAAAACAATCTCACAACAAATTATTTAGTGTAATTGAAGAATCTTTTTCCAATTCTAAAATTTTATCAGCAGAAAACTGATATTACTATAAATACCAATTATAAATTACACCAAACAGATATGTAATCAAGAAGCTAAACAGATTAACTGAGCAGTATGTCAATAAGTTATTTTATTTAGAAAGTTGTTTTATTTATTTGGTATAGTGCAATCGTTAAGGTGCTGGATTGGCAGCAGAATATGTAGGTTCAAGTCCAGCATCAGCCACAGAAGCTAATTGAATTAGTTTAGTTTACTTTTTCACATACTTTGGCCACCTAATGAGAAGGAAGGACTCACTGGAGAAGAGCCTAATGCTGGGAACAATTGAGGCTGTGGTGAAATCCAAATTTGTTTACTACCGGTTCTGTGGGTATGGCTTAAGCGAGGTGTGGCCTGGTGAGTGTGGCTTGGTGGGTGTGGCAGGAGAAGGATACTGCAAAATCTCCATTCCCACCCCACTCCAGGGGAAGGATACTGCAAAATCCCCATTCCCTCCCCACTCCTGGGGGAAGGACATTGCAAAATCTCCATTCCCATCCCACTCGGGCTAGCCAGAAGTGGTATTTGCCAGTTCTCTGAACTACTCAAAATTTCCGCTACTGGTTCTCCAGAACCTGCTGGATTTCACCCCTGGATTGAGGGTAAAAAGAAGAAGAAGAAGGGGACAATAGACAATGAGGTGGCTGGATGAAATTACTAAAGCAGTCGGAGTGAGCTTAAATGGACTCCGGGGGATGGTAGAGGATAGGAAGGCCTGGAGGAACGTCCATGGGTTGTGATGGGTTAGACACGACTTCGTGACTAACAACTTTTTCTCAGTCCAACCTATCTCTCAGAGTTGTAAGGAAAAATGGAAGATGGAAGCACTGTTTACATTGCTTTGAACTTCTAATGGAAAGGTGAGATATATATTTAACAAAATTATTAAAATAACAATGAAGATTTTATGGTAGAAATATAGTAGCAGCAGGAAAAAAAATATTTACTGTGTGCTTTTCTGATCATACCGTCCTCTTAAGAATTTCAGGCCCCAGATAAGAACACCTGCTGTTTCCCTGAGGAGTTGAATATTTGCTATACAATCTAAAAGCAGCTGTAACTGTCGGTCCAAGATAAATTAAGGTGTTCTAGTACTGGAATGATCATATAAACATCTGTAACAGCACAGAGGATCCTTGGATTAATCAGCAGAGGCATCTGCATGACTGACAAATAGAGACATCAGAGTTGTTGAAGCAATTATGAAAGATCTGTGATTACTTTTTTTAATTGTGTATGAGGTTTTTTAGTTTAACTTAGAAAACTATCTACACTTAAGGATCTGGTAATTGTAGACATCAGCTCTGCCTATTTTTATTTTGGGAGAATTAAAGACAATAAGATTTTCTGCAGGTTAGCAGCTACAGTAGAACCTCAAACACTTCTGACCACGACCAAATTGGGTTCCGACCAAAAAAATCCACCACCACCACCCCATGGCCGAGTTCCCCTTCCGCACTATTTTTTTTTTTTTGTAAGCGCCAAATTTCCAAAATTAGGTTTGGGTCATGACCAAATTGACCAGAGGTTCTACTGTATTTGTTTTTCTTGTCAGAAAATTAGAGCTTAATTGATTAAAAGAAAGTTGAAAGGCATATTTTAAAGCTAATTTATAATGCTGCAAGGAATCTTAAAACTGACAAATGTTGTGGAGCTCTTCCCTCCTCGGTGCATTTTCCAAGGAATCCACCGTATTACAGGATGTTCTTGTTTCAGATGGAATTACAAATTAATGTTTGGCATTACTATCACACAAACATTTTTTTCCACACAAACATTATTAAAGACACAACCACATAAGCCCTATACAGCAATTCAAAATACCCTTGCAAAATAATATTTAAGGGCGCTTCTTCATAATGTAATCTTCTGCTCATATCTATTATCTAAGGTCAGCTAACAGGTTGTATCATGTTGTTTTCAACATATCTTGGCACAGATATTTGATTTTTGGTGGATTGGCAGCAACTAAGGCGATGACAGAGAAGAATCTGGAACTGCCCAGGTTCTGTGAGCTACTTTTGTCTGCTATGTGTATCTTGGCTTTGTTCTGGTCACTGAGGTAACATCCCTCCATGGCCATTTTGGCTTTGACAAGAGGAGAGATCAAGTATCAGCCATCTGTTTATTCTTTTCACAATTAAAGAATTAGATTCCTTTTCCTCATTTTAAATAAAGGGCAATAACTATGAAAGAGCAAATTGAGAAGATAGATGATGGTTTACAGAAAAATAATTCATTATTTCCTCAAACTTTTTTTTAAATATAATTTTATTAAGAGTTTTTTTAAAAAGAGCAAAAATTAACACAATCTAAAATAGAATGAGGAGGGGGAAAAGGAAGAAATAAAAGAGAAAGCTAAGGTGCAAAAAGAAAAAAAGAGAAAACAGTAAAAAAGAAAGAAAAAGGATATAAAGAAGTGACCAGAAACCCTAGTCTCTTTCCAATCAATTGATTGGAAAGCCTTTATGGACTTCTTGTGTACAATATTAAAAAAAAATGAATTAAATATTCTTTGATGAATAGATGGAATAGATTATATAAAGAAGAGAGTCATAATGTAACTTTACAGAAAAAGGTAACTATGCAGTTGTATTTACAATTGCTATAAAGAAGCTCAAAAGTCATTTCATTATCTCCTCAGTCCTGACTTTATTACTCATTGTGCTTATTCTGATTTTCCCCCCACCACTGGCTAGTCTCATAATCTTTTTTAAAAAACCTGACTGTGGTAGGTTGTTGTTATTGTTGTTTGCCAAAGCCAACTAATTCTAGATATGTTGTTACCATAACAGACATAAAATCCAAATGAAGCCTCTTATCCAAAAAAGGACTACATAACAGTATGTACCATTGAAACATGTGGATGTGTACTTAGAATCTTCAAAACTCTGAAAATTATTGACTATATGGGGAGTGACCATATAAACCATATAATTAATTAAATTCAAATTTTATTTATTCATTAACTTACTTTTAAAAAATCTGTCTCAATCTTTGAAAACTGGAACAACAGAACGATGCAGACAACAAATATAATTTTAGGTTAAGTTGTTTTTTCAGTCTCACCTAGTTCTTTGTCATAGTGCCACCTACCTTTTTGAAATGCCAGACCCAGCAATGCCAGAGTGACAGATGAGGAAGAGGAAGACATGTGATAGAAATATTACTGACTGAGAGTGGTGATGGAGAGAATGTGAGAAGGCAAGAGTGACAAAGCAACAGGAGACCAATGGAGAGAACAAAGAGGTGGGAAAATGGAAGAACAAGAGAGAGTAAAAAAGCCTGAGTGGGTCTTTCAGATAGACAAATGAGATGAGATGCAAAACTTGAGCCACAAGCTGAATGAGAGCTTCTTGATAAAGCAGGAGGTGCAGAAGGGCCTCTTGATAAAGCAGGAGGGGCTCCCACCACTTATCTCCAAATCAAGTTTTGACAGAGTGCTAAATCTCCTGTCTGTCAAAACTGTACTAGCTCTATCCACTTTAGCAAGAGTGATGGCTGCTTGTTTTTCCTACATGGCAAGTGGGAATGGGAATGCTGGTTGGAAAGAAAACAATGTAGGAAAAGAAACACCACCATCAGTTGTAAAGATGGAAGCATTTACTGTAGCTCCAAGGAGGATCCCTTGCTTTCTACCATTCTGGGATCCTGGGGGTATGACATGGATGACTGCCTGTCAGCTTTGGAGAGACAAAACCATTTAAAGACTAAAATAAATTACTATATAAAAGAAGAAAGTGAGAAAAGACATAGTGGATGGAAAATAATATATCAGTAAATAAACATATATTTCAATTCTCATACGATTTAAAATTCATTATTTTGTTATGTCATTGATTACATAAGTAATTGAATGCATAAAACAAAATTCATGATATTCTCAGAATATAAATCACAAAATTATAAACATTAATTTTTATACTGATTTAAATTATACCACTATTTATCATTACCTAAATAAAGGCACATCTTATAAAATAAAATGAAAGAAAGGTCACCAGATCTTATGCAGTATGTCCATTATTTGGAAGTCTGTAATTATTCTCCTGCAAATAAACTTGTCCAACAAGACCAATTTCCTTCAAGAATCTCTGATAAGCTTCCAAGAAATCCTTGAGTTTCATACATAACAATTATTTTTTTAATATTTGTTCTTATTTACATATGTCAATATATATACTATTCATTTTATAGATGCTTGCTTAGAGACCTCTGAACATTTGGGAACAGTTTTAGATATGTTTATTATAAATATTAATTTTATCAATTCCATTTTTCAGTTATCTTTACAGCTTGTGTCATTTTAATGCTGAAACAAAAGATGACCATTGCAGTAGTAGTATCATCCCAGAGGAAATACATGTAATGGATTGATTATTGATTAATAATTGATTATTAAATAATCAAGACAATGATAATCAATCATTGTCTTGATTATTTTTGCATTAAGATGTTACCTCAGATTCTTCATCAGAAATGCTCATCCTTGGATGTATTCAATATAAATAGAAAGTGGTTTGAACAAAATTCAACAAGAACAATTGTCAGCTGAACACTAGCATTCTGAACGCTAAAATATTTGATAAAATATTATTCTAATCTGTCACAAGTAAATGCCCTACTTGCACCAGAGCCTGCAGAGAGTATAGCACTGCAGGGGTTAACACAAGCTCACACGCAGCCAGCCCCCTTCCCAAACCACTCCTTACCTGAGACTCCGCCCCATGGGCATATAAGGTTGCCCCTCACCATTCCAGATGCTTCTCCCAGATTTTACTTGACTTGTACGGATAAACCTGTAAATAAAAGAGATTGATTGAATGACTTGCCTATGTCCATTATTGGGCCTGATTCAAAGATCCTGTAACAAGATGGTAGCAGAGGATGGTTTAATGGCCCAATAAATCAAGGACATTCAAAGGAAACCTGATTGCATGCCTAAAGGATGGCGACACTACAAAAACAAAGCGGTGACAGCACAACAGGATCGCCAGAGAGGGCAGAGGCCACGATCGATCCCAAGGCCAGCACGATGGAAGAAGGAAAGGAAACTGAGGAAGGAAGCAACCTAGACCCCGATGATCAAGAGGACGAAAGCCTGCGGCTCGACGTCCTGCAACTGCTGAAAGAGCGAGCTAACGACAAGAACCTCCTCGCGGACCTCCGAAGCTTCATACTGGACCGTGAGGTGGCAATAAGTGAGGCCGACCCGAACCTGGAGCTCGAAGAACTGGACTCAGTGAGTGGATCGCCCCAAACCGACCCCACAGCGACCACCGAACCCCATGGCCCCGCGCAAAATTTCAAACAGCGGCCATCTTTGACCATGCGGCTGGCCAAAATGGCCGACTTCCGACCAATCGGAAGCCAGGATTTAAAATGGCCGGCGCGCGAAAAATACTCAGCCCTAAGTGACGGGGAAAGTGACAGGGGTGAGGGGCCAGGGTCCGATCCGGATTCCAAATGCCCCCCGACCGAGCGGCAAGTCGACAAGGCCATGAAGACCCTCGCCGCCGCTTTTGGCCCAGGCCTAAGGATCACCAGGGAGGAACCGAAGGGACCCAAGCGAACAGGGAGCCAGGGAGGAGGACACTGGGATGCCCACCCAGGGGATGCCGATATCACCACCAGCGCGCCAACCCTCCTGCGCACCCCAGGAACGCCGCGCCCTAGATCGACAAGGCCGCGAACCCTGGAACGCAGAGACTGGAGTGGCTACTTACCATCATTGCCGGGCCTTCCAAGCTGCCTGGATCTCCACGCCGATTAGATCGCCGCGAGCCAGCTCCGCCAGAGACACCGCTGGACTCCCAAGGTCGAGAACGAGGCCTACCCGACCGTGAGAGACTTCTATGCGGGAGCAGCGATGAACAGGTCCTTCCAGGGCCGAAATGGACTTCGCGCATGCGCAGCTCCACCTAGAGGAAGAAAGAAAAAGAAAAAACACAGAGAGGGCTTTTTAAACTCCCAGCAAGCGTCCCCATGCAGTATTGCTGTTACAAGCACCTGCAGAACCATGGACAGCAGCCTGCTGTAAGTAATTTAGCAAATAGTGCTGGGAACTTACCAAAGGACTTCCCAAAGTTGAGGATGGATGGGGGTAACATCTTAGAGTGGTCACAGCAGCTTCAGTTGGTGTTCCTAAAAGAAAATATGTCACACTTTATCAATGACCCCCCAGAAAAACCATGGACTTTAGAGTTGGACTGTGTGCATCAAAGGGCTTTTTACCTGTTAATCTCTAGCATATCACCAACCATATATCATAGCATTGGCCACCACCTCACAGTATCAGAGATCATACAAAAAATGTTTGGGTTATTTTACAGTGAGAGTGTGGCCACCACCACCCAGATTTCTAAGGATTTTTTCTCTGCCAGACTTAGGCCAGGGACCCCCATAAGCGAACACCTGGTGTCCCTGAACGCCACCAGGGCCGAACTACACCTTAGTGGGGAGGTCATATCAGACCAGACCATGAAGAGTGTAATACTTAATTCTTTAGACCACACATGGGATAGTTTCATTGCACACCTGGATACAATTAGCTTAGGACATCTGTCCATCGAGAGGCTATCCAACAAACTGATAGCCGAAGATAATTTGAAAAGGAGCCGCCATAACACAGTTAGGGAACACAAACACATAAGGAAGGTAGCCTTCCAAGACAGGCAACATGACACAACTGAGTGCTACAACTGCGGATCTAGGGGGCACCACAAGCAAGATTGTCCCAAAGGCTACAGAGAAAGAAGCAGACCAGAACACAGACTCAGACAGGCAGAGAGACACACTCCCGAAGACAGATACAGGCGCAGGGATTCCCCCAACCCACGGGACAGAAGGGGAAATAGGGACAGCTCCCGTGACAGCAGGACAGGGTCACTATATGAGATAGGGGAATGCACACACTCAACATGTCAGGATAGGGAGGTCAACTCATGGCTCCTGGACTCTGGGGCCTCTAACCACACAACCTGTAACAGACAATTGCTCTCCTCTTTTACAGAGGAAAACTTCTTGATCAAGGTTGCCAACCAAAGTGAGGTTAAGGTAACTGGAAAGGAAGTAGTAATACTGCCGGGCATAGGGAAAATAGAGGGGGTACTGCTAGTCCCAGAGATACCCCACAACATTCTAGCCGCATTAAAACTTAGTAAAGACTCGGGAATCAAAGTGACTTTCGCTGAAGGGAAGGCACACATAAGTAAGGACGGAGAAAGCATAGGGAGGGTGTTAGTCAAACAGGGGTTGCCCTACCTAACATTCAATGAGAGCAACACCCCCAGTGTAAACACCAGCTCAGCCCCCATAAGCAGCGCGAACCCAGACAAAAATGAGGAGAGTCGTGAAAGTGAGAGGGGGACACACAGCGAAGAAGACACTGCAAAGGAAGCGAACACAACCAAACACACACAGGGAAAGCTATCGATAGACAGACCCATGCACGATGAATGTGCCCACCTGCTGCACCGAAAATTAGGGCATGCTAGTTTCCCTGTGATTCAAAAAATGTCCGATTGTACCGAGGGTGTCAAAATAAAGAATTGCGAAAACTACCTTGAGTGCTCGGTGTGCAAATGTTCAAAGTTAAAGGTCAAGCCCAGACCAAAGAAATCCTCACGCACCACCAGCCAAGCCTTCAACTTAGTACACATGGACTTGGTGGGGCCCCTAAGGCCATCCATCAAATACAAAAAGAGATACTTTCTCACCATCGTAGACGATTATAGTCGCTACGGCTTCGTCTATACACTAAGGCAAAAGAGCGAAGCTTTCCAGAAATTTAAGGAGTTCTATAAAAGGGTAGAGACTCAAAACAACACACAGATTAAACAAATCATGACAGACAGAGGGTCCGAATTCCTATCAAGGGAATTCTCCCATTGGCTCAAATCCAAGGGCATGCTTCACTTTACGTCGACTCCGTTTTCGGCCTTCCAGAATGGTGTCGTAGAACGACGAAACTCCACCCTGCAGACCATGGTCAGGTGCGCACTAGAGGATGCAGGGATTGGCCAACACTTTTGGTCTGAGGCCTTAGTCTACTCCAATTACACGCTGAATAGGACCTGGTCCAGTGTAATAGATAAGACACCTTACAAACTCATGTATAATAAGAAACCACAAATAGCACACCTACACGTGTTTGGGGTCACCGCTGATGTGCACATACCAAAGCAGCTGCGCAGGAAGGGGAACAAAATATCCGGAAGGTTAAGGTTTATGGGATACGAACCGGGCACCAAAGGGTTCAGGTTTGTAGACAATAATAACAAGTTTGTAGTATCTAGGACGGCAGTTTTCCATGAACAGGCCAATTGGTCCAGGATACACCTTAACGATGTACACTCTAGGCGGGAAATGAGACTAGACAACCGAGAACAAGATAAGCAAGGCGCGCTAGACAGCGTAGAAAGGGAGGAACCCAAACCCAAACCCAAACACCAGGAGGTCAGGGTCAGGGAATGGAAAGGAGACCACCCCAAGATAAATGTAGACTCACTGACACAAAAGGAAGCCAGATACCTACACGATAACGAACACACAACAGACAGGCTGGTTAGAACAACCAGAAACCAGTTACCCAAAAGATTTGATGACTACATAATGCACATACACACATCTCCCATCATACCCAACTCCTATGAAGAGGTGTTGAGACTGCCACACGAAGAGAGGTCAAGGTGGGAGTCAGCCATGGCTAAGGAGATGGACAGTCTAAAAGAACTAGAAGTTTTCACCCCAACCGAGGTCCCAGAAGGAAAAAACACGATAGGTACCAAGTGGATCTTCAAGATCAAGAACTTAGAGGGGGGCAAAAACCTATACAAGGCCAGGTTAGTTGCTCAAGGTTTCTCCCAGAGGTTCCCGGAAGATTACACCGACACATACTCCCCCACCGTGAGAGCAGAAAGCGTCAAGAGTGCACTCGTAATTGCCTCCGTACTAGGGCTAGAGGTACACCAATTCGACATGCAGACGGCCTACTTACACGCCAAGCTAGATAAGGAAATATACGTCAGAGCGCCGCACAGCAAAGAGACCAACAAAGGGGACACCTGGCTGCTCAACAAGAGCCTCTATGGACTGAAACAATCCGGTAAACGCTGGTATGACTGCTTAGTCGGAGTATTGAAGTCGATGGGATTTACTGCAACCACAGCCGACAACTGTTTCTTCACCAGAAGTGGAGAAGAATCCCCTGAATACATCCTAGTCTACGTGGACGACATTCTATATATCAGCAAACACAAGGACAAGCTTGAAGCATTTGCCCACGGGTTGAACACACACTTCACATTGAAATATTTAGGAAGAATAAACAAGTACTTAGGGGTGCAAATCGATAAAACACCCAAGGGGTTCCGGCTGTCTCAGAAAGAGAAAATAAATGAACTATTACATAAGTGCAACATGGCAGATGCCAAAGGGTGTGAAACCCCCATGCAACCGGACTTCTTAGAGAATACACATGGCGAGTCCCCTGAATTCAAGGACAACACCCTATACAGATCCACCATAGGCTCACTCCTGTACATCGCCAACTGGACAAGACCAGACATCGCCCTGTCAGTTAATCTACTGTCCAGGCACGTAGGTAGACCCACAATGTACCACTGGGACGCTGTAAAGAGAGTGCTGAGGTACCTAAAGTACAGCGCCGATGCCTGCCTGCTCCTAGAGCCAAGTACATCTAGCGGGCCAGTCCTCACCTGCTACGCCAATGCTGATTGGGCCGGAGACACCAAGAGCAGGAAAAGCACCTCGGGGTATGTATTCTACCTAAACGATAACCCAGTGTACTGGTACACGGGCAAACAAAATTTGGTAGCCACCTCGATCACGGAGGCGGAGTACATATGCCTATCCAAGGCTGCCAACAATCTTATATGGCTCGATGACCTGCTCACCAGCATCTGGGCTGATCCCACGTATCCGATAACTATTCACGAAGACAACAGAGCTGCCATAGAAATATCCAAGGCCGATGCGGTGGGTCAAAGGTCCAGGCACATTGATATAAAACACAAGCATGTGAGGCAGCTCTCAAAAATCGGATTCATAAAAGCCGTCCACTGTAATACAGAAGAACAGACTGCTGACATCCTAACGAAGCCACTACTAAGCAAACAACACTCATACCTGGTATCCAAATTATGCATCAGGCCTTATATTTCCCACGAGGAACCCAACTCACAATCACATGCTAGACATTTAGAGGGGGATTACACAAGTAAATGCCCTACCTGCACCAGAGGCTGCAGAGCCTGCAGAGAATATAGCACTGCAGGGGTTAACACAAGCTCACACGCAGCCAGCCCCCTTCCCAAACCACTCCTTACCTGAGACTCCGCCCCATGGGTATATAAGGTTGCTCACTGCCATAAAATTATTTCCCACCTCCACACTAAAAAATGCTTTATAGGTAATATTCAGTTGCCCTCTTCTATGGTATATTAGTAATAATGGGCAGCAATATATAGAAATATTTACTTGAAATTGGAGTAGCAAGTATACAATAGATGGTAGCCTTACTTGTCAAGTAAAGTAAAGTAAACTAGCCCTTCCACCATAGACTAATGTATGATATAGGAACATTAAATAAATAAATACATTTAATGTTAGAAGAACTGGAGTAGATGAACTAGACTGCCATGACAGAAAAAGTTAAATTCTTTACTTTAGTTTAAAAGGGATCAAAGAGAAAAAAAAGCTAGCTCAATTCAACAGCATAAAAACAATCCCAACAAGTCTCTTAGAGCCAGAAGAGGCATTTTAAAACCTCATGAATATTTAGCTTGTCCTCACGTAAAATATATGACTTTGGGTAAGGATCAAGCAAAGGAGGAGCATGATTTTTTTCTGATTTATGAACCCAGTGACGGATTATTCATAGCAGAGCAGCTGTGTGGAAAGATTCATCCACTGCAAAATGTGATTGTACATCAGGCAGTCTGAGAGAATGGAACTATGACTAATGACTACTTTACATATAAATGAGAAGGTTTGTCCTAGGTATATACACACACAGATAGAGAATGAGAGGGAGGGAGGGAGGGAGAGAGAAATACTTTACTGAAGAAGCCTAGTGGCCTCTGTGTAATAACTGGGACTATAGAAAAGAAAATACCTAGCTAATCTTATCCCAATCCAAAACATGTGCTTGGAAACTAACTGGAAAGTCAGTCATTCTTTTGCTGCTCAACCATGAATTGATGATCTTTCTACAGATTCAGCCAAATGCAGTAAAGAACTGGCAAATCTCTTACCTATTCTTCATTAGAGCAACCTTGGAGAGGAGCCAAGACACATGAAATCTCACCCTAAAATTTAGTGGTCCATTCAAATACTAGCTTCAAAAAAGAATCTTTTGATGCCTGATGGAAACAGAAACGTGATGGGGTATAACATTTTTCAGGACCAACGTATAAAGATTGTTATATTTTGCTTCACAGGCTGAAACTCTATATTTACTAATTTGAAAATAAGCATAATAGATTTATATCTGAGCAAAGATCATTACTATCATTTTAAAGCATGAATTGGAATGAATCCAGTTCTGATGTTTGTATTAATTAGAGTTTTTTTTTAAAAAAAGTCTTAATTAAGTGTCAAGACTGTACTATATTTAATAGCTGTATAATATCTCCTGACTTGAAAGCAGACATTTTTAATACTGCTGGGAACTGATAACAAAGGAAAGATACTACAAACTTGTTTGTTTTTTGTGAGCATTCTGAATGCATCTAGTTACCATTATATGATTCAAATTCTGGGATACACAAGCCCTTAATATGATCCAGCAGAATCCTTGCTATGTCTTGGTTGGCCTTCTCTGTATTACAGCTTCCACTTGAAACAGTATGTTGGACAAGATTCTTTCTATTCAACTAGAAGCAGAATGGAATTGCTTTTTAGTAACCTCAAGAAGCATTTGAAATAAGCAAGAAAAAAATTTGGTTAAGAGCCAGTAACATTGTGAGAAACATTTCCTTTGATCAGAAACCTTCATTAGCAAGAAGGTAAACAGTGATCAGTAAGATCATGTTAATATTGATTACTGCCTGATTTATAGTGGAAAGTTCCCTATTCATGTGCAGTCACAGGAGGTTACTTATTATACCTGGCTCAATCAGACCTCCAGACTTAGAGAAGGGCTTCTCCATTCAATTACTGGGCGTTGATGGCTTTATGATATCTTACCGAAGATATCCTGGGCATTAAAAGTTAGTGAATCTAAGTTAAAAATGTTCTTCAATTGTTTTCTAAATGTAATTAATAGTACTTATTTGCAACAAAGAGATGAAAAATTTTCAGAGATGAAAAATTCACCCCAATGTCTAATTTGTTCTAGTTCTTTTTTGAGCAAGATACTACCCATGTTTTCCCAAAAATAAGCCTGGGTCTTATATTAATTTTTGCTCCAAATGATTCTTTAGAGCTTATTTTCTGGTTAGGCATTATTTTTGAGGAAATATGGTACTAAATGCTTCTGTCTGGCTGACGATCTTAACTGGGGCTTATTTTGGGGGTAGGGTTTATATTACGACCATCCTGAAAAATCATGCTGGCCTTATTTTCTGGTTGGGTCTTATTTTCAGGGAAACATGTTATAGAATAAAGTTTAAAAGTTGATAGTAGGATTCAAAAGGTCTAAGGAATTGATAGGTTATTTATTACCATTCTATTTTTTATAATTGGCTTATAGAAGACAGTGAAGTGCTTAAATGAAATAATTGCATGTCATTCATTAGAATGTCTTGACTAAAGCAGTGTAAAGAAGTGTTACTGAAAATGTCCAGTGCTAATGGACTCCATTTAATCTGATCATCAATTCAGAAAAGAATCCAAAAGCCTGGGAAAAGTTAAAAAAAACAAGATGGCATCATTGAAACCAGAAACTATGAAAGTAAGCTGAGAAATGACAACTTGAGTTACTTATCCAGATAATGTCACTAAGTGTGACAATAGTAAATAGCTGGCTTCAAAGAAGTAGAAATGTTAGAAGAGGCTCTGAAAAATTTTAACATTTTTGATAACTGAATTTGCTTGCTTATATTCTGGTCACCAAATCTCTGACGAGAGGAACTTCAGCAGTTATCCCAAGTAGAACTGACAATGGTATATACGTTGCATTTAGGAATTTTAATTGATAAAATACATTGATAAGATATAATCTTGTAAAATTAATGTATTCATCATAAATAGTGATTTAATTAATTTTTTTATGTTTTAAATAATTATTTGTATCAATTCTACATTGAAAGCCTAGTATCATAATATTGGTACTCTTCTTAGGGGAATATTTTATTAGGGTTTTATGATGACAGATTTTAAGAGAAAAGTAATTGAAATGAATTAATAAAACAGCCAGAAGAAAGATTTGTAGCCAGGTTTTTCATTATTTGGTGAGTTTCATTGCAATTTAAGAAACACTCATAATTTCCCCATATTTCATTATAAAGATTATATAAGTACACATAGCTTCCACATTTCATGATATAACAATGGCCTAATAGGTTCAGCAATAATCACCAACACATTGGATTGAAAGAAAGAAATTGATAACTACTTTTAGGGCAGAGTTATTATTGTTATATTCTGAAATACTTGCTGCTTCCAAAGATTCTTCAAAGAAAACCCATGTAAATAGATTGTAATAATCCAGTTTAGAGGTAATTGAAGGATACATCACAAACTCTAATTGTTTTACCTAAAATAGACATTTGGAGCATCAGCTTAAGTTGGATAAAAGATCTCCAAATCACACCAGGTTGAATTCCTGTTTATTTCCTAATCAGAATCATATTTGTTTTATCAGGATGAGCTTTCAGTTTATCAAACTTGATTGCAGAAAATGCGATTTCCATAAGAGAGTGGTCAATGCCTGGAATGCACTACCTGACTCTGTGGTTTCTTCCCCAAACTCCCCAAACTTTAACCTTAGACTGTCTACTGTCGGTCTCACCTCATTCCTAAGACGTCTTTAAGGGGCGTGCATAAGCACACCAGCGTGCCTACCGTCCCTGTCCTAATGTTCCCTTTTATTCGTATCCATTTTTATATTTATATCTGTTATCAATACATGCTTGACAAAGATAAATAAATAATAAATAAAAATAAATAAAACAGCCTGGGGAGTAAAGTAGAATTCTTGAATGACCATAACACTCTTAAAAAATTGTACATATTAAAGGGTATCTCTCAAGTCCAATTCCAACAGGTGATTTTGGATGATAGCCATGGTCAATGGTACTGCTATAAGTTCCAGATGAACCAACAAGGATATACACTCAACCTAACCAGCTCCAAACCAAGTCCTGTTCTTCATATCATCTCAATGAATGTATAATGAATAGATAAATGTTTGTTATTATCAACATCATATGGTATAATAATATAGCCATAACCTGATGGTTTACATTGTTTTTTAGTTTTCTTTACCTATTAAATTGTTAACTGTTTCATTGCCCTGAACTTCCCAGAAAATCAGATAACTTTCTTAACAAAACCAAAAGTGAAATATGGTCAGTAGCAAGTATGTCAACTGCAAGCTCATTTCCCCTTTTAGAGTTTTTAACAATTATCCAGATGGAGTGGTAGGAAATTTCCATAAGTCAGATAGGACACAATTTAGGTTTATTTATCAAATTTATATGGCCACCCATCTCACAAAAAGTGACTCTGGAGAGCATACAACAATTGATTAAAAAATAAACATATAAAAACAGCCATTATTAAAAATGCAAAAAATTCCTTTGTGGGGAATGGAGAAAAGAGGGATTGCAAATATTGTGTTTGCAAAGATACAGTATATAGAAATAAAATGCTGAAGCTGAGTTCAGGAGCTAGAAAACTGAGTTGTGCTGATAAATTCTTCCAGGAAAGGCTAAAACCAATGGTTCCCAAATTAAAAAGAACAGTTAATAAGCCTTTATCAGTTACCTGCAAGAGATTAATCAAGTATTCTTAATCTGGAAAGACAGGAAGAAAAAATCTAGAATTTAAACATGAAGCTCAAACAAATCAACTGAAACATTGTAAGGTTTTATTTTTGCCAGCAATAAAAGTTATAATCTAACCAAGTCACATATGAGAATCTTCACCATATTGAGCCCTGTGTTGAATATGGAGTTAAGTGTCAGGAGAACTGATATTTACTGCCAAGCCTGGTATGAAGTCTCCCATGAAATACAGCAACAGAGGTGCCAATAACATTGTGATTTGAAAAAAATTCTGAAGGAGACAGGATGATTGCCTTGTCAAAACTGCCATTAGATGGAATTTTCATGGTGGACTAAATAAATTATTGTAATACCTCTGATTGTTTAATAACTATAGGCCTGATGAATAAACTGGTCAGTTGTCAGTTAAGAGGGAAAATATAGTACTAAAATATTAATATCATCACCATCCTCCAACACACATCATAATGTAAGCTAATGGAGCAAGATGCTCACTGTATCAGTTTATACTTCAAACAAGATTCAGTTTTGTCCTTGTTGGTTGCTAAAAATGAAAAGTTCCAACAGATTGTTTCCTGTATATCATTTAGTCTTCCTGCTCTATTTAGAATGCAGATTGTGTTCTTCTGGGACAATAAATGAAAGTTAAAAAGTAAACTGAATAGGTGTACCAAAAATCTACTTTTAAAACTTAAAATGGTCCATTTGCATATAACATAAAGCAGTAAAAGAAAATTGATTTTAAAATGTCTTTCATTGTTAGAGGAAAGCATCATTGGTTAATTCAAAACATTATTATCTAAGCTTAAAGTATTTAAGAAATGTCTTAATCACAAAACTGTCATCATGCAGGAATGTGCCCAGGCAAAAATGCTGCCTCAATTCATTACAGGTTGTCAAAAAGCAGTGAGGAAAAGATATGCTAGATTGCTGAAATAGGACATAGCTGATAATTCATAGAACAGAAATGTGGTATGAAGACCACTGGATGGAGTCTTAATAGAAGAGCTAAGGTCATCCAATGAAAATCAGAATTTGCCCTTGAATTAGGAAGACATTGCTCCAAAATTAGTTATAGTTGATAACAGACTTAATGGGTGGTCTATATTTATTTATTTCACTAATTCTTTCCCACTCCAGTATAAAGAAGCATATTATATTTCAAGGTCCAAAAGCTAGTAACACACATTATGTCAAATACACAATTTCTGTCTAAAAAAGGATTAATAACTTCACTCCTAAAAATTATATATTGGGGTGTGTGTGTGGGTGTGTGTAAACTTGACTCCCATTTTACTGAACTTGGTATGTATTGTATTTTTATATGGTTTTTATGTTTTTATCTGTAAACCATCCAGAGTCACTTTGAAAGTCAGATGAATGGTATCTAAAATTGAATGAATGAATGAATGATATCTGATACTTATGAGAGAACAAAGCAAATCCATTTGCAAAAATGTTTCAAAACAACAAAATGAACTGTAGCAGGCTTTTGTTGTGGTTGTTTTCTGGAGTTTAGTACATTCATAAGGGGTTTTGACAATTTTAAAAAATAGTTTATATTGTCTATTATATATGATGTGCAGTATAAGAGAAAGGGAAAAGCATAGAAAGAAGAAAATAAATTCAGGTATGTACTCTTGTACAAACAGCTTTAAAGATTATTTCTTTTTCTGTTGAGGGAATTATTAGATCAGAAGCATCTGATCTATTTTATTTTTTATATTATAATAGACATGTATTTTGTACTATCTAAAGGCCTTGGGCAAATTGCAATGTTCATTTTAAAAGTGAGCAGAAAAGAAATTCACACATAAATGGCTGCTTTGATATGGCTTCTGCAGTTTAGTATCTATCTTTGAAACTCAATTCCCAAACTGAAATATGGGGAAATTGGTGATTTAGAGCTTCCCCGCATCACTTTGTGTATAAGAAATGCTCATTTCTTTCTCATTTGAGGTACAATATTCAGATAGTGTCCTAGGGAATAGTTCTTCATTCCCCTTAAATTCACATGCTTGATTCCATTTTCTGAATTTAATTTTTTGATATATGAAAACATTAATACACTAACCTTTTACACATTTACTAGGGAGTTGAATTCAGTAATCGTTTGCTATAGGTAGACCCATATATAATTGCAATTAGCTTTTTTCCTCGCCCTTTTTTATCCTTCCTAGAGCAACTCTGCAAACTTTGAATTTTTATTCTGATTATTTAAAAATTGCCATGCATTCTTTCTTTTATTTTATTGTGGAAAGCTCTAAAATAGTCAACTAGTTTAATCTGGTTGTGTATGTAAAAAAGGCAGACATTTAAATACCAGTAATTTGATAAGTCCAAAAATAGCTATTTTTCTTTTGCCTAGTAATAAGTTGTGGTACCAATTATGGCAAAGACAGTTACACAATTTTTGCATTTTTTTTCCTCGTAGCAAGAATGCTGCAAACCTTTTTGCAAAAATGGTTGAGAAAATTTGGGGAAGGGAAATGAAAAGAATATTCAGGTGGTTGCTATATACTGGTTAGATTTTCCTTTTAAGTGAGAAAAACTATTAAATGCAGGAATGGAGAATGTACTATATCATCAATAAAAGAGTCCTTTAAAACCTTTGTTATTAGAAGATCAGATAAAATATTTGCACAGAAGAATAGATATTTTTGGGAGGTGTATTTTCTTGGGTAGAGTGAAAAAAAAAACCTGTGCCTGCAGAAATATGAAAGGTACTCTCTTGTCCATTGCTTCTAAGTCCTTGACTTGAAGTGGCTACAATGTGCTTGTAGTATAACTCAAAATGACCTTTTGTACTGACATTAATATAGTAAAGATGAACAAAATAAATCACTGAAAAACACTTTGCTACTATTAAAATGTTTATAACACCTTAAGTATGCAGTCAAGATTCTGAAGCAACCAGCCAACTCAAGAAAAAGCTTGGCAATTTCCCCCCTTCCCCTTTTTTTATTCATGTCTTTGCTGTGCTAGATTTAATAGTTCGGGGAAATGAGATATGGTAACAGCTCAAACATACTAGAAATATAAAGTGTCTCCATCTCTTTTGAGGGTCGGTTTGTTTTGTTGTTTGCTTTTGGTTTTTTGACCTCCCATGGAGGAAATGGGGTTGTGGGCTTTTAGTGGAACTTAGCAGGACCCTCTTCTACCCCCTTTCAGCTCACTCATGCTATTTCAATTAAGCACTGCAGAATTTAATCTCTTGCTCTTAATAAAGTTTATTGTTGTCTTGCCAACTCGCCTCCGGACACCAAAATGCTATTACTCCTAACGCAACGGGAAGGGCTATTTTACTGCTGCAAAGTTTCTAACTGAAGAGTCAGGGAAGAGAAACTCCCATCCCACAGCAGGCTGCAAGCCATTTGGATCCGGGGAAATTAAAGGCAAGGAAATGTGCAGGAGGCTGCAGGAGTGAGCCAGAGGGCAGAAGGGTATTGCAAAGGCTGACACATCCACATCCACAGATCATGATGCAAATACACAACCCGCACATGGCCAGTACACAAATATTTTCTTTGATAATCCCAATATGTCCCAATATGCAACTGCAGAAGTGAACTTGTTAAATCCATCTGAATGAAAAGTGATACATTTCTTTCTCCTGAAAATGTTTCTGCTTTCTCTGACACGCTAGCATTTTCTGTTCTCCAGCATGACTCTTTTCCATACTGAAAGAGATATATTTAATATTCCTTTCTAAATTTATTTCAAAGCTGCAGGAATTGTATCTTCATTCCAAAGAGGATTTCTGTGGGACTCAATCACTGCAGTCTTTTCCTTTCTTGTGGGATAATATAATTTCTCCTCCCTGATTTCAGATGAAGAGTTCACCTCTCAAGGAATGCAGAGAAATCCTTTTTAAAAAAAATTCAGTAGTGAACCTTCATTTAAGGAAAATCTTTCACAGCCCATATGCCAATACTGTAGAGCAAGGCTTTAGGAACCCCAGTATCTGTGGGGATAGGAAAGCCCCAGAAAACAGCAAGGTTGCTTTAAGAAGTGAAGTAAGTCCTCAATAACAACAACAACAACAACAACAATACAGACTCTATTTACCAAGATACCAGACAGTTGAAGGACATTGGAAGAATATTTGAAGGACAGTGAAAAAGATGCACTGAAGCTAGCACACCATGAAGGCTTACTGAATACTGGAGAAACAAAACCGGCCTACAAAAAAGATCAAATGAAGAATAAAAAAGAGCAATGTCAAGGCAAAGTATTACATAGCTAGTACATACACAAATTATCAGGCAAAGCAGATAACAAAACCTGGAAATGGCTTGGAGCAAGATAGTTGAAAAAAAGAGACAGAGGGGCTAATTCTGGATGTATAAGACCAAGCCTTACGAATAAATGCATGCAAAGCCATAACTGAGATGATAGCAACAGACATCAAAAGCTGCCTCTGCAAAGAAGCTGAAGAAACAGTGGAACAATTAGCTACTGCAAAAAGTTCGTATAGACAGACTAGAAAACAATAGCACGACAAAGTAGCAACAATGATGCACTGGAATATTTGCAAGAAGCACCATTTGTCTACAAGCGAGACCTGTTAGGATCACAAAATAGGCAAAGTAATAAAAAGAGAAGAAGCTTCAGTGCAAGATCACCATCAGTCAATTGCAAAAGGTAACTTTACTTGAAACAGCTTACATCCTGCAATGATACTTTTAACATCATCCAACATCAACATCTGCCTACCTCAGGTCCTTGGGAAGGACTCAATATGTGCACAAAAATGCCAAAATCAGTCAAACATCTGGCTGACTGTGCCACCAACCATAATAATAAATTACCATATAATTATTCTAGTTGCCCTACAACCTGATATTTCCCTTTAGAAGATGTATTCTCTTGGTCATTTTCTTACTACACTTTGTTGTGTTTTTCTAGCCAAGTAACAAGCATATCGTCACAAAGTTATATACAATGAGTTAGGCTATGCTCCTACAAATAAAGCAAAGAAAAAAAGCTAATAGCCAACATTGTCATCTGCTCACAATTTATATCTATCTCTATTTGTCTGCCTGCCTGCCTGTCATATTTCTCCCTCTCTCCCTCTCCCTCCCCCCCCTCTCTCTAATCTATCTAATCTCAAGACTTTTTAAATGGTGCCAGGTGATAAGTAGTTGCCTACTTCAACTCTCATATTTGCAATGTTAGAGGAAAATTACTATTCACTTCCTTTTTAATTTGTTTTGCACTGAAGCTTATACTCATATATGCATACACACAAAGTATCAATTTATTCATATTCAAAGTTCTCATGAATTCTATGATTTGTCTCAGAGAAACAACATATGTCCAGTTCAAAGAACTCTTGTCCAGTTTGCTTACGCTAATCCAGTTTTAACAGAAGCACACATTACAATTATTTAGATCTTTTCAGATGTCATACAAAGGAATCCAGAACCATGAGAAATAATTTATGTGAATTGTTTCCTCTATGAAAAATGTATCTGTCGTATCCTAGTGATTGTAGGAACTATAGTATCCTACCCTCATATTGTGTTAAGGAAAGCAACCTACCCGTGTTCACCAGTCTACATAGACATGGACAATTTCTACTCGGGTGGCCTGTTTGCATACCTCTCTTCATCCCTGGCAGTCAACTTCCACATCAGCTCAACCCCCATTCTTTGTCATCTATAAATGCCAGAGATTCCTCTCTCCCCTCCCTTTTCCTCCCCTTCTCTCCCTTCCCCTCCCGTCTCCAGGCCCCTGCTCAGCAAAGCAGGCCCCGCTTCCTTCACTCTCCTCTGCCTGACAGATGCCTCAGAGCCTGGGGCCGCAGTTAAGGTGACAAGATGCAGCCATTCTTTATGAACATTTCATTCCCGCTCGCTACACGACGTAAATTAGATTGGTGTGTTACATTCGGGCGAAAAGCAAGCGATGTCACTGCTGAGCCGGCCCATTGGATGGAGAGGCTAATCCTGCCGTGAATTTCATTATAGCTTTTATACCCTCAGAATTAGCCGGGCGGCAGTGAGCCTGATTGCCTTTCACTAGGGGTTGCTGGGGAGCTGAGCGGATTCCACTTCTGATGGGGAATGCTGCCGAGTGACCCCCAGCTCCCAACTACTTTGATGACTGTGCCTTTCCTTGAGAGGGAGGGAGGGAGGGAGGGAAGGAGGTTTATATCTATCCCTCCCTGGCTGCACCATAATGGAAGTGGAAATGGAGCCCCTCTGTGAGAAATGGTCAGAGCCTAGTCAGGGGTAATTGCTCCCTGTGGGGGTGCAATATGTCAGTGGCTCCTCTACCACCTCACACTTGCAGTCTTTAACTCTAGAAACTCTTTCTTTTCTTGATTGTTGTTTCTCATTTACACCTTAAGCGCAGCATGGTAATTTTGTTCAGAATGCTGTGGTTGGAAGGAGAGGCTTTGAGACATTATATTAACCACGCCAACTAGTAACCACTTCCTTCTGAGAAGCAAAACATCTTCAAAGAAAAAACAAGAAAGTCCAGTGGCCTTTTGAAAAAGCACCTTTGGGTGCTATTTACTTCAATTTTTCACCACTTATATATATCTTGCAATTGTTCACTCCATTTCCCCTGTTACATGTAACTGTGTTGTTATTATTGATAGATTAAAATTTAAATCTAAACTCTTAATGCATCATGCACTATAATATTGGCTGAATATCATTTGAATTACAATCTATATAGACAAATACATGCACATTCATATCCCTGATCAGCACACTTCTAAATTTATTTATTTATTTATTTATTTTATTAAACTTGTATGCCGCCCTCTCTCCCAAAGGACTCGGTGGCTCACAACGATAAAAAACACATAAAGTTCAGTATTCAAATATAAAAACCAATACAATCCCCTTTAAAAATCCCTTCAGTCCAATCCGGCCAGGCCAAATAGCCATGTTTTGAGGTCACGGCAGGAAGAGCGAAGGTCAGGGGCCAAATATTACAGAATACTGAATAACAGAGCTGGAAGGGCCCTTGGAGGCCTTCTAGTCCAACCCCTGCTCAAGAAGGGGACACTATACCATTTCGGACACATAGTTGTCCAATCTTTGTTTAAAAACTTCCAGTGATGGGACACCCACGACTTTTGGAGGCAAGCCATTCCACTAGTTAATTATCATGAAATTTATCTTTAGTTCTAAGTAGGATCTCTTCTTGATAAGTTTCTATCCATTACTTCTTGTCATATCCTCAGGTGCTTTGGAGAATAGGTTGACCCAATCCCTTCTCTGTGACAGCTCCTCATATATTGGAAGGCTGCTATCATGTCACCCCTAGCCCATCTCTTCATGAGACTAGACCAGGGGTATCAAACTTGTGGCCCGTGGACCAGATGTGTCATGTGCTGGCCCCACCCCGTCCAGTTTAGCGAAGGGGAAAAAAGTCCTGATACATCACGTGACGCTGCCGTGATGATGTGAGTTTGACACCCCTGGACTAGACATACTCAGTTTCTGCAACTGTTCCTCGTACACTTTAGAATCCATTCTCCTAATTATTGTTGTTGCTCTTCTCTGCACTCTTTCGAGAGTCTCTGCATCTTTCTTGTATTCGGTGTTGTGGCCCGTCAGTGGCCTGTGCAGCTAGTAGCCAATTCCGACAGCGAGGAGTGTGGTGTGGTGCTGCGCCAGCAGCCTGTGCAGCTGGTACTCAAGTCAGACAATGAGGAGGTTGGAGAAGAGGCAGGGATTCAGCCAGGGCCTTCAGAACCTCCAGAAGCTCCCATAAGTAAAGAAGAAGAAGAGGAGGAGGAACCTCTTCTCTATGCACAGACACGCAGAGCTGCCAAAAGGCAGGAGTGGCTCCTCAGGAGGAGGTCTCCTCGAGAGTAAGGCTTGGGGCTAATTGGCCACTCCCTTAGCCTATTTAAGGAAGGACGACGACTGAGGCAATTTGCAGGGAACAACTTCATTCACTCTCCTTCGCTTCTTGATCTTAGTTCTCTTATCAGTTTCCTGCAAATTGCTTCTGGCCTTTCTGCCAACCATAGTAAGATTACGATTATTTATTCTTTGGATTCTTGTAGGCTGTTAAGAAAGTTAATTAACAGCCTTTGTTTGAAAAAGACTGATTTAATTTAGTAAACTAAGGTTTGTACAGACTTTGTGTGTGCTGTGTTCTTTGGGGTCTGTAGCTGAGGCAGAACATCCGGGTGTCTAAAACTGGACACAGTATTCCAAGTATGGTCTTACCAATGCAGTATAAAATGGTACTAATATTTCACATGACCTTGATACTATCCCTGTGTTAATGCAGTTTAGGATTACATTGTTTGAGCCACACTGCTGGCTCATATTTAAGTAGTTGTCCACTAGGACTGTTAGATCCGTCTCACTGTTACTGCCATTGAGCTATGTATCACCTATTCTATACCTGTGCATTTGTTTTTTTTGCCCAAGTATAAAATGTTACTTTTCTCACCACTGAATTGCATTTTGTTAGATAGCATCCAATGTTCAAGTCTGTCAAGGCTATCTTCTAAATTGTTGGCTATTCCACCAAGCTTGGTAACCTCTGCAAATTTGATAAGTTCTCTTCTATCCCTTATTTAAATTGTTTATGAAGATGTTGAAGAGTACTGGGCCTAAGACGGAACCTTGGGATAACCCACTGCATACTTCCCTCCATATAGATGTAGTTCTATTGGAAACTACACATTGAGTGTGGTTTGTCAGTCAGTTACAAATACATGTGGTCAGGGGTAAAATCCACTTACCTTTGCTACCGGTTCACAAATGTGAGCGCGCGCACCTCCTCCACGCATGCACAGAGCCTTCTGCGCATGTGCAGAGAGTTAAAAACGGGGCATGATGATGTCCAGGTAGGTAGGCGGAGTCTCCCGCCACCAGTGCTACTGGTTCGCCCAAGCTGAATAGAACCGGCTGAATTTCACCACTGCATCTGGTGATGATGCAGTCTATTCCATATTGTTCTATCTTACCAAGAAGTAGGTTGTGGTTTACTTTGTCAAATGCCTTAGTGGACCACTAATTTAGACATTTTGTTGAAGACTGCAATAAGGTTTGCATTCAGCATGGTGGGGCATTCTGACAAACCATTTATAACATGTTTTCACGTTCACTTTTTGACCTACCACTGTCTCTAAAATATTGATATCTTGTCTTTGCGTATTTTGATCTTCCTCTATCTTAGCAATCTTTTCAATTAGTCACGTATTACCTTGGAGTAAAGGTATTTATAAAATACATATCCCACATTTTCATAGTTTTAAACCAATGCTATTAAAAACTGGAAAGCACTTATGAATGTTCAGAGAACTGATACGGGCCTTTTTGTAATCTTGCCAAAGTTTGCTTGCCAAAGCAAACATAGACACTTAACAGCTACAAAACAACACTTAACAAACACCACTAGAATTTTAGCAGGGAAGGAGATGGAAGACAGAAAAGAGTAAGGGTGGATAGGAGTATTAGGATTCAGATGAATTGAAATATAATTGTAATTGGTTCATCTTGTCACCCAAGCAGCTTCACTGAGGGGATGGAAAAGAAGTCAATCTAACTAAAGCAATGTGATGATTATTAAACAACCTTCACCCTCTTTCTTTACTTTGTTGTGTCACTCAAACAAAGTGGAGCTTGCAACATTGCAAAATTGACAAAAACAACATTCTGTGGATATGGCTGTATTGAAGTAAAGGTTGCAGTATTTGATCATTAAGGTTTTAGCCAAATGAATAAATTATACTATAAAACTTTGATAAAAATCCAGTCTAAAAATATTTATATTAAATGTTGCTATTTTGTGTTATTTTCTCCACTAAAATATGTTATTCACAGTTCCTTCTTTACAATGGAAATAACTAATAGACAGATGGAAGCTGCAAGTAGCACCCAAAGCAATGTTTCTGCTGATCATATCAAAATGCTTTTAAATTGTTAACAGAAAAAAATTGTGTTATCTTAGTTCTTATTTCTCTATTTGAAAATTGATATACAATATGTAATTGAATATATTTTGTATTAAGCTTATATCTACGGAGCATGATCTATAATGCTAAGCCTTCCTCTTTCACCAGCTTTATTGTGCAGCTGATTGTTCACAGCTTCCAAAACTACTTCCTGGAAAATACTGAAGAGCAGTAATTGGAGGTGGCAGAAATTGTCACTCTCTAATTTAGATTACCTTGTCTTTTTTTCTTGAAACAGATAATTGCTTTTTCTATGTAGCTATTTCATCAAATATCAATTAGACTTTTGCAAGCAACCCTTTAATATGACAATAATCTGAGTTTATGCTCTAATCACTGATGCAGAAGAAGAGGAGATTGATGAGTTTCTATGATCAAGTTTGAAATCAGCAGAACATGCAAAAAAGATGTGCTGCTTGTGCCTGGAGATCAGAATACCAAAATTAGAAATATCAAGGAGTAAAATGTAGTTGGACCGTACAGTTTCAGAAACCAAAATGAAGCAGGAAAATGACTTATCAATTTCTGTCACTCCAATAACTTCTTCATAGTTGTTTTCAAACAACCAAAACAATGCCTGTATACATGGATATAACCAGATGGAGTACATAACAGGTAAATCGATTGAAGTATTGCTAAAAGAAGGTGGAATTTATAGTATCAAAGATATGGCCAGACCAGTTTCTGTAATAAGATCTTAAGCATATTCCCACAATTTTCAAGGACAAATCAGGACTTGCTTTGAAATCCCAAGCCTCATTGACAGAGAAACAGAGGAACTGTGTAATGAATAATAAAGATGTTGTTAAGGATGAATGTGACAATGATGCAGAAGAAAACAAACTGGATGTCAGTACAAACCATGGAAATTGTCAAGAAGAAAAGAGAAACCAAAGCTAAGAAAGATACAAATCTCAAGAAGGAAATTAACCAAAAGTTTCAGAAAGTTGCTAGAAAAGACAAGAAGCAATATTACAACAGCATCTGTACATACATTGAAAATGGAAGTAGTTATGTAAAAACAAGGAAGTCTTCCAAAAGATCTTGGAACTCAAAATGAGGTTCTAACCTCAACTTGGAATGCCATAGAATACCGATGATGTTTTAAACACCAACTTAAAAAAAATCAAAGTAAGATGGAAGTATCTTGAAATACTATACACTAGAGGCCAGCATCTAAGACACTTTCGGAAATATTCCCAAATTATAAGAATCTCTAGTATTAAAAGATGAGGTTAAATCAATAATTCAGTTCTTACCAAGTGCATTCAAATAATGAACATCACTGAATAGAAGTGATGTGATTTGAGTTCTTTCTGTGTCAGCTCTAATCTTTGGTATCTCCATTTAAAAGGAAAACAAATTTGGAATTAATATAAAACTTTTTTGCCCAAGATGTTGGGCTGCTGCTATACTATTGCTGCTGCCAGTAAAAAATAGTGAGGAGTGGTTTAGATTAACAAATATTCTGAAGTGGAATACAACAAGACAACTGTCTTTAAAAGTAAGTTACAATAAGACATACTGAAAGTAACAGCAATCATATAAAGTATGCAAACGTAGTTTACCTTCACAAAATTGGTAAACTTTCCTTATGTTTATCCTACTTTTGTGGGTTACTAAACTACTTACATCTACAGTAGCAAACAGTACCTATAAAATCTAGACACCAGAGGAAAGGTGGTTGATTCTGTGTCTTCCTTTTCGTATTAAATATACTTATTTATTTAATTTTAATTCAATTTCCATTTTATTTATATAACCCACTCCTGGGGGGAGGGTGGAAACAATCATGGCAAGAGATTTAAGAATATAATAGCTGATCAGATCTAGACAGTCTTGGATAAAATAATTTCCTAATTAACCAGCTACCATGGTTTACTGTAGAGAGAAATGAGAGGAGAACAGCCTACTTGATGCTTTTTTAATGACATATGATTTCACTGACTACTGATTCTTCTGGACAGGTTGCCCAAGTTAGTATGGATTATAAACCTTTAAAGTGGTGCTATTAATACTTGAATATGATGAAATGAGTCTACAAAGGGGGAAGTGATATGATGCACTACAGTAACACAGCAGGTACTCAGGAAAAAGGGAGAACATTCCAAGAAGTGGGGCAAGACAACAGAGCAGAATTCTGAGTTGGATCATGGGAAGAGGAAGAGATTTAGGATAGCCACTCCCTAAAATCTCCCAGGATATATCTATTAGTTTGGGGTAGCATAGGTTTAGCCTGGCAAGATTCTGTCTATACAGTGTAAGCAAATAAAGAACTGAACTTTGGTGGAATTCATTTGCATAGTTCTTGGGCTAGGGCCAACATTGGATGACCATCACTAAAGGGTTATACTTGGAGATTTCTGCTTCACTTCATGGCTGTGAGGTTCCACAAGGTTGTGTTTCATTCCTCATGCTGTTTAATATTTACATGGATGAGATCGGTCATATCTAGTTTATACTCAGGCTCAGCAGTAAATCACAGGTCTGCAGAAATTTAGCCTTTAATTTAGTTCTTTTATAAACACTTGCAGACATAAGTCAGTAAGATTAGAAATTGATTGCAGAGATGAATCTAGCCTCTAATTCAACAGTTGATTATCTTCTGCAGAGCAAATATTTCACACACACGCACACAAATATGAGTGAAAGCCAGTGTGGTGCAATAGTTAATGTGCTCGTATAGGAATGGGGACAACTAGCTTTTCATCCCCCTAGACATGGAAGGGGCCTGAGTGACTTTGGGCCATTCATTTTCTCTTAGCTCTAGACTGGAAAGTTTAAAAAGGTCTATTGTATCTACCAGCCTGTGTTATAAATTATGCTTCAATGAAGCGGTCTTAATCCTGCAGTGGATTGATTTGGCATAACAATAACAATAAGAGACTATCTGAAATAGAATCACTGCTCAACACTATCTGAATATGCAGCCAAAATATTGCAGTGAGATTTGGACTGGACAAAGGTGCCAACCTTACCATGAACAGGAGAAAAACTGAAGGAATCAAGATGCCCTATAGAAGTAACATCAAGAATACCAAAAAAAAAAAAAAAAAAAAAAACCCAACCCCAAAACCCCCACAAACAAACCACAAAACCACCCTCTAACAGGCAAAGTAGATGAAGCACCTTTTACTAACTAAGCAGATGCACTTAGCTTTAGCTACAGCCTCACTTGGATAAAAATAGCCCTGTAAAAGAGATCTACATTCTGGTCATTTCATATTTAGTTTACTCTAATGCATTAGTTGTACAACTGATGTTAAAGGGAGTTTGAAAATTACTGTTATCAGCAGAATGCTCAACAAGAGTACTGATTGGAATTGGACAATATAACACATCAGGGTTTTATGTTTTATGACCTTCCATGATTCCCAGTTTATTTCAAATTCCAAATCAAGATGTGTTTTATAGGTTAGTATCACAATATCTGAAAGGATGCCTCTTCACTTACCTTTCCACCTATACCCAAAAGTCATCTTTAGGTGGTCAGATTTTGAGTATGTGTGTGCCCGACCAATATGTTTTTATTCTTCTAACCTTTTAGTAATAAATCTGTTGTGCTTTCTAACCTCCTTATTTCATTGTTAGTGCTTTAATGTTTTATTCCTTATTTTATTCTATATAGGTTATATAATGTTTTGATGAAAATTTACTTGTATATTATTGCATATTTACTTGTATATTATTGTTAAAATTCCTGAGTTTGATTCTTAATGACTTTCCATTTTTCCTTATTTTATACTATATTGGTTATAAAGTGTTTTGATGAAAATTTGCTTCTTGTATATTATTGTTAAAATTCCTGAGTTTGATTCTTAATGACTTTCAGTTTTTTTAAATAAAAGGTGGTATATGAATACTTTAAATATCTGAGTTTTGTTGTTTGCAATTATGACCCTGTGGTGATGTAATCATTGCTATTTAAACAGTCTCCCAAGTTACAATCCTTGACGTGGACTACTTCACTTGTCCAACAGTAGGGACATCATGGATAACCCTTTCCTCTAAATTATTTCACGGAGAAGAGGTGAAGTGCCCATTAGGCCAGTGCGAAGTGAGTCAACTTTACTCAGTGAGATGCTTCACAAACCTGGAAGTGACACAGTTCTCCTTAATGAAACATCTCAACGTCACTTGGAAGCCTTCTCCAGCTGTTCTGGCAGGGTTCTCTGTGTATGTACAGATGATTTTTGTGGCTATTGTAATTGTCAGTGCTTCAGAGTAAAATAACAGAGCCACTTTGTTGTTTGAAATGGGAAACTGAATGCCGATTTGAAGGTGTGCTTTCTCCTGAGCACTGCCCAATTCTTTTCAGCTAAGTGGAAGGTTTTACCGGGGAGTGAGTGGGAAAAGAGAATGTACCAAAGCCATCCTGCCTTTCTAAAACAAAAAGCAAAAAGCACTGAACAATCAATTAAGAATTAGAAGAGGAAGAAAAACTTCACAGTTGGGTTTCTCTATTTTGTCCTGCTAGTCTTCCGTCATCTCTAAACTGGCTCCAGGTGAGCTGTGCAGTGCTGACAGATGACACTCCTCTCTTCATCTGGGGCAGATAATGCCAGAAGAACTGTTAAGTCGCTATTAGCATGCAAATAATGTGAGGTAGCTGAAAAACAGAGAAAGTGAAAGAGAGAATGTGTGTGTGGGAGAGAAAGAGAGAGAGAGAGAGAGAGATGGAAGAAGGCAGTTGTTTTATTCATGGCTGGTGATATTACAGACTGAGTGAAAATCACATTATCGTAATGGGAAAGTTAGAGTTGCTGAGACGATGCCCTGAAGCCTGCACACTGATTGGGGTGTGATTGCTATCTGTATTTATATGTAGAAAGCAAAGTTCACTCTCAGTTCAAGATGGTGGTGTCTGCTTCTTTCATTCCATGTATTCTTCAACAGAAAAAGGTGGAAGATAGAGGAAGCAAATGTGAACCTAATCAGATGAGGGATTTCCAAATTGCACAGGCAATCTGACCCTCTATATACTTTCCACACTGCCCTGGTTCACACCTAGGTAAATCTTTTTTTTTTTTAAAAAAAAAACAGCTGCCAAAAAGCTGCAAGAGAATGGCAGTACAGCTTAATTGTAAACAACCCAAGAGAAAGCACATGTTGGAGGAAAAAATAGCAAGACCAAATGTGCAGAAAACCTTGTGAAGTATTTTCAACAAATCTGCAGCAAATGCAATTCAGAAGGATCACAATCTAAGTTGGCCACCCTTGACTTAGTCTCTATTAGCAAGGCCATTACTAACCTCTCCTGAGGGGTATTATTAGAAATGAATATACACTAGAGATTTTAAAGATTTTTTTCTTTGCTCTCCTCTGAAGATCATCAACTGATCTAAAACTGGGGGAGCACAAGGCCACAGAGAGACAATATATTCTCCGTTCCAAGAAGAATATCATGGCAAAGGAAGGACCTCTACGCCCATCCTTAGCCAGAGCTGTGCAAAGCTGTATCTCCTTTATCTCTCTCTGCCAGAAATGGCTATCTTATCACAGACTAAAGACCTAAAATGATGCAGATAATGACTTGTGTCATAGTCCTAGGAGGCTAAAGTCATTGGGTACATGGAGGCATGGAGAACATCAGCCTGGTTCATAAATAAATTATAGACAAGGAAACTATAGAAGGAGATTCTCTTTCTGCCTAGAAGAACATTGTACTCAAGTGGCTTAACATTCTCAGGCTACTGAACTGGAAAAAAAAGTTATTGACTTAATCCATGGGTTAAGAGGATCCAAGACTGTTTGAATGAACTCCAAGCCTTTTCTATTGGTTTCATAGGTTTAGACATGGCGAGCATGCTCTGGATCCCATTAATACAAGAGTATTGTCTTGTGGCTGCCTGGAATCATCTCTGCTGCTCTCTACCAGAGCCACCATCTGGCTTCAACCATGCTATTCTATAGTAAAGATTTTTAAAAATGACTTTTCAACAGGCAAAGGCCAGGACAATTTGCGATCCTGGCTGAGATACAAAGAATGGTTGCCTCTTTACCTGACCCTTGACTAATACTGCAAAAGAATGCAAATGCTGGTTGTGAATGACCAAGGAATCCACTTTAAACTTTATAAATCTAAATGTAAACATTCAAAACTAGAATGGAACAGTCAAGATGAGGCTACTCCACTAAGTAATAAAAATAGTAAAAGTATAGCCAAAGTATGCTTGTTGATAGAAACATTACAAAACTTGTGTAGTGGTGACAGAATTAGCAACTGCTGGCAGAATCTCATTTTTGTTCCAGGTTAAGTAGAAATTTGATTCAGCACTACAGAAGCTATTTTTTGTTAAACTTCCACAGATCTAGGATTCTTTCCAAAGAGTGCTAAAACTGCACTAATAAGACCTGCATGCTGTGATAGCAAATGCTAATTATGCATTGTGTGAGCAGGTGTAAAAACTAGGTCTACAGTTGTACAATCTCTTTGGCAGCTCAAATGACCAGGGGGAGGGGCAACTTCCAATGACCAAAGAGGAGGAAATTGTCTAGTGCAGTCTGAAGTAACCAATACAAGGTGGACAAATTCTAACTGACTTCATTAGAAACAATTTAATCTGCCAAGTGTGGCAAATAATATCTATGGCCAAAAATGGGTTAGGAGAATAGAAAAAAACATTGTGTGATGACCCGGGGAGTGGCACAAGGGCAACACAGCCAGAGAATAAGTATGAGTCCCTTTATTAGCTCCAAACTTTTCCCCCAACGTCCTTTTACTCTCCAGTCTGGAGAAAAACTCTTCCACAAACCTGTAAGCAGACAAAACTTCCAACTATACATCCAACAGGACAAGATAAGGTAATTAATCCGGCAGGGCAAGCAAAATAAGAAGTCCAGACTTGAAGTAGTATCGCAGTAAATCAAAACAGTTGAGAAGATGCCAGGAACTCAGATAAAGCAGTGAACACGAACTCAGTGTTTGTTCCCAACAACTGCCCCTCCCATTTGTCTCTCCTTTTAAACTCCAGCTCCAGATGTATCTTGTGAAGGGAGCCAGGGCCCTCTCCTCCCTCATAAACCACGCAACCCACGTTGCTCTCTTCTCCGTTCTTCCTTGCGTGCCCTAGGATGAGGAGGGGGTGGGCCTTGGTCTTCATCAGAACCCCCTCTCCCTTGTTCTACCTCTCCCCTGCTCTGCCCAGCCTGACTTTGCCCTTCCCCAGTTTCCTCCACAGCCAAGGGAGCCACTCTCTGGGCTCTCTGTCAGCTGTTCCTGTTCCATCTCAGAGTCAGACTCCAACAGGGACATGACACATTGCTTTAAACCTGGAATAGTTTAGGATGTCTGAAATTGTACCTGTTAGATTTATATCTAATAAATCTGTTCTTCAGAAACTAAGAATGGTATACATCAAGCTCCCTCTTTTCATTTTTACCAACAAAAATCTTGTGGAAAAGCTTGTGCTGAGAGTGTGACTGACCTGAAATCATTTAGTGAGGTTCCATGAAGGCAAGAGTGAACTTGAATCATGGAGCTCCCCAGTAGACATCCAACATCTTAACCATTGCATATGGTGTCTGTCTTAAGTTGCATGACTATGGGCTGTGAATGAGATGAAACAATTTAGGAAGGAAGGAAGGAAGGAAGGAAGGAAGGAAGGAAGGAAGGAAGGAAGGAAGGAAGGAAGATCAGAACACAATTATGCTGTGATAAAGGAGACATAAGGAAGGACTTTTGTCACCCATGATGCTGGAGGAAAATCAAGTACGGTAATCACAACAACAATAGAGGCAAAATAGAATAGCAAATGTCAGGCTGGTACAATTTTTTGCTGCATCAAAGATGGTTGGATAATATTTCAACTCAGCATTAGCTGAAGATCACCATTCTCTTGCTTAGGTCATCTCTAAGACATAACAATTTGATCATTCACTCCTACCCATTTTTTGCAGTCTTTAAGCGGGCAGGCTCAAATATATACTGAAATCTTTGAGTGACAGAATATAGAGGATAGAAAAGACTATATTATAGGAAGTCAAAAGCAACTGAGATAATCCTCCCCTAACCAAGATCTTTCAGGTGTATTATAGCTGCCTGAAACATTATTTGAAATCCTTTTTTACTTTATTAGTAAGGACGGGGATGGGAACAATTATCTGAATCTTTTAGAATGGAAATATTTTAAGTTATACTACTTTTTTTTCTGGTGAATTGGTGACCCCTGGCTCTTTTTGTGCATTTACTCAGTTATATTTCTGCCCCTTGGCCTGGTAGTAGCTCTCTGGCACTACCTTAGTATAATGCAAGTGTAAATCCATCAGATTAGTGTATCTTTGTGTCCTCCAGGCATAAGCGGATTTAGAAGTTGTTAAGTGGGGTGAATGAGGACACAGCAAGCCAGAGTAGTGAGTGACAACAGCTCTTTATTGTATAGTGAGAATCCAGCAACTAACCCAGGGAGCCAGCTCCCTTTATATACCTTGCAGCTGTAGTGGTTAGCCAATCAGCTGAAGGTCAGTTAATTCGAGCTTCCCGCCAAACAAACCTATTTACATAACAGAAGTAATCTTGTCTTTGTCCAATGGGCATAACTTCTAAAGCTAACAAACTCTATATGTTTCCTTCCTGCCCATGGCTAATCATTGGGTAGTTAGTATTTCCCTCTAGAGAAAGAATCTTCACTGCTTATTGGTTGTGAACTATATAGTACTAAATAAAACCAATGTCTTTTGACATACAATTCCAGATCCTGCTCTCACTTGAGCATAGATTGACCTCTCTGCAAAAGGGTGATTTAGCTTCCCTTGAAGCTCTAGATAGGGGGAAAACACAATTATTTGCCAGCTACCCAGGAACCTCCTATTTCACAAAGGTTAGAATCAGTAGTAGCTGATTCCGTCAAATGGGGACCAACCGTTAACTCGTTTCTTCTTCCTCCCAGTACATCATAAGCTCCAATTGTACATCCTTTAACTCTCTGACACTTCGATGGTGCAGAACTAGCTTCAAAAATTCTTCTTCCTTCTCCCCATTTTGATTTTTTTTTGTTTTTTTAAAGTATCATTTTACCCAAAATCTCAGAAACAAAACAGTGTTTAATTACTTTCTAAATCTTCTGTTCAATGCACTGAGTTTTTCTATTAGTCGGAAAAAAAAAATACCACAACCCATATTTCTCATGTTTTTTACAATAGCATTCATGAAAAATATCAAAACTACAGAAACGACAATTTTACTCAACTGTAATATTTGGGTTGGAGACAACTTGCTGAAATATACTGTTCCAGTTTGCATCTCCTGAAGAAAAAATGCAGGTTATAGCAGCCAGAGAAGTTCTTCTCTGGATGTTACTCATATAGCATTCTGTTCTACTATTGACAATGAACCTATTTGCCCAAAGATAAATTTGCAGTGCTTGACTCTGAATCTTGCAATCAATTCACTTTTGCATCTGATAAATTTGCAACAAAGCAAGCCAGAAGGGCAGTGGGTGGTATGCAGAGGCAACAATGGGAAATCTGCATGACTGAACACATGGAAATGTATGGAAATTAGACATGGCTAAATACTTCCGCTCTTCCCCCCCACCCCTTCCCCTGCAGGGTGGTAATTCTAGCTGTGTACAGATGGGGATAAATGTTAATAATGATTAACTCCATCAGTGCTAGAATATGTTCACTTACATTAACTTATTGAAATTTGCCCATGAAATAAGTGGCAGTTACATAGGAGTTGGTTGAGGTATGGTTGTTACATTTTTATAATGACATTTTATCAATGTTGCTTTTGATGTTCTTTTGTGTTTTTATTAGTGTAAGTTGCCCAGAGTCTCAGATAGAGTGAGTAAGTGAATGTAAATAAATAACTCTATTTCCTTATGTAGGTTTTTATGATCAGCTTAAATTCAGATTTTATTCTAATATGCAGCATGAAGAATAAAGAGAATTGTAGCTGAAGTTTAAGTTCCAATGCTGAACATTTATAAAATCCAAAAATTCATATTAGGACAAAGGTTGAAAAAAATTGTCCTAAAGTAATCCATTCACTATGCCAATTCAAATGTCACAAAAAAATTTTTTTTTTAAAGATCTGTAAAGTTTCGAGATGCATTATATGATGCTACCCTCCCTTCCCACACCCCTGCAAAAAAAAAGAGGGGGAAAAAAAGATTTAGGAGTGAAATTACTGGAAGTCATGAAATCTCTATGGGTCACAATCCCAATAATGTCAAAAAATGTAGTAGACAATAATTTTCAAATTAGATCTTTGGTCTAAAACAGATTAAACTCAGAAATAGTTCTGGGAACATTGAGGTGAAGAAGGAAATAATTATCAGTCCTACATTTTTAAAAAATATAAAATCTAAATCTTACTGAGTTTAGTCATCATCAAAGGTAAACCAGCAGGTTTCTTTGTAAGTAGAAAATTCTTATGACGACGCAGAAATTTTTTAAAAAATGTTTTTAAAATGTTGATGAGGGTGAATGCTATTGCAAGCCTGAAGCAAGCAAAGAGCTATGTCATTTTTTATTTGTCCTTAGATTTGAGGTACAGGTAGCACTCTTGAATAACCATTTGTTCAGCAATCGTTCAAAGTTATGATGTCACTGAACAATGATGGTTGTCGTAGTTGTGGCTGTCCTAGCATCCCCACAATCATTTAATCACAGTTTGAGCTCATAGAAACTGGCTGGCTTCCCCATTGCCTTTGCAATCACATTCGTTGTGATTGCCATTTGTTACCTTTACAGCTGGCTTTTGATAAGCAAAGGCAATGGGGAAGCCAGCAAGAATGGCAATCATGTGATCACAGGATGCTACGACTGCATGGAATTTACCAAATAGCAGCTATTACCAAAAATTCTGCTATTGATTCGATTGTCTGTCTGGTTATACTTTGAGAGATTTATAGACAATGATACTATCTTCAGAACTCTGATCTAGAATCAAGCCAAGAGAAGAATTAGATTTTGACTGATTTGTTATATATAATCAGTCTCTGAGCAGAAAGCTTATTGTTAAAGTCAATGCACTTAAACAGATTCAAGGTAGAAAAATGCTTAAGAAAATGATTCTGGAATCTCATGAAGAAAACATCTTTAAAAGATAGACAGAAAGTCTATCTGAAAGTTGGAATTCAGGTCCAAGGCTTTTAATGCAAGGCAATCTAAAGTTCTTAAAATTTCCTTATAGAGCTTTGGTATAAGCAGCCTTGGTGGTCATTATGGAAAAAATGTTTTGTAAACTGTTTTCTCCTAAATAACTTCATTCGATTGAAATTGAAGCAGTATTTTTTGTTCAAATCTCAGTCTTATTTTTGACCAAGCTAAGTTGTGATAGGAACTTAGGAAAACCTAAGGAAAACCATTCTGGGAAATACCTTGAAGCTCTCCAAGCAAGCAATAACATTTTGGAAATAAATGAGGGGATTAGTCTCAAAAAATGTATGTTACTATAAGTGAATATTTAAAATTTCAAATACAGAATAATCATGATATACATAGGTGGATGGAAAAAATGCCCATGAGTTTATGGGGTGAAATAAATATTGTGAAAATGAATATATCATCCCAGTTGGTATATATTGGAGAAAGGACATTAAAATACAGTAATTTAGATAAATTGAGAAGTACCCTGTTTCCCCGAAAATAAGACCTGATAATAAGCCCAATTGGGCTTTTGAGTGCATGCACTAAAATAAGCCCCCCTCGAAAATAAACCCTCCCCTGAAAATAAGCCCTCCCCGAAAATATTTAAATGCATGTGCAGCCAGTCCCCACCATTTACTCTGGTTAGGGTTAGGGAGACAGAGCTAGAGAATCAGGTAAGATGGCAAGAGGAGCCCCGCCTTGCTCCACACGCCCCAAAATAATAAGACCTCTCTGAAAATAAGGCCAAGCGTTATATTTCAAAAAAATATAAGACAGGGTCTTGTTTTTGGGGAAACATGGTAGATGATTACAGTTTAATGGAATGGTCAGGCTCCAAGGTTCTCTTTCTCTAAACTCTGATTCCCATATGATTATTGGGGGGGGAGGCTTTACTTTCCCATACTTTCAGTTGTACCATTGGGCATACATTTGGGGTTGTTTTGGAATGAAAAGGAGACTAAATATGCACCACTATGGGCACATCTAGAGAATTATTTTTTGGCACTTTTGAAATCTTGGCAATCTTGGTTCTAATTATATTCGGAATTTAGTTGCCCTAACATTAAAGGCAGCTTTATATATTGGATGTTATGTAGAAAGAAACTATAATTTGATTCTTATTTTCATCAGAAATTTACCTTTGGAATACCCCTAATTCTTACCTAAAAATATTGGATAAAAGTGATTTGTGGAAAATTTGAACTAAAAATTGAATTAAAAGCATTTTTTAAAATTTATCCTTATGACTTTGAGAAGTTACAAAAATAATATATCCCAAATTGCTGAAAAGCATTATTTCAGTTAAAGTATTTGTTATGATATTGATTTAGATTTGATGCCTCAGGAATTCCTATGATTTTGAACATATTAGTCAAAGGTTTTTCAAAAGCAAAACCAATTACTCTGTTTTATTTATAACACATTTTTACAAAGATTTTGACAATTTACAAGAGATTTAGAATAAATAATTGGATGCTCCAATTCCAATGTTAATGGTTCCAGATTTTTAAAATATTGAATATGTTTCTTATGATCTTAAGATGAAGCGAATTCATTTGGGGAGGGTCTATTGGATTCCTCAGTAAATGTTTAACAGGGCAGTTACCAACCTTTCTGTGCTGGAGATACAATAAATTTTAAACTATATTAGCATACGTGATTTGGTCATGCCCTCTGGTGGTTTCCTATTAGATAGATATTCTCAATATGATCAGTTAAATTTTAGTAAGGAAAGCCAGATTTAAAGAAGTTATTGAAATATATCTATTTCTGAAGAATGTTGAACTTATCATGCTTGGATTGTTTCAAAAAAGATTATTATATGTTCTTGGGAGGTTTTTGACTCATATGACTGTAAGCAATCTCCATCCAAAAGTGTCATTTCCATATTGAATGTTCAATCAAAACATCTGTAAATCTTTACCTTCACATGGAAACAAATGGGCTAAATGCATTTATCCAATCTTTGCAAAAGTTCTAAGGAACTTTTGGAATACAGTGCCTATAAGTTTTGTTTGCACAGGTCATCATGCTGTTCACAGGTTCTGCATCGATGTACCACCTGGACAGACATTTGGTAACATAGTAAGCAGCCCAAATACCATAGAAGTGCCACAGTTCTAAATATTTCAAGTTAAGTGCTATGCTGAAGCAATATGACAGTGTAGACCAGGGGTGTCAAACTCGCAGCGTGACGTGACATATTGGGACTTTTTTCCCCTTTGCTAAACCGGGCATGGGTGTGGCCACTGTGTGATGCATACAGTCCATGGCCTATGAGTTTGATGGCCCTGATGTAGACTGATAGCACATTCTTTTCCCTGCTTATCAATCAAATTAGCAAAATCTGAAATAATTTAAATGCAGTTTTAGACCCACTAAATGCTTTATGATCATTATCTCAACCATCACTCCTCATGTTCCTTAGAGTATTTGGTTCTACTTGGCTAGTTTCTAGACTATCGTGACTAGTTACCAACAACAAGAGCCATGGTGGCACAGTGGCTAGAATGCAAGTACTGCAGGTTACTTCTGCTTACTGCCTATTGCCAGCAGTTCGGCAGTTCAAATCTCACCGGCTCAAGGTTGACTCGGCTTTCCATCCTTCTGAGGTCAGTAAAATGAGGACTCAGATTGCTGGGGGCAATATGCTGACTCTGTAAACCACTTAGAGGAGGCTGTAAAGCACTGTGAAGCAGTGCTATTGCATTGCTACCATATTTAAAATAACAACAGTCAAAATTCTCCAGAGGCAATTTTAAGTCTGTAAGTGTAAAGAAATGTGCATGTACAAATGAAACTTCAGCCATATCCTTATTAAAAGATTAACTTAAAATGATATTTTTAAAATAATATTTGCAGTAGTGGTATATTAAAGTCTTTCAATATTCTATTCATGATTTGATATTATTTACAAAAATATTAATTTAACTACATTTCTTTTCATTTCCGTTCAGTAGCTGTCAATAATGTCATTGTGAGGCCAATTCTGCTTGGCAGTGCAGCCTTGAGATGCTTTATTATATACAGGGTTAGAAATAATCAAGAAAAAATATGCTGAATGAACAAGCACTGCAGAAATTTAGTAAAGAATAGAACTGAGAAAAAGTGGCAGAGTTGTCTTATCAATGGGAGGATTTCCACACTACTGAAATTGGTAATATTATAGCATTCCAAATGCCATTCATATTAATTGCATGATGGGTAGTTCACATGTAAACATTTAACATACAGCAAGACTCTATATTGGTAGCCTATGCATTTAACAGAAATAAATCCCACTTTATTGAATGCTTCTAGATTTAAATAATATAAGATATTGTGGTCTTAATTAATTTTTATTGTCAAAATATGATTTCAGAATTCAAAGATAAAGAATTGTACAATGGATATAGGGGGGGAAAAAATCCAACATGCTATTTACACATGCATTTTTTTCAAAGGTATTTGGTTATTGTACCTGAAGGAGAAGTCAGCAGGCCTACCTAAAATCCCTGGATGTTAATGGAAACCTAAGGCCAATGAATTTTTCACAAAGGTTTCCAATACCACTCTTAGATTGGGACAATATACTTATGTATATTGTCATTGACAACATTGGGCACATAAGCCAATTTACTTCTGTTTCAGCTGTGGTACAGAAAAAAATGCAAATCCAAGTTTAATATGAACAATTAGTGCTTCATGAAGTTTTTTTTAGAACATTTGATCATTGGTGGGAACCAATGATCAAATTACCATTGGTGGTAATATGTCCCATGGTAACATGGGACATATTACCATGATATTTTATCAGCCTTTTTCCTAATCTAATGTGATACAGTTTGGAGGGAGACCATTAGCAAGTATGAAGGGAAGGTGAAATATTGGGCACTTTTTTCACATCACAGTTTCAGTGGGAGCAAGGAATTCTTGTATTTTCAACATTGTGAAATCCACTGCAATGAGAACACATATTGGTATGAAACTTTCATAAGGATTTAGGAATGAAAGTCATGGCAGGGTTTAATTCCCAAAGCACAGACCTTCCTCTGTCTTTTACAGTGGTCTACCAACTTCTGCCATTTTTCTATTCCTCCCCCCTTTCCCATCTAACTTCATTCTCTGTTTCCATGGTGTAAACCAGACTCAGCAGCTTCTTACACCTGCTGCTACCTGCTTCGCTGACTCTGCTAAAGCCCACAGATGTGCCTGTGTGATTAAATGCAAGAAATGGAAGATTAGTGAAGAAATGCCACTGAGGGGGTCCTTACAGTAGTGGAGCAAGCAATACAGCTGGAATAAGATTTCCCTGCGCTCCCCTCACTGTTGTACATGAACACTGGGGGATTCAGGGATAGAAGGAACCAGAGAGGAGACAGATTAAAACAAGGTGTTAATCAACTTGCTATAGAAAAATAATGTGAGGGCTTTGTGATTTGTTCAGCAAAGAATGAAATGGAGTATCTGTACTAAGGGTATCTGTACTATAGGGAAAAGATGAAGTTAATAATTCAAGAAGCCCTGATTGGTGTCTAGAGACTTGAGGATCTGGATTGGGTTAAACAAGCTGAATAAATCCCATCAGGTCAAAGTTGCTAGTCATTAGGACTAGCAGCTTAGTAAAATCAGTCCTAATAGTTATTCTTGACAGAATTGTGCTTCCCTTAAAGGAGATGGTTCATGACTTGGAGATTCTCCTGGACTTTTTGCATTCATGTCAGAAGCACCAAAGTGCTTCAGGATTGAAAGGATTAGCCAGTGATATCATTGTTGCCCACGGGACACCCACAGTTGGGGGATCCTTTCATGTCATGGCAGGAGCTAGAGTGAAGGATGAGAGCTCATCCTGCCCCACAGCAGCACTCGGGTCTTGAATGCAGGCTTGCTAATCTCCAACCCATCATTCTAACCACAAGAACCAACATGCTCCTTTTCTGCGACTGAAATAAGGGAAACTATGTTTGGGGTGTCTTCCGCCACTTATACCAGTGCACCAGTTGTGATCCAACTTGAACCAAGATGCCCTGAAAAAGTATCCGTGCTCTGATCATAACTTGACTAGACTATTGTATTATGCTATACATTGGAATACATTTGAAGATGGTCTAGCATCAGATGAAATAACATTTGCTAGCTAAAATAAAGACTTATGTGAAGTCACGGCATTGGTTGCTAGTTAACTTCTAGGCCCAGTTCAAAGTGTTGGTTATAACTTTTAAAGCTCTTTATAATGCAACTTTGGATGTAACAGGCAAACCAACTGTTTGATCCTATCATCAAAGCAAAGACTCTTTCAAATTCTTTCTCTCTGTGAGATGCAAGTGCAAAGCAATAGGCCTTGTCAGTAGCACCCATTGTAGGAAAGCCTCTCCATGTGGCAGTATAGTTGATTGTAACCCATTAGGCATTTACAAAAAAAGCAAAGACTTAGTTGAACTCTTAGATTGGGATTGGGATTAGGATTGGGATTGGGATTCAATTAATTTTAAAGATGATTTCTTTGGGATTTTTAAAAATGATTTTACCATAAATACTGAACTTTACATTTACTTCTATTTTCAGTTTTTACATTTGACTTGTACCTTTCCCAGTGTTTGTTAAAGAGTGGGGCAAGGTATAAAAGAGAAAGGAAGGAAGGAAGGAAGGAAGGAAGGAAGGAAGGAAGGAAGGAAGGAAGGAAGGAAAAGTTTTCTTTGAAAATAAATCCCAGTCCATGCCATGAAACTTGCTTCTGTATATAAATCTTTAGGATTGGAGTGCAAAATTTTTGTTGTTAGATTGGGTATAATATTGGAATTGTTGGTCAATAGAAATAAAAAAAAATGTTTAGGGTTTCTTTAAAAAGGACTTTTGTAATCTAATAATTGTATTTAGTATTTATATGATGCTTTAAAGTATTCAAACAAACATTTCATCTTTTCTTTCTATGGTCATTACCACAGCTCTTTATGATTTCTTGTTATAAATTAGGGATATACAACATGGTATTGCTATTGATCCTTGAATGCATTTGTCAGTAGTGTCAGGTTTCACCTAATATTCAATGACTAAGTAATTTGAGATCTATAATTTCCATCTTGAAACAGACTGACTGATTGACTTTCATTATTATAATAACTTGAGATCTTCATTCTTCCTCATCACCTGCTTTTTCTGGAAACCTGGAAAGCTTGCACAAAGCTTTTACCTCTTGCTTAAGATCAACAAGCAACTATGTGGCAGAGACAAAATTCAAGCTGGAGATTTCCAATCACTACACATTATGCCAGTGACTGGTTGATGCCCCTGAGCTTGAAATGTCTTATTATTCTCTGTGACAGATCCAATGACTGTTAAACATAAAGTAAATTATTAATCATATTCTTTACTAGGGAAAAAAACATACAGATAGCAAGGTACAAATAACATAAGCAAGAAAGAGACAATGATATGAAAACAAAAGAGGCAAGGTACCAGCCAAGAAGATAACTGTCATATGTTAAAAGACTGATGACCAGTGTCATCAGCAGCAGTTCTAACAAAGGATCAATAAATAACAGAAATATGCATATAGATTAGAATTTCTGCTATTCAAGACAATAATGCCTGTTAGTATATGGGTTTAAAATGTCCAAATTCAAATAATGCTCCTCTTTTCATTTCCTTAACTCATAAGCAAAGATCATGTTGAATATTATATCAGTCATAACTGTTTTGTCATATATATTTTGCTAACTGAGATTTGAGTTATTTCTTTTTCCTGTATTCTATGTCAGCACACCACTATTATCTTCCTAAGGTGCTGGCGGCTATTACCCAAGGCCAAGACAATATTATTGGGGTGGGTGGGTTCATTTAATTTTTAAAATCTACAATCAGCAGGTGGATGGACTTAGTTATGAGGTCAACAGGTGCAATGTTGAAAGACTTGAAAGACAAAGTAAGGGACAGATCATCATGGAGAAAATCTAATTATGTCAGGGGTCAAAAATGACTTGATGGCTCATAATCAATCAATCAATCAATCAAATCAAATCAATCAATCAATCAATAAAGAAGTGTGTTGCCCAAGGACATGGTCTTGGCTAAACTTTAAGAAGCAAAGCACTGTCAAAACCAAAAAAGTAATATGAAAGTGTATTACCATTGCTTTTTCTCTTGTTCTGAATTCTAAGTCAAGGCCTTCAGATTTGTGATTTTCTCACAGTCCATGTACTAACCTGGTCTGGCCTTACCTATTCAGCAGATCTTGAGCTTGACTTAAACAACTTTACCTTTAATCTTTCCCTCATCATAATAGAACGCATGTTTCAAAATTAGATCTTATAACAATCTCTGAGTAGCTATCTCTGGCTGCACTCTAAGCTCTATATAAAAAGTAAGTTAGGATTTCAGTAAATGGCTATCTATCTATCATCTAACCATTAAGAACTGTAGTAAGACATATGGTTCTTTTTCTCTGCATAATCTTTATAATCTCTTATGCAAGTCCTTCATTTCCTCTAGCTTCAGGTGCCCTCTTGCATACACCTTTTAGTATGAAAAGTTATCTGCCTCCTCCCTTCTTCTGTGTCCTGCATCTTCCCACATATCATAAATCTTAATTGCATCTGTGATTTTTTCCCCCTGCAGCATTAATTAATCATATTTAGGCCTCTTACCAGCTGTTGCTGCAAACTAGCCTCCTCCCAGCCCAAGGCAGGTGCCTATTACTGTGCAGAAGCTCAATCAGTATGAGGAGGGGTTTTTCTCCCCCTTCCCCTGCCATACAGAGATACTAATTCATCTGCCCTGCTTGTCAAGACTCTGCCTTCTCTGTCTTTAGATATCTTCCACTGTTACTCTCCTCCACTTGCTCAGAATTTCAGCTCACGTGATCTAGCTGAAGAATCAGCCATTCAAACAATACATTATGACAAGAATGAATGTTTAGAACAATAACAGCAATGTTAAAAATTACACAGAACTCTTCTTCAAATGATCAAAGTAATGGCAAATAGAAAGTTTTCACATATTGAGAGAGGCTAATTTAAAACAGGATAATTCTGGAAGGAAAGATCCTAGTCTTTCCTTTTGCTATTGAGCAAAAAGCATTGTGCAGCTCTTCTCTCTGTTCCTCTTCAGTGATTTTTCCTTTGGAAAAGGAAATTCCTTTGGTAAAAGAAGCCATGAAAGAAAACAAGAAAGGTCTGAATAAATGATGCCACCCACTCCCCTTGCAAAAATTTGTGAATAATAAAGTCCAGCAATTGCACAACAAATGTTCCATCTGAGAATTTGGTTGATAAAACATTTTTAAACCAAAACATTGAAAATGTTTATGCTCAATAGATTAGCCAATCCAAATAACTTTATTGGAAGAATGATAATAAAGAGTAATATAGTACCTTACTCGTGTGGTAATAAACATACTTAGTCTTTAAGTTACCACCCAAGTCAGGGGATAGGGGGTAGATATTGAAGTACATTAAGTTTGCTATCCCCCTGGCACAGGGCATTTACAAATCTTCTTCATGAAGCAAGAAAACAAATAATTTCAATGAGATATAGGAAACATACTACAGACATAGCTATTTAAAACAACCAGATTAATCTATTCAGTCAGGAAAATATTCACAGTTCTATCGTTTTTTTTCTATTATCATACCTGTAACTGAAATGCTAGTACACTTAAAATAAGTTTTGAATGTAATTAGCTGAGGCCATATTGCAAAATTTAAAGTCCACAGATTCTTTTGTCCACTCTCTCTGTTTTCTTTCCCTTTTGGTCCTTTTCTTGCCTCTTCATCTCCCTCTCTTGCTTCCAGTTAGATAGCTAAAGAGCTAAAGGTAGAGATTTCTCTGTGGGTGATCCCACCCTCTGGAACCAACTTCCTCTGGGGCTCCGGTTGGCCCCTGACCTCCGCACCTTCCACCGTGACTTAAAGACATGGTTGTTCAGCCTGGACTGGGGGGGTTAACGTGTATTTTAACACGCTTTATTCGGATATTTTATTGTTGTGAGCTGCCCTGAGTCCTACGGAGATAGGGCGGCATATAAATAAAATAAAATAAATAAATAAAATAAAAATAAAGAGCTATCATATTTGTCCACAAACCATAAAAAAAAGGCCACCTGAATGGTTTCTGCTAAAAATGTCAGAATGAAAATAGCTTTGTGTATGCCAGTGGTTTAGGAATTGTTCCTGATAATAATCTGATGTCAGGCCTCTCCTCTCCCTCTGAACATTTGGCAAATTTGTACTTACCTTCTCCTCTAATTCTCGAATGCTGTACGGGTGAAGGAAATCTATAAGCATTTGCTACATTGAAAGTATAATGAGGAAAGGTGGGGATTGTAACAAAGAGACAAAATCAGTCACATCCTGTCTTCCCTGGCGCAAGGCTCTGAAAAGAAAATCAATATTAGACAACTGGGACAAAGTATACAAATAAACATTTATTTAGTCACAAAATATGTGTATTCTACTTGCTAAAATTTATAGGTGCTGTTAGATGTCTTCATGTATACATTTTTAATCAACTGTCTATATCTAAGGATCCCTAGATTTGAAGTTTATCTAGCTAAGGGAGCTTTGAGCCTTACTCAATTTACTCTTTCTTACTGAGATTAAAGGAAACTACTATCAAAGGGCAAACCAAAAGCCTAGATTTTTTTTTAATGTTCAAGGTGAAGAGAATTAATTATTAGAAATCACATGTGGGGCTAGCATTGTCTACTACTGACTGACCCTCTGTCCTCCTTAATGACATGGAGGTGCACTTCTTTTTCTTCTCCAATATTAACACTTTAGTATGACTGACATCCTCTTGGTCATCCAAGAAGCAGGGAATAGCTCAGATTTTACATAGCAAACATTACATTGCCAGGATAACAGAACATCAGCCTTCTCAAGTTGATTCCATGCACATTGAATTGGAATGCCATGGGCTAAAAATATATGCCTTCTATAGATCTGTTTCAATCACCTTTATGTTCTGTGTAACTGCAATTCACTTGCTTGATATACTTAATTGTGTGCTCATCACTACAGATGGTCAACCTAATAAAAATGGCTAGTTAGAATGTAAGATGTGAATCATTACCATTGTTTGACAATTCCATATCTTTGCTACTCATACAGTTCCATGGGAAAACCAGCATATTGGCAGAAGTATTTATACTATGCCTGAAAGCAGTAATGCCACCTGCTGTTCATGTTACCACTTTACTTAAACCTGCTGATTATGACCTAAGAATCTGTTCCAGTAGCGCTCTACCTCTCTGGCTCTGCCTGCCTGTCTCTTTTTCACTCTCATTGTTTTCACATTGTACCATATGTTCTCTTTCCCTCATAAATATTGTTCTATTGTTGTATCTATTCCACTGAGTTACTGCCACGCGTCCTATTCTTGGGCTGGATTAGCCGCTGAACTGACGGGTTGGAATGAAGCTTTCTAAACTATCCAATCCTTTGGCAGTTTGTACAAATTACTCACACATATTCTGTTACACTATTTCCATTTCCATTCTTAGGGAGTTTCATTCTGGAACAGGTATGATTTCCTGAAATCCATCCTATTCACACCCCCATAGAGCTTATAGCACAATCCTTTCTATTTTTGATTCCTAACACATTAAAAGATGTTGGAGGCTTGTTGTCACATACTTCGCTGACTGATTGTACCCATAAACCCAGCATTTAAAAATCTGTATTCATAAATTCTCCTCTTCAGTGTTGCAGGCTGAAGCATACTATGCCTAAGTATTCCTAAAATGGGAATCTGGCTTGAGCCACAATTAGTAAAGAAGATTTTTAACAATAAGAGAAAGGAGATTTATTGGAGGAAATACATTATAGGTAGCCCCTTGATTTACAACCCCAATTGAGCCCAAAATTTCTGTTCTTAAGTGAAAGAATTGTTAAGTGAGTTTTGCCCCATTTTGTGACCTTTCTTGTTACAGATGTTAAGTGAATCCCTGTTGTTAAGTCAGTAACATGGTTGTTAAGTGAATCTGACTCCCCCCTTGACTTTGCTTGTCACAAAAGGTGGTCAGATAAAGTGAAACCTAATTCTATAGTCCAAATATGAAGTAATTGCAGACAAAACTTCACACAGTTATCTTTGTTCTTTCATGAAATGTCTCTTTTGCAACTTCCCTGTGTTTTCCCTTTCTTTTATTTTATGAGAAAGTATTTTGAGGGGGGGGAGGAGGAAAGCATTTTGATTAGTAACACTTGAAGCCTGCCATCTGGACCCACTGTTCAAGACTGAAGGGTTTGGAAAAAGGTAAAATAGGCAGGCAATGTAGATCTGTGCTTTTTTAAAATATTCTTCAGCAACAACTTTCTTTTCAGAAATAGGGTTTTTCTACATCAAAACCTTAAACTGTTTGATTCCTATGCATAAACCAACTGGAAATAAAGTTGGCTTAAGAAATCCTTCACTGGATTTTACATTCTTTACTTTAGTACAGGGATGTCTGATGTTGTGTCTTGACTATGCTTATCAAAGTCCCTAGCTGATAGATTCCTTGCTTCCTTACTTTTCCTTCTGGGTTGAGAAAGCAAGGATCCATAACTTTCTTTGCTATGGGGACATCTTTAACGACATGTAATTTGTATTGTACTGATGGACAATATGAGACCCACTGCAATGATATTTATATTTGACACCTTCCCCTTTGGAAGGAGGGAGTCAAAGAGATACCGTTTTATCTGTCAGTTGGGCTAGAGGAGAAAAAAGAAAGAAAGAAAGAAAGAAAGAAAGAAAGAAAGAAAGAAAGAAAGAAAGAAAGAAAGAAAGAAGGGAGGGAGGGAGGGAGGGAGGGAGGGAGGGAGGGAGGGAAGGAAGGAAGGAAGGAAGGAAGGAAGGAAGGAAGGAAGGAAGGAAGGAAGGAAGGAAGGAAGGACTTTCATTTTATCAGGGAATTTGCAAAAACCAAATGAAAACAAAGCTCAGACCTTCATTTTTTCACTAGTGATCTTGTTAACCAAAAGGATCCAGTGGTTGGAGATCGTCCAGAGGAAGAAAAGCATCCTAGTAACCCAGAACAAAATGGCCAAAAAAACCCCAGCAATTGGTGATGGGAGAAAGGACATTTATGCCACAGAGCCCAATAGCAATTAGAACAGAGCCTTCTGCCTACAATGAAAGGAAGTGAAGCAACCAAACAGATAACAACATCTGTGCCAGCAGAACTGGGAAAACATTACTTTTGACATGTAGTAGCAAAAGACAGATAAGATTGCTTTGGAACTACACTGGGAGTGGATAGAGGACAAAGTTATTTGTTCCTATCCGTAAGGAATGGTTAGTGGCCCCCAATCGCACTGGAACAAGCAGCTGTACAGATCAGACCATAGTAATCCTCCTTATGGATTATTTCAAATACTAAAAATTTATTATGTATGTTATTGAAGAACTTAAATTCACCAAGATGTTTGAAATATAACAATATACTTTTGTTCTAGAATTCAGCTTCCTTAATTTCCAGAATTCCTGGCCAGCGTGGACATTGCTGAGAATTTTAAAATCCATTTACTCCATTTGGAAATGCATCCCTGTATGGGTAAATTGTTCTAAAATTGCCATTCTGCTGGGACAGGGGAAGAAGGGGAAGCAGGGGCTTAAGTTCAGTCAAGGCAAGAGTCTTTTCATGAACACTTGTTGACCTAATAACTGAATTCTTAGGAATAATGTCTTCTTGTATAAAAAGCACATCTTTTATACCAGGGGTGAAATCCAGCAGGTTCTGACAGGTTCTGGAGAACCGGTAGCAGAAATTTTGAGTAGTTCGGAGAACCAGCAAATACCACCTCTGGCTGGCCCCAGACTGGGGTGGGAATGGGGATTTTGCAATATCCTTCCCCCAGGAGTGGGGAGGGAATGGGGATTTTGCAGTATCCTTCCCCTGCCACGCCCACCAAGCCACTCCCACCAAGCCACACCCACAGAACCAGTAGTAAAAAAATTTGAATTTCACCATGCTCTATGGCAATTCCTAATGGAGACACCTGATAAGACCTCCTCCTCCTCATCCCTGTCTCCCCAAAGCTCCTTTTGTATTTTAAATCCAATCTTTCCTATCATAATCTTTTTCCTTAGAAAAGGAAGCCAAAATTCTTGAGGGGATCAGGAGAGGAGACATGTTTACCTCAAGAGTTTCCAGAGCAACATTCTAAGAGATGTTAATTGAAGACTGTGGGCTGGATCCAAACATAGGGTATTTCCAAACTAATGATTTACAGCATCCTACGGTCTCAGCACTGTTGTGGCAATATAAACCCTATCTTCATTAGTGATTTATCATATCAGTGATAAAAGATGGCATAGAAATGGCTAGTCATAGCCATAGTTAGAACAGACCCTTTGAAATCCCATAGATTTTTACACTATACCTCAAGGAGTCAAATGTAGATGTTTACAAAACCTGCAAATAGAGAAGAGCTGGTTTTCTCCTCTTATTATCCATGATCTCCAACTGGTAATAGAAAAACCTACAAGGACATTGTCAATATATGCAAATATGGCCATTCATGTTTTTTGGGATCCTTGACTGCACAGGATTTTCAGTATCTAAGCCATTGAAACTGCATTCAAGTGAACTCAGTTATAATTTGACAGCAAAAAAAAAAAAAAGAAGAAGAAGAAGATTGAAATGGATTTTCAAAGCTCCCTTCCTCACAGATTTGTAGAATACCTGCATCAAACTAAATCTGAAACTGACACAACAATTTCTCTTTACTACATAAAACATATAATAGTCCATTCAATGATAATCTTGAAATGCATTATCTAAATCAGGATATAGACTCAGATTATTTATGTCAGCAGTGAAATTCTTTGCAATGGATCAGTCCAATTAAACTGGAGTAATTTAGTAAAATTAGTACTTGAAATTTGTAATTAGTATGTTAAATAATTACACTGATTTATAAATACTAGAAAGTTTTATTGATTTTTCCATACTGACATAAAACCACATAACAAATTATTCTGTTTCATATTATGTACAAAAGGATATTTTATATGGATACCAATTATATGCAAAATCAACAGCTCATTAAAATATTTCCTCAAAATAAGATCTAAACATGTTCAAGTAGTAAATCAGGATGCCAATATTAAAACAATTATCATTGTTGGATGAATAGAACAACCTAATCAGCAGTGTTTTAAAAACCAGTTTTTACCTTATTGCTTGGTTGAAAATAATATCTAGATATCTGACCAGTTCCTTATATTCATCTAAAAATTATTTGAGAACATCCTATTGCTGAAAATTCAGCAAAAAAATTAACACAAAATGCTATGCTGATTTTGAAAATTCATGTCACCTTTGTTAGATGCATTCTAACACCCTCAGGAATGTTTTAATTCAAACTCCTGCACTGAGCAACCAATTAGATTTGATAGCCTAAAATGCCATTTTCAGCTGTATTTGGTAATCTTTGTGCATGCTTCAGTTTAAAATTTAGTGCAATTCCTAAACCACTTGTGTTCTATGCTGCTCCTACATGTTTCCAAAACCAACTTCAGAAATTCCTATCTGGATTACAGGGGATTAGTAACAGATTCAGTTTGGTAGTCTGTCTAGACTACAACCACCAGAAGTCATTATTGGCCATTCCCTTGGTTTTTGCTCTTCACCTCCATTCAGGAAAGGCAAGACTTACTGGCTGATGCCTTTGGTAGCAATGCACACTTTTTACTACTGCAATATACAAGTTTAATAAATTATGATTATTACAATATCCAAAACAATGGGGAAAGTGTGTTCTTATGTCTTTTGTAGGTCTACTGAAATTTTGTAGCAAGGAGGAATTATAAACTCGGCTTCATAGAAAACAAAGTAATGTGGGGAGGGAAGGGAAGGAGAAGGAAAGGGAATGGAATGGAATGGAAGAGAAACTTGGCAGTACAGCAGGCAGAAGGTAGGAAAGCAAGAGCACCTTGCTTCATCCAGGCTGGACAGAAATCAAAACTGGGGATGAATGAAACATAAGCACCTAGGGTAACAGAAAAAGATTATTAGAGAGAGAGATAAAAAAAAAAAACAACCCAGCAACTTCCAACCAATCAGCAGAGAAGCCCAGAAGTCCAGGGTGATATGGCTGCCCACAGCAAAAACAGATTCTGGAAGAGAAAAGGTGCGCAGGCATTGCAGCCAGTCAGAGCTGGGCCAGTACTAAAGTGCAACAAAATGCTGGAGACCATCTGCTCTGAAGGGTTTAACATGGCTCAGGTCAGAAAACCTCAGTTTTGAATCCCTGCTGGAAAATACAAGTGTGGAGTGCATTTGTAGTGGGCTGAGCATTGGAGGAAGATGACAATCATCCATTCCTGCATAGAAAGCAGTGAACGGCCCGTACTGCCATTGGCAAGCAAAAGGTAAGGATCTGTTCTTAATTTCCTAAAAAATATAAATCAGTATTTAATGTTGGTCCTCGTTACTTTATGATGGGGCAGATACTCTCAGTAACTGAACTTTTTGAAAACAATGCTAGTCTTTGAAAAAATGAAGGGCTATTTCAATGACAAAGAAAGCAAAAACAATAGAACAATCACATGCTTAGGACAATAAATGCTTTGGGAAGAGACAACTTGCCTCTCTGAGGAAGAGATGGAATTTGGGAAAACGAAGTAACCTTAAATATGGGACATAGGAAGCTAGAACCTCTCCACTTCTCTTTCCCTTCTCACTTCACATGCTTTAGACTTTAGTTCAATCTTCCCCCATAACTATAACTGCTGGCTGAGGTAATTTTTTTTTTTAATTTGATTTATATGTTGTCCTTCTCTGGAGATTCAGGGCGGCTTACAATGCGTTAAGCAATAGCCTTCATACTTTTGTATATTTATACAAAGTCAGTTTATTGCCCCCACAATCTGGGTCCTCATTTAACCTACCTTAGAAAGGATGGAAGGCTGAGTCAACCTTGAGCCTGGTGAGATTCGAACTTACAGTAATTGCAGACAGCTGGTGTTAATCACAATGCTTTTAGTCTGCTGAGCCACCAGGCCCGAGGCCCCAGGAATTGTTATTTAAAACATCTGGGCAGGATGGAGGGCACTGGTTTGGACAGGGTCTTCATATTTTTATGTTCTCCCTTGCATCAATAAGAACAGATATTTGCTTTTCAAAGAATGATATCAAAACATTCTTGGGTCTCTATGGCACACATCTATGCTATGACGGACGATTTATTCCATGTTTCACGGTGCAGTTGCACAAACATCTATTTCCAAATGTCCCTGCCAATAGTATCTGAGGCCAGGAGATGTACAGGCGGTAGAATGAATGATGACCTTCCATTTTTATACCACTGTGGGCAAAAACAGCAGGTGATGATAGGCAGCTTCATGGGAAGAAGAGGAGGGTACTGCAAAGGGCAGGGACATCCAAAAGGTGGAAGATGATAGACGCTGTGTCATCACAAACTTTTCCTCTTAGCCTCTTGCTGAACCCAATTACGTTAAGGGAAAGGAATATGTTGTAGTATGACAGAGTTTTCACTTTGATTAAAGACCTCCAGCCTCTTTTGCAGGTGGCACATTTCATAATTCACTCCTGGAGATGGCTGAGTTTTATAACCAATGAATGGCTAAGCTCTTTCTCCTCTCATTCCCTGCCTCTTGCTCTTTCTCTCTCCTTCTCTTTCCCCTCCTGCATCTACTTTCTAGTCGAGACCAAACTGGGTTTAACTAGGCCTGAATAATTTAAGAGAGTTATTATGCTCCTGTGTTTTTCCCTTACTGTCAACTGTAAAATCCATACAGTAGCTTCGGGAAATGGGGGTAATTTGAATTGATAATAGGAAGCACTGGAAAAAGTCATCTATTGCTGTGCAATGGTGGAGCAGATGCGTGCTAAATCTTGTATAATGAAAGAATATGCCGATGTCAATTATGTAAGAAAACGACTTTACAGTGGTTTGAGGCAATGGGTTAGCATTCTGCCTGATATTATCACATAAAGAAACACCCATCAAAAGCTCTCATAAATATGGAACGGCAAGTAAGATTACATTATAAATTTGAATGTTATGAATGTGTATGAGAAAGACAGATAGAGGCAGAAAAAGAAGTCCACTTCACCACTGAATAGTAAAGAAGGGCTGTATTTTAGAGTTTACATTAGAAGCATTAAGAAGAGTGCAGTGAGGACAACAAAACCAGTCCTGTAATCTTGCAAGTGAACCAAAACGTAGCTCTTAAGAGTTGCTGTTTTCATATTGCCCTAATAAGCAATCAGGAGTTCTGCTTTGTGATTCAGGGGCAAAAGGAGATGAAGGTTAAATTAAGGTGCACCTGTCATTCTCTAGTCCCCTGCTCAGTTTTCTCAATCTAACTCTGCTGCTGTTTCCTTTCTCTCCTTTTAAAAGTCTCTAATGTCTTTGTTCATCATATTTGCAAAGTTGCCATCATTGTTGCTTTGGGAGGAAGCGAAGGAGGCCAAGCATTTATTCAGTGGTCTGCAACTTTTTTTTTGACTGAGTTGCAACTAGTCTATCAGTGTCACGACAGAGCTCATATTTCAAAGATAGTTGAGTCTCTAGACAAAGAAGTAGATGGGACAAAGATAGGAATAAACATTGATTTACTATAATAGATGTTTAAACATAATGTTAATTTCAACTAAATGCAATTAATATAATTACTTCCCATGTGTTTCACAATTTTCCCTAATTCCTGGTGCTAATCTTAAAACAGCTGTACTTATGGCTTTTAGGCTTATCGGCCCTGCCGATAAGCCTAAATAGGACTCTATTCTCCTAACCTGTATTAAAAAAGAACAGAATAGAATTCTTTATTGGCCAAGTGTGATTGGACACACAAGGAATTTGTCTTGGTGCATACACTCTCAGTGTTCATAAAAGAAAAGATAAATTTGTCAAGAATCATATGGTACAACAATTAATGATAGTCATATGGAACAAATAAGCAATCAAATCATATTAGGAAACAGTCAATATAAATCGTAAGGATACCAGCAACAAGGTTGCAGTCATACAGTCATAAGTGGGAGGAGATGGGTGATAGGAACAATGAGAAGATTAATAGTAGTGCAGACTTAGTAAATAGTTTGACCGTGTTGAGGGAATTATTTGTTTAGCCGAGTGATGGTATTAGGGGAAAAACTCTTATTGTGTCTAGTTGTTCTGGGATACAGTGCTCTATAGGATCATTTTGAGGGTAGGAGTTGAAACAGTTTATATCCAGGATGCGAGGGGTATGTAAATATATTTACAGCCCTTTTTTTTGACTTCTGCAGTATACAGGTTTTCAATAGAAGGAAGGTTGGTAGTAATTGTTTTTTCTGCAGTTCTAATTATCCTCTGAAGTCAGTGTCTGTCTTGTTGGGTTGCAGAACCCAACCAGACAGTTATAGAGGTGCAGATGACAGACTCAATAATTTCTCTGTAGAACTGTATCAGCAGCTCCTTGGGCAGTTATGAGCATTCTGAGGTGGCGCAAAAAGAACATTCTTTGTTGTGCTTTTTTGATGATGTTTTTGATGTTAGGTGTCCATTTTAAGTCTTGAGATATGGTAGAACCTAGAAATGTGAAGGTCTTTACTGTTGATACTGTGTTGTCTAATATTGTAAGAGGTGGAACTATGGGAGGGTTTCTCCTAAAGTCCACCACCATTTCTACGGTTTTGAGTGTGTTCAGTTCTAGATTGTTCTGGTTGCACCACTAGGCTAGTTGTTCAACCACCTGTCTGTATGCGGATTCATCATTGTCTCGAATGAGACTGATCACCGTTGTGTCATCTGTGAACTTCAGTAGTTTAACAGATGGATCTAATATATCTATTAGATATATAAAATATAGAAGTGGAAGTAAGTCTGAGCCTGAGCATGGAGTAGTATATGTGGAATATTTAGAAACACTATAATGTTCATGGGACAAAGCTAATTTTAGAATTGCAACCCAGACTCTTTAAGGAAAGGGAATGTTAACACTTTGGAGATCTAAACCTCATACAGCCTCCTTATAAGCAGATGGATTTGGAACATCTCATGACAGTCCAGAACGGCAAAACTTTCAGCAGCCAGTTAACTTACAAATGCTAGTAATGTTCATCTGTCTGTCCACCTGGACAGAATAATATTTAAATTGTGTTTTGTTGCCTAAAACCAATACAAGAAAACATTTAGCTGTAGGAAGAAATTGCACAAAATCACATCAAAAATACTGCAACCTAAGGATTTAGCACCGTGATGGCGAACCTATGGCATGCATTCCACAGGTGGCACGTGGAACCATCACTGCAGGCACGTGAGCTGACACCCAGATCAGTTCCACCGCGCATGCCAGCGTGCCTCCTGCTAGCCAGCTAATTTTTGGGTCTCTGCCGGGAGGCTCGCATGCATGTGCAGGGAGTGAGGGGGGTTCCGCATGCATGCGTGGGGGTGGGGGGGTGCAGCGCCCACCCCCGTGCTCCGTTTTTTGTCCCAAGAGGCTTGCTAGCACCAAAACGGGGCATGGGGGCGTGCGGTGCGCCCCCCCCCTCCATTTTTTGTCTAAGGAGGCTTCAGGGAGGCCTGCTAGCACCAAAATGGGGGTCATGTGCGCATGCACGGGGGTGGGGGGTACGGAGGCGGTTGCGTTCGCATGCGCAGGGTGGGGGGGTGCGCGGCTGTCACGCAAGAATGCATGGGGGGCGGGGCCTGCAGGGGGCATTGCATTATGGGTGTCGGCACACCATCACTGATTTAACATTTGATTTGAGTGCTTGATAAAAATTAAGAGACTTACAGAAAAATATAGAAGTCTTACCGAAGGTTTCCGCAACTAAGATTTCTTTAAAATTATGTTCAGAAATAAACTCCTTACAAGTATTTTGCAGCAATTCAAAAGCAGCTCTAGACCTCTCCAGTGTCCCAAAGGTGGTTTGAGAGCTGAACCAGATTTGCGCCAATTTATTTCATTTCAGATCTAAGCTGTTTTTCCTCTTTACAACACCATAGCCACAGAGCCTGTGGGTGAACCGCATTGGCAAGAACTCATTATGGTTCCCTGGATTTAAGACAACCTTTGCTCCTTATCTGCCTGTCTTACTTCTATCAAATTTCTCTATCATGTTTCTTCTATCTGTCTACAGATGATTTGAATCTCCCCTGCAACCAAAATAATATCATTTAGTGACCGTTCAAAGTTACAACAGCACTAAAACAAATGACTTATGACCGTTTTTCACACTGACGACTGTTGCAGCATCCCCATGGTCACATGATCAAAATTCAGATGATTTGCAACTGGTTCATATTTATGACAGCTGCAGTGTCCTGGGGTCATGTGATCAGTTTTTGTGACCTTCTGACAAGCAAAATCAATGGGGAAGCCAGATTCATTTAACAACCATGTTACTAACTTAACAATGTAATGATTCACTTAACAACTATGGCAAGAAAATTTGTAAAATGGGGCAAACTCACTTAACAAATGTTTCATTTAGCAACATAAATTTTGGGCTCAATTGTGATCAAGGACTACCAGACTACCAGCCAGTTTTCATCATTTCATCCCATTCTTTCCATAGCTTTATTTATTGTAGTATTATTACAAACTAGAAATTACAAAATAATTTTATAGGTAAAATTGCAAATTTGGTTCTGAAATTGGATTTTATTTCTGTCCTGGGATTGTCCCAGTATATTTGCTTACTTTAGTCATTTACTGTATTTTTCGGGGTATAAGACGCTCCGGACTATAAAACACACCTACCTTTTTTGAGGAGGAAAAAAAGAAAAAAAATCTGCCTCTGCCTCCCAGCAATTTGCTTCCTTGCAGCAAACAGCAAACAGCCTGCTTTAGTTTCATTTTCAACACAGTCTGATTAGCACAAGAAAAAAGATCTGCCTCTCAGTAATTTGCCTCCTTGCAGCAAACAGCAGAGGCCCACACAGCAATAGGCAATGGCAATCCCTGCAGCCTGAAACAGCTGAAAGTCCGGAGGCCGATCCAACTGACAATCAGCTGCTTGTGTTAATCAGGCTGTGCTGAAGCTGAAACAGGCTGTTTGATGTTTGCTGCAAGGAGGTAAATTGCTGGGAGGCAAAGGCCAAAGGGTGGGGGCTGGCAGGTGGGCGGGTGGGCGGGGCTACATTCGGTGTATAAGACGCACACAAATTTTCACCCTCTTTTAGTGGGGGGAAGTGCATCTTATCTCCGAAAAATACAATAGTTTCCTCCCATCCTAATGGAGAAATGTTAGGCCAAGCACTTGAGAACATTATCTGAAACACTAGCATTGGGTTTGATTATCTTTATATTGGATGGAGTCAACATTTATTGAGATGGACTTAAAAGCATGGAATCTTACTATGCAGATTTATAATTATAGAACTTCTTTGTTCTATAAATTATCATTTAAACAATTAAATTCATTGCACCACTGGAGTAGGAAACAATATTATTTCTGATTATCTTCCAGGTGTCTAGAATTAACCAAGTTAACCATGATTTTCAGAATATTCACTGGGGAGAATCCAATGGTCTCAATTTTAGAAGGGCAACTAGTTGTTTTACACTTTTTAAACTTGAATTTTATTAAAGATAGTACCTTGTAATCAATACCTTTGGGAGAAAGACTTTTGCTATTGGCTACAGTATGTGCAGGTCAACCATGCTCCAGCCAACACATATTCAGTATCAGTCTGATGCTTGATTGGGCAAGACTGGCTGTATGAACACAGCCTCCTTTTAGGTTAACACTTTAGAGGAACATAGATGTACACGGGGATAGAGGCATAATTGTACTCGTAGAAACCACTTAAGATATGCATTGGTTTAATATATAATTGGGTTTATAATTAATACTTAATATATGATTGGGTTTATAAAGAGACATAAAGTGGAGAGGGGTGAGAAATAATAAAAAACTGTGTCACAATATGAAAGTTGGTTTTCAGGAAATGTTGTCCAGCAAATGTGAAAAGTGTCAGTTTAGGAAATACCAAATTATAATGGCAGATGAAGAGGGGAATACTGAATAACCCAGCCTTGAATCTTACTGGGTGATCAGTCATGATCTGTTAGTTAATACCAGAGTTGAGGATAATTCACATAGTATCTTCCCTGGGCGTCTTATATGAAAAGAGAAGGAAAGAGGGAAGAGCGAAGGGGAAGGAAAAGGAAGAGGAAAAAGAATCATTTTTTGTATGGCTAGTGATGTGGGTATGAGCCCATCATTCAAACTTGTGAGATCTTCATCTAATTTTTTCTATATCTACTAGGGATTTCTTGTTCACATTGTTCTCCACATTTAAGTCAGGTAAGTTTTGTTACAAATCTTGATGCCCATCTCTCTGCTAAATAGTCTGAATTTCATATCCCCCAATCATTCTCCATGGAAAGCTGATATCCCAGCCAGGGTCATTTGCTTTTCCAAGACCCAGTACCATTCTGATTTGCAAGGCTGACAAACTGAAGGGTAACTTTAATCTTTGACTGTGACAAATGCAGTAAAAGGAGCTATTTAATGGTAAAATACAAGAAAGATAGATTTTACCAACCTGTAGTAAAGGAAAGGTTGCAAGAGTCTGTCAGAATATGATTTGTGCCAGTCATTGGAAGAAAAGGAAGACAGTTCTGGCTCCCTCTGGTCCTCTCCAAGCAGATATCCTTCTCTGATAAAACAAAGATGTTGGCTCTTAAATCTAGCTATCTTAGATGGCGAATGACAGCTTATCTACCAGGCTAAAATATGACCTCATTCAGTAGTTATTGCCAGAAGCACAAGGCTGGATAATTTAATATTCTAATAGAATTCAAATAGCCTTTAAACTAACAGGGATAACAACTCTATTAGCTGCTATGCTAAGAGAGGAAAATAAAAAGGCATTGGGAACTATCCAAAGATTCATCAAATTCTGACTTTGACCAAGACAGCCCCATCACCAATTCTTTCTCCTGGTATTTATAATTTCTTGACACAAATAAAGTAGTGAATAAGAAAAGGAACATATGTTGTAAAACAAAGAGACGATATGTGGAATACTAAGAACTAAATATAGTTGTGGTTTACAGTTGGCATCAACTTTTCTTTTTAAAACAAAAATCCAGTCATCTCCAATTTGCTTTGGCTTCAGTTCCCAATGGTCACGCTGTCTGTGGTAGTCTCAGCCCATCTAATGGTGCCAAATTGGAAGCTACTGCAGTAAACTTTTGCCTGAAGAGTTTGTTTTCTCTATTAGATGGACATCTGGAACAGGTTCTCTGATGCAAATTGTACTTTATTGTAGACTGCTAGTGCAAGACAGAGATAGCATTCTGATTTTGGCTGGGAGATCTGAGTTCAAATCCCTGATCCACATTGAGCAAACCACAGATTGCTTATACAAACCTGTATGACTGATAAATAAGACTGAATAAGCCCAAATATAGGATTGAACTCTCTCTTAAGCTATAGTCTGAATTCAAGCCAAAATAGTTGTGGCAATGAAAAGACAAAATGATGTATCACACCACATTCAGAATAAGAATAAGTTGGGAATTGCCAAAGTTGATGTTTTCTGGAAAAAGTGTCCAGGAAAGCATCATGGTAGTTCTCTGGGAGAGAAATATCATCTTTTTGTCATTAAGTCATTCCCTCTCTCTTTTCGCTTGTTACCTTTGCAGAAAAAACCCATTTGTGCTCATTACACTCTGCCACACCTGTTTTTGTACAGAAATAAAGTAGTCATATTGTACAAGAAGCCTGGTCAGACAAAAAGCATAAATAATGCAAAACACAATAAGTGCATGCAAATCCACTAATACACACAATATGTTTTAAAGAATGGATATGGATTGCTGAATTTGGATTTGGGGTAAGAGGGGAGACTGCAGGGTGTAATAAAGGAGGATGAAATGGATGAAAATGATATTGTTAAAAGCCTTCTGCATCTGAGTTGCCAAAACAGGTCATTGCCTAGATAGGGCTATAAAGATTGTGCTATAAAGACTCTTGCATGAGAAATAAAATTGTTAATAATGTCAGCTTCAGCATCATCACTGCTGAGCATCTATATTAACCCTATTATGGAGATGAATGGGGCAGCTTATGCTCAGACATATTGCAACACACTCTTTGAGGACACACACATTCTAGGTCAAGCCCATTAAACTAAATCACCGCTTTTAGCTGTGGCCTGCAAGGTGCAAATGATGGAGAATCTATTCCCATGCTATGCCAGCAGTTAATCAGGGAGACAGAAAGGAAGGTGGGCAAGTCATTTATCTGGCAATATTCCAGTTGAAACTTTTTTAAAAAACAAAACAAAACAATGCTTGAACTACCATAAAACATCATGGGAATGTAATCAGATTTAACACATGTTCCTTAGTCAAATGAATTCACATCTTATTTCATTCTATTTGAGTACTGTAGTGCCAAATACTTCAATTTTGATTTTCTGACTCTTCAACAAGTTATTTTTGGCCCTTTAAGAAAACTCTAATTTTCTTGCTTGCTTAATTATTTTTTTAGTCTTTCATATAATTTCTATATTGCTTTTTTGGAACTTCTCCAGATGGTCGTCCAGTCCTGTTTTTAAAATGAAAGAATAGTAATTTGTAGAAGGATCACTTCTTCTACATTTTATGAAGCCCAGATTGTAATAGACTATGATTTTCAGCTGTAGTTTCTAGATGGCTGCTTTAAAAAGATATTTTCTGGATCAATGGATTCTTGGTTACTGCAATTCCAGTCATTTAATTCTGCGATACTTATTTGTTTCTGAATTCCTGATATGATTATGAATGACATCTTTATGAATCATATCACATTTCTAATTCAAATCAAAAATTAGAGTTTTCTTTTCAATAGCAGTAGACAGTATTAACAGTAGATCCTCAAAAAGTAAAGCAGAATCACCTGTGATGGTCTATACCATCACAGGTATAGTGTTTTGAACTTCAGTTTCCTTTGACAAAACTGCAAGACATCAGCTTGGAGAAGCTCAGTTGGAGACAAGAGATTTTTTTCATATTAGCCTTAGTTTGGGAAAGCCCTGTGTGTTAGGACTTTTTAAAATTTATATTTTATCTTCAGGAAACATGGTCATTTATACTTAGATAAATTTACAATAGATTATAGAAATTGAAACTTTATTATTTTTAAAAAAATCATCTGATCCTCAATAAAAGTATTTGATACATGGGAGCACTGATACTTGCACATGTAATGAACAGCTACTATTAATAAAACATTTGACTCCAGACTCGATATCAGATAATAATTATTCTTTTGAGTGTATGTATTTTTCAAACAGATGAAGATTAAGAGAATGAATGAACCAGGCCTTATACAAAACAAAGAGCAAAGCCAAAATAGAATTCTGGTGTTCATTTTGAAAAGCCCCAATGCTATTAATTGGACACCACAGGCCTATTCTTTATTCTTTGATGGGCATCTATTGTTCTGATTGCCATTTGTTTTAATGGAAGTCTAGAATTCTGGCTGAAGGTTAGAAAGTTGCAGCCCTAAACAGACAGATCTCTGTGTTTGTGCACAGCACCCATAAATAAAGGAAACGCCACTGGATGTGATCATTGTCGTGCCCCAGGGAGGAAACAGCTATTAGAGCACTTACCGACATAGCGGTGTGTTACCTTGATAAGCCTGCTGGAGCTAGCAGTGGCTACAAGAACCAGAAAATTGCTGATTACTTCCTTCCCGCTGGGGCTGTTTGGAATTATCTGCCAATGCATCCTTGCAGTGTAGAAAGTGCTGCTGCTCTCCATGGGAAAAGAGAGGTGTGAAAAGGAGCAAAATATTGTTGCATCCTTTCTGTGCTTCTTTCTGTGATGAATTGCAGAAGATCTTTCCTTGCTGTTCAGGCTTGGTAAAGCTTCCTCCTATAGGGCACTGCAGTCCATCAACTTTGAAGATAAGCTGTATGTTCACTCTCACCTAAGGGCAGGATGAAGTTGAATCCAACTGAAAACATTTCCTGATTATTAAAAAGGAAAAGAGAAAATAAGCACATGGCTGACAACATGCTGCTCTTAGCAAGTCCCAATCCAGCAATAGTATAATTTCCTGTCCCCATGTAAAGGATAGATAAAACAGAACTCATTATCTTGATAGCTTTCAGGAATACATGGTTTTTGCAATCAATTTCTTTGGCATGAGAATACCTGATGATGAAGGAAGGAAGATACCAATATGCTCAGTACCTACTAGGGATCCCACTTGGCCTAGTATCTGACTTTGATAGGTGGCATTTGTTTTTGCAGATACTTCTGATCTTAAGATCAAAGCTCAGCCCTTCCCTCACTTGGACATTACCTTAGCTCAGTCGCTGTGCTGCCCCGCTTCCCCGCCCCCACACACACATGGCTTTTACAGGTGTTTATTCAAACAGCCTCTTGGAAAGCACCCCTGTTACGCAGGTCCGGATTCCAAGCTCAATACAGCAAGAGTCACTGGGTAACTGAGTCCAATGGGCACACACTAAGTCCAGGAAAGCAGTCCAGGAATCAAACAGGTCAGGATACACAGCACAATCACACAAGGCACAAAACTGGGCACATTGCTCCAGCAACACTCAAGTCATGAGGGCGGAGTTAAGTAGGCAATGTCAGTGCAGCCCTTAATGAGAGGCAAGTTTGCCCCTCGTGAGTAGTCTAGCTAACCACCATTGTGTCTGCTCCATCTGACTCCATCTCCTCCACATTGCTGACGGGAGCAGGTGCTCCTGGTCCTTGCCTGGAGCCTCCTGGCCAACTTACTACAACTGTGGTTCACCTCAGTCAGCCTCCATCTGTCGCTCCTCTGATCGACCCAGCTGAGATGGCTCCATCAGGCCAGGCCAGCATTCTCTGAGCACTGATACTGACCAATACTCCGCTCCACGTTTTCCTCTGCAGACTCAAACTGACCCTCCTCCTTTGAACTCATGCCCAGAGAAGAGTTGAGGAGTGGATCTATGACAGTCACATACTGATCTCCCCCGAGTCATACAACATTGTCTCCATCAATAAAACAACTTTAAATTGTTACTAGGTAAAATAATTTTAAAGAAATAGTTTTCCCATTAACCTGGCATTTGCAGTCTCAAAGTGTGCAAACGTGTTATCTTGGAGAACACATTCAGCTGACTTGTTGTGGCAAATATGGATGTATCCTTTCTCCTCTGGTTAATAGTCATTTTTCCCCCAGCATTTGAATTCTCTATTAGCATTATGTTTTCAGCTCCCTTTCACATATCTCACCTGGGATTTTCTAGAAGTCTCTACCCCCAAATTAGCCAGTTTTTAAACCAGAAATCAATCAAAATTGTTTTGGTGCTGTCAGATATATATTTTCTTCAATAAATATCAGTGTACATTTCCCTATGCCTGTGCCAAAAAACTGGCTGTCTTCTGGTATGTGGGTAAGAAAAGGGACATCCAAGTGATATCTGAAAATGTGAGCCAGCATTCCTCAGATGGTCACTTTCCAAATCTGGAGGCCCACAACTCCCAATATTCCAATTCATTGTGACTTTTGTTCTAGAGGTTTTAGCTTCCAGACTGCTTGATTCCTTTTTTTTTTTATTTATTTACACTTTCTCTAATAATGATTGTCTCTGAATGGACCCTCAGGTACAAAACATATGCTATATGGATAGGAGAGAAAGAAGAGATAGACATCATTGGAATGACTGTATCTTGATTCTCTTCTTTCATAGTCACAGATGGTCCAGTGGAAGGGCTGAACAGAATGTGCCAGAAAAGTTAGTTGTAACTTTCTTTCTTTTCTTTTTTCTTTTTTGCCTGCCTTAATGGGCAGCTTCTTGTGGGAAAGCAAAGAATGTAGATAAGTCATGACTGCAACACCCTTGGAACTGAGCTGCAATAGAACAGATGGCTGGAAATGGGAGCAGAGGACTGGTCTCCTTCTGTATATAGGAAATGTACAGAACATATTTACTAGTAAGGCTTGCAAGATGGCCAAAACAAGGGGATAAAAAAAGAAGTCTTATATTCATGTCTTCTTTCTCCCTTCAATCAATCAAACCAACTGTCACCTTACAGATGGCTTAATTCCTTCAACCATGCATCTCAAGTCAGGGTTTGAGACTTAATCCAAGACTGAAGTTTTGATAGTTTACATATTTGGATATTATGTAGGGTGGGCCTTGCTTAGATATCATTCCTAGGAAAGAGTGGTTGACTATAGGATAGGAACCCAGTTAGCTGGGATTCTCTAAGGCCTCCCTTTCATCTTTCAGATGGGTGTTGACCTCTATGGGATTTTCTCTGGTTTGAGAAGGCTCAATTTTTGACATTTTGAGGAATTTTGCTAATGTGGTTAGTTTTCAAAACTAAATATGCAGCAAAGGAAGCTGTTTGTTCTTTTTTCCTCCTGGTATAAGATATATACAGTATATATGCACATTCATTTCATCTTTTTCTCTGAAACAATGCCCAGTTTTGGGCGCCTTTGCTAAGACTATAACAATACAAACAATAGCTGCTTGCATTTACCTTTAGGAGGTAAAGTCTAACAAAAAAAAACCATCATACAAACTTAAAATGGTTTAGAAAACGCAGCGGTGGCCAAAGGACTAGAAAACATCCATTTATATTCCAATACTAAAAAAAAGGCAGTACTCAAAATTTTACATTCAGATTTCAGGAAATAGAGATGTTTACTACTTGGGATAAAGTCTATGACAGATCCACAAAAGAAATTGAGGCACAGAGAGATTATACTGACCACAAAGTATGTTTTCCAGACCATGGTTTTTTTGCATGAATAGGAAAGACAAGAAGCAGGGGATGGGCTAATCAAGTTTTGCAGTGGCTACAGCCCAGCTAAACCCAGCCTAATTCCATTGCCAGTTCACTATAATCCAGATTAGAATTTCTGAAACTGATGTAAGAGACATCTGAGAGCATCATAGGAGACAAGTGGTTAAGGCTGCAGTACAGAATTATCCTCAAGTCAGCTAAAGACCTAGGGGCTGCATTTTGTTTTCCTTTTTTATTATTTGCATTTAATTTAATTAGGTGGCTTAGCAATATTTGGCATTCCAGCACTTTTGGTTGGGTGATGGTTCACTGCATTGTGCAAAATTGGTTAATGTAGGCAATCAAGTTAAGTATTTCTTCCAGCCCAATAATAAAGTCCAACAGCTGTTTCTGCCTCCTTGCTTAACCATGCTTGCTCACCAGCCATTATTTTTGAGCAGTGGAACATGGAATGAAAGGACCCTCTACCTTCTCACTCAATGGTTTTCTTTTGCATCTAGGTAAAAGGGAAAGTCACTTGGTGATGGAACGAGAGCCTCATTCAGGGCTTTGAAGCCAAGCATGTAACCCCATGTTCATCCAAATTGTAGCAGGTAGATGTCCAAATCTGTCAGACCAATGAACACATTTGAAATGGTTTCTGAAATGGATATAGCCAATCACAAAACATCCTATAACAAAATATGTAAATAAAGCACATGATTGCAATCCCCCCCAACACTTTTTATTTTCTAAAAAAGGCACCATTAGGAATGTAAATTATGCTTGAGACTGGTGCTTTGCTTTGTGGCATGATAGCTTCCCATTTGGTACTCAGGAGCCTGATGAGCATGAAGGAACATTGTGTAGCTCCTAGTGTGGTACTGGACTCAGCAAGTAGCAGATGCTGATGCCAGTGACAAAAACTCTGGTCCCCTCCATTTCATAGGTTGACAAAGACAATGAGAATTCACATTAAGTAGAACAATTTAGAACAATATCAAGCAAGAAAATGCAAAATTGTTTGCAATCCCAAGTACTTCCCAGAAAGCAGGGAACTTAATAAATATTCATCAGTAAATACTCACTAAATACTTGTCAGGTTGGACTCTAATTAAGAATTCTTAATTTAGTGTTCAATACAGGAAGAATAACTCCATACATAAGATTAGTTATGAAATCTCTACCTATTCATTTCCTTAAAAAAACATTGTGAGTCTAGAAGACCCTTATAATATTATATAGATATTAGATTTTGCCACAAGCTGTTGGTTTGCCATTCTGAACACAGTATTTGGTTAAGTTTGTTTCTTAGACAGAAGCCAGTGCAAATCTGATTCTTTCCTGAAGATGGTGGCAATGGCATATGAACACCTCCCAATGTATCTGCATTCTGCCCCACAGTGTGATACCTGTGGCCACCGTGTGGCAAGGTGGTGAACACACAGTATCACAACAGGTTTTCCTGAACTGAATTACATATGTTTAAGTAAGCGAACAGCATCTTGATATAGGATTTTACAGTTTAAATCAGAAAATGAAAGGAAAACAGACACAAAGGCAAGAAACACTCTTAATGAAACCCCAACTTCGATTCTAAGCATCTGATATACTATTTAGACTGGCGAAGCACTAAGCATTTCAGATGAAATATAACAACAAAAAACAATCCAACAAACTGTAATGTCATCTAAGTAATAGTTCAAATATAATCTTGGTGATTAATTGTGTGTTTGTGTGTATATTAGATGACCATGAGTTTGTTTCATGTTTATCTAACTTTCAGAGTATAAGTATAAATATACTATATGTGCCTCTTAGCAAACAGAGTATGTCAATATGGGTTAGAAAGGCTCTAAGACAGTTAGAATAGTTTATTCCTCCATCTCTCTAAAACTGCTCTAACTGATACTGTAGTACCTCTCCAATTTCCAAGCAAAGGTCTTCCATATCACCTGCTTTCAAGGTCTTCTTACTGGAGATGCCAATGACTGAAATTGCATACAAAGTACCTACTCTCCTTATTGAACAACAATCCCTTCTGTGGAGGTTATGGCTGCTGCTGTTCTTGAACATAAACCATGTTGTGTCTAGCAAGCTCACTTGTGCCAATGAACCACATTTTCCAGACTATGATAGCTGTCAGTTCTGCACGATTGCAAACCAGATACATCAACTGTTAGTGATTTCTACAATAGCCAATTTAGACAAACATATGCCTGGATGCATCTGTATAAAATAAATGTTTTGGTTGGCATTATTTATGGATGAATTACCTCACAAGACTCTTAAAGTATTTTATAGTATATGGATCATCATTTTAATAAAGGCCTACCCTCATTTTTTTACATTGCTTTCCTTAGAAAAACTACTACCAGTATCTACTAAAGTAGCGTGCTCAGGAACTGTAAACAGGTATCTGAATCCTTGTTCTACTTATAAGTTTACACTGAAAGAATGAGAAACACCCACTAGTTTTTCAATATTCAGTTTTGCTCTCCAATTTTGTCCATAGTGAGATATTGTGGTTCCAAAGAAGATATGCAGGTTTTTGAATCTCTTCAAACTAGGATCAGATAATGGTAAAATATTTCCTCTGATCCAGCATATTCCAATAAAGCCTGGAGCATATTAGATCTGGCAACACCTGAATCCAGATTTCTAGCACATGCCATAGCACAATAACACCATTGCAGTCAAGATAATCAAGTCAAGATAAAGACTTTTAACATCCTCCAGAGCATGCCTCCCCTTCCAAAGCAATCTCCTGGAAGCCTCTGTCATTGTGCAAAAAGTCCCACTGTCCACCTCAAGATCCATGACACCTGCCAATAATGCACTAATGTTCTCAGATTTGTCCTTCTGCTCTGTGACAATGAAACCACCAAAGTAAAATGCAGCATGGCAGATCCGAAAGTAATAGTTTGCATTAGTGTGCATTAGAATGAATAGCCACTACAAAAAGAATGTTTGTTCAAATGCATATTGTAAAAAATAATAATAAATCCATCAGATTTTGGTATCTCAGCTTTACCCATTGGGGAGACTTATAAGCATATCACGACTGCAACTTTCAGAGCTCCCAACAATGCATACACAGATGTGTGCTGATTTTTTATTTCATTTTAACATACTTATACAGTGGTCTCTTAGTGCATTAGCCAGAATCTCGTTGTATAAGCAAAATAATTACATTTTAAAATGATGCTGGAACAAATTAGAATGATCAGTGATTGTAAACAGGCATTTAAAGAGTGCAAGAAGCTCTGTAATAAGGCCATTGGTGGGTGCTATTTACCTTGATTACATTCAAGGATAAAAATTCTGCACACTTCTGTTACACATAGAGAAAAGTTTCACGCATCCAAATGAGCTGTTTCAGAAAGTATATGCAAAAATAAATTAGTTAAGCTTTAAGGTGGAACCCGACATTGTTGTTTTTTGTTACCACAGCCTTTCCCCAGATCCTCTTTTCAAAGTAGGATTGGTGTGTGTCCTGCTCTTATTTCATTTATACCGATCTAGCAGGAAGAGTCACCTAGAGACAATCTCTCCCCCTGAGGCTGAGGCTGCCACAGTGCATGTCAGTGATGATTTAATCAGCAAGAGAGATATAGAAACTGCCAGCATTGACGTTAGGGGACAGGTAGAGGAGAGTGAAGAAGTTAGCAATAAGAGGTAAAGGTATAGCTAGACTCTATCAGGGTGAGAAGCACCGATCTGGGGACAGATACAACCACAGCTTTCCACAACCTGGCACACTTCATATCTGTTGAGATTGGAACACCTGGAATTCCAGATCAATATGGTCTTGTCTATTGTTCCTAGCAAATTTGGAGGGTTCCAGTTTAAGATAAACTGATACAGGCTCTGGCAAAAGGGTACAAAATAGGGAATAAATGTGAAGAAAACTCCAAGGTTATTAATAAGGGTGTATAAAGAAACTCGGTTCTATGATTCCATTGTAACCGAATTCTGAAGTTTGCATTTAAGTATGCGTGTATTTCTTTGACAGGCAGTCACAGCAATTTTTTGCTTGCTGCCATTATTAAATATAATAATCAGTAGACAAATATATAATAAATACTACAAACATTGTTTCTAGAAAAAGAAGTAAACATCCATAGGAGATACGGAATAGAGACTGATAAACACTCACCCTGCTGCTGAATTAAACTCAGGAATTGGAAATTAACTTTTTAAATTTAGTCTTTTCATGATTTTGTCACTTTGGGAATTGACATCAACATCATTTTAGTCTATATCTCCAGTATTTGGAGAATTGTGGATTTGGGAGAGATGAGAACTAAGAAAAAAAATGATGATAATGCAATACTGGAAGAACAAGAAATATTGCTTAACGCATTGTAAGCCGCCCTGAGTCTCTGGAGAAGGGCGGCATATAAATCAAATTAAAAAAAAAAATCTGCACCTGATTTGTAGCAATTGGTTGTTTTTATTTTATTTTATTTTATTTAAAAGAAGTATATGGCTGTCCATTTTGAGCAACTCTGAGTGACTCACAACAATAAAAAGCAATCAGAAAACAGTAAAAACAGTAAATAATAGTTACAATGGCACTGAAAGAAAGTAACTAATGACCTGTCCTCATGCTTAGGATTGTCGGAATCCCTTGAAGTCCACAAGTCTTAAAGCTGCCAAGTTTGAAGACCTCTGCCCTACAGCCACATGCTCAAAATTTGGGCCTTTGACAACCAGTATGTATTTATGACAGTTGCAAGCCTTGGGCCAAGGGATTGCCATTTGCAACCTTCCCAGAGGCCTTCCAACGAGCAAAGTCAATAAGGGCAGCCAGATTTGCTTAACAATCATATGGTTCTCTTAACAACTGTGGTGATTTACTTAACAACCGTAGCAAACAAAATCAGATGTGACTCACTTAACAACCACATCACTTAGAATGGACATTTTGGTCTCAACTGTGGTTGTAAATCGAGGATACTTTATTTAGGGTTGGCCTAAATTCTTTTGGACTGTCTTTATACTGTAACATAATTTCCAGAAATTTTCTTTCTTTTTCTTGTCTCCCTTTATTATCATCGCTATTAACTTTTTTATATTGTATATTATATTTTTTGTATTGTATTGTATATTATATAATTGTATTGTGTTCTTTATACTGTTATATGTCTCTGTTCTTTTTTTATTGATTAACATAATAACATAATAAATTTGTATATTATATTTTTGTATTGTATTGTATATTATATAATTATAATATATATATATATATATATATATATATATATATATATATATATATATATATAATATAATTATATATATTAATTACATTATATAATTATATTGTGTTCTTTATACTGTTCTCTGTTCTTTTTTTTCATTGATTAACATAATAAATTTGGGAATGACAACTGATTCACAATGACTTCTGCAGTGACATGGCAACAGCCGAGCACCAAGTCAAATCTTTTGCAGCTTTATATTTCTCAAACCGAAACAGGGAATCTTCAACCTATGGGGTTAACTTGATCCCCAGAAGTCTTTGCACTGACAGCATGTTCCCTTTTTTGACATCTCACTCTCTTTGTTTATGATCTGAATTTCAGTCTAAGTTCTTGTCAGAATCTAGCTTGCCAAGCAGCTTTCAACAACTTGTTTGGGATTTTTTGCGCTGGTCCTTGTTTTAAATTTCTAGAATACACCAGTCTTAACTAAATAATTTCTGGGAAATGTGTAACTTTCTCCAATCACATATATAAAAGAATGCATGGGTATTGGATATGCTTCCTTGTTTCTGAGATATTTATAGTGAATGAAAACCTGACTTTGGGAGTAGGAAGATAATCAAGAGTCATTCTCTTTCTTTCCTCTGTATCTTGGCTGATTGCTTAAAACTTGATTTCTGAGTTACTTATACTGAAAACTTTTATTAGCATCCTTAACTAATGGCATAGTCATAATATCTCAGTTTCCAGGTCACTAGGATTTGATGAGACTTATTTTGGAAGTGGATATGGATAATATAATTTTCTAAGCTCAATTTTTTTCTTAAACTCAATTTAGTGGGATTTACCTTTAATAGATATGCATAAGATTGTATTCTACTTTTTGAAGTAACTACATCTACCAGATCTGGGCTGGTAAAATCTAGATGGTCACTAGACAGCAGATGACAGCAGAAAGGCTTCCTTTTCCTTTGTCTTGCCATATAAAGGTCATCTGGATGTTTGCAACCTAAATACGGTAGCCACAGATTCCCTGATATCCTGAAACTGTTTTCTTCTTAAAATTCTGGAATTTAGCCCTTCCTTACATTCTCCAAATTGGAAATGGATTCTGGAGCTGAAAAAAAGTTCCCCATTTCTGGCTTACATCAATGGGTGTCAGCTTTCCACATGAGATTGATTCTTAATTCTTAATTTCATATGCAGATCATGTACTCTGCCACTGGAGTTCTGCCCATCTTTACAAAAGTGATAAAGACAGTCAAAGCAAATTGAATTTCACAGATCTAGAAAATGAAACTATTGACAAACAATGGAGGCTTCTATTAAGATTGTGCTGTGTTATTTACATCTTTGCATGTATGTAGATTCTGCCATTCTAGGAAGTAAGATAACACATGTCTACATTATTTATAGGGTTGCTGAGGATCCCCAGTAGTGATTACAGTATCTTCTAGTCTAAATATTGATTCAGTGATGGCTGGGTTTTGTTAGAAGATTCTCTGAGTCACCAGGAGAGATTCTGTCAAAATAAGAAAAGGATCACAGAAAAGGATGGCAGGATAGGAGAGAACTGAACAGGATAGCTGTTCAATATTCATTTTCTTTGATGAGATAAGTCTTTATTTGTCTTTAATTTTTTTCTTCTCAGTGCTATCTTTATTTCCTCAGGAAATACTTTTTTTCTTCATTTTTTAATTCAAAGGACAGGTTTAGGTGTGTGGCCTTGAGGAAAACTTAACCTCTTTTAGCCTCTGATTAAAAAAGAGAAAAGGGAAGAGGTGTGTGCACACAGTGCACAACAAACCAGAAATTCTCTGGAGGGCTAGAAACTGGTATATTAATCTCACCCAGGCGCAGGCGCGTGCAACAAACACACACACATGCGCACCACACATGCTATCTCTCTGTCAAGTTCCTTTTGTGCAGTTCTCACTCATCCTTACACCTCCTCTCTGTCTCCTTGCCTTTATTTATACTAAAACTGCTGCCAGAATAAAACATCCATGTAAAATCCAATTTCCTCTGAATCTCTCTCAGAGACGAAGCCTTCAGACTGAGTAGGTAACCTCCACAGTAATTGCCTGAACCACTCCTGTTTGCTGGAAAGGTGAGATCCATTTTTCAATTATCTATCTGCTGTGACAGCAGCCAGCCACCCAGCTAAGAAGAAAGGGAGAGAGAGAGAATCCAGCCAAACAAGAGCCGTCTGTGTCAATCCTAGCAAATGGGAGGTAGGATAGATGCGGTCACAGCTCCCACCATCAATATCCTCTAATATAAATGTCAGCGATGCCATTTTACCCACACTCATTTCCCACACTGCTGATTACATTATCGTCTAATAGAGGGGGCGCCAGTCTCACTGCTTTCTCTCTAACCCTCCTTGCGGTAATGTGTCAATAGCCTGCCTCCATGAAACAAGTCAATTTTCTGCAGGCTTGGCAGAGGAATAAATCTGACGGATATCTGGAGAGCTGGAGATATTTATACATGCCTGACTCTTGCTCTTCTCCCCCCACACATACCAGTGTGTGTGTGTGTGTGTGTGTGTGTGTGTGTGTGAGTGAGAGAGAGAGAGAGAGAGAAGGAGGGAGGGAGGGAGGGAGGGAGGGAGAGAGAGAGAGAGAGAGAGAGAGAAAGAGAGAGAGAGAGAGAGAGAGAGAGAGAGAGAGAGAGAGAGAGAGAGAGAGAGAGAGAGCAAATGCATATCTGTGTCCTCAGCAGAATTGAATGATTTTCAGCCCAGACTCAATAAGAAGAGAATTTAAAGCAGTCCCACAGCTTGGCTTCCAGTAACAGCCCTACACGTTTATTTTCTTTCGCTTAACAGGAAAGAGAGAATTATGGTGGATTTATATGACAAGGGCAACACGGCACAAATGCTTTTTTCTGAGGAAGGAAGGAAGGAAGGAAGGAAGGAAGGAAGGAAGGAAATAAGGAAATAAGGAAATAAGGAAATAAGGAAATAAGGAAATAAGGAAATAAGGAAATAAGGAAATAAGGAAATAAGGAAAAGGCTGAAAATGGTTTTTCAGGTTAAAGAATGTATTTTAATCAAAGGATTGTTTAAAAAAAAGCAAATAGACTACTAGTAGTACAGCTACATTTAAAATAAAACAAAAGACCAGGAGCCAACCTTGTGTGATTTATGGATTAGGTGGCAAGCACTTGATACCATCATAGTTTTTATAGCTGGAAAAAGCCATAATTAATGCTGTTTAAGGTTATAGTGTAGAAGTTACATTAAATATCTTTATGTAGCATTTATTATCTTATGAGATAGTTAATGTGGGTGCTGTCTTTGTGCTGTGGCTAATGAAACAATCTTGTCTACATTTCAACAAATCCATTTTGGAAGTGTCTATCTTGAAAAATATTATCCTTCCATTTTTAGAACAATAAAACTCCTTAGCATCACAGCCTGGGAATTTTGTACTTGCAGTCCCAGTGTATCTATAAAATCCAGACAGAAAAGACTGTTTCAATATATGACATTAGCAATCATATACAATAATTAAGAGTAGTCCTTCATGGAAGCTATAATGCAAAATAAGGCCCTAACTTTTTTTACAGTCTTCCATTCTTATTTGAAGAAACTTTGGAACAAATTGTCAAACAGAATTTGCCTGTCCTTAAGTTTGCCTCCTATTTGATCCTGTACATTGAAAAGATGAGTAATTGAGCCCAGTCACATGCCAAAGTTATGCTCTGGCACCCTGAGCAATGATTCTTTCTTGAATAATATTCTCTGATAATTTTCTTTCAAGCATGCATTAAGGAATATGTGGTTAGCCTGGGAATGGCTGAGGTGAAGGTGTTTTCCTACCATTCTTACAAGAATTGCAATTGTCATTAGAAGTCATAGATAGATCTTTTCAAGCTAAGTGGGGAGATATGTAAATGGGGGTATATATTACACAGCGCAGAGGAAGGATTTCAAGTGGACATATCATTGACTTTCAGCTTTTTAAAATTATCTGAAAAATATTCATAAAGAATAGGACAATCAGTCTTGATGACTATCAGGCGGTATGCTTCGCTAACTGTCAAGGATCAATAAAGGAACTGTAGACTTTTTTTTAGATTATCAGATTTAGGTTGCAAACATTCAAAAGGCCACAAGGTGGAAGCAGAGAATTAATTTTATGAATGGTTTTGCTGCCATCCAGTGGCCATCTGCATCTTGGCAGCTCAGAAGAGGCAGCCCTATCAATTTTCTCAGTACCTTATCAGCTTCCAGGATATATTTGAATAATTACTTTTTGATTCAGAATGCAAACTTCTTTGCCTTTGGCCTGGTCCAATGTATGTATGTATGTATGTATGTATGTATGTATTTATTTATTTATTTATATGTGTGTGTGTATGTGTGTGTGTGTGTGTGTGTTTGTGTGTATGTGTGTGTGTGTGTATGTATACACACACACACACACACAATATTATTTGCTATAATACGTTTGTGTTATAACAGGCCATATAGCTAACAATATTTGTATAATATACCCCCCTGACTTTAATCTATAAAGATGAATTATACTACTTTTTTCAAATAATTTAATAGAGATTATAGTTAAAAAGATAAAAACTACAGTATATAAAATATTGGAAGGAGGGAGGGAGGGAAGGAGGGAGGGAGGGAGAGAGAGAGAGAAAGAAAGAAAGAAAGAAAGAAAGAAAGAAAGAAAGAAAGAAAGAAAGAAAGAAAGAAAGAAAGAAAGGAATTAGGATGTATTAATACTAGTGAGAGAGAAAGCTTCTACAATAATTTGAACCAATACGTTTGTACCTATAAATAGGTACTCTCTCAAATGTGCAAATAAATGTCTTCTTTAGAGCTATCTCTTCTAACCTGGTATCTTTTAGATACAAGGGATTTTAATCCTCATGATTCTGACCCAAAACAATATTTGTTTTCTATTGATTAGGAATTGGAGGGGGGGGTTGTTGTTGACGATCTATCTAAAGGGTGCCAGGTTGAAGAGGTTTGTTCTAGAATCCCTCCTCTTGTCGAGTGAATAGCTCAAATCACTAATGTGGTAAAGAAAAAGTACCAAGCTACATCATGTGCAACCAACCTAGCAACAGCTGCTGCTGTTAGTGCTCTTTACATCTATTCAGGAGAAAATCTTTAGTCGACTTTTCTATTTCTACGAAAGAGAACTAGAATGATGATTGCATCTATTGTCCACTTTCACCATTACAGGTGGTTTACAACTGATATGACAAGGAGAGAGGGAAGCAATTAGCCTATCCCCCAATTATTTCCAGGCCAGCTTTAGCCTCCTGCAATGCCACATCATGCTTTCCTTCTTTTCCCTCTAAAATAGCAAAGAGACAGACCAGAGACAAAACAATGGGTCGAATCAACCAGCTATCAATTAACAATGATTGGTTTCCCTAGTTAAAAATAAATATTAGCAAAATTTGGGCAGCCAAGCCCTTCTTACTTATATTTGCTTTGATAAGATATGAGGGAGTGAGCATTGTTTTAAGCCAAGCACTGACAGTTTGCCATTATATAAATTGCTTTTCTCTTAACTTGGGAGCAATCTATGCAATGTAATAAGAGGACATGTGATCAATGAACACTCATGAAATAAAAATAAGATTTTTAATTGTTTTAAAAACATTTATTATCTTGCATTACATTCTATAATGGGGTATAGATCAATAATTTAAATATTTGCCCATATTTTAAATAATTCAAAATTTATATTTTTATATCACAGCTTTTTCCAGCCTGATGCACTCCAGAAGTGATTGTCTACAAGTCCTAGAACTGCCAGCTATCATTCACAAAGTTCTGGTGTAAAAGATCTACAGTTGACATTGGGAGGAGAGACTTTGATATATTAATCATAAGTGTCTGATGCTAAGAAATATTTCTTTTGCCAATAATTTTTTCAGACATGGTGTTCACAGAGTGATACTATTATCCTGTGAAAGAGCCAGAAACATTTATTTTACCATCCAGAGAGAAAGTCAACATGAAGGATGCTAGCTAGTCTAAGAAATTCTGGAAGCCCAGACATCTGCCAAGTTTGAAAAGCTTGCTAGCTGACCATTGTTGACAGCTCCCACACTTGGCTTTTCCTATTTCAAATACCATCTCTACAGTAGTTTTCTGCCTCTTTCCTAGATTAGATGGGGAATTTCTCAAGTTGTCTGTAGTTCAGCTGATTATCTGTTTGTTTGTTTTTTAATTTGATTTATATGCCGCCCTTCTCCGGAGACTCAGGGCGGCTTCCAATGCGCTAAGCAATAGCCTTCAACCTTTTTGTATATTTATACAAAGTCATCTTATTGCCCCCACAACTGGGTCCTCAATTTACCTACCTTAGAAAGGATGGAAGGCTGAGTCAACCTTGAGCCTGGCGAGATTCGAACCTGCAGTAATTGCAGGCAGCTGGTCTTAATAACAGGGTGCTTTAGACCACTGTACTACCAAGGCTACTTGGTAGTACTTGTTATGTCAAATGATATTCTTTCAAATCAAGAGAGCAAACTGAAGCTCATGCAGACAATCTCCACAATGCCCATCTGAGAGATACCAACATCAGCCAAGCCTCCTACAATCTTCCCCATCCCATTGGGACCATCACCTCTGGTGATTACAGAGAATGAGGTGCACGGTCTATTTCATAGACAAAAGTCAGGAAAAGCACCAGGCCCAGACAAGATAACTCCTTGCTTAAAAGCTTGTGCTGACCAACTGGTCCCCATCTTCACCCACATCTTTAATAAATCTCTAGAGATGTGCTATGTTCCTTCTTGCTTCAAACACTCTACTATCTTCCCAGTGCTGAAGAAACGTTGCTCTGACATCTGTTGTTATGAAGACCTTTGAAAAGCTAGGGCTGGCGAAAAGCAGCTGGTGAAGCTAGGCAAAATCACATCTGATACCTGTACAATTAGCATCGGAGCCCCCGAAGGCTGTGTGCTCTTTCCACTTCTCTTCTCTCTATATACCAATGAGTGCATCTCAAAAGATCCCTCTGTTAAAGTTAAAGATGATACAACAATGATTGGTCTCATTCGAGACAACGATGAATCGGCATCAGTGGTGGGTTGCTACCGGTTCGCCCCGGATCAGGCGAACTGATAGTGGCAGCAGGAAGCTCCACCCACCCGCCCGGATGCTTCTGAGCATGCGCAGAAATGTCGCATGCGCACATGAGCGCACGCACGCCCACTAGCAAACCGATAGCGACGGGTTTTGAAACCCGCCCCTGATCTGCATACAGACGGGAGGTTGAACAACTATCCTTGTGGTGTAACCAGAACAATCTTGAACTAAATACACTCAAAACTGTAGAAATGGTGGTAGATTTTAGGAGAAACCCTTCTGTACTACCACCTCTTAAAATACTAGACAACACAGTATCAAGAGTAGAGTTCTTCAAGTTTCTAGGTTCTATCATATCTCAAGACTTAAAATGGACACCTAACATCAAAAACATCACCAAAAAAGCACAACAAAGAATGTTCTTTCTGCACCAACTCAGAAAGCTCAAACTGCCCACAGAGCTGCTGATTCAGTTCTACAGAGGAATTATTGAGTCTGTCATCTGCACCTCTATAACTGTCTGGTTTGGCTCTGCAACCCAACAAGACAAACACAGACTTCAATGGATAGTTAGAACTGCAAAAAAACCCCCACAAACAATTGCTACCACCCTGACCCATCACATCCTGGACATAAATTGTTTCAACTTCTACCCTCAAAAAGACACTATAGGGCTTTGCAACCAGAACAACAAGACACAAGGACATTTTTTCCCAAATGCCATCGCTCTGCTAAACAACTAATTCCCACAACACTGTCAAATTAACTACTAAGACTATATTACTATTCTTCTTCTCATCCTTACTAGTACCTATCTCTTCCCATTTATGGCTATATCCATGTTGCTTGTATCTTTACAACTTATATTGTTTTTATTGTTTCCTAGTATGATTTGATTGCTTATTAGTATCCTATGACTGTCACTAAGTGTTGTATCTTATGATTCTTGATGAATATATTTTATTTTTTCTTATGTACACTGAGAGTATACACACCAAAGACAAATTCCTTGTGGGTCCAATCACACTTGGCCAATAAAAGAATTCTATTCTATTCTATAAGGCCCTAATAGCAGATCGTTGTTACCAGGATGAATTGTTTTTAGAGATGCTAACATTTCCACAAAACCCATAAAACCATGTTGGGTGCAGTCCCATAAAACCATTGATGTGGTTTCCAGAGTTCTCCAAATGCTGCTGAATTGTGATTTTTATTACCTGTGAAAATTATTAATTACATTATTTGTATTTAATTAACTTTTTCTCTTAGTCATACTTATAAGACACACACACACACACACACACACACACACACACACACACTTTAAGTGCCAAGCACAGCCTTCAGTCTGGAAAATATTTCTCTTCCTTATTCTAATGGATTATATGTACCACTCCTGGATCTATTGCTATAATTAAAGGCTTAAGCACCTCTGGTTCATGGAGCATCTTTTACCAACTTCAGCTAGTATCACTGCTATAATGTCCTCTAGAAAGGGGATAATTTAGTTTTAGGGGTCCTTCCTCTAGTGACCATTTGCTCAGATTACTGTAATATATTATACAAAAGGCCAAACAAGTCAAACAAGAAACTTCAGCTGGAATAAGGCAGCAAAAGCTCTAATTCCAATAAAATATTGTGAACAAATTATCACAAGACTATGTGAAGCATTGATTTCAAGATTCAGTTCAAAGACAATTCAATTAAATCTCTGAATCTACTTGATTTTCCAAATTAGAACAATTTGGATTGAATCATCAAAATGAGTCATATCTTTGAGCTGATTTTTTTGCATGAATCAAGGTTCTTTTTAAAACTCAAATAAAATTGAACCAATTCGACTATTTGAAGCATCAAATCAAATTGATTTAACACACTGAATCAAATAAATTATTCAAATAAAATCAACAATCTGAACTAAGCTGATTTGATTATTACATTCCACTCTAATCTTCATTGGTTTCTAATTCACTCTAAATTCAATCTGAAGTGCTAGATTTGCCTTATAAACCAAATATTTTTCGGGAAAGAATATTACAAGGAACGTATCTTCCTTATTGTACCTACTTGTTCTCTTTGGTCTTTACTAAGAGAACTTCACTTCTTTCCCTCTAAAATGCTTAAAAATATTGATTTTTTAAAAATAATGCTTTTCCAAGGATATTTCCTTTCTCTAGAGAAGTTTGCCTATATTAATATTATTTCAGCATCATTTTTTTAAAATTCCCCCAGTCTCTTAACATTCCTTTGATGTTTTGCATTTAATTGTAATATCATTTACTAGCATGGAATTCTTAGGGTAGTATCACACTTATGACACTTACAAAATGAGCCGAGGTGGCACAGTGGTTAGAGTGCAGTACTGTAGCTACTAGTTGCAAATGCCTGGACAACCACTAGAGTTGAGAGTGATACTTTGCTCTCATCTAGTGGTCAGTTCAGGTTTCGCAGCCCAGATTATTTGTTTATCGATTCCCTAATATGATTTACTAATAAATATGAATAGATGCCAAGAGGTTGCTAATGGGACACTTCTGCCTGTGGATCCAAAACAACTGCCTCACTCGCCTTTGCTTTCTTTACACGATTGGCTGCTTCTTACTGTTGCTGTAAATAACTTCGCAGAGGAGTCTAATCCTTTTGCAGTTTTAGTTCCTTGTGCTGCTTGTAGATATTTGCTTGCTATAACAATTTCGCTTTTAACCTGTCAAAACAATTTGGATTGAAAGGTAGGTAATAAATATAAATGCTTAATGCTGTGGAGATCGGATCGTTGGGCAAACTGGTCCCTGAACTGCTTTGGTTTGGTCTGGTCTCTCTGCGCTGCTCTAGATCATTAAGGCAGAAGGCAATTGTGACAGGAATCTGCCAGCATCCCTGCCACTGCCTCCCAGCACACAGAATGCTGACATTTCCTTTTTGTTCAGGCTGACAGCAAGCACCTGGCATGCTGTGTGCAATATTGCTGCTGCTGCTGCTTCTGTTATTCTCCCCACCAACACTTTGCACACGCACGTTCTTGCGTGCGCACACACACCCATACTTCCCTGCAGGTTTAAATAAATGCAAACATATGCTGTCATTAATAGAAGAATCACTGCTGTAAACATGAGTTCTTTTTTATTTGTCCTTTTCCTTCACCTCCCCTGCTAAGTCCGCTGGGAGAGAAGGGGTCAAGTAGGGACTGCTCTTCTCCTTTTGTTTAAACCCTCCCCCCATTTTCAGGGTCTGAGCAGGCAAGAGAAAAAAATGAATTAAGCTAATTGGTGTGCAAGGGAGTTGGGACAATGGCTGGCTGTGTGCTTCTGGGGGTTCTCCGGCTTTCAGAGACTTCAGCAAATCAACCATACAGACTTTCACTTTCCTTCACTGATTTTTTTTTTTTATCTAAGAAATAAAAGGCATAATGCACAGGGTAATTCTTTTGCAGAAGTATGATCCAAATGAAAGGGAACAATTTAGTTCCTAGCCAATGGTGGCAAAGGAATGCATTAGCGCAAAGGCACCAAATATTTCCATAATTATCGATCATTGTCTGAAGCTAGAAGTTTGAATTGGGTATTTTTGGCTTTCTTATATCTTCCTGAAAGGTTTTTCTTGTGCTGCTGGGCGTCTTAAAGGCACAGGGGACATTGATAAGAAGAAATAGCTGAAATGTAATCGATGAAATACTTATTGTGATTATGATTACACTGTGAAATTCTAGAGTTGGAAGGCAGGGTAGCACTTTGAAACTGGAATGAATGTGCAGACTGGCTATGGTGAACATACAGGCCAAGGATTAATCTAGTTACCAATATGTTCAAATTGAATCAGGGGCTAAAGAAAGCTACCTGACAGAGCCAAATCTAAATGGGCAAAACTAAAGAAAAAGTGAACACTTTGACTTCACAGCCAAAAAGGTTCTTTGTTTATCATGACTAACTTTATTAATGAATACCAAAATAGAAAAATTCCAAAGGATATATTTTGGCAGTGTGTTGCAGCTGCCAAAAAAGCCAATGCAGTCCTAGGATGCCTAAACAGAGGGACAGAATCAAGACCACATGAAGTGTTAATACTACTTTATAATGCCTTGGTAAGACCACGCTTGGAATACTGCATCCAGTTTTGGTCTCCATGATCTATAAAAGATGTTGAGACTCTAGAATAGTGATGACGAACCTTTTTGGCACCAAGTGCCCAAACCGGAATGCGCGCACGCATGCAAGCACACACCAGAAACCCGAAGACCGGCAGGCCAGGGCGCATGCACATGCTGTCCACCTGGTCTTTGCACGCACCAGAGTGCCAGAAATCCGAAAACCAGCTGGCCAGCACATGTATGTGGGTTTCCAGTGCTCCAACATGCACAAAGATTAGCTGGCCAGCGTGCATGCAGAAACCAAAAGGGCAGCTGGCGATGGCACGCGTGCCCACAGAGAGGGCTCTGCATGCCATCTCTGGCACGGGTGCCATAGGTTCGCCATCACGGCTCTAGAAAGAGTACAGAGGAGTGCAACAAAGATAATTAGAGGACTGGAGGCTAAAACATATAAAGAATGGTGGATGGAATTAGATATATTTAGTTTAATGAAAAGAAGGACCAGGGGTGACATGATAGCAGTGTTCCAATATCTCAGGGGTTTCCACAAAGAAGAGGGAGTCAAGCTATTCTCCAAAGCACCTGAGGGCAGGACAAGAAGCAATGGGTGGAAACTAATCAAGGACAGAAGCAACCTAGAACTAAGGAGAAATTTCCCGGCAGTTAGAACAATTAATCAGTGGAACAACTTGCCTCTAGAAGTTATAGTTGCTCCAACACTGGAAGTTTTAAAGAGACTGGACAACCATTTGTCTGAAATGGTTTAGGGTTTCCTGCCTGAGCAGGGGGTTGGACTAGAAGACCTCCAAGGTCCCTTCCAACTTTATTATTCTGTTCCATTCCATGCTGTTCTGGAATCCCTCTTTGTGAAGTGTTACTGAACTGGAAAAGGGAACTTAGTCATTCTTGATAAATAGATGTCACTCTACAGTGTTGATGGCCTTACTAATTCTTTTCAGCCTGTCTGGTAAGGCTGATCTTACCATTAGGCAGAGTTAAGCAAGCAACAATTTTTGAACTTATGAGAGAACTGCTACTTGTTATTTAATTTATTAGCATTTTATTTTTACTGCCAGGTATGGGTAAGGCGCTTCTGAGAATTCCTGCAAAAAAACTTGGCTGGATTTAAGTTCTTTGTCTTTTTTCAAACCTGGATTTACTACTTTAATAGGTTGGTTCTATGTACCAAATGTACACCCTGTCCTAGCAAGATCAGTCAATGCTATAATATACATTTCTAATAAAGAAGAAAAGAAAGGTTTTGCCTCACTTCATTCTTGGTTAAATTGAGCTTTGACCATGCTAATTAGATACTATATTAATTGCTGCCCGACTTTACCTGAAAAATTTCATATTTGAGAAAACTATCCAAAAACAATGCTTTTTATATCCCAAGCTCATCTATATGCCTTCAGATTCTCATTAGCATATCCAAGTCTTACACGCCTTCAAATTCTAGAAGTTAGAGTTCTAGCACATTTGAAAGGGAAGCTTGGTATAAAACATCTTTAAGATAGGAAGCTAAAGATAAAAATGTTCATTAATATTTAAAGGGTTGTATAGTTGGATGGAATTAATTTTGCAGCAATCAAAATAAATCTGAGTCCTAAAATTACCACTAAAATTAGGAAATCAACCCTAACTTCAGTGTGCCGTGAAACCAGTACAGCACCTTAACTACTAACCATGCTGATTTAGCATATCTACTACACGTTACAATGTACACATAATTACTGTTACAATGACTGGGTCAAACTGGGATCCAAGTCCCACTTAAAGATCAAGAGGCCTAAGAAGGCCTTGAAGGTACCCATATCAGTTAGCATCAGAAAACATTATAAGCAAGGATACTGGCTCTGTGGTCTCCTCATTTTGTGAGGCATTTAATATTACTTGTTACTTTTTTCCAGTTTGGTGCCATCCAGATATGTTTGACTTGAATTCCTGTAATGCTCTACCTAGTAGAACCAAAGGTGTATAACAATAGGAGTTGAAGTCCAACTCATCTGGAATTCAGTACTTAAATCTAGAGGACATCAGGCTAGGGAAGCTGAATTAAAGTAATTACCCTGTTTCCCTGAAAATGAGCCCAACTGGAAAATTAGCCCTAGCAGGATTTTTCAGGAAGCTCGTAATGTAAATCCTACCCCCAAAATAAGCCCTGGTTAAGATTGTCAGATGGATACACCATATTTCCTTGAAAATAAGACCTAACCAGAAAATAAGCCCTACTGTGTCTTCTGGAGCAAAAATTAATATAAGACCCAGTCTTATTTTTGGGGAAACATGGGTTATTTCTACATTTGCATTTATTCATAATATTAACATACACATATTTGCTTTGTGCAAATTTATATCCTCTTATTATCTGTTTTCATGATGCATTTCCTATTTTTAATAATATTTAAATAACTATTGTAGATAAGTGCTGGCAACTGTAATGAACTGAGACATTAATTAACAGCCATTGATATTTTTGCTTTTTTCTAGTGTTCCACTATTTTATTTAACCCATCATGTCAGCCCATGGACATAACTTCCAAAGAACAATATTGCTATGTTGTGTAAAAGGAAGCAAATATACTCATGCATATTTTATCAGCTAGGAAAAAAAGAAAGAATCTTCTTCACTATTGCATTCCTTTTTTTGTCCATCGTTAACTGCTCTCCATTTGTGTTTTTTATAATAAGGTGAGGCTGAAAGGAATAGCTAATTGATGTGTTAATTAATCCCACACAGCAAAGGGCAGGCATATGCAAACCAAGTGTATGTCAGGATAGCAGCTGCCAGAAACCACAAGTGGGGCCAGAGGGAAACAATGGCCTCTTTCACAACACGCTTCCTGCGATCAGTGCTGTCATTACAGCATCACCAGAGCCTTGCTGGATCACACAAATTGCCCATCTAGTTCACCAATCTATTACCAAGGTCAGCTATCTGTTGGAATCCTACAGTCACAACGTGAAGGCAACATCCTTGTCTATAATAAAGTCCTTCAGAAGTAATACTACTTCTGCATTCATTACATTTATATAAGTATTTTCCATGAATTATTCTGAATTTGATGTTTTTAAAAATCATCATCATCATCATCACAGTCATCTTTGTCACATCTTGTAGAAAATACAAATCAAGAGACAGTTCTTTATTCAAGTCTTAAGCAACACTTAATAACAGTACTAGACAACTCATTCCCCATTGGGTCATCATTTCAGAAATATTTATCTAAACAGAGAAACAGAACGACTACTTGTGGCCAAGAAGCAGTGACAGCAGGAGCAACTTCTGACTTCCTGCTGGCTTCCTCACTGAGTTTCCTTGTGGGAAGCTGGAAAGGAGCATCAGAAATTTTCCTTCCTTCCTTCCTTCCTTCCTTCCTTCCTTCCTTCCTTCCTTCCTCCCTCCCTCCCACCCTCCCTCCCTTAAATACCTGCCAGCTTCTCCATTTATTTTGCTTGGGGAAGCTTGCAGGCAGAAAATCAGTTGTAGAAGCCAGCAGGGACCTGCCAATTGAAGACCACCAGGTAGGTAAGTAGCTGCTGATGGGTTGGGGAAGGGAGTGAGTCGGAGTGAGTGGGCTGGTGCTAGTGTTACATGATCTTAATTTTCAATATCCCATGACAATTTCTTAGCCAGTCTCACAATCTCTCATTTCCTTTCCCCTCCCAGCAGAAGCCACTTACCTGTCTGTTGGAAAGAAAAGGGAAGAGGAGAAGAAGAAAGGGAGGAAGGAAGTGGGCGGAAAGAATCCTTGCGTACCCTTCCCAGCACATGCCATCCCCTGCATGTTATTCCAACCTGCCCTGCTCCTGGCATGTTTTCTAGGCCCAACTTCTCCATATTTCATTCCCTCAAGATTCAAGGGTCCAGGATTTTGGACACATTCTGTAAACTACCGCATTTGAGGTACCTTGGTTCAAAAATTGTTGCACCGTTTTACCCAGTTAAAGGTCATGAATTTTACTAGTATATAGATTTAATTATCTTTCCTAGTTAGGTAACATCCAGTGCTGGATTTCTGTTTATACAATGCAATTTAGATGAACATTTCCCTTCTCTCCTACCACACTTTTCTGAAAAACTGTCCTTCAGCTTAAGAGCAAGTTTTAGAAAAGTGCCATCTTGGGTTTTTCAGTTATTCATTTTTATTCACTATACTGACTAATCTTGGATAGTCCAGAAACAAAGCTAAACTGGCCACCTCTCTGATTTCTTGATAAATGTTAACTAGCATTCAGTCAATATAGCTCCTTAGGCAGCCTTGCTGGCTCCTTTGCTCCATTTTGAAAACAGATAATTGATTTGTACTATTAGCAATAGCACTTAGACTTATATACCACTTCACAGTGCTTTTACAGCCCCCTCTAAATGGTTTACAGAGTCAGCATATTGCCCTCAACAACCTGGGTCCTCATTTTACCGACCTTGGAAGGTTGGAAGGCTGAGTCAACCTTGAGACTGGTGAGATTTGATCTGCCAAATTGCAGTCAGCTGGCAGTCAGCAGAAGTATCCTGCATACTGCATTCTAACCACTGCACCACCGTGGCTTATATTGCTTCCTTCTTTAAGTTGCCAATCCCCAGCAAAAGATGTCTTCTCTAGAATTTCTTCTCTAGGAAGTGACCACTTTGTATCCAAAAGTCTTCATTCTGAAAAAAGTAACAGATACCTCAAAAAAAGCAAAAATTGGCAACTAAAAGTAGATATAAAACTTCTGAAAGTTGGTGGACAAATATTGCATGGACTATGGAGCAGACTTGAGATCAAAGCAATTTGTAAGATCCATAGATAGTTCAAAACAAATCTTGAAGCTTTGTTCTGTGATGACACCCGGATATATAATCTAGGATGAAGAATGTAATCATTTGCAATGTCTCTGCCTAAAGGAGACACTCCACAAGATATAACTGTTGCAGGAAGAGTTCATAAGAAATTACTTATTTGTGATTCTCACTAGGTTTCTCCCTGACTGAGCTAGACATACAGCTCAGTATGCAGCCTGAAAGCAAAGCTTTTGTTAAAGTCCCAAGATATTGGCATATGACAGCAATTATTAATGCTCAAGTTTTTGTTGCTGCTGTAAGCAGAGTAAAATGCAGCCGTACCTTTCAAAACCTTTGTTACAGAAGGTCATTTAATGTGTTATGGTGTAAATATATACCCACAATCTTTATCTGCACATGGGGGTGGGGGTGAGGATGGCAATAAATGACAAACATTACATTAAGCAATAAACAAATGTAAGGTGCAATTTGTTAAAGTAGATACCTTTTTTAAATTCACACTCTCAGTTATGTGTCTGCTGATTTTGCATGAGTCTATGTTGATGACACCCATGGTAAGCGTTTAGCTATTCTTGGCTTATCTCCAAAAGCAGGCACGAAATAGCATCAGACCAGCTTAGAACTTGGATGGAAAGATGATTTGGATACTCCATGGTTGTAAATTAAATTGGGAGATTAAAAAAAAAATCCCAGATAGTGGCAAATAACTTCTGCATAGTAATGCTGGCAAGACATGTCCATGTAAACTCCAGAAGATAAAGAACTTATGTGATGAACAGCTTATACATTTATAACATCCCAAAGACACTAATAAGCTTTAGAACATGCTGATTAATTTATTTTGTTGTCAGGGTACAGAAGTGGTGACATTAGCAGTGGGTATCAATATGTTATCACATTAACCTGTGAGCTTCATGAAAGAAGTCCACTCTTCTGAAGAGCAAATTTGATAGTGTAGAATGAAAAGAATACAAGAGACTGAAGTCTCTTCCATGGTGACAAGGTTCATTATATAAAAGACTATAGTCCTGCATAGGAAACTATGCCCTTTAATTTGCCCTTAATAGACATTTAACATAGGCATTAAAGATGGTTAAAGGGAAATACATAACTAATCCTTGGTGGTTTGGACCATTTCACATTTGCGCATCAATGTGATGGAGAGGAAATTCCACTGCTCCTTTTAGTTAATATGGTGCTTGTTTTCACACACCTGCTGTTTAGTGTGGCTGTTATGCAAAGTTTCATTTTCTTCCCCCACCAAGTCCTCTGCTGAAAGTCCTTCTTTAGTCTTTCATTTCTAGACCTACAGGTCTTTCAGTCTGGGATGCCTGACTCCAGCTGTGAGCATTTGGAAAACCAGCCTATCGGAGAACATTTAGATGCATAACTCCAGATCCTAAATGACACTTTGGCAACATTTCCCTGATGTTCTGCCTTCTCCTTCCCTGGGTTTTCATAATGTGTCTTTGCACTGCTCATTGCTGGTAATGAGGCCCCGCCTAATTGCCATTCAATAAACTCCAGTTAAATTAACAGCTTCATCAGATGAACATCAACATCTGCTCTGTGACAGCTACAGCTCTCCCCCATCTTCCAATCCTAATGCCCATGATATTCAGTCATTGATTGACAGCCAACAAATCAAAGCCATGTGTTACGGCTTGGCCTCAACTGTTACCAGTTGAGCAAATAAATATAAATAAACATATATGTGTTGAGCAAAAGAGAGATTCTAGCTGTGTTTAAAACCAATCATAAGAATATGGGTATATCAGTGGATCATCCATAGCTAAAGAGGTTAGCCTCCTAGATCTGGGTTGCAAAAATCTGGAAGACCACAAGGTGCTGTGATAGACATAGAGAATATTCTAGCTATACTGGCTGACTAGTCATTATCTGACTTTTAGCTGCGCAGATCTGGTAACCTTTGCTTAGTAATTGAGTACATCCATTCAAAGGGGTAAGTTGTGGGGAAAGTATGCATGTATCTTCTTAGAACCAGATCAGTCCTGTGTATATTTCTCCCAGTGGTATGTTTTTCCTTTAAAACAACAATGACAAGAAAACAGAAGTAGACTCAGAGGAGGCCTGCTTAGCTAGATAAATTGCTGGTTGAAGAGAAGGAAAATATGTCCACCCTTTCACATAACAATGGCTAAATTTGACTTAAATACCTATAATAAAATAACATCCAACATCCTATCATATTTGACCACAACGGATCAATTAAGGAATCAGGACAGGCTATGTGATATAAGATGAGAGCCAATGGGTGAAAGTGTTACAGTGAATGTAACATTGAGTTACATTCAATAAGGATGAATTTTCTACCTGTGAAAGCTATTAAGCATGGGACAACTTGCCTCCTCAAGTTGTAGGTCACTCACGGGAGGTTTTCAAGAAAAGATTGGACCACCATTTGTTTGGGATGGTATGAGGAATTGTGCTTTGGGATGGAAATTGAGCTAACAGACCTCCAAGATCCCTTCCAACTCTATGATTTTTCAGTCTTATCAGGTAGGCTAGACAGGAAACACAATCAAATAAGCTAATTCTACTTTATTGCAAAACTATTTAACATAATTTTGCAAGTCTGAAAGTACAATTCTCCTGACATCACCTTTATAGCCCAAGAATGTAGGGAGGATCCATTCTGAGCCTTTTGCTCTTCTCACTAGGCAGCTGCAAACTGAGTATTTTATCTGACCATTCCCTAGGCAGCATGCCTTGACGCCATCCCCCAATGTCACTCCCACATACCATTACAATGATCTTATGATGATTTCTCACCATTCCTGTCTGGATAGGGAAATTGTTACAGAGCTCACAGTTTTCTTTTTTAACTTTACCCGAACTTGAAAAGGCAGATTTTAACTTTCATCAGCCATGGTCTGAGTCAGTTTAAAGAAATGTTGAAAGGAATCTTCAAGGCAGCATGTAGCTTTCTAGTTTTGGCTTACTCTTGTTTTATGCGAGTGTGTTTTACCCTCAATGTTTAAATCATTTTTCAAAGTAATTATGTAGGTTTATTTTACTTTTGTCAAAATAATTTTAACCAGTGATTAAAATGTGTTCATTTCTTTTGCTTGTATATTGTTTTAAATGATTTCCTTTTATTAATCTTAAAAATTACTCTCTTCTATCATTAGCCAACTTTCAGCATCATTAGAAGTAGAAGAATATATATAGACATATGATTACTGTTACACATTTAATTTCTGTACTTGAATATATTGGATATATTGTTTTATGGTTGATTAGTTTGCAATTATTAATTGATATAAAATTCATTTACATATACTTTCTCTCTACTGAGCTGACAGTCCAGTATATTTACAAGAAATATTACCCATGCTGCACAAGGATGGATGGCACTGCCCCATTAGGGGGAAAAAGCCTCTTGCTTCTCCCACTGCTTTGAACAGGGAATGTCTACATTTTAATTGCAGCTACATGTCCCACATATTTGTAAATAAACTCTAGCTAATATTAAGAGAGTGCTTTGTGCATAGGAAGGCCAAGCAAGCCATTTTAAAAGGTCACCTACATTATCAACTCCAAATCTAATTAGTTACTGCTTATCTGTAATGAAGGCTTGTTCCTGGAGAGCTCTAGGGAAGAATGAGCAGCCTTTGCAAATGCTCTTAAAATTTCCTCTGGAACTTAGAAGGAAGAATTGGAATTGAAAGTATAGTTTTCGTATGGAACAGTCCTTTTCAAAAACAGACCAAAGTTTTACTAAAATAACTTGTGGATTATTACTATTTTAGTAACTGCTGATTGAAATTTATAAGTTTGCCATTTTAATTAGTTTGCCATTTTAATTAGATTTTTTTTTAAAAAAAATATCCGTGATACTTAATAAACATGTTTTGGAACAAATCTGGCAGTCAAGAGTGATAATAAAGAGCAAAACTGCAGTCTCCTTTACTTAATATTTTTTCCTCAGATGTTGTTGTTTTAATAACCCATATCGAGAAGAAGAACTCTGTATTTTATTCAAGGCATCAAGACTTAAGTCTTCAGGAGGCTTAGCCTATCAGAGGTATATTGACAAAACAGAGATAGGCATATCCAAGACCACCCAAAAACTTCATGGTTCATTTGAAATGTAGGTAGTCCAGGGCTCTCTGGAATAGCTTAACTCAGCTTTCCCAATTTATGTTGTAATACAGAATGGAAATGAGAGAACTGGAGTCCAATAAACAGGAATTATCAGGTTGGAGAATATAGACTTGATCAAGTCATCTGTTCTGAGAGTTAGATTAAATCACGGGGCTAACATAGTATTGTTAAAATAGCATGTTAACATCAGTAGTAAACCAAACCCAGCACTACTGTATAGTCAGAATAATGGTTCTGGGGAGGAGAAACCAGTTTTCAAGCTTCCAGGATCCCAGTTTAGAAATTAAGCAATACTATAAAATGATCACATACCTCCCTCCCTAGTCAACCCACTTGGATTCTAAAATCAGATCAGTTGCAACCCAGCTAAGATGAGACCTTTCTCTGCTGAACCTACATTGCTAAGAAATTTTTATTTTATTTTTATTTATTTATTTATTTTATCAAGCATGTATTTTATGACAGATACAAGTGTAAACATAATTATACATACATAAAAAGGATACAAATAAAAGAAAACATTTGGACAGGGACGCTAGGCACGATGGTAGGCTAAGAAAATAAATATTTTCTTCATACAGCCATCCATATAAATTCTAGTCCAGTGATGGCGAACCTTTTTGGCACCGAGTGCCGAAAAGGGAGCATGCATGCATGTCTGGGCCGCAACCCGGAAGAGGAGCTGCCCAGGGCACATGCACACGCCAGAAAATGAACTTCCGGTTCCAGCTACTGTACTTCTGGTTTCAACCAGCTACTCTTCTGGGTTTCTGGCATGCATGCGCACATGACGATCAGCTGGCCAGAGCATATGCTCATGCAGGAAAACGGAAGACCAGCTCTTTTACTTTCCGGCACTGCCACATGCAAAAAGGGCAGCTGATTGTCATGCATGCATATGTGCCAAAAACCTGGAATGGGCGACGCCGCGTTTGCAAGGCCACATGGCTCCATGTGCCATTTCGGGCATGCGTGTCATAGGTTCGCCATCACGGTTCTAGTCTATCGTTGACTTGCTCTGTGCCATCTTACTTCTTACCAACTAACCATACAAAGAGTCCATAGGCATTTCCTCATTCTCACTTCCCCTCATCAGCTAAGTAATTTATGATAGAAGCTAAATGTTGTTAGTGTGGTACATTCTAAACTCCCTTGTTCTTTCTTCTCATAGCAGGTGGTGCTATCGTGAAGGGGAACATGCTTAAATCTCTCACATGGTGTTTTACAATCTCCCATCTGTGGCAAGACACAGGTGGACAGCTTTGCAATAACACTTTGTGCAACCCTATGGATTTTCACAGCAATCCATTTTCCTGTAATCCAAAAGGCTGCAGTGAGATGGTGTATCTAGCATCTGCCTTCAGAGAGGAAGGATACACTTTCAAATAGACACCCATCCATTAAAGGAGCAGCCTGCACACCTGGGAGCAGCTGTGAGATATGTGTGTTGGATATTTGTCAAAGGAAAGCATGAATAAGATAGAGACATAATGAGAAGTGGAGGCAATCAGAGAATGGTAGACTGAAACTGCTTGCCACTTGTAAATGTTTAGGAAAATGTCTTTTCTGTTTAGAAAGTGTCTTGTACAAAGTCAAATTCTTTGTCCAGAGCCTCAAGCAGAGATTTTTCACATCATCTACAGACATCTATGGGCTGGCTTTGCTGGAGGCATGAAGGCCCAGCGTTGATAAATACAGTATCTAAAAATGCCAGGAATTGAATGTGCTCTCTAACTAAGTTATAGGCTCCCCCTTGCAGGAAGTTTTATTGTGGTTTTTTTTCTCACTAAGAAATGGGTTCTGTTAGTAGCTTTCAGTAGACTCATGCAGAACTTTTGTCATTTTTTTCTAGTTCTCCAATCCAAAGCAAGTAATTGCTGTGCAAAAGTCTTTGGTTGTATTGTGTGGTTAAGATTTGAAACAGTTAACTTGTCCTTTGTGGAGAACATTGCTGGATGGCAGTTTTTCAATCAATCATTCTTAAGCATATATATTTGGTATTGATGTAATACAGTATTATAGGATTTACTGCATTGTTTGTTATTTGTTTATCTATTATAACATTTCTCAACCACCCCATTGCCAAAGGACTCTGGGCAGAAAACACAAAAAGTGAAAATGAATATAGTAAATTATAAGAAAACATCAAACTTATTGTGATGCTTCCAGACAATTCAGACTGAAGGCATATTGAGACAGGACACTTTTCACTTCCTTTTGAAATTCAAGGAGTGGAAAGACCATAATTTCATCCAAAGCAGAAAGTTTCATAAGGTGGAGGTAACTATTAAAGAGATCGACCATCTTGCCTACATTTCATAAGCCTTCTGAGGAGAAGGGATTCTAGGTAATGCAATGCTGCACCATGATAGAACTTTATGTTCTGACCTAGGCTTCCTGAGTCAGTAAAACACACGAGTAGTCCCAAAAACCTCTTTTATTGCAACAGCTGTGAATTCTGTTCATTCATTGATGAGTCCCAAATAGTTGTAAAGAGTCCTTCAGGATGAGGCTGATAATCACCCACTTTTATTTTCCTTGACATGCTACCAAAGACCTTCCTGCAAAGGCCCACATGCCTTTGCTCCTCTTTTAAGTCTTATGGGAGGGGCCAATCATCTCCAAGCCCTACTCTCTAGTTGTCCCTTTTGTTTTAACTGTTCTTGCCTTCTGGTAGCTCTGCGTATGCGTGCACTGGGAACAGCTCCCCTGTTCCTGTGCCTCGCTTGAGGTCCGACTCTGGAGGCTCCTGAAGCAGCACATACTTCCCAGATGGCCCTTTGTCTGCGTCCGACGCAAAGCCCTCGTCCAAGACTTCCCCAGACTCCAGGACTGGCCCATGTTCCTCCCCAACCTCCTCACTGTCCAACTCTGTTGCCAGCTCCGCAGGCCACCGGTGGACCACAACACTTTAAAGGTAATGACTAAGATTCTAAAGTTTATTGTTCACTAATGGAGTAATTTTAAAATAAGTACTATTCTAGATTGATAGATTTGTTCCACCAACAAGATCATTGCTTCAATTTGTATCAGCTGCTATTTCTGGGTTATTGCCAAAGGCAGCCCTATGTACAGTGCCTTTGAATAGCCCAGCCAAGTGGGGATCAAAACATGAGTTACCATCACCAGGGTATCTTCCTTTAAGCTAGGGTTATAATTAAAAAGTCCCGTGTTTATTACTTATTGTCTTTTATGAAGTTTTTAAACTGTTTCTTATTCTATTAGCTGCTTAGAATCATACGTTTTGAGATTGGCATCCTTTTAAATTGTGTAAGTAAATAAATAGACAGATAGAAAGAAAGACATATTGCTTCATTCACCAAAGTGGATTCTGCCCAAGTTGCAGCCACCCCAAATAGACGCAAACAATTTTATCTTCAAAGAAACCTGCAAAATCATTTGGTGTGCTAACCGAAGTGGTCTTTTGCCCATCCTCCCCTTATAGGGTCCAGGTAATCCTGTATAGAATTTCTAAGTAGAAATCTGCAGGTATATAACTGAAGAGAAGAATTGCCACTTTACTGCTTTTATAGCCACTGCATTAGCCTAGACCTGAGTTCTTACTAGTGTTCTGTTGTGACAGCTTTGTGCTAGGCATCTTTTTAGACACTTCATTTCCTTCAGCACCTTAGAGGTCCAAAAGCTGTGTTGGACCAGCAATTGGGCATCAACTAAAGCCTTTGCATTTCATAGGTCAACCAGGCTGCCATAGTTATCAAATACTAGACATAGGATTTTAATTTACTGCAAGTGTAGTTCAGCTTTTTGTGCTAAGAATTTTCCTCAGTTGTAATATTTAATTGCTAAGCAGCATCTTCGATTAAAACCTTCTCCATTGTTGCTCTCCCAATCAACTGGAAATTGTAAGAGTAACAATCTTAAAATCTGGAAGCAACAGCCACAATTTTTGATTGTTACAAACTGTCTGCTTTTCTAAGTAATTATGGAATTGTTTAATGATCATCACCCTTTTTATTATAATTTGACTTTTTAAGACATTGTATTTAATTTTGTTAAATGTAAGAAAATACAGTTATTTCAATGGTAATTTTAGAAAAGTTTTGAAATCTAAAGTAAGTGGCTTTTTAAGAACATATTAAAACTAAAAATTAAAGTCATATTTCAATCTTGTTTATTAATTTCCTTTGCACTGGAATGAGAAGTAGATACTAACCTATCACTATGAACTCTTTTTGGGCCAACCTGATAGCAATATAAAACTATGATTCTTTCCTCTTATAAAACAAGAGACAGAGGAGGCAGTGTTGGTAAACAGTCCATTAACACAGAGTCACTTCATTAACTTCTAAGAGTAAACATCTCCTTTATTTTTTCTCCCACTCTTTTACAGTGGAAATTGTGAGATAGGAAGGTATCCAGTGCCAGAGATGATGATAACAAATAGCAGTGAAGAAAAGCAGGGGCTAAATAAAATCCCACATCTTGAAATTCCAAAATATAAAACACTTCTTATATGATATTCAAACACCCAATTTATGTTGAAATTCAACCTTTGTTTGAAAATTGGAATATTGGGATTTGTTTTCCACAATACCCACATACACACATTTTTTTGAAAAGTTGATGCTACAATATATTTGATGAGTCTCTAATTAATCCTATGTTTAGGATGTAATGCTTTGTAATACTACACAAAGCAGTTACCAGTCATGAGTTTTCAGATGTCATTGTACCACAGACCTTTTTTTGCCATGAGTTTTATCCCTCAAATCTTTACATGCAATCTGAAAGCAGTTTGTGCTCTACTTTGAAATGTTGAGAAAGAGGAATGAAAATCACGGTCTCAACCAAGAAAAAGCCACAATAAAAGAAAGGGAAAGAAAAAGGATAAGAAAAAGAAACAAATAAAACCAATGTGGCAAAAAATAAAGAAGCTGATCTGTCTCTTTTCTGTGAATTGAACTGCTGCAATAGAGCTGCAAATCTGTCATGCGAATCATTTCTTTTTCAAGCCTTGAAGTTCAAAAGCCAATAGGAGTCTTTAAAGAAACCTGATGCAGTGGTTAATTTTATCACAGTTGTAAAGATTCCCTTCAGTTGGCCTGAAAACCTGGAGACATCTTGGACATGCCCATCTCCTTGCTTGGTCACAATACAAATATGATATCAATATCTTCTTTCAGTTTTTTTTTTAAATTTTCACAATCTAATGTAGTATTATTTTCCATCCAAGTACTATCAAGGCTGACCTTGCAATGACATTTTGAGATCAGCCAAGGTTGATTTGATGCGGTCATCTAGCTGGTCTTCCTTTTTTCCTTCCTGTCCTGCCCCTTTCCTCCCTTTCAAATCTGCCAATGATTCACAGTTTAAAAGTTACATTCATAAAATAAATGCAATTAAGATATCCCTGGTAAATAACTTAATTAAAATAATCAATGAAGCCTACATATAGTTAGAGTAATAAACTGAACATTAGCAACCAATCCAACAACAACCACAGCAATAAACATTATAACAATGGCAAAAAGTTAATCATCAAATGCCCTCCTTTGGCATCTTCCAAAAAGACATTAGGAAAGGAGTCAACCATGTTTGTAAAGGAAGGCTATTCCATAGAACTGGGGCCATAATAATAATAATAATGTGCCTCCTAGCCTTCCTGCCTCCCATCATGAAGTGGGAAATAATCAACAGCTTGGAACAATCTTATAGAAACAGGTCAGTTCACATAGGAGAGGACAATCCTGCAGCTGATCTGTAAATAAACCACCTCAGATCTCCAACTCTGCTAATGGTTAAGGTTAATGGAACTGTAGTCCAACACTTTCTGGGAATCCAAAGTTGGGAATCACATAAAAACAACTTACATGCTTTCTCCCACTTTTCATTGGAGGTATGGGAGATCACACTTTTGCCCAGGTCACAGGAGAAATTTCTTTTAAACTACAGTGGTATCTTGCAGTGGTGGGATTCAATTTTTTTTACTACCAGTTCTGTGGGTGTGACTTGGTGGGCGTAGTATGGCTTCATGGGCATGGCTTGGTGGGCATGGCAGGGGAAGGATACTACCAAGAGCCTTGGTAGTACAGTGGTCTAAGGCACCCTGTTATTAAGCTGGTTATTAAGACCAGCTGCCTGCAATTACTGCAGGTTCGAATCTCACCAAGGCTCAAGGTTGACTCAGCCTTCCATCCTTTCTAAGGTAGGTAAATTAAGGACCCAGTTGTGGAGGCAATAAGCTTTGTATAAATATACAAAAGAATAAAGGCTATTGCTTAGCGCATTGTAAGCCGCCCTGAGTCTCCGGAGAAGGGCAACATATAAATCAAATTAAAAAACCAAATCTCTATTCCTTCCCCATTCCAGGGGAAGGTTACCGCAAAATCCCCATTTCTTCCCAATCAGCTGGGACACGCGAGGCAGAGAATAGATAGGGCAGGGCCAGTCAGAGGTGGTATTTACTGGTTCTCCGAACTACTCAAAATTTCTGCTACTGGTTCTCCAGAACTGGTCAGAACCAGGTGCTGAATACCACCTCTGGTACCTTGGTACTCATTGTTAATTGGTTGTGGGAGGTACGATGACTACCAAAAACAATGAGTACCGAACATTATATAATGTATAATATAAATAAATTTAATGCATTTCCAAATCAAAGACAATGCACATTTTAAAGTGATATGTAAAAAGGTAGGGTTGTATATCATTACTTTATATGAGTAATAAACTAAAAATTAATAAATATTTATATTAAATAAAACAAAAACTATTTTACCAGTACTGATGAGAAAAAAAGTGCAAAAAATACACAAAATGGCCCCAAAAGTTAAGACAAGTCTGCAAGGGGATGTGCACAGGGCAAGAGCTAGCATGTGTGACTAACATGTGATCCTTTATTTCGGCTGGAAAGGGTAGCATGTTGTGATGCAACCAACAACTTCTAGCTTGCATGTCAAGTACCAAACAAACAACAAGTACTAGGACAAAATTTTCTCATCAAAATGTTTCGAGATGAGTTTCAAAGCAGTTGAGTACCAAGGTACCATTGTAATTAATTAGAGAAAGAAGTCCACCCTCCAGGCATATTACAAATCACTTATTAATTTGTCTGATTGCAGGCTACATTAGATTAAATTTCTTGTGTCTAGAATTCTGGGAGTTAAAAGTCCCAACTCATGTGGATGAAACCAAGTTAAGAAGCTTGTATTACTCTGGATAATAGAGGATATAGTGGATTATATTTATATATTAATATAAATGATAGTTTATAAAGATTAACAGGTACAAACAGAAATATATATTATTGCCCACAACAAAAGAAAAAAAAGTAGAGATTGTTAAATTGATTTATACAAAGAAAAGAATGTATCTAATTTTGTTTCCATTTGGAAATCGCTTGTGGATTTTGTGCTTGTGATGGGAAAAAATGAAACTTTGATTTTGGTTTTTCTGATTAGATAAGTTTGTTATAGAAATGGCTAGTATATTATTGTGTATAAGTACAAAGTTGAGGCTATAATGTTATCTTCTACTGTACTAAAGAGAGTCAGAAGTCAATGCCTTGTTTTTCTTTTCCCCCTTCTATCCCACAATTTTTCCTTTTCCCTTTCTTTGTTTCCCATCATTTTCATTTTATCTGTATTTTATATTCTGATAAACAAATAAAAAATTTCAAACAGGAATGCAGGAGGGGAATTTTGCATGTATCCCATTCACAAAAAAATTATCATAGCTTTGTCTGAACGCAGCAGTTCCTTCCATTCTAGCATTTCCATGGAGCTAGAAATACTAACATTAGCAGGAATAAGAAAATACAGAAGCATTTGTGTGGGCTGCTGATGGACCTGAGGATATGAAGCAGTAAAGAAATACACCCCTGATCTTATCTAAAGCACTCCTTTGAATTTTCCCTGGCAGTAAATGGCAGAACAGCAAAATAAAATGTTTTCTAGACTGTTCATGACAGGACATAAAATCCCATCCCTTGAATATTTCTGAAGAGTTGTTTGAAAACTTGATCCAAGGCTTAGGTTTCATGACTTCCCTTGGCAAACGTGACTTTTCACAGGGAAAGTGACAGAAGTGCACTTTCCTTTTGTTTCTGTGGGAATTGGCTCATGCTTGCAACCTTTTTCACGCCTTATGCACGTTATCGGATCTGACATGAATGCCTGTGGTTCAGTCATTTGATCTCTTCCAACATGGTTAATTTGTTCACTGCTGTAGCCTTTTGCTTGTTGAAATGCAGAGATTTTGATCTATTTATGAAGGTCTCCACTGTTTGGCCATGGTGTAGCAATGTTCAGCTACACATATACAATATAATTAAAGGGTCACAGTAAAAAAGTGAAAGTCAAGAAATCATCAAAAGCTAGACTTACTGTTAATTCTAAAATCAAAAGAAGAAATCTGAAAGCTTTTTACAATAAATCTTGCAAGGTTCATTGAACAAGAGTATCAATAGTATCCTAAAATATTATATTATTTCCTGCTAGCTCAGAAATCACAAACTGATCAGCTAATGTAACTCTTTCAGGATTAAAATAGGATCTATAAAATAATAGTAACCTAAAGTCAAATGATTAATAGGCAATTATTTGATTATAATTTTTAACTGTGATGGAAAAATATCTGAAAGGTCTTTAATTTGATTCCTTTGAATTGGCAGAATTCCATAATCCTCCTAACCATCCAGAACAGATGTTTATCCAGTCTGCTTTCATTAATATTAGCTGATATCCCTCATTTCAAGACAACTAGCTGGTGAGGCGTATTTTTGATTATCAAAAATGCAACTGTAACTAAATAGTACAAGTGAACATATTTTAAGCAGGGGACAGCAGTGTGAAACTTTCAGTAGCTATGAGGAACACACTCTGTATGGAAAGGCACAAGTGTGCAACAGATGGGATGATAATATAATGAGGGTAAGGTTATGATTTTCATTTCTTCTTAAATTTTTATTTGCTTTTCCAATGGGTTACACTATTTTCACACTTTCGCTACAGTTTTTTTGGTGATCTCCACCATTGCCCTCAAAATGATGGAAAATTGTGCTGCAATTTTTGACAATTGCACTGCAGAGTCACAGCACTACCCCCAGATATGGCACTTCAGCTGCAGGTTGCCCATCTGCCTTTTAAAATATAGAGGTTATTTTATTAGCAGCTACGAATAAATTGGGAACATATTCTTGAAGCAGACGTGGAAGCCAAATCCTAAGGTCATAGTCTGACTCTGCTGAGATATCGCACAAAGACCTGATAGGAATTAGGAAGATGCTGACTGCCAACAGCTTGTGTCATGAATGGTTTGGAGGGTGTCTATACTTGCCCTATCTCTTCAATCAAAAACTGAAGATCCTTTCTTCTCTTGGTTTTCTGATAGAGCATGGCTCTAAAATTAGAGACAAATACAGCTGTCAGAACAAAGAGCTCAAGCTATGATGGATGGCTGCTGAGATGACTTTGGCTTCTCGTTATCTTTCACTCTGCCTTGGCACTCAATAAGGGAATGATGCAGTGGATTGCTATCAGCCATGGAAGCAGAGAGCAACAGTAGCATCCACCCTGATCTAAATAGTTTGTTTGCAAAATCTAAACAGATAACTGAACTTTCAAGTTATACAGTCTGTTACTGCTGAGATCAAGCAGTATATGAATGGCATTTCATAAAAGAGACAACTATAAAAAATCCCAACAGTAAAGATTTTTAGTAGAATCTTTATTCAGATTTTCATGTGCTGCGGTTTTGCTCCAATCTCTTCCATTTTTTTAAAGTGTCATCCTCTTTCTCTTTCTTTTCCTATCTTATTTCTTCTCAAAGAAAATGTCATTAAAAGCTACTAATAATGCAAAACAATAAAATATAGTAACAACTTGGTCCTTCCCCCTGTATGTTGATCGCTCTATGGCATTTAGTACTAAACAATAAAATAAAACTATATCCCATTACCAATATTATTGACAACCCAAGCATTTATATAAAACTAGCAACACAAGTGCTGACAGGTTTAGACATTGCTTGGTATTTTGATGAAATCTGAGCACAGTCATTCCATGTTTATATAAAACTAAAGTCTTAACCTTCTTTCAAATGTTTATTAAATGCTCAAGATAGGCAGATGTAAGAAAATACAAAAGCAAGAGATTATAACCCAGGTTTTCCAGTTCTAACAAGACATGGTTCTGCCCTTATCCTAGACCAGCCAGGAAAAAAAGTAAAACATTTAGAAGTAGAAATACTCATTTTGAATATCTCAAAATGAAATGAAGTAGAAAATCAGAAGAGTCTAAATATTATAGAAATATTGAAGAATATTTCTTAGAGAATAGAACACATCTGCAAAAACTTCAAAGCAAAAGTAATAAATAGGGTAGATCAGGATAGATCAAATCTTTCTGAAGAATTAGCTGTAATGTTTCCTTTCTCTTTCCCTCTTTCTTCCCCATGTTTTGGTGCTGGTGTACTCTGTCTATGCCCACCACCTGCATCACCCAAGATGGCTGGACTATTATGCAGGCTGTACCCAAGCAAGACTCTTTTGTGGAACATTACTGAGTGGCAGCACAGCAGGAGAAGTGTGCAACTGGAGAGTGTGCCTCTTGAGCTATCAGACGTCTCCTATATGGGAATGGTGACATCCTGGACACCTTCCAGCTTGGGAAATTACCTTCTGCCTCCCTGAATACCCCCTGCAGTTTAAATTAGAAGCAGCCTTCTTCCCTCTGTCTCTTCCAACTGCTCCATAGGGTTTTTGTGATCTGTAAAACAGCTGCTGTCAAAAGTAGGAAAAGTAGTGAGCTGCTGGCAGTGTGGGACAGCAAAGACTTAAATGACTCACACACCTGCTGACTTGCCAGCAGCATTGTCCATATCTTCTTTGTGATGGATCCTTTCCATGAGAATATTGACATGTCTGGTAAATACAGTTAGGTCATCTCTATTAATAATCATAACCTTAATGGTAGCACATTTTCTAACAAATGTTATTATAGGTAGCCCTCACTTACCGACTGCTCATTCAGCAACCATGCATAGTTACAACAGCTGAAAAAGGAGATTTATGATGAGTCCCCAAAGTTCCAGACATCGTATCATCCCCACAGCCATGGGATGCCGTCTGCAACATTCACTGCCAGCTTCCGACAAGCCCAGTCAATGGGGAAACCATCAGGAAATCCCAAGTTCCAGTCACGTGATGTGTTTAATGACTATGGACAGTTCACTTCACAACAGCACTTGATTTACATTATCAGTTTATCAGTTCTGTTCCAGAAGAAGGTTTCTGCTATATAGAATACCTATCATCAGCCCCCCACCCCACCTTTGGCAGATGAGGATCCTCAAAGGTGCTCCCTAGTTGTTTAGATAAGATCAGCAGAAATTACTGGGGAAAGGCAGTCCCTGAGGTATCCAGGTCCTGAGCCATTTAGAGTTCTATGGGGAGTGACCCATTCCTTGAATTGTACTAGGAAACCTAGAGGTAAAAGTAATTCCCACAGCAGAAATATAATGTGGGAGTACTGTGACTGATCACTGAGCATGCGTGCCTGAGCATGTGTGCCTGGGCATATGTGCCATGACATTCTGGACGTCCTGAAGTTTCTTGTTGGTCTTTAAAAGCAACCCACAAAGAGCAAATTATAGTAATCTAACAGAGATTAGCAGCCTTTTTTGTTGCATCCTGTTCCAGGAAAGGCCACAATATGTACATCATCCAAAACTGAGGAAAAGCCATCCTGGCTATGGATCCTATTTGCTCTTCAAGGGTCCTATTCGATTTACAATCCGCTTGTGGGCTTCCAAGAGACATCTGGTTGGTTATTGAAAGGAAAGTAAGGCCCCTTGGCCTGGCCCAACATGGCCCTTCTATGCTCTTGGTTCAATAACCTGATGTTGTATTAACTGGTCTAGAAGGAAGTTTCATCGGCAAAGCTTTGCTAACCTTCACATCAACAAGGTAAATTTTGTCAGGTTACTAAACCTAAAAGCTCTGCTTTTTCCTTATTAGTAGTTAAGACATGTCAGAAATTTTTAGTGTTTCTCCATTTTAATAAGCTTTTCTTCTCCTTTTTTAAACCTAATTATATTTATAAAAAATCAGAATGACACTTTTTTCATATCCATACTGATATTACCAATGAAAATGCTGTCATGGAAATGCCAACATTTCCCCAGTCGTATGTCATATTCCATCTGGGTGTAAGAAAAGAAAGATATAGAAAACCTGTGTGAGGTTACTGATACCATAATGGCAAAGCAAATACCCTGCAGGCTTTCTCCTGAAGTTCTGAAGCTTGTGACGGATAAATTCATGTAGGTTAAATAGCTTTTAGCTAAACCTACACACAGCATTTGGGGACTGTCATTTCCTTATACCAGAACAAGCCATATACAAAAGATTAAAAACATACCTCGGTCTGACATAGCAGACTATCCAATAGATTCTTATGAACTGTGAGGTGCATTTAGTTGAATAATCATTGGGACAAACAATTCTCTGGGTGCAATGCTATAATTAACTCATTTTCCCTCAGAGACAGCCTGGCCCTAGAGCCTGCTTGCCAAGAGAGCCTCTTAACTCTCTTATCTTTTTGGGTAGCGAGAGGAGAAAAATACCAAATGAACCTAGCAAATATTTTACATATTTTCTAGGCTAGTGTTTTACAACTTATCCATTCCATTCCCAATCCTCTGAATTTTTATTATTAGAAAACAAAATAGATGTGAATTTTTCACTCTCACTCCTATACTTTTTACATATTTTCTCAACTTTCAGGACAATTGAAAGACTCTTCAAGATAATAATAACAGGACACTAGAATTAAGATAGGAAAGGACCTTTATGTGAACATTTTCTACGTAACAAAAAAAATCTTAATACGTGTATGGGCTGAAGTATATTAAAAAAAGGGAATGAAAATCTTGTCAGAGTGAGGGCACTACTTTTCATACTCAAATCTTACTGGTAGTATATTATAATAAGATCATCCAGCAAGATCCAGTTCCTGATTTCGGATAGACTATGATTGTGAAGAAAAGAGAAAAAAAGAGAGCCATAGTAATTGGAAGAAAAAATGGCACTGAAGAAACAGCACATTGGGGCTGCAATGGCAGTGGATAACACAAAAACAACCACTACAACAAATGAGCATTCTTGTCTTGTCAGTGTTTTCTTTTGGATGGAGGAGAGAGAAGAGATTTTAATCCTCCTAAAAGTGCCATGTTTGGCTCAATAACGTAGGCAAATTTTTAATATGTCTCTAAAAATTGTTAGAGCTTTTTTCCAGCTTTTCCCGTTGACCAGAGTTTGAGATAAGCATATGCTTCCTAGGAAATAGTTAATAATGGTAGTTTGCTGATTTCTTAGAATTTGTAGCTCAAGGTTTTTGTTTTTCATGAAATCTAGAAATGCTGTTGATTATTTTCTTGAGAGAATGTACTGTATATTGATGGACTGAGGGGAGAATCAATGACATACAAGACCTTCCTGTTCTATGATGCATAAGTTGGTGAATTCAACAAACATATGGGGGGATTATTCCCCCACCCACCAAGTCATACTATAACCAGCCCTTCCTTGAGGCCATTGGAGAATCACTATTCTTTATAGTCAAATAGTCTGTTCAGCCTAATAATCCCTATTATAAAGGATCAATCTATTGTTGCTTTCGAAGGAAACTGAGGTGGCGCAGTGGTTAGACTGTAGTACTGCAGGCTACTTCAGCTGACTGCTAGCTGCAGTTTGGCAGTTCAAATCTCATCGGCTCAGGGTTGACTCAGACTTCCATCCTTCCGAGGTGGGTAAAATGAGGACCCAGATTGTTGAGGGCAATATGCTGACTCTGTAAACTGCTTAGAGAGGGCTGTAAAAGCACTATGAAGCAGTATATACTATAAGTCTAAGTGCTATTGCTATTGCTATTGCTATGCTCTTAAAAGCAAGCAAGCAATAAACCAAAAGGAATTGTTTTCCTAGTACATTAAAACACATTTCCTGTCTACTGAGCCATCATCTTGGAATTCTGAAAAAAAAGAAAGGCACCTGTACTGAAATACAAACATTAGGGTTAGTCAATTGGGGGTGGGGTGGGGACGGGGATGGACAATCCATATTGTTGGCCTAGAAAGAAACAAAAATTAGTGGTTGTTGGTGTGTGTGTGTGTGTGTGTGTGTTTGTGGTGGGTTTTTTTTTTTTTTTTTTTCAGAAACAGCAAAGCCTCTGTACACTGTCAGGCTAAAGTCCATGTTTTCCTAATGCATAATAAGAAATGGATCAGGTTCAGTGTGCATGCTGACAGCATCAGTGGCATGGCCTGTGTTTTTGGATTTTCTTTTCTCCCTGTCTACCTCCTTTGCTCTTCTGTGATATAATATTCATCTATCACAATCATTTTAAATGCAAGCACACTGCTGAATTTGTCATGCTCCCCATTTCCTGCTCATTGCAAGGCTTGGCTTCATTCATCCACCTTCTTGTGTTTTTGCCTGCTGAAGCCCTGTAATCCTCTATTTGGTTTAGTTCCACATGGCTTCATTGTATATGGATGAAAGAACCCAATGGGAGAAGAGTAAATTACACTAAATAATAACAGGCGGTTTGCTCTGATAATTTTTGTAATGACATGGGCATACACATCCATACATTTATTCATATGCACACACATCCTTCTGAACTATTAGAAGTATCAGAGATAAACCTGAAGTAATCTAATGGAAAAAAAGAAACCCAATATTTTAAGTCTATACCTCACAACTGTGAATTTTAGGGAAATGAGTAATCCATATATGTAAATTTATTCATTTACATTTTCATTCCATTTTTATGACTACCCTAAAGCAGAATGAAAGATTTTCTTGTCTAGTTCACATTTATAACAATCTTTCAAAAATGGGTAGTATCAGCTGTATTTTACAGATAGAAAAATGAGACTTGGGGCCACTACTGAGTTAAACTGCAATCCTATCCATAGCAAACCTTTATCCTGCCTCTCTTGCCTCTGTTCTGACTCTCTGCCAAATGATGCTGTCCTGGTAATGTGTGTTCAACGTATGGCAGGCAAAGTGATTGGCAAAGTTTTCTGGCTTGGCCATCTTTGCTTTTCTTCGCCTCATCAGATGGTGAGAAAAGCATCTTCCAATTACAACCCTACAGGAGGAGCAGGGCAGGCCTGAGTATAGGACTTTGCTGTCTCTATGTCCTCCCTATGCCTTCATTACATTGTAACATGGGTTTAAATCATTTTAAAATGTCACAAAAGGAGCTGAGTCATAAGCAGTATTTTTATTTGGGATTACTATGTAGAGAATATGAAATGGTGACCTGTGTGTTATATTTGCTATGTGAGTTCAAGTATCTTTATGGCAAGCGCTTTCAGAGGAAGCTTTCAGAGAAAGTTAAAGAGAAGCCCTGCACTAAAAAACATGCATATCTACCAGGAAAACCCAAAGCATAATCATCACATTGCCTCTCTCCATAGCTTTGGTTATTGTATTGCCATCTGTAGATTCAGATTAAAGTTCTTGCTTCATTAGGTGTCGAATCCAAAATAGCACATGGACTCCTTCAGAAACCCTCTGGATTTATGAGAGGAGAAACCAAGTTTGCTATTTGTCCCAACAGATTTTAAGGGTATAAAAGATAACTAAACTCTTGGCCCACTATCTTTTCTAACTCTTTTGGAGAATGGAAACAGGCTGGGTTACTTAAAAAATCTGGAGCAGCATGGCAGGGATAAATCATGTTATCGTCTCACTGTTCATTTACCACTGAAGCAGCCTTTTGTTGAGGTCCTCTATTTGTCATTTCAAAAATACCCCAGACTCCATATGACAGAGATTCTTTTGAAAAGAAATGTTTGGAATGAGGAATAGGCTGCCAGGAGAGGCAAAACACAACTACATGGAACGGAGCAACTTTTCCCCAGTTTTTCCACCATCCTCTTCCCAATAAATCTTCTATTTCCAAATGCCTGTTTTTGTTCAACTTACAACTACACCTATTTCCTGACTTTAAAGAAATAGTTTATTTTAATTGCAATTTGTTTTCTCAGCATGTTCCTAAAATAGAAGGGGGAGAGAGAATTATTTAAAAGGAAACCCCTTAGGTGGCAGACCTGAACATTTCTAATTATAGAAAGCAGAAGGTGCACCAGTGCTGAAGGAAGAAAAGTGTTTTTTCTCAGATAGAAGTTGGGATGGCATTCTGTGCCTCATTTAAGCTATAGGAGGCCTAATGGAAAAATTGGGGATTGGTCACATTGGGATGGAAGTAGGCCTACAGAGAATCATCCTTAACCACTGGCAGGAAGGCAGATCTGTGGAAGGCCTGAGGCCTTTTCCTCAGAAGAGCCAGTTAGTTATGTAAATTGGAGCTAATGAAATCCAACCCAGGTGGCATCATTAATTAGAGTAAATCAGCCTGTGTTGCCCTGGTGCCAAAATAGGGATGCGATTGTGGGTGGCCAGGGGATACAGGGCAGGACTGAAGAGAAAAGCTTGAGGAAGTCTAGATCCCAAAAGGCGAGAACCCTGTGGGTTCTAAATTGAATCAATGAGGGGAATTGTTTCAGGGAATTACATGGAGTGAATTTTCCAGAAAGAACAAACACCCATTGTATTATACAGTGACATATCACTTATCTGAGAAAGTGGGGAACCTCTTAAAATAAAGAATGAAGACGTAACTATTTACATAAGGGGATAGAAGAATATCAGGTGACTAGTGCTATTCTAAAAAACTGTCTGCATATATTTTTATCTATTTCATTCAAACTGCTGAAAAACAATTAGCTTTCAAAATTTCAAAAGAGGTTAAATATAGTTAAATATTCATAGGATGGAATTAGGTATCCTTACATTTATTTGGTTAAGAAATAGGTATGGGGTATATATGTGTGTTTCTCTTCCTCAGTACAATCCTTTGTCCAGTAATCTGCAGTCTTCCAGATCTCTATGCATCTGTTAAATTCCAAAGGAAAACATTAAGAAAGGAATTGGGCTTTGGGGCTTTTCAGATTGGGAAGTGTGGGCCTGAGAGGATGGAAAGAGCTGTAACAGAAACATTCTCTGTTAATCCAGTTATAAAACAAGGGGAAGAAAGTACTAGTGAGAAATTCAGAAGACGTTTCAAGCATTCTGAGAATGAGATATGGAAACAGAGCCCTTTTATGCAAAAAAAAAAAAGCCTAAAGAATTCCAAGATAAGCATATTATTTAATTAAATCCCATCCTGTTTAGAAACTGATGAAATTATTTTGCAGGTATCAAAGTACAGAATGTAGCAGTATAGCTTCTTTGAAATTCTCAAAACCATGTATCAGCACTATCCTCAAATTATCAAGTATCAGAGATGGAAGGAAAAAAAATATCCTACTGCATGCTTTCTATTTTTAAAAAGTATACATTCAAAGTAGCTTAGGCTTACTCCAGGGGTGAAATCCTCTGAAGTCTGGTACCGGTTCTGTGAGTCGGCTATCAAGCATGCACTTTGCACACATGCGCGCCTGAGGCGTGCCCGTGCAGCACTAAAAAAGTAACATTTTGAAGCCTTCTGAGTCTACAAAGGTAAATAGAACAGCCGGTCCGAACCGGTAGCATTTCACTCCTGACTTACTGCTTAAAGACTGTACCCATGTGACAAAGATGAGGTTTTTGCAAATTCGAATTATTATGTACTTACAGGGAGTCCTTGACTTACGACCACCAATTGAGAGCCAAATTTTGATTGCTAAGTGATACAATTATTGAGTTTCACCCCATTTTACAACCTTTCTTGCCACAGTTGTTAAGTGAGTCACTGTAGTTGTTAAGTTAGAACACGATTGTAAAGTGAATCTGGCCTCCCCATTGACTTTATCAGAAGGGTCGCAAAAAGCATATTTAAAAGATTGTTCACAAGAGACTTATGAATGGGAATGGAAAAGGTGGATAGAATATGTTCAGAACAAATACCAAACTAGAAAGTATCAAATAGCTTTTATTTGAAAATAATGTATTAGAAATATTTTAATGTAAAGAGACAAAGAGGAAAAATTATATAGGGGGAGGGATGGGTTCAGGTTTATTTATTAGTGTTATTAGTTATGAGTATGTAATAGGGAAGTCTGGGGGGGAGGGTTAGGGAGGGTTAGGGAGGATGGGAAGTTTGGGGAGGGTGGTGGGGGGGGTGAAAAAAGGGGTGAAAATGTAATTGTAAAACTTTTGCAATAAAAAAAAAAAAAAGAAGGGTCGCAAAAAGTGATCACATGACCCTGGCACACTGCACCTGTCATAAATATGAGTCAGTTGTCAAGTGTCTGAATTTTGATCATATGACCATGGGGATGCTGCAATGGTCATAAATAACTTTTTTCAGTGCCATTGTAACTTTGAATGGTCATTAAACTAATGGTTGTAAGTTGAGGAATACCTGTATTATCAAGATTGGTTAAGCTTATTTCTGAGTACATACCAGTGGCAAGCAACAGTTTGAATTCTGTTTAATATGCAAAATGAGTCAAGGTTATTTCTCTTAGCATGTAAATTTTAACTTGCTAAGATAAATCAGCCAAACAATTGCACTATTTTCTTGTGGTGTAGCTGGATGCCATGTTCAATCATTGCATTGTAAGTGTATGGACTAATAATGATTATGGATCTCTTATCTCAAGGATACAACTGCATGGATGAGTCTAACAAAAAGGAAAGCATTGCTCTGCAACTGTACCAATGTCCCAGCAGCACATTTTTTGCTATCTGATTGCCACAGTTCAGCTGCCATTGGTGCACAGCCAAAGTTATACAGTGATGATGTTATGCATTGATGCTAACTGTTGCATGAGCAACCAATGCACCTTCCCCAGAAGGATCAGAAGGACTATAACTCTGAAGGGATATGGCTATAGCTACAGTCAAGTAGTTAATTCACGTTACCTCTCTACTCTGTTAAATTTTTCCCCAAAATCTGCAAATTCTTGGTGTTCAGTCATTAATTAATATGAAATATATATTTTCCATTTTTAGATAATTTATCAAGAACAACTGGAGCTGAGAAGCAATCTTTTAAAGGTTCTAAATAGCAGCTTCTAAATTGGAATTAATATAAAACATTTTCTCTAAATACATTACAAATTAATTACTTTAAGACAATGAGATGTATCTAAAATAAAGCTGTGAGGGTGAACTACATTGAGTCCAGCCTCAAACTCAACCATCAGTTGTCTCTGAGCCTTCTATCCTACACAGAACATTTACAGTGTTTCACTACTAAGGAAAATTCCAACAAATCAACTTTCTTGGCACCATAGCAGTGAAAAAAGATTTCATCTATGCCAAAGGGTAAATTTTAAGATAATTTCTTATATGTGGTCTCTAATATTTGTCACACATCTACTTCCTGACCACAATCATTCCATAAGTTTCTATGCCTTTGAAAAATTATCTAGTTGAGGTAGTTTGGAAGTAATTCAGTTAAAGACCAGGGTCATTTCTTCTTTCTAACTGTTGGCTAAACTAAGAAGTTTCCCAAGGACTTCAGGAAACCAACACCTCTCCTTTTATTTTCAAGGACGAGCCACTACAATTGGTGCATCATCTTTGTAAATACTAAGTAGCCAGTACATGAGATAATTACCTAATAGTAATGGAGTATTTCTAGTTTTACACAACCATAGATCATTGTTGGCTCAAACAATGCAGAAAATCAATTCCTACGTATTTCCTGTCATGTGTGTTGGAGTTGAGTTTCACTGAGATATATCTGTGATTGTCCAATGGCCATGAAATTCTAATTTACTTTAGAAAGCTGTCACTAGTGCACAATCTGAAGTTCCTCAAAACCACAAACTTTATATGAACTACCCAAGTGCCATAATATACTTAGTTTAACATATCCAATGAATAAAAAACTAAAAGAATCTTTTATTTGTTTTATATGGTCAGTAGCAAGTACAGATTGACTAACTTTACTGGATATCAGATCAGAGGTTAAAACTTCATAGATCAACCTTCTCCAATATCAGAGCTTCAAAATAGCCTTGGCTGCACTTGCTATCAACTCTAGACAATAGAATCAGTGACAAGGAATGATAGGAGTTTCAGTTTAATCTGGATAATATCAGACTGGGGAACATTGTTATAAGTCAGAATCACTTGGCAAAAAAACAGACAAATTCCCCTTAAGCTGAACTTGATGTCAATAACATGGTAAATGCAACCCGATAAAGAGTTATACTTCCTTCTTCTAATCAGAATTTCATTTACATCTGCTGATTTCATAAGGCCTTTGCTTGTCATCGTATTTCCAGGGACCAATCTTGCATCCAGAAACTGATATATCTGATCGATATTATAAAGATAGAATGAGAAAGATGGAAAAATCATGATGAAAGGACAGAGGATGGGATTGGATGCAAGCATCTTTTCTTCTGCCATGCTATACAGCAAATAAGCATTTGCTGTTCCTCTTGAGTGTTACTAGTTCTCCACAACTTTATATCTCTCCAGTCTTCCTTGTTTTGCTCCCAGGACTATTAGCTGTCACTTATTTTGAGGAAATGCCCTTATTTCAGAACTCTTTTGTATCAGAGAGAATTATAAAACAAACACTCCTCCCAAACACACACAGAACACCAAAAGAGTCTTATATTGGGAAGTTTTGTCAGCTACACATAACACACCTTTCTCCCTCCCTGTTCATACAGCTGTATAGGCATCCATACTGTACATTGACACTGGCCAAACAGATGGAACGGGGAAGTAATGGGTATACGTCAGCTGCATCCAGGCCAGAAGTTGATCTATAAACTAATCCCACCCTGATCTATAGCCTAATTCACCTAAAACACAATTACAATCTGGAAGAGAAAAATATTGATTTCAAAATTGCTTTTCAGCTGGAGGAAAGAGGGAGGTGTAGAATGGCAGTGAAGAGGGAGGGAAAGGCAGACAGCAAATACTGAGGAGACTGCAAACATGGTTAAGATGGCTTACCAGTTTAAGGGAGAATGCAGCCTGGTATAAAGCAAGCATTGTTTCCTAATATATTCAGTATCAGCAGTTGGAGGTTTCTGGTCCAAATCTAACCAGAGAACATAACAAGGGATAAGTGGAGGGTGGGGGTAAAGGTGGACTAATGATAGAAGCAGCAACTTGACCAATGAACCCCATTCCCAGTGTAGGAAGTTAGCACCCACCCCTTTCCTGGAAGAATGAAATATTTTAGGAAATATTAAAAAGGCAGAATATTATATTTCCCTGGATGAGAAATGGAGAAACATGTTTTAAAGACAAAGCAGCTTCCTGCCTCCTCCCCCCCCACACACACACCTTTGTCAATGGGCAAGAGGCAGAAACTCAATCTTTCAATCTTTGAAACTCATCTGCAACACAATAGGGCCCATCTAGCAGCAGAAACTCACCACATGGCACCTGGGAAGATTACATCAGCCAGCAAGTCTAGCTAAGACCCCCACCCCATGGGAGCCTGACAACCAATCAGGATACTCTTTCTGGTTCAAAGCCAGGGAGAGCATAAAAACCCATGGACTCGCTGTATCCCCCTTTTTCTGTTCAGGAACTCAAGCCATGTGATCCTGTCCACCATTAAATCATCTTTCCAAGCAGTCTCCTTGTTTCCAGTGTCTTTTTCCCCACTTGGAGCAGTACCCAGAAGGATATTTCTTCCTACACCAGCAATACTTCAGGAGGATAACTGGATGACAATGGTCAGACAGTAGAAAGTGTAAAAAAAAAAACCTTGATGAAGGCAGGAACCCCCAACCTAAGTGCCAACCCAGCAAAACAAGGCTTCTGAAACACTATAACAGCTCTTCTACCTGCCAGTGGATCAAGGCACCACATTTCTTGATTTCAGCACAGCCTATAGAAGTCATCACCCCACCATGCCCCAGTCAGTGACCACTTAATATATAATTTATTAACTGAATTGTGCAAAAAGAAATGTAATAAAAGTGCCACCCATATTACCTTCTAAGGGAGATTAAGACTGAGGTCAAGCCCAAGCAGATACCAAGTGGCTCGTTTAATTGGTCTAGAATGAGTCAAAATGATAGAATATTTATTCTGATACAGTGCAATCCTTTACATGTTTGCTCTAAATTCCCACCCCACCCAATTTGGTGAAATTATTTAGCAGTCCACAGCAGGGTTTTGGATCTGATTCCAAAAAAAAAGAGCTTTGGAAGATGCGGGAGTGCAAACAGAGCATCTGTCTGAAGCATCTGTGTACTCCAAAGCACCTTTTTTGAACTGAATATGAAGTAGTGCTCAGCCTTATTATTTTGTCATTAGATTTATATTCCCTTTTTTCCTCCAGGCATTCCAAGGAGGTAAGTTGGACTGTGGCTGAGGCTAGATTTGAATTGAAATACCTGTTCTAATTTACAATCCTAACTATTGACAACGTATTTTGGGGGGTTTGACCTTAAACACTTGCTCTTTCAGCTGTAAAGCTGCAAAAGCTATAACTTCATCTATCATTGATGGAGGAAATTATAAATGCATAGGGGTGTAATATTTCTAGAAACAGCTTTTGAGTCTATAGATTATTATATAGGGCTATATTAGAGGTTCAGATTGTTTTCTCTTTCCCTTTCTTCTGAAACTGACCAGATTTACTAGTTCTGGGGGTCTTTAGCAGAGATGGGTGATCATCTTTAGTAGCTTCTAGGAAGCACCTAGAAATAGGTTGCTCAGTGTTTGTGGGAAAATTTTCTGGACATATCCGTCATTTGCTATACAAACTGCCCAATTATGTTCACATGGTCATGAACACCAGTGCACAATTTATTCACAGGAAATTTGTAACAAAAAGAACCCCAAAGCAGATATATAAAGAAAATTGTGATTTATATAAAGATGTTAATTTCCATCAACAAGAAAACCAGTAGCTTTAATAATCCAAATTATGTTGCAATTCTTTTAAAAAAACGGTTTTTCATTCAGCCAAACTTAGGCTGCGTCCACACTCCTGGCAGCAGCATTTGAAAGGATGATATATGACATTCAAAAAGAGGAAGGATATGTTTAATGGCAGATGGAAGCATTCTATTGATTATACAGACAAGATATGAAATACTACCATAGGTTACAGAATTTACTAAACAGTTATGGAGAGCAGTGGAATAATCACACAAGTATTTTCTCCTCTTAGGAAAGTATTGCAAAAGTTCACTGGCTCCCTTCCCCACTAGCCAAGAAACCCTCTCTGTTTATTCCAAACTGCCTGTTTGCTGTCTTATTAGATAGATTGGATATTAGAAGGCTACAAGCAGTGTCAATACATGGGTTAGACTGCATCCTGTATGACAATTAAGGCTAATAGGACTTCTGGTTCAGCACGTCTAACATGCAACTAGCTGGGAATGATGGAAAATGTAGTTTGCGTATCTGGAACACAATCTATAGCCTAGATTTTTCTGTACATTTTCTTTATAATTTCCTTTGGAAATTAAAATTTGGTTTGTATATCATCTGCTCTTTTAACAAATAGTATTAAAGGCTTAATTCTTTTTGCAATCATTCTGTTAAAACTGTTCATAACTATCTGATTTTTCTCTTGCAATGAATCCCACAAAACAGCTATAAATGGCATATGTTAATTTTGCCATTCTATTGTTTTGATAAATCATCAGATCACTTGGAATTCTTGCATTGTAAGAACAGCTAAATAAGGTCTCCAGGCTATATTGGTTCACATTATTTGTAATCTTGTGTCCTATTATTTGCCAAATGTTGCAGGCTCAGTAACATAAAATGCCAGCTGAAGATTCTGGTGAATTTTATTTCACGTTTTGCTTGTGATTGTTTTAGCCTTTTTATCATGCCTATCAGTATAGTATCATTTTATCAAGCATAAAGATTGAAATGTGGATAGCATAGTATAAAGGTGGCAGCTGGTAATACAACAGCATCAGATGCATATAATTTCTTTCAAAATTAGATTTATTGAAGTCCTGTCTGGTGGAAATCATTGTAGCATGGAACACTCAGCATATGGATTTGATCATTGACTTATGGCTGACTACATCTTTCATTAGGGGAAATATTGGCTACGAATGTTTTGACCTCATAATCTTTGTATTTTAAATAATAATCAGAACAAAGCCAAAGTGAGGAGGGGGCAAAACATTTTATCTGAAGTGTTCTGCTAAGGATGTAAACTCCACTGTCAGAACCTGAAAGGAAAGCCCATACTGTAAAAGTAAAAGCCAGGAGAAAAGGGAAAAAAGCTACTTCTTTGCCTGGCTGCCAAATACAGAGAGGATAAAGTAGCACCATGTTCAGCAGTGTCTAAATAAAGGGTGTACTTCGGTGGTGGGTTGCTACTGGTTCACCCCGGATCGGGCGACATGGTAACGGCAGCAGGAGGGTCTGCCCACCCACCGGGCGCTTCTGAGCAAATCGGTAGCAATGGGATTTGAAATCCACTACTGGTGTACTTGACTCTGTGTTCACTGGGACAAGAGATTAAAGAAGCTAAAACTGGCATAAGAAGAAAATTTATCTGAAGATAGAAAGAAGTGAGTGAATTAAACAAACCAGACATTTATCCAACTACTTCTGGCACACTAGTTTTATATTAAATGACATCATGCATATCCAAATATGCATATAAATGTTTAGTTATCTATGGTCATAGGTCCAGAAACCTTTGGTAATACATCTAAAAGGTTGACTAGATTAGAAACAGTCTGTTTTTTTCTGTTTCAGAACGACTGGAAAGTTATCTAATGATATATTTAAATGATATGATAGTTATGAGTATCATAGAATAGGGACTGCTTACCTGCTGTTCAATTCTGTTCAGGATGGCATCCTGGAGTAATATCTGAGGGTCAACATCCAGTTTGACTAATTATGTGGGAAATATTAAACACAACTATTGAATTAAAAACTTTAATTCAGGAAATTTACACAAATAAAAAGGATATGTTCTGTTTTCACTGGCTGTTGGTTGAAGCTTCCAAAGATCACATAAGAATTGGCTTTCATAATAAAAGACATACTGACACCTGCCCTGCCTTAACCCCAAAGTAGAGATTTTTGGTTGGGGAGACCAGTAGTATGTGAAACCAAAGTTCTTAAATAACAAGGTCCAGCACACCGAAGGATTTGATTGATTCAGTTGGTTGATTTGTGCTTAATCCCGACAAACATCTAAAGGTTTCTCATCAGCTAAAAAAAGGACTAAGGTCAACATTTCTGACCACATTAAAGTGACCATGACTGAATACAACCGTTTTTATAGCTTCAGGAGGAAGTGAGATCATATCATTGTAGTCTATTCAGCCACATCAAACTGTGTAAAAGATTGTTTTATGACCACAGCTGAGAAGTTAATAAAATGTACTTTCTATCATACAGAGTTTTCTCCTGGTTTGTGTGTGTGTGTGTGTGTGTGTGTGTGTGTGTGTGCCTATTCACTTGCTACCAATGATGAAATCCTAATGAAAGTTCCTCCTTTTTGACAGCATTAGCTTACCTTCTGAGTTTTAACATTGCCATCAGTTATAGAAAAATTATTTCTGTGATTGTTGTTATATCTTTTTTAAAAAAAAAATTGGCTCCAGGCAGCATCACAGAAGCAAAGAAACAAAATACCCATAAAAAGAATTAATCACAAATGACTAATTACTTCCTTACCACCATCCTCCTTCCCCAAACCATGAAATATTATCCCCATGAAAAAAAGAAAGCGTATCTTCACTCATGATGTCTTCATGGATTTTATGCACCTAATCAAACTAGAAACACTTCCTACTTTTCTCTAATCATTATAAAAACAAGTTAGTAATTCTTGCAGATTTTAGATAGCAGAAAAGTAGCTTTGCTTTTATACTTCTCAGGATGTCATTTAAAATTAAAGCCCTTTCCAGGTTCAGATAGAGTTTTGTGGTATACTACAGTCCAGTGGTGGGTTGCCCCCAGTTCAGAGCAGTTCTATAGAACCGGTAGTAAAACTGGTGGGAGGCTCCGCCCACTGACCCCGACGTCATCAGCTTCTGTGCGGCCCCACTGCAAACAGGTAGTAAAGATAAGTAGAATCCACCCCTGTTGTAATCTTAATATATGGTTTTTCAATTTCTGAAAATAAAGAGCATTATTTCAACAAAAAAAATTAAAAAATGAAACCAATTTTTTACTCAAATTCTCAGAGATTGGTGAGTCTGTATAGCATTCTTGGTACCTTCCCCATCAAGTCTACACTCTGATGGTTACCAAAACAAAAAACAAAAGTCTTTTCCATAAGATGTTTTCCATTCTCCCTCACTTTCTGGTTCTCTCTTTTCTTATAACAGAGTGTTAAAATGTTAGAAGCTATTCAGTTTTATGATGTGTCTCCCACCCTGGTAGACCACAATTGGCATATCCACAGTTGTTAATTGCTTTGTTGTCTGGTGTAAACAACTTCCTCCTCCTTCTCTTCCTCTTTTTCTGGCCAGGCAGATTCTAAAATAAATTATAGGAACCACCTACTAGATACATTAGACTTCGAGTTCCATACACCCCAGCCAAGAGAGCTAATATGGAATAGAAGTAAATGGGCAGAGACATAATTGACTGCTCTGTATATCCACCTAAGCCATGAGTGCTTATTATAGCTAGTAAGTGCTATACAGCTGAGGATTATGGGAACTGAAATATAACATATCTAGAAGACACTAAGTAAGAAAGAAAGGATATATTATAACCAAAGAGGAAATGACTGGAATTCATAAAGTACTAAATCAATCTAATAGTCCATCGGGCAAATCTTCTGACTGGAAGCAACTTTTCATAGGACCCATCAGCATAAGTTTTGTATTTTGCTTTGGTTTATTTTTATTAATGTATCTAACCTAAATGTAGATCAGTGTTTCCAAATGGGTAAATTACCCAAAACTGAGTAAAAATGGTTTATCTTTGGGTAATGACACAAACACATTACCCACCCAGGGATATTTAAATTGATTTAGATTGCCACATGTATTAAAATATATTTGACAGTCTCCCAAAGTATTCTTATTAAGATGGAAATTAATAAAATTACCAATGATAATTTATTGAAATGACATAAAGACAATTTAACGATATTGTATTTATAATACAGGTAGTCCTCCAGTTATAACCATTCATTCAGCTATCTTTTGATGTTACAACAATGCTGAAGGAAGGGACTTAACAACCAATCCTCAAGGTTTGATAAGACTTTCTGATAAGTGATTTTGGATAATATAGGAAAAGGTTTGGGAAGCACTGATATAGATGAACCTCTCACTACACAGGAAGATATCAGTTGAAGTAATTATAACATAAAGATATCGTAAGAATAAACCTAGGACAAGCAAAACTCTTGAGAACAATTAAGCAGGAGATGTTAAAACCTTGATGGAACAAACGAATCTTCACTGACATTTGAAGTACGGTAATACAGGGGTCCCCAGTCTCCGGGCTGCAGACCAGCACCACTAGGCTGCAGCCTGCCAGGAACCAGGTCGCAGAAGCAAGCGAAGCTCCATCCGTACACACATGGGATCCAGGCAGTGCACAAAAACATGACCCCTGGCCCCAGTCCACAGAAAAACCACCCTCCATGGAACCAATGCTTGGTGCTCAAAAGTTTGCGGGCCGCTGCAGTAAGGAATGTAACACTCTTAAGAGAATGAATACTGGGTATGGCCGCAGAAAATGCATTGTCTCAAATATCCTCAGTTAACTTGTTATTAAGTTGGACATATAACAGGGGATCTGTGGGAAAGACTGCTTTGAGATTTGAATGGTACTCACAAAGTTACTTGAAAATTAGAGTTCCATATCCCAAAAGATATTTTTTAGCTTAATTTTGGGATGCTTTTCAAGGACAGCTCCATACAGTAGTAGAATTACAGAAATCTAGACAATTAAAGCATGGATCATTGTACCCAGACCTTCTTCTTCCCATGCAACATTGCAGTAATGAACTCTCTCAGCTGTTGGCTTTTTAAAAGCTAGTTGAACTATTAGCCATTATACACCAGACACCTTGTGTCAGTAAAGCAATCAATGTATTTAATTAAGACTGCAGATATTTCACCCAAAGCACTCTTGTTGTTCTTAATCTATTAAACTCAATAGGGCTTACTTCTGAGTAGAACTGTAGAAGACTGCAGTATAATTAAATGAGTGTTTTGCTGCCCTGCTATCCAAACCCTAAAGGGAGGCAAAATGTCAAGATATGTGTTGAGTTGTTAAAGCCAAAATCATAACAACTTATGGCTTACAGAGTACAAGAAGGAAGTACCAAGATGGAAAGATTTATTGCAAAAACTTTAGTGAGCTTGCCAAAGAGCTATAGCCTAGGAAACAAGCACCAGAATGTCAATATGGTGGCATTTTAACAGCTTTTATTAATATCTGAAAACAAACAGCAGGTGTGGAATGGGCCAGGAACAGCAATTGCATCAACACAATCATATAGCTTGTCATCTGCATATCTATAACCCACTGACCTTTGGGGTTTCTTTCTGTATCCAGAAGCTATGTTCTCATTTATTTGTTCTATTCTGCATTCAAAACATGGTCTTGGAAAGAAAACAGAATCCAAAACCATGAAAACTTGGGGGGGAAGAGTCCTGGTGGATTTCAGAACAAAGCCTTGTTATATATTGCTTCCAGCACAGACCTTTTCTATAAAAAGCAAATGCAAAAGGCGATTGTCTGGGGGAATGAAAATACATTTGAATCAATAGGATAAAGTTAACAGAATAAAAAATAAAATAAAATAGAATGAACCAAATGGGATAAAAATTCCTGTGGATATATTAAAGCTCAGTACCAGATTTAAAAGCAGCTGTGGAACTATATGATGGGCCAAAACCTATTCTGGTGTAACTCTATATAATTTTCATCATTGATGCTTTATACTTGCTTTGGCTTTTTTTTTTTTTTTTTTTTTTTTGACACACTGCAAGCTTTCAAGCCTCCAAATAACATTGCTGGAGCTTGATGTGAGGTGAAGACTCTCCCCTCCCCCCGCCCCATACTTCCACACTACTGTAGAGAGAATTGCATAGCAAGAGAGTTCATGACATTACATGAGTTACTGACCAATGAAAGAGAAAATGACTAAGGGCACAGATTCAGAAGAACATTATTGGACAATGCTAAAAGAGGCACACCAAGGAAGGAAAGGGAAAGTAAAAAACAACAATTCCAAAAGACAAGCCGGGATCAAGTATGGAACCAAAGCAGACATGATAGAGGAACCAACTTCTCTCTTAGTGTGCTTCAGAAGAAATCTATAGTTTAAGCTAGCCAGTACCGTCCATAGTAAGAGCAAAACTCAGATTTTCTTGAAATAGTAATATTTCAACAGGGATAATTGTCTGATTGTGGTGACTGCTTAGATTATCCATTCCAACTACCTTGCAAGGCCACCATTTTGATTCCCTCCAAAGTTCATCAATCAAATCACAGCTTTGTCTAAACAACAAGGTGACAATAAAGATAGTGGTGGCAGTATGGTAATTGGTTGTGCTAACTACAGATGATAAAAACTATACTCTAGCAAATCTGGAGGGCACCAAAGTGGAATTACAGTAATTTAGTAAAAATTAGGCCTAGCATGTTCACTGCTTTTTAATAAGAAGATGGGATACTTTGCTTGATAATATTTTTATAAAACACATAACGACAAGTATCACTTACTATTATTTCATCAATCCCATTTCTTGCTGCCCTGAGGGTATTCCCATTCTTATACTGACCTCTGAACATTACTGCTCTGTTTAGGATATCTGTTTAAAGGAATAGCTCTCAGACATAGCTAAAATACTTTGCCTGGATCCTACTTCAACATATTATTGTCCCACAACTTCAATAAATATATTTTTATACACTAATTTAAGTGGCTAATCACAGTCTAAACATATTATATCTCTTTCTTTTTGCTATATATCTTTCTAGCATGAATATTGGTTAATCAATGTGATTAAATATGCACAACCACTTTATCTGATGAAATAACTTATTTACTAATTATAAACATTTAAATATTAAAATTGAAATATCTAAGATCAGCTTCAGTTGGATGTTTTCAACAACAAGTGTTCGGTGCTTGTTGTAAGCAATTCGTGTGTATTTATTGAGTCAGACAATTTTTTCCGTGATAATAAATGGTTGGTCTGAGAAAATATTTTCATTCCAAGACAATTTTTTAAAATTTATTTAAAACATTTAGATAACTACCCATCTTATAACAAACCCTGGGCAACCCCCAATCAAAAATTAAAACAACTAAAAACAATATTAAAACTATAAAACTAAACACATTAAAAACAAAAACCTGGTGCTGAGCCAAGCTTCTAATATACAGTCGCTTTATCTTATATCAGCGCTCGGAGAAAAAGTCAGGTCTTCCAGGCTTTACTGAAGGCTAATAGACCTGCTGAATTTCAGGGGGAAGAGTATTCCATGGGGCAGGGGTTGCTATGGAAAAGACTAATTTCTTACATCTCTTAAGGTGATAATGTTTAAGAGAAGAGAATAGGAGTGTTCCCACACTGTCTAACCTGGTAGGATTGATAGATGTCCTTAGGGAAAGGTGGTCATACAGATAACCTAGTCTTCTGCCATATAAAGCTTTAAAGGTGATGACCAGAACCTTGAATTCCACCAAGAAGGAAGCTGGAAGCCAGTACAGCTCACACAACAGAGATGTTACATGAGAAAACCTAGGGGGGGCCCCCATCACTGTACACAATGCCGTGTTCTGGACCAGTTGAAGTTTCTGGGTAGTCTTCAAAAGCAGTCCCACATAGACTGCATTGTAGTAATCCAAACAGGAGATAACCAAGGTTTTCCAGTCCAGAAAAGGATGCAGTTGACACACTAGACAAATCCATGCAAAGCCCCCATTCCCCACATCCATGGCTGCCACCTGTTCATTGAGCACGAGCCCAATGAGGAGGTGCTCCCAGGAGAACCTCCAAATTGCAAACTAGCTCAGTCCAGGGAAATGCCCTCTCATCCAGAGTCAAAAATGAAATCTCCTCTGGGCCTGGGGGACCAAAAACCTAGAGCCATTCCATCTTGTCTGGGTTGAGTCAATATTCCTCCCCGTTCAGACCCTTACAGCTTCCAGGCACTCGACCAGCACCGCACAGCAACACCTGTTCAGCAAGAGTGGAGTTATATAATAATTAAGAATCATCAGCATACTGATGATACCAGGCCCCATACCCATGGATGGTCACCAGTACTGAAATACTGTAGCTTTTTCCAATTCAGTCATTGTGAGTGATAAACAACACAGTTAATTGATCATCTACAGTACTTTTTGTTGGTGGTGTTTATAGCTTTAGCATTCTGTTGTTCTCCTTCAGATCTGTTAAAATCTACAAAAATAGCTGGAGTGAGACAAGATCCATTTCTATTATCTTATTCCATGAAAACTCCATTGCTACTCTTTTCCTCATCACTTCACAGGGACACTGCTGTGATAATATGGATTTACAGAAAATTCTCTGGAACTTGTGCCTCATTGGGTTTGGGAGGAGCTGAGATCCTGTAATCAGATTTTCAGTTCAGCTTGTCATGTAAGAAGGAGTATTCAGTGCTATGAGAGAGAGAGAGAGAGAGAGAGTTTTTAAAAAATGGATGTAATGTTAGGCAGTGGCATGTAAAAGCTTTAGCTAAATATATTTACCATACTTATCTCTGAGAATCCTGGGTTGTATATAATGGTACAATGAGTGCTAACAGTATTCTAGACACTCAGTATTATCTGAGATTTGTTGGAAAATGACCATGTCTCATAATATACCCAAGTCCTTTCTTTTTTTTGCTAGGGATTCTGAGACCTTCATTTTCAACCCCAGAAATAGGCATAGCAAGTTTTTAGAAAAAGAGAATATCATGCATGAGTAGAATTTACCCAATATTTTGTCTGGGCTAATATTTCTCAAACTATTAGGGAAGCCTCCTTAGGAAGATGCAAACAGTTGTTAGGAGAGATGCCAAATCTTTGCTGATTATTTCTTTTCCCAGGTTTCATGTTTGCCTTGACTTGGCCAGGAGGCAAAATGTTGGCTGGTGCTTTTCCCCAGTAACTCAATCAATGTAACACCAGTTCTTTTGTTTTGTAAGAGCTAGAAATGGAGAGACATTTTGCCTTTGGTCAAACCAAAACATATGCTTAGGCATTCAGTGCTTCCACTCTGGCAGACAGCACACTGCTACTGCTCAAGACATTCTCATGCATTTTTCTAAATTATATCCCTGCCTTTCATGTGCTTCAGGTATGGGGCTCAGAATTATGTCAATTAGTCCGTTCCTGCTTTTTGAATATTCTATAATTTTCATCTTTATAAAAGTGCATGCAAAAATGCGTTGTGTACTTATTTTTATTTTTTGCAAAAAAAAATCTACCAATACCAAAATAACAAGCCTCCCTAGAGTTTAGATAACATTGCATCAACATCTTTGCATTCAATCAGTTCAGAATAGTTTTGTATCCTACATTTAAGATTCTGTCGATGCAGAATGTTATCCTCTACTTAGGGAATGCAAAAGATGAACAATGTTACTAAAAGAAAGAATCTTTAACTATTTCTTTTAAAAATGTTCAGCAGAAGACTAAAAGAGCTGTACAAATAATTTTGAGTCCTGAAATGATTCAAGAGAATGCGCTCAATGTTTATCTCATATTGTTTCATTATTTTGTGTGTGTGTGAAATGCTTTTTAAAAAGTCAGAAGATATAACCAGATTGGTCATCGTGTTATTTTTTTCTCCTTTGTGACCATCTCATGAACTGACGACTTTGGTCTGATTGAGTCCTACAGTTTCCTGAAGAGGTTATTAACAGTTAAGATAAACAGATATGGAACTGATGGAACCAGGCTCAAATACATCTTTGGGCTTGATAAAAGAAACTCCAACTACTTCTGCATTTATTTTTTATTTCTAGTTCAATCAAACAGTCCTCAAAATATGCAGGAGATAGAAATCAGGAGACAGTGAACATTACCCCAAATACCACCAAGTGCCTGTCTCTACAGTTAGAGGTGAATTATTATTGTGAAAATATTTCTTCTTTAATGCCCACTACATAAGCTGGAGCATGCATCTCCGTGGGGTTATGCTCTTTCTCATTTATCTGCTGTCCCAGTGTCGAGATCAAATATCCTCATTGCTTTCCACCCCCACCCTCCTCTCATTTTTTCAGAGACAGTCCGTCTCCACTTACGCCTTCTCTCTTTCTTTTCTCTCCTATCAGCAGGGCACTACATAGCTGATAAACTGATAAATGAGAACAGGAATGGTTTGATAGCCATGTTGAATTTGGAAGCAATCTTGTGGTGGTGAAAATTAGGGGACATGCTTCTCGAATGTCACTCAGTGTAACAGCATGACCTTTACTTGAGTACCAGCACTCTCTGCTACCTTGACTTCTTTTAGGAATGCTGCCACTGTTCATATTTCTTTTGAGGCCAATTTAGTGTAGTGGTTACGGTACTGGCCTAGAAATCAGAAGATGATGAGTTCTAGGCCTCCCTTGGCCCTAAAAGCTGGCATTCCCTCTTACGGGGTTGTTCTTGTGGGGAAATATGAGCAGGAGTATTTTAAGTATGTTTACTGAGGTAAATTATATTTATAAAAAGATGCAATAAAGTAAGAATACGAAAAGTAACAAATTAAGAATCATCATTGTAAGAAGGATTACCAGTTTTGTATTCATATAATTTTTAAAAATCTGTATATTGAATAATATTTAAGGCATTGAGATTTGACCATTGATACACACTGGACAAAATATTATTCTAATCAGTGAGGCGTTTTTAATTACAAGGTAGTAATTAAGAAAGGCATTTGGAGATATGTAGAAATTGAAAATCATTCAATCAGAGTGAAGCAGACTTTTTTTAAAAAAGTCAGAAAGATAGAATCAATTACAAAACTTTACGTTTTATAACCATAGCACGATTCAAAATTTCCATTTTTTTCAAAGATTTATGTAATGCCTACATCAATGCACAAAACTGAGCAATTGTGCCAGTGCTTGGAAAGTTTCCTATCTTCAACAAAACTCCTTTCATCCCACCTTCCCATTTTGGTCTTAGTTCTGGATTTGGGTGTATGTGGATGAGAGAAAGAGGACAAACGTATTAGGTAGTGTCACTGGGAAGAGTGAGAACACACCTGAAGTCAAAAGATCTCAGTAACATTGTTCTAATTCCTAGGAATACTGTGGGAGTGAACTAAGCTATTACAGTTTAAAGGCCGTGTCACTTGAAAATCCTTATTCTGTTGTCAATGCATTTAACAGATTTTATCCATTCATAATAATATCATTTACGCACATAAAAGTAGAACATATTAAAGTTTCTGCTGAGAATTTTTCCATGCTAAATTACAGAAAGTGGAGCTCCAAATTTCCTGATGCTAATCATACTCTGGAATCGGGAACGTCAAGAGGACAATCTTCAGGACTAAAACAAGATTGGTTAGGCTGTTTTTCAAGCTAAGGATTAAACTACAGAGTCAGCCAAACATTTCCACAGTCCTTATTCCAGGCCGTTAAATTGGGAGATAGGGAGAAGGGAGAAATGAATACGAAATTCTTTTCAGATTTGAGGATGTTAGGCCCTTTTCTACTTGATTAACTCTGCTCCGGTCAGCTCAGAATTGCATGGTTTACAACTGGTGCTGAGGAGCTGGATCAGACACACATCTTAACTTCTTACAATGCTTTTGAGTGTCAGAGTACTGAGAAATTTGAAGGACAACAGTTTCCAGCAGCTGAATCCTGCTTAGAACATAGTGCTAGATGTGCATTGTGATAGTACCTATTGGGACCTTGGCAGTGCCTGAAAATACTATACGCTGACATTGGAGCTGCCTGACAATGAGAAATACAGCATGCCTCAGAAGAAATAAAACAGCTATGGGTGACTTCAGTTAACAATAAATAAGAGAACACAATAAAAAAAACAACCAGCTAATAAAGCCTGCAGGAAAATTCTGTTCAAGGGAAATACTGGAGAACTGGAGAAAGAAGAAACAAGAGTTTTAGGGCATTGCAAGTGGATCAGGTCAGAAATATGGGACACTTTAGACAGCACTATTTTAATACTTTGCAGGGGAAGAATTCAAAGAAATGTTTAATTCCTTTTAAACTGATGACAATCCAGAAAAGAAAAAGTAAACTTTTGTCTGTTAGATTTAAAGCATACTATGTAAAGAAATGCATGCATGTGCATGTATATGAAGATATGTACAGTATACCAAAGAGATGCATTCTTAAGTTCAAAATGAAGGAGAACAAAAGTGACTAATTAAAAACCATTTGCAAACACTTGGACACTTAAGGAAAGTAAATTTCAAATTACTTCTTAAAAATTGCATAACCTGTGGCATAATTTTTGATGCATGTGAACTGAATGAAATGGGTTTTCCTAGTCAACAGATAAACTTCCTATGAACCTCAATTTCTAGATCAGGCAACTGATGCCCTGAGTCTTGAATAACCATCTGAGGAAGACATTATTCAGTTTGAAATATGACTATTTTTAGCCCAATTGGACTCTATTATATGATTATATTATTATTCTCCAAGAGTTTCAACCATATATTACAGCCTGCCAAGTTTATAAATTGTCCCACCCTGTGCTAATGTTTGTAAATCCAAGCTATCAAGCCTTTGAAGAACAGTCATAAATAGGCTGTATTTTGTTATGTAAGAGTCTGCAAGATTAGATTGACAATAACCTTTAGGATTGTTTGAATTATTGTTCCTCACTGTCATTCAAGCATCTAAAATATTTTCAAAACTGTGCGGAAGAGAAAGAAACAGAAGTTGAGCACCCATTGATGCTCAGGGTGTCTGCTGAAATTTTTGAATGGATATAATCCAGCTTCAAAAACTTATTCTAGTGCAGACAGGCAGACAAAGACTTGCAAAGTGGAGAACCTTGCTTTGCTCTGCCAGATTGAGAGAAAGTCTGGCTCCAACAACTCTGTGCAGATGCTTTAGCTTTTAAAGGCCAAGACAACCTGCTAGAGCTATTTTGTGCAACATCAAATTTTTACTTCTCCATTGGCAGCTCCCTTCTCATAAAGCAGTTAATTTCCCTTCCCCTTATGCCTGCCAGTTTAAAATGATAGGGTGTTAATGGTTCAGGCCAAAGCACATTTTTTAATTTTCCAAATTGTGGCTGCTTTTCTCCTCTCCCAGCTATTATTCCTGACCAAAGCCCAGCATGAGGTTGTTTGTTTTGATGTATTTTTAATCCCATCCTCCTCGTTTCCCCAGTTTCACATGGCAGCCAACCACATTACCCTATATAAAAGCTTTTCCTCTGGATTGCTGGCAGCCAGACTTCCAAGCCCAGCTTGCAGTTTTCCCCCAGAGTAGCTGGATTGATTGGCTACAGGCAGAATGGGCACGGTTCTCCACTGCTTGGACCGAAATGGAACCATCTGTTACACCTCTAGTTAAAAGTACATAAAGTTGAGCATTTGTGTGTAGACAATACCACCCCTGATACACTCCCCACCGCACATCTCACTCGCACTTTGGCAGAATCTCACACCATGATGAGGCCCAGTGCAGGAAAACCGGCACTTCAGCTGTGCTGGAATGAGGCAAAGCAGCGACTGCAATGCATAAATCAACCATTGCTTGCTTCATTGCAGTCCTTGTCTTTGACAGGCCTACTAAACAGGGGTGGGCCCAGGCTGGGGATCACATGCATAAAGCCCAGCATTTGATAGTGTTCTGCATCTTGGGGTTTATCCAGTTACAATTATATTCCCAATCTTTCTTTCAGTCACAGACAGAGCCACACAAATTCATGATTTTTGTCTTTTATTTCAGATTACTCGTATTGGCTCCAAGAAATACAGTTCTTTTTGAAAGCCACCATTCAGATTTTATTTGCTTGGTGTCGTTGGTATGATCTCTCCAAAGTTCTGCATTTTTCAGTTCTATTGTTTTCAGCAGAAAGGTGGACAAAGTGCTTCACAATTTTCCACATAAATCAGTGACACTTCTGTGGTAGCATCATGCCCATTGATTTTATTTCAAAGCCACTTTTTTGATAACTTAGATGAAAAGCCTTTATGGAGGTCCTACCTACCTGCCCATGGTAGACTGGACTCCAAGTGGCCATCTCTGCCTTTAACTGATTCTTATTTCACTATGTTTTCTGATGCCAAGGCCACTGTTGCCTATACACTATTGCCATTTCAAGCCAACTATCAAAATTCCAAAATTCCAATTCTATATTAAGAAAAAGTTAATAGCAGCCAGTATAAATGATATTAATAAATTACCTTACTTGGATTACAAAATCTCTCTGAGTGTCATTAAGAAAATGTATATTGGTTTATTTTGTATGGTTTATTCTGCTTCTGCCACACATTTGGCAGAACATTATGCAAGGCATTGGAGTTCTGTTTGAGACACTGGAAATGTCAGCAAGGTCCACCTCGAATTTTGGAAAGATTATTTACCGGTAGGTTTTCTTGTGTTTATCTTCCACATACACAGGTTGAAGGTACTTTTGAATAGAAATAGTTTAACAGGAGAGATGCACAGTAGAACCATTCCAAAACTGTGGAACTTTATCTAATTGTAACCCCTTCTCTTTTAAGATGAGCTCTTCTGCACTACCAGAAGAGCTCTGGTAGCGCAGCAGACTAAAGCACTATTATTAACATCAGCTGCCTGCAATTACTGCAAGTTCAAATCTCACCAGGCTCAAGGTTGACTCAGCCTTCCATCTTTTCTAAGGTAGGTAAAATGAGGACCCAGATTGTGGGGGCAATAAGCTGACTTTGTGTAAAATATACAAAAGTATGAAGGCTATTGCTTAACGCATTGTAAGCCGCCCTGAGTCTTCGGAGAAGGGCAGCATATAGATCAATTTTTTTAAAAAACCATTTTTTTAAAAAAAAAGTGTGTTTACATAAAAATTGTCGTTTTCTTTAATTCTTTTTAAAATTTTCTTTCTGAAAATTTTGACAACAGAGAATTTTGCGATGATACTATTATTTTTTGGCTATGCTGGCTAAGAATTTAAATGCTGACCAGATAGACACAATTGATGAGAAAGAACAATGATTAATATGCTTTGTTTTCAGTTTGAGTACACTAGCCATAATGTGCCAAAACATACTACCATTTTTGCATTTACTGCTGGGAAACAATGGTGCATGTGGATGAATATAATGAAGTCTGGTAGTTCAGTTTTTTGGGGTTTTTTTAGTGTCAGCCTCCGTTAACCAAAGTTATGATGGATAGTACAGGTATTCATGGTCCTATTTGTTGACAGTCATAATACTTGTAAGAAGTTTAGTATCCTATTAAATGTCACTTTTAAGATTAGCACTCACCCAACAGAATGTATGGAAAGAGGGTGTAAGAAAAGAAGATGTGGAAGCTGCTTGTAACAAAGTGAACAGAATTGCATTAACAAGAGTATGTGGAGTTACTAATCCTTTTCAATAAAGGATTGATTATCAATAGATCAATAAAGTATAAGAGATTATGGATAAGAAAAGAAATGCATTCAGTATAAAAGAATGATTGTTGCAATAAATAAAGACAATAAAAAATATATTGTATAATGTTTGAAGAGAAAAAAAGTAACTGAAAAGTGTGGTAGTAACACAAGAGTAAGAAATAGTTCAGACTACAAGAAACAGAGTGACTTTGAGAAAAATAAAAATATTCTGTGGATGAAACTGAATAAACAAGCAGCTTCCAACAAAGTGGAAGGATTTAAGAATAAAATTGATGACATTATTTGGGATGTAACTCAAGAGAAGGCACACCGAAAGTAATATTTTAGGTACATGGTAAGAGAACTAGTCTGGTGTAAGGCACCAGGCTAGACCATGCGATCTAGTCCTGCCTTAGACATAAAGCCATCTTGATGACCTTGGTCCATTCCCTCTCTCTAAGCCAAGAAACCTTCAGGGACTGGTCCAGGCAGTTGCTAGGAATCAACAATGGAGGTATGCATACATATACACACCCATGTGAATGATAGTGATATGTCAAAAAGAGTCATGGAAACAAATACTATTTATGTTACTGTGCAAGAATAATTGATGAAAAGGAAACCATAAATGCTATGAGAATGTTGACAAATTATAAGATGAAGATATAGATATACTTGAAAGCCAGCTTGATGTAGTGGTTAAAGCATCACAAGGAGACCTTGAAATGTAGTCCTGCCTTAAGGGCAAAACTAGTTCAGTGACCTTGGGTCACTCAACTCTCTCTCTCAGCTCTAGGAACAAGGCAATGGCAAATCACACCTGAAGATTGTTGATAAGAAAACTGGAGGGATTTGTCTCAATAGTTACCAGAGTTTGTTACTGGAGAAATGTGGATGGGGCATATAGTTCTGAAAGAGAGTTTGTTAAAGAAGACATTTGCATTTTAGAAGGAAAATGGAGTGAATGATAATAAATTCTATGTAAATGGCAAACATGGGTAAATTTGGATCATTTACTAAGGATGAGAGAATCAATGGAGACATTTTAAAATGTGCAAAGGCTTACATAAAAGTAATGAATGTGATCTATTGTAAAGAATGTTTGTCAAAAGAAGTAAAAATGGTGGTGTAGAAGAACAGGCTTCTACTTCATACAAGTGAGAGAAGCAAAGTATCAGGAGGCAATAAGACACATAATAATACCAATAAGTTGTTGTGTAGCTGACTCAGGGAAAAAGGTACCATGGTTCCCTAAATACCAAAATATTTATTTTTGCATAAATGGGAAGTAAAGAAGTAAACTTTATCTAAGTTAGTGATGCAATATATGCTTTGAATATCAAAAGTTTTATATTACTAGCAAAGCTGAAAGCAACAAGGCCTCAGCCCATCAACTAAAGCTTTGTAAAACTACTTTCAAACCATAGACAATATTAGTGAGAGTAGGGTCACTTTTAAGTCAGGTTGAGCTATGCCTTCATGGGCACATCCAGATAGTTTTCTTGGAACAATGCAAAAGTGTTCTGGCATTGTCTTCTTTGTGATAATTCTCCAAGTTCCCAATCCAACCTGGCAGTCCTGATACCACCTAACAGAATGCTATACAAATACTAATCGGGCTTGCCCTTACTTAGTTTCTAGGTTTAGGTCTACCAGGTACCTGCTGAAACAGTAGTAGCATAGTTGAGGACAGCATAGCCTCAACTGATGCAAACATCTTAGTCTACAAGAACAGAAATGATGTACCGTTAACCAAGCTTCCAGAAAGGCAGAATCAATTCCAGAACACAAATTTCCTAATTCCTCTGCTTATGCTCGTGTCTGTAATTGTGCCCTGAATTTTCACAAGCATTTTTATTTTTCAGTAGTCTAAAGTTCTCCTATACTGTAGCCATATTTCATTCTCTCCATTGTCTGTTATAGCAATAACTTTTTCTTGGCCTAAGAGTTGTAAAAGTTTCACAGCTTTAACACAAATAATCATTAAGACATTCCCTTAATGCTATCAGGATCCAGTTTCCCCTTTGAATATGAGCTTTTATCTTCTAGTTCAGTACAACATATACCTGCATGGCTAGGCCATGAACTCAACTAGTGTGTGAATCCAAGGCTAATTGCTTTCTTGTGGATGTTGACATGTATTTTTCATATGATTGCTCTGCTATTGTGTCCAAGTGACAGCAACATACACTGGCCCAGAAACTTACCATAGAATTTCAATCTCACCTTTTTGCTCCCCAGTGTTGTGATTTCTCTGAGCTGCTTCACTTCTATTTCCTGTGTGTTACTATGGGTCATGGGGCAGAAAGGCCAGGGGCTTGAATTCTAGGAAGAGACTATGGCACTTGCTTCTTTCTTTCTCTGTTGTGGCCTAGACAGCTCATCCCTTTCTTTTGAATAAACTCACAACTCACACTTTATAGAAACATTTCCATTTATACCCTGTACAATTTTTAAAGGGGATAGATTTTTACTACAGTTTCTATTGTTGTTGTTTGGCCATTTTGTGTTCTTATATCGTTCGCAATGCCAGTGGACTTTATCACTGATTGTGACTCTGTCTTTTACTGCTTACAGCTTCTCCATTTTTTCCCTACATGATTAGTGTTTTCAGTTCTAGTCTCTTGTGCTATTGCTTGACACAGGCATAATATATCCACATGGTTTGGTTTTGTTTGAGGAGATTTGTATGTCACATGTAAATAGAACAGAATGCACACTTATTCTTTGATGTAGGAACAATTTATTGCATTATTTTTGACCTGATTTCAAAGATAATCCCAGTTCAAACAATAGCTATGATACGAACTCACTGTAAAACATAGGACAAATTATCAGTTTATCCCAGTTCCATTGTAAAATGGGTATAATAAAAATGTTCAAGATTGTCCTAAAGAAGAAAGATATAATGCATACTAAAAAGTACCAAAGATTTAATATCTCTATTTAAAATTGCAGCTATGTTTCCACTCCTAGTCATTAAAAAGGAAAACTTCTTGATATGATAAAAATTATTTACATTTATTTATTTGTATCCCACCTTTATTATTTTTACAAATAATTCAAGGTGGCCTCCTCCTCCTCCTATTTTCCCCACAACAACAACCCTGTGAAGTGGGTGAGGCTAAGAGAAAGTGACTGGCCCAAAATCACCCAGCTGGCTTTCATGGCTAAGGTGCAATTTGAACTCATGGTCTCCCACTTTCTGGCCTGGTGCCTTAGCCACTAGACCAAATTGGCTCTGTTTGCAGAGTAAAAATTGAAATTAAAACAGGATGGATTTAAGACAGTCTTTGTCTGAAGCTAACACCACCAGTGAATTTGTGCACATCTTAAACTCTTTGTTGTGTACTGATCAATTTGAGGTGTGCTAGTTTGCAATAAGATTGTGTATGTTCTTGATACTGTGGTTGCTACCCAAAAATATTATCACTCCAAGTGGATTATCATCTGCTACAGTGTTCCTGTTTTGACTACCATGCTATTCGGGTAATAATTCCATTCCAGTGGCCAGTGTGATGGTATGAACCATGTTTGCATTCCCCCCCCTCTCTCTCTCTTTCTGTCTCTCTCACACACACACACAGCATCTACTGGGAAGATGGCTGGCAGAAAACAATTATTCACACTTTAATAATCATGTCCCATCAGGGCAGCGGTTCCAACATGAGTTTGTTGTGTAGATTCTCCGACTCAGAGCTGCTACATTACATACCGTATTTTTTGGAGTTTAAGATGCACCTTTTTCCCCCTTAAAAGGGGGTGAAAGTTTAGATACATCTTATACACCAAATGTAGCCCTGCCCACCCACTGGTCCCCACCCTTTGGCCTCTGCCTCGCAGCAGTTACCTCCTTGCAAGCAAACAGCAAGAAAAAATAGCTCCTTTCAGCTTCAGCACAGCCTAATTAGCACAAGTTGATTGAATCGGTCTCCCAACTCTCAGCTGATTTGCTCTCAGCTGTTTTGCGCAGGGCTCTGCTGCTTGCTGCAAAGAGGTAAATTGCTGGAGCAGATTTTTTTTCCTTGTGCTAATCAAGCCATGCTGAAAACGAAAATGAAAGTAAAGCAGGCTGTTTGCTGCAATGAGGCAAAATTGCTCAGAGGCGGAGGGAGATTTCTTTTTCTTCTTTTCCTCACCAAAAAAGGTAGGTGCATCTTATATTCCGGTGCATCTTATACTCCGAAAAATATGGTAGTTCCATTCAAGAGCTGAAAAGGATGGGTTAAAATTGAATGTGTAACTTTTTTCCCTCCAAGATATCAGAGCAGAGATTTTCTATACCCCTTCAGCTCTGACAAACATTATGGTCAAATATGACACATTGGACATTATAGTTAAACATGGTAAGTCTTCCATATCCAATCTCAGCACCACCCTGGCTCCAACAGTATAGGCTAATAACCACTACAAATTCAGTCTGAATATCCTTACCATTTTTATACAAAGATTCTCCAAGAAAAGTTCTACAGGAGTAGGTACATTACTGATTTTGCTATGACCCCCATTCCCCATACATATTTACATTTGAAAAAGAAGAATAATAGGAGAAAAAACTGGCTTATCATCAACCTGAAGAGTCAGGCCAAGAGCTTCTGGCAAAATTGACTTTCAATACCCCAAAACTGTATTTTTGGACTAAATTTCCTAATTACAAGGCACAGTAGCCCATCAAAAGCAGTGAGGATAATGGAATGAGAAGCAAAGAGCAGAGGACACCAGACTTCAGTGAAGAAACTTTAGTTTATTTGGTACTCTGAATCCAGCTTTTAAAATGATTATCTCTGGGTAGAGACTAGGACATTTTCTGTATAAAAATCCCTGTGACACTTGCTGAAACAATCTATCATGCAGGAGTAGCAACCTTCTTCCCAGGTCTCTTCTGGTTCTGAACCTAAGCCTTATAATTACTGAGCTACTGAAGTTTCTCAATGGAATTCAGCAGGAGAGTTTTAAGAGAGGGTCCCATTTCTCCTTCTAAGTTTAGAGTTATATTTGGCCAATTTAAGAACATTAAAAAGGCTTTCTATTGATGATACCCTAAGAAGCAAAAGTAGAGATTATTGCCTGTGATATGTTCATTTTCCTGCCAGGAAAAAAGACTCTGGGATATATTTGCAGCAAATACAAACTTGAAAACAATGCTGAAGGACTGAAACAGTAAATAGCCACATTTTTCACTTGATAAGAAATGATGAAAATTATTAATTCAAAGAAAGGAGGCTCTAGAACAGGAACAGACAACAGATCAGATAAGGAAGTCAGACAGAGGGACAAGCACAGTGGATGGGAATAACAGTCCAGAAGCAAGAGATGTAAAATATGTGTCAGAAAGAGATTTCAGGCATTCACAGGTAGAAGAGGTTCTGAGGATTCAGGGGAAGAAAAGAAGATACAGTAGAAGAATTGTGTGAAAGATGTGAATTCCTGAAGATGCAGAAGATGCAACTGTGCTCTTTAAGAGAATAAAGAGAAGACTTGCAGTAGTGAGTAATCCACTGCTACAGGAAACTGAACAGAGGTATGTCAAGTAAATTCATAAATTTGTGAATCTGAAAGAGCAGAGATCAAGGATAAGACAAAACAAGTCACAAGACTCATCAATAATCCTAATATACTGTGCATGGGGACAAATGGTCCTACAAAAAATAGCTAAAGCCATACCATATCTACCATAGTTTCTTTTTTCATAATGTGTGATGGTAACTAGGCAGAGACCAAGCTTTAGTATAAAAATACTTCACTAAATATAACGGTTAAAGTACAAAATACACTTGCTAAAGACTGAGATTTTTTATTTGTGCCACCTTTAACCTTACTCTTTAGTATATCTAAGGTTTTTTTCTTAACTTCAATTTTGTTTGATAGAAATAGGTTTCTGTTTTTAACCTTGAAGTGTTTTTTTTCCTACATCTTTCTCTGCCCAAGCACCAAGTTCTTCACTTTACTCCTCCCATTCTGTTCTCTAATTATTTACCTCCATTATCCCTTTTCTCATCCTTTTATTGCTTTCCAACTCAGCTCTTACACTTTTATTGCTTTTCCTATCTCTTTTTTCCTCTCCTCCTTTTATTTGAATGTGTGAAGGGTGAAACTGCAGAGGTTTTCCCCATAGATATCATAGATAAAGACTGCTCCCATGTGTCATTGCACATGATAGGTCAATGTGCATAATCTTGCAAATTGCTGTCCACATCATTCACAGATATGTTGTGTCTCTCTACTGTGTTTCCTTGCATGAGTTTTTAGATTTCTCAAAGTTGCATATTGCAGTCTACAAGCATCTCATGTGGCTTTTCACTTCGCCTGACAAGTTGGGTGATTCCAAAATCTAGATAAACTTTTAAAACAAGTTCTAAAAGAGCAATAGACCCTGCACTCCTCAGTTTTGCCTGCACAAGTCCCAAATCATTAATGGGAAAGCCAGGGAGTAGGGAGCATGGGTTGTAGAATTCTTTCAAACTCAGCAACTGCACAAACATCCTTATCAGTGGTTTTGCAAAACTATATAGAGTTTTCTAACAGCACTAAATGCATAAAGGTATGGATTTTGAAAGATCCAGACTCCCCACTTTCCACAGACATTGATTAGTTGATTGATCAGGTAACTGCTCTTGAAGGTCAATTTGATATACTAGATTAGGCTGCTGGATTAGAAATTAGGAGGCCACGAGTTTTAATCCTCCACTTGGGATGCAGTTGGGCTGGGTGTCATTGAGCCAATCTCTCTCGATGTAACCCACCTCATGAGATTGTTAGTGTAGGGAAAACAGGAAATGGAAGCATTGTGCATGGTATTTTGAGTTGTTCAGAGTAAAGGTGACAGATAAAACAAATAATCCATTTTTTTAAAAAAATATTTCAAACCAGATACTACCTGAAACTTATCAGAAAGGTGATATGAAATTTATGAGAAATAGCAGGTATGGTGACTGAGCCCAGCTTGAAGCAACTAGACTCTCCCAGTTCTCCAAATAGAATGACCCAGGAAGGCAGTGGCATAAGGGCCAGAGAAGAAGCTATGGCCTTTCACCATCTTGATTCTGGGCTGGACCCAGCCTCTCTAGTTCACAGGCACCAAGATGGGCAGTGAAATGTGGCAGATCATACACAGTTGGACTAACATTGGTTGCTGTAGACATAACCAGTATTTATTTATAATGTATCAATCAAATCAGCAATCCACCCAATTCATAGTGATTCTGAGCAATGTACAAGATAAAAACATTCCAGTACATTAGTAAGAAATAATGTGACATCTTGGAGAATAAGCTACAAAACATATTAATAAAATTCTCCTAGCAATACATGTTTCCTAATTTAGTGCGGGTGGGGGGAACGGGAGCAATGTCTTTAAATCTCATTTAAAAGACAGCTCACTTGAGACAACTCAAACTTCTAGGACGATACTCTCATAGAGGCCAGCCACTTCACCACAGATACACATAATCTAGGTCTCAGCAAGTGGCATTGTTTTAAAGATGAAACCTGAAGCACACACCCATTCTGTCAGATCTTATCAAATGGGAAGAAGCAGTAGGAAAAAGAACAGAACTAGATCTTTGAATTGCATCTGAAAGCTTAGATAGCAAAAAATGTTACATGGATGAACTAATCAGCACTTATAATTGCCTGCTCCACCACCTTCTGGACAAACTACAACTACCAAGTGATCTTTAAGGTCAGCCCTATGTATAGCATATTGCAATAGTTCCCCCACATGGTGACTGAAACAAGAATGAGAAGAGATTCCACAGCTCAGGAAAGGTACAATTCAGAACTAAAGTTAGAAAACCTTTATAATGGGAGAATCTGAAATACACAGCCACTAAGCATTGTCAGGATTGAGTTTAAGCCTGTTCCTCCCCATCCAGGCCCAAACAGACTGTCTCACGCATGGGCTAAAATGGAAAATGAAAGCAATGTCATGGGGTAGATGAGAATATACAGACAAGGAAAGGCCCATAGTCTACAAAATAATGAGCAGAGCACAATATATATGGCAAGTATGATTTAACAAGTAAAACAGAAACATAGCCAGGTGACTCCCATGACTGAAGTACACCAGTTACATACAAATGGTTTAAAAGGAACAGAAGCAATAGAAAGAGAGGAAGAATTAGTAGTCTATGTTAAAAATATCCATTCTTGCTTAGAAATCCAAATGAATGAACTTAACAATCCTACAGAGAGCATCTGGGTTACAATAAGTGGAGGAACAAATAAACACAATATTGGTGTTAGTGTCTACTATCGCCCACCCAACCAAGGAGAAGATGCAGATGATGCCTTCCAAAAACAAACTGTAGAGCTTTCAAAGAGGCATGAAATTGTAGTGATGGGAGACTTTAATTACCTTGACATCTGTTGGGAGACAAACTCTGCCAAGCATGGTTCTTCCAGGAATTCCTGACTTGTCTTGCTGGCAACTTTCTCTTTCAAAGAGTGCAAAAAGGCACAGGAGGATCAGTTACCCTTGACATGGTACTAATCAAAAGGGAATACTTACTTGGGGAAGTGGAAATAGTGGGAACATCTGGAGATAGTAATCATGTAATGTTGGAGTTCTTGATTTAAGGAAAGCTGAAACTGAGTGTTGTCAAATATATCTTGTACTTTATAAAGCAGACTTTAAAGTAAATCAAATAATTAAATAGGGTGTTATGTCAAGGGAAGCTAGTAAGAAAAGGAGCTCAAGATGAGTGGGAGTTCCTAAAGGAAAAGGAAATTAAAATTACATGTACTTCAGCTGCTCAACGAAGACAGCATAGAAAAGGCAGAGTTACACAATTCTGTACTCTCCAGAAGGTGGGGGGAAACTATGCATTCCATCTGGAAATTGTGAACAGTAGGAAAAAGGGGAAATAGGAAATTTGAGACTGAAAAACATGATCAAGGAATGCCTCTTTATTTTGAAGGACTATAAATCTCCAGAAACAGAAATAGCTGCATTCTAGACTAATGATGAAACTGCTTGGTTCTCAGACAGAATCATAATATTGTCCTAATATTTCCAAAATATATTTTGGGAATCCCAGGAGAATGAATGAAATGGCAGATGATTAAAGGAGTGCAAATGTCTTTATCTTCAAAAGGGGAGAAGGGCTGTGGTCAGGAGAGATATGACAACCTATAGAGCAATCTGACATATATACCCACAAAGACTCAAAAGCAGCTCATAAATCATTCCGTAAGTAGCTTGAAAATATAATGGCAATTGATTTTTTAAAAAGCATGGATTTCTCAAAATAGATTCAGACTAATATTATCTCACTTTTTGATCCAGCTTTCTTAAGAGATTCTGGGAATTCTATAGACATAATACGCTTTGACTTCAGCAAAGCATTGGATAAAGTATATTATGACATGCTGATTATCAAGCTACTTACATGTGGGCTGGTTGACATTATAATTTAGTGGATACATAGCTGAGTTGAAAAGTTTACCCACAGTGGTCATCAGCAAAATAGAGATAGGTGCCAAATGAGGATACTGTGAGGATCAGCCCTGGCTGAGTATTCTATTTTTTATTATTTTCATTAATTATTTGGATGGAGAGCTAGAGAAGATGTTTATCAAAATTGCAAATAACAAGACATATTCTAGAAGGTAGAAATAAAATGCAAACTAATCTTGATAAGTCAGAGAAATGAACTAAGAAAATAACATTAAACAGAGACAAATTTAAACTTCTTCACTCGGAAACAAAAGTCAAATGTATAGGTATAGGTCAGTGTATGTTTGGTTATGTAATGGAATTTGTGAGAAAAGATCTTGGATTGTTCATTCAGTCATTCATTGTGTTTCTTCTAATTCTTTTGTGATCCAATGGACATCATTTTGTCAGAATGATAGAAATTCTGCAACGATGCAACTTCACATTATATGTTCAAAATATTTAACATTTAGCTTCATTATTTGTGCTTCCAATGTGTAGTTTGATTTTGTTTCTTTTCTGTGCTTTCAGGTCAGTGTTGACTCCTGGCAATTCCCTGAACGAATCCCTGTAGTTTTCTTGGCAAAATTTCAAGAGAGGTTTGTTGTTGCCATCTTCCTAAAGCTAAGAGAGAAAGATTGGTTCAAGTCAGCCAGCTGACTTCATGCCCAAGGCAAGACTAGAATTCAGTCTCTTGGTTTCTCTCCTGATACCTTAACCACTATATTAAACTAGCTCTTCATCAATATTGAGCTGTGGTAGCTGTTATTGTAGTCCATGTTATTCTCAACAGTTTTCTCCAGCACCTCACTTTTAAAGTATTTTTTTCTTTATTCAGCCTTTCTTATGGTCACAGCCATATGTTACAGCTAGAATCATCATATCAGTAAATGCCTTATCAGTAAATGCCTTTGTTATCATTATGATGACTTTAATATGGATATGAGCCATCAAGTCAGTGTCAACTCTTAATGAGCACATACATTTTCTTCCAGATGATCTATCCCCAGAAGCAAGCAAGCATGAATAAAGGATGAACTTTTGGAAGACTTACAGAACTATCTTAAGGTCTTCCAACAGTTCATCCATTACTGCTGGTTGCTCTCTTTTCTTTTATTTTTCCCAGTGTTACAGATTTCTTAGGAGAAGTAGGACTTGCATAACACATCCAAACAATGACAATTTGAGCCTGGTCATTTCTACCTGAAGTGAGAATTCTGAATTGATTTGTTCTATGATCTATTTGTTTTCTTGGCTTTCTATGGAAGTCTTCTCCAACACCAAGTACAAAAGTATCAAGACTCTATTCTGCTTTTTTTTTGGATGTGAGTTTTCACTTCCATAGATGCTACAGAGAAAATGGTGACCTGAATTATTCTGATCTTGATAGGTATAGATACATCACAGCATCTGAATATATTTTCCAAAGTCATCATTGCTGCTTAACCAAGTTCTCGTTTGTGACAAATTTCTTGAAAGCTGGTCCCTTTACTATTGATAGTCAATCCTGTAAAGCAGAAGCTATTCTCCACTTCTTTGATTACTGTTTTGAGACTAGTTGCTGTACCTGTTGTTATTAGTTTGGTCTTCTTTATATTTAATCTCTACTTACTGTACTCCTTGATTTGAATGTTAAAGTTTGCAGATCATTTCGCTATCAGAGTGGTGTCATCAGTGTAGTACAGGTTATAGATATTTCTTCTTTCAGTTTTAAAGTGGCTTTTTGTACTTTTGTGTTTTGCCTAAATCTGTCACAGTTTTTTCAAAAATAGCAAGTGTTTATTTTATGACTACCATCTCTGTGATTTTTTTTTTTTAGTTTTATTGATATTTCAGATAAATTCAACAGCTTAATAACTAAGTTATGTAACATTTCCTTTTTTGGACAATGGAATATAAGCAACTGTTTTCCAATCCCTTGGCTGCTGCTGGGTTTTCCACCGCAAATAAGCAGAGTGATGTGATTGCAAAAAAGGCAAATGTAATTTTACCCTATATCAACAAAACTCTAATTCCAAATCATGGGAAGTAATTGTTTTTGTTTATTCTGCTTGTGTCCCCCACTGAGCACCATTTCTGTTTCAGAATGATTCAGAAAAACTGGAACAATTTCAGAGAATGGCAACAAGGATCATTCGAGGACAAGAAACCAAGTCCTATGAAGACAGACTGAAGCAGTTCCATTCAATCTAAGAAAAAAAAGGAAGAATATGATAAGACTCTTCAAATACCAGAACAGGTGTCACATAAAAGATCCCAACCTATTTTTTCTCATTCTGGAGTGCAAGACTTGGAATTCTCTAATGAATTTAAATTACAGGAAGGCATATTCTGATTGAACATTAAGAGACTAATCCTATCAGTAACAGTAATTTGAAAAGGGAACCAATTATGGAGAGAATTGGTAGCTCCTCTTTCAATGACTATGCTGGAGTAGAGGGAACATCTGCCTGTGATAATCTAAGCAGAGGGATGGACTCAGTGACCTAAATAACCCCTTCCAACTCAACAATATTCTACAACTGGCCTTTGCTATTTATACCCAATTTACTGCTCAATTGCTTTCAACTTGCTACTTTGTTTTTCCTCTTTATCTTGACTGGGCTATTGTTGACCCTGTCTTTTTCTGCCAATCGTATTGTGAATCAACTTGGATTGTTCAATCCCAGACTGAGATTGGACTGCCATTTGTCAGAAATGGTGTATGGTCTCCTCCTTGGGTGGGGGGGTTGGACTAGATCAGGGGTCACCAACCTTTCGGACCTCAGGGACCATTAAATTCATAATTTTAAATCCCACGGACCACTAATATGATCTGTCTAATGACTGGCTGGGTGGGCATGGCTAGGTGATCATGTGACTGGGTGGGCGTGGTCAACTCGATGTCACTCACATTGAGGAGCGCCTCGCTGGCCTCTATTTGCCCTCCCCTCCCATCCACTCCTCGCCTTCCCATCTGGGCTTCTTAAGGCCCCAACAGGAAGCAGTTGTTGGAGCTAAGCAGCCACCACAAGAAAGAGTTGGCAAAACAGCTCAGTTCAAATTGAATCTGACCGAGAAGGAGACTCAGTAGAAACACCTCACTGAGGACTACGAGCATAGGCTTTCCAAGCAGAGGGAAGACCTGCGGGAGTGCCTGGAGGCTCAGCGGGCTGAGATGGTCAGCCAGTTCCAGCCCATGATGCAGTCCCACTGGAACAAGGCCCTCTGGCTCTTCGCCACCAGCAGCACTTCCCTCCAGCCTTTGCCCAAAGCCCCAGACCAGGAAGCTGAAGCAGACCCCAAGTTTGAATTTCTGCCCCCCTCCAACCCACAGAAGACCCCGAAAGGGGAGACTCTTTGCAGCAACACAAACATTCATTGCACGTATCCAGCCCAAGGGCTGTAGTTTGAGGATCCCTGGATTTAGTGCAATACAAAAATGCAAATAATTTTTCTGCGCACCACCAAAATTTTCTCGCGGACCACCAGTGGTCCACGGAGCACCAGTTGGTGACCACTGGACTAGATGACCTACAAGGTGCCTTCCAATTCTGTTAATCTTTTAGACTGTTTCAGTGGTGGGTTGCCCCCGGTTCGGACCAGTTCGCAAGAACCAGTAGTAAAACCAGTGGGAGGCTCCGCCCACTGACCCGGACGTCATCAGAAGTGATCTGTGCATGTGCAGAAGCTTCTGCACATGTGCAGAAGAGTGCGTGCAGGCATGATGCAAACCAGTAGTAAAGGTAAGTAGAACCCACCCCTGGATTGTTTGTCTAAATATTAACTAAAAGGTTACAAACTGGTTGCTGGAATCAATAGCCAGAACATTCTTATAGTAAAAATAACATAGGAGCATGATCACTTATGTGACATAACAATGTAATTATTTTAAAGTGCTATGTCAACTATATCCCCTAACATAATTATCATCTATATTAATTAGCTATTAATTTATCTAATATTGTTTTGAATGTCTTCATTGTTTTATTCTTGGCGTATTGTTTTTCTATCTATGTGGTCACTAGGAGTTGACAACAATATAATGGCACATAATCTGTTTTATTGTTTGCTATGTGATATGATATAGACTTTTTTTAACCACGCATAAAGAAGGAGGACACTTTCCAATTTTGAAATAAAGAGTTCTTCTCTCTTTCAATAATCACTCTTAAAAAATGAAGTAATGAAGAGAGAAAGCAGCCTAGAAAGTTATCTGTGCCAGCAAAGCTTCTGTTTAAGCGGATGGTTTTCAACATAAGACATTAGGAAATCTATAAAATGCTGCATGTGGCTTTATTTAGCAGCCTGTCTTGTTCTGTCCACGCCAACCCTGGCCAATGCTGCAATCAGACATTTTTTGTAATAGGAACATTAAGTTAAGGATTGCAAACTCTACTGCTCCTAGCTGGAGGGAAACAACATTTTATGAGATGCTTTACAGAGACTTTTTTACTTTATATAATACAGACGATGATATTATATTCTCCTTCTTAAAGAGAAGCAATAATGTGTGTGTGCGCATGCGTGTACATGCACATGTGTACATACAGGCAAACACAAACACGCCAACCCTGCAAACAAACAATAAAGTGAAACATAAATAGAATATAATGGCTGCAATGATGAACGAAACCAACTATATAACACCTGCCTAGTGTAGGTAAACATGATTTTTTGCAAAGAATGTTTGTTACCCTAACTCTTTTCTTCTACCCCCACTTAACACAATCCGTATTAGTGCCCTAACAAGTTCCCTGCTGAGCACAAAGAATGACTTGCAAAGTAAATCTCCCAAGATGGCTGCTGAACAGTAGGAGGATTTTTCTCTCCTGCCAACAATCTGCTGATTTTGTTGCCAAAGCTGATTCTTTGGGAATGTTGCTGCCTGGGTTTTAATGGGAGCATTTAGGAATAACCCTAGACAACTTTCAGATGACCAGGGACCCAGCTGGGAAGAAGAATCTTGAAGATTGCTGTTTTCAGTAAGAGCTGGAAAGTCAAGTCATCCATCTTTTCCTCTAGTCTAATTGTGATTTTTTAAAGCACATCTGGGTTTTAACTACACTGTTTGAAGTTTCTATTTTACTTTGCTTTTTATTTCCAAAAGTATTCTAACCCCCCCCCCCCCCACTTCTGTACTTTATCTGTTTTCTCTGACTCTTTCTTTTGATCTATTTTGCTGCTTTGAATAACTCTTGCTTCTCCATAAGGAAGTTACAGTGCGTTCTTGGGTAGTGAAAATGTCTTGGCTTGATTTACATTTATATTGGATTTTCAATATAGCGATTTTGCATTTTATTAATTTGTAAAAAATTTGGAGCTTGTTTTAAATTTTCTTTTAATTTTGGATTGAAATTTCAAAAAAAATATCCTTCCTGTTTTTCTATCCATTTTTTTACTGTGAGGAATATCACTTCAACATTCTTTGTTCCCTTTCCTTGAAGAGCTTTCTCCAATTGCTAAGCTACAAGAGAGCAAATATATCAGTTTACAGACAAGATACAGGTAATCCTCGATTTACAACAGTAATGGAGCTGCCCATTTTGGCAGGAGGACATTAATTGAAACTCGTTAAGTGAAAGAGCTCAAAACAGGATAATGAGCCACAGTTTGTTCTTTGCAGTGTCCATATATCCTGGTAAAAAAAAGTTTTAAAACAAAGGGAAAGAAACAAGAGCAGTGAGATGGAGAACAGACAATGAAGGGTTAAGTGTTAAAATGGCAATGCAGAGGAATGGGGAAGAGAAGCTTTGCCTTCCAGGTCAGGTTTCAAACAAGGCAAAGCAGCTCTCCCCGCATCACTCTTTTAACCCTTCATTGTTCTCCATCTCACTGCTCTTGTTTCTCCACCTTCCTTTTAAAACTTTTTTTTTAACCAGGAAATATAGAAACTGCAAAGCACAAAATGCAGCTCATTGTCCTGTTTTGAGTTAAAGATGCCATGCAGAAAGGCAGAAGGTGGGGAAAAGCTGCTTTGCCGAGATCAGTTTGCAAATGGCTGCTCCACATGGCCCAGTAAGAATGGCCTATAATACTGAATTCTTCAGATGTCCAGAAGGCATTGTGAGGGATGGAACAGAGGGCAAAGAAAGTCCAATTTCTCAGGGACCTGGCAGGGGAAGGATGGGGGGTGAGAGATAAGTAGGTGTGCTTCAGTGTCTCTGCAGTTATAAGCTGTCTGGTTATTCATAAGTGTGAATAACCAGATAACTTTTGTAAAATACTTATCTTCAAATCATGGTCATACATGGCTTTTGAGAGATCTGTTGTAACTTTGAACAGTCACTAAATGATCTGTCATATCTCGAGGATTACCTTTACAGTAGCTGATATTTGAGAAAAGACTGCTTTTTAATATACAAACCTAATTTAAAAAACTTTTGAAAAACTTTGACAAAACAATAATGACTACAAATAATGCCCAGATGCAAGTAACTGTAATTAAACCAGATTTACAAAAGGAATTTGGTTTGAAATTGGCAGATTTGGTGGAGAAGACTGAAAGAAATATGGACCTTAACAGACTTAGAACTCACTAAATGGATAAGTGATGAAGATTTCCCTTAAGGAGATTGAAGAAGATTGGGGAATGAATTTATTCTACTCAACTGGATAACAATTTCATCTGGACTCTTTTGGGAAGACAGATCAATTTTGGAGAATGGATTTATTATATTTAACCAGACAACAATTGATAAAAGATATTATTAAGACGCAAATGAGGATTTTTGATTCAGGACAAAACAGAGTTAACTGTTAAGACAACTTGGGATAGATAACAAGCATAGTAAACTTTCTATGAGTTGTATACAATAATAAATTGTTAACAGAAGGTTTTGAAATTTTAATCTTAAAAATAAGTTTTTATTTCAATAGTTAAACCCAGATAATTCTCACTGATTCCCCTCTTATTTTATTAAGCCATTTTCCCAGTTTGAATCTTTCTTCTACATTTTAAAAATTAGTCCATTTAGGGAAATATACAATCATTTACTGCGTTTCCCCGAAAATAAGACCCTGTCTTATATTTTTTTTTTTAACCCTGAAATCAGTGATTGGCCTTATAGCTATGCACTCAAACGGCCAATTGAGCTTATTATCAGGAGATGTCTTATTTTGGGGGAAACGGTAATATTTTGTAAAACTTTGCATTAAAAAAACTAATTACTTTTTCAATCTATTGTGCCATTAACATGTTTGTTGGGAAAGTGGGGGTGGGGATAAGGCAAAATGCCCACAGAACACAACCCACCCACCCACCCCCGAAAACAAAAGAGGGATTGTTTAATGTGAGAATGGAAAGTTTTAAAATGCCTTTAAGTATTTGATTACTGTTCACATTTTTAGCTCTCCCATTTATCATTGTTTTCTTGGGAACTCCTGATCTTTAGTTGTAGTTTATTTGTGCAGTAAATTGTGCATAATGTTAATGAGACTAGTATGAAGTCTCAAGGGGCTTCTGGCCATGAGTTGTCTAATATTTATTATTCATTATTCTTATTACTTGTTATTTATTATCATGATTAGTTTTGTAAACAACTCCATGCCTGGAGTGATCAGGATGCCACTTTAAGAACTGTAGGCTGCATTCATCCATGGTTGCAAGGATCAGGTTTCTAAGAGAAATCAGTATGATATGAATGTACCTGAACAATCAGTGATGTTCTGAAGAGGGTTCTGTTTATCCCACATTCCAGATGCAGCCCTAGAAGGTCAAAGATTTGGTGGCATATATCACAAGCAGACTGCTCAGAATGACATCTGGCTTTATTTCTGACACACTAGGAAACTCAAAAATTACCATCTCAAAATCTGAGAATCTAACATCAGGACTCTGGCCCTTATCTTTTGGGAGTCAATTAATAATCTATAGCAAAAATATGGAATAGACTTTTGTACTTTCTAGTGCCCCTAGTCATTTTTTAAATGATTGCACATCTCATTATGATGGCTGGATCACTCTAGAACAGTGTTTTTCAAACTTGGGAACTTTAAGACATATGGACTTCAACTGCCAGAATTCCCCAGCTATGTGAAATAACTTTTATGATAATTCAGAACTTATTGATAGTTTTTCAGTGCTATTGCTTGAGTACAAGTGGAACCTGCAAAAATAAAACAAAATTATACAGTATGCAGAATATTCCTATTCACATTCTACCTGACCAGCACAAGACAAGCTCATAAGAAACCTACTTCTGATGAGTTGTGATACAATAAATATTATTTGATGCATGATTGTGCTGGACTTCTCAAAATATTTGACACTTGAATTCTGTGACTATAGAATTCTTTGCTATAGAAATCATCAAGAGCAAATGTCTGCATGCCATCCACCAAGGAGAATATTTTGAGACAATGTCTATGGAGATGCTCAGTTTCTTGTATGAGAAGCAAAATGTTTTCAAAGGGAAAAAAAGAAGGAAGTCCAGTTGCCTTTTGGAAAAAGCACCACTGGGATATCTTGAGACAATGCATATAGTTTTAGAGTTCTAGCTTTGGGAAAAATTAAAAAGATAACAAGGGAGAACCAAGTACAAAAATGTTAGCTGCAAGCAAACAAGTTCCTTTCCCTGGCAAGATTGTTCAGTAGGTTTGCAGATAACTCATATAAGAAATTATGGTTACCAGTATTTATTTATTTATGTATTTTATTTATATCCTGCCTTTCCTTTAGGAGCCCCAGGTGCATATAATGCTTCCTCCTCCAGTTTTTCTCCCCAGAAACAAACTTATAAAGTAAGCTGACCCTAACATGATAAACTTCCATGCCTGAGAAAGTTTTACCTTTGCTACATATATTGTTTTATTATATCCATTAGCTTAATAAATCAGATGGTAAGCTTTTCTGTAAAGTGCCCAATCATCTGGGCCATGGCTTCCCAGAGAGAAAGGCTTGCAAAGCTAGGAACTCTCAAAGAAAATCCAGGATGACAGTAGAGAAGCAGCCATAGTTACCTAATAGATGTAGTGTGTGACAGCCCTCAGCTGATTAAAAATAGAATGAATGCACAAGTGTCAGAAAGCTGAAACTATGGACAGAGTGTCCCTCTTTTGATGCTGCACTATATGGCACTCCTCAAGGCCAGTAGGACACGTATGTGGGTTCCTATTCTCGCTCTGATCCCAAAAGTAGGTTAAAAGTGATTGCTGCTAGATGAGCTCTCCATTTTTAATTTGCCTTTGCTGTCCTTGGGGAGACTTGGATGGTTTCCACCCACCATCACCACCACCACCACCTGAAACAGGGCACTCACTATTACAAAAGATGAGAACTTCTAGTTCAGCTCATCTTCTTCCCTGCCATTAAGCCAGAAAGTATGAGAGTTTAACACAAATACCAGTGGGAGAGCAAAACTGTGCAAATTAAGGTCAAAACTAAATCCTGCAGGTAATGAGATGTCAATATAAAGAGGACAAGCTGCAAGAGGATATAGGGCAGGCTCATTATTAGACTGCTTTAAAAAAATGAATAATAAGCCAAACCTACACAAAGAAGATAGCCGCAAAAGCCTGTTCCTTACTATATATATATATATATAGCAAAGGTGTTCCCTAACCTGCTCCAACAAGTGATGCAGAATAAATTGAAAATAAAAAGGGGATGCAGAGGCTGAAAGTGTTGTACCACCTAAGAAGGACTGCTCTGAATAGAGCAAGAGTCATGATGTATTCATTTGTCAATTGCGTTTTGCCATGTGTCATTTTTCTTTTTCCTTTTGAAATTTCATAGCAGTTTTCAATGCAAAAAACTTTATGCATTACTTATATAGTGCATATTTACTCATGAGTTTGCCCCATTAATCTCATTGATTGTAGTTAGTGCACTTGAACTGCACCTTTAATCCCATCAGTATTAACAAACCATAATTCCAGTGGTTTCAGGGTCCAGGGCAGGCCTCACCAATTGACCTCACTGGGTTTGGTAGCTATCATGAGAAAGGGAGAAATCTTTAGGCTTCTCAAGAAATAAGAATCTGTTTTCCTTGAAGATAATCACTGCAACTCTCTTTGAAATGACATGTCTTTCAGTTTTTCACTGTATCAAAACATGCAATTCAATCTTATATATGCTTCTTGAGAATAAGATTGATTAAATGAAATATCCTTCAGGAGAGAATGTGGAAAACTAAAGTTGTTGCAAAGCTAAAATATTAGCAACATTTAGGGTATGATTGTTGAAGAAAGGGTAGTGTACATATGCACCAAAACTCTCTAATTATATTGCGGTAAGCCATGTGGAAACATATAAAGAATGTTATCATTATTATATGGTTTCCTAATATGATAGTTATAGTTTATCCTTTCATGTTCCATATAAAGCTGCAGGTTTCTTCCAGATGAAGTTACTCATACTCTCTGGGTAGAATTCATCAGAAAGTGAAATGGTATTTTCTTTGAATTTGGGATTCTTTTGGGTTTTTGGAACATGGGAACTAGATAGAGATCCTTTGTAATCTGAATTCCTATAGGCTTAATCCATGCCCTTCCTGGCTCCTTTGGGCAACCAGGTGAGGCATGGGCAGGTGAATCCAAAAGTTCATGCTTCTCTGGTGACAACTGCAATGTAACCTGCCATGGAGAAAATGTGTGTTTGGGTCAAAGTTTGGATCCAGTCGGGCGACTACTACTAGACCTCTTTATGGCATTCAGAATTATCAACCGTAATATCCTTCTCGGTTATTTGTAAAAGTGGAAGCTGAGGGTAATATTTAAGAGCCTTGGTGGTGCAGCGGACTAAGTGCTGTTATGTAGCACTTAGTTGCCAGCTGCCTGCAATTAGTGCGAGTTCAAATCTCACCAGGCTCAAGGTTGACTCAGCCTTCCATCCTTCCAAGGTAGGTAAATTGAGGACCCAGATTCTGGGGGCAATAAGCTGACTTTGTAGAAACACCGCTTATGGGGGGCCAAAAGCTCTAATAAGTAGGTATATACAAAAGAATGAAGGCTATTGCTTAACGCATAGTAAGCCGCCCTGAGTCTCCGGAGAAGGGCGGCATATAAATCAAACCAATAAATAAATAAATAAATAAACAAACAAATAAACAAATAAATAAATGCATTGTAAGCCGCCCTGAGTCTTCGGAGAAGGGCGGCATATAAATTGAACTAATAAATAAATAAATAAAATAAATATTCTCTGACATTTCACTCCTATTTGAGTGAGCAATTCCAGTTGGTGGCCATGAGAGAAAATGACTGGCTATATTAATGTGGGGTTAAGCATGCTTTGGTTGATCCAGGCTTTGGTGCTCTCTCCCATGTTTTTTTAACATTTATTTGAAAGTGCTGTGACAGGTCATCTGAAAGTTTGGGATAAGGTGCTATCAGTATGCTAATGTATAACTTATATATCATATCAAGCAGAGCTATGGAAGTCTGAACCAATGTTTAGAGCCTGTGGCATTCATCTGGATGAGGTGAAACAAACTCAGATTAAATTTTACCAACATGGAATAGCTACTTAACCATAAAAGCTAGGGCAATATGATATATTGTCCCTATGAATGAATCTCCATGATGTCATATTCTCTCCAAATAAGGTAGTTCATGATTTACATGTCCTCCTAGACTCTAGATTCCAGCTCAAAGAGCAGGCTGTGGCTGTGAGGAGATTTTCCCCAGCTTTAGTTGGTACACCAGTTCCAATGTTGCTTGCACCAGAATACCCTGTTAACAATAACTCCTGCTTGCTCATATTGAATATTACATTCAAAACCATATATGGTCCAGTACCAGAATATGTCAGAATTAAATTTGCCTGTTCAGCCAGGGCATTCAGAGAAGACCTGTTGAGAATCATAAGAGATGCAGAGATTGGACAACCATTTGTTTGAAATGATGGGATTTCCTGCATGAGCAAAAGGTTGGATTAGAAGATCTTCAAGCTCCCTTCTATGTCTGTTATTCTGTTAGGCAATAGGGCTTCTCAGTGGTAGCTCCCACCCTCTAGAATAATCTTCCTCCAGAAGTCCATAAAGCTCCTATCCTAGTAAGGAGCTTTAGAGGTTAGAAAACAAAAGAAACACTTTCTCATTGGGCTTCATATCTGGCTAATTATGGATTGCCTCCAGAGGAGATCTTTATATTTTCTTGGTTATGGATAATTGGTATGGTTTTGGTTTTAACTTTCTTTGCTTGTTAACCACAGAGAATCTTTGAAGCTTGATGCAAATTATAAATATGGTAAATGTATTTTAAAAATAAAATATGAAGAGAAACATGGGCATCCACTGGAGGGGAAAGAGATGCCTTTCAATGCTGCAACACAAATTCTGGAGTTTCCTTAGTGTGTGCAACATCACAATAGAAGTACAAAATTTAATAATTTGGATGTCATCTTGGCTAGCTGCAGTTGTTTAGGAAGGGTGGGGGAAGTTGTCCTACAAATGTCTAAGCTTTAATAGATTAATAGAAACTCAAGAATATATTGCTTACTTTGGTTAGCAGTTCCATATAAATAACAGACAACCATAGTGGTCCCTGAGCAATTTGTTTATATAGGATAATAGAATAAGGGAGTAATTCAATCTTGGAGGTCCATGACTTTATTTCCAAACTTTTTACTAAAAGAAACCTTTTCACATCAAGTTGTCTGCTTTCTGTGAACCTTTCAGAGATCTTTGGGACACATGTTGTTGTAAACCTTGCTAGGTGCAAGGTGCATTGAGTATCATTTGATTACCAAAAGTCCTGCATCACTCTCATGTACATTCTAACATTAGTAAGTCTGGCAAGCAAACTGTTTTTCTGAGAAACTTATCAGAAACCCTGATATCCTAAGGAATCCCCATGTTGAACTAATGGAAAGGCTAAATCACTATAGATGTAGTGATGTAGCCTTTGCTGCCTTATTCTTCTGAAAGTCAGATTTTACAGCCTTTTTTTATGTAATTGCCAATAATCTTTGTGCAACAATATTAATATTACCGTACCTTAAATGCCTGATTTTTTTCCTGCCTAGTATACATCATAAACAATGTGTCTATTATTGCAATAACTCTAGTGTTCTCTCAACAGCCAAAAGGCAAGAGAATGAAATGATATAAATTAAATGAAGATCTTCCTCATATAAAAAAATATATATCCACAATTAGCTTTAATAGGACAGCTGGAATTCTTGTAATCTTTTTCTAAAGGAGTTAATGCTTAAAAAGTAAAGATCTTGGCAGGACAGGGCACAGAAAGACTGGTCTTAATAGTCCATCATCAGTCTGCTTGTGAAGAACCCCTGAACCAGGGGTCTTTGAGTTAGTTCCTTCTGGGTAGGCTCCAGCTGTACTGAAACCCATTTGCATGCATTCTTAGTCTGACTGCTCTGCTTTGCTCCAAATCCCTGTCAGCATTAACTGTGCCTAAAGTAAATAACAATGGTCTCGCTGCATCCAGAGGAGATTACCAACAGCTGCATTCTTCTCTAAACTGATTAACTTCATTGAAAGAGAAGAGATAAACTTTCTACTCAGATGTTTAAAGGGAGAAATTAGACCCGACTCCGAATGTCGATCCTCAGACATGTGGCCAGACTTTTTTTCTTTTAATACAAAAATGCAGGCTGACTTTGTTTTCTCCTCAGGCATAACATAAAGGGGGGAAAGAACCACATATGGGGAGTCCTCAATTTATTAGTGACCATTCAAAGTTACAACAGCACTGAAAAAAGGGAGTTATGACCATTTTTCACACTTATGAGCATTGCTGCAGCCCCCATGGTCATGTGATCAAAATTCATATGCTTGGCCACTGACTCATATTAATGATGGCTGCAGTGTCCCAGGTCATGTGATCACCTTTTATGACTTCTGACAAGCCAAGTTGATGGGGAAGCCAAATTCACTTAACAATTGGGTTACTCACTGATGAACTGCAGCGATTTAGTTAACAACTGTGGCAAGAAGGGTCATAAAATGAGGCAAAATTCACTTACCAAATGTCTTGCTTAGCAACAGAAAATTTGGGCTCAATTGTGGTTGTAAGTCAAGGATTACCTGTGTACTTTTCTTTATTGAACTAGTTGTTCTTATAGTTATTCTCATATGCACAGATGTTGAGGTTCCTGAAAACCTCATGTGAGCAGTTTTTAAAAAGTTTCTGCTGAGCGCTGACTTTAGGAGAACACAGACCCTCGTTCTGTAATCTTAGTTCAAAGTATAGCAGAGACATAGGTGGGTAATAGTGCAACTATCTAATTCTGCAAACAGTTTGTTCACACAACTGTCATGGCTAAGAAAGACGTTGCCTTCTAGATTGATTTAATGTCCCCACTTCTGAATATAAAGCTTTTGTTTTCCTTTCATCTTTTAAAAAGACAGCTAGTTTGGATGTCAGGGCCAGTAGCTCTCAGAATTTTAATAGTTCAGGACCTATTAGATGGGTCTGCAGCTTTATTATTATTACTAGGGTTGGTTGCACAGTCAACCAGATGTTTAGACTGGATTTGGCATTTCTATCCACCTGTTGAGACTTTCCCAAGGACCTAGGATAGGCAAATGTTGTTTGATGGTATTAAAGGTATTGTTGCAGGATGTAAACTATTCCAAATAAAGCTGCCTTTTGCAGTTTACTGATGATAATTTTGGTAATGCCCATGGAGTTCAAGTGGTGCTCAGAAGCTTTGGGATTACACCCAAGGGCTATTTATACTATCTTTGCTTTCTTTTTTCACAGTCGTTCTACTTTTATTTGCAGATCTTTGTATTGTTATGTGTAAGTAATCTACAGTTAGATCCATGGTCTAAGACTGGTGGAAATGTAATAATTTAGGTCTTAAGCAAGGACCTAACCATCTAAGAAAGTAGGCAGCTCCATATTATTATTATGGTTTGTTGCACATTATTATTTTTATTATACATCCTATTTTTAAAAAGATGATAACCAAAATAGCTCTCTTTGCATTTTCATTAAGTGCTTGGAGCAATTTTAATTTTGGGTCTTCAGCTACAAAAATAAAACAGACTTTTTAAGGAAGATGTTTGGAAGTCATACTTGTGATATAGAATTCCTTGGAGACAGTAATAGTTCTTCATAGACATCCATAATACATTTGTGTGTGTGTGTTTCTGAGAATTTCTAAAATCAGACTTTACAACAGTTACAACAGAATCATTGAAATGATACTTTAGTCTCACTGAAATGCATGGAACACATTAGGTATGATTAACAGATATGCTGTTTTAAAGCATGATCTCTTTAAAGAAACAAGCATGTTTTGTTTAATCTGGATTCATCTCTTTAATGGGTGATAAAGCAATAACCTTATTTCAAATATATCTCAGGTAAAGGAAAAATTGTGTGTATTTGTGTGTGTGTAAGTGCACTTTCAAAGGTTGGGGTTTTTTTTTACAGGAGTTATTATTCCTGTGGCTAGAAATGAGGACCTTAATTGGCAATATTTGGCAAACAGCAATATTTTTGCTGCTACCTCCAAAGTAGTTTATTGGAGAAAGATGGAAGAAATAAATTGAGATGGAACCAAGAAAAGCAACAACCAAACTTAGGTGTTTCTTGACCCTTGGAATTTGCAAAGTTTTTTTTTATTAAATCTGGAGCAAATGTTGACAGCTAATTCAATTTTCACCCTTTTGCTTTTATTTCAGAAAGGAGGGAAATATTACTTTTTCATTAATTTTATCACCGGTAGAAGTGATAGAATTGCATGGAGAAAATTAATGGGGGGGGGGTGGAGGAAGCAGAGAGCGGTTAAGGGTTGCAATAGAGACAACTCTTTGAAGTGGGAACTTTTTCTGGGATAATTTATTGGAAGGTGAAATAAAATATTATTGCCCTGTCTGTCCAGATTGCTGCTGAAATGCATCAATTCTCCTACTGCGATATAATCCAATGATTTGTTTATTTGGGAGTTCTGAATTATTAACACCGGCTGCTTTATTATAAGAAGGTTGAGCTGGATTATTTCTTCCCCTCCCTGTTTATTAAATTTCCATCGATTTCAAACACATCTTCCTGCCCCCTAAAACAACAGAGGATGAATAAAACCCAGCGCCTTCCATACACCAAACTCCTTAATTTCTTCAAGAAATGCTAGTTGCATTTGGCACGACGAATAAATTATTCAGCTGTGCTCGGAGTTGTCGAAAGAAGCGGATATTAAAGGTCTCAAAAATGAAACGCTCATTTTGCATTTCGATCTATATTAGAATAACGGCGCTGAAAGCAGCCACGTCCCCTTCCCGGAAGAAAGGAGAGGAAAAGAAAAGAAATGAGATGAAGGGCCTTCAGATAAGAGCAAGGAAGAGAGGCCCGTCTGGACTGAACCCCGCTCCGAGCTCAGATCCTGCTCCAGGGAAGGAACAGGTGGGCCAACTCACTCTGCCGCCTTTCCAACAGTATCAAAGGCGCTCTCCAACCATCACGGTTGTCTTCTCGGGGACGCTTCTTCGGCCGTCAGTTCGAGGAAATACCAAGCGTTTTGGACCCGAAGTGTTGTGGTTTGGAGAACAGACTCGTGATTTAACAAGGGTCTCCACTACATTGAAGACTTGCGTGGACTTTCGCTAGTGGGGGCTGGGACCCTGTCGCCAATTGGAAGCCTTCGTTCCCGCCACTCCTCCCCATGAGATGTCCCCATTCGTGAGAATGGCAGGACGAGGGGACCTCGAGGCAGATTTTCCGTGGTTCTGAAAAAGGGGAACCCCCCCCTCCCAAAGAGTCCCTATTCCGCCAACTTCAGAGCCTGAAGCATAGCGACCGAGGAGGGCTGGCCTGGGTATACTTAGTGGAATGATCCTACTCACTACATTCAGGTGGCTCTGGACACAAAAAAAGGGATCTCTGCCTATCCCCTCCCCCCACCCATTCCAAACATAAGGGATCAGCCACAACGCTCATAAACTCACCGAGGCTTTGAGGAAGACATCGTGGTCTGCCTCTGGGTTTTGAGTAATGGAACCTGGCTAGGCTGCAGTTCCAGCACAGACTCAACATCCTAAGAAGTTGCTTTCGTGGATCAGGCGGACGTTTTCTATTCAAATAGTCAGGATCGAGCTGTCTGGATAGGGCTGTCGATGCGGCTGTTTATTCTACGCTCTAGAAAACCCATGAAAACAAACATTAGTGAACATCGATGAGACAAATTTTAAATTTCCCCAATATTATTCACTTGCATCACTGGGTTTGAGGTGCTTTTTTGGGGTCGGTGGGGATGGAGTGGAGAACAGTGAAATATAAATCGTAATAAAAATTTCTGCTCGGCTCTCCGAAAATTCTGGTGGGACAAGCACTTTTCATCCCTTGGTTCTTAAAAATTTTTTAGGCCAAGTCCAGGGGAGTAATTCTCTGCCCATCCCTCCCTCCCCCATCTCTCTCTCACACACACTCCCTCCCTTCCTCCCTCTCTCTCTCCCTCCCTCCCCCCCCCCTCATGTTTATACGCTAGTTTTGGTGAATATTCTCCCACCCTTGTTTGGAAATGTTTTTTCAGCTACCTTTTCAGTGAAAATACGAGAAGCAACTGTTTCTAAATAATGACACTTTTTCTTTTGCAAAATAAGATTAAGTTAAACAATTAAATCCGTCAAGTTTGACTCAGCCTTCCATCCTTTCGAGGTAGGTAAAATGAGGACCCGGATTGTGGGGGCAATAAACTGACTTTGTATAAAAAAGAACACTGCTTGGGGGGGGGGGGGGGCAAAGCCCTACTAAGTAGGTATATACAAAAGTATGAAGGCTATTGCTTAACGCATTGTAAGCCGCCCTGAGTCTCCGGAGAAGGGCGGCATATAAATCCAACCAATAAATAAATAAGTTAAAGACCTTGGTTTCACTCCAAGTGGATGCTCTCTGTGGCCTCCGTGCTTCCTGGACTTATGCTCGCACTTTTAGGCTACCTTTCTGGAAGGTTTTATTCCAAAACGAAGTTGCGAATTTCCTCCACCCACCACCTGCGGAACTGATGAGACCTGTTATAACCTGAATCGCCCTCTTCGAAGGTCAGAAGATTTCGAGATATTTGATCAGATAAGCACCCATTTAGGCACCTTTTCTCCTTCTAGGACTAGGTTCAGCTCTGCAGAACAGTTCCCATCATCTGCAACTAACGAGTCATATTCTCGCACATGGCTGCCCCCCTTTAAAAAAAATTCTTACTTTGTGGATTGGTCTGAATGACCTTGGGTGTTGTTGAGAAGCCTTTGGAACTGACAGAAAAGTTCTTGTGAAGTCTGAGCTACATATATGCCCTTCTATTTTAAAAGTTCCCGCTTGAGTCCAATGTGTAGATTGGGACCGGTGAAATTGGGATGGGGTTGGTACAATTGGGATCGCAACCTCTTGACTGAAGCTTCCGCTGATCACTTTGTAGCTATCGGGTGGGTCATGCTAGCTGGAAATTATTGGAGTTACGTTCCCAGTCCCACCACACCTGGAGAGATTCCAAGCAGGGGGAAAAAAAACTGCTTCACTTTCAGCTGAAGGAGGAAGATAGAACTTTTCACACTGGGCCTGGAGAACATCAATTGGGGGGGGCACTCTTTATTTAGGGGAGTGTCCCCACCCATTAAGTCCCCTGTCATGTCTTTCTTAATTTACAGCATTAATGCTTTTGTTGACTTGCAAATGGTCTTGGGAATTAATTATCCATTAAGAAGTCTTTACAAAAGTTGTTAACAAAAATTCAACTGGCCAGAAACGCCACTGATGAATCAAGATAAAAGCCAGATGAGGATCAGGTGAGAGAGAGAGAGAGAGAGAGAGAGAGGGAGGGAGGGAGGGAGGGAGGGAGGGAGAGAGAGAGAGAGGGAGGGAGAGAGGGAGAGAGGGAGAGAGAGAGAGAGAGTGCACCCAGGTGCTATTTTATATATCAGGTGTATTATAGCTATCAGCCCAGTTGCTATGGTACTGTTATTCCTTATATGTTCCCATTATTTTTTTTGTTATGAAATATTTTAAGATCTAACCGGGATTAGATCTTCAAATATTTCATAACAAAAAAGAATGATAGCACACGAGAAATAACAGCACCATAGAACCTGGACTGAGACACTGAGCTACAAGCAGAAAGTTCCCAGTTCAGATTTACCTTCCACTCAGACAAGTAGCCTCAGACAAAAATCCGTTTTACACTTTAAAACTTTAGGTTAGGTATTAAATCATCATTGAATAAGGTGAAAAGGTTTTGGAGGTTGTGATAATATTGCAAATGTTAAATATTGTTATTATTATCATTATTGTTACTTACACACAGTCTATCAGATAGGTCTGACTGGTTTTGGTACTTTGGACTATATGGATCCTTCCTAAGAATCTAACATAACTAAAGATATTGTCATAAAAATGTTCTGTTCCAAATAAAAAAAAAACTTTTTGTAATTGACGATTTTGAAACAGATGAATTGTTACTATTGTCATGTTATAAATGAGTTCATGGGGCGGAAAAAGAGTGCAAGTCTTGGGGCATCATGAAGAGTTGCAGTATATTCCAGCAACCTGGACCTCCTTCCGATTATAAATTTGCTTCTTGAAAGTAAACCCAGTTGATTCAATGGGTTCAGTGAGCAGGTAAGGAGTTACAAAACTATACTTAAAAGCACTTTAAAAGCATCTTCAGAATATTGCTTAATATTTTACAACACATTGGGTGGTGGAGTTAAAGGATGATAAATTTCAATCCCTAAATTTTACAATCATGGTCGGTTACTTGGCAATAACTAGCTTGGCAGTAACAATTAACTTGGCGGAATCAGGACTCAATTATTAACAAAGAAAATGATCTTTTAAATTGTTTTAAGACTGATTTAAAAAAGGGCTGAAGACTGAAAAGGGAGTCAGGATATCAACGGGATGTTTACAACAAAGGAGAAATGGTGAGAAATCTGACAAATATTACAACGAACTGTTTGACATGAGTTGGAAAACAGTAAAGAGAACTCGATTAAAATCAAAAATATTTTTAAAGAGCTCTTTCCCATTCCCTCGTGGGAATGAAAATATTTTATTGTATTTATTTTACTGTATTTCCTCTGACTTTTGCCGGTCTTTTCCCCTACCTTCTTTCAGCAAAACACACACAAGGGTGCGCTGGGAAAGCCGGGATTCTTTCGCGGCAACAAAACGGACAGAAAGCAGGACAATTCCAGACCGAACCAGCGAATTTTAAAATTTGCTCTACCTTGGCGAAGTTTGATGGGACTGTGAACGTGATGTGTTCCCCCTTTTGCTAATCTCGCGGATCTGAGATCCTATCACGCTCATACTAAATCTCTTTCGGAAAAGCGGGCCTTCAGGTGGAAAAAAAAGAAAAAGATTTAACCGTAGGATCCGACTCCGTGATCTCTGCATTGGATCCCGCGGAGACGTCTGTATGGTATGCTAGTCCGTTTCTAAGAAGACGAGACATGTCCTCGCTCGGTCTTTCCCCACCGTGACCTCCAAGTCTCCATCCCTGGTTTCGGGAAGCTCAGATAAAATGATTTCCTCGAATCAGCAGTGCGTCTTTTTTGGGGGGGCCTCGGATCACCTCTCTTGCACAGGACAGAGACGGAATTTTCCTGCTGAAGAAGAAACGAAGGGCCCCCGCCGGCCTGCAAGAGAAAGAGACAGCAATCACTTGACCAATTCTCCGGAAAAAATCAGGAGGTTTGTCTGGGGAAGGACAGATATCTGGAATGGAACTTTGGCAATCCAGAAACTCTCTAGAAGTACTGATTACAGGTTCGATCCAATGGTGGTCTGTTTTGGTGGTTCTTTCACTTGTACTTAATCCCTCACTTATTTTTACTATTACCTTAACTTTCTTCTAGCTCCTAAGGAAGGCGCCTGAAGCAAATGAGGCTACCAAACGAGGCTACAAGGAATTAAAGTCTGGGAACAAGATCTGGAATGAACTGTATTCTGTATTATATCATAGAATTATTATTATTATTGCTGTTGTTCATGATCTGCTTTGAATTTTCACAAGAAAAGGTGCATTCTTGGCTCTCCCCAATTTTGCCTTAAGTAATCTTCTGTCGATAAATAGTAGAGATCTTTCTTAGGATGCGATTCAGATCCATCTAGCCCAGCACTTGGTAAAAAACACAAAAGTTGAAAGGTTTATGAAAATTTGGTGAGCAATCCAATGGTGAGTTTCATTACCTTTTTTTCTAACCTTCTCAGTTGTGAAGTACTGGTTAAGTGGCTGCACTAAGACTGTAAAGACTTAGATTCAAATCTATCCACAGTATAGAAATTAATTTGATGATCTAGGATCAGACACTTACACTCAGCTCAATGTAACTTACAGGCATTTTATTATGGAGGAGAGATATTAGAGAAGGAAGTGCTAGTACACCACTCAGGCCTTCTGAAGAAAAGGACGTATTTTGGACTCCCACCCTTTTACTTCCCAGCCAGAGTGAATTATAAAATTGGGAATGGACTTCAACACATTTGGGAGGCATTGGCTTGGGAAAGGCTAAATTATGCAGTCATGATAATAGTGCAAGAGGCCCACCCTTTCCCAGTTAAAAAAAATGCTTTCACTCCACTGCTTTCACTAGAAATGTCTTTTAAGCAAGTAGCATGAGTGTACATTAATTTCAAATTAATTTCCTCTCAATGTTCACAATGAATTGCATCCCTAAAGGACCAAGGTTTTAATCTGAAGGTTTTCTTATGTTGCAGCCTTTACTGTTAGCTAGTCATAAAATCAGGGGATTGCTTGGCTCACTATCCGAAAGCTACACTGGTTCTTCGTCTGAAGGGTTTGCTTTTTCTCTCTAGCTTTCCAAGTCTGGGAGGAAGTTCTGAAAGAGACATTTTGCAGGCGTCTCCATCAGTTTGCCCTGGACCTCCACCACTTTCTTCTCTAAAGATGAACTATTTGTAGAAAGAAATCCACTTCACTTTCACACACATAACAATCAAAACAAGTCAACAACACAAGCATGTGCATATTTACATAGAGTCCTATTAAATTAGGAGTGAAGAGGTTATTTTTATTGTAGACTATAACTTTCATGCTCTTGGCCAGACCACTGAATTTGAAAGTATTTCTCAGCTGAGCTGCTGGAAATGTGTGCCTACATAGGGGTACTGCATCTCCCTCTGAGCTAAACACAAGGACACATTTTTCACAGGGTAATCAGGATCTGATTCTACTGTACCATACTGAAGGATATGCAAATTAATTTCATAGAGCCTTCATCCAAATGTAAGTGATGTTTCCAAAGAGCATTTGAAAAGGAAACATTTTTTTCCTGTGGCTGTTTTCTTTAGTCTTTGCAATTGCTCCAGGGCTTTCTCTCCGCTGGGAACAGAATTCCTTCTGTAGGCTAGGACAGCTCACGGTGCAGCTTTCTCTCAAGAAAGAGCCAGACCACACAGAAAAGACGTAATTAAAATGAAATACAGTTAATTCAGTCATCCTCCAGTCACACATTTAGTGATTTCCCCTTTGTTTGGTTAAACATAGTAGCAACTTTAGAAAGTCTATGGATATTTTTTGGGGGGAGAGAGGAGTGTCACATTTCTCACATTGATGGCATACTCTGGCATACACCACACAGGGTTGACTGCAAGTTCCAGAGTCCTAGAGAACCTCAGTTGGACATTTTGTGAAGCATTGTTGTTTTTTATTTTCCAAAGGAGATTTGTGGTCCCACAAATCTAAAAAAGGCTACTTCTGACATAGCCTGCAGGTTTCTTACAGAGAAGAGAACAGGTCAATTCACTCAGGTAACCATCACATTTTAGTTGGTCTCTATAAATTTGTTCTTGGTCACTTGAAAAGGTTATCATCAAAACAAATGTCCTGGCTGTGTTGTTCTTATTTGCAGCAGCACAAATAGTCTCCTGAAAACAAATGTTTTTGGAGGAGCTTTTGAATTTCTACCTCTTGTAAGCCAAACTATCTGGTAGGTTCTCCTGCCCAAATCCCCAGGCCATGAATGAGGAAGCCTGATGCTTTTGTGCAATCAATTCAACTGAGTTTGAAGAGGAGAATTTCCCATTGGACTGAGTGATTTTTTCACTCTCATTCAGTACACACACTGATGGAATTTTATGTCTGTAAAGTATTTTCTGCAAATGAATCCACATTAGAGTTTAGTTTTTTTTCAAGCAGCTGGTATCCTTTGAAAACTAAACATAGTTTTTAAAATAATACTTAAGTGGTTCTTTCAAAAGAAAAAAATCCTGACCTAATCATGTTCTAGTTAAAAACTGAAAGGAGAACGTTTATTCCTATTATTCAGAGAGGACAATTTTATGCAAAGTGGATAGCTATATATTCCAAATCAGAGGTAAATCCAAGGTAAATGTTTACTGGTTATCTCTTTTTTAAGAATAATCTGGATTATTCCTTAAATAAGAAATTACATCTGGAAAACTTCCATAGGATTGCACTGAATTTCTGACAGCCTATGGAGTTACTCTGAAATTAACAGAATTTAAGCAAGAATCTCTGAACTGTTGTTCAATTCAATTCACACCAAAAAAAAGTTATTTTACCTAGCTTTCCCCAACATGATGTGCTTCCAACTGCATTGAGACCTAATTCCTATTCTCCCTAACATATTCTTAGAATTGAGATATTTAATTCTTAGTTGTCAGGGCAAAGCCTAATTCATTGAGGCTATTTTGAATAACTGTATTTTAACAGGATTACTGTAAGAAATTTGGATGTATTTTGTATAGATGATGATGATGATCTGTTCACATAGCAACAGGAAGTCACATCTACCTGTTCTTTAACTGGTGTGTTAACATTCTTCCCAAGAACCTAGGATGTCATAAAGTATGGGGAATATGCTCTTATTATAGGCACCGACAATAAAAAGTTCTGTGATGTCTTAAAGACTACTCACTTTATGGTGGCACAAACATATAGCAGTCTCTCTCCAGTGCCTGGAGTTACAGGCACTTTACATTATATTTACACATTTTAGTCCCAGTGAATTCATTAAAGGCCAATGAATTGCTGGAGAGTGAGCCTCAATGGGTGAGTCATATATTATTCTAGCAACTACATCAAAAGAGATCTGGAGGTCTAAAATGGAGAGGGGAATATAGAAAGATGGAGGTTAAAGAAACAGGGTTATTTAAGCCATTTCTAATCTTATCATGCACAAAGAAACAGGGTAACAAAAGATCATGAACATATCAAATTAGGGAAATGGAGATATACATTTTTTAAAAAATAATATAGACACTTTTCATACAAATCATGATTAAATTATAAAAGCAGGATTGCAATACCTCAATATGTATATATTCAGTGCCCTTGGCTTGGAAAATTTATTAAGCTATATTTGAGTGAATACTGGTTGCCTAGTAGAGAGCAGGGATCGCTTTGCTTGTGAACTAATTTTCATTCTTAGAACAGGTACTTCAAGAGGGGTTCTAACTCTGAATAAGCAAAACTTCAACACTGCAGTGTATCTTGGTATGATGTGGGGATGGGAAACTGATACCCCTGGCAAAGCTTTCTGTGCTGATTTGACCTAGCTCCCTGCTTATTAAAGAGAAATGTTTTTGAACAGTTTTAAATGCAATCAGTGGGTGTGCAAGTCAAGGAAGCATGAGGTTTCTAAATGAATTTCAGTGGCTGATTTGACCTGGAGGGATGATTGAGGGAACAATTCAAAGAAGTTAACTTTCCCAGCAACTTGCAGGTCACTTTGGATATGTTTTATAATTAGTATCAGTCCCCACCCTAATTTTGCTATACTGACATGGGGCTATATTGGAACAATATAGGAACCCCTTTCTTTCCCCTACCCCACCCCAGCTCTCCAAAACCCACGAACCTCACTTCCCTACTTATTACCTGCTGCCCTCTCAGCCCAACTTGTAGGATGGAAATAAAAACAGTGGCCAACATTGTCAGGCCATTGTACCCCTCATCCTCCACCTACAAGGAGAATTCAAATTAGCCCATTAGCCAGACAGCCTTGCAGCCTTACTATAAACCATCTTTCCAGCAGACCTGAGGGCATCCCATTGTAAAGTCTGCTTGCCTGCCTGCCTGCCTCCCTCCCTCCCTCCCTCAGGCACAGTTTCCTTCAGCCTGCAGGGTGTTGAATGAAGTTGACCTTTGTGTTGGCCAGGCGGTCGCTTTCATGTTGTGCACTCCCGTACATAAAGGAGTCAAGGAGAAAACACCTCGTCCCCTCGGCGATTTCTTCCTACCCAGGCCTGAACAAGCGTTGAGGCCCTTTGGCTTGGCTTGCTGGCATCCTTCTGGGGATCTGTTTACCAGCTCTGGGCCGAGCGAAGAGCTCCAACTGTTCAGCCCGAAAAGAGAGCAGGGGGATTAGCCCGGTCGGGAAAGGAGAGGAGGTGTCATTTGTACTCAGTCACTTTAGTTCTTAACACTTGAATGATGTATGCTGTCGTCTTTCATTATACTTCTGTGACAGGTGGCACTCCCATGGACGAAAATGGGCAGAGGTCAGCCAAGATGAATGCCCGTTTATCAAGCCTGAAGTAACAATGGGACCAGCCGCAATGTCCAGACAGCGCTCCCGCCCCTGCCCCTTTTAGCCTCCCTTTCCCTGCCACCGTGCCAGTATTTATAATAGCCCATAGTGGAGAGAGAGAAATCAAACCTTGTCTCTCTTCAAAGAAAAGCAGCCTTCTCGTCACCAGGGTCTTCTTGCCAGGGTTAGAGCCTCATAAAAGACAGATTTTCGGGATGGTGGGGGATCAATCTCAATTACTGTAACTTCTAGGATGAAGTGCTAAGCCTAAGTGTAAAGGAAAGCCTGAACTTTCTTCTTCAGGAAGCAAAGGAAAAGGGGATCTGCTTTCAACTGAGCGACTTTTCAACGGGTGAAAATATCTAATCAGCTATCCAGTTTTGCTGAGAAAGATGCTTTTGGACTGCAATGAGGCACATGAAAGTTACTTGAAAGTTATTTTCCTTGAGAAGACAAGGTTTCCCCCCCCCCCCCAGTGTTAACATGCCTGCAAAGTTTATAACACGTTTACCTAGAAGTCAATGGAGAAAATAACTGTTGGTCCAAGCCCTTCAAATTCTTTAACAGGGCTGTTTCTATCTGGACTTAATGGATTAGTTCCCCAAGCCTTGATATCAACATGACCAGCACCAGAATTGTATTTTTAAAAAACCATCCCCTTTCATCAAAAATCGATAAAAGGTGCCCAATTTTGCTCTGGAAGAACTTAATTTAGATGCTGGACAGCCTTTTGCAAAATCTGCAGAAATCAATCTTCAGTGGGACTCCAACTCATTTCCAGAAAACTAGTGGAGAAATGGTAATCTACACCAAGAGTAATGACAGTCTTTCCTCTCCTAGTGCCTTCAATGGAATTACAATTTCCAGAACTCACAGGTAGCACTGCTTTCAGCTGGGAATCTTAGAAGTTATAGTCCCAATTATGGGTGGAAGGCTTCAGACTGAGGAAAACTAAGTCACTGGAGGCAGTTTCCAGCTGGGGGTATAACAACCCAAGTTGTTTGCCAGAAACTAAACATATTGTAGCTCTGGGGCTTAGCATCTATTGCCTTCGTCATGCTTCTTCTGTGCCCTTCTCGGTCATCCTTACACTTGGAGAGGCCCCGTTGAATTCCTGCATTGAAGCGTACACATCTTGGCAATTAATGCAGGCTCTGGGGAGCAGACAGAACACCCCAGGCCTTTCTGAGAATCCCACATCCAGACTTCATGGTCCTGCCCAGATTGGCACATTTGAGAGTCTGGGTTGCCTTTACTAATTTGGCATTTCTAGAGTTCCTCCCACACACAGAGGACCCTTAGTTTCTTTCTGTCTCACTGTTTTTAGGCAACAGAGTGATCCCCTTTTGAATGTTACCTTCAAGGGAGGGGAACATATCACATTCAGAAAAAAATCTTATTCGCTTCTCTAGTAGCCTGGCAGCCTGAAGTATAGGATGAGCAGTGACCTTGACCTGCCCTTTCTGGAAAACTAGATAGCTGCTCGGTCCATGCAAAAGGGACACATGATGAACTGTAAAACCTTCCAATCCCTGCAAACTGATCTATGCTATGAACTTCCTCCTGGCCATTTCCCTAGGATTTATAGCACCATGCATACAGCACTGTGCTTATGTAGTAGTGATGAAAACAGGGCTGCTATCGCACTCAGAAATCAAAGAGTGATGCAGGAAGGTTCTCAGCCACTCAAGGAATGGCTCTTAGGTCTACCCCTGGAAGAACACCAAATATGCCGGTTGTTATCCCCAAAATTGTCTATTCCAGACAAATAGTGGAGAACTTGCTAGTGTCCTTCAGAGAGCAGGGAGGGAAATGATACATCCAGCTAATAGGAACTGGCAGGAAAACCAGATTCCATTATTTCCAAAAATCACTGATAATAGAATATATGTATTTAAAGGAAATGATGACTTCTTGTAAAAAGAAACTGTTTGAAGGCATTCCCATGGATTTCAGTATTGCACAACAGGTACTCATATTTCTTGAGTTGCAATAAGTTTAAACTTAAAAGCATCTGCTCCCTGATCTTTGACTGAACTCCATTTGTTACGCTACTTTTTTTATCTCTATTGACTGAATTCTACTCTCCTGTCTAGGGTGTAAACCTGCAACTCTCACTTGCAGTTCTCAACTACAAGCAACTGAACTGTTGTAAGTTGTCTCCTAAAGCCTTGTTACGGCAATTTAAGTGGATGTTATTATTTCCAAGAAACTGGCCAATTATTGTGATAACATTATAAAACCGAGTTTATCAGATTTACTCTTGAGTATTTACAGCTCCCCAAGCCACATCCTACATTTTCCACTGAAAATCCCTGCAGATTTTATAATTGATTCAAGGAACACAGATTTGTAGATGCAGTACTTATTTTTGTGGTGCTATAGATAGATTGGCTTAGAAACAATGGTTCAGAGAAAGAAGGGATTCATTTTCATTCATTCATTTCAGAATGTCCCAATGTTCTCTTCTTGTCAAATGGCTTCACTTCTGATGCCTTTTCCACAGTAGCTGCAGAACAAGCTACCTCACTTCGGATGCGCAACCATCCTTTCTGTGTTTTCATCTTTTGGTTATTTAACGTGCAGGCCATGACGACAGCGGCAGCGTACCTACCCCATAACCATTTGCGGAGCCAGCAGCAGAGCTGCCATGTTGAAAAAAAGACCAGGGAAGATGTCAAGATTAGCGGGATCTGCTTCGCTCTTTGGCAATTACCCCAAAGAATGGATTCCGGAGTAAATACTTTAAACGTGAACCTGAGTCTGCTTCTAGAGTCCTGCGGACAAAGGCAACGAGTCAAGTCCCGAGCACTTTATTTCTCTACCTCCTCACTAATTTCTTATTTTTTCTTGCAAAACAAACCTCTATCCTCTATCCCACCCCATACTCACTCACTCTCTCTCTCTCTCTCCCTCCCTCTCCCTCTCTCTCACACACACACACAAGAGCACCAGTAACACCACTGTCCCAGTTTCAGGCCCACTTTTGGTATTTCAAAAGAGGGATGAGAGTCTGGTATCCCAAAGGCAAAGGCGGTTCAGTTCTGGCAAACACAGAGGCCGCGTATGGAGCCTTCCCTTCGTTTCTCCAGCCGCGTCCCTCGAGGGCCGCCCCTCACCTCGGATTAAAGGCAACCACAGCAACCCCAGTTAAGTGAGAAGGGTCGAGAGACAGGCATGGCCCAAACAGCCGAGAGGCGTCTAATCACCGTATTTACTTTCAAACACAAATCTACCCTTCGCTTGGCTACTGGACTGATACACCGTAGTGAACGTAACTAGAGAGGCAACCGTCAAGAGGGGAGGCTGAAGCAACTTTTATTTCCTGTGACGGGGAGATTCAGCATTTACCACCATACAGTTGTCCTGCGAGAGGCGTCCTTCAGCGCATGCGTGTGGGTGCTTGTAAGTGGTCTCGCGAGAAATCAGCAGGGGCTAAGAGGTGCGGGGGGGTGGGGGGAGGAAGGGAAGGGGAGGGTGGGAATGCCTTTTGTAACTTTTAAGTTTGCTTGCCGGGTTTGAACGATCCGCAGGCACCCATCGTCATAATCTAAAGATGTTTGGGATAGGGGCAGAAAGATCATCTATTTATGTCACAGACACGTGTAAGTTAAAGGTTTAGGTGGAAGCGAATTCCGATGAATCCCTGGAGACCCATCCCCTCCCGACGACACTCCTTTGCATCCATATAGAATCCATATGCCGCCCTGAGTCTCCGGACAAAGGCGGCATTTAAATTGAATTAATAATAATAATAATAATAATAATAATAATAATAATAATAATAATAATAATAATAATAATAATAATAATATAGCCCGTGCTTTCTCTTCCCCCGGTCCTTTTGGACAATCATTTCTGTCCCTGCCTTGTTTCCCGGTCACATCAGGTCGGTACCGTATAAAACGCAACGCAGAATCCGGCTTGCCTGCAGCCACCTGAACCGACCTTTCGTAGACCTGCAGAGGAGAAGCCCCACTGTTCTTGTCTCGGAGATCAGCGCCTAATTCCCAGACATCCTATTAAAGCTCACAGGACGATCTAACGTCAACGGGACCGAGCACTTCCACGGCATCGCAGTGCCAAAGTACCTTCTAACAAAGATTGCAGCGGCTGCTGCTCGTATGTGTGCGCGCCTGCGATTGATTGAGAGCCACGGCCATTTGTCAAAACAAGAAATCTAAAGGAAAGAAGCCTCTCTGGATAAAGTCAAGAAAGAAACCTAACAATTTAGATTTAGGATGTTTCCCCTTTCCCTTAAACCCCTTGTAGTATTTGAGGTGACAAATCACCCAATATAGGTCTTTAAAAATAGGTCACTGCATAAAGAGACTCCCAGAGAGCAATAAGAAAGGTAGGCGAGGACTCTTTTCAGGGAAATAAACCCTTTGACTTCGCTGTCTTATTTGCTGCCTGGCATGAACTCAGCACAGGACAAATAGCACTTCTAAATGCGGGGGGGGGAGGGGGATGAGGGTGGGCTTTCTCTCTTGGCAGCAGCCCCCAGATGGCATAAAATGCCAATCGAACAGGGGTTATGAGTATTGGAAAGAGAGGTAGGTGGGAATAAATAAAGACGTGAAATCCGCCATAACCTCCTCTGTAATTCATGTGGGGGTTAGCATACGATGAACCTTTTTACATCACAGATCACAAGCTGCCCTTTTTAGTTTGCCTTATTTAACGGGGGCACCTGTTTTGGACCCACAGTCATTGTCATAACCCCTTCTCTATCTTATTCATAATCCGGGACAGGCAACAAGGGAATACTTGAATTCATCACTTTTTCACTACTCCCTGAGTTCCAGGGTGTAATGGGTTGAAATGGGTTTGAAGAGAAATAATTACTCTGCTTTAAATCCTATCTTAATCCGAAGACTTGGTGTGGAACAGAAATCCCGTCTCTCCCTCCCCCTTCCCTTTATTATTTTTTTTTCAAAAAAATATTTTTGCTTCCCCACCTCATCCGTTTCTTTGTTTCCCCTTGAAGGGCTACCATGTTTTATAGGAATAGTTAAATATATGCCTTCGGTGTCGAGTGCAGAGCTGGAGAGATCCGAAGCCTCTCCGAGCTTCGTCAGAGCGGTGGCGTTAAAATACAGCTCTTGTGCCTTTTGTTGAGCTTCGCAAAGGAAGGTGTAGAAGAGATTTATTGAATTTTAGCTTAACAGACATGAAGTTTCACGGGTAGATCATAAATAAGCGGGGAAGGGGGTCTGGGGAATTGAAGGTTTCCTTTCAGTACCAGAGCCTAGGCGTGAAATGGGGCGGGGGGGGATGCGAGGAGGGTGATTCCAGGTAATCGTTTGTGGAAAAAAAGTCACTCACCAGAACGACAAACACTGAAGGTGCAAGAGGTTCATTCAGTTTTGCTGGCATTCTGGAATGTTCCTCTGCCCCCCCCTCCCTTCCCTTCCCGGGAGCCAATCTGGTTGCGATTTCAAAGGAAGGAGGGATGGTGAGGTGGGTGTCAAAACCCGATTTAGGTAAGTAGTGTCACCTGAAATTGTGAGAGCTCTTCGTTTATAAACAAAGGGCCTTGGGAAAGAATATCTCAACAGGCATCAGTATCGCGGCTTCTGTACAACATCTATGCCAACACCATCCTTCGCAGCCCTTTCCTCCTCTCGAAAATGACCGTTCCCATTTCATATTTAACTAGATACTAAAAAGCTGACAAAAAGGACTCTGTCTTTTTGGCCATAATTCGGAACTCGATGCTTTCATATTTTTCTCTCTTTTCAAAGCCAAGAGCAACTGACGAAAAATGTTTATTTTTTTTCTCCCCACCCTCCTCTGAAAGAGAGGAGCGAGCGAGAGAGAGAGAGAGAGCAGTGTCCCAGATAAACCTCCCCTGCCTCTCTGGGATCCTTTACCACCTTCTGATCTTCCCTAGCCTTTCAGCCAGCCTTCACCAGAAGCAAGAAATGACACGGCCCCTCTGGGCTCCAAGTCCTTCACCTCCAAGAGCAGTATTTCTCCTTAAGCTTTTGTGGAAGCCGTAAAAAAAGAGGGGGGGTATTGTGGGAGAGAAAGGCGGGGGAATCCTTCCTTGTCAGGATCATCTGGAGTTTTTAAAAGGAAATGAAATATCTCCCTTCCGTTCTTTGGTGGCCCTTTTCTCTTGAATTATAGCTCGAGCTACAGGAGGACTGCACGTTCTCGTTTGCTTTCCCTCTGCTGTCCTCGAGGTATTACCAGGGATGATATATTTTCTAAAGCTTAAGCTTAGTTCTTTGAATGTACTATGCAGAAAATGATGTAGTAGTATTAACAGCAACAGCAGCAACAGTAATAGTAATAATAATAATAATAATAATCTAGTGAAGGCAATGTATGGGAAATAAATTGGTCACAAAGCGGCAGGAACCAAACACTAGTTAAGTATATTGTGGAAGTAAAGTAAAAAAAAAAAAAAGCAGAGATCGCCCTGTTTCTTAGGTCTGGACACAAACGCTATAGCAATATATGAAACAATAATTCATTAATATTTGAAACAAGAACCAAAACAAACAACCCCTCCCCCACAAAGAAATAGACAAAAATTGCTATTGAATTAGTCCAATCATACACTATACAACGGGAGAGAAGTAATATATCCAATAACAAGTCCTTCTAAATTGTATTATTTTAGATTAAAATATATCCCGAACGGGGACTTTATTACTGAACTCTTATGTAAAGCTTGCTAAGATTAAAAATCACACAAGTTGTGGGCACGCATTGATGGAAGCTTCTTTGAGCATTGCAAATAAAAGGTACATTCTTATAACTTCGGAAAATAGAATGCATAAACATGCATGCAAAATTAGAATAAGCTTTTGACGAAAAATAATCCTTACCTTGTGATAAGTTCATTCCTTCTGCCTTTGGTTAGAAATAATGATGGTAATGATGATGATGATGATACTAGTACAATTTCTAAAAGTCTAATAATCATCATACTGAAAGACGGGAGGGGGGAGTAGGAACTGGAAAGGAAATATTGATGGGATTTTGGAGGGTTATTTAATTTCTCCTCCAACCACACTGTATTATCCTGATGCAATAAAGCCAGGCTGTAATGTAATTTTAAAATATATACGTCCAAGCAAATAGTGGGGACAGAATATGACAAGGGTATTTCCACATTATAATTCAAGTGGGCTCCACCTACCCTCCGCCTCCCAATTAATGGCCTAACCAAGTTGCGAGGGAGAGCCTGCATTGGCCAGACTTGAAAGGGAGCGAGGAAGAGGCAGGCAGAGAGAGGGGCGAAAAGGGTCAGGATCGCCTCCTAGTCAACAATCACTTGTTAGCCAGAGTCAATTACCTCGCCTCCGTCTCTCGCTGCTTTTTCTGCCCCAGCCCGAGGAAGAAGAGGCTGGCTGGGGAAGAGACCCCCCCCCTCTTGCTGGGAGAGAGAGGGAGGAAGAGAGAGAGAGGGAGAGGGAGAGGGAGAGAGAGAGAGAGAGAGAGAGAGAGAGAGAGAGAGAGAGAGAGAGAGAGAAGGGGGCATCTGGAACTACTGGGGAGGGGGTGTCTCCTAAAACAGCAGCTGCGAAGAACAGAGCCAGCTAGAGAATAAAGTGGGAAGAAGCGCCTTAGCTACCTTTTCCCTGGGCAGGACCGCAGATTCTTGGCCGTCCAGGAAGGGCTCCTCAGCCCCTCGTTATCCCGTCGCCCCCATTCTCCCGTCCCATGGCCATCAGCCCTGCTGTAGGGTAGCGTGGCCGCGGTTTGGGTTAGGTTGGGGTCTGTTTTGTTTTGCCTTTTCTTTCTTTGAGTGCCCCCCCCCTCCCTGCCTCCTCTTCGCTTTTCCGTGTTGGCGATTGCGGGGGTGTCAAAGCAGGCTGAGAGGAACCAGGAAGTGAAAGGGGGTGCCTTGGTGGGGAAGGAGAGGAATCCCAAACACCCGGCAAGCATGACTTCCAAAGACGAGGGCAAAGCTGCCTCGGCCGAGGAACGCCGGAGAAGCCCTCTGGACCACTTGCCACCTCCGGCCAACTCCAACAAACCCCTGACGCCCTTCAGCATCGAGGACATCCTCAACAAGCCCTCGGTGAGGAGAAGCTACACCATCTGCGGGACTGCCCACTTGCTCTCCGCCGCCGAGAAGCACCCCCCGGCTGCCCTGCCCCTTTCTAGCCGGGCACTGCTCTCGCAAACCTCGCCTCTCTGCGCCCTCGAGGAGCTAGCCAGCAAGACCTTCAAAGGGCTGGAAGTCAGCGTCCTGCAAGCGGCAGAAGGTAAGACGCGGGGCCGGTTGACCGGCCCGGGCCTCCATCCTTGTAGGTGGTGATGAGATGAGGGTAGGACCGGGAGTTGTGGCCATTGCGTTTGTTGGAGAGCGTCCGCTGAGAACTTCCTCGGCAGCCGGCTCGAGAAATAAGGAGTCAGGGCGAGCGGCTTCTTGGAAACAAACCAACGGGGGGGGGGCTAAAACAAGGAGCAGTTCCACCTGCCTAAGACTCTAGGTCGGACCCTTTTAGAGGAAAGTAGGGAGGTTTTGCAAATCAACATCTTCCCTTCTGTCTCTCCCTCCCTCCCTATTTAGACCTTGCTGGATTTAAGCAATTCTGGCGTGAAATGTGGGCGACTCTGGAGCACCCATTCGATTTCCGTCCCCCACCTCCAATAGATCTATAGCGGTCCTGACGCGGCCTGGGAAGCTGGGGCCTCCTCTCCCTCTAGCCGGGAAGGAGAAGAGTCCCGTTGAATCTGATCTGGCCTGTGCGCCGCAACACGGTTTTCGGGGGCCTGTCACAGATAGCGAGGCGGGAGAGAGGCCGGGATGGGTGTTTCCCTTAGGGCCGTGTGGCTCTTATCCTCCGCCCCAGTCTTTTCGGGCCCCAGACTTGAGAGAGGGAGCCGCCTGGGGTGTGGGCTGCGGGCGGGCGGGCGCTTTCTCTGCCTGCGGGCCCGTTTGCACGGGGGACTGAAAAGCCTTCTTCTGCCTGTTTGCAGGAAGGGATGGGATGACTATTTTTGGCCAGAGGCAGACCCCCAAGAAAAGGAGGAAATCTAGAACAGCCTTTACAAACCATCAAATCTACGAGCTGGAGAAGCGCTTTTTGTACCAGAAATATTTGTCCCCCGCTGATCGGGACCAGATAGCCCAGCAGTTGGGTTTGACCAATGCCCAAGTGATAACGTGGTTTCAGAATCGCAGGGCCAAACTCAAGCGGGACCTGGAAGAGATGAAAGCAGACGTGGAGTCTGCCAAGAAACTGGGACCCAGCAGCCAGGTGGATATTGTAGCCATTGCTGAGCTGGAGGCAACCCCTGAAGGGAGAGCGAAGTCCCGCTCCCTTTCTCCTACCCATCCCAAACATGGACTGGAAGGTAACGGGGCCCTCCAGCTCTCCCCGGCCTCTCCTCTCACGGACCAGCCGGGCAGTAGCAAGGACTGCTCGGAGGACGAAGACGTGGAAATTGACGTCGATGACTGAATGGTGACAGTGGTGATGGCGGCCCTCCTCCTCTTCCTTCTATTCTCCCAGCTCTTCTTTTGCCTCGCAAACAAAAACAAGCAGAGAAATGGCCCAGGCATTTCCTCTCTTCCCCCCCCCACCCGCCCCCTTCCCACCTCTTGGCAAGGAGAGAACTGCGCCCCTCCACGCTTCTTCCTCAGTCAGCAGCCCCGGGGGAGGAGGGGGGGAACCCGCCGGACTTTAGGAGGGATTGGAACTCACTTCCTTGACAACTCAGTTGTTTATCCCTCCAACAAAAGCAATAAGCAATATAAAATAATCACACTTGTGACCATGACAACAACAACGACGACGACAACGATGATAGTATGAATCAATATCCCAACAGCTGCCTAAGCAGGTAGCTCTCATTTTTGGAACTGTGCAATTATGGGTAACTTCTGTATAGATATATTTAAGCATATGTATTGGATACTTACTTTTTTAGGGTTTTTTTTAAATTAATAATATACATTTTTGTTGTTGTTTATAAGAGAACTCATAACCTTGGAATAAATACCATTACTTCAATGCATCGTTAGGAAGTTTTTTGCTTTAAAATTTTTTTTACTCCATGTAAAATTTAAGTTGGACTCTGGCTAGCAGCCTTTTCCTTGCATGTTTCCTATATGCACGATCTTTATTTAATTTATTTAATTTGGTTTATTTTACCTTTATTATTTGCTCCTATTTTTCTGAAATATTGCGGGGATATATCCTCTATGGAAGTTTGAAATATATACTTTTCCCCCATTCCCCCCCCCCCCCGCCAGCACCTAGGATTTGATCTCAAGTGAGATTCTGCCTCATTTTATCAATTAAAAACTATTTTTACCATTTATTGCTATTGTTGTGCTTTTATTTAAGAGAAAGAAAGGCTGCCTTTTGCATTTTTATATGAAGGTGATTTCAGAAAAGAATCTACTTATTTTGTACTCTTTTTTAGAATTGTTTTGCATGCTAGAAAAATAGTAAGACTATTATGATTGCTAATAATAATATAAATAATAAGAGATCCTACATCAACAAATGAGGATATTAGCACTATAAATATAAATGTACATATTTTTTTCTTTGATCTGTAAAAACAACAGTTTTAAAGGCCTGCTTATTTAAGTTACCACAGAGACAATGTTGTGGTCTCTTAAAGTTGTACAGATGAGATTTTTCCTAAACAATAAAACCTTTAAAATTTTAATATATGGATTTTTAAGGTTTTCTTTGAGAATTACGTTCTTAGAAAGCCAGATGGTTTGGGATTCAAATTTAATTCCTTAAATGTTTTAAGAATAGTGAAGTTTGCTTTTAGCTGTAGAAGGACAGAACAAGTTAGCTGTCTTTTTGAGCTGAGTAATTATCAAAAAGAACCATGCATTTCAAACCAACCATAATCGGTCAAGAAACAAAAGTAACATTGGGAGAGGTTCCCTAAAGGAATAATACTTTAGGATGCATGATTGTGGAAGTTATCAAATGATGCAACTTCCATGGGAACAAAACGATGAGATTTTGAAATAAGATCCCTGCGCCTCTGTGTGTGTGTATTTGCACACATATCTTTATTTTAAAATATAGCATATAGGAGATACGTTTATGAAGCAGATTTCTCTGTGTTGCATGCAGAATTATCACACTTATCCGTTAGATTCCACTTTTATCTATGGATTCATTCCTAGCAAGGTATTTTTAAAATACAAAGTTATTTATTGCTAAACCATGCTTTATTAATACGGATTTTTTTAAAAAAAGAAAAAAGTTAAATCACTTGCTTTTGTAAGGGGAGTGAGAAAGAAACACAATACATATTGAAAATCATAACACCCACCCACCCCCACCTAATTGTCAAAAGCGGAGCTGGGGGGGAAACCTTCAGGTAAATGTTGCTTTCTTGATTATCACTTTGGGGCCAAATGGTCTTTAATTTTCCACCCCTTCCTTTTTATTCTTTTAAATGCATCTCCCTTGCCGCCCAATAATGGCTCGTTCTGGGATTTTTTTGACGGTCCAACGCGTGTTTTCCCATTCTTGGTGAAATTTATGTGAGAAATGCAAACCTGGCGGACCCCGCGGCCAAGCGATGGGGGGGGGGGAGGCAAAAAGAGGAAGAACTGGGGGTTCCAACTAAGGGGAGGGGGCCGCCGCGAGTTTCGTGTGCGTGTCCCGGGGAGGGCTTGGGGGGAGCAGTTTCTCTCAGGCGAAATCAATCTTTCTCCCCTTTGGAAATGGATGGCGTTGTAATTTTTAGCGTAAAGCATGAAAACTGGGGACAAATGAGGCCTCTTCTGTGAAGTGACAAGCGACAATGGGGCCTGCGCTGCCTCCTGCGGCTCGCCGTGCTGAAAGAAGCGTGTGCCTCCGTCGTGGAAAGGACCAAACCGCTTGGAGACCATATGGTTTTTGAATTTTCCTCACCATTTCCAGACAATTTGATGGATTAGGTTAACCCTCCCTTCCACTGTTTAACTCCGCAATAATGGGAGTGGAGCTCTCCTTCTCTCTGCCCCCCTTCAGCCCCCCCTCCCTGCACTAGGGCATCTGTGCCTTTCGAAGGGCGCTTCCATTCTTCTCCTTTCTCTCTTGGCATTTGAAACAAGTCTATGAATTACAATGAAAGGCACTTTCTTTGGTCTTATTTGGGACAACACTTGTCTTTCTCGCCCCCTCCCCACTTCGCATCTACAGGGAGGAGGGGGGTCTGTTTGCCAGGGATTTGTTTGACTCCTGTCCAGATACCACGCAAAGCCTTCAATCTTGTCCTTAAGTGTTTTTATGCTAAGCAGGCATATCGTAAAGGCTGAGAAACTGTGACATTTATGTGAAGATCTAGTTAAAGGGCTTTATTTGTTTTCTTTATCTGTTCTTTCCCTCCCCCTTCTCCACAGATTCTCTTTCTTTCTTTTTCTCTCCCTCTCTCCCCCTTCCAGCTTTTCTTCTTTTGTCTTCGAATGGATTTAATGAGGCTGCAAAAATGCTACAATTCAACGGAAGCAAGAGATGTGGTGTGTTTTGAGAAAGAAAAGAAAAGAAGAAGAAAAAAAAGAAAAGAATGGGTGTGGGGAGAACCGAATAGGAGTTCATTTGGAGCTATTGACTCCAGGGACAAGAGAGAGAGAGAGAGAGAGAGATGGAGCCAGAAGCCTCACACAAGTTTTCCACACGTGGCTACAAGCAGAGTTTTGCTCGCGTGCAGCAGCGCGTTCTTCCGGCCTAGTAGTGGTGAGGTTTGTTCCTGTAAATTGTTGGCGCTGCAGTCAGGTAGGTGGCACGGAAAGAGTCAGAGATCCGATCCTGAGATGCCCGATTATCTCCAGAAAGCCGATCCCTGGAAGCTCCTTTGCATTCCTGGGGGCTTCCCGCTTCATTCCTGGCCCTTCTATCCACGTTTGCCTCCTTTCCTTTGATCTTCCAGGAGAGAGAGAAAGAAACAGAGACAGGGACACAGAGAGACAGAGAGAGGTGGTCAAAACGAATCTATCTGGACAATAGGGTTTTTGTCCTTCTAGAGAGGAAGAGGAGGAAGGGGGGGTTTACACGCCTCCTTCCGTTTGTTTGCTTTTCTATCAGCCTATTCATTTCATAGAGCTCTGCCTTCGGTAGGTTTCTTCAACTGGATTCCGAAGGGGCAATCCTCCACCTTGCCTCCTTTTCTTGCAATTGGCCCATACCAACTAACCAAACCGGAAAAATTACAACGAAACCGGGAAGGGTAGGGGGTGGCGGGAGCGAAGGTTATTTCGATACATCAGGGTATATTGCACCGTTCTCCTGTTGCCCCAGCTCGAAGCTGACGGGTTATATATTTTCCGAGACTGGCGGAGATTTGTGAAACGGGGAATTCAGGCCAACAAGAGACATCTTGACACCAAGGCGTGCCAAAGTTGAGTGGATGTTTGATGAAATCACCAGTCGACAAAAGCCCCGAGCGAGGGAGACTTTCATCTCTTGCCAGAAAAAAAGGACGACGGGGAGGAGCGCTGGGCGCTTTGGAAATCAACCAGATGATGTCCCCGACAAAAGCGGCCAGGTCTGAGGGAGGAGGGCGAGTTTTCTGCTTTGGAGAAAAGAAGGAACTTGATGAAAGGGGCACTTTGCCCGCTCAGTTTTCTCTAGCGTGACTTTAGCTATCAATGGCGGGTCGGGATCCCCAGAAACGACCGGAGGGGGGGGGTGTTAATCGGTCGTCAAATCTATGAACGTGAACGTGCGACCTGAAGCGCACTTAGACATAGAAAATCCCACTGAACTTCACTGGAGACGGCCCGGTAAAAAGGCGCCGCGGGGCAGCGAAGCCTGGGAAGAGACCGCGCAAGATAAGAGACCTCTTTTGCGCCAGGGGCCTTGGCTATTCTGCGAGCGTTTAGGATCAGAGCTCCGCAGCTGACGCTGGGCCAGCCTGTCCGTCAACCGATCTCCTTGTCACGAAAAACAAAGAACTAATAAATGGTTATCCTTTAGGGCAGTGTTTCTCAACCTTGGAAGCTTGAAGATGGGTGGACTTCAACTCCCAAAATCCCCCAGCCAGCGCTGCTGGCTGGGGGATTCTGGGAGTTGAAGTCCACCCATCTTCAAGCTTCCAAGGTTGAGAAACACTGCTTTAGGGTGAAAAAAGGAACTCAGAGAAGCGCTTGAAACGCTGCGCTGGGATCTCCGTTCTCCCATTTTTGGGGAACCAGGAGAGTCCAGGATTCCTTTCCACAGCCACAAGGCCCCGCCTAATTTCTCCAAAGTTGCAAGAGCCCCGCCGGGAGCGGCGCCTTGTTTTCTAACGTACGGGTCCCCCCCCTTTTTTTTCCCCCTTCATCCACCCCCCCCCAAAAAAAAACCCCCATCTCCTCCTGCGGGAGCCCGATCCTGCTCTGAAGCGGCTCGCTGGGAGGAGCGGGGAGGGAGGGAGGGAGGCGCGTTTGGCGCGTCATCTGGCATCGCCGGTTCCCCCTCGAGTCTCTGCGCTCGGCGAAGCGGCGGCGGCGGTCGCGCGGGGGGTCATTGGCTCTTGTACGACGCGCTAGATTAGCTTCCGATTCCGTGTTGGGAGCGCGTGTTTAGCCCACGGAATCTGCGCTAGGCGTTGCTCTCCGCCAGCCGGTGCGCTTCTGCGGGCTGCCTCCGGGACTGGCGCCCCTGCTTGGCCGCCGATGGGTGCGCACTCAGCCCAGCGGACGCCGTCGAAGAAGGGGCCCCGGCGAAGGCCGCCTGGCTCAGACGTTCTCCCTTCCTTCTCCCTCTTTGCCTGGAGCCCGCAGATCCATCTACGCTTCTCTCCCTTTGAAGCCCCAGATTTTTTCCGCCCAGTAAAAAAAGTGCCCGAGAGGGCGTGTCCGCGCGCGAAAATGGTTTGTCGGAATGCTCGGGTGTGTTTTGCTGACAGGATCCAATCCCGAGGCAGCCAATCTCCTCATTCTTCCTCCGGAAGAAAAGGCACCATCACCCCGTTTCTGTCGTTTCTTCCAGACCTAAACACGGGGTTATTCTGAGTCCCCCCTCCACCCCCATTCCCATCCCTTGGGGGGGTGGGGGATGGAGCACGTGAAAACCCGAAATGCCCCCTTCCCCCTATCACGAAGTCTTGTCTTTGTGGCTTCTAGTCCCATTGGGCTCCCCAAAGGTAACCGTAGACACACACACACACACACACACACACACACCACCCTTCCTCTTCCCTTCCCCAGCTGGGTTGAGGGAGAGAGACGGTTGAGTCAGTGAAATTCAGTTCCTTATTTTATGAGGTGTCAGGGTTGATGTCAGACGTGGCAACGATAACTAATACTACCGTCTGAGAGACCAGAACGTGGTAATTAATCCCAAAGACTTAAGTGTATTTTAGTTCAGGAGGAAAAAAAATCACTAATTCAATCGTCCGGAAAATTGAAGTTTGATGCATGAGTCCCTGTTGAAAGGGAAGGTTCTTTTCCCCCCCCTCCCTCATTCGGATTCTGGGATTGAAGTCTCATCTCGCTCTTTCTCTCCCCCCCCCGCCCGCTTTTCTCCTAGCATCGGTGTGTGTATCTACATACATGCACACAAACCCTGTCTAAAAGACACCGTTCTTAAATACGTATGCAAGCAACTAGATCTGTTGGAAAAATTCTGTCAACGTAGTTTTATAAATATAGATCCCATGCAAGTCGGTGTGAGACTATATGACCCAAAATGGAACCCTTAGACACCCCCCTACATCAGAATTTCCTTTCAAATGAATATGCACGGTTGAAATGCAATACAGGACCACTTGAGAATAACTGCAACTGAATACATCTGAATGAAATGGTATGGGATTGTGCATCTTAGTATGGCCATGTGCCATATAGTATAAATGAATAATCAGTTACCCACAAATGCGTAATATGTGAAACCCAACTGGAATACAGGGAACTAACTTAGATTTGTCTAATTATAACTGCCCTATCAGTACAATAGTGTTGCCAAACAACATCAGCTAGTTCACTGAAGGACATCCAGCAGAAGATGCCCACTAATACATCCATCGATGCCACATGCACAAGAATGTTTGAAAGAGCATCTTCCAATTGTAATGCAATATTTCCACTAGTCAGGATGTTTCAAAGACTCCGACAGCAACTTCCAACTGCAATGCAATATTTCCACCAGTCTCAGAACAGATTCACACTGTGCCTCCCTCAGCCCATGAGCAAAGAACTTCTGCTAGAGGCACCCACCATAGGAGATGGAAATCTAAATTCTACTTAACATGCGACGAAGCATACACATACAGCCTGCAATTTCAAACTAGACCTAATGGCTAATATTAGACACTTCCTTTGTATGGTTATATAATCCTGACTCCTTCAGCCCCCCCCCCCCCCATTAGCTGATGCCTGTAAACAGATGCACAGGTTCTGTGACCTAACCTTTTACATCTGTTTCCATAGATCAAGGGTATTATTTTTTGAGATGCAGATCTTTGGCATGTCTGCTGCTGTTATTTGGACTGCTAAACTGAGGGGTCATCAAGTTTCTCAGACCTATTTAATCCTGTACTTTGCTTCTTCTCTGAGAGATGGATTGGGGGTTTTGTGCTTTGGAAGCATGGCGTAAGTGCATTTCAAATAAATAGGCTAAGTGGGCAGGTAAAGATCATCCCTGATTTGCTCAGTTTGCAGTTTTGATTTAGGCAGCTGATTTGATAGAGGCGGGATATGTGTTTAGATCCCAGGTTTGCTACAAGCTCATGGGCTGAATTCTCACAATGCTCTAGGCTAGCCTAAAATGGTTTTTAATAGATTTAATAGATTGTGAGAAACAAAGTATTGCCTGATCATTTTGGGTGAATTCACTAATCATGTTGGATTACTTATTTGTTGTATGGACACTGCATGTGGACATGCTAATTTGGATGAGCTCAGCAATTCTACAGTTTTGAGCAAAACATTTTCCCAAGATCAATTCCACCTATGCAAAGTACAAAGAACCTAAGCTTATAGCAGATCAAATGATTAAGCTTTTCTTGAGTTCAGTGATCTGAACTCCTCTGCATAGAGGCTGATATATTTTTATGCTCTTTCTGTGCCACTACAGTACTATACACTAATTTCCCTGGGAAAAAATCCTTAATTTTTCAACCTGAAGCTCTCCAAATATTTTAGACCATCCTTTTATCCCTTTTACACTACATTGCAGACACCACTTCAAGTGTGTATTTAGATTTTGAAGAAGCAAGGCTGCTCAAGATGCAAGAGATACCTCTTTTCCCAATCCCAATTCAAAATACCCAGTATCCAAGCCTGGTCAAGTTATTTTGTTAAACAAACAACAGGAAAAAAAAACCCCTATAAGCACAAGTCCCCTAGCAATTATACTAGAAAAAAATAGAAGCATTAATTAGTTAATGATTTGCTGCCCCTTGGTGATACCCCAAATCAGTGGCCTGGGGTAACTATCCCAGTAATCCAACAGCAGACTGATCTGTTTTGTGATCAAGAAAAAGGTCTGCCACGAAATGCCTAAAAAGGCCTAAGTGTTGGAAGATGTCACAGACAGAGCTGAATATGTCAGAAACACAGCTGTGCTAGTTTTGCAGTTAAAAAAAAAATAAACAAACATGCAACATGCTCTATTAAACAGGACAGAACTTAATCCTGCTCTACTGGAATATTTGCAACTTCCCAGCAATTTTTCCCATATCTGTAGGAAAGAGCAAATGATTTCTCTTGCATGAATAGTGACAATATTGTTGCTAGAATGTTAGTCTGAGTTGTTCAAGCATGCAAATAATCACTATCTATGTATTTTGTCTATAATCCTTATCGTTGCCATTGAAGTCCTCAAGCATTTTAATCGGTTGGTGAATGGCTATTCTGCTTAACAGCAAAGTACTGTAATTGGTCTATTGAAAACCTTGCATCAGATGAAACTCTTCTGCATAGTTTATCTGGAATAACTTCCTAAACTGGAGCTTTTTAGAACTTTTGTTCTAGCATTGCCACCACCCCCTCTTGTTGAGGCTGAAAATGTAATGCAGCAGTCCAGTATGGCAAACTGATTCCAAAAAGACTTTCACACACAAGCAAGCATATGATGGGTTTATACAACATAGTTAACGTGGTAACAGAAACAGCCCAGTTTCAGAGTTGCACCATTTGCTAATCCATAAAAATAATATTAAACCTAACCTTGTTGAGCATACTGCATGGATGCAACTGAGTTGATTAAGTCTTGAATGAAAGCAGTCCCTTTTCTCTTGAAGGATGAAATAATCCAGGAGGCCTGTGTTTTTGCTTCATAAACAATGTTCTATTGTTTATTTCTATAGTAATTGTTCATAAACAATGTTCTATAGTAATCTTTCATTATTTTGCTTGACATCTAATTTGGAGAAAAATAATTGTGCCAGCCTTTGATACCAGTGTTTCCCCAAAAATAAGACCCTGTCTTATTTTTTTGCCACAAAAAAGGCACCAGGTCTTATTTTGGGTGGGTGGGGGGTTGTCATCTACTGACTTGTCTCACTTGTGTGTGTTACCCCCAGCCTCTTTTTCGCTATCAGAGGCCTTCAGGAACTTCTTCATCTGGCAAGGCCAGCAAGGCTTTCCTGAAGGCCTCTGCAGCCAATAACAGAGCTCCAGTTCAATCCGAAGCTCTGTTATCGGCTACAGTGGCCTTCAGGAAAGCCTTGCCGACTGCAGAAGAAATGGGCTGAGGTGTGCGAGGCCTAGCGGCAACTATCCAAAGGTAAGTAGTAGTGCAGCTCTGCCACACACCGATGCACCCTGGAGTGGGCAGGGTCTTAATTAGGGCTTATTTGGGGGAGTAGGGCTTATATTGGGTGCTCGTGTAAAAATCAAGCTAGGACTTACTTTCTGAGTAGGTCGTATTTTCGGGGAAACACAGTACCTAAGAAAGGATCCTTCCTATCTAGTATTATTGGACAGCATACTTCCTGAAGCTCAGAGTGTAGGTACCCCTCCTGTACTTACAATCCAAGGCAAAGACTCAAAAGAAAGAGAAGCTGCAGGTCCTTCTCTCTCACTTCAGGGAGAAGCTCACACCAATTCCATTTCTGGGCATTATTTTTACTGCACAAGGTACACCAGCCTCATAGTGGCAAATGCTTTCCCAGCTGAAGATGCTGGCCAGCTCCAGCTCCGAACCTGATTCCTGCTCTTTTGAAGGAATAAAGTAACTTCTCCAAGCTAAATGGAAGAAGAAATATCTTCCCTCCCCATTATTATAGGCACTCTTGAAATTCTGATACTACCTGCCTTATATCAGATGATGGTGCCAGAGGAACTCAACCATACTTGGGAAGATGTAAGAAAGAAGATTGTCTAGGGAAAAAGGGGGGAATTTGAGTTCTTTTGACTTCAAAGGAATGCTTATAATTTATCCATTCCCCTCCCCCCCTGTACTCCAGGCAATCCTTAATTAGATATAGTAATAGCACTTAGACTTATATACTGCTTCATAGTGCTTTACAGCCCTCTCTAAGCTGTTTACAGAGTCAGGATATTGCCCCCAACAATCTGGTCCTCATTTTACCCACCTCAGAAGGATGGAAGGCTGAGTCAACCTTGAATCTGGTGAGATTCGATCTGCCAAACTGCTGGCAGCCGGTGATCAGCAGAACTAGTCTGCAGTACTGCACTCTAACCACGGCGCCACCGCAGTGTTATGGAGTGATTAGATTGAGTCTTGGCGAACTTCTGTTCAGCATTTCTCTTGACCATGGAACTTATTGGATAATTTTGGGTGAATCACTTTCTCTCCATCCAATCTACATCCATCCAATCACAGAGTTGTTATTGTTAGGATAAAATGAGGCCCAATTCACCAATTTGTTGGCTTGAAAGCCTCAATGGAATGAAATAACCAATAATTGACATTAAGACATCATTCTGTTCAATCTTCTGCTTGAATTCAGAAAAGAACAACTTCTAAAGCAGAATGCAGAAGTTGCAAATCATATTTTAGCCAGAGCATCCTGGTCTGGCAAAAATCTGCTGCTTAAAGCCATATGGAGGGATTTACAAGCACAAGGAAATGGAGGATGTTTCATTGATTACAATTGTGACATTCAGATCACTAATATTAAGCAATTCTGGTCAGTGAAAAAAGTTGCTCAGAGGACATTTGGATAATTTCTCATATTTATCCAAACTTCTCTATCAAGCAAGTTCACTTCAATGGAAGTGTTTTTTTAATGTTTATTTGTTTGTTTGTTTGTTGGATCTTAGCCACCTGCTCAATCTGCATGAACGCATTTGGGATGAACCAGAAGTTAGAGAAACAACTTGATTCATTTGAATTAATTGTTGAATCAGTTTATTCAAATATTGATAAATCTGTATATGATCATTAAGGCAGGTGATGTTGAAAATCCATGGGGACGATGGCTGATTTTAGTTATTGTTTGAGGAAAAAATATAGTTAGAATGGTACTCCTTTTAGATCAGAAAATCTCTTTCCTGGGGGACACTTGAGATTAAAAACCTACACACTTTTATTGGCTGCTGAAGTACTAGTGAAAATTTACAGCACATCAACTCAAATGGTATGTTGCATTTCTCTCAAAGTTGCACATTTCATTTTCAATGAAAGGAATAGCATTTATTCTTGTCTGTATACCATTTAGCATTTTTATGAATATAGATGAAAGGTTGTTTTTTAATTAAAATATTTATTTTGTTGAATGTGTATCAAAAAGTAAATAAACCTGACATATAGGATACCTCAGTAAATGTAAAACATGGCTCTTCCTTACTATAGTTTAATGTCTGTTTACTTATCAAATTCTTAGGCATTGTTATTAAAATTTGCATTGATACAGTTTTAATTTTTAATCATGGAGTCGGAATTGTATTATTCCTGTGACAATGTCCCTCACTCAGTGCCTTGTACCATGTTGTTTGTGATGAAAGCATTTGAAATGTCACTTTTTCCATATAGACTTTGCCTAGTATTTTAAGAATATCTTTATCAACTACAGATCAGCAAAAATACAAGAAGTGAACCCTCAAAATAATAAAAAATCTCATCTAAACTGTATTGTACTATGCTCTGGGAATACATATAAATGAAACACATTAATAGTTATTTTTTGGAAGATTTCATATTGACATTAATTGTTCAGAAATGGAATCTGCCTTAGTTTGATGAGAATCCTCCTGTAGATAATCTCTTTTCATTAGCATTAAAGTATTTAGCAATAAAGGAATAATACTCCAGATGGCACAGGGATCAAAGACAGGAACTTCATCTATAATGGCCCGAATTTGGACTAGAACAAGCCTTAAAAACAGGCTACATTTAAAAGAGTGTTCTTTATTTTATAGAAACTAATTAAATTTAAAACTAATGAAAACTACTGTTGGATATTAGGGATTTTCAAAAGGTCAATGCACTATGATGATTTGGATAATGAAATACTATTGGGGAGACTCGTAGTCAATTCCAACTTAGTCTTGAAGTCTTACTTAACATTAAGCCAATTATAACATGTTTAGCTAAATTTCCTTTAAAGATAATTTTATCCTGCCTTTATTATTTTTGTAGATAACTCAAGGTGGCATATACCTAATATTCCTTCTTCCTCCTATTTTCCTAACAACAACTATCCTGCAAGGTGGGTTGGGCTGAGAGAGAATGATTGGCCTGAAGTCACCCAGCCAACTTTCATATCTAAGGTAAGACTAGAACTCATGATCTCCCAGTTTCAAAAGAGGTGCCTTAACCACTTAACCACTTAAATATGGGAGGCAGTATTGGAAACCATGTACAAGTAGTCCTCAACTTATGATCAGTCTCTTAATGACTATTTGAAGTTATGACATACTTAAAAAAAAAGTTACTTACAACCCATCCTCAAAATTACAACTACTGTACCACCCCTGTGAAATTGCATTTCAGGTACCTGGCGACTGGCTTGCATTCATGACTGGTTGCAGCATCCCAGTCACATAATCGTGTTTTGTAAAGTTTTTCCATTTTCCCAAAAAACCCAACCCATTGGTTAAGATGGATTCAGATTTACAACCTGTGATTCACTTAACAATTGTGGTGAGTCACGTAACAACCATTATAAAAGTAGTCATAAACTCAAGTCCAGTCATGTGGTGATTCAACTTATGATTGCAACAACTTACAATCAAAAGTCTGGGCTCAATTGTGGTTGTAAGTCAAGCACTACTTGTATACCATTATGAGCATTCAGATGGGATACAAATGCATATATTTATTTATGAATAAATTTTTGAGCTCCTGAATCCTGAAGCCTGAAACATACTGTTTAGTTTTGACCTCATCAAGGCTAAGATCCATCTGGCCCTGTATTCTGTTTCCCAAGTGATCGACCTAATGTTCTTGGAAATTCATGATCAAGTTGGGATAATGTTTGTGTTCCTGGCAGAGATGACCCATTCTCCTCAGTCTGATTAAAATGGTGTGATTTTAATTCCCAGGAGGGGAATGCTGAGATGAGAGCCATTGTGAGAGCAGAACAGTTGATCAAGCAATCTAGGCATTAACATACTGTTCTGTAGTGGCGGCATCTGGCTGATTTTGTCAAGCTTTGGAAGTTAAGCAGGGTCAAACCTGCTTAATACTTGGAGGAAAGACTACCAGGAAATACAAGGACTAGATTAGACTGGAAGAAGACAATAGCAGATCATTCCATAACTTTGCCAATCAAAGCACATGGATATGTCCATAAAGATGATAAGCTTAACCAAAGGACAGAGAGAGAAAATCACAGCTATCCCAGTATTATGCTGTTGTAAGCTCCTCTTTCTTTGGCTGCTCAGAGTGAAAATGAAACATCAGCACAAGCCACACACAGAGTTGTTCCCTAATATATATCAACCTTCAAGAGAAAGTAATCAGACAATTGATTGCAGGTCAGCTATAAGCAGAAATTGATGTGAGGAGAGGGTCAGGAGAGGTCTTTCTAAGAAAAGTGACAAAGTAACCAGGAGACATAGCTCCGTGTTTTACTGCTACAGCTGGACAGAGAACAACAGAGCCCTCTCACTGGCCTAATATTCTATAGCATAGGTTACACTTTCCCATACATTCCTCAGATACAGTATATGGAAACCTACAATTCTCATCAATTTCAGACACTAATAATAATTATCTGAAAATGATAGAAGCTGCAATCCAACACATTAGAAGGGAATCAGGGTGAACCACTACTGCACATCCAAAATATGGAAGTTATCTCCTCAAATTATACAAACAAAAATCAGAGTATCTGTTACAAAT